>NC_090930.1:1371032350-1373532350 GCF_040938575.1 Ambystoma mexicanum
TACCCACTAATTCCTTCGGCATCCGGGGTCTTTTGGGACTGGAGCTCCTAGAGGAACCAGAGGGGAGAGAAGCATTTTCCATAGACAACTTTTTCATCTCTAACTCGTGATTAAGTTCTATTTCCCTGAGTCTTAACTCAGCTTGCTTCTGCTCAGCCTGGGTATTCATCCGTCTGAACTCGAGCTCTTGGTTTCATTCAGATTGAGCCAAGAACCGTTTGTAGTCTAATTCGAGCTTCATTTTTTCAAGTTCAAAATAAGCAGGGTTACTCGTGGGACCTGGTATGGGACCCGTAGGCACAACTGGTAAGGCGGGTAGAGGAGCAGGGGAGACATTTTCGTTAGCCTCGCCGTCCTCGTCAGCCTCTTCATCTCTATCATCAGAATTATGATTTAGATCAACACCATTACTGTTATCTACATTTGCTGGAGAGCTTGGTTCCTCTGAACCAGTACCCAGACTTTGGTTCGCCAGCAATCTCTCGATTAGTTCTAACTTCTTGCCTCTTACAGAAAGATTCTCTTGCCTACAGAGAGCTCGCAAACTCTCAGTATTTTCACCTGACAAGGACTCTTCACTGTAAGTTTCCATCGTAGACATGTTTTTTGAAAGTTGCTTTTTGTGCAAAGTTTTGTGGTTAGTTATCCTACAGTGTCGAAAAGCACTCTAAACTGTATACTCGATACAAATCCCACCGCTGTACACCAGTGTTAGGCGGAAACCTGTGCAGTTCCCTCTGGGACCACTGCAAAAGATTTAGGACTACAGGTGTTTGGTGGTGAACCCACTTGGTAGCAGTCTGTACCACACAGATTCACTTGGTAGCTGTGGCTGAGCAGTCAGACTTCCCTCAAGAAGAGTTGAGCAGTATGTGGAGTATACAAAATAGGGCAATTCTTCCCAGCAAGACAAGCAAACACGCAACGAGGCTTAGTGTAAAGATATTAAGGTATTTATTTATAACGAAACATCTATGAAAAACACTATGGCACTTTCACAGCAAACAAATCAAACACAATTACTCTACGGAGAAGAAACGATCAATCCCCCTAGCAATATTTCGACAAGTCTAGGTTCTACCGGCACCACTTATTTACAGACAGAGGTGTATACCTCAACCTAGATGGCACTCTAATATTGGTTAGGACGGGAGAGAAAGAGATAGGCAGGTTACGAAATCAACACAGTTCAATACTTCACGGGCAAAATGTACGGTAAGAAGGCAAGAACCACAATAGATCATAAAGTTCAGAGGCCAGGCCCACTCGGAGAGAGGCAAGGCGATATGTCCCAAAAAGTCTCTAGTGGAGATGCATTCAAGTCTTTGTAGAAAATTGTTATCGGCAGATTGAACCAGTTCAGAACAATAAATGAGAAAAGCTTGGAGGCGACCCAACAGAAAGGAGAGGATTAAGACACCTCACTCGAACCGATCGAAAGTGAAGCCAGGCGGA
This sequence comes from Ambystoma mexicanum, assembly GCF_040938575.1. Taxonomy (NCBI): domain Eukaryota; kingdom Metazoa; phylum Chordata; class Amphibia; order Caudata; family Ambystomatidae; genus Ambystoma; species Ambystoma mexicanum. The sequence goes on from NC_090930.1 coordinate 1,371,033,806, forward strand.
CACGGTACCTTGTTGTGGAGGGCAGCTCTGGCGGGGGCAGTTGTTCCTGGTGGTGGATGCACATCGGGTCTTTGCCAAGAGAGGTTCTCGTCGTCGAAGAAAAGTGAAGTCCGGTGCACCACCAGGGAAGAGACCAGCCGCGGAGTACTCCGTCACAGGCACCACCTTTTGGTCGCGGTACAGGGGTGGTGGCTATCCGGTTGCCGGGGTGCGTTGCACGGGCAATTCGACCACTGCGTCCTGAGGCGAATAAAAAGCAAAGGGGACTGGTTGTTCCCACCAGTCAGGGGAAGAGACTCTCCGGCAGGGAGATCTCCTCTGTCGTCGGGAAGTGGTGAGTCGGTTCCGCAGGGCTCCACCGGAGGTGTCGTCGTGCAGGTTGGCTCAGCGTTACCCTCGTCGGATTCTTAGGTCCTGTGGCGACTTCTGAAGATCCAGTCCCAAAAGCCCTGCTTTTATGCAGAAAACCCCCATTCATTCAGCCTTGCTGTCAATCAACACATGCTAAGTGGTGAGTGGGAAGGCTCACCACTTGGGCCAATCACTCCAGAGTGCGACCGGAGTTGGCAAGGCAACTCGGTCCAGGGTGCCTAAACCCCCTCCCACACCCCTGTGGTAACCCAGACAGAATGGCACCACTTTGGAGGGTCTCTGTACAGAGCCCGCCAAAAGTGGAACAAAGGGCTCGACCTTTGGTTTAGGAGTCACAGAGACGAACACAGACGCCATTTTACAAACCGAGTTCTGGCAAAAAATACCCTCCGATAAACGTATTTAAGATAAGTAGATCGGTGGTACGTTAGAGATTAACGAGAAAAAGTATCAATCTCCAACAATGGGACGAATCCCATAGGGTTATGTTCGGGGTCGAACATAACAGGGAGTTTCCACTGCCACCAGCCAAAACTTGACGAGGGGGGCCGGGACAGTGCCCCCTCGAGTAACAGATCCAGGAGTAATCGAATTACCCCTACTAGTACGCCCACAATAAGATGGTTTGTACTAGTTCTGTTAGTAAATTTAGGTCTAGTAAAGCCAATGGTGACTTTACATGCCCAGGGAGACAGTAGTCAGTCCCCGGGTATGGAGTCTATGGTGGAGGCCCGCAAGGACGCCCCAGTGTTACGGCACGTAGGGTGCAGTGTAACACACATAGAAAAACATATGAGACCCTATGGAGTAAAAGACCCCATAGCCCATAGAACACATTGACATTCAAAGGAATTACACACATACATGTCCAAGAGTGGGAGGAAAAGAGTCTCACTCTTGGCAGGATGGAAAAAAACAAACTCCCGAAATCCAGCAAAGCTGCTGGGAGACTCACTAGGTTAGGAAATTCAGCCTAAACAGAGAATTCTCCCTAACACTTTGTTCACTCATATGGCTCATTTTACACCTTCATACAAACTGCCATCCTCATCTGAACTTGCTGGAATTTTCCTGGAACACATATTCCGGCTTCATGGGCTACCTTCCAAGATCATTTCTGAGCAAGGACCCCAGTACATATCCCAGTTCTGGAAACAGTTATGTCGTATACTGGGAATCCAACGTGCCTTGTCTTCGGGTTATCACTCACAGACCAATGGAGCCACTGAACGAGTAAACCAAATCCTGGAACAGTATCTTTGTTGCTTTGCCACCAAGGTCCAGGATGATTGGTCACTCTTAATACCTATGACAGAATTCGCATACAACAATGCAGATCATTCAGCTATCAAAACCAGTCCTTTCTTCTGTAGTCAAGAATTTCATCCTTCAGTCCTACTGTCCATTCTTCCACACCCTACCCCAGTTCCTGCGGTTGATTCCTGGATTGAAACACTAATTAATGTGCACAAAGAAGCAAAGGAACGCCTAGAAAAGGCCCAACTAGACGTTAAACATTATGCTGACTCCAAAAGAAGACCTGGGCCTTCTTATTCAGTAGGAGATAAAGTCTGGTTATCCTCAAAACTCCTTCCCCGTCACCTACGACCAAATAAATTGGCTCCCAGGTATTACGGGCCCTTTTCTATAAAAGAAATCGTCAATCCAGTGGCCTTTCGACTCCGACTACCAGAATCATGGAAAAGGATCCATCCAATCTTCCCCACCTCTCTGTTAAAACCATATGTTCAGCCCTCTCGAACTGCTCCAAGATCTATCCCAGTGATTGTCAATGACCAACTCGAATATGAGGTCTGCAGAATCTGTGACTCTAGGTACCGACAGGGTCAATTACAATATTTGGTCGAGTGGAAAGGTTATCCTCCCATTGAGCGCACTTGGGAACCCGTGTCAAAGATGAATGCCCCCAGGCTGATTCGAAGATACCATCTTATCCATCCAGGCAAACCCGGAGGACATGAGCTTCAGAGGAGGCATACTGTCATGAACCGTCGCCTACGTCCTTTCTGGACTATATTAATGCATATCACGCCTATTTCTTTGACAAAGGAAAATGAAACACCAGAAAGACAAAAAAATACTGAAATGGTTCTGTATTTTGTTGTAACACAAGCATGTTACTTCCTGGTCTCCGTCCTGGACATCTGAACGTATCCTGGAGTTGGATTGTCAACCTCACGCTGGAATCTGAAGACCAGCACACGGGTTTATACAAATCCCGGACCGTGTGAAAGCAGTCCCCAAATAAGGTCTCAAGCAAACAACAAAAACAGGTGAGAAGGGGAGAGACTTGTGACAGATAGACACAAGGATCAGAGTGTTGACCAAGGTACTAAACAAGAAAAGATAAGAAGGGGAAATATATATAAAGGAAGTGAAACTGAAAAGTAGCAAGGATGTGGGAAAACCACCGAATGATGATAGACTAAAATAAACGTGGACATGAACATTCCTATCCTATTAGAAACACATCATTGCATTGAGCGTTACTTGTGCCACTCACAATTAAAATCATCACTTTGGTGAACATAATTAAAATCTGAAAATAACTTCAAAAAATGCAAACAGTAAAATGGTGGTGCATCCCGGAAATAGCTTCTTTTTCCGGAATCCAATTTTGCCAACCCAGTGGGGGAACTTGTTTCAAACCAGGATTTCTTATGTTGGAGTAAAATGAAAACCTACAGGCCCCTCACTTATATTGCGTTTCCACAGTTAACATACAGATAAACATAAAACGTAAAGTATTCCGCCTTCATAAGTGCAGCAATGTCAAGGTCTGCAGAGCATGAAAAATAAAAAAAGGAGGAAGAAAAAGGAAAAGAAAGGCAATGAATGCCATAATATTCAAATATCTGCTGTGCTTCGTCAAAGAATAGATGTGGAAAGTTAAATATTAAAAGAAAATCGGAGAAAATCCTCCACGTAAAGATATTTATAGTGTGTACATTTTAAAATACGCTCTACTGTGACCTCTACATTGCTAGTGGGTAGGATAGAAGAGGTGATGAACGTTTTCTATCCTATAACCCATGCATCATTGTCTCATGACCTGCACCATTTCACCCGGCCGTGCACCATCTTGTACGGTTTTTAGTATAGAGTTTGAGTAAGAAGTGTACGAAGTGTACATTGTGGGTACCTATACGCTTTTGAGCCTCACATTAGAGGTCATTGATGAGCAAAAGGAATTGCAGCAAAAACGGGGCGGGGGAGCGGGGGTGCCCGGTCCGCCAGTTGAGGGAGCCCTGAGATGATTCAGGAGTGGCTGCTGGGTGTAAGCCACTCAGATTTGGAATAGCTGTGGAAAGAGGAGGGGTGGAAAGAAGAAAAAGGAAGGGCAGGTGAAAAGAGAAAAGGAGGTTATAGGCAAACCACGTGAATGAAACACAGTATGTATTCAAACAACTGAAAGAGGCTGTGCTGGTGTCGAAGGGCAGGAGTAACAATATCAAGAATGAGTATAAAATACCTGTAATGGTAGGGTGATTGAGATGATTGTTCTCACATCAAGGCGTGTGAGGGCCCTAGGGGCACGTTGTGGTGATATGAATGAAGCCGGACAAATTACTCGGGCACAAATAGGATGTCGTGGACCCTGGCAGTGTGTCAGCACAGTACGCTTCCTGTCCAAAAACATGGTGTTCTTAGGAAACATCCATTTTGGTTAATAACGGACATTCCGGACACCCCCGCTGTCTGCGGACACCTTAATTGCCTTTGTTTTTTTTTAAAAGACACAAAGGACTAATTTAAAACACACATAATATGTTTTTTATTATATACAAATATAACATTTAGGAAAGAGAAGGGGAAGCAGAAACTGACACAAATACAGGGGAGTTAGGGGTTTGGAGAGGATGGATGTGAGGGGATGAAGGGATGGAAGTCTCATCATAACGTTTTTCTTGGCGGTGAGGGTTTGGGGATAGTTGACTGGGACATGGAGAGGGGAACAGGTACATGTGGGACAATGATATTAATTTTTTTCTTTTGTGTGGTCCTCCACAAAATGTTTTAAAAGATTAACATTTTCCATTAGAAAATCCATTTTTTGTTCCATTGGCTGCAGAGCATTTTCTAATGTCTGTTTTGCTATATTATTTTCACTGTCTGTTAAAAGAAAATGTGATAAGTACACATAAAGTAATTATTATTAATTTGCTTATGTAGAGAATTGTCTACCATTAGTATTACTGTCTTCACTCATTTCATCATGTGGGAAATTTTGTTCAAGTCATTCCAAAGTACTGGACATTTCTGTGTAAAAAATATATATTACTTTTAGTGTACTTAATACAGAAAGTTTAGAAATATATAAGAAAAATGAAGTTTACCTACTAGTTTCTGGTAAGTTTTGTTGTTACTGTTGTGTAGGTCTGCTATTGCTTCTTGCTGTGAAGTTTCTGTGAGGTAATTATGTTGGAGGCATATCTTTTTTGTTTTGGTATATTCCATTTTAGTACATATGCTATTGAAATGGACGGTTGATTTGTTACATATATAGGTTCCCCTTCTTATTTATTATTACATATAATGTGTTCAGATGCTGCTTTTTGAACTTGTTCAGTATTTATATGGCATGATAGAACAAGCTAAGATACCCCCTGAGTTTTTGGGTAGTGTTGATGTTGTCCGTGTCCGTCCGCGGACATACGCACAGTCCGCAGTCATCAAAATCACTAGCAGGGGGTTCAGTATATTCTATGTTACATGTATATAAAATAAGGGAATCCTAGTAAACATCAATCAAATTCACACTATTTATATCTATATTCAGTAAAAAAAACTTTGATAAAGGGAGGTTATGGTTAAGTTGTGCTATTAAAAACCTATGAAATTCAGTAAAAGAACTTTGTTAAAGGGACCTTATGGTTAAGTTGCGCTACTAAAAACCTATGAAATTCAGTAAAAAACTTTGTTAAAGGGACGTTATGGTTACAAGTAAAACCGAAAAACCCCTGAAATTCGCCAGTTATGGTAAGCTAAGCAACCATAACTCACGCCACCACCGTGTATTGCTAAGACTAACACCCAGTACATCAAAGATGACATCAAAAATGTCATTGATGACATCACTGATGACATCACATGTCTGACTCGCTCTTTTTTCCTTTAGTGATATATATTGGCCAGTAATAGTTAGGAACAAAAAATTCAAAAAGTACTATATTTGTAGACTTATACTTCAAATATGTTCTTACAATAATTCACTTAGGGTCCACTCGCAGCATATGAAACATATACATAGGGAAAATACACACTTGAAAGAAAGCAATGCTTTCTGTGTATGAAAAAAATCAGTAAGGTTATCAACACTTTCTTATTGTTCTGCTGTTTTTTTAATACTCATATTTGTATTCACATTAATTTATTTAGGGTGCAGTCACATCATGTGATAGTTACACATAGGGAAGTAGTAGGTTTGAAGCAGAGCAATCATTTCTGTGCATAAAGATAATCAGTTAGGTTATGAACACTTTCTAGTTCTACTGTAGCTTTTTTGCGTACTTCACTTTCCCTGTATGTACTCATATTTGTATGTGTTGTTGTGTCTTTGTGTTTTGTATGTAATAATGAAATTATGTAGTAAGTGGGATTTATTAGCTACTTATTGCATGTTGCACAGAACGCAAAACTCTAATAAGAAATAATTTATCATTTCACTATTCAACAGGGGAAGATTATGAATATTTCAACTCCATCATGTATGCTGCACACAATGCTTATGTTTATACATGAGTAGCTTAGTATACTGTAAAGAACTTACTTCAAAATAGAATGCTATTTATATCAATGCATTGCTTAATGCACTACATAGCTCATGATATTTATGCCAATGATCCTTGACACTTTTTTGTCAACATTATAATAAGAATCCCTTGTACAGACTTTTCATGAAAAGTAAGTGCACATGTGATTTCATTGGTGATGTCATCAATGACATTTGTGATGTCATCTTTAATGTCCTGGGTGTTAGTCTTAGCAATGCACGGTGGTGGCACGAGTTATGGTTGCTTAGTTTACAATAACTGGTGAATTTTAGGGGTTTTTCGGTTTTACTTGGAACCATAACGTCCCTTTAACAAAGTTTTTTACTTAATTTCATAGGTTTGTAGTAGCGCAACTTAACCACAAAGTCCCTTTAACAAAGTGCTTTTCCTGAATATACATTTATTTACTCAGTCAGTTTGAAAAGATTACACTAGCAAGAGCAGCTCAATATCCCACACTAATATACCACAAATATACAACCAGGGTGTAAATGAACAAGTTTAGCTCTCATGAAGTGGGAGAAAAATGGCACTTTCATATACTTTTAAAAGGGGTAAAAAGACAAGGTTATGAGCATCGCCATCACAAATGCATTCATAGGAAGGGCAAAGGGTTCCAGTAACTACAACCAACAATTCATCTCATAGGCCTGGGCCAAAGTCAATGGTTCAGAGTCTTTGTATTGGATAGCACAGTTCTGGGAGTAACGATAAAGTCTTTGCCACAGAGTTTAGAAGAATTTGGCTAGGCAAAAAGTTTGATGAATGTTTAGGGAAGGACTCACCTTTGAAGTTGAGGAAAGTTTTACGCACTTTCTCGATGGCCAAAAAGATTTCTGGACCACGTTTGTACTGTACCTTGTTAATGAAGAGGAGCTGTAGCTGAGTCAGTTGTTCCTTCGATCACATCTCGCTGTTCCTGAGCTTCAGTCGTGGGGACAAGAAGGAGGACGTCGGGAGGTTCCTGCACTGCCCAGGGATGAGACCAAAAGCTTTAGCAAGACGTCGGTTTAAGGTGTGAGTGCCTTAAAGTCCACAAGCTGGTTTCCTTCCATCTGGCTATCCGGTTTTCAACAGCACTCTGATGAAAATTCGATCAGATGGGGATGGCGTCCAGATGGTTTACGAGTTGGTTTTTCCCACCAAACTCAAGGGGAGAAGTTAACCTTGAAGGGCTTTTGTTGATTGGATTTTCAGGCAATTCATGCCTGCAGCAGGGCTTGACCGGTTGTCCAGGAGTTGCAGCAGTTCTCTTCCTTCAGTTCGTCTTCGGTTCTTTCGTTCCAGTGGTCGACTCTGCTTTCCAAGTCCCAGAGACGTACTTTTAAACAGTTTTCCCCCATTCATTCCAGTCTGGCTGTCACTCACACAGCAGGGTGGCTTTCCTTGCCGGACAGCCAGCCAGCCAGCCAATCACACCAGAGTGCATTCGGGTCTCCTCGGAGACTAAGCACAGGAAGTTTCGGGCACCTCCCTCACATTCCTGCCCACCCCAGACACTCAGGCGCAAGAGGAGGGCTTCAGCACTGAAGCCCGCCAAAGGCCAACGAACAAAGGGAACAAACCTGGTTTGGCGCGCAGAGACAAACACAAGAACGACTTTTCCTAAAAGAAATGGCGAAAAAAGATGACCAGAGTCTGTTTTTACAGATGGGTCTGGGGAGCCATATTGGAAAACATGGCTGAACCGATTTTTAGCTACCGTTGTTAGCGGTCGGGAAAAATCACAGTAGTTGATCTAAACCACTACCACCAGCCATTTAAAGTAGGAAAAGGTAACATTTGACTGTTACATGTGTGTTTTGACTCAGGGGAAGCTAGGCAACCCCTCCAGCACTCTATAGGAAGATAGTGTGTGCTGGGTCAATAAATTGAAAAATACTAGTAAAGCCAATTTAACTTTACATTCTCTGGGAGACAGTAGTCAGTCCCAGAGAAGGTATTTAAACCTTGGGGAGTATAAAAGACACCCCTGTTCCACTGCACTGAAGGTGCTGTGTGACACACAGAAAAAGATGATGCCTATGGAGTTGTTTTAAAACTCCATAACCAAAGAACACAAAAGTAAAACACACACAAAATACATGGAAGAGTGGGAAAAAAGGCTCTCACTCTTCCCAGGTGAAAAAATCAAATCCTAGAATTCCAGCAAAGTTGCAGGGGGTCTCAAAAGGTAAGAGAAATTAGCACATTTTGAGAATTCTCCCTAACAGGGGGGTGGGGCTTCTCGGGGGCTTTCCAGCCACAACTTGCGCATAGGGTTACTTTGCAGGGCAGATTACATGAATACGTGGATCGCGCACACGTGGCTCATGCACGAGTGGGCACGCAATGTCCTTCTCACTGCACACACTTTGCAGGGTTTATTTGCGCTTTTCTATGAATCAGGCTCTATTGAGTTATGATGTTACAGAAAGAGGCTGAAGATATGTTTAATATACTGGGTAGTAAAAATAGCTGTGCTTTTTGGGATACAATCAATGCTTTGGAAGGTGATCAACTAAGTAAACAAATGAATGCAGTTACAGAAGTAGGTTGGGGAATCCGCTTCACAAAGTTATATGGGAATGAACAGTCACAAATGTTAATCTGTGGTCAGATGGGAGGAAAATTCACAAATACGTGGGATTGTACTCAACTAGATGGAAGATGTAGTATTGGTGTGCCTAAGGAGAGTGACGTCACTTAAGCACTTGGGAAACAGAGTCCCCGGAGGTCTCCCGACTATGAGGCAAGTGAGAATACTATGGTAGAAGGGTCATTAGCCATGGATTCTGACGTCATCCTGGCGCTGATTAGGAATGGTAGTAATTCACGAGCAGCAGACCCTAATAGGCTAACAAAATCTTGATGGGCAATCCAGAAACTTGGTCTTGTTTTCTTTATATTTTATTTGAGGACATTGTTGCCATCAGATCTTTTCCAGTTTCATGTCATTCATCATGGTTAGTGCAGATATATAAGAGGGACAGAGCCAAAAAATGATCTTCCGATTTAGCTTATGGAATTGGATAGTAAACTCTAAGCCCCCCTCTTATTGATGCAGCTGGAGGGATGGGTGGAGACAACTGGTAGATAGAATAACCTCCAAACAGGCTTCCGTAGGGGTCATGGAACCAACATTAATGGTTTTATTGTACACTTTATACAGGAACAATCATGGGCTGATAGTGATGGGTTCATGTATGCAGCATCATTAGACCTTTCGGCTTCCTTTGACCAAAACTGGCACATTGGGGAATTTCGGCTACCTTATTGGACCTAATAATTGGCCTGTAAGAGGCCTCAGGAATTAGTATTAGGCTGAATAAGGAAGGTGACCTGTCTACAAGGATTGACACAGTGAGGGGTCTTAAGCAGTGTTGCGTGTTGACCTTTTTAATTTATATGTTTTGGATGTAGTGAACTATTTGACCCCACCATTGTTTATTCCTCAAAAAAGTGGCATCCTTAAGATACCATGGATCGCCCATGGGGTCGATTTTATATTATTCAATAAGTTACAGATTGAGCTACAACGGCTTCTGAAAGCATTTGAAATAATGCAACTAAGGCAAAAATCCTAGCATTTTGTAAGGGAAATAGGGCAGGTGTGCATAAATGGTCCATCTGTCCGTCAGTACTGAGTAGGGCAACAATTATGGTTTACTTGGGTTTTCTGATTACAGGCCAACCTCAAAGATCTAGTATTGTCGATATGTTAAAAAAAGAAAGCAATGATTCTATCCAATCACATGAGGAAAAAGATATGCTTGTCTCTTATTAAAGACAGTGACTTTATTTTGTTACAGTAAGTAGTTCCAAAGTTGTTATATGGCCTTGAGCTGTGGGGTTTGCGGCTATATAAATACTTAGACATAATTGAAGCCTGAATATGTTAGAGGTACCAATTAGGTACCACTGGCTGCTATTCGTTTTGAGTTGGGCCGATCCTCTCTTAAAATTGATGTAAAATGGAGAGTGTTGAATCTATTTGCCAACATTCAGGATTCAAAGAAAGGCACTTTGTATGACTAGGTTGGGAACAATAGCGACACACTGATGAATAGAATCAACCTGCTTGGCAATTTGCATCTCTATTGTAACCAAATCTTGAAAGACATTGCCTGCAATATGAATGCGAGAGTAATCCTAAGTGAAAAAAAAAAAATTACAATTTGACTGGTCTTCAACAGTGAATGTGTTTCATAAATACCCCTCGCTTATCCATCTATTGAACGAAGATAAAGACAGAGGACTCATGGAGGAATATTTATCTATTTTCCCCAATCGTCACTACAAAGTGATCCTTCTTCGTTTCAGATGGAAACTTACTGTATACTAGGGAGCCATTTTTAAAGAGGAAATTCATTGAAACAAACGATGCCTATTGCAACCATGGAAACATTAAGATGCCCTACGGATGAAATGTTTCGGAAGAGCATTTAAAGATCTGGATTTAAATACTGAATTGATAGGTATTGCTGTGTCTACCTTTTTAAAGGGTCTGAATTTAACTAAGGAGGTTATCACGACTTGATGTAATAGGGATGGTGCATACGTTATTGTGTTAGGGACGATGCATTTCACGTATGAGTACTTATAATGAAATGTGAAATGTATCGTTGTTGTGTCATGATTTTAGGTGTTTTAGATAGGAATGTATGTAGCCACTCTAATGAATATCTGTATGATTTATTTTGGTTGATACCTATGCTTCAGTGTTAACATTGTTCAAATTAGTTATTTTACTCTTGTTTCTGATGTTGTGAAGGTTTGAATGAAACCAAATACAATACGAACAAAAATGTAAAGTGTGGGGGTCGTTTGTGTTTTCGCCATTTTACAAGATTGTGGCACTGCTTCTTTCCTTGTGACTTTCTGGTGCTAGAGACTGCATTTGTAAACGTTGCAGATGACGTTACAACAACGAGTATACCCAGCAGAACCATGGATAGCTTGTGGAAGGACCCTACATCAGCACAACAAACGTGTTAATTTAGTCCCAGAAAACATAATTGGTTACTCATTAATATGGAAATACAAGGCAACATTTTCCCGTCTATAACATATGCCTGCATTGACATAATAGACACTACTTATTCGTGCAGTAAAATGAAAATAAGAAGGTAGAATGAAAAGTAGATACAATAATTCTAATTCCCAGGTGTCCATTGCTGCTTGTATTTCGGGATATGGTAATCATCAATGATTTCATGAAGCATGAAATGTGATCATTTGTATAGATTTAATACTAGCATAGTATGTCCATGTAGCTGTTTACATACGAAAGAGTAATTAAATCATGGGGCTGAAACATGTTTCTTTTGAGGTACAAATGTTTAATGTACAAAGGATGTACTGCACAATTTGAATTATCATCTCTTACATGCGAACACAACCGTATAAATAAGCACTGACATACTGGATTAATGGATATGATCAGCAAGGCATATTTTCAAAGACAACATACTGCATAGAAATTCTTCAGGTGAAGAAAATGTATTTCGTGAGATGCCGCTTTGAAAATTGTTAGGCTTTGGAAACGAAATTGATATAATTTAATGTTCTGATTAAAATTCTGAAAATATAATTTGGCTATAAATTGCATCTGCCGAATGCCTTACAATTCCATAAATTTAAATAAGCCCCAGCACCTTCAGCAGAACGACAGACGCACGTTAGACGATGTTAAAGGAGATTTTTTTCCCCTAGACGGAAAATAATTGTTGCTAAATAAGCAGCGTTCTAAAGCGTGCTTCCATTATTTCTTTTTAATCAACAGCACTGGCTTTCACATGCTAATGGCAGAGATTGGAATGCTGTTTCAAGTTAAATGTACGATTTAACCTCAAGAAGATACGGGATATATTGGATATATTTGAATTAAAAAAAAGTATGAAGAATCCTGATGGTAGGTAGATAAAGGTCTTAAATAGATGTTGGAGTCAATTATTTTTCACAACACAGGAGTCATGAAGCAACCTGCTTAATTAGAACAAGGAGTTAAAGTGGTGAACATCCTATGGCTCTGCGTCAGCATCCCGCTGTGTCTAATGATTTCCCATGGATACTTGCTGCCTATAAACAGGGCCAGTGTCACAAAATAAACCCTCCCACGCAATTCTGAAATAAAGTCTCCCCGAGAGAATTTATGTTGAAATGAAATAGCCCCCTTTGAAATAAATTCTCCCCATGGCAAGAAATGAAGTCCCTCTCATTTTGAACCCTTTAACATCTGGCATTTTCTTTTTTAAACTGTGTCTTTACTTTTCTAGGGAGGGTTCTGGAAAAATCCAGTCAGACGAGTCTCTGTTGAACTACTGTTGAGCCGTCACCTTGATGGGGAGAGACTCTCTAGTATAATAAACTCTCCCCCTTTAAAGGGGAGATGTTTTATCAGAATAAACTCTTTGCTTGATGGGTGAGATTCTGTATCAGAATAAACTCTCCCCCTTAAAGGGGAGACTCTCTACCAGAATAAAATCTCCCCCTTGAAGGGGGAGACTGTATCAGAATAAACCCTACCCTTCAGGGGGGAGATTTTGCATCAGAAAAAACTCTCCCCCTTGATGGGGGAGACTTTGTAGCAGAATAAACTCTCCCCCTTGAAAGGGGAGACTCTGTATCAGAATAAACTCTCCCCTTGATGGGGAAGACTCTGTACCAGAATAAACTCTCCCTCTTGAAAAATGAGACTCTGCATCAGAATAAACTGTACCCTTGTTGGGGGAGATTCTGTAGCAGAATAAACTCTCACCCTTGATGTGGGAGACTGTAGCAGAATACAATCTCCACTTTGAAAGGGTAGACTATGTACCAAAGTAAATCATCCCCCTTGAAGGGGGGACTCTGTATCAGAATAGACTCCCCCCATTGACAGGGGAAACTCTGTACCAGAATAAACTTTGCCCCTTGAAGGGGAGACACTGTGTCACAATACACTCTCCACATTGAAGGGGGACACTCTGTAGCAGAATAAACCCCCGTGTAAAAGGAGACTGTATCAGAATAAACTGTTCCCATTGAAGGGGGAGAGTCTGCAGCAGAATACACTATCACCCTTGATGGGGGAGATTCTGTAGCAGCTTAAACTCTCCCCCTTGATGGGGAGACTCTGTATCAGAATAAATGCTCTGCCTTCAGTGTGGGCGGGTTCTGTATCGGAATAAACTCTCCCCTTGATGCGGGAGATTCTGTATCAGAATACACTCTCCCCTTGATGGGGAGACTCTGTAGCAGAATAAAATCTCCACCTTGAAAGGGGAGACTCTGTACCAGAATAAACTCTCCCCCTTGAAGGTGAAAACTCTACATCAGAATAAAATCGCCCATTAGTGGGGAAGATTCTGTATCAGAATAAACTCTCCCCCTTGATGGGGGACACTCTGTAGCAGAATAAACTCTCCTCCTTTAAGGGGATACTTTCTACCATAATAAACTTTCCCACTTGAAGGGGGAGACTCTGCATCAGAATAAAATCCCCCCTTGATGAGGGAGACTCTGCATCAGAATAAACTCTCCCTTTAATGGGGGAGATTTTGCATCAAAATAAAATCTCCACCTTGATGGGGGAGACTCTGTAGAAGAATAAACTCTCACCCTTGAAAGGGGAGAGTCTGCATCAGAATAAACGTTCCCCTTTAATGGGAGAGACTCTGTAGCAGAGTTAACTCTCCCCTTTAAAGGGGAGACTCTGTACCAGAATAAACTCCCCCATTGAAGAATGAGACTCTGTATCAGAATAAACTCTAGCCATGATGGGAGAGATTATTAAGCAGAATAAACTCTCCCATCTCATGTGGGAGACTCAGTAGCAGAATACACGCTCCCGTTTGAAAGGCTAGACTATGTACCAGAATAAACCCTCTCCCTTGAAGGTGAGACTCTGTATCAGAATACAATCTCCCCATTGATGGGGGAGGTTCCGTATCAGAATAAACTCTCCCCTCGATGGGGGAGATTCTGTAGCAGAATAAACTCTCCCGATTGAAAGGGGAAACTCTGTACCAGAAGAAACTCTGCCCCTTGAAGGGGAGATACTGTGTCACAATAAACTCTCTCCATTGAAGTGGGACACTCTGTAGAAGAATAAACTTTCGCCCTAGAAAAATAATACTGTATCAGAATAAACTCTCCCCTCGATGGGGGAGATGCTGTATCAGAGTAAACTCTCCCCTTGATGGGGGGATTCTGTACCAGAAAACCCTCTCCCCCTTGAAAAATGAGAATATGTATCAGAATAAATTCTACCCTTGATGGGGGAGATTCTATAGCAGAATAAACTCTCCCCCTTCATGTGGGAGACTCTGTATCAGAATAAACTCTCTCCTTGATGGGTGAGATTCTGAATCAGAATAAACTCTCCCCCTTAAAGGGGAGACTCTGTACCAGAATCAACTTTACCCCTTGAAGGGGGAGACTCTGTATCAGAATAAACTCTCCCCTTGATGTGGGATATTCTGCATCACAATATCATCTCCCCCTTGATGGGGGAGACTCTGTAGAAGAATAAACTCTCCCCCTTGAAAGGGGAGAGTCTGCATCAGAATAAACTCTCCCCTTTGATGGGAGAGACTCTGTAGCAGAAGAAACTCTCCCCCTTGAAAGGTGAGACTCTATCAGAATAAACTCTCCCATTGATGGGGACACTGTATCAGAATAAACTCTCCCCCTTGATGGTGGACACTCTGTAGCAGAATAAACTCTCCTCCTTAAAGGTGATATGCTCTACCAGAAAAAGCTTTCCGCCTTGACGGGGGAGCCTCTATATCAGAATAAACTCTCCCCTTGATGGGTGAGATTCTGTATCAGAATAAACTCTCTCCCTTAAAGGGGAGACTCTCTGCCAGAATAGACTCTCACCCCTTGAAGGGGGAGACTCTGTATCAGAATAAACTTTCCCCTTGAGGGGGGAGATTCTGCATCAGAATAAACTCTCCCCTTGATGGGGGAGATTCTGCATTAAAATAAAATCTCCCCCTTGATCGCGGAGACTCTGTAGAAGAATAAACTCTCACCCTTGAAACGGGAGAGTGTGCATCAGACTAAACTCTCCCCTTTGATGGGAGAGACTCTGTAGCAGAGTAAACTCTCACCTTTAAAGGGGAGACTCTGTATTAGAATAAACTCTCCCCATTGAAAGGGGAATCTCTGTACCAGAATAAAATGTGCCCCTTAAAGGGGAGACACTGTGTCAGAATACACCCCCCCATTGAAGGGGGACACTCTGTAGCAGAAAAAACCCCGCCCTTTAAAAAGGAGACTGTATCAGAATAAACTCTCCCCATTGATGGGGGAGATTCTGTAGCAGAATACACTCTCCCCCTTGATGGGGGAGACTCTGTAGCAGTTTAAACTCTCTCCCATGAAAGGGGAGACTCAGTACCAGAGTAAACTCTGCCCCTTGAAGGGGAGACACTATGTCAGAATAAACTGTTCCCATTGATGGGGGAGAGTCTGCAGCAGAATACACTATCGCCCTTGAAAAAGGAGACTCTGTATCAGAATAAACTCTCGCATTGATGGGGAGACTCTGTATCAGAATAAACTCTCCCCCTTCAGTGTGGGTGGGTTCTGTATAAGAATAAACTCTCCCCTTGATGGGGGAGATTCTGTATCAGAATACACTCTCCCCTTGATGGGAGAGACTCTGTAGCAGAAGAAACTCTCCCCCTTGAAAGTTGAGACTCTGTATCAGAATAAACTCTCCCCTTGATGGGGACACTGTATCAGAATAAACTCTCCTCCTTGATGGCGGACACTCAGTAGCAGAATAAACTCTCCTCCTTAAAGGTGATACGCTCTACCAGAATAAGCTTTCCGCCTTGAAGTGGGAGACTCTATATCAGAATAAACTCACCCTTGATGGGTGAGATTCTGTATCACAATGAACTCTCCCCCTTAAAGGGGAGACTCTGTACCAGAATAAACTCACCCCATTGAAGGAGGAGACTCTGTATCAGAATAAACTCTCCCCTTGAGGGGGGGATTCTGCATCAGAATAAACTCTCCCCTTGACGGGGGAGATTCTGCATCAAAATAAAATCTCCCCCTTTCTGGGGGAGACTCTGTAGAAGAATACACTCTCACCCTTGAAAGGGGTGAGTCTGCATCAGAATAAACTCTCCACTTTAAAGGAAGAGACTCTGTAGCAGAGTAAACTCTCACATTTAAAGGGCAGACCCTGTACCAGAATAAACTCTCCTCTTAATGGGGGAGACTCTATAGCAGCTTAAACTCTCCCCCTTGAACAGGGAGACTCAGTACCAGAGTAAACTCTGCCCCTTGAAGGGGAGACACTGTGTCAGAATAAACTGTTCCCATTGAAGGGGGAGAGTCTGCAGCAGAATACACTATCACCCTTGAAAAAGGAGACTCTGCATCAGAATAAACTCTCCCCTTGATGGGGAGACTCTGTATCAGAATAAACTCTCCCCCATTCAGTGTGGGCGGGTTCTGTATCAGAATAAACTCTCCCCTTGATGGGGGAGATTCTGTATCAGAACACACTCTCCCCTTGATGGGGAGACTCTGTAGCAGAAAATACTGTCCACCTTGAAAGGGGAGACTCTGTACCAGAATAAATAATGCCCCTTGAAGGGGAGACACTGTGTCAGAATAAAGTCTCTCCATTGAAGGGGGAGATTCTCTAGCAGAATAATTTCTCCTGCTGGATGGGGGAGAGTCTGTAGCAGAATAAACTCTTCCCCTTTAAAGGGGAGACTCTGTACGTGAATAAACTCTCCCCCTTTAAGGTGGAAACTCTATATAAGAATAAAATTACCCATTAGTGGGGGAGATTCTGTACCAGAATAAACTCTCCCCCTTGATGGAGGATACTCTGTAGCAGAATAAACTTCCCTCCTTGATGAGGGAGACTCTGCATCATAATAAACTCTCCCCTTAATGGGGGAGATTCTGCACCAAAATAAAATCTACCCCTTGATTGGGGAGACTCTGTAGAAGAATAAACTCTCACCCTTGAAAGGGGAGAGTCTGCATCAGAATAAACGATCCCCTTTGATGGGAGAGACTCTGTAGCAGAGTAAACTCTCCCCTTTAAAGGGGGAGACTCTGTACCAGAATAAACTACCCCCTTGAAAAATTAGACTCTGTATCAGAATAAACTCTAGCCATGATGGGGGAGATTCTGTAGCAGAATAAACTCTCCCACTTCATGTGGGAGACTCAGTAGCAGGATACACGCTCCCGCTTGAAAGGCTAAACTATGTACCAGAATAAACCCTCTCCCTTGAAGGTATTCTGTATCAGAATACAATCTCTGCATTAATGGGGGAGGTTCCGTATCAGAATAAACTCTCCCCTTAATGGGGGAGATTCTATAGCAGAATAAACTCTCCCCATTGA
The DNA here is from genome assembly GCF_040938575.1 of Ambystoma mexicanum. Lineage (NCBI taxonomy): Eukaryota > Metazoa > Chordata > Amphibia > Caudata > Ambystomatidae > Ambystoma > Ambystoma mexicanum. Next base: position 1,371,051,322 of record NC_090930.1, read on the forward strand.
AAGAGGAAACTCTGTACCAGAATAAACTCTGCCCCTTGAAGGGGAGATACTGTGTCACAATAAACTCTCCCCATTGAGGTGGGGTACTCTGTAGAAGAATAAACTTTCCCCCTAGAAAAAGAATACTGTATCAGAATAAACTCTCCCCTTTATGGGGATATTCTATAGCAGAATAAACTCTCCTCCTTCATCTGCGAGACTCTGTATTAGAATAAACTCTCCCCTTGATGGGTGAGATTCTGTATCAGAATAAACTCTCCCCCTTAAAGGGGAGACTCTGTACCAGAATAAACTCTCCTCTTGATCGGGGAGATTTTGCATCAGAATAAACTCCCCCCCTTGATGGCGGACACACTGCATCAGAATAAACTTTCTCCTTGATGGGGGATATTCTGCATCAAAGTAACATCTCCCCCTTGATGGGGGAGACTCTGTAGAAGAATAAACTCTCCCCTTTGATGGGAGAGACTCAGTAGCAGAAGAAATTCTCCCCCTTGAAAGGTGAGACTCTGTATCAGATTAAACTCTCCCCTTGATGGGGACACTGTATCAGAATAAACTCTCCCCCTTGATGGCGGACACTCTGTAGCAGAATAAACTCTCCTCCTTAAAGGTGATAAGCTCTACCAGAATAAGCTTTCCGCCTTGAAGGGGGAGATTCTATATCAGAATAAACTCTCCCCTTGATGGGTGAGATTCTGTATCAGAATAAACTCTCCCCCTTAAAGGGGAGACTCTGTAACAGAATAAACTCACCCCCTTGAAGGGGGAGACTCTTTATCAGAATAAACTCTCCCCTTGACGGGGGAGATTCTGCATCAAAATAAATTCTCCCCCTTGATGGGGGAGACTCTGTAGAAGAATAAACTCTCACCCTTGAAAGGAGAGAGTCTGCATCAGAATAAACTTTCCCCTTTGATGGGAGAGACTCTGTAGCAAAGTAAATTCTCATCTTTAAAGGGGAGACCCTATATCAGAATAAACTCTCCTCTTGATGGGGAAGACTCTGTACCAGAATAAACTCTCCCCCTTGAAAAATGAGACTCTGTATCAGAATAAACTCAACCCTTGATAGGGAGCAGAATAAACTCTCCCACTTCATGTGGGTGTTATGAATCACCGGCAGACCTGGTTGATTTGGCATTGTTGCAGTCACACTTCCTCAGTATATTGGAGTACACCCAAGATGGCGTACCATACTCCCAAGATGGCGCATCTTACCGAGAGTTCCATTCCAAACCTGCAGGATGGAAAACGGGAAGCACCTCCCTCAAACCCGGAAACAGTACATCTGAACCAGATTCCAGGACTGCAGTGCGTTGCTACTGCTTATTGTAGTTACGTTACGTGAGTAATCGAGGAATAGTTTACGAACTTTCTACTGAATTCTCACCCTTCCACCAACCTCCTTCGTTCCTTACCTACTTTCCTTTTGTGATTCCAGGCAATTCTCTTCTACGCGCCTGCCAAGCACAGACGCAAATCTTGCCGTTACTAAGAGAACGCAGGACCCTTTTCAGAACAAAGGTTCTGTTACTTATCTGATATCTAATTTGTGTCTTGCTGATATCCCGCATTCAATAGACTTTTCACCTTTCATGTTAGCTTCCTTTTTCCTTTGCTTCAAACGAAGACCCGTGGATACAAGACTACATTACCCATAACCCTTTCCGCTCAAGCCGCAGACAGTATCATTAACGCTTTGTGTAAGCGGAAGTCCTTAACAGAGTAGGTATGGAGCCGAGCTTTCTAACTGCTTTCAAAACCTATCCTTTCCCTTTCTCTGTTCTTAAAGGAATCGAGCGTGTTTACCAACAGCAAGACTTCCTGCCAGTTTACACTCTTTGTCATCAAATCTGCATCCTGGAAAGGTACCTTCATTTCCCTTTCCCTTTTGATAGTCCCTCATTGGAAACACCCTATTAACTCTCATTTTCTATTCTAGTCACATCCACAAGAAGTAGAACATACCTAATCCTACATACTTACAATCCAAGGGGGAAATCACCGCTCACTAGCAACGTTCTCTAGTTCCTCCAGACCAGCGCACTCAAACCACACAGGGTTTTTTCGCTTTCAAGGGTTTCCCTGCCGCGGTCTCTGAGTGCTTTATTTGTGAGCACGAGGAGAGTCTGGCAGGTGAACTTCTCATAACTTCTAGCAGTTCCGAAGACAAGGTAAGCTATACTTTGATTTGTACCATCTATCTGCCAACACTGAGGCTGAGGAGTAGCTTGACAGCAGAGGAAGATTGGAAAAATATATCAGTGGGAGACTCAGTAGCAGAATACACTCTCCCGCTTGAAAAGCTAGACCATGTACCAGAATAAACCCTCTCTCTTGAAGGGGAGACTCTGTATCAGAATACAATCTCCCCATGATGGGGGAGGTTCCGTTTCAGAATAAACTCTCCCCTTGATGGGGAAGATTCTGTAGCATAATAAACTTTTCCCCTTACAAGGGGAGACTCTGTATCAGAATAAACTCTCCCCTTGATGGGGGGACTTAGTAACAGAATAAGCTCTCCCCCTTGAACAATGAGACTCTGTATCAGAATAAATTCTATCCTTGATGGGGGAGATTCTATAGCAGAATAAACTGTCCCCCTTCATGTGGGAGACTATGTATCAAATAAACTCTCCCCCTTTAAAGGGGAGATTTTGTATCAGAATAAACTCTCCCCTTGAGGGGGGACGCTGTACCAGAATAAGCTCTCCCCCTTGAAAAATGAGACTCTGTCTCAGAATAAATTCTACCCTTGAAGGGGGGAGATTCTATAACAGAATAAACTCTCCCCCTTCATGTGGGAGACTCTGTATCAGAAAAAAACTCTCCCCTTGATGGGTGAGATTCTGTATCAGAATAAACTCATCCCTTTGATGGGAGAGACTCTAGCAGAGTAAACTCTCCCCTTTACAGGGGAGACTCTGTATCAGAATAAACTCTACCTTTGATGGGTGAGATTCTGTAGCAGAATAAACTCTCCCACTTCATGTGGGAGACTCAGTAGCACAATACACTCTCCCGCTTGGAAGGCTAGACCATGTACCAGAATAAACCCTCTCCCTTGAAGGGGAGACTCTGTATCAGAATACAATCTCCCCATTGATGGGGGAGGTTCCATATTAGAATAAACTCTCCCCTTGATGGTGGAGATTCTGTTGCATAATACATTTTCCCCCTACAAAGGGGAGACTCTGTACCAGAATAAGCTCACCCCCTTGAAAAATGAGACTCTGTATCAGAATAAATTCTACCCTTGATGGTGGAGATTATATAGCAGAATAAACTCCCCCCTTCATGCGGGAGACTCTGTACCAGAATAAACTCTCCACCTTGAAGGGGGAGACTCTGTATAAGAATAAACTCTCCCCTTGAGGGGGGAGATTCTGCATCAGAATAAACTCTCCCCCTTGATGGGGAGACTCTGTATCAGAATAAACTCTCCCCTTGATGGGGAGATTCTGTAACATAATACACTCTCCCCTTGATGGGGGAGACTCTGTATCAGAATAAACTCTCCCTTTGAGTGGGGAGATTCTGCATCAGAATAAACTCCCCCCCCTTGATGGCGGAGACTCTGCATCAGAATAAACTCTCCCCTTGATGTGGGATATTCCCCCTTGATGGGCGGTACTCTGTAGAAGAATAAACTCTCACCCTTGAAAGGGGAGAGTCTGCATCAGAATAAACGTTCCCCTTTGATGGGAGAGACTCTGTAGCAGAGTAAACTCTCCCCATTTAAAGGGGAGACTCTGTACCAGAATAAACTCCCCCCTTGAAAAATGAGACTCTGTATCAGAATAAACTCTAGCCATGATGGTGGCGATTCTGTAGCAGAATAAACTCTCCCACTTCATGTGGGAGACTCATTAGCAGAATACACGCTCCCGCTTGAAAGGCTAGACTATGTACCAGAATAAACCCTCTCCCTTGAAGAGGATACTCTGTATCATAATACAATCTCCCCATTGATGGGGGAGGTTCTGTATCAGAATAAACTCTCCCCTTGATGGGGGAGATTCTGAAGCAGAATAAACTTCCTCATTGAAAGGGGAAACTCTGTACCAGAATAAACTCTGCCACTTGAAGGGGAGATCCTGTGTCACAATAAACTCTCCCCATTGAAGTGGGTGTTACACATTTCGGCCGTTGGTCTCTTTGGACTCTTAACCGCGGTATGCTTTGGAATGGTACTTCCAAGATGGATGCTCATTACAATATCCGGGCGGAGTGCAGTGGTCCAGTCTCTGCACGTCCTCCAGAGACACCGAAGATCGCTCACGTGATCCTTTATCCGGAACTGAAGCCGAAAGCTCTTTGCGTCGCTTCTGTTGTTACAGACGCTCCGTGACTTCTCCTCTAGGTTTCCTCTTACCTTGCTATCACTTCAAGACCAAACTTTCCCTTGATTACTAACCTTGTTTTTTCCACTCCTCCCAGATCACCTCAGCGGGCTCTCCCTTCTGTTCAATTTCCTCGAGCTTTTAGACCTGCCGTCCAAGTACTTTCTTCCTTTCCCAATTCAAGATCACTGTTCCAGGCTTTGCCTTCCCCTTGGCAAGCTCTAAGAGTAAGTGCATTCTATAGATCGAGAATCATTCCTTCCTTCCTGCTTACTGTACTTATCCTTCTGTCCTTTGTAGTCTTCTGTCAGCCCCACTTCCGTGCCACAAGTCAGGTCCTCAAATTCCTTACTCCGGCCGTTGCTGGTGAGAGAAGCTCTCTTCCGTCTCTCTATACACTATTCTGACTTCCTCCATTTTCAGAAGTTCCTCTCTCATCTCCTGTATTTCTTTGTGCATTCAGAAGAAGCCTTCCCATCTACCATCCATCGCCAGTGGTCGAGACACCTCAGCTTCGCGGCCAAACAGATCCACCGATTCCCAGATTCGGCCATGGTTTTCTTCCCCAGAGGGATTCCCTGGCGGTTGTGTCCTTTTCCCTGGTTTATTTCATTCTGGGCCGGGAAGGACAGGGCAGTCTAGGAAGGGTTTCATCTTAAGCAATTGGCTCTTCCATATTGGATTCTCCTGTCTGTCAAGGTGAGATCGTAATAACTTTTGTCATTCAGAACAAGTTGGTAATATTAACAGTGGGACACTCTGTAGAAGATTAAACTTTCCTCCTAGAAAAATAATACTGTATCAGAATAAACTCTCCCCTTGATGGGGGAGATTCTGTAGCATAATAAACTCTCCCCTTGATGGGGGACACTCTGTATCAGAATAAACTCTCCCATTGATGGTGGGGACTCTTTACCAGAAAACCCTTTCCCCCCTGAAAAATGAGACTCTGTATCAGAATAAATTCTACCCTTGATGGGGGAGATTATATAGCAGAATAAACTCTCCCCCTTCATGTGGGAGACTGTATCAGAATAAACTCTCCCCTTGATGGGTGAGATTCTGAATCAGAATAAATTCTCCCCCTTAAAGAGGGGACTCTGTACCAGAATCAACTTTACCCCTTGAAGGGGGAGACTCTGTATCAGAATAAACTCTCCCCTTGATGTGGGATATTCTGCATCAAAGTAACATCTCCCCCTTGGTGGGGGAGACTCTGTAGAAGAATAAACTCTCCCCCTTCAAAGGGGAGAGTCTGCATCAAAATAAACTCTCCCCTTTGATGGGAGAGACTCTGTAGCAGAAGAAACTCTCCCCCTTGAAAGGTGAGACTCTGTATCAGAATAAACTATCCCCTTGATGGGGACACTGCATCAGAATAAACTCTCCCCCTGGTTGGCGACACTCTGTAGCAGAATAAACTCTCCTCCTTAAAGGTGATACGCTCTACCAGAATAAGCTTTCCGCCTTGAAGAGGGAGACCCTATATCAGAATAAACTCTCCCCTTGATGGGGGAGATTCTGCATCAAAATAAAATCTCCCCCTTGATGGGGGAGACTCTGTAGAAGAATAAACTCTCACCCTTGAAAGGTAAGAGTCTACATTAGAATAAATTCTCCCCTTTGATGGGAAAGACTCCGTAGCAGAGTAAACTCTCACCTTTAAAGGGGAGACCCTGTATCAGAACAAACTCTCCTCATGATGGGGGAGACTCTGTATCAGAATGAACTCTCCCCCTTCAAGGGGGGTGATTCTGTACCAGAATAAACACTCCCTTTGATGGGGGAGATTCTGTAGCAGAATAAACTCTCCCCATTGAAAGGGGAATCTCTGTACCAGAATAAACATTGCCCTTTAAAGGGGAGACACTGTGTCAGAATACACTCTCCTCATTGAAGGGGGACACTCTGTAGCAGAATAAGCCTTGTACCTTAAAAAAGGAGACTGTATCAGAATAAACTCTCCCCATTGATGGGGGATTGTCTGTAGTAGAATACACTCTCCCCCTCGATGGGGAGACTCTGTATCAGCTTAAACTCTCCCATTGAAAGGGGAGACTCATTACCAGAGTAAACTCTGCCCCTTGAAGGGGAGACACTGTGTCAGAATAAACTGTTCCCATTGAAGGGGGAGAGTCTGCAGCAGAATACACTATTGCCCTTGAAAAAGGAGACTCTGTATCAGAATAAACTCTCTCCTTGATGGGGAAAGTCTGTATCAGAATAAACTCTCCCCCTTCAGTGTGGGCGGGTTCTGTATCAGAATAAACTCTCCCCTTGAAAGGGAGCATCTGCATCAGAATAAACTCTCCCCTTTGATGGGAGAGACTCTGTATCAGAATAAACTCTCCCCTTGATGGGGACACTGTATCAGAAGAAACTCTCCCCTTGATGGCAGACACTCTGTAGCAGAATAAACTCTCCTCCTTAAAGGTGATACGCTCTACCAGAATAAGCTTTCCACCTTGAAGGGGGAGACTCTATATCAGAATGAACTCTCCCCTTGATAGGTGAGATTCTGTATCAGAATAAACTCTCCCCCTTAAAGGGGAGACTATGTACCAGAATAAAATCACCCCCTTGAAGGGGGAGACTATGTATCAGAATAAACTAAACCTTTGAGGGGAAGATTCTGCATCAGAATAAACTCTCACCCTTGAAAGGGGAGACCCTGTATCAGAATAAACTCTACCCCTTCAAGGGGGGGATTCTGTATCAGAATAAACACTCCCTTTGATGACGGAGATTCTGTAGCAGAGTAAACTCTCCCCATTGAAAGGGGAATCTCTGTACCAGAATAAACTTTGCCCCTTAAAGGGGAGACACTGTGTCAGAATACACTCTCCGCATTGAAGGGGGAAACTCTGTAGCAGAATAAACCCCACCCCTTAAAAAATGAGACTGTATCAGAATAAACTCTCCCCATTAATGGGGGAGATTCTGTAGCAGAATACACTCTCCTCCTTGGTGGGGGAGACTCTGTAGCAGCTTAAACTCTACTGGGAGAATCAGTACCAGAGTAAACTCTGCCCCTTGAAGGGTGACACTGTCAGAATAAACTGTTCCCATTGAAGGGGGAGCGTCTGCAGCAGAATGCACTATCGTCCTTGAAAAAGGAGACTCTATATCAGAATAAACTCTCCCCTTGATGGGGAGACTCTGTATCAGAATATACTCTCCCCCTTCAGTGTGGGCGGGTTCTGTATCAGAATAAACTCTCCCCTTGATGGGGGAGATTCTGTATCAGAATACACTTTCCGCTTGATGGGGAGACTCTGTAGCAGAATAAACTCTCCACCTTGAATGGGGAGACTCTGTACCTGAATAAATTCGGCCCCTTGAAGGGGAGACACTGTGTCAGAATAAAGTCTCTCCTTTGAAGGGGGAGATTCTCTAGCAGAATAATTTCTCCTGCTTGATGGGGGAGAGTCTGTCGCAGCATAAACTCTTCCCCTTCAAAGGGGAGACTCTGTACCCGTATAAACTCTCCCCCTTGAAGGTGGAAACTCTATATCAGAATAAAATGGGCCATTAGTGGGGGAGATTCTGTATCAGAATCAGATGGGCTGGGGTTTATCAGATGGGGATACTCTGTAGCAGAATAAACTCTCCTCCTTAAAGGGTATACGCTCTACCATAATAAACTTTCCCCCTTGAAGGGGGAGACTCTGCATCAGAATAAACTCTCCCCTTAATGGGGGAGATTCTGCATCAAAATAAAATCTCCCCCTCGATGGGGGAGACTCTGCAGAAGAATAAACTCTCACCCTTGAAAGGGGAGACTCAGTACCAGAGTACACTCTGCTCCTTGAAGGGGAGACACGGTGTCAGAATAAACTGTTCCTACTGAAGGGGGTGAGTCTGCAGCAGAATACACTATCGCCCTTGAAAAAGGAGACTCTGTATCAGAATAACCTCTCCCCTTAATGGGGAGACTCTGTATCAGAATAAACTCTCCCCCTTCCCCCTTCAGGGGCGGGGGGATTCTGTATCAGAATAAACTCTTCCCTTTATGGGGAGACTCAATAGCAGAATAAACTCTCCACCTTGAAAGGGGAGACTCTGTACCAGAATACATTCTGCCCCTTGAAGGGGAGACACTGTGTCAGAATAAAGTCTCTCCATTGAAGGGGGAGATTCTGTAGCAGAATAATTTCTCCTGCTTGATGGGGAGAGTCTGTAGCAGAATAAACTCTTCCCCTTCAGAGGGGAGACTCTGTACCTGAATAAACCCCCCCGCTTGAAAGTGGAAACTCTATATCAGAATAAAATTGCCCATTAGTGGGGGAGATTCTGTATCAGAATAAACTCTCCCCTTGATGGGGAGATTCTGTATCAGAATACACTCTCCCCTTGATGGGGAGACTCTGTAGCAGAATAAACTCTCCCCTTGATGGGGACACTGTATCAGAAGAAACTATCCCCCTTGATGGCAGACACTCTGTAGTAGAATAAACCCCCCCTTGAAAGTGGAAACTCTATATCAGAATAAAATTGCCCATTAGTGGGGGAGGTTCCGTATCAGAATAAAGTCTACCCTTGATGGGGGAGATTCTATAGCAGAATGAACTCTCTTCATGTGGGAGACTCTGTACCAGAATTAACTCTCCACCTTGAAGGGGGAGACTCTGTATAAAAATAAACTCTCCCCTTGAAGGGGAGGTGATTCTGATTCAGAATAAACTCCCCCCCCTTGATGGGGGAGACTCTGTATCAGAAAAAACTCTCCCCTTGATGGGTGAGATTCTGTATCAGAATAAACTCTTCCCTTTGATTGGAGAGACTCTAGCAGCGTAAACTCTCCCATTTAAAGGGGAGATTCTGTATCAGAATAAACTCTCCACTTGATAGGGTAGAATCTGTACCAGAATAAACTCTCCCCTTGAAAAATTAGACCTTGTATCAGAATAAACTCTCCCCTTGATGGGGGAGACTCCGTATCAGAAAAAACTCCCCCCCTTGAAAAATGAGACTGTGTAGCAGAATAAACTCTCCTCCTTAAAGGGGTTACTCTCTACCAGAATAAACTTTCCCTCTTGACGGTGGAGACTCTGCATCAGAATAAACTCTCCCTCTTGATATGGGAGACTCTGCATCAGAATAAACTCTACACTTGATGGGGGAGATTCTGCATCAAAATAAAATCTCCCCCTTAATGGGGGATACTCTGTAGAAGAATAATCTCTCACCCTTTAAAGGGGAGAGTCTGTATCAGAATAAATTCTCCTCTTGATTGGGGAGACTCTGTATCAGAATAAACTCTCCCCTTCAAGGGGGGATTCTGTATCAGAATAAACTCTCCCCTTGATGGATGAGATTCTGTATCAGAAAAAAATTCTCCCCCTAATGGGGAGACTCTGTACCAGAATAATCTCACCCCCTTGAAGTGGGGGACTCTGTATCAGAATAAATTCTCCCCTTGCGGGCGGAGATTCTGCATCAGAATAATCTCTCCCCTTGATGGGGGAGATTCTGTGGCAAAATAAACTCTCCCCTTTGATGGAGAGACTCTGTAGCAGAGTAAACTCTCACATTTAAAGGGGAGACCCTGTATCAGAATAAATTCTCCTCTTGATTGGGGAGACTCTGTATCAGAATAAACTCTACCCCTTCAAGGGGGGGATTCTGTATCAGAATAAACACTCCCTTTGATGGGAGAGATTCTGTAGCAGAGTAAACTCTCCCCATTGAAAGGGGAATCTCTGTACCAGAATAAACGTTGCCCCTTAAAGGGGAGACACTGTGTCAGAATACACTCTCCGCATTGAACGGGGAAACTCTGTAGCAGAATACACTCTCCCCCTTGGTGGGGGAGACTCTGTAGCAGCTTAAACTCTCCCCCTTGGAAGGGGAGACTCAGTACCAGAGTAAACTCTGCCCCTTGAAGGGTGACACTGTGTCAGAATAAACTGTTCCCATTGAAGGGGGAGCGTCTGCAGTGGAATGCACTATCGTCCTTGAAAAAGGACACTCTGTATCAGAATAACATCTCCCCTTAATGGGGAGACTCTGTACCCATATAAACTCTCCCCCTTGAAGGTGGAAACTCTATATCAGAATAAAATTGGCCATTAGTGTGGGAGATTCTGTATCAGAATCAGATGGGCTGGGGTTTATCAGATGGGGGATACTCTGTAGCAGAATAAACTCTCCTCCTTAAAGGGTATACGCTCTACCATAACAAACTTTCCCCCTTGAAGGGGGAAACTCTGCATCAGAATAAACTCTCCCCTTAATGGGGGAGATTCTGCATCAAAATAAAATTTCCCCCTCGATGGGGGAGACTCTGCAGAAGAATAAACTCTCACCCTTGAAAGGGGAGACTCAGTACCAGAGTACACTCTGCCCCTTGAAGGAGAGACAAGGTGTCAGAATAAACTGTTACTACTGAAGGGGGAGATTCTGCAGCAGAATACACTATCGCCCTTGAAAAAGGAGACTCTGTATCAGATTAACCTCTCCCCTTAATGGGGAGATTCTGTATCAGAATAAACTCTCCCCCTTCCCCCTTCAGGGGTGGGGGGATTCTGTATCAGAATAAACTCTTCCCTTTATGGGGAAACTCAATAGCAGAATAAACTCTCCACCTTGAAAGGCGAGACTCTGTACCAGAATACATTCTGCCCCTTGAAGGGGAGACACTGTGTAGAATAAAGTCTCTCCATTGAAGGGGGAGATTCTGTAGCAAAATAATTTCTCCTGCTTGATTGGGAGAGTCTGTAGCAGAATAAACTCTTCCCCTTCAAAGGGGAGAATCTGTACCTGAATAAACCCCCCCTTGAAAGTGGAAACTCTATATCAGAATAAAATTGCCCATTAGTGGGGGAGATTCTGTATCATAATAAACTCTCCCCTTGATGGGGGAGATTCTGTATCAGAATACACTCTCCCCTTGATGGGGAGACTCTGTAGCAGAATAAACTCTCCCCTTGATGGGGACACTGTATCAGAAGAAACTCTCCCCCTTGATGGCAGACACTCTGTAGTAGAATAACCCCCCCCTTGAAAGTGGAAACTCTATATCAGAAAACAATTGCCCATTAGTGGGGGAGGTTCTGTATCAGAATAAAGTCTTCCCTTGATGGGGGAGATTCTATAGCAGAATGAACTCTCCCCCTTCATGTGGGAGACTCTGTACCAGAATAAACTCTCCACCTTGAAGGGGGAGACTCTGTATAAAAATAAACTCTCCCATTGAGGGGGGGGTGATTCTGATTCAGAATAAACTCCCCCCCTTGATGGGGGAGACTCTGTATCAGAAAAAACTCTCCCCTTGATGGGTGAGATTCTGTATCAGAATAAACTCTTCCCTTTGATTGGAGAGACTCTAGCAGAGTAAACTCTCCCCTTTAAAGGGGAGATTCTGTATCAGAATAAACTCTCCACTTGATAGGGTAGAATCTGTACCAGAATAAACTCTCCCCTTGAAAAATTAGACCCTGTATCAGAATAAACTCTCCCCTTGATGGGGGATACTCTGTAGCAGAATAAACTCTCCTCCTTAAAGGGTATATGGTCTACCATAATAAACTTTAACCCTTGAAGGGGGAGACTCTGCATCAGAATAAACTCTCCCCTTAATGGGGGAGATTCTGCATCAAAATAAAATCTCCCCCTCGATGGGGGAGACTGCAGAAGAATAAACTCTACCCCTTGAAAGGGTAGACTCAGTACCAGAGTACACTCTGCCCCTTGAAGAGGAGACACGGTATCAGAATAAACTGTTCCCACTGAAGGGGGAGAGTCTGCAGCAGAATACACTTTTGCCCTTGAAAAAGGACACTCTGTATCAGAATAAACTCTCCCCTTAATGGGGAGACTCTGTATCAGAATAAACTCTCCCCCTTTCCCCTTCAGGGGGGGATTCTGCATCAGAATAAACTCTTCCCTTTATGGGGAGACTCAGTAGCAGAATAAACTCTCCACCTTGAAAGGGGAGACTCTATACCAGAAAAAATTCTGCCCCTTGAAGCGGAGACAGTGTGTCAGAATAAAGTCTCTCCTTTGAAGGGTGAGATTCTGTAGCAGAATAATTTCTCCTGCTTGATGGGGAGAGTCTGTAGCAGAATAAACTCTTCCCCTTCAAACGGGAGAGACTCTGTACCTGAATAAACTCCCCCCTTGAAAGTGGAAACTCTATATCAGAATAAAATTGCCCATTAGTGGGGGAGATTCTGTATCAGAATAAACTCTCCCCCTTGATGGGGGACACTCTGTAGCAGAATAAACTCTCCTACTTAAAGGGGATACTCTCTACCATAATAAACTTTCCCCCTTGAAGGGGGAGACTCTGCATCAGAATAAAATCCCCCCCTTGATGGTGGACACTCTGTAGCAGAATAAACTCTCCTCCTTAAAGGTGATAAGCTCTACCGGAATAAACTTTCCGCCTTCAAGGGGGAGACTCTATATCAGAATAAACTCTTCCCTTGATGGGGGAGATTCTGTAACAGAATAAACTCTCCCCATTTAAAAGGGGAAACTCTGTACCAGAATAAACTCTGCCTCTTGAAGGGGAGACACTGTATCGCAATAAACTCTCCCCCTAGAAAAAGGATACTGCATCAGAAAAAACTCTTCCCTTGATGGGGGAGATGCTGTAGCATAATAAACTCTCCCCCTTTAAATGGGAGACTATGTATCAGAATAAGCTTTCCCCTTGATGGGGGGACTCTGTACCAGAATAAGCTCTCCTCCTTGAAAAATGAGACTCTGTAGCAGAATAAATTCTACCCTTGATGGGGGAGATTCTATAGCAGAATAAACTCTCCCCCTTCATGTGGGAGAGTCTGTATCAGAATAAACTCTCCCCTTGATGGGTCAGATTCTGTATCATAATAAACTCTCCCTTTTGATGGGAGAGACTCTGTAGCAGAGTAAACTCTCCCCTTTAAAGGGGAGAATCTGTACCAGAATAAACTCTCCCCTTGAAAAATTAGACCCTGTATCAGAATAAACTCTCCCCTTGATGGGGGATACTCTGTAGCAGAATAAACTCTCCTCCTTAAAGGGTATATGGTCTACCATAATAAACTTTAACCCTTGAAGGGGGAGACTCTGCATCAGAATAAACTCTCCCCTTAATGGGGGGGATTCTGCATCAAAATAAAATCTCCCCCTCGATGGGGGAGACTGCAGAAGAATAAACTCTACCCCTTGAAAGGGTAGACACAGTACCAGCGTACACTCTGCCCCTTGAAGAGGAGACACGGTATCAGAATAAACTGTTCCCACTGAAGGGGGAGAGTCTGCAGCAGAATACACTTTTGCCCTTGAAAAAGGACACTCTGTATCAGAATAAACTCTCCCCTTAATGGGGAGACTCTGTATCAGAATAACCTCTCCCCCTTTCCCCTTCAGGGGGGGATTCTGCATCAGAATAAACTCTTCCCTTTATGGGGAGACTCAGTAGCAGAATAAACTCTCCACCTTGAAAGGGGAGACTCTATACCAGAATAAATTCTGCCCCTTGAAGCGGAGACAGTGTGTCAGAATAAAGTCTCTCCTTTGAAGGGTGAGATTCTGTAGCAGAATAATTTCTCCTGCTTGATGGGGAGAGTCTGTAGCAGAATAAACTCTTCCCCTTCAAACGGGAGAGACTCTGTACCTGAATAAACTCCCCCCTTAAAAGTGGAAACTCTATATCAGAATAAAATTGCCCATTAGTGGGGGAGATTCTGTATCAGAATAAACTCTCCCCCTTGATGGGGGACACTCTGTAGCAGAATAAACTCTCCTACTTAAAGGGGATACTCTCTACCATAATAAACTTTCCCCCTTGAAGGGGGAGACTCTGCATCAGAATAAAATCCCCCCCTTGATGGTGGACACTCTGTAGCAGAATAAACTCTCCTCCTTAAAGGTGATAAGCTCTACCGGAATAAACTTTCCGCCTTCAAGGGGGAGACTCTATATCAGAATAAACTCTTCCCTTGATGGGGGAGATTCTGTAACAGAATAAACTCTCCCCATTTAAAAGGGGAAACTCTGTACCAGAATAAACTCTGCCTCTTGAAGGGGAGACACTGTATCGCAATAAACTCTCCCCCTAGAAAAAGGATACTGCATCAGAAAAAACTCTTCCCTTGATGGGGGAGATGCTGTAGCATAATAAACTCTCCCCCTTTAAATGGGAGACTATGTATCAGAATAAACTTTCCCCTTGATGGGGGGACTCTGTACCAGAATAAGCTCTCCTCCTTGAAAAATGAGACTCTGTAACAGAATAAATTCTACCCTTGATGGGGGAGATTCTATAGCAGAATAAACTCTCCCCCTTCATGTGGGAGAGTCTGTATCAGAATAAACTCTCCCCTTGATGGGTCAGATTCTGTATCATAATAAACTCTCCCTTTTGATGGGAGAGACTCTGTAGCAGAGTAAACTCTCCCCTTTAAAGGGGAGAATCTGTATCAGAATAAACTCTCCCCTTGATGGGGAAATTCTATAGCAGAATAAACTCTCCCCCTTGAAAAATTCGACTCTGTATCAGAATAAACGCTACCACTGATGGGGGGGATTCAGTATCAGAATAACCTCTCCCACTTCATGTGGGAGACTCAGTAGAAGAATACACTCTCCCGCTTGAAAGGCTAGAGCATGTTCCAGAATAAACCCTCTCCCTTGAAGGGGAGACTCTGTATCAGAATACAATCTCCCCTTTGATGGGGGAGGTTCTGTATCAGAATAAACTCTCCCCCTTATGGGGGAGATTCTGTAGCATAATAAACTTTCCCCCTACAAAGGGGAGACACTGTATCAGAATAAACTCTCAACTTGATGGGGAAATTCTATAGCAGAATAAACTCTCCCCCTTCATGTGTGAGACTATGTATCAGAATAAACTTTCCCCTTGATGGGGGGACTCTGTACCAGAATAAGCTCTCCCCCTTGAAAAATTAGACTCTGTAGCAGAATAAATTCTACCCTTGATGGGGGAGATTCTATAGCAGAATAAACTCTCCCCCTTCATGTGGGAGACTCTGTATCAGAACAAACTCTCCCCTTGATGGGTGAGATTCTGTATCAGAATAAACTCTCCCTTTTGATGGGAGAGACTCTGTAGCAGAGAAAACTCTCCCCTTTAAAGGGGAGAATCTGTATCAGAATAAACTCTCCCCTTGATAGGGGAGACTCTGTAATGGAATAAACTCTCCCCCTTGAAAAATTAGACTCTGTATCAGAATAAACTTTACCCCTGATGGGGGAGATTCAGTAGCAGAATAAACTCTCCCACTTGAAAGGCTAGACTATGTACCAGAATAAACCCTCTCCCTTGAAGGGGAGACTCTGTATCTGAATACAATCTCCCCATTGATGGGGGAGGTTCCGTATCAGAATAAACTCTCCCCCTTATGGGTAGATTCTGTAGCATAATAAGCGTTCCCCCTACAAAGGGGAGACTTTGTATCAGAATAAACTCTCCCCTTGATGGGGAAATTCTATAGCAGAATAAACTCTCCCCCTCCATGTGGGAGACTCTGTATCAGAATAAACTCTCCCCCTTTAAAGGGGAGACTATGTATCAGAATAAACTCTCCCCTTGATGGTGGGAACTCTGTACCAGAATAAGCTCTCCCCCTTGAAAAATGACACTCAGTATCAGAATAAATTCTACACTTGATAGGGGAGATTCTATAGCAGAATAAACTCTCCCCCTTCATGTGGGAGACTCTGTATCAGAAAAAACTCTCCCCTTGATGGGTGAGATTCTGTATCAGAATAAACTCTTCCCTTTGTTGGGAGAGACTCTACCAGACTAAACTCTCCCCTTTAAAGGGGAGACTCTGTATCAGAATAAATTCTACCCTTGATGGGTGAGATTCTGTAGCAGAATAAACTCTCACACTTCATGTGGGAGACTCAGTAGCAGAATACACGCTCCCATTTGAAAGGCTAGACTATGTACCAGAATAAACCCTCTCCCTTGAAGGGGAGACACTGTATCAGAATACAATCTCCCCATTGATGGGGGAGGTTCCGTATCAGAATAAACTCTCCCCTTGATGGGGGAGATTCTGTTGCATAATAAACTTCCCCCCTACAAAGGGGAGACTCTGTTTCAGAATCAAGTCTCCCCTTGATGGAGGAGATTCTATAGCAGAATAACCTCTCCCCCTTCATGTGGGAGACTCTGTACCAGAATAAACTCTCCACATTGAAGGGGGAGACTCTGTATAAAAATAAACTCTCCCCTTGAGGGGGGGTGATTCTGATTCAGAATAAACTCCCCCTCTTGATGGGGGAGAATCTGTATCAGAACAAACTATCCCCTTGATGGGTGAGATTCTGTATCAGAATAAACTCTTCCCTTTGATTGGAGAGACTCTAGCAGAGTAAACTCTCCTATTTAAAGGGGAGATTCTGTATCAGAATAAACTCTCCACTTGATAGGGGAGAATCTGTACCAGAATAAACTCTCCCCTTGATAAATTAGACCCTGTATCAGAATAAACTCTCCCCTTGATGAGGGAGACTCTGTACCAGAAAAAACTCCCCCCCTTGAAAAATGAGACTCTATAGCAGAATAAACTCTCCTCCTTAAAGGGGTTACTCTCTACCAGAATAAACTTTCCCTCTTGAAGGTGGAGACTCTGTATCAGAATAAACTTTCCCTCTTGATATGGGAGACTCTGCATCAGAATAAACTCTACACTTGATGGGGGAGATTCTGCATCAAAATAAAATATCCCACTTGATGGGGGAGACTCTATAGAAGAATAAACTCTCACCCTTGAAAGGGGAGAGTCTGCATCAGAATAAACTCTCCCCTTGATGGGGGAGACTCTGTACCAGAAAAAAATCTCCCTCTTGAAAAATGAGACTCTGTATCAGAATAAACTCTCCCACTTGATGGGGGAGATTCTGTAGCAGAATAAACTCTCCCACTTCATGTGGGAGACTCAGTAGCAGAATACACTCTCCTGCCTGAAAGGCTAGACTATGCGCCAGAATAAAACCTCTGCCTTGAAGGGGAGACTCTGTATCAGAATACAATCACCCCATTGATGGGGGAGGTTCTGTATCAGAATAAACTCTCCCCTTGATGGGGGAGATTCTGTAGCAGAATAAACTCTCCCCAATGAAAGGGGAAACTCTGTTCCAGAATAAACCCTCCCCTGGATGGGGGAGATTCTTCATCAAAATAAAATCTCCCTCTTGATGGGTGAGACTCTGTAGAAGAATAAACTCTCACCCTTGAAAGGGGAGAGTCTGCATCCGAATAAACGCTCCCCTCTGATGGGAGAGACTATGTAGCAGAGTAAACGCTCACCTTTAAAGGGGGGACCCTGCATCAGAATCAACTCTCCCCTTGATGGGGGAGACTCTGTACCAGAATAAACTCTCCTCCTTGAAAAATGAGACTCTGTATCAGAATAAACTGAACCCTTGATGGGGGAGATTCTGTAGCAGAATAAACTCTCCCACTTCATGTGGGAGACCCAGTAGCAGAATAGACTCTCCCGCTTGAAAGGCTACACTATGTACCAGAATAAACCCTCTCCCTTGAAGGTATTCTGTATCAGAATACAATCTCCCCGTTGATGGGTAGGTTCCATATCAGAATAAACTCTTCCCTTGATGGGGGAGATTCTGCATCAGAATAACCCCACACCCCCTTGATAGGGGAGACTCTGCATCAGAATAATCTCTACCCTTGATGGGGGGAGATTCTGCATCAAAATAAAATATCCCACTTGATGGGGGAGACTCTATTGAAGAATAAACTCTCACCCTTGAAAGGGGAGAGTTTGCATCCGAATAAACTCTCCCCTTTGATGGGAGAGACTGTAGCAGAGTAAACTCTCCCCTTTAAAGGGGAGACTCTGTACCAGAATAAACTCTGCCCCTTGAAGGGGAGACACTGTGTCGCAATAAACTCTCCCCATTGAAGTGGGACACTCTGTAGCAGAATAAACTCTCCCCCTAGAAAAAGGATACTGTATCAGAATAAACTCTTCCCTTGATGGGGGAGATGCTGTAGCATAATAAACTCTCCCCCTTTAAAGGGGAGACTATGTATCAGAATAAACTTTATCCTTGATGGGGGGACTCTGTACCAGAATAAGCTCTCCCCCTTGAAAAATGAGACTCTGTAGCAGAATAAATTCTACCCTTGATGGGGATTCTATAGCAGAATAAACTCTCCCCCTTCATGTGGGAGACTCTGTATCAGAACAAACTCTCCCCTTGATGGGTAAGATTCTGTATCAGAAAAAACTCTCCCCTTTGATGGTAGAGACTCTGTAGCAGAGTAAACTCTCCCCTTTAAAGGGGAGACTCTGTATCAGAATAAACTCTCCCCATTGAAAAATATAGATTCTGTATCAGAATAAACTCTACCCCTGATGGGGGAGACTCTGTATCAAAATACAATCTCCACATTGTTGGGGGAGGTTCCGTATCAGAATAAACTCTCCCCTTGATGAGGGGACTCTGTACCAGAATAAGCTCTCCCCATTGAGAAATGAGACTCTGTATCAGAATAAATTCTACCCTTGATGGGGGAGATTCTATAGCAGAATAAACTCTCCCCCTTCATGTGGGAGACTCTGTATCAGAACAAACTCTCCCCTTGATGGGTAAGATTCTGTATCAGAAAAAACTCTCCCCTTTGATGGGGAGACTCTGTAGCAGAATAAACTCTCCACCTTGAAAGGGGAGACTCTGTACCAGAATGAATTCTGCCCCTTGAAGAGGAGACATGGGCCTCATTACACGGTAGGCCGTGAACCATGGTGCAATTAGCGCCATGGTTCATGTCGTTAAAATATCGGCAACGCCTTGGAGGAAAGGGGAATTACCGCCCCATTCCAAGGTTGGAGGGGCAGTAATTCCACCTTCCACCATTGCCCTTCCCCATTCCCATTTTTGCCCCATAGGGCATAATGGGAATGGGGAAGGCGCTAATTACGGCACCGCAAATTGTGGTACCGTTATTAGCTCCCTGGGTCCCTTTGCAAAAAAGCAGGCATTAAAATCCCCAACCCGCAAAGGGACCTCATAGTAAGGCTGTAAGGATTTACCTGTACCGGTAAAATACCGGTACCGGTAAACCTTTACTGCCTACCGTGTAATGAGGCCCACTGTGTCAGAATAAAGTCTCTCCATTGAAGGGTGAGATCCTCTAGAAGAATAATTTCTCGTGCTTGATGGGGGAGAGTCTGTGGCAGAATAAACTCCTCCCCTTCAAAGGGGAGACTCTGTACCTGAATAAACTCTTCCCCTTGAAGGTGGAAACTCTATATCAGAATAAAATCGCCCATTAGTGGGGGAGATTCCGTATCAGAATAAACTCTCCCCCTTGATGGGGGATACTCTGTAGCAGAATAAACTATCCTCCTTAAAGGGGATACCCTCTACCATAATAAACTTTCCCCCTTGAAGGGGGAGACTCTGCATCAGAATAAACTCCCCCCTTGATGAGGGAGACTCTGTAGAAGAATAAACTCACACCCTTGAAAGGGGAGAGGCTACATCAAAATAAACTCTCCCCTTTGATGGGAGAGACTCTGTAGCAGAGTAAACTCTCCACTTTAAAGGGGAGACTCTGTACCAGAATAAACTCCCCCCCCCCCTTGAAAAATGAGACTCCGTATCAGAATACACTCTAGCCATGATGGGGGAGATTCTGTAGGAGAATAAAATTTCCCACTTCATGTGGGAGACTCAGTAGCAGAACACACGCTACCGTTTGAAAGGCTAAACTATGTACGAGAATAAACCCTCTCCCTTGAAGGGGAGACTCTGTATCAGAATACAATCTCCCCATTGATGGGGGATGTTCCGTATCAGAATAAACTCTCCTCTTGATGGGGGAGATTCTGTAGCAGAATAAACTCTCCCCATTGAAAGGGGAGATACTGTGTCACAATAAACTCTCCCCAATGAAGTGGGACACTCTGTAGAAGAATAAACTGTCCCCTTAGAAAAAGAATACTGTATCAGAATAAACTCTCCCCTTGATGGGGGAGATTTTGTAGCATAATAAACTCTCCCCTTGATGGGGGAGACTCTGTATCAGAATAAACCCTCCCCTTGATGGGGGAACTCTGTACCAGAAAACCCTCTCCTGCTTGAAAAATGAGACTCTGTACCAGAATAAACTTTCCCCTTGAAGGGGGAGACTCTGTATCAGAATAAACTCTCCCCTTGAGCGGGGAAATTCTGCATCAGAATAAACTCCCCCCCCCTTGATGGAGGAGACACTGCATCAGAATAAACTCCCCCCTTGATGGGGGATATTCTGCATCAAAGTAACATCTCCCCTTTGATGAGGGAGACTCTGTAGAAGAATAAAATCTCCCCCTTGAAATGGGAGAGTCTGCATCAGAATAAACTTTCCCCTTTGATGGGAGAGACTCTGTAGCAGAAGAAACTCTCCCCCTTGAAAGGTGAGACTCTGTATCAGAATAAACTCTACCCTTGATGGTGACACTGTATCAGAATAAACTCTCCCCCTTGATGGCGGACAACTCTCCTCCTTAAAGGTGATACGCTCTACCAGAATAAGTTTTCTGCCTTGAAGGGGGAGATTCTATATCAGAATAAACTCTACCCTTGATGGGTGAGATTCTGTTTCAGAATAAACTGTCCCCCTTAAAGGGGAGACTCTGTACCAGAATAAACTCACCCCCTTGAAGGGGGAGACTCTGTATCAGAATAAACTCTCCCCTTGAGGGGGGAGATTCTGCATCAGAATAAACTCTCCCCTTGATGGGGGGATTCTACATCAAAATAAAATCTCCCCCTTAATGGGGGAGACTCTGTAGAAGAATAAACTCTCACCCTTGAAAGGGGAGAGTCTGCATCAGAATAAACTCTCCCCTTTGATGGGAGAGACTCTGTAGCAGATGAAACTCTCCCCTTTAAAGGGGAGACTCTATATCAGAATAAACTCTACCCTTGATGGGTGAGTTTCTCTTTCAGAATAAACTCTCCCCCTTAAAGGGGAGACTCTGTACCAGAATAAACTCACCCCCTTGAAGGGGGAGACTCTGTATCAGAATAAACTGTCCCCTTGAGGGGGGAGATTCTGCATCAGAATAAAATCTCCCCCTTAATGGGGGAGACTCTGTAGAAGAATAAACTCTCACCCTTGAAAGGGGAGCGTCTGCATCAGAATAAACTCTCCCCTTTAATGGGAGAGACTCTGTAGCAGAGTTAACTCTACCCTTTAAAGGGGAGACTCTGTATCAGAATAAACTCTCCTCTTGATGGGGGAGATGCTGTATCAGAATAAACTCTACCCCCTCAAGGGGGGGGATTCTGTATCAGAATGAGCACTCCCTTTGATGGGGGAGATTCTGTAGCAGAATAAACTCTCCCCATTGAAAGGGGAATCTCTGTACCAGAATAAACTTTGCCCCTTAAAGGGGAGACATTGTGTCAGAATACACTCTCCCCATTGAAGGGGGACACTCTGTAGCAGAATAATCCCTGCCCCTTAAAAAGGAGACTGTATCACAATAAACTTTCTCCATTGATGGGGGAGATTCTGTAGCAGAATAAACTCTCCCCCTTGATTGGGGAGACTCTGTAGCAGCTTAAACTCTCCCCCTTGAAAGGGGAGACTCTGTACCAAAATAAACTCACCCCCTTGAAGGGGGAGAATCTGTATCAGAATAAACTCTCCCCTTGAGGGGGGAGATTCTGCATCAAAATAAAATCTCCCCCTTAATGGGGGAGACTCTGTAGAAGAATAAACTCTCCCCTTTAAAGGGGAGACTCTGTATCAGAATAAACTCTCCCCTTGATAGGGGAGACTCTGTACCGGAATAAACTCTCTCCCTTGAAAAATTAGACTCTGTATCAGAATGAACTCTACCACTGATGGGGGGGATTCGGTAGCAGAATAAACTCTCCCACTTCACGTGGGAGACTCAGTAGCAGAATACACTCTCCCGCTTGAAAGGCTAGAGCATGTTCCAGAATAAACCCTCTCCCTTGAAGGGGAGAGGTTCTGTATCAGAATAAACTCTCCCGTTGATGTGGGGACTCTGTACAAGAATAAGCTCTCCCCCTTGAAAAATGAGACTCTGTATCAGAATAAATTCTACCCTTGATGGGGGAGATTCTATAGCAGAATAAACTCTCCCGCTTCATGTGGGAGACTCTGTATCAGAAAAAACTCACCCCTTGATGGGTGAGATTCTGTATCAGAATAAACTCTCCCCTTGATGGGGGACTCTGTATCAGAATAACATCTCCCCATTGATGGGATAGGTTCTGTATCAGAATAAACTCTCCCCTTGATGTGGGGACTCTGTACCAGAATAAGCTCTCCCCCTTGAAAAATGAGACTCTGTATCAGAATAAATTCTACCCTTGATGGGGGAGATTCTATAGCAGAAAAAACTCTCCTCTTAATGGGAGAGACTCAAGCAGAGTAAACTCTCCCCTTGATAGGGGAGACTCTGTACCGGAATAAACTCTCCCCCTTGAAAAATTAGACTCTGTATCAGAATAAACTCTACCCTTGATGGGTGAGATTCTGTAGCAGAATAAACTCTCCCACTTCATGTGGTAGACTCAGTAGCAGAATACACTCTCCCGCTTGAAAGGCTAGAGCATGTACCAGAATAAACCCTCTCCCTTGAAGGGGAGACTGTATCAGAATAAATTCTACCCTTGATGGGGGAGATTCTATAGCAGAATAAACTCTCCCCCTTCATGTGGGAGATTCTGTATCAGAAAAAACTCACCCCTTGATGGGTGAGATTCTGTATCAGAATAAACTCTCCCCCTTCATATGGGAGACTCTGTACCAGAATAAACTCTCCCCATTGAAAGGGGAATCTCTGAACCAGAATAAAATTTGCACCTTAAAGGGGAGACACTGTGTCAGAATACACTCTCCCCATTGAAGGGGGAGACTCTTTAGCAGAATAAACCATGCACCTTAAAAAAGGAGACTAACGAGACTGTATCAGAATGAACTCTCCCCATTGATGGGGATTTTCTGTATCAGAATAAACTCTACCCCTGATGGGGAAGATTCAGTAGCAGAATAAACTCTCCAACTTCATGTGGGAGACTCAGTAGAATAATACATTCTCCCGCTTGAAAGACTAGAGCATGTTCCAGAATAAACCCTCTCCCTTGAAGGGGAGACTCTGTATCAGAATACAATCTCCCCATTGATGGGGGAGGTTCTGTATCAGAAAAAACTCTCCCCTTGATGGGGGGACTCTGTACCAGAATAAGCTCCCCCCCTTGAAAAATGAGACTCTGTATCAGAATAAATTCTACATCTTGATGGGGGAGATTCTATAGCAGAATAAACTGTCCCCCTTCAAGTGGGAGACTCTGTATCAGAATAAACTCTCCCCCTTAAAGGGGAGACTATGTATCAGAATAAACTCTCCCCTTGATGGGGGGACTCTGTACCAGAATAAGCTCTCCCCCTTGAAAAATGAGACTCTGTATCAGAATAAATTCTACCCTTGATGGGGGAGATTCTATAGCAGAATAAACTCTCCCCACAAAGGGGAGACTCTGTATCAGAATAAACTCTCCCCTTGATAGGGGAGACTCTGTACCAGAATAAACTCTCCCCCTTGAAAAATTAAACTCTGTATCTGAATAAACTCTCCCCTTGATGGGTGAGATTCTGTATCAGAATACACTCTTCCCTTTGATGGGAGAGACACTAGCAGAGTAAACTCTCCCTTTAAACAGGAGAATCTGTATCAGAATAAACTCTCCCCTTGATGGGGAGACTCTGTACTGGAATAAACTCTCCACCTTGAAAAATTAGACTGTATCAGAATAAACTCTAAACCTGAAGGGGGAGATTCGGTAGCAGAATAAACTCTCCCACTTCATGTGGGAGACTCAGTAGCAGAATACACTCTCCCGCTTGAAAGGCTAGAGCATGTTCCAGAATAAACCCTCTCCCTTGAAGGGGAAACTCTGTATCAGAATACAATCTCCCCATTGATGGGGGAGGTTCTGTATCAGAAAAAACTCTCCCTTTGATGGGGGGACTCTGTACCAGAATAAGCTCTCCCCCTTGAAAAATTAGACTCTGTATCAGAATAAATTCTACATCTTGATGGGGGAGATTCTATAGCAGAATAAACTCTCCCCTTTCATGTGGGAGACTCTGTATCAGAATAAACTCTCCCCTTGATGGGGGGGACTCTGTACCAGAATAAGCTCTCCCCATTGAAAAATGAGACTCTGTATCAGAATAAATGAAACCCTTGATGGGGGAGATTTTATAGCAGAATAAACTCTCCCCTTTAAAGGGGAGACTCTTTACCAGAATAAACTCTCCCCCTTGAAAAATTAGACTCTGTATCAGAATAAACTCTACCCTTGATGGGTAAGATTCTGTAGCAGAATAAACTCTCCCACTTCATGTGGTAGACTCAGTAGCAGAATACACTCTCCCGCTTGAAAGGCTAGACCATGTACCAGAATAAACCCTCTCCCTTGAAGGGGAGACTCTATATCAGAATAAATTCTACCCTTGATGGGGGAGATTCTATAGCAGAATAAACTCTCCCCCTTCATGTGGGAGACTCTGTATTAGAAAAAAACTCTGCCCTTGATGGGTGAGATTCTGTATCAGAATAAACTCTTCCCTTTGATGGGAGAGACTACATCAGTATAAACTCTCCCATTTGAATGGAGGCTCTGTATCAGAATAAACACTCTCCTTGATATAAACTCTCCCCATTGATGGGGGATTTTATGTAGCACAATACACTCTCCCCCTTGATAGGGGAGACTCAGTAGCACCTTAAACTCTCCCCCTTGAAATGGGAGACTCAGTACCAGAGTAAACTCTGCCCCTTGAAGGGGAGACACTGTGTCAGAATAAACTGTTCCCATTGAAGGGGAAGAGTCTACAGCAGCAGTATACACTATCGCCCTTAAAAAAAGAAGACTCTGTATCAGTATAAACTCTCCCCTTGATGGGGAGCTCTGTATCAGAATAAACTCTCCTCCTTCAGTGTTGGCGGGTTCTGTATCAGAATAAACTCTCCCATTGAAAGGGGGAGTCTGCATTAGAATAAACTCTCCCCTTTGATGGGAGAGACTCTGTAGCAGAAGAAACTCTCCCCCTTGAAAGAGGAGAGTGTATCAGAATAAACTCTAAACCTGAAGGGGGAGATTCAGTAGCAGAATAAACTCTCCCACTTCATGTGGGAGACTCAGTAGCAGAATACACTCTCCCGCTTGAAAGGCTAGAGCATGTTCCAGAATAAACCCTCTCCCTTGAAGGGGAAACTCTGTATCAGAATACAATCTCCCCATTGATGGGGGAGGTTCTGTATCAGAAAAAACTCTCACTTTGATGGGGGGACTCTGTACCAGAATAAGCTCTCCCCCTTGAAAAATGAGACTCTGTATCAGAATAAATTCTACATCTTGATGGGGGAGATTCTATAGCAGAATAAACCCTCCCCCTTCATGTGGGAGACTCTGTATCAGAATAAACTCTCCCCTTTTAAAGGGGAGACTGTGTATCAGAATAAACTCTACCCTTGATGGGTGAGATTCTGTAGCAGAATAAACTCTCCCACTTCATGTGGTAGACTCAGTAGCAGAATACACTCTCCCGCTTGAAAGGCTAGACCATGCACCAGAATAAACCCTCTCCCTTGATGGGGAGATTTTATAGCAGAATATACTCTCCCACTTCATGTGGGAGACTCTGTATCAGAAAAAACTCTCCCCTTGATGGGTGAGATTTTGTATCAGAATAAACTCTTCCCTTTGATGGGAGAGACTCTAGCAGTGTAAACTCTCCCATTTAAAGGGGAGACTCTGTATCAGAATAAACTCTCCGCTTGATAGGGGCACTCTGTACCAGAATAAGCTCTCCCCCTTGAAAAATGAGACTCTGTAACAGAATAAATTCTACCCTTGATGGGGGAGATTCTATAGTAGAATAAACTCTCCCCCTTCATGTGGGAGACTCTGTATCAGAATAAACTCTCCTGCTTCAGTGTTGGCGGGTTCTGTATCAGAATAAAATCTCCCATTGAAAGGGGGAGTCTGCATCAGAATAAACTCTCCCCTTTGATTAGTTTAGTTTAGTTTGTTTATTTATAAAGCGCATCCAAACCCTCAGGTAACTGGGCGCATATTCATGTGTACAGCAGGGTTACATATCGTTGCACGCACATCATAGTACAACAGACAGAGCGTACATTGGTCCAAGCTCTGAATATTTACATACAAGAGTAAAATATACCGAGAACAGTATGTACAGAGAATATGCAAAGAGAAAAAACAAGTTACAGTTGCTAAAGCGGACCAGGTTACAGGTTGGTCCTGACTATGCTGTAGGTAGAGTGAACATTACTCTTGATGGGAGAGACTCTGTATCAGGAAAAACTCTCCCCTTGATGGGGGACTCTGTACCAGAATAAGCTCTCCCACTTGAAAAATGAGACTCTGTATCAGAATAAATTCTACATCTTGATGGGGGAGATTCTATAGCAGAATAAACTCTCCCCCTTCATGTGGGAGACTCTGTACCAGAATAAACTCTCCCCATTGAAAGGGGAATCTATGTACCAGAATAAACTTTGCCCCTTAAAGGGGAGACACTGTGTCAGAATGCACTCTCTCCATTGAAGGGGGACACTCTTTAGCAGAATAAACACTGCCCCTTAAAAAAGGAGACTAAGGAGGCTGTATCAGAATAAACTCTCTCCATTGATGGGGGGTTTTCTGTAGCAGAATACACTCTCCCCCTTGATAGGGGCGACTCGGTAACAGCTTAAACTCTCCCCCTTGAAAGGGGAGACTAGGTACCAGAGTAAACTCTGCCCCTTGAAGGGGAGACACTGTGTCAGAATAAACTGTTCCCATTGAAGGGGAAGAGTCTGCAGCAGAATGTACTATCGCCCTTGAAAAAGGAGACTCTGTATCAGTATAAACTCTCCCCTTAATGGGGAGATCTGTATCAGAATAAACTCTCCTCCTTCAGTGTTGTCGGGTTCTGTATCAGAATAAACTCTCCCATTGAAAGGGGGAGTCTGCATCAGAATAAACTCTCCCCTTTCATGGGAGAGACTCTGTAGCAGAAGAAACTCTCCCCCTTGAAAGATGAGACTCTTTATCAGAATAAACTCTCCCCTTGATAGGGACACTGTATAAGAATAAATTCTCCCCCTTGATGGCGGACACTCTGTAGCAGAATAAACTCTCCTCCTTAAAGGTGATACGCTCTACCAGAATAAGCTTTCCACATTGAAGGGGGAGATTCTATATCAGAATAAACTCTCCCCTTGATGGGTGAGATTCTGTATCAAAATAAACTCTCTCCCTTAAAGGGGAGACTCTGTACTAGAATAAACTCACCCCCTTGAAGGTGGAGACTCTGTATCAGAATAAACTCTCCCCTTGATGGGGGGATTCTGCATCACAATAAAATCTCCCCCTTGATGGGGAGACTCTGTAGACGAATACACTCTCAACCTTGAAAGGGGAGAGTCTGCATCCGAATAAACTCTCACCCTTGAAAGGGGAGAGTCTGCATCAGAATAAACTCTCCCCTTTGATGGGAGAGACTCTGTAGCAGAGTAAACTCTCCCCTTTAAAGGGGAGACTCTATATCAGAATAAACTCTACCCTTAATGGGTGAGATTCTGTTTCAGAATAAACTCTCCCCCTTAAAGGGGAGACTCTGTACCAGAATAAACTCACCCCCTTGAAGTGGGAGAATCTGTATCAGAATAAAATCTCCTCCTTAATGGGGGAGACTCTGCAGAAGAATAAACTCTCACACTTCAAACGGGAGAGTCTGCATCAGAAAAAAACTCTCCCCTTGATGGGGGGACTCTGTACCAGAATAAGCTCTCCCCCTTGAAAAATGAGACTCTGAATCAGAATAAATTCTACATCTTGATGGGGGAGATTCTATAGCAGAATAAACTATCCCCCTTTAAAGGGGAGAATATGTATCAGAATAAACTCTCCCCTTGATGGGGGGGACCCAGTACCAGAATAAGCTCTCCCCCTTGAAAAATGAGACTCTGTATCAGAATAAATTCTACCCTTGATGGGGGAGATTCTATAGCAGAATAAACTCTCCCCCTTCATCTGGGAGAGTCTGTATCAGAAAAAAACTCTACAATTGATGGGTGAGATTCTGTTTCAGAATAAACTCTTCCCTTTGATGGGAGAGACTCTAGCAGAGTAAACTCTCCAATTTAAAGGGGATTCTCTCTATCAGAACTAACTCTCCCCTTGATGGGGGGACTCTGTACCAGAATAAGCTCTCCCCCTTGAAAAATGAGACTCTGTATCAGAATAAATTCTACATCTTGATGGGGGAGATTCTATAGCAGAATAAACTCTCCACCTTCATGTGGGAGACTCTGTATTAGAATAAACTCTCCCCCTTTAAAGTGGAGAATATGTATCAGAATAAACTCTCCCCTTGATGGGCGGACCCTGTACCAGAATAAGCTCTCCCCCTTGAAAAATTAGACTCTGTATCAGAATAAATTCTACCCTTAATGGGGGACATTCTATAGCAGAATGAACTGTCCCCCTTCATGTGGGAGACTCTGTATCAGAAAAAACTCTCCCCTTGATGGGTGAGATTCTGTATCAGAATAAACTCTTCCCTTTGATGGGAGAGACTCTAGCAGAGTAAACTCTCCCCTTTAAAGGGGAAACTCTGTATCAGAATAAACGCTACCCTTGATAGGGGAGACTCTGTACCAGAATAAACTCTCCCCTTGAAAAAATAGACTCTGTATCTGAATAAACTCTACCCTTGATGGGCGAGAATCTGTAGCAGAATAAACTCTCCCACTTCATTTGGTAGGCTCAGTAGCAGAATACACTCTCCCACTTGAAAGGCTAGACCATGTACCAGAATAAACACTCTCCCTTGAAGGGGAGGCTCTGTATCAGAATAAATTCTACCCTTGATGGGGGAGATTCTATAGCAGAATAAACTCCCCCCTTCATGTGGGAGACTCTGTATCAGAAAAAACTCTCCCCTTGATGGGGGGACTCTGTACCAGAATAAGCTCTCCCCCTTGAAAAATGATACTCTGTAACAGAATAAATTCTACCCTTGATGGGGGAGATTCTATAGCAGAATAAACTCTCCCCCTTCATGTGGGAGACTCTGTATCAGAAAAAACTCTCCCCTTGATGGGGGAGATTCTGTATCAGAATAAACTCTTCCCTTTGATGGGAGAGACTCTAGCAGAGTAAAATCTCCAATTTAAAGGGGAGACTCTCTATCAGAACTAACTCTCCCCTTGATGGGGGGACTCTGTACCAGAATAAGCTCTCCCCTTGAGAAAGGAGACTCTGTATCAGAATAAATTCTACATCTTGATGGGGGAGATTCTATAGCAGAATAAACTCTCCCCCTTCATGTGGGAGACTCTGTATTAGAATAAACTCTCCCCCTTTAAAGGGGAGAATATGTATCAGAATAAACTCTCCCCTTGATGGGCGGACCCTGTACCAGAATAAGCTCTCCCCCTTGAAAAATTAGAATCTGTATCAGAATAAATTCTACCCTTAATGGGGGACATTCTATAGCAGAATGAACTGTCCCCCTTCATGTGGGAGACTCTGTATAAGAAAAAACTCTCCCCTTGATGGGTGAGATTCTGTTTCAGAATAAACTCTTCCCTTTGATGGGAGAGACTCTAGCAGAGTAAACTCTCCCCTTTAAAGGGGAAACTCTATATCAGAATAAACTCTCCCCTTGATAGGGGAGACTCTGTACCAGAATAAACTCCCCTCTTGAAAAATTAGACTCTGTATCAGAATAAGCTCTACCCTTGATGGGCGAGATTCTGTAGCAGAATAAACTCTCCCACTTCGTGTGGTAGACTCAGTAGCAGAATACACTCTCCCACTTGAAAGGCTAGACCATGTACCAGAATAAACACTCTCCCTTGAACGGGAGACTCTGTATCAGAATAAATTCTACCCTTGATGGGGGAGATTCTATAGCAGAATAAACTCCCCCCTTCATGTGGGAGACTCTGTATCAGAAAAAACTCTCCCCTTGATGGGGGGACTCTGTACCAGAATAAGCTCTCCCCCTTGAAAAATGATACTCTGAAACAGAATAAATTCTACCCTTGATGGGGGAGATTCTATAGCAGAATAAACTCTCCCCCCTTCATGTGGGAGACTATGTACCAGAATGAACTCTCCCCATTGAAAGGGGAATCTCTGTACCAGAATAAACTTTGCCCCTTAAAGAGGAGACACTGTGTCAGAATACACTCTCCCCATTGAAGGGGGACACTCTTTAGCAGAATAAACCCTGCCCCTTAAAAAAGGAGACTAAGGAGATTGTATCAGAATAAACTCTCCCCATTGATGGGGGATTTTCTGTATCAGAATACACTCTCCCCCTTGATAGGGGAGACTCGGTAGCAGCTTAAACTCTCCCCCTTGAAAGGGGAGACTCAGTACCAGAGTAAACTATGCCCCTTGAAGGGGAGACATTGTGTCAGAATAAACTGTTCCCATTAAAGGGGAAGAGTCTGCAGCAGAATACACTATCACCCTTGAAAAATTAAACTCTCTATCAGTATAAACTCTCCCCTTGATGGGGAGCTCTGTATCAGAATAAACTATCCTCGTTCAGCGTTGGCGGGTTCTGTATCAGAATAAACTCTCCCATTGAAAGGGGGAGACTGCATCAGAATAAACTCTCCCCTTTGATGGGAGGGACTCTGTTGCAGAAGAAACTCTCCCCCTTGAAAGATGAGACTCTTTATCAGAATAAACTCTCCCCTTGATGGGGACACTGTATCAGAATAAACTCTCCCCCTTGATGGCGGACACTCTGTAGCAGAATAAGCTCTCTACCTTAAAGGTGATACGCTCTACCAGAATAAGCTTTCCACCTCTAAGGGGGCAACTCTATATCAGAATAAACTCTCCCCTTGATGGGTGAGATTCTGTATCAGAATAAACTCTCCCCCTTAAAGGGGAGACTCTGTACCAGAATAAACTCACACCCTTGAAGGGGGAAACTCTGTATCAGAATAAACTCTCCCCTTGAGGGGGGAGATTCTGCATCAGAATAAACTCTCACCTTCATGGGGGGATTCTGCATCAAAATAAAATCTCCCCCTTGATGTGGAGACTCTGTAGAAGAATAAACTCTCAACCTTGAAACGGGAGAGTCTGCATCTGAATAAACTCCCCCCTTTGATGGGAGAGACTCTGTAGCAGAGTAAATTCTCACCTTTAAAGGGGAGACACTGTATCAGAATAAACTCCCCTCTTGATGGGGGAGACTCTGTATCAGAATAAACTCTCCCCCTTCAAGGGGGGGATTCTGTATCAGAATGAACACTCCCTTTGATGGGGGAGATTCTGTAGCAGAATAAACTCTCCCCATTGAAAGGGGAATCTCTGTACCAGAATAAACTTTGCCCCTTAAAGGGGAGACATTGTGTCAGAATACACTCTCCCCATTGAAGGGGACATTCGGCAGCAGAATAATCCCCGCCCCTTAAAAAAGGAGACTGTATCACAATAAACTCTCTCCATTGATGGGGGAGATTCTGTAGCAAAATACACTCTCCCCCTTGATGGGGGAGACTCTGTAGCAGCTTAAACTCTCCCCCTGAAAAGGGAGACTCAGTACCAGAGTAAACTCTGCCTCTTGAAGGAGGGACACTGTGTCAGAATAAACTGTTCCCATTGAGGGGCAGCGTCTGCGGCAGAATGAACTTTCGCCCTTGAAAAAGGAGACTCTATCACAATGAACTCTCCCCTTGATGGGGGAGATTCTGTATCAGAATACACTCCCCCCTTGATGGGGAGACTCTGTAGCAGAATAAACTCTCCACCTTGAAGGGGGAGACTCTGTACCAGAATAAATTCTGCCTCTTGAAGAGGAGACAATGGGCCTCATTCCGAGTATGGCGGTAAGGGATAGCGGCCACCGGTAACGAGACCGGTGGCGGTAATCCCTTACCGCCATACTCCGAGTTCCCTCTGCGCCCTCGCCCTTAACGCCTGCTTTGAGCAGGTGTTAAAGTCGAGGGCGCAAAGGGGCCTCCAAGCCAATAACTGTGACCGTAATGAACGGTCACCGTTATTTGCATCTTCCCCATTCCCATTGAGCCCTATGGGGGCTCATTTGGGAATGGGGAAGAGCCTTGGTGAATGGGGAATTACCGCCCCGCCAACCTTGGAATGGGGCGGTGATTCCGCCATCCACCAAGGCGCTGCCGGTCCGGGTACGGCGTCAACCAAGGCATTAATAGCGCCATTGGTTAGCGCTGTACTCGGAATGAGGCCCAATGTGTCAGAATAAAGTCTCTCCATTGAAGGGTGAGATCCTCTATCAGAATAATTTCTCGTGCTTGATGGGGAGAGTCTGTAGCAGAATAAACTCCTCCCTTCAAAGGGGAGACTCTATACCTGAATAAACTCTCCTCCTTGAAGGTGGAAACTCTATATCAGAATAAAATCGCTCATTAGTGGGGGAGATTCTGTATCAGAATAAACTCTCCCCCTTGATGGGGGATACTCTGTAGCAGAATAAACTATCCTCCTTAAAGGGAATACTCTCTACCATAATAAACTTTCCCCCTTGAAGGGGGAGACTCTGCATCAGAATAAACTCCCCCCTTGATGAGGGAGACTCTGCATCAGAATAAACTCTCCCCTTAATGGGGGAGATTCTGCGTCAAAACAAAATCTCCCCCTTGATGGGGGAGACTCTGTAGAAGAATAAAATCTCACCCTTGAAAGGGGGAGAGTCTGCATCAAAATAAACTCTCCCCTTTGATGGGAGAGACTCTGTAGCAGAGTAAACTCTCCCCTTTAAAGGGGAGACTCTGTACCAGAATAAACTCCCCACCTTGAAAAATGAGACTCTATATCAGAATAAACTCTAGCCATGATGGGGGAGATTCTGTAGGAGAATAAACTCTCCCACTTCATGTGGGAGACTCAGTAGCAGAATACACGCTATCGCTTGAATGGTTAGAGCATGTTCCAGAATAAAGCCTCTCCCTTGAAGGGCAGACTCTGTATCAGAATACAATCTCCCCATTGATGGGGGAGGTTCTGTATCAGATTAAACTCTCCTATTGATGGGGGAGATTCTGTAGCAGAATAAACTCTCCCCATTGAAAGGGGAAACTCTGTATCAGAATAAACTATGCCCCTTGAAGGGGAGATACTGTGTCACAATAAACTCTCCCCAATGAAGTGGGACACTCTGCAGAAGAATAAACTTTCCCCCTAGAAAAAGAATACTATATCAGAATAAACTCTCCCCTTGATGGGGGGAGATTTTGGAGCATAATAAACTCTCTTCTTGATGGGGGAGACTCTATATCAGAATAAACTCTCCCCTTGATGGGGGGGACTCTGTACCAGAAAACCCTCTGCCCCTTGAAAAATGAGACTCTGTATCAGAATAAATTCTACCCTTGTGGGGGAGATTCTATATCAGAATAAACTCTCCCCCTTAAAGGGGAGACTCTGTACCAGAATAAACTCTCCCCTTGATGTGGGAGATTCTGCATCAAAATAAAATCTCCCCCTTAATGGGGGAGACTCTGTAGAAGAATACACTATCACCTTTGAAAGGGGAGAGTGTGCATCAGAATAAACTCTCCCCTTTGATGGGAGAGACTCTGTAGCAGAGTAAACTCTCCCCTATAAGGGGAGACTCTATATCAGAATAAACTCTACCCTTGATGGGTGAGATTCTGTTTCAGAATAACCTCTCCTCCATAAAGGGGAGACTCTGTACCAGAATAAACTCACCCCCTTGAAGGGGGAGACTCTGTATCAGAATAAACTCTCCCCTTGAGGGGGGAGATTCTGCATCAAGATAAAGTCTCCCCCTTAATGGGGGAGACTCTGTAGAAGAATAAACTCTCACCCTTGAAACGGGAGAGTCTGCATCAGAATAAACTCTCCCCTTTGATGGGAGAGACTCTGTAGCAGAGTAAACTCTCCCCTTTAAAGGGGAGACTCTGTATCAGAATAAACTCTCCCCTTGATAGGGGAGACTCTGTACTGGAATAAACTCTCCCCCTTGAAAAATTAGACTCTGTATCAGAATAAACTCTACCCCTGATGGGGGAGATTCGGTAGCAGAATAAACTCTCCCCCATAAAAGGGGAGACTCTGTACCAGAATAAACTCACCCCCTTGAAGGGGGAGACTCTGTATCAGAATAAACTCTCTCCTTGAGGGGGGAGATTCTGCATCAGAATAAACTCTCCCCTTGATGGGGGGATTCTGCATCAAAATAAAATCTCCCCCTTGATGGGGAGACTCTGTAGAAGAATAAACTCTCAACCTTGAAAGGGGAGAGTCTGCATCCGAATAAACTCTCCCCTTTGATGGGAGAGACTCTGTAGCATAGTAAACTCTCACCTTTGAAGGGTAGACCCTGTATCAGAATAAACTCTCCTCTTGATGGTGAAGAATCTGTATCAGAATAAACTCTCTCCCTTCAAAGGGGGGGTTCTGTATCAGAATGAACACTCCCTTTGATGGGGGAGATTATGTAGCAGAATAAACTCTCCCCATTGAAAGGGGAATCTCTGTACCAGAATAAACTTTGCCCCTTAAAGGGAGACATTGGGCCTCATTACACGGACGGCGGTAAGGGTTAACGGTCACCGTTAATGGCAACGGTGACCGTTAACCCTTACCGCCGTACTACGAGGTCCCTTTGCGGGTTGGAGGAATTAACGCCTGCTTCTTGCAGGCGTTAAAAACCAACCCGCTAAGGGACCTCGGAGCTAATTACGGCACCGCAAAATTGCGGTGCCGTAATTAGTAGCGCCTTCCCCATTCCCATAGAGCCCTATGGGGCAGAAATGGGAATGGGGAAGGGCAATGGCGGAAGGGGGATTTACCGCCCCTCCAACCTTGGAATGGGGCGGTAAATCCCCTTTCAGCCAAGGCGGTGCCGTTAATTTACCGGCATGGTCCAGGGTGCTAATAGCACCCTGGATTACCGCCTTCCGTGTAATGAGGCCCATTGTGTCAGAAGACACTCTCCCCATTGAAGGGGACATTCTGTAGCAGAATAATCCCCGCCCCTTAAAAAATGAGACTGCGGGCCTCATTACGACCCAGGCGGTAAGTTACCGCCTGGGTCGTACATTTACCGCCATGGCGTAAACTACATTTACGCCATGGTGGTTGGCAGATTTACCACCCCATTCCAAGGTGAGTGGGGCGGTAAATCCCCATTTCCCATTTACCCTTCCCCATTCCCATTTTTGCCCTATAGGGCATAATAGGAGTGGGGAAGGAGATAATTATGTCACCGTAAATTACGGTGCCGTAATTATCTCCAAGGTCCCTTAGCGCCATGGATTTTAACACCTGCAAAAAGCAGGCGTTAAACTCACCATAGCGCTAAGGGACCTTGTAATCAGGCGTTAAGGGTCGGCGCCGTTTACTGCGCCGTAAACCCCTTAACGCCTGGGTTGGAATGAGGCCCTGTATCACAATAAACTCTCTCCATTGATGGGGGAGATTCTGTAGCAGAATACACTCTCCCCCTTGATGAGGGAGACTCTGTAGTAGCTTAAATTCTCCTCCTTGAAAGGGGAGACTCAGTACCAGAGTAAACTCTGCCCCTTGAAGGGGAGACACTGTGTCAGAATAAACTCTCCACCTTGAAAGGGGAGACTCTGTACCAGAATAAATTCTGCCCCTTGAAGAGGAGACACTGTGTCAGAATAAAGTCTCTCCATTGAAGGGTGAGATCCTCTAGCAGAATAATTTCTCGTGCTTGATGGGGGAGAGTCTGTAACAGAATAAACTCCTCCCCTTCAAAGGGGAGACTCTGTATCTGAATAAACTCTCCCCCTTGAAGGTGGAAACTCCATATCAGAAAAAAATCGCCCATTATTGGGGGAGATTATGTATCAGAATAAACTCCCCCCCTTGATGGAGTAGACACTGCTTCAGAATAAACGCTCCCCTTGATGGGGGATATTCTGCATCAAAGTAACATCTCCCCCTTGATGGGGGAGACTCTGTAGAAGAATAAACTCTCCCCCTTGAAAGGGGAGAGTCTGCACCAGAATAAACTCTCCCCTTTGATGGGAGAGACTCTATAGCAGAAGAAACTCTCCTCCTTCAAAGGTGAGACTCTGTATCAGAATAAACTCTACCCTTGATGGTGACACTGTATCAGAATAAACTCTCCCGTTTGATGGCGGACACTCTGTAGCAGAATAAACTCTCCTCCTTAAAGGTGATACGCTCTACCAGAATATGTTTTCTGCCTTGAAGGGGGAGACCCTACATCAGAATAAAATCTACTCTTGATGGGTGAGATTCTGTTTCAGAATAAACTCTCCCCCTTAAAGGGGAGACTCTCTACCAGAATAAACTCACCCCCTTGAAGGGGGAGACTCTGTATCAGAATAAACTTTCCCCTTGAGGGGGGAGATTCTGCATCAGAACAAACTCTCCCCTTGATGTGGGAGATTCTGCATCAAAATAAAATCTCCCCCTTAATGGGGGAGACTCTGTAGAAGAATACACTATCACCCTTGAAAGGGGAGAGTGTGCATCAGAATAAACTCTCCCCTTTGATGGGAGAGACTCTGTAGCAGAGTAAACTCTCCCCTTTAAAGGGGAGACTCTATATCAGAATGAACTCTACCCTTGATGGGTGAGATTCTGTTTCAGAATAACCTCTCCCCCTTAAAGGGGAGACTCTGTACCAGAATAAACTCACCCCCTTGAAGGGGGAGACTCTGTATCAGAATAAACTCTCCCCTTGAGGGGGGAGATTCTGCATCAGAATAAACTCTCACCTTCATGGGGGGATTCTGCATCAAAATAAAATCTCCCCCTTGAAAAATGAGACTCTGTATCATAATATATTCTACATCATGATGGGGGAGATTCGGTAGCAGAATAAACTCTCCCCCTTCATGTGGGAGACTCTGTATCAGAATAAACTCTCCCCCTTTAAAGGGGAGAGTCTGCATCAGAATAAACTTTCCTCTTTGATGGGAGAGACTCTGTAGCAGAGTAAACTCTCCCCTTTAAAGGGGAGACTCTGTATCAGAATAAACTCTCCCCTTGATAGGGGAGACTCTGTACTGGAATAAACTCTCCCCCTTGAAAAATTAGACTCTGTATCACAATAAACTCTACCCCTGATGGGGGGGATTCGGTAGCAGAATAAACTCTCCCACTTCATGTGGGAGACTCAGTAGCAGAATACACTCTCCCGCTTGAAAGGTTAGAGCATGTTCCAGAATAAACCCTCTCCCTTGAAGGGGAGACTCTGTTTCAGAATACAATCTCCCCATTGATGGGAGAGGTTCTGTATCAGAATAAACTCTCCCCTTGATGTGGGGACTCTGTGCCAGAATAAGCTCTCCATCTTGAAAAATGAGACTCTGTATCAGAATAAATTCTACACTTGATGGGGGAGATTCTATAGCAGAATAAACTCTCCCCCTTCATGTGGGAGACTCTGTATCAGAAAAAATGCTCCCCTTGATGGGTGAGATTCTGTATCAGAATAAACTCTCTCCTTTGATGGGAGAGACTCTGTAGCAGAGTAAACTCTCCCCTTTAAAGGGGAGACTCTGTATCAGAATAAACTCTCCCCTTTGATGGGAGAGACTCTGTAGCAGAGTAAACTCTCCCCTTTAAAGGGGAGACTCTATATCAGAATAAACTCTACCCTTGATGGGTGAGATTCTGTTTCAGAATAACCTCCCCCCCTTAAAGGGGAGACTCTGTACCAGAATAAACTCACCCCCTTGAAGGGGGAGACTCTGTATCAGAATAAACTCTCCCCTTGAGGGGGGAGATTCTGCATCAGAATAAACTCTCACCTTCATGGGGGATTCTGCATCAAAATAAAATCTCCCCCTTGAAAAATGAGACTCTGTATCATAATATATTCTACATCATGATGGGGGAGATTCGGTAGCAGAATAAACTCTCCCCCTTCATGTGGGAGACTCTGTATCAGAATAAACTCTCCCCCTTTAAAGGGGAGAGTCTGCATCAGAATAAACTTTCCTCTTTGATGGGAGAGACTTTGTAGCAGAGTAAACTCTCCCCTTTAAAGGGGAGACTCTGTATCAGAATAAACTCTCCCCTTGATAGGGGAGACTCTGTACTGGAATAAACTCTCCCCCTTGAAAAATTAGACTCTGTATCACAATAAACTCTACCCCTGATGGGGGGGATTCGGTAGCAGAATAAACTCTCCCACTTCATGTGGGAGACTCAGTAGCAGAATACACTCTCCCGCTTGAAAGGTTAGAGCATGTTCCAGAATAAACCCTCTCCCTTGAAGGGGAGACTCTGTATCAGAATACAATCTCCCCATTGATGGGAGAGGTTCTGTATCAGAATAAACTCTCCCCTTGATGTGGGGACTCTGTGCCAGAATAAGCTCTCCATCTTGAAAAATGAGACTCTGTATCAGAATAAATTCTACACTTGATGGGGGAGATTCTATAGCAGAATAAACTCTCCCCCTTCATGTGGGAGACTCTGTATCAGAAAAAATGCTCCCCTTGATGGGTGAGATTCTGTATCAGAATAAACTCTCTCCTTTGATGGGAGAGACTCTGTAGCAGAGTAAACTCTCCCCTTTAAAGGGGAGACTCTGTATCAGAATAAACTCTCCCCTTGATAGGGGAGACTCTGTACTGGAATAAACTCTCCCCCTTGAAAAATTAGACTCTGTATCAGAATAAACTCTACCCCTGATGGGGGGGATTCGGTAGCAGAATAAACTCTCCCACTTCATGTGGGAGACTCAGTAGCAGAATACACTCTCCCGTTTGAATGGTTAGAGCATGTTCCAGAATAAACCCTCTCCCTTGAAGGGGAGACTCTGTATCAGAATTCAATCTCCCCATTGATGGGAGAGGTTCTGAACCAGAATAAACTCTGCCCTTGATGTGGGGACTCTGTGCCAGAATAAGCTCTCACCCTTGAAAAATGCGACTCTGTATCAGAATAAATTCTACACTTGATGGAGGAGATTCTATAGCAGAATAAACTCTCCCCCTTCATGTGGGAGACTCTGTATCAGAAGAAAATGCTCCACTTGATGGGTGAGATTCTGTATCAGAATAAACTCTCCCCTTTGATGGGAGAGACTCTGTAGCAGAGTAAACTCTCCCCTTTAAAGGGGAGACTCTGTATCAGAATAAACTCTACCCTTGATAGGGGAGACTCTGTACTGAAATAAACTCTCCCCCTTGAAAAATTAGACTCTGTATCAGAATAAACTCGACCCCTGATGGGGGAGATTCGGTAGCAGAATAAGCTCTCCCACATCATGTGGGAGACTCAGTAGAAGAATACACTCTCCCGCTTGAAAGGCTAGAGCATGTTCCAGAATAAACCCTCTCCCTTGAAGGGGAGACTCTATCAGAATACAATCTCCCCATTGATGGGGGAGGTTCTGTATCAGAAAAAACTCTCCCCTTGATGGGGGGACTCTGTACCAGAATAAGCTCTCCCCCTTGAAAAATGAGACTCTGTATCAGAATACATTCTACATCTTGATGGGGGAGATTCTATAGCAGAATAAACTCTCCCCCTTCATGTGGGAGACTCTGTATCAGAATAAACTCTCCCCCTTTAAAGGGGAGACTATGTATCAGAATAAACTCTCCCCTTGATGGGGGGGACTCTGTACCAGAAAAGCTCTCCCCCTTGAAAAATGAGACTCTGTATCAGAATAATTTCTACCCTTGATGGGTGAGATTCTGTAGCAGAATAAACTCTCCCACTTCATGTGGTAGACTCAGTAGCAGAATACACTCTCCCGCTTGAAAGGCTGGACCATGGCCCTCATTACAAGTCAGGCGGTGG
Source organism: Ambystoma mexicanum (assembly GCF_040938575.1). NCBI lineage: Eukaryota > Metazoa > Chordata > Amphibia > Caudata > Ambystomatidae > Ambystoma > Ambystoma mexicanum. The sequence continues at coordinate 1,371,091,491 of NC_090930.1, forward strand.
AACATGGTGCTATTAGCACCATGATCCATGCGGGATTCCGCCATGGTGTATGGCGGAATTACCGCCCCATTCCAAGGTGAGTGGGGCGGTAATCCCCCATTCACCATTTGCCCTTCCCCATTCCCATTTTTGCCCCGTAGGACATAATGGGGATGGGGAAGGGGCTAATTACGGCACCGTAAATTACGGTGTTGTAATTAGCACCAAGGTCGCTTAGCGCCTTGGACTTTAACGCCTGCAAAAAGCAGGCGTTAAAGTGTGAATCAGGCGTTAAGGGTTAACGGCGCTGACGGCGCCGTTAAACCCTAAACGCCTGACTTGTAATGAGGGCCCATGTACCAGAATAAACCCTCTCCCTTGAAGGGGAGACTCTGTATAAGAATACATTCTACCCTTGATGGGGGAGATTCTATAGCAGAATAAACTCTCCCCCTTCATGTGGGAGACTCTGTATCAGAAAAACTCTCCCCTTGATGGGTGAGATTCTGTATCAGAATAAACTCTTCCCTTTGATGGGAGAGACTTTAGCAGAGTAAACTCTCCCATTTAAAGGGGAGACTCTGTATCAGAATAAACTCTCCCCTTGATGGGGGGACTCTGTACCAGAATAAGCTCTCCCCCTTGAAAAATGAGACTCTGTAACAGAATTAATTTTACCCTTGATGGGGGAGATTCTATAGCAGAATAAACTCTCCCCCTTCATGTGGGAGACTCTCTCCCCATTGAAAGGGGAATCTCTGTACCAGAATAAACTTTGCCCCTTAAAGGGGAGACACTGTGTAAGAATACAGTCTCCCCATTGAAGGGGGACTCTCTTTAGCAGAATAAACCTTGCCCCTTAAAAAAGGAGACTAAGGAGACTGTATCAGAATAAACTCTCCCCATTGATGGGAGATTTTCTGTAGCAGAATACACTCTCCCCCTTGATAGGGGAGAGTCGGTAGCAGCTTAAAACTCTCCCCCTTGAAAGGGGAGACTCAGTACCAGAGTAAACACTGCCCCTTGAGGGGAGACACTGTGTCAGAATAAACTGTTCCCATTGAAGGGGAAGAGTCTGCAGCAGAATACACTATCGCCCGTGAAAAAGGGGACTCTGTATCAGTATAAACTCTCCCCTTGATGGGGAGCTCTGTATCAGAATAAACTCTCCTCCTTCAGTGTTGGCGGGTTCTGTATCAGAATAAACTCTCCCATTGAAAGGGGGAGTCTGCATCAGAATAAACTCTCCCCTTTGATAAGTTTAGTTTAGTTTGTTTATTTATAAAGCGCATCCGAACCCTCAGGTAACTTGGCGCATAATCATGTGTACAGCAGGGTTACATATCGTTGCACGCACATCATAGTACAACAGACAGAGCGTACATTGGTCCAAGCTCTGAATATTTACATACAAGAGTAAAATATACCGAGAACAGTATGTACAGAGAATATGCAAAGAGAAAAAACAAGTTACAGTGGCTAAAGCGAACCGGGTTACAGGTTGGTCCTGACTATGCTGTAGGTAGAGTGAACATTACTCTTGATGGGAGAGACTCTGTAGCAGAAGAAACTCTCCCCCTTGAAAGATGAGACTCTTTATCAGAATTAACTCTCCCCTTGATGAGGACACTGTATCAGAATAAACACTCCCCCTTGATGGCGGACACTCTGTAGCAGAATAAACTCTCCTCCTTAAAGGTGATACGCTCTACCAGAATAAGCTTTCCACCTTGAAGGGGGAGACTCTATATCAGAATAAACTCCCCCGTTGATGGGTGAGAGTCTGTATCAGAATAAACTCTCCCCCTTAAAGGGGAGACTCTGTACCAGAATAAACTCACCCCCTTGAAGGGGGAGACTCTGTATCAGAATAAACTCTCCCCTTGATGGGGGATTCTGCATCAAAATAAAATCTCCCCCTTGATGGGGAGACTCTGTAGAAGAATAAACTCTCAACCTTGAAAGGGGAGAGTCTGCATCCAAATAAACTCTCCCCTTTGATCGGAGAGAGTCTGTAGCAGAGTAAACTCTCACCTTTGAAGGGGAGACCCTGTATCAGAATAAACTCTCCTCTTGATGGTGAAGAATCTGTATCAGAATAAACTCTCCCCTTCAAGGGGGGGGGTTCTGTATCAGAATGAACACTCCCTTTGATGGGGGAGATTATGTAGCAGAATAAACTCTCCCATTTGAAAGGGGAATCTCTGTACCAGAATAAACTTTGCCCCTTAAAGGGAGACATTGTGTCAGAAGACACTCTCCCCATTGAAGGGGACATTCTGTAGCAGAATAATCCCCGCCCCTTAAAAACTGAGACTGTGGGCCTCATTACTACCCAGGCGGTAAGTTACCGCCTGGGTCATACCTTTACCGCCATGGCGTAAATTACGTTTACGCCATGGTGGTTGGCGGATTTACCGCCCCATTCCAAGGTGAGTGGTGCGGTAAATCCCCATTTCCCATTTACCCTTCCCCATTCCCATTTTTGCCCCATAGGGCATAATGGGAGTGGGGAAGGAGATAATTACGCCACCGTAAAATACGGTGCAGTAATTATCTCCAAGGTCCCTTAGCGCCATGGTTTTTAACGCCTGCAAAAAGCAGGCGTTAAACTCACCATGGCGCTAAGGGACCTTGTAATCAGGCGTTAAGGGTCGGCGCCGTTTACGGCGACGTAAACCCCTTAACTTCTGGGTTGGAATGAGGCCCTGTATCACAATAAACTCTCTCCATTGATGGGGGAGATTCTGTAGCAGAATACACTCTCCCCCTTGGTGAGGGAGACTCTGTAGTGGCTTTAATTCTCCCCCTTGAAAGGGGAGACTCAGTACCAGAGTAAACTCTGCCCCTTGAAGGGGAGACACTGTGTCAGAATAAACTGTTCCCATTGAAGGGGGAGCGTCTGCAGCAGAATGCACTATCGCCCTTGAAAAAGGAGACTCTGTATCACAATAAACTCTCCCCTTGATGGGGGAGATTCTGTATCAGAATACACTCCCCCTTTGATTGTGGGACTCTGTATCAGAATAAACTCTCCACCTTGAAAGGGGAGACTCTGTACCAGAATAGATTCTGCCCCTTGAAGAGGAGACACTGTGTCAGAATAAAGTCTCTCCATTGAAGGGTGAGATCCTCTAGCAGAATAATTTCTCGTGCTTGATGGGGGAGAGTCTGTAACAGAATAAACTCCTCCCCTTCAAAGGGGAGATTCTGTATCAGAATAAACTCTCCCCCTTGATGGGGGATACTCTGTAGCAGAATAAACTATCCTCCTTAAAGGGGATACTCTCTACCATAATAAACTTTCCCCCTTGAAGGGGGAGACTCTGTATCAGAATAAACTCCCCCTTGATGAGGGAGACTCCATCAGAATAAACTCTCCCCTTAATGGGGGAGATTCTGCATCAAAACAAAATCTCCCCCTTGATGAGGGAGACTCTGTAGAAGAATAAACTCTCACCCTTGAAAGGGGAGAGTCTGCATCAAAATAAACTCTCCCGTTTGATGGGAGAGACTCTGTAGCAGAGTAAACTCTCCCCTTTAAAGGGGAGACTCCATACCAGAATAAACTCCCCCCCTTGAAAAATGAGACTCTGTATCAGAATAAACTCTAGCCATGATGGGGGAGATTCTGTAGGAGAATAAACTCTCCCACCTCATGTGGGAGACTCAGTAGCAGAATACACGCTACCGCTTGAAAGGCTAGACTATGTACCAGAATAAAGCCTCTCCCTTGAAGGGGAGACTCTGTATCAGAATACAATCTCCCCATTGATGGGGGAGGTTCCGTATCAGAATAAACTCTCCTCTTGATGGGGGAGATTCTATAGCAGAATAAACTCTCCCCATTGAAAGGGGAATCTCTGTACCAGAATAAACTTTTCCCCTTAAAGAGAAGACACTGTGTCAGAATACACTCTCCCAATTGAAGGGGGACACTCTTTAGCAGAATAAACCCTGCCCCTTAAAAAAGGAGACTAAGGAGACTGTATCAGAATAAACTCTCCGCATTGATGGGGGATTTTCTTATCAGAATACACTCTCCCCCTTGATAGGGGAGATTCGGTAGCAGCTTAAACTCTACCCCTTGAAAGGGGAGACTCAGTACCAGAGTAAACTCTGCCCCTTGAAGGGGAGACACTGTGTCAGAATACACTGTTCCCATTGAAGGGGAAGAATCTACAGCAGCAGTATACACTATCGCCCTTAAAAAAAGAAGACTCTGTATTAGTATAAACTCTCCCCTTGATGGGGAGCTCTGTATCAGAATAAACTCTCCTCCTTCAGTGTTGGCGGGTTCTGTATCAGAATAATCTCTCCCATTGAAAGGGGGAGTCTGCATCAGAATAAACTCTCCCCTTTGATGGGAGAGACTCTGTAGCAGAAGAAACTCTCCCCCTTGAAAGATGAGACTCTTTATCAGAATAAACTCTCCCCTTGATGGGGACACTGTATCAGAATAAATTCTCCCCCTTCATGGCGGACACTCTGTAGCAGAATAAACTATCCTTAAAGGTGATACGCTCTACCAGAATAAGCTTTCCACCTTGAAGGGGGAGACTCTATATCAGAATAAACTCTCCTCTTGATGGGTGAGATTCTGTACCAGAATAAACTCACCCCCTTGAAGGGGGAGACTCTGTATCAGAATAAACTCTCCCCTTGATGGGGGGATTCTGCATCAAAATAAAATCTCTCCCTTGATGGGAAGACTCTGTAGAAAAATAAACTCTCAACCTTGAAAGGGGAGAGTCTGCATCCGAATAAACTCTCACCCTTGAAAGGGGAGAGTCTGCATCAGAATACACTCTCCCCTTTGATGTGAGAGACTCTGTAGCATAGTAAACTCTCCCCTATAAAGGGGAGATCTCTATATCAGAATAAACTCTACCCTTGATGGGTGAGATTATGTTTAAGAATAAACTCTCCCCCTTAAAGGGTAGACTCTGTACCAGAATAAACTCACCGCCTTGAAGGGGGAGACTATGTATCAGAATAAACTCTCCCCTTGAGGGGGGAGATTCTGCATCAGAATAAACTCTCCCCTTGATGGGGGAGATTCTGCATCAAAATAAAATCTCCCCCTTAATGGGGGAGACTCTGTAGAAGAATAAACGCTCAACCTTGAAAGGGGAGCATCTGCATCAGAATAAACTCCCCCCTTTGATGGAAGAGACTCTGTAGCAGAGTAAACTCTCCCCTTTAAAGGGGAGACTCTGTATCAGAATAAACTCTCCCCTTGATAGGGAGACTCTGTACTGGAATAAACTCTCCCCCTTGAAAAAATAGACTCTGTATCAGAATAAACTCTACCCCTGATGGGGGGATTTGGTAGCAGAATAAACTCTCCCACTTCATGTGGGAGACTCAGTAGCAGAATACACTATCCCGCTTGAAAGGCTAGAGCATGTTCCAGAATAAACCCTCTCCCTTGAAGGGGAGACTCTGTATCAGAATACAATCTCCCCATTGATGGAGGAGTTTCTGTATCAGAAAAAACTCTCCCCTTGATGGGGGACTCTGTACCAGAATAAACTCTCCCACTTGAAAAATGAGGTCTGTATCAGAATAAATTCTACATCTTGATGGGGTAGATTCTATAGCAGAATAAACCCTCCCCCTTCATGTGGGAGACTCTGTATCAGAATAAACTCTCCCCTTTTAAAGGGGAGACTGTGTATCAGAATACACTCTCCCCTTGATGGGGGGACTCTGTACCAGGATAAGCTCTCCCCCTTGAAAAATGTGACTCTGTATTAGAATAAATTCTACCCTTGATGGGGGAGATTCTATAGCAGAATAAACTCTTCCCTTTAAAGGGGAGACTCTGTATCAGAATAAACTCTCCCCTTGATAGGGGAGACTCTGTACCAGAATAAACTCTACCCTTGATGGGTGAGATTCTGTAGCAGAATAAACTCTCCCACTTCATGTGGTAGACTCAGTAGCAGAATACACTCTCCCGCTTGAAAGGCTAGACCATGTACCAGAATAAACCCTTTCCCTTGAAGGGGAGACTCTGTATAAGAATACATTCTACCCTTGATGGGGAGATTCTATAGCCGAATATACTCTCCCACTTCATGTGGGAGACTCTGTATCAGAAAAAACTCTCCCCTTGATGGGTGAGATTCTGTATCAGAATAAACTCTTCCCTTTGATGGGAGAGACTCTAGCATCGTAAACTCTCCCATTTAAAGGGGGACTCTGTATCAGAATAAACTCTCCCCTTGATAGGGGCACTCTGTACCAGAATAAGCTCTCCCCCTTGAAAAATGGGACTCTGTAACAGAATAAATTCTAACCTGAATGGGGGAGATTCTATAGCAGAATAGACTCTCCCCCTTCATGTGGGAGACTCTGTACCAGAATAAACTCTCCCCATTGAAAGGGGAATCTCTGTACCAGAATAAACTTTGCCCCTTAAAGGGGAGACACTGTGTCAGAATGCACTCTCCCCATTGAAGGGGGACACTCTTTAGCAGAATAAACACTGCCCCTTAAAAAAGGAGACTAAGGAGACTGTATCAGAATAAACTCTCTCCATTGATGGGGGATTTTCTGTAGCAGAATACACTCTCCCCCTTGATAGGGGAGACTCGGTAACAGCTTAAACTCTCCCCCTTGAAAGGGGAGACTAGGTACCAGAGTAAACTCTGCCCCTTGAAGGGGAGACACTGTGTCAGAATAAACTGTTCCCATTGAAGGGGAAGAGTCTGCAGCAGAATACACTATCGCCCTTGAAAAAGGAGACTCTGTATCAGTATAATCTCTCCCCTTAATGGGGAGCTCTGTATCAGAATAAACTCTCCTCCTTCAGGGTTGTCGGGTTCTGTATCAGAATAAACTTTCCCATTGAAAGGGGGAGTCTGCATCAGAATAAACTCTCCCCTTTGATGGGAGAGACTCTGTAGCAGAAGAAACTCTCCCCCTTGAAAGATGAGACTCTTTATCAGAATAAACTCTCCCCTTGATAGGGACACTGGGCCCCATTACGAATCAGGCGTTAAGGGGTTAACGGCGCCGTAAACGGCGCCGACCCTTAACGCCTGATTACAAGGTCCCTTAGCGCCATGGTGATATTAACGCCTGCTTTTTGCAGGCGTTAAAATCCATGGCGCTAAGGGACCATGGTGCTAATTACGCCACCGTAATTTACGGTGGCGTAATTAGCGCCTTCCCCACTCCCATTATGCCCTATGGGGCAAAAATGGGAATGGGGAAGGGTAAAATGGGAAATGGGGATTTACCGCCCCACTCACCTTGGAATGGGGCGGTAAATCCGCCATCCACCATGGTGTAAACATAGTTTACACCATGGTCGTAAGGATACGACCCAGGCGGTAACTTACCGCCTGGGTCGTAATGAGGCCCACTGTATCAGAATAAATTCTCCCCCTTGATGGCGGACACTCTGTAGCAGAATAAACTCTCCTCCTTAAAGGTGATACGCTCTACCAGAATAAGATTTCCACCTTGAAGGGGGAGATTCTATATCAGAATAAACTCTCATCTTGGTGGGTGAGATTCTGTAGCAGAATAAACTCTCCCACTTCATGTGGTAGACTCAGTAGCAGAATACACTCTCCCGCTTGAAAGGCTAGACCATGTACCAGAATAAACCCTTTCCCTTGAAGGGGAGACTCTGTATAAGAATACATTCTACCCTTGATGGGGAGATTCTATAGCCGAATATACTCTCCCACTTCATGTGGGAGACTCTGTATCAGAAAAAATTCTCCCCTTGATGGGTGAGATTCTGTATCAGAATAAACTCTTCCCTTTGATGGGAGAGACTCTAGCATCGTAAACTCTCCCATTTAAAGGGGGACTCTGTATCAGAATAAACTCTCCCCTTGATAGGGGCACTCTGTACCAGAATAAGCTCTCCCCCTTGAAAAATGGGACTCTGTAACAGAATAAATTCTAACCTGAATGGGGGAGATTCTATAGCAGAATAGACTCTCCCCCTTCATGTGGGAGACTCTGTACCAGAATAAACTCTCCCCATTGAAAGGGGAATCTCTGTACCAGAATAAACTTTGCCCCTTAAAGGGGAGACACTGTGTCAGAATGCACTCTCCCCATTGAAGGGGGACACTCTTTAGCAGAATAAACACTGCCCCTTAAAAAAGGAGACTAAGGAGACTGTATCAGAATAAACTCTCTCCATTGATGGGGGATTTTCTGTAGCAGAATACACTCTCCCCCTTGATAGGGGAGACTCGGTAACAGCTTAAACTCTCCCCCTTGAAAGGGGAGACTAGGTACCAGAGTAAACTCTGCCCCTTGAAGGGGAGACACTGTGTCAGAATAAACTGTTCCCATTGAAGGGGAAGAGTCTGCAGCAGAATACACTATCGCCCTTGAAAAAGGAGACTCTGTATCAGTATAATCTCTCCCCTTAATGGGGAGCTCTGTATCAGAATAAACTCTCCTCCTTCAGGGTTGTCGGGTTCTGTATCAGAATAAACTTTCCCATTGAAAGGGGGAGTCTGCATCAGAATAAACTCTCCCCTTTGATGGGAGAGACTCTGTAGCAGAAGAAACTCTCCCCCTTGAAAGATGAGACTCTTTATCAGAATAAACTCTCCCCTTGATAGGGACACTGGGCCCCATTACGAATCAGGCGTTAAGGGGTTAACGGCGCCGTAAACGGCGCCGACCCTTAACGCCTGATTACAAGGTCCCTTAGCGCCATGGTGATATTAACGCCTGCTTTTTGCAGGCGTTAAAATCCATGGCGCTAAGGGACCATGGTGCTAATTACGCCACCGTAATTTATGGTGGCGTAATTAGCGCCTTCCCCACTCCCATTATGCCCTATGGGGCAAAAATGGGAATGGGGAAGGGTAAAATGGGAAATGGGGATTTACCGCCCCACTCACCTTGGAATGGGGCGGTAAATCCGCCATCCACCATGGTGTAAACATAGTTTACACCATGGTCGTAAGGATACGACCCAGGCGGTAACTTACCGCCTGGGTCGTAATGAGGCCCACTGTATCAGAATAAATTCTCCCCCTTGATGGCGGACACTCTGTAGCAGAATAAACTCTCCTCCTTAAAGGTGATACGCTCTACCAGAATAAGATTTCCACCTTGAAGGGGGAGATTCTATATCAGAATAAACTCTCATCTTGGTGGGTGAGATTCTGTAGCAGAATAAACTCTCCCACTTCATGTGGTAGACTCAGTAGCAGAATACACTCTCCCGCTTGAAAGGCTAGACCATGTACCAGAATAAACCCTCTCCCTTGAAGGGGAGCCTGTGTATAAGAATACATTCTACCCTTGATGGGGAGATTCTATAGCCGAATATACTCTCCCACTTCATGTGGGAGACTCTGTATCAGAAAAAACTCTCCCCTTGATGGGTGAGATTCTGTATCAGAATAAACTCTTCCCTTTAATGGGAGAGACTCTAGCAGTGTAAACTCTCCCATTTAAAGGGGAGACTCTGTATCAGAATAAACTCTCCCCTTGATAGGCGCACTCTGTATCAGAATAAGCTCTCCCCCTTGAAAAATGAGACTCTGTAACAGAATAAATTCTACCCTTGATGGGGGAGATTCTATAGCAGAATAAACTCTCTCCCTTCATGTGGGAGACTCTGTACCAGAATAAACTCTCCACATTGAAAGGGGAATCTCTGTACCAGAATAAACTTTGCTCCTTAAAGGGGAGACACTGTGTCAGAATGCACTCTCCCCATTGAAGGGGGACACTCTTTAGCAGAATAAACACTGCCCCTTAAAAAAGGAGACTAAGGAGACTATCAGAATAAACTCTCTCCATTGATGGGGGATTTTCTGTAGCAGAATACACTCTCCCCCTTGATAGGGGAGACTCGGTAACAGCTTAAACTCTCCCCATTGAAAGGGGAGACTAGGTACCAGAGTAAACTCTGCCCCTTGAAGGGGAGACACTGTGTCAGAGTAAACTGTTCCAATTGAAGTGGAAGAGTCTGCAGCAGAATACACTATCGCCCTTGAAAAAGGAGACTCTGTATCAGTATAAACTCTCCCCTTAATGGGGAGCTCTGTATCAGAATAAACTCTCCTCCTTCAGTGTTGTCGGGTTCTGTATCAGAATAAACTCTCCCATTGAAAGGGGGAGGCTGCATCAGAAAAAACTCTCCCCTTTGATGGGAGAGACTCTGTAGCAGAAGAAACTCTCCCCCTTGAAAGATGAGACTCTTTATCAGAATAAACTCACGCCTTGATAGGGACACTGGGCCTCATTATGAATCAGGCGTTAAGGGGTTAAAGGCGCCGTAAACGGCGCAGACCCTTAACACCTGATTACAAGGTCCCTTAGTGCCATGGTGATATTAACGCCTGCTTTTTGCAGACGTTAAAATCCATGGCGCTAAGGGACCATGGTGCTAATTACGCCACCGTAATTTACGGTGGCGTAATTAACGCCTTCCCCACTCCCATTATGCCCTATGGGGCAAAAATTGGAATGGGGAAGGGTAAAATGGGAAATGGGGATTTACCGCCCCACTCACCTTGGAATGGGGCAGTAAATCCGCCATCCACCATGGTGTAAACATAGTTGACACCATGGTGGTAAGGGTATGACCCAGGCTGTACCTTACCGCCTGGGTCGTAATGAGGCCCACTGTATCAGAATAAATTCTCCCCCTTCATGGCGGACACTCTGTAGCAGAACAAACTCTCCTCCTTAAAGGTGATATGCTCTACCAGAATAAGATTTCCACCTTGAAGCGGGAGATTCTATATCAGAATAAACTCTCCCCTTGGTGGGTGAGATTCTGTAGCAGAATAAACTCTCCCCCTTAAAGGGGAGTCTCTGTATCAGAATAAACTCTCCCCTTTTAAAGGGGAGACTGTGTATCAGAATACACTCTCCCCTTGATGGGGGGACTCTGTACCAGGATAAGCTCTCCCCCTTGAAAAATGTGACTCTGTATCAGAATACATTCTACCCTTGATGGGGGAGATTCTATAGCAGAATAAACTCTCCCCTTTAAAGGGGAGACTCTGTATCAGAATAAACTCTCCCCTTGATAGGGGAGACTCTGCACCAGAATAAACTCTACCCTTGATGGGTGAGATTCTGTAGCAGAATAAACTCTCCCACTTCATGTGGTAGACTCAGTAGCAGAATACACTCTCCCGCTTGAAAGGCTAGACCATGTACCAGAATAAACCCTTTCCCTTGAAGGGGAGACTCTGTATAAGAATAAATTCTACCCTTGATGGGGAGATTCGATAGCCGAATATACTCTCCCACTTCATGTGGGAGACTCTGTATCAGAAAAAACTGTCCCCTTGATGGGTGAGATTCTGTATCAGAATAAACTCTTCCCTTTGATGGGAGAGACTCTAGCAGCGTAAACTCTCCCATTTAAAGGGGAGACTCTGTATCAGAATAAACTCTCCCCTTGATAGGGGCACCCTGTACCAGAATAAGCTCTCCCCCTTGAAAAATGAGACTCTGTAACAGAATAAATTCTACCCTTGATGGGGGAGATTCTATAGCAGAATAAACTCTCCCCCTTCATGTGGGAGACTCTGTACCAGAATAAACTCTCCCCATTGAAAGGGGAATCTCTGTACCAGAATAAACTTTGCCCCTTAAAGGGGAGACACTGTGTCAGAATGCACTCTCCCCATTGAAGGGGGACACTCTTTAACAGAATAAACACTGCCCCTTAAAAAAGGAGACTAAGGAGACTGTATCAGAATAAACTCTCTCCATTGATGGGGGATTTTCTGTAGCAGAATACACTCTCCCCCTTGATAGGGGAGACTCAGTAACAGCTTAAACTCTCCCCCTTGAAAGGGGAGACTAGGTACCAGAGTAAACTCTGCCCCTTGAAGGGGAGACACTGTGTCAGAATAAACTGTTCCCATTGAAGGGGAAGATTCTGCAGCAGCATACACTATCGCCCTTGAAAAAGGCGACTCTGTATCAGTATAATCTCTCCCCTTAAAGGGGAGCTCTGTATCAGAATAAACTCTCCTCCTTCAGGGTTGTCGGGTTCTGTATCAGAATAAACTCTCCCATTGAAAGGGGGAGTCTGCATCAGAATAAACTCTCCCCTTTGATGGGAGAGACTCTGTAGCAGAAGAAACTCTCCCCCTTGAAAGATGAGACTCTTTATCAGAATAAACTCTCCCCTTGATAGGGACACTGGGCCCCATTACGAATCAGGCGTTAAGGGGTTAACGGCGCCGACCCTTAACGCCTGATTACAAGGTCCCTTAGCGCCATGGTGATATTAACGCCTGCTTTTTGCAGGCGTTAAAATCCATGGCGCTAAGGGACCATGGTGCTAATTACGCCACCGTAATTTACGGTGGCGTAATTAGCGCCTTCCCCACTCCCATTATGCCCTATGGGGCAAAAATGGGAATGGGGAAGGGTAAAATGGGAAATGGGGATTTACCGCCCCACTCACCTTGGAATGGGGCGGTAAATCCGCCATCCACCATGGTGTAAACATAGTTTACACCATGGTCGTAAGGGTACGACCCAGGCGGTAACTTACCGCCTGGGTCGTAATGAGGCCCACTGTATCAGAATAAATTCTCCCCCTTGATGGCGGACACTCTGTAGCAGAATAAACTCTCCTCCTTAAAGGTGATACGCTCTACCAGAATATGATTTACACCTTGAAGGGGGAGATTCTATATCAGAATAAACTCTCCCCTTGGTGGGTGAGATTCTGTAGCAGAATAAACTCTCCCACTTCATGTGGTAGACTCATTAGCAGAATACACTCTCCCGCTTGAAAGGCTAGACCATGTACCAGAATAAACCCTCTCCCTTGAAGGGGAGACTCTGTATAAGAATACATTCTACCCTTGATGGGGAGATTCTATAGCCGAATATACTCTTCCACTTCATGTGGGAGACTCTGTATCAGAAAAAACTCTCCCCTTGATGGGTGAGATTCTGTATCAGAATAAACTCTTCCCTTTAATGGGAGAGACTCTAGCAGTGTAAACTCTCCCATTTAAAGGGGAGACTCTGTATCAGAATAAACTCTCCCCTTGATAGGGGCACTCTGTACCAGAATAAGCTCTCCCCCTTGAAAAATGAGACTCTGCAACAGAATAAATTCTACCCTTGATGGGGGAGATTCTATAGCAGAATAAACTCTCCCCCTTCATGTGGGAGACTCTGTACCAGAATAAACTCTCCACATTGAAAGGGGAATCTCTGTACCAGAATAAACTTTGCCCCTTAAAGGGGAGACACTGTGTCAGAATGCACACTCCCCATTGAAGGGGGACACTCTTTAGCAGAATAAACACTGCCCCTTAAAAAAGGAGACTAAGGAGACTGTCTCAGAATAAACTCTCTCCATTGATGTCGGATTTTCTGTAGCAGAATACACTCTCCCCCTTGATAGGGGAGACTCTGTAACAGCTTAAACTCTCCCCCTTGAAAGTGGAGACTAGGTACCAGAGTAAACTCTGCCCCTTGAAGGGGAGACACTGTGTCAGAATAAACTGTTCCCATTGAAGGGGAAGAGTCTGCAGCAGAATACACTATCGCCCTTGAAAAAGGAGACTCTGTATCAGTATAAACTCTCCCCTTAATGGGGAGCTCTATATCAGAATAAACTCTCCTCCTTCAGTGTTGTCGGGTTCTGTATCAGAATAAACTCTCCCATTGAAAGGGGGAGTCTGCATCAGAAAAAAACTCTCCCCTTTGATGGGAGAGACTCTGTAGCAGAAGAAACTCTCCCCCTTGAAAGATGAGACTCTTTATCAGAATAAACTCTCCCCTTGATAGGGACACTGGGCCTCATTATGAATCAGGCGTTAAGGGGTTAATGGCGCCGTAAACGGCGCCGACCCTTAACGCCTGATTACAAGGTCCCTTAGCGCCATGGTGATATTAACGCCTGCTTTTTGCAGGCGTTAAAATCCATGGCGCTAAGGGACCATGGTGCTAATTACGCCACCGTAATTTACGGTGGCGTAATTAACGCCTTCCCCACTCCCATTATGCCCTATGGGGCAAAAATGGGAATGGGGAAGGGTAAAATGGGAAATGGGGATTTACCGCCCCACTCACCTTGGAATGGGGCGGTAAATCCGCCATCCACCATGGTGTAAACATAGTTTACACCATGGTGGTAAAGGTACGGCCCAGGCGGTACCTTACCGCCTGGGTCGTAATGAGGCCCACTGTATCAGAATAATTTCTCCCCCTTGATGGCGGACACTCTGTAGCAGAATAAACTCTCCTCCTTAAAGGTGATACGCTCTACCAGAATAATATTTCCACCTTGAAGGGGGAGATTCTATATCAGAATAAACTCTCCCCTTGATGGGTGAGATTCTGTAGCAGAATAAACTCTCCCCCTTAAAGGGGAGACTCTGTACCAGAATAAACTCACCCCCTTGAAGGTGGAGACTCAGTATCAGAATAAACTCTCCCCTTGATGGGGGGATTCTGCATCAGAATAAACTCCCCCCCTTGATGGAGGAGACACTGCATCAGAATAAACTCTCCCCTTGATGGGGGATATTTTGTAGCATAATACACTCTCCCCTTGATGGGGGAGACTCTGTATCAGAATAAACTGTCCCCTTGATGGGGGGACTCTGTATCAGAAAACCCTCTCCCCCTTGAAAAATGAGACTCTGTATCAGAATAAATTCTACCCTTGTGGGGGAGATTCTATATCAGAATAAACTCTCTCCCTTAAAGGGGAGACTCTGTACCAGAATAAACTTTCCCCTCGAAGGGGGAGACTCTGTATCAGAATAAACTCTCCCCTTGAGCGGGGAGATTCTGCATCAGAATAAACTCCCCCCCTTGATGGAGGAGACACTGCATCAGAATACACTCTCCCCTTGATGGGGGATATTCTGCATCAAAGTAACATTTCCCCTTTGATGGGAGAGACTCTATAGCAGAAGAAACTCATCCCTTGAAAGTGAGACTCTGTATCAGAATAAACTCTACCCTTGATGGTGACATTGTATCAGAATAAACTCACCCGCTTGATGGCGGACACTCTGTAGCAGAATAAACTCTCCTCCTTAAAGGTGATACGCTCTACCAGAATACGTTTTCTGCCTTGAAGGGGGAGACTCTAAATCAGAATAAACTCTACTCATGATGGGTGAGATTCTGTTTCAGAATAAACTCTCCCCCTTAAAGGGGAGACTCTGTACCCGAATAAACTCACCCCTTGAGGGGGGAGATTCTGCATCAGAACAAACTCTCCCCTTGATGGGGGAGATTCTGCATCAAAATAAAATCTCCTCCTTAATGGGGGAGATTCTGCATCAAAATAAAATCTCCTCCTTAATGTGGGAGACTCTGTAGAAGAATAAACTATCACCCTTGAAAGGGGAGACTCTATATCAGAATAAACTCTACCCTTGATGGGTGAGATTCTGTTTCAGAATAAACTCTCCCCCTTAAAGGGGAGACTCTGTACCAGAATAAGATCGCCCCCTTGAAGGGGGAGAATCTGTATCAGAATAAACTCCCCCCTTGATGGAGGAGACACTGCATCAGAATAAACTCTCCCCTTGATGGGGGATATTCTGCATCAAAGTAACATCTCCCCCTTGATGGGGGACACTCTGTAGAAGAATAAACTCTTTCCCTTGAAAGGGGAAAGTCTGCATCAGAATAAACTCTCCCCTTGATAGTGGAGACTCTGTACTGGTATAAACTCTACCCCTTGAAAAATTAGATTCTATATCAGAATAAACTCTCCCCCTTAAAGGGGGAGACTCTGTATCAGAATAAACTCTCCCCTTTGATGGGAGAGACTCTGTAGCAGAAGAAACTCTCCCCCTTGAAAGATGAGGCTCTTTATCAGAATAAACTCTCCCCTTGATGGGGACACTGTATCAGAATAAATTCTCCCCCTTGTTGGCGGACACTCTGTAGCAGAATAAACTCTCCTCCTTAAAGGTGATACGCTCTACCAGAATAAGCTTTCCACCTTGATGGGGGAGACTCTATATCAGAATAAACTCTCCTCTTGATGGGTGAGATTCTGTATCAGAATAAATTCTCCCCCTTAAAGGGGAGACTCTGTATCAGAATAAACTCTCCCCTTGATGGGGGAATTCTGCATCAAAATAAAATCTCTCCCTTGATGGGGAGACTCTGTAGAAGAATAAACTCTCAACCTTGAAAGGGGAGAGTCTGCATCCGAATAAACTCTCACCCTTGAAAGGGGAGAGTCTGCATCAAAATACACTCTCCCCTTTGATGTGAGAGACTCTGTAGCAGAGTAAACTCTCCCCTATAAAGGGGAGATCTCTATATCAGAATAAACTCTACCCTTGATGGGTGAGATTATGTTTAAGAATAAACTCTCCCCCTTAAAGGGGAGACTCTGTACCAGAATAAACTCACCCCCTTGAAGGGGGAGACTTTGTATCAGAATAAACTCTCCCCTTGAGGGGGGAGATTCTGCATCAGAATAAACTCTCCCCTTGAGGGGGGAGATTCTGCATCAAAATAAAATCTCCCCCTTAATGGGGGAGAGTCTGTAGAAGAATAAACGCTCACCCTTGAAAGGGGAGCACCTGCATCAGAATAAACTCTCCCCTTTGATGGAAGAGACTCTGTAGCAGAGTAAACTCTCCCCTTTAAAGGGGAGACTCTGTATCAGAATAAACTCTCCCCTTGATAGGGAGACTCTGTACTGGAATAAACTCTCCCCCTTGAAAAATCAGACTCTGTATCAGAATAAACTCTACCCCTGATGGGGGATTCGGTAGCAGAATAAACTCTCCCACTTCATGTGGGAGACTCAGTTGCAGAATACACTCTCCCGCTTGAAAGGATAGAGCATGTTCCAGAATAAACCCTCTCCCTTGAATGGGAGACTCTGTATCAGAATACAATCTCCCCATTGATGGGGGAGTTTCTGTATCAGAAAAAACTCTCCCCTTGATGGGGGACTCTGTACCAGAATAAGCTGCCCCACTTGAAAAATGAGGTCTGTATCAGGATAAATTCTACATCTTGATGGGGGAGATTCTATAGCAGAATAAACCCTCCCCCTTCATGTGGGAAACTCTGTATCAGAATAAACTCTCCCCTTTTAAAGGGGAGACTGTGTATCAGAATAAACTCTCCCCTTGATGGGGGGACTCTGTACCAGGATAAGCTCTCCCCCTTGAAAAATGAGACTCTGTATCAGAATAAATTCTACCCTTGATGGGGGAGATTCTATAGCAGAATAAACTCTCCCCTTTAAAGGGGAGACTCTGTATCAGAATATACTCTCCCCTTAATAGGGGAGACTCTGTACCAGAATAAACTCTACCCTTGATGGGTGAGATTCTGTAGCAGAATAAACTCTCCCACTTCATGTGGTAGACTCAGTAGCAGAATACACTCTCCCGCTTGAAAGGCTAGATCATGTACCAGAATAAACCCTCTCCCTTGAAGGGGAGACTCTGTATAAGAATACATTCTACCCTTGATGGGGAGATTCTATATCCAAATATACTCTCCCACTTCATGTGGGAGACTCTGTATCAGAAACAACTCTCCCCTTGATGGGTGAGATTCTGTATCAGAATGAACTCTTCCCTTTGATGGGAGAGACTCTAGCAGCATAAACTCTCCCATTTAAAGGGGAGACTCTGTATCACAATAAACTCTCCCCTTGATAGGAGCACTCTGTACCAGAATAAGCTCTCCCCCTTGAAAAATGAGACTCTGTACCAGAATAAACTCTCCCCATTGAAAGGGGAATCTCTGTACCAGAATAAACTTTGCCCCTTAAAGGGGAGACACTGTGTCAGAATAAACTCTCCTCCTTCAGTGTTGGCGGGTTCTGTATCAGAATACACTCTCCCATTGAAAGGGGGAGTCTGCATCAGAATAAACTCTCCCCTTTGATTAGTTTAGTTTAGTTTAGTTTGTTTATTTATAAAGCGCATCCGAACCCTCAGGTAACTGGGCGCATAATCATGTGTACAGCAGGGTTACATATCGTTGCACGCACATCATAGTACAATAGTCAGAGCGTACATTGGTCCAAGCTCTGAATATTTACATACAAGAGTAAAATATACCGAGAACAGTATGTACAGAGAATATGCAAAGAGAAAAAAACAAGTTACAGTTGCTAAAGCGGGCCGGGTTACAGGTTGGTCCTGACTATGCTGTAGGTAGAGTGAACATTACTCTTGATGAGAGAGACTCTGTCGCAGAAGAAACTCTCCCCCTTGAAAGATGAGACTCTTTATCAGAATTAACTCTCCCCTTGATGAGGACACTGTATCAGAATAAACACTCCCCCTTGATGGCGGACACTCTGTAGCAGAATAAACTCTTCTCCTTAAAGGTGATACGCTCTACCAGAATAAGCTTTCCACCTTGAAGAGGGAGACTCTATATCAGAATAAACTCCCCCGTTGATGGGTGAGAGTCTGTATCAGAATAAACTCTCCCCCTTAAAGGGGAGACTCTGTATCAGAATAAACTCTCTCCTTGAGGGGGGAGATTCTGCATCCGAATAAACTCTCCCCTTTGATGGGAGAGACTCTGTAGCAGAGTAAACTCTCACCTTTGAAGGGGAGACCCTGTATCAGAATAAACTCTCCGCTTGATGGTGAAGAATCTGTATCAGAATAAACTCTCCCCCTTCAAGGGGGGGGTTCTGTATCAGAATGAACACTCCCTTTGATGGGGGAGATTATGTAGCAAAATAAACTCTCCCCATTGAAAGGGGAATCTCTGTACCAGAATAAACGTTGCCCCTTAAAGGGAGACATTGTGTCAGAAGACACTCTCCCCATTGAAGGGGACATTCTGTAGCAGAATAATCCCCGCCCCTTAAAAAATGAGACGGTGGGCCTCATTACGACCCAGGCGGTAAGTTACCGCCTGGGTCATACCTTTACCGCCATGGCGTAAACTACGTTTACGCCATGGTGGTTGGCGGATTTACCGCCCCGTTCCAAGGTGAGTGGGGCGGTAAATCCCCATTTCCCATTTACCCTTCCCCATTCCCATTTTTGCCCCATAGGGCATAATGGGAGTGGGGAAGGAGATAATTACGCCACCTTAAATTACGGTGCCGTAATTATCTCCAAGGTCCCTTAGCGCCATGGATTTTAACGCCTGCAAAAAGCAGGCGTTAAACTCACCATGGCGCTAAGGGACCTTGTAATCAGGCGTTAAGGGTCGGCGCCGTTTACGGCGCCGTAAACCCCTTAACGCCTGGGTTGGAATGAGGCCCTGTATCACAATAAACTCTCTCCATTGATGGGGGAGATTCTGTAGCAGAATACACTCTCCCCCTTGATGAGGGAGACTCTGTAGTAGCTTAAATTCTCCCCCTTGAAAGGGGAGACTCAATACCAGAGTAAACTCTGCCCCTTGAAGGGGAGACACTGTGTCAGAATAAACTGTTCCCATTGAAGGGGGAGCGTCTGCAGCAGAATGCACTATCGCCCTTGAAAAAGGAGACACTGTGTCAGAATAAAGTCTCTCCATTGATCCTCTAGCAGAATAATTTCTCGTGCTTGATGGGGGAGAGTCTGTAACAGAATAAACTCCTCCCCTTCAAAGGGGAGACTCTGTATCTGAATAAACTCTCCCCCTTGAAGGTGGAAACTCCATATCAGAATAAAATCGCCCATTATTGGGGGAGATTCTGTATCAGAATAAACTCTCCCCCTTGATGGGGGATACTCTGTAGCAGAATAAACTATCCTCCTTAAAGGGGATACTCTCTACCATAATAAACTTTCCCCCTTGAAGGGGGAGACTCTGCATCAGAATAAACTCCCCCTTGATGAGGGAGACTTTGCATCAGAATATACTCTCCCCTTAATGGGGGAGATTCTGCATCAAAACAAAATCTCCCCCTTGATGGGGGAGACTCTGTAGAAGAATAAACTCTCACCCTTGAAAGGGGAGAGTCTGCATCAAAATAAACTCTCCCGTTTGATGGGAGAGACTCTGTAGCAGAGTAAACTCTCCCCTTTAAAGGGGAGACTCCGTACCAGAATAAACTCACCCCCTTGAAAAATGAGACTCTATATCAGAATAAACTCTAGCCATGATGGGGGAGATTCTGTAGGAGAATAAACTCTCCCACCTCATGTGGGAGACTCAGTAGCAGAATACACGCTACCGCTTGAAAGGCTAGACTATGTACCAGAATAAAGCTTCTCCCTTGAAGGGGAGACTCTGGGCCTCATTCCGAGTATGGCGGTAAGGGATAGCGGCCACCGCTAACGAGAGCAGTGGCGGTAATCCCTTACCGCCATACTCCGAGGTCCCTTTGCGCCATGGAGGTTTTAACACCTGCTTTTAGCAGGTGTTAAAAACCATGGCGCTAAGGGACCTTGATGTTAATTACTTCACCGTAATTTACGCTGGCGTAATTAACGCCTTCCCCACTCCCATTATGCCCTATGGGGCAAGAATGGGAATGGGGAAGGGTAAATGGGGATTGGGGAATTACCGCCCCGCCAACCTTGGAATGGGGCGGTAATTCTGCCATCCACCAAGGCGCTGCCGGTCCGGGTACGGCGTCAACCAAGGCGTTAATAGCGCCATTGGTTAGCGCCATACTTGGAATGAGGCCCTCTGTATCAGAATACAATCTCCCCATTGATGGGGGAGGTTCCGAATCAGAATAAACTCTCCTCTTGATGGGGGAGATTCTGTAGCAGAATAAACTCTCCCCATTGAAAGGGGAATCTCTGTACCAGAATAAACTTTGCCCCTTAAAGAGGAGACACTGTGTCAGAATACACTCTCCCAATTGAAGGGGGACACTCTTTAGCAGAATAAACCCTGCCCCTTAAAAAAGGAGACTAAGGAGACTGTATCAGAATAAACTCTCCCCATTGATGGGGGATTTTCTGTATCAGAATACACTTTCCCCCTTGATAGGGGAGACTCGGTAGCAGCTTAAACTCTCCCCCTTGAAAGGGGAGACTCAGTACCAGAGTAAACTCTGCCCCTTGAAGGGGAGACACTGTGTCAGAATGCACTGTTCCCATTGAAGGGGAAGAGTCTACAGTAGCAGTATACACTATCGCCCTTAAAAAAAGAAGACTCTGTATCAGTATAAACTCTCCCCTTGATGGGGAGCTCTGTATCAGAATAAACTCTCCTCCTTCAGTGTTAGCGGGTTCTGTATCAGAATAAACTCTCCCATTGAAAGGGGGAGTCTGCATCAGAATAAACTCTCCCCTTTGATGGGAGAGACTCTGTAGCAGAAGAAACTCTCCCCCTTGAAAGATGAGACTCTTTATCAGAATAAACTCTCCCCTTGATGGGGACACTGTATCAGAATAAATTCTCCCCCTTGATGGCGGACACTCTGTAGCAGAATAAACTCTCCTCCTTAAAGGTGATACGCTCTACCAGAATAAGCTTTCCACCTTGAAGGGGGAGACTCTATATCAGAATAAACTCTCCTCTTGGTGGGTGAGAATCTGTATCAGAATAAACACTCCCCCTTAAAGGGGAGATTCTGTACCAGAATAAACTCACCCCCTTGAAGGGGGAGACTCTGTATCAGAATAAACTCTCCCCTTGATGTGGGGATTCTGCATCAAAATAAAATCTCCCCCTTGATGGGGAGACTCTGTAGAAGAATAAACTCTCAACCTTGAAAGGGGAGAGTCTGCATCCGAATTAACTCTCACCCTTGAAAGGGGAGAGTCTGCATCAGAATACACTTTCCCCTTTGATGTGAGAGACTCGGTAGCAGAGTAAACTCTCCCCTATAAAGGGGAGATCTCTATATCAGAATAAACTCTACCCTTGATGGGTGAGATTATGTTTAAAAATAAACTCTCCCCCTTAAAGGGGAGACTCTGTACCAGAATAAACTCACCCCCTTGAAGGGGGAGACTCTGTATCAGAATAAACTCTCCCCTTGAGGGGGGAGATTCTGCATCAGAATAAACTCTCCCCTTGATGGGGGAGATTCTGCATCAAAATAAAATCTCCCCCTTAATGGGGGAGACTCTGTAGAAGAATAAACGCTCACCCTTGAAAGGGGAGCATCTGCATCAGAATAAACTCTCCCCTTTGATGGAAGAGACTCTGTAGCAGAGTAAAATCTCCCCTTTGAAGGGGAGACTCTGTATCAGAATAAACTCTCCCCTTGATAGGGAGACTCTGTACTGGAATAAACTTTCCCCCTTGAAAAATTAGACTCTGTATCAGAATAAACTCTACCCCTGATGGGGGGATTCGGTAGCAGAATAAACTCTCCCACTTCATGTGGGAGACTCAGTAGCAGAATACACTCTCCAGCTTGAAAGGCTAGAGCATGTTCCAGAATAAGCCCTCTCCCTTGAATGGGAGACTCTGTATCAGAATACAATCTCCCCATTGATGGGGGAGTTTCTGTATCAGAAAAAACTCTCCCCTTGATGGGGGACTCTGTACCAGAATAAGCTGTCCCACTTAAGAAATGAGGTCTGTATCAGGATAAATTCTACATCTTGATGGGGGAGATTCTATAGCAGAATAAACCCTCCCCCTTCATGTGGGAGACTCTGTATCAGAATAAACTCTCCCCTTTTAAAGGGGAGACTGTGTATCAGAATAAACTTTCCCCTTGATGGGGGGACTCTGTACCAGGATAAGCTCTCCCTCTTGAAAAATGAGACTCTGTATCAGAATAAATGCTACCCTTGATGGGGGAGATTCTATAGCAGAATAAACTCTCCCCTTTAAAGGGGAGACTCTGTATCAGAATAAACCCTCTCCCTTGAAGGGGAGACTCTGTATAAGAATAAATTCTACCCTTGATGGGGAGATTCTATAGCCGAATATACTCTCCCACTTCATGTGGGAGACTCTGTATCAGAAAAAACTCTCCCCTTGATGGGTGAGATTCTGTGTCAGAATAAACTCTTCCCTTTGATGGGAGAGACTCTAGCAGCGTAAACTCTCCCATTTAAAGGGGAGACTCTGTATCACAATAAACTCTCCCCTTGATAGGGGCACTCTGTACCAGAATAAGCTCTCCCCCTTGAAAAATGAGACTCTGTAACAGAATAAATTCTACCCTTGATGGGGGAGATTCTATAGTAGAATAAACTCTCCCCCTTCATGTGGGAGACTCTGTACCAGAATAAACTCTCCCCATTGAAAGGGGAATCTCTGTACCAGAATAAACTCTCCCCTTTGATGGGAGAGACTCTGTAGCAGAAGAAACTCTCCCCCTTGAAAGATGAGACTCTTTATCAGAATAAACTCTCCCCTTGATAGGACACTGGGCCCCATTACGAATCAGGCGTTAAGGGGTTAACGGCGCCGACCCTTAACGCCTGATTACAAGGTCCCTTAGCGCCATGGTGATATTAACGCCTGCTTTTTGCAGGCGTTAAAATCCATGGCGCTAAGGGACCATGGTGCTAATTACGCCACCGTAATTTACGGTGGCGTAATTAGCGCCTTCCCCACTCCCATTATGCCCTATGGGGCAAAAATGGGAATGGGGAAGGGTAAAATGGGAAATGGGGATTTACCGCCCCACTCACCTTGGAATGGGGCGGTAAATCCGCCATCCACCATGGTGTAAACATAGTTTACACCATGGTCGTAAGGGTACGACCCAGGCGGTAACTTACCGCCTGGGTCGTAATGAGGCCCACTGTATCAGAATAAATTCTCCCCCTTGATGGCGGACACTCTGTAGCAGAATAAACTCTCCTCCTTAAAGGTGATACGCTCTACCAGAATATGATTTCCACCTTGAAGGGGGAGATTCTATATCAGAATAAACTCTCCCCTTGGTGGGTGAGATTCTGTAGCAGAATAAACTCTCCCACTTCATGTGGTAGACTCAGTAGCAGAATACACTCTCCCGCTTGAAAGGCTAGACCATGTACCAGAATAAACCCTCTCCCTTGAAGGGGAGACTCTGTATAAGAATACATTCTACCCTTGATGGGGAGATTCTATAGCCGAATATACTCTCCCACTTCATGTGGGAGACTCTGTATCAGAAAAAACTCTCCCCTTGATGGGTGAGATTCTGTATCAGAATAAACTCTTCCCTTTAATGGGAGAGACTCTAGCAGTGTAAACTCTCCCATTTAAAGGGGAGACTCTGTATCAGAATAAACTCTCCCCTTGATAGGGGCACTCTGTACCAGAATAAGCTCTCCCCCTTGAAAAATGAGACTCTGTAACAGAATAAATTCTACCCTTGATGTGGGAGATTCTATAGCAGAATAAACTCTCCCCCTTCATGTGGGAGACTCTGTACCAGAATAAACTCTCCACATTGAAAGGGGAATATCTGTACCAGAATAAACGTTGCCCCTTAAAGGGGAGACACTGTGTCAGAATGCACACTCCCCATTGATGGGGGACACTCTTTAGCAGAATAAACACTGCCCCTTAAAAAAGGAGACTAAGGAGACTGTATCAGAATAAACTCTCTCCATTGATGGGGGATTTTCTGTAGCAGAATACACTCTCCCCCTTGATAGGGGAGACTCTGTAACAGCTTAAACTCTCCCCCTTGAAAGGGGAGACTAGGTACCAGAGTAAACTCTGCCCCTTGAAGGGGAGACACTGTGTCAGAATAAACTGTTCCCATTGAAGGGGAAGAGTCTGCAGCAGAATACACTATCGCCCTTGAAAAAGGAGACTCTGTATCAGTATAAACTCTCCCCTTAATGGGGAGCTCTGTATCAGAATAAACTCTCCTCCTTCAGTGTTGTCGGGTTCTGTATCAGAATAAACTCTCCCATTGAAAGGGGGAGTCTGCATCAGAAAAAACTCTCCCCTTTGATGGGAGAGACTCTGTAGCAGAAGAAACTCTCCCCCTTGAAAGATGAGACTCTTTATCAGAATAAACTCTCCCCTTGATAGGGACACTGGGCCTCATTATGAATCAGGCGTTAAGGGGTTAACAGTGCCCTAAACGGCGCCGACCCTTAACGCCTGATTACAAGGTCCCTTAGCGCCATGGTGATATTAACGCCTGCTTTTTGCAGGCGTTAAAATCCATGGCGCTAAGAGACCATGGTGCTAATTACGCCACCGTAGTTTACGGTGGCGTAATTAACGCCTTCCCCTCGCCCATTATGCCCTATGGGGCAAAAATGGGAATGGGGAAGGGTAAAATGGGAAATGGGGATTTACCGCCCCACTCACCTTGGAATGGGGCGGTAAATCCGCCATCCACCATGGTGTAAACATAGTTTACACCATGGTGGTAAGAGTACGGCCCAGGCGGTACCTTACCGCCTGGGTCGTAATGAGGCCCACTGTATCAGAATAATTTCTCCCCCTTGATGGCGGACACTCTGTAGCAGAATAAACTCTCCTCCTTAAAGGTGATACGCTCTACCAGAATAAGATTTCCACCTTGAAGGGGGAGCTTCTATATCAGAATAAACTCTCCCCTTGATGGGTGAGATTCTGTAGCAGAATAAACTCTCCCCCTTAAAGGGGAGACTCTGTACCAGAATAAACTCACCCCCTTGAAGGTGGAGACTCAGTATCAGAATAAACTCTCCCCTTGATGGGGGGATTCTGCATCAGAATAAACTCCCCCCCTTGATGGAGGAGACACTGCATCAGAATAAACTCTCCCCTTGATGGGGGATATTTTGTAGCATAATACACTCTCCCCTTGATGGGGGAGACTCTGTATCAGAATAAACTGTCCCCTTGATGGGGGGACTCTGTATCAGAAAACCCTCTCCCCCTTGAAAAATGAGACTCTGTATCAGAATAAATTCTACCCTTGTGGGGGAGATTCTATATCAGAATAAACTCTCTCCCTTAAAGGGGAGACTCTGTACCAGAATAAACTTTCCCCTTGAAGGGGGAGACTCTGTATCAGAATAAACTCTCCCCTTGAGCGGGGAGGTTCTGCATCAGAAGAAACTCCCCCCCTTGATGGAGGAGACACTGCATCAGAATAAACTCTCCCCTTGATGGGGGATATTCTGCATCAAAGTAACATTTCCCCTTTGATGGGAGAGACTCTATAGCAGAAGAAACTCACCCCTTGAAAGTGAGACTCTGTATCAGAATAAACTCTACCCTTGATGGTGACATTGTATCAGAATAAACTCACCCGCTTGATGGCGGACACTCTGTAGCAGAATAAACTCTCCTCCTTAAAGGTGATACGCTCTACCAGAATACGTTTTCTGCCTTGAAGGGGGAGACTCTAAATCAGAATAAACTCTACTCATGATGGGTGAGATTCTGTTTCAGAATAAACTCTCCCCCTTAAAGGGGAGACTCTGTACCCGAATAAACTCACCCCCTTGAAGGGGGAGACTCTGTATCAGAATAAACTTTCCCCTTGAGGGGGGAGATTCTGCATCAGAACAAACTCTCCCCTTGATGGGGGGGATTCTGCATCAAAATAAAATCTCCTCCTTAATGGGGGAGATTCTGCATCAAAATAAAATCTCCTCCTTAATGTGGGAGACTCTGTAGAAGAATAAACTATCACCCTTGAAAGGGGAGACTCTATATCAGAATAAACTCTACCCTTGATGGGTGAGATTCTGTTTCAGAATAAACTCTCCCCCTTAAAGGGGAGACTCTGTACCAGAATAAGATCACCCCCTTGAAGGGGGAGAATCTGTATCAGAATAAACTCTTCCCTTGAGCGGGGAGATTCTGCATCAGAATAAACTCCCCCCCTTGATGGAGGAGACACTGCATCAGAATAAACTCTCCCCTTGATGGGGGATATTCTGCATCAAAGTAACATCTCCCCCTTGATGGGGGACACTCTTTAGAAGAATAAACTCTTTCCCTTGAAAGGGGAAAGTCTGCATCAGAATAAACTCTCCCCTTGATAGTGGAGACTCTGTACTGGTATAAACTCTACCCCTTGAAAAATTAGATTCTATATCAGAATAAACTCTCCCCCTTAAAGGTGAGACTCTGTACCAGAATAAACTCTCCCCTTCAAGGGGGAGACTCTGTATCAGAATAAACTCTCCCCTTTGATGGGAGAGACTCTGTATCAGAAGAAACTCTCCCCCTTGAAAGATGAGACTCTTTATCAGAATAAACTTTCCCCTTGATGGGGACACTGTATCAGAATAAATTCTCCCCCTTGTTGGCGGACACTCTGTAGCAGAATAAACTCTCCTCCTTAAAGGTGATA
Source organism: Ambystoma mexicanum (assembly GCF_040938575.1). Taxonomy (NCBI): domain Eukaryota; kingdom Metazoa; phylum Chordata; class Amphibia; order Caudata; family Ambystomatidae; genus Ambystoma; species Ambystoma mexicanum. Next base: position 1,371,118,579 of record NC_090930.1, read on the forward strand.
CGCTCTACCAGAATAAGCTTTCCACCTTGATGGGGGAGACTCTATATCAGAATAAACTCTCCTCTTGATGGGTGAGATTCTGTATCAGAATAAATTCTCCCCCTTAAAGGGGAGCCTCTGTATCAGAATAAACTCTCCCCTTGATGGGGGGATTCTGCATCAAAATAAAATCTCTCCCTTGATGGGGAGACTCTGTAGAAGAATAAACTCTCAACCTTGAAAGGGGAGAGTCTGCATCCGAATAAACTCTCACCCTTGAAAGGGGAGAGTCTGCATCAAAATACACTCTCCCCTTTGATGTGAGAGACTCTGTAGCAGAGTAGACTCTCCCCTATAAAGAGGAGATCTCTATATCAGAATAAACTCTACCCTTGATGGGTGAGGTTATGTTTAAGAATAAACTCTCCCCCTTAAAGGGGAGACTCTGTACCAGAATAAACTCACCCCCTTGAAGGGGGAGACTCTGTATCAGAATAAACTCTCCCCTTGAGGGGGGAGATTCTGCATCAAAATAAAATCTCCCCCTTAATGGGGGAGAGTCTGTAGAAGAATAAACGCTCACCCTTGAAAGGGGAGCACCTGCCTCAGAATAAACTCTCCCCTTTGATGGAAGAGACTCTGTAGCAGAGTAAACTCTCCCCTTTAAAGGGGAGACTCTGTATCAGAATAAACTCTCCCCTTGATAGGGAGACTCTGTACTGGAATAAACTCTCCCCCTTGAAAAATCAGACTCTGTATCAGAATAAACTCTACCCCTGATGGGGGGATTCGGTAGCAGAATAAACTCTCCCACTTCATGTGGGAGACTCAGTTGCAGAATACACTCTCCCGCTTGAAAGGCTAGAGCATGTTCCAGAATAAACCCTCTCCCTTGAATGGGAGACTCTGTATCAGAATACAATCTCCCCATTGATGGGGGAGTTTCTGTATCAGAAAAAACTCTCCCCTTGATGGGGGACTCTGTACCAGAATAAGCTGCCCCACTTGAAAAATGAGGTCTGTATCAGGATAAATTCTACATCTTGATGGGGGAGATTCTATAGCAGAATAAACCCTCCCCCTTCATGTGGGAGACTCTGTATCAGAATAAACTCTCCCCTTTTAAAGGGGAGATTGTGTATCAGAATAAACTCTCCCCTTGATGGGGGGACTCTGTACCAGGATAAGCTCTCCCCCTTGAAAAATGAGACTCTGTATCAGAATAAATTCTACCCTTGATGGGGGAGATTCTATAGCAGAATAAACTCTCCCCTTTAAAGGGGAGACTCTGTATCAGAATATACTCTCCCCTTAATAGGGGAGACTCTGTACCAGAATAAACTCTACCCTTGATGGGTGAGATTCTGTAGCAGAATAAACTCTCCCACTTCATGTGGTAGACTCAGTAGCAGAATACACTCTCCCGCTTGAAAGGCTAGATCATGTACCAGAATAAACCCTCTCCCTTGAAGGGGAGACTCTGTATAAGAATACATTCTACCCTTGATGGGGGAGTTTCTGTATGAGAAAAAACTCTCCCCTTGATGGGGGACTCTGTACCAGAATAAGCTGCCCCACTTGAAAAATGAGGTCTGTATCAGGATAAATTCTACATCTTGATGGGGGAGATTCTATAGCAGAATAAACCCTCTCCCTTCATGTGGGAGACTCTGTATCAGAATAAACTCTCCCCTTTTAAAGGGGAGACTGTGTATCAGAATAAACTCTCCCCTTGATGGGGGGACTCTGTACCAGGATAAGCTCTCCCCCTTGAAAAATGAGACTCTGTATCAGAATAAATTCTACCCTTGATGGGGGAGATTCTATAGCAGAATAAACTATCCCCTTTAAAGGGGAGACTCTGTATCAGAATATACTCTCCCTTTAATAGGGGAGACTCTGTACCAGAATAAACTCTACCCTTGATGGGTGAGATTCTGTAGCAGAATAAACTCTCCCACTTCATGTGGTAGACTCAGTAGCAGAATACACTCTCCCGCTTGAAAGGCTAGATCATGTACCAGAATAAACCCTCTCCCTTGAAGGGGAGACTCTGTATAAGAATACATTCTACCCTTGATGGGGAGATTCTATATCCGATATACTCTCCCACTTCATGTGGGAGACTCTGTATCAGAAAAAACTCTCCCCTTGATGGGTGAGATTCTGTATCAGAATGAACTCTTCCCTTTGATGGGAGAGACTCTAGCAGCGTAAACTCTCCCATTTAAAGGGGAGACTCTGTATCACAATAAACTCTCCCCTTGATAGGGGCACTCTGTACCAGAATAAGCTCTCCCCCTTGAAAAATGAGACTCTGTACCAGAATAAACTCTCCCCATTGAAAGGGGAATCTCTGTACCAGAATAAACGTTGCCCCTTAAAGGGGAGACACTGTGTCAGAATAAACTCTCCTCCTTCAGTGTTGGCGGGTTCTGTATCAGAATACACTCTCCCATTGAAAGGGGGAGTCTGCATCAGAATAAACTCTCCCCTTTGATTAGTTTAGTTTAGTTTAGTTTGTTTATTTATAAAGCGCATCCGAACCCTCAGGTAACTGGGCGCATAATCATGTGTACAGCAGGGTTACATATCGTTGCACGCACATCATAGTACAATAGACAGAGCGTACATTGGTCCAAGCTCTGAATATTTACATACAAGAGTAAAATATACCGAGAACAGTATGTACAGAGAATATGAAAAGAGAAAAAACAAGTTACAGTTGCTAAAGCGGGCCGGGTTACAGGTTGGTCCTGACTATGCTGTAGGTAGAGTGAACATTACTCTTGATGAGAGAGACTCTGTCGCAGAAGAAACTCTCCCCCGTGAAAGATGAGACTCTTTATCAGAATTAACTCTCCCCTTGATGAGGACACTGTATCAGAATAAACACTCCCCCTTGATGGCGGACACTCTGTAGCAGAATAAACTCTCCTCCTTAAAGGTGATACGCTCTACCAGAATAAGCTTTCCACCTTGAAGGGGGAGACTCTATATCAGAATAAACTCCCCCGTTGATGGGTGAGAGTCTGTATCAGAATAAACTCTCCCCCTTAAAGGGGAGACTCTGTATCAGAATAAACTCTCTCCTTGAGGGGGGAGATTCTGCATCCGAATAAACTCTCCCCTTAAAGGGGAGACTCTGTACCAGAATAAGATCACCCCCTTGAAGGGGGAGAATCTGTATCAGAATAAACTCTTCCCTTGAGCGGGGAGATTCTGCATCAGAATAAACTCCCCCCCCTTGATGGAGGAGACACTGCATCAGAATAAACTCTCCCCTTGATGGGGGATATTCTGCATCAAAGTAACATCTCCCCCTTGATGGGGGACACTCTGTAGAAGAATAAACTCTTTCCCTTTAAAGGGGAAAGTCTGCATCAGAATAAACTCTCCCCTTGATAGTGGAGACTCTGTACTGGTATAAACTCTACCCCTTGAAAAATTAGATTCTATATCAGAATAAACTCTCCCCCTTAAAGGGGAGACTCTGTACCAGAATAAACTCTCCCCTTGAAGGGGGAGACTCTGTATCAGAATAAACTCTCCCCTTTGATGGGAGAGACTCTGTAGCAGAAGAAACTCTCCCCCTTGAAAGATGAGACTCTTTATCAGAATAAACTCTCCCCTTGATGGGGACACTGTATCAGAATAAATTCTCCCCCTTGTTGGCGGACACTCTGTAGCAGAATAAACTCTCCTCCTTAAAGGTGATACGCTCTACCAGAATAAGCTTTCCTCCTTGATGGGGGAGACTCTATATCAGAATAAACTCTCCTCTTGATGGGTGAGATTCTGTATCAGAATAAATTCTCCCCCTTAAAGGGGAGACTCTGTATCAGAATAAACTCTCCCCTTGATGGGGGAATTCTGCATCAAAATAAAATCTCTCCCTTGATGGGGAGACTCCGTAGAAGAATAAACTCTCAACCTTGAAAGGGGAGAGTCTGCATCCGAATAAACTCTCACCCTTGAAAGGGGAGAGTCTGCATCAAAATACACTCTCCCCTTTGATGTGAGAGACTCTGTAGCAGAGTAAACTCTCCCCTATAAAGGGGAGATCTCTATATCAGAATAAACTCTACCCTTGATGGGTGAGATTATGTTTAAGAATAAACTCTCCCTCTTAAAGGGGAGACTCTGTACCAGAATAAACTCACCCCCTTGAAGGGGGAGACTCTGTATCAGAATAAACTCTCCCCTTGAGGGGGGAGATTCTGCATCAGAATAAACTCTCCCCTTGAGGGGGGAGATTCTGCATCAAAATAAAATCTCCCCCTTAATGGGGGAGAGTCTGTAGAAGAATAAACGCTCACCCTTGAAAGGGGAGCACCTGCATCAGAATATACTCTCCCCTTTGATGGAAGAGACTCTGTAGCAGAGTAAACTCTCCCCTTTAAAGGGGAGACTCTGTATCAGAATAAACTCTCCCCTTGATAGGGAGACTCTGTACTGGAATAAACTCTCCCCCTTGAAAAATCAGACTCTGTATCAGAATAAACTCTACCCCTGATGGGGGGATTCGGTAGCAGAATAAACTCTCCCACTTCATGTGGGAGACTCAGTTGCAGAATACACTCTCCCGCTTGAAAGGCTAGAGCATGTTCCAGAATAAACCCTCTCCCTTGAATGGGAGACTCTGTATCAGAATACAATCTCCCCATTGATGGGGGAGTTTCTGTATCAGAAAAAACTCTCCCCTTGATGGGGGACTCTGTACCAGAATAAGCTGCCCCACTTGAAAAATGAGGTCTGTATCAGGATAAATTCTACATCTTGATGGGGGAGATTCTATAGCAGAATAAACCCTCCCCCTTCATGTGGGAGACTCTGTATCAGAATAAACTCTCCCCTTTTAAAGGGGAGATTGTGTATCAGAATAAACTCTCCCCTTGATGGGGGGACTCTGTACCAGGATAAGCTCTCCCCCTTGAAAAATGAGACTCTGTATCAGAATAAATTCTACCCTTGATGGGGGAGATTCTATAGCGGAATAAACTCTCCCCTTTAAAGGGGAGACTCTGTATCAGAATATACTCTCCCCTTCATAGGGGAGACTCTGTGCCAGAATAAACTCTACCCTTGATGGGTGAGATTCTGTAGCAGAATAAACTCTCCCACTTCATGTGGTAGACTCAGTAGCAGAATACACTCTCCCGCTTGAAAGGCTAGATCATGTACCAGAATAAACCCTCTCCCTTGAAGGGGAGACTCTGTATAAGAATACATTCTACCCTTGATGGGGGAGTTTCTGTATCAGAAAAAACTCTCCCCTTGATGGGGGACTCTGTACCAGAATAAGCTACCCCACTTGAAAAATGAGGTCTGTATCAGGATAAATTCTGCATCTTGATGGGGGAGATTCTATAGCAGAATAAACCCTCCCCCTTCATGTGGGAGACTCTGTATCAGAATAAACTCTCCCCTTTAAAGGGGAGACTGTGTATCAGAATAAACTCTCCCCTTGATGGGGGGACTCTGTACCAGGATAAGCTCTCCCCCTTGAAAAATGAGACTCTGTATCAGAATAAATTCTACCCTTGATGGGGGAGATTCTATAGCAGAATAAACTCTCCCCTTTAAAGGGGAGACTCTGTATCAGAATATACTCTCCCCTTAATAGGGGAGACTCTGTACCAGAATAAACTCTACCCTTGATGGGTGAGATTCTGTAGCAGAATAAACTCTCCCACTTCATGTGGTAGACTCAGTAGCAGAATACACTCTCCCGCTTGAAAGGCTAGATCATGTACCAGAATAAACCCTCTCCCTTGAAGGGGAGACTCTGTATAAGAATACATTCTACCCTTGATGGGGAGATTCTATATCCAAATATACTCTCCCACTTCATGTGGGAGACTCTGTATCAGAAAAAACTCTCCCCTTGATGGGTGAGATTCTGTATCAGAATGAACTCTTCCCTTTGATGGGAGAGACTCTAGCAGCGTAAACTCTCCCATTTAAAGGGGAGACTCTGTATCACAATAAACTCTCCCCTTGATAGGGGCACTCTGTACCAGAATAAGCTCTCCCCCTTAAAAAATAAGACTCTGTACCAGAATAAACTCTCCCCATTGAAAGGGGAATCTCTGTACCAGAATAAACTTTGCCCCTTAAAGGGGAGACACTGTGTCAGAATAAACTCTCCTCCTTCAGTGTTGGCGGGTTCTGTATCAGAATACACTCTCCCATTGAAAGGGGGAGTCTGCATCAGAATAAACTCTCCCCTTTGATTAGTTTAGTTTAGTTTAGTTTGTTTATTTATAAAGCGCATCCAAACCCTCAGGTAACTGGGCGCATAATCATGTGTACAGCAGGGTTACATATCGTTGCACGCACATCATAGTACAATAGACAGAGCGTACATTGGTCCAAGCTCTGAATATTTACATACAAGAGTAAAATATACCGAGAACAGTATGTACAGAGAATATGCAAAGAGAAAAAACAAGTTACAGTTGCTAAAGCGGGCCGGGTTACAGGTTGGTCCTGACTATGCTGTAGGTAGAGTGAACATTACTCTTGATGAGAGAGTCTCTGTCGCAGAAGAAACTCTCCCCCTTGAAAGATGAGACTCTTTATCAGAATTAACTCTCCCCTTGATGAGGACACTGTATCAGAATAAACACTCCCCCTTGATGGCGGACACTCTGTAGCAGAATAAACTCTCCTCCTTAAAGGTGATACGCTCTACCAGAATAAGCTTTCCACCTTGAAGGGGGAGACTCTATATCAGAATAAACTCCCCCGTTGATGGGTGAGAGTCTGTATCAGAATAAACTCTCCCCCTTAAAGGGGAGACTCTGTATCAGAATAAACTCTCTCCTTGAGGGGGGAGATTCTGCATCCGAATAAACTCTCCCCTTTGATGGGAGAGACTCTGTAGCAGAGTAAACTCTCACCTTTGAAGGGGAGACCCTGTATCAGAATAAACTCTCCTCTTGATGGTGAAGAATCTGTATCAGAATAAACTCTCCCCCTTCAAGGGGGGGGGGGGTTCTGTATCAGAATGAACACTCCCTTTGATGGGGGAGATTATGTAGCAAAATAAACTCTCCCCATTGAAAGGGGAATCTCTGTACCAGAATAAACTTTGCCCCTTAAAGGGAGACATTGGGCCTCATTACACGGACGGCGGTAAGGGTTAACGGTCACCGTTAATGGCAACGGTGACCGTTAACCCTTACCGCCGTACTACGAGGTCCCTTAGCGGGTTGGAGGAATTAACGCCTGCTTCTTGCAGGCGTTAAGTACCAACCCGCTAAGGGACCTCGGAGCTAATTACGGCACCGCAAAATTGCGGTGCCGTAATTAGCTCCTTCCCCATTCCCATAGAGCCCTATGGGGCAGAAATGGGAATGGGGAAGGGCAATGGCGGAAGGGGGATTTACCGCCCCTCCAACCTTGGAATGGGGCGGTAAATCCCCTTTCCGCCAAGGCGGTGCTGGTAATTTACCGGCATGGTCCAGGGTGCTAATAGCACCCTGGATTACCGCCTTCCGTGCAATGAGGCCCATTGTGTCAGAAGACACTCTCCCCATTGAAGGGGACATTCTGTAGCAGAATAATCCCCGCCCCTTAAAAAATGAGACTGTGGGCCTCATTACGACCCAGGCGGTAAGTTACCGCCTGGGTCGTACCTTTACCGCCATGGCATAAACTACGTTTACGCCATGGTGGTTGGCGGATTTACCGCCCCATTCCAAGGTGAGTGGGGCGGTAAATCCCCATTTCCCATTTACCCTTCCCCATTCCCATTTTTGCCCCATAGGGCATAATGGGAGTGGGGAAGGAGATAATTACGCCACCGTAAATTACGGTGCCGTAATTATCTCCAAGGTCACTTAGCACCATGGATTTTAACGCCTGCAAAAAGCAGGCGTTAAACTCACCATGGCGCTAAGGGACCTTGTAATCAGGCGTTAAGGGTCGGCGCCGTTTACGGCGCCGTAAACCCCTTAACGCCTGGGTTGGAATGAGGCCCTGTATCACAATAAACTCTCTCCATTGATGGGGGAGATTCTGTAGCAGAATACACTCTCCCCCTTGATGAGGGAGACTCTGTAGTAGCTTAAATTCTCCCCCTTGAAAGGAGAGACTCAATACCAGAGTAAATTCTGCCCCTTGAAGGGGAGACACTGTGTCAGAATAAACTGTTCCCATTGAAGGGGGAGCGTCTGCAGCAGAATGCACTATCGCCCTTGAAAAAGGAGACTCTGTATCGCAATAAACTCTCCCCTTGATGGGGGAGATTCTGTATCAGAATACACTCCCCCCTTGATGGGGAGACTCTGTATCAGAATAAACTCTCCACCTTGAAAGGGGAGACTCTGTACCAGAATAAATTCTGCCCCTTGAAGAGGAGACACTGTGTCAGAATAAAGTCTCTCCATTGAAGGGTGAGATCCTCTAGCAGAATAATTTCTCGTGCTTGATGGGGGAGAGTCTGTAACAGAATAAACTCCTCCCCTTCAAAGGGGAGACTCTGTATCTGAATAAACTCTCCCCCTTGAAGGTGGAAACTCCATATCAGAATAAAATTGCCCATTATTGGGGGAGATTCTGTATCAGAATAAACTCTCCCCCTTGATGGGGGATACTCTGTAGCAGAATAAACTATCCTCCTTAAAGGGGATACTCTCTACCATAATAAACTTTCCCCCTTGAAGGGGGAGACTCTGCATCAGAATAAACTCCCCCTTGATGAGGGAGACTTTGCATCAGAATATACTCTCCCCTTAATGGGGGAGATTCTGCATCAAAACAAAATCTCCCCCTTGATGGGGGAGACTCTGTAGAAGAATAAACTCTCACCCTTGAAAGGGGAGAGTCTGCATCAAAATAAACTCTCCCGTTTGATGGGAGAGTCTCTGTAGCAGAGTAAACTCTCCCCTTTAAAGGGGAGACTCCGTACCAGAATAAACTCACCCCCTTGAAAAATGAGACTCTATATCAGAATAAACTCTAGCCATGATGGGGGAGATTCTGTAGGAGAATAAACTCTCCCACCTCATGTGGGAGACTCAGTAGCAGAATACACGCTACCGCTTGAAAGGCTAGACTATGTACCAGAATAAAGCCTCTCCCTTGAAGGGGAGACTCTGGGCCTCATTCCGAGTATGGCGGTAAGGGATAGCGGCCACCGCTAACGAGAGCGGTGGCGGTAATCCCTTACCGCCATACTCCGAGTTCCCTTTGCGCCATGGAGGTTTTAACACCTGCTTTTAGCAGGTGTTAAAAACCATGGCGCTAAGGGACCTTGATGTTAATTACGCCACCGTAATTTACGCTGGCGTAATTAACGCCTTCCCCACTCCCATTATGCCCTATGGGGCAAGAATGGGAATGGGGAAGGGTAAATGGGGATTGGGGAATTACCGCCCCGCCAACCTTGGAATGGGGCGGTAATTCCGCCATCCACCAAGGCGCTGCCGGTCCGGGTACGGCGTCAACCAAGGCGTTAATAGCGCCATTGGTTAGCACCGTACTCGGAATGAGGCCCTCTGTATCAGAATACAATCTCCCCATTGATGGCGGAGGTTCCGAATCAGAATAAACTCTCCTCTTGATGGGGGAGATTCTGTAGCAGAATAAACTCTCCCCATTGAAAGGGGAATCTCTGTACCAGAATAAACTTTGCCCCTTAAAGAGGAGACACTGTGTCAGAATACACTCTCCCAATTGAAGGGGGACACTCTTTAGCAGAATAAACCCTGCCCCTTAAAAAAGGAGACTAAGGAGACTGTATCAGAATAAACTCTCCCCATTGATGGGGGATTTTCTGTATCAGAATACACTTTCCCCCTTGATAGGGGAGACTCGGTAGCAGCTTAAACTCTCCCCCTTGAAAGGGGAGACTCAGTACCAGAGTAAACTCTGCCCCTTGAAGGGGAGACACTGTGTCAGAATACACTGTTCCCATTGAAGGGGAAGAGTCTACAGTAGCAGTATACACTATCGCCCTTAAAAAAAGAAGACTCTGTATCAGTATAAACTCTCCCCTTGATGGGGAGCTCTGTATCAGAATAAACTCTCCTCCTTCAGTGTTAGCGGGTTCTGTATCAGAATAAACTCTCCCATTGAAAGGGGGAGTCTGCATCAGAATAAACTCTCCCCTTTGATGGGAGAGACTCTGTAGCAGAAGAAACTCTCCCCCTTGAAAGATGAGACTCTTTATCAGAATAAACTCTCCCCTTGATGGGGACACTGTATCAGAATAAATTCTCCCCCTTGATGGCGGACACTCTGTAGCAGAATAAACTCTCCTCCTTAAAGGTGATACGCTCTACCAGAATAAGCTTTCCACCTTGAAGGGGGAGACTCTATATCAGAATAAACTCTCCTCTTGATGGGTGAGATTCTGTATCAGAATAAACACTCCCCCTTAAAGGGGAGATTCTGTACCAGAATAAACTCACCCCCTTGAAGGGGGAGACTCTGTATCAGAATAAACTCTCCCCTTGATGGGGGGATTCTGCATCAAAATAAAATCTCTCCCTTGATGGGGAGACTCTGTAGAAGAATAAACTCTCAACCTTGAAAGGGGAGAGTCTGCATCCGAATTAACTCTCACCCTTGAAAGGGGAGAGTCTGCATCAGAATATACTCTCCCCTTTGATGTGAGAGACTCGGTAGCAGAGTAAACTCTCCCCTATAAAGGGGAGATCTCTATATCAGAATAAACTCTACCCTTGATGGGTGAGATTATGTTTAAAAATAAACTCTCCCCCTTAAAGGGGAGACTCTATATCAGAATAAACTCCCCCGTTGATGGGTGAGAGTCTGTATCAGAATAAACTCTCCCCCTTAAAGGGGAGACTCTGTATCAGAATAAACTCTCCCCCTTAAAGGGGAGATTCTGTACCAGAATAAACTCACCCCCTTAAAGGGGGAGACTCTGTATCAGAATAAACTCTCCCCTTGATGGGGGGATTCTGCATCAAAATAAAATCTCTCCCTTGATGGGGAGACTCTGTAGAAGAATAAACTCTCAACCTTGAAAGGGGAGAGTCTGCATCCGAATTAACTCTCACCCTTGAAAGGGGAGAGTCTGCATCAGAATATACTCTCCCCTTTGATGTGAGAGACTCGGTAGCAGAGTAAACTCTCCCCTATAAAGGGGAGATCTCTATATCAGAATAAACTCTACCCTTGATGGGTGAGATTATGTTTAAAAATAAACTCTCCCCCTTAAAGGGGAGACTCTATATCAGAATAAACTCCCCCGTTGATGGGTGAGAGTCTGTATCAGAATAAACTCTCCCCCTTAAAGGGGAGACTCTGTATCAGAATAAACTCTCTCCTTGAGGGGGGAGATTCTGCATCCGAATAAACTCTCCCCTTTGATGGGAGAGACTCTGTAGCAGAGTAAACTCTCACCTTTGAAGGGGAGACCCTGTATCAGAATAAACTCTCCTCTTGATGGTGAAGAATCTGTATCAGAATAAACTCTCCCCCTTCAAGGGGGGGGGGGGGTTCTGTATCAGAATGAACACTCCCTTTGATGGGGGAGATTATGTAGCAAAATAAACTCTCCCCATTGAAAGGGGAATCTCTGTACCAGAATAAACTTTGCCCCTTAAAGGGAGACATTGTGTCAGAAGACACTCTCCCCATTGAAGGGGACATTCTGTAGCAGAATAATCCCCGCCCCTTAAAAAATGAGACTGTGGGCCTCATTACGACCCAGGCGGTAAGTTACCGCCTGGGTCGTACCTTTACCGCCATGGCGTAAACTACGTTTACGCCATGGTGGTTGGCGGATTTACCGCCCCATTCCAAGGTGAGTGGGGCGGTAAATCCCCATTTCCCATTTACCCTTCCCCATTCCCATTTTTGCCCCATAGGGCATAATGGGAGTGGGGAAGGAGATAATTACGCCACCGTAAATTACGGTGCCGTAATTATCTCCAAGGTCCCTTGGCACCATGGATTTTAACGCCTGCAAAAAGCAGGCGTTAAACTCACCATGGCGCTAAGGGACCTTGTAATCAGGCGTTAAGGGTCGGCGCCGTTTACGGCGCCGTAAACCCCTTAACGCCTGGGTTGGAATGAGGCCCTGTATCACAATAAACTCTCTCCATTGATGGGGGAGATTCTGTAGCAGAATACACTCTCCCCCTTGATGAGGGAGACTCTGTAGTAGCTTACATTCTCCCCCTTGAAAGGAGAGACTCAATACCAGAGTAAATTCTGCCCCTTGAAGGGGAGACACTGTGTCAGAATAAACTGTTCCCATTGAAGGGGGAGCGTCTGCAGCAGAATGCACTATCGCCCTTGAAAAAGGAGACTCTGTATCGCAATAAACTCTCCCCTTGATGGGGGAGATTCTGTATCAGAATACACTCCCCCCTTGATGGGGAGACTCTGTATCAGAATAAACTCTCCACCTTGAAAGGGGAGACTCTGTACCAGAATAAATTCTGCCCCTTGAAGAGGAGACACTGTGTCAGAATAAAGTCTCTCCATTGAAGGGTGAGATCCTCTAGCAGAATAATTTCTCGTGCTTGATGGGGGAGAGTCTGTAACAGAATAAACTCCTCCCCTTCAAAGGGGAGACTCTGTATCTGAATAAACTCTCCCCCTTGAAGGTGGAAACTCCATATCAGAATAAAATCGCCCATTATTGGGGGAGATTCTGTATCAGAATAAACTCTCCCCCTTGATGGGGGATACTCTGTAGCAGAATAAACTATCCTCCTTAAAGGGGATACTCTCTACCATAATAAACTTTCCCCCTTGAAGGGGGAGACTCTGCATCAGAATAAACTCCCCCTTGATGAGGGAGACTTTGCATCAGAATATACTCTCCCCTTAATGGGGGAGATTCTGCATCAAAACAAAATCTCCCCCTTGATGGGGGAGACTCTGTAGAAGAATAAACTCTCACCCTTGAAAGGGGAGAGTCTGCATCAAAATAAACTCTCCCGTTTGATGGGAGAGTCTCTGTAGCAGAGTAAACTCTCCCCTTTAAAGGGGAGACTCCGTACCAGAATAAACTCACCCCCTTGAAAAATGAGACTCTATATCAGAATAAACTCTAGCCATGATGGGGGAGATTCTGTAGGAGAATAAACTCTCCCACCTCATGTGGGAGACTCAGTAGCAGAATACACGCTACCGCTTGAAAGGCTAGACTATGTACCAGAATAAAGCCTCTCCCTTGAAGGGGAGACTCTGGGCCTCATTCCGAGTATGGCGGTAAGGGATAGCGGCCACCGCTAACGAGAGCGGTGGCGGTAATCCCTTACCGCCATACTCCGAGTTCCCTTTGCGCCATGGAGGTTTTAACACCTGCTTTTAGCAGGTGTTAAAAACCATGGCGCTAAGGGACCTTGATGTTAATTACGCCACCGTAATTTACGCTGGCGTAATTAACGCCTTCCCCACTCCCATTATGCCCTATGGGGCAAGAATGGGAATGGGGAAGGGTAAATGGGGATTGGGGAATTACCGCCCCGCCAACCTTGGAATGGGGCGGTAATTCCGCCATCCACCAAGGCGCTGCCGGTCCGGGTACGGCGTCAACCAAGGCGTTAATAGCGCCATTGGTTAGCGCCGTACTCGGAATGAGGCCCTCTGTATCAGAATACAATCTCCCCATTGATGGCGGAGGTTCCGAATAAGAATAAACTCTCCTCTTGATGGGGGAGATTCTGTAGCAGAATAAACTCTCCCCATTGAAAGGGGAATCTCTGTACCAGAATACACTTTGCCCCTTAAAGAGGAGACACTGTGTCAGAATACACTCTCCCAATTGAAGGGGGACACTCTTTAGCAGAATAAACCCTGCCCCTTAAAAAAGGAGACTAAGGAGACTGTATCAGAATAAACTCTCCCCATTGATGGGGGATTTTCTGTATCAGAATACACTTTCCCCCTTGATAGGGGAGACTCGGTAGCAGCTTAAACTCTCCCCCTTGAAAGGGGAGACTCAGTACCAGAGTAAACTCTGCCCCTTGAAGGGGAGACACTGTGTCAGAATACACTGTTCCCATTGAAGGGGAAGAGTCTACAGTAGCAGTATACACTATCGCCCTTAAAAAAAGAAGACTCTGTATCAGTATAAACTCTCCCCTTGATGGGGAGCTCTGTATCAGAATAAACTCTCCTCCTTCAGTGTTAGCGGGTTCTGTATCAGAATAAACTCTCCCATTGAAAGGGGGAGTCTGCATCAGAATAAACTCTCCCCTTTGATGGGAGAGACTCTGTAGCAGAAGAAACTCTCCCCCTTGAAAGATGAGACTCTTTATCAGAATAAACTCTCCCCTTGATGGGGACACTGTATCAGAATAAATTCTCCCCCTTGATGGCGGACACTCTGTAGCAGAATAAACTCTCCTCCTTAAAGGTGATACGCTCTACCAGAATAAGCTTTCCACCTTGAAGGGGGAGACTCTATATCAGAATAAACTCTCCTCTTGATGGGTGAGATTCTGTATCAGAATAAACACTCCCCCTTAAAGGGGAGATTCTGTACCAGAATAAACTCACCCCCTTGAAGGGGGAGACTCTGTATCAGAATAAACTCTCCCCTTGATGGGGGGATTCTGCATCAAAATAAAATCTCTCCCTTGATGGGGAGACTCTGTAGAAGAATAAACTCTCAACCTTGAAAGGGGAGAGTCTGCATCCGAATTAACTCTCACCCTTGAAAGGGGAGAGTCTGCATCAGAATATACTCTCCCCTTTGATGTGAGAGACTCGGTAGCAGAGTAAACTCTCCCCTATAAAGGGGAGATCTCTATATCAGAATAAACTCTACCCTTGATGGGTGAGATTATGTTTAAAAATAAACTCTCCCCCTTAAAGGGGAGACTCTATATCAGAATAAACTCCCCCGTTGATGGGTGAGAGTCTGTATCAGAATAAACTCTCCCCCTTAAAGGGGAGACTCTGTATCAGAATAAACTCTCTCCTTGAGGGGGGAGATTCTGCATCCGAATAAACTCTCCCCTTTGATGGGAGAGACTCTGTAGCAGAGTAAACTCTCACCTTTGAAGGGGAGACCCTGTATCAGAATAAACTCTCCTCTTGATGGTGAAGAATCTGTATCAGAATAAACTCTCCCCCTTCAAGGGGGGGGGGGGTTATGTATCAGAATGAACACTCCCTTTGATGGGGGAGATTATGTAGCAAAATAAACTCTCCCCATTGAAAGGGGAATCTCTGTACCAGAATAAACTTTGCCCCTTAAAGGGAGACATTGTGTCAGAAGACACTCTCCCCATTGAAGGGGACATTCTGTAGCAGAATAATCCCCGTCCCTTAAAAAATGAGACTGTGGGCCTCATTACGACCCAGGCGGTAAGTTACTGCCTGGGTCGTACCTTTACCGCCATGGTGTAAACTACGTTTACGCCATGGTGGTTGGCAGATTTACCGCCCCATTCCAAGGTGAGTGGGGCGGTAAATCCCCATTTCCCATTTACCCTTCCCCATTCCCATTTTTGCCCCATAGGGCATAATGGGAGTGGGGAAGGAGATAATTACGTCACCGTAATTTACGGTGCCGTAATTATCTCCAAGGTCCCTTAGCGCCATGGATTTTAAAGCCTGCAAAAAGCAGGCGTTAAACTCACCATGGCGCTAAGGGACCTTGTAATCAGGCGTTAAGGGTCGGCGCCGTTTACGGCGCCGTAAACCCCTTAACGCCTGGGTTGGAATGAGGCCCTGTATCACAAAAAACTCTCTCCATTGATGGGGGAGATTCTGTAGCAGAATACACTCTCCCCCTTGATGAGGGAGACTCTGTAGTAGCTTAAATTCTCCCCCTTGAAAGGGGAGAGTCAGTACCAGAGTAAACTCTGCCCCTTGAAGGGGAGACACTGTGTCAGAATAAACTGTTCCCATTGAAGGGAGCGTCTGCAGCAGAATGCACTATCGCCCTTGAAAAAGGAGACTTTGTATCACAATAAACTCTCCCCTTGATGGGGGAGATTCTGTATCAGAATACACTCCCCCCTTGATGGGGAGACTCTGTATCAGAATAAACTCTCCACCTTGAAAGGGGAGACTCTGTACCAGAATAAATTCTGCCCCTTGAAGAGGAGACACTGTGTCAGAATAAAGTCTCTCCATTGAAGGGTGAGATCCTCTAGCAGAATAATTTCTCGTGCTTGATGGGGGAGAGTCTGTAACAGAATAAACTCCTCCAATTCAAAGGGGAGACTCTGTATCTGAATACACTCTCCCCCTTGAAGGTGGAAACTCCATATCAGAATAAAAATACCCATTATTGGGGGAGATTCTGTATCAGAATAAACTCTCCCCCTTGATGGGGGATACTCTGTAGCAGAATAAACTATCCTCCTTAAAGGGGATACTCTCTACCATAATAAACTTTCCCCCTTGAAGGGGGAGACTCTGCATCAGAATAAACTCCCCCTTGATGAGGGAGACTTTGCATCAGAATATACTCTCCCCTTAATGGGGGAGATTCTGCATCAAAACAAAATCTCCCCCTTGATGGGGGAGACTCTGTAGAAGAATAAACTCTCACCCTTGAAAGGGGAGAGTCTGCATCAAAATAAACTCTCCCGTTTGATGGGAGAGTCTCTGTAGCAGAGTAAACTCTCCCCTTTAAAGGGGAGACTCCGTACCAGAATAAACTCACCCCCTTGAAAAATGAGACTCTATATCAGAATAAACTCTAGCCATGATGGGGGAGATTCTGTAGGAGAATAAACTCTCCCACCTCATGTGGGAGACTCAGTAGCAGAATACACGCTACCGCTTGAAAGGCTAGACTATGTACCAGAATAAAGCCTCTCCCTTGAAGGGGAGACTCTGGGCCTCATTCCGAGTATGGCGGTAAGGGATAGCGGCCACCGCTAACGAGAGCGGTGGCGGTAATCCCTTACCGCCATACTCCGAGTTCCCTTTGCGCCATGGAGGTTTTAACACCTGCTTTTAGCAGGTGTTAAAAACCATGGCGCTAAGGGACCTTGATGTTAATTACGCCACCGTAATTTACGCTGGCGTAATTAACGCCTTCCCCACTCCCATTATGCCCTATGGGGCAAGAATGGGAATGGGGAAGGGTAAATGGGGATTGGGGAATTACCGCCCCGCCAACCTTGGAATGGGGCGGTAATTCCGCCATCCACCAAGGCGCTGCCGGTCCGGGTACGGCGTCAACCAAGGCGTTAATAGCGCCATTGGTTAGCGCCGTACTCGGAATGAGGCCCTCTGTATCAGAATACAATCTCCCCATTGATGGCGGAGGTTCCGAATAAGAATAAACTCTCCTCTTGATGGGGGAGATTCTGTAGCAGAATAAACTCTCCCCATTGAAAGGGGAATCTCTGTACCAGAATAAACTTTGCCCCTTAAAGAGGAGACACTGTGTCAGAATACACTCTCCCAATTGAAGGGGGACACTCTTTAGCAGAATAAACCCTGCCCCTTAAAAAAGGAGACTAAGGAGACTGTATCAGAATAAACTCTCCCCATTGATGGGGGATTTTCTGTATCAGAATACACTTTCCCCCTTGATAGGGGAGACTCGGTAGCAGCTTAAACTCTCCCCCTTGAAAGGGGAGACTCAGTACCAGAGTAAACTCTGCCCCTTGAAGGGGAGACACTGTGTCAGAATACACTGTTCCCATTGAAGGGGAAGAGTCTACAGTAGCAGTATACACTATCGCCCTTAAAAAAAGAAGACTCTGTAGCAGAAGAAACTCTCCCCCTTGAAAGATGAGACTCTTTATCAGAATAAACTCTCCCCTTGATGGGGACACTGTATCAGAATAAATTCTCCCCCTTGATGGCGGACACTCTGTAGCAGAATAAACTCTCCTCCTTAAAGGTGATACGCTCTACCAGAATAAGCTTTCCACCTTGAAGGGGGAGACTCTATATCAGAATAAACTCTCCTCTTGATGGGTGAGATTCTGTATCAGAATAAACACTCCCCCTTAAAGGGGAGATTCTGTACCAGAATAAACTCACCCCCTTGAAGGGGGAGACTCTGTATCAGAATAAACTCTCCCCTTGATGGGGGGATTCTGCATCAAAATAAAATCTCTCCCTTGATGGGGAGACTCTGTAGAAGAATAAACTCTCAACCTTGAAAGGGGAGAGTCTGCATCCGAATTAACTCTCACCCTTGAAAGGGGAGAGTCTGCATCAGAATATACTCTCCCCTTTGATGTGAGAGACTCGGTAGCAGAGTAAACTCTCCCCTATAAAGGGGAGATCTCTATATCAGAATAAACTCTACCCTTGATGGGTGAGATTATGTTTAAAAATAAACTCTCCCCCTTAAAGGGGAGACTCTGTACCAGAATAAACTCACCCCCTTGAAGGGGGAGACTCTGTATCAGAATAAACTCTCCCCTTGAGGGGGGAGATTCTGCATCAGAATAAACTCTCCCCTTGATAGGGGAGATTCTGCATCAAAATAAAATCTCCCCCTTAAAGGGGGAGACTCTGTAGAAGAATAAACGCTCACCCTTGAAAGGGGAGCATCTGCATCAGAATAAACTCTCCCCTTTGATGGAAGAGACTCTGTAGCAGAGTAAAATCTCCCCTTTGAAGGGGAGACTCTGTATCAGAATAAACTCTCCCCTTGATACGGAGACTCTGTACTGGAATAAACTTTCCCCCTTGAAAAATTAGACTCTGTATCAGAATAAACTCTACCCCTGATGGGGGGATTCGGTAGCAGAATAAACTCTCCCACTTCATGTGGGAGACTCAGTAGCAGAATACACTCTCCAGCTTGAAAGGCTAGAGCATGTTCCAGAATAAACCCTCTCCCTTGAATGGAAGACTCTGTATCAGAATACAATCTCCCCATTGATGGGGGAGTTTCTGTATCAGAAAAAACTCTCCCCTTGATGGGGGACTCTGTACCAGAATAAGCTGTCCCACTTAAAAAATGAGGTCTGTATCAGGATAAATTCTACATCTTGATGGGGGAGATTCTATAGCAGAATAAACCCTCCCCCTTCATGTGGGAGACTCTGTATCAGAATAAACTCTCCCCTTTTAAAGGGGAGACTGTGTATCAGAATAAACTTTCCCCTTGATGGGGGGACTCTGTACCAGGATAAGCTCTCCCTCTTGAAAAATGAGACTCTGTATCAGAATAAATGCTACCCTTGATGGGGGAGATTCTATAGCAGAATAAACTCTCCCCTTTAAAGGGGAGACTCTGTATCAGAATAAACCCTCTCCCTTGAAGGGGAGACTCTGTATAAGAATAAATTCTACCCTTGATGGGGAGATTCTATAGCCGAATATACTCTCCCACTTCATGTGGG
This sequence comes from Ambystoma mexicanum, assembly GCF_040938575.1. Taxonomy (NCBI): domain Eukaryota; kingdom Metazoa; phylum Chordata; class Amphibia; order Caudata; family Ambystomatidae; genus Ambystoma; species Ambystoma mexicanum. Next base: position 1,371,137,829 of record NC_090930.1, read on the forward strand.
AGACTCTGTATCAGAAAAAACTCTCCCCTTGATGGGTGAGATTCTGTATCAGAATAAACTCTTCCCTTTGATGGGAGAGACTCTAGCAGCGTAAACTCTCCCATTTAAAGGGGAGACTCTGTATCACAATAAACTCTCCCCTTGATAGGGGCACTCTGTACCAGAATAAGCTCTCCCCATTGAAAAATGAGACTCTGTAACAGAATAAATTCTACCCTTGATGGGGGAGATTCTATAGTAGAATAAACTCTCCCCCTTCATGTGGGAGACTCTGTATCAGAATAAACTCTCCTGCTTCAGTGTTGGCGGGTTCTGTATCAGAATAAAATCTCCCATTGAAAGGGGGAGTCTGCATCAGAATAAACTCTCCCCTTTGATTAGTTTAGTTTAGTTTGTTTATTTATAAAGCGCATCCAAACCCTCAGGTAACTGGGCGCATATTCATGTGTACAGCAGGGTTACATATCGTTGCACGCACATCATAGTACAACAGACAGAGCGTACATTGGTCCAAGCTCTGAATATTTACATACAAGAGTAAAATATACCGAGAACAGTATGTACAGAGAATATGCAAAGAGAAAAAACAAGTTACAGTTGCTAAAGCGGACCAGGTTACAAGTTGGTCCTGACTATGCTGTAGGTAGAGTGAACATTACTCTTGATGGGAGAGACTCTGTAGCAGAAGAAACTCTCCCCCTTGAAAGATGAGACTCTTTATCAGAATTAACTCTCCCCTTGATGAGGACACTGTATCAGAATAAACACTCCCCCTTGATGGCGGACACTCTGTAGCAGAATAAACTCTCCTCTTTAAAGGTGATACGCTCTACCAGAATAAGCTTTCCACCTTGAAGGGGGAGGCTCTATATCAGAATAAACTCCCCCGTTGATGGGTGAGAGTCTGTATCAGAATAAACTCTCCCCCTTAAAGGGGAGACTCTGTACCAGAGTAAACTTACCCCCTTGAAGGGGGAGACTCTGTATCAGAATAAACTCTCTCCACGAGGGGGGAGATTCTGCATCAGAATAAACTCTCCCCTTGATGGGGGGATTCTGCATCAAAATAAAATCTCCCCCTTGATGGGGAGACTCTGTAGAAGAATAAACTCTCAACCTTGAAAGGGGAGAGTCTGCATCCGAATAAACTCTCCCCTTTGATGGGAGAGACTCTGTAGCAGAGTAAACTCTCACCTTTGAAGGGGAGACCCTGTATCAGAATAAACTCTCCTCTTGATGGTGAAGAATCTGTATCAGAATAAACTCTCCCCCTTCAAGGGGGGGGTTCTGTATCAGAATGAACACTCCCTTTGATGGGGGAGATTATGTAGCAAAATAAACTCTCCCCATTGAAAGGGGAATCTCTGTACCAGAATAAACTTTGCCCCTTAAAGGGAGACATTGTGTCAGAAGACACTCTCCCCATTGAAGGGGACATTCTGTAGCAGAATAATCCCCGTCCCTTAAAAAATGAGACTGTGGGCCTCATTACGACCCAGGCGGTAAGTTACTGCCTGGGTCGTACCTTTACCGCCATGGTGTAAACTACGTTTACGCCATGGTGGTTGGCAGATTTACCGCCCCATTCCAAGGTGAGTGGGGCGGTAAATCCCCATTTCCCATTTACCCTTCCCCATTCCCATTTTTGCCCCATAGGGCATAATGGGAGTGGGGAAGGAGATAATTACGTCACCGTAATTTACGGTGCCGTAATTATCTCCAAGGTCCCTTAGCGCCATGGATTTTAAAGCCTGCAAAAAGCAGGCGTTAAACTCACCATGGCGCTAAGGGACCTTGTAATCAGGCGTTAAGGGTCGGCGCCGTTTACGGCGCCGTAAACCCCTTAACGCCTGGGTTGGAATGAGGCCCTGTATCACAAAAAACTCTCTCCATTGATGGGGGAGATTCTGTAGCAGAATACACTCTCCCCCTTGATGAGGGAGACTCTGTAGTAGCTTAAATTCTCCCCCTTGAAAGGGGAGAGTCAGTACCAGAGTAAACTCTGCCCCTTGAAGGGGAGACACTGTGTCAGAATAAACTGTTCCCATTGAAGGGAGCGTCTGCAGCAGAATGCACTATCGCCCTTGAAAAAGGAGACTTTGTATCACAATAAACTCTCCCCTTGATGGGGGAGATTCTGTATCAGAATACACTCCCCCCTTGATGGGGAGACTCTGTATCAGAATAAACTCTCCACCTTGAAAGGGGAGACTCTGTACCAGAATAAATTCTGCCCCTTGAAGAGGAGACACTGTGTCAGAATAAAGTCTCTCCATTGAAGGGTGAGATCCTCTAGCAGAATAATTTCTCGTGCTTGATGGGGGAGAGTCTGTAACAGAATAAACTCCTCCAATTCAAAGGGGAGACTCTGTATCTGAATACACTCTCCCCCTTGAAGGTGGAAACTCCATATCAGAATAAAAATACCCATTATTGGGGGAGATTCTGTATCAGAATAAACTCTCCCCCTTGATGGGGGATACTCTGTAGCAGAATAAACTATCCTCCTTAAAGGGGATACTCTCTACCATAATAAACTTTCCCCCTTGAAGGGGGAGACTCTGCATCAGAATAAACTCCCCCTTGATGAGGGAGACTCTGCATCAGAAATAACTCTCCCCTTAATGGGGGAGATTCTGCATCAAAACAAAATCTCCCCCTTGATGGGGGAGACTCTGTAGAAGAATAAACTCTCACCCTTGAAAGGGGAGAGTCTGCATCAAAATAAACTCTCCCGTTTGATGGGAGAGACTCTGTAGCAGAGTAAACTCTCCCCTTTAAAGGGGAGACTCCGTACCAGAATAAACTCCCCCCCCTTGAAAAATGAGACTCTGTATCAGAATAAACTCTAGCCATGATGGGGGAGATTCTGTAGGAGAATAAACTCTCCCACCTCATGTGGGAGACTCAGTAGCAGAATACATGCTACCGTTTGAAAGGCTAGACTATGTACCAGAATAAAGCCTCTCCATTGAAGGGGAGACTCTGTATCAGAATACAATCTCCCCATTGATGGGGGAGGTTCCGTATCAGAATAAACTTTCCTCTTGATGGGGGAGATTCTGTAGCAGAATAAACACTCCCCATTGAAAGGGGAATCTCTGTACCAGAATAAACTTTGCCCCTTAAAGAGGAGACACTGTGTCAGAATACACTCTCCCAATTGAAGGGGGACACTCTTTAGCAGAATAAACCCTGCCCCTTAAAAAAGGAGACTAAGGAGACTGTATCAGAATAAACTCTCCCCATTGATGGGGGATTTTCTGTATCTGAATACACTCTCCCCCTTGATAGGGGAGACTCGGTAGCAGCTTAAACTCTCCCCCTTAAAAGGGGAGACTCAGTACCAGAGTAAACTCTGCCCCTTGAAGGGGAGACACTGTGTCAGAATACACTGTTCCCATTGAAGGGGAAGAGTTTACAGCAGCAGTATACACTATAGCCCTTAAAAAAAGAAGACTCTGTATCAGTATAAACTCTCCCCTTGATAGGGAGCTCTGTATCAGAATAATCTCTCCTCCTTCAGTGTTGGCGGGTTCTGTATCAGAATAAACTCTCCCATTGAAAGGGGGAGTCTGCATCAGAATAAACTCTCCCCTTTGATGGGAGAGACTCTGTAGCAGAAGAAACTCTCCCCCTTGAAAGATGGGACTCTTTATCAGAATAAACTCTCCCCTTGATGGGGACACTGTATCAGAATAAATTCTCCCCCTTGATGGCGGACACTCTGTAGCAGAATAAACTCTCCTCCTTAAAGGTGATATGCTCTACCAGAATAAGCTTTCCACCTTGAAGGGGGAGACTCTATATCAGAATAAACTCTCCTCTTGATGGGTGAGATTCTGTATCAGAATAAACTCTCCCCCTTAAAGGGGAGACTCTGTACCAGAATAAACTCACCCCCTTGAAGGGGGAGACTCTGTATCAGAATAAACTCTTCCCTTGATGGGGGGATTCTGCATCAAAATAAAATGTCTCACTTGATGAGGAGACTCTGTAGAAGAATAAACTCTCAACCTTGAAAGGGGAGAGTCTGCATCCGAATAAACTCTCACCCTTGAAAGGGGAGAGTCTGCATAAGAATACACTCTCCCCTTTGATGTGAGAGACTCTGTAGCAGAGTAAACTCTCCCCTATAAAGGGGAGATCTCTATATCAGAATAAACTCTACCCTTGATGGGTGAGATTATGTTTAAGAATGAACTCTCCCCCTTAAAGGGGAGACTCTGTACCAGAATAAACTCACCCCCTTGAAGGGGGAGACTCTGTATCAGAATAAACTCTCCACTTGAGGGGGGAGATTCTGCATCAGAATAAACTCTCCCCTTGATGGGGGAGATTCTGCATCAAAATAAAATCTCCCCCTTAATGGGGAGACTCTGTAGAAGAATAAACGCTCACCCTTGAAAGGGGAGCATCTGCATCAGAATAAACTCTCCCCTTTGATGGAAGAGACTCTGTAGCAGAGTAAACTCTCCCCTTTAAAGGGGAGACTCTGTATCAGAATAAACTCTCCCCTTGATAGGGAGACTCTGTACCAGAATAAGCTCTCCCACTTGAAAAATGAGGTCTGTATAAGAATAAATTCGGTTTATAGTGATAATTTCGACTACAAAAATGTCGAAAGTCAAAATTTCGAAAAAAAAAAAATGTCGACTTTTTTTTTCAATGCATTTTTTTTTCGAAATGGGGGGCTTCCCCCCAACCCCCTTTTTTTCATTATTTTTTACATTTTTCCCTTTTTTTAAATCCCGAACCCCTAAAATAAATATATAATTAAAAAAAACGAAAGTCGACATTTTTTTTTCGACATTTTTTTGTCGACATTTTTGTCTGTCGACATTTTTTTTAAAAATTATGACTGCCCACCAATAAATTCTACATCTTGATGGGGGACATTCTATAGCAGAATAAACCCTCCCCCTTCATGTGGGAGACTCTGTATCAGAATAAACTCTCCCCCTTAAAGGGGAGACTCTGTATCAGAATAAACTCACCCCCTTGAAGGGGGAGACTCTGTATCAGAATAAACTCTCCACTTGAGGGGGGAGATTCTGCATCAGAATAAACTCTCCCCTTGATGGGGGAGATTCTGCATCAAAATAAAATCTCCCCCTTAATGGGGAGACTCTGTAGAAGAATAAACGCTCACCCTTGAAAGGGGAGCATCTGCATCAGAATAAACTCTCCCTTTGATGGAAGAGACTCTGTAGCAGAGTAAACTCTCCCCTTTAAAGGGGAGACTCTGAATCAGAATAAACTCTCCCCTTGATAGGGAGACTCTGTACTGGAATAAACTCTCCCCCTTGAAAAATTAGACTCTGTATCAGAATAAACTCTACCCCTGATGGGGGGATTTGGTAGCAGAATAAACTCTCCCACTTCATGTGGGAGACTCAGTAGCAGAAAACACTCTCCCGCTTGAAAGGCTAGAGCATGTTCCAGAATAAACCCTCTCCCTTGAAGGGGAGACTCTGTATCAGAATACAATCTCCCCATTAATGGGGGAGTTTCTGTATCAGAAAAAACTCTCCCGTTGATGGGGAACTCTGTACCAGAATAAGCTCTCCCACTTGAAAAATGAGGTCTGTATGAGAATAAATTCTACATCTTGATGGGGGAGATTCTATAGCAGAATAAACCCTCCCCCTTCATGTGGGAGACTCTGTATCAGAATAAACTCTCCCCTTTTAAAGGGGAGACTGTGTATCAGTATAAACTCTCCCCTTGATGGGGGGACTCTGTACCAGGATAAGCTCTCCCCCTTGAAAAATGAGACTCTGTATCAGAATAAATTCTACCCTTGATGGGGGAGATTCTATAGCAGAATAAACTCTCCCCTTTAAAGGGGAGACTCTGTACCAGAATAAACTCTACCCTTGATGGGTGAGATTCTGTAGCAGAATAAACTCTCCTACTTCATGTGGTAGACTCAGTAGCAGAATACACTCTCCCGCTTGAAAGGCTAGACCATGTACCAGAATAAACCCTTTCCCTTGAAGGGGAGACTCTGTATAAGAATAAATTCTACTCTTGATGGGGAGATTCTATAGCCGAATATACTCTCCCACTTCATGTGGGAGACTCTGTATCAGAAAAAACTGTCCCCTTGATGGGTGAGATTCTGTATCAGAATAAACTCTTTCCTTTGATGGGAGAGACTCTAGCAGCGTAAACTCTCCCATTTAAAGGGGAGACTCTGTATCAGAATAAACTCTCCCCTTGATAGGGGCACCCTGTACCAGAATAAGCTCTCCCCCTTGAAAAATGAGACTCTGTAACAGAATAAATTCTACCCTTGATGGGGGAGATTCTATAGCAGAATAAACTCTCCCCCTTCATGTGGGAGACTCTGTATCAGAAAAAACTCCCCCCTTGATGGGTGAGATTCTGTATCAGAATAAACTCTTCCCTTTGATGGGAGAGACTCTAGCAGCGTAAACTCTCCCATTTAAAGGGGAGACTCTGTATCAGAATAAACTCTCCCCTTGATAGGGGCACTCTGTACCAGAATAAGCTCTCCCCCTTGAAAAATGAGACTCTGTAACAGAATAAATTCTACCCTTGATGGGGGAGATTCTATAGCAGAATAAACTCTCCACCTTCATGTGGGAGACTCTGTACCAGAATAAACTCTCCCCATTGAAAGGGGAATCTCTGTACCAGAATAAACTTTGCCCCTTAAAGGGGAGACACTGTGTCAAAATGCACTCTCCCCATTGAAGGGGGACACTCTTTAGCAGAATAAACACTGCCCCTTAAAAACGGAGACTAAGGAGACTGTATCAGAATAAACTCTCTCCGTTGATGGGGGATTTTCTGTAGCAGAATACACTCTCCCCCTTGATAGGGGAGACTCGGTAACAGCTTAACTCTCCCCCTTGAAAGGGGAGACTAGGTACCAGAGTAAACTCTGCCCCTTGAAGGGGAGACACTGTGTCAGAATAAACTGTTCCCATTGAAGGGGAAGAGTCTGCAGCATAATACACTATCGTCCTTGAAAAAGGAGACTCTGTATCAGTATAAACTCTCCCCTTAATGGGGAGCTCTATATCAGAATAAACTCTCCTCCTTCAGGGTTGTCGGGTTCTGTATCAGAATAAACTCTCCCATTGAAAGGGGGAGTCTGCATCAGAATAAACTCTCCCCTTTGATGGGAGAGACTCTGTAGCAGAAGAAACTCTCCCCCTTGAAAGATGAGACTCTTTATCAGAATAAACTCTCCCCTTGATAGGGACACTGGGCCCCATTACGAATCAGGCGTTAAGGGGTTAACGGCGCCGTAAACGGCACCAACCCTTAATGCCTGATTACAAGGTCCCTTAGCACCAAAGTGATATTAACGCCTGCTTTTTGCAGGCGTTAAAATCCATGGCGCTAAGGGACCATGGTGCTAATTACGCCACCGTAATTTACGGTGGCGTAATTAGCGCCTTCCCCAGTCCCATTATGCCCTATGGGGCAAAAATGGGAATGGGAAGGGTAAAATGGGAAATGGGGATTTACCGCCCCACTCACCTTGGAATGGGGCGGTAAATCCACCATCCACCACGGTGTTAACTTAGTTTACACCATGGTGGTAAGGGTACGACCCAGGCGGTAACTTACCGCCTGGGTCGTAATGAGGCCCACTGTATCAGAATAAACTCTCCCCCTTGATGGCGGACACTCTGTAGCAGAATAAACTCTCCCCCTTAAAGGTGGTACTCTCTACTGGAATAAGCTTTCCAACTTGAAGGGGGAGACTCTATATAAGAATAAACTCTACCCCTGGATGGGTGAGACTCTGTACCAGAATAAACTCACCCCATTGAAGGGGGAGACTCTGTATCAGAATAAACTCTCCCCTTGAGGGGGGAGATTCTGCATCAGAATAAATTCTCCCCTTGATGGGGGGATTCCGCATCAAAATAAAATCTCCCCCTTGATGGGGAGACTCTGTAGAAGAATAAACTCTCAACCTTGAAAGGGGAGTGTCTGCATCGGAATAAACTTTCCCCTTTGATGGGAGAGAGTCTGTATCAGAGTAAACACTCACCTTTGAAGGGGGGACCCTGTATCAGAATAAACTCTCCTCTTGATGGGGGAGACTCTTTATCAGAATAAACTCTCACCCTTGAAAAGGGAGAGTCTGCATCAGAATAAACTCTCCCCTTTGATGGGAGAGACTCTGTAGCAGAGTAAACTCTCCCCTTTAAAGGGGAGACTCTGTATCAGAATAAACTCTCCCCTTGATAGGGGAGATTCTGTACCGGAATAAACTCTCCCCCTTGAAAAATTAGACTCTGTATCAGAATAAACTCTACCCCTGATGGGGGAGATTCGGTAGCAGAATAAACTGGAGACTCAGTAGCAGAACACACTCTCCCGCTTGAAAGGCTAGAGCATGTTCCAGAATAAACCCTCTCCCTTGAATGGGAGACTCTGTATCAGAATACAATCTCCCCATTGATGGGAGAGGTTCTGTATCAGAATAAACTCTCCCCTTGATGGGGGACTCTGTAGCAGAATAAGCTCTCCCGCTTGAATAATGAGACTCTGTATCAGAATAAATTCTACTCTTGATGGGGAGATTCTATAGCAGAATAAACTCTCCCCCTTCATGTGGGAGACTCTGTATCAGAATAAACTCTTCCCTTTGATAGGAGAGACTCTAGCAGAGTAAACTCTCCCCTTTAAAGGGGAGACTCTGTACCAGAATACACTTTCCCCTTGATAGGGGAGACTCCGTACTGGAATAAACTCTCCCCCTTGAAAAATTAGACTGTGTATCAGAATAAACTCTACCACTGATGGAGGTGATTCGGTAGCAGAATAAACTCTCCCACTTCATGTGGGAGACTCAGTAGAAGAATACACTCTCCCGCTTGAAAGGCTAGAGCATGTTCCAGAATAAACCATCTCCCTTGAAGGGGAGACTCTGTATCAGAATAAACTCTCTCCCTTTAAAGGGGAGACTATGTATCAGAATAAACTCTCCCCTTGATGGGGGGGACTCTGTAGCAGAGTAAACTCTCCCCTTTAAAGGGGAGACTCTGTATCAGAATAAACTCTTCCCTTGGTAAGGGAGACTCTGTACCTGAATAAACTCTCCCCCTTGAAAAATTAGACTCGGTATCAGAATAAACTCTACACCTGATGGGGGAGATTCGGTAGCAAAATAAACTCTCCCACTTCATGTGGGAGACTCAGTAGAAGAATACACTCTCCCGCTTGCAAGGCTAGAGCATGTTCCAGAATAAACCCTCTCCCTTGATGGGGAGACTCTGTATCAGAATAAACTCTCCCCTTGAAGGGGGGGACTCTGCAGCAGAGTAAGAACTCCCCTTTAAAGGGGAGATTCTGTATCAGAATAAACTCTCCCCTTGATAAGGGAGACTCTGTACCGGAAAAAACTCTCCCCCTTGAAAAATTAGACTCTGTATCAGAATAAACTCTACCCCTGATGGGGGAGATTCGGTAGCAGAATAAACTCTCCCAATTCATGTGGGAGACTCAGTAGCAGAATACACTCTCCCGCTTGAAAGGCTACAGCATGTTCCAGAATAAACCATCGCCCTTGAAGGGAGACTCTGTATCAGAATACAATCTGCACATTGATGGGGGAGGTTCTGTATCAGAAAAAACTCTCCCCTTGATGGGGGGACTCTGTACCAGAATAAGCTCTCCCCCTTGAAAAATTAGACTCTGTATCAGAATAAATTCTACATCTTGATGGGGGAGATTTGATAGCAGAATAAACTCTCCCCCTTCATGTGGGAGACTCTGTATCAGAATAAACTCTCCCCCTTTAAAGGGGAGACTATGTATCAGAATAAACTCTCCCCTTGATGGAGGGGACTCTGTACCAGACTAAGCACACCCCCTTGAAAAATGAGACTCTCTATCAGAATACATTCTACCCTTGGTGGGGGAGATTCTATAGCAGAATAAACTCTCCCCCTTCATGTGGGACACTCTCTATCAGAAAAAACTCCCCCCTTGATGGGTGAGATTCTGTATCAGAATGAACTCTTCCCTTTGATGGGAGAGACTCTAGCAGAGTAAACTCTCCCCTTTAAAGGGGAGACTCTGTATCAGAATAAACTCTCCCCTTGATAGGGGAGACTCTGTACCAGAATAAACTCTCCCCCTTGAAAAATTAGACTCTGTATCAGAATAAATTCTACCCTTGATGGAGGAGACTTTGTACCAGAATAAACTCACCCCCTTGAAGGGGGAGAATCTGTAACATTATAAACTCTCCCCTTGAAGGGGGAGATTCTGCATCAGAATAAACTCTCCCCTTGATGGGGGAGATTCTGAATCAACATAAAATCTCTGCCTTAATGGGGGAGACTCTGTAGAAGAATAAACTCTCACCCTTGAAACGGGAGAGTCTGCATCAGAATAAACTCTCCACTTTGATGGGAGAGACTCTGTAGCAGAGTAAACTCTCCCCATTAAAGGGGAGACTCTGTATCAGAATAAACTCTCCTCTTGATAGGGGAGACTCTGTACCGGAATAAACTCTCCCCCTTGAAAAATTAGACTCCATATCAGAATAAACTCTACCCCCGATGGGGGAGATTCGGTAGCAGAATAAACTCTCCCACTTCAAAGGCTAGAGCATGTTCCAGAATAAACCCTCTCCCTTGAAGGGGAGACTCTGTACTGGAATAAACTCTCCCCCTTGAAAAATTAGACTCTGTATCAGAATAAACTCTACTCCTGATGGGAGAGATTCGGTAGCAGAATAAACTCTCCCACTTCATGTGGGAGACTCAGAAGAAGAATACACTCTCCTGCTTGAAAGGCTAGAGCATGTTCCAGAATAAACCCTCTCCCTTGAAGGGGAGACTCTGCATCTGAATAAAATATCCCCCTTTAAAGGGGAGACTATGTATCAGAATACACTCTCCCCTTGATGGGGGGGACTCTGTACCAGAATAAGCTCTCCCCCTTGTAAAATGAGACTCTGTATCAGAATACATTCTTCCCTTGATGGGGGAGATTCTATAGCAGAATAAACTCTCCCCCTTCATGTGGGAGACTCTGTATAAAAAAAACTCTCCCCTTGATGGGTGAGATTCTGTATCAGAATAAACTCTTCCCTTTGATGGGAGAGACTCTAGCAGAGTAAACTCTCCCTTTTAAAGGGGAGACTCTGTATCAGAATAAACTCTCCCCTTGATAGGGGAGACTCTGTACCAGAATAAACTCTCCCCCTTGAAAAATTAGACTCTGTATCAGAATAAACTCTACCCTTGATGGGTGAGATTCTGTAGCAGAATAAACTCTCCCCCTTGAAAAATTAGACTCTGTATAAAAAAAACTCTCCCCTTGATGGGTGAGATTCTGTATCAGAATAAACTCTTCCCTGTGATGGGAGATACTCTAGCAGAGTAAACTCTCCCATTTAAAGGGGAGACTCTGTATCAGAATAAACTCTCCCCCTTGAAAAATTAGACTCTGTATCAGAATAAACTCTACCCTTGATGGGTGAGATTCTGTAGCAGAATAAACTCTCCCCCTTCATGTGGGAGACCCTGTACCAAAAAAAAAACTCTCCCCATTGAAAGGGGTATCTCTGTACCAGAATAAACTTTGCCCCTTAAAGGGGAGACACTGTGTCAGAATACACTCTCCCCATTGAAGGGGGACACTCTTTAGCAGAATAAACCCTGCCCCTTAAAAAAGGAGACTAAGGAGACGGTATCAGAATAAACTCTCCCCATTGATGGGGGATTTTCTGTAGCAGAATCCACTCTCCCCCTTGATAGGGGAGACCCTGTAGCAGCTTAAACTCTCCCCCTTGAAAGGGGAGACTCAGTACCAGAGTAAACTCTGCCCCTTGAGGGGAGACACTGTGTCAGAATAAACTGTACCCATTGAAGGGGAAGAGTCTGCAGCAGAATACACTATCGCCCTTGAAAAAGGAGACTCTGTATCAGTATAAACTCTCCCCTTGATGGGGAGCTCTGTATCATAATAAACCCTCCTTCTTCAGTGTTGGCGGGTTCTGCATCAGAATAAACTCTCCCATTGAAAGGGGGAGTCTGCATCAGAATAAACTCTCCCCTTTGATGGGAGAGACTCTGTAGCAGAAGAAACTCTCCCCCTTTAAAGATGAGATTCTTTATCAGATTCAACTCTCCCCTTGATGGGGACACTCTGTAGCAGAATAAACTCTCCCCCTTAAAGGTGGTTCCCTACCGGAATAAGCTTTCCAACTTGAAGGGGGAGACTCTATATAAGAATAAACTCTACCCCTGGATGGGTGAGACTCTGTACCAGAATAAACTCACCCCCTTGAATGGGGAGACTCTGTATCAGAATAAACTCTCCCCTTGAGGGGGGAGATTCTGCATCAGAATAAACTCTCCCCTTGATGGGGAGATTCCGTATCAAAATAAAATCTCGCCCTTGATGGGGAGACTGTAGAAGAATAAACTCTCAACCTTGAAAGGGGAGAGTCTGCATCTGAATAAACTCTCCCCTTTGATGGGAGAGACTCTGTAGCAGAGTAAACTCTCACCTTTGAAGGGGAGACCCTGTATCAGAATAAATTCTCCTCTTGATGGGGGAGACTCTTTATCAAAATAAACTCTCACCCTTGAAACGGGAGAGTCTGCATCAGAATAAACTCTCCCCTTTGATGGGAGAGACTCTGTAGCAGAGTAAACTCTCCCCTTTAAAGGGGAGACTCTGTATCAGAATAAACTCTCCCCTTGATAGGGGAGATTCTGTCCGGAATAAACTCTCCCCCTTGAAAAATTAGACTCTGTATCAGAATAAACTCTACCCCTGATGGGGGAGATTCGGTAGCAGAATAAACTGGAGACTCAGTAGCAGAACACACTCTCCCGCTTTAAAGGCTAGAGCATGTTCCAGAATAAACCCTCTCCCTTAAATGGGAGACTCTGTATCATAATACAATCTCCCCATTGATGGGAGAGGTTCTGTATCAGAATAAACTCTCCCCTTGATAGGGGGACTCTGTACCAGAATAAGCTCTCCCCCTTGAAAAATGAGACTCTGTATCAGAATAAACTCTTCCCTTTGATAGGAGAGACTCTAGCAGAGTAAACTCTCCCCTTTAAAGGGGAGACTCTGTACCAGAATACACTTTCCCCTTGATAGGGGAGACTCCGTACTGGAATAAACTCTCCCCCTTGAAAAATTAGACTCTGTATCAGAATAAACTCTACCGCTGATGGGGGAGATTCGGTAGCAGAATAAACTCTCCCACTTCACGTGGAAGACTCAGTAGAAGAATACACTCTCCCGCTTGAAAGGCTAGAGCATGTTCCAGAATAAACCCTCTCCCTTGAAGGGGAGACTCTGTATCAGAATAAACTCTCCCCCTTTAAAGGGGAGACTATGTATCAGAATAAACTCTCCCCTTGATGGGGGGGACTCTGTAGCAGAGTAAACTCTCCCCTTTAAAGGGGAGACTCTGCATCAGAATAAAATCTTCCCTTGGTAAGGGAGACTCTGTACCGGAATAAACTCTCATCCTTGAAAAATTAGTCTCTGTATCAGAATAAACTCTACACCTGATGGGGGAGATTCGGTAGCAAAATAAACTCTCCCACTTCATGTGGGAGACTCAGTAGAAGAATACACTCTCCCACTTGAAAGGCTAGAGCATGTTCCAGAATAAACCCTCTCCCTTCAAGGAGAGACTCTGTATCAGAATAAACCCTCCCCCTTTAAAGGGGAGACTATGTATCAGAATAAACTCTCCCCTTGATGGGGGGACACTGTAGCAGAGTAAGCTCTCCCCTTTAAAGGGGAGATTCTGTATCAGAATAAACTCTCCCCTTCATAAGGGAGACTCTGTACCGGAAATAACTCTCCCCCTTGAAAAATTAGACTCTGTATCAGAATAAACTCTACCCCTGATGGGGGAGATTCGGTAGCAGAATAAACTCTACCAATTCATGTGGGAGACTCAGTAGCAGAATACACTCTCCCGCTTGAAAGGCTACAGCATGTTCCAGAATAAACCCTCTCCCTTGAAGGGGAGACTCTGTATCAGAATACAATCTGCCCATTGATGGGGGGGGGTTCTGTATTAGAAAAAACTCTCACCTTGATGGGGGGACTCAATACCAGAATAAGCTCTCCCCCTTGAAAATGAGACTCTGTATCAGAATAAATTCTACATCTTGATGGGGGAGATTTGATAGCAGAATAAACTCTCCCCCTTCATGTGGGAGACTCTGTATCAGAATAAACTCTCCCCCTTTAAAGGGGAGACTATGTATCAGAATAAACTCTCCCATTGATGGGCGGGACTCTGTACCAGACGAAGAACACCCCCTTGAAAAATGAGACTCTGTATCACAATACATTCTACCCTTGGTGGGGGAGATTCTATAGCAGAATAAACTCTCCCCCTTCATGTGGGAGACTCTCTATCAGAAAAAACTCTCCCCTTGATGGGTGAGATTCTGTATCAGAATAAACTCTTCCCTTTGATGGGAGAGACTCTAGCAGAGTAAACTCTCCCCTTTAAAGGGGAGACTCTGTATCAGAATAAACTCTCCCCTTGATAGGGGAGACTCTGTACCAGAATAAACTCTCCCCCTTGAAAAATTAGACTCTGTATCAGAATAAACTCTACCCTTGATGGGTGAGATTCTGTAGCAGAATAAACTCTCCCACGTCATGTGGTAGACTCAGAGCAGAATACACTCTCCCGCGTGAAAGGCTAGACCATGTACCAGAATAAACCCTCTCTCTTGAAGGGGAGACTCTGTATCAGAATAAATTCTACCCTTGATGGAGGAGACTTTGTACCAGAATAAACTCACCCCCTTGAAGGGGGAGAATCTGTATCATTATAAACTCTCCCCTTGAGGGGGGAGATTCTGCATCAGAATAAACTCTCCCCTTGATGGGGGAGATTCTGCATCAAAATAAAATCTGTGCCTTAATGGGGGAGAAACTGTAGAAGAATAAACTCTCACCCTTGAAACGGGAGAGTCTGCATCAGAATAAACTCTCCACTTTGATGGGAGAGACTCTGTAGCAGAGTAAACTCTTCCCTTTAAAGGATAGACTCTGTATCAGAATAAACTCTCCCCTTGATAGGGGAGACTGTGTACCGGAATAAACTCTCGACCCTTGAAAAATTAGACTCCGTATCAGAATAAACTCTACCCCTGATGGGGGAGATTCGGTAGCAGAATAAACTCTCCCACTTCATGTGGGAGACTCAGTCGCCGAATAGACTCTCCAGCTTCAAAGGCTAGAGCATGTTCCAGAATAAACCCTCTCCCTTGAAGGGGCGACTCTGTACTGGAATAAACTCTCCCCCTTGAAAAGTAGACTCTGTATCAGAATAAACTCTACTCCTGATGGGAGAGATTCGGTAGCAGAATAAACTCTCCCACTTCATGTGGGAGACTCAGTTGAAGAATACACTCTCCCGCTTGAAAGGCTAGAGCATGTTCCAGAATAAACCCTCTCCTTTGAAGGGGAGACTCTATCAGAATACAATCTCCCCATTGATGGGGGAGGTTCTGTATCAGAAAAAACTCTCCCCTTGATGGGGGGGCTCTGTACCAGAATAAGCTCTCCCCCTTGAAAAATGAGACTCTGTATCAGAATAAATTCTACATCTTGATGGGGGAGATTCTATAGCAGAATAAACTCTCCGCCTTCATGTGGGAGACTCTGTATCAGAATAAACTCTCCCCCTTTAAAGGGGAGACTATGCATCAGAATAAACTCTCCCCTTGATGGGGGGACTCTGTACCAGAAAAGCTCTCCCCCTTGAAAAATGAGACTCTGTATCAGAATAATTTCTACTATTGATGGGGAGATTCTATAGCAGAATAAACTCTCCCCCTTCATGTGGGAGATTCTGTATCAGAAAAACCTCTCCCCTTGATGGGTGAGATTCTGTATCAGAATAAACTCTTCCCTTTGATGGGAGAGACTCAAGCAGAGTACACTCTCCCCTTTAAAGGGGAGACTCTGCATCAGAATAAACTCTCCCCTGGATAGGGGAGACTCTGTACCAGAATAAACTCTCCCCCTTGAAAAATTAGACTCTGTATCAGAATAAACTCTACCCTTGATGGGTGAGATTCTGTAGCAGAATAAACTCTCCCGCTTGAAAGGCTAGACCATGTACCAGAATAAAACCTCTCCCTTGAAGGGGAAACTCTGTATCAGAAAAACTCTCCCGGGATGGGTGAGATTCTGTATCAGAATAAACTCTTCCCTTTGATGGGAGAGACTCTAGCAGAGTAAACTCTCCCATTTAAAGGGGAGACTCTGTAGCAGAATAAACTCTCCCAATTCATGTGGTAGAATCAGTAGCAGAATACACTCTACCGCTTGAAATGCTAGACCATGTACCAGAATAAACCCTCTCCCTTGAAGAGGAGATTCTGTATCAGAAAAACTCTCCCCTTGATGGGTGAGATTCTGTATCAGAATAAACTCTTCCCTTTGATGGGAGAGACTCAAGCAGAGTACACTCTCCCCTTTAAAGGGGAGACTCTGCATCAGAATAAACTCTCCCCTGGATAGGGGAGACTCTGTACCAGAATAAACTCTCCCCCTTGAAAAATTAGACTCTGTATCAGAATAAACTCTACCCTTGATGGGTGAGATTCTGTAGCAGAATAAACTCTCCCGCTTGAAAGGCTAGACCATGTACCAGAATAAAACCTCTCCCTTGAAGGGGAAACTCTGTATCAGAATACATTCTACCCTTGATGGGGTAGATTCTATGGCAGAATAAACTTTCCCCCTTCATGTGGGAGACTCTGTATCAGAAAAACTCTCCCCGTGATGGGTGAGATTCTGTATCAGAATAAACTCTTCCCTTTGATGGGAGAGACTCTAGCAGAGTAAACTCTCCCATTTAAAGGGGAGACTCTGTAGCAGAATAAACTCTCCCAATTCATGTGGTAGAATCAGTAGCAGAATACACTCTGCCGCTTGAAATGCTAGACCATGTACCAGAAGAAACCCTCTCCCTTGAAGAGGAGATTCTGTATCAGAAAAACTCTCCCCTTGATGGGTGAGATTCTGTATCAGAATAAACTCTTCCCTTTGATGGGAGTGACTCTAGCAGAGTAAACTCTCCCATTTAAAGGGGAGACTCTGTATCACAAAAAACTCTACCCTTGATGGGGGGACTCTGTACCAGAATAAGCTCTCCCCCTTGAAAAATGAGACTCTGTAACAGAATAAATTCTACCCTGGATTGGGGAGATTCTATAGCAGAATAAACTCTCCCCCTTCATGTGGGAGACCCTGTACCAGAATAAACTCTCGCCATTGAAAGGAGTATCTCTGTACCAGAATAAACTTTGCCCCTTAAAGGGGAGACACTGTGTCAGAATACACTCTCCCCATTGAAGGGGGACACTCTTTAGCAGAATAAACCCTGCCCCTTAAAAAAGGAGACTAAGGAGATGGTATCAGAATAAACTCTCCCCATTGATGGGGGATTTTCTGTAGCAGAATCCACTCTCCCCCTTGATAGGGGAGACTCTGTAGCAGCTTAAACTCTCCCCCTTGAAAGGGGAGGCTCAGTATTAGAGTAAATTCTGCCCCTTGAGGGGAGACACTGTGTCAGAATAAACTGTTCCCATTGAAGGGGAAGAGTCTGCAGCAGAATACACTATCACCCTTGAAAAAGGAGACTCTGTATCAGTATAAACTCTCCCCTTGATGGGGAGCTCTGTATCATAATAAACCCTCCTTCTTCAGTGTTGGCGGGTTCTGTATCAGAATAAACTCTCCCATTGAAAGGGGGATTCTGCATCAGAATAAACTCTCCCCTTTGATGGGAGAGACTCTGTAGCAGAAGAAACTCTCCCCCTTTAAAGATGAGATTCTTTATCAGATTCAACTCTCCCCTTGATTGGGACACTGTATCAGAATAAACTCTCCCCCTTGATGGGTGAGACTCTGTACCAGAATAAACTCACCCCCTTGAAGGTGGAGACTCTGTATCAGAATAAACTCTCCCCTTGAGGGGGGAGATTCTGCATCAGAATAAACTCCCCCCTTGATGGGGGGATTCCGCATCAAAATAAAATCTCCCCCTTGATGGGGAGACTGTAGAAGAATAAACTCTCAACCTTGAAAGGGGAGAGTCTGCATCGGAATAAACTCTCCCCTTTGATGGGAGAGACTCTATAGCAGAGTAAACTCTCACCTTTGAAGGGGAGACCCTGTATCAGAATAAACTCTCCTCTTGATGGGGGAGACTCTTTATCAGAATAAACTCTCACCCTTGAAACGGGAGAGTCTGCATCAGAATAAACTCTCCCCGTTGATGGGAGAGACTCTGTAGCAGAGTAAACTCTCCCCTTTAAAGGGGAGACTCTGTATCAGAATAAACTCTCCCCTTGATAGGGGCGATTCTGTACCGGAATATACTCTCCCCCTTGAAAAATTAGACTCTGTATCAGAATAAACTCTACCCCTGATGGGGGAGATTCGGTAGCAGAATAAACTGGAGACTCAGTAGCAGAACACACTCTCCCGCTTGAAAGGCTAGAGCATGTTCCAGAATAAACCCTCTCCCTTGAATGGGAGACTCTGTATCATAATACAATCTCCCCATTGATGGGAGAGGTTCTGTATCAGAATAAACTCTCCCCTTGATGGGGGGACTCTGTACCAGAATAAGCTCTCCCCCTTGAAAAATGAGACTCTGTATCAGAATAAATTCTACTCTTGATGGGGGGGATTCTATAGCAGAATAAACTCTCCCCCTTCATGTGGGAGACTCTGTATCAGAATAAACTCTTCCCTTTGATAGGAGAGACTCTAGCAGAGTAAACTCTCCCCTTTAAAGGGGAGACTCTGTACCAGAATACACTTTCCCCTTGATAGGGGAGACTCCGTACTGGAATAAACTCCCCCCCTTGAAAAATTAGACTCTGTATCAGAATAAACTCTACCGCTGATGGGGGAGATTCGGTAGCAGAATAAACTCTCCCACTTCATGTGGGAGACTCAGTAGAAGAATACACTCTCCTGCTTGAAAGGCTAGAGCATATTCCAGAATAAACCCTCTCCCTTGAAGGGGTGACTCTGTATCAGAATAAACTCTCCCCCTTTAAAGGGGAGACTATGTATCAGAATAAACTCTCCCCTTGATGGGGGGGACTCTGTAGCAGAGTAAACTTTCCCCTTTAAAGGGGAGACTCTGTATCAGAATAAACTCTTCCCTTGGTAAGGGAGACTCTGTACCGGAATAAACTCTCCCCTTTTAAAAATTAGACTCTGTATCAGAATAAACTCTACACCTGATGGGGGAGATTCGGTAGCAAAATAAACTCTCCCACTTCATGTGGGAGACTCAGTAGAAGAATACATTCTCCCGCTTGAAAGGCTAGAGCATGTTCCAGAATAAACCATCTCCCTTGAAGGGGAGACTCTGTATCAGAATAAACTCTCCCCCTTTAAAGGGGAGACTATGTATCAGAATAAACTCTCCCCTTGATGGGGGGGACTCTGTAGCAGAGTAAGCTCTCCCCTTTAAAGGGGAGATTCTGTATCAGAATAAACTCTCCCCTTGATAAGGGAGACTCTGTACCGGAATAAACTCTCCCCCTTTAAAAATTAGACTCTGTATCAGAATAAACTCTACACCTGATGGGGGAGATTCGGTAGCAAAATAAACTCTCCCACTTCATGTGGGAGACTCAGTAGAAGAATACATTCTCCCGCTTGAAAGGCTACAGCACGTTCCAGAATAAACCATCTCCCTTGAAGGGGAGACTCTGTATCAGAATAAACTCTCCCCCTTTAAAGGGGAGACTATGTATCAGAATAAACTCTCCCCTTGATGGGGGGGACTCTGTAGCAGAGTAAGCTCTCCCCTTTAAAGGGGAGATTCTGTATCAGAATAAACTCTCCCCTTGATAAGGGAGACTCTGTACCGGAAAAAACTCTCCCCCTTGAAAAATTAGACTCTGCATCAGAATAAACTCTACCCCTGATGGGGGAGATTCGGTAGCAGAATAAACTCTCCCAATTCATGTGGGAGACTCAGTAGCAGAATACACTTTCCCGCTTGAAAGGCTACAGAATGTTCCAGAATAAACCCTCTCCCTTGAAGGGGAGGCTCTGTATCAGAATACAATCTGCCCATTGATGGGGGAGGTTCTGTATCAGAAAAAACTCTCCCCTTGATGGGGGGACTGTGTACCAGAATAAGCTCTCCCCCTTGAAAAATGAGACTCTGTATCAGAATAAATTCTACATCTTGATGGGTGAGATTTGATAGCAGAATAAACTCTCCCCCTTCATGTGGGAGACTCTGTATCAGAATAAACTCTCCCCCTTTAAAGGGGAGACTATGTATCAGAATAAACTCTCCCCTTGATGGGGGGACTCTGTACTAGACTAAGCACACCCCCTTGAAAAATGAGACTCTGTATCAGAATACATTCTACCCTTGGTGGGGGAGATTCTATAGCAGAATAAACTCTCCCCCTTTATGTGGGAGACTCTCTATCAGAAAAAACTCTCCCCTTGATGGGTGAGAATCTGTATCAGAATAAACTCTCCCCCTTGAAAAATTAGACTCTGTCCCAGAATAAACTCTTCCCCTTGAAAAATTAGACTCTGAATCAGAATAAACTCTTCCCTTGATGGGTGAGATTCTGTAGCAGAATAAACTCTCCCACATCATGTGGTAGACTCAGAGCAGAATACACTCTCCCGCGTGAAAGGCTAGACCATGTACCAGAATAAACCCTATTTGAAGGGGAGACTCTGTATCAGAATAAATTCTACTCTTGATGGAGGAGACTTTGTACCAGAATAAACTCACCCCCTTGAAGGGGGAGAATCTGTATCATTATAAACTCTCCCCTTGAGGGGGGAGATTCTGCATCAGAATAAACTCTCCCCTTGATGGGGGAGATTCTGCATCAAAATAAAATCTCTGCCTTAATGGGGGAGACTCTGTAGAAGAATAAACTCTCACCCTTGAAACGGGAGAGTCTGCATCAGAATAAACTCTCCACTTTGATGGGAGAGACTCTGTAGCAGAGTAAACTCTCCCCTTTAAAGGGGAGACTCTGTATCAGAATAAACTTTACTCCTGATGGGAGAGATTCGGTAGCAGAATAAACTCTCCCACTTCATGTGGGAGACTCAGTTAAAGAATACACTCTCCCGCTTGAAAGGCTAGAGCATGTTCCAGAATAAACCCTCTCCTTTGAAGGGGAGACTCTATCAGAATACAATCTCCCCATTGATGGGGGAGGTTCTGTATCAGAAAAAACTCTCCCCTTGATGGGGGGACTCTGTACCAGAATAAGCTCTCCCCCTTGAAAAATGAGACTCTGTATCAGAATAAATTCTACATCTTGATGGGGGAGATTCTATAGCAGAATAAACTCTCCCCCTTCATGTGGGAGACTCTGTATCAGAATAAACTCTCCCCTTGATGGGTGAGATTCTGTATCAGAATAAACTCTTCCCTTTGATGGGAGAGACTCAAGCAGTGTAAACTCTCCCCTTTAAAGGGGAGACTCTGAATCAGAATAAACTCTCCCCTGGATAGGTGAGACTCTGTACCAGAATAAACTCTCCCGCTTGAAAAATTAGACTCTGTATCAGAATAAACTCTACCCTAGATGGGTGAGATTCTGTAGCAGAATAAACTCTCCCACTTCATGTGGTACACTCAGTAGCAGAATGCACTCTCCCGCTTGAAAGGCTAGACCATGTACCAGAATAAACCCTCTCCCTTGAAGGGGAGACTCTGTATAAGAATAAATTCTACCCTTGATGGGGGAGATTCTATAGCAGAATAAACTCTCCCCCTTCATGTGTGAGACTCTGTATCAGAAAAACTCTCCCCTTGATGGGTGAGATTCTGTATCAGAATAAACTCTTCCCTTTGATGGGAGAGACTCTAGCAGAGTAAACTCTCCCATTTAAAGGGGAGACTCTGTATCAGAATAAACTCTCCCCTTGATGGGGGGACTCTGTACCAGAATAAGCTCTCCCCCTTGAAAAATGAGATTTTGTAGCAGAATAAGCTCTCCCCATTGAAGGGGGAATCTCTGTATCAGAATAAACTTTGCCCCTTAAAGGGGAGACACTGTGTCAGAATACACTCTCCCCATTGAAGGGGGACACTCTTTAGCAGAATAAACCCTGCCCCTTAAAAAAGTAGACTAAGGAGACTGTATCAGAATAAACTCTCCCCATTGATGGGGGATTTTCTGTAGCAGAATACACTCTCCCCCTTGATAGGGGAGACTCGGTAGCAGCTTAAACTCTCCCCCTTGAAAGCGGAGACTCAGTACCAGAGTAAACTCTGCCCCTTGAGGGGAGACACTGTGTCAGAATAAACTGTTCCCATTGAAAGGGAAGAGTCTGCAGCAGAATACACTATCGTCCTTGAAAAAGGAGACTCTGTATCAGTATAAACTCTCCCCTTGATGGGGAGCTCTGTATCAGAATAAACTCTCCTCCTTCAGTGTTGGCGGGTTCTGTATCAGAATAAACTCTCCCATTGAAAGGGGGAGTCTGCATCAGAATAAACTCTCCCCTTTGATTAGTTCAGTTTAGTTTGTTTATTTATAAAGCGCATCTGAACCCTCAGGTAACTGGGCGCATAATCATGTGTACAGCAGGGTTACATATCGTTGCCCGCACATCATAGTACAACAGACAGAGCGTACATTGTTCCAAGCTCTGAATATTTACATACAAGAGTAAAATATACCAAGAACAGTATGTACAGAGAATGTGCAAAGAGAAAAAAACAAGTTACAGTGGCTAAAGCGGACCGGGTTACAGGTTGGTCCTGACTATAATGTAGGTATAGTGAACATTACTCTTGATGGGAGAGACTCTGTAGCAGAAGAAACTCTCCCCCTTGAAAGATGAGACTCTTTATCAGAATTAACTTTCCCCTTGATGAGGACACTGTATCAGAATAAACACTCCCCCTTGATGGCGGACACTCTGTAGCAGAATAAACTCTCCTCCTTAAAGGTGATACGCTCTACCAGAATAAGCTTTCCACCTTGAAGGGGGAGACTCTATATCAGAATAAACTCCCCACTTGATGGGTGGGATTCTTTATCAGAATAAACTCTCCCCCTTAAAGGGGAGACTCTGTACCAGAATAAACTCACCCCCTTGAAGGGGGAGACTCTGTATCAGAATAAACTCTACACCTGATGGGGGAGATTCGGTAGCAAAATAAACTCTCCCACTTCATGTGGGAGACTCAGTAGAAGAATACATTCTCCCGCTTGAAAGGCTAGAGCATGTTCCAGAATAAACCATCTCCCTTGAAGGGGAGACTCTGTATCAGAATAAACTCTCCCCCTTTAAAGGGGAGACTATGTATCAGAATAAACTCTCCCCTTGATGGGGGGGACTCTGTAGCAGAGTAAGCTCTCCCCTTTAAAGGGGAGATTCTGTATCAGAATAAACTCTCCCCTTGATAAGGGAGACTCTGTAC
Source organism: Ambystoma mexicanum (assembly GCF_040938575.1). Taxonomy (NCBI): domain Eukaryota; kingdom Metazoa; phylum Chordata; class Amphibia; order Caudata; family Ambystomatidae; genus Ambystoma; species Ambystoma mexicanum. The sequence continues at coordinate 1,371,161,290 of NC_090930.1, forward strand.
CGGAATAAACTCTCCCCCTTTAAAAATTAGACTCTGTATCAGAATAAACTCTACACCTGATGGGGGAGATTCGGTAGCAAAATAAACTCTCCCACTTCATGTGGGAGACTCAGTAGAAGAATACATTCTCCCGCTTGAAAGGCTACAGCACGTTCCAGAATAAACCATCTCCCTTGAAGGGGAGACTCTGTATCAGAATAAACTCTCCCCCTTTAAAGGGGAGACTATGTATCAGAATAAACTCTCCCCTTGATGGGGGGGACTCTGTAGCAGAGTAAGCTCTCCCCTTTAAAGGGGAGATTCTGTATCAGAATAAACTCTCCCCTTGATAAGGGAGACTCTGTACCGGAAAAAACTCTCCCCCTTGAAAAATTAGACTCTGCATCAGAATAAACTCTACCCCTGATGGGGGAGATTCGGTAGCAGAATAAACTCTCCCAATTCATGTGGGAGACTCAGTAGCAGAATACACTTTCCCGCTTGAAAGGCTACAGAATGTTCCAGAATAAACCCTCTCCCTTGAAGGGGAGGCTCTGTATCAGAATACAATCTGCCCATTGATGGGGGAGGTTCTGTATCAGAAAAAACTCTCCCCTTGATGGGGGGACTGTGTACCAGAATAAGCTCTCCCCCTTGAAAAATGAGACTCTGTATCAGAATAAATTCTACATCTTGATGGGGGAGATTTGATAGCAGAATAAACTCTCCCCCTTCATGTGGGAGACTCTGTATCAGAATAAACTCTCCCCCTTTAAAGGGGAGACTATGTATCAGAATAAACTCTCCCCTTGATGGGGGGACTCTGTACTAGACTAAGCACACCCCCTTGAAAAATGAGACTCTGTATCAGAATACATTCTACCCTTGGTGGGGGAGATTCTATAGCAGAATAAACTCTCCCCCTTTATGTGGGAGACTCTCTATCAGAAAAAACTCTCCCCTTGATGGGTGAGAATCTGTATCAGAATAAACTCTCCCCCTTGAAAAATTAGACTCTGTCCCAGAATAAACTCTTCCCCTTGAAAAATTAGACTCTGAATCAGAATAAACTCTTCCCTTGATGGGTGAGATTCTGTAGCAGAATAAACTCTCCCACATCATGTGGTAGACTCAGAGCAGAATACACTCTCCCGCGTGAAAGGCTAGACCATGTACCAGAATAAACCCTATTTGAAGGGGAGACTCTGTATCAGAATAAATTCTACTCTTGATGGAGGAGACTTTGTACCAGAATAAACTCACCCCCTTGAAGGGGGAGAATCTGTATCATTATAAACTCTCCCCTTGAGGGGGGAGATTCTGCATCAGAATAAACTCTCCCCTTGATGGGGGAGATTCTGCATCAAAATAAAATCTCTGCCTTAATGGGGGAGACTCTGTAGAAGAATAAACTCTCACCCTTGAAACGGGAGAGTCTGCATCAGAATAAACTCTCCACTTTGATGGGAGAGACTCTGTAGCAGAGTAAACTCTCCCCTTTAAAGGGGAGACTCTGTATCAGAATAAACTTTACTCCTGATGGGAGAGATTCGGTAGCAGAATAAACTCTCCCACTTCATGTGGGAGACTCAGTTAAAGAATACACTCTCCCGCTTGAAAGGCTAGAGCATGTTCCAGAATAAACCCTCTCCTTTGAAGGGGAGACTCTATCAGAATACAATCTCCCCATTGATGGGGGAGGTTCTGTATCAGAAAAAACTCTCCCCTTGATGGGGGGACTCTGTACCAGAATAAGCTCTCCCCCTTGAAAAATGAGACTCTGTATCAGAATAAATTCTACATCTTGATGGGGGAGATTCTATAGCAGAATAAACTCTCCCCCTTCATGTGGGAGACTCTGTATCAGAATAAACTCTCCCCTTGATGGGTGAGATTCTGTATCAGAATAAACTCTTCCCTTTGATGGGAGAGACTCAAGCAGTGTAAACTCTCCCCTTTAAAGGGGAGACTCTGAATCAGAATAAACTCTCCCCTGGATAGGTGAGACTCTGTACCAGAATAAACTCTCCCGCTTGAAAAATTAGACTCTGTATCAGAATAAACTCTACCCTAGATGGGTGAGATTCTGTAGCAGAATAAACTCTCCCACTTCATGTGGTACACTCAGTAGCAGAATGCACTCTCCCGCTTGAAAGGCTAGACCATGTACCAGAATAAACCCTCTCCCTTGAAGGGGAGACTCTGTATAAGAATAAATTCTACCCTTGATGGGGGAGATTCTATAGCAGAATAAACTCTCCCCCTTCATGTGTGAGACTCTGTATCAGAAAAACTCTCCCCTTGATGGGTGAGATTCTGTATCAGAATAAACTCTTCCCTTTGATGGGAGAGACTCTAGCAGAGTAAACTCTCCCATTTAAAGGGGAGACTCTGTATCAGAATAAACTCTCCCCTTGATGGGGGGACTCTGTACCAGAATAAGCTCTCCCCCTTGAAAAATGAGATTTTGTAGCAGAATAAGCTCTCCCCATTGAAGGGGGAATCTCTGTATCAGAATAAACTTTGCCCCTTAAAGGGGAGACACTGTGTCAGAATACACTCTCCCCATTGAAGGGGGACACTCTTTAGCAGAATAAACCCTGCCCCTTAAAAAAGTAGACTAAGGAGACTGTATCAGAATAAACTCTCCCCATTGATGGGGGATTTTCTGTAGCAGAATACACTCTCCCCCTTGATAGGGGAGACTCGGTAGCAGCTTAAACTCTCCCCCTTGAAAGCGGAGACTCAGTACCAGAGTAAACTCTGCCCCTTGAGGGGAGACACTGTGTCAGAATAAACTGTTCCCATTGAAAGGGAAGAGTCTGCAGCAGAATACACTATCGTCCTTGAAAAAGGAGACTCTGTATCAGTATAAACTCTCCCCTTGATGGGGAGCTCTGTATCAGAATAAACTCTCCTCCTTCAGTGTTGGCGGGTTCTGTATCAGAATAAACTCTCCCATTGAAAGGGGGAGTCTGCATCAGAATAAACTCTCCCCTTTGATTAGTTCAGTTTAGTTTGTTTATTTATAAAGCGCATCTGAACCCTCAGGTAACTGGGCGCATAATCATGTGTACAGCAGGGTTACATATCGTTGCCCGCACATCATAGTACAACAGACAGAGCGTACATTGTTCCAAGCTCTGAATATTTACATACAAGAGTAAAATATACCAAGAACAGTATGTACAGAGAATATGCAAAGAGAAAAAAACAAGTTACAGTGGCTAAAGCGGACCGGGTTACAGGTTGGTCCTGACTATGCTGTAGGTATAGTGAACATTACTCTTGATGGGAGAGACTCTGTAGCAGAAGAAACTCTCCCCCTTGAAAGATGAGACTCTTTATCAGAATTAACTTTCCCCTTGATGAGGACACTGTATCAGAATAAACACTCCCCCTTGATGGCGGACACTCTGTAGCAGAATAAACTCTCCTCCTTAAAGGTGATACGCTCTACCAGAATAAGCTTTCCACCTTGAAGGGGGAGACTCTATATCAGAATAAACTCCCCACTTGATGGGTGGGATTCTTTATCAGAATAAACTCTCCCCCTTAAAGGGGAGACTCTGTACCAGAATAAACTCACCCCCTTGAAGGGGGAGACTCTGTATCAGAATAAACTCTCCCCTTGAGGGGGGAGATTCTGCATCAGAATAAACTCTGCCCTTGATGGGGGGATTCTGCATCAAAATAAAATCTCCCCCTTGATGGGGAGACTTTGTAGAAGAATAAACTCTCAACCTTGAAAGGGGAGAGTCTGCATCCGAATAAACTCTCCCCTTTGATGGGAGAGAATCTGTAGCAGAGTAAACTCTCACCTTTGAAGGGGAGACCCTGTATCAGAATAAACTCTCCTCTTGATGGTGGAGAATCTGTATCAGAACAAACTCTCCTCCTTCAAGGGGGGGGTTCCGTATGAGAATGAACACTCCCTTTGATGTGGGAGATTATGTAGCAGAATAAACTCTCCCCATTGAAAGGGGAATCTCTGTACCAGAATAAACTTTGCCCCTTAAAGGGAGACATTGTGTCAGAAGACACTCTGCCCATTGAAGGGGACATTCTGTAGCAGAATAATCCCTGCCCCTTAAAAAATGAGACTGTATCACAATAAACTCTCTCCATTGATGGGGGAGATTCTGTAGCAGAATACACTCTCCCCCTTGATGAGGGAGATTCTGTAGCAGAATACACTCTCCCCCTTGAAGAGGGAGACTCTGTAGAAGCTTAAATTCTCCCCCTTGAAAGCGGAGACTCAGTACCAGAGTAAACTCTGCCCCTTGAAGGGGAGACACTGTGTCAGAATAAACTGTTCCCATTGAATGGGGAGCGTCTGCAGCAGAATGCACTATCGCCCTTGAAAAAGGAGACTCTGTATCACAATAAACTCTCCCCTTGAAGGGGGAGATTCTGTATCAGAATACACTCCCCCCTTAATGGGGAGACTCTGTATCAGAATAAACTCTCCACCTTGAAAGGGGAGACTCTGTACCAGAATAAATTCTGCCCCTTGAAGAGGAGACACTGTGTCAGAATAAAGTCTCTCCATTGAAGGGTGAGATCCTCTAGCAGAATAATTTCTCGTGCTTGATGGGGGAGAGTCTGTAACAGAATAAACTCCTCCCCTTCATAGGGGAGACTCTGCAACTGAATAAACTCTCCCCCTTGAAGGTGGAAACTCCATATCAGAATAAAATCGCCCATTAGTAGGGGAGATTCTGTATCAGAATAAACTCTCCCCCTTGAATGGGGATACTCTGTAGCAGAATAAACTATCCTCCTTAAAGGGGATACTCTCTACCATAATAAACTTTCCCCCTTGAAATGGGAGACTGCATCAGAATAAACTCCCCCTTGATGAGGGAGATTCTGCATAAAAACAAAATCTCCCCCTTGATGGGGGAGACTCTGTAGAAGAATAAACTCTCACCCTTGAAAGGGGAGAGTCTGCTTCAAAATAAACTCTCCCGTTTGATGGGAGAGACTCTGTAGCAGAGTAAACTCTCCCCTTTAAAGGGGAGACTCTGTACCAGAATAAACTCCCCCCCCCTTGAAAAATGAGCCTCTGTATCAGAATAAACTCTAGCCATGATGGGGGAGATTCTGTAGGAGAATAAACTCTCCCACCTCATGTGGGAGACTCAGTAGCATAATACACGCTACCGCTTGAAAGGCTAGACTATGTACCAGAATAAAGCCTCTCCCTTGAAGGGGAGACTCTGTATCAGAATACAATCTCCCCATTGATGGGGGAGGTTCCATATCAGAATAAACTCTCCTCTTGATGGGGGAGATTCTGTAGCAGAATAAACTCTCCCCATTGAAATGGTAAATTCTGTACCAGAATAAACTATGCCCCTTGAAGGGGAGATACTTGGTCACAATAAACTCTCCCCAATGAAGTGGGACACTCGGTAGAATAATACATTTTCCCCTTAGAAAAAGAATATTGTATCAGAATAAACATTCCCCTTGATGGGGGAGATTTTGTAGCATAATAAACTCTCCCCTTGATGGGGGAGACTCTGTATCAGAATAAACTCTCCACCTTGAAAGCAGAGACTCTGTACCAGAATAAATTCTGCCCCTTGAAGAGGAGACACTGTGTCAGAATAAAGTCTCTCCATTGAAGTGTGAGATCCTCTAGCAGAATAATTTCTCGTGCTTGATGGGGGAGAGTCTGTAACAGAATAAACTCCTCCCCTTCAAGGGGGAGACTCTGTACCTGAATAAATTCTCCCCCTTGAAGGTGGAAACTCCATATCAGAATAAAATCGCCCATTAGTGGGGGAGATTCTGTATCAGAATAAACTCTCCCCCTTGATGGGGGATACTCTGTAGCAGAATAAACTATCCTCCTTAAAAGGGATACTCTCTACCATAATAAACTTTCCCCCTTGAAGGGGGAGACTGCATCCGAATAAACTATCCACTTTGATGGGAGAGACTCTGTAGCAGAAGAAACTCTCCCCCTTGAAAGGTGAGACTCTGTATCACAATAAACTCTACCCTTGATGGTGAATCTGTACCAGAATAAACTCACACCCTTGAAGGGGGGGACTATGTATCAGAATAAACTCTCCCCTTGAGGGGGGAGATTCTGCATCAGAACAAAATCTCCCCGTGATGGGGGAGATTCTGCATCAAAATAACATCTCCCCCTTAATGGGGGAGACTCTGTAGAAGAATAAACTATCACCCTTGAAAGGGGAGAGTCTGCATCAGAATAAACTCTCCACTTTGATGGGAGAGACTCTGTAGCAGAGTAAACTCTCCCCTTTAAAGGGGAGACTCTATATCAGAATAAACTCTACCCTTGATGGGTGGGATTCTGTTTCAGAATAAACTCTCCCCCTTAAAGGGGAGACTCTGTACCAGAATAAACTCACCCCCTTGAAGGGGGAGACTCTGTATCAGAATAAACTCTCCCCTTCAGGGGGAGATTCTGCATCAGAATAAACTCTCCCCTTTGATGGGAGAGAATCTAGCAGAGTAAACTCTCCCCTTTAAATGTGGAGACTCTGTATCAGAATAAACTCTCCCCTTGATAGGGGAGACTCCGTACTGGAATAAACTCTCCCCCTTGAAAAATTAGACTCTGTATCAGAATAAACTCTACCGCTGATGGGGGAGATTCGGTAGCAAAATAAACTCTCCCACTTCATGTGGGAGACTCAGTAGAAGAATACACTCTCCCGCTTGAAAGGCTAGAGCATGTTCCAGAATAAACCCTCTCCCTTGAAGGGGAGACTCTGTATCAGAATAAACTCTCCCCCTTTAAAGGGGAGACTATGTATCAGAATACACTCTCCCCTTGATGGGGGGACTCTGTAGCAGAGTAAACTCTCCCCTTTAAAGGGGAGACTCTGTATCAGAATAAACTCTTCCCTTGGTAAGGGAGACTCTGTACCGGAATAAACTCTCCCCCTTGAAAAATTAGACTCTGTATCAGAATAAACTCTACACCTGATGGGGGAGATTCGGTAGCAAAATAAACTCTCCCACTTCATGTGGGAGACTCAGTAGAAGAATACACTCTCCCGCTTGAAAGGCTAGAGCATGTTCCAGAATAAACCCTCTCCCTTGAAGGGGAGACTCTGTATCAGAATAAACTCTCCACCTTTAAAGGGGAGACTATGTATCAGAATACACTCTCCCCTTGATGGGGGGACTCTGTAGCAGAGTAAACTCTCCCCTTTAAAGGGGAGACTCTGTATCAGAATAAACTCTTCCCTTGGTAAGGGAGACTCTGTACCGGAATAAACTCTCCCCCTTGAAAAATTAGACTCTGTATCAGAATAAACTCTACCGCTGATGGGGGAGATTCGGTAGCAAAATAAACTCTCCCACTTCATGTGGGAGACTCAGTAGAAGAATACACTCTCCCGCTTGAAAGGCTAGAGCATGTTCCAGAATAAACCCTCTCCCTTGAAGGGGAGACTCTGTATCAGAATAAACTCTCCCCCTTTAAAGGGGAGACTATGTATCAGAATACACTCTCCCCTTGATGGGGGGACTCTGTGGCAGAGTAAACTCTCCCCTTTAAAGGGGAGACTCTGTATCAGAATAAACTCTTCCCTTGGTAAGGGAGACTCTGTACCGGAATAAACTCTCCCCCTTGAAAAATTAGACTCTGTATCAGAATAAACTCTACACCTGATGGGGGAGATTCGGTAGCAAAATAAACTCTCCCACTTCATGTGGGAGACTCAGTTGCAGAATACACTCTCCCGCTTGAAAGGATAGAGCATGTTCCAGAATAAACCCTCTCCCTTGAATGGGAGACTCTGTATCAGAATACAATCTCCCCTTGATAGGGGAGACTCCGTACTGGAATAAACTCTCCCCCTTGAAAAATTAGACTCTGTATCAGAATAAACTCTACCGCTGATGGGGGAGATTCGGTAGCAAAATAAACTCTCCCACTTCATGTGGGAGACTCAGTAGAAGAATACACTCTCCCGCTTGAAAGGCTAGAGCATGTTCCAGAATAAACCCTCTCCCTTGAAGGGGAGACTCTGTATCAGAATAAACTCTCCCCCTTTAAAGGGGAGACTATGTATCAGAATACACTCTCCCCTTGATGGGGGGACTCTGTAGCAGAGTAAACTCTCCCCTTTAAAGGGGAGACTCTGTATCAGAATAAACTCTTCCCTTGGTAAGGGAGACTCTGTACCGGAATAAACTCTCCCCCTTGAAAAATTAGACTCTGTATCAGAATAAACTCTACACCTGATGGGGGAGATTCGGTAGCAAAATAAACTCTCCCACTTCATGTGGGAGACTCACTAAAAGAATACACTCTCCCGCTTGAAAGGCTAGAGCATGTTCCAGAATAAACCCTCTCCCTTGAAGGGCAGACTCTGTATCAGAATAAACTCTCCCGCTTTAAAGGGGAGACTATGTATCAGAATAAACTCTCCCCTTGATGGGGGGGACTCTGTAGCAGGGTAAGCTCTCCCCTTTAAAGGGGAGATTCTGTATCAGAATAAACTCTCCCCTTGATAAGGGAGACTCTGGACCGGAAAACACTCTCCCCCTTGAAAAATTAGACTCTGTATCAGAATAAACTCTACCCCTGATGGGGGAGATTCGGTAGCAGAATAAACTCTCCCAATTCATGAGGGAGATTCAGTAGCAGAATACACTCTCCCGCTTGAAAGGCTACAGCATGTTCCAGAATAAACCCTCTCCCTTGAAGGGGAGACTCTGTATCAGAATACAATCTGCCCATTGATGGGGGAGGTTCTGTATCAGAAAAAACTCTCCCCTTGATGGGGGGACTCTGTACCAGAATAAGCTCTCCCCCTTGAAAAATGAGACTCTGTATCAGAATAAATTCTACATCTTGATGGGGGAGATTTGATAGCAGAATAAACTCTCCCCCTTCATGTGGGAGACTCTCTATCAGAAAAAACTCTCCCCTTGATGGGTGAGATTCTGTATCAGAATAAACTCTTCCCTTTGATGGGAGAGACTCTAGCAGAGTAAACTCTCCCCTTTAAAGGAGAGACTCTGTATCAGAATAAACTCTCCCCTTGATAGGGGGGACTCTGTACCAGAATAAACTCTCCCCCTTGAAAAATTAGACTCTGTATCAGAATAAACTCTACCCTTGATGGGTGAGATTCTGTAGCAGAATCAACTCTCCCACTTCATGTGGTATACTCAGAGCAGAATACACTCTCCCGCGTGAAAGGCTAGACCATGTACCAGAATAAACCCTCTCCCTTGAAGGGGAGACTCTGTATCAGAATAAATTCTACCCTTGATGGAGGAGACTTTGTACCAGAATAAACTCACCCCCTTGAAGGGGGAGAATCTGTATCATTATAAACTCTCCCCTTGAGGGGGGAGATTCTGCATCAGAATAAACTCTCCCCTTGATGGGGGAGATTCTGCATCAAAATAAAATCTCTGCCTTAATGGGGGAGACTCTGTAGAAGAATAAACTCTCACCCTTGAAACGGGAGAGTCTGCATCAGAATAAACTGTCCACTTTCATGGGAGAGACTCTGTAGCAGAGTAAACTCTCCCCTTTAAAGGGGAGACTCTGTATCAGAATAAACTCTCCCCTTGATAGGGGAGACTCTGTACCGGAATAAACTCTCCCCTTGAAAAATTAGACTCCGTATCAGAATAAACTCTACCCCTGATGGGGGAGATTCGGTAGCAGAATAAACTCTACCACTTCATGTGGGAGACTCAGTAGCAGAATACACTCTCCCGCTTCAAAGGCTAGAGCATGTTCCAGAATAAACCATCTCCCTTGAAGTGGAGACTATGTATCTGAATAAACTATCCCCCTTTAAAGGGGAGACTATGTATCAGAATACACTCTCCCCTTGATGGGGGGACTCTGTACCAGAATAAGCTCTCCCCCTTGAAAAATGAGACTCTGTATCAGAATGCATTCTTCCCTTGATGGGGGAGATTCTATAGCAGAATAAACTCTCCCCCTTCATGTGGGAGACTCTGTATAAAAAAAACTCTCCCCTTGATGGGTGAGATTCTGTATCAGAATAAACTCTTCCCTTTGATGGGAGAGACTCTAGCAGAGTAAACTCTCCCCTTTAAAGGGGAGACTCTGTATCAGAATAAACTCTCCCTTTGATAGGGGAGACTCTGTACCAGAATAAACTCTCCCCCTTGAAAAATTAGACTCTGTATCAGAATAAACTCTACCCTTGATGGGTGAGATTCTGTAGCAGAATAAACTCTCCCGCTTGAAAGGCTAGACCATATACCAGAATAAACCCTCTCCCTTGAAGGGGAAACTCTGTATCAGAATATATTCTACCCTTGATGGGGGAGATTCTATGGCAGAATAAACTTTCCGCCTTCATGTGGGAGACTCTGTATCAGAAAAACTCTCCTCGTGATGGGTGAGATTCTGTATCAGAATTAACTCTTCCCTTTGATGGGAGAGACTCTAGCAGAGTAAACTCTCCCATTTAAAGGGGAGACTCTGTATCAGAATAAACTCTCCCCCTTGAAAAATTAGACTCTGTATCAGAATAAACTCTACCCTTGATGGGTGAGATTCTGTAGCAGAATAAACTCTCCCACTTCATGTGGTAGAATCAGTAGCAGAATACACTCTACCGCTTGAAAGGCTAGACCATGTACCAGAATAAACCCTCTCCCTTGAAGAGGAGATTCTGTATCAGAAAAACTCTCCCCTTGATGGGTGAGATTCTGTATCAGAATAAATTCTTCCCTTTGATGGGAGTGACTCTAGCAGAGTAAACTCTCCCATTTAAAGGGGAGACTCTGTATCAGAAAAAACTTGACCCTTGATGGGGGGACTCTGTACCAGAATAAGCTCTCCCCCTTCAAAAATGAGACTCTGTAACAGAATAAATTCTACCCTGGATTGGGGAGATTCTATAGCAGAATAAACTCTCCCCCTTCATGTGGGAGACTGTGTACCAGAATGAACTCTCCCCATTGAAAGGGGTATCTCTGTACCAGAATAAACTTTGCCCCTTAAAGGGGAGACACTGTGTCAGAATACACTCTCCCCATTGAAGGGGGACACTCTTTAGCAGAATAAACCCTGCCCCTTAAAAAAGGAGACTAAGGAGACGGTATCAGAATAAACTCTCCCCATTGATGGGGGATTTTCTGTAGCAGCTTAAACTCTCCCCCTTGAAAGGGGAGACTCAGTACCAGAGTAAACTCTGCCCCTTGAGGGGAGACACTGTGTCAGAATAAACTGTTCCCATTGAAGGGGAAGAGTCTGCAGCAGAATACACTATCGCCCTTGAAAAAGGAGACTCTGTATCAGTATAAACTCTCCCCTTGATGGGGAGCTCTGTATCATAATAAACCCTCCTTCTTCAGTGTTGGCGGGTTCTGTATCAGAATAAACTCTCCCATTGAAAGGGGGAGTCTGCATCAGAATAAACTTTCCCCTTTGATGGGAGAGACTCTGTAGCAGAAGAAACTCTCCCCCTTTAAAGATGAAATTCTTTATCAGATTCAACTCTCCCCTTGATGGGGACACTGTATCAGAATAAACTCTCCCCCTTGATGGCGGACACTCTGTAGCAGAATAAACTCTCCCCCTTAAAGGTGGTACGCTCTACCGGAATAAGCTTTCCAACTTGAAGGGGGAGACTCTATATCAGAATAAACTCTCCCCTTGATGGGTGAGACTCTGTACCAGAATAAACTCACCTCCTTGAAGGGGGAGACTCTGTATCAGAATAAACTCTCCCCTTGAGGGGGGAGATTCTGCACCAGAATACACTCTCCCCTTGATGGGGGGATTCCGCATCAAAATAAAATCTCCCCCTTGATGGGGAGACTCTGTAGAAGAATAAACTCTCAACCTTGAAAGGGGAGAGTCTGCATCGGAATGAACTCTCCCCTTTGATGGGAGAGACTCTGTAGCAGAGTAAACCCTCACCTTTGAAGGGGAGACCCTGTATCAGAATAAACTCTCCTCTTGATGGGGGAGACTCTTTATCAGAATAAACTCTCACCCTTGAAACGGGAGAGTCTGCATCAGAATAAACTCTCCCCTTTGATGGGAGAGACTCTGTAGCAGAAGAAACTCTCCCCCTTTAAAGATGAGATTCTTTATCAGATTCAACTCTCCCCTTGATGGGGACACTGTATCAGAATAAACTCTCCCCCTTGATGGCGGACACTCTGTAGCAGAATAAACTCTCCCGCTTAAAAGTGGTACGCTCTACCGGAATAAGCTTTCCAACTTGAAGGGGGAGACTCTATATCAGAATAAACTCTCCCCTTGATGGGTGAGACTCTGTACCAGAATAAACTCACCCCCTTGAAGGGGGAGACTCTGTATCAGAATAAACTCCCCCCTTGAGGGGGGAGATTCTGCACCAGAATACACTCTCCCCTTGATGGGGGGATTCCGCATCAAAATAAAATCTCCCCCTTGATGGGGAGACTCTGTAGAAGAATAAACTCTCAACCTTGAAAGGGGAGAGTCTGCATCGGAATGAACTCTCCCCTTTGATGGGAGAGACTCTGTAGCAGAGTAAACTCTCACCTTTGAAGGGGAGACCCTGTATCAGAATAAACTCTCCTCTTGATGGGGGAGACTCTTTATCAGAATAAACTCTCACCCTTGAAACGGGAGAGTCTGCATCAGAATAAACTCTCCCCTTTGATGGGAGAGACTCTGTAGCAGAGTAAACTCTCCCCTTTAAAGGGGAGACTCTGTATCAGAATAAACTCTCCCCTTGATAGGGGAGATTCTGTACCGGAATAAACTCTCCCCCTTGAAAAATTAGACTCTGTATCAGAATAAACTCTACCCCTGATGGGGGAGATTTGGTAGCAGAATAAACTGGAGACTCAGTAGCAGAACACACTCTCCCGCTTGAAAGGCTAGAGCATGTTCCAGAATAAACCCTCTCCCTTGAATGGGAGACTCTGTATCAGAATACAATCTCCCCATTGATGGGAGAGGTTCTGTATCAGAATAAACTCTCCCCTTGATGGGGGGACTCTGTACCAGAATAAGCTCTCCCCCTTGAAAAATGAGACTCTGTATCAGAATAAATTCTACTCTTGATGGGGGAGATTCTATAGCAGAATAAACTCTCCCCCTTCATGTGGGAGACTCTTTATCAGAATAAACTCTTCCCTTTGATAGGAGAGACTCCAGCAGAGTAAACTCTCCCCTTTAAAGGGGAGACTCTGTACCAGAATACACTCTCCCCTTGATAGGGGATACTCTGTACTGGAATAAACTCTCCCCCTTGAAAAATTAGACTCTGTATCAGAATAAACTCTACCCCTGATGGGCGAGATTCGGTAGCAGAATAAACTCTCCCACTTCATGTGGGAGACTCAGTAGAAGAATACACTCTGCCGCTTGAAAGGCTAGAACATGTTCCAGAATAAACCCTCTCCCTTAAAGGGGAGACTCCGTATCAGAATAAACTCTCCCCCTTTAAAGGGGAGACTCTGTATCAGAATAAACTCTCCCCTTGATAGGGGGGACTCTGTAGCAGAGTAAACTCTCCCCTTTAAAGGGGAGACTGTATCAGAATAAACTCTCCCCTTGGTAGGGGAGACTCTGTACCGGAATAAACTCTCCCCCTTGAAAAATTAGACTCTGTATCAGAATAAACTCTACCCCTGATGGGGGAGATTTGGTAGCAGAATAAACTCTTCCCCTTCATGTGGGAACTCTGTATCAGAATAAACTCTCCCCCTTTAAAGGGGAGACTATGCATCAGAATAAACTCTCCCCTTGATGGGGGGACTCTGTACCAGAATAAGCTCTCCCCCTTCAAAAATGAGACTCTGTATCAGAATACATTCTACCCTTGATGTGGGAGATTCTATAGCAGAATAAACTCTCCCCCTTCATGTGGGAGACTGTATCAGAAAAAACTCTCCCCTTGATGGGTGAAATTCTGTATCAGAATAAACTCTTCCCTTTGATGGGAGAGACTTTAGCAGAGTAAACTCTCCCCTTTAAAGTGGAGACTCTGTATCAGAATAAACTCTCCCCTTGATAGGGGAGACTCTGTGATGGAATAAACTCTCGCCCTTGAAAAATTAGACTCTGTATCAGAATAAACTCTACCCCTGATGGGGAGATTTGGGAGAAGAATAAACTCTCCCACTTCATGTGGGAGACTCATTAGAAGAATACACTCTCCCGCTTGAAAGGCTAGAGCAAGTTCCAAAATAAACCCTCTCCCTTGAAGGGGAGACTCTGTATCAGAATAAACTCTCCCCCTTTAAAGGGGAGACCATGTATCAGAATAAACTCTCACCTTGATGGGGGGGACGCTGTACCAGAATAAGCTCTCCCCCTTGAAGAATGAGACTCTGTATCAGAATACATTCTACCCTTAATGGGATAGATTCTATAGCAGAATAAACTCTCCCCCTTCATGTGGGAGACTCTCTATCAGAAAAATCTCTCCCCTTGATGGGTGAGATTCTGTATCAGAATAAACTCTACCCCTGATGGGGGAGATTCGGTAGCAGAATAAACTCTCCCACTTCATGTGGGAGACTCAGTAGAAGAATACACTCTCCCGCTTGAAAGGCTAGAGCATGTTCAAGAATAAACCCTCTCCCTTGAAGGGGAGACTCTGTATCAGAATAAACTCTCCCCCTTTAAAGGGGAGACTATGTATCAGAATAAACTCTCCCCTTGATGGGGGGACTCTGTACCAGAATAAGCTCTCCCCCTTGAAAAATGAGACTCTGTATCAGAATACATTCTACCCTTGATGGGGGAGATTCTATAGCAGAATAAACTCTCCCCCTTCATGTGGGAGACTCCGTATCAGAAAAACTCTCCCCTTGACGAGTGAGATTCTGTATCAGAATAAACTCTTCCCTTTGATGGGAGAGACTCTGTACTGGAATAAACTCTCCCGCTTGAAAAATTAGACTCTGGGCCTCATTACGACCCTGGCGGTAAGTACCGAACATTACCGCCATAGCGTAATTAACGTTTACGCCATGGCCGGATGCCGTAAAATGCGGCTCATTCCGACCCATCGCGCACGAGCATTACGCCATGGCGGTATTGTCAAGAACGCGATGGCATAAAAGACCCCAAAACGGCCCCACCCGGCATCGTACGCTGTGCAAGGTGCACTACAGCCACCCATTTTAGCGGTGACCGCAAATAGCGGTCCCCGGAAATAAGCGGAAGCGGAAGTAGCGTCATCGCGGCAGAATGGGAAAGAGCACGGCGGCCATCTTTCAAAACACAATCCATTGCCATCCTCCCCAACCATACCACATCTGACCCTGAGACCCATTCAAACCCATCACACACCCAAATACCTACCTAAAAATGCCCAAAGTCGTGAAGAAGGCATGCGATTGGCAGCACCAGGAACGCTTCTTCCGTTTGGAACTAAGCATGCTGGCAGAGACACTCCAGGACAATGCGGCGGTGGTGTTCTCCACCGAAATGACCAGGGCGGCGATTGCAAAAAAGAAAGCCATATGGGCCATGGTGGCACAGCGGGTCAGCGCGGTGGGGACCGTACCCCGCAACCCACAGCAGTGCAGGATTTGGTGGGATGACCTGAGGCTCCGTGTCCGAAGCATCATCTCCGCCAATCGCAACCTGGCCCAGGCTACCGGGGGAAGATATGACTCCCCAATAAAATTCCAACCATGGGAGGAAATATGTGCCAGCACAATAGGCATGGAAAGCATCAAAGGTGTAGGAGGGATGGAAAGAGGAGCGCCGACATCAGGCGATGAAGGTAGGTGCCCCAAATCAAGACATGCTAGAGTCACTGACGTCCATTAATGTGTAGCACAATGTTGCCCTAGAGTGTAAATGCAACACATCAGCTGGACACTGCCCACAGCCACATGCGACCTCCACCCTGTACACATGTAGCATGCACACCCTAATTGCAGACACCCACATGCCTCCATCCGTCATCCACACAGAAAGGAGACAACCTGCATGCCCCTGGCTCAAATGTGCTTCATCTAGCAACCAAAATCTGGTGAATCATTGCCATTCCAATGTCCGCAGACCCATCAATAACGCTATCCCTCCTTTGCCCCACCACAGGCTCCGAATCCAACCACGAGGATGAGGACACCCCTGCCTCAAAAGCAGCCAAGAGGGCCAGGACCACCATGCATAGACCCTCCACCTCAGCTGCAGTGAGGAAGACATCGCAGCAGGCAGAATCATCTGCCAGCACACAGGACGGGCCACCGACAGACACCCAGCAGGCAGCATGCCAGCACCTGCAGCACCACACGTCCCCACAATCTTGGCCACTGTCGGCACCGTTTCTGCAGGGAGCAGCAGCATAGGGGAAACTGCTGCCATAGCAGCATGCTCAGACACTGACACTGATGAGCCCTATGTAGGATGCCCCACTGAGCAGCTTCATTCCCCCTGTCTGTCCTGGGGCAGCCCCCATGAGGATCCCACACAGGGGCATCCAGGAGAAGGGGACTGGCCTCCCACCCCATGCCCTGCAGAAAGTCTGCAGGAGGTGAGCAGCCCCTTCGCGACACCATCTGGAATGGGCATGGCCCAGCAGAGAGAACTTTCCCTTGAGGAGATTGTTTTACGTCAGCAAAAACAGTCCACGCTTCTCAATGAGCATGCTACGGAATGTGGGGGGGCTAGGGCAGCCATAGAACAATCTACGGAGACCCTAAGGGCCGAAATAGAGCGCAGTACGGAGACCCTGAGGGCTGCAATGGAGTCCACCTCAAGGGACATTTGCGGGGAACTTGCCGCCATGCGCCGTGTGCTCACAGAGCTGTCCCACACCCTTCAGGACATGTGTGCCCGTGAGCAGCCAGGGACATCCTCCACTGCAAGTTCTGCCCAGAGCAGCCCTGTCCGACGATCAGGACAGAACCTGCGCTCCACAGGCAGGGGTGCCCCGGGAGCCGGAAGAGGGGGCATGCAATAGCGTGTGCCCACTGTCATAGGCATCTTTAGCCACTCACAGGGTGTGTGTTGGGGTGTTCAGGGGGGAGGGGGTGTGTTGGGGTGTTCAGGGGGGAGGGGGGAGAGGGGAGGGGGTGTGTTGGGGTGTTCAGGGGGGAGGGGGAGGGGTGTGTTGGGGTGTTCAGGGGGGAGGGGGGACAGGGGAAGGGGTGTGTTGGGGTGTTCAGGGGGGAGGGGGGAGGGGGTGTGTTGGGGTGTTCAGGGGGGAGGGGGTGTTGCACAACAATTTACAATTGAAATACACATTTTCCTTTTTCCCAAATCAAATGTGTGGACATTTTCATTGCGTATGTGTGCTTTATTGGTGTACAGTCCACAGTGTGCATGTCCCAGAGACACACAGTGCCCCAAGTGCCGTCTCCATGTGATACACACCAGCCGTGTGTGCTAGAAGCATTGGTTGATGATATCTTGACGCATTTCACGCCCCTCCTGTGCATCGCCTCCTCCATGAGGTGCAGCCCCATCTGCACCCTCCTCATCCTCATCGTCAGGTGGTTGCATTTCTGCGTCAGGGGGCAGGGGCACATTTCGTCTGACGCACATATTGTGTATCATGACACATGCCATGACCATCTTTGCCACCTTCTCATGGCGGTACAGGAGTGCACCACCAGACCTGCTGAGGCAGCGAAACCGTGCCTTCAATAGGCCGAATGCCTGCTCAATGACCACACGGGTACGTGTATGTGCACGGTTGAAGTCCTCCTCGTGCTGGTTCTGTGGGTTCCGGACTGGTGTAAGGAGCCACCTCTTCAGGGGATAGCCTGCATCACCTGTATGTGGGCGAGAATGTATGTGTCAGTCATGACGTCTAATTCAGAACATGATGTGCCACCATGGCTTGCATCCAAATATTACTTTGAACCACTTCTAAATGCACTAATTGATTCACACTATACGACCCGTATATGCTCATGGCTCTCATGGCCTGTTTTGCATGCCATCAACCAATGTATGCAGAGGGCTCGAGTGCCTTGTGAGTGCCCATCCACTGTGTTCGTTCATGCCGTTTGTTTTGGTGGCCTGGCACGTGTCCTGTGATGTCAATGCTCACATCATTGCAACATTGCTGTCGGCCTCATCATGACCCCAGTGAGCAATACTGATGTTGATAGCGACATTTTGCGCGCCCTGCTGTCTGTTTAATGGTGTGTTGATGTTTCTGTCCGTCATGTGCCTCCTTCGTGCGCAGTTATGGGGGACAGGCCTTTCGGTTGATGGTGTTTGTTGACGTGCATGTAGGTGCATTTCGTTGAAGTCAATGTGGTCTGAATTGGTACAATGCACTTGCAGATGTTTGTGTCATGGTTGGGACACAACCTCATTCACATGGTAGGGCTGCATACATCAGGTATTGGGTTTACTGGTGTTGGGTGTAGTTTGGGTTGCTTTAGGGTATGATCTGGCTCCGTTGTCTCTGCTACTCACAGCCAGGTGGAGTATGCATCATCCCCCCCCTTTCAGCCAGGTGGAGTATGCATCATTCCCCCCCCTTTCAGCCAGGTGGAGTATGCATTGGTACGTCGTGCACCTACCCACTTCACATTTCCATGGTCATGACATTAGACTCACCGAGTAGCCAGGATCGTGGGCCTGCATGTTGCTCCATGTAGCGTGGTATCGTGGAGTTCCTCAGGACCATTGAATCATGGGTTGCTCGGGCACAACAATGTGTGATGATCTTGTTGGAGTCACAGACCATTTGCACGTTGATTGAGTGGAATTGTTTCCGGTTGCGGTACGGTACCTCCATGGCACGTGGAACCACCAATTCAACATGGGTGCAGTCGATGGCACCAATGCAACCAGGTATGCCGGCTAGTGCATGGAAACCCACTTTGGTGTTTGCAATCTCCTGGGCAGTCCGTGGTAATGAGATGTGGTCGTCTGTGTGCTCGAGGAGGTCATCGAGCACTTGGATAAGCGTACGTGAGAATAATGGTTGTGAAATGCCATGCAAGTGCCCCACTGTGTGCTGGTAGGTGCCTGTGGCCAGGAAGTGGAGTACAGACATTACCTTCAGTAGGGGTGGGATGGCGGTTGGTTTTTCTATCATGCTGACGATGTCGTTGTGTGTCATGTCTACTATGGCGGTGATGGTGTCCCGGTCCAAACGGTACAGGGTGTGGATCTGCTCAGCAGTGAGGTTGAATGGACTGGCTCTGATGCGTGGGATTGGGGGCTGCCTGCGTGGTGGCACTGGCTGTGCTTGTGGGGCTTGCTGGCCCTGCCTTGCCCTCCTTCTCCTCCTGCGTCTCCTCTGTGCTGCCTGTTGTTGTTGTTGTTGTTGTTGTTGTTGTTGTAGTAGTAGCACTTGCATTGCTATCAGGTCCTCCAGCCCCAACATTGCTAGTCCTATTGGTATCATTGTGGAGTGTGACTGGGTGTGGGAAGGGGTGGGGTGTGCTCTTTTTGTACTTCCTGAGTCTGTATTGCCTCCACCTGTGCTGTTCCTGTGCACCTGTGGCAGCTGGATTCACTTTACATGGCCATTTACGGTTGGTTCGCGATGGCGTAATTAGCACCATGGCGGTAAGGAACTTAACGGGCTGGGTGATGGTGTTAGGTGCATGTCCGCTTGGGTCGGCATTCGCGTGTCTTTCCGCCATGCCGGTAATTACGGTGTGGGAGGTCGCGTGCGCGCGTCCTTGGAGCAGTTAGCGGCAGCGTTAACTACGATGCCGCTAATGGCATCGTAGTTAACGGTCATGGGTCAGAATCGGACCTGGCGGAAAACGATGGCGGTAATCATTTACCGCCATCGTTTTTCACTAACCGTCAGGGTCGTAATGAGGCCCTCTGTATCAGAATAAACTCTCCCCGTGATAGGGGAGACTCTGTACTGGAATAAACTCTCCCCCTTGAAAAATTAGACTCTGTATCAGAATAAACTCTACCCCTGATGGGGGAGATTCGGTAGCAGAATAAACTCTCCCACTTCATGTGGGAGACTCAGTAGAAGAATACACTCTCCCGCTTGAAAGGCTAGAGCATGTTCCAGAATAAACCCTCTCCCTTGAAGGGGAGACTCTGTATCAGAATAAACTCTCCCCCTTTAAAGGGGAGACTATGTACTGGAATAAACTCTCCCCCTTGAAAAATTAGACTCTGTATCAGAATAAACTCTACCCCTGATGGGGGAGATTCGGTAGCAGAATAAACTCTCCCATTTCATGTGGGAGACTCAGTAGAAGAATACACTCTCCCGCTTGAAAGGCTAGAGCATGTTCCAGAATAAACCCTCTCCCTTGAAGGGGAGACTCTGTATCAGAATAAACTCTCCCCCTTTAAAGGGGAGACTATGTATCAGAATAAACCCTCCACTTGATGGGGGGACTCTGTACCAGAATAAGCTCTCCCCCTTGAAAAATGAGACTCTGTATCAGAATACATTCAACCCTTGATGGGGGAGATTCTATAGCAGAATAAACTCTCCCCTTCATGTGGGAGACTCTCTATCAGAAAAATCTCTCCCCTTGATGGGTGAAATTCTGTATCAGAATAAACTCTTCCCTTTGATGGGAGAGACTCTAGCAGAGTAAACTCTCCCGTTTAAAGGGGAGACTCTGTATCAGAATAAACTCTCCCCTTGATAGGGGAGACTCTGTACCAGAATAAACTCTCCCCCTTGATAGGGGAGACTCTGTACTGGAATAAACTCTCCCCCTTGAAAAATTAGACTCTGTATCAGAATAAACTCTACCCCTGATGGGGGAGATTCGGTAGCAGAATAAACTCTCCCACTTCATGTGGGAGACTCAGTAGAAGAATACACTCTCCCGCTTGAAAGGCTAGAGCATGTTCCAGAATAAACCCTCTCCCTTGAAGGGGAGACTCTGTATCAGAATAAACTCTCCCCCTTTAAAGGGGAGACTATGAATCAGAATAAACTCTCCCCTTGATGGGGGGGACTCTGTACCAGAATAAGCTATCCCCCTTGAAAAATGAGACTCTGTATCAGAATATATTCTACCCTTGATGGGGGAGATTCTATAGCTGAATAAACTCTCCCCCTTCATGTGGGAGACTCTCTATCAGAAAAATCTCTCCCCTTGATGGGTGAGATTCTGTATCAGAATAAACTCTTCCCTTTGATGGGAGAGACTCTAGCAGAGTAAACTCTCCCCTTTAAAGGGGAGACTCTGTATCAGAATGAACTCTCCCCTTGATAGGGGAGACTCTGTACCAGAATAAACTCTCCCCCTTGAAAAATTAGACTCTGTATCAGAACAAACTCTACCCTTGATGGGTGAGATTCTGTAGCAGAATAAACTCTCCCACTTCATGTGTTAGAATCAGTAGCAGAATACACTCTCCCGCTTGAAAGGCTAGACCATGTACCAGAATAAACCCTCTCCCTTGAAGGGGAGACTCTGTGTCAGAATACATTCTACCCTTGATGGGGGAGATTCTATAGCAGAATAAACTCTCCCCCTTCATGTGGGAGACTCTGTATCAGAAAAACTCTCCCCTTGATGAGTGAGATTCTGTATCAGAATAAACTCTTCCCTTTGATGGGAGAGACTCTGTACTGGAATAAACTCTCCCCCTTGAAAAATTAGACTCTGTATCAGAAGAAACTCTACCCGTGATGGGGGAGATTCGGTAGCAGAATAAACTCTCCCACTTCATGTGGGAGACTCAGTAGAAGAATACACTCTCCCGCTTGAAAGGCTAGAGCATGTTCCAGAATAAACCCTCTCCCTTGAAGGGGAGACTCTGTATCAGAATAAACTCTCCCCCTTTAAAGGGGAGACTATGTATCAGAATAAACTCTCCGCTTGATGGGGGGACTCTGTACTGGAATAAACTCTCCCCCTTGAATAATTAGACTCTGTATCAGAATAAACTCTACCCCTGATGGGGGAGATTCGGTAGCAGAATAAACTCTCCCACTTCATGTGGGAGACTCAGTAGAAGAATACACTCTCCCGCTTGAAAGGCTAGAGCATGTTCCAGAATAAACCCTCTCCATTGAAGGGGAGACTCTGTATCAGAATAAACTCTCCCCCTTTAAAGGGGAGACTATGTATCAGAATAAACTCTCCCCTTGATGGGGGGGACTCTGTACCAGAATAAGCTCTCCCCCTTGAAAAATGAGACTCTGTATCAGAATACATTCTACCCTTGATGGGGGAGATTCTATAGCTGAATAAACTCTCCCCCTTCATGTGGGAGACTCTCTATCAGAAAAATCTCTCCCCTTGATGGGTGAGATTCTGTATCAGAATAAACTCTTCCCTTTGATGGGAGAGACTCTAGCAGAGTAAACTCTCCCCTTTAAAGGGGAGACTCTGTATCAGAATGAACTCTCCCCTTGATAGGGGAGACTCTGTACCAGAATAAACTCTCCCCCTTGAAAAATTAGACTCTGTATCAGAACAAACTCTACCCTTGATGGGTGAGATTCTGTAGCAGAATAAACTCTCCCACTTCATGTGTTAGAATCAGTAGCAGAATACACTCTCCCGCTTGAAAGGCTAGACCATGTACCAGAATAAACCCTCTCCCTTGAAGGGGAGACTCTGTATCAGAATACATTCTACCCTTGATGGGGGAGATTCTATAGCAGAATAAACTCTCCCCCTTCATGTGGGAGACTCTGTATCAGAAAAACTCTCCCCTTGATGAGTGAGATTCTGTATCAGAATAAACTCTTCCCTTTGATGGGAGAGACTCTGTACTGGAATAAACTCTCCCCCTTGAAAAATTAGACTCTGTATCAGAAGAAACTCTACCCGTGATGGGGGAGATTCGGTAGCAGGATAAACTCTCCCACTTCATGTGGGAGACTCAGTAGAAGAATACACTCTCCCGCTTGAAAGGCTAGAGCATGTTCCAGAATAAACCCTCTCCCTTGAAGGGGAGACTCTGTATCAGAATAAACTCTCCCCCTTTAAAGGGGAGAATATGTATCAGAATAAACTCTCCCCTTGATGGTGGGACTCTGTAGCAGAAGAAACTCTCCCCCTTGAAAGGTGAGACTCTGTATCAGAATAAACTCTACCCTTGATGGTGAATCTGTACCAGAATAAACTCACCCCCTTGAAGGGGGAGACTCTGTATCAGAATAAACTCTACCCTTGAGGGGGGAGATTCTGCATCAGAACAAACTTTCCCCTTGATGGGGGAGATACTGCATCAAAATAAAATCTCCCCCTTAATGGGGGAGACTCTGTAGAAGAATAAACTATCACCCTTGAAAGGGGAGAGTCTGCATCAGAATAAACTCTCCACTTTGATGGGAGAGACTCTGTAGCATAGTAAGCTCTCCCCTTTAAAGGGGAGACTCTATATCAGAATAAACTCTACCCATGATGGGTGGGATTCTGTTTCAGAATAAACTCTCCCCCTTAAAGGGGAGACTCTGTAACAGAATAAACTCACCCTCTTGAAGGGGGAGACTCTGTATCAGAATAAACTCTCCCCTTCAGGGGGAGATTCTGCATCAGAATAAACTCTCCCCTTTGATGGGAGAGACTCTAGCAGAGTAAACTCTCCCCTTTAAAGGGGAGATTCTGTATCAGAATAAACTCTCCCCTTGATAGGGGAGACTCCGTACTGGAATAAACTCTCCCCCTTGAAAAATTAGACTCTGTATCAGAATAAACTCTACCGCTGATGGGGGAGATTCGGTAGCAGAATAAACTCTCCCACTTCATGTGGGAGACTCAGTAGAAGAATACACTCTCCCGCTTCAAAGGCTAGAGCATGTACCAGAATAAACCCTCTCTCTTGAAGGGGAGACTCTGTATCAGAATAAACTCTTCCCCTTTAAAGGGGAGACTATGTATCAGAATAAACTCTCCCCTTGATGGGGGGGACTCTGTAGCAGAGTAAACTCTCCCCTTTAAAGGGGAGACTCTGTATCAGAATAAACTATTCCCTTGGTAAGGGAGACTCTGTACCGGAATAAACTCTCCCCCTTGAAAAATTAGACTCTGTAACAGAATAAACTCTACACCTGATGGGGGAGATTCAGTAGCAGAACAAACTCTCCCAATTCATGTCGGAGACTCAGTAGCAGAATACACTCTCCCGCTTGAAAGGCTACAGCATGTTCCAGAATAAACCCTCTCCCTTGAAGGGGAGACTCTGTATCAGAATACAATCTGCCCATTGTTGGGGGAGGTTCTGTATCAGAATCAACTCTCCCCTTGATGGGGGGGACTCTGTACCAGACTAAGCACACCCCCTTGAAAAATGAGACTCTGTATCAGAATAAATTCTACCCTTGGTGGGGGAGATTCTATAGCAGAATAAACTCTCCCGCTTCATGTGGGAGACTCTCTATCAGAAAAAACTCTCCCCTTGATGGGTGAGATTCTGTATCAGAATAAACTCTTCCCTTTGATGGGAGAGACTCTAGCAGAGTAAACTCTCCCCTTTAAAGGGGAGACTCTGTATCAGAATAAACTCTCCCCTTGATAGGGGAGACTCTGTACCAGAATAAACTCTCCCCCTTGAAAAATTAGACTCTGTATCAGAATAAACTCTATCCTTGATGGGTGAGATTCTGTAGCAGAATAAACTCTCCCACTTCATGTGGTAGACTCAGAGCAGAATACACTCTCCCGCGTGAAAGGCTAGATCATGTACCAGAATGAACCCTCTCCCTTGAAGGGGAGACTCTGTATCAGAATAAATTCTACCCTTGATGGAGGAGACTTTGTACCAGAATAAACTCACCCCCTTGAAGGGGAGAATCTGTATCATTATAAACTCTCCCCTTGAGGGGGGAGATTCTGCATCAGAATAAACTCTCCCCTTGATGGGGGAGATTCTGCATCAAAATAAAATCTCTGCCTTAATGGGGGAGACTCTGTAGAAGAATAAACTCTCACTCTTGAAATGGGAGAGTCTGCATCATAATAAACTCTCCACTTTGATGGGAGAGACTCTGTAGCAGAGTAAACTCTCCCCTTTAAAGGGGAGACTCTGTATCAGAATAAACTCTCCCCTTGATAGGGGAGACTCTGTAACGGAATAAACTCTCCCCCTTGAAAAATTAGGCTCTGTATCAGAATAAACTCTACCCCTGATGGGGGAGATTCGGTAGCAGAATAACCTCTCCCACTTCATGTGGGAGACTCAGTAGCAGAATACACTCTCCCGCTTCAAAAGCTAGAGCATGTTCCAGAATAAACCCTCTCCCTTGAAGGGGAGACTCTGTACTGGAATAAACTCTCCCCCTTGAAAAATTAGACTCTGTATCAGAATAAACTCTACTCCTGATGGGAGAGATTCGGTAGCAGAATAAACTCTCCCACTTCATGTGGGAGACTCAGAAGAAGAATACACTCTCCTGCTTGAAAGGCTAGAGCATGTTCAGGAATAAACCCTCTCCCTTGAAGGGGAGACTCTGTATCTGAATAAACTCTCCCCCTTTAAAGGGGAGACTATGTATCAGAATACACTCTCCCCATGATGGGGAGGACTCTGTACCAGAATAAGCTCTCCCCCTTGAAAAATGAGACGCTGTTTCAGAATACATTCTTCCCTTGATGGGGGAGATTCTATAGCAGAATAAACTCTCCCCCTTCATGTGGGAGACTCTGTATAAAAAAAACTATCCCCTTGATGGGTGAGATTCTGTATCAGAATAAACTCTTCCCTTTGATGGGAGAGACTCTAGCAGAGTAAACTCTCCCCTTTAAAGGGGAGACTCTGTATCAGAATAAACTCTCCCTTTGATAGGGGAGACTCTGTACCAGAATAAACTCTCCCCCTTGAACAATTAGACTCTCTATCAGAATAAACTCTACCCTTGATGGGTGAGATTCTGTAGCAGAATAAACTCTCCCGCTTGAAAGGCTAGACCATGTACCATTATAAACCCTCTCCCTTAATGGGGAAACTCTGTATCAGAATAAATTCTACCCTTGATGGGGGAGATTCAATAGCAGAATAAACTTTCCCCCTTCATGTAGGAGACTCTGTATCAGAAAAACTCTCCCCGTGATGGGTGAGATTCTGTATCAGAATAAACTTTTCCCTTTGATGGGAGAGACTCTAGCAGAGTAAACTCTCCCATTTAAAGGGGGGACTCTGTATCAGAATAAACTCTCCCCCTTGAAAAATTAGACTCTGTATCAGAATAAATTCTACCCTTGATGGGTGAGATTATGTAGCAGTATAAACTCTCCCACTTCCTGTGGGAGACTCAGAAGAAGAATACACTCTCCTGCTTGAAAGGCTAGAGCATGTTCCAGAATAAACCCTCTCCCTTGAAGGGGAGACTCTGTATCTGAATAAACTCTCCCTCTTTAAAGGGGAGACTATGTATCAGAATACACTCTCCCCTTGATGGGGAGGACTCTGTACCAGAATAAGCTCTCCCCCTTGAAAAATGAGACACTGTATCAGAATACATTCTTCCCTTTATGGGGGAGATTCTATAGCAGAATAAACTCTCCCCCTTCATGTGGGAGACTCTGTATAAAAAAAAACTATCCCCTTGATGGGTGAGATTCTGTATCAGAATAAACTCTTCCCTTTGATGGGAGAGACTCTAGCAGAGTAAACTCTCCCCTTTAAAGGGAAGACTCTGTATCAGAATAAACTCTCCCCCTTGAAAAATTAGACTCTGTATCAGAATAAACTCTACCCTTGATGGGTGAGATTCTGTAGCAGAATAAACTCTCCCGCTTGAAAGGCTAGACCATGTACCAGAATAAACCCTCTCCCTTGAAGGGGAAACTCTGTATCAGAATAAATTCTACCCTTGATGGGGGAGATTCAATAGCAGAATAAACTTTTCCCCTTCATGTGGGAGACTCTGTATAAAAAAAACTATCCCCTTGGTGGGTGAGATTCTGTATCAGAATAAACTCTTCCCTTTGATGGGAGAGACTCTAGCAGAGTAAACTCTCCCCTTTAAAGGGGAGACTCTGTATCAGAATAAACTCTCCCTTTGATAGGGGAGACTCTGTACCAGAATAAACTCTCCTCCTTGAAAAATTAGACTCTCTATCAGAATAAACTCTACCCTTGATGGGTGAGATTCTGTAGCAGAATAAACTCTCCCGCTTGAAAGGCTAGACCATGTACCATTACAAAACCCTCTCCCTTAATGGGGAAACTCTGTATCAGAATAAATTCTACCCTTGATGGGGGAGATTCAATAGCAGAATAAACTTTCCCCCTTCATGTGGGAGACTCTGTATCAGAAAAACTCTCCCCGTGATGGGTGAGATTCTGTATCAGAATAAACTTTTCCCTTTGATGGGAGAGACTCTAGCAGAGTAAACTCTACCATTTAAAGGGGGGACTCTGTATCAGAATAAACTCTCCCCCTTGAAAAATTAGACTCTGTATCAGAATAAATTCTACCCTTGATGGGTGAGATTATGTAGCAGTATAAACTCTCCCACTTCATGTGGGAGACTCAGAAGAAGAATACACTCTCTTGCTTGAAAGGCTAGAGCATGTTCCAGAATAAACCCTCTCCCTTGAAGGGGAGACTCTGTATCTGAATAAACTCTCCCTCTTTAAAGGGGAGACTATGTATCAGAATACACTCTCCCCTTGATGGGGAGGACTCTGTACCAGAATAAGCTCTCCCCCTTGAAAAATGAGACACTGTATCAGAATACATTCTTCCCTTGATGGGGGAGATTCTATAGCAGAATAAACTCTCCCCCTTCATGTGGGAGACTCTGTATAAAAAAAAACTATCCCCTTGATGGGTGAGATTCTGTATCAGAATAAACTCTTCCCTTTGATGGGAGAGACTCTAGCAGAGTAAACTCTCCCCTTTAAAGGGAAGACTCTGTATCAGAATAAACTCTCCCACTTGAAAAATTAGACTCTGTATCAGAATAAACTCTACCCTTGATGGGTGAGATTCTGTAGCAGAATAAACTCTCCCGCTTGAAAGGCTAGACCATGTACCAGAATAAACCCTCTCCCTTGAAGGGGAAACTCTGTATCAGAATAAATTCTACCCTTGATGGGGGAGATTCAATAGCAGAATAAACTTTCCCCCTTCATGTGGGAGACTCTGTATCAGAAAAACTCTCCCCGTGATGGGTGAGATTCTGTATCAGAATAAACTCTTCCCTTTGATGGGAGAGACTCTAGCAGAGTAAACTCTCCCATTTAAAGGGGTGACTCTGTATCAGAATAAACTCTCCCCCTTGAAAAATTAGACTCTGTATCAGAATAAACTCTACCCTTGATGGGTGAGATTCTGTAGCAGAATAAACTCTCCCACTTCATGTTGTAGAATCAGTAGCAGAATACACTCTACCGCTTGAAAGGCTAGACCATGTACCAGAATAAACCCTCTCCCTTGAAGAGGAGATTCTGTATCAGAATAAACTCTCCTCTTGATGGGGGAGACTCTTTATCAGAATAAACTCTCACCCTTGAAACGGGAGAGTCTGCATCAGAATAAACTCTCCCCTTTGATGGGAGAGACTCTGTAGCAGAGTAAACTCTCCCCTTTAAAGGGGAGACTCTGTATCAGAATAAACTCTCCCCTTGATAGGGGAGATTCTGTACCGGAATAAACTCTCCCCCTTGAAAAATTAGACTCTATATCAGAATAAACTCTACCCCTGATGGGGGAGATTCGGTAGCAGAATAAACTGGAGACTCAGTAGCAGAACACACTCTCCCGCTTGAAAGGCTAGAGCATGTTCCAGAATAAACCCTCTCCCTTGAATGGGAGACTCTGTATCAGAATACAATCTCCCCATTGATGGGAGAGATTCTGTATCAGAATAAACTCTCCCCTTGATGGGGGGACTCTGTACCAGAATAAGCTCGCCCCCTTGAAAAATGAGACTCTGTATCAGAAGAAATTCTACTCTTGATGGGGGAGATTCTATAGCAGAATAAACTCTCCCCCTTCATGTGGGAGACTCTGTATCAGAATAAACTCTTCCCTTTGATAGGAGAGACTCTAGCAGAGTAAACGCTCCCCTTTAAAGGGGAGACTCTGTACCAGAATACACTCTCCCCTTGATAGGGGATACTCTGTACTGGAATAAACTCTCCCCCTTGAAAATTAGACTCTGTATCAGAATAAACTCTACCCCTGATGGGCGGGATTCAGTAGCAGAATAAACTCTCCCACTTCCTGTGGGAGACTCAGTCGAAGAATACACTCTGCCGCTTGAAAGGCTAGAACATGTTCCAGAATAAACCCTCTCCCTTAAAGGGGAGACTCTGTATCAGAATAAACTCTCCCCCTTTAAAGGGGAGACTCTGTATCAGAATAAACTCTCCCCTTGATGGGTGGGACTCTGTAGCAGAGTAAACTCTCCCCTTTAAAGGGGAGACTGTATCAGAATAAACTCTCCCCTTGATAGGGGAGACTCTGTACGGAATAAACTCTCCCCCTTGAAAAATTAGACCCTGTATCAGAATAAACTCTACCCTTGATGGGTGAGATTCTGTAGCAGAATAATCTCTCCCACTTCATGTGGTAGACTCAGAGCAGAATACACTCTCCCGCGTGAAAGGCTAGACCATGTACCAGAATTAACCCTCTCCCTTGAAGGGGAGACTCTGTATCAGAATACATTCTACCCTTGATGGAGGAGACTTTGTCCAAGAATAAACTCACCCCCTTGAAGGGGGAGAATCTGTATCATTATAAACTCTTCCCTTGATGGGGGAGATTCTGCATCAAAATAAAATCTCTGCCTTAATGGGGGAGACTCTGTAGAAGAATAAACTCTCAGTCTTGAAATGGGAGAGTCTGCATCATAATAAACTCTCCACTTTGATGGGAGAGACTCTGTAGCAGAGTAAACTCTCCCCTTTAAAGGGGAGACTCTGTATCAGAATAAACTCTCTCCTTGATAGGGGAGACTCTGTACCGGAATAAACTCTCCCCCTTGAAAAATTAGACTCTTTATCAGAATAAACTCTACCCCTGATGGGGGAGATTCGGTAGCAGAATAAACTCTCCCACTTCATGTGGGAGACTCAGTAGCAGAATACACTCTCCCGCTTCAAAGGCTAGAGCATGTTCCAGAATAAACCCTCTCCCTTGAAGGGGAGACTCTGTACTGGAATAAACTCTCCCCCTTGAAAAATTAGACTCTGTATCAGAAAAAACTCTACTCCTGATGGGAGAGATTCGGTAGCAGAATAAACTCTCCCACTTCATGTGGCAGACTCAGAAGAAGAATACACTCTCCTGCTTGGAAGGCTAGAGCATGTTCCAGAATAAACCCTCTCCCTTGAAAGTGAGAATCTGCATCTGAATAAACTCTCCCCCTTTAAAGGGGAGACTATGTATCAGAATACACTCTCCCCTTGATGGGGAGGACTCTGTACCAGAATAAGCTCTCCCCCTTGAAAAATGAGACGCTGTATCAGAATACATTCTTCCCTTGATGGGGGAGATTCTATAGCAGAATAAACTCTCCCCCTTCATGTGGGAGACGCTGTATAAAAAAAACTATCCCCTTGATGGGTGAGATTCTGTATCAGAATAAACTCTTCCCTTTGATGGGAGAGACTCTAGCAGAGTAAACTCTCCCCTTTAAAGGGGAGACTCTGTATCAGAATAAACTCTCCCTTTGATAGGGGAGACTCTGTACCAGAATAAACTCTCCCCCTTGAAAAATTAGACTCTGTATCAGAATAAACTCTACCCTTGATGGGTGAGATTTTGTAGCAGAATAAACTCTCCCGCTTGAAAGGCTATACCATGTACCAGAATAAACCCTCTCCCTTGAAGGGGAAACTATGTATCAGAATAAATTCTACCCTTGATGGGGGAGATTCTATAGCAGAATAAACTTTCCCCCTTCATGTGGGAGACTCTGTATCAGAAAAACTCTCCCCGTGATGGGTGAGATTCTGTATCAGAATAAACTCTTCCCTTTGATGGGAGTGACTCTAGCAGAGTAAACTCTCTCATTTAAAGGGGAGACTCTGTATCAGAAAAAAACTCTACCCTTGATGGGGGGACTCTGTACCAGAATAAGCTCTCCCCCTTGAAAAATGAGACTCTGTAACAGAATAAATTCGACCCTGGATTGGGGAGATTCTATAGCAGAATAAACTCTCCCCCTTCATGTGGGAGACCCTGTACTAGAATAAACTCTCCCCATTGAAAGGGGTATCTCTGTACCAGAATAAACTTTGCCCCTTAAAGGGGAGACACTGTGACAGAATATACTCTCCCCATTGAAGGGGGACACTCTTTAGCAGAATAAACCCTGCCCCTTAAAAAAGGAGACTAAGGAGACGGTATCAGAATAAACTCTCCCCATTGATGGGGGATTTTCTGTAGCAGAATCCACTCTCCCCCTTGATAGGGGAGACTCTGTAGCAGCTTAAACTCTCCCCCTTGAAAGGGGAGACTCAGTACCAGAGTAAACTCTGCCCCTTGAGGGGAGACACTGTGTCAGAATAAACTGTTCCCATTGAAGGGGAAGAGTCTGCAGCAGAATACACTATCGCCCTTGAAAAAGGAGACTATGTATCAGTATAAACTCTCCCCTTGATGGGGAGCTCTGTATCATAATAAACCCTCCTTCTTCAGTGTTGGCGGGTTCTGTATCAGAATAAACTCTCCCCTTTGATGGGAGAGACTCTGTAGCAGAAGAAACTCTCCCCCTTTAAAGATGACATTCTTTATCAGATTCAACTATCCCCTTGATGGGGACACTGTATCAGAATAAACTCTCCCCCTTGATGGCGGACACTCTGTAGCAGAATAAACTCTCCCCCTTAAAGGTGGTACGCTCTACCGGAATAAGCTTTCCAACTTGAAGGGGGAGACTCTATATCAGAATAAACTCTCCCCTTGATGGGTGAGACTCTGTACCAGAATAAACTCAGCCCCTTGAAGGGGGAGACTCTGTATCAGAATAAACTCTCCCCTTGAGGGGGGAGATTCTGCATCAGAATAAACTCTCCCCTTGATGGGGGGATTCCGCATCAAAATAAAATCTCCCCCTTGATGGGGAGACTCTGTAGAAGAATAAACTCTCAACCTTGAAAGGGGAGAGTCTGCATCAGAATAAACTCTCCCCTTTCATGGGAGAGACTCTGTAGCAGAGTAAACACTCACCTTTGAAGGGGAGACCCTGTATCAGAATAAACTCTCCTCTTGATGGGGGAGACTCTTTATCAGAATAAACTCTAACCCTTGAAACGGGAGAGTCTGCATCAGAATAAACTCTCCCCTTGATGGATGAGACTCTGTAGCAGAGTAAACTCTCCCCTTGATAGGGGAGATTCTGTACCGGAATAAACTCTCCCCCTTGAAAAATTAGACTCTGTATCACAATAAACTCTACCCCTGATGGGGGAGATTCGGTAGCAGAATAAACTGGAGACTCAGTAGCAGAACACACTCTCCCGCTTGAAAGGCTAGAGCATGTTCCAGAATAAACCCTCTCCCTTGAATGGGAGACTCTGTATCAGAATACAATCTCCCCATTGATGGGAGAGGTTCTGTATCAGAATAAACTCTCCCCTTGATGGGGGGACTCTGTACCAGAATAAGCTCTCCCCCTTGAAAAATGAGACTCTGTATCAGAATAAATTATACTCTTGATGGGGGAGATTCTATAGCAGAATAAACTCTCCCCCTTCATGTGGGAGACTCTGTATCAGAATAAACTCTTCCCTTTGATAGGAGAGACTCTAGCTGAGTAAACTCTCCCCTTTAAATGGGAGACTCTGTACCAGAATACACTCTCCCCTTGATAGGAGATACTCTGTACTGGAGTAAACTCTCCCCCTTGAAAAATTAGACTCTGTGGGCCTCATTACGACCCAGGCGGTAAGTTACCGCCTGGGCCGTGACTTTACCACCATGGCGTAAACTACGTTTACGCCATGGTGGTTGGCGGACTTACCGCCCCATTCCGACCTTGGCGGGGCGGTAAGTCCCCAATCCCCATTTACCCTTCCCCATTCCCATTTTTGCCCCATAGGGCATAATGGGAGTGGGGAAGGCGTTAATTACGCCACCGTAAATTACGGTGGCGTAATTAACTCCATGGTCCCTTAGCGCCATGGATTTTAACACCTGCTAAAAGCAGGTGTTAAAAGCACCATGGCGCTAGGGGACCTCGTAATTGGCGGTAAGGGGTCGGCGCAGCTAAGGCTGGCGTAAACCCCTTACCGCCAGGGTCGTAATGAGGCCCTGTATCAGAATAAACTCTACCCCTGATGGGCGAGATTCAGTAGCAGAATAAACTCTCCCATTTCATGTGGGAGACTCAGTAGAAGAATACACTCTGCCGCTTGAAAGGCTAGAACATGTTCCAGAAGAAACCCTCTCCCTTAACGGGGAGACTCTGTATCAGAATAAACTCTCCCCCTTTAAAGGGGAGACTATGTATCAGAATAAACTCTCCCCTTGATGGGGGGGCTCTGTAGCAGAGTAAACTCTCCCCTTTAAAGGGGTGACTGTATCAGAATAAACTCTCCCCTTGATAGGGGAGACTCTGTACCGGAATAAACTCTCCCCCTTGAAAAATTAGACTCTGTATCAGAATAAACTCTACCCTTGATGGGGGAGATTTGGTAGCAGAATAAACTCTCCCCCTTCATGTGGGAGACTCTGTATCAGAATAAACTCTCCCCCTTTAAAGGGGAGACTATGTATCAGAATAAACTCTCCCCTTGATGGGGGGACTCTGTACCAGAATAAGCTCTCCCCCTTGAAAAATGAGACTCTGTATCAGAATACATTCTACCCTTGATGGGGGAGATTCTATAGCAGAATAAACTCTCCCCCTTCATGTGGGAGACTCTGTATCAGAAAAAACTCTCCCCTTGATGGGTGAAATTCTGTATCAGAATAAACTCTTCCCTTTGATGGGAGAGACTCTAGCAGAGTAAACTCTCCCCTTTAAAGTGGAGACTCTGTATCAGAATAAACTCTCCCCTTGATAGGGGAGACTCTGTAATGGAATAAACTCTCCCCCTTGAAAAATTAGACTCTGTATCAGAATAAACTCTACCCCTGATGGGGAGATTTGGGAGCAGAATAAACTCTCCCACTTCATGTGGGAGACTCAGTAGAAGAATACACTCTCCCACTTGAAAGGTTAGAGCATGTTCCAGAATAAACTCTCCCCCTTTGAAGGGGAGACTATGTATCAGAATAAACTCTCCCCTTGATGGGGGGGGACGCTGTACCAGAATAAGCTCTCCCCCTTGAAAAATGAGACTCTGTATCAGAATACATTCTACCCTTGATGGGATAGATTCTATAGCAGAATAAACTCTCCCCTTCATGTGGGAGACTCTCTATCAGAAAAATCTCTCCCCTTGATGGGTGAGATTCTGTTTCATAATAAACTCTACCCCTGATGGGGGAGATTCGGTAGCAGAATAAACTCTCCCACTTCATGTGGGAGACTCAGTAGAAGAATACACTCTCCCGCTTGAAAGGCTAGAGCATGTTCCAGAATAAACCCTCTCCCTTGAAGGGGAGACTCTGTATCAGAATAAACTCTCCCCCTTTAAAGGGGAGACTATGTATCAGAATAAACTCTCCCCTTGATGGGGGGGACTCTGTACCAGAATAAGCTCTCCCCCTTGAAACATGAGACTCTGTATCAGAATACATTCTACCCTTGATGGGGGAGATTCTATGGAAGAATAAACTCTCCCCCTTCATGTGGGAGACTCTGTATCAGAAAAACTCTCCCCTTGATGAGTGAGATTCTGTATCAGAATAAACTCTTCCCTTTGATGGGAGAGACTCTGTACTGGAATAAACTCTCCCCCTTGAAAAATTAGACTCTGGGCCTCATTATGACCCTGGCGGTAAGTACCGAACATTACCGCCATGGCATAATTAACGTTTACGCCATGGCCGGATTCCGTAAAATGCGGCACATTCCGACCCATCGCGCACGAGCATTACGCCATGGCGGTAATGTCAAGAACGCGATGGCGTAAAAGACCCCAAAACGGCCACTACCGGCATCATACGCTGTGCAAGGTGCACTACCGCCACCCATTTTAGCGGTCACCGCAATTAGCGGTGTCCGCAAATAGCGGTGACCGCAAATAGCGGTCCCCAGAAATAAGCGGAGGCGGAAGTAGCGTCATCGCGGCGGAATGGGAAAGAGCACGACGGCCATCTTTAAAAACACAATCCATTGCCATCCTCCCCAACCATACCACATCTGACCTTGAGACCCATCCAAACCCATCACACACCCAAATACCTACCTAAAAATGCCCAAATTCGTGAAGAAGGCATGCGATCGACAGCGCCAGGAACGCTTCTCCCGTGAGGAACTAAGCATGCTGGCGGAGACACTCCAGGACAATGCGGCGGTGGTGTTCTCCACCGAAATGACCAGGGCAGCAATTGCAAAAAAGAAAGCCATATGGGCCATGGTGGCACAGCGGGTCAGCGCAGTGGGGACCGTACCCCGCAACCCACAGCAGTGCAGGATTCGGTGGGATGACCTGAGGCTCCGCGTCCGAAGCATCATCTCCGCCAATCGCAACCTGGCCCAGGCTACCGGGGGAAGATATGACTCCCCAATAAAACTCCAACCATGGGAGGAAATATGTGCCAGCACAATAGGCATGGAAAGCATCGAAGGTGTAGGAGGGATGGAAAGAGGAGCGCCGACATCAGGCGATGAAGGTAGGTGCCCCAAATCAAGACATGCTATAGTCACTGACGTCCATTAATGTGTAGCACAATGTTGCCCTAGAGTGTAAATGCAACACATCAGCTGGACACTGCCCACAGCCACATGCGACCTCCACCCTGTACACATGTAGCATGCACACCCTAACTGCAGACACCCACATACCTCCATCCGTCATCCACACAGAAAGGAGACAACCTGCATGCCCCTGGCTCAAATGTGCTTCATCTAGTAACCAAAATCTGGTGAATCATTGCCATTCCAATGTCCGCAGACCCATCAATAATGCTATCCCTCCTTTGCCCCACCACAGGCTCCAAATCCAACCACGAGGATGAGGACACCCCTGCCTCAAAAGCAGCCAAGAGGGCCAGGACCACCATGCATAGACCCTCCACCTCAGCTGCAGTGAGGAAGACATCGCAGCAGGCAGAATCATCTGCCAGCACACAGGACGGGCCACCGACTGGCACCCCAGCAGGCAGCATGCCAGCAGCTGCAGCACCACACGTCCCCACAATCTTGGCCACTGAAGGCACCGTTTCTGCAGGGAGCAGCAGCATAGGGGAAACTGCTGCCATAGCAGCATGCTCAGACACTGACACTGAGGAGCCCTATGTAGGATGCCCTACTGAGCAGCTTCATTCCCCCTGTCTGCCCCAGGGCAGCCCCCATGAGGATCCCACACAGGGGCATCCAGGAGAAGGGGACTGGCCTCCCACCCCATGCCCTGCAGAAAGTCTGCAGGAGGTGAGCAGCCCCTTCGCGACACCATCTGGAATGGGCATGGCCCAGCAGAGTGAACTTTCCCTTGAGAAGATTGTTTTACGTCAGCAACAACTGTCCACGCTCCTCAATGAGCATGCTCCGGAATGTGCGGGGGCTAGGGCAGCCATAGAACAATCTACGGAGACCCTAAGGGCCGAAATAGAGCGCAGTACGGAGACCCTGAGGGCTGCAATGGAGTCCACCTCAAGGGACATTTGCGGGGAACTTGCCGCCATGCGCCGTGTGCTCACAGAGCTGTCCCACACACTTCAGGACATGTGTGCCCGTGAGCAGCCAGGGACATCCTCCACTGCAAGTTCTGCCCAGAGCAGCCCTGTCCAACGATCAGGACGGAACCTGCGCCCCACAGGCACGGGTGCCCCGGGGGCCGGGAGAGGGGGCATGCAATAGCGTGTGCCCACTGTCACAGGCATCTTTAGCCACTCACAGGGTGTGTGTTGGGGTGTTCAGGGGGGAGGGGGAGGGGGTGTGTTGGGGTGTTCAGGGGGGAGGGGGAGGAGGGAGGGGTTGTGTTGGGGTGTTCAGGAGGGAGGGGGAGGGGGTGTGTTGGGGTGTTCAGGGGAGAGGGGGGACGGGGGAGGGGGTGTGTTGGGGTGTTCAGGGGGGAGGGGGTGTTGCACAACAATTTACAATTGAAATACACATTTTCCTTTTTCCCAAATCAAATGTGTGGACATTTTCATTGCGTATGTGTGCTTTATTGGTGTACAGTCCACAGTGTGCATGTCCCAGAGACACACAGTGCCCCAAGTGCCGTCTCCATGTGATACACACCAGCCGTGTGTGCTAGAAGCATTAGTTGATGATATCTTGACGCATTTCACGCCCCTCCTGTGCATCGCCTCCTCCATGAGGTGCGGCCCCATCTGCACCCTCCTCATCCTCATCGTCAGGTGGTTGCATTTCTGCGTCAGGGGGCAGGGGCACATTTCGTCTGACACACATATTGTGTAGCATGACACATGCCATGACCATCTTTGCCACCTTCTCATGGCGGTACAGGAGTGCACCACCAGACCTGCTGAGGCAGCGAAACCGTGCCTTCAATAGGCCGAATGCCTGCTCAATGACCACACGGGTACGTGTATGTGCACGGTTGAAGTCCTCCCCGTGCTGGTTCTGTGGGTTCCGGACTGGTGTAAGGAGGCACCTCTTCAGGGGATAGCCTGCATCACCTGTATGTGGGCGAGAATGTATGTGTCAGTCATGACGTCTAATTCAGAACATGATGTGCCACCATGGCTTGCATCCAAATATTACTTTGAACCACTTCTAAATGCACTAATTGATTCACACTATGCGACCCGTATATGCTCATGGCTCTCATGGCCTGTTTTGCATGCCATCAACCAATGTATGCAGAGGGCTCGAGTGCCTTGTGAGTGCCCATCCACTGTGTTCGTTCATGCCGTTTGTTTTGGTGGCCTGGCACGTGTCCTGTGATGTCAATGCTCACATCATTGCAAAATTGCTGTCGGCCTCATCATGACCCCAGTGAGCAATACTGATGTTGATAGCGACATTTTGCGCGCCCTGCTGTCTGTGTAATGGTGTGTTGATGTTTCTGTCCATCATGTGCCTCCTTTGTGCGCAGTTATGGTGGACAGGCCTTTCGGTTGATGGTGTTTGTTGACGTGCATGTAGGTGCATTTCGTTGAAGTCAATGTGGTCTGAATTGGTACAATGCACTTGCAGATGGTTGTGTCATGGTTGGGACACAACCTCATTCACATGGTAGGGCTGCATACATCAGGTATTGGGTTTACTGGTGTTGGGTGTAGTTTGGGTTGCTTTAGGGTATGATCTGGCTCCGTTGTCTCTGCTACTCACAGCCAGGTGGAGTATGCATCATCCCCCACCCCCTTTCAGCCAGGTGGAGTATGCATCATTCCCCCCCCCTTTCAGCCAGGTGGAGCATGCACTGGTACGTCGTTCACCTACCCACTTCACATTTCCATGGTCATGACATTAGACTCACCGAGTAGCCAGGATCGTGGGCCTGCATGTTGCTCCATGTAGTGTGGTATTGTGGAGTTCCTCAGGACCATTGAATCATGGGTTGCTCCGGGGAATCGGGCACAACAATGTGTGATGATCTTGTTGGAGTCACAGACCATTTGCATGTTGATTGAGTGGAATTGTTTCCGGTTGCGGTACGGTACCTCCATGGCACGTGGAACCACCAATTCAAAATGGGTGCAGTCGATGGCACCAATGCAACCAGGTATGCCGGCTAGTGCATGGAAACCCACTTTGGTGTTTGCAATCTCCTGGGCAGTCCGTGGTAATGAGATGTGGTCGTCTGTGTGCCTGAGGAGTGCATTGAGCACTTGGATAAGCGTACCTGAGAATAATGGTTGTGAAATGCCATGCAAGTGCCCCACTGTGTGCTGGTAGGTGCCTGTGGCCAGGAAGTGGAGTACAGACACTACCTTCAGTAGGGGTGGGATGGCAGTTGGTGTTTCTATCATGCTGACGATGTCGTTGTGTGTTATGTCTACTATGGCGGTGATGGTGTCCCGGTCCAAACGGTACAGGGTGTGGATCTGCTCAGCAGTGAGGCTGAATGGACTGGCTCTGATGCGTGGGATTGGGGGCTGCCTGCCGGTGGCACTGGCTGTGCTTGAGTGGCTTGCTGGCCCTGCCTTGCCCTCCTTCTCCTCCTGCGACTCCTCTGTGCTGCCTGTTGTTGTTGTTGTTGTTGTAGTAGCACTTGCATTGCTATAAGGTCCTCCAGCCCCAACATTGCTAGTCCTATTGGTATCATTGTGGAGTGTGACTGGGTGTGGGAAGGGGTGGGGTGTGCTCTTTTTGTACTTCCTGAGTCTGTATTGCCTCCACCTGTGCTGTTCCTGTGCACCTGTGGCAGCTGGATTCACTTTACATGTCCATTTACGGTTGGTTCGCGATGGCGTAATTAGCACCATGGCGGTAAGGAACTTAACGGGCTGGGTGATGGCGTTAGGTGCATATCCGCTTGGGTCGGCATTCGCGTGCCTTTCCGCCATGCCGGTAATTAAGGTGTGGGAGGTCGCGTGCACGCGTCCTTGGAGGAGTTAGCGGCAGCGTTAACTACGATGCCGCTAATGGCATCGTAGTTAACGGTCACGGGTCAGAATCGGACCTGGCGGAAAACGATGGCGGTAATCATTTACCTATCTTTACAAAGGTCTACCGTTCCCCTTATTTTAACATTCCCTTTCTCTCACGGTTAGGGGATAACCAACATTTTCATCATATAAAGGAGACAGAAAATACATTCCCCACTCAACACTGATCTTTACATATCGTGTGATGCTGAAAGACCCTCTTTATACCAATAGTCTTGAAAAAATAGACCTAGTACTTATTTGTTTTTTTATAATATCAAAAATAGTTTATTTTAATAGGTTGAATCACAACCAAACTTGTTCTTTCATAAAACTAGCTCTAAAACAGAATTTTCAGTAAAAAGGACCCCACAACACAACATACAGTGGATACATCTACAATACAAATTACTAGTTTCACTCACATCCATTCCTATAACATGACAATACAATACATCAACATATAAAATTTATATAATGATTTAAACATTTCCAATCACTGAGTGTTATTAACTCAGAATAAACAGTCCCGACATGGTTCAGTTCCTCGTGGCGCTAAATGCATGAACCTTCTTCAGGGGAAGAACACTTTTAATTTTTTCTCCACCATGTAATCCAGGGCCCCAACAGTACTCTTCAAACCGTACTCCTATAATTATTCAATACACAAAGAAAAATAGGGTATCACTACAGATCAACATCATCACAAATACATAAGTCAGCTCCATAATGCTAACTATATTCCAGTAACATTAAAATATGTACCTATATACTGGTAAAATCAATTGAACCCAATGGTCACTACATACCTCACAAGTAGGATTACTGCAGTGTAGGTGTGCCACAGTGCACCCGAATGCCCTCCGACCTCTTTCAATAAGTCTGATACTGTTCTCTAAATGGTTCTTTGGTAACCAGGAACCTGATTTCAGCTGAGAAAGGAACAACAAACAAACAGTGGTGTGAACAACACAACCACTACTCCCTCACTTCATCACAAATTCACGTGACCGCAGAAACTATGTAGAGCTTCGATCAACCTGCCCATCTAAGTGGTGCCCCCACGTGTATCCCTATCATTCAATGTGGTCATGCCTTCCATAACAACCCTATAGTGCTTTTAAAACTACAACCTTCACCATACCACTATCACTAATTTAAAACAATATATGCATATGTACCTATTACGCCATGCCAATACTCCTGCGTGGATGAAGAGATTGTTTACATATTCTTCGTCGCTGTTAAATTGTCCAAAAAATTGTAACCTACAACAGAAGAAACCTGATCAATGTTCTAGCTAAAAAATATATATATATATATATCACATATATTTCTGTAGCACGCTATGCCCAATACAATGTAGTTTACTTAATATCAACCATTATTAGAAAATCCAAATAAATGCTCGTGTAAGACGATGGCCCATCATTTAATACCCAATTAGTAACGTCTGCAGTACAGTGTACTAAATATCAATAGTTGTAACCTTAATTAAGGACGGAAACTTCACCCAATGTAGCTCCGTCAACCAGGGATCGATTCCAGTAAGTGCGGCGGTTCGGCTGCTAACCCCATGTTTTCGTGATGAGAAGCAGTTCAAGTTGACAAATGCTAAGACAAAAACGAAGGACTAACCTTCTTTGTTTCATGGAACGTCGCGCATCCTATTGCTGAGACAAACGAGGGACTAACCTTCTTTATTTCATAAACATAGTAAACAGATTTACTCGATCATGGGTAATTGACCGATATCTCTAAACTACAATATATTCAATATCAATAGTTGTTACCTTGCATAAGGACGGGAATTTCACCCAATGTAGCTCCGGAAACCCAAAACAAGATTCCGGTAAGCGCGGTGGTTCGGCTGCTAACCCACTGCTCTCGTAAGTGCAATAAACCAGCTCACATACACCTACCATGGTAGGCCAATTAGTGACCACAATTACAATTTACCCAGAATTCCATGCTGGAGAAAGTCTAATCCGTTCGACAGGTAAAAAACCTGGGGTTATAACATAACCAGGGGACCATTATTAGACCAAGTTCTAAATGTAATAGTTTGTAGGTAATCAAAGTTGCCCACACTATGTGAAGTAAACCATGCAACACATTACAAAAATACATTACAATACCTGAACCATATCCGACTCATCACATTATATTTACAAAGTCTAAACCAGTGTCATTTTTGAAAAACCCATTTCTATTCATAGTGCATCTTACTAACTCTTCATATTTCTCACTAATGACCCATCAGATATATCTATATCTCCATAGGGATGTACCACCACCCAATGTCCTTTTATCTCTGAGTATGCAACCAGTCAATTTCTTCATTAAGACCAATGATATGACTTTGGCACCTGTAAATCATTTTTTGTTCGAATAGGATGAGTTTATCATCTATTTCTGATTTATTTTTGCCATAAATTTTCTTTAAGATCACCCAACTGAAATCCTCGTGAGAATGTTTCATCTGTACAAGATGTTTAACCATAGGAGCTAGCAGTACTCGGTTTTTTATGCAACTGCGATGTTCTATCATGCGAGTACGACATTTCCTGTTGGTTTTGCCTACATATTGTAATCCGCAAGGACACGTAATTAAATAGACAACATTTTCCGTGTTACAATTGGTCATTTCATTAAGAACCCACTTAATATCAGGATTTAACATAATGTATTTTGTTTCCTTCGTCGTGGCACACATCACACATTTTCCACAGGGAAAATGTCCCTTAACAGGCGGAAGGCCCCATAACGTGGTTTGCCTGGGTGCTAATGGTCGTTTGATGGATATATCATTCCTAATGAGCATCTGTCTGATGTTTTGGCTTTTCCTAAAAGCCACCAATGGAGGTGGAGTCGATTCAGCATTGTACACTTTCATTTACCGCCATAGTTTTTCACTTACCGCCAGGGTCGTAATGAGGCCATCTGTATCAGAATAAACTCTCCCCTTGATAGGGGAGACTCTGTACTGTAATAAACTTGCCCCCTTGAAAAATTAGACTCTGTATCGGAATAAACTCTACCCCTGATGGGGGAGATTCGGTAGCAGAATAAACTCTCCCACTTCATGTGGGAGACTCAGTAGAAGAATACACTCTCCCGCTTGAAAGGCTAGAGCATGTTCCAGAATAAACCCTCTCCCTTGAAGGGGAGACTCTGTATCAGAATAAACTCTCCCCCTTTAAAGGGGAGACTATGTATCAGAATAAACTCTCCCCTTGATGGGGGGGACTCTGTACCAGAATAAGCTCTCCCCCTTGAAAAATGAGACTCTGTATCAGAATACATTCTACCCTTGATGGGGGAGATTCTATAGCAGAATAAACTCCCCCTTCATGTGGGAGACTCTCTATCAGAAAAATCTCTCCCCTTGATGGGTGAGATTCTGTATCAGAATAAACTCTTCCCTTTGATGGGAGAGACTCTAGCAGAGTAAACTCTCCCCTTTAAAGGGGAGACTCTGTATCAGAATAAACTCTCCCCTTGATAGGGGAGACTCTGTACCAGAATAAACTCTCCCACTTGAAAAATTAGACTCTGTATCAGAATAAACTCTACCCTTGATGGGTGAGATTCTGTAGCAGAATAAACTCTCCCACTTCATGTGTTAGAA
This sequence comes from Ambystoma mexicanum, assembly GCF_040938575.1. Taxonomy (NCBI): domain Eukaryota; kingdom Metazoa; phylum Chordata; class Amphibia; order Caudata; family Ambystomatidae; genus Ambystoma; species Ambystoma mexicanum. The sequence goes on from NC_090930.1 coordinate 1,371,204,340, forward strand.
TCAGTAGCAGAATACACTCTCCCGCTTGAAAGGCTAGACCATGTACCAGAATAAACCCTCTCCCTTGAAGGGGAGACTCTGTATCAGAATACATTCTACCCTTGATGGGGGAGATTCTATAGCAGATTAAACTCTCCCCCTTCATGTGGGAGACTCTGTATCAGAAAAACTCTCCCCTTGATGAGTGAGATTCTGTATCAGAATAAACTCTTCCCTTTGATGGGAGAGACTCTGTACTGGAATAAACTCTCCCCCTTGAAAAATTAGACTCTGTATCAGAAGAAACTCTACCCGTGATGGGGGAGATTCAGTAGCAGAATAAACTCTCCCACTTCATGTGGGAGACTCAGTCGAAGAATACACTCTCCCGCTTGAAAGGCTAGAGCATGTTCTAGAATAAACCCTCTCCCTTGAAGGGGAGACTCTGTATCAGAATAGACTCTCCCCCTTTAAAGGGGAGACTATGTATCAGAATAAACTCTCCCCTTGATGGGGGGACTCTGTACCAGAATAAGCTCTCCCCCTTGAAAAATGAGACTCTGTATCAGAATACATTCTACCCTTGATGGGGGAGAGTCTATAGCAGAATAAACTCTCCCCCTTCATGTGGGATACTCTCTATCAGAAAAATCTCTCTCCTTGATGGGTGAGATTCTGTATCAGAATAAACTCTTCCCTTTGTTGGGAGAGACTCTAGCAGAGTAAACTCTCCCCTTTAAAGGGGAGACTCTGTATCAGAATAAACTCTCCCCCTGATAGGGGAGACTCTGTACCAGAATAAACTCTCCCCCTTGAAAAATTAGACTCTGTATCAGAATAAACTCTACCCTTGATGGGTGAGATTCTGTAGCAGAATAAACTCTCCCACTTCATGTGGTAGAATCAGTAGCAGAATACACTCTCCCGCTTGAAAGGCTAGACCATGTACCAGAATAAACCCTCTCCCTTGAAGGGGAGACTCTGTATCAGAATACATTCTACCCTTGATGGTGGAGATTGTATAGCAGGATAAACTCTCCCCCTTCAAGCGGGAGACTCTCTCCCCTTGATGAGTGAGATTCTGTATCAGAATAAACTCTTCCCTTTGATGGGAGAGACTCGAGCAGAGTAAAATCTCCCATTTAAAGGGGAGACTCTGTATCAGAATAAACTCTCCCCTTGATGGGGGGACTCTGTACCAGAATAAGCTCTACCCCTTAAAAAATGAAACTCTGTAACAGAATAAATTCTACCCTTGATGGGGGAGATTCTATAGCAGAATAAACTCTCCCCATTCAAGGGGGGGATTCTGTATCAGAATGAACACTCCACAATGAAAGGGGAATCTCTGTACCAGAATAAACTTTGCCCCTTAAAGGGGATACATTGTGTCAGAATACACTCTCACCATTGAAGGGGGACGCTCTGTCCAGAATAATCCCCGCCCCTTAAAAAAGGAGACTGTATCACAATAAACTCTCCCCCTTGAAAGGGGAGACTCAGTACCAGAGTAAACTCTTCCCCTTGAAGGGGAGACACTGTGTCAGAATAAACTGTTTCCATTGAAGGGGGAGCGTCTGCAGCAGAATGCACTATCGCCCTTGAAAAAGGAGACTCTGTGTCACAATAAACTCTCCCCTCGATGGGGGAGATTCTGTATCAGAATACACTCCCCCCTTGATGGGGAGACTCTGTAGCAGAATAAACTCTCCATCTTGAAAGGGGAGACTCTGTACCAGAATAAATTCTGCCCGATGAGGAGGAGACACTGTGTCAGAATAAAGTCTCTCCATTAAAGGGTGAGATCCTCTAGCAGAATAATTTCTCGTGCTTGATGGGGGAGAGTCTGTAGCAGAATAAACTCTTCCCCTTCAAAGGGGAGACTCTGTACCAAAATAAACTCTCCCCCTTGAAGGTGGAAACTCTATATCAGAATAAAATCACCCCTTAGTGGGGGAGATTCTGTATCAGAATAAACTGTCCCCCTTGATGGGGATACTCTGTAGCAGAAAAAACTATCCTCCCTAAAGGGGATATTCTCTACCATAATAAACTTCCCCCCTTGAAGGGGGAGACTCTGCATCAGAATACAATCTCCCGATTGATGGGGGAGGTTCCGTATCAGAATAAACTCTCCTCTTGATGGGGGAGATTCTGTAGCAGAATAAACTCTCCCCATTGAAAGGGGAAACTCTGTACCAGAATAAACTATGCCCCTTGAAGGGGAGATACTGTGTCACAATAAACTCTCCCCAATGAAGTGGGACACTCTGTAGAAGAATACATTTTCCCCCTAGAAAAAGAATACTGTATCAGAATAAACTCTCCCCTTGATGGGGGAGATGTTGTAGCATAACAAACTCTCCCCTTGATGGGGGAGACTCTGTACCAGAAAACCCTCTCCTCCTTGAAAAATGAGACTCTGTATCAGAATAAATTCTACCCTTGTGGGGGAGATTATGTATCAGAATAAATTCTCCCCCTGAAAGGGGAGACTCTGTACCAGAATAAACTTTCCCCTTGAAGGGGGAGACTCTGTATCAGAATAAACTCTCCCCTGTTGCGGGGAGATTCTGCATCAGAATAAACTCCCCCCCTTGATGGAGGAAACACTGCATCAGAATAAACTCTCCCCTTGATATGGGATATTCTGCATCAAAGTAACATCTACCCCTTGAAAGGTGAGACTCTGTATCAGAATAAACTCTACCCTTGATGTTGACACTGTATCAGAATAAACTCTCCCCCTTGATGGCGGACGCTCTGTAGCAGAATAAACTCTCCTCCTTAAAGGTGATACGCTCTACCAGAATACGTTTTCTGCCTTGAAGGGGGAGACTCTATATCAGAATAAACTCTACCCTTGTTGGGTGAGATTCTGTTTCAGAATAAACTCTCCCCCTTAAAGGGGAGACTCTGTACCAGAATAAACTCACCCCCTTGAAGGGGGAGACTCTGCATCAGAATAAACTCTGCCATTGAGGGGGCAGATTCTGCATCAGAATGAACTCTCCCCTTAATGGGGGAGACTCTGTAGAAGAATAAACTCTCACCCTTGAAAGGGGAGAGTCTACATCAGAAGAAACTCTCCCCTTTGATGGGAGAGACTCTGTAGCAGAGTAAACTCTCCCCTTTACAGGGGAGACTCTATATTAGAATAAACTCTACCCTTGATGGGTGAGATTCTGTTTCAGAATAAAATCTCCCCCTTAAAGGGGAGACTCTGTACCAGAATAAACTCACCTCCTTGAAGGGGGAGATGCTGTATCAGAATAAACTCTTGCCTTGAGGGGGGAGATTCTGCATCAGAATAAACTCTCCACTTGATGGGGGAGATTCTGCATCAAAATAAAATCTCCCCCTTAATGGGGGAGACTCTGTAGAAGAATAAACTCTCACCCTTGAAAGGGGAGAGTCTGCATCAGAATAAACTCTCCCCTTTGATGGGAGAGACTCTGTAGCAGTGCAAACTCTCCCCTTTAAAGGGGAGACTCTGTATCAGAATAAACTCTCCCCTTGATAGGGGAGACTCTGTACCAGAATAAACTCTCCCCATTGAAAAATTAGACTCTATCAGAATAAACTCTACCCTTGATGGGGGAGATTCTATTGCAGAATAAACTCTCCCCCTTCATGTGGGAGACTCTGTATAAGAATAAACTCTCCCATTGAGGGGGAGATTCTGCATCAGAATAAACTCCCCCCCTTGATGGGGGAGACTCTGTAGAAGAATAAACTCTCACCCTTGAAAGGGGAGAGTCTGCATCAGAATAAATTTTCCCCTTTGAAGGGAGAGATGCTGTAGCAGAGTGAACTCTCCCCTTTAAAGGGGAGAGTCTGTACCAGAATAAACTCCCCCCCTTGAAAAATGAGACTCTGTATCAGAATAAACTATAGCCATCATGGGGGAGATTATGTAGCAGAATAAACTCTCCCACTTCATGTGGGAGACTCAGTAGCAGAATACACGCTCCTGCTGGAAAGGCTAGATAATGTACCAGAATAAACCCTCTCCCTTGAAGGGGAGACTCTGTATCAGAATACAATCTCCCCATTGATGGGGGAGGTTTCCGTTTCAGAATAAACTCTCCCCTTGATAGGCGAGACTCTGTTTCAGAATAGACTCTCCCCCTTGAAAAATTAGACTCTGTATCAGAATAAACTCTACCCTTGATGGGTGAGATTCTGTAGCAGAATAAACTCTCTCACTTCATGTGGGAGACTCAGTAGCAGAATACACTCTCCCGCTTGAAAGGCTAGAGCATGTACCAGTATAAACCCTCTCCCTTGAAGGGGAGACTCTGTATCAGAATACAATGTCCCCATTGATGGGGGAGGTTCTGTATCAGAATAAACTCTCCCATTGATGGGGGAGATTCTGTAGCAGAATAAACTCTCCCCATTGAAAGGGGAATCTCTGTACCAGAATAAGCTTTGCCCCTTAAAGGGGAGACATTGTGTCATAATACACTCTCCCCATTGAAGGGGGACACTCTGTAGCAGAATAATCCCCGCCCCCTAAAAAAGGCGACTGTATGACAATAAACTCTATCCATTGATGGGGGAGATTCTGTAGCAGAATACACTCTCCCCCTTGATGGGGGAGACTCTGTAGCAGCTTAAACTCTCCCCTTGAGGGGGAGTTTCTGCATCAGAATAAACTCTCCCCTTGATGGGGGGATTCTGCATCAAAATAAAATCTCCCCCTTGATGTGGTGACTCTGTAGAAGAATAAACTCTCAACTTTGAAACGGCAGAGTTTGTATCCGAATAAACTCTCCCCTTTGATGGGAGAAACTCTGTAGCAGAGTAAACTCTCACCTTTGAAGGGGAGACCCTGTATCAGAATAAACTCTCCTCTTGATGGGGGAGACTCTTTATCAGAATAAACTCTCCCCATTCAAGGGGGGGGGGATTCTGTATCAGAATGAACACTCCCTTTGATGTGGGAGATTCTGTAGCAGAATAAATTCTCCACATTGAAAGGGGAATCTCTATACCAGAGTAAACTTTGCACCTTAAAGGGGATACATTGTATCAGAATACACTCTCGCCATGAAGGGGGACACTCTGTAGCAGAATAATCCCCGCCTTTAAGGTGACACTGTGGCGTCTTTCCACGGTCACCCATACCTACATAAAAAAAGGAGAAGACCAGACCCAAAGGAAGAAAGAAGCCTGCACTCCGGTGGAAAGACAGAGGTCAGGTGGAAGGGGAGGTGGGGGAGACGGAATCTTCTGTGGATGAAGGAGATATAACTGACCTTTCTGACAGTTTTCAATGCCAACAACCCGTCATGGCCACTCCACAGCAAATACAAGAGCTTGTGGCATCTGTTCAGAGTATGAACTTGGAAGTCCAAAATCTTAAGAGCGCCAATATCACCCTACAACAAAGGATCACTGAAAGAGATATTGGCCTACGACAGATCTGCCTCCACTTCCCTTAGTCTCTGGGAAATTTGATGGCACACCAAAGAAAGTAAAAAAGTTCTTGGATGGCTGTAACCTGCATTTCTCTTTCCGGGCACAAGCATTTTCTTCAGATATTGCCAAAGTCGGCTTTATGATCACACACATGACCGGGAACGCCCTGGCCTGGGCTACCCCGCTGGTCAACCGGACCGATCCGGTACTCCAGGATTTTTATGCCTTTAAAACATTGATTCAACAGACATTTCTGCATACTGAAAGTACCTACGTGGCATCTGAGGATCTCATAGACATCAAGCAAGGTAATACCGACTTGCTGTCTTATATAATGCTCTTTAAACAAATCACAGCAGAAGCCAGATGGCAAGAACAAGCACAGTATGCCATTTTCCGGAGAGGCCTGAGAGAGGACTTGAAAGATGAGTTGGCACGCATTGCCCGACCCCTCACTTTTGCAGATTTGATCACAGCTACACTCTGCATTGATTTCCGTCTATCTGAACGGCAAGCTGAACGTAAGAAGACCAAGGGCTATGGATCTTCCACGTCAGACAACCTCCCTCCGTTACCACCTCCTTCCACATGCTCCTTCTGAGAAGAGCCCAGGCAAATCGGAACTACTCGAGCCCCTCTTACGGCGGAAGAACGCAAGAGGCGAAGAGAAGGAAGTTTATGCATGTATTTTGGTTCATGCACCCATTTACTTCGGGACTGTCCGGATGTGCCTCCTAGACGTTCGGGAAATGATCGCCCTCTGTGAGTGTGGGGACTCACTACCGAGGGGTTGTCCCTAGTCCCTATGCTACCCTCTCGGTCACTTCTTCGGATAAGTCAGAAAATGCATGTCTTATGGTGGTGGCAGTGTCCTTGCTTGTGGGTACAGCTACTATTCAGACACAGGCCTTACTCGATTGCGGAGCCGCTGGGAATTTCATAGATACCCAATGGGCAGAGCGACAAGGCTTAAACCGCATTGCCAAGATTGAATATCAGAAGGTGGAAGGTGTTGACGGTGAACCTTTGAGCCCCGGCCTTATCACCCATACCACTGATGAACTTACGATGTTCATCATGCAACATGCCAAGCGTCTCACCTTTGATATAATCAGAGTGGCCTACTTCCCTCTCATCTTGGGCATTGGTTGGCTTCGGAAGCACAACCCTACCATAGACTGGTCGCAGAACCTATTAAGCTTTCTTTCCTCCTTTTGTAAAACAAACTGTCTGCCCAAACCTACCTTCGAAGCTGTTAAGACTACATGCAGTATTGATTCCAAGATGGTACATTGCCTGCTTATTCATTTAAGGAATTCACAGAAGTGGTAACTGAGAAGGTGCCCCTAGAACTACCTTCACACAGACTGGAGGATTGCTGCATAGATCTTCAACCCTGAGCCTTGGTTCCTTTTTGCCGCATGTACCCTCTATCTATACAAGAAAGGCAATACCTTCAAGATTACTTAGATAAGAATCTTGCTAACGAATTGCTACAACCTTCTAAATCACCAGCAGGGGCCTCGCTATTTTTCATCCCTAAAAAGGGGACTCATGAACTACGGCCATGCATAGACTACAGGGGCTTGAACAAGGTGACTATAAAGGACCGTTACCCCATGCCACTGATCGCAGAGATCATTCAGGCTGTGCAGGGAGCTACCATCTTCACAAAATTGGACTTAAGCAATGCTTACCATCTACTCCGCATTTAGACTGGTGACAAATGGAAGACCGCTTTCAGGACTCTGTTCGGTCTTTATGAATACCAAGTGATGCCTTTTGGTTTAGTCAATGCACCTTCCATATTTCAACGTTTCATGGACCGACTTTTTTCCGATCTACTTGGTCACACTACCATTGTATACCTCGACGATATACTGGTCTTTTCGCCCTCTTAGGAAGAACACGACTTACATGTCAAGGAGATTTTCCAACAACTGCAAGACAATCATCTATCCGTAAAGCTGGACAAATGCGTCTTTTCAGCCTCTTCCATCTCTTACTTGGGTTTCATTCTGTCCCTAGAAGGTATCGCCATGGATCCTCTAAAAGTCAATTCTTCCTGCTGTGGCCATCACTCAAGTCTATAAAGGACATCCAGAGATTTCTTGGATTAGCGAACTTTTACTGAAAATTCATACCCAACTTTTCGCAGAAAATCGTGCCAATCACTACACTCCTAAAGAAATCTTCTACGCCATTTCATTGGTCTCCACAAGCTGAAGAGAGTTTCTGACAACTCAAAGAATTATTCTGTTCTGCTCTGAATCTCCGATAACCTTATCAGCATATTCCATTTATTGTGGAATCTGATGCGTCCGCAGTTGCCATGGGAGCGGTATTGTTATAGAAACACAATGAAAAAGAACACCCAGTGTCGTACTACTCTAAAACACTTGACAGCAGTCAGAGGAACTATTCCGTAATAGAACGGGAGTTGTTGGCCATGAAGTTGGCTTGCTTAGAATGGTATCACCTTCTCCAAGGAGGAGAACACCCATTTACTATTCGCACGGATCACAAGAACCTACAGGTCCTACGTCAGTTCAAATGTTACAACACTAGACAAGCAAGATGGGCTCACTTCTTTGCTCAGTTCAATTTTGATATCACCTACATTCCCGGTGAGCAAAACCTGGTTGCCGATGCTCTGTCCAGATGTAGTGACTATTCCACCAAATCCGACCAGACTAAGGAGTTGATGTTCCCCAAGAACAAGAGAATCGGAACCATGTCCACATTTCTGCAGCAAGTTAAGGAAGATTCCGGGGGAAGGTTCGAGGTGGAGAGACATCCCAGGAAGACTGAATATGTGATCCAGGATGGTCTATACATGGTAAAGGACAGATTGTATCTACCTTCTCAACCGTTAAGAAATACAGCCCTATCTTGGTGTCACGATTCCAAGTTAGCTGGTCATCGGGGTATCAAAGGCACACTCAAACTATTACAATGTCATTTCTACTGGCCGGATATGAGAGAAGAAACCAGCTTACATGTCCAATCTTGCTCAACTTGCCTCCGCAGCAAATCTTCCACGCAAAAGCCCGTTGGACTGTTGGAACCATGCGACATACCTCTTGGTCCGTGGAACATTCTATCTACAGATGTCATCATAGAATTACCCAGGTCCCAGGGATGCACCTGCATAATGGTGGTGGTGAATTCTTTCACCAAGTTGGCCCATTTCTCCCCCTTGCCAGGAGTACCCTCAGCTTCTGAAATAGCAGAGGTCTTTCTGAGAGACATTTTCAGGTTGCATGGTCTCCCAACCAGAATTATATCAGATCGAGAAAGCCAATGTACCTCTCATTTTTGGAAAGCATTCTGCAAGAAGGTGGGGATCGAAAGGGCACTTACTTCTGGTTTTCACCCGCAATCTAATGGACAAACGGAGCACCTTAATGGCACTCTGGAACAATACCTCAGGTGCTTTGTGAATTTGTCAACAAGACAATTGGGTCCAGCTTCTCCCCACCGCAGAATTCTCATACAATAACTCCTTTCATTCCACACTAGGAATGAGTCCTTTCCTTTGTACTTATGGTTACCACCCCCGCTCTATCCTTCCTCTTACAGGACTAGTTTCTAACGTTCCCTCTGTCGACTCTTCCATAGCCCTCATTAGGGAAGCCCACGACAAGGCCAGGCTCTGTCCAAAAGAAGCACAAGATCGAAATAGGACTCAGGCGGATAGACACTGCAGACCTGTTCCCGCTTGGGGAGTGGGATCCAAGGTGCTACTGTCCACCAAGTTCCTGCCACGATGGGTACACCCTTCCAAATTTTCACCCAGATTCATTAGACCCTATAAGATCACTCATGTCATCAACCCTGTAGCTTTTCGTCTTCAACTCCCCATGAGTCTACGTCGGGTCCATCCAGTGTTTCACACCTCTCAGATGAAACCCTTTGTGGCGGACAGATGGGCCCGTGGCTCTGGTAACACCCCTGTTCCCTCTGATCCCTCCAATGATGTGTACGAGGTGGCTCATTTATGTGACTCCAGGTATCGCCGGGGTCGTTTATAGTACCTAGTACATTGGAAGGGATTCCCCAGATCAGAAAATTCATGGGAACCCAGATCCAATCTCAATGCCCCCATATTGTTGCGTAAATTCCATCTAATTCACCGTGCCAAGCCAGGAGGGCTAGGTCTTGGGAGGGGACATACTGTCACATCTTGGGGTAATTGGCGGATTTGGAGCCGATGGAAGCGGCGTCCGCAATTGCAGGTTCCATCACGTTCTGTAGAACGTAGGGTGGCGGTCTAGTCTTTCGTTGCAGCACGTCCGACGCCAGTTGTTTTCTTTCGGCACTTCCGGCATTCGGACGCGTTGCAACGTCCTGTGTTCCAGTTCGTCTGCTGTTGCCTGCGCTACCCTTGCTTTTCGTAGCTACTTCCCTTGCCTCCCTTTACTCCCTTTCAGTCCATTTCGCTGCCCCTTCCTTTCTGCCTTTCTGTGCTGCTTCCTTCCCCTTCTGTTCGCATTCCCCTCTCGTCTCTCCTCCCGTTGTCCGCCAGTCTTCAGTGGTTTCCCTTTTGCTCCTACTCTCGCCTTCCTGGCCTCTTTCCTTTCTGTCTCTTTCCTTCCTGTTCTGTTTACATTCTGAATTCCCGGTTGCCAACCCTGCCTGCCTTTGGATTGCCCCGCTCTTGACCTGTGTCGAGTTATTCTCACCTAGGTTACCAGACACTTGCCTGTCCCCGGACTACCTCTTGTATTCGTCCAGAACTGCACTTACCCGCTCAATCCGGGTCTTCCTCTGCAACTTACCGTCCCGAGGAATTCTCATAGGGATTTCGTCCCTCTCTGTATCCTGTTCCGCTGCCTGACCAGATCATCTGTTCACTCCTCTCAGATCTTCCGCAAGATTACTGGATCCCATTCATTACATACTCTGTGTGGTCTTCCCTGGGGTTTTCTGTGCCACCGGCTTTTTCCCCACGTTCAGGCGGCCGCGAAGGAAGGCCAGAGTTTAGATGTAAGGTGACACTGTGGCGCCTTTCCACGGTCGCCCATACCTACATAAAAAAAGGAGAAGACCAGTCCCAAATGAAGAAAGAAGCCTGCACTCCACTGGAAAGACAGAGGTGAGGTGGAAGGGGAGGTGGGAGAGACAGAATCTGCTGTGGATGAAGAAGATATCACTGACCTTTCTGACAGTAGCAGGAGTAACTCTGGCTCTTGAAGGGGAGACACTGTGTCAGAATAAAGTCTCTCCATTGAAGGGGAGATTCTGTAGCAGAATTAACTCTCCTGCTTGATGGGGGAGAGTCTGTAGCAGAATAAACTCTTCCCCTTCAAAGGGGAGACTCTGTACCTGAATAAACTCTCCCCCTTGAAGGTGGAAACTCTATATCAGAATAAAATCGCTCATTAGAGGGGGAGATTCTGTATCAGAATAAACTCTCCCCCTTGATGGGGGACACTCTGAAGCAGAATAAATTCTCCTCCTTAAAGGGGATACTCTCTACCAGAATAAACTTTCCCCCTTGAAGGTGGAGACTCTGTATCAGAATAAATTCTCCCCCTTGAAGGGGGAGATTCTGCATCAAAATAAAATATCCCACTTGATGGGGAAGACTCTATAGAAAAATAAACTCTCACCCTTGAAAGGGGAGAGTCTGCATCAGAATAAACTCTCCCTCTTGAAAAATGAGACTCTGTATCAGAATAAACTCTCCTGCTTGAAAGGCTAGACTATGTACCAGAATAAACTCTCTCCCTTGAAGGGGAGACTCTGTATCAGAATACAATCACCCCATTGATGGGGAAGGTTCTGTATCAGAATAAACTCTCCTCTTGATGGGGGAGATTCTGTAGCAGAATAAACTCTCCCCATTGAAAGGGGAAACTCTGTTCCAGAATAAACTCTGCCCCTTGAAGGGGAGACACTGTGTCACAATAAACTCTCCCCAATGAAATGGGACACTCTGTAGCAGAATAAACTCTCCCCGTAGAAAAAGGATACTGTATCAGAATAAACGCTTCCCCGCTCTTGACCTGTGTCGAGTTATTCTCACCTAGGTTACCAGACACTTGCCTGTCCCCGGACTACCTCTTGTATTCGTCCAGAACTGCACTTACCCGCTCAATCCGGGTCTTCCTCTGCAACTTACCGTCCCGAGGAATTCTCATAGGGATTTCGTCCCTCTCTGTATCCTGTTCCGCTGCCTGACCAGATCATCTGTTCACTCCTCTCAGATCTTCCGCAAGATTACTGGATCCCATTCATTACATACTCTGTGTGGTCTTCCCTGGGGTTTTCTGTGCCACCGGCTTTTTCCCCACGTTCAGGCGGCCGCGAAGGAAGGCCAGAGTTTAGATGTAAGGTGACACTGTGGCGCCTTTCCACGGTCGCCCATACCTACATAAAAAAAGGAGAAGACCAGTCCCAAATGAAGAAAGAAGCCTGCACTCCACTGGAAAGACAGAGGTGAGGTGGAAGGGGAGGTGGGAGAGACAGAATCTGCTGTGGATGAAGAAGATATCACTGACCTTTCTGACAGTAGCAGGAGTAACTCTGGCTCTTGAAGGGGAGACACTGTGTCAGAATAAAGTCTCTCCATTGAAGGGGAGATTCTGTAGCAGAATTAACTCTCCTGCTTGATGGGGGAGAGTCTGTAGCAGAATAAACTCTTCCCCTTCAAAGGGGAGACTCTGTACCTGAATAAACTCTCCCCCTTGAAGGTGGAAACTCTATATCAGAATAAAATCGCTCATTAGAGGGGGAGATTCTGTATCAGAATAAACTCTCCCCCTTGATGGGGGACACTCTGAAGCAGAATAAATTCTCCTCCTTAAAGGGGATACTCTCTACCAGAATAAACTTTCCCCCTTGAAGGTGGAGACTCTGTATCAGAATAAATTCTCCCCCTTGAAGGGGGAGATTCTGCATCAAAATAAAATATCCCACTTGATGGGGAAGACTCTATAGAAAAATAAACTCTCACCCTTGAAAGGGGAGAGTCTGCATCAGAATAAACTCTCCCTCTTGAAAAATGAGACTCTGTATCAGAATAAACTCTCCTGCTTGAAAGGCTAGACTATGTACCAGAATAAACTCTCTCCCTTGAAGGGGAGACTCTGTATCAGAATACAATCACCCCATTGATGGGGAAGGTTCTGTATCAGAATAAACTCTCCTCTTGATGGGGGAGATTCTGTAGCAGAATAAACTCTCCCCATTGAAAGGGGAAACTCTGTTCCAGAATAAACTCTGCCCCTTGAAGGGGAGACACTGTGTCACAATAAACTCTCCCCAATGAAATGGGACACTCTGTAGCAGAATAAACTCTCCCCGTAGAAAAAGGATACTGTATCAGAATAAACGCTTCCCTTAATGGGGGAGATACTGTAGCATAATAAACTCTCCCCCTTTAAAGGGGAGACTCTGTATCAGAATAAACTCTCCCCTTGTTGGGGGGACTCTGTACAAGATAAAAGCTCTCCCCCTTGAAAAATGAGACTCGTATCAGAATAAATTCTACCCTTGATGTGAGAGATTCTATAGCAGAATAAACTCTCCCCCTTCATGTGGGAGACTCAGTAGCAGTATACACTCTCCCTCTTGAAGGGCTCGACTATGTACCAGAATAAACCCTCCCCCTTGAATGGGAGGCTCTGTATCAGAATACATTCTCCTCATTGACGGGGAGGTTCTGTATCAGAATAAACTCTCCAATTGATTGGGGAGATTCTGCAGCAAAATAAACTCTCCCCATTGAAAGGGGAAACTCAGTACCAGAATAAACTCTTCCCCTTGAAGGGGGGACACTTTGTCAGAATAAACTCTTCCCATTGAAGGGGACACTCTGTAGCAGAATAAACTCCACCGCCTTGAAAAAGGATACTGTATCAGAATAAACTCTCCCCTTGATGGGGGAGAATCTGTAGCAAAATACACTCTCCCCCTTAAAGAGGAGATTCGGTACCAGAATAAACGCTCCCCCTTGAAGGGGAGACTCTGAATCAGAATACACTATCCCTATTGACAGGGAATGTTCTGTACCAGAATAAACTCTGCCCCTTGAAGGGGAGACACTGTGTCAGAATAAAGTCTCTCCATTGAAGAGCGAGGTTCTGTAGCAGAATAAACTCTCCTGCTTGATGGGGGAGAGTCTGTAGCAGAATAAACTCTTCGCTTTCAAAGGGGAGACTCTGTACCTGAATAAACTCTCCCCCTTGAAGGTGGAAACTCTGCATCAGAATAAACTCTCCCATTAGTGGGGGAGATTCTGTAGCGAAATCCACTCTCCCCCTTGATGGGGGAGTTCCTGTAGCAGAATTAACTCTCCCACTTGAAAGGGGAGACTCATTACCAGAAAAAATTCTGCCCCTTGAAGGGGAGATACACTCTCCCCATTGAAAAGGGGACACTCTGTAGCAGAATAAACTCTCACCTTTGAAAAACTAGACTGTATCAGAATTAACTCTCCCCATTAATGGGGGAGATTCTGTAGCAGAATATACTCCCCCCCTTGATGGGGGAGTCTCTGTAGCAGAATAAACTCTCCCCCTTAAAAGGGGAGACTCATTATCAGAATAAACGCTGCCACTTGAAGGGAGAGACACAGTATCAGAATAAACTCTCCCCTTGATGGGTGAGATTCTGTATCAGAATAAACTCTCCCCTTGGTGGGTGAGATGCTGTATCAGAATAAACTCTCCCCCTTAAAGGGGAGACTCTGTACCAGAATAAACTCACCCCCTTGAAGGGGGAGACTGTATCAGAATAAACTCTCCCCTTGAGGGGGAATTCTGCATCAGAATTAACTCTCCCCTTGATGGGGGAGATTCTGCATCAAAATAAAATCTCCCCCTTGATGGGGGAGACTGTAGACGAATAAACTCTCACTCTTGAAAGGGGAGATTCTGCATCAGAATAAACTCTCCCCATGATGGGGGAGACTCTGTAACAGAATAAACACTCCGCCTTGAAGGGGAGACTCTGTATCAGAATACACTCTTCATATTGACAGGGGATGTTCTGTACCAGAATAAGCTCTGCCCCTTGAAGGGGAGACAGTGTCAGAATAAAGTCTCTCCATTGAAGAGGGGGATTCTGTAGCAGAATAAACTCTCCTGCTTGATGAGGGAGAGTCTGTAGCAGAATAAACTCTTCCCTTTCAAAGAGGAGACTCTGTACCTGAATAAACAATCCCCCTTGAAGGTGGAAACTCTGCATCAGAATAAACTATCCCATTAGTGGGGGAGATTCTGTAGCAGAACCCACTCTCCTCCTTGATGGGGGAGTTGCTGTAGCAGAATTAACTCTCCCACTTGAAAGGGGAGACTCATTACCAGAATAAATTTTGCCCCTTGAAGGGGAGACACTGTGTTAGAATACACTCTCCCCATTGAAAAGGGGACACTATGTCGCAGATGAACTCTCAACTTTGAAAAAGTAGACTGTATCAGAATAAACTCTCCCCCTTGAAAGGGGAGACTCATTACCAGAATAAACACTGCCACTTGAAGGGGAGACACAGTGTCTGAATAAACTCTCCCCTTGATGGGTGAGATTCTGTATCAGAATAAACTCTCTACCTTAAAAGGGAGAATCTGTACCAGAATAAACTCACCCCTTGAAGGGGGGGACTCTCTATCAGAATAAACTCTCCCCTTGAGGGGGGATTCTGCATCTGAATAAACTCTCCCCTTGATGGGGGAGATTCTGCATCACAATAAAATCTCCCCTTTGATGGGGGAGACTCTGTAGATGAACAAACTCTCACCCTTGAAAGGGGAGATTCTGCATCAGAATAAACTCTCCCCTTTGACGGGAGAGACTCTGTAGCAGAATAAACTCTCCCCTTTAAAGGGGAGACTATGTATCAAAATTAACTCTCCCCATAATGGGGGAGACTCTGTACCAGAATAAACTCTCCCTCTTGAAAAATGAGACTCTGTATCAGAATAAACTAAACCCTTGATGGCGTGGATTCTGTAGCAGAATACACTCTCCCCCTTCATGTGGGAGACTATGTATCAGAATAAACTCTCCCCTTGATGTGTGAGATTCTGTATCAGAATAAACTCTCCCCCTTAAAGGGGAGAC
Organism: Ambystoma mexicanum; assembly: GCF_040938575.1. Lineage (NCBI taxonomy): Eukaryota > Metazoa > Chordata > Amphibia > Caudata > Ambystomatidae > Ambystoma > Ambystoma mexicanum. The sequence continues at coordinate 1,371,219,814 of NC_090930.1, forward strand.
TCTGTACCAGAATAAACTCTCCACCTTGAAGGGGGAGACTCTGTATCATAATAAACTCTCCCCTTGATGGGGGAGATTCTGCATCAGAATAAACTCAACCCCTTGGTGGGGGAGGCTCTGCATCAGAATAAACTCTCCCCTTGATGGGGGAGATTCTGCATCAAAATAACATCTCCCCCTTGATGGGGGAGACTCTGGAGAAGAATAAACTCTACTTCTTGAAAGGGGAGACTCTGTAAAAGAATAAACTCTGCTCCTTGAAGTGGAGACACTCTGTGAGAATAAAGTCTCTCCATTGAAGGGGGAGATTCTGTAGCAGAATAAACTCTCCTGCTTGATGGGGGAAAACTCTGTAGCAGAATAAACTCTCCTCCTTAAAGGGGATACTCTCTACCAGAATAAACTTTCCCCCTTGAAGGCGGAGACTCTGTATCAGAATAAACTCTCTCCCTTAAAAGGGAGACTCTGTATCAGAATAAACTCTCCCTCTTGAAAAATGAGACACTATATCAGAATAAACTCTACCCTTGATGGGGGAGATTCTGCAGCAGAATAAACTCTCCCACTTCATGTGGGAGACTTAGTAGCAGAATAAATTCTCTTCCTTAAAGGGGATACTCTCTACCAGAATAAACTTTCCCCCTTGAAGGTGGAGACTCTGTATCAGAATAACTTCTCCCCCTTGAAGGGGATACTCTGTATCAGAATAAACGCTCCCCTTGAGGGGGAGATTCTGTATCAGAATAAACTCCCCCCCCTTAATATGGGAGACTCTGCATCAGAATAAACTCTACGCTTGATGGGGGGGATTCTGCATCAAAATAAAATATCCCACTTGATGGGGAAGACTCTATAGAAAAATAAACTCTCACCCTTGAAAGGGGAGAGTCTGAATCAAAATAAACTCTCCCTCTTGAAAAATGAGACTCTGTATCAGAATAAACTCTCCTGCTTGAAAGGCTAGACTATGTACCAGAATAAACTCTCTCCTTTGAAGGGGAGACTCTGTATCAGAATACAATCACCCCATTGATGGGGGAGGTTCTGTATCAGAATAAACTCCCCCCTTGATGGGGAGATTCTGTAGCAGAATAAACTCTCCCCATTGAAAGGGGAAACTCTGTTCCAGAATAAACTCTGCCCCTTGAAGGGGAGACACTGTGTCACAATAAACTCTCCCAAATGAAGTGGGACACTTTGTAGCAGAATAAACTCTCCCCATAGAAAAAGGATACTGTATCAGAATAAACGCTTCCCTTGATGGGGGAGATACTGTAGCATAATAAACTCTACCCCTTTAAAGGGGAGACTCTGTATCAGAATAAACTCTCCCCTTGTTGGGGGGGACTCTGTACAAGATAAAAGCTCTTCCCCTTGAAAAATGATACTCGTATCAGAATAAATTCTACCCTTGATGTGGGAGATTCTATAGCAGAATAAACTCTCCCCCTTCATATGGGAGACTCAGTAGCAGTATACACTCTCCCTCTTGAAAGGCTAGACTATGTACCAGAATAAACCCTCCCCCTTGAATGGGAGGCTCTGTATCAGAATACATTCTCCTCATGGACGGGGAGGTTCTGTATCAGAATACACTCTCCAATTGATTGGGGAGATTCTGCAGCAAAATAAACTCTCCCCATTGAAAGGGGAAACTCAGTACCAGAATAAACTGTTCCCCTTGAAGGGGGACACTGTGTCAGAATAAACTCTTCCCATTGAAGGAGACACTCTGTAGCAGAATAAACTCCACCCCCTTGAAAAAGGATACTGTATCAGAATAAACTCTCCCCTTGATGGGGGAGAATCTGTACCAGAATACATTCTCCCCCTTAAAGAGGAGATTCGGTACCAGAATAAACGCTCCCCCTTGAAGGGGAGACTCTGAATCAGAATACACTCTCCCTATTGACAGGGGATGTTCTGTACCAAAATAAACTCTCCCCCTTGAAGGGGAGACACTGTGTCAGAATAAAGTCTCTCCATTGAAGAGGGAGGTTCTGTAGCAGAATAAACTCTCCTGCTTGATGGGGGAGAGCCTGTAGCAGAATAAACTCTTCGCATTCAAAGGGAGACTCTGTACCTGAATAAACTCTCCCCCTTGAAGGTGGAAACTCTGCATCAGAATAAACTCTCCCATTAGTGGGGGAGATTATGTAGCGGAATCCACTCTCCCCCTTGATGGGGGAGTTCCTGTAGCAGAATTAACTCTCCCACTTGAAAGGGGAGACTCATTACCAGAATAAATTCTGCCCCTTGAAGGGGAGATACACTCTCCCCATTGAAAAGGGGACACTCTGTAGCAGAATAAACTCTCACCTTTGAAAAACTAGACTGTATCAGAATTAACTCTCCCCATTAATGGGGGAGATTCTGTAGCAGAATATACTCTCCCCCTTCATGGGGGAGTCTCTGTAGCAGAATAAACTCTCCCCCTTGAAAGGGGAGACTCATTATGAGAATAAACGCTGCCACTTGAAGGGGAGACACAGTATCTGAATGAACTCTCTCCTTGATGGGTGAGATTCTGTATCAGAATAAACTCTCCCCTTGATGGGTGAGATGCTGTATCAGAATAAACTCTCCCCCTTAAAGGGGAGACTCTGTACCAGAATAAACTCACCCCTTGAAGGGGGAGACTCTGTATCCGAATAAACTCTCCCCTTGAGGGGGGATTCTGCATCAGAATGAACTCTCCCCTTGATGGGGGAGATTCTGCATCAAAATAAAATCTCCCCCTTGATGGGGGAGACTCGGTAGACGAATAAACTCTCACCCTTGAAAGGGGAGATTCTGCATCATAATAAACTCTCCCCTTTGATGGGAGAGACTCTGTAGCAGAGTAAACTCTCCCCTTTAAATGGGAGACTATGTATCAAACTAAACTCTCCCCATGATGGGGGAGACTCGGTAACAGAATAAACACTCCCCCTTGAAGGGGAGACTCTGTCAGAATAAAGTATGTCCATTGAAGAGGGAGATTCTGTGGCAGAATAAACTCTCCTGCTTGATGAGGGAGAGTCTGTAGCAGAATAAACTCTTCCCTTTCAAGAGGAGACTCTGTACCTGAATAAACAATCCCCCTTGAAGGTGGAAACTCTGCATCAGAATAAACTATCCCATTAGTGGGGGAGATTCTGTAGCAGAACCCACTCTCCTCCTTGATGGGGGAGTTGCTGTTGCAGAATTAACTCTCCCACTTGAAAGGGGAGACTCATTACCAGAATAAATTATGCCCCTTGAAGGGGAGACACTGTGTCAGAATGCACTCTCCCCATTGAAAAGGGGACACTATGTCGCAGATAAACTCTCAACTTTGAAAAAGTAGACTGTATCAGAATAAACTCTCCCATTAATGAGGGAGGTTCTGTAGCAGAATATATTCTCCCCCTTGATGGGGGAGACTCAGTATCAGAATAAACTTTCCCCCTTGAAAGGGGAGACTCATTACCAGAATAAACACTGCCACTTGAAGGGGAGACACAGTGTCTGAATAAACTCTCCCCTTGATGGGTGAGATTCTTTATCAGAAAAACTCTCCCCCTTAAAAGGGAGACTCTGTACCAGAATAAACTCACCCCTTGAAGGGGGAGACTCTGTATCAGAATAAACTCTCCCCTTGAGGGGGGATTCTGCATCTGAATAAACTCTCCCCTTGATGGGGCAGATTCTGCATCACAATAAAATCTCCCCCTTGATGGGGGAGACTCTGTAGATGAACAAACTCTCACCCTTGAAAGGGGAGATTCTGCATCAGAATAAACTCTCCCCTTTGATGGGAGAGACTCTGTAGCAGAGTAAACTCTCCCCTTTAAAGGGGAGACTCTGTATCAAAATTAACTCTCCCCATGATGGGGGAGACTCTGTACCAGAATAAACTCTCCCTCTTGAAAAATGAGACTCTGTATCAGAAGAAACTAAACACATGATGGCGGGGATTCTGTAGCAGAATACACTCTCCCCCTTCATGTGGGAGACTCTGTATCAGAATAAACTCTCCCCTTGATGTGTGAGATTCTGTTTCAGAATAAACTCTCCCCCTTAGAGGGGAGACTCTGTACCAGAATAAACACTCCACCTTGAAGGGGGAGACTCTGTATCATAAGAAACTCTCCCCTTGATGGGGGAGATTCTGCATCAGAATAAACTCAACCCCTTGGTGGGGGAGGCTCTGCATCAGAATAAACTTTCCCCTTGATCGGGGATATTCTGCATCAAAATAACATCTCCCCCTTGATGGGGGAGACTCTGTAGAAGAATAAACACTCCTCCTTGAAAGGGGAGAGTCTGCATCAGAATAAACTCTCCCCTTTCATGGGAGAGTCTCTGTAGCAGAAGTAACTATCCCCCTTGAAAGGGGAGAATCTGTATCAGAATAAACTTTCCCCTTGATGGGGAGACTCTGTGGCAGAATAAACTCTACTCCTTGAAAGGGGAGACTCTGTACCAGAATAAACTCTGCTCCTTGAAGTGGAGACACTCTGTGAGAATAAAGTCTCTCCATTGAAGGGGGGATTCTGTAGCAGAATAAACTCTCCTGCTTGATGGGGGAGAGTCTGTAGCAGAATAAACTCTTCCCCTTCAAAGGGGAGACTCTGTACCTAAATAAACTCCCCCCCTTGGAGGTGGAAACTCTATATCAGAATAAAAGCGCCCATTAGTGGGGGAGATTCTGTATCAGAATAAACTCTCCCCTTGATGGGGGAGATTCTGCATCAGAATAAACTCAACCCCTTGGTGGGGGAGGCTCTGCATCAGAATAAACTCTCCCCTTGATGGGGGAGATTCTGCATCAAAATAACATCTCCCCCTTGATGGGGGAGACTCTGGAGAAGAATAAACTCTACTCCTTGAAAGGGGAGACTCTGTAAAAGAATAAACTCTGCTCCTTGAAGTGGAGACACTCTGTGAGAATAAAGTCTCTCCATTGAAGGGGGAGATTCTTTAGCAGAATAAACTCTCCTGCTTGATGGGGGAGAGTCTGTAGCAGAATAAACTCTTCCCCTTCAAAGGGGAGACTCTGTACCTGAATAGAATAAACTCTCCCCCTAGATGGGGGAAAACTCTTTAGCAGAATAAACTCTCCTCCTTAAAGGGGATACTCTCTACCAGAATAAACTTTCCCCCTTGAAGGCGGAGACTCTGTATCAGAATAATCTCTCTCCCTTAAAAGGTAGACTCTGTATTAGAATAAACTCTCCCTCTTGAAAAATGAGACACTATATCAGAATAAACTCTACCCTTGATGGGGGAGATTCTTCAGCAGAATAAACTCTCCCACTTCATGTGGGAGACTTAGTAGCAGAATAAATTCTCTTCCTTAAAGGGGATACTCTCTACCAGAATAAACTTTCCCCCTTGAAGGTGGAGACTCTGTATCAGAATAAATTCTCCCCCTTGAAGGGGAGACTCTGTATCAGAATAAACGCTCCCCTTGAGGGGGAGATTCTGTATCAGAATAAACTCCCCCCCCTTGATATGGGAGACTCTGCATCAAAATAAACTCTACCCTTGATGGGGGAGATTCTGCATCAAAATAAAATATCCCACTTGATGGGGAAGACTGTATAGAAAAATAAACTCTTACCGTTGAAAGGGGAGAGTCTGCATCAGAATAAACTCTCCCTCTTGAAAAATGAGACTCTGTATCAGAATAAACTCTCCTGCTTGAAAGGCTAGACTATGTACCAGAATAAACTCTCTCCTTTGAAGGGGAGACTCTGTATCAGAATACAATCACCCCATTGATGGGGGAGGTTCTGTATCAGAATAAACTCTCCCCTTGATGGGGAGATTCTGTAGCAGAATAAACTCTCCCCATTGAAAGGGGAAACTCTGTTCCAGAATAAACTCTGCCCCTTGAAGGGGAGACACTGTGTCACAATAAACTCTCTCCAATGAAGTGGGACACTCTGTAGCAGAATAAACTCTCCCCATAGAAAAAGGATACTGTATCAGAATAAACGCTTCCCTTGATGGGGGAGATACTGTAGCATAATAAACTCTACCCCTTTAAAGGGGAGACTCTGTATCAGAATAAACTCTCCCCTTGTTGGGGGGACCCTGTACAAGATAAAATCTCTCCCCCTTGAAAAATGATACTCGTATCAGAATAAATTCTACCCTTGATGTGGGAGATTCTATAGCAGAATAAACTCTCCCCCTTCATATGGGAGACTCAGTAGCAGTATAAACTCTCCATCTTGAAAGGCTAGACTATGTATCAGAATATACCCTCCCCCTTGAATGGGAGGCTCTGTATCAGAATACATTCTCCTCATTTACGGGGAGGTTCTGTATCAGAATACACTCTCCAATTGATTGGGGAGATTCTGCAGCAAAATAAACTCTCCCCATTGAAAGGGGAAACTCAGTACCAGAATAAACTCTTCCCCTTGAAGGGGGGACACTGTGTCAGAATAAACTCTTCCCATTGAAGGGGACACTCTGTAGCAGAATAAACTCCACCCCCTTGAAAAAGGATACTGTATCAGAATAAACTCTCCCCTTGATGGGGGAGAATCTGTAGCAGAATACACTCTCCCCCTTAAAGAGGAGATTCGGTACCAGAATAAACGCCCCCCCCTTGAAGGGGAGACTCTGAATCAGAATACACTCTCCCTATTGACAGGGGATGTTCTGTACCAAAATAAACTCTGCCCCTTGAAGGGGAGACACTGTGTCAGAATAAAGTCTCTCCATTGAAGAGGGAGGTTCTGTAGCAGAATAAACTCTCCTGCTTGATGGGGGAGAGTCTGTAGCAGAATAAACTCTTCGCATTCAAAGGGAGACTCTGTACCTGAATAAACTCTCCCCCTTGAAGGTGGAAACTCTGCATCAGAATAAACTATCCCATTAGTGGGGGAGATTCTGTAGCGGAATCCACTCTCCCCCTTGATGGGGGAGTTCCTGTAGCAGAATTAACTCTCCCACTTGAAAGGGGAGACTCATTACCAGAATAAATTCTGCCCCTTGAAGGGGAGATACACTCTCGCCATTGAAAAGGGGACACTCTGTAGCAGAATAAACTCTCACCTTTGAAAAACTAGACTGTATCAGAATTAACTCTCCCCATTAATGGGGGAGATTCTGTCGCAGAATATACTCTCCCCCTTGATGGGGGAGTCTCTGTAGCAGAATAAACTCTCCCCCTTGAAAGGGGAGACTCATTATGAGAATAAACGCTGCCAATTGAAGGGGAGACACAGTATCTGAATGAACTCTCCCCTTGATGGGTGAGATTCTGTATCAGAATAAACTCTCCCCTTGATGGGTGAGATGCTGTACCAGAATAAACTCACCCCCTTGAAGGGGGAGACTCTGTATCCGAATAAACTCTCCCCTTGAGGGGGGATTCTGCATCAGAATGAACTCTCCCCTTGATGGGGGAGATTCTGCATCAAAATAAAATCTCCCCCTTGATGGGGGAGACTTGGTAGACGAATAAACTCTCACCCTTGAAAGGGGAGATTCTGCATCATAATAAACTCTCCCCTTTGATGGGAGAGACTATGTAGCAGAGTAAACTCTCCCCTTTAAAGGGGAGACTACATATCAAACTAAACTCTCCCCATGATGGGGGAGACTCGGTAACAGAATAAACACTCCCCCTTGAAGGGGAGACTCTGTATCAGAATACACTCTTCATATTGACAGGGGATGTTCTGTACCAGTATAAACTCTGCCCCTTGAAGGGGAGACAGTGTCAGAATAAAGTATGTCCATTAAAGAGAGAGATTCTGTAGAAGAATAAACTCTCCTGCTTGATGAGGGAGAGTCTGTAGCAGAATAAACTCTTCCCTTTAAAGAGGAGACTCTGTACCTGAATAAACAATCCCCCTTGAAGGTGGAAACTCTGCATCAGAATAAACTATCCCATTAGTGGGGGAGATTCTGCAGCAGAACCCACTCTCCTCCTTGATGGGGGAGTTGCTGTTGCAGAATTAACTCTCCCACTTGAAAGGGGAGACTCATTACCAGAATAAATTTTGCCCCTTGAAGGGGAGACACTGTGTCAGAATGCACTCTCCCCATTGAAAAGGGGACACTATGTCGCAGATAAACTCTCAACTTTGAAAAAGTAGACTGTATCAGAATAAACTCTCCCCATTAATGGGGGAGATTCTGTAGCAGAATATATTCTCCCACTTGATGGGGGAGACTCAGTATCAGAATAAACTCTCCCCCTTGAAAGGGGAGACTCATTACCAGAATAAACACTTCCACTTGAAGGGGAGACACAGTGTCTGAATAAACTCACCCCTTGATGGGTGAGATTCTGTATCCGAATAAACTCTCTCCCTTAAAAGGGAGACTCTGTACCAGAATAAACTCACCCCTTGAAGTGGGAGACTCTGTATCAGAATAAACTCTCCCCTTGAGGGGGGATTCTGCATCTGAATAAACTCTCCCCTTGATGGGGGAGATTCTGCATCACAATAAAATCTCCCCCTTGATGGGGGAGACTCTGTAGATGAACAAACTCTCACCCTCGAAAAGGGGAGATTCTGCATCAGAATAAACTCTCCCCTTTGACGGGAGAGACTCTGTAGCAGAAAAAACTCTCCCCTTTAAAGGGGAGACTATGTATCAAAATTAACTCTCCCCATGATGGGGGAGACTCTGTACCAGAATAAACTCTCCCTCTTGAAAAATGAGACTCTGTATCAGAATAAACTAAACCCTTGATGGCGTGGATTCTGTAGCAGAATACACTCTCCCCCTTCATGTGGGAGACTCTGTATCAGAATAAACTCTCCCCTTGATGTGTGAGATTCTGTATCAGAATAAACTCTCCCCCTTAAAGGGAAGACTCTGTACCAGAATAAACTCTCCACCTTGAAGGGGGAGACTCTGTATCATAATAAACTCTCCCCTTGATGGGGGAGATTCTGCATCAGAATAAACTCAACCCCTTGGTGGGGGAGGCTCTGCATCAGAATAAACTCTCCCCTTGATGGGGGAGATTCTGCATCAAAATAACATCTCCCCCTTGATGGGGGAGACTCTGGAGAAGAATAAACTCTGCTCCTTGAAGTGGAGACACTCTGTGAGAATAAAGTCTCTCCATTGAAGGGGGAGATTCTGTAGCAGAATAAACTCTCCTGCTTGATGGGGGAGAGTCTGTAGCAGAATAAACTCTTCCCCTTCAAAGGGGAGACTCTGTACCTGAGTAGAATAAACTCTCCCCCTTGATGGGGGAAAACTCTGTAGCAGAATAAACTCTCCTCCTTAAAGGGGATACTCTCTACCAGAATAAACTTTCCCCCTTAAAGGCGGAGACTCTGTATCAGAATAAACTCTCTCCCTTAAAAGGGAGACTCTGTAGCAGAATAAACTCTCCCTATTGAAAAATGAGACACTATATCAGAATAAACTCTAACCTTGATGGGGGAGATTCTGCAGCAGAATAAACTCTCCCACTTCATGTGGGAGACTTAGTAGCAGAATAAACTCTCCTCCTTAAAGGGGATACTCTCTACCAGAATAAACTTTCCCCCTTGAAGGCGGAGACTCTGTATCAGAATAAACTCTCTCCCTTAAAAGGGAGACTCTGTAGCAGAATAAACTCTCCCTATTGAAAAATGAGACACTATATCAGAATAAACTCTAACCTTGATGGGGGAGATTCTGCAGCAGAATAAACTCTCCCACTTCATGTGGGAGACTTAGTAGCAGAATAAATTCTCTTCCTTAAAGGGGATACTCTCTACCAGAATAAACTTTCCCCCTTGAAGGTGGAGACTCTGTATCAGAATAAATTCTCCCCCTTGAAGGGGATACTCTGTATCAGAATAAACGCTCCCCTTGAGGGGGAGATTCTGTATCAGAATAAACTCCCCCCCCTTGATATGGGAGACTCTGCATCAGAATAAACTCTACCCTTGATGGGGGGATTCTGCATCAAAATAAAATATCCCACTTGATGGGGAAGACTCTATAGAAAAATAAACTCTCACCCTTGAAAGGGGAGAGTCTGCATCAAAATAAACTCTCCCTCTTGAAAAATGAGACTCTGTATCAGAATAAACTCTCCTGCTTGAAAGGCTAGACTATGTACCAGAATAAACTCTCTTCTTTGAAGGGGAGACTCTGTATCAGAATACAATCACCCCATTGATGGGGGAGGTTCTGTATCAGAATAAACTCCCCCCTTGATGGGGAGATTCTGTAGCAGAATAAACTCTCCCCATTGAAAGGGGAAACTCTGTTCCAGAATAAACTCTGCCCCTTGAAGGGGAGTCACTGTGTCACAAAAAGCTTTCCCCAATGAAGTGGGACACTCTGTAGCAGAATAAACTCTCCCCATAGAAAAAGGATACTGTATCAGAATAAACGCTTCCCTTGATGGGGGAGATACTGTAGCATAATAAACTCTACCCCTTTAAAGGGGAGACTCTGTATCAGAATAAACTCTCCCCTTGTTGGGGGGGACTCTGTACAAGATAAAAGCTCTCCCCCTTGAAAAATGATACTCGTATCAGAATAAATTCTACCCTTGATGTGGGAGATTCTATAGCAGAATAAACTCTCCCCCTTCATATGGGAGACTCAGTAGCAGTATACACTCTCCCTCTTGAAAGGCTAGACTATGTACCAGAATAAACCTTCCCCCTTGAATGGGAGGCTCTGTATCAGAATACATTCTCCTCATGGACGGGGAGGTTCTGTATCAGAATACACTCTCCAATTGATTGGGGAGATTCTGCAGCAAAATAAACTCTCCCCATTGAAAGGGGAAACTCAGTACCAGAATAAACTCTTCACCTTGAAGGGGGGACACTGTGTCAGAATAAACTCTTCCCATTGAAGGGGACACACTGTAGCAGAATAAACTCCACCCCCTTGAAAAAGGATACTGTATCAGAATAAACTCTCCCCTTGATGGGGGAGAATCTGTAGCAGAATACACTCTCCCCCTTAAAGAGGAGATTCGGTACCAGAATAAACGCTCCCCCTTGAAGGGGAGACTCTGAATCAAAATACACTCTCCCTATTGACAGGGGATGTTCTGTACCAAAATAAACTCTCCCCCTTGAAGGGGAGACACTGTGTCAGAATAATGTCTCTCCATTGAAGAGGGAGGTTCTGTAGCAGAATAAACTCTCCTGCTTGATGGGGGAGAGCCTGTAGCAGAATAAACTCTTCGCATTCAAAGGGAGACTCTGTACCTGAATAAACTCTCCCCCTTGAAGGTGGAAACTCTGCATCAGAATAAACTCTCCCATTAGTGGGGGAGATTCTGTAGCGGAATCCACTCTCCCCCTTGATGGGGGAGTTCCTGTAGCAGAATTAACTCTCCCACTTGAAAGGGGAGACTCATTACCAGAATAAATTCTGCCCCTTGAAGGGGAGATACACTCTCCCCATTGAAAAGGGGACACTCTGTAGCAGAATAAACTCTCACCTTTGAAAAACTAGACTGTATCAGAATTAACTCTCCCCATTAATGGGGGAGATTCTGTAGCAGAATATACTCTCCCCCTTGATGGGGGAGTCTCTGTAGCAGAATAAACTCTCCCCCTTGAAAGGGGAGACTCATTATGAGAATAAATGCTGCCACTTGAAGGGGAGACACAGTATCTGAATGAACTCTCCCCTTGATGGGTGAGATTCTGTATCAGAATAAACTCTCCCCTTGATGGGTGAGATGCTGTATCAGAATAAACTCTCCCCCTTAAAGGGGAGACTCTGTACCAGAATAAACTCACCCCCTTGAAGGGGGAGACTTTGTATCCGAATAAACTCTCCCCTTGAGGGGGGAGATTCTGCATCAAAATAAAATCTCCCGCTTGATGGGGGAGACTCGGTAGACGAATAAACTCTCACCCTTGAAAGGGGAGATTCTGCATCATAATAAACTCTCCCCTTTGATGGGAGAGACTCTGTAGCAGAGTAAACTCTCCCCTTTAAAAGGGAGACTACGTATCAAACTAAACTCTCCCCATGATGGGGGAGACTCGGTAACAGAATAAACACTCCCCCTTGAAGGGGAGACTCTGTATCAGAATACACTCTTCATATTGATAGGGGATGTTCTGTACCAGTATAAACTCTGCCCCTTGAAGGGGAGACAGTGTCAGAATAAAGTATGTCCATTGAAGAGGGAGATTATGTAGCAGAATAAACTCTCCTGCTTGATGAGGGAGAGTCTGTAGCAGAATAAACTCTTCCCTTTCATGGGAGAGACTCTGTAGCAGAAGAAACTATCCCCCTTGAAGGTGGAAACTCTGCATCAGAATAAACTATCCCATTAGTGGGGGAGATTCTGTAGCAGAACCCACTCTCCTCCTTGATGGGGGAGTTGCTGTTGCAGAATTAACTCTCCCACTTGAAAGGGGAGATTCATTACCAGAATAAATTTCGCCCCTTGAAGGGGAGACACTGTGTCAGAATGCACTCTCCCCATTGAAAAGGGGACACTATGTCGCAGATAAACTCTCAACTTTGAAAAAGTAGACTGTATCAGAATAAACTCTCCCCATTAATGGGGGAGGTTCTGTAGCAGAATATATTCTCCCCCTTGATGGGGGAGACTCAGTATCAGAATAAACTTTCCCCCTTGAAAGGGGAGACTCATTACCAGAATAAACACTGCCACTTGAAGGGGAGACACAGTGTCTGAATAAACTCTCCCCTTGATGGGTGAGATTCTGTATCAAAAAAACTCTCCCCCTTAAAAGGGAGACCCTGTACCAGAATAAACTCACCCCTTGAAGGGGGAGACTCTGCATCAGAATAAACTCTCCGCTTGAGGGGGGATTCTGCATCTGAATAAACTCTCCCCTTGATGGGGCAGATTCTGCATCACAATAAAATCTCCCCCTTGATGGGGGAGACTCTGTAGATGAACAAACTCTCACCCTTGAAAGGGGAGATTCTGCATCAGAATAAACTCTCCCCTTTGACGGGAGAGACTCTGTAGCAGAATAAACTCTCCCCATGATGGGGGAGACTCTGTACCAGAATAAACTCTCCCTCTTGAAAAATGAGACTCTGTATCAGAATAAACTAAACCCTTGATGGCGTGGATTCTGTAGCAGAATACACTCTCCCCCTTCATGTGGGAGACTCTGTATCAGAATAAACTCTCCCCTTGATGTGTGAGATTCTGTATCAGAATAAACTCTCCACCTTAAAGGGGAGACTCTGTACCAAAATTAACTCTCCACCTTGAAGGGGGAGACTCTGTATCATAATAAACTGTCCCCTTGATGGGGGAGATTCTGCATCAGAATAAACTCAACCCCTTGGTGGGGGAGGTTCTGCATCAGAATAAACTCTCCCCTTGATGGGGGAGATTCTGCATCAAAATAACATCTCCCCCTTGATGGGGGAGACTCTGGAGAAGAATAAACTCTACTCCTTGAAAGGGGAGACTCTGTAAAAGAATAAACTCTGCTCCTTGAAGTGGAGACACTCTGTGAGAATAAAGTCTCTCCATTGAAGGGGGGGATTCTGTAGCATAATAAACTCTCCTGCTTGATGGGGGAGAGTCTGTAGCAGAATAAACTCTTCCCCTTCAAAGGGGAGACTCTGTACCTGAATAGAATAAACTCTCCCCCTTGATGGGGGGACACTCTTTAGCAGAATAAACTCCACCCCCTTGAAAAAGGATACTGTATCAGAATAAACTCTCCCCTTGATGGGGGAGAATCTGTAGCAGAATACACTCTCCCCCTTAAAGAGGAGATTCGGTACCAGAATAAATGCTCCCCCTTGAAGGGGAGACTCTGAATCAGAATACACTCTCCCTATTGACAGGGGATGTTCTGTACCAAAATGAACTCTGCCCCTTGAAGGGGAGACACTGTGTCAGAATAAAGTCTCTCCATTGAAGAGGGAGGTTCTGTAGCAGAATCAACTCTCCTGCTTGATGGGAGAGACTCTGTAGCAGAGTAAACTCTCCCCTTTAAAGGGGAGACTATGTATCAAAATTAACTCTCCCCATGATGGGGGAGACTCTGTACCAGAATAAACTCTCCCTCTTGAAAAATGAGACTCTGTATCAGAATAAACTAAACCCTTGATGGTGGGGATTCTGTAGCAGAATACACTCTCCCCCTTCATGTGGGAGACTCTGTATCAGAATAAACTCTCCCCTTGATGTGTGAGATTCTGTTTCAGAATAAACTCTCCACCTTGAAGGGGGAGACTCTGTATCATAAGAAACTCTCCCCTTAATGGGGGAGATTCTGCATCAGAATAAACTCAACCCCTTGGTGGGGGAGGCTCTGCATCAGAATAAACTTTCCCCTTGATGGGAGATATTCTGCATCAAAATAACATCTCCCCCTTGATGGGGGAGACTCTGTAGAAGAATAAACACTCCTCCTTGAAAGGGGAGAGTCTGCATCAGAATAAACTCTCCCCTTTCATGGGAGAGACTCTGTAGCAGAAGAAACTATCCCCCTTGAAAGGGGAGAATCTGTATCAGAATAAACTTTCCCCTTGATGGGGAGACTCTGTAGCAGAATAAACTCTACTCCTTGAAAGGGGAGACTCTGTACCAGAATAAACTCTGCTCCTTGAAGTGGAGACACTCTGTGAGAATAAAGTCTCTCCATTGAAGGGGGAGATTCTGTAGCAGAATAAACTCTCCTGCTTGATGGGGAGAGTCTGTAGCAGAATAAACTCTTCCCCTTCAAAGGGGAGACTCTGTACCTGAATAAACTCCCCCCCTTGAAGGTGGAAACTCTATATCAGAATAAAAGCGCTGTAAGAGGATTCAATTCAACACTACAGCTAAGTCAATGCCTAGTCTGGGATACTGAATGGAAACCCTTATTGATATATCTTTATGTCCAGTTCATGCGTTCTGGATGACTACCCCTATATAACACCCCTCTCTTGGAATCCTCCTGACCCCACTGAGCCAAGAAGTAGTTCTGTTTTGCAAGTTTAAAAGGTTTATTTGATAATTTAAACAATATATATATATATATCACGCTTTATAATAAATTAATAATTGGATATCACACTTAATCTGATATGATAAAGATTAACAACGGAGAATCTGGCACTAGCACACTTGTGAATAGGAACAGAAGAATAAGGTGGTAGAGAATACTTTATATAAGTTCAGATGGATGTAATGTTGAATGAAAAATGCAATACATAAAATACTCAATATGATTTCAACATAACAATGTAATCACTTTTCTCTGGCAATCCCCTCCCCCCCCTTTATGCAATGCAAGGAAATGGAAGGAAAGCACACAGTTCTCAGAAATGCAATCACATGTAATTCAGTTTACCCCAGCAAGCTTAGATTACAGATCGGAGTTTTAAACACAGGCCCAAAATGCTTTTATATGTGCTGGCAATGAAGTGAAAAATATACTAAAATGCTTTTAATTCCCTCTAGGAGGTTCAGGGTGAGTGAAATATACTTGGGATGAGTTCAGGCTCACTTTAGCAAGGATCTAGGAGTAACTAGCAGGTTAAACGAATTTTTGGCAAATGAAAGCAAGAAAACTGCTGTTTTCACACGTTGAGAAATTTGCAAATCGCGGCAAAATTCGCGAGTGCGTTTTTCGCGATTACAGAGGAACTACAAGGACTATCACTATCGTTTTGGGGTCCTAGGACAGTCTAGGATCTCAGCTTCCAGATGAAAGTTACTGCAAGTCTCTAGGACAAACGGTCACGGAGATATGAGTGATATAATAAAGGTAGTTTTTCAGATTTGGAATTTTAAAGTTCAAAAAGACAAGTGACAGCTAGCAACTAGAAAATGACAGGTGACAGTTAGAGGGCAGTTCTACTTAGATTAAAATAGCTTGGATTATATTATTTTAACTAAGAGATTGGTTCTGCACAGTCTTGCTAGGTACTCACACTATATTCTTGAATTAGATGGGCCTCGCCACGAATCTGGTCAGGTTTTAGACTGGACTCTGGTCTGGTCTCTGCACTTCACAGTGATCTGGGTCAGCTCTCTCTGGTTCTGCTAACAGCGGTCTGGTCTGGGTCTGCTCTCTCTCTGGATTCTGGAGATTGATGGATTTAAAGTCTGGATCTTTCTGCACAGCTTTCTCTAGTGATTGATGGAGGTAAAGTATGGATTTTCCGGCAGAGCGTTCCGCAGCAGATGGAAATGAATGTCTCTATCTGTCCTGACTGTCTGCTTTTATGTGTTTTGAAAATGGGTGTGTGAGCAGCATCACTAGACCCTACCCCTCTACACTTGCCATTGGCCCAATTCTCCCCTCTCCCATGATTGGGGAAGGAACTGTGAGTCAGAGTGATGCTGTAGGTTTTATGGGTCAGAGTATCCTCCCCTGTCAAATTGCACACAATCTATATTTGATAAAAAAAAAACATATTTGCACAGGTACACATTTGTTTAAAATTACACACACCCATCACATATCACAGGAGGTATACCCTGTCCAAATCTGCTCTTCCTGGGGGCTTGCATTCAGAAATGGCAACATTTGCACTTTTTAACTGATTTTGCAATTTCGGACATTAACCCAAATTTACACACATGTGCGCAAGGAGTATGGACATTAGTTGATGAAGTGTCAGATTTTTCACATGCACACATTTTGAGTAATATCCTCTTTTCCGCTAAAACCCCCCTGAACATACCACCGGGTCCTAACACGTCTTAAAATGTGTGCAGAAAAATCACAAGAATTATGGTATCATTTAAATAATTTTCACAAGTCCGCTCTATGAATGATCCATCTTTTTCTAAAACCATATTCTGGCTACAGGGATGTGTCTTTTCAGGTCACATGGTACAGAAACCAGTCTTTCCAGTTTCTGCCAAGCTCAGAGACCCTGCCCCTCCCAGCTTCTGCCAAGAGGAAGCTGTTTTACGACATCTGCAATAAACCATCTGCCTGGGTGAAGGGGGTTGCATTGTTCAGAGCTCCTGTATTCTGTGGGGGCTCCCCTTAATTCAATTATCAGAGAGATGGCATATCCTTAGTGTGGCCAGCAGGAAACAGCCAGGCCTGGGAAGTTACTTGTGAATCAAGTTTCACTCCTGATGGGGGTAGTTGCCAGGCAAAATTGGAATCTCTTTAAGCCAGTTTTTAGCCACATGTCATTTCTGTTCCCCAGTTTTCTGCATTCAAATAACTAACAATTTTTTACATATGCAGCTAGAATGCTGATTCTAAGTTTAAAACTATGACATTTAAACAATTGCAGCCTATGTGACACTCAAAAGTAGGTCACTCATTTCTTTTAAACATTTAGATTTTTAGTGTCTTTCAGTCCAAATTTACTTAAACTGCTGAAATCCACAGCTCAGCCAGTCTTGTGATGAACATTGTTTTAGGCTCATCCTCTTTCCAGATTTTGTATGCCCACAAGACTTTATTCTGCCAGATGTCCGCTGGTGTTCAGTGAGATTTTTGGATGTGTTGCAAATAGGCATTTTGAGCTGGCATTCAGAGAAACAAAAGGTGATTTTAAAGTGCGGTTTTTCCTTTGGCACACATTTCACTCATGGCACCCCGGCCCATCCTGCTCGCACTGGTGGGTGGCAAGTTAGGCAACCATTTTAGTGTGCACAACTGCGCGGTTTTCATAGATTCTGGCGCACATGTGGGCTTTTTCGGCCATCTTGGATTTCCTAAGCCCACAGCACCAAATGTTGTAGTCTAATAGTCCAAACGTGGGTCAGAACACCCAACAGCGCCCATTAGTGGGGGAGATTCTGTATCAGAATAAACTCTCCCCATTGATGGGGCGCACTCTGTAGCAGAATAAACTCTCCTCCTTAAAGAGGATACTCTCTACCAGAATAAACTTTCCCCCTTGAAGGCGGGGACTCTGTATCAGAATAAACTCTCTCCCTTAAAAGGGAGACTCTGTATCAGAATAAACTCTCCCTCTTGAAAAATGAGACACTATATCAGACAATAAACTCTACCCTTGATGGGGGAGATTCTGCATCAAAACAAAATATCCCACTTGATGGGGAAGACGCTACAGAAAAATAAACTCTCACCCTTGAAAGGGAAGAGTCTGCATCAGAATACACTCTCCCTCTTGAAAAATGAGACTCTGTATCAGAATAAACTCTCCTGCTTGAAAGGCTAGACTATGTACCAGAATAAACTCTCTCCCTTGAAGGGGAGACTCTGTATCAGAATACAATCACCCCATTGATGGGGGAGGTTCTGTATCAGAATAAACTCTCCCCTTGATGGGGAGATTCCTTAGCAGAATAAACTCTCCCCATTGAATGGGGAAACTCTGTTCCAGAATAAACGCTTCCCTTGATGGGGGAGATACTGTAGTATAATAAACTCTCCCCCTTTAAAGGGGAGACTCTGTATCAGAATAAACTCTCCCCTTGTTGGGGGGACTCTGTACAAGATAAAAGCTCTCCCCCTTGAAAAATGAGACTCGCATCAGAATAAATTCTACCCTTGATGTGGGAGATTCTGTAGCAGAATAAACTCTCCCCCTTCATGTGGGAGACTCAGTAGCAGTGTACACTCTCCCTCTTGAAAGGCTAGACTATGTACCAGAATAAACCCTCCCCCTTGAATGGGAGGCTCTGTATCAGAATACATTCTCCTCATTGACGGGGAGGTTCTGTATCAGAATAAACTCTCCAATTGATTGGGGAGATTCTGCAGCAAAATAAACTCTCCCCTTTGAAAGGGGAAACTCAGTACCAGAATAAACTCTTCCCCTTGAAGGGGGGACACTGTGTCAGAATAAACTCTTCCCATTGAAGCGGACACTCTGTATCAGAATAAACTCTCCCCTTGATGGGGGAGAATCTGTAGCAGAATACACTCTCCCCCTTAAAGAGGAGATTCAGTACCAGAATAAACGCTCCCCCTTGAAGGGGAGACTCTGTATCAGAATAAACTCTCTCCCTTAAAAGGGAGACTCTGTATCAGAATAAACTCTCCCTCTTGAAAAATGAGACACTATATCAGACAATAAACTCTACCCTTGATGGGGGAGATTCTGCATCAAAACAAAATATCCCACTTGATGGGGAAGACGCTATAGAAAAATAAACTCTCACCCTTGAAAGGGAAGAGTCTGCATCAGAATAAACTCTCCCTCTTGAAAAATGAGACTCTGTATCAGAATAAACTCTCCTGCTTGAAAGGCTAGACTATGTACCAGAATAAACTCTCTCCCTTGAAGGGGAGACTCTGTATCAGAATACAATCACCCCATTGATGGGGGAGGTTCTGTATCAGAATAAACTCTCCCCTTGATGGGGAGATTCCTTAGCAGAATAAACTCTCCCCATTGAAAGGGGAAACTCTGTTCCAGAATAAACGCTTCCCTTGATGGGGGAGATACTGTAGCATAATAAACTCTCCCCCTTTAAAGGGGAGACTCTGTATCAGAATAAACTCTCCCCTTGTTGGGGGGACTCTGTACAAGATAAAAGCTCTCCCCCTTGAAAAATGAGACTTGCATCAGAATAAATTCTACCCTTGATGTGGGAGATTCTATAGCAGAATAAACTCTCCCCCTTCATGTGGGAGACTCAGTAGCAGTGTACACTCTCCCTCTTGAAAGGCTAGTCTATGTACCAGAATAAACCCTCCCCCTTGAATGGGAGGCTCTGTATCAGAATACATTCTCCTCATTGACGGGGAGGTTCTGTATCAGAATAAACTCTCCAATTGATTGCGGAGATTCTGCAGCAAAATAAACTCTCCCCTTTGAAAGGGGAAACTCAGTACCAGAATAAACTCTTCCCCTTGAAGGGGGGACACTGTGTCAGAATAAACTCTTCCCATTGAAGCGGACACTCTGTATCAGAATAAACTCTCCCCTTGATGGGGGAGAATCTGTAGCAGAATACACTCTCCCCCTTAAAGAGGAGATTCAGTACCAGAATAAACGCTCCCCCTTGAAGGGGAGACTCTGTATCAGAATAAACTCTCTCCCTTAAAAGGGAGACTCTGTATCAGAATAAACTCTCCCTCTTGAAAAATGAGACACTATATCAGACAATAAACTCTACCCTTGATGGGGGAGATTCTGCATCAAAACAAAATATCCCACTTGATGGGGAAGACGCTATAGAAAAATAAACTCTCACCCTTGAAAGGGAAGAGTCTGCATCAGAATAAACTCTCCCTCTTGAAAAATGAGACTCTGTATCAGAATAAACTCTCCTGCTTGAAAGGCTAGACTATGTACCAGAATAAACTCTCTCCCTTGAAGAGGAGACTCTGTATCAGAATACAATCACCCCATTGATGGGGGAGGTTCTGTATCAGAATAAACTCTCCCCTTGATGGGGAGATTCCTTAGCAGAATAAACACTCCCCATTGAAAGGGGAAACTCTGTTCCAGAATAAACGCTTCCCTTGATGGGGGAGATACTGTAGCATAATAAACTCTCCCCCTTTAAAGGGGAGACTCTGTATCAGAATAAACTCTCCCCTTGTTGGGGGGACTCTGTACAAGATAAAAGCTCTCCCTCTTGAAAAATGAGACTTGCATCAGAATAAATTCTACCCTTGATGTGGGAGATTCTATAGCAGAATAAACTCTCCCCCTTCATGTGGGAGACTCAGTAGCAGTGTACACTCTCCCTCTTGAAAGGCTAGTCTATGTACCAGAATAAACCCTCCCCCTTGAATGGGAGGCTCTGTATCAGAATACATTCTCTTCATTGACGGGGAGGTTCTGTATCAGAATAAACTCTCCAATTGATTGGGGAGATTCTGCAGCAAAATAAACTCTCCCCTTTGAAAGGGGAAACTCAGTACCAGAATAAACTCTTCCCCTTGAAGGGGGGACACTGTGTCAGAATAAACTCTTCCCATTGAAGCGGACACTCTGTATCAGAATAAACTCTCCCCTTGATGGGGGAGAATCTGTAGCAGAATACACTCTCCCCCTTAAAGAGGAGATTCGGTACCAGAATAAATGCTCCCCCTTGAAGGGGAGACTCTGAATCAGAATACACTCTCCCTATTGACAGGGGATGTTCTGTACCAGAATAAACTCTGCCCCTTGAAGGGGAGACACTGTATCAGAATAAAGTCTCTCCATTGAAGAGGGAGGTTCTGTAGCAGAATAAACTCTCCTGCTTGATGGGGGAAGAGTCTGTAGCAGAATAAACTCTTCGCTTTCAAACGGAGACTCTGTACCTGAATAAACTCTCCCCCTTGAAGGTGGAAACTCTGCATCAGAATAAACTCTCCCATTAGTGGGGGAGATTCTGTAGCGGAATCCACTCTCCCCCTTGATGGGGGAGTTCCTGCAGCAGAATTAACTCTCCCACTTGAAAGGGGAGACTGTTAGGGAGAATTCTCTGTTTACGCTGAATTTCCTAACCTAGTGAGTCCCCCAGCAGCTTTGCTGGATTTTTGGGGTTTATTTTTTTCTCCTGCCAAGAGCGAGACTCTTGTACCCTCACTCTTGGGCATGATTTGAGTGTGTTTCTTTGAATCTAGATGTGTTTAATGGGCTATGGGGTCGTTTACCCCATAGGGCTTCATGTGTTTTTGTGATGTGTGTTACACAGCACCCTCAGTGCAGTGACACAGAGGTGTCATAGTGACCCCCCAGTATAGACTCCACACCCTGGGACTGACTACTGTCTCCCAGGGCATGTAAAGTCACCATTGACTTTACTAGTCTTAAATTCTGAACAGAACCAGTACAAACCATCATATTGTGGACGTACTGGCTGGGGCAATTCACTTGCCCCGGGGTCTGTTAGTCAAGGGGGCACGTCTCCGTCCCCTCTCATCGAGTTTTGGCTGGTGGCAGTGGATACTACTTTTTATATTCAACCGCAAATATTTTCCTATGGGATTTCCCATTGTTTTAGGCTACTACCTTTATTTAATTATTTACGGTAGCCTCGAACATGCCGCCGGTTTATTTAATTAATATTAATTCTCCGGTTGGTATTTTTTGCCAAAACTTGATTCTAAAATGGCGTTTGTGTTCTCTTCTGTGACTCCAACCCAAGTCGAGCCCTTTGTTCCACTTTTTGGTGGGCTTCTCCACAGAAGCCCTCCGAAGTGGTGCCACTGTGTCTGGGGTACTTAGGAGTGGTTGAGGGGAATTTAGGTACCCTGGACTGAGTTGCCAGGCAACTCAAGTCGCACTCCGTCCTGATTGGCCCAAGTGGTGAGCCGGCCGGCTCACCACTTAGCATGTTTGAGTGACAGCTAGGCTGAGTGAATGGGGGTTTGCTGCATAAAAGCAGGGCTTTGGGGACTGGAACTTCAGAAGTCGCCACAGGACCTAAGAATCCGACGAGGGAGAAGCTGAGCCGACCGGCCACGACACCATCACCGGTGGAGCCCTGCTGGACTGCCTCACCACTTTTCCCAACGACAGAGGAGATCTCCCGCCGGAGAGTCTTCTTCCTTTGACTGGTGGGGATAACCAGTTTCACCGCCTTTTCACATTCTCGACGTATCTCGTGGCCGCCTTGCCCGTGCCAAGCACCCCGGCAACCGGGATACCACGTTTTACCACGACCGCGAGATAAAGGTACCACCTTTAACCGGAAAACTCTGCGGCTGGTTTCTGCCCTGGTAGTGCAACGACCTTCATCTTTCCTCCAAGTCGAGATCTTCTCTTCCCCTGGACGATGACGCAACTTGCACCCACTACCAGGAACAACTGCCACCGCTGGAGGATCCTTCCCACTTAAGGTACCGTGTCTCGCCTGGCTTCCCTTGCTACCGACTGTACGGGGTAGATTTAGCCCCCGGCTTTCGAACCTGGGTTAGCCTGGGACACCTTGGCTAAACTTTACTAAGCCTCTCACAACGCTTGTCTGAACCCTCTGCAAGACTTTCTAAGCCTAGTGTAACTGTGTGATCTTGGGCGCATTTGTGCTCTGCTCTCTCTAAGAGTGGGCCCAGCCTTTGGACTTTGACTCACCAGTGACTTTGTTTGCTCTCTGCCTTGCTAACAGTGTTCTGGAATCGTAGAGTGGTGTACCTCTTCCTATTCTGTCTTTTTCCCTCCCTTTTTCACAAACTTATTAGAGTGCAATCTAGTTAAGCGCTCACCTCTGTATGAAAATAAGTGGTGTTTTACTGTGATTTTCTAATAGGGAAAAAGGGGTGTATATATCATAATAGTAACTGTGTTTAGAATATTTTACAATAAGAGTGCTGGAGTGTTTCAACTGTGTGTTTTTAAATAAATAATTATATACTTTGATACCGAAGCTCTGGTTGTATTATTTTATCTGAGTGCCTATTGAGTATACTGTGCATACTGCCTAACTCTTCTTGAGGGAAGCCTGACTGCTCAGCCACAGCTACCAGGTAAATCTGGGTGGTACAGACTGCTACCAAGTGGGTTTACTGCCAACACCTGTAGTCTTAAATCTTTTGCAGTGGTCCCTAAGGGAAGTGCACAGGTTTCTGCCTAACAGAGACTAATTAACAGAATAGATTCTGCCCCTTGAAGGGGAGATACACTCTCCCCATTGAAAAGGGGACAGACTGTAGCAGAATAAACTCTCACCTTTGAAAAACTAGACTGTATCAGAATTAATTCTCCCCATTAATGGGGGAGATTCTGTCGCAGAATATACTCTCCCCCTTGATGGGGGAGTCTCTGTAGCAGAATAAACTCTCCCCCTTGAAAGGGGAGACTCATTATCAGAATAAACGCTGCCTCTTGAAGGGGAGACACAGTATCTGAATAAACCCTCCCTTTGATGGGTGAGATTCTGTATCAGAATAAACTCTCCCCTTGATGGGTGAGATGTTGTATCAGAATAAACTCTCCCCCTTAAAGGGGAGACTCTGTACCAGAATAAACTCTCCCCTTGAGGGGGGGATTCTGCATCAGAATGAACTCTCCCCTTGATGGGGGAGATTCTGCATCAAAATAAAATCTCCCCCTTGATGGGGGAGACTCTGTAGACGAATAAACTCTCACCCTTGAAAGGGGAGATTCTGCATCAGAATAAACTCTCCCCTTTGATGGGAGAGACTCTGTAGCAGAGTCAACTCTCCCCTTTAAAGGGGAGACTATGTATCAAAATAAACTCTTCCCATGATGGGGGAGACTCAGTAACAGAATAAACACTCCCCCTTGAAGGGGAGACTCTGTATCAGAATACACTCTTCATATTGACAGGGGATGTTCTTTACCAGAATAAACTCTGCCCCTTGAAGGGGAGACAGTGTCAGAATAAAGTCTGTCCATTGAAGAGGGAGATTCTGTAGCATAATAAACTCTCCTGCTTGATGAGGGAGAGTCTGTAGCAGAATAAACTCTTCCCTTTCAAAGAGGAGACTCTGTACCTGAATAAACTCTCCCCCTTGAAGATGGAAACTCTGTATCAGAATAAACTCTCCCATTAGTGGGGGAGATTCTGTAATGGAATACACTCTCCCCCTTGATGGGGGAGTTTCTATAGTAGAATTAACTCTCCCACTTGAAAGGGGAGACTCATTACGAGAATAAATTCTGCCCTTGAAGGGGAGACACTATGTCAGAATACACTCTTCCCATTGAAGTGGTACACTCTGTAGTAGAATAAACTCTCCTGCTTGAAAGGCTAGACTATGTACCAGAATAAACCCTCTCCCCTTGATGGGAGAGACTCTGTAGCAAAAGAAACTCTGCCCCTTGTAGGGGAGACACTGTGTCAGAATAAAGTATCTCAATTGAAGGGGAGACTCTGTAGCAGAAGAGACTCTCCTGCTTGATGGTGGAGAGTCTGTAGCAGAATAACTCTTCCCCTTCAAAGGGGAGACTCTGTACCTGAATAAACTCTCCCCCTTGAAGGTGGAAACTATATCAGATTAAAATCGCCCATTAATAGGGGAGATTCTGTATCAGAATAAACTCTCCCCCTTGATGGGGGACACACTGTAGTAGAATAAATTCTCCTCCTTAAAGGGGATACTCTCTACCAGAATAAACGTTCCCCCTTGAAGGTGGAGACTCTGTATCAGAATAACACCCCCCCCCCCTTGATATGGGAGAATCTGCATCAGAATACACTCTACCCTTGATGGGGGAGATTCTGCATCAAAATAAAATATCCAAATTGATGAGGGAGACTCTATAGAAGAATAAACTCTCACCCTTCAAAGGGGAGAGTCTGCATCAGAATAAACTCTCCCCTTGATGGGGGAGGCTCTGTACCAGAATAAACTCTCCCTCTTGAAAAATGAGACTCCATATCAGAATAAACTCTCCTGATTGAAAGGATAGACTATGTACCAGAATAAACCCTCTCCCTTGAAGGGGAGACTCTGTATCAGAATACAATCAACCCATTGATGAGGGAGGTTCTGTATCAGAATAAACTCTCCCCTTGAAGGGGGATTTTCTGTAGCAGAACAAACTATCCCCATTGAAAGAGTAAACTCTGTTCCAGAATAAACTCTGCCCCTTGAAGGGGAGACCCTACGTCACAATAAACTCTCCGCAATGAAGTGGGACACTCTGTAACAAAATAAAATCTCCCCCTAGAAAAAGGATACTGTATCAGAATAAACTCTTCCCTTGAATGGGGGAGATTCTGTACCATAATAAACTCTCCCCCTTTAAAGGGGAGGCTCTGTATCAGAATAAACTCTCCCCTTGATGGGGGGGACTCTGTACCAGAATAAGCTCTCCCCCTTGAGAAATGAGATTCTGTATCAGAATAAATTCTACCCTTGATGAGGGAGATTCTATAGTAGAATAAACTCTCCCCCTTCATGCGGGAGTCTCAGTAGCAGAATACACTCTCCCTCTTGAAAGGCTAGACTATGTACCAGAATAAACCCTCCCCCTTGAATGGGAGACTCTTTATCAGAATACATTCTCCTCATTGACGGGAGGTTCTGTATCAGAATAAACTCTCCAATTGATCACAGAGATTCTGTAGCAGAATAAACTCCACCTCCTTGAAAAAGGATACTGTATCAGAATAAACTCTCCCCTTGATCAGGGTGAATCTGTAGTAGAATACACTCTCCCCCTTAAAGCGTAGATTCTGTACCAGCATAAACGCTCCCCCTTGGAGGGGAGACTCTGTATCAGAATACACTCTCCCTATTGAAAGGGGATGTTCTGTACCAGAATAAACTCTGCCCATTGAAGTGGAGACACTGTGTCAGAATAAAGTCTCTGCATTGAAGGGGGAGATTCTGTAGCTGAATAAACTCTCCTGCTTGATGGGGGAGAGTCTGTAGCAGAATAAACTCTTGCTTTTCAAAGGGGAGACTCTGTACCTGAATAAACTCTCCCCCTTGAAGGTGGAAACTCTCTATCAGAATAAACTCTCCCATTAGTGGGGGAGATTCTGTAGTGGAACACACTCTCCCCCTTAATGGGGGAGTTTCTGTAGCAGAATTAACTCTCCCACTTGAAAGGGGAGACTCATTACGAGAATAAATTCTGCCCCTTGAAGGGGGAGACACTGTGTCAGAATACACTCTTCCCATTAAAGGGGTACACTCTGTAGCAGAATAAACTCTCCTGCTTGAAAGGCTAGACTATGTACCAGAATAAACACTCTCCCCTTGATGGGAGAGACTCTGTAGCAGAAGAAACTCTGACCCCTTGAAGGGGAGACACTGTGTCAGAATAAAGTATCTCAATTGAAGGGGAGATTCTGTAGCAGAATAAACTCTCCTGCTTGATGGTGGAGAGTCTGTAGCAGAATAAACTCTTCCCCTTCAAAGGGGAGACTCTGTACCTGAATAAACTCTCCCCCTTGAAGGTGGAAACTATATCAGATTACAATCGCTCATTAATAGGGGAGATTCTGTATCAGAATAAACTCTCCCCCTTAATGGGGGACACACTGTAGTAGAATAAATACTCCTCCTTAAAGGGGATACTCTCTACCAGAATACACTTTCCCCCTAGAAGGTGGAGACTCTGTATCAGAATAACACCCCCCCCCTTGATATGGGAGAATCTGCATCAGAATACACTCTACCCTTGATGGGGGAGATTCTGCATCAAAATAAAATATCCCACTTGATGGGGGAGACTCTATAGAAGAATAAACTCTCACCCTTGAAAGGGGAGAGTCTGCATCAGAATAAACTCTCCCCTTGATGGGGGAGACTCTGTACCAGAATAAACTCTCCCTCTTGAAAAATGAGACTCCGTATCAGAATAAACTCTCCTGCTTGAAAGGATAGACTATGTACCAGAATAAACCCTCTCCCTTGAAGGGGAGACTCTGTATCAGAATACAATCAACCTATTGATGAGGGAGGTTCTGTATCAGAATAAACTCTCCCCTTGATGGGGGATTTTCTGTAACAGAACAAACTCTCCCCATTGAAAGAGTAAACTCTGTTCCAGAATAAACTCTGCCCCTTGAAGGGGAAACCCTACGTCACAATAAACTCTCCGCAATGAAGTGGGACACTGTGTAGCAAAATAAACTCTCCCCCTAGAAAAAGGATACTGTATCAGAATAAACTCTCCCCTTGATGGGGGGGGACTCTGTACCAAAATAAGCTCTCCCCCTTGAGAAATGAGATTCTGTATCAGAATAAATTCTACCCTTGATGGGGGAGATTCTATAGCAGAATAAACTCTCCCCCTTCATGTAGGAGACTCAGTAGCAGAATACACTCTCCCTCTTCAAAGGATAGACTATGTTCCAGAATAAACCCTCCACCTTGAATGGGAGAATCTTTATCAGAATACATTCTCCTCATTGATGGGAGGTTCTGTATCAGAATAAACTCTCCAATTGATCGCAGAGATTCTGTAGCAGAATAAACTCTCCCCATTGAAAGGGGAAACTCTGTACCAGAATAAACTCTTCCCCTTAAAGGGGGGACACTGTGTCAGAATAAACTCTCCCCATTGAAGGTGAACACTCTGTAGCAGAATAAACTCCACCTCCTTGAAAAAGTATACTGTATCAGAATAAACTCTCCCCTTGATCGGGGAGAATCTGTAGTAGAATACACTCTCCCTCTTAAAGGGGAGATTTTGTACCAGCATAAACGCTCCCCCTGGAAGGGGAGACTCCGTATCAGAATACACTCTCCCTATTGACAGCGGATATTCTGTACCAGAATAAACTCTGCGCCTTGAAGTGGAGACACTGTGTCAGAATAAATTCTCTCCATTGAAGGGGGAGATTCTGAAGCTGAATAAACTCTCCTGCTTGATGGGGGAGAGTCTGTAGCAGAATAAACTCTTCCCTTTCAAAGGGGAGACTCTGTACCTGAATAAACTCTCCCCCTTGAAGTTGGAGACTCTGTATCAGAATAAACTCTGCCATTAGTGGCGGAGATTCTGTAGTGGAATACACTCTCCCCCTTGATGGGGGAGTTTCTGTAGCAGAATTAACTCTCCCACTTGAAAGGGGAGACTAATTACGAGAATAAATTCTGCCTCTTGAAGTGGAGACACTGTGTCAGAATGCACTCTCCCGATTGAAGGGGTACACTCTGTAGCAGAATAAACTCTCCCCTTTGAAAAAGTAGACTGTACTTGAATAAACTCCCCCCCTTGAAGGTGGAAACTCTATATCAGAATAAAATTGCCCTTTAGTGGGGGAGATTCTGTATCAGAATAAACTCTCCCCCTTGATGGGGGACACTCTGTAGCAGAATAAACTCTGCTCCTTAAAGGGGATACTCTCTACCAGAATAAATGTTCCCCCTTGAAGGTGGAGACTCTGTACCAGAATAAACTCTGCTCCTTGAAGGGGAGACACTCTGTAGCAGAATAAACTCTCCTCCTTAAAGGGGATACTCTCTACCAGAATAAACTTTCCCCCTTGAAGGTGGAGACTCTGTATCAGAATAAACTCTCTCCCTTAAAGGTGAGACTCTGTACCAGAATAAACAAGCTCCCTTGAAGGGGGAGACACTGCATCAGAATAAACTCTCCCCTTGAGGGGGGAGATTCTGCATCAGAATAAACACCCCCCCACCCGATGGGGGAAACTCTGTATCAGAATAAGCTCTACCCTTGACGGGGGAGATTCTGCATCAAAATAAAATATCCCACTTTAATGGGGGAGACTCTATAGAAGAATAAACTCTCACCCTTGAAAGGGGAGAGTCTGCATCAGAATAAGCTCTCCCCTTTAATGGGAGAGACTCTGTAGCAGAGTAAACATTCCCCTTTTAAGGGGAGACCCTGTATCAGAATAAACTCTCCCCTTGATGGGGGAGACTCTGTACCAGAATAAACTCTCCCTCTTGAAAAATGAGACAGTATATCAGAATAAACTCTACACTTGATGGGGAGATTCTGCAGCAGAATAAACTCTCCCACTTCATGTGGGAGACTCAGTAGCAGAATACACTCTCCTGCTTGAAAGGCTAGGCTATGTACGTGAATAAACCCTTTCCCTTGAAGGGGAGACTCTGTATCAGAATACAATCACCCCATTGATGGGGGAGGTCCTGTATCCGAATAAACTCTCCCTTTGATGGTGGAGATTCTGTAGCAGAATAAACTCTCCCCATTGAAAGGGGAAACTCTGTTCCAGAATAAACTCTGCCCCTTGAAGGGGAGACACTGTGTCAAAATAAACTCTCCCCAATGAAGTGGGCCACACTGTAGCAGAATAAACTATCCCCCACGAGAAAAAGGAATCTGTATCAGAATAAACTCTTCCCTCAATGGGGGAGATTCTGTAGCATAATAAACTCTCCCTCTTTAAAGGGGAAACTCTGTATAAGAATACACTTGCTCCCTTGAAGGGGGAGATTCTGTATCAGAATAAACTCTCCCCTTGAGGGGGGAGATTCTGCATCAGAATAATCCCCCCCCCTTGATAGTGGAGACTCTGCATCAGAATAAACTCTCCCATTGATGGGGGAGATTCTGCATCAAAATAAAATATCCCACTTTATTGGGGAGACTCTATAGAAGAATAAACTCTCACCCTTGAAAGGGGAGAGTCTGCATCAGAATAAACTCTCCCCTTTGATGGGAGAGACTCTGTAGCAGAGTAAACTCATCCTTTTAAAGGGGAGACTCTGTATCAGAATAAACTCTCCCCTTGATGGGGGAGACTCTGTACCAGAATAAACTCTCCCTCTTGGAAAATGAGACTCTGTATCAGAATAAACTCCCCCCTTCATGTGGGAGACTCAGTAGGAGAATACACTCTCCTGCTTGAAAGGCTAGACTATGTACCAGAATAAACCCTCTCCCATGAAGGGGAGACTCTGTATCAGAATACAATCAACCCATTGATGAGGGAGGTTCTGTATCAGAATAAACTCTCCCCTTGATGGGGGATTTTCTGTAGCAGAATAAACTGTCCCCATTGCAAGGGTAAAGTCTGTTCCAGAATAAACTCTGCCCCTTGAAGGGGAGACCCTACGTCACAATAAACTCTCCGCAATGAAGTGGGACAATCTGTAGCAAAATAAACTCTCCCCCTAGAAAAAGGATACTGTATTAGAATAAACTCTTCCCTTGAATGGGGGAGATTCTGTAGCATAATAAACTCTCCCCCTTTAAAGGGGAGACTCTGTATCAGAATAAACTCTCCCCTTGATAGGGGGGACTCTGTACCAGAATAAGCTCTCCCCCTTGAGAAATGAGATTCTGTATCAGAATAAATTCTACCCTTGATGAGGGAGATTCTATAGCAGAATAAACTCTCCCCCTTCATGTGGGAGACTCAGTAGAAGAATAAACTCTCCCTCTTGAAAGGCTAGACTATGTACCAGAATAAACCCTCCCACTTGAATGGGAGACTCTTTATCAGAATACATTCTCCTCATTGACGGGAGGTTCTGTATCAGAATAAACTCTCCAATTGATCGCAGAGATTCTGTAGCAGAATAAACTCTCCCCATTGAAAGGGGAACACTCTGTAGCAGAATAAACTCCACCTCCTTGAAAAAAAGAACTGTATCAGAATAAACTCTCCCCTTGATCATGGAGAATCTATAGTAGAATACACTCTCCCCCTTAAAGGGGAGATTCTGTATCAGAATACACTCTCCCTATTGACAGGGGATGTTCTGTACCAGAATAAACTCTGCCCCTTGAAGTGGAAACACTGTGTCAGAATAAAGTCTCTCCATTAAAGGGGGAGATTCTGTAGCTGAATAAACTCTCCTGTTTGATGGGGGAGAGTCTGTAGCAGAATAAACTCTTCCCTTTCAAAGGGGAGACTCTCTACCTGAATAAACTCTCCCCCTTGAAGGTGGAAACTCTGTATCAGAATAAACTCTCCCATTAGTGGGGGAGATTCTGTAGCAGAATTAACTCTCCCACTTGAAAGGGGAGACTCATTACGAGAATAAATTCTGCCCCTTGAAGGGGAGACACTGTGTCAGAATACACTCTTCCCATTGAAGGGGTACACTCTGTAGCAGAATAAACTCTCCCCTTTGAAAAAGTAGACTGTACTTGAATAAACTCCCCCCTTGAAGGTGGAAACTCTATATCAGAATAATCTTGCCCTTTAGTGGGGGAGATTCTGTATCAGAATAAACTCTGCCCCTTGATGGGGGACACTCTGTAGCAGAATAAATTCTCCTCCTTAAAGAGGATACTCTCTACCAGAATAAACTTTCCCCCTTGAAGGAGGAGACTCTGTATCAGAATAAACTCTCTCCCTTAAAAGCGAGACTCTGTACCAGAATAAACAAGCTCCCTTGAGGGGGGAGACACTGTATCAGAATAAACTCTCCCCTTGAGGGGGGAGATTCTGCATTAGAATAAACACCCCCCACCCGATGGGAGAAACTGTGCATCAGAATAATCTCTACCCTTGATGGGGGAGATTCTGCATCAAAATAAAATATCCCACTTGATGGGGGAGACTCTATAGAAGAATAAACTCTCACCCTTGAAAGGGGAGAGTCTGCATCAGAATAAACTCTCCCATTTGATGGGAGAGACTCTGTAGCAGAGTAAACACTCCCCTTTAAAGGGGAGACTCTGTATCAGAATAAACTCTCCCCTTGATGGGGGAGACTCTGTACCAGAATAAACTCTCCCTTTTGAAAAATGAGACAGTATATCAGAATAAACTCTACCCTTGATGGGGGAGATTCTGCAGCAGAATAAACTCTCCCACTTCATGTGGGAGACTCAGTAGCAGAATACACTCTCCTGCTTGAAAGGCTAGACTTTGTACGAGAATAAACCCTTTCCCTTGAAGGGGAGACTCTGTATCAGAATACAATCACCCCATTGATGGGGGAGGTTCTGCATTCGAATAAACTCTCCCTTTGATGGTGGAGATTCTGTAGCAGAATAAACTCTCCAAATTGAAAGGGGAAACTCTGTTCCAGAATAAACTCTGCCCCTTGAAGGGGAGACACTGTGTCAAAATAAACTCTCCCCAATGAAGTTGGCCACACTGTAGCAGAATAAACTCTCGCCCACGAGAAAAAGGAAACTGTATCAGAGTAAACTCTTCCATCGATGGGGGAGATTCTGTAGCATAATAAACTCTCCCTCTTTAAAGGGGAGACTCTGTATAAGAATACACTTGCTCCCTTGAAGGGGGAGACTCTGCATCAGAATAAACTCTCCCATTGATGGGGGAGATTCTGCATCAAAATAAAATATCCCACTTGATAGGGGAGACTCTACAGAAGAATAAACTCTCACCCTTGAAAGGGGAGAGTCTGCATCAGAATAAACTCTCCCCTTTGATGGGAGAGACTCTGTAGCAGAGTAAAATCTCCCCTTTAAAGGGGAGACTCTGTATCAGTATAAACACTCCCCTTGATGGGGGAGACTCTGTTCCAGAATAAACTCTCCCTCTTGAAAAATGAGACTCTGTATTAGAATAAACTCTCCCACTTCATTTGGGAGACTCAGTAGCAGAATACACTCTCCTGCTTGAAAGGCTAGCCTATGTACCAGAATAAACCCTCTCCGTTGAAGGGGAGACTCTGTATCAGAATACAATCAACCCATTGATGGGGGAGGTTCTGTATCAGAATAAACTCTCCCCTTGATGGGGGATATTCTGTAGCAAAATAAACTCTCCCCATTTAAAGGGTAAACTCTGTTCCAGAATACACTCTGCCCCTTGAAGGGGAGATACTATGTCAAAATGAACTCGCCCCAATGAAGTGGGACACTCTGTATCAGAATAAACTCTCCCCCTACAAAAAGGATATTTTATCAGAATAAACTCTCCCCTTGATTGGGGGACTCTTTACCAGAGTAAGCTCTCCCCCTTGAAAAATGAGACTCTGTATCAGAATAAATTCTACCCTTGATGAGGGAGATTCTATAGCAGAATAAACTCTCCCCCTTCACGTGGGAGACTCAGTTG
Organism: Ambystoma mexicanum; assembly: GCF_040938575.1. Classification (NCBI taxonomy): domain Eukaryota; kingdom Metazoa; phylum Chordata; class Amphibia; order Caudata; family Ambystomatidae; genus Ambystoma; species Ambystoma mexicanum. The sequence continues at coordinate 1,371,253,001 of NC_090930.1, forward strand.
CAGAATACACTCTCCCTCTTGAAAGACTAGACTATGTACCAGAATAAACCCTACCCCTTGAATGGGAAACTCTGTATCAGAATACATTCTCCTCATTGACGGGGAGGTTCTGTATCAGAATAAACTCTCCAATTGATCGCTGAGATTCTGTAGCAGAACAAACTCTCCCCATTGAAAGGGGAAACTCTGTACCAGAATAAACTCCTCCCCTTGAAGGGGGGACACTGTGTCAGAATAAACTCTCCCCATTGAAGGGGGAAACTCTGTAGGTGAATAAACTCCACCCCATTGAAAAAGGATACTATATCAGAATAAACTCTCCCCTTGATCATGGAGAATATGTAATAGAATACACTCTACCCCTTAAAGGGGAGATTCTGCACCAGAATAAACGCTACCCCTTGAAGGGGAGACTCTGTATCAGAATAAACTCTCCCTATCGACAGGGGATGTTGTGTACCAGAATGAACTCTGCCCCTTGAAGGGGAGACACAGTGTCAGAATAAAGTCTCTCCATTGAAGGGGGAGATTCTGTAGCTGGATAAACTCTCCTGCTTGATGGGGGAGAGTCTGTAGCAGAATAAACTCTTTCCTTTCAAAGGGGAGACTCTGTACCTGAATAAACTCTCCCCCTTGAAGGTGGAAACTCTGTATCAGAACAAACTCTCCCATTAGTGGGGGAGATTCTGTAGTGGAATACACTCTCCCCCTTGATGGGGGAGTTTCTGTGGCAGAATTAACTCTCCCACTACTTCATGTGGGAGACTCAGTAGCAGAATACACTCTCCTGCTTGAAAGGCTAGACTATGTACCAGAATAAACCCTCTCCCTTGAAGGGGAGACTCTGTATCAGAATACAATCACCCCTTGAAAGGGGAGACTCATTACCAGTATAAACTCTCCCCATTGAAGGGGGACACTCTGTAGCAGAATAAATTCTCCCCTTTGAAAAAGTAGATTGTACGTGAATAAACTCCCCCCTTGAAGGTGGAAACTCTATATCAGAATCAAATCGCCCTTTAGTGGGGAGATTTTGTATCAGAATAAACTCCCCTCCCCCATGATGGGGGACACTCTGTAGCAGAATAAACTCTCCTCCTTAAAGGGGATACTCTCTACCAGAATACATGTTCCCCCTTGAAGGTGGAGACTCTGTATCAGAATAAACTCTCTCCCTTAAAGGGGAGACTCTTTACCAGAATAAACTCGCTCCCTTGAAGGGGGAGACTCTGTATCAGAATAAACTATCCCCTTGAGAGGGGAGATTCTGCATCAGAATAAACCACCCCCCCCCCCCTTGATGGGGGAGACTCTGCATCAGAATAATATCTACCCTTGATGGGGCAGATTCTGCATCAAAATACAATATCCCACTTGATGAGGGAGACTCTATAGAAGAATAATCCCTCACCCTTGAAAGGGGAGAGTCTGCATCAGAATAAACTCTCCACTTTGATGGGAGAGACTCTGTAGCAGAGTAAACTCTCCCCTTGATGGGGGAGACTCTGTACCAGAATAAACTCTCCCTCTTGAAAAAATGAGACACTATATCAGAATAAACTCTACCCTTGATGAGGGAGAGTCTGTAGCAGAATAAACTCTCCCACTTCATTCCGCATCAAAATACTATATCCCACTTGATGAGGGAGACTCTATAGAAGAATAATCCCTCACCTTTGAAAGGGGAGAGTCTGCATCAGAATAAACTCTCCACTTTGATGGGGGAGACTCTATATCAGAATGAACTCTTCCCTTGATGGGGGAGACTCTGTACCAGAATAAACTCTCCCTCTTGAAAAATGAGACACTATATCAGAATAAACTCTACCCTTGATGAGGGAGATTCTGTAGCAGAATAAACTCTCCCACTTCATGTGGGAGACTCAGTAGCAGAATACACTCTCCTGCTTGAAAGGCTAGACTATGTACAAGAATAAACCCTCTTCCTTGAAGGGGAGACTCTGTTTCAGAATACAATCACCCCATTGATGGGGGAGGTTCTGTATCAGAATAAACTCTCCCCTTGATGGTGGAGATTCTGTAGCAGAATAAACTTTCCCCATTGAAAGGGGAAACTCTGTTCCAGAATAAACTCTGCCCCTTGAAGGGGAGACACTGTGTCAAAATAAACTCCCCCCAATGAAGTGGGACACACTGTAGCAGAATAAACTCCACCCCCCCCACGAGAAAAAGGATACTGTATCAGAATAAACTCTTCCCTTGATGGGGGAGATTCGGTAGCATAATAAACTCTCCCCCTTTAAAGGGGAGACTCTGTATCAGAAAAAAACTCACTCCATTGAAGGGGGAGACTCTGTATCAGAATAACCCCCCTCCCTTGATGGGAAGACTCTGCATCAGAATAAACTCCCCCATTGATGGTGGAGATTCTGTAGCAGAATAAACTTTCCCCATTGAAAGGGGAAACTCTGTTCCAGAATAAACTGTGCCCCTTGAAGGGGAGCGACTGTGTCAAAATAAACTCTCCCCAATGAATTGGGACACACTGTAGCAGAATAAACTCCACCCCCCCCCCACGAGAAAAAGGATACTGTATCAGAATAAACTCTTCCCATGATGGGGGAGATTCTGTAGCATAATAAACTCCCCCCCTTGATGGGGGAGACTCGGCATCAGAATAAACTCTCCCATTGATGGGGGAGATTCTGCATCAAAATAAAATATCCCACTTGATAGGGGAGACTCTATAGAAGAATAAACTCTCACCTTTGAAAGGGGAGAGTCTGCATCAGAATAAACTCTTCCCTTTGTTGGGAGAGACTCTGTAGCAGAGTAAACTCTCCCCTTTAAAGGGGAGACTCTGTATCAGAATAAACTCTCCCCTTGATGGGGGAGACTCTGTACCAGAATAAACTCTCCCTCTTGAAAAATGAGACTCTGTATCAGAATACACTCTCCCACTTCATGTGGGAGACTCACTAGCAGAATACACTCTCCTGCTTGAAAGGCTAGACTATGTACCAAAATAAACCCTCTCCCTTGAAGTGGAGACTCTGTATCAGAATGCAATGAACCCATTGATGGGGGAGGTTCTGTATCAGAATAAACTCTCCCGTTGATGGGGATATTCTGTAGCAGAATAAACTCTCCCCATTGAAAGGGTAAACTCTGTTCCAGAATAAACTCTGCCCCTTGAAGGGGAGACCCTATGTCACAATAAACTCTCCCCAATGAAGTGGGACACCCTGTAAAACTCTCCCCCTAGAAAAAGGATACTGTATCAGAATAAACTCTTCCCTTGAATGGGGGAGATTCTGTAGCATAATAAACTCTCCCCCTTTAAAGGGGAGACTCTGTATCAGAATAAACTCTCCCCTTGATGGGGAGACTCTGTACCAGAATAAGCTCTCCCTCTTGAAAAATGAGACTCTGCATCAGAAGAAATTCTACACTTGATGGGGGACATTCTATAGCAGAATAAACTCTCCCCCTTCATGTGGGAGACTCAGTAGCAGAAAACACTCTCTCTCTTGAAAGGCTAGACTATGTACCAGAATAAACCCTCCCCCTTGAATGGGAGACTCTGTATCAGAATACATTCTCCTCATTGACGGGGAAGTTATGTATCAGAATAAACTCTCCCCTTGATGGGGGATATTCTGTTGCAGAATAAACCCTCCCCATTGAAAGGGTAAACTCTGTTCCAGAATAAACTCTGCCCCTTGAAGGGGAGACCCTATGTCACAATAAACTCTCCTCACTGAAGTGGGACACTCTGTAAAACTCTCCCCCTAGAAAAAGGATACTGTATCAGAATAAACTCTTCCCTTGAATGGGGGAGATTCCGTAGCAAAATAAACTCTCCCCCTTTAAAGGGGAGACTCTGTATCAGAATAAACTCTCCCCTTGATGGGGGGACTCTGTACTGGAATAAGCGCTTCCCCTTGAAAAATGAGACTCTGTATCAGAATAAATTCTCCCCTTGATGGGGGAGATTCTATAGCAGAATAAACTCTGCCCCTTCATGTGGGAGACTCAGTAGCAGAATACACTCTCTCTCTTGAAAGGCTAGACTATGTACCAGAATAAACCTTCCCCCTTGAATGGGAGACTCTGTATCAGAATACATGCTCCTCATTGACGGGGAGGTTCTGTATCAGAATAAACTCTCCAATTGATCAGGGAGATTCTGTACCAGAATAAACTCTTCCCCTTGAAGGGGGGACACTGTGTCAGAATAAAATCTCCCCATGGAAGGGGGATACTCTGTAGCAGAATAAACTCCACCCCCTTGAAAAAGGATACCATATCAGAATAAACTCTCTCCTTGATCGGGGAGAATCTGTAGTAGAATACACTTTCCCCCTTAAAGGGGAGATTCTGTACCACAATAAACGCTCCCCCTTGAAGGGGAGACTCTGTATCAGATTACACTGTCCGTATTGACAGGGGATGTTCTGTACCAGAATAAACTCTGCCCCTTGAAGGGGAGACAATGGGCCTCATTACACGGACGGCGGTAAGGGTTAACGGTCACCGTTAATGGCAACGGTGACCGTTAACCCTTACCGCTGTACTACGAGGTCCCTTTGCGGGTTGGAGGATTTAACGCCTGCTTCTTGCAGGCGTTAATATCCAACCCGCTAAGGGACCTCGGAGCTAATTACGGCACCGCAAAATTGCGGTGCCGTAATTAGCGCCTTCCCCATTTCCATAGAGCCCTATGGGGCAGAAATGGGAATGGGGAAAGGCAATGGCGGAAAGGGGATTTACCGCCCCTCCAACCTTGGAATGGGGCGGTAAATCCCCTTTCCGCCAAGGCGGTGCCGGTATTTTACCGGCATGGACCAAGGTGCTAATGGCACCTTGGTCCACCGCCTACCGTGTAATGAGGCCCACTGTGTCAGAATAAAGTCTCTCCATTCTAAAAGTAGACTGTATCAGAATAAACTCTCCCCATTCATGGGGGAGATTCTATAGTAGAATATACTCTCCTCATTGATGGGGGAGACTCTGTAGCAGAATAAACTCTCTCCCTTAAAGGGGAGACTCAGCACCAGAATAAACTCTGCCACTTGAAGGGGAGACACAGTGTCAGAATAAACTCTCCCATTGAAGGGGAGAGTCTGCAGCAAAATACATACTCTCTCTTGAAAAAGGAGACTCTGTCCCTCATTTCTACCCTGGCGTTAAGGGATTAGCGGTACCGGTAAGGGTACCGGTACCGGTAATCCCTTAACGCCTGATTACGAGGTCCCTTTGTGGGTCCCGCCTTTAACGGCTGGTCTGTACCAGCTGTTAGGGTAAGGACCCGCAAAGGGACCCTGAAGGTGATTACGGTACTGCATTTTGCGGTACAGTTATTACAACCTTCCCCATTCCTATTGAGCCCTATGGGTCAAAAATGGGAATGGGGAAGGGCCAATGGTAAATGGGGAATTACCGCCCCGCCAACCTTGGAATGGGGCGGTAATTCCCCATGTCACCATGGCGGATCGGTAAATTACCGGCGTTATAATAAACTCTCCCCTTGATGGTGGAGATTTTGTATCATAATAAACTCTCCCCTTTATAGGGAGACTCTGTAGCAGGATAAACTCTCCACCTTGAATGGGAGACGCTGTGTCCCGGGAGGATAGCTCAGCGGCAGCGTGCGCGTCTTGGAAGCAAGACGACATGAAGGAACAACAGGTTCGATCCCCGGGTCCGCGCTTAGAAACCTCTGGGTGTTTAAGCGCGTTATAAATACGTAACTAAGACAAAAAAAACACAATTACGACACTAAGAAAAACAAACAATTCCTGTAACAGCGCCTCGATGCCTGTGGGCTGTGTGAGCGCTTTATAAATGTTAAATAAATAAATATAAATATAAATGTGTCAGAATAAACTAATCCATTGAAGGGGGGGAGATTTTGTAGCAGGATAAACCCTTCTGCTTGATAGGGGACACTCTATAGCAGAATAAACTCTTCCCCTTCAAAGGGTAGACCCTGTACCTAAATAAACTCTCTCCCCCTTGAAGGGGGAAACTCTGTATCAGAATAAACTCTCCCCCTTGAGGAAGGAGATTCTGCATCAGAATAAACTTCCCCCTTGAAGGGGGAGACTCTGTATCAGAGTCCTCTCTCGCCATTGATGGGGGAGGTTCTGTATCAAAATGAACTCTTCCCTTAATGTGGGAAACTCTGTACCAGAATAAACTCTTCCCCTTGAAAAATTAATCTCTGTACCAGAATAAACTCTGCCACTTGAAGGGGAGACACAGCGTCAGAATAAACTCTCCCATTGAAGGGGGAGAGTCTACAGCAGAGTACATTCTCACCCATGAAAAAGGAGACTCTGTATCAGAATAAACAATCCCCTTGATGGGGGAGACTCTTTAGCAGAATAAACTCTCCCCCTTTAAGGGACGGGGGCGTTCTGTATCAGAATAAACTCTCCCCTTGATGGTGGAGATTCTGTATCAGAAAAAACTCTCCCCTTGATGGGGAGACTCTGTAGCAGAATAAACTCTCCACCTTGAATGGGAGACGCTGTGTCAGAATAACCGCTCTCCATTGAAGGGGGAAATTCTGTAGCAGAATAAACTCTTCAGCTTGATGGGGGAGACTCTATAGCAGAATAAACTCTTCCGCTTCAAAGAGTAGACTCTGTACCTAAATAAACTCTCCCCCTTGAAGGGCGAAACTCTGTATCAGAATAAACTCTCCCATTAGTGGGGGAGATTCTGTATCCAAATAAACTCTCCCCCTTGATGGGGGAGACTCTGTACCAGAATAAACTCTCCCCCTTGAAGGGGGAGACTCTACATCAGAATAAACTCTCCCTTTGATTATGGAGATTCTGCATCATAATAAACTCTCCCCTTTGATGGGGGAGATTGTGTAGCAAAATAATCTCTCCTCCTTGAAAGGGGAGATTCTGCATCAGAACAAACTCTCCCCCTTGATGGGAGAGATTCTGTAGCAGAACAAACTCTCCCCCTTTAAACAGGAGACTCTGTATCAGAGTAAACTCTACCCTTGATGGGGGAGATTCTGTAGCAGAATAAACTCTCCCCCTTCAAGTGGGATTCTCATTAACAGAATACAATCTCCCGCTTGAAAGGCTAGACTATGTACCAGAATAATTCCGGCCCCTTGAAGGGGAGATTCTGTATCAGAATACACTCTCCCCAGTGACAGGGAGGTTCTGTATAAGAATAAACTCTTCCCTTGATGGGGGAAACTCTGTACCAGTATAAACTCTGCCCCTTGAAGGGGAGACACTGTGGCAGAATAAATTCTCCCCATTGCAGGGGGACACTCTGTAGCAGAATAAACTATCCCCCTTGAAAAAGGATACTGTATCGGAATAAACTCTCCCCTTGATGGGGGAGATTCTGTAGCAGAATAATCTCTCCCCTTGATGGGGGAAACTCTGTACCAGAATAAACTCTCCCCCTTGAAGGGGAGACTCTGTACCAGAATAAACTCAACCCCTTGAAGGGAGAGACTCTGTATCAAAATAAACTCTCCCCTTGAGGGAGGAGATTCTGCATCAGAATAAACTCCCCCCTTGAAGGGGGAGACTCTACATCAGAATAAACTCTCCCCTTGATGAGGGAGATTCTGCATCAGATGAAACTCTCCGCCTTCATCGGAGAGATTCTGTAGCAGAATTGAAGGGGCCCCTGAGGGACCCTCGGATGTGGAAACAAGGCACAATCACCACACACAAACTGATGCGGCAGACACGAGGTTGTATTCCCAAAATCTAGGGTTTATTGCAAAACAAATAGTCCCAGTTGGCCAAATGGTCCCACGCCCTACGACGCGTGTCTAACAGACCTCGGGGGACGCAAGAGAGCGAAAACCGTACATCAGTTACATATATACAATATGAGCATCTTACAATCAGTAATGACACATTCGATGCCACCCCTAATTCATTCCCTTTGAATTGGAGGTGATAATTGACCATGGTGACGAATATGACACCTTAGACCACCATATTTAGTAACAGTTTGCAATCTCGAATTTACAGACACCATTCTTTATTTGAGAGAACACAGCGCTTCTGTTTTCATGGGCAAGCTGTGCGTAGGGGACTGGCACATTCCAGGCCTTACTATCTCCTGGTTTCGATTCATGCTCTAAAGGTCAGCCTGCTCTCTGGGACCTCACAGTGCTCAGAAGGGGGGCTGTGAAGAAGAACATAATTAAAACCCTTTAATATTAGTTTCGTACATTGCTATTCTTCTAAGGAGACTCGCTGGCATCCGTGTACTGATTAAAATGCCTTGCTCCTTGCCTTCAAGGATATGTGAGGGAGGGAAGCGGGCATTTCTGTCTGGCTCTCCAGTGTAATGTTTCAACATGTCTTTAGTAACCTTGGACCATTGAAGCGGAATAATATCTACAGCAAAGCAGTTTTACATGAGGCAAAGTAGCAGCGTTAGAGAGAACAGAGAGAGAAAACAAAATGGCGATTCTGGTCATCTTAAAATGGCCGCACTCTAGTTGAGCTAGTAACGATGTAATGACTAATGAGCATATATTCTTAACACCTTAAATGAGGCGGTTGGTCTTCGGCCAACCAATTATCCTGCATTGCCTTCCGTTCGAGGGGTGTCTAATTTTTCTAGACTGACAGAATAAACTCTCCCCCTTTAAAGGGGAGACTCTGTATCAGAGTAAACTCTACCCTTGATGGGGGACACTCGGTAGCAGAATAAACTATCCCCCTTGAAAAAGGATACTGCATCAGAATAAACTCTCCCCTTGATGGGATAGATTCTGTAGCAGAATAATCTCTCCCCCTTTAAAGGGGAGACTATGTATCACAATAAACTCACCCCCTTGAAGGGGGAGACTCTGTATTAGAATAAACTCTCCCCTTGAGGGAGGAGATTCTGCATCAGAATAAACTCCCCCCTTGATGAGGGAGATTCTGCATCATAACAAACTCTACCCCTTGATGGGGGAGATTGTGTAGCAGAATAAACTCTCCACCTTGAAAGGGGAGATTCTGCATCAGGACAAACTCTCCCCCTTGATGGGAGAGATTCTGTAGCAGAATAAACAGTCCCCCTTTAAAGGGAAGACTCTGTATCAGAGTAAACTCTACCCTTTATGGCGGAGATTCTGTAGCAGAATAAACTGTCCCCCTTCAAGTGGGATTCTCATTAACAGAATACACTCTCCCGCTTGAAAGGCTAGACTATGTACCAGAATAATTCTGGCCCCTTGAAGGTGAGATTCTGTATCAGAATACACTCTCTCAATTGACAGGGAGGTTCTGTATACGAATAAACTCTTCCCTTGATCGAGGAAACTCTGTACCAGTATAAACTCTGCCCCTTGACGGGGAGACACTGTGTCAGAATGCATTCTCCCCATTGAAGGGGGACACTCTGTAGCAGAAAAAACTATCCCCCTTGAAAAAGGATACTGTATCAGAATAAAATCTGCCACTTGAAGGGGAGACACAGTGTGTAAATAAACTCTCCCCTTGATGGGTGAGATTATGTAGCAGAATAATCTCTCCCCCTTTAAAGGGGAGACTCTGTACCAGAATAAACTCTCCCCCTTGAAAAATGAGACTTTGTATCAAAATAAACTCTAACCTTGATGTGGGAGATTCTGTAGCAGAATGAACTCTCCCCCTTCTGCGGGAGATTCTGTAGCAGAATACACTCTCCCACTTGAAAGGCTATACTATGTACCAGAATAAACCCTCCTCCTTGAAGTGCAGACTCTGTAGCAGAATTCACTCTCCCCATTGACGGGAGGTTCTGTATCAGAATAAACTCTCCTTGATGTCGGAGATTCTGTAGCAGAATAAACTCTTCCCCTTGAAAAATGAGACTCTGTACCAGAATAAACTCTGCCACTTGAAGGGGAGACACAGTGTCAGAATAAACTGTCCCATTGAAGGGGGAGAGTCTGCAGCAGAATACCTTCTCACGCTTGAAAAAGACTCTGTATCAGAATAAACTCTCCCCTTGATGGGGGAGACTCTGTAGCAGAAGAGATTCTCCCTGGGGGAGAATCTATACCAGAATAAACTCTCCCCCTTGAAGGGGAGACTCTTTATCAGAATAAACTCTCCCCTTGATGGGGGAGACTCTGTAGCAGAATAAATTATCCCTGGGGAGAATCTGTACCAGAATAAACTCTCCCCCTTGAAGGGTAGACTCTGTATCAGAATAAACTCTCCCCTTGATGGGGGAGAATCTGTAGCAGAATAAATTATCCCTGGGGAGAATCTGTACCAGAATAAACTCTCCCCCTTGAAGGGGAGACTCTGTATCAGAATAAACTCTTCCCCATTTGGGGGCGGGGTGAGTTCTGTATCAGAATAAACTCTCCCCTTGATGGTGGAGATTCTGTATCAGAATAAACTCTCCCCTTGATGGGGAGACTCTGTAGCAGAAGAAACTCTACACTTGATGGCAGAGATTCTGTAGCAGAATAAACTGTCCCCCTTCAAGTGGGATTCTCATTAACAGAATACACTCTCCCGCTTGAAAGGCTAGACTATGTACCAGAATAATTCTGGCCCCTTGAAGGGGAGATTCTGTATCAGAATACACTCTCTCCATTGACGGGGAGGTTCTGTATACGAATAAACTCTTCCCTTGATGGGGGAAACTCTGTACCAGTATAAACTCTGCCCCTTGACGGGGAGACACTGTGTCAGAATACATTCTCCCCATTGAAGGGGGACACTCTGTAGCAGAAAAAACTATCCCCTTGAAAAAGGATACTGTATCAGAATAAACTCTCCCCTTGATGGGGAGATTATGTAGCAGAATAATCTCTCCCGCTTTAAAGGGGAGACTCTGTACCAGAATAAACTCTCCCCTTGAAAAATGAGACTTTGTATCAAAATAAACTCTAACCTTGATGTGGGAGATTCTGTAGCAGAATGAACTCTCCCCCTTCTGCGGGAGATTCTGTAGCAGAATACACTCTCCCACTTGAAAGGCTATACTATGTACCAGAATAAACCCTCCTCCTTGAAGTGCAGACTCTGTAGCAGAATTCACTCTCCCCATTGACGGGAGGTTCTGTATCAGAATAAACTCTCCTTGATGGGGGAGATTCTGTAGCAGAATAAACTCACCCCCTTTAAAGGGGAGACTCTGTATCAGAATAAACTCTCGCCTTGATGGGGGGGACTCTGTACCAGAATAAACTCTTCCCCTTGAAAAATGAGACTCTGTACCACAATAAACTCTGCCACTTGAAGGGGAGACACAGTGTCAGAATAAATTGTCCCATTGAAGGGGGAGAGTCTGCAGCAGAATACCTTCTCACGCTTGAAAAAGACTCTGTATCAGAATAAACTCTCCCCTTGATGGGGGAGACTCTGTAGCAGAATAGATTCTCCCTGGGGGAGAATCTCTACCAGAATAAACTCTCCCCCTTGAAGGGGAGACTCTGTATCAGAATAAACTCTCCCCTTGATGGGGGAGACTCTGTAGCAGAATAAATTATCCCTGGGGAGAATCTGTACCAGAATAAACTCTCCCCCTTGAAGGGTAGACTCTGTATCAGAATAAACTCTCCCCTTGATGGGGGAGAATCTGTAGCAGAATAAATTATCCCTGGGGAGAATCTGTACCAGAATAAACTCTCCCCCTTGAAGGGGAGACTCTGTATCAGAATAAACTCTTCCCCATTTGGGGGCGGGGTGAGTTCTGTATCAGAATAAACTCTCCCCTTGATGGTGGAGATTCTGTATCAGAATAAACTCTCCCCTTGATGGGGAGACTCTGTAGCAGAAAAAACTCTACACTTGATGGCAGAGATTCTGTAGCAGAATAAACTGTCCCCCTTCAAGTGGGATTCTCATTAACAGAATACACTCTCCCGCTTGAAAGGCTAGACTATGTACCAGAATAATTCTGGCCCCTTGAAGGGGAGATTCTGTATCAGAATACACTCTCTCCATTGAAGGGGAGGTTCTGTATACGAATAAACTCTTCCCTTGATGGGGAAAACTCTGTACCAGTATAAACTCTGCCCCTTGACGGGGAGACACTGTGTCAGAATACATTCTCCCCATTGAAGGGGGACACTCTGTAGCAGAAAAAACTATCCCCTTGAAAAAGGATACTGTATCAGAATAAACTCTCCCCTTGATGGGGAGATTATGTAGCAGAATAATCTCTCCCGCTTTAAAGGGGAGACTCTGTACCAGAATAAACTCTCCCCTTGAAAAATGAGACTTTGTATCAAAATAAACTCTAACCTTGATGTGGGAGATTCTGTAGCAGAATGAACTCTCCCCCTTCTGCGGGAGATTCTGTAGCAGAATACACTCTCCCACTTGAAAGGCTATACTATGTACCAGAATAAACCCTCCTCCTTGAAGTGCAGACTCTGTAGCAGAATTCACTCTCCCCATTGACGGGAGGTTCTGTATCAGAATAAACTCTCCTTGATGGGGGAGATTCTGTAGCAGAATAAACTCACCCCCTTTAAAGGGGAGACTCTGTATCAGAATAAACTCTCGCCTTGATGGGGGGGACTCTGTACCAGAATAAACTCTTCCCCTTGAAAAATGAGACTCTGTACCACAATAAACTCTGCCACTTGAAGGGGAGACACAGTGTCAGAATAAACTGTCCCATTGAAGGGGGAGAGTCTGCAGCAGAGTACATTCTCACCCATGAAAAAGGAGACTCTGTATCAGAATAAACAATCCCCTTGATGGGGGAGACTCTTTAGCAGAATAAACTCTCCCCCTTTAAGGGACGGGGGCGTTCTGTATCAGAATAAACTCTCCCCTTGATGGTGGAGATTCTGTATCAGAAAAAACTCTCCCCTTGATGGGGAGACTCTGCAGCAGAATAAACTCTCCACCTTGAATGGGAGACGCTGTGTCAGGATAACCGCTCTCCATTGAAGGGGGAAATTCTGTAGCAGAATAAACTCTTCAGCTTGATGGGGGAGACTCTATAGCAGAATAAACTCTTCCGCTTCAAAGAGTAGACTCTGTACCTAAATAAACTGTCCCCCTTGAAGGGCGAAACTCTGTATCAGAATAAACTCTCCCATTAGTGGGGGAGATTCTGTATCCAAATAAACTCTCCCCCTTGATGGGGGAGACTCTGTACCAGAATAAACTCTCCCCCTTGAAGGGGGAGACTCTACATCAGAATAAACTCTCCCTTTGATTATGGAGATTCTGCATCATAATAAACTCTCCCCTTTGATGGGGGAGATTGTGTAGCAAAATAATCTCTCCTCCTTGAAAGGGGAGATTCTGCATCAGAACAAACTCTCCCCCTTGATGGGAGAGATTCTGTAGCAGAACAAACTCTCCCCCTTTAAACGGGAGACTCTGTATCAGAGTAAACTCTACCCTTGATGGGGGAGATTCTGTAGCAGAATAAACTCTCCCCCTTCAAGTGGGATTCTCATTAACAGAATACAATCTCCCGCTTGAAAGGCTAGACTATGTACCAGAATAATTTCGGCCCCTTGAAGGGGAGATTCTGTATCAGAATACACTCTCCCCAGTGACGGGGAGGTTCTGTATAAGAATAAACTCTTCCCTTGATGGGGGAAACTCTGTACCAGTATAAACTCTGCCCCTTGAAGGGGAGACACTGTGGCAGAATAAATTCTCCCCATTGCAGGGGGACACTCTGTAGCAGAATAAACTATCCCCCTTGAAAAAGGATACTGTATCGGAATAAACTCTCCCCTTGATGGGGCAGATTCTGTAGCAGAATAATCTCTCCCCTTGATGGGGGAAACTCTGTACCAGAATAAACTCTCCCCCTTGAAGGGGAGACTCTGTACCAGAATAAACTCAATCCCTTGAAGGGAGAGACTCTGTATCAAAATAAACTCTCCCCTTGAGGGAGGAGATTCTGCATCAGAATAAACTCCCCCCTTGAAGGGGGAGACTCTACATCAGAATAAACTCTCCCCTTGATGAGGGAGATTCTGCATCAGATGAAACTCTCCGCCTTCATGGGAGAGATTCTGTAGCAGAATTGAAGGGGCCCCTGAGGGACCCTCGGATGTGGAAACAAGGCACAATCACCACACACGAACTGATGCGGCAGACACGAGGTTGTATTCCCAAAATCTAGGGTTTATTGCAAAACAAATAGTCCCAGTTGGCCAAATGGTCCCACGCCCTACGACGCGTGTCTAACAGACCTCGGGGGACGCAAGAGAGCGAAAATCGTACATCAGTTACATATATACAAAATGAGCATCTTACAATCAGTAATGACACATTCGATGCCACCCCTAATTCATTCCCTTTGAATTGGAGGTGATAATTGACCATGGTGACGAATATGACACCTTAGACCACCATATTTAGTAACAGTTTGCAATCTCGAATTTACAGACACCATTCTTTATTTGAGAGAACACAGCGCTTCTGTTTTCATGGGCAAGCTATGCGTAGGGGACTGGCACATTCCAGGCCTTACTATCTCCTGGTTTCGATTCATGCTCTAAAGGTCAGCCTGCTCTCTGGGACCTCACAGTGCTCAGAAGGGGGGCTGTGAAGAAGAACATAATTAAAACCCTTTAATATTAGTTTCGTACATTGCTATTCTTCTAAGGAGACTCGCTGGCATCCGTGTACTGATTAAAATGCCTTGCTCCTTGCCTTCAAGGATATGTGAGGGAGGGAAGCGGGCATTTCTGTCTGGCTCTCCAGCGTAATGTTTCAACATGTCTTTAGTAACCTTGGACCATTGAAGCGGAATAATATCTACAGCAAAGCAGTTTTACATGAGGCAAAGTAGCAGCGTTAGAGAGAACAGAGAGAGAAAACAAAATGGCGATTCTGGTCATCTTAAAATGGCCGCACTCTAGTTGAGCTAGTAACGATATAATGACTAATGAGCATATATTCTTAACACCTTAAATGAGGCGGTTGGTCTTCGGCCAACCAATTATCCTGCATTGCCTTCCGTTCGAGGGGTGTCTAATTTTTCTAGACTGACAGAATAAACTCTCCCCCTTTAAAGGGGAGACTCTGTATCAGAGTAAACTCTACCCTTGATGGGGGACACTCGGTAGCAGAATAAACTATCCCCCTTGAAAAAGGATACTGCATCAGAATAAACTCTCCCCTTGATGGGATAGATTCTGTAGCAGAATAATCTCTCCCCCTTTAAAGGGGAGACTATGTATCACAATAAACTCACCCCCTTGAAGGGGGAGACTCTGTATTAGAATAAACTCTCCCCTTGAGGGAGGAGATTCTGCATCAGAATAAACTCCCCCCTTGATGAGGGAGATTCTGCATCATAACAAACTCTACCCCTTGATGGGGGAGATTGTGTAGCAGAATAAACTCTCCACCTTGAAAGGGGAGATTCTGCATCAGGACAAACTCTCCCCCTTGATGGGAGAGATTCTGTAGCAGAATAAACAGTCCCCCTTTAAAGGGAAGACTCTGTATCAGAGTAAACTCTACCCTTTATGGCGGAGATTCTGTAGCAGAATAAACTGTCCCCCTTCAAGTGGGATTCTCATGAACAGAATACACTCTCCCGCTTGAAAGGCTAGACTATGTACCAGAATAATTCTGGCCCCTTGAAGGGGAGATTCTGTATCAGAATACACTCTCTCAATTGACGGGGAGGTTCTGTATACGAATAAACTCTTCCCTTGATCGGGGAAACTCTGTACCAGTATAAACTCTGCCCCTTGACGGGGAGCAACTGTGTCAGAATGCATTCTCCCCATTGAAGGGGGACACTCTGTAGCAGAAAAAACTATCCCCCTTGAAAAAGGATACTGTATCAGAATAAAATCTGCCACTTGAAGGGGAGACACAGTGTGTAAATAAACTCTCCCCTTGATGGGTGAGATTATGTAGCAGAATAATCTCTCCCCCTTTAAAGGGGAGACTCTGTACCAGAATAAACTCTCCCCCTTGAAAAATGAGACTTTGTATCAAAATAAACTCTAACCTTGATGTGGGAGATTCTGTAGCAGAATGAACTCTCCCCCTTCTGCGGGAGATTCTGTAGCAGAATACACTCTCCCACTTGAAAGGCTATACTATGTACCAGAATAAACCCTCCTCCTTGAAGCGCAGACTCTGTAGCAGAATTCACTCTCCCCATTGACGGGAGGTTCTGTATCAGAATAAACTCTCCTTGATGGGGGAGATTCTGTAGCAGAATAAACTCACCCCCTTTAAAGGGGAGACTCGGTATCAGAATAAACTCTCGCCTTGATGGGGGAGACTCTCTACCAGAATAAACTCTTCCCCTTGAAAAATGAGACTCTGTACCAGAATAAACTCTGCCACTTGAAGGGGAGACACAGTGTCAGAATAAACTGTCCCATTGAAGGGGGAGAGTCTGCAGCAGAATACCTTCTCACGCTTGAAAAAGACTCTGTATCAGAATAAACTCTCCCCTTGATGGGGGAGACTCTGTAGCAGAATAAATTATCCCTGGGGAGAATCTGTACCAGAATAAACTCTCCCCCTTGAAGGGTAGACTCTGTATCAGAATAAACTCTCCCCTTCATGGGGGAGAATCTGTAGCAGAATAAATTATCCCTGGGGAGAATCTGTACCAGAATAAACTCTCCCCCTTGAAGGGGAGACTCTGTATCAGAATAAACTCTTCCCCATTTGGGGGCGGGGTGAGTTCTGTATCAGAATAAACTCTCCCCTTGATGGTGGAGATTTTGTATCAGAATAAACTCTCCCCTTGATGGGGAGACTCTGTAGCAGAAAAAACTCTACACTTGATGGCAGAGATTCTGTAGCAGAATAAACTGTCCCCCTTCAAGTGGGATTCTCATTAACAGAATACACTCTCCCGCTTGAAAGGCTAGACTATGTACCAGAATAATTCTGGCCCCTTGAAG
Source organism: Ambystoma mexicanum (assembly GCF_040938575.1). Lineage (NCBI taxonomy): Eukaryota > Metazoa > Chordata > Amphibia > Caudata > Ambystomatidae > Ambystoma > Ambystoma mexicanum. The sequence goes on from NC_090930.1 coordinate 1,371,269,820, forward strand.
GGGAGATTCTGTATCAGAATACACTCTCTCCATTGACGGGGAGGTTCTGTATACGAATAAACTCTTCCCTTGATGGGGGAAACTCTGTACCAGTATAAACTCTGCCCCTTGACGGGGAGACACTGTGTCAAAATACATTCTCCCCATTGAAGGGGGACACTCTGTAGCAGAAAAAACTATCCCCTTGAAAAAGGATACTGTATCAGAATAAACTCTCCCCTTGATGGGGAGATTATGTAGCAGAATAATCTCTCCCGCTTTAAAGGGGAGACTCTGTACCAGAATAAACTCTCCCCTTGAAAAATGAGACTTTGTATCAAAATAAACTCTAACCTTGATGTGGGAGATTCTGTAGCAGAATTAACTCTCCCCCTTCTGCGGGAGATTCTGTAGCAGAATACACTCTCCCACTTGAAAGGCTATACTATGTACCAGAATAAACCCTCCTCCTTGAAGTGCAGACTATGTAGCAGAATTCACTCTCCCCATTGACGGGAGGTTCTGTATCAGAATAAACTCTCCTTGATGGGGGAGATTCTGTAGCAGAATAAACTCACCCCCTTTAAAGGGGAGACTCTGTATCAGAATAAACTCTCGCCTTGATGGGGGGGACTCTGTACCAGAATAAACTCTTCCCCTTGAAAAATGAGACTCTTTACCACAATAAACTCTGCCACTTGAAGGGGAGACACAGTGTCAGAATAAACTGTCCCATTGAAGGGGGAGAGTCTGCAGCAGAATACCTTCTCACGCTTGAAAAAGACTCTGTATCAGAATAAACTCTCCCCTTGATGGGGGAGACTCTGTAGCAGAATAGATTCTCCCTGGGGAGAATCTGTACCAGAATAAACTCTCCCCCTTGAAGGGTAGACTCTGTATCACAATAAACTCTCCCCTTGATGGGGGAGAATCTGTAGCAGAATAAATTATCCCTGGGGAGAATCTGTACCAGAATAAACTCTCCCCCTTGAAGGGGAGACTCTGTATCAGAATAAACTCTTCCCCATTTGGGGGCGGGGTGAGTTCTGTATCAGAATAAACTCTCCCCTTGATGGTGGAGATTCTGTATCAGAATAAACTCTCCCCTTGATGGGGAGACTCTGTAGCAGAAAAAACTCTACACTTGATGGCAGAGATTCTGTAGCAGAATAAACTGTCCCCCTTCAAGTGGGATTCTCATTAACAGAATACACTCTCCCGCTTGAAAGGCTAGACTATGTACCAGAATAATTCTGGCCCCTTGAAGGGGAGATTCTGTATCAGAATACACTCTCTCCATTGACGGGGAGGTTCTGTATACGAATAAACTCTTCCCTTGATGGGGGAAACTCTGTACCAGTATAAACTCTGCCCCTTGACGGGGAGACACTGTGTCAGAATACATTCTCCCCATTGAAGGGGGACACTCTGTAGCAGAAAAAACTATCCCCTTGAAAAAGGATACTGTATCAGAATAAACTCTCCCCTTGATGGGGAGATTATGTAGCAGAATAATCTCTCCCGCTTTAAAGGGGAGACTCTGTACCAGAATAAACTCTCCCCTTGAAAAATGAGACTTTGTATCAAAATAAACTCTAACCTTGATGTGGGAGATTCTGTAGCAGAATGAACTCTCCCCCTTCTGCGGGAGATTCTGTAGCAGAATACACTCTCCCACTTGAAAGGCTATACTATGTACCAGAATAAACCCTCCTCCTTGAAGTGCAGACTCTGTAGCAGAATTCACTCTCCCCATTGACGGGAGGTTCTGTATCAGAATAAACTCTCCTTGATGGGGGAGATTCTGTAGCAGAATAAACTCACCCCCTTTAAAGGGGAGACTCTGTATCAGAATAAACTCTCGCCTTGATGGGGGGGACTCTGTACCAGAATAAACTCTTCCCCTTGAAAAATGAGACTCTGTACCACAATAAACTCTGCCACTTGAAGGGGAGACACAGTGTCAGAATAAACTGTCCCATTGAAGGGGGAGAGTCTGCAGCAGAATACCTTCTCACGTTTGAAAAAGACTCTGTATCAGAATAAACTCTCCCCTTGATGGGGGAGACTCTGTAGCAGAATAGATTCTCCCTGGGGGAGAATCTATACCAGAATAAACTCTCCCCCTTGAAGGGGAGACTCTGTATCAGAATAAACTCTCCCCTTGATGGGGGAGACTCTGTAGCAGAATAAATTATCCCTGGGGAGAATCTGTACCAGAATAAACTCTCCCCCTTGAAGGGGAGACTCTGTATCAGAATAAACTCTTCCCCATTTGGGGGCGGGGTGAGTTCTGTATCAGAATAAACTCTCCCCTTGATGGTGGAGATTCTGTATCAGAATAAACTCTCCCCTTGATGGGGAGACTCTGTAGCAGAAAAAACTCTCCACTTTGAATGGGAGACGCTGTGTCAGAATAAACTCTCTCCATTGAAAGGGGAGATTCTGTAGCAGAATAAACTCTTCTGCTTGATGGGGAGACTCTATAGCAGAATAAACTCTTCTGCTTCAAAGGGGTGACTCTGTACCTAAATAAACTCTCCCCCTTGAAGGGGAAATCTCTGTATCAGAATAAACTCTCCCATTAGTGTGGGAGATTCTGTATCCGAATAAACTCTCCCCCTTGATGGGGGACACTCTGTAGCAGAATAAACTCTCCTGCTTAAAGTGGATACTCTCTACCAGAATACAAGTTCCCCCTTGAAGGGGAAGACTCTGTACCAGAATAAACTCTCCCCATTGAAGGGGAGACTATGTATCAGAAAAAACTCTCCCCTTGAGGGGCGAGATTCTGCATCAGAATAAACTTCCCCCTTGATGGGGGATACTCTGCATCAGAACAAACTCTCCCCTTGATAAGGGAGATTCTGCATCATAATAAACTCTCATCCTTGATATGTCTCCAGATAAGAGTCCACTGTCATTCAGTCTCACCTCTGCTGCGGTTCCAGTACGTAAGTCAGTTATTATTTGCAATAGCCATTCAGGACATCTTAATGCCGAAGTTTCCCCCACAACAGTCTGCGCTTAAACTGATCAAAGGCAGCACGGAAATCTGTATAAGTTATGTAGACTGATGGGCTGCCCTTCATTTTTGCTTTGGTCATCAGTGCATCAAGTAGGCGCACATTATGTGTTGTGCAGGAACCCTTTCAGAATACCTTTTTAAGGGAATCTAAGATGCTTTGTTCTGTAACCCAGGCTTGTAAGTGTGTTAAAACAAAACAATCAACAATTTTACCTGTGGTATCCAGGAGAGATAACAGACGGTAATTTTCCAGGATTAAGCGATTTTTGCTATTAACATGGGAGCGTACATTGCTTTGGTCCATTTAGCAGGAATGCACCTGTCCCTACATACTTTTTTAAAAAGATCACACAATACAATTGACCATATTTCCCGTGTCCCTTGATTACTGCAGAAGATAGGAAATTGGGCCCAGGCCCTCTAGGCATATTTATTCTTCTAACGTAAACCATCATTTCATCGCCTGGGAAGGTCATAGGCCAATTTACATCCTTAAATTGGGAGGATCTTCATTTGTGTCTACTTTTTTTCATTTCCCCTTCAATAAATGAATGCCATACACTTTCAGCAATTTGATTAATGATGGTACATTTATTTGATGATCTAGCCAAGTTTAGAATACCCCATACTTTTTGTGTGTCTTTTCTACCAAGAGCAGATATCATTTTTTGCCATTTCATCATCAATATCAACTTTTTTCTTAGCTTTGCCCAATTATTATACTGATTTTTCAGTCTACAACTTCTGGCATAGGTTTCAAAGCTTGACGTGCCATACTTCTTCAATTGGCGAATGCAAATATGTAGCCATCTCTTTTTCCTTAGGATTTCAATATCAAATGACTTGGTGTATTTTTTGATCGGTACCATTCAACCTTTCTTAGTGTGCTTTACATTTTCACCTATTAGCCTAGATAGCCAATTCTCTATCTTGTCTCCTGTATGTAAACCTACACAGACAGTCATCAATGGTAAAAGCCTGCTTATTACAGAGCTTTTTAATGTTATAATTGGTCAATTTTCCTCGATTTCTTGACTGGTTACTATCCATGCCACAGACAGTATAGTTTTGGTCACTAGATAGGTCCAGGTATATACTCAGACACAGGCATGCATGATCACTAAATTCACCTGCATTGATTTTTAGGTTATTGGCACCATTAATAAGTAGTGGATTCCCACACAGGTAATCAAAAATCGCTTTTTTCTTCCCACTTTTCCAGGTGGTTTGGTTAGGGATCCCACCTACTATTCACCCATTAAATATTACAAGATTCATGAGTTCCATAAAACGGGGCCATTGGGTACCCTTACTGTTTGAAAATGTTTGTGTGAGTACACAGTCCGACTCTATGGCAGTGCACCTGTCCTTGATAGAATGTTCTCCACTTCCATCATTCAAATCACCTCCTAATAAGATCAAATCCGAGTCCATATCGATATGCCAATTAGTGATGCTAATGTCTATAGATTCTAAAATGTGATCTGTCATTGCCATCCAAGGGGGATGTTATACATTGATGAGGAGCATATGCTGATCTATGGACCCATTCGTATACTTCATTTCATAGTCATTGGACGTTGTTTGTACAAGTTCTGTGGATTCAATCTCGTTTTACTTCAATCATCAATCCTTCAAAATGACGACCTTTAGTACCTTTTTTCGCAAAAGAGTTATAGACCACGAACCCATCAATTATCAGTTGGAACATAAACACAGATGACCCACACAGCACTTCAAGTGATTTCGTCTTGTGTATAAAGTGCGAGTGGCTATGGCTGTTCCAACTCACTATATTTAAATATTACTTCTAATTTGTGTCACTCCCTTAGATCATTTTCTTTAGCCATTGCCACCCTTGTGTGTTATATAATTCCTCATTGCGTTTTGTACTGTTCACCTTGTTCAATGGTGTGGTGATTAGGGATCTACTTCAATGGTCACAACATGTTGTACTAACCAGCAAACAGCAAAATCTATCTAACTCAAAACTGAAAAAATCTAATGAGTCAGCCTGATTTCGTATACGTGAAGCTGTCATGGGTACACCACAGTAGACGCTTGCCATCCCTCTAGACCCCCTTCTCTCTGGTGCTATGAACTCAAAGTCACAGGATTTCAAGATTCTTAGACATGGGATGTTGGCAAAGATAGTAAGGAGGTTAGGTCTATTAAATATGTGTCCTAATTCCAGTATTGTCATTATGTTTTAAAGTTAAAATACAGGATTCAAGAGTCTTCTCCATGGCAATATTGTTGCCAATAACTAGTTGTTTTGTGCTCGGGCAAACAGCTGGTCCTCCGCTTTCTTTGACCTCATTTGTAGTTAGAGGTGATTTTCGTTCGTTAGTTTCCCTCTAGGTGCCACCACCACTATTATAGTTTCATTATGCAACGAGGCATTAGTTTCATTATCCTGTATAAAACAGCTAGTAAGCGTCCCTACTCCTTGCTGATGCAGCCTTTTCCTCCTTATTACTCTTTTCTGGGCTTTTTTAGTCATCTGCCTCTTAGTAATTTCTGTCACAATTGTGGAATTCATAGGATTAATGATATCCTCCTCAACCATATCAACTACTTGATTTACACCAATACTAGCAGCCTCTTTTTTCTTAAACTTCAGATTTTTGCATCTTTGTATGTGTGTAGGATTACAAAGTGGTGAATCTATAACCTCATGTTCACCAGAAATACTCTCACCATTGGCATCACTGGGCAAAGGGTCAACAATTTCAAATTCATTTTCACTATTGACCCGTCAGGACACCTTACAAGTGACAGGTGTCCTGGGGGGTGTCCTGGAGACCGGCGTCGGCACAGGCAATGAATCCAGTATGTTCTTTTCCATAGGTGACTGAGCATTGCTGCCACTATATTGTGGATACAATGTATTACAGTTTTACTGCAACAACGAGTAGATACAGGCAAGAGGACTGGCGCTGGTGGTAACTATGTCTTATCTGGTAATTGTGCATGCATGTTGACCGCATGCTAGCCATTAATGCATGTGTTGCGCATTTAATGTGTAGCAGAACCCTCAACAGTAGACAGTTGCCTTAGGGCTTGATAGACCACTCACAATAGCCTTGACCCTCTCGTGCCACAACCCATATAATACAGCTGATTCTGATAATACATTCGGTCCAGCTGTCAAATAATCACTGACATAGCCATCTCCCTTATGGCTTGATATTTATGCCTCATGATTTAAAATGCGTTGTCATAGTCATCTCTACTTTCCACCGAACAGCATTTACTGTTCAAAGGAATTGTACTGCTCCTTTTTACATGTTTGCACAGACTACAGTCTTCTGAAAGGCGTTCAACCACTGCAGCACTTCTAATGCATAACAGTGGAAGTAGGCGCTATATAAAAATCAAATAACATAACACAACATAACATACATAACATTACCCTTGAAATCAAAAGCTGAATCAATAATTGTTTACCTGGCTTTCTTATATATTTGGAAGACACGGTATTTCAATTCCAAAACATCTTCTATTATCCTTATTAATAGCCCACTGGTCTGTTAACATTCCGATTTTCCAAAAATGTGCATTTTTGTTTAGCCACGTTTATAATCAGACTGTTCAAACGAGCATATTCGTCAAAAGCTTTTCATATCCTGAGGTTACCTAATCTGGTACAATCCAGCAATTATATATAATCGGCATATGTGACCCACGATTTTGTTTTCAAGTATATTACTTGCGGAACGAAAGCAGTCTTTTCAATGATTTCCCCAATGTCCACTAAGTATACATTAAAAAGAAGGGGTTCAAGGATGCAAGGATACAGCCTTGTCATACTTCGTTGTTAGTGTGGATTGCTCTTGTAGTATCTCCAGCTTGACTAAATTGTACTCTCAAGGTGGTAGTTGTAGGTGGTTGTACAATTAAATTGAGCAGATGGTTCTGGACTCCGCATCTTATCAATTTACTGCAGAACAGGTTTCTATTTACTTTGTCAAAAGTTAATGAGAGATCCACACTCACTACGTAAATTACAGGGACGACTCTCTGCCAAGCAAATTACTTAGAATGATATGCCGCTATTCCTGAGATTGTTGTACTGATCCCGGATCTAAACCCAACTTGGTTTGTTTTGATCAGTCCACTGGACTCCACCAATGCACTCAAATCTAGCAGGATTAAAGAAGCAAATAATTTTGAGTCCACGTCAAGGAGAGCAATCAGTCTATAGTTGAGTGGGTCGCTCTTGTTCCACTTCTTATAAATGGGCACTATATTTGCTGTTGATTAGATAGCTGGCATTTTTCTTTGAAGGGTAATTTCTTGAAACAAATCGAACACACTATCTCACATGAGTGTGTATCTTTGGGCCAATCCTGGCCACTATTTAAGAGTCACATTAAATTTGGAAACGTGTTTCTTACTACTGGGCATTCTTACCATACAACATCATATTTTGTTCTTCAAATGTCTGTTTACTATATTCCAGAGTTAACACATATTAATATCAGTGTTATTGATCAGACTATGACACAGTAATGTTGTTGTCTAACTGTCGATTGGCAAATGCACATACCATTCCTAAAAGCATTACCAGGGCTACTAGCTTATTGCTATGTCTTCAATTCAGACACGTTTTTATATCTGTAACAAACCTTCTAAGATTTATTCTCATATTTTACAAGGTTATTTTCTAGAAATCATCTAACGTTCAACCATCCATTGAACATCTCCTCTTTCCTGAAGCAGATCATAAACTTTGCATTATGCCTTTCATAACGCATTAAAGCAGGGAAAAAACGAATGTGAACGATTCTAATGAGAAATGAAGGCACATATGTCAGGCCTCATTTAACAAAGCAATATATTGTAAATACCTTCAATCTTCGAAAATAATTGAGTTTACCAAGTTGTATAAATGAATGAGAGCCTGCTCAGGTGGGGACACGTACAAGTTCTTTCGCTGCAACATTATCATTGTTTAGTATTCACGGTAAATTGTTTCAGCCCTGTGCACTGTGCATTTTAAAGCAACATATCATATGTATCACAGAATCAAAGTATTTATAGCGAGACAACAATTACAGTATTTAAGGGAAATCAAAGTGCAGAACACGCTAACACGAGCGTCTGTCCTGGGCAAGCCGTGAATACAATTGTGTTCGTAGCTGCACCACAAATTACAGGCCGATTCATGTAATTCCTCTCAAAAGTGTCGCACGCAGCTGGCGCAGACATTCGCACGGGCACGCTGTGCGGCAGCCCCTTGCGACACTTTTGAGAGGAATTACATGAATCGGCGTGAGATAAAATCAATTTCCGCGCACAGCGTATTCATGGATTCTCGCCTCCAAAAGCAGACGTGGCGCAGAGTGGCGCAGCGACCCTGCAGCAGCGGCAGTTACGCCCCCAAGAACGCCCTCGCGCAAGGAAAAGCCATCAAGATCGCAAAACCATCGCAAAGGGCTGTGCCAACCCTGTACCAGTTTACCGGACTGGCAAACAGCAAACGCAAAGCGGGGAACGCGTATTACGGGTTTCAGGAACACGCGTGCGCGAGAAGTTTCACACGCGATCTGGCCTGGGGGAGCGTGTGCGTGTTTTCAGGGGTGCGCGAGAAGTTTCACACGCGATTGGGTTGCGTGCGGGTATTACAGGGGTGCGCGCGAAGTTTTACACGCAATCTGGCCTGGGGGAGCGTGTGCGTGTATTTCAGGGGTGCGGGTGAAGTTCCACACACGATTGGCCTGGGCGCGTGTATTTCAGAGGCGCGCGAGAAGTTCCACACGCGATTGCCCTGGGCGCGTGTATTTCAGGGGTGCGCGAGAAGTTCCACACGCGATTGCCCTGGGCGCATGTATTTCAGGGGTGCGCGAGAAGTTCCACACGCGATTCGGCTGAGTGCGGGTATTTCAGGGGTGCGCGCGAAGTTTCACATGCGATTGGGCTGCGTGCGGGTATTTCAGGGGTGCGCATGAAGTTCCACACGCGATTGGCCTGGGGGAGCGTGTGCGTGTATACCAGGGGTGCGCGGAAAGTTTTACACGCAATTTCAGCAGGGTACATGTATTTCAGGGGTGCCGGGGAGTCCTACATGTGATTTGCCAGTGTGGGTCCTCCCAGGTGTTCCCTGTACACCCTCCACGGCCCCTGCAGGCAGCCCACACCACAGGGGACTACCCTGCATCCCTGGTCATGTCCCGCAGGCAGCCCACCCAACATGGGCATGTCCCCCAGCAAAGGCACATGTCTCCTTGCACTAATGATCACCAACTCATGTCCCCTTGCACCCCCACCCCCAGAATTGCGGGGCACCTGCCAGCAGGCCCCCACTCATGTCCCACTCATGTCCCCTTGCACCCCCACCCCCCAGCACTGTGGGGCACCTGCCAGCAGGCCCCCACCCATGTCCAACTCATGTTCCCCACCACCCCCACGCCCCAGCACTGTGGGGCACCTGCCAGCAGGCCCCCACCCATGTCCAACTCATGTTCCCCACCACCCCCACCCCCCAGCAGTGCAGGGGCACCCTCCACGAGGCCCCCACCCATGTCCAACTGATGTTCCCCACCACCCCCACCCCCCAGCAGTGCAGGGGCACCCTCCACCAGGCCCCCACCCATGTCTCCCACCACCCCCACCCCCAGCATTGCGGGGCACCTGCCAGCAGGCCCCCACCCATGTCCAACTCATGTTCCCCACCAGTCCCACCCCCAGAATTGCGGGGCACCTGCCAGCAGGCCCCCACTCATGTCCCACTCATGTCCCCTTGCACCCCCACCCCCCAGCACTGTGGGGCACCTGCCAGCAGGCCCCCACCCATGTCCAACTCATGTTCCCCACCACCCCCACCCCCCAGCACTGTAGGGCACCTGCCAGCAGGCCCCCACCCATGTCCAACTCATGTTCCCCACCACCCCCACCCCCCAGCAGTGCAGGGGCACCCTCCACCAGGCCCCCACCATGTCTCCCACCACCCCCACCCCCAGCATTGCGGGGCACCTGCCAGCAGGCCCCCACTCATGTCCCACTCATGTCCCCTTGTACCCCCACCCCCAGCATTGCGGGGCACCTGCCAGCAGGCCCCCACCCATGTCCAACTCATGTTCCCCACCACCCCCACCCCCCAGCACTGTGGGGCACCTGCCAGCAGGCCCCCACTCATGTCCCACTCATGTCCCCCTGCACCCCCACCCCCCAGCATTGCGAGGCACCTGCCAGCAGGCCCCCACACATGTCCCCCAGCCAACATGTCATCACAATCTAGATCCCTGGCCCTTATGGTCAGCCTCCAAATGCAAAACACCAACTCGAGTTTTGCATCCACCCACTTAGAAATGGCAATGACATGATAGAACCCCAATAGTAAGTCTGGAAATGAATACATGGCCCTCACATACACCCAATGGGTGTCAGGGAATCTCAAAACCCATATCATGATGTGCATGATACCAATGAGATGATACTACACATTGAAGTTTGATGAAAAAAATGTATTAAAAACAGCATAAATGGAATTAAAAATAAACAAATGACAATGGGAATCAAAAACCAAAAGCAGCATGTCCGTAAAATAATGAAAAACGACAAATCATAATCCAAAGGAAAGGTGTCCAAAGTCACAGTTCAAGAAAGTAAATCCAAGGTAAAAACAAAACCGAAAACCATTGCTCCATGGGTAAATCCAAAAAAAAAAAAAAATCCAACAGTTAACTATATACAGATAAACAAACCAGGGTCCATGATCCCAACTGAAGAAATGAAACCTACATAAAAATACTACCTAATAAAATAAAACTATATACAAAAATGTGGCCCATTGTCCAAAAGGTCCAAAATAAAAGCAAAGGAAACCTACATTAACTACATAACTATTTACAAGGGCAGCGGGTTAGTCCGACGGCTCACTGGTTGTTGTCATGGGCCAGGGCATCATCGAACTCCTGTTCAATGGCTTGGAGGCGGGCATGTTCCCTGGCCCCGAGGTCCCGCAGGGATAATGCAGTGTCCAGCTCCAACTCCCTGCAAAGTCCCTCGAGGCACTCAGCCCGCCTCAGCGCACTCCGCATGGAGTTCTCCGCCCTGACCATTGTGAGCCGTTCCTCCTCTGCCGCTGCCGCTCCGCACCTATCTGCTGGCCCAACCGCTCCCACACGGAAGCCACTCCCATTCCAGGGTTCTCCTGCCCTCCGGCCGATGCCTGCACCCCTGATGTTGATGGCCCCGAGCCATGATGCCTCCCACATCGAGCCTGCCGCTGCCTCCGACGCAACTGCCTGTGCCAGCATGGCGGCATCCAGGCTGATGGAAACCACCGACGCCATCGTGCACGTGCCCTGCCCGATGATGCTGTCACATCCTCCATCTGCTGGGGTCCAGTTGCTGGTGTGTCCACCCCTGCTGGACCTCCGACTCCCGACTGTGGCAGGGATGGGATCCCCACCGAGGTGGCTGCATTGGTCGGGGCAGGTCCACAGGGGGCCCTGGTGGCATCTGGGCTGGAAGACGGCATGGAGTACGACTGGCGCATAGCCTCCACAGAGGAGGAGAGGGTCGCCAGAGTGCCCGACACATGTACGAGACCCCCGACCATGACCGCTCCCAACTGGGCCACGTTGGCACGGTGCTCTTCGTGATGACGTGCGTGCTCCCCCCGGGAAGCACGCACCTCATCACGAATGACAGCCGTGCGCAACGCGACACCAATCAGGACCTTCTCCATACGGCCAGGGGTCCCCTCGTCCGCAGGTGGAGGGGAGTCAGATGACATGGACATCCCCCCTACCTGCGGACGGGCCTGGGATGGGGCATCCCTGCTGGTGCATGGTGGTGCAGTCACAGTGTCAGGGACAGTGACATGCACAGGCACCTCCACGGCGACCTGTGCTGCCTCCTGCCCCTGCCCCTGAACTGCACCACTTGCACCAGCAGGGATGGCCCCACCAGGCCCCATGTGCGGCTCAGTAGCGGCCTCCTCCTCCTCTGTGGAAACCACCAACCTGGATGGCTCCACACCATCTTCCGCCATTGCAAGCCCTTGTGGGGGCTCACCCACCCCTTCTGCTGCAGCCGTGGGGGCATCCCCGCCGCTTAGCTCCACAGCGCCGTCTTCGCCCTCTTCTTCACTTTGCGCTGTGTAGAGGGAGACATAGAACACAAGCATCAGGGTACTGTACAATCGTCCCCTAGACAGGAAGCGACAGCAGATGAGTGGCACTGTCAAAGATCACTTCCATCATGTCCCTCCACAACACATGGGTCAGTGCAGGCAAAACACATGCAGTAACAGGCATGGTGCATGCTATGGACATAAGCAAACATGTCCAAGGGACTCTTGATGCATACAATGTTGTTTTTGGACTCACATGCATCATGGGTCATGCCTATCACATGCACACACTTCAACGTACTGTCATCCATCTGGACTCGTACACCCCAGACACAGTGGATGCAAGGATAACTAGGCTGCATCAGTGAATCTGAACATTGTCACGTGACATGTGTCATGCATCCATGGCATCCACAAGTCACAGACAAGCAGGTCAGAAACACAGACATGGACAGCATACATGTACATGGCATCAGCACCCATCCCTCACCCACACCCATGTCCAGGAACAGAGACTGGCATGCTCTCATGTGTCCATTCCGCATAGGGCTCCCCATGTTGCATTTAAACACATACACCAACCGTGTGCTTCGCACATTACTGGTCTCACATGCATGACCATGATGTCCCTGCACACACACACGCGTACATGGCCTATGTCACACATACAGGCAAGTATCAGACAACCAGCACGCTGCAACATGCCCTGTCTCACACAGCAATGCTTGGCCACTTACCGCTCGACTCCAGACGGGTCTGCCTCTCAAGGATCTGGGCCTGGAGCACTGGGCGTACGCGTTCCAGGACCCTCAGCTGGATGTTACTCATGCTGCCCCGGCCCCCCTCCACGAGGCGCCGGGCCTTAATGAGGGTCTTGGACCTGAAGTCCTCCCAGCGCTTCTTGACTTGCTTGATGTTGCTGGTTGCCACCCCCTCCGTGTTGATGGCAACCACAAAGTCGTCCCAGATCCTGTCCCGTCCTTCCTTGTCGGCGCGTGGTGATCCGAAGAGGGCATCATAATGCCCCAGGACAAGCTCCACCAGGACACCAACTTCCTTCTAACTGAAGCTGGTGGCCCTCTGCCCCTCTAGCTGGGGGTCGCCAGTGGTCTCGGATGGTGTTTGCCCCGACATGGCGACCCCCGAGGCAGGCGTGGGTGGGCAACTGGGTCCTGGGGCTGGGCTGGGCTGTGGAGCGATGGTATTCCAGTTGGGAGTGTTCTGTTCCAGCAGGGGTGGACACAGCAACTGGACCCCTGCAGATGGCTGATGTGCAGGCACCAAATGGCAGGGCACGGTGGCAGCAGGCAGGCAGGCAGCAGCAGATGGCTCGTGGGAGGCTGCTCGGGGCTTTGGGGGGCAGTAATTCGGCCTTTTGGGCAGGAGCGTGGTCTTCCGTGTGCTTACGCGTGGCAAGCTTGATACGGAGTGATTTGGCACGTGAAAATTCTGCACGTCAGCGTGTGAATCGAGGAAAGGCCCTTAGTGCGTAAGCGCGTCAGCACGCATACGCGATTCCATTGGACCAAAGGCCCTTAGCACGTATGCGTGTCTGTGACGTATCGCACATGGGCGTTGCATTTCGCGGGGTGCGGTGCGTGTGTCTTGCAGGCGTTGGGGTTCACACGCTATTACTTCACAGCGGGTGGGTGTTGGCTACGCGTTCTTCTACACGCAAGGCAGACGGTGAGTGGTACCCTGCTCCCCCAGGCCCGATCGCATGTAAAAACACCCGCGAGCCCCTGAAATACATGTACCCCGCTCCCCCAGGCCCGATCGCGTGTAAAAACACCTGCGAGCCCCTGAAATACACGTACCCCGCTCCTCCAGGCCAGATCGCGTGTAAAACTTTGCGCGCACCCCTGAAATACCCGCACGCAGCCCAATCGCGTGTGAAACTTCCCGCGCAGCTCTGATATACACGCACACGCTCCCCCAGGCCCGATCGCGTGTAAAAACACCCGCGAGCCCCTGAAATACACGCGCCCAGACCAATCGCGTGTGGAACTTCACGCGCACCCCTGAAATACACGCACACGCTCCCCCAGGCCAGATCGCGTGTAAAACTTTGCGCGCACCCCTGAAATACCCGCACGCAGCCCAATCGCGTGTGAAGCTTCCCGCGCACCCTGAAATACCCGCATGCAGCCCAATCGGGTGTGAAACTTCCCGCGCACCCCTGAAATTCCCGCACGCATCCCAATCGCGTGTGAAACTTCCCGCGCACCCCTGAAATACCTGCACGCAGCCCAATCGCGTGTGAAACTTCCCGCGCACCTCTGATATACACGCACACGCTCCCCCGGCCAGATCGCGTGTGGAACTTCTCACGCACCTCTGAAATACATGCGCCCAGGCCAATCGCATGTGGAACTTCTCGCGCACCTCTGAAATACACGTACACGCACCCCCAGGCCCGATCGCCTGTGGAACTTCACGCTTGAAATACACACACACGCTCCCCCAGGCCCGATCGCGTGTAAAAACACCCGCGAGCCCCTGAAACACACGCGCCCAGGCCAATCGCGTGTGGAACTTCTCGCGCACCTCTGAAATACACGCACACGCTCCCCCAGGCCCGATCGCGTGTGGAACTTCTCGCGCACCCCTGAAATACACGCCCCCAGGCCAATCGCGTGTGAAACTTCCCGCGCACCCCTGAAATACCTGCACGAAGCCCAATCGCGTGTGAAACTTCCCGCGCACCTCTGATATACATGCACACGCTCCCCCAGGCCAGATCGCATGTGGAACTTCTCGCGCACCTCTGAAATACACGCGCCCAGGCCAATCGCGTGTGGAACTTCTCGCGCACCTCTGAAATACACGCACACGCTCCCCCAGGCTCGATCGCATGTGGAACTTCACGCGCACCCCTGAAATACACGCACACGCTCCCCCAGGCCCGATCGCGTGTAAAAACACCCACGAGCCCCTGAAATACACGCGCCCAGGCCAATCGCGTGTGGAACTTCTTGCGCACCTCTGTAATACACGCACACGCTCCCCCAGGACCGATCGCATGTGGGCCTTCTCGCGCGTGTAGGACTTTGGCGCACATTTTTTTCCTGCGCAGGGACGCTACCGCCTGCTTTCGTGTGGCGGACATGTATGGGCCTGTGCGCGTCTTTGGCCGTGTGCTGTTTTTCCCTATTTGATT
Source organism: Ambystoma mexicanum (assembly GCF_040938575.1). NCBI lineage: Eukaryota > Metazoa > Chordata > Amphibia > Caudata > Ambystomatidae > Ambystoma > Ambystoma mexicanum. The sequence continues at coordinate 1,371,285,072 of NC_090930.1, forward strand.
CCATGAATACGTGTTGTAGGCGAGCGTGTGGGCGTTCTGCTCACTTGCCTCCTGTACTTCCCCCGTGACGCCCACATTTTCACGAGTTGTTCCCCATTCTGCATGTGACGCCCCGTGTTACGCCTACTTTTGTTATGTGCGCCGCGCTATGTGCGAATTCGCTGTGGCCTTATCGCACGGCGTTCGATGACCTTTGCGCCATCGTGCGCCAGCGTGCGCCACGCACTTTTTCAGCGCACATCCCACATTTTGCGCGTGCACGGACTTCCATGAATTGATGTGCGATGTTTTCTGTGCGATAATCGCACTTGCACTGCGATTTTTTGCTATTTCACTGCGAATCGCACGTTTTCGCACGCGTGCGCCGTTTTTTCAGCGCACATTAATTCCATGAATCGGCCTATTAATATATATGTACTATTGCACAAGCAACTGAAGATGCGTACGAGTTAACATTCGCAAACACATTTTACTCTTAGGATGCTGAAATACAAGAACTCTGTATTGTGCAAGAGCATACACTCACAGAAAAATCTGTGATGGGACATCTTTACTAAAATGAAAAAATCACCATTTTGTGACAGCCATGTTATGTGTGTTCACTCTGTTTCTTGTTCAACATACGCTTTGCGTGTGTGACTGTTAGTTTTCACTTTGGAACATGCTAAAAGATAAAAAATGAAATCAGAACTCAAGGTTGATTAGGTCACAGTTTGAGCCTCCGTTAACGTTGGCCAATGTCGCTAGTGAGAATTGGGGGTTGTTTATTAGGAATACTGCTGGTAAACCACCTGCCACCTCTTTTGATTTGACCCAAGGCAGCATGGAACTTTTCTTGAACTCCCTCCGATCTGACTAAAATGATCAGTACTCTAAAAGCCTCTCGGCCCCGCGCCTGGATGGCATTTGTAATGCCCGTATTAAACCTAATCCAGACAGTGGGGTCAGCTGTTATTTCATTTATTTAAAGCTATTAGCTATACAAACTTGATCCCATCCAAGTGGCGAGAAAGCAAGATCGTGCCTGTATATAGAAATGTACCCAGCTGTGAAGAAACAAATTACAGGCTGCTAGCCGTTGCTATTGGAAATGATCACGTGAGCAGCTGAGGCTAATTTTATTCTCATGTTTCACACTAGATTCTCAAAAGGGGCTGGCAGCTTGACTCATTTCCTGTCCTTAGAATAACATATTGAATATTCTTGGGCCACAAAAACTACATACTTATGTAGCCTTTATAGACTTAAGCACATCTTTCGATACTGTCTGGAGAGAGAGATTATGGCAGAAATTATATAAATGGTGGATTCCCTTGTCTGTTTAAGATTTTTATATTTCTTTATACAGCAACCAAATTCAAGATTTGTATATCTAACTCTGGGGCTACTACGACCTTTTTCATGACCAGTGTTGGCCTGAAGCAGGGCTGTATTTTGGCAAAACTTATTTAACTTGTATCTCAGGGATTTATCTGAAGCTCTCGGGACACCAAAAGCACATCCACCTCTCTTGGGGACGTCTGGAATGCCCTATTTAGGGTCTGCTGACGACCTCGTCCTCGAGACTACACACCTAGCGGCTTGCAATGCTCATCGGACAAGCTTCAATATTATGCCACAATAAATGCTCTTACATCAATACATTTACAACCAAGTCCATGGTATTTGGCCATGGTAGCTCCAAAGTGAACAAGGGGTACCTAATGAGGCTCGGTGACCAGCCCGTGGAGCATGTTACCTCTTAAAATTATCTTGGCCTCACGTTTGATCCTGGACTTAGTTGGGATGTGCATGTACAAGGTCTAGAGATGTAAGTGTGTCAATTAACTGGCGAAATAATATGCTTCACTATGGAGCCTGCAGGCTATTTTTTGATATCTTTGATTTACTTATACAAGTTCAAAAATTCGACCTGTAATGCTATATAGAACAGAGGTTTGGGCTATCAACCATGCTACTAATCTGGGCAGGATGGAAAAGCACTGTCTTAAAACCATGCTTAATCTTCTGCTTACTACCCCCATTGGGTTTCCATTACTTGAACTCCAATTGAGCTCTATAAATGGAATTATCTGCAAGGAAAATAAGGACTTTGTACGCCAAACCGTGCGCAAAATTCTGTATGTCGATTAATAAAATTGACTGCGCTGTACTTATTTGTATTTTGCAGGGACTTCAGGCAGGCTCGGCTCGTCACTGCGAGAGGCTGAGTGCCGTGTGCGAGACACCACGCAGAGTATGGGTGTGGCTTGCACAAAGGGAAGGGTAGGGGTTGGAACTCGGGAAATGAGGAAGAACAAGGGAAAATGTGCACATTACGAGTGACGGCCCACAGGCATTCCAGAAAACACCCACTACTTCGCAGAGCGATACGTATTCATGGATCCGACCTCGCAAACTCTTGGCGTGGAAATGGCCACACAAAGCCCTCATTCTATCCGCGAAACCAAGGCAGGCGCACAGACACTTGCGCATAGTAGGATTCTCCATCCAGAGGTAAGATCGGGTCACGGATTTAGGGGTGCTTATACACAGTCGGGGTTCCGATTTAACTTAGGCAGCGTGTATACAGTGTAGTGGGGTGCAGGAACGGTTTACAGGGGGTTTGCACAAAGATTTTCTGAGTTTTACCCGAGTTATGAAAAATCGTACGCATGTTGTTAGGTGCTAGTAACAGTTATGGGGAACCCCACACAGGGTCCCCGAGATGCAGGCCTGCTTGCAGAGGACCGCATGCACTGTTTAAAGGGTGCATTCATTCATGCCCAAGCGAACATGCAAAAGTAGCCTTTTCTGGCTGTTTTTGCTTTGCGGGGGGCGTGTCAGGGGGCGTTCCGGCCGCAACTTGCATGTATGGTTACTTTGCACAAACAATTCTATGAACATGTGTAGTGCGCAGGAACACTTCTGTGTGCAGGCTTACACAGAGTTGTTCTCTGTGTGCAGACTTTGAGGGATCTCTGCACACTTTCCCATGAATCGGGCCAATAGTGTGCTCTGAAAGTTGCACAATCTGCAACTAATTCATTATTGAATTTAAATGGGCAGTTAACACAGGGGTTAGTTTTGGGATGTAGGGACACAAACATATACAAACTGCACAGGGAGGCTATAAACTGGTTTGTGCAATTTGATACCACCCCGATTAGAATATTTAACTAACAAATCACACCTACCCATAAAAAGATGATTTATGAAATAGATAGGGAACAATCCCTTGTTGATTTGGCGACCAAATCATTGACTCGAGAATATATATTCCAATATAGGAGCTACTAAAGTACCTGTGGTTATTTGACTGCTTATCTCCATAAATGGATTGTTGCAAACTTTTTATGAATTAACTGTAACCTTGTTGACACCTGGGAGGTTGTTGAGGGTTGAACTGGAATAGTTAGAAACTAGCGCTGCTGCAGACTGAATCAGTCAAACACTTATCACCCCCCCAGCAAACCACCAGTTTGTTTAATCTTAGGGGGAGCACTGTTGAGAATAAAGCCTTGATGGGGCCCTCAGGTGGGGTTGCCCGCATTTCTGACTTTGGCCCTGTTTGGACCTGTTGGACTCACTACCAAGGGTTGCCCTGGGGGAGATTACTGCAAAACCTCTAAAAATCTGCACTTGAAACATAGCTGGCTTAAAGTTGATGCCTATCAATACGGCCTGGTGCAATTTTGTCAGAGAACACAGATCATATTATTCCAGGAAACATGGGCCCTGGACGCAATTGTCTTTGAGGTTTATGTGACCAGTTCAATTCAAGCAACCAAAGGCCCCTGAGGAAGACCAATGGGTGGGCTCCAGATCTGGTATGATGTCAGGCTCACTTGGGAAGTGGTTTCTGTCGAAACTGGCTCCTCTGACTTAGAAATACTAGGGGTGTCAGTGGAGGGGGGTAGCGTTTCTTGCTTTTTAATTTATACAATATGCCAAGCCTGAACACTGGCCTGGTGACCCTATCAATGTTATATGTGCAACTCGGATACTCCCCTAATTTCAGACAGTAATTTTGCACTGGTGGTAGGTGATTTGAACCTCCTGGTGGAACTCCTTGTGACAACAGGGGTCCTCTGGGAAGACCAGGAACTTGCATGGTCCATCCCGCCAATATCATCTGCCCCCCCCCCCCCAAAAAGGGTCCATAAAGCTGTGGTTGAGTCAGCGTGCTTAATTGGTAGTCTCAATCTCAGAGCATGCAATGGCAGACTTCCAGGTGACCAGCTAGTGGCCATGACCTCTAGGGGCCTGAAGGGAGCCTCTTGCACTGACTACATATTTACTTCGGCCAGCCACTGGCCTAGAACTCGGAACCTGGCCATTATTGCTGGGATGGAGGGGGACCATAAACCCATGTCCCTTACTTGTTACCTTGGCATGGGTGGAGCTAGGGTGGTTAGGGGGCAGAGGCAAGCCAACATATAGGGGTTGAGGGGCACACCAGAAAAACAATAAAGTGGTTAGACTGTATCGAGCAAGGTGAAAAGCCAGAAGCATATGCAGCAATATCAGGCAATTTAGACAACATCTGTAATCTGGGTGACCCAGCATCTGCTCTTAATATCAGAAATCGAGAGCCTGGGCAAAATCCTGGAACCCTCTGTCTGTTCGTCAAGTGCAAAAAATAAATGTAGGGCTGTGAAAAAATATCCCTGGTAGAACATTGAATGCTCTTGTTCGAAGAAAAAACAAACCTAGTATTGCATGCAAGAACTGTAAATCCTGTGGACAAAGGGGTAATACAGCAATTGAGGTTAAACCATAAAACACTCTTGCATACAATGAAAAAAGCATATGCCCAAGCGTCCTGGGCTGCAATACACGAGGAGATGGAAGAAGGGGATATGGTGCGGTTTTGGAAGAAGGTTGCTCCTAGCGAGCTGGATAGCGACCAGTCCTTACAATGCTGCATCTTTGGAGCTGCCTTGAGAAAACATTTCTCAAACCTCTATGCAGGGGGGGAGGCAAGCTACCCAGCATAGTGTGGAAGAAGTATGCATAAGCCCCCTGGATGAAGCCCTGGTTATAACCAACAAGGAGGTGGAGAGGCATTAGGTTCTCCAAAAAAGGGGAAAGCAGCAGGGTCGGACCTCATTCCCCTAGACTTCTATCGAGAGGAACCGAATAACACAACTCAAACACGTTGTCTCCTATTAATTAGGAGCAGTCCAGGCAGAAACTTCGTCCTGTGCATGTATCTTGCCAAATCACTTGTGTATCACTATTCACAGTGCCATCGTGTAGGTTCATAAAGCATACTAACCATCCATGATCGATGTTCCAATGGGTCAGTGCTCCATGAGGAAAAACAATGTTGTCACTAAGATTTCTTTGTGTATGTCAATCTGACTCACTGCAGCATCTGCGTCTGTTGTTTACAATGGATCCGGTCTGAACAATCCAAGCCGCGCATAGGGTCAGAGCCTTCCATATAATGTGACAGTCTATTTAATGCTGCCATCAGCACCAAGGAAGTACCATGAACCTGGCGCAAGGCCACAATAGTACTGATACACAAAAAAGGGTCCAAAGACCAGCCCGAAAATTACCACCCGATTTCCCTACTCGACTGCGCTGGGAAAACTTCGAGCAAAGTCTTGTTGGGAAAATTACAAACATGGGTGGATGACACAGGGCCCATTAGCCGTGTTCTGAACTGGCCAGGGCATGGTGGATCACTGTTTTTTATTCTCTTTATTAATCCAGAAATACACATTACTTTAAATGAAATTGTACGTCATCTTTCTGGACCTGAAAACAGTGTTCAACTCTGTGCCATGAGCACTATTTTGGCTAATTCGTAAGAAGCGAAAAGTCCCAATTGAGGTGCTTGATGCTGCTAAATTGCTACTTGTGCACAACCAGGTCTCTGTGCGATATGGTCTGGGAGGGGACCTGACCGATCGCTTTGGTATACTGAAGGGGGTGCGCCAGGGATGTGTCTTGGCCCCACTAATTTTCCTGTTATACATTCAGGACATTGTGGCTGCTCTAGAAGCAGGTGCCTTGGATGCCCCAAAAATGGGGTCAAAGAAATCACTGACCATATTTTATGCTGATGACGCAGCCATTTTCGCCACTACTCTAGATGAGACCATCTTCTCGGCAAAATGTAAGGAGCTGGCACTTGAGCTTAACAGCTCTAAGATCAAAGTTATGGTCATTAAACCCCGCTTCTCGAAGCCATGCTGTTAGGCGGAAACCTGTGCAGTTCCCTCTGGGACCACTGCAAAAGATTTAGGACTACAGGCGTTTGGCGGTGAACCCACTTGGTAGCAGTCTGTACCACACAGATTCACTTGGTAGCTGTGGCTGAGCAGTCAGACTTCCCTCAAGAAGAGTTGAGCAGTATGTGGAGTATACAAAATAGGGCAATTCTTTACAGCGAGACAAGCAAACACGCAACGAGGCTTAGTGTAAAGATATTAAGGTATTTATTTATAACGAAACATCTATGAAAAACACTATGGCACTTTCACGGCAAACAAATCAAACACAATTACTCTACGAAGAAGAAACGATCAATCCCCCTAGCAATATTTCGACAAGTCTAGGTTCTACCGGCACCACTTATTTACAGACAGAGGTGTATGCCTCAACCTAGATGGCACTCTAATATTAGTTAGGACGGGAGAGAAAAAGATAGGCAGGTCATGAAATCAACACAGTTCAATGCTTCACGGGCAAAATGTACGGTAAGAAGGCAAGAACCACAATAGATCATAAAGTTCAGAGGCCAGGCCCACTCGGAGAGAGGCAAGGCGACGTGTCCCAAAAAGTCTCTAGTGGAGATGCATTCAAGTTTTTGTAGCAAATTGTTATCGGCAGATTGAACCAGTTCAGAACAATAAATGAGAAAAGCTTGGAGGCGACCCAACGGAAAGGGGAGGATTAAGACACCTCACTGAACCGATCGAAAGGGAAGCCAGGCGGACACGGTACCTTGTTGTGGAGGGCAGCTCCGGCGGGGGCAGTTGTTCCTGGTGGTGGATGCACGTCGGGTCTTTGCCAAGAGTAGAGATGTTCTCGTCGTCGAAGAAAAGTGAAGTCCGGTGCACCACCAGGGAAGAGACCAGCCGCAGAGTGCTCCGTCACAAGGTACCACCTTTTGGTCGCGGTACAGGGGTAGTGGCTATCTGGTTGCCGAGGTGCGCTGCACGGGCAATTCGACCACTGCGTCCTGAGGCGAATAAAAAGCAAAGGGGACTGGTTGTTCCCACCAGTCAGGGGAAGAGACTCTCCGGCAGGGAGATCTCCTCTGTCGTCGGGAAGTGGTGAGTCGGTTCCGCAGGGCACCACCGGAGGTGTCGTCGTGCAGGTCGGCTCAGCGTTACCCTCGTCGGATTCTTAGGTCCTGTGGCAACTTCTGAAGATCCAGTCCCAAAAGCCCTGCTTTTATGCAGGAAACCCCCATTCATTCAGCCTAGCTGTCAATCAACACATGCTAAGTGGTGAGCGGGAAGGCTCACCACTTGGGCCAATCACTCCTGAGTGCGACCGGAGTTGGCAAGGCAACTCGGTCCAGGGTGCCTAAACCCCCTCCCACACCCCTGTGGTAACCCAGACAGAATGGCACCACTTTGGAGGGTCTCTGTACAGAGGCCCGCCAAAAGTGGAACAAAGGGCTCAACCTTTGGTTTAGGAGTCACAGAGACGAACACAGACGCCATTTTCAAAACCGGGTTCTGGCAGAAAATACCATCCGATAAACTTATTTACGATAAGTAGACTGGTGGTACGTTAGAGATTAACGAGAAAAAGTATCAATCTCCAACAATGGGACGAATCCCATAGGGTTAGGTTCGGGGTCGAACATAACAAGTAGTTTCCACTGCCACCAGCCAAAACTCAACGAGGGGGGACGGGACAGTGCCCCCTCGAGTAACAGATCCAGGAGTAATCGAATTACCCCTACTAGTACGTCCACAATAAGATGGTTTGTACTAGTTCTATTAGTAAATTTAGGTCTAGTAAAGCCAATGGTGACTTTACATGCCCGGGGAGACAGTAGTCAGTCCCCGGGTATGGAGTCTATGGTGGAGGTCCGCTAGGACGCCCGAGTGTTACGGCACGTAGGGTGCGGTGTAACACACATAGAAAAACATATGAGACCCTATGGAGTAAAAGACCCCATAGCCCATAGAACACATTGACATTCAAAGGAATTACACACATTCATGTCCAAGAGTGGGAGAAAAAGAGTCTCACTCTTGGCAGGATGGAAAAAAACAAACTCCAGAAATCCAGCAAAGCTGCTGGGGGACTCACTAGGTTAGGAAATTCAGCCTAAACAGAGAATTCTCCCTAACACATGCCAGGTGAAAATTGATGTAGATGGCCACACACTGGACCAAGTGGAGCTTTTTGACTACCTAGGGATTAGATTCAATGGGGTGGGGTGGAGGGGAAGGGGTGGACTCACCACCTCCATTTAATCCAAGGTAAGCCTAACTAAGTATAACGGGAAATTTGGTCCTTTTTTCAGGACATGGTAGTGGGTCAGTTTCCCCAGCCCTAGCATTATTTGATAAGCAAGCTCTGCCTGTGGCCCTTTAAGACGCAGCGATCTGGGACTTTGCAAGCACAAAACGTTTATCCCCATTGAGAATATCTTCTTAAAGAAGTTGCTGCTCCTACCTAAGAATGCCTCAACCGCATTGGCACATCCAGAACTGCAAGTACTGCCTCTGGCTGACTTAGTTGCCCTTAAGTAAGCCCTGTATTGGGTGAGAGTTTGGTCTTCCCCGAGCCGGGCCCCCTACAAAGATGCTCTGAGTGTTTTTTGCAAATGGAAGGTACAAAAAGCCAGGGCTGGGTACTCCATGTGAAAAGACAGAGCTCAAGATGATCGCCAAACGTAATGCTTTTGGGAGTCTACAGTCCCAAAGGCAGGCCCTGAAAAAATGGCCCTGTATGCCTCTTGCCAAGTTTGCTGCGGAGTAGTAGACCCTTTCTGGATAACATATACCCACCTTATGAGCATTGCTTATACGTCCGCTTTAGACAGGCTCTACTGCAAACTGCATGGTACACACGTGATTGGTCTGCTCAAAATACTGCTTGTTGGCCACTTTACATTGTTATGCCAGCTTTTAATGGAGCTTCGACGTAGGTATCTATTACCTCTTTTACTTGGCATTGGGTTGAGAAGCACAAGGGAATCAATGCAGTTCCTCATTAATACGATGGGATGGAAAGTGGTATTTGCCTCTGCCAGGTATGTTCGTCGTGCCTGGCTTCTAAGAAGAAAGTTGTTGGGCATCGATTATCCTCCTCAACCACAGGCTATCCTTGAGGCTGCAAGTTGTGCCCATACCCTGTAGTTGAAAAACGGCACCTTTTGAGGCTGTGAGCGTTGCTCTCCTCTCAAGGACTACGTTACATTTTAAAGATGCTTGTTTAATTTACTTTACTTTTCCACAACGAGTGTGACAGGACAAATCTGAAGAAAGCTTTAAAAACGAAACAATTATGGAATGTGAGGCTTTGACTGATATTGGAAGGACCTCCTTTTTAGCGTGTGGAATTGATTTATGCCAGGCCAATTTATTAATGTTATGGTCTGATTATTTTGAGGCGAATGATGTTGGCTTGATTTATCATCTGCCGAAATTGTGGGGAAAGATTGAAACAATGTTTAAAATCTTAGGCTGCTGTATAGTTAAGACTACTTATAATTCTGATGGATTATTTTCTTTGGTATTCTTAAACTTTTTAACTTGATGGTTATATTATGGATTGTACAAAAAGCTTTTATTGGCTGTATTGTACTATTTTAATATTTTAATACAAATAAAAAAACAAACTGACACATATACCCTATCAACAGAGCGTATCTGCAATTGAAGTGCAAGCCAAGATTCTGCAGTTATTTAGCAATTGCAAATTTAACTCGTTTCGTACTGGATTCTCTACAGGTAACTTGTGTCTGCTGTGAGGTATAGGTTGATGTTTCATTAATAATAAAGGTGGTGTTACTTCATAGAAATGGTCAAAGTCAGTGACGACTTTTCAGGTGGTAAAGAAAAAAAAACACCAATATTCTCAGATACTAGAGCACAAAATAACAGTTCAGTTTCAAATATAGTTTCCCTAGCAGTGCCATGGAAACGTTTGTTTGAAATACATCACATCATTATAGAACTTAAATATTACCAGACGTGTCGATGATACAAATGTAAAATAGCATCTGGCACAGTCATTTTTCCAGGCCCATCGACTGTATAAACAGATTACAGCTCCTAATTAACAAGTTCATCGTGAGATTCAGCTCCATCTCCTGTTTTTTTTTGTTCTTCCATGAATAAGCAGTGATTTTTCAAAAGGCACATTTCATACGAATTACATTCGAGTGCAAAATAAACCCTTTCTAAACCTAGGTTAAATTAATCTGCAAAATAAAAAGATGTATGAAAAAGTAGCAGAGATGTTAGATATGAAATAACCTTCAGGATACTCTAGTACATAAACAGCTTTTTTTTTTATTTTTTTTTTTAAAGTGTGGTGTTTTAGTTTAAATTTAAACTTTTATCACACTTTCCGTTTCGTTTCAATTCATTTCTTTTCCTTTCGTTTCGTCGTGACCATCTTTAAGTCCATCGCTTCCTAAGGTATATGTTTGTTTATTCACTTGGTGTGTCCAGATGTTTGCGTGTTTTCCTCTGCTAGTTCGTCGTCTTTTTCTTTGAGGATTTTATCCAAAAAGTTCATACCCGCACATGAGAATCTGGGATTGTGTCATTGAATAAAATAGTCCCATCGTTCCTCGTCGTTGCATTGGGATATTTTTGACATATACCTTGATAACCAACGCTTTCTGTCCTTTGAAACGGCAGTGCAGTTCATCATGAGATGCATCAGTGTCTCTGGTTGCCACTCTTTTTGACAGAACCTGCAGCGCCCTTCATTAATGCCTCTTCTTCCAGTTCTGTTTTTATATTCATTTGTTGGGTAAACTCCCAAACGGATTTTTAGTAGTGTTGCTCTGTGTGTGTATGATGGAAATTTTACTAGATACTCTGGGAGCACATTTCTTTTTCTATGTTCGACTGCCATGTTTTTTATGTTCGATAGCTTCATTTTGGCCTCACTAGTTGCAATCCAGTCCTGTCTCATGAGCTTTTCTTTTACTTTGTTGGGGTTTGTTACCAGTTCTTCGTTAGATGAGTCCATTTTTGTTAGTTCTTGCGACCATTCTCTTTTCCAATCGTTGAGGTAAATTGAGCTTTTATCTAATCCTTTGGTTGCCAGTAGTTTATAGCTCTCAGCCGGACTGGTTTCACAGATTTTTCTCAACAGGCATAATGATTTCCATTTCATTATGGCTTCAAGTGACTCGAGCTCCAGTTCCGCTCTTATTGCCACTATCGGAGTGCACCTTGGAAGCTTCAATACTGGTTTCCAAAATCCACTTTCCAGTTTCGACCATATTTTATATGATAGATTCAAACCGGCTTCACTTCCATATGCTAAGGAGGGCAGGACTTTTTGAACATAGAACATTCTTACCGGTGCCAATGAAAATTTTCCATATTTACCATCTAGGACCCTTCCTTGTGCGCTTAAATTTCTGACTTTTACAAGCAGAGTTTCTTCCCAGCTCTTTTCCACTGTAGAGGCGTTGAGTCCGACACATAAGTATTTTATCGTCTGTATTCGTTCAAGAGGTTCTCCTGCTATATGCCATTTAAATTTTTTCATTATGGCGTTGTTCTTGCCGTTTATAGTCAGAATCTTTGATTTTCCCACATTGATCATCAGGTCATTTTTTTACATGTAGGTTTGTAGGTTATTTATGAGTCGTTGCAGCCCGATTCTTGTGTCATCTAATATTACTATGTCGTCTGCATAGCATATTATCGCCACTTGGTTGTTTATATTCGGACTGAAATGTCTTATGCATGATGTTATTTCTGGAATGTCGGCTATAAACAGTTTGAACAATGTTGCTGCCAACGGACATCCTTGCTTCACACCCTTGTTGATTCTGATGTTGGCCGTCAAATCCCCTCGGTCATTTACTCTGATTTGGGTGGTCGTATTTTGATGTAACGCCCTTATTGGGTTCAGTAATTCCGCTGGACACGACCAAGATTTTAACTTTTCCCATAGCTTTCTTCTGTTTACGGTATCAAAAGCTTGGCTTAGATCGATAAAGGCCAAATGTAGTTCTTTTTTGAACTCTATTGCGTTGGTTTTTAGCATTGATATGATAAATAGGTTTAGATTGGTTCCTGTTCGCTTTGTGAACCCTGTTTGGTGCGGGTCGATGATGTTATTCGTCTCTGCCCATTTTGTCAGGTTTTTCTGTAAGTCTGCTGCAAAAAGCTTTCCTGTTGTTGCTAGTAACGAGATAGGTCGATAATTTGTAGGCAAATCTCGTTGACCCTTTTTATATATTGGCACTGTTATGCTTTTTGTCCATGTTTCTGGGATCTTTCTTTGTGATACAATTCTCTTGAATATGATGTTTATTATCACTGCCCATGATTTTGGATCTTTCTTCAGGTGGATATTCGTTAACCCATCAGGCCCTGCAGCGGAGGAGTCTTTTAATTTCCGAATTGCGATTTCAATTTCCACCTCGTCCATCATTTTCATCCAAGGAAGTGTTGTTATCTCTTCAGGTAAATCTACGTCGTCAGCTCTGGCAGAGAAGTCTTCTGTGTAATGTTTTATCCACTCATTCTCAGATACTCCACATATTAGTCTACTTTGATGGTTCAGGGTACAATTGTTTATTAGGTGCCATGTTTCTCTGGTATTGGACTTTTGTAGGGTCTTTAGCATTGATTCCCCTTGCTCTTGAAGTCGTCTTGTTTTGAAATCTGTGAGCCAGTTTTTATATTGATTTCGGCATACTTTGATGTTCCTTTGTTTATCTATATTTGAGTCTTTTTTTATTTGTTTACAAGCTCTTATTTCCTTTCTTAGTTGTTTCCTCCTTTCGACTAGTTCGCTGCTGTATTTGTGCTTGTGTGTTGATGCGCCAGTTTTAAATCCTGTGCTCGTTATTTTGTAGGCTTCTAATAATGTTTCATAATTGAGGTGTCCCGTCAAATTTTTTTCTGGTTCGACGAAGACCTCTTTCAACGATAGAATGTTTTTCTTTGTCAGCCTTATTCGATTTGCCGACGGATTTAAGGCTAAGTTAGTACTGTTCCCGTAAGTTTTTAAATTTTTCTCTCTCCTCCATGATGTTTTAAGGATGTTATGGTCACTGTCATTTTGAAATAATATTTCAAAGTTTTCTATTTTCAACGTCAGGGGTAAAGAGACCCAAATATAATCTATTGTTGTCGATGCTTGGCCATTCGACCACGTTTGTTTACCTGGAATATCGCCACGTGTTTGACCGTTTGACATATGCAGGTTAACACCTTTTGCCATCTGTGCCCATCTGGCCGCGTTCGAGTTCCCCATCTGTAGTTCTTCTAACCGCGGGAGCCCATTTTTTGTCAGACATTTTATGTTTAGATCACCACATAAAATTATTTGACAAGTTGAGTTCTGTTCCCTTCTTCCGACTATTATGTCTGTTATTGCTTGAAGGAACTGGGTGGTTGTTGTTCCTGCTGGGTTCCAGTAGACGTTTATCACCAATAAGGAAGACATTTCCACATTCTTAGAGTCGCTGTTGGTTTCTAACAGAGTCCATTGTATCAGGTGGGTTGCATTACCTTTCTCCATGATCCGCCAGCAACTTCCCTTTCTTATTAATGTGATTAGGCCGGCATAAGGTCTCCCATCTCGTTCTTTTTTTGCGGGGTTCATGGCGATCTCGAAATTTCTGCATACAGGCATTTCGCGTATCCAGGTCTCCTGTAAACATATTATTGTAGCGTTGTTCAATAGTGGGTTCTCCTTCGTCATCAAGTGCTTAAATCCCCTCGTATTCCAAGATAACAGTGATTCCTCGTTTTTTGCTTCCGACTTTCTTTGCTATCGGTCGTTTCCATCTGAGGATAGGGAACATGCGAACCATAGCCAGTCTTCTTGGAGCTCTACATTCCTTTTCAGACTGTCTTTTCTGTCCCTATTTGTTTTTTCTGTTTTTCTTGAGTCATCTTTCACCATTTCTTCAAGTTCACCCTTCATGTTTGCCACTGTTATTTTGAAGTTTTCTTTTTGCATTCTGACCGCTCCCTTTTGCGGTAAAGGAGTTTTTGATGCTCTTTTCTGTTCTCGAGGTGTTTGCTCTTTTTTCTTGTTGTCGTCTGTTTTTGGATTATTTGAAACTTCTCGAATCTCGTAGCCTCGTTTCAACAACTCTTTTCCATCTTTTAAAATTAATTCTTTGTGTGTTCTTGATTTCAGATGTAAAACCACTTTGTCCACGCGTTCTTCGTCAATGTATTCAACCACCGCTATATCTTCGTTTCTTAGCTTTCTCAATTTATCCACACAGTGAAGCAGGGCTATCACGTTTTTCCGGTTTAGGTTTTTTCCTTCGTTTTCTTCAAGCAAGTTTTCGACCAGCACCTTTTTAGGAGACTGGACTCTTTCGTTTTGCTGTTTTTTCATGTAATTGCGATTCTGCTCATTGGACTGTTTATTCTTCGGGTGCTTCGGGTTCCATGGATTACGCGTTTCACCAGAAAGGTCGCTCTTAATCTTTACTTTTTCAGTCGGAATTTTTTCCCTGTTAGTTCTGTTTCTTTTTTCATCTAATGTTAGGAACCCTGGATGTTCATGGTAGACGTCTTCCTCCGAGTCCAAGTACGAGCTTTCATCATTTTTTTTTTTCTTCTTCCCTTTGTAGTGGCCTTACTTCATTTTGCACTTGACATGAAGACTCAGCCACTTCCATTGGATATTGCCTGTTGATTGCTTCCACCTCTTCGATGTAGAAAGAGGCGTCCTCGATCAGATCTCTTGAATCATCTTGCGACTCTAGGACGCTATCTTCGCCCTCAGTGATCAGCACTACATGCCTTTCACTTTGTTTGGGAGGCGGTCGAGTTGTTCGTTCTATTTCTTTACTTAAGGTCACGTCTTCATTTTCTCTTGTTTGTTTAACATTCCTAAATATTGACCGTATGCCTTTTATGGATCCCTCTCCTTTTTTTGAGGTTTTCGGGATTCTCTTTTCTTTAGCCTCTACTGTTTTAGTTATTTTGATTATTTTTTTTGATGTTTTTGTAGCTTCGGCCGTATTTTTTTTTTGGGTCTCCTGCCCTTGTTTAGGACCGAACACGGGATAGTGCTCGTCTTTGTTCAAGTTTTTCTTTATATACTCGTTATCTCTTGTTTCGGCTAAGAGATCGTCGGCTCGCTTAATCTTGTTGTTCTTCCTCGGATCTTCAACCGGACCTTCAGAGATTTTTTCCTTACAAGTCGTGTTTTCGCTAATGCTACTTGGTCGATTTCTTGAATCGTCTAGGTCTTGCGCTCTAGTTTTTGATTGCGTAACTTTATTCAATTTTCCACTATGTATTAATACAGGGCAGTATTCTTGATTTTCTTTATTATAGCCCTCGAAACTACTTGTATCGGGTCTATTTTCCCTCGTGACCGTTTGTTTAGTAGTTGCAACTAGGCTCTGGAGTTTTTGGTTCCTCTCTGCAGACTCAGTGGATTTCCGCATCCATTTTAATGAGTCTAGCAAGGCGTTTGTCAGGATGTCTTTTTCTTGTCTATCTCCACTTGCAAGGTCAAACAGTCTCCTTTGCCATGCTGCTGAGGTTTCTGCTTCTTGATTTAACCTCGCTTCCAGTTTTAAAGCTGTTATTTCTTGGGCAGTTAACTTGGTGAGCATTAAAGCTACGAGAGCGTTATTGTCCTTTACATTTTCACTGATGGATTCGTACAATTTCATGTATGGGGCTAACGAGATTGTTAAGGCGGCCATTACATTATTCTGCAGTTGTGTTCCCAGTTGTGGGAATGAAGTTGGACCTACAACTACTTCTTCGTTGATGTTTATGCTCTCTTTTGTGTTTCCTGTTGGTTTTTTTTTAATACTTTGCGAGTGAATGGTGTGTTGAGCCTCTCTTTGTGGTGAGCCTTCATCTGTTTGTGTTGCGGTGCATCTCGTCGTGACGTTTTCGCAAGACTTTTCCCCTTGTTGCATTTGAGCGTTAAGGAACCGGCGCCTCTTTTCGAATGTTGAATGCAAGCATCTTTTGTCAGTTAGTGAATATGTCGATATATCAGCAACTTCAAAATTAAGAAACTGCTGGGTTCTTAGTGCCCTACACGGGGTCTTCTCAGTTCGATGTCCGTAAGCGCTGGTCGTTGTTTTTGTTCTTGGTCCCAGGTCTTTAAGTTCACCTCTCCCTGGAGAGGGACTGCTTTCCTGGCCGGGTTTTAGTCTGTTACCTGTTGTTATTCTCTTCATTGTGTTTCCTTCCATTGTTTTAATAAAATGTTCTCTCCATTCATGTTCTCCAATCTCTTCGGCAATTGAGGTTTCCTGACCACCATTTTTAGCAGCAGGTCTTTTCCCGATTAAGGGGGACTGCAGTTTTTTCTTTGCTGATTGAAGAAGCTGGTTTATCTGTCTATGTGGGTCAGTCCCCTCTTTCTGACTAAGTCCACTTTTCTGCGATCTTTGCTTGATTAGTGATTCCAATTTTTTGTAGTCATTCTCGTTTGGTCCTGCTTCCATTTGTGCCTTTATGTTGTATATTTGTTCTTTGGAGACATTCAAGTCATCGTGTGGTATTCTGCTGTTGTCTGTCTTATGGTTCTCTCCTTTATCACTTATTGATAGTATTTCGGAAGCATCTGAGTAAACTGATTCGTCCAAGTCTTTGTTAAGTAGTTGTATGACTTTTTCAGTGTTGTTTACGCTGTTAATATCTTCATCTTCAATTGTCATGAGTACTTTGTTTTTTTGATTTTGCTCTAACAGAGTTTCTGGTGGATATACTCCATCATGTTCTCTGTTTATCGTTGTTAGACTACCCTCATTCCTTTCTTCCACGGGCAGACTTTCTCTTGTTTCATCCTCTTCCATTCTTAAATCAGTTCTATTTTGCTGAGCTTCCATCAACAGTCCAAGATCTGTTAGTTCGGCGTCTGTCACGTTTAGGTGTTCAGCTAGCGATGGTGTTGTTGGATCTAAGTCTTCACAGTTTGATTCCTTTTCGTTTATACATTGCTGTACTATTACGTTTTCGCCTGTGGGTAAGATCTGGACTTTGTCTGCCCACTCTGTTGTCGGACTTTCCCTGGAGGCTTTCTCACAAAAAACATTTCCTTCATCATGAACTTTTGTGATTGTATTTATATGTGCGATTGCTGATGTTGTCAATTTGAGTGGGTTGCTGTTCATATCTTCTTTGATTGCTTCCCTCCTCAGTTCCCTCCCTCCCATCTCTGTGTTTTCTGAGTTTTTGGACAAGTCAATGTTCGATAATCTGGGAAAGGCAGCAATCTTACCTCTTTCTTTGTGTATGTCGTGGATATTCCCCAGTCTCTCTCGTTGTTGCAGTGGAAGTCTTGAAGTTGCTCTTGTGAGTGGGCGGGCTGTAGCCCCTCCTATAGGGATGTTACTACTGTCTTCTGTTACTATTATAGTCGATGCCATCGTTCTACGCCTCTCTTTGTGGTTGTCTTGTTGATTTAGAGCACAGCCCTTGTGCCGCAAGATTTACGGAGTATTGAAATGCGAGAGGTAGGACAATACGGGAATTTTTTTTTTTCTTTTTGGGATACGTTTCCTTTCCGGCTGGTATTTATAACTGTAATGACATGGATTTGCGTTCAAGAAGGGGATCAAAGAGATTATATCTCCGCAGTCTCCCCAAGTTGAGGTAGTGCGCCCCAGCGCCAAACAGCCGCACAACAGCCGATGTGCTCTACTCCCTCGGCTTAACGCCGCGAGGGTGGGTGTCTCCGTGTTTTGAGGCAGCTGGGGGTCACGTGATGCCTCACGTGTGTCTGTCAAGCCACGCCTCCTCCAGGAAGCAGGCACGGGACAGAGGACCAGAAAGAGCCCCTTCGCGGCTCAGAAGCGTTCGTTCTCCCGAAAAAAATGCTGCTTAAGGTAGGTGCTACAGCGTTCGCCCCTCGGGCGGGTGTCTCCGTGTTTTGAGGCAGCTGGGGGTCATGTGATGCCTCACGTGTGTCTGTCAAGCCACGCCTCCTCCAGGAAGCAGGCACGGGACAGAGGACCAGAAAGAGCCCCTTCGCGGCTCAGAAGCGTTCGTTCTCCCGAAAAAAATGCTGCTTAAGGTAGGTGCTACAGCGTTGGACTTTTTTTACTCAGAAAGATAAACTGCCCCATCTCGCACGGAACACTGTACTGATGATTCAGTTAGTCCACAATCATAGGTAATAAATTGCAGATGGCAATTACTAATGTCCAAAATAGCTTTATTTCGGCATGATAGCCATAAAAGAATGCACATATGTTTGCATTCAAAGATAAAAACGATTTCACACTACAAAAGTAAAAGGATGGCAATAATAAATAATACAATACAAACTCTATATACAATAGATTACCACAATATTGCTCTGGCAAATATTTACCCCCGGCGTCCAGCGGGGAGATAGTATGATAATTACAAACATCTTCCATACCTCTCTTCTAATGTAACACAACGATTTCCTTTTTGGTCAATAAGGGCAGGACTGAATTGGACCATAATGCTGATTAAACAACTGTGTTAGATAGGGTACCCAGAACCTAGGTTCTGATTAATACAGATCCATCAGTACTTTGTCAAGGCTGGGAGCTTTGTTGACCATTTGACTTGAAAGAGTGGCCCAAACTTCGCCTGAAGTGAATACTAAAGGGACTTGTCCATTTCTATCACACCTTGTTCCGGCAAGGCCGGACTCAATGAAAACCCTGGTGGAGATGTGAAATTACCCCGGGATATTCCTTTGGATTATTACCTGGTTCTCAATTGTCCCAGTTCCCATCAATTTCCCAAAATTCTGCAAATCTTTGATGTTGGTAGCCGTCAGCAGGGATTCCCATGTGTTTCAGCAAACGCCTCCTTCTTGCTCTTAATCAGTTTCTTATAACGCTCTCTTGCACCCCGTAATGCCACAGTACACCCTGTGGACAATTGTTTAGTACAACGGATGAATCCGTCATTGGCCTTCCTGCAATCTTTCTCATACCATGAGTAGCTTTTGATGTACATTTTTTTATTTGTCTCATTTTAGTTGTAACAAATGACCTAAGCTCGTCTGATTCATCAACATTTCTTGCAATTATACCATCACTGGCACTTTCATCAATGTGGAAATATGTTTTCAGCACTTGTAGAATGCTTCCATTCATTACTGGTAGTGTTTCCTCTTTGTTGAAATGTTTCCACTTCGCAGCCCATCTAGCATGCCGTGCCATGATGAGTTCCGTATTGGATCCCCCATCTACAGTTAAAACAAGTGTGCAGTGGTCACTTTCCATTTTGTTAATTACCTCAAATGTCCTCATCAATACCCAGGACTCTAAATTGACCAGTATGTATTCTTTCAAACTCGTATGTGAGCTACTCACAAAAGTATTTTGTGCATGAGTATCTCCTACTAACCAGCCGTTACATGCCCTCAGATTTAATGATATCACTATACTGGCCCGCTTGGCCACATTTCGATAATCTCTTCTCGGTTTTGGTGCTCTAAGCTCTTCCACATCCCATATTTTATCCTCCTCCTCACAGATATCCTCCATCATTATTAGCGGCCGAAATTGTAAATTAAAATCATCCACTATGATTGACCTCGGATTATATGTATGCCTTTCCCTCCAGATATCTACCCTCTCTTTCAGAAGGCTAAACTGCCCTGTCTGCATTCCAGAAGACTGACTATTATATGTTTATAAGGAGTACCTCGGAGCCATCCTCAATTCTGAGGTGTAACTCTAGCATATCATTGTTATCATTGTCTATAGGATTTGCCAGAATTCCGGTGAATGTTTCAATCCACACCAAAATGCCACCACTTGGCCACCCCCATTTCGTTTGCACAGGAGGGATGTCAAACGTGACATAGCCTTGAAGAAGTAAGGTGTCTGTTGCCCACACTCCTGCAGGCATATTATCTCATGACCTCTTATACACTTCACCCATTCGTCATCTCTTAAATTACTTTTCAATCCTGCTATGTTCCATGAAATAAGATGCACATCTAATTCCACACACACTTCAGTAAATACTGTGCGGTGCACCTGCCTGAGTCATGGTGCGTACCACATCAACCTACATTCCCCGCGGGGTTAAAGTGAATTGCTCTTTCAAGACCCTAAGGGGCAATGGACCCCTGCGCCATATTCAATAATCCTTCTACTAATCTTTTCTCTTTTAATTCTACTCTTACGCTGTGCTATCTGGGCAGAAGTATCCCACACAATTTAATATATCACTCCTGATGATTGCCCAACAACCCCTTTTCACTCTAATCTAATGTTTGATTTTGTTTACCAGTGCGCCCAGTGTTTCTTTGTCCTCTCTTCTAACTTTAGGGACTTTCACCAAACACACATTGCAGGCCCATTGTTACCTTTGGAACCTCTGGGTGCAGCTCTAGGAAATGTGCCTGTCCTAACAAGGGGATTCTTACCGACAAACGCATTTATAACTTTACTTAAATCATTCGATATAAGACAGATTTTTACCAAATTAGAGCTAGGAGCAGCGAAAGCATGCTTTTGTAAATTTGCTGTAAATCCGTCCAGTGTTTCTTTTTGAAAATGGCCAAAAAGTAGGTAAAGCCAAATTAGTGATATCTGGGTCTGGTCCGCGGACTCATTTCCTGATTCCGGGTCCGCGTACGCCTCTCGAGCAATCAGGTGTCCGGTGTGATGGCCACGGACAGCACAGTGAGCAAAAAGTCTCAAAAACACATTTGGGGTTATTTTGTAGCCGGAGGAGGGCCTGAGAAGGGTGGGGGAGAGGGAAAAAGTTGACAGGGAGATGTTTTTATAGGTGACAAAATGGTTTGCAGATGCTGCTGAGTCTGTGGACTTTGCCACTGCCCACAGACAGCAAAGTGAGAAAAAATTCTGGAAAGCAGATTTCGGGTTATTTGGTGGCCAAAAGAGGGTCTGGAAATGGTGGGGGTGGGGGGCAGAATAAAGTTGATATGGAGCTGTTTTTATAGGTGAATAAAAGTGTTACAGGTGTTGCCGAGTCCGCAGTCAATTTTAGTGTTCGCACATGTCTTTGGGAGTGGGGAGATTTAGGGTGAGTCTTTTTATTTGAAGATGCATTGTACAAACTTGTAATTTGGTTTAATTATTTTGTGGTGGCTGTGGCCAGTGTAGGTAGAGGGGCTCTTCTGTGCGATGGTGACACCGCGGTAGTACATGGACCTGCATGTGCCATCTGCGCCTTTTAAGGATGCCAGGCATGGAAAGAGGACATTGGGGGTCCAGTTAATCAAGTTTTGTGGCTCTGGAGTAAAGGATAGCAAATTGTTTATTTGTTGTGTGCAGTGAAGATGGCTGTGGCTATGACTAAGACAAAGCAGAGTGTGTGGAGAGTGAAGATAATTTTTTCTGAAATCCATGAAAGTTAAATATGGAGACATCCAAACTTGTTTTGTTTTTAACTGGAAGAAGCTAGACAGCATGTCAATAAAAGTGTATGTGCTTTTTTATTTGGTTTAGGAATGGCATCTTTTGACAATGCAAACATCAAGTTGGATGGTGTAAATATTCTTTGAGGAGATGCAACGCATTCGAAATCAAATCGGAAATCAGATATTTCTTTTGAATATCCAAAATGTACTGAACATTTTTTTGTGAACTCATAAAATATGTTGTGAAGGATTGTTTTAGTAGTTTTAAATAAAAAACAAAAAGAATTAGAAGTCGTTTTATGAAAGTTAGAAAAAATAAGTTCAGTAGACCATATGTTTGTGCAGTATATAAAACCCTCAATATAATTACAAAAATTGTTCTTTTAAGAGCCACCATTTCTGAATGAAAAACAAGTAAATTAAGTTTAATTATCCCACTCCATGGCTGGAATTTTGCAGATGTCCACAGACTTCTTGTCCAGGGACTATGCAGACTGCAAAAGGTCCTGTGATTTTTATTTTTTTAACTGTGAAAGGAACCCTTTTTTGGTGTGTTTCTGGCTTGTATATATTTCTTTTATTTTGTTTTTTGTAGGAGAGATGAGGAGGTAAAGTGGGGGAGGGAAAGGAGGGAAGTGGCAACAACCACAGATATAGAGGGGCAGGTGGCCATGATAAGATGTTAGGTGTGCATTAAATTTAAGGTAGGTGGCAGTGTTTCTCGTCTTCTTTGACCGCGGCCTCGAAAGCACTCTGAAATAGCTCCCCACTGCAGAGTGGTCTGTCACAATACAAACAGAGTATTGTGGCTTTTGAAAGGTAAGGGTCAACAGTGTTCTATATGGCATGTGAGGCAACCAGTGGGATCCTCTGCCCCACAGGAGTAGCCTGCGTGGTAGTAGGAGTGTTTAAGGAAGATTGTGTAGAGGAAGATAACCTGCTTACTGAGAAAGGAATAGCCTTTCTTAGATCATCTGTGGTGTCGCATGGAGGTGGTCACAAAAGAGTACTGCCCATGTTGTCCACGACTGAGTACGACCCTGCACTCAATTCATTGGACCTTGGCAGCCCAAGCTTTCGGTGCATCCCAAACGGTTTTAAAGAACTGCCACACCCATAATTCTCTCTGGGTGCTGGAGGTAGGAACTTCCTCTACATCATGATCCTGTTTCTTGTCATTCTCCTCCACATCATGGTGCTTGTTCCCCTGTCCAGGTCCTCTACGTGGTGATGGCGGTGGCCCCAGGGAAGGTGGAATGGTCATGACAGATTTCTTGAATTCCTGGCAGTCTCCTGAAAGTCGCTCTAAAAAGATGCTCTCTCCTAGTCCACCAGATTGAGAATGACTTAAAGTAATGGTTGTGTCCCTTCAGAGGAACCGTTGCGGATGTCGTGACTGTTCGTGGACTACTGAGTTGAAAATAGATCTTGAAAAAAGTTGACAGATCAACTAATAATAGGTCTAGAAGCTGTGGAAGAGTAAACCTTCAACTTGATCATTCTAGATTGGCCGAAAATGCAGTTTTATACCGCATGCAGTCAAGAACACTGTCCGTGGACACGTTTGCACACCACAGTAACATGATGACGCCCGTTGAGCGGCGGGCATCCGCTGACATTGGCAGGCGTAAGACACTGTGTGCATGTGTGGGAATGTTTGCAAATTGGCGCCTTTTCTATGGACTCATTTAAAATGTGTTGTGCGAGAGCGGACATGCATGGACAGGGCGCGATGTCCGCGGATGCCCCATTACGAAAATGGATCCTCTGAAGTGTTAAGATGTTTGTGGACTATTGATTGGGATTTTAAAAAAGAAATACACATTTTTTACACCTTAATATACACGGTCTTTAGAGTAGAACAAACAAATGTATTTATGAAAGGGATGGGGTATCAGAATGGGAAACATAAATAGGAGAGTTTGGAATTTTAATAAAGTTATCATCTAGGGAGGGATGGAGAGAAGTTTCATCAAAACATGTTGGAATTATGTTCTGTGAATTTGATTGGGGTGAGTGCAGGGGGCAAGGCGGACAGGTAGAAGTAGGAGAGTGATAATCAACATTTTGTAATAAAATGATTTATGACATCATTAATAGTTCTTTAAAGTTATTGCTAAGTTTATTCAATGTTAAAGACAAGATCATTATTTCATTCTGTTCAGTTGGGGTTTGGGATTGTACTTCTGATAGTTGGGATTCTATATAATTGATCTGTTGTGTCATTTCTTATGTAAACTATGTACTATAAGAAAAGAAGAAATTATTATTTGAATGAGCTCGCCATAAATTATGATATTTGTTAGTATTGAACGATGTATTGTTTACCATTAGAGATTTTGAGGCCGATTCATCATGGAATTAATGTGCTCTGACATTTTTGGTGCAAGCATGTGAATCGCAGTGCAAGTGCGAAAATTGCAGCGAAACCCACGCACAGCGATTCATGGAAGTCCGTGCGCGTGTAAATCCCTGGATGTGCGCTAAAATTCTGCGTGGCGCACGCTGGCGCACACGTCTCCAAACAGCGTGCGCTAAGCACACAGCGAAAGCGCATATAGCACAGCGCACACAACAAAAGTAGGCGGAACAGGGGGCGTATCACGCGGAATGGGGAACAACGCATGAAAATGTGGGTGTCATGGGGGAAGTACAGGAGGCAAACGCGCGGAATGCCCACACACGCGTCTACAACACGTATTCATGGAATCGAACAGGGCTAATGCGTGCGCCAAAAAGACGCGCTAATCCGGAAACACGTACGACAGCAGGAAGCAGGCGTACGTGGACCCGCGTAGCATAAAAGTGCACGCAAACAACAAACAAGCTCAGACACCAAGATGAATATACCGTTCCTAGCATCAGTAGTCGTGGGATACCGCAGGAGGAGGAGGAGGATAGTCAGGCCCAGAAATTTTACAACCAGAAGCAGCCTTTTTGGGATGCCTGATGACCAGGTGTATGGGAGGTACAGGTTTCCACCTCACATAATACTCAACCTGGTGAGTGAGTGGGAGGATGACCTCACATCACCCACCCTGTGCTCCCAAGCACTCAGCCGCCTGGAGAAGGTCCTCCATGTACTGCACTTCTTGGGCACTGGATCATTTCAGCGGACAAGTGCTATAGTGGGGGGGTGTCACAGACCACACAGTCACGCTGCCTAAACCAGGTGTTGGCCATCATGACTGCACACCCATCAGTCCGCAGGCACATATACATGCCCAGAACACCTGCATAAAGGCAGGCTGCCGTCCAGGATTTCTATGAGGTGGCACAATTCCCCAAAGTGCTAGGTGCCATTGATTGCACCCATGTGGCTCTACGTCCCCCCAGGGCATCTGAGCACATCTATAGAAACCGCAAGCACTAGCATTCCATCAACGTGCAGGTAGTATGTGATGCAAAGGGAATCATCACCTCAGTATATGCCAACTATCCAGGGTCCACCCATGACAGTTTCATTTACAGAATATCAACCCTAAACCGGGACCTAGAAGATGGGCGGCATGGCAATACATGGCTGCTTGGTGGGTATAAATGCCACTGCACATGCATGCATGTCAGATACTGAGTAATGTCACAACCCCACTAATGATACCCATCACCACCTCCCCAGGGGACAGTGCCTACCCTCTGAGCACCCACATGATGACGCCAAATCAGAACCCCACCACGCCACCCGAGGTAAGATACAACACAGCCCATATTGCAACCCGGGGCATAGTGGAGCGCACATTCGGAGTGCTCAAGTCACGCTTTCGCTCCCTTGGCCACTCTGGTGGGCAGCTGTTATATGCTCCCCCAGTAGTGTGAAGGATCATAGTGGCAGCATGTGTCCTGCACAACGTTGCAACACACCAGGGCCTGCCGGTGGACATGGTGGTGCCCCCACATCCCCAACCACATGCACGCACGCTGCACATGGAGGGGAAAGGGCACGTGGTGAGACAGCCCGCCGCAGCTGGTGGCTAATTACTTCACATAAAATCACACCCCTGTGGCGTGCACACAGCCCTGGCACATACCAGCTGACAATCAATGATGATGACATAAGGGACACTCAACTGTCACAACCATAGCAGCCTGAGATTGGGCACCTGGAAGTGTTACATTGTGTGCATCCCTACCTACCCAAACACCACCAATGCTGTGTCATCAAAAGACATACATCTATGCTGCTAAATTCATTACCCCCTTGCTAAATACAACATGAGAACAGCGCCATGTCACCCAACCCCTCCCCAGCTCCACCACCAAACACACCATGGCATGTCATGCAATGTGAAAGCAAAAAAAGCAATGCACAAGACCTGACACAAGTGTCACAAAGTACACTGTCCCTAATGGAAACTGCCCACACACAATATGCTCCCAGTAATGTATAACTAACAGCACACATTACCAAATACTTACCACCAACACAATGCTGCAACACACCATGGAAAAAAGCAAAAACATGACAGTACTAAGTTCAAGTAGTGGTAGTCTTACAACCTGAATAAGCCAGCACATCGACCCCTTACAACTGTAGAGTGTTGCTGCCACGCAAATGTCTCAGTGTACTGCATACAAAATGAACTGCATCTGCTAAGTAGACGGCCTTGTGAAGACATGAAGAAGGAACCTGCAGATTTAGAGGAAGACATGGATGTACAAGCACATATCAATACACCATGCAGTGTACAATACAACAACAATATCCACTAGCGATGTCTACACAGTATTGACTACAGACTGCCCACACAGCTCATGGGAGCCCAACGTCACTGTGTAATTCTGTCAAAACTACCCAAATCCTTCCTCCCTTCCTCCTCACCTTTGCCTTCGTGGGCGTCTTCCTGTAGAGTAGCCCTTCTTCTCCTGCGTGTTTCCTTAGGCTCTTTAGTTTTCTTTTTCTCGTGTAAATAAGGTCGGTCTCCACTGGAAGCCACGCTGTTGGGGAGAGAATCCCCCAGAGAGCGAGGCTCCGCAGGGAGACCGTCCTCCAACAGGGAAAAAAGCCTCCCGGCAAAAACCCTGTGCTGAATTGCTGGATTTCTGGATTGCCGGCTTGCTGGTTTGCGGGATTGCTGGATTGCGGGATTTGGAAGGAGACCTACTTCCCTCTTTGTGTAGTGCCTGGGTTCCGGACGAGAAGCCTCGAGGAATCAGACGCACTCCTTTGCCGACAACGAGGTAGCAGCCGGGGGATATAACCAACGGAATAGTCAGGGGAGGCAAGAAGGTAAGAAGCGAGGAAGCTGGAGCTGAAGAGGAAGTTCCGATACACGGGGTGTACGGACGAAGGAGAGCGGAACAGGAGAAAAACAGGTAAGAACAAGGTAGTTGAAAGTAATGAAGACAGAGCAGCAACCGAAGGGACGGTCGCGGGAGAGAAAGTCAGAAGCAAATAACGTGGAGCGTTAGCTCACAGAATGAAAATACACTAGCGTTGGCAGCACGGAGAAAGAACCAAAGGTGCAACGCGAAGAACGCCAGCACCGTCTCCAGTATAAGGAGTGGGCGGCCATCTTGAAAAAGCACTAGACCGCGCACTGCGGAACGTTGCAAGAACGTAACGACCCATTCAATGGCGTCTCCATGAGTGCCACAATTTCCATTGGGGAAGCATGACAGTATGCCTCCTTCTCACCGGGGGGCCTCCCGGTTTCCCTGGGTGGAGACGATGAAACTTCCGAACTAGCATGGGAGCATGTATATGATGGTGGGGTTCCCAAGTGCGTTCTTCAATAGAGTAACCCTTCCAATGGACCAAGTATTGGAGCTCTCCCTTGAAGTAACGGGAATCCACTAGATAAGAGACCTCATACTCCTCAGGTTCACTGGGCTTGTTATATGTGAGTCGGGTGGTTCTTCTTCGGTAAGGATCTGGACGGTATTCCTTCAGCAATGAGGAATGGAACACCGGATGAACTCGACGTAGTTGAGTGGGAAGTTCTAACTGGAAAGCCACTGGGTTGATCCTTTTCTTGATCTTGTAGGGTCCGATATATTTTGGCGCGAATTTCCCAGAGTGAACCCACCGGGGTAGAAACTTTGTAGCCAACCATACCTTGGACCCTTCTCTCCAGGGTGGATTAGGAAGTCTTTTCTTGTCAGCCCATCTCTTGTACTCCTTGCGGCTAGCCGATAATGTATTACCGGCGAGCTGATGGGTTTCCTTAAGTGATTGAACTAAAAATTCAATAGAGGGCAATCTTGAAGGTTCAGGTAGTCCTACCGACATATGGCGAGGGTGATATCCATATGTACAAAAAAACGGACTCATTCTGATGGCCGTGTGGCGGGTATTATTGTATGCAAATTCTGCAGATGGGAGATAGAGATTCCAATCTTCCTGTCGCTGGCTACAGAAACAACGTAGGTACTGTTCCATAGTTTGATTCAATCGCTCAGTCTGTCCATTGCTCTGGGGGTGAAAGCCGGATGAAAGGGCCCTCTGAATACCCAACTGTTTACATAACGAGGTCCAGAAAAGCGAGGTAAACTGGGAGCCCCTGTCGGACACCACTGTCTGAGGAAGGCCATGAAGTTTTACAATGTCTCTAAAAAAGACTCTGGCTGTTTCCGGAGCCGAAGGTATTCCTTTTAAGGATGTGAAATGAGCCAATTTGCTGAGAGAATCCACCGTAACCATGATGGCAGTCTTCCCTTGGGAGGACGGAAGATCGACCACAAAATCGATCGAAATATGAGTCCACGGTTGAGATGGTATTGGTTCTTGTTGAAGTAGACCAAGCGGGCGAGACGTTTGGTGTTTACTGATGGCGCAAATAGGGCAAGTAGCGACATACGTCTTGACATCGCTATTGCAATTGGGCCACCAGAAATATCGCGAAACCAGATCCTGGGTAGCTTTCTGGCCCTTGTGCCCTGCCAATGGAGTGTCATGACACCAGGACAAAACAAGAGTCTGCAGTTCCTTGTCGGGAAGATATAAAGCTTGTTTTCTGAAGTATAATCCAGATCTTTCTTGTAACTGTGCTCCTAATGCCTGGGAAGGTTTATTGTGGGTGAGACTGTCTCTGGTAGCATTGAGAAAGGTATTGGCAATGATCCGAAAAGATTTGTTCGACAGTATTCTTTCAGATCTCCTCGTTGATTCAACCTCCATACCTTGGCTTCGGGATAAAGCATCAGCCAGAATGTTTTCTTTTCCCGGGATGTAAGAAATAGTGAAATCGAATTGGGAGAAAAAATATGCCCATCTGGCATGCCTAGCATTTCTGCATTCCATTTGTTGGAGTATCTTCAGGTTTCTGTGGTCTGTACGAACAGTAAATTGATGAACAGCTCCTTGTAACAGGTGCCGCCACTCTTCACAGGCTAATTTGATAGCCAACAGTTCCCGTTCTATCACTGAGTAGTTCCGTTCACTGGGGGTAAGAGTGCGTGATAGATAAGCCACTGGATGTTCTTTGTCGTCTGTATGCCTTTGTAGCAGTACTGCACCTATCACTCCGTCAGAAGCGTCAGCCTCTATTATGAAAGGATGTGCTTGGTTCGGTTGTATTAATATGGGAGCAGACGTAAAGGCTTGTTTCAATGACAAGAATGCCTGATCAGCTCCGGGAGACCAGTTGAATGCCACTCCCTTCTTCAGTAGGGCTGTGATAGGAAGTACCATGTTGGAAAATCTCGAAATGAATTGCCTGTAAAAGTTGGCTAACCCCAAGAACCGCTGAATGTCCTTGACGTTCTTGGGTGTAGGCCATTGTAAGATGGCTTTTATCTTCCCGGGATCCATACGTATTCCTTCCTTAGTCAAGATAAAGCCAAGATAGGACATTGAAGAGGAGTCAAAAATACACTTCTCTGGTTTCACAAATAATTGGTTCTGCAGGAGTCTTTGAAGCACCTCCCTTACATGATGGTGATGTTCTTTGGGCGAGTTCGAATACACCAATATGTCATCCAAGTATACCACTACAGTGGAGAAGAGAAGATCCGAAAACAACTTGTCAATAAAACGCTGAAAAATGGCAGGAGCGTTTACTAACCCAAAAGGCATTACCTTATACTCAAAATGACCTAAGGGTGTCCGAAAAGCGGTCTTCCACTCGTCACCAGCCCGGATCCTGAGTAAATGGTACGCTCCCCTCAGGTCCAGCTTTGTAAAAATGGTGGCTCCTTGTACTGCCTGTAAGACCTCCTTAATAAGAGGCATCGGATACCGGTCTTTGATTGTTACGTGGTTAAGACCACGATAGTCAATGCACGGTCTAAGTTCGGAGGTTCCTTTTTTGGAGATGAAAAACAATGAAGCTCCAGCTGGGGATTTCGATTCCTGAATGAGTCCATTATGAAGGTTACTGTCTAAGTATTCTTTGAGAGCCTGACGTTCCGGCAAAGATAGAGGAAACATCCGCCCAAAAGGGATTTGTGCTCCTGGTACAGTCTCAATGGCACAATCTCCATTTCTGTGAGGAGGAAGGAGATGTGGCTGATGATCTAGAAACACTTCCCTGAACTCCAAGTAATGAGACGGAATCGGGTGAATAGAGGCTGCTGACAAGGACTGTGCAGAATCTAATCGAGGCGGAGAAATAAGTCCTTGAAAACAGCTCTCGGCACAGAAAGAGGACTTGAAATGAATGGTATTGGCTGTCCAGTTGATGGTAGGATTATGGCGGCGTAACCAAGGGATCCCCAGAATGATGGGGAAATGAGCTGCACGAATGAGGTCAAACACCATCATCTCCTGGTGTTGAAATATCTTGATGCTGACTGGCTCTGTTTCAAACTGGATGGGTCCGGAGGATAAGGGAAGGCCATCTACACCTTCCACGGGTACTGGCTGTAATTTTTTGCGAAGGGGTAGCCCGTTCTTCTCTGCCCATTGTATATCAACAAAATTTCCAGCGGCACCGCAATCCAACATTGCAATTACTTCCCATGGTTCTGAATGTCCGCTTGTGAGTTGAACGGGAAAAACCATCAGACGAGTATCGTCATTGGAAGGCGCCGGTAAGTGATTTACGCAGGGAGTCGATCTTCTTTCCCCGGACCTTCCCCTGTTCAGGTTCGGGGGGGAGCGTTTCCCTGTCGTCGAGGAGGTACTTCTGGACAGTTGCGTAAGAGATGTCTTTGAGAACCGCAATACATACAGAGACCTAGGTCTCTTCTCCTCCTTCTTTCATCCGAGGTTAACGGACCTCGTGTGGTCCCTATTTGCATAGGTTCCTCTCCCTGAGGGGAACCTGCATGTCTATCCTGGGAAGGTGGATGGAATATAGGCATCCGTGTTGCTGGATTTCTTCTGCGTTCTTGCCTCCTTTCGCCTATCCGGAATTCGATTTGGAGAGCCAGAGTCACTAGATCCTGAAAAGAAGGTGGTCTTCCGGTTCTGGCTATTTCGTCCTTGATCTCGTCATTTAAACCTCGGCGAAACAAGGTTTGTTTGGCAGAATCAGGCCAATCAGAGTTTACGGCGAGTCTCGTGAAGGACGAGACGTATGTTTGCACATCCAGACTACCCTGTTTGAGATCTATTATTTGTTCATAGGATGAGAACTGAACCTCAGGTCGTTCAAATCGTGTCTTGAACAATTGTGTAAATGCTGCATAGTCATTAATAGCAGGGTCAGACTGGGTTATAAGAGGGGTTGCCCAAGCTAAGGCATTCCCAGCTAGATTTGAAACAAGAAATCCCACTTTTGCTCTGTCGGAGTCAAAAGCTCTTGGGCGGAAGACAAAATAGATCATGCAAGAGTCTAGAAATTCCCTTAGGGATCCTGGATTTCCATCGTAATTACCAAAAGGTAGAGGGAGAGGAGGCAGATCTCTCCTATGATCATCACGAGTATTAACTTGCTGACGTAAGATCTGGTTTTCGTTCTTAAGTGTCTGTACTTCTGCAGTCAAACTTTGTATAGCCCCTACTAGCTCTTGATATTGTTCAAGCGAAGCCATTGATACTTCCTGGCGTTGCATGCTGTCAAAACTACCCAAATCCTTCCTCCCTTCCTCCTCACCTTTGCCTTCGTGGGCGTCTTCCTGTAGAGTAGCCCTTCTTCTCCTGCGTGTTTCCTTAGGCTCTTTAGTTTTCTTTTTCTCGTGTAAATAAGGTCGGTCTCCACTGGAAGCCACGCTGTTGGGGAGAGAATCCCCCAGAGAGCGAGGCTCCGCAGGGAGACCGTCCTCCAACAGGGAAAAAAGCCTCCCGGCAAAAACCCTGTGCTGAATTGCTGGATTTCTGGATTGCCGGCTTGCTGGTTTGCGGGATTGCTGGATTGCGGGATTTGGAAGGAGACCTACTTCCCTCTTTGTGTAGTGCCTGGGTTCCGGACGAGAAGCCTCGAGGAATCAGACGCACTCCTTTGCCGACAACGAGGTAGCAGCCGGGGGATATAACCAACGGAATAGTCAGGGGAGGCAAGAAGGTAAGAAGCGAGGAAGCTGGAGCTGAAGAGGAAGTTCCGATACACGGGGTGTACGGACGAAGGAGAGCGGAACAGGAGAAAAACAGGTAAGAACAAGGTAGTTGAAAGTAATGAAGACAGAGCAGCAACCGAAGGGACGGTCGCGGGAGAGAAAGTCAGAAGCAAATAACGCGGAGCGTTAGCTCACAGAATGAAAATACACTAGCGTTGGCAGCACGGAGAAAGAACCGAAGGTGCAACGCGAAGAACGCCAGCACCGTCTCCAGTATAAGGAGTGGGTGGCCATCTTGAAAAAGCACTAGACCGCGCACTGCGGAACGTTGCAAGAACGTAACGACCCATTCAATGGCGTCTCCATGAGTGCCACAATTTCCATTGGGGAAGCATGACAAATTCACTGTCACTTGGTCACACACTTTGCAAGCCCATGGAAACGGGAAGCAGGAGGGGCGTTTGTCTCACGAACCCAAGCATCTAACCCAAACTCAGGACAAGCCTGCATGTGCCCAGCCGGAATACAGTGGATGCCCATGGGAGCCACACAAGGCAACACACTGTAAAAAAAAAAAAAAATTGAAAATGGCCATGTGGGGGCCAGGGGGGTGGGGGAGGCCACCCAGGAGGATCGAGGACAGGGTGCACACCAACACCCACCTGCGTGGATGTTGCGGAAAAAAAATACCTCCTTGGGCTCATGGCCTGCATGGCTATGCCATTGTGGGAGAACTGCTGTCGCTCTGCTCATCCTCTGCTGCTGCATCGGGAGGCGGTGGCACTATGGGAGACAGCCCATGCAAAGCCCTGGTATGGTCCTCCATGGCAGCAAGCATGCAGGTCTGGAAGGTCTGAATATGGAGGATTAAAGTGCGGAGATCCCCATGCAGCACATCACGGGTTGCCTGCATTTCTGCACGCATGGCCTCGCGTGATGCCTGCATCTCCTCACGTGTTGCATGCAGCTCAGCTGAGAGCGAACGCGTGAGCTGCTTCAGCTGCTGTTCTGCCCTTAAGTTACTGGAAGCCTCAAGTGCAACCAGAGTCTGCCTGAGGTTATGTAGTTCTACCCTCAGGGCTTCTCTGTGGCCCGGGACTCTATTGATATGGATTTGGGCAGAGTCTCCAGTGTTGCCCGTCAGTCCCTGTTGGACGCCAACATGACTTCCCTGTGTGATTGACAAATGGAGTCTGTTGCCTGCTGTTGTTGCTCCATCTGCCTTTCTGGGGGGGATAATGGAAGTGGCCACCCTCTCCATTGCCTGAGCCATCATTTCTACTGATGCTGCCTGTTGGGTTGCCATACCGTGCATGGAGTTTTCCCATACAGTATTGCCGGGTGGCGCACGGCCACCGCGTCGACGGGCACCACACCTGTTTGGGGCAAGGCGATCTGCACCTTGCTGTGCTGACACTGCCTGAGGCTGCAGGACTGCATTACCCCTCTGATCTGCTGGCCAGGAACAGGATCAGATGCTGTGGAGTGTAACCCTGCATCCGTAACCACCAAAGGCGGACCTACCAACACTGACATCCCCATAGAGGGTTCTACGCCTGGTCCAGGTGGGTTGGACAGAACAGAATCCCCGCCAGAATCACTTACCTGCGACTGTACATAAGTCTCATCATCCGACTCATCACCTGAATAGAGGTCTGTGGAGGTGCACCCAGAGGCACTCCTGGACAGTATGGTCTGCAGTAACATTGGGTTTTCACTCACCACCACACCACGTCCCCCACTGGTTCCCGGTCATGCTGAGATTCCTCCTGGGTCTGCACCATCTCCTCAACCTCAACAGCACCAAATGTGTCATCACCTGCGAAAACATGAAAGACAACAAATGGAAACAGCTATGAGCACCATAGCACACACATAGGCCGTGACAAGCCAGAGATCCAGTACATGAATTACACATGTCCCACATGACTGCCATGCATGCACTGTCAAAGAGTTGGAAGTGGAGTCAAAAAGGCAGACACTGGAGAGAGCAAGATGGATACGCAACACTTTTGCAGCATGTTGGGGAGCACTGGCATCACACATCAGGCTGTGAGTGGCATGTCCAATACACATACATGACACTTGCCACCACATAGATGTTATGGAGCATAGCCACGGTAAATTACAAAACTACAGCAATATGTCATTGAATGAGTACTGTCACACATCCATGTCACATCGACATGATGCGAAGATTGATGCTGAATAGTGTTGCAAAATATGCATGTGCCACACACTGAAACACATCCAGTGTCCAATAACACAGTCATTGTGGGCTGATCAATGGTTGGTCACTTTAACATTACAGGAAACATCTGTCATCTTCCACATGCAAACAGGCCCTAATAAAAAATGTCTGCAGCCCAATACTCCATCGGCCTGAATGGTGTAATCATTACATAACCAGGTAAAAGTAGTGGCCCAGTGTGGGCTGTAAACAATGACCGAAGCATATCACATATGTTGCAATAGGGCAGAATAATGCATAGCAAAAATGGGAGAGTGGAAACAATCAGATTGAATGTACACTT
The DNA here is from genome assembly GCF_040938575.1 of Ambystoma mexicanum. NCBI lineage: Eukaryota > Metazoa > Chordata > Amphibia > Caudata > Ambystomatidae > Ambystoma > Ambystoma mexicanum. The sequence continues at coordinate 1,371,319,466 of NC_090930.1, forward strand.
ACAAAATCTGAACAATGTAGTTGCAAGATGACAGTTCAAGGTAAAGTGCACTAATGTGGGCATAATTGGCAAATGTGGGCAGAAGGGATACAGTCATACCCAAATCCAAGGCACGTGAATGTATGGGAGGAAGCAAATGGGTGACCCATAACACTCAGGAGTACACACCCTCACCTGGCACTCAATCAGAACCCGTCACCCAAACAACATACACATGGATTACACACACACGCATGGGCACTCACCGGACAAAGCGTCGTAATCAGGTAGTTCTCCCACACCTTGGATCTGTTCCTCTGTGACGAAGGTCCCAGCAACAAACTCATGTTCACTGAGTTCGTTGTCCTCTTGTGGAGACCCACTGCCAGTCACCAGAGTAGCGGCATGATTTGAGGCCAGCTTGTTCTTTGCTCTGCGTTTCAGGTCATTCCACCACTTGTAGCAATCATCAGCTCTGCGCCTCACAAATCCAAGGGCACTTATGCGGTCCGCAATGGTCTGCCAGTGTGCCCATTGATCAGGTGTGGTCTTGCACCCTGCAGTCACTAACATTTCGCGGCTATGTGCCGACACATAGCTCACAAGTGCATCAAGTTCGGGGTCATTAAAGCTAGGCTTCCTTGATGTGCCGGACTGTGTAGCCATGTCTGGGGTCTCAGCCTGTAGTGCCAGAGCACCCTTCTTCCTCTTCTTCAAAGGTGGAGCTGAGCCTGAGTGGCTTGCGCCACTCTGGTCAGTAGGGGCAGAAGCGCAGGTGGACTGGGTACTGGGAGTGTGTGAAGGCACAATGACCATAGGTCTTGGTGCAGGCATTGGCTGAAGTGTGATGTTGGCAGGGGCAACGTCAGTTTGATGGACCAGGACCGACACTGTCCCAGCTGGGAGACTCAGAGCTGGGGTGGATAGAGCTGCAGATGCCCCTGCAGCCTCCCCACCCTGCCAACTTGGGGCAGCAGATGACATTGCTGCCCCAGATCCACGTGGCCTGGTGACACCAACTTGCACCAACACATGTGGCTTAGACTTGCTGACCTGGAAGTCAGCCTGGGAGTCATCCTGTGCCGGCTCAGGTGCCACAATGGGCTGGTCCAACAAGGGCTGAGCTGGGATGGTGTCAGCTACGTTTCCCTCAACCAGGGTGGAGGCATGGTTGTCCCTGATTGGTCCTCCACACATGGAGGTCTAGGGGCACCCTGCAAATCCTGGCCACGTCACCTACCGCGCCCACCCCGCCCACCTTTAGGAGGTCGGCCACCTTTGCCTCCCTTACCGCTAGGTCGCCTCCCAACCATGGCACTGATGTTGTTGTGCATATGGGAGTTGCAGTAAACAATTGTCCTGGGCAATTGGTGGTGAAAGGGGTAGGGTACTAGATGGAATTTGTACCCTAGTGCTCTAGCAAGGCTGTCTGTGACCCCTGGGGGAAGATGACAGGTCACGCAACGCACAGGCACCCCAAAAACAAAAAGTAACATACACACAACCCCTCTTAGACCACGTGTGTAGAAAAATGAACCCGCACTACGCTGTGGCACCCAGAAACACAAAAGCAAGTGTACGCGTGTTACACGCAGCCTTCAATGACCTCTGAAGGGGTACGCGACACACGGGGCAAGCACAGTTGGTAAATGCATGCGCGACTCACCGTCTGCCTGGAAAAATAAAATGGAAAAAACGTGCGTGTGCGCGTAGGCAACACCCCCGCCAAAAGAAGAACTGTACACTGTATGAGGACACAGGACAAAAGAAGAAGTGAACACTGTTTGAGGAAACAGGCCCAAAAAAAATAAAGAACGCTGTCAGAGGAAACAGGGAGTACGAACTTGAAACGCTGTGAAGTAATCGCGTGTGAACCGACAAGAAGTACAGAATTCACCCACTCGCTCTCCACGAAAAGCACGTACAAGGGAATGGGGTCCTAGACATACCTTTTAAAGCGGCCCACACGTACAGCGTCACTTACGCATGTACGCGCTAAAGCCCTTTCCTCCAATTAAACAAGCTGATATTTGGACCTGCAGTTTTTGGATGTGTACGATGAACATGCACCCGTGTTGATGGAAACGCCCGCGCGTAAAGTCACTTACGCGCGTAGGCCCTTTCCTCGGATTACACGCATCCACACGCGGACGTGCAGTTTTTCCACATGCGCTGAACCACTATGCCCACGTCACGAGGGAAACGCCCGCGCGAGTCACGTCTCAGAAGCGCTTAAGCGCTAATGGCCTTTGGTCCAATGAAACCGCGTATGTGTGCTGACACGCTTATGCGCGAAGGGCCTTTCCTCGAATTACATGCTGAAGTGCAATATTTTCACGTGCTAAATCACTCCGTATCAAGCTGGACACGCAACAACACATGGAAGACCATGCTTCTGCCCAGGAGGCCGAATTACTGCCCCCCAGAGCCCCGAGCACGCTCCCACATGCCATCTGCTGCTGCCTGATTGCCTGCTGCCCACGTGCCCTGCTATTTGCTGCCTGCACATCAACCAGTACAGTTGCTTTGACCACCCCTGCTGGAACCGAAGACTCCCGACTGGGATACCATCGCTCCACAGCCCAGCCCCAGGACCCAGTTGCCCACCCACTCCTGCCTCTGGGGTTGCCATGTCGGGCACAACACCATCTGGCACCACTGGCAACCCCCAGCCAGAGAGGCAGAGGGCCACCAGCTCTACTGCCAGGGAAGTTGGTGTCCTGGTGGAGCAAGTCCTGGGGCAGTATGATGCCCTCTTTGGAAGTTCGCGCGCCGACAATGAAGGACGGACCAGGATATGGATGGACATCATGACTGCCATCAACGCGGAGGGGGTGGCAGTCGGCGACTTACACCATGTCAAGAAGCGCTGGGAGGACTTCAGGTCCAGGACCCTCAACAAGGCCCGGCGCCGATTGAAGGCAGCGGATGCCAAGGGGCGCCGGGGCCACCTGTCCGACGACCAGATGAGGGTTCTGGAACACATATGCCCAGCGCTCCACGTCCAGGTCCTTCAGAGGCAGACCCGTCTGGAGTCGAGCGGTAAGTGTACATGCATACTGATTGGACCCTGTGCGTGTGATGGTGTGCCAGTAGTGTGCAGGTTGCACATGTGTTTTCGTAGAGCCATGTAGGGATTTGTATGAACAGGGGTGTGAGGCTGCCACATGTGAGTCCTCTTAGGTGTGAGACACATCGATGGTGTATGTGTTGGTAAGCATGCTGTGCAAATGCAGGTGTGGTAGCACACATGTTTGAATTTCTGTGTATGTACATTGGCATGGTTGTGGTGTCACACATGGATGGTGGTTCCTGCTGCATGTATATGCACTGTGTACATGTGCATTTGTGTGTATTTGACAAGTGTGCAACTGTGATGCAACATGGATGCACGTGACACTGATATGTAGAAGGCTGAATGCCAGATGTGACATGTATGGCGATTGCATCACTGCGACAGTTGGAGGAGATGTAGACATGCATGTAAGTGTGGTGGTGTGTGTGCGTGTCTAGTGCACTCCCTGTGTTTCATGTGATGTCAGGCTCACCTTCGGCTGTTCATGCTGTTATATGTGTATGGATGTTGCAGCCTGGTGCAATATTGCTGTGGAAATGCTCATGTGTGTGAGTTGAAATGACATGTGTGTCGTGGAGTGTGATGCCATGTCTGAAGTTTGACACTGCCACTCATGTGCAGCTGTCATGTGTGTATCAGTCCATCGTACAGTGCCCTGATGTCTGTGTTTTATCTCTCCCTGTCTGCAGCGTCAACTGATGAAGAGGGCGGAGAGGGTGCTGTTGAGCACAGCAGCAGGGATCGCACCACCAGCCGGAGACGCAAGGCCCGGCTCCCCTCCCAGATTGTCATCTTGTCGGGGAGTGAGGAGTCTGGTGCCGCGTCCCAGGCCGCAGCTTCCGAGGGTAGGTCCAAGAGGCAGAGGTTGGAGGTGGACTCCTCGGCAGCAGAAGGGGCAGCTGAGTCCCCACAGGGTCCAACGGAGGAAAATGGCACAGAGTCATCCAGGTTGGTGGGGGGGTTTGGTGGAGAAGGAGGCCGCGGAAGGGACACACACAGGGTCTGGAGGTGGGGATTCCACTGGTGCTAGTGGTGCAGTGCAGGGGCAGGGACAGGAGGCAGCACAGGCCGCCGCGGAGGTACCTGTGTGTAATCCTGTCCCTGATCATGTCACTGCATCATCTGGCATCAGCAGGGATGCCTACGTCCAGACCCGTTTTCAGGGAGGGGATGAGTGCACGACAACTGGCCTTCCTCTCCCTGCGGACGTGGCTATCTGGGACCGTGTTGAGCCTGTCCTGAGTGGGATAGCGTTGCGTCAACGGGGCATGTGAGGTGACCTGCAGTCTTTTCGTGGAGAGACTGCACGCCGTCTTGTATGCCTCTTTGACCACGTTGACCTACTGGGACGTTTCACCAGTGCTGGATTCCTCCGTGTGCTGGACCTTCTTGTGACCTCCTCCTCACCTGAACCCCCTACGCACCAGTCGTCCTCCATGCCATCTTCCCACCCATGTGTCACCTGGGTACCCTGTGGAGCTGCCCCTGACCCAGCAGCCAGGTTGGTGGAGGACACATCCCTGCTACATTCGGGAGTCCGACGTCCAGCAGGGGTGGCCACCATGCAACTGCACCCCAGCTGGAGGAGGACGTGCAGGCAGCAAGTGCCAGGGCACAGGCACAGAAACAGGCACAGCAGCAGCAATATTGTTGGGAGCAATGATGGCTCAGGGCCTTCAACATCAGAGGGGCAGGCATCGGCCATAGGGCAGGAGGACCCCGGATTTCAAGTGTCTTCCATGTGGCAGCGGTTGGGCCATACCATATATGCGGAGCGGCAGCAAGCGGAAGAGCCACGGCTCACAATGGTCAGGGCGGAGAACTCCATGCGGAGGGCCCTGAGGCGGGCCGAGTGCATCGAGGCAATTCGCAGGGAGTTGGATGTGAACATGTCGTCGTCCCTGAGAACCCTCGGGTCATGGAAGAGGACTGCCTCCAGGACATTGAGCGGGAGTTCGATGATACCCTGGCCCGGGACATCAATAAGTGAGCCGTCGGACTAGCCTGCTGCCATTGTAAATAGTTAGATAGTGTTAGGTTTCCTTTCTGTTTTTTTTATTTTGGGCTGCTTGGACAATGCGCCACATTTTTGTATATAGTTATTAGGTAGGTCTTTTTTGTAGGTTTCATTTCATTTGTTGGGCTCATGGACCCTGGATTGGTGATTTGTATATAGTTGAACAGTGGATGTTTCTCGTTTTTATTTTTATTTCACCATGGCGCAATGGATTTCATATATTTTTTTTCCCTTGGAATTGCTTTGTTGGACTGAGACTTTGGACAAATTTTCATTTGGAGTTCTTTGGATTCTGATTTCATATCTTTTATTTTTTTCCGGACATGCTGCATTTTATTTCTTATTCCCATTATTAATTTTTTTTTTCATTACATTCATGTTGTGTTCAATACATTTTTGTTTCATACTTCGATGTGTGGTATTCTCTCATTGGTTTCATTCATGTCATGATATGGGTTTTCACATTCACTTGCACCCATTGTATGTGTGTGATGGACATGTGTTCATGTACATACTTGCCATTCGGGTTGTATCATGTAATGGCCATTTCTCTTTGGGTGGATGCAATACTTGTTTGGGTCTTTGGGCTGGGGTGGCATGGAGTGTGGTGTAGGTGGCCATGAGGCCCATGATTGAGGATCGTCATGACGTGGGTGCTGGGGGAATGAGTGGGGGCCTGCTGGCAGGTACCCCTGACTGCTGGGGGGTGGGGGTGCTGGGGGACATGTGTGGGGGCCTGCTGGAAGGTGCGCCTGACTGCTGGGGGGTGTGGTTGCTGGGGGACATGTGTGGAACATGAGTGGGGGCCTGCTGGCAGGTGCCCCTCACTGCTGGGGTGTGGGTGTGCTGGGGGACATATGTGGGAGCCTGCTGGCAGGTGCCCCTGACTGCTGGGGGGTGGGGGTCCTGGGGGACATGAGTGGGGGCCTGCTGGCAGGTGCCCCTCACTGCTGGGGGGTGGGGGTGCTGGGGAACATGAGTTGGTGATCACTAGTGCAAGGTGACATGTGGCTTGGCTGGGGGCATGCCCATGGTGGATGGGCTGCCTGCGGGACATGACAAGGGTGCAGGGTAGTCCCCTGTGTTGTGGGCTGCCTGCAGGGGCCATGGAGGGTGTAGAGGGAACACCTGGGAGGACCCACACTGCCAATTCACGTGTAGGACTCCCTGCGAACCCCCGAAAATCACGTACCCCGCTCTGACAGCTAAATTGCGTGTGAAACTTCCCCCGCACCCCAGGAATACACGTACCCCACTCGCACAGGGCATTTCGCGTGTGAAACTTCCCACAAACCCCTGTTATATATGTTCCCCTCTCCAATCGCGTGTGAAACTTCCCGCGAACCCCAGGAATACACGTACCCCACTCGCACAGGGCATTTCGTGTGTGAAACTTCACGTGCACCCCAGGAATACATGTACCCCACTGGCACAGGGCCTATAGCGTGTGAAACTTCACGCGCACCCCAGGAATAAACCCTCGCACAGGGCATTTCACATGTGAAACTTCACCTGCACCCCAGAAATACACGTACCCCACTGGCACAGGGCCTATCACGTGTGAAACTTCCCACGCACCCCAGGAATACATGTACCCCACTTGCACAGGGCATTTCACATGTGAAACTTCCCGCGAACCCCTGTTATACACGTACCCCTCTCCAATCGCGTGTGAAACTTCCCCTGCACCCCAGGAATACACATACCCCACTCGCACAGGGCATTTCACGTACACCCCAGGAATACATGTACCCCACTGGCACAGGGCCTATAGCGTGTGAAACTTCACGCGCACCCCAGGAATACACCCTCGCACAGGGCATTTCACATGTGAAACTTCACCTGCACCCCAGAAATACACGTACCCCACTGGCATAGGGCCTATCGCGTGTGAAACTTCCCGCGCACCCCAGGAATACACGTACCCCACTCGCACAGGGCATTTCGTGTGTGAAACTTCCCGCGAACCCCTGTTATACACGTACCCCACTCCAATCGCGTGTGAAACTTCCCGCCCACCCCAGGAATACACGTATCCCACTCGCACAGGGCATTTCGCGTGTGAAACTTCACGCGCACCCCAGGAATACACGTACGCCACTCGCACAGGGCCTATTGTGTGTGAAACTTCCCGCGCACCCCAGGAATACACGTACCCCACTCGCACAGGGCATTTCGCGTGTGAAACTTCACGCGCACCCCAGGAATACACGTACCCCACTGGCACAGGGCCTATCACGTGTGAAACTTCCCGCGCACCCCAGGAATACACGTACCCCACTCGCACAGGGAATTTCGCGTGTGAAACTTCCAGCGAACCCCTGTTATAACACGTACCGCGCTCCAGTCGCGTGTGAAACTTCCCACGCACCCCAGGAATACACGTACCCCACTCGCACAGGGCATTTCGCATGTGAAACTTACCGCGCACCCCAAGAATACACGTACCCCACTGGCACAGGGCCTATCGCGTGTGAAACTTCCCGCACACCCCAGGAATACACGTACCCCACTCGCACAGGGCCTATCGCGTGTAAAACTTCCTGCGCACCCCAGGAATACACGTACCCCACTCACACAGGGCATTTCGCGTGTGAAACTTCACGTGCACCCCAGGAATACACGTACCCCACTCCAATCGCGTGTGACACTCCCTGTGCAGCGGGGTACGTGTATTCAGAGGGGTGCGCGGGGAGTTTTACAGGTATTTTCGTAAGGGTCGCTGCGCCACTCTGCGCCACCGCTGGTTTTGGAAACTAAAATCCATGAATACGCTGTGCGCGGAAATGGATTTTAGCGCACGCGGCTGGTGCAGAAATTCGCACGCGCACACTGTGCGCCAGCTGCGTGCGCCACTTGTGCACTGAATTCTATGAATTACCCTCTTTATCTTTTTTTTTGGCCGGGGGGAGGTTTCTTCTAGCCACGGAAGTGTGTTTGCCATTTCTGTTCAAATAAAACATTATGATATTTGTTTATGAGGAATGTTTATATAATGAATTGTATAAATATCTTCGGTTAAGTTGCTCAACTTACAGAGAGGGTACTTATTTGGCAGCTTATAACTTTGGCGTTGTTTGACGAATGGTCACCAAAGTTTGCAGAGAGACGCATGCTGATTGGATGTTTGAAAATATGAGGTGCACCATAATTTTAGGAAAGGTCGCCATATTCGATGGGCAGATCATGGCCTTTGTCCACGGACAGCACAGTGAGGAAAAGAAGTCTGGAAAATATATTTGGGGTATTTTGTGCACGAAGGAGGGACTTAAAATGGTAGGGGATTGGAATATAGAGCTCTTTTCATAGATTAAGAAAAAGCTTTGCAGGTGCTGCATTGTCTGCGGGTAATTATTTGGTCCACATACAGTATTGGGATTGGGGGTGAGTGGGATTAGGGGTTAGGGGGCTCTGGGTGAGTCTTGTTATTTAAAGGTGTATTGTACATACTTGTTATATGGTTTAATTCTATTGTTGTGTTTGTGGCCAGTGGCCAGATTCTTGGGGGCATGGGCATAGGCCATGCCTCCAAGAATCTAGCCACTGGCCACATACAGTATAGTGATATGTGTATAGTTATTATATGTAGTATAGGGGGATTATACCATATTTGTATTATGGTGGAATGATACAATAAAAGTGTATATGGTATTTATGATAGTAGGACTATTGAGGATAGTGCTCTTTGATGTCTCCTCCGCCTTTCACATGGTCAACCATTGTACCCTCATTAAACGGTTACATGATATCTTTAGCATCATGGATCGGCTGCAACTGGGCCATTTCTACTCTACCACCTAACTCTCTACCTGCAGCGTACCACAGGGTTCAATCCTATCATGTGGCTCTTCAGTATCTATTCCGTCCTTCTGGCTCACCTGATGTCCTTCTTCTTTTCTCATTTCCAGTGTTATGTTAATGACACACAGCTTTCCTTAAACTTTCCTCTACTAATTTATCCATCATTGTTTGACCACCATCCAGGCATTGTGTGTGGCTAACAATCTCTGTCTCAATGCCAGTAAGACAGAGATTCTTCTTACTGTGACACCTGTGCACTCTTTTCCTCCTACCCTCTGGCCGCCCTGTTTGGGCCTTCTACTCTCACCATCCTGTTTATTGCTAAGTTTATTCAATGTTAAAGACAAGATCATTATTTCATTCTGTTCAGTTGGGGTTTGGGATTATACTTCTGATAGTTGGGATTCTATATAATTGATCTGTTGTGTCGTTTTTTATGTAAACTATGTACTATAAGAAAAGAAGAAATTATTATTTGAATGAGCTCGCCATAAATTATGATATTTGTTAGTATTGAACGATGTATTGTTTACCATTAGAGATTTTATTTTATTTTTTGGTCGGGGGGAGTTTTCTTCTAGCCACTGAAGTGTGTTTGCCATTTCTGTTAAAATAAAACATTATGATATTTGTTTATGAGAAATGTTTATATAATGAATGGTATAAATATCTTTGGTTAAGTTGCTCAACTTACAGAGAGGGTACTTATTTGGCAGCTTATAACTTTGGCGTTGTTTGACGAATGGTCACCAAAGTTTGCAGAGAGACGCATGCTGATTGGATGTTTGAAAATATGAGGTGCAACATAATTTTAGGAAAGGTCACCATATTCGATGGGCAGATCATGGCCTTTGTCCACGGACAGCACAGTGAGGAAAAGAAGTCTGGAAAATATATTTGGGGTATTTTGTGCACGAAGGAGGGACTTAAAATGGTAGGGGATTGGAATATAGAGCTCTTTTTATAGATTAAAAAAAGCTTTGCAGGAGGTGCATTGTCTGCCGGTAATTATTTTGTCCACATTCAGTATTATGATTGGGGGTGAGTGGGATTGGGGGTTAGGGGGCTCTGGGTGAGTCTTGTTATTTAAAGGTGTATTGTACATACTTGTTATATGGTTTAAATCTATTGTGGTGTTTATGGCCAGTGGCTAGATTCTTGGGGGCATGGCCATAGGCCATGCCCCCAAGAATCTAGCCACTGGCCACATACAGTATAGTGATATGTGTATAGTTATTATATGTAGTATAGGGAGATTATACCATATTTATAACATGGTGGAATGATATGTTAAAAGTGTATATGGTATTTATGATAGTAGGACTATTGAGGATAGTGCTCTTTTATGTCTCCTCCGCCTTTCACATGGTCAACCATTGTACCCTCATTAAACGGTTACATGATATCTTTAGCATCATTGACCGGCTGCAACTGGGCCATTTCTACTCTACCACCTAACTCTCTACCTGCAGCGTACCACAGGGTTCAATCCTATCATGTGGCTCTTCAGTATCTATTCCGTCCTTCTGGCTCACCTGATGTCCTTCTTCTTTTCTCATTTCCAGTGTTATGTTAATGACACAAAGCTTTCCTTAAACTGTCCTCTGCTCATTTTTTCTCCTTGTTTTTTATCCCTCATTGTTTGACCACCATCCAGGCATTGTGTGTGGCTAACAATCTCTGTCTCAATGCCAGTAAGACGGAGATTATTCTTACTGTGACACCTGTGCACTCTTTTCCTCCTACCCGCTGGCCGCCCTGTTTGGGCCTTCTACTCTCACCATCCTGTGAGGCCGAAAACCTTGGGATCATCTTGAAGTCCTTTCTCTCCTTTACTCCTTACAATTTGGAGCTTCTAAAGAAGGCCCACTTTCAGCTTCACCTGCTTAAAGGCATTCTACCGTTCATCACCTTCCCACAGAAACTCAACGTATCTAGCCCTGGTCCTCTCTAGGCTGGACTACTGCAACAGCTTCTTTCTCAACCTTCCCCTTTGTTGTCTACGCCCCCTTTGGCTAATCCAGAATAGGGGATTGGATTGCTAAATATTGATTGGTGGGTCTGGTGCACATCATCCTTTAGGATGGGGAAGCGCCTGCGTGGGTCCGCCCACGCATCTGATAATTAAGAAGAAGAAGAAGGATCGCTGCAGCCCTAAAATGTGTTCATTGACTCCTGGTGGCTGCAAGGATGAAACTCAAAATACTCTGTATCATTGACAAGGCTTTCTGGGGCCTGGGACTACACTATCTCCAACCTTGTTTCCCTAAATACTCTGCTGCTAGAGCCCTCCGCTCCCCTAACTCCAATTATCTGCTTGTGAAATGTCTTTTGAAACAGATAGTGCAAGGCATGTCTCTCTCTTCGCCGGTGCCTCTCTTTGGAGCATCCTTCCTGCTCCTTTCATACTTGAGCTGTACTTCCTTAAGTTCCAGAAACTTCTGAAAACTGCTTTTCTCTTCCTGTTTGACTTAATCCCTTCCCTGCTAACTCACCCCACTACCACTGAGACTGGTGGCATGGTCCCTTATGAACCTCACAGGTTCCAGGCACTATATCTAGTCGACACCAGTAAACTTCCCCCCTTTAGTACTGCCCTTGCGGGTTTACTGTCTGGGCGCTGTGTACCCCACCTTTGGAACTTCGCTGCCCCAGCAGTTAGCCAGTGGCCTCCCACCTTGGCATCTCTTGGCACTTTCCTTCTAGGCTCCTATCAGAACTTGGCAATCCCTACTTCTCTTTCCATTTATACACTTCTCTTACTGCACAATGCATATATAGCAGCAGTGTGTACAATATTTTGGGCTAAGCAAGGAAAATGCAGATGCAAAAGATTTCTAGAACAATGTTAAGTGGATGTTTAGTATGTTGATAGGGTTATAGGTAGAGTTTTTGGAAGTAATTGGTGGATTGGTGGATAGATGTGTGACTGTTTGAAAGCAGGCAATGAGAAAGTGTTACAAACATAACAGTAAAAAGGGTAAAAGGCTGTCCTGTGCGATGGTGTGCACGTGCAATCTGGGTTTTTTAATGATGAATGTCCTGGAAATGGAACTGGAACTGCAGAGACCGCAGATAGTCATGAAGGTCCATGGATTATGGTCCTTAATGTATGCTAGAGAAAAGTATTTGGGACAGAACGTTGTTTCTGTGCTTTTTTCTTTTTCTCTAGTATACAATTGTCCATTATTTCAATGAGCACAGTAGAACATGCTAATGGACAATGGCGAATCTTATTGAGTCTAACTACTTTACTGAAAAATGTAAAGTAGATGTAATCTATACGCTTATTTTTTATTTATTTATTGTAACTGAAAGGTGGTTCCTAAAGGAACTGTTTTTCGGGTGTTTTTTTAATTTTGTATTTTTTTTTTGTTGCATGGGAGGCCTGGAAGTAAGTTGGGGGAGGGAAATGAGGGAAGAGACACCAAGTAGAGATATGGAAGGGCAGGTGGACAGGGGAAGATGTTGGGCGTGTGCTAAATCTAAGGCATTGTTTCTCATGCTCCTTGATCACAACCTCAAAAGCACTTCAAAACGGCTCCTGCCTGAAGAGTGGTGCGTTGCAGCATATGCAGAGTACTGTTGTCTTTGAAAGATATGTATCAACAGACTCTTTTATCACTTGATGGTAGCTGGTGAGATTTTGTGTGCCATAGGAGTAGCCTGTGTGGTGGCGGTATGACGTCCTTTTGTCGCTGGATGTTTTTACGCAGGGTTTTTTACCAGGAATATTTTTGGGGAAAAAAACATCAATTTTCTTTAGAAAATGGGGGGCTAGGGGGGACCCCAGGACCCCCACCAAAAAAAAAAAAAATGGATGGGTTTTTACAAAATAAAATCACCGTAAAAAACCCTGCGGAAAAACATCCCACGATTAAATGACATGGAACCATGGTGGCAGCATTGGTTGAGGAAGATAATGATAATGATGTGTTATTTATACAGCGCCTTAATACAAAACACTTTACAGAGCACATATTTACATACAATATCACCCAACCGAAAATGGAACTCATTTATCGACCTCGGAAGGATGAAAGGCTGAGTTGGCCTTGCCAGGATTCAAACCTGCGACCTGCTGATCACGCTCAGATCGCAGCAACCTTACCGGCTTATGAGGAAGAGGAAGACTTACTGCTACTTCCTGAGAAATAAACCAACTTTCTGAGAGAGAGCATCCCGGTGGTTGGATTTGGTATGTCTGCGCATGGAGGTGGTGCCGTAGAAGTACTGCCCAGGTTGTCAGTGACTGAGAACATTTCACCTTGGTAGCCTTAGCCTTCTGTTCACCCCCAAAGGTGGTAAAGAATCGCCACACTCATAATTCTCTCTGGGTGCTGGAGGTAGGCATTTCCACTTCCTGGTCCTTTTGATTCTTTTTTGCATCATTGCCCTTTTTGCGTTGAGTAGGCCCTCCAGACGGTGGTGGTGTTCGTGGTGGTGGCTGGGGGGGGGGGGATTGCCGTGGATGATGCCATTTTTAAAGATAAATAACAGTTTTGGTAATATTCTTCCAAGCATGCGCTCTCTCCTCGATTGCAGATAGAAAATCAGTAAGAATAGGTCTAGGAGCTGTGGATCAGCAGAAAATGCAGTTTCAAACTGTTCGCGAAGCACAGACTCATTCATGAAGTGCAGAACCATTTGCAAACATGTCATCATACCCTCCACGCATGTGTGGTCACGTGACATTTCCGGTATGTCCGCAATGACATCAGAGGTTCACAAACGTTGCCAAACTAAAAAAATTGCAGAACATTTATGGAAGTGTTAAAAATGTGCTGGGAGGTGTGGAATGGCACAGTTTTAAATCTAAACTATCTAAAATGACCAACAATGCTGCTATATTGGGTGTAAGTATGATATTAGGAAGTTGTAGCAAAAATGTGCTAGGAGGTGTGGAATGGCACAGTTTTAGGTTCAGACTATCTAGATCTGTCAAAAATGCTGCTTTATTGGAGTAAGTATGATATTAGGAAGTTGTAGCAAATTAGGGTGCACTGGTAAAAAAACCATGAAATTCAGTGAAAAAGGTTTGTTAAAGGGATGTTATGGTTAAGTTGTACTAATAAATCGCTATGAAATTCAGTGAAAATACTTGGTTAAAGGGACATTAGGGTTACAAGTAAAACCAAAAGAATCCTGAAATTTGTCAGTTACGGTAAGCCAAGCAACCAAAACTCGCACCACCACTGTGCACTGCTAACACTAACACCCAGGACATCAAAGATGACATCACACATGTCATTGATGACATCACATGTGAAATTAATTTTGATGAAAAGTTCCTACAAGGGGTTGTGTTTACAATGTTGCTAACAAGATGTCACGGGTGATTAGGAGACCTATCATGAAGTACTTCATGTTTTAAAGAATGTACTGATTTAAACAAAATATTATATTGGGGTGTTGTTAATACAGGAACCTAATCATACATACCCATAGGCAATGGCTGCAGTATGCACCATAGAAGTACAATATGTTTAATTTGGCAATGTTGGCTACTAAAATAATCAATGCTACTTTAGCAGAGTTTTTAGTAATGTTAAACATCGAATAAATAGTAACAATTCAGGACTTAGTACATAATTGTGTTAGTACAAACAATACATATGAAGAGTCACGATGCATACAAATCAGAGGAACATACAGGTAAAGTAAAGTAAGCAAAAAAGAAACATAACCAGAAAAACTGAATAATATTAAAGTTCATCATTATGTATACAAATGAATTGTGTGTTTGAAGCCTGCTTATTGCTCAATATATGTGCACCATGAATTGAGACTTAACCCTAAGGAAAGTACTTTAAGAACATTCAAGAAGGTTAATGTCTACATGTATAGCACCCTTTTGATTTTCATATTTTGTCTGTCAGTAAACAGAACTGCTTGGCCTACATATGTCAGTCAACAAAACAAGTGGCATAGATATGTGATGTCATCAGTGATGTGATCAATGACATTTGTGATGTCATCTTTGATGTCCTTCGTGCTAGTGTTAGCAGTGCACAGTCATGGCGTGAGTTATGGTTGCTTAGCTTACCATAACTTGTGAATTTCGGGGGGGGTTTGGTTTTACTCGTTACCATATGTGCCTTTAACAATGTTTTTTCACAGAATTTCATAGGTTTTATTAGTGCAGCTTAACCATAACATCCCTTTAACAAGGTTTTTTCACTGAATAATATATATTTCAATCCTAGTAGGGTATTGGTGGCTTGCAAAGCCCACTCTTGTATCAATTAGGACATCTCTGTGTTCCATGTTTTACAGCATTTCCCAACGGTGCTTTGCGCCTGGAGGAGTCACTGTATGGCAGTTGCTAAGGATGCCAAAAATTCTAATATAGTGTAATTGATCCTCACTGCACCTGAGGATCCCAACTGCCTTAGCTCTTACCATTTTCTGACATCCCCAGAACAAAGCCTGCAATAGCTAACATCTGCCTCTACTTGCTTTCTAAGCTCCAAGGGTCTGTTTTCAGTTTAGCTCAACTTTTGGAAGCCCCACTTCATATACAGATGAAGGGTGAAAATGTCATTTTGGGTTGCCAAGGTCTTATTGGGTTGTGAAAGAAGGGTTGCTTTCTAAGCCTTTTGCACTATCATCAAGACTGGACCAATCTGTGAATGGCAAGTTTAGTACTTTCATATCTGTTAAAACAAATATGGCTAGAACCCTGTTTCTTTTCATAGCACAACACAATAATATGGTGATATGTTGTTTCATATTTAAGTGCAACTACCATCCAGTTTGTGGACTGCTATTCCACCAGGTGTTGCAGGACATTGGAAACACCCATGTAGGTTCTTACCTTAAGACCAGCTCTATCCATCAACCTTACTGCAAGCCATCACAATGATATTTGTTGTGGGCAATTTCACCTGAAGCCGTCAACAAATGCTGATTTTTTGTATTTTCTTTTGTAAGTCATTACCCTACCTTCTTTAGTGAACAATTGGCGGTCCCCTGTGCCACTATTGCCCCCTCCTCCAGCCTCCTGGGTACACTCTTGTTTCCACTACGGACCTCTCCTTCCACTTTAAATTGCATTTCCTTATTTTTCATGTTTTATTCCTGCATGATTCCTCACTGTTTATTACCTATTCCCCATTATTTGTATTTAAATATTGCTTTAGACGAAATGGGGGTGAGTGTTAGACAAATCAGTAAGGAACTGAAGTATGAGCATCCTTCCTTTCCTCACTTTTCCCCATATGATCAATGTCTCTAGAGCTCTAGTACTCTCTGGGCTGGACTACTGCAACAGTCTCTTCCTTAACCTACCCTCTTCCTCTATCTGCCCCCTCCAGCTCATCCAGAACAGGTCTGCGAGACTTATCCTTGGCCTCAAGCCCACCTGGGACCATATCTCTCAAGCCCTAAAATCTCTTCATTGTCTCCCAGTTGCTGGAAGGATCGCATTCAAATCCCCCTGGATCACCCATAAGGCTGTCTGGAGACATGGACCATGCAATCTACAACTTGATCTCACCAAATACTCTCCCACCAGATCTCTTTGCTCTGCCGGCTCCAACTCTCTGCGTGTCAAATGCTTCTCTAAGCAGTGAGCTGGTGGCAGATCTTTGTCCTTGGCTGGCTCCCTCCTCTGGAACAGCCTCCCGCTCCGTCTCTGTCGTGAGCCGGATCCTTTCAAATTCCAGAAGCTCCTTAAGACTTCCCTCTTCACCTCCTCCTTCCCCTCGCTCTCCTGTGCTAAATCTCCACACTCGCTGAGATTGGTGGCCTGGGCCATTATGTGTCCTTCTGGGTCCTCACCTCCCGCCCAATCGCCTTCAACCACCGCCCGCTCCCGCTCCTGCCCTCTGTCACCTACTGGCATGTGCTGCCTCACAGGACTGCACTTATTTTATTGGCAGGTGACTACTCTTTGCCAAGTGACCTCTGCCAGGCACTTACCAGTTGCCAGCAACTGACTACCTGGCACTTCCGCCTCCATGGAATTCCGAGCACTCTCTCCCCTTCCCTTGTCCCTTCTCTCTCTTTGCACTTGCACTCTCTCAGGGCATAGTAGGACTGCATCTATCTTGCTCACTATTGTTATTCTATTTGCCTTTTGGTCCCATGTTCTCTTCCCTGCAATGCCGGCGCTTTGAAACACAAGTTCTTGGTGTATAGGCACCTTACAAATGCACAATAAATAAATAAATAGATTAATTTTTACAAGAGAGGTTCTTTACACATTGGAATTGATACACGGGGATTTGGTTCTCTAGAATACCTCTGCAGTTTTTGTGGTTATGTAACTTTAAACAAAGAAAACGTGTTTTGCATATGATTCACTGAAATTCAAAAAAATAGGGGAGAGCCTAAGCCTTTCCTTGTCTCTGGAACCTCACCCTCATATTAACGAATACAACCAAGAATCGTGGCCCCCTTTATACTGACCTGAAGACATAGGCAATAAGCAATTGAAGAAGTCCACCTCTCTGCCCTGTTAAATCTTTCCTCCTCTGAGAATAATACTCAGAGCAGGACAATGCTGTATACTGAATTCAATACATAGTTACATTCAATAGTAGTAAGGACGACCATTAGGGCTATGCAATTCGACCCTGAACATGTTCACGCATTAATAATAATTGTGTACTTTCAGTCAAAACATGTCAATCTTTATAAATAATGTTTTGTGAGAATCGAAAATAGTACCTTATTGGAGGACGTATTTTTTTAAAAAACATCTATTAGACTAAAATAATTTTTGACCTGGCCTGATGATATGTTTTTATTTTGTAGCTGCCTAGCTTACTATGAGTGACTATTAAGTATGCTTGTGATATGACTTAATTGAATGATTGCTTTGGTCTGTCTTTTCATTTGTTTTATTGGTCACCCTAATGAAGTGCAGTTTGTCTTTATTTAAATATAATGTGTTTATTAAGAAACTATACTAATATCCCCCTCTAAATGTTATTACTAATGAGCACTTACACACTGAATGTTGGTGAAACCTTTTTGTATCCTGTTTTTAAATTATTATGTTTGAGGATCCTCGTGTGCAAAAAACATTAATAATAAATTTGCAATTTTTTGTATATATCAGTTGCTTGTTTTCCTGCTCACATTTCTGTGAGATTTACATTTCATTCAGTGTGTGCCTTTTTGGTGTGCTGCCCGTGCCTTGAAATGGGATTCCATTGAAATTGGTTTTGATGAAATGGTCTTCATTGACAGGATGAGGCGAACTGGCAGGACACCATTATAATTTGAGGCTGTATATATAAATAGCATGAACGTCTGACTTTACCTAACTGTTACCCTTTTTAGTAGTGAGAAGTTAAATGTACCAATAAAAATGTGTACACTAATAAACTATTCCCCAATGCCTATAAGCTTTTAACGGAATACACCATGTGCACATATTCAGACTTGTACTAGTTTTATTTTTTATTTTTGAATAATACATTTTCACTATGTTCTTGTAAAGTCAAACAATTTATGAGTGTACACAATGGCAGATCCTATTCTGTCACAGATATTGCCAACAAATTATAAAGGCGAGCCAGTATTGACTTTGATCTCTCAGGAACGGGATTTTCTTCGTTCTCTTTGCATTTGAGCAGTGGCATAGGAGATACATACAATCTGGGGCTTGGGGGGCAGGGGACACCTTGAGCACTTTGCTACAGAAACAAACCACAGAGTAAAATCTGACAATGTGTTGTAGTTAGTGATGATCATGCACATTTGTTAAAAAAAAAACAAGTATTTTTTTTTCCAATGGAGCAATCCCATTACGAAACCTTTTTTAAATCAGGCCCAAAGTGCAGAACAATATATGATGGTTCTGGTGTAGGCAACACATGCCAGTTTATTTGAGAATCCATGACCATAGGGAGCAGGACCCCTGACACTGTCACATTTAACATCATGTTATTGACTGCAACCTGGTAAATTTGCAGAATTCTCGGAATTATAGCAACCGCTGGGGAGATTAACAGATGGGCAACTCGGAAAAGCACCTACAAGCCACTGTTACCAAAAAGAAATAAACCTGTGACGATGCAATAAAACAGTGTACGCGCCCCAACACAAATAAAAGCTGTTCATTACCTGAAATACAAGCAGGCTAATGATTTTTCTTTGAAAGTGGTCAAAGTGTATGAAAAGAAGTAGTGGAACTATGTTCCCTGTTGGCCCACCCCCTCCCACACATAATACAAAACCCCAAACAAATGTGCCTGCTGTTAAAGGAAACGTTCAGTGCAGTGCACTGAAGTGCATGTTTCAACTGCTTCCTACACTTTTATTTTAAAACAAAACCATTCCAGAATGGTTTCTTTTTCAAATAAATTATAGGAACGGTAAAACGTAATAATAAAAAGTAGAGGAGTACCGCTCCTAACCGCTCCTGCCCCCTTCGACCACTGTTCCTTGGTATGTAAAGTGCCCTGCATTAATAGTCTGTACTGATGCATAATTTCATCAAGTTTTTACTCCTTGTAGCAACGCGTAATAATTGACTGGTAGGCCGAAACACAGTCTCCAGCTCCTTATGAATATTGCATATCAAATCAAATAGTATCCCTTCATCATCACATAAAATCAAAGGTTCTATGTGATTTTGCCGAAGTATTTTTCAACGTGGGACTTTTCATCGCCACGTTTTCATCGACCAAAGCTCTTTTTTTTTTTATTTCAGGGGGGTTCCCACCCAGACCCCCCCTTAATTAAATAATCATACCCCAACCCCAACAAAACACCCACCAAAAAATGTTTTTTTAAAAACGAGTTTTGGTCGATGAAAATGTTGGTGATGAAATGTCCCACGTTGAAAAATACTTTGACGAAATGCGTGTATACCAAATCAACAACTGCAAAGCCGCAGTCCATGGGACTATGCAGAAATTGGGAGACCCTACGAACACGCCAGTACTACTGTGGGCAAACCTTTATGCAGACTTAAACATATGGACTGGCTGCTGATCTCTTTCTGTAAAACGTGGCAGAAGCTGCAGAAGCGCCAGTGTGTGGTCGGCAACCACTTACCATGAAGCGTCAACCAACAACCCGATTGAAGATCACACAACCATGCTTTTTTATGTACTGCAGTCGGGCCACGTTTTGGGGATGAGCAGGCTCAGGCAGGCAGGATGAGCAACAATTTAAATTAAATAAATAATCAATACACGCTCTCTCGAATCATGGACAAATGTGCATGGATGGATATCCCATGGATGGATCTCTGCGATTCCTGAGCCCTGTCGGAACGAGCAATAAATGCCAGACCCAATAGTCGGTGCCATTGGAAATACATAACGTTCTACACTGCGCCTTAACTGGCCTGTTGGCCTAATTAATACCCTTCTTAATCTCACGTTACGAATTTACGATTTACACCCTGCCACTTCCCAATTAATCTGGTAGAACGACTGTTCACACTCTGTGAGCTGTCAGCCTGTCCCTTCATGCTCCTCAATTCAGCCACGACAATGATTAATTGCTTACCAATGCCAAATCTTCCTCACCCCTTGGTTCACCTAAAATATGCAGTACCTCACACACTGTTATAATGCAGCATATTATATTTCTCTGGATCAGGATGTATACAAGTGATCAGGATGCATACAATTGAATTCATGACCGGTTTGAGCAAGAGATTCTGGGGGGATAAATTACATTATATCCCTTCTGCTAAAAATTGTGGGAGAAATTTGTCCCCCCCCATGTCCTACCCGATGCATTTGAGAAAGAAAACGTTATGACCTCTGCCCACCTCTCGAATATCTCTTTATTACTTATGTGCTCGCTCAGAGTACCTCAATTTAAGACGATCTCATCAGGGAGACGGCGTCAGTGCCTAAAATGCCTTCTCCCATTTGGTCAATGGGGATATCTTCATATTTGTAATATTGTGTGCTCTCTAGTCTTTTTTCAACATGTCCACCGCCGGTTAGCTTTTAGCCTTTCAGCTACCTGCGGCTGACGCGTTGCAACTGTGTAGGTTTCCTTGCTTTGTTGTTACGCTCCCAGTATTATTTCCCTTAGTGGCGCTCCGCTTTCTGTCCTTTTGCCTCCTCTGTCCCTGCATTTTTCTGCTTCTGCTTTCCCTTGTTAGGGTTGGATCTGGCTACGGCTACCCTTTCTCCCTCTCTCTTTTGCGTCCCTATTTCCTCGCCATTTTGTTGCTTTCCCTTGCTGCATTCCTCTTTTTTTCCTCTCCGTCTCCTTGCGGCCATACTCGCTTCTATTCTCCACTCTCTCCTACTGGCGGTCATTCTTCCGAACTTTGGTCTGCCTTTCTCTCCCTCTGGTTCATCTGGGCATCCTGTCTTTGCCGCACTGCCGCCCACTCTTCCTGTTTACTTTAAGCCTCTCTGGCGCTTCTGATTCTGCTTTGCTCTCCGCTACCTCTGACTAGAAATTTGTGTTTGCTCTGTATTTGGTACCTTTGGGGTGCTTTCCCTGCTGTAGTGAATTTTGTGGATCCTCTCTGGGGCCAATCTCTTTAGCAAATCTCTGCGCTTCTTTCTGATTTGGAGGAAGGTTTGGAAACTGCTCAGTCAGCTTCTTCCACCGCAGTTCCTCTCCAATCTAAGATACTCCGGAGCCCTTCCCAGTCTGACTCCCTTGGTGCACTAGCTCTACTCTGCCATCCTCCTGAGGTTTTTTATGCCAAAAGGCATTTTCCCCACACACCCGGCTGTCCAGGGAGCGAGGGCCCTTGTCTGTCTGGTCTAGCAGACACAGTGGCTTTGTTCCGTGGCAGACCCTACCCTTTAAAAAAAACGGGAGACACTCACCAGGAGAAAGAAGAAGATCCCAGTTTACCAGGTGAGGAGGAAGAAGGGGAATTCGAAACCGAGTCTTCCACGTCTGTGTAGCGCAAAGTTTACATGTTCTGCCCACATTTAAAAGAACTTACGGATACAGTGGTGAGAAGCTGGAGTTCAGATTCAACAGGTGCATTGTTTTCAGAACATAACTTTTGTTGACCGTACCCAAAGTGAAAGAATTAATTGGGCATTCAACCATGGATAATTAGCACCAGGCGGGTCCTAACAGCCAAACAGGTTGCTTGGATCAAGGTTGTTATGAGCCAACTTTCCAAGCAAACTTCCAGCTACTCACATATGTCTGGACTTCCGCTGCTCTACTCAGGCAACCTACCACAAATTCCCCTTTCCCATCTGCAAGAAGCTCAATTCAAAAACTGGAAAACCCCTACCTCTCTACACAGATTCTGCCTCTCATGCACACTCTTGCTTCCGACGACTGTTCCTCTCTGTCCCCGGATCTGCCATGGAAATTGAATTTCTTTGTTGCCATATTGTATGTAGTTTTGCCTTATAATAATGCCCCTTCGCAACCTGACTGTTACCCTTAAGTGCTAAAGGTGATAAGCCTTTGCAGATGGGACCCACAACCCTGGTTAATGGCCCTTGCTTCATTCATACTATCGCCTCAGGCTGGCAGACCATTATCGCTGTTACAGCCCGCCATTATCACTGGAGTGTTTTAAAGCTAAACATTTGGGAGCTCATATTCTATGGTGGAGTAACGTGATTCAAATAACGCCATGCCACATTTTCAATCATTTGTATGGCAGAGAGGAGGGACAGAACTCAACTTGTATTTCCGACGGTCCCTTCCTCTACGCCATACAAATGTTCCAGCATCTGCACTGGCATGGATTTTCAAGAAAACGCAAATGCTGGAGATCACCATGGGTCCACCAGCTTTATGTACAAGCATAAAGTGGGTGGAAGCCATATGAGCATGGCAGGGAGTGTGTACAATTGAAATTAAACGGCATGTCGGGGAGGGTTTACTTTCAATTGGGAACACTGCTTACCATGAGCGCATGCTAGGCAGTGTTCCAAGTTTAAATGAAACCCGTGGGCGCTCCCACTGAAAAGCAGGCAGCGTTTATTGACTTTGCACTGTGGAGTGCAAGTGTTAAAGGCAAAAGACAGCCCATGTGTGTAAGCTGCCTTTTGCACTTTGCATTTGCAACCCGCAGTGGAAATTACAAAAATTTGGCAGTGGGAGCCATTTAAATTACAGTGTAAACCTAACGACTCCCTGCCCTCTAATTACTAATTTCTGGAAAATTCACTCCTTGGAGTTTTGAGTCTTACCACCTACTCTGTTAGGTACAGAGGGAGCTTTCCAGGTGATCCGTGAGGTGGCACTCCCTTGCCGTAGTATGCCATTTACTCATGCTATTTTTTGGCCGAGAAAGACTGATTTTATCAGCCTTGCATAGTCTGAGGTGCACTTAAATGGATTACCATTTTCATGCTGTATTGTTCAATTAAACCTCTAACTACAGTGAAAAACTAAGAAACTTGTGGGAAATTTGAAAGGAATGTTAAATTAAAAAAAATTGGGCAGCCAATCGGATCATTCATTGTTGCTGAAATTAATGGTATATATGTTTCTCCATGACCGAGTGCAGACACCCAGTCAAGATGGATGTGTGTTTGACCTCTCATAATACTGACGAGCAAGAAGCATTGCAAACTATCATTATTCTGAAGGCCTGACTTCTTTGCTTGTCATGTATATCCAGCAATACAGCTCCGCGGGGAGCCAGGCCTGATCTGGGAATCCCGTGGGTTTTGTTTTCAGCAAGGAACCTTCCCTGGGCGTTCCAGAGATGAAGGAAATCCTTTTGAATAGGCCACCAATCATGATTTGGAAACTGGTATGTTTTTATTGTTGCCCACTCTCCCATCAAAGCTTCATCACTACTGTTTAATTAAGTTAATAAAACAAACACGCTTGTTTTGTGTGCCCTCGTTCCCTCGTTAATATTTACAATTGCTTTAGAGTGTAGAAGTCACGCTAAATGGGGCGACGTTTCTGACAAATGCTCCATCGTGTTCTCGGCTGCGGCATTTGCAAGTAAGGTCTGTTATGCACGTCTACCGTCACCATATTAACAATAATACAAACGTATTGAATGTTCGTAAGAAGAAACATTTTTTGAACCACGGTCCTTCAAATTTGTGTGCAACAAAGCGATGCTGGATAGAAGGGGGAAAGGAGGGCCGATTGCAGCACATGGTGGGAAGGCACAGTGATGGGCAGAACATGATACACTTTGTAAAGAGATCAATTTCAGGCTTAGACAGACTGCAGTCCTTAATTAATGTTCCCATAAACCTTCACGCTAAGCTCTATCCGTCCTCTGAGAGCTCTACAACTTCAGGTTTCTGTAAGAGCCTAGTGTTCCCCTTTGACAGCCGCATTAGCATTTGGTGTAGCATGCAGAAATTATTTCTGAATAGATGCGATTATAATACAGCGCAGGGGCTCATATTCACCGAATAAAACGGTGGGACGGGGAAACAAAAGATGAATGGGAAAGGAAGGGAATTAACGTTCCCGTCGAATCCTCCATTAATCCATCCTATATTTCTAACCTTTTGATTTGAGCTTAGAGAAACATCAAGCATTCGCTGAGAAGAAATGAAAAAAAGGTTTTACAGTACAAAAGAAATATAAATCCCACAGCTATACACATCCACAGCACAGTTCCATCTCCAAGTAAAGGAATACCCCATGCAGGTAACTTCCATGGGTGAGGTCTTTATTGGCCTGACCTTGACATATGTACCATATAGAAACGCGCATCCTTGTACTATTGCCTTCGGTGCTGGGTACTGTTGACGCATCGCCTGCCCTTCCCCCCTTTCATGGACTGATCTTCAGAATGAACCTGCTGTTCGACTAATCCTTCGCTCGATCAGACAGGCAGCGATTGATGGTGACTAAATGTGCCAAAGTGATGAATCAGTGGATTCTGTGTCATGCCATGAAACCGTTGATGATTTAAGCATCTCTCCCAGGAGGGCAGTTTACGTGTGGTCTGATGTGAGCACTGAACACATCAAATGCGGGAATTAACTAGTTGTCTTTTAAAGGCGAAAGCATTAGATGCGACGAGCCTTCTTTTTTTAGCACACGCACGCAGATTATTTCTAGGATGTGCAAAGTAGAACACGTGTTCTATGTATTTTAGTTTGATGAGATGCAATGAGTGGGGATCCCTGTGTAGCAGAAATAA
Organism: Ambystoma mexicanum; assembly: GCF_040938575.1. Taxonomy (NCBI): domain Eukaryota; kingdom Metazoa; phylum Chordata; class Amphibia; order Caudata; family Ambystomatidae; genus Ambystoma; species Ambystoma mexicanum. The sequence goes on from NC_090930.1 coordinate 1,371,344,378, forward strand.
GTTACTGGGAACAATATCCATGTGATTCACAGAACACATACATGAAAGAAAAATGCTATTAGAGTATGCACATTGCGAGAAAAAAAGGCGCAAATACATCATTCCACCCACATCTACTGGGAAACCCCGCTTTTGTAAAGCAATAGTTTTTTTTTTATAAAACGCATCCTTGAGGGGAAGGGGACAAGTAAGGGCAGTAGCTGGGGAGGGGGCCTGGGACACATAGAGAAGGGGACATGTAAAGGAGGTAAGGACAATATTGGGATCTGGGGAGAAAAGAAAAAAGGTTTGTAGGAAGGGTAATGGAAATACAAGTCGGGGGGATGTAGGGAAGTGGGAAGGAGCTGCAGGGGGAAAGGCAGAAAGAAATATAGAAGGAAGGAAGGACATCTAATGAAGCAAAGCAGAAGGAAGGAAAATGGTGTAAACACAAAAGCAAGAAAACAAAGGAAGAAATAAATGAAGAAAAAAACAAGAGAAAATTAAGAAAAGATGAAGAAATAAAGGAAATGGAAATCTTTTTACATTTAAATCTTAAAACGAACAGTACATGCCGATGACAACCATGTGATGATTAGTCACCAATTTTCTATTCAAAATAATAGGTGTTGTGTAATACAGCATGACAATCACTTAGGGATGAACAGTCTGTAGGCCTATTTTCCTCAAAAAGAGCGAATTCAGTCAAAATAAATTAGCGCAAACTCAAGCATTATACAGCCCAAATGTACAGTGCTGTGAGCTGATTCATGGCATTAAATGCATGCAGAAACATGCAGCGCAAAGAAAATTGAGCAGTGTCCGTCATGCCCACAACATGACCGCAGGGCAAAATTAACATAGTGCTGTCAAACAGCTTTTTCCGGGACGAATGGGAAAGAAGTAATCAAGGATTACTTACCAGCAATCCCTATTACCTCACCTCCTCTTTTTTGACTGACAAGTCCTCATCCCAGTACCTCCACTAATCTGTGTCCTAACAACCTGCGTTAAGACAGCACCCACAAGTCCCTGTAGTACAAGTACCTCCACTAAACTGCATCCCAATACCATACATTAAGGCAGCACCCAAAAGTCCTCCCTCGTTCAAGTACCTACACTAATCTGTATCCCAATACCATACATTAAGGCAGCACCCAAAAGTCCTCCCTCATTCAAGTACCTACACTAATCTGCATCCCAATACCATACATTAAGGCAGCACCCAAAAGTCCTCCCTCGTTCAAGTACCTACACTAATCTGCACCCCAACACCATACATACAGGCAGCACCGACATGTCCTCCTTTGTCCCCGCACCTCCACTAATCTGCGCCCCAACACCCTACATTAAGGCAGCTCCCACAAGACCTTCCCACTCCAATTACCTCCACTATTCTACGCCGCAACACCCTACATTCAGGCTGCACCCACAAGTCCTCCCTTGTCCCAGAACCTCCACTAATTTGTGCCCCAACACCCTACATACAGGCAGCACCCACAACTCCTCCCTCTTCCCACAACCTTCACTAATCTCCACCCCAAAACCCTACATTAAGGCAGCACCTACAAAGTCACCCTCATCCCAGTACCTCCACTAATCTCCACACCAACGCCTCACTTCAAGGTAGCACCTTCAGGTCCTTCCTTGTCCCAGCACTTCCACTAATCTGCACCCCCAAATCCTCCTCACTATACGCCCACTCTTCTTCCAAACAGTACTTGGCCCAACAAGGTGCAACATCAAAATAATGCACCCCAAATGCACATCCCCCCAATGCCCACTCTTACCCTTTCAGTGCATAGTAGTGACACCAGGAGTTGGATGAAATGTTAAATGTTGGACTGAATTCCGATTGAATCCTTTTTTTTGCAGAGGTCCATGATGAATCCCCAGTCCACCTTAGTAAACCACATCCACTACCTTGTAATTTGGGAACAACACTCGCTTGCCAACAGCTCACTGGATGTCCCCTCCACAACCCTTGTACTTAGGAACTTAATCAGACTCCCACAAATCCACTAATCTTGTTGGCTGCTGAACACACAGAACTGGATGCTGAAACACACTCATGATCTATTGTGAAAATGGTACAGTCACATACCTAAGAGTAATGGATACTCACACCCATTCACTGCCTCTACAAGGTGATGAACAGGTTTGTGGGCCTTGTTCAGTACGATAGTGGTGTTAGCCTTACAATCGTAAGTGCAACAACACTTGTCAGCTATGCATCTTGAACACAAATGGTCCAGTTCACTGTGGAGCATTTACCTTGCTCAACTCCACTGGCCTGTGTCTTCCATGAGCTACACCTGGCACACATTCTCCTCCAACATGATCACTTGGAATCATTGCTGGTGAATTCAGGACAGACACCTCTTCCTTGCCTTCCATTCTTGGATTACAATCAGCTGCACAACAACAGCCAACCATATTGTTTGTGCAGCTACATTTTGGTTCCTTAAGGTTCAGTCCTCGTGTGAGGTGGGTAGCCCAGTGAATCAAAGTGATACCACATCCCTTCTCATCATCTACAATGCAAATAAGCTATACCTGTCATGGAAGTGTTAGCACATCCACATGGACAAGCAAGTGCCAAAGGGACCACTAAACAGCTGTGGAAGCATAAAGAATCTTCTAGAGAAGTGAATGGGCAGAGGGGAATGACCTGTCACCAGATACCTCAAATATCTATGGACTGGAGAACGTCTGGCCAGACACCTAAACAAATGAGAACCCATCCACAATAAGAGACACAAAACATAATTAAAATAATAGCTCTTATCTCCAAATGTCTGCCAACAACGCCACCAGTAGAGACACAATCTAATGCATACTCAACCAAAATTGGTAGACCAAAGGAAACATGCAATGCCCCTGCACCATAAATGGCATCAGGCAACCATACCTTGCTTCCCCCACCCTTGTGATGGTCCCTTCCCTACTTGTGAAACACATGGCCATATGACCATATGGGCAAGTCAATCAAAGTAATACTGCCATGCCTACCTCAAACAACCCCCAACATGACTCGACACCCATGAAAACATTTGCAAAGGAAGTGCCATGCCAACCACATTGTTAACACACCCACGCACACCATGTCCATTAATGAATATCATGTCTGTACTGCAAAGCACCGAGGTACCTAAGCAACAGATGTGTATGATAAACACATAAAAGTGGTCCAACTTCAAACATGTAATTTCCCCCCATCTACTATAGTCCACATACTTACATTGCCCATCAAGGCATCATACACCATCATACAGTCACCTGAAGCATGCACACATGTCCCCAGCAAATAGGCCAGCACCACTAGGAGCCACAGAGTGTGCCCTAAAGCCACATGACAGCCAAAGGACATACTCAGTTGGCGATCATGTTCAAACAAAAGATGCACATGGACACAGACGCAAAAAACATGCATACATCAGCAAAACCAAGACATGGGACAATGAGACTGCAAACAGTGATATCGAATATTAAAATATCTTTGTATTAATTGCAAACTATGTACAAAACTGGATGACAAATAATCTAAAAAAAATGAACAAAAGGAAACCTAAAACTGCAGAACTATGTATAAGAGTCAGCAGGTTAGTCCATATGCATCTCAGACAATGCCTCAGCTAAAGCCCATTTCCCTTCTTCTGTATCGGCATCTTGAAGGTGGGCCTCTGTTGTTTCCAGGATGGCTTACAGGGCCTCCTTCATCCTTGACTCGATCCCTGCTGCCGGGAAAGGCTTCAACAGGATGGCAGCCCACTCCAACCTCTCCGGAGCCTCAGCCTTGGCCCTGGCAACTGCCGCCTCATGTGCCCGCTGCCTCTCCTCATCCTGCCACCTCAAAAATGCCACCTGTGAAGATACCTGCCTCACTTGGCCCATGTGTGGACCTTCTTGACTCATCCTGCCAGCTATGCCATCAAGTATTTGCTTCCTCACCAACAACATCTCCTGCTACCTGGCAATGTGTCTCTGCTGCAGGTACTCTTTCCGACTGGATGACTGTCTGTGTCAGGGGAGTACAGGACCTGCATTCCCAGTGGTCGAAGTGAGTGGGAGCGGTCGGGAGCGGTGCTCCTCTACTATTTTAAATTACCTTTTACAGCTCCTATACTTTTATTTTAAAAAGAAACTGTTCCGGAATGCTTCCCTTAAACAGCAGGTGCAAGTGTTTGGTGGTGTGTATTGTGTGTGGGAGGGGACGTGATGATGGGGTTTGTAAGGAGTGGGTGCAGGCCAGCAGGGAACATAGTTCACTTACTTCTTTTCACACACTTCGACCACTGTGCATTCCCATCAAATACCTGGCATTCCTCCACATCCTGTTCCCCTCTAGGTTCCTGGGCTGGCTCCGTGACCACCTCACCTGCCACAGTACTGACTTCCACAGGAGACCATGGTGGTAGCTGGCATAGAGGTCTCAGTTGAGGTTGAATGGGGCACAGATAAGGAAGAGGAGGAGGATGGGGGCATTGCAGTGGCCTGTCCAGAGAGGACACTGCCAAGCAGTACTGTTGCCAGTTCGGATAAGAGACGACCCATCTGACTGTGATGCCGTACAAGCAGCTCATGAGTCGCAGGCACAGCATCACAGATTGATGCCTGCCAACTCAAGACACCCACCAGCTGGCAGCACTGAATCACAATTGGCCTCATCAGCCAGAAGTACGGGCTCTGCCTGGGTGGAGGCATCGGCGAAGGTGGGAAGTGCTTCAGCATAATGACCATGGAACAGGAGTATGTGCTGACTCTTCCACAGTGGACTGCTCATGCTCCTGTTTCAGGGCCAAGTGTGAGGCCTGTACATTCCCCTTGGTACCCTCACCTGACATTGTGGGCAGGCCTGCAATGTCCTCCTCCTCCTCCATCAATCCTGACACATCCAATGAGGTCTCCATGTCTAGGGGGCCCTGTTTGGTAACGTCACCTCCACCCTGTCCCTCTGCAGTTGAGGTCTCCACCACGAATATGGGATCCTGTGACTCCTTCTCAGCAGCAGTGCCATCAGAATGCAATGCTCCCCCAGGCACATCGCCTTCAGAGGAGGTGTATATAATTGGGCGTTCCTGGGGTCTGCACCTGTATCTGCAGCCTTTGGCTCTGGGATGCATCTCCACAGTACAGGTCACACCCTCTTCTTCAGCTTTTGCAACTGTGGAAAAGGGAAGATACAACGTAGAAATCAATCATAAGTGCTAAGGCATGTGTACTGTAAGGAAGGCATGGCATCAAAGTAAGAACGACACAAGTGATCACAGTTCAAGGGTGTTTATTAAACTGTTAAATGGGTGAGATAAACGATTTAGCTAAACCTAAATCTAAGAAGGGAGCAAGCTACGACCATGAAATTATAATAATACAGTCCCAGTGGAGTCTAGTCAAATAAAAAGGGCCTAAACTAAAAAACCTATTGCCAATCCTCACTGCTACGCTACAAAAGAGTGTGGGATAATGTTCACCAGAAAAGAAAGAAGTGTTCACAAAATGAGAAGTCAGGATGTTATGGCCGGGGTCTCCCACTCCCACATTCTTAGCACGGGACAAGGTGGGACTCCTGAGCACAGCACACTCCTGGGCTTTTTTGGTATCATATTACAGTTCCCTTTCTCAGTATCAGGGCCTTCTGTGCCCAAGTCCCCAAGTCTCTTCTCATGCCAAGTATCTTGCTTCAAAGGGACTGATATGCCAAAACAACAAAATAAAAGTTTCTTCTGTTGACCTTTACGTTGGGTGATTAAATTTCACTCTTGGATCCCCCTCTGCTGGGCTCTGATTCATCTCTCAGTCGTCAGCCTATAAGTCGGGCTCAGACCAACCACTCACTGTGGACATCTCTCAGTCTGGTTCACACTTGTCACAATGTAGTTCACTTAGCTTCTTCACAGAATGGGTTTGACTTCCCTATGTTTTCCTCTTGACGTCCCTCCGTCGGGTTCACTACCACCTTTCAATCATCTCTTCATTTGTAGTATTCAAAATTCTTAATGTCTTTTTAAACAATCACCCAATGTTCACGCTAGGTCCCTCTCATCTTGGCTTAGACCTCCCAAAGCACTTTGCTACTTTTAAACAGAGACTTCCAAAGGGCTATCTCGTCTCACGGGGTCATTCTGTTAGCCTATGGCATGCACAGGCTTCAAACAATCACAGTTCACACAGCATTCCCCTCACCTGCACGCAAACCCCTGTTTCACAATAACAAAATGTCTGCAATGTGGGAAGGACTTTCGATTGTACAGGGGATTTGGCTTGACCCTTGTATGACCACCTTAACACCTTATACTGGCCTTCCCTATGACCTCTTGGTACTTGTAGTTTCTTTACTCACAATGTTCAATATAGTCTCTTTGTTCGGGAGAAGGTTCCAGCCAGAGACCTTCGATAGAGCACCCTAGTTATGTGGGACCACTCTATCTCTGGTACCAAGTTTGTTCACAAAAGACCTCTTGTCTATTTATCTTCTTAATGTTGCCACTGTAACCTTGAGCCTAATACAGTCTGGTCGACTATCAAGTTCTTCTGACTCACTGGCTGTGCTGGATTTGTTGGTGGTTCCTTTTGCCGTTGGAGTCAAGGACTGTACCACAATGGCAATCATGTATCCCTGCCCTCACTATCAGTTCGGGAGGATGCCATGTACCGCTGATATCCATCATGCCACCTGCCAGCTGTGACTCCCGGTCTTATGTTTCTTTCATCAGAGATTATGTAGGTCTGGGTTGAAAAGGGCAAGGGCAACTCCCTCCTTGATATCCATAGAGGTCTTGACGCTTTGCTCCTCTATTTGAAGTACCATGCTGGAAGGGCTGCTTCCTCGTGCATTTGGCCTTACACGGAGTGTGCTCTTGTGCTTCGCCTTTTATTCATATGGGGAATAAGGTAGTCAGTTGTGTGTAGTTGTTGGGAATTGCTTGACTCTGCCTGACCCTTATGTTGGGACATGTCAGGTAAAGAGCCCGGGTATGCCGTGTCTCACCCTTCGGTGTCCCACTTCCACTCCCTGAGGACCCCTCATCCAGGTAATCCTCCTCCACTGGTCCATCCCCAAGAACTGGCTCCAATAGTGATGACCATGACCGGGACTCCTGGATGACAGATCCACAGGGACTAGTGAGTGAGACACCTTCAGGTTTCTCACAGTACTCACAATTGTATCAGTAGCATGCAATCATCATTAGTCAACAAGCAACTGCCGCACACTTGCAGATCCATGCCTGAAAATCTGAATGAATCCAGTCTCACAAGTGAGAGCAAAATGACAAGTCAGAATGATGAGACATTCACATGTGAACATAGCACATTGACGTGTGGCCACATACACATGACAACAACACATTTCACATCACAATAGCAATAAAGCTGTGAACCAAGGGTATCCTGTTGGCAACGCCATGGAAAAGGCACCTGCCCAGATGTTTCCATAGCACCATAGTCACATCGCCATCAAACCACATCTTGTGACATGCACCTGTTAAGACGGATTTCTGAACTCTGTCCTGGTGGCGCAGAAGTTCAGAAGGCCAACCTAATTACTTGGAACAGGGTAACCTCTGGACAAGCCAGACCAATCAGGATAGCGATCGCGGCGGTCAAGACTAGGTCTCAAGAGGGGTGAGGGTGACTGAAAGCCCGCAATGAGCACACAAAGCAAGGACACTTACAAACTACTCCAAACAGGTGTTATATTAAAAATATATACACATTTATTCCAAGGCCTTTAAAACAATGACCGTAGCGAGAAATCACAATACAACTCTAGTAAACACCACATACCATACCAATACAATATATATACAAATACAAACAAGTCTATAGCGTTAGATGCACGAAATGTGTAGTCCACCTAAAAGGGAAGGAAAACAGGCAGTGCGAAATAATGCTTAGACCCAGTCCGCCTTCAGAGGCACCTGACGAAAAGGAAGTCCGAGCCCTACGAAGAGTGGAGCCTTGTGCTCAAAGGTACCTGCACACGCTGGTGCCAATGGGCAAAAAGGGGAGTCTCTTCGAGGGAATCAGGCAGTTCAGTTTAGTGCACAAACGAAGAAGAACAGAGTTCCGCGACTCAAGCGCAGCCTCCACTGTGGGCAGAAGCAGAGCGCGAGTACGGAAAGGCGTGCTGTTTTGACACAGCGGGGAAAAGCTATGGGCTCCTGCAGGAGGGCGACCAGTTCGTAGCTATGCTACTCACCGGTCGCCGATGCAAGCAGACCCAGGCTTCTCCGCGTCAGTTTCAGTCGCTGGCAGGTTCAGGAGAGCAGGGGACGTCTTGTCGTCGTGTTGATTCTGAAGCACCAGAGTTGAGTAAAAGATGTCCCAAACGAAGTGAACCCGCACAGTTTGTTACCACAGCAGGGCAACTGAGCGGCCGTGTGTATCTCAGCCAAATTTACACTTCTCACTTCAGACCTGGGAACGCCAAGTGTACGAATCGTGTGAGAGTGACAAGGACTAGAAATACAACACAACCTGGCAGCGGTTACAGAGCAAGACTCCTGTGTAGGCTGGTCAGTCTGCTGGATGGCACAGAGACACTTCCGAAGGTTTACAAGCAGGAGATGGTGAAGATGCCGAGAATAGCTGTCCCCGCTATTCCAAGGGTCGAAGTACCAGTACAGGCCTTCTGGTTCGATCAGAGGTAAAAAGGGTTTCACAAGGCGACAGCAGTGCAGAGGAGCAGTCCTTCAGCGGGTCACCAGCGATTCCTCGGTATAGCCTCTTGGTTGCAGGATACTTGGCTCCTGTATTCCTTCGTTCGTGAGAACTCAGGAGATCGACATGGTAGTGGTGTTTCCAGCCCCCTCTTATCCACGGTTCCCTTCGCGCCAAAACGGGGGGGACCCAATGGGAGATCCGCTCATCAACACTCACACCATACGTGGACCTATCACGGACCACGGTGGTCCCAGGCATTCACACCACCCTAGACTCTCTGGCACCAAGGATGTGTATTGGGACCAGACATCCCAGCCCACATCCTGGAGGCACACACAAGGACTGTAGAAGCCCGCGAAAGCATCTGTGTTTCGTGGGAAAGTACATGCCCAAATAAGGAAGGCCCTGGGTCGGCTCGACCTGGGGAAGGTGAAGGGAGCAAGACGGTCAGCGGACAGGACAAAGGAGCCTCGTGGTCTGGCCATTTTGGGAGCCAGGCCACCATTTTGGGCTAAGCGCGAGAAATGTGCTTAAAACGCCAAAAGGAGCTCAAAACACAAGAAACGATCGCTGCCACCATTCCCGTCCGTGAATCACTTGCACCGACCAGTTACAATCCTAAAAGAGTATCTAGGGCCTGTAGAAGGCTAGAGACCCAAGAGAGCAGTAACTTAGCTTACAGTGCCCTCTTGTGTCATGTTGCACGAAAGCCGCAACATGATAAAAGAAACTACGGAAAACAGCGTTTCCCGGTACTGACTGTCTTAAGGGCATGTCAGTTTCCCTGTAAGAATGGAACGAAAGCCCAGAGGAGTGCGGCAGAAGGCTGCACTTCTCTGGCAAAGTCGAGAACAAGGTGAAAAACAACAGCAAAAAGTTTAGGGGTTGCCACATGGAAGGAAAATTACCCACAATTACGAAATCTTTCCTAACAGCACCCCTGACAGTCCAACATGGAAGCATGCAACACGTACATGCATCCGTTGCTGAGGACAAAGCAACAATGCTGTCAGTCCCCACACAAAAAACTGTTATGATGACATACCATGTATGCTCCTCATTCAGTGGCCTTGCAGGTCCCCATGTTGATTAAGATGCACTAAATTGCCATGACCAGACATCCAAACACATGTGTCATTCTCAGATACTGAGTGGACATGATGCAATCATAATTTCTAATTGAAGAACCCACAGAGGAGGTGTGCATGAATGTACCTTACAAGGCCTTAAAATCTCAATCTGGGTTGTGTTCCTTTCTGATGTCTTGCTGTCAGCATCTCATGCACAAGTGTTTCCTTTGTCACCCAAAGCTCAGAGCTCATTCCTGCATCTGTCCGCTTCACATTTGTGTGCCTTGACATACTTCCAGTGTCTGGACAATTCTGCAAGCCAGTTAAGAATTGTGCAACACACATGCCGTGAAAAGCACTAACTTGCTCAATTCACGCATACTCATCCATGACATTCTAAATTGTTGGAAATGTTCATCCTCTGAGTACTCACCAGTAGCTTGGATATGGGCCTACAGGTCAAGGACCTGAACATGAACAGCTGAGTTGATCCTTTCCAGTATCCAGAGGTGAAGCGGTGTCACCAGAGGGCAGCCAGCACAGTGCACATCCATGGAAGTGCCTGCCTCAAGGGCCACCATCACCTGGTTACAGATCCTCAGGTTGAGCTAGCACTTCTTTGTGTTATCCACTGTACGGAGTGCCACCCCTCTGCATTGATGGCAGCCGTAATGCCCATTAAGCTCTTCTGATGGCCACACGTCCCAAGCGGCTTCTGTTGATCGAAGAGGGCATCATAATGGACCAGGACCTGTTCACCCAGGGTGCAAATGTCTACAACAGAGAAGTTGCCAGCCCTATCCTTGCTACTTTAGGGTGGCTGGTCGGTCTAGCTGACATGGTGCACATGAGACTTGTGGGGGTGAACCTGGACCTTGACTGTGCGTGCATTGTGGAACTGCACTGGTGAAATGGAGAGTTGGAAGACTGTATATGGCATCTGAGGTGGTCACAGCGAGTGACAGGAGATCCACAAAAGAACAGGCTATGGTGAATACCAAGCACTCTGAGTCAGTGCAAGCGGTCAGCAGCCAGTGACACACTACCAGGCAGCAGGACTTGTAGAGGTTTGGGGGAAAATATGGGATGAGGAGGCAAAACCTGGTACAAGGCAGGAGGAACAGCAAGCAACAGGTGCCTCCACTTGATCCACGAGGCAGCAGTGACAAAATCAGAGGAATGGCCATATGGGAGTAATGGTGTGAAAACGGTGCTGATGAGCACCTTCAACCTGCATGTACTTTTCATGGTGTGCACAGAGGTGGTGATATTTGGGGGTAACAAATGGAATGCCTGGCGTGCGTATAGACAGTAATATTTGGAGGTACCCAGTGGAATTCCTAGTGTGCGCGCAAGTGGCAATATGTGGGAGTATCTTGCCAAAAATGCGGCTTACATAGTGCTTTGGAGAAATGTTTTCACTTAACCATCCCATTGCACCATGACTTAGAGGGCTCCAGAGAGAGTACAAGGATGGGGATCAAGGCAGAAGAAGGGTCCACCTGCAAAACGTGGTGGTGAGGGCACAGGTGCTGCAGTACCACCAAGGCTCACTAGGTATAAGAGTGGCCAGCTTGCAGAGCAGCCATAGGCAGCATCCCACAAAGAGCCACAGGCTAAGGGAAAGGGAGGAAGCGCTTCACTGATGAGGAGTTAACAATCCTTACGCATTACGTGGATGAACACTATGTTGACCTGTGACCCAGAGGTGGAGGATGTGGCAGGAGGTCACAGATCACATAAATGCTTGTGGGGTGGAGAGGCACACTGTGAAAGAGGTCTACAAGAGGATGGCTGACCTCACTAGGAGGACCAAGGAGAAGCTCATCAGCAATGTGGCCTCTGCCCAGGTTACTGGAGGTGTATCACCACAAGTTGAGGCTCTAACTATGTAGCAAAATTAATTGTTTCAAGCATTGAGGACGTAGCCCTCCAGAGCTCCCACGGCTGTTCCGAAATTATCCTATGAAATCCTGCTAACAGAGCTCTAACCACGATGCAGTGCACATTTATGTGCACCAAAACATCTGGGGTGCAGAATTATCATCACCCCCACTCACAATGAGGAGTCCTGAGTCCCGATTTTGTCCACCGAAAGTCCAGCAGGAAAGCGCAGGCAGGCGCATCAAGATGGCTGCTGCCCGCATTGATTAGGTGACAACTGCACACCAGCGCCCTGTCTGACCAGACCCACGGGCCAAACCATGTGAGAGCGACCATGCCAGTAGACTGGGAGGAGGCTCCCCTCCTTTCCTGGGAAAAGAGCAGTGTTGACAGTGGCTCGCTAGTGGCAGTGGTACTGACGGCGCTGAAGCAGATGTTGCCAAGCCGGTAATGGTGCAGGCTGTAGCGGTGGCCCAGCTGGGCTTCACCAGTCAGATCCTACGCATCCTGCCTCCTCCGGGTGAAACAAGTACAAAAAATACAGCATGCACAGCGGGGCAAGGAGCCCGGCCGGCCTGAGTATTCATTCAGCAGTGCAGCCCAGGGGGTGAAGTGTCTATAATGAGGTGGACAAGGCTGTGCAGCCGATGGCGGCATGAGCTTTACCCCAGGTCTAGGACCTACGCACATCGTGTTGATTCACACCACCACAGGAGGGATGTCCGTGCAATGGTAGTTCCTAAAAATGGAGTGCTTTGCCACCAGTGGAGGCCTCTCGGGCATGCTGACCTGACCTTCCTTTCCCAGGGATGAAGGTGTGATTTGCTGTTTTTTGTCTCAAGCATGGAGCACACTCTCTGCCCCGGCAAGCTCACCTGCCACACGTTACCTTCCCGAGCTGGTGACAGAGGTTGGATTGGGCCAGGCAGGCTCACCTCCTGCTCCCCTAATCGATTATAGCAGCTGTGGATCGGGATGCAGTGTTCCCTTGCTACTGAGCTGTTGCAGCATCAGAGGTCTGAGGCTGGGGTGATCCCAGTGACTCCTCCTTGCTGCCCTGTGTCCAGGACAACATCATAATAGGAGCGTGGCCCAAACATAACATATTTAAAGGTGAGAGAGGTACCTACCTGATTGGCAGGATTTCCAAACCTTGCTCATCTGCTTGTTTGCTTGGAGTTCCTCTGCATCATGGGGCCAGATCCTCCCGGCCCGCAATGATGATCCTTCAAGCATCCTCATCTGCTAACTCTGGCCCTCATCTCCAATCTTTCTCCTCTGCTGGCCTACTGCCCTGTCTCTTGCTGAGGCTCTGACTCTTGTTGAAGACACCCACTGGATCTGCCTGCTACTGACCAGACTTGTGTTGGCCATCGCTACCACCAGAACTTCCTGCTGCATCCTAAGACATCTTTCTGAACATTTTCTGCCACTTCCGGCTGCTAGGCCGTTTGGAGAGTCATGTTGTGCCTGTGCAGTCTCTCATTCTGTTCCCTTTACTCCCCCTCTTTCCGTCTCTATGCCTCTATCCATCTCTTCCATCTATTTTAACTGCTACTCTATCACCTATCCCCCCCTCACATAAAGTCTGGACATATTTTCTTTTTTAAACTCCTTTCTTCTAATCCTGATTTACCTATCGTGGACTCCTATGTCAGTGCTACTTCCAGACAGATTGTCACTGATATCCTCTTTTCTGTCCCTTCTACTGACCTTTGTACTCCGTCTTTGATCTACACTTTCTCCCCTTTCTCTTCCTCACTCATTAATGGTTGCACTAGATGAGAAGTACTCTTGGCTCACTTCTCCCCTCTAGGTGCATAATTAATGTCTATCAAAATGGTAATATCATGGCTCACGGTCCTCAATCCAATCTCCTCCTCTTTGACCGGCGCCTGTCGTACTCATCATCCTCCTTCCCACCTCTGCTATTCCTCCTGCCTGTCTCTTTGCAACTCCTTCACTGCCTCCGACGGGTGTACCACCCCCCCTTACCCTACCTTGGAAAACCTTCAAGGGTGGTGACCAGTTTCACTTAGCCACGTTTATGCTCGATCCGCTATCAAAAAATATTCTTCTGATATCTGCTTCCTTCTTGAAGACTTTGATCTTGACGTCCTTGCTCTTGCTGAGACATAGTTCATTGCCAGCTCAGTCACTGCTTTTGACTCACTCCTCCCTGATGGCTACAAAATCATCTCCAAGCCTCGTCCTAACCGATCTGGTGGTGAAGTAGCCCTGATCTTCCCTGAGTGGGTCCCTTCATCCCTCATACCCACCCAGCCCTACACCTCCTTTGTAAGCCTGGTCTATGAGCTTGGCGTCTTTTCTACTTTTTCTCTCAACGTTGCAACCATCAACAGCCCCCCTGGCCCTATGTCTCCTTTCCTATCTGAGTGGGACAATTTATTTTCCTTTTTCCTGACTTCGAACTCTAAACTCCTCCTCCTTGGAGACTTCAATATCCACCTCAACTCCTCTGTAATGCCTCCACTCTCTTCTGTGACCTCAGCAACTCTTTCTCCCTGTCTATTCTCCCCTCGGCCAACACCCACTCCACTGGACACTCTCTTGATGCCTTCATCCATGCAGACCTACTGCTCTCTGACTCTCTCTCCACCCCGCTTTCCTGGACTGACCAGTCCCTCCTCTCCTCCTAGCTGGGTCCACTTGGCTCCCTGCCCGAGCCCCCCATACACCCCACCCTAGCACTGCCAACCTCGTAAGTGGTCCTCCAGCCGATGAAACAAGTGTCAGTTTCTGCATTTGCCTGCACCTTCTTCCACCCCTGCTGACTTGCCTACTGACTCTGCTCTCAACAATATTCAACTTGCTATCACTAATACTCTTGACATTCTTGTCCCTGTCATGAGGATCCGCCCGGAAAGCTGTCACCAAGCGTAATAGTTGGTATGATTCTGATCTTGCAGCTCTGAAACACAGGTGCAGAGCTGCAGAACGGAAGTGGCAGAGCTCAAGCTCATCCTCTGATAAACTGGCCTGCCGCCTACTGCAAAGGCAATATTATTATTATTATTATCTTCTTGCTCAAAGAAGAGGGCTTACATACAGGTCCTCATTTCTGGAGATTTTAACAACACGGCGGAGCTCTTCAAAATCTGCAGGGAACTAGCCAACACATTCCACAGTCTCTATCTCACCTCTTCGTTCCCAGGCCATCTGCACTGCACTTGCCACCCACTTTACGGCTAAAACTCTGGACATTCGTAATTCTCTCATTTCATACCTTTCTCCCACTCATCCCACTGCATCCTTTTTCTGTTTCCCTCATTGTGTTGTTCCCCTTACCATTGTGAAGCACTCCTTTGCTTCCTGAACCTAAGCTCATGCTCAATTGATGACCTTGTGACAATTATTATGATGCTGTTATTATGATGCTGCTGATTGATTACATGTGGTGTCATTTCTTATGTTACTTTGTGTCATGTGAATGCTTGTGTGTGCATGATAGTATATACTCACTGATGAGCCTGGTGTTGCCAAACGTTCCAGATGCCAGGGCCTGGTATATAGGGGAATGCTGCAATATATAGCTATCATGTGTACATCATGGGTAATTGGCATTCACATGCATACTGTGTCTCTTGGCATCACAGATCACCTCTGAACATGCACATTTATGGAATAACAATATTTTCTGCTGTAATATATGTTCTCAGTGTTTTGGGATAAGTTGCAGAGTTACAATGGTGCAATCGATGCCTCCCAGGATGTGGGGAAAGTTTGCAACTGCATATAATTCCTGGAACACTCTGCGACTTGACTGCAGTGTGCATGGCATGCGAATGTACATATGCACACATGCTAGGATGAGGCACCTTGATTGTGTGGGATGTGATATACCCCCAACAATGACTGTGGTACACTGGAATGATCCAGTGGCCAGGAAGTGTGAAGCTGATAGCACTTTGATGCAATGTATCACAGCCTCTGAGCACGTGGTGGGTGACATTAGGTCATTCTCGCACTACCTGAACAGGTCTAGGATGACATGGAGAGGGAAGTGGTATCTTCCATGCACCTCCTGGCATCCCAAATAATGATTTTGTATGGAAGATACTGGCCCTCCTCCTCCATGTAGTGATATCAGTGCTAGCAATGCAGTATTCAGCATTGTGAGAATTGAAAGTTTTTTGGGAAATGCATTACACTCTTTATGGGTTGCCTTTCATTACACTTTGTGCTTTGCAACAGGTGATGAATGACGTTGAGATTGTTCTCCTTTGGATCTCCTTTGGATTCAAAAACTATAGCATGATTGCTCCTTTAAATAGGGTTTACTTAGTGCTTGATGGGGTGTGTTGGCTGTTTGCACGGCACCTCCCTCCCCACCCCATGTTATTCCTCATTTTCTTCCTTTAATGAGGATTTTCATATTCCGTCCCCTTTTTCTACTTTGTGCTGGCCCTTCTCTCATACTGCGTTCTATCCTGCTCAATACGCAAAGTGGGAAGGGGCAGTGCAAAGTTCGATTTCGGAATAGGTCAAAGGCATTTAACGCGGCACAAAATCTACATTTTCTGTAAACTAGGCCTTATGTGTTAGTCCATCTAAAACAAACAAGAGAAATCGAAGGGGCTTCACCACCTTTAAATTATCAAGTGACCAAGACATAAAAATGGATAAATGTTGTCCCTAAATGCTGCATAAATGCCTAAAGTCCTTCTATTCTCCTTTGGCTCCTTTGCCCAAACATTTTAGTTTAGGAAACAATTGTCATAGTGCAAAAATTATATTCTTTGAATGTATTTTTGCACCAGCTAAAAGGACTGGGGCTAGGACAAATGCTTCTTTAATACCACACTTCATGTTCATCATAGCATCCAGGTCCCCTTGTCTGGCTTCGGAACTCTGACAGTCCCCAGGGCCTATCTACATACTATCCTTTCATGCTGAATGAAACAAGAGCATTGTGAGGAATTCCCATCTGGCAAGGATATAGGCACCCTTGCTTTTTGATATGTATTAATTCATAAAATGATGCAGGTAATTCCATCTCTGAACAGGGAATCTGCTGATCAGATTCCCCTTTCTTAAGCCCCATGCCAAAAACATAGTGGGCCTCATTACGACAGTGGAGGTAGCCATGCCGATATTTGCGAACCGGTTTTACCAGGACGGGTTTTACCAGGCGTCCTTAGCGGGTCCCGCAAGGAGACCTCGTAATGAGGCGGTAGGGGGTTAACGGGGCCGGCAGCTCTACTGGCCCCGTTAACCGCCTACCATGTAATGAGGCCCAGTGTGTTCTCGTGTCCTGCTGCATCAGTGTCTTCATTTGCAGTGCCTGCTCTATTAGTGGCACAGGGCAGGTTCAGAGGTCGCAGGTACCCTCTTGACAGCTGAAGTGACAGTCAAGTCTCTGCAGTGGAGTGGCTGCATTTAAGATATGCACCCCTGTTCAAAAACTGCATAACTCTGATGATCCCATCCTGGTGGCATGGTAAACTGTAAATATAAGCCATACCTGAGTTAGGATATGGTCGCCAGCATCACTCAGAGTTATCCCAGCCACATTAAATTGATATCATACATGTGTCAGCCATGTTGGCCCGGTCCAGCTGTGGAAGGGTTATGTGTATTAATTCCAGACAAGACTTCCCCTACCCAATGGCAGGACTATAGCCTTGGGTGGGGGTTGCCTCATTTTGTTTCTCTGTAAGTGTAGGTAACACCCTTTCCCCAGAGACAGCTACTCCACAGGAAGCTGGCCTGGTGACAGGACTCAAAGGGCACACACATTCACAAATGACTAAGCCTCACAAGAAGGGTGATGCATATCTAAAGGCCTTTGATTCTATTCAGAATGGAAGAGTTGGGTTAGTGTAGACAGAGAGATATGTACCGTTTTGGGAAGATTTTGCCATTGTGGTTCTGTCTGCCTCTCTTTCTCGTCCCCTCCACTTCTTGTAGCACAACGCACTCTCAGATGTCCACTTCTTTCAAGATCAGGGATTTCACCCCTAAAGCAGGCTAGCTTTAGTCCAATCAACTGTGGGATTTTGCCTTTAAAAGAAAGGGTCTCACACCACCTCCTTGAATCATACTTTGGACTCCAATCCTGAAAGACGGTTCTGATGGACACTGCTGCAAGAGCAGTCCTTTCCAGAGCCCTCCAGTTGTGAGGTGAAGGCAGATGTTCCTAGGCGAGTTCTGTCCCCTAACCCTGGCCCAGGATCACTGGGGTGAACTCTGCTGTTGGGACAAGGCCAACTCTGTACCAGCCACCCTGTTGCCTGGGACCTCACTGTGTTGCAGGACCCCGAAAGGGGTGTGCCAGCCTCCCCCATGTTTGGGAGCATGAGAAAGGTGTAACCCTAGCCTTTGAGACCTTGGAGTGGGATTCACAGCACCAGGAAGCCAGAACAGCTTGGATCATTGTTTTTGATGCCAACCTGCTGCGAGCCGTGATTCAACTGTGTTCAACACTGAGCAAACAATCAGGACCCTTTGATGCTGCCTTTGAAATTAATTGTTCTACAAACTGCTGTTTCCCTGTTTGACTCCGTTCAATGCCGAACCTTGTCAGCTGAAGCTTGTCATTGCTTTGTCTCAAACCAACACAAAAGTACTGCTGTCTTGCATTGCTTGAGTATCTGTACAAGGCACCAGCCTCTTCATCAATGCTCCTGTAAGACGATTGACCCGATCCTGGTGTCTCCCGAACTGCAAACTCCTAGCCCTTGCATAGAATCGACTCGCCTGCACGTGCCGGTACCAGCTCAACCACCGTTGATCCTCGACCACCGAACAGCACTCAGTGATCGCCTGATTTCCACAGCCCGAGTAGAAGATTCAAGACCTTACCTACCTTCCATTCAACCACAACTCAACACCAGTTTGCTAGTGAACCACCACAAATGCTACTTCTTCAAACCAAATAGAACTGGCGTTCGACACCAAGAAGCCTGATTCAACCCCATTGATCTACCAACACCTTTTGCAAAGGTATTATTGACTAATATATGCCCCACTTGTCCAGCTAGAAGTGTGAGGGCTGAGATGGCGATTTAGCCTCTACTCATCCTTGTAATCCTGCAGGGCAGAATGAATTGTTTGACAGTATGTAAGTATTATAGAGTAGAATAGGACATTTTAAGGTGTTTCCTAAACAGAATGTTTGGATAAACAATGGAGCCACACAGACACCACACAGACACCTGATTTCGATCTTTGGGGGCAAGAATTAAAAAGGTTCTTCCAGCTTTGCACACAAGCCTAAAACAAGAGATATTCAGGAGAAAAGGGTTAGCGTAGTGAAGATTGCAGGAGGGTGAATGTTTTGCCAGGCAATTAGAAAGAAAAGAACGGCCTTGTTAATAGAAAAAAGCTGTGCTGAAAGCATAGGGCCTTAGAGAGTATATGTTGCTAAATCTAAGCCAATGGAGCCTGTTAAGGACAGGAGGGATATGGTCGTTCATGCTAAAAGCAATAATGAGCTGGGCTCCTACATCCTGGTCACACAGTTACCAAAAACAGCTCGAGCTGGGAGGACCCCAAATTGCATAGAGTGCATTTCCACAATCCAAGTGTTAATGAACAACAGCTGCCTCAATTGAGGCAAGGATCATCCAGCAATAGATGAAGCAGGGTTTTAACTGGGTGTAGAGTAAGGGGCAAAAGTGGGGTGCAATCGAATTGAGATTTGTGATGGTATGATTTGAAAAGATTGTCAGTGAGGTGGAAAAGGAAAGGAGCATGGGAGTGTTGGCAAGGAGATAGCAGTAGGTTTATAGGGAAATGGGATGCATGCAGTAGGAGGTGGGTATATTGAGGAGGGCCGTGGTAGGAGTAGGTGAGAATGGAGAAAGAGGAGGAGGGAGTGTAGAGGGTAATAGGAGGACATTATACGAAGGCTGGAAAACATGGTAGGGGAACAATGGTGGTCTGAAGGGTAAATGGAAGAAGGGTGGTGGTGGGTTGAAGCGAGAGTGGGTGATGGAAGGGCGCATGTGAGCAGAACGGGAAAAGTAGGGTGTGGGAGTGAGGAACTCGAACATTTACCGTATCAGAGATTCAAGGAATTGTGGGCCTTTCCACGTTCACAGCTGTGTATTATATTGAGGACTGCAATGACAGAGATTGTTTAGTGAATATTAGGGGCAAATATTAAAGGCTCAAATCAAATAAATATTGTGTGCACTCAGAAACGCATAACAGACACCAATACTCTAATGTGTGCATTTGTTTAACTATCCGGCAAGCACTATGTAAATGTAACAACATTATTCTTTATATGCGCAAATTAGATTTCTGGAGAAAGCAGATTACATTTTTTTTAAAAAAAAACAGCAAAGCTTTGGTGAAAAGACGCAATCTTTGTAGAGGCGGGTGCAACTTGTAATGAACACTAAATGTGCCAGTGAACAAGAAATCCAATCGCGACTGCATGCTGATGGATATGCAAATGCGGAAACATTTTGGGCAAGGATTGCAATCTCAGCAGAAGTCAGTTTGAAATCAGAAAGCAGAAAACATTTTAGCTAAGCAACATAGCGCAGTGTTACCTGAATCAGATGCACACGTCAATGCAATCACATCAGGCCTCAAGATAAAAATGTAAACGGCAAATACAGTTTAAAAAAGCAATGGGATACATTTTCTTTATACAAAAAAGGAACAGCGCACTTATAACAATCGTAAAATACAACATAGACACGCTAAAATCGTAGATGGAAAGGGCATGTAAACAAGTTATTGTCTACATGGAGATGCAGATCATGTGACCAATACGAGGTGAATGCACGGGGGAGTGCTCGCCCATGTCCTTTGATGCCGATTCCCCGGACTCTGCTGAGCACTAACATGCCCACACCAGGAATGCTCTTCCCCTAATAAAGGCTACTCTTTTTAATGATGTCTGGTTGGGGTTTCCATTTCAAGTATTGAAATCCACTAATCTCAATCCTTTCTCGAGGCAAAAGGCATACCACAGCTATCCAGTACAATCAGAAACGCTAGTGACCGGCCAGCAAACCAGCGAGTGGTCTTTTAAAATGTACTCATGTTGTGAAAAGCACAGAAAAACCAGCAACATGAGTTTGACTCTTGTCTCTAAGGAACTCAAGTTCCCTGGAGGCGTAACGTTCATGGATAGCGTAAAAGCATAAGGTTTTTACCCCTTCCATTAACGTCACTGCCATCATTTGTATGGCGGAGAGGAGGGGCAGAACTAGAGGTGGCAGATGCAGAGTATTCATGGTTAGGGCTGACTCAGGGGCGAGCTTAGGGGTCAGGCCTCGCTCTCGGAGCCCACCAAAGGCGGAGCATGGAAAATGGCTGCACAAAACGCTTTCTTCAAAGCGCTGCGCATACAGCATATTTGCATGTCGATAAATGTGTACCAAAGTTGGTACCCATTAATCTACCTCAGAAGGATGAAAGGCTGAGTTACTCTTGCTGGGATGAGAACCCGCAACCTGCATATGATATACACATCGCAGCAGCGAGCGATCAACCGCTGAGCTATTTTTCCAGTTATGTTATAGAATTAGGACACGCCCTATTATTCTTTAGTATGGAGTTCATAAATAAAGTGATGGTTACAGTAACTGTTACTAAGTACGTTTGCAGGACACGTATGTTGTGCCCTCCACTGCATTTTCATGGACAGTATTAATGAAGCCTTAGTGCCTGCAAAAAGTGGGAGAGGAGCAGCATTTCACCGACTTTCAGATATGGAAGTGTAGCATAAATCATTGGTGTGCCATACCACTAGTTCTTTTAGTTTTTACAGAGACAACCTTTAATCTAAAGGCTCAAGAAACACTTACTGGGCGCTTTTTCTTTCTCCAGAGCCAAATATAGAATCGGCTCAGGCCGAACATTCAAGCACTGCCAGTTTCCTAAATCTCAGCAAGGCAGACACACACACAGTGTCCATGGCTCAGCAGGTCGTTAAATTGCTCTGGTCGCAAACACTTTTCTTTTATCAGTGGCGGTCAAAGCCATTCATATGTATGATGGAACATTTCCAACGTAAATGGCTCGCAATGCACCAGTTACCTTGCAAATCTATGCTTGTTAAAGTGAGCAACACAACGTGCCCATTTAAAGATGTGTTGATAAGCATGATGTCTACTATCTCGATATGCAAAACAATACATTTGCTTTGAGTCACTAATTACATTTTTTTAACATCATGAATAACCTAAGAAAAATTGACAGAATGTGGTCCACGACATCACAGCAGCACAGTGTGGCCATGGTAAAATAGATGGGCTAAGAAAATGTTGCGGCAGAAGCGTTAAACGTGCAACATGTGCTGTTGGACGCAGGAAGACAGGGGAGTGATGGAGAAGGACGTGCTTTCCTGGGCAGGATATGTTCTGGTCAAGCGGCCAGAATATAGGCAGACGCCAGAGCATTTTATTTTTAAATGTAAGGAGTGGGCGAGCACCCGGTGGGGATCGTGGCTGGTCCCTGGTTTGGTCAGGCACTAGCCCTAGCGGGTGGTCGGGCCAGAGCCCTAGGTGGGGTTTGGGCCATCCTGATCCCTACCAGGCTCGCCCAGCTCTAGGCAGAACACAAATTGCTTTTCTGCTGCTCCCTTGATGTCTGCGCAGGTATGCATTTTCATGCGGGTACAAATGCTGGAGATCCCTATCAAGTTGACTTCATAGGGATCCATTGTACATGCTTCCTGCCATGAGAGCATGGCAGGGAGCGTGTACAATTACAATGAAACATTCCCTGACGTGTGGATGTTGGGAGGGTTTATTTCAATTCAAAACATTGCTTAACATGTGGGCACAGTAAAAAGTGTTCCCAGTTGAAAGGAAATCCTTCCTGACATGCAAGCATGTCGGGGAGGGTTTCATTTCTTTTCTCAGTGCCACTTGCCATTCTCTGGCACGCATGGGCTTACAAACTAAAATAATTGCTGCCTGCCATGCCAGTATGCAGGCGGCATTTACTCATCTTGCACTGCAGAGTGCAAATGCGAAGGGCAAAAGGTGGCGTACATGCTTGTATGCGTCCTTTTGCACTTTATATTTGCACCCACAGTGCAAAAGATGCACATTTGGCGGTGGGGAGCCACTTATGTTACAATGTAAACTAACGGCTCCCCACTATCAAATTACGTTTTCATAGAAAATTAGGCCCTAAGTAGGGAGAGTCATCGGACACAGGGTAGATGGGTATACAAACCTCTTGACACCTAGAGGAGGGAAGAAATATCAACACACCCAGGGTTAAGCACTATATGTCCACTGTAATAGACCAGTGAAGCAAACATCGAAGCTTCACAGATCAGATGGTAATCATATAAAATACTCCTAGCATACGTTATAAGAATATGCAATTATAGAGTAGTTTCCTAACCAAGTAGATGAACGAGGCTGAAGGTAGTGTTTCTTTAAAAGGTCATCGAACTCCAAGCTGACTTGCAATGTCCTTTGTACATACGGTAAGGGATATTTTGTTCCTCATAAATTACAATACATGGCCGTCCCCTTTAATACATGGTATATTGCTTAATGTGACTCAAGAGATCTTCCAGTTAATGATACATATAATAAATACAGAGTCTGTTTGGATAAAAAAAAAAGTCTAATGCAGCGTGTAATGTGTCACTAAAAAAACATTAAGCATATTAATAAAATGAATCGCCAAAAAACGTTTTGGTTGTGTGCGTTAAAATAAGCAATAGCATGTATGTTCTGGTTCTTAAGTTAAACTCTAGCAGTGCATAAAATAAACAAAATGTCATAAATATTTATCTATCTATTAATGGCTGCAAAGTGCCACAGAAAGCTAATTTACAAGAAAATAATTTGAAAAGCTAGCCAAGACTTTAAATGCTGCAGTGAAGATGCAATGCAGCACTGTTCTGGCTCAAGCAGCAGGCATTGTGACATCACAACATAAGCAGGGAGGGTTTCATTTTAATCTAGCGAGACGCTTGTCCTGCTCTCTTGCTGCCAGCATGCCAGGCAGCATTTATTCATCTTGCACTGCACGGTGGACATCTGAAGGGCAAAAGGGGGCGTACATGCTTGTATGCCTCCTTTTGCACTTTATTTTTGCACCGCAGTGCAAATTATGAACATTTGGTAGTGGGTTGCAGCTTACATTACCAT
The DNA here is from genome assembly GCF_040938575.1 of Ambystoma mexicanum. Taxonomy (NCBI): domain Eukaryota; kingdom Metazoa; phylum Chordata; class Amphibia; order Caudata; family Ambystomatidae; genus Ambystoma; species Ambystoma mexicanum. Next base: position 1,371,368,076 of record NC_090930.1, read on the forward strand.
GTAAACTAAAGGCTCCCCACTATCAAATTACGTGTTCATAGAAAATTAGCCCCTAAGCACGGAGAGTCATCGAACGCAAGATAGATAGGTATACAAAACTCTTGACACCTAGAGGAGGGAAGAAATATCAACGCACCCAGGGTTTAGCACTATATGTCCACTGTAATAGACCACTGAAGCAAAAATCGAAGCTTCACAGGTCAGATAGTAATGATATAAAATATCACTGGCATACGTTAAAAGGATATGCAATTACAGAGTAGTTTCCTAACCAAGTAGAGGAACGAAACTGAAGATAGTGTTCAAAGATATCTTTATTCAACTGTAAAAACCATAAAAGCAAAAACACATCACACAGTACATACGCAATATTAAAACAATATACAGTTCCTCAACATGTACATTAAAAACCGTACCCTGCATTCATATTTTCAAACATCAGTGCAGAGATAATCTATAAAATTCATCACATTGATCTAAGAATACGTATTCTTCTCAACCAGGCTCTAAAAACATATTTTGATATAAAATAGACTGTATTTAAATCATTTGTGGTGTTACAAAAGGATACAGCAGCAGCTGTCGATCTAACATCCCTCAGCCTAAAAGGTGGCTGCAAATAAGACTCCCTGAAGTCCCTATATCCAGAACAAAACAATATGAAATATTGTATTGACTCCTGAGCGAATCCACAGACTTTTCACTGACAATCGTTAAAGCATGAATGTGGCCACCTTGATTGTCTTATTATGCAGCTGAATATATAAAGCTCTGGCAAATCCAGTGCGAACACAATCTAGATAAGGCTGAATGCCCTCTGTGGTTTTAACTCAATGTAGAGATCCAGTACTCAGTTTGGTACAGGACCGTCTCATATTATTGATGGTTGGTTCGTGGCGTTGTTTTTTCACCATCACCTTTACACCGGGTGTCAAACCTGTCGGGTTTGACCAGATTATGTCCATGTCCAAACTCGCTAAGCCATTATGAATATACCAGAGCAAGGGCAGAGAGCCCGGTCCCGCAACAGTCAGAAGGCTTATAATCGCATCTCTGTATTTCCCCAGTTCAGGTGCACACCACCTTTGTGGAGTCAAACAATATCTTGCATGGTGGCCAATCAGGTTTAAGGCCTGCCCACAGCACCGAAACAGCCTTATTAGACCTACAGACCCACATGCTAGGGATCACAGAGAGGGGCAAATCTGGTTTGCTTATCCTCCTGGAACTCTCAGCAGTGTTTGATTTGGTTGACCATCATTGCCTCCTTCAAACATTAGAGACCAGAGGTAATTGCTCTAGCGAAGCCATTGATTGGTTCACATCCTTTTTGAATAATCGTATATTCAGGATACATTGGGGACATGCTCTTTCTCCCCCTACCACCATCCCCTGTGGTGTGCCCCAGTGAGCCAGTTTATCACCCGTGTTGTTCAATATGTACATCCAGCCACTCTGTGTCCTACTTGAGACCCTGGGTATCTATTTCACCAAGAACACAGATGATACACAGCTGGTCATGGAACTTAGTGGGAACCACCCAGAAGACTCATCCACCCTTCTCTTAGCTATAATCTGGTCGAATCATGGATGGTGAAGAATTGGATGTGTCTCAACAGGGGGAAAACAGAATTCCTCATCTTCGGCTCGTCACAGGCCAGGAACAAGCTTAGGGCGCATTACAAGTCTTTCGCCATAAACAAATCCCTGATGCCAGATCAAACTAAGGTAAAAACCCTCTGAGTCACTTTCAAAGTCTCCTTAAACTCGGATGAACATGTCAAAATGATCAGCAAAAATTGTAACCACTACCTTTACCTCATTAAGAACATTCAGGGATTCCGAGATGGCCGCCGTGGGATTCCAAGATGGCTGCCGTGGGATTCCAAGATAGCCACTGTCCGGTAACCACCGCGTCGCCCGAGATCCCCACTCAGAATTGGTCCTGTCGGTTCCAGCAGACCCCCTGCAGCGAGCACCAGCCCTCCCCGGCTGATCTTCCCTTGCTCCGTCGGAGAGCCAAGAATCGGGCTATATCCGTGGATGCCCAGGAGTGCGGCGGCTGGGCTCAGCGGTCGTTCGGACAGGAGGCGGCGTGTGGGGAGCGGGATACCCCTCCGTGGAGCTCGGCAGCGCCGTTGGGCTTCTCGACAGCGCAGAGCTCTCGTGGCTCTGCTCCCCTGGCGGGGCTTGGAACCCGGAATTATCAGGAGGCGGCGCCGGCAGTACGTCAGAAGAGGAGTGCCGGGGGCCGCCAGGCAGCACTGCTATGAGCGGCTAAGGAGGCGCGTACCCCAGCAGATCTCTCCAGACAGTGGCCCGAGGTGGGGGAGGGGCAGCCTCAGGGCGGACATCACCGGCTGCGGCGGTTACCGCGACCAGAAAGGAGACGACCCGCGGATCGGGGGGAAGGCTGGAGGAGAGCAGTTGGAGGAGCCTCCCATCAAGTAAGGAGTGAGGGAGGGGGTGACCCCAGAGGGGGGAAGTCAGTCTCACACTACATCAGACGGAGAGGGGGTCTCCCGGGGGCTCCCCGCCGATCCGGTTGTTGCCATCTCGGGTGTCTGCGGAGACTCACCCAGCACCTCTACAATTTGTGGACTGGACCAGGCCTCTGGGAATGCTTGGGTCTCCTGGGGCCCTACCAGAGTCGCAGAAAGGGGGCACTAGCTGAAGGGTCCGAATCAGGAGGATCCCACATCACAGCAGGGGGTGTTGGTCACACTGGGCCATCCCCCGCCCTGCCCGCACCCCCCTCTTCTCCACCATTTTTTCAGAATGTCCAGGAATAGGGTCAAAGACCCCCCAATAGCGGTGAAGACTTCAAAGAAAGTCCAGGAAGGGACTCTTACCAAACTCTGGGCCCGGGAGATGGAGGAGGAGGGGGGTCCCCCTGGAAATGAAGGAGCGGGAGACTCGACGCAGAGCTCAATACAGGCCCCCCAGGATCCGTTAGTTACGCATGGAATGCTCAAACAATTCCTCGGGAAATGATAGAAAAAATCACTGCGGCTGGCCAAAGACAGATGGACACCCTAAGGGAGGACTTAACGGAGGGTCTCAGGGAAATCAAGAGAGACATTAATAAAGTGGAGGAGAGGGTGGACATTAACGAACGAGCCATACAAGAGATGACAGAAGATGCATGGAAGACCGAAAACCTATTGGAGACCCTTGCAATGGCTACCCAAAACCTGGAGTTGCAGGCGGAGGAGTTGGAGAACCGCTCCAGGCGCATCAATATCTGGGTTAAGGCTCTCCTGGAGTCCGTTCGGACCCAGAATCTTGCGCAGACGTTAACAGCCATATTCACAGACCTTCTCGAGGATTAGTCGGGTTTGGATCTTCAATTTGACAGAATCCACAGGGTGCGGTGCTGAACCCAGTGCAAGGCCGAGAGATGTCTTGGTAGCTTTCCGCAGTTTTGTTGCGAAGGAGAGGATTATGCAAAAGGCCAGGAAGGCGGGCAAAATCACCTATAATGGTTCTGAGATTTCTCTATATCAAGACCTAGCCCAGGTGACGTTGGCTAAAAGGAGGCGAATTTCTCCGGTTCTGAAGCATCTGAGGGCACAACAAATAAAATATAGATGGCCTCATCAATCCGATTTGGCTTTCACCTGGCAAGGCAGACAACACGAGATAACAACATGCTAGCTGGGTATAGAAGAGCAGCATCCGACAGTCACTGCTGAGACAATACCCCGCTGTAAAACACCCAAGGCATGGGAGTGGTCCACAGTGAGCTCTAAGTGCCCAGCGAAACTTGTTCGCCTATCGGCTAGTCACAACAAAGAAAAGTGCTCTGGAGGCCCGAGATAGCCAACTGGTGACCCCCATTGGAGACGCCTCATCACAGGAGGACAGACTCTAGAAAAGCAAGTCCGGGGAGGCTGCTTGCGAAATAAAAAGGGTCACCATCAGGGGCAAGCATTAGTTTTATAATGAGGCGATGGTGGGGTGGGGGAGGGAGAATACCTTGGAATGGGATGGGTAAATCCCGCGTTGTTCACGACTGGGGAAAAGTTAGAGCTCAGCTCTCGTAGGCATGATACGAGGAAGGCAGACTGCCATTTGAGCTCCCCCAGGGAGGAACGGGGGGGAGGGAGTGTTGGGGGGAGGGTGATCACCTCACTGAACCAGGATAATGGAAACCTTGAGAAACCTATCAACTCTTATAATGAGTTCCCATCGACAGCAATCACCTGAGACCCAGGCCGGAGGGCTTGTGGGACACATCCCAGGCCCTTCATCACCTGCTAAAATGGGTCAATTGTCAATACTCTCATTTAATGTAAATGGGCTAAACTCCCCGCTCAAAAGGCAAAAAGTGGAGCGGTGTGTACGCAAGGAAAAGCCCCATGTGGTTGCATTGCAGGAAACTCATATTAGAACCCAAGACTCTCATAGAATCAGAATCTGGGGATACTCTAAGCTGCTACAGGCCACTCAGTCCGTTAAAAGAGGGGGGGTGGTCTTTGCAGTGCGAGATGGTGTGGATTTGGTGGTTAAGGACTCGCAGCGAGACTCCCAGGGCAGGTACCTGGCAGTGATATTGGAGGGCAGAGGAGAGGTCTATACAGTTGCAACAATCTATGCACCCAACACTGGTCAGGACCCATTCATGATAAAAGTCCTCACTAAATTGAGCAATTTTGCTGCTGGCCGTATCATATTAACAGGGGATTTTAATATGGCATGGGAGCCTCATACAGATAGGAGTAGGGTGCTCTGGGGAGCGCAGGGTGGGCCCTCGGGGGACCTAAAAGCAAAAATGAAAGATTTAGCGCTGGTGGATGCATGGAGAGAAATTCAGGGAGACATGCCCAGATTCACGTTCTACTCCCATGCACATAAAACACATTCACGTATTGATTATGTCTGGGTATCTAGTTCTCTTTTAGGGAAGGTAACAGACATCTCGCTAGGTCCCATCTCTCTTTCAGATCACGCCCCAGTCCTCCTGGCAATCACTAGACCGAAGGGGCCCCCGGGCTTGTGGAAATGGAGGTATCCTACCACTCTCTTTAAAGATCCTATTCTGGCGAGGGAAGTTGAACAAGAGCTTGAAGACTTCGTCAATTTCAATAGCTGGGAGGACACCTCGCCGCAGATATTGTGGATGCCCTTAAAGCCATGATTAGGGGGAAAATCATAGTGATTAAAGTGAGAAGGGAAAGGGAGATGCGTCTGGAGGAGGAGCGATTGGCAAACTGGCTTAAGGAAGCAATAGTTCAGATGGGTGCGAAGCAAACGAGGGCTATTGAAAGAGAGGTTCGCACTCTCAGAGCCTAGCTGAACCTCATCCAATCTAGACAAGCAGAAAGGAACCTGCTTTGCCTCTGGCAAAAATACTATTTTAAGGCAAACCGAACGGATCGCCTGCTGGCCAGAATGCTCCGCAGAGAAGAAAGGGATAGAACGATCTTGAAAATTAGGGGAGACGGGGCCCAGACGCACACCTCTAATAGCGAGATAGAGAGCGAGTTCCTCAAATTTTACACCAATCTATATACTTCATGCAACCCGGATCCTAGATCACAGGAGAGCTACTTAAAAAGGGTCAATCTTCTATCTATAACGGAAGAAGACAGGGCAAGGTTGGAAAGGGAAATAACAGCAGACGAGGTCTGAAAGGTGGTGTCTACCCTAGCAATCAATAAAGCTCTGGGTCCAGATGGGTTAGTATCTGAATTTTATAAGATGCATAGGGAATACCTGATTCCCCACCTCACTAGTTTGTTTAACCACATAGGAAAGACTGGGTTTCTGCCAAGGTCAATGGAGGAGGCAAAGGTGGTTCTTATACATAAGAAAGGCAAGGATCCGATGCAGTGTGGGGCCTACCGCCCGATCGCTTTAATAAATGTCGACGCCAAGCTATTTGCTAAGGTGTTGGCATGCAGATTGGATTGCATTATGCCCACATTTGTCCAGACAGATCAAACAGGTTTCATAAGGGGTCGGCAGACGGCCGATAACGTAAGGAGGATAGTTCACCTGATGGAAAAAGCACACAGGAAGGGGGTTCCAGCTTTCCTCCTGGCAATAGATGCCAAAAAGGCATTCGATCGGGTGGAGTGGACCTTCCTCTTCGCCACGATACATAGGATGGGGTTTGGTCCTAAATTTATAGATCGGGTAAAGGCCAATTATCAAAAACCGACCCTTAGACTTGCAATTAATGGGAGTGTATCCGGTCCGGTACTGGTAGAGCGAGGTACTAAACAAGGCTGCCCATTCTCCCCACTGCTGTATGCTCCCCACTTGGAGCCTTTTTTAGCAGCAAACAGGGAGGCGGAAAATATAAAGGGTATACAGTTTGGGGGGGCAAGAGCACAAAGTAACCGCCTTTGCAGATAATTTGCTCCTTACGTTGATAGACCCAAAGGTATCTCTGCCTACTTAAGCAATTTGGACAAGTAGCGGGGCTCATGATGAATCCAAGCAAATCAGAAATACTCAGACTGGGATTAACACCATCCTCTGAGAGATACATCAGGAATACCTATGCCTTCAGATGGGCAGCTAAACACATTAAATATTTAGGAGTGCATTTTACCAGGACACTGGGAGATCTTTTAGGGCAAATTATGTTCCCCTGATACAGAAAATTAAGTCAAAATTGGTTGACTGGGGTCCACTAGGCATTTCCTGGCTGGGACGCATTAATGTACTAAAGATGGTGGTTCTACCTCAGCTTTTATACCATTTTACGGCCCTCCCAATCATACTCCCACATAGCATCTTCCGGGCTTTACACAAGATCACTACCAGGTTTATATGGAACCGGAAGAAACCGAGGTTGGCAGCATCTCTCATGAGGACCCCTAGTCACCGGGGAGGAATGGGCATCCCGGACTTTAGGGTGTACTATCTAGCAGCCCAAATTAGAATTATTAGAGACTGGCAGAAGGATGATCGTAACCCTTGGAGATCAATGGACAGAGCGGTGGTGGGGGGGACAACTGGAGGGAATGCTTTGGAAGCCAAGGGCAGATAGAACCCCTCAAATGTATGCAAGCGATATTACATCGACTGTGGGGGAAGCGTGGGACTCGGCAGTGAAGGGATCCCATATCACCACATTCCCCTCCCCATATACCCCTATATTTGAAAACCCACAATTTACCCCAGGTTGTAAGAACATTGGTTTCGATGCATGGTATCAGGGTGGATGTTGGATGCTACGGGACATGTATCAGGGCGGTACAGTTAAGGATTTTAAGAGGTGCAAGCGGGACTTTAGGCTAGATGAGCGACACAGATATGGGTATATACAATTGCGACATTGGCTGTCCCACTCAGAGATGCGTCAAGCAGGCACAAGATTGCTAACGCCCTTCGAGAAATATTTGGATATGCATTCGGGGGATAGGGGCTTGACGGCGTCCATTTATAAACATATAAAGGAAGGGGAAGATCCCCCGCCCAGGAAATACATGAAGAAGTGGCAGTTAGACACGGGGCACATATCGGGGATCCAGAATGGCAACATTTGTGGGCTCAAATACCAAAATGCGGGAGATCTGGCTAAAGTTGATGGTCCAATGGCATCTAACCCCAGTTAGACTAAATAAGATCTACCCGCTGTCATCCCAGGGTCGCTGGAGAGAATGTGGGGGAATTGGCACATGGTCTCACATATGGTGGGAATGTCCAAAATTAGATATGTTCTGGGGTCATATTCGGCAGGCTGTGGTTCACACTCTGGGGAATGTGGGGGGCAAGACTCGAGGCCTAGACATGATAGGCTTGGGCAGAGTTTTGGAAGATATTCCCACCAAGTCCCATTGCAAGGTTTATGTTATAATGATGATGTTGGCGGCCCTGGTGCTGGCGCGTCGATGGAAGTCTAAAGAACCCCCAAAAGAACACGAATGGGTGTCCAAAATGTGGTCGTTGCTAGCTATGGAGTGGCTCACTTATTCAATACAAGGGGACCATATGAAATTTAGGTCGGATTGGGCCAATTTGATAAACTATCTAAAGGAGGGGGCACACAGAACATGGTGCCCGAAGTCGATGATGCTGCTTGGAATTGTAGAAACTCAGGAAGAGTCCGAATTGTAAGCGGAGCGCCCTGAGAGCGATTGGGAAACGAGAACAAGTTGAGTTGATTCTCCTGGTTCGGGGGGGAAGAGGTTGGAGGAGGGAGAGGGGGGGTGAGTTTTTTTAAAAAGTTGAATGTTGTTCTGAACATAAGAAATGCAAATAAAAATTAAGTTGAAAAAAAAGAACATTCAACCTTTCCCAACAGAGGCTAACATGGCTACTATTGCTCCTCCAGTCATCTTACCAAGGCTGGATTACTGTAACGTGCTGCTCCCTGGAGCTAGCATTACCTGTGTAAAGAGGTGTCAGCGGATACAGAATGACACCATGCAAATTGTTAAAAGGATCCCGTTGAAGGAGCATGTCTCCAACGACAGTAAAAACCTGCACTGGCTGTCTTTACAGGATTTTATCAATTCCAAAGCATGCACCATCGTTCACCGATGCCTGTATGGCAACGCCCCCTTCCACCTCAAAACAGCGATAACTTGCTATGCCCCCAGTAGACGATTGAGCTCAGCGGACATGGCCCTGACCTCCTGCCCTGCTTTCAAATGCACCAGGGGGATGGGCTGATCTTTCCCATTCGGTGCCGCCCAATTTTGGAACTCTCTCCCTGAGAACCTAAGGCAGGAAACAAACTTTTACGTTTCAGGAAAATGTTGAATACAACATTTTTCAAATAAATCAATCCCTTCCTACCTGACACTACCTGTTGTCTTGTGTCTCTTTCTATGTTTTAGCTTTTGTTGCTGTGTTTATGTGCACCCCGATGCCTTCGGGCTGCCGGCGCGTTAGAAATGTATAAATAAAACAAATAAATAATATTCTAATCCAATAATGGTTTATTTGCCAATACTACAGATATTGGCTTAAGACCACATTCCCACCGCAGACTAGCAATGGGTGCTCCTTTTGGTTGCATGAGTATGGCTCTTAATTTTTTTTGGGACAAACAGTGGTTGTTCCCAAAAGGGTTTTGGAACTCCCGTCCCCTGCACACTATCAAATATCTGTAAATACAGATCAATAACTTAGTGGAGTTTAGATATTCGTTCTGCACATTGTTTTAGGAAACATTTTTCATAAGGTGACTATAGTAGATAGTTTATGTGGTAAATAACCATTTTCATAGACAAAAGTTTTTAAACAAATTTACAAGTATTTTATTGTACAAAATACATGGTGGTGCCCAACGCGTTTCGAGTTTTCCACTCTTCTTCAGGGGCAATGGCACAATTTTTAAATTTTTCTTTTGTTTGGCAGCATTATATGCAGTACCCTTTGGGAACACCACACACAATTAAGACTACAAATGTCGGTACAATTTCACCTTTGGTACAAGCCTGTACTACACAGTTAAAGTGGTAGCAGTAGTGGAGCAGCCAGACTTATCTCAAGAGTAAGTGAGCAGTATCAAATAGTTACACATAGGACAGCAATTACTATTATTCAGGCAAACACTGACTCAAGGTTTTCAAGTAAAAGAATATACATTTATTTCACTCTTCAGTTGTATAACATTGCACTATTATAAGCAGTCTAAAAATCACACTCTTATTACACCACACCACTTCCCTTAAATTCCAGACAAGTGAGGGAAAGACAAAAGTTAACAGAAATGGATCCACACCAACAGGGAAGTACTCAGGGCAAGCGAACAAGAGAGACTACAATGATAAAATCAGATATGAAATGCTGAGGGCCAAAGTCAATGGTTCAAAAGTCTTTTGCTCAAGATAATACAGTTCACGGTAGTTTGCGGTAAAGTTTGTGGCACGGTTTCGAAAACGAGGTTGGTTGGTAGAAAAGTTAGTTCAAAGAGAAGAGAAGGACAAGCCCTCCGATTGGAGAAAGATTTCAAACACTTTCACTGCAGCTGAATGAAACGCACAACCGGATTTTCACAGTTCCTTAAAATGGAGAAGGAGAAGTTCCTGGTAGTTCCTGTAGGCTCACAGTTCCTGAAGCGACTGTCGGACTGATCAGAAGTAGGAAGACTGGAGGGTCCTGCGCTACCCAGGGAAGAAACCAGCAGCAGAGCAAAGCAACAAATAAAAGGTGCACTCCTTAAAACCCAAGCAGGGTCGGACCTTCCTGGATATCCGGCCAACTGTAGCTCTGTACAGTGAATTCGACCAGAGCAGGGGTCCTGGCTTGCAGTTTGGGTGAACTGATTGGTCCCACCAACTCAAGGGAAGAAGTTTCCTGGAGGATCTTCTCTGTTGTCAGATTCTGGAGATTCGGACCTGCAGCAGGGCTTCACTGGGCGGTTCAGTCGTTGTAGGGGTCCTCTTCATCCAGTTCCTTGTTGGTTCTTTAATTCCAGTGGCGACTCTGCTCTTCCAGTCCCAGAGACTTGCTTTTTATACGGTTTTCCCCCAATTCATACAGCCTGGCTGTCAATCACACAGCAGGGTGGCTGGCCTGGCAAGGCCAGTCCCCTTAGCCAATCAGATAGGAGTGTGACTTGGGTTACCAAGGGAACCCATGGCAGGAGTCCTAAAACCCCTCCCTCACATCCTGCCTACACAGACTCTCAGGCGCCTAAAGGAGGGCTTCTGTGTGGAAGCCCGCGAAAAAGAGATGAACAAAGGGACCAAACCTGGTTTGGCACGCAGAGTAAAACACGAGAAAGACTTTAACAAAAAGAAATTGGGAATAAATCTGGCCTGAGTCAAAATAAAATGTATTTGGTCAAGCTGGTTTATGTTTGAGGCTAATATAATGGCCTAAAACATTACCACGTTCATATAAGATAATCGCGGTAGTAAAGTTAGGGTAGATACCACTGCCACCAGCCAAATCTTAATGTAAAGGGAGCGAAACAATGCCCCAAGAGGCACAGACAAAAAGGGACACGAATTAACCCTTTCCAATACTCCATGGAAGATGGGTCTGTGGTTTAAAGTGACTAGGGTTAGTTAATGGCAACTTTACCCTTTTCTGGGGGGCGGTAGTCAGCCCCAGAAAATGGAATCGGTGTCACTGCACTGAAGGTGCTGTGTAACACACAGGACAAATATGGTGCCCTGGAGTAGGCTCCAGTGCCCAAGATCACACAAAAAGTAGAAACACACATAGCAAAACACATGGAAGAGTGGGAAAAAAGGCTCACACTCTTACCAGGTGAAAAAAATAAATCCTAGAAATCCAGCAAAGCTGCTGAGGGACTCAGTAGGTAAGGAAAATCAACCATTTATGAGATTTCTCCCTAACACCTTTCCTTCCCCAATTTTGGTGGGTCGAGACTACAGACTAACAGGCCTTTGATAATTACATCAATATATATATATACAAAATAGGAGGGGGGCCAGCACACACCTCTGGCGAACCCCGTTCTCTACCACAAAAAGTTCTGCTGTCTCCACTCCCTTATAAATGCCATATCATATCATATCATATCCCCTCCCAATCCCCACCTTACTGATGCCCTGTTGCCAGAGTATAGGGACTGGATGTTAGTCAAAAGATACCCTCCGACACCCTTGTTTCTTAAAACCGACCATAGTTTACTGTGTGAAACAAGATAGAACGCAGTCAGGATACATACTTTGTCAGGATCACACTTAATCTGAAGCACTGATTGAAAGTACTAATCCCAGTTTGAAACCCAGTTTGACCATCTTGAAGATGGGACAAAAACACCTTGGCATAAACCTTACCCACAGCTTCCAAGAAGGAGATAGGCCTATAATTACCCAGATGCTTCCTATATCCCTTCTTGAATATAAGTAGGATTGTTGCCTCCTGCCAGAATTGAGGGACATTTCCAGACCTTGCTTAATCAAACACGCATGCCAACAATGGAGCCCATATACTGATCTCATCATTAAGCAAATCAATTGGTACTCCATCTGGGCCCCACACTGTTCAACTGCCCAACTCTTTATGGCCACCTCCACCTCAGAAAATGTGAATAATAAACAATCCGTGCCAGGTTACTCGGTGCTAATGCACTGCAATACTATGTTGGTCTCTCCTTGGCCTCTTTTACAGAGGTTACTAAAGAGATGGAAGCAATCATTGGGGGATATATGGCTAGGGGCTGGCACAACAGAGGTAAGATCTCTTCCTCCTATAATTTTCCTAAAACTAGTCTGGTTGCCACTTACACAATTTAACAACAGTTCTTTCATTTGCTATTAACATACTCTGCTTTCCTTGGAAAACAGTACCTTATATTTGGACCACAGGTGTCTGAGGTGGGGTTTGTCAATCAAAACTGTGTTTTTGAAATAGGAAACCGATCTTGCTTTACCTTCTGACATTCTTCATCAAACAATCCCCTTTTCCCAGTGTAATGTTTCTAGTTTTCCTCACCGTTTTGGTAAAGAGCGGTTGCAAAGGCCTCATCATATCCTTGTATAGGTACCCAATTGTGGATATAGGACCATCAGCCAAACAAATACCTGCTACATTTTGGTCTATACATGCATAGAGGCTAGGCTTAACCTCTAACAGATATTATCATCATCAACACACTTTTTTCAGTGTTTGAGTCATGAAAGTATTGCAAGACAGGTCAAAAGCATCACACATAATTAAAACATAAAACATTTTAGCTATAATCAAATTAAAGGGGAAGTTTGCTCAAATATTGTATTGTCCCGATTGTTCGGGCATGTATTTTTAAGCATGCTGTAAACAATCTTAAACATTTTCCTATGCATCTTACCTCAGTTTTCCTCACTTTTACACATGCGAAAACAACGTATTGGGCACAGCCACCTTGTGCTAATCTCATCCGTTGATGCATCACCCAAAATTCAAGTGCCCTCGTGGCAAGAATACAGATCACCGAGCCCTCAGACTGACATCACTGGTCCAAACTATTTGCTCCACCTATTTTAATGATGTTCGTGGTCAGCGTAGTCAATGTGCCCCATCATCCCCCATGCCTTAACGTTGCTTAAATCAGAACCAGGAAGATAAACACACACATCCTCTCATAGCGTGTAACTTTTTTTTCTTGTCCCAAACAGGAGAGCAAAACATTTATTTTTAAGAAAACGTCAATAGTCTGCAATTTAACAAGTGCTTTTGTTGTGCAAAGACGCTCACAAGAGAATATTAAGTCCACGAAATGAACAATATCTTTTTGCAATACAAGTTATTGCTAGCGAACATCGCATGATTTAAATGTTCTTTATAACTTCCTCATGATATGCTGATCGCGATCGGCGATCAATCAATCCCTGTGCTCCAATTATTGTGTGTGCTTATGTTACACCAGAAAAACTTTCTAATGACGCACATGGTGTTCCGTTTGTGAGAATATATGGATTGTTTGCAATTTCATGCCAAAGATTTTGTTTCAGCACGTTATTTCCTAATCAATGCTGACAGGTTGCTCCTTATTGCTGGTACAGATTGGTCCCTGTCGGTCGTCCCACATTACGGTTATCAAATAATATCCACCAATGTTGATTGAAGAATCCATCCGACGGTAGCTGGAAACTATGGCATGTGCAGAACGGTACAATATAGCTGTGTAGATAACAGAATAAAAGAATACATTATAGTAGCCGTTCTGTAATCGAATATAACAAGTTACCATATAATTCGGAACCAGATGAAACCTAATCATAAACACAAACCACACAGAATGAACACAGACATGACAACATGGGGGAGCAGTTGAGACCACGATGTGCATGAAAGTTTAACGCTGTGAAGTAGGTATAGGTCCCAATGGGATGCAGAATCAGATGCGCCTGCTTCACATAGGGGACCCAACCAGAAAATAAGGACAGGGATAGTAACGTTTTCTGTTGAACCACAGACAGATGGCATTATAATAGGAGGAGTAAGATTAGTGATCAAAAAGAGAACCAAGTGCCATGGAAAAGGATCAGCCCCCGTCTGTCCCCCAACCTGGACTTTATGGTGCAGAAGGATGCAATGGTGACAGCTCACCAGGGTATCCCACGGGACAAAGTGGTGTAGTTATTATTAGCCTGCATACAGCTTGTAGTTGTGGGTCTTCGACGAATAATCATCACAATATGGTCCATCTAACAGCCTATAACTCTGCACAGAATATATTGGTGTGCAAGGCCAGTAAGCAACACATTCGAAAAAATTATACCTCTATTGACACCTTTTAAAACTATACACAAAGAACAATCATTACTAGACAGATAAACAAACCACGAGTTACGCAACTCGTTTTTTATAGTGTGCGGTATAAATATCATTCAACATAACATAATGAACTGTGTCAATTCTTTTGGTCAAATCACAAATTTGCACGCTGCTGAATTAGTCATTATGCATACAGCACACGTGATGTTTTTAATCACACAAATATTCTGTATAGTTCAGATTACATAATTTCAGGAAGTTCCATTGTCTCGATGTCACGGTGAGTAACCGCTCCGAAAAACAGGTCGCAGAAATGGATATTGCATTTTTGTATGTCCACTTTCAATATAGTAAATGTCATAATTATTTTGTGGGTATTCAAAACAGTCGGGGTCATCGCGAGTTGGGCGCAAGCCCTTAAATGCGGCGGTAACGCTATTACTGCTGCATTTAAGGGTCTGCCAAATGACCAGTCTGGCAGCATTTACCCCAGCTGCAAGCTGTGTTTTTGCTCCTTTAATAGCAAATCGTCCTGCGGTACTAACGGTGGTGGACAATTGGCCCCAAAGTAGGCATACTGAAGTCGAGATCTAGACCAAATTCGTCAGTTAATTGCGTTGATGCTTTAATCTCTGTTGATTCAGGCAGTGATATTTCCGCATGCATTGGAGAAACAGGAAACATTGGAATGTTTGGTGGGTGGAACATTTTTAGAGGGTGTAGATTGTGTCAAAGGGTCTGCAAGCAATTGCAATGCTTTTTCATTGTCTTTAGTGTCATCTGGGTGATTTTCCACAAAGTAGCAATGGTCCATGGTAACTTTGTATGGTTTGCAGGTGAGATTCCATTAATTTTCCGCCCACTGGACATATGCATAATGAGTCAGAATATTGACTGGACCACGATGTGCCTCAAATAGTAGTTGGTCCATTGTGAAATCTGTTCAGCAAGCAACATCTTTGGTTTCAGTTGATGCCTGAGTCTTTACACTCTTCTTCCTTCTGGGTCTCTAACAGATTTATAGAAAAACATGCTCAATGTGCAGCACACATACAGAAGACACAATTATCCAACTAAAAACATAATAGGACTAAAACATTGGCTTAAAAGCTTCTCCAAAACAAACTGGTTTGTTCTTTACCCTTGTTTACTTAATTTGCTTCAAAACTGTGGACTTCGCTGTGCTGACCGCAACATCAAGCAGAAAAAAGAAAATGTTTATATGACATTTCTTTTTGACTGAAGCAAACATATGTACATATCTAAAAATAGAACCAACTTGACGGATATTATAAAAATGTAATCCCAATGCAATTTGATGCTCAATTGTATTTCATATTAATTTATGTATACCTCTGGTCAATGCACCTCTTCAAATTCGACATCTTCAGTAGATTCCTTGTAGAGACGAGTCATACAAAAAAGTTAAATGTCTATCGAACTTAAATGTGAAATCTTTCATCGCACAGAGCACTTCCTTACAAAGTAGTTTAAAATGATTGTAAACCTTATACTATACGGTTTGTTGTTGTAACACAAATAGAACACTGGTATGAATGTACCCTCGAAAACTGTGTACATTATTTGATCATAATGTACATGTCAGATTTCACCTGATAACCTTCCGAGATGACTCATGGACTTGATATGAAATCACCCTGAAAAACATAGTGATTGTAATGTTCCCTTCAAAAGTAGTTTGCTTTGTAGTGTTTCCTTTTAAATCTATTATTCACTAGGTAGGTAGTGTTATGTTAGAACCATAATCTGAAATGTTTGAAATTGTACAAGGTTACATGCATTTCAGTCTCAAAGTATATCCTTTGTAGTGTTTACTTTTGTTGAAGTAAGGAAACTGTAAGTACGCGTACCTCATACTCTGGACCTGTTGCAAATGAGGAAGTGATTGTAGTCGAAGTTACACCATCCCCCTATAACATTTTAATCCGGATGTAAAAGCAAAATTGAACTAAAAACATGAGATGCAGACAATGGTACATACTGAGAGACACCCATACATGCCACTTTGTGTAAATAACTAATACTATACATAATAATTGTTCTGATCTTGATGGTTGTGCAGATTATTGTACCTCTGTCCCCAAGTACCGCACAGACAGAAAGGATACACTGCCTGTGCAATCTTTGAGGCCACAGGTGTGTTGAGCCGTCAATCAGGTAGCAGGAACGCCGGAAGGACCCCTGACCGCTGCAAGGCAATGGTTAATGGTTAAACAAGAGCAGTGCAATTGGTACGGGTAACAGGTAACAATCAGTATTAAAGGCTTACCCAGGAGTGTTGTAAGTGGGGTCCTAAACGTGGTGAGACCCACAGATTGCTGATGATGGTGAAAGAGGCGTTCAGCACGACTCGTAGGTGATTCACACCTGGGTCTGATGTAGATGGACCAGTAAGGCAAGAATTTCAAAACCAAGTTCCAAGATTCTAGGTTCAGAGAGGATAATCCAAAGGCAGTCCAAGAGAGAGTTCCAAGGTCAAGGAGCCGGGGAAACAAGGCAGAATCCAAGAGACAGAAATCCGAGGGGCAGGCAAAACAAATCCGAAGAACAGTCCAAGGTCACAAAGTCCGTGATCATAAACAGGTAAACCAGAGCGCTAAACAATCCTCAAGAGATCAGCTGTGAAGTGCTGTACCCACGTTGCCAAGATGCTTTTAAACTGATTAAGTAGTCACGTGATGTGTCCCATGGACGTGTGAGACGTGACGTGATCATGTGGTCACGGGACGCCGGATGTTCGGGGTTGCCGTGGGGGTCTCCGTGAGCGTGACCAGCCGTGAGTGCGCTTCCATGTCAACTGCCAGTGAAACAAAGGACGGTAGACGCCGGGGCTACAGGCTGGTGTCCTCCTATGCCAGGCAAACTGCTGGGTCTTTCTATGTGCCAGGACTGCTCTTGTGGTTAGGTGTGGTGTGGGGTGTGTGATCGTGTGATTCTTAATGGGTCGAGCAACGGGAGACGTGACAGAGCCCCCCCTCAAAGGCCCATGACCCCGTGGGCTGGACGGGTTATCCCGATGAAAGCGAGCAACCAGACGCGGGGCATGGACGTCACGGGAGGGAACCCAGGATCGTTCTTCAGGGCCATACCCCAACCAGTCAACCAGATACTGGAGGCGACCCCTGCAGAGACGAGAACCCAGAATAGAACTGACCTCATACGTATCCGGGGAGGACACAGAAACAGGGGCAGGAGATTGGACCATCCGGGTGGTAGAAAGACAAGGCTTGAGTAGAGAAGTGTGGAACACTGGGTGGATACGCCAGGTAGAGGGAATAGAGAGCCGTAGGGCTACCGGCTTCAGAACATGTGAAATCTTGTAGGGACCGAAAAATCGGGGCAACAGTTTCCGGCAACCAGGGATCCGCAAATGGCAAGTCGATAGCCAAACACGGTCCCCAACCCGATAAACAGGAGCCGCCACCCGTTTCTTGTCGGCCTTGGTCTTCATAGAGGCCTGGGCTTCCCGCAAATGGACCAGTGTCTGGGCATGGATAGAGTTCAGATCACGAGCACAGAAATTGGCGGCGGGAGTGGAGGATGAAGAAAAATCGGGGAGGGGGAGAGAACGAGGGTGCTGCCCATAGAGTGAATAGAAGGGGGAGAACCCGGTGGAGGAATGCCAGGCATTGCTGTATGCGAATTCGGCCAAATGGAGCAGGTTCAGCCATGTATCCTGATACTGAAGGGTCAGGCAGTGCAGGTACTGTTCGAGGGCCTGGTTCACCCTCTCGGTTTGGCCATCGCTCTCCGGGTGGTAGGCTGAGGAGAAGCAGGCATCAATGCCAACGATCTTGGTAAGGGCCTGCCAAAAACGGGATGTGAACTGCGGACCGCGATCGGATACAATGACTTGTGGAAGACCAAAAAGGCAGAAGATCGACTTGAAGAATAGTTGGGCCAAAGCAGGGGCTGAGGGACTCCCACGACAAGGAATGAAACGGGCCATCTTTGTGTAGGAATCAACCACCACCCAGATGGAGCCGTAAGCTTGTCTGCGAGGCAAATCTGTAATGAGGTTTATAGAGACCATATGCCATGGTCTGGGAGGAATAGGTAAGGGCTGAAGGAAACCCATGGGTCCACCCCTGCGTGTCTTCCACTGGGCACAGATGGAGCAAGTGTTTACATAATGTTGAACATCATGCCTCATAGATGGCCACCAACACCATCGCTTTAGTAACTCCAAGGTGCGGTGCTGTCCAGGGTGCCCATTGATGGCCGCGTCGTGGGACCAAGCAAGTGCCTGGTTACGTACATCGCTAGTGGGGAGGAATAGCTTATCTTGTATGAAAGGTAACCCTTCCTGGAGTAACAAATCCCATTCTGCTAGTGCTTGTGGATGGTGTGAAACCCACTGTCAGATGAGAGTTAGCATGGAGGGAGGAGGAGTACACATGCATATGACATGACCTTCGTTTAGAAGAGTATCTGGGTATAGGGGCAAAGAATCCCCTCCGGGCGAGCGGGATAAAGCATCGGCCTTACCATGTGAAAGCCCTGGTCTATGTTTGACCACAAAGTCATAGGCGGCAAAAAACAGGTGCCAACACACTTGTCTGCTGTTCAAGCACTTAAGGGAGGCCAGATCCTGCAGGTTTTTGTGATCTGTGTAAACCACGGTTTGATGTTTGGCCCCAATGAGATGGTGTCGCCAAGTCAGTAGTGCATCATTTATGGCCAGTAACTCCTTCTCAGTGACTGTGTAGTCGGACTCGGAAGGTGTGAATTTCCTTGAGTGGAATGCTACGGGGTGCAACTGACCCGTGGAGGGACAGGGTTGGGAGAGTACTGTGCCTAATGCAAAGGAAGAGGCATCGGCCTCCACAACAAAGGGGAGTTCGGGTCGGGATGCTGTAGTACAGGAGCTGTGGTGAATCTAGCTTTGAGTGTCTCAAAAGAACGCTTGATGTTCTGAGGTCCAACAAAACTGGACCCGAGCACTGGTCAAAGCAGTCAGTGGTGAAACAATGGATGAAAAACCGGCAATAAAATGCTGATAAAAGTTGGCAAAACCCAGAAACGACTGGAGCTGTTTGAGACAGGTTGGAGCGGGCCAGTCGATGATGGCACGGACTTTGGACATGTTCATGGATAGACCTCCAGGTGTAATAAGAAAGCCTAGGAACTCTACTTCCCTAGTATGAAACACACATTTCTCAGGTTTGCTGTACAAGGAATGTCTTTTTAGCTGAGTTAGGACTTCTGTGACATGGCCTATGTGTTGCTCCAGTGAGGACGAAAATATCAATATATCGTCTAGGTAGGCCACAACAAAAACGTCTAAGACGTCAGAGAATACTTCGTTAACAAAGCATTGGAACGTAGCAGGAGCATTGCAGAGACCGAAAGGCATTACAGTATACTCGAACAGCCCTTGTCGAGTACAAAATGCCGTCTTCCACTCCTCTCCGCTACGCATACGAACCAAGTTGTACGCCCCCCGAAGATCCAATTTAGTAAAGATGGATGCCTTGGTCAATCGGTCTAGAAGTGTGGAGATGAGGGGTAAGGGATACCGATTCTTGATGGTAACAGCGTTCAAACGTCTGTAATCAACACAGGGATGCAAGTCACCCTCCTTCTTGGGCACGAAAAAGATCGGACTAGCAGCTGGAGAGCTAGAGGGTCGTATGTGACCTAAGCGTAGAGCTTGTTGGATGTATTCCTTGAGTGCCAACTCTTCCGTGTAAGAGGATTCAATTCAACACTACAGCTAAGTCAATGCCTAGTCTGGGATACTGAATGGAAACCCTTATTGATATATCTTTATGTCCAGTTCATGAGTTCTGTTAGGAAAGATTTCGTAATTGTAGGTGATTTTCCTTCCATGTGGCAACCCCTAAACTTTTTGCTGTTGTTTTTCACCTTGTTCTTGACTTTGCCAGAGAAGTGCAGCCTTCTGCCGCACTCCTCTGGGCTTTCGCTCCTTTCTTACGGGGAAACTGACATGCCCTTAAGACAGTCAGTACCGGGGAACGCTGTTTCCCGTAGTTTCTTTTATCATGTTGCGGCTTTCGTGCAACATGACACAAGAGGGCACTGTAAGCTAAGTTACAGCTCTCTTGGGTCTCTAGCCTTCTACAGGCCCTAGATACTTGTTTAGGATTGTATTTGATCGGTGCAAGTCATTCAGGGACTGGAATGGTGGCAGCGATCGTTTTGTGTATTTTGAGCTCCTTTTGGCGTTCTAAGCGCGTTTTTCGCGCTGAACCCAAAATGGTGGCCTGGCTCCCAAAATGGCCAGACCACGAGGCTCCTTTGTCCTGTCCCCTGACCGTCTTGCTCCCTTCACCTTCCCCAGGTCGGGCGACCCGGGGCCTTCCTTATTTGGGCATGTACTTTCCCGCAAAACACAGATGCGTTCGCGGGCTTCTACATGTCTTTTGTGTGCCTCCAGGGTGTGGGCTGGGATGTCTGGTCCCAATACACATCCTGGGTGCCAGAGAGTCTAGGGTGGTATGAATGCCTGGGATCACCGTGGTCCGTGATTGGTCCACGAATGGTGTGTGTGTTGATGAGCGGATCTCCCATTGGCTCCCCTACGTTTTGGCGCGAAGGGAACCGTGGATAAGAGGGGGCTGGAAACACCACTACCATGTCGATCTCCTGAGTTCTCACGAACGAAGGAATACAGGAGCCAAGTATCCTGCAACCACGAGGCTGGACTGAGGAATCGCTGGTGACCCGCTGAAGGACTCCTCGTTTGCACTGCTGTCGTCCTGTGAAACCCTTTCCTCCTTTGATCGAACCAGAAGGCCTGTACTGGTGCTTCGACCTTTGGAATAGCAGGAACAGCTATTCTCGGCGACTTCATCATCTCCTGCCAGTAAACCTTCGGAAGCGTCTCTGGGCCATCCAGTTGACTGACCAGCTTACCCGGGAGTCCTGCGCTGTAACCGCCGCCAGGTTGTGTAGTATTTCGAGTCCTTGTCACTCTCACACGCTTCGTACACTTGGCGTTCCCAAGTCTGAAGTGAGCAGTGTACATTTGGCTCAGATACACACGGCCGCTCCGTTGCCCTGGTGTGGTGACAAAACTGTGCAGGTTTCTTCGATTGGGACGTCTTTTTTCTCTACACGACGACGAGGCATTCCCGGCTCTTCTGAACCTGCCAGCTGCTGAAACTAACGTGGAGAAGCCTGGGTCTGCTTGCATCGGGGACCGGTGAGTAGTATAGCTAGGATCTGGTCGCCCTCCTGCAGTAGCCCATTGCTTTTCCCCGCTGTGTAAAAACAGCACCCTTTTGTCCGTACTCGCGCTCTGCTTCTGCTCACTGTGGAGGCTGCGCTTGAGTCGCGGAACCTGTTCTTCTTCTGTTGTGCACTAACCCGAACGGCCTGACTTCCTCCGAAGAGCTTCTCCTTTTGCCCTTTGGCACCAGCGTGTGCAGGTACTTTGAGCACAAGGCTCCACTCTTCGCAGGGCTCGGACTTCCATCTAGTTAGGTGCCTCTGAAGGCGAACTGAGTCTAAAGCATTATCGCACTGCCTGTTTTCCTTCCCTTTCAGGTGGACTACACATTTCGTGCATATAACGCTTGCGACTGTCGTATTTGTATGTATATTGTGTTGATATGGTATGCGTTGACTTAGTATTGTGATATTGTGATTTTCTCGCTACTGTCATTATTTTAAAGGCCTTAAAATAAATGTGTATATATTTTTGATATAACAACTGTTTGGAGTAGTTTGTAAGCGCTCTTGCTTTGTGTGCTCATTGCGGGCTTTCAGTCACCCTCACCCCTCTTGAGACCTAGTCTTGACCGCCGCGATCGCTACCTTGATTGGTCTGGCTCGTCCAGAGGTTACCCTGTTCCAAGTAATTAGGTTGGCCTTCTGAACTTCTGCGCCACCAGGACAGAGTTCAGAAATCCATCTTAACAAGTTCTGGATGACTACCCCTATATAACACCCCTCTCTTAGAATCCCCTTGACCCCACTGAGCCAAGAAGTAGTTCTGTTTTGCAAGTTTAAAAGGTTTATTTGAGAAATAAAACAAAATATAGATACCACGCTTTTATAATAATTAATAATCAATATCGCCCTTATAAATATAATGTTAATCAACAATGGGTAATCTGACACTAGCACACTTCTTTATAATCAAAGAGGAGTTGGTGTAGGATGGATAAGGCAGCGAAAATACTTTTATGATTTCAAGGGAAAAGCAATGAGGAATAAAATGCAGTACAGAAATACTTGATATGATTTTAGAAAAAGATAAGATAATCACTTTTTCTCTGGCAATTCACCCCCCTCCCCTATGCAATGTAAGAAATGGAAGGAGATGGAAAGAGGAGCACACAGTTCTCAGGAATGCAATCAAAGACAATACGAAATTCAATTCCCACCCCAGCAAGCTTAGAGAAAACAGGTATGAGTTTTAAAACACAGGCCCAAGTGCTTTGAATGTGGTGGCAATGAAGTGAGAAATATGCTGAAAATCCTTTTAATTCCCTTTAGGAGGTTCAGGGTGAGTGAGAGATACTTGGGATGAGCTCAGGCTCACTTTAGCAATGATTCAGGGATGGTTATTAAGAGGCAAACAATTTTTTTGCAAAGGAAAGGAAAAAGCTGCTATCTTTTTACAGGTAAAGAAATCAGGCCAAATCGCAAATCGCGCCAAAATTCGCGAGTGCATGAATTGTGATTACGGCACAAGTATAAGGAGTAGCAAGTCGGTTCTAGGTTCGTTGAAAGATTCTAAGCTTTCAGAGGAAAGTTAAACCAAGTTCCTATCCCAAACGGTTCCTGAGATACGGACGATTAAATAAAGGTAGATTTTCGGATTTAAAGTAAAACTCAAAATGACAGGTGACAGCTTGCAGCTGCAGAATTGACAGGTGACAGTTGTGCAGCTTTAAAAATGACAGGTGACACGATTTCTAGGAGGCAGTTCTACTTAGTTTAAAATAGTTTGGATTAGATTATTTTAACTAAGAGATTGGTTCTGCACAGTTCTGCTAGGTACTCACAATATAAATTTGAAATAGGCCTCGCCACGGATCTGGTCAGGTTTTGGACTGGACTCCGGTTCTGGTCTCGGCACTTCACAGTGATCTGGGTCAACTCTGCTCTGCTGGTCTAGCCTCTCTGGATTCTGGATGTAACACTGCTTTCTGGGTACTGCTACAGGTTCTGGAGATTGATGGATTTGAAGTCTGGATCTCTGGATGTGAAGTTGTCGGTCAGCATGCTCCGCAGCAAATGGAATTGAATGTCTCTACCTGTCCCAGCAGTCTCTTTTTATGTGTTTTGAAAATGGGTGTGTGCCTGGGCCTAGTTAAGCCTGCCCCTCTCTACTTGTCATTGGCCCAATTCTCCCCTCTCCCATGATTGGGGGAAGGAAATGTGAGTCAGAGTGATGCTGTAGGTTTATGGGTCAGAGGATCCTCCCCTGGTCAGTTTGCCCACAAATCTATATTTGATTCAAATACATCCTTCCCAGATATACAATTTGTTGAAATTACATGTGCACATTATATATTCCTTATGGTCCATGCTTGTCCGCCTCTGATCTTCCTGGGGGCTTGCATTCAAAAATGACAACATTTTGAACTTTTTAACTGGTTTTGCAATATCGGGCATTTTCCCAAAATTAACATGCAGACATTTGGAGTGAGACCCTATTTTCCGCTAGCAACCCCACAGAATACACCACAGGGTCCTAACGCCTCTCAACATGTTCACAGAAAAATCACAAAAATAATGATATTACTTATATAATTCTGACAAGTCCGCACTATGAGTTATCTATCTTTTTAAAATTATGCCCTGGTCAAAAAGGGGTGTGGCTTCCCACATCACAGGGTGGAATAACTGGTTTATCCACTTCCCCCAAGCTCAGCTGCTAGCAGAGGCACTGCCCCTCCCAGTTTCCCCTAAGAGGAAGCCACTTTTACGACGCCCCCAATATAACATTTGCCTGAGTCCAGGACAGGCCTTTGTTCAACTCCCTGTAGTCCCCAGCTGCTCCACCCCTAATCTAATCAGAGAGGTGACAACTCCTTTTGGCAAGGGGGAGAGTGGCTGAACAGGTTTCAACTCCTGTCGGGGGTAGTTGTCAGGCAGAATCCAGTTTCATTAAGCCAGTTTTCAGCTAAATGTCACTTTTTGTTCCCAGTTTTCTACATTCAAATCAAACTGACAATTTTTACATATACATTAAATAATTACTTCCTTCAAGTCATTTCAGAATATAGTTTTACATTGTATCCACCTCTTAGCAAGTCTTTCCTTGGTCTGGTTTTGTTTAATTTGTTCAGTTTTACACAAAAGTCTGGTGGTTTTAAAACGCCGGCTTTCTGATAGTGGTGAGTACTGGTAATGCAACCATTTTTGGGATTAAGAAAATGAATTCCCCACAGTTCTGAGTTGCTTTTTATTTGCAATCAGCATTGCCATTCCCAATGGTTTCAGGCTACTGTGTGTGTAGCCCAATGGTGGTTAGGCAGTGCCCTCCTGTGCTCACAACATAGGCAAAAATGGGTGGCAGCCTATTCTTCATGTTTTCCCTGTGCACTCTCTGGGGAGTTCTGACCATCATGATGTTTTCCATGCCAGTACTGCACAGTTTTCCTATTCTGGCGTGAATGTGGGCGGCGATAGCTCATCCCCACATCCACCCAGTCTATTGATTTAGTTTGTTCTGGGATAGAATAATGGGCGGCGACAGCTCATCCCCACATCTACCCAGTCTATTGATTCAACATGGGTCAAAACCCATGACATCCGATGGAGATAAAGAGTATATCCTGCCCTTTGGTATAATTGCCCCAGGAACCAAATCAATGTGGCAATCATAGGGTAGGTGTGGTGGTAGGCCTTCTGCCGTGACTTTGTCAAACACCTCTCGGAATTCATGATAGACCGCGGGGATCCCAGCTGTAATGGCCCCCACAGTGTGTGGGGCGTTCGTAGATGGATCTGTCTCCTCGAGGCTGGCGGAGGCCATAGTCCCAAGGACAGTGGCCGGGGATGGAATTATAGTGGACTCAATCAAACAGAAGTGTTGGCAAACTTCAGATTCAAATGTGACCTGCCCAGTGCCCCAATTAATCAAGGGATTGTGCTGTTTGAGCCACGGAATGCCTAAAATGATACCGAACTGCGGAGTGGAAATGAGATCAAACGCTAGCGTCTCTTGGTGCGTGCCCTGAATCACCACTGACATGATGGGAGCGGTCTGGTACTCAATGGGACCAGAGACAAGTGAGGTACCATCGACCGCTTGTACCGCGCCGGGTACTTTTTCTTGATCAAGGGTAGATTAAGGTTGTGAGCCAGCGAGATATCAATAAAGCAGCCAGTAGCCCCGGAGTCGATCACAATCTGTACTGAGTGTGCCAAATCTCTGGCTCGTTTCAGCTGGGCCTGGACCGCAATCGGTCTGATGGGACCAAATACAGGTTCATTGGGGGTCAGAGAAGGACTC
Organism: Ambystoma mexicanum; assembly: GCF_040938575.1. Taxonomy (NCBI): domain Eukaryota; kingdom Metazoa; phylum Chordata; class Amphibia; order Caudata; family Ambystomatidae; genus Ambystoma; species Ambystoma mexicanum. The sequence goes on from NC_090930.1 coordinate 1,371,393,676, forward strand.
GCCCGTACCCCCACACTTAGGGGCGAGCCTTCTGAAAACCCGATGTTTTATTTTTAGGGCGGCGGGGACATTCTTTAACATAGTGCCCTAAAGTACCACAACAGAAACAGGCGTTATCAGTTCTACGACGCTCGCGTTCGGCCTGGGTGATGGGACTCCGGATCCCGCCGATTTGCATGGGTTCCGGAGCAGAGACGGACGGGGCTGGGGGTGTCTGATTGGAAAAAGCCGTCTCTGCTCTCCTCTCGGACCTGCGAGCGTCCACCTGTAGAGCCAGGTCCACTAACTCAGTGAAGACTGAGGGGAGAGCCGGTACTACAGAAAGGGCATCTTTCATATTGCTACAGAGACCACGGTAGAACACTATGGCTTTCTTTTCTTCAGGCCACAAGGTTTCTGCAGCCAGTTGATTGAAACGGGTGATGTAATCAATCAGAGTTTGTTTTCCCTGTGTAAGATCAAGCAATTCCAGGTCTCTGGATTGTGCCTTATACCTGGTGTCAAAAACATTTGCCATCTCTGTCACCAGTAGGTGGAAATTGTATAGGGCAGGGTGATCGCTCTCTAGTAATGGGTTCGCCCAAATGGCCGCTACACCTGACAGGTGAGAAAGAAGGAAAGCTGCCTTGGTAACAGAGTCAGGAAAAAGCTGGGGTCTACACAAGAAGTGAAGTTTGCACTGGTTGAGAAGGGTACGATATTTCCTGGGATCCCCCTGATAGCATTCGGGGGCAGCAAGAGGAAAGGAGGTGGGAAGGACCACTGGAGTGGGGACTGTGGGTGCTGTGGGCAGAGGTGGAGCTGGGGGTGTGGGGTCACCAAACTCGGCATCTGCGGGTAAAGGGGCACGAGTGCTTTGTAGGGCGTCGAGTCTATGGTGGATGGCTGTTGTGGCTGAGGCCATGTCGGTCCTAAGGGCCGCAACCGCTTGCATTAGAGCGGCCACAGGGTCCCCGGAGGAGGTATCCATAATCTGGACGGCCAGGAAGGCTTCACAGTCTGTTCTGATCTTGATGGTCGTGCAGATTATTGTACCTCCATCCCCAAGTACCGCACAGACAGAAAGGATACACTGCCTGTGCAATCTTTGATGCCACAGGTGTGTTAAGCCGTCAATCAGGTAGCAGGAACGCCGGAAGGACCCCTGACCGCTGCAAGGCAATGGTTAATGGTTAAACAAGAGCAGTGCAATTGGTATGGGTAACAGGTAACTATCAGTATTAAAGGCTTACCCAGGAGTGTTGTAAGTGGGGTCCTAAACGTGGTGAGAGCCACAGATTGCTGATGATGGTGAAAGAGGCGTTCAGCACGACTCATAGGTGATTCACACCTGGGTCTGATGTAGATGGACCAGTAAGGCAAGAAGTTCAAAACCAAGTTCCAAGATTCTAGGTTCAGAGAGGATAATCCAAAGGCAGTCCAAGAGAGAGTTCCAAGGTCAAGGAGCCGGGGAAACAAGGCGGAATCCAAGAGACAGAAATCCGAGGGGCAGGCAAACCAAATCCGAAGAACAGTCCGAGGTCACAAAGTCCGTGATCATAAACAGGTAAACCAGAGCGCTAAACAATCCTCAAGAGATCAGCTGTGAAGCGCTGTACCCACGTTGCCAAGATGCTTTTAAACTGATTAAGTAGTCACGTGATGTGTCCCATGGACGTGTGAGACGTGACGTGATCATGTGGTCACGGGACGCCGGATGTTCGGGGTTGCCGTGGGGGTCTCCGTGGGCGTGACCAGCCGTGAGTGCGCCTCCATGGCAACTGCCAGCGAAACAAAGGACGGTAGACGCCGGGCCTACAGGCTGGTGTCCTCCTATGCCAGGCAAACTGCTGGGTCTTTCTATGTGCCAGGACTGCTCTTGTGGTTAGGTGTGGTGTGGGGTGTGTGATCGTGTGATTCTTAATGGGTCGAGCAACGGGAGACGTGACAATAATTTTCAATATGTTTAAATTCCAAGCATGACACATGCATGTAATGATCATTCACATATAAAGGACTAGTACAATCTATTTACTTGATAAGTGAGTGAGGTTGATGTTGACTCCAGAAAAGTAATTGATGAATAATCTTGCTCCTTAATTTTCAGTACATTGTGAGAAAAGAGTGCAATGGAAAAGGCACATTAGTATTAGAAATGTGGCCACATCCAACGCTCTAAAATATTACTTTGTGCATGTCGTTTGGGCTCACCATTGGGATACTAGACGTGCCGGTAGTTTCGTCACTGGTGAGGACCTGTGCTTCCATCAGTGAGCTCTACGTAAAGAAGGATATGTCAACCAACACATTTCAAAAACATTAGGTGACTTTTAAAGGGCACTATGGAAGTTTTTACTGAGGGTCAAATTTCACTGATTCACGAAAGCGTGGATAGAGAAAGTAGTCTAAAGTGAAACATTTTAAAAGTTGGGTAATTCTGGTAACTAGGGAAACTTGAGTAATACAACATTGATGGAAATAAACACTGATAACTCTAAACAGTTCGTGAAGTTACGTTTTCAATATACTATTTTAAATAATTGAGAGATCATTGAGAAGACATATTTATAAGGACCACTGTCCTACATACTGTATAAGTAGGGTGTCTGAATGCACATGTAGCTCATCATTTTAGCATGCACATGTAGCTCATCATTTTAGCATACACATCGTAGTGTGGGTTTGAACTGCTATAGTAGATAAGGTGGTGAAACTCATTTTGGACTCAAGAATGTGAGTCTCAGACAGAAATGCACACGGCACATGGTTGCCAATGCACAGAGCACATGCTTAAAATTGCATATTATTTCAGGATGATATTTCAATTGACTGAGTTGCATTGATCTAATACTAATGTATTTACATACTAATCCAATCGCAGTAACATGCCCCTTAATAACATTCAGTGCAAATTAGTCTATGTGGAAAGGGCCTGAAGACAAGTTTAGAAAAAGCATGATGCTTTGTAAAATGGGTATTTAAAGCGTGCAGGCTGAATTTTCGCTGTGCTGTAAGCTGAAATAAGGCATTGTGTGAGCAGGAAGCAAGGAGATGTATCTTCTTGCTCTCCAACAACAAAATCACGTGGTTTTTAGTGGAATGATCTGGTCAAGGGGAAGGATTTTCCTTGATTGACAGAGAGACCCATTAAAAAGGGCTGAGTCAGACATCTTTGGGCAGTGGGAGACAGAGGTGACAGGGCGCTGGCTGGCAGGCATAATCCAGTGCTGGTGACCATTTGATGTTGGAGAAATTCCTTATCTAAGCAATCCTGGGTAGAACAGGCAAGGAGGCTGAGGAAGATTTCCATGCCAAGCTGAGTCCAAAATATCGCCAACACATCTGGGTAAATATTAGTCTAAGTGAGGAATTGCTGGGCTGTCTCATTTTAAGTGCTCAGATATTTATATGTGCATGTAATTCCGAAATTATGTGAATGCCATTGCTGTTTTGTTTTTCTCTTTTCTAAAAGTGTATTTTTTGCCAAGTTCTACTTTTTCAAGGATGGTTGGTAAGACTGGGCTCATCATGTCATACAAAGGCATTGCAATACATTCGCACTGTAACCCAATGTGAGCAAGCCTGTTATCCTGTGTATTTTTACTTTACATTCAAAAAGGGAACCTCACATATTGCTGCATTTAGTCATTTTACTCTATCTGCACACGGAGACGGGTGCATAATAAGAAAAATCTCAAAGTGATGTGACTGTATGTATGAATGTGCAGTGGTTCAAGTGCATTCCTTACAATTGTTGATACCCAGCCAAAAGGGCATATTGTGGCATCGCCTTGGAAGGATCGCTCAGGGGCAATGTGCTCACCTTGATAGCAAGACAACACAGAGCACCACAGGTTCGATCTCCGCATCTGTGCTTAGAAACGTCTGGGTATTAAGCATGTTATAATAACCTATCATGTCATATCGTACATAAGGAAGCATAAACCATTTACCCAGAGTGTACCAAGTCCAGTAATGTGTTGCTCTTAGTGACCCTGGTAAAAACAGTGATTAGGCAATATTCTGAAAATAGTCTAACCACGGCAGAAGTACCCAACAAGTTACCACATATACCACTATAAATAAAAAAAACACAAAGCAATAGGCATAACCCCAAATATATCCAACAATACCAACACACATAACAAATGCATCGTCCACTACTCACCTGCGCCAGCGTTTGCCTAAATGGAGTCAGAAATTGGATTTGGAAGCAATTTACGAAGAATTCTGGGTCAATGCTTTTTTGTATACTTTGATTGTTCATACATATCGTTGGTAAAGTGCAGGCTGCAGATGCAGAATCAATCGGCCCTCACATCTCCCAAAACAGTCTGGGCTCTACTTTCAACCTCGTCCGCTGGAAATCCCAATTTGTAATTCATCTTCTTATTAAATCGATATCCTTTGGGAATATATGGAGGAATATTCCCCAAGTTTTGACATGGCTCACAGAAGGGCAACCAAAAACTAAACATGAAGGCATTCTTGAAAAGTCTGTCAGATCGGCAGAAAAAATATAATTAACTATTACAAATAGGTAGCTCAATGACAATATACCTTGTCGATTGCAGAGATGTTCTCCTGGTAAATGTCAAGGTATTTAACAAGGCTTTGAAAAGTGGGTGTGTATGTGAAGGTGTGACGTGTTTGTTAACACCCACTCAGCCTCGTTGCCAATGTTTTACATCTGTCATTCCCGCCCACCTAGGCCCCTTTGCAAGCGCAAAGGCATGGGCCTGCTCGTACTGCCTATAGGGCAATAGGGCCATGGCTGAACCACATGTGGAAAAAGCTTGCGTAGGCCATTTTTTAAAATCAAAGTTGACCACTTTTTTGGGCAATGTTGGCCAGTTTGATGATTTACTTCAATATGCGGCTAGTAGTAGTGAACACTGTTGCTGAAGAAATATTTTTTTAAATGCACAATTTGTATCACCATTTATTCAAAAGTCTCCACCTTGGGTACTATTCAAACAGCATTAAATAAGGAATGAATAGTGACTTCCAACTGTGGACCACATTTTGTTTCGTTTCCCCATGACAATCTTATGGCCCAGTGCGACCCTGTTCATAGGTGCCAACTCCCATTGGTATTGGAGGGGAGATGGATGGGCATGTGGCGAGTGCAAAAGGCCCGGAACGATGTTCAAGGGACACAAACTAATGTTAATTGCCTGGGCGGGGTCCTGAAGAGGGGTGTCTGGAGACACTGGTTCAGGGGAGGCCATGTCAACAATGGTCACTGCATGGAAGATCCCTTTGAAGTGTACATGGTGTTTGGCACTTGAGCGTTCCCAGCCTCCCAGCCCCCTTGCAAGCGCACGCCCACAGGTGCCAACTGCCATTGATACTGGAGGGGGGATTGATGGGCATGAGGCTAGCACAAAAGGCAAAGAACAATGTTCAAGGGACACAAACCTATGTTGATTGCAGAGACAGGGTCCTGAAGAGGGGAGCCTGGAGACACTGGGTCTGGGGAGGCCATGTGGACAATGGTCATCGTGCAGAAGCTCCCTTTGAAATGTACATGGTGTTTGGCACCTTGAGTGTTCCCATCCTCCCAGCCCCCTTGCAAGCGGACGGCCACAGGTGTGAACTCCCATTGATACTGGAGGGGGGATGGATGGGCACGAGGCAAGCTCAAAACGCCCGTAACAATGTTCAAGGGACACAAACTTATGTTGATTGCAGGGACGGGTCCCTGAAGATGGGAGCCTGGATACACCAGGACTGGGGAGGCCATGTGGACAATGGTCACCGTGCGGAAGATCCCTTTGAAGTTTACATGGTGTTTGGCACCTTGAGCGTTCCCATCCTCCCAGCCCCCTCGCGAGCGCACAGCCACAGGTACAATCCAGGGGTGGACTGGCCTATAGGGAACTCTGGAGATTTCCCAGTGGGCCTCTGCACCCTGGGCCTCTTTTGTGTGGTGTTTTTAAATTTTCTCATAGGAAAAGCATTGGGTTTGCTGAAAATGAGTCATATGGGGCCACTTTGAACATTATTTCCAGGGCCTCTTTTGGTCCCCAGTAATTATTTCCAGGGCCTCTTTTAGTTCCCAGTCCACCCCTGGTGCCATCTGATGTTGATACTGGAGGAGGGATGGATGGGCATGAGGTGAGCGCAAAAGGTCCAGAACAATGTTCAAGGGACACAAACGTATGTTGATTGCAGGGGCAGGGTCTTGAAGAGGGGAGCCAGGAGATACCGGGTCTGGGGAGGCCATGTGGACAATGGTCACCTTGCAGAAAATCCCTCTGATGTTGGTCATGGTGTTTGGCACCTTGAGCGTTCCCATCCTCCCATCACCCTTGCGAGCGCACAGCCAAAGTTGCCAACTGCCATTGATACTGGAGGGGGATGGATGGGCATGAGGCAAGCGCAAAAGGCCAGGAACAATGTTCAAAGGACACAAACCTATATTGGTTGCAGGAACGGGGTCTTGAAAGGGGAGTCTGGAGACACCAGGTCTGGGGAGGCCATGTGAACAATGGTCACCGTGCGGAAGATCCCTTTGAATTCTACATGGTGTTTGTTACCTTGACCGTTCCCATCCACCCAGCCCCCTCGGGAGCGCATGGCCATAGGTGTGAACTGCCATTGCTACTGGAGTAGGAATGGGGGACGGGAGCGCAAAAGGGAACCAGCCATTCTTTCATGACCCTCATAGAGGATTGGGTGTGTTCTTGACTCTCTGAAAAATTCAACAACTATTTGTATATGCTCATTTGTATTTTATTTAGTTTGGTGATGTTGATGGCACAAACATAGTACAAATTGTATACATGAGGTTGCTGCACAGTGTTTATAAATGTCCTCCTGTACTGTCCGCTGTCACTAGGGAATTTGAAGCGAATGACTTGACAACACAGGCTGGTATTACTTGTCGAACGCGGAATCCAATCCTCCCATGCATCCACCATGTAAACGAACAATAGACCACCAGACTTTACCACCTGTGAAAGAGAAACAGAAATATTTCAATTGAATGAACCAGATAAGTGTACCACTTTACTTGAAAACGCACCCTAAATTTGATGGCACAGTTGCCCTTAGAAAAGTAGCTTTTTGAAAAATGTACTTGTGCTTTGAACTATCGACACATTACAAAAGTGAACACTCATTCAAGCCAGAACCGTTTGGGTCATATTGAAAAGACATTTTTAAGTTGAAAGTGAAAGACACGTAAGCGATGAACACTCTGATTTGCTGTTACTGTGAGAAATGATTCAATTTATAGACTAAATTCATTTGTCAGTAATCAATCGAAGTTACGACAATGTAGGAGCACAACATGAAGTGTTAGTCATCTCAGTGGTCAAAATCACATCACATCTAGAGTATACTTACATGTTACTTGGATTGCGAGGGCGAACTGTTGCACGAAGTTCATGCATAAACACCATCATAATCCGCAAAACGCACCTTGTGAGGCAGGCTGCCCTGAAGTTATGCAGCTCAGTAACGTATAGCAGTGGTGTTTCTTCTTCGGCTATGTAGGACAACCATCCAGAGTTTTCTTGACATTTGCAGTTCTCCACCTCAGGTGACATGACCTTGCAACGATTGTAGGTACACCAGTTTGAAACTTCTTATATGCGACTAGGCTCAGGCTCCAGTGATTTATCTTCCCAACTATCGTATGATTCCCCTTCATTTCTGTTTCTTTCTCTTTCTCTTGCAGTTGGTTCCTCTTCAGAATATTCAGGCTCATATGGGTAGTGCTGTATTCTAACCATAGTTCCTGAAAATTGAATAAGTACAAAATCCACAGTCAAAAAAATAATAACGTCTTTGTTTGTATGTAGCAACTACTGGTAAAGAAGGAGACGAAAATACATTGCAATGTTAAAAATAACCATAGAGCAAATAAATGCACAATTGGCACAAACTATGACATTTCGAAATTAAATAAGGTTTGGCGAAGACATTGGTACATAATATGACAAATATTTAAATAAAACACAAGCATCGAGTCAAATCAGTTCTGCTAGTGTAAGTACCTGTTCGCGGGGCGTCAGACTAGGAAGATAGCTGAACAGAGCAGAAACGAGTCACAGGCAATCAAAACTAAATACAGTGAGATGATTGAAAAAACAACTACAATGTTGTTCTGCTCAGAAATGGTCTGTTTATACTTGTCGAAGAAAGAGGCGCCCTGGCATTTCCATGGAGACACGTCAATAGCTTTCGCAAAGATATTGTCGACACGAGGTGTGCATTGGCGTTGTGAAAAGGGGCGTAAGTGTATAGTGATGTCAGTTTGAGGGGCGGGTGATCTGTATTCTTGCCGCGATGCCACTTGAGCCTAGGGCGATGCATCAACGGATGAGATTAGCACAAAATGGCTGCGCCCAAACCTGTTGTTTTTGCATGTGTAAAAATGAGGAAAACTAAGGGAAGATGCATAGGCAATTCTTTTAAGATCGAATACAGCATGCTTAACAATACATGTCCGAACAATCGGGACAGTAACATTTTGAGCAAACTTTCCCTTTAAATAGATGTAAGTCAAGTGTCATAACCCTAGAGTCCAGTTTACAACCCAATGTGTACTTTATTCAATACTTAGGCTTCACCGCCAAAGACTCTGGAAAATCTTCACTTCTCATTACGCCATTTACTATGGTGGTTTGGTCCAACGGGGAGCAGCCAGAATCCTTTTCCCCATGGGATCATGTTTTCTCCCGAGAGCACAGACCTCTGTGGCATGATATCCTGGGGATGGGAACTAAGTTCTATTGTGCAACTCGCTGGATGATGGCATCTCCTCGCAAAGCCCAATATTTCCTTGATCATGCCTGGGTCCATGAGAACATTTTGAACAGAGTTGAAAACACTTCCCCCCTGTTGGCAGACCCTGGTACACTTTGCAATGTGCTCCTGAGACATGAAAAGACAACCCTTTACCATCCTAATCCAGTGCATGCACTTGTTTAAAAGTGTGTCCCTAGATTCATAGTTATTATGGGCCAGTTTTGGGACCTTATGTAGGTAAAAAGACCCCCCTGCATGGGCTGCATTTGCTCTGCTCGATTTAGTGATATGGGCGGTAAGGGTGGGAGGCGTAGTGCCAGAGCACCTTATTGCCTTGGCCACTGAGATACATCTGTCCTGGCTGCTCTGTTGCCTTCACATTGGGGGTCAGTGACGGTGGGGGCATAGCAAGATGTTATGTGCATCTATTAGGGTCCCAGGACTTTGGATCTAATGAGAACCGATTCCCTTTCCCAGTTGGAACACTTACAGTGTCTGGAATCACTCTATTTCTGTTAGTGAGCCCCCATCTGCCCTGAGAAACTCCAGAAGTGTTAGGGCCAAATGTAGTCAAAATTATTCCAGCAATCAGTGGCAAGTGTGAGGCCCTTAATTCATCCTCTGAGACATTTAGTATGCCCCATTGAGCCCTCCCTTCTCTATGATTTCGAACAGGAATAAGACTAGTTTCTTCACTTTCAAATGTTCTTCCAAAACAATACTGCATTGACACACTGGATACTTTGCCCCCCTCAAAGGGCTGGTCGGGACAGCTCATTGCATCTTGAACATAGGGGAGTGGTGGACAGGGGGCATTCATTACCAGTTGAGACGCACTAATTGCTCCTGTTTGCACTGTCTCTGTCCATTCTATCGCTTCTCCCCTATTTTGAATATGACATTTTTTTCCACCCATCGGTACACCATAAAAAAGCTTGTGCAGACTTGATGAATCAGTCTTGATCGTGTTTGGAATCACTGGAATTTGTAGGTGTTCCAACACGCACTGACTGGAGGGTGGCGCAACATGTTCTTGAATCGCTAAATTTTCAATGCTCCGCGTAAATGCGCATGAATGAGAACTAAGGGCTGTCAGGTGCGAGTTATTGAAAAGCACTTCAGACGGTGTTAAATCAGCAGTAGACGTGGACGGATGATTGCTAGGACAAAGTCCTAATTCACCAAACAAACTCACAACCTTGTCAACCTTGGTTACGGCCTTAGTGTGCTGTATTTTGGTTTCATCCACCCCGTGGCTCAATGCTGACAGGATTGTTAAACAAACCCAACATTGGCGAATGTCACTGATCAGATTATGGGCCTCGCCCAGGGAATTTGCAGGAATACTAGAATTACTGGGGTTAATTTCAGCAGAACCTAGTTGCAGCGTAGTGGGAAGGAATGGTATTTTCCTTTTGACAGTCAGAAATTGGCTTAGGTGCTATGACAAGTAGAGGAATAGCAGGTATGGCATGTATAATAGGTGATGCGGGGGTGGACACTTTGGTGGCAGGCATAGTAGTGGGCAATCCGGGAGTTGGTAAGTACTCTTTAATTAAAGATTCAAAGGATTGAAAACTGCTATAATGCTGTAAATGTCCATTTGATGATGTTGCCAGGTCTGGAGCCAATGGTCAGCAGATAATTACAGCAAATTCGGGTAGTCACACTCCCCCAGCGCCCCCAGCTCTCAGCTGTTCACGAATTGAGCTCAGCAGTCACGAGTACCTGAATAGCTCAACTCTGTCACTTCCTTCGTTTGTAGAATCCTCTAAGGGTTTCTAGCTTTGATGCGTATCATCAGCAAGAAATAAAGTCAGTGCCAGCAGGTCTGCAGGGGTAAGCAATCATACTTGCAGGGAGGGGCGCCTTGTGTCCTGCTTGGACAAACACCCTGTGAGCAAACACCCTTGCCCTTTCCCCTGCAGATCTATCGATGACCAATTAACAGCGCTTTTGGAGTGTCCAGAGACAACAACCTGGTTCACTGCCCTTGAGTCAGCAGATCACCCTAGTCACATTTCAATACACAGCTAATTGGGTAGTGGCCACGATCACTACGTTTAAGGACCTCCAAAGTGGCCACCAGGTCCCAGTCAGCTACACTGATCAGAACATAGTCTATCCTTGAGCTACCCTGAAGCCCGGCATAGGTGACTTCAGCTGGCTTATACGGGGAGACTCTCCCATTGCAGGATCTCAGACCAGCCTCATAAGTAAGCCTAGCAACCTCATTGGCACAAGGGTGGAGCCTGCTTTGTTTAACTGAGTCTAATGGTGGAATATCGTAAGCTACATCCTGGTCATCCCACAAATCACTATTTATATGCCCCAGTGCCAAAATTAGGGGTGTAATACTGTTTATGCTTTCATACTCCTTGATTATACAATTAATTACCTTAAGGCTCTCTGAAGGTGTTCCTTTAAAAGGACCCCAAACCCCATGCTGACCTATGACCTTTTTACATACGGTAAGGGATGTTTTGTTCGTCATAAATTATAATACATGGCCATCCCCTTTAAAACATGGTATATTGCTTAATGTAACTCAAGAGATCTTCCAGTTAATTATTCATATAATAAATACAGAATCTATTTGGATTAAAAAAAGGTTGGATTAACAAAAAAAAGTCTAATGCAGCTTCTTTGTCACAACAAAAAGAAGTAAGCAGATTTATAAAAAGCATCTTAAAAAATGTTTTTTGTTTTGTGCTTTAAAACAAGCAATAGCATGTGTGTTCTGGTTCTCAAGTTAAACTCTAGCAGTGCATAAAATAAACATAATACCAACAATATTTCTTTATCCATTAATGGCTGCAAAGTGCCACAGAAAGCTATTTTACAAGAAAGTAATTTGAAAAGAAAAGCTAGTCAAGACTTTAAATGCTACAGTGAAGATGCAATGCTGCACTGTTCTGACTCAAGCAGCAGGCATTGTGACATCACAACAGAAGCGTACTAACTGATTACAGACCAGTAATGTGCTTTTCTTATTTCAGGTGAGTAGTGATGTCACATCTAACTAACCTGTAATAATAACATTACTTACAAGCTTTTATACAGATATTGCAGCTTGCCATGCATTATTTAAGCAATAAGCCCCGAGCAGGGGGCGTTCATTACCACTTCAGGTTATGCCCCAGGTCCCATAGATATAGGCCCGAGCAAACTGTTTCTGTCCTGAAACGCTCCGGACTTTTGCAACAGAAATAAAAATGTTAAAACATGCCATGGAAGGGGAAAACAAACTCTGTTTTCCCTTTCCATGGCGGCCCTTGAAAAAAGTAAACAAAAAAATGGCCACCACGGAAACAGGAGGAGGGACTAAATGTAGTCCCTTCTCTCTTTCCAAGGCACCCGTTACAAAGGTAAACAAAAAAAATGGCCGCCATGGAAAGGAGAGAAGGGACTATGTGTAGTCCCTTCTTCCTTTCCATGACAGTATGTTGCAGATCGGGAGCGGACGCGCTGGGGACAGAAGTGTTCCCAGCGTGTCTGCTCCCGAAATTGACTTTAAAGAAGGTAAGTGGGGTTGGGGATGGGGAGGGAATTCTGTGGATGGGGGGATGAGGGAGCATAGAGGGTAAGGGAACCTCACTTACTGCATTCCCTGGCGGGGAACATGGTAACCTCCAGCCGTGAGGGGGCTTGGAATGGGGGATTACCACTGGTAATTCCCCTGTTTCGAGCCTTCTCATTGGCTGAGAGGCTGCCATCCCCTGCCGGGTACTATTATGTGATTACAACTCTCACAGAAGATGAGATAACCCTGTGAGTGAATGCTCTTACCCTTATCATTGTCTGGGCATTGCAGTGGATACCTGGGTTGAATGCCAGAAAGGAACTGAAGTTTGAGATCCACAGATCAGGAAGAGCAACTCCAAGATTATGACTCATTCATTGGCTATCAATGTACATTATCTTGGAACACTTACTTTTCGGATTTTACAGTAATGTATCAAATATATGCATTTGGAATTGTATGGATTTTCCCTCTTTCATTGGCATAGCAAAAGATGCTGTCACTATCTATATACATTTGGCATTTTTAGAGGTATTGTGGAATAGAGAGTGTCCCAAAGAAGGAAATCTTTTGCCCAGAGAAAGTTCACCTACCATCAGGAAGAGATGCATATTGACACATGGACATCTAGTGGAAAGTTTATACAGAGTTTGCTTGGAGAGTTCTGTGAATTCAGGTCAATGTATGTACATACGCATGTATGTATGAATGTAGATAGGTAAGTAGGTGATTTCTATAGTTAGAAGCCAATAGAGTGCTTTGCTGTACAATAGAAAGGTGAATTTTGGGTAGGGGAATGGTTGTCTTATCAGTCTATGATCATCAGATGTTGGTGAACTGTTTCTTAAAAGAATAATTTCGAGCGTAATGTGAGAAGGGAAGTTGTTCCATAGCGTGGAGTACAAGAGTAGAATGCCTGCCTTCTTGGATGGCAGTATGGCGATATGTTAGCTCCTGTAGTTACAATGTTCTCTGTATACGCTGATCCCTTTAGCCAAATATGATGGTGTCTTAGTCTTTAGAGATTTGTAGGTGGTGTAGGCTATCTTGAAGGTGATGAAATCCTGGAGGGGTAGCCAATTTAATGGCGTGTGAGTGGCCGAGATGTGACAAATGTCTTCAGTCCTGAGGTAAGACATGCTGTGTTGTGCTGGGCAGCTGTCATAGGAGCCACAGTTGTCGTTAGGACACTGGCTTGGAGAGCTTTGCCACAGTCCAAGTGGGGGAACATGAGTGCTTTGATGACAGATCTGAGGGTGATGAAGGGCATGATTTGGAGCAGAGTGAAAGCTGGTACCATGCTGTTTATGTCTTCCTGGAGATGTCTGCTTTGAAGGAGAGATTGCAATTGATACGCGACAGAGGGATTTTGCACAAGTAGGGATTTTCTGAGGGGAAGTAGCCTAGATGCATTGGTGCCAGCTAATTTTCAACTTGGATGCATGTGGTTGTTCCTCCATGTATGATGACATCCATTCTAGTGGCATTGAGGCTTGAGTTGTGGAGAGGCAATGTTTTACTTGGTGAATTAATTGAGGAAGGAAGTTGGCAGTCAGGTGTAGCTGGGTGTCATCACCATACTGGTGGGATTTGATGTTGAATTCAGCCATGAGTGTCTCCAATATCTCTGTGTAGAGTTTGAAGATGACACTGGAGAAAATGGCACCCTGTGGGACTCTGCAGATCATTGGGTATTGCTGTGATCTGCTGGTGCTATTTGGACAAGCAGCTGTCTGTTGATGTTGGAGTCAAACCATTGAAGGACTGTGGCATCCAATCCAATGTATGAGGGCATGGGTTTGAGTAGCACATTTGGGTTGACCATGTTGAATTTGGCAGAGGTTGAGCAGTAGTTGGAGGAATGGGCTGCCTTTGTCCATGGAGAAGAGTGCCTTATAAATCACCTGGATGGTGGTGGTCTCAACACTCCATCTATGACAGAAGAGGGACTGACATTCCTAAAGTAGGTTGGACAATCATTGCATGTAGATGGGGGCATATGGTATTCTCAATGTTCTTGCCAGTGAAGGGTATATAGGTGGTGGGTCAGTGGTTTGCTAAATCATCTGTGTCAAGTGTGGGCAATTTCGTAAGGGTAGGATCTGACCTGTTTTCAGGGGGAGGTGTCTTGCATGAGTGAGGTGTTGATAGTGTGGAAGGGTGGAGCAAGAGAGTTTCCTGTGATGTTCCTCAGGATGGAGGCAGGGATGACATTATCCTCGTAGAATGTGGCTTTGACAGATGTAAGAATGTTTGATCTAGTGATAGATACTTGAATTCTGTCTACCTTGCAACATGGCGTGGTGAAATACCAAGGGTGCCAATGGTGTGTAGGGTGTCATACATATGGTTTCAGATCATGTTGATTTTGTCTGTAAAGAACACGCTGATTACAATGCATCTCTCTGTGGATTCAGGTACTGCAGGGACTTGTAGGTGCCTGATGCAATATTGGATGGCCTTGAATAGGGCTCACCTTTTGTTGGAAGCTTCTGCTATTAGTTCTGTGTAGTAACTTGATTGGGCTGGTGTGATGAGGGTCCTGCAGGCTGAGCAGAGGATTTGAAGATGGTGACATCTTCTTATAGTGTGCTTTCCTTCAAAACATTTTTGTTTACAGATGGTACACTTACTGTAGGTGAGTTCTAATGTATACCAAGGCGCAGATGGCTTTGTTCTATTGGTGTATAGTTTGATGTCTCGTCATAGTCTGTTAGTGTGTGGTTGAGCTGGTTGAAAAGTATGTAGATATTGAATGAAAAAATTGACATCTTTGTGAGGCTTTTTTTGAGGTATTGTAAGGGAGGAAGGGTCCTTTTGACCCCCCTACATCCCGTATGAAATGGAAGTTATGCTCATTCAATTGTTGGAGACGTCCCTAGGTCTAGACTGCTGGAGACAGAGCTTGGAAGCCATTGCATGACATATAACAAACTCCAACTTGTACATCCCCAGACTCCATTTTGTATTATCCGCAACTCCACCTTTTACTAGGCCGCACTGTGATTTCTAAATAAGCCCTCTCTCCCTTCTCCTAGCGCCGTGTACAGCTCAACCCCAGCTCCTCCTCCCCTGTCTGCACCGCGGCTGTCCTGTTCTCACAGAAGCTTGGGTGCGAATTGTTGCAAACTGACAATGTATTTACTCTCTTCCTCTGAGATCATTGCCCTGTGCGTGACCGGGCCTGGCTTGCGAAAACCATCCGTCTCCACAAATCTGCCTCAGCTCCTCCAAACCCCCCACCTTTAGGAATTATTGCCTGTATAACCCTTGCTCCCCTGTGTTTCTTTCATGTAGCAGACAGTGGAACCCATCCCCACGGGCCACCCTAGAGGGCCCCCAACAGGGGTGTTGCTAGGTCTGGAAAAGATCAGGGGCTAAGCTAATGTCGGGTCTGGCGGGATTCGGGGCTAGCTATAGCCTTTTGGTTGTAGCCCCTGAGCTTCTATCCGGGGCTATAACCAAAATACCCAGGGCTATAGCCCCCTCAGCTTCCCCCTAGCAACGCCTCTGGCCCCCAATATAACTAATCCACAGTGATATTTATTCTCCATGTACTAACACCTATCAATCCATTTGTTTGAACCATGGGGCACCATGTCAATAAATCTCAGGAGGGCACTCACAGATAAGGCACCTGGACCATTGCGCCCCTGTCCCCACTGACGCCCAGGTCGAGAATGTGCGCCGTTTACTACAATTTATAGACGACCCTGCATATTCTGTCTAAAGTTTGTATGTCTTATATTAATTATTACATGCCAATAATTACTGTGTATCTTAGATTAGTTAGACGACTGATGGTGTGGACTCAGCCTGACCTTCACTCCTCCCAGATGAACCCAGCTGACCCACATGCCACACAAAGCAACAAGTCCAGCACCAGCCAATCGAGCAGCACAGTCACCCTATAGAGCATAATGTATTAGCTAAATGAGCCAATGAAATGGTCCCATGTAACACTTATAAAAATCGTCATCAATGACAAAGATTGTGGATAAAAATGTCATGTTTCTGTATTGTTGGCAGAGCGCTCCCAGACCAGCAGAGTCCTCTGCATGCCCCATTTTACTATTATATAAAACATACCTTGTTTGACTCACAATCTTTCTCCTGGTCTCATTCCATACCGGGGTGTGCCCATTTATTCTGAGTTTTGGGTTTGGATTTTTGGGGAATGGGCACTTTCATTTGGTGACCCTAACTAAGTGATGATACGGGAAAGCCCCTGAGCATTGCGACGATATCAGGGGTAACCCCAACAAGACCGCCTCCACCTACGGCTGACTGGTACCTTAAAACGCATAAGCTCCTGAACAGGTTCCGCGGGTCCCGGCTTTGCAAATAACCAACCTACTGCTCGCTGGAGACGGGATCAGCTCTTGATTGGGGGAGACACCGCGATTGTGGATAGACCGCGCATGGAGGTTCTCGGATCAACACAGACACGTGAGTATTGATTACGATGAAAATTAAAGGAGGGGTGAGGATAATGGGAACAGAGTCAGATTAAGTAACTGGGCAACGACTCGTAGGTTAGAGCATGTATGAGTGAGCAACCTTTCTCTCTTCCTTCATATGGCCATTAGGATTTTATATAAGGTGACAGAATTAGAGGAGATACAGGAACCTAGCTCCGAAAGGGGGTGGAAGGCGGCGCAGTGTAGTACTGTCTCAACCAGTACAGGATTATAAAGGGTGAACAAGAAATACATGGGAGTTTTGTGTATGGAGAAGACTCTGAAAATATTAGTTATTCTTTTTCTTTAATCCTGGTAAACGATCTCTGGCGGTCGGCCCAAAAGGGGCCAGGTAGGAGTGATTGTGTAGAGTGAGTGAGAAGGGAAGACTCTGGGTCCATAGCAAGGGGTAACAAGTAATAAGGGAAGTATGGGTACAGGTTTTATGTTCTTTGTGGTGAGTAGGGTAAGTCAGTGTGTCATGTCAATGTGTTAAGTGTTTGATGTTCTTTGGTTATTTATTATCACTATGAAATGTTTAAATTTGACTAAAAAAGTGTGATCACAATGTTTCAATGTATACAATAGAAGGTTTTGTGACAATAGAATTTTTGAGAAATTAGAATTGATAGTAGCGATTGGGACATCTATACATATGCACGCACTTAATCAGTAAATACACACAATGGGAGCAGATACGCCCCTCTTACACATATGTCAACACCTCCCACTATACAGTGAGAAGATACAAAAGTATATGAGCAATGGTTAACGGAAATCAAGGGAGATGGGTCATCCCAAATATGGCCAGAGGCAGGGTATTTTGATAAGACAGTACTGGATCTTGTGGCAAAATACCTATCGATCAAATACAAGGGAAAACAGCTCCAAAATAGAAGAGAGGTCTTAGACCTCTGGCGTTTCTTTGAGCAGGTACCCCTACTAAAAACAAAGATAAAGAAGTGCAACCTCAGGTGGCAGCAACACAGGAAGAGAGTGGGAAGAACCCAAACGGCTGTAGCCATTGTTGAGCAAACGTGCTGAAGGATATAGTGACCCACTATATTTGCCCCGGTCCTAAAAGTCTGTACGGCCAGACGAGCGCACACCCAGTACATTTAGGACGCCTCACTAGGGACCTAGAAAATCAAATGAGCACTATCCAAGCAGAGTTAACGTGACTTAAAGCACTGTGTGAGAGTTCGCAGCTTCTGCCAGGGGATGGGCAAACTCCACCGCCCACGCTGTCAAAAACTTCTTATGCCATAGCTGAGGATGAGTGGAAGTCAGGAGACTTCCTCTTCCGCATTGATAGTACACCCGTTAAGGTAATACGAATAGAGAAGGAAGATGAGCAGGTAAGTGCAGGACAAGGTGGTGTGACTTCGGATAGGGAAGAAGAATGTTGGCGTGATCTCAATGAATATGAGGAAGGGGCATGGGCAGGGGGTGTAACATTGCAGCAGCGGATGCCCCCGAGGGAATAAGAGGAGAATTAAGGGTGGCAGGTGAGGTTGAGAAACAGGATGGGACCAATGGCACTGGCAAAAAGGAAGGGAACAAGGAAGGTAAGGGGAGAGGGAAATCAAACCTGCAGATGCCTCTCGTTCACAAGGGGGCGGGAAGGCCTCACTATGTGCCTTGGGCACTAATGGATAAAGCTAACTTGCTGAAGACATTGCCCCCGCTTTCTGGGGGTGAAAGCAAGTGGATATATGCCTTTGAGAAAAACACTGCAGGGGTCCCATTAGCAATAGGAGATGTCAAAAGCGTGTTAGTATCTGCAGTGGTTGACCAGGCAAATGGGGTGTGGGTGAAGGCAGGGTTCCCGGAGTGACAATAGATTGTGACCGCCACAATGAGGCTTCATTTAATAATGTGAGGGCACAGGTATGGGATGCATTGCGTAGAACCTTCCCACGGTACTCCAGATTTGCATTCAGTAATGCAATGTACAGTGGGGAGGATGAAGATGCTGCAAGTTACATTCTTCGGGTGCAGGATATGTGGAGGGCAGAGACGGGCACCGCCTGAGACCAGCCTAACTCCCTCTTTTATTTCATTATCAAACGAGGCCTCCCAAAGGAGGTACAGAAAGCCTTGGACAAAATTGCCGAGATAGAAGCAAAGGGTATGCCTGAAATACAAAGCATCATAGTGCACCACTGTAGGAGGATCAAGGAAAGCGAGAAGGAAATTGCACAAAAAAGATTTGCAGATGAAGCGAAGCTTGTACAAAATAAACTGGTGAAGGTCACGGCAGTAGCAGCCGCCCTCCCCGTAGACAGACTAGGAGATGGAGAGGAGGGGCGGGTAGCATTACACGTGAGAATGGCAGCAAACGGACAGGAACAATGGGCAGGAGAGGAGCGGTACGGAGGGCCCCAATGGCAAGGAAGATCTGGAAGAGGAAGAGGTGGGTACAGAGATCAGAGAGGGGGATATGGGGGACAGCGACCCCAAGGGGGGTACAAGGAGTATGTTGGTCACGTGAGAGGGGGGCCACTTTGCGAGGGAATGTCGCACTGTCCCATAGCATACTATCAAAATACACAAGGGTTCAACCACGAACCGCAGTATGGCCAACCCCACCCAGGCAGCCCATATGGGTTACCTATGGGTGGATACAGACAAGTGGAGCAGGTCGACACCCACCATATGCAAGAGTGGAGGGCACCACCCCAAGGGACACAGCAGCGATTAACACGTTAAAACCAAATGATTAACACACACAGCAACCCTTTCATCACTACTGCTAATGGCGCGCCAGCACCGTTCCGAAGGACGGCCATGGCAGGGGAGAATGTTTTTTTACTCGCAGGAACAAACACACATCCAGACTAGGACAGCCCACATAGAGCACTTGCGGGTCCATTCCTTTCGACTACCCTACATCCAGACGAGGAACCACTTGTGGTGGCAGAGATAGGTAATAGACAGTTCATCTTCATGGTGGACTCGGGGGCGGAAGAATTGTGCCTAATGGAAGGCTGGTTTCCGTTGTCAGACCAGAAGTTGGAAACGCAGGGATATTCTGGGGCTGTGGTCACGGTTCCATAAACTAAAGATTTAGACATCACGGTAGGTGTGAAGACAGTGCGAACACCCCTATTGTACCACGAAGATTTGCCGATCAATTTGCTGGGGAGGGAACTGCTTAGCAAGCTCAATATGACTATCTCCTTTACTGAAAGAGAGATAGTGTGCTGGACCCTGGGGATATGCCCATTCAGAGCAATGTTATTAATTAACATGATTGCCAATGAGATAACAGTTCGGGGAGTGCCTGTTGATGCAGACATGTTTGTGTATGGAATACAGGTTTTGTCAAAAGTAGTGCCCGAAATAACGCAACAAGAATGGAGAATACCTTCTGACTTTGTTTTCTGCCCCATAGCTGCCCCCTAGGTGGTACCCGGGACCTTGTTGTCCCTAGATTTAAAGGGTGTGCAGGTGTCGGCAAAACTTATCACGGTGATAGGTTTCGACCTGCATGGATGCGAGTGGCGAACAGTTCTATGCATAGACCCCAACATAGCACTACGTGATTTAATCGATGATGAGTTGTTCACTGACAATGATGGGGAGATAATAATGGAAATTTGCATGCCCTGCGACATAATGATTCAGCACAGACAAGTGACAAATCCCCTCATGGCCATTGTCAGTTCACCACCAACATTTTTAGATGAAGACATGCAACAGGTGCCCACCAAACTAAAGACAACTAACCACCATGATGTAGGGCTCTTACAAACGGTCACACCAGTTAAGATAAAACTCAAACCTGGGGCTGTACTACCCCATGTAAAACAATACCCCCTGTCAAGGCAAGCAGAGGAAGGAATAAAAGAGACAATACATGCATTATTGCAAAAGGCATTATAGTACCATCACATTTACCATGTGACACAGCAATTTATCCGATTAAAAAAGCAAAGGGTGGGGCTTGGAGGATGATACAGGACTTAAGGCCACTTAATGACATCATACAGAAGGAGTTTCCCCTTGTCCCCAACCCTGCATCCATGCAGCATTCCAAAATCCGCCATGTGTTTCACAGTGGTAGACTTGAAAAATGCTTTTTTCTCGGTACTACTGGAGCCAGATTCACAATACTTGACAGCATTCATCCAAGGAGGGAATAGGTACAAACATTGCAGACTACCACAAGGTTACTGTGAAAGCCTGAGCATTTCTAACAGAATACTGCATTAAGATCTTGGAAATATCGATGTCCAATGTACGGTGATACAATACATAGATGACGGGTTAGTTTATGGCGAAGATGAAGCACAATGCAGGGCAGACTCCATTACATTACTAAATGTATTGGCACAAAATGGGTACAAGGTGGACAGAGGGAAATTGCAGTACTGCCTAGCAGAGGTGTTATACCTGGGGCAGCTAATATCAAAAGATGGCAAGCGGATACTTCCCGATAGAGCAGCAGCTGTGCGCAAAACAATCCAACCCAAAACAGTTAAAGACATGTAGACATTTCTCATCATATGTAACTACTGTCGAGCATGGATACTAGACTATGCAGCATACACAAGGACCTTGTTACAAGCACTAAAAGAAGCGCAGCGAGAAAACACAGTAATTACATGGACACAAGAAATGAACACTGCCTTTGCCACGTTGAAAGAGCACATTTCCCCCGGCCCAGTCCTAGCCACACCAGACTATGAACAAGAATTTGACCTGTTCTCAAACTGTGATTGGACCCTTTTGACAGCGGTCCTGACCCAAAAGACATCGTTTGGTTACAAACCTATAGGTTACTACAGCGGCACACTCAACGCTGTGATGCAAGGACACTTTGCGTGCGAACAGGCTCTCGTAGCAGCCACCTTTGCAATTGAAAAAAGTGCCACCATTGTGTTGGGATGCTCGGTAACATTGTTAGTTGAGCACTCCTTATTCGCAAATCTTAAGAGATCCAAGTCTACACTCACAACGCAAAGAGCAACAGCTTACGAGATTATGCGTTCTAGCTCCAACATTCACATAGTGCACTGCAAAACAGTAAACCCAGCTACATTCATCACAGAGCCATGCACAGTAGAAGACATGCAAAATCATGACTGTGCCACATACGAGGGGGAGGGAGATGACATTCCCAAAGCAAACGGAAATGTCCTGGAGGAGGGTGAGGTGTACTTTGTGGATGGGTCAGCTTCAATTTGTCCAGAGACAGGGGAAAAACACGTGGGAGTGGCAGTTGTGAGATTGGAAGAAAGGGAGTATGAGTTACTGGTACAGAAACGGTTGCCAATGCATTTTTCCGGACATCTGGCAGAACTTGTAGCATTAATTGAAGCCTTACACGCAGCAAAAGGATGCACAGTGACCATATACACAGATTTGGCATACATGGCCACAACAGTACATGATGGGTTGTCAAGGTGGCGAAGAAGGGGTTTCAGAAGGGCAGATGGGTCCCCAGTTCAGCACAAAGAACTCTTGAAAGAGCTCATACATGCCTTAGCAGAACCATCAGTAGTGGCCTTAGTGAAATGCCAGGCCCATACCAATAACAGTGACATCATATCATTGGGAAACGTGGCAGCAGATGCCGCTGCAAGAGAAGCAGCATACTTTCAAAAATCCCAAATAGCAGAATACATATTGAAAAGAAGTGCGCAGGAAGAGAAAGTATTAGGATACAACTCGATGACGATTGCACAAATAATAGATTTACAGAAAAGAGTCCCGATCGAGGAACAAGAGCTGTGATCAAAGAGAGAGTGCACACAGTCAGCAACAGACCTCCTGTGGTGCCAAGATAGCAGAGGAAAAGTAGTAATACCCTTAGAGCTTTTACAACTTGCTTTTCAACAGTTGCACTTCCCAGCACACACAGTGAAACAACACATAGCAGCAGATATACAAGAAGACTGGTTCATTCCACAGTTGCAGGAACACATAGCAAAATTGACTATTGAATGCACGACATGTCAAACATACAAATCTAGTATGACTTTGAGAACACTGCAAGGAATGTTGCCCCGTCCCATCAGACCCTTCTGTGAATTGCTTATTGATTATGCAGACATGCGGGAAAGGTGCATTGGAGCAAGATATCTCATAGTGGTGGTCTGCCCCTTTTCATGCTAGGTGGAGGCAGGACCCTGCGCCCACCTGTATGCAAAATGTGCGGCAAAGTTTTTAGTAAGAGAGGTTTTCCTACGGAGGGGCATTTGTGAAGTCATACGTTATGCTCCTTTTACCACCTGCAAGTGAACAGGGTTTTCAAAAATAATAAATCGCCTCCTTAAAAGTAGGCTGTCAAAATGTTGTCACACCCTTAAGAAGAATTGGGTGCACACAGCCAAGTAAAGACTAACACTTGTCCCCACATAAGATTCTAACAGGGAGATGTATGCAAACACCAATCTCTCCAATTAGGAGGACATCTGACGTACATAGAACAGCCACGATACTGGGGGAAGAGTTTAAAGATTATTTGACTCAACTCACACGTGCAGTAAGAAGTATAGCAAAACAGATTGCACCCCCTTCACACGAGAAATTGAAACGGACACGAACACTGCAGCAGCAGATAGTCCCGACACACAACTAATGCTTGAAGAATAGGTATACGTTAGGTACTTTGTGAGAAGATGGAATTTTTCAAGATTTCATGGCCCTTATGAAGTAGTGTATTGCACACCATCTGCGGTGAAAGTTAAAGGCCTGAAATATTGGATACATCTCTCCGACATCAGGAAAGCACACAGCAGTACAGTGCCAGAGGGGGAAGAGCAAGGGCAAGAAAGCACAGTTGTACCCTGAGGGAAATTACAAATTAATGGGTAAATAAAGACACTGGGGGGAAAAGAGTGTAACATGTGTAAATATAAGAACATGTTGAAATGATATAAATAACTACAAATGTGCATTTATGACTTACTTCCTATCTGCCTCCTAAAAGCATTTTTATTATAATTAGCACTTTCCCTGCTATCTCGCTCTCTCTCTCTCTTTCTCTCTCTCTTTTTCTCTTACCCTAGGAAAATATAAACAGTAAATGTATATAAATTAATGTGTATTTAACCCGTTATATCTCACTCTATAGGTACAAACATGGCAGAAAGAAGGGCCATCAATGACAGCGCTACACCTGTAGTTAGCAATAGGGAAAATATTAGTGCCACTAGAGCCTACTCCTATGAGTGTGGCTTATGTTTTACTGCTATTGTGTTCTCTACAATATTATTATGCTTAGGACTGTACTGGGCGATTTCATTTATTGTTGAAGGGATAAAAGAAGGGGAGAGGGTAAAACTGATACAAGAAGGAACGCACCTGATATGGGATGGTTTTAAACTGATTTGGGCTCACAATGCTTTCACCAACCTCACTACTTTGCATAAAAACATAACTATTAAGGTGCAATTGGTTGAATACTCAGTAATCTGTAATGATGATAATGAGTGTGATGTGTATAATGAGGACAATCCAATTCCTGATTTGTTACTATTGCCACACGGAAATGTACAGACAACCGCAGACCCTACCTCAAGCGGCAATTACATGCATTTTGGAATTCAAACCCTCACCCCGGTTACCCACCCTACCTCGCAGTACTGGCAGCGAAGTTATGAACAAAGTGCAAAGATGGTTGCCGGCATTTTTCCTATTCGTCACCAGAGGATAATGAGGGTACATAATGATCTAGGGGGGAGAAGGAGGAGAAAAAGGAGGACATGGAAGAAAAGATATGATGCATAACATGGTGTTGGTCTTGATGTAGCAGAAGACCCACGCCACCGAGACCAATCTAATCGATGGTACGCTGACATGAGCACCATGGCAAAACAAGCAACTAACAAGAGTTGCTATGAGTGCTCCTTGATACCCCACACCTCGGGAACACCTAAATCCTAATACCCCAGGAAACACCTATTGCGGATGTCCATTGTCTTATTCAACTTGCACTGTGTCAAATTCGGAGTACTTTCCAAGCACCCACTGTCTCGTTACAAATGCTTGAAAATGAGAAAACCTGCCACAGCAAGTCCCAAGGACTGCATAAAGGAACCATTTTTGTCATAAAAGGGACAATGTTCGCAGAAAATAGATGGCAAGAGGAAACAGTCATGTGTAAAGCAGAAGCATTGCAAGGAGTATCTGATGAAAAATGTCAGTGGGTCGAAAAAACATTCACTCCAACCTGGTCTCAGCACATCGCCGAACTGTGTTTCCACGGAGAAGGGAAAGTGTCCATGGGCGCAAACAAACACTGCAACAAGACACTTATCCTGCCTGGCATAAAAAAAGCAACAGCGGCTTTAAAGTATACTTACTTGGTGTGCAGCAAACAAGCGTACTTGCACCTCGCGCCGTCATGGAGAGGTACTTGTGCCCTGGCCACGGTGCATTCAGCCCTGATGGTAATTCCTGAGAGTCGTATCCAAGGGGAGGGGTTGCCAGCCAAGGTGTCTCCAGCACACAAGTCAACAACTGAAGAACCCCCTACGTATGACGTACTGTCGGAAGATGAGCTGCACAACTGAGTGTCTCGAAAAAGGAGGGCTTCGAATTACATCTCCACAGACTCTTCTGAACTCTTGGCACAAATACATGACAAATATAAGCTTTTCACATCAGCAGAGACATTTTGTGCATCGCTCATACCAAGTATCCAGGCTAGAGCAAACGCCAAATGGCTCCAAATTATTCCCTGGGAACTGATACAACTGGCAAATGACTGAAGAAGTGTTCAACATCATCAAGGTGGAACTCAGAGCCCTAAAGTAGATGACCAGGCAGAATAGATATGTGTTGGACCTGCTCACAGCAATGGACGGTGGTGTTTGCCAAAAAATCGGGAGCGCATGTTGAATGTTCATGCCTTCTGCCGATTCTGACAATGGGACATTATCACACTGCAGTACACAATCCCGGTGAAAGAATGAAGAATGAAGGTGGCGTACAGTCTAGCAACTGGTTCAACGCACTTTTTGAATGGGTACCGTTGTGGCTTGGGACTGTCATGAAGCTACTGGTGTCCATCAAAGTTCTTTTTCTGCTGATTTTGTGTGTGTGCCAGGTAGGGATTCAGTGTTCTGCTAAATCAATCCCCAACAGTGCAATGATGATGGTGACAATGGGCAGCCTAGCAAAGGTGCCACAGGTTGCAAAAGATGCCCAAGTACAAACAGGAGAGAACCCTGAACCAAAATTTTGAATGACCATGGTGTATAACACAGTGGACAGAGTAGACAACCTACACCATAACACTATTAAGGAACCTTACAAATTAGAGTGGTACTAGGAAGTATGGGTGGACCTGGCTGGGGAAGGGGGTGCATTTATATGACCTGCACCCCTGATGAATATGCCAGAAGGGGACAAATCCTGAGATCTGTCTGTACAGCGTGGGTGCCCATCAAGGGGACCCCTGCCTGGGATGAAGCAGTGCCGGAGGCAGAAGAATGGAAACATTTGAGGGCCCTAGCATCTTTGTTACTTTAGATGTAACGAAAGGGGGGAATGTAAGGGATAAAGGGTCCTCTACATCACGTATGAAATGGAAGTTATGCTCATTCAATTGCTGGAGACATCCCTGGGCCTGGGCTACTGGAGACAGAGCTTGGAAGCCTTTGCATGACACATAACAAAATCCATCTCGCACGTCCCCAGACTCCATTTTTAATTATCCCCGACTCCATCTTCTACTAGGTCACACTGTGATTTCTAAATAAGCCCTCTCTCCCTTCCCTCAGCGCCACGTACAGCTCACCCCCATCTCCTCCTCCTCTCTCTGCACCGCGGCTGTCCTGTTCTCACGGAAGCTTGGGCGCGAATTGTTGCAAACTGACAATGTATTTCTTCTCTTTCTCTGAGATCATTGCCCTGTGTGTAACCGGACTGAAGCCTGGCTTGCGAAAACCATCTGTCTCCACAAATCTGCCCCAGCTCCTCTAACCCCCCCACCTTTAGGAATCATTGCCTTTACCACCCTTGCTGATGTGTGATTACTTCATGTAGCAGACGGTGAGACCCATCCCCGTGGGCCACCCTAGACCCAATATAACTAATCAACCATGATTATATATTCTCCCTGTATTAACACCTATCAATCCATTCGTTTGAACCATGAGGCACCATCTCAATAAATCTCAGGAGGGCACTCACAGATAAGGCACCTGGACCGTTGCGCTCCTGTCCCCACTGAGGCCCAGGTCGAGAATGTGCGCCTTTAACTACAATTTATAGATGATCCTGCATATTCTGTCTTAAGTTTACTGTTTAGCTTAGATTAGTTAGACGACTGATGGTGTGGACTCAGCCGAACTTTCACTCCTCCCAGATGAGTCCAGCTGACCCACATGCCACAAGATGCAACAAGTTCAGCACCAACCAATCGAGCAGCCCCATCACCCGATAGCGCATAATGTATTAGCTAAACAAGCCAATGAAATGGTACCATGTAACACTTATAGAAATTGTCATCAATGACGAAGATTGTGGTTAAAAATGTAATGTTTCTGTATTGTTGGCAGAGCGCTCTCAGAGCAGCAGAGTCCTCTGCATGCCTCATTTTACTATTATATAAAACATACTGTGTTTGACTCACAGGGCCTCATTATAACCCTGGCAATCCCGTAATGAAGGGTGCCGGTACGGGACCGCATCCTACATTACGGGAGCGCCGATTACGAGGTTCCCTTTGCGGGATCTGCCAAGGATTCCTGGTAAAACCAGGCGTCCTTAGCAGGTCCCGCGAGGGGAAAAGGGAGCTAATAACGGGCCGTTATTGACGGCGCCGTTATTAGCTCCCTCCCCGTTCCCATTGAGCCCTATGGGGGCTCAAATGGGAATGGGGATGGGTTCCTGCAAGGAGGAATTACTGGGTCCTCCAATGTCAGAATGACCCGGTAATTCCCCTTTGCAGGAACCCGGTATTGAAGCCCGGTATGCAGGCAGCCATGGGGCTAATAGCACCATGGCTACCTCCATACTCGTAATGAGGCCCACAATCTTTCTCCTGGTCTTACTCCCTACTGCGGTGTGTCCATTTATTCTGAGTTTTGGGTTTGTATTTTTGGGGAATGGCCACTTTCAGTATCCAGGTGGAAGGTTTGAATGACTATCTTTGTTGGTTTCAGTTGCCTTTGATGTGAGGGTTTTGAGCAGCACTGGAGATTAATAGGTATGACTGTGTTGTAAATCCAGTTGAACTGTATAGGTGGGAGGCATTTTATGTCTGGGGATAATGTGATTTTTAGGGTGAGAGTGCTGCTTTTTGTTTGGGTGAGATCAGAGATGAGTTGCGTGATGTGGAAGGAGTCTAGCAGATTGAAGAGGACTTCTTTGGTTTCCTTGGTTACTTGTGTTCCTGGCCAATTGATGTCTCCTAGGAAGACATTGATGGAATGGTTGACAGTTGAAGCAATGATGAGGACAATTATGTTATCCGGGAATGCTTTGTTACTCTTTAGTGGGCAGTAGATTAGGTGGGGAAGAGAAATATGACATGCCAGGAAATTGATGGTCCCAAGGCGGGAGTGATCCTGGGGAGTGCAAGTCCATGAATTCTCGTGGATGACTGTTAGGTCTGTGCCGGACTTTTCTGTAAGGTTGAAATGCTGATTTTTGCTGTCAGATAGTCAATAACGTCCAGGATGCGGGAAGAGGTGGGGTTAAGCCATGTTTCTGTTTCTGAATGCTAGGGTGGGAAGGGAGGTGCAGGATAAAGGGTATCCGGTACTATTACAGAGATAATGTCTCTGTAAAATCACAGCCTTTTTGCTGCGCCTTTTTTGCCACACAATATTTTTGCAGCGACATTATCACATGGAACCGGTAAAGAGGAGAGAGTGCAAGTGAAAGGGGGGGTAGATGTGGGCGGAAGAGGGCCATAAGGGCTAGGCGACTGATAAGGGGAGGGCAAGTGCCAGGGATTGCATGGGGTGTAGAGGCTGAGGGTCCACATGCTAAGTGCGAGGAGGCGGGGTGGACTGGGCATGAGGCATGCTCCCCAAAAGAACTCAGACAGAACCAGGCAGTCAGTCCCTGCAGCAGACAGGGGTGTTAGCAGGGGAGGGGGAAAGGGAAGGGAAGAAAGAAGAGAAAAGGAGGGTCTTGAGGAGCTTCCGGAATTTAAGTAGATCCGGCTCAAGCCTGAGAGGGGCTGGGAGAACATTCCAGAAGGAGGCTCCTTCTTAGGAGAGGGATCTACCCGCCATTCTATGCTTAGGGTGTCATCTGTTCTGCAGAGAGTTGGAGCTAGAAGCCACAAGGCTCTAGCAGGGAGGTATTTAGGGAGGGAGAGTTGGATGTAGCGGGTCCCAGGCCCAAGAAAGCTTTGTGGATGATGCAGAGGGTCTTGAACTTGATCCTAGCAGAAACCAGGAACCAGTGAAGACATTTTGGGCTGGAGAGATACAGTCCCTGGCCTTGAGCTCAAGGATTCTCGCAGTCCAATTCTGGATTAGTTGAAGGGGGCGAAGGGAGGATAAAGGAAGATTGAGGAAGAGGCTGTTTCAGTAGCCCATCCTAGAGGGGACCAGAGCTCTGGATACATTGAGTTTCTGGGGGAAGGTGAGGAAAGGGAGAATGCCTTTGAGGAGGTGCAGCTGATAGTGGGCATTCTTGGCAAGGTCCGCGATGTGAGCAGAGGAGAGGTGAGTCATAGATGACACCACATTTTTTTGCCTCACAAAAGGGCGAGGGAGGAGACCAATAGAGGGTGACCAGAGGGTAGGAAGGAAGGAGGGGGCAGGTGTCCCAATGAGAAGGATCTCAGTCTAACTGGCATTAAGGCACAGATCATTGGCAGCACACCATGCTTGAATAGCACTCAGACAGTCAGGGATGAGAGAGGAGGAAGAGAAGGCAGTAGAGAGAAGCTTGAAGGAGAACTGCATGTTATCTGCATAACACTGGAAGTGAGGAGAGAAGGAGGAGATCAGCTAGGCCAGAGGGGCGAGGTAGATGTTGAAGTGCCACGGCGTGAGGATTGAGCCTTGAGGGATGCTGCAGGTGGAGAGTGTGATAGGGGAGAGAAAAGGGCCCAGTTGGACCTGGGAAGGTCGGTCAGAGAGGAATGAGGACAACCCGTCCAGTGCCAGGCCCGTGATGCCAAGGGTGTCACAGAGCTGATTTGTCAGGTGGACATGATTGACCTTTCGAAGGCAGAGGAAATATCCAGAAGAAGATGAACGGATGGAGAGTTGGAATCTAGGTTTGAGAGCAAGTCATCACAAGTGTTCAGTAGAGCAGTTTCCATGCCTCTGGCTGCTCTGAAGACAGACTGGTGGTCGTGGAGACAACCAACAGATTCAGTGCATTGGAACAGTTAAGAAATGACCAGCTTCTCCAGGAGTTTGCCCAGGAAGGGGATAATGAAAATAGGGAGGTAGTTAGCCAGGCAGGAGCGGTTGGCAGATGGCTTTTTGAGGAGAGGATACAGAAGGGAGTGCTTAAGGGGTAGCGGGAAGGAGCCAGTTTTAAAGGGGGTGATTACAGAAATCGCCCCAAGCTGGCACAAGGGAGGTAATGTTGTCCATGATAGTTTTGGAGGAGCATCAGAGTACCTGTTTGGATGAGACTTTCATAGAGAGGACTTGTCTAGAGACCTCATCCAGTGCTATGGGTGAGAAAGAGGAGAGTAGAAGGGGAGAGGGAGGGCAAGGGAGGCTAGAGAGCTGGGGAAGGGAGGTGGAAGGGGAGTAGAGGCAAGTGAGGACAGAATGTCCTCTGTTTTGGTCAAGAAGTGGGAGGCCAGTGAAGTACAGAGGGTCGGGGATGGCAGGAGAGAAGAAGAGACTGCAGTAAGATTGGTGAGTTCCTTGCAGACTTCTAACAGTTTGCCCATGTTGTAAGTGCCCGCAGAGGGGGGGCTTAGATATGGGCCCTTTTCTTCAAGCAGGTGGAGATTCTGTATTGCCTTTGGAGCAGGCGACAAGCTAGTCTATAAGAGGATGTGCATGATGCCCAACACTTCGGCTCAGAAACTCTAAAAGTGCAAACAGTCCAGATTTGGAAACAACATGTTTAAAAAAACAGGGAGGCCTTTAACCGGACCCCAAGTAATAACCATAATAA
Source organism: Ambystoma mexicanum (assembly GCF_040938575.1). Lineage (NCBI taxonomy): Eukaryota > Metazoa > Chordata > Amphibia > Caudata > Ambystomatidae > Ambystoma > Ambystoma mexicanum. The sequence continues at coordinate 1,371,424,462 of NC_090930.1, forward strand.
TGCTATCTTAAACTGCAGAAGGGAATTGATGAGGAGAAAAATACAAGCTAACAGTTAGTTAACATGGATTGAAATACCATGGTAAACCCCAGCCACTTAACAAGGGACTGTGTGCTTCATGCCACAGTTCAATTGTTTTGCCAGATATGTGCAATAGTGTCCCAGCTGGGCCACCAGAATCACTAAGCTGCCTTTTGTTAATTTAATGCTGGATGACTAAATGATATATAAAACTCCACACCACTAAAACCGAGTTCATGCTCCTTAGAACTATAGCAAGTCAAGCACTCAGTCAGTCGATTTACTACATTTCGGATTATTGTGTTGATGTTGTTCAAGCAACAACATCAACACAATAATAATCAAGTACATTTTTAAAAAGAGCCATTTGGCATAATAAATAAAAATCACACATCAGCCAATACATAAAAAGTTCAACAATATAACATTTTCATTAAATAGTCTCCGCACTTGTATGCTCTTCAAAAATATGTAAATAATGCCCATGCCACCAGATTGCTATTCGTTGAAAGGATAAGTGCATGGACAAGCACTCATCTAGTCGAGACTAGCAAAGAGGGGCCTTAAAGAGTTCATTCCAAGGCTATCCCAAAGAACCAATTCATCTGGCGTCACTGTCAATTACAACCACTGTCTAGCTTCAAATCACACAAAAAAGTCCCAATGGGGATTAATTCTACTGTGTAAAATCAAGCCTCTCTTGACAACCCTTAAAGTCAGGAGTGCATTACAATCTCTAATTCTATCACATCTAGATGGCTCATCTCAGGGGTCAAGTCCTAAAAAAAGAATTGGGGGAACTCATTTGCAAACGCAATTGGATGCATCGTCGCCAGAAATTAGCATGTCAAGGTGAAATATGCACAATTCATTGAATTGGCTTTGCATAACCACACAAATTGCACAGGACAAATGGCATTTGTCTTTCATAAAATCAATGCACACACAAAACTAGAGAGGATATTTTCTTCTAATAGTGTATTCGACAACGTTTAAAGGTGTGCATGTTTTAAACTCCAAGAACCAATGCCAATGTTTTTCATGCAACATGCAGTACCGAAATGGGACATATAACCTTTAGTTGTTATTTTTCATCAGGTCATATAGTGAAATGGTGAAGTGGCTGCCCTGTGAACCTAAATACCATGGTTCGTGCCACGAGGTTGGTATTAATTCATAAACTCACAGAAGACACTCAATGTTTTGCATTTTTGCTGTGGAGGACTGAGTCCACCCTCTGAAAAAAGTGGGTGGACTCCGTTCACCTGCGTGTACCCTCGACTTGAGCCCTGACTCCTCTCTAGCATTCCTGCCACAAACCACCCTCCACTCAAAGCTGTAGATCACTCAGCTGCCAGACTAATCACACGTATCAAGAAATATGATCACATCTCATCGCATTTTCAGGAAGCTTCACTGGCTACCCATACAAGCCCAAATAATGTTTTTATGTGGCCTGTTTCACTAAACATGCCGTGGCAAATCAACTTCCAGCATACCTAGGAAAGCAGGTATTCTCAGAATGCCACAGTTCTAGAACACAGAACATTGTGAGACAAGAAAGAAATAGATAGTGCACAAGTACTCTGCATCTGACAGAATGCCACATAATAGCTAAACCCTGACTTTTTTTGATTTGACATATTAACTGATGCTGATCATTCTATCTCTGAGAGTGGCATCTGCTAATCGATTTTCACTTCCATAATGGTCTGTGCTGGAAAGTGAAGTGGACACAATTACCTTGCTGAGACAGTCCACTGCAGCTGTTTGTAGTTTGTAAACTGGCATTTACGCAGTAAAATGTGCATTCCTGCAAACATCCTGATGGGTCCCAAAGTTCCAACTGCCAAAAGTTGCCTTTAACTGTGGGGAATCCTGATCTAAATTCTATATATAATTGTGCACCCCCATGTCCTAATGGCAGTTTGATTAATAAATGAATATAAGCTGTGCCTAGTGTGACATGGTAGCTCCTTGCATATCAGTTGAATGAGACAAGAGTTTCACACAAAACAAACCATTTGGGTTCCGCCCAAAAGATCCCTTTAGTTTTCACTAACACCTTCCCTAGAGGACAGGAGATACCCCAAGGGCAAAAGAGGTGGACCATATTTCAAAGGCTAGCCCAGCCAAGACAACTGGCAGGCCACAACATGGTGTAGTTACTGGAGACTATTTGATGCAGGGCAGACAGGAAAGATGGTGGAGTTGGAGTAGTCAGGAAAGGAGTCACAGTTCAGAGAGCATTCCCCATTCATATGCCCTGCGTTCCCTCCCCACTTCCTACAGACAAGGCTCTCTGAGACAGACATCACCAGTTAAGGACATTGATTACAGCAGCCAGGTTTGTACCAATAGAAAGGACTTGAAAAAGATCAATCCACAGTGACAGATTACCTTCAGAAAGGGGTGAGACCCCCCTATAATGTAATCATATTTGGACATACGGAGATTGCAGCTGAAACTTTAGTGGGGTTGTCAATGGGCGTCAACTGCCATGGAGGTGAAAATAAGGCATACCAAGGAAAGAGAAAGTTCTTCTCCTCTCTCCTTCCAGGGGATCATTTGGGGGGAACTTCTTTTGGAGAAGACCTGCCTGCTTTCAGAACACAGGGTCCAGGATTCTTCTCACGGAAAGTGGCAGACCCTGAAAGTGATCTCTGGCTGGGAATGGCAGAACAAGGATATGTGTCATCCCTAGAGACCATGGACAGGATCCCATAGCAACCAAGATGGCAAGGATCAGCTCTGTGCACTGTTTCCCACTTGAAACCACTTTTGAGATAACTGAGCTGCTTTCAAGTCCTTTTATTTGATCCACTTTGAGCCATTGTGCCCTGACTCAACCATCATCTGCCTGCGCTGATGCCATTTTTGTGCTGATTGCCACTGAAGAAACACATTATATTGTTACACTTCATTGAACTCACTCTGCCATATTGAGACACTGACTCGACCATTGCCTGTCTGTTTCTTCAGCCGTCTAATGTCTATCAGCACTACAGGTTTGCACAGCATCATCACTGGACCACATCAAAATGACTTGACTGACTTGATGCCGACTAAGCCATTAGTAGAACCTGCCTCGACCATTTGATGCAGTATTAACCCACGTGAAAGCACCAGCAATAACAATTTGATACTCTCAATCCACCCAAGAAGAATCTTAGGTTACAGCTAGTGGTTCTGTCCCACTGACCTAGTTGTAAGGGCTCTAGCGACAAATACCCCACTCCTTACTTTTTGAAGCGTATTATTGTGAACTTGAAAACTGCTGCTGAAAATAATACCTTTTTTTTGAGATTCCAAAATGGTGGCCGGCAGAGGAGGACGTGAGCAAGAGTCTCTCCCAGCCAGGAGGCGCCAAAAGCAGAGACAACAGAGCGATTCCACCTGGGCTTCCTCCCCACCTAGGACACAGCAAACGACACGAGAGAGGTTTTTCCTCTCATCGATTGGATACCACCAAGCAAGCAAAATAACGTGCGTCAGGAGCTGGAGACCTGACACACACCGCTCAGCCTATGCCAGCGCTCTGGAGACTCAAAGGAAGATAGCAGCCTGAAGCACCGGCAGAAACCAGGAGGGCACAAGAAAGGAGACAAAGAGCGCTGACCAGTTTCCCCCCCCCCCCCCCCGGCCTGGCAAGAACAAAATAAGAAAACCACCCCTCCGGTGCTGACACTCAGCTGTACAACAAATCCACCTTGGAGCGGAAGACCAGGAATCGGGTGAATGACCGGCAGGGGGAGGAACGGACCGCTCAATGGACAACACTAGGGCGGCCTGGCAACAGGAGGCACAGGGGCACGACCCTCCCCAGCAATAACGTATCCCATGACAGCAAGGCATCACCAAGGACATTGAGGCAGCAAAGGACTCCAAAGAGAGGGACGTGATTCGAGGAGGGAGGCACCCCTCCCTGCCTCAAAAGCAATAACTGCGCTCACCGACCCGACGCGAGGGACACGTGGGGATCGTTAGCGCTCATCAAGGGCGACACACCGCCAATGGAGGACCGGAATATGACCCGGGAATCACAATCACCCTGGGACATAAAGTCAACAAAACAATCAAGCACAAACATGCAACAAGGCCTGCCTGCCACTCACAGTGGACAGCAAGGCGCTCCACAAGAGGAAACAGGCACAAAAAAGAGCCCCACCAGCCACAGATGATACCCCCCAACCATCTGACAGTACAACATCAGACCCTTCGGAGGGAATCAGAAGCAGGGAACCCAGTGAAGAGCAAAATACGGGACAGTAGGCGGGGACACCAAATCCGACCTTCCAGGGGAGAACCAGTGAATACAGCAGCAGCAGGGGCCCCCTGGCCCTGGGGTGAGACCAGAAAGCAACAAGGGGGGAAAAAGGAGGGGAAAAAAGACAGACCACCACCAGCACCGGCATGCGCCCATGCCTCAACAGGAGGGGGAGACCCAATCAAGTCCCGCCACCAAAGGGCCCGCATAACGATCAATAAAACCCCACAGAAAGAGCCATGAATGCAACACTACAGCACCCACCTTTATGTCACTATCCAGACAGAAAACCACAGCCCCCGCACCTCAATCAAGAGCATTAGGCATCTTTGGAGCATGGATGACACAACATTGACGAGACGGGGAAACCAAACGAGACCCACCCCCCCCCAGGAACGGCAGGGGACAGGAGAGAAAGCAATGACCAAAGAAGATATGCAAACCTGCTTCAAAGAATTCCAGAGCCAATTCCTGCTCTCCTTCCAGGAACAATTTCAATCCCTGAGAGAGGACATGAAACAATCGCTGCAAGAAGTAAAAACAGACATAGCGAATCTGGAAGAAAGGACCGACATGTTGGAAAAAGTGGTCCAACAAATGGAAGACGACACCAAAAATCAGACGAGGTGCTAGAACACCTATCTTGACTCTCCACCAATTTGGAAAACAATGTGAAGACTTGGAAAACAGATCAAGAAGATCTAACATAAGAACAACAAATCTCCCGGAAACAGTCGAAGATAAAGATCATACCAGTACGGTCCTCCAGCTATTTGTGGAGGCATTGTCAGAAGACTTTGAACCCCCAATCCAGGTTGACAGAATCCACCGGGTAAGCCCACAGAGGTTGAACGAGCCAGGGTAGCGACTAAGGGACGTGCTGATGGCGGTGACATTGTATGGTCAAAAAGAACAAATATTGCGCAAGGCAAGAACAATGGGTCAACTGAAAGTGAACAGGAAAAAAGTTCAGCTGTACCAGGACCTAGCACAATCAACACTCCAGAAGAGAAGGAGGATGGGACCAGTGGTACAACACCTAATGGCCATTCAAGTAAGATGCAAATGGTCATTTCCATTCAGCCTCCTGTTCACATGGAAAGGGCGGCAACACAAGATCACAACATGCGAAGAGGGGAAACAGATCCTACACCTCCACCAGGAAGGCGAAGACGACCGAGAACAAGCAAGAGAATGACCAAAAGGCCTGGGAAAAGTAGATGGCTGGAAGACAGTGGGAAGAAGGGATCGAGGAGTGAGAAAGAAATGAAACACAAACTAGCCCAACAACAAGCACAAATAGGAAACTGGAGCTAACTCGCTCAAATGATGAGGGAGGAGAGCCACCATGGATCAGACATTGGGAGGCCCAGAGGGATGAACCCAAAGGGCAATTCTGGAATCTCAAGTGGGGTTTAGGACCCTCCACAAGTTAATACTGAGAGTAATGACGGGGCAGGCGCGAGGGACACATCATCCTAGCGCTCCTAGGAACCTGGCTCCCCCTAAGGGGGAGAGCAACGAAGAGGGAGGAAGGGGGCAGTGTGAAGAGGCACAAATAGGAAAGGCAGGGGTGAGGGAGGGGAAATAGAGGAAATCGACGGGTGGTGGCGACTCTGTTTCATAGAGGCAAGAAGAAACCCAGAATATGGTAGGGGAGACCCAAAACCAGTTAACATTTTAACATACAACGTGCGGGGGATGAACACCCCAATCAAGAGGAACAAGTCAGAGTGGCAGGCCTGGAGAATGAAGGCAGACATCTTAATGTACCAAGAAACGTACATCAAAAAACCAGATAAGGAGCGCATAAAGATTAGAGGGTCAACACAAGTATACCAATCCAACACGGGGGAAAAAAGGGCAGGAGTCCTGATTGCATTGCATGACAGGTTAAATGCACATATCCAAAACTGCCTATCATATACACGGGGAAGGTTCATCTTTTTGAACGCCGAACTAGCAGGAAAAAAAACTCACGCTAGCATCCATATACGCCCCCAACACAGGACAGGATGGTTTCCTCAAAGCGGTTCTGAAGACTTTAGAGGGATTCGCAACAGGGGAGATTATATTAGGAGGTGATTTGAACATAGCATGGAATCCCACCCTGGACAGAAGCTCTAAATCACAACAAGGGACAAATGCCTCCTCAAAAACCCTGAGGACAGCATTCAAAACATTAGCATTCCACGACTTATGGAGAGTGGTAAGAGGGGATAAACAGGGATTCACCTACTTCTCACACATACACAACACCTAGTCTAGAATAGACTATATTTGGGCCTCCACAGGTTTGGTGGAAAAGGTAGGTAGCATATAACTAGGCTCAATCTCCCTCTCAGATCCTACCCCAATAACTGCAACATTCAACATACACACAACACAGGAAGGGATATGGAAATGGACATTCCCAGCAGATTTATTGCAAGATCGACTAATAGAGTAGGCTATTAAACAAAACAATACATCTCCAATAATGAAACGGGCGACACTAGACAAGATATTATATGGGACGCCTTCAAACAGTACTGCGGGGTGACCTAATAGCCAGAAAAGCACGTAGAGACCAACAGAGACAGAAGTGGGAGGAAGAGCTAGCGGGGAAGCTGAAAGAGCTACAGAAAGAAGAAGCAAACAACCCAACCAGGAAGGCAAAAGTAGCCCTCAAATACGTACAAGTTCAACTCAGAATGCTACAGAGTAAAAAAGCAGAGATAGCACTCTTGCACCTAATACCTTACTATTATCTTAGAGCAAATAAAGCAGACAAACTACTGGCAAGGCAGTTACGGGAGAAAGGGTGGAGGAAGTCAATCCTGAAGCTGCGAGACAAACAGGTTAAAACTAAAACATTGAACTAAGACATGGGGGAACTATTAAAAGATTACTACCAGATCCTGTGCAAGTCAGATAAACCATGGGAGGACAGGCAGAGGGAATACCTAGAGAAGAGTAATATCCCCTGAATTTCAGAGACAGACAGAATGGAATTAGAAAGGGACATTCAGGTTGAGGAAGTTCTAAGTGCAATTAAAAGACTCCCGAGAAACAAGGCACCGGGCCCAGACGGATACTCAGAGACGTTTTTTATAGGAAACCTCAGGACATCCAGGCACCAAAATTAACCACCCTGTTAAACAGCTTTAAGTTAAAGGGAAACATAACCAAATCAATGAATGAAGCCAAACTGGTGGCATTTCCAAAGCAGGGAAAAGACCCCACTCTCCCAGGATCATACAGACTGATAGCCCTAATAAACCTGGACGCAAAATTGTACACGAAAGTACGGGTGCAGAGGTTATCCCACCTGCTCCCGACACTCATAGGGCCAGACCAGTCTGGATTCATTCCTGAGAGACGAATGTCAGATAACACTCGAAGAGTATGTCAATTAATCGAGAAGCCAGAACTGACCCATACCCCAGCGATCCTAGTGTCCCTGGATGCAAAGAAAGCTTTTGACAGGGTGGAATGGACCCAACTTTTTTAACACAATGGAATATATGGGATTCTGGGCAAACTATCTGCAAATGATTAAGGCACACTACAACTCCCCAATGTTGTGTATAACTCTGAATGGAAGTTCATCGAGACCAGTAACCCTGAGCAGAGGCACCAAACAAGGGTGCCTGCTCTCACCGTTAGTATATGCCATTCATTTGGAGCTGCTACTGGTTCGCATTCGGGAAGCCCAGCAGGTAAAGGGGATAGTAATGGGGGGGATAAACATAAAATAATGGCTTTCGCGGATGACATGCTGATAGCACTGACCACCCCCAAAACATCCCTACCACTCCTGATAGAGGAATTAGATTTATTCGGCTCTATTTCTGGCTTAAAAATCAACAAACAAAAAAGAGAGATACTAAATCTAACAGAAAACCCTGCGACAATAGAAAGACTAGCCCGAAACACGCAATTGAACAATGCAGCAGAGAATATTACATACCTGGGGATTAGGGCAGACGTAAAAAGCAAACTATCCGAAACTTCTGGAGAACCTAAAATTAATACTAGCAAGGTGGAAGCCCTTTAACAACTCCTGGTGGGGCAGACTAGTCACCATAAAAATTACAGTACTACCAAAATTACTTTACTATTTCCAAGCAATGCCAGTGAGAATCCCGAAGACGTTCTTTAGATCTCTAAATAAAATGGTAAACGCCTACATTTTGAAGCAGAAACACCCTAGGATCGCAATGCGGACACTAACAGCACAGAAGAACCAAGGGGGAATGGCACTTCCCCCTTTTCGTAGGTACTATGAGGCAGCACAGCTCAGGGTAATACGGGAATGGGTGGCATCTCATCGACAACACATCAGGGCCAAACAAGACAGGGTGGTAGTGGGCTCCCCCCTCTCACACCTACTATGGCTCAACAAATGATATAGGCATCCAAACACCAACAAAAGCGAGATTGTGGGAGTAGGGGTTGAGACCTGGGACAAGGCAGTCAAAAGGGTTATCCTAATGACATACCCATCTCCGTTCTACCCGATGTTCGGATGGAACAGAACGCATACGCACAATGGGTCCAGGCGGGCTGCTGTAAGATTAGACTCATGTATCAGGGACAAACAATGATGTCATTCCAAGATTGTAATTAGAACCTGGGAATAACGGACATAGAAGAATTCACACCCAATTGAAACATTGGATTCCCACCCCTTCCATGAGAGAAGCAGCCATGAGACAGCTGACACCGTTCAAGACCTATTTAACATTAGATACGGGCTCGAAAAGAATGATTTTGAACCTATATAAATTCTTGAACGATTAAGAGAAAAAATCAGTTGGAACTATATGAAGCGCTAGGACGACACTGTAGGGGTGATGGTCACAGGAAACAATGGGAATATGTATGGGGAATTATCCCAAAACTGACAAAACTGACAAGATCGATCCAAGTGCGAGAAATGTGCAGAAAGTCCTGCTGCAAAGGCACTACACCCCAGGGAGACTACACGCAATGTTCCCAGCCACCAGTGATACATTTTGGATAGATTGCTACTTTGTAATGCTTACCTTGTCCCTGCAGGAGCGTAAATGATCTGGGACCCTGGTATCTGCCAATACTGGTTTAAATGGGTTTTCCCCTGTGTCAAAAGAGAGAAAATGTGGGGTAATACTGGAATCAATATTATGTGATTACAGTACTATGGCTCACCCTTTTTTCCCACCCTGCTGACTTCCCTAATGTTTCTATGTGCCCCGTTCTGCTCCTTACCTGTGTTTTGTTATTCGGGAGCTCTCCATCCTACTTTCATAGAGGGGCGCGTTGATGGTGAGAATCAAGAAGAACTCAGGCTGAAAGACTTTCAAAAGCCGCTTAAGCTAAGTGTCTTGACTCTTGGCGGGATCTGTAGTCTTTAGTCAATCTGGTGTTAAAGTCTCTCCGAGAAATAATGAATAAAGTTCTGAGGAGAGAGCTCTCTCGACATTGATTTAATGATTCTCTCTTTCTTTTGCAGGTTCGTTGAAGAGAGGATTTTCCCTTGGGTAGCGCTGGTAACTTTTGAAGAAAAGACAAGAAGTCTTCTCTTAAGGTAAGCATGCGCGTGTAGTCTTGGAAAGGCGTGCGGCACTGCGCGCTTTCGTTGCAAAGCTATGGCACCTTCTCTGAGGAAAGACTTTGGGATGCTTGGAAAAGCTTGTCAGAGCTTCAGGTACGTAAGCGTGTCTTTTTATCTTCACTCGTTATAATGTCTTAATGTTCTTTAATTAACTTTTGTATCTTGTCTTTGCAGGTTTTCGGAGGTCGGAGGATTTTGCGAAGAAGCTGGGGCTGAGGAAGAGGACTGCTGACTGAACTGTGGAACTGCGGATACTAAAAATCACCTGTCGGACAACTGCTACTGCAGAAATTCTTGCCAGGTATGTTGAAAACTTAGGTCTGTAGTTTTTCAGTTAACTTAGAAAGTTGTTAACATGACGTTTTTCTATTGTCTTGCAGGTCTGTGAGCTGAGCGCCGGTAGCGTTACACTGCTTTCAGCGGAACTAACGCGAAGCATGTGTTACTGCGGGGGCCAGGTTTTTATAGTCCTCAATGCCCAACTACTAGTTTCCAATAACTACTTAGACAATGACCCGCAGGGTGGCCAGCTTAAGAGGGATTGTGACCATTGGATTTATATGGGAGCCCATTGTAACTTTGGTACTAAGGAATGTGGGAACGCCGGGTTTGCCATGCTTATATCCATTTATCCCCCACAAATCTGCAACAAGACCCCCTCCTGGCCTGAACACCCGATCCCAATCCTGCAACTCTGGAGGTAATCATGACAGTTTCCCACCCCAACGCCCCTCCTAAGGGTGCCCTCTCGGCACTGGTTTGATGGGATGATTCTGATGAAATGTTTTAAGTAGCTGTGGAGCATGAATATTGGAACTGGGTTCCCAAGTTCTGTCCTGTGGACCAAAACTCTTCCAATCCACCAAGTAAAACAACTTCCTCCTGACCACTTTGGAATCTAAAATCTCTTTCACACAAATTCGGGTTCACCCTCTACAATTGCTTGTTCCAGGGATTTCTGCATTCTGGTTCCTGGAATCATCCGCTTCAATAGAGAAACATGAAACAGAGGGTGTATTCGCATGTGAGATGGAAGACTTCAGAGAAACAGGATTGATTACTGCTTCCACTGGAAACGGACCCAAAAATCTGGGTTGGAATTTACGTGGCCCCTCAAGAGCGATGTATTTAGAAGCTAGTCACACCTTGTCACCTACTTGATAATCCGGAGTATCTCTTCGGTGCGTGTCACCAAATTTCTTTTGACTCTCCTTTTCTGCGGTCAGATGTACCAAGTCTTCCTTTTTAGCTCGAGAAATGTTCTCATGTAAAATTTGTACTGCTGGCATCTCTAATGGCTCTGGTGGATCAAAGGCAGAGGTTCGTGGATGGCAACCATTCAGAATGTAAAAAGGAGTATGGCCAGTATACGAGTGTTCAGAGTTGTTTTAAGCATACTCTGCAATACAGAGCAAATACACTCAAGTGTTATCCGTCTGATGGAGGAGACATCGGTGATACTGCTCTAGGGTTTGGTTTGTTCGTTCCGCCTGTCCATCGGTCTGTGGATGGTGACTAGTAGACAAACGCACTTCTATCTTGGCCATCTCGCAACACCTCTTCCAAAATTGGGATACAAATTGCTTCCCTCTATCGGAGACCACAACAGACGGAAAACCATGTAGATGTACAATATGTTCCAAGAAGACCTTAGCCAAGACTGATGCTGGCATAATTCCTGTTAAGGCCACAAAGTGTGCCATTTTAGAAAACAAATCCACCACCACCAAGATCGTTTTGTAGCCTGAACAGGGTGCCAGCTCTGTAATGAACTCCATTGAGATGGGGTGCCATGGGGTTGGTGGAACATCCAACGGTTGAAGAAGTCCTGTAGGTTTTTGTTTTGAACCTTTATTTTGGGTGCATAGTCCACACTTTTGAAAAAGCTTGATAATGTCTTTGCGCCATGTGGGCCACCAGAAAAGTCTTTTAATCTTAGCTGTAGTCTTAGTGATTCCCAGATGGCCCTACAATAGCGTTCCATGATTATATGCTAGGACCTGCTCTTGCAGGACCCAAGTGGGCAGATAGAGACGTCTCTGAAAGTACATTAGGTTCTCTTGAATTGAACACCAAGCTCCTTTAGACTCCCAGGCCTCTAACTTGAAGGTTGTCATACTGAGCCGGAGTCTTGGTTTTCAAAGCTTCTACGGAGAATCCTGTAACACCCAACATCTTTTCTTTCGGGATGATGTTCACAGGATTCTGGGTTATATGGACATCTTTAACCTCCCCGATGCGTGACAAAGTGGCCGCCTTGCCATTGCACACTCCAGGGCGGTATGTGATGACAAAATCATATACGGGATAAAAGAGAGCCCAACGGAGCTGTCGTGAGGACTGAGCTTTGGCAGAGCGCAAGTATTGCAGGCTTCTATGGTCTGTGAGTACAGTGATAGTGTGCCGAGCTCCTAACAAATGATGTCTTCATTCCTTGAATGCATTTTTTATAGCCAATAGTTCCTTGTCTGTGATTGAATAATTTCATTCTGCTGCTGAAAACGTCTTAGACCAAAAAGCCACTGGGTGCAACTGTCCGCTTTCCGTATCCTTTTGGGACAGTACCACTCCCATGGCAGCACTAGAAGCATCGGTTTCCACCACAAACGGCAAATCAGGCTGAGGATGTTGTAACACTGGGGCAGTGGTGAATCTATTCTTTAGAGTCTGGAATGCTTCTTCAGCTTCAGCGGTCCAATCAAATTTTTTGTGTTTTCGTAGCAACGACGTAATTGGATGGACCAGTTGAGAAAAACCAGATACAAAGTACGATAAAAATGGGTGTATCCCAAGAAACTTTGGACTCTCTTCACTGATGTGGGAGATGGCCAGGTTAAAACCGCTTCCACTTTTCTGTTGTCCATCTGAATACCCTGTGGTGAAAGGACGAATCCCCAAAACTCCACAGAAGTCACATGAAAGGAGCATTTTTACAATTTGACGTACAGTTGATGTTGCAGTAACTTAGTAAGTACTGCTCGAACATGGGCAATGTTTTCCTGAGCTGAGGCTGAATATATTAGGAGGTCATCAATGTACACCACAGTGCACACATCTAATAATTCACGTAGAACAGCATTCATAAAATTCTGGAAAGTGGCTGGGGCATTGCATAAGCCAAATGGCATCACTTGGTACTCCAATAATCCATACTTTGTGCACAAAGCAGTTTTCGACTCACCACCTTCCTTAATTTGCACCAGGTGATAATCTCCCCAAAGGTCTAATTTAGAAACAACATTAGCATTTTTGACTTGGTGCAACAGCACTGGAATGAGAGGAAGCGGATACCTGTTCTTTACTGTGATCTGATTTAGCGCACAATAGTCTATACAGGTGCAAAGGTCCCCCTCCTTCTTAGGCACGAAGAATAGCGGAGAAGCTTCACGCAATTTTGAAGGTCGGATAAATCCATTAGCAATGTACTTATCAAGATATGCCTTCAGATGCATATTTTCTTGTTCATTCAAGGTATATATTCTGCTACACAGGGTTTGGGATCCAGGAATCAGATCGATTTGACAATCGTAGGGCTGATGCGGCGGTAGCACATTGGCCTGTTCCTCTTCAAACACGTCCTGGAAATCTCGATACTCTGGAGGTAGGATCCCCAATAATCCCAATGCGGCACCCCCTCTGCATACGGCCTGAATTTTTTTTCCTGATTCTTCTTCTATTCTGTAACATGAGCTCTTGCACTCTTCGGTAAACGTCAAGGTCCTAGCACACCAATCAATCTGCGGATTATGTTCTTCTAACCATGGAATTCCTATGATTACTTTGAACTGTGGAGCTCTGATTAGGTCAAACAATATATTTTCTTGATGTCCATCCTGGCAGAGCAAGGTGCAAACCTCAGTGCAGTGAGTCTCTGGTCCTGATATTAACTGGGTACCATCTACCGCTGTGAGTTCTCAACCACTGGCTTAGGGTACATAGCAATAACAATCTTGCTTGCGAGTTCATGATCCATGTAGTTTCCAATCGCTACACTGTCCACGTAGGCCTCTAAAGCATGCAGTTTGGAAGGTTGATGGTTGCGATTTAGGATGACGGGTACAATGAAATGAGAGATCTGAGATTCCTTCTTCTGGCTCGACAAGCCTACCTCTAAGCTTGTTGGGCGTTGGAGTTTTCTGTCTGATTTTCTTCTTTTTGAGCCTTATCTAAGGCTCCCACCGGTTTCCAAGGAGGTTTCACTGGACAATTTCGAAGTAAATGTCCAGCCGAACCACAATAGAGGCATAAATGCTGCTGTCTTCTCTTCTCCCTTTCTTCCTTTGAAATGGGGCCTCGAATACCTCCCAATTTCATAGGTTCACAATGGCTCTCAGATGCCTGGTGACTCCCATTATCCTTCGGACGGACTCGACGATCTTGCAAGCGATGATCCACCTCGATTGTGAGATCAATGAATTCCGCACAACCTGCAGGAGGATTCACAACCTGAGCCAAAATGTCTTTTAGTTCCCCCCACAAACCCCGATAAAAGAGCGTTGTTCTCTTTTCTTCTGGCCAGTTAGTTTCTTCTACCAACCAATTGAAGGAAGCTACATAGGCCAGCAAATCTTGATTGCCTTGTCGTAGGAAAGTAATTAATTGTCTAAGGCCTGCCCCTGGGTATGACTAGCAAAGAGTTTCTCGAGTTGAAACCCAGGAACATTTCTTAACAAAGGATCATTCCTGTTCACCAGAGGATTGGACCAATCTGCAGCATGTCCACCTAAATAGGATAATACAAATGCCACTTTAGACTGGTCTGATGAGAAAACCCCTGATCTTCACAGGAAATGCAAATGACAGATTCATGAACACTGCAAAACGCTTAAGACCCCCCATAAACCGTTCTGCGGGTGCCAATGGAATATTTCCTGGTACAACTACCTAGACTGGGGGTACTGGTGGGGAAACTTGGCCTGGAGGAAGACCACTGGGAAGTGGGGCCTGTCCTGCCTGTGTTTGTAATAATGGACGGCCCAACTCATCAGTGCGATCTCTATTAACTACCAACTCTCGCCTCAAAGAATTGGTTTCAGAACGTGTTGCATGGACTTCAGCACGTAGTTCCCCTAATAACTGGGACAAACTATCTATATCTGTGGACCCCATTACGCTCCGGCAGAGAATTTTAATTAAATGGCTTTGCGATCTGTAACGCGTACCTTGTCCTTGCAGGAGCGTAAATTATCTGGGACCCTGGTATCTGCCAATACTGGTTTAAACAGGATTCTCCCCTGTGTCAAAAGAGAGAAAATGTGGGGGAATACTGGAATCAATATTATGTGATCACCATACTATGGCTCAACCTTCTTTCCCACCCTGCTGACTTCCCTTACGTTTCTATGTGCCCCGTTCTGCTCCTTACCTGTGTTTTGTTTTTTGGGAGCTCTCCATTCTGCTTTCATACAGGGGCACGTTGATGGTGAGAATCAAGAAGAACTCAGGCTGATAGACTTTCAAAAGCTGCTGAAGGTAAGTGTCTTGACTCTTGGCGGGATCTGTAGTCTTCAGTCAATAGGGTGTTAAAGTCTCTGAGAGAAAAAATAAATAACGTTCTGAGGAGAGAGCTCTGTTGCTTCCTCACTTCATTGTCATATAGAAGTACTGTACATGCATTCATACAAGTTGCTGAGAGGATCCTATATTGTGGGGTGGGATATGTTCTGATCCTGACATTGGGAGCGGTACTGCTGTTCCTCTGGCTGAAGTTAGCAGTGGCTATATAATGCTATTATGTCTTTTTAAGATGCCAGTTGTGGTAGGCATTCCTTAGGTTGTGCCTGTTGGATACATTTCCCAAGCATTTCCAATATTGATTATTGGTCTTTGAAAATGTAAATTTAAAAGATGACGATCAACTCCATTATCTCAATAAGCTTAACAGAATCATATGAATTTCATAAGCCTTGGATGGGTGGAAGGCTCACTTCGCTCTAGTGGAAATGTAAATCTGTGACCTATGTTTAAATAGTGGATGCATCACTGACATTTTAGAACCCATTATGCACTCATATCAATCCATTTGCCCCTCACAGGATAAAAGATTTGGCACCATTCATCTACTTTCTCTTGTCCCCCTCTTCAAATGTTCACTGGCCTTTGGAACTTTCTGAGCCTCTTTCAAGGTGTTTACCGTGGTACCCCTTTTGAAAAACAAATCTTCCGAGCCAAATGCCAAGGAAGCTATTGACCTTTTTCCCTCTGCCCACTAAAGTATTGAAATTTAGGTTGTTCAATGAACACACTACCTACTTCACATTGTATCTAGACCCTGCATTAATCATTCAACCAATACATCACATATATCCAATTTGTTGATACTGTTCATACCACCAACCTCTCTGGCATCCTCTTTTGCCTTGAACACTATCCTGATGTTCTTCCAATGTTGATCCTCCTTCTCTCCTTCGTTCATGCATATTTCTTTGCACCAGTTCACAGTCGTCACAAGTCAACTTCCCCCCTCCTGCTAGGTTGCTCTTTCTCCTTCTCTTAGAATACTGGAACCTGCTGTGCCACCATCTGCCTAGTAGGGTTTCTGTAGTCCCCTTGCCATCACACTCTACACAGCATCCCAGGCACAGGAAGGAAGGAAGGAAGGAAGGAAGGAAGGAAGGAAGGAAGGAAGGAAGGAAGGAAGGAAGGAAGGAAGGAAGGAAGGAAGGAAGGAAGGAAGGAAGGAAGGAAGGAAGGAAGGAAGGAAGGAAGGAAGGAAGGAAGGAAGGAAGGAAGGAAGGAAGGAAGGAAGGAAGGAAGGAAGGAAGGAAGGAAGGAAGGAAGGAAGGAAGGAAGGAAGGAAGGAAGGAAGGAAGGAAGGAAGGAAGGAAGGAAGGAAGGAAGGAAGGAAGGAAGGAAGGAAGGAAGGAAGGAAGGAAGGAAGGAAGGACTGTGACAATGAAGAGAAGAAGAAGTAGGAATGGAGATTACAGATAAATAATCCCTGCATTACCTCCACCTCCCTCTCTTCCTTGTCCCAATCTGTTACTCTATGAAGCATCTATAAGCCAGGATGGGATGTCCCAAGCACCACAATGCACACTCAAGATACTACAAACACAGTGACCTTTAATTGACACACAAATTCAAGGAAGAACAGCAAGTACCACAGCCTAGGTGATATCATTGTCCACCCACCCCAGGAAAGCCAGCTTGTAATGCTGACCAAAGGTTTCAGAGGAACCCTAAGTTGCGGCTCTGCATATATCCTTCAGACACACCCCTTTGCCACAGCCCGAGAGGTGGCTATGCCCTTTGTGCAGCGACCCTGGTAGCGGAACCCCAGATGATTAATATGCAGAGGCAGTGGTGTCTTTAATCCACTGACTGAAAGTCAAAGAGGAAGGCTTGTGCCCTTTTTATTTGCCCCTCCCAAAGGTAACAAACAGACTGTTGGAATGTTGGAAGACCTAAACAAGGCCATCTTCTCTAAATTATATAGGGGAACCTCCTTTATGTCCAAACATGCCATTTGGTTGCAAACCTCTGGACCAAGGCCAGCCGAAAGAGCTGCAATAACAATCTTTTGTGATAGATGAAAGGAAGAAATTACGTTAGGATCGAAGGAAGGATTGCATCTCAAGATCACTGCCTCTGGGGAGAAAGAAAGA
Organism: Ambystoma mexicanum; assembly: GCF_040938575.1. Taxonomy (NCBI): domain Eukaryota; kingdom Metazoa; phylum Chordata; class Amphibia; order Caudata; family Ambystomatidae; genus Ambystoma; species Ambystoma mexicanum. The sequence continues at coordinate 1,371,441,935 of NC_090930.1, forward strand.
TATGGTGAAGTACACAGCAAAGGTCTCAATTCCTCATTACTGCATGCAGAAGCAATTACAAGAAAAAGTGCACACAATTCTTATGGCAGCCCACTGTGTTCTCATAGATGAAACTGGGAACTCTAGCCTAAACGCCTCCTGTAGAAAACATGTCTGCTGAAGCCAATTCCAGAGGCAACAATGAGTTCCTGGGACACCAGATTGAGAATGTATTCTTTTGTCTGCCATATGAGTGGAGTATTGATTACTTTTTGGACTCCTGCACCACCAGCGAGACGGGTGAGGATAACACCTGTCGCTTCAGGCCTTCCCTCTAAAGGTAAGAAAATGTAGTGTCCTAGTTAGTGGACACTCCCGTCCCCTGCACACCATTCAAGCTGAGGAAAACTGAGTCAAAGTGTTATTTCAATTCTTACATAAACATGAGATCAATTGATTTTTAGATTTATCCGGTCATGGGCAGAGTTTAATTTGTGCTGTACAAAAATCGTAGTAATAGACAGTGTTTTATATACAATTTATTGAGCCCAACTTGTTTTGGGATCATAGTCCCTTCATCAGGAGCAGATACTCTTTGATAGGGAGCAATTAATCAACATAATCAACATAATTAATGTTTCATATATCTACAAAAAGCAAATCAACTCTTTCTTTAGTTTAGGGATTTCATATGGGGTAAATAATAATAATCAATGTATTTTTTTTAAATATATTTTGCATTTATTTACAGCGCACATAACCCTTAGTTATCTAGGCGCTAGTTTCATTGGTTATTTATATTCCAAGCGCGGGTCCGGGATTCGAACCTGTGTTTGCTCAGCGTGGTCTTGCTTCCAAGACCTGCGCGTTACCACAGAGCTATCCTCCCATCCAATGGTGTAGATTGCTGTAAGTGGAATAAAACATCACTTTAGTCATTCATTGACGAAGATGTAGGTGGTCCATTCTTTGAGTCGTAAATGTTTCTTGATCTGATGAGGAGAGTTTATCCACCTAACATAACATGTACATGTGGAGATTTGAATATCTGTTCAGTATCTTTATAATGACCATCTTCTATAGGTTATTTATCAACTGAGGTGCCCATCTTACAATGGAAGACAATGAAATGATACTCGGTCCCCAGGTGTATCTTAGTCATCCGTAGCGGGTCACACATAGTTCGCTGTGGGTATACAGCTTTCCTCAGCTTTAATGGTGTGCAGGGGACTGGGGTGTCCACCTACTAGGACACTACTTATTTTACCTCCGTACTTCCCTCTAAAGGATCAGACTGCCCAAATCCAAGTGTTGTCAGTGTTAGGGAGAATTCTCATATATGGCTAATTTCCCTTACCTAGTGAGTCCCTCAGCAGCTTTGTTGGATATCTGGGGTTTATTTTTTCCACCTGGTAAGAGTGTGTAGTATTGCAAGCTACATCTAGTGATGATGATGTAGTAAAGAATCCAGAAGGAGAATGAGAATGCAGGGAAAGAATGGAGTGAGCAGAGGAGCTGGCGGTTGGAGTAGGAAGGGCTCGCCTCAAGCCGCTCCGTTCGTATCCCCTTTTACATTCATATAATATATGTAATTACTTTAATTAATAAAATCACATAATATATAAAATCACATGAGAGTTACCCCTGATGTTTCACATGGCGACGAGGATCCAGAAACACTGAATGAGGAAAAGCAGTGGGGCAGTATCCGGCACAGTACGATCGTGTGTGATCAGAGGCTATTGTGTGCTGAACGAGGAGGCATCAACGAAATTAGAAGGCACAGAAGTTTATATAGAGCATATAAATTGAACTCACGAACTCGGCAGTTTGTACATCAAGCGTCAGCATCATATAAAATATCGTTGCGAGCCGCTTCAGAGTAAAGGACCCGTTACGACGTCGCCTACGTCGTTGCGTTAGGCCTTCTTTGTTTGACATTACCGTGACTACGAAGAAGTGCGCATCAAGTATAGTGGCCGGGGACACTTCAACGCTACGCACAATACATAGTGCACCTTAAGTAAATATAACATTGTAAACCCAGTAATTTATTCACCCCCACGTTCTATTCGCGAATCACGTGTACACACATGGAAGTAAATAACGAAGAAGTGAAGATTACCGATCTGTTCCTACTCGTCACAGTAAACTCACGTTCCAAAATAGGATCATGTGTCCACGCACACGCGAGTATAAGAAAGAGAAGAGCGTATGAGAAAATAAAGATTACCTGATCTCCTCCTACTCCTCACAGTAACAAAACAAAACAAAAAAAAGAATATAAAAGAAAATTACAAGAAATCATCTATTTGATCCCATATACATCAGTGACAACAAACACAATTTTGTGTTGATCAAATATGATATGATATAATGATTAATATAGGAAGTGTCTTATAACAGAAACTAATCAAACAGCAGCTGCAGACATTGATTGGTGTGGTTCAGGAGAACACATCAATATCACAAGAATGTCTATGCGCAGTGTTCCACTACCGCCATGTTTTTACTAGAAGCCGGTGAACCGAACTTACCTTGGAAAAGATGGTTGAAATCTTTCGAGCATTATGCTACTGTAGTGTGCGGCACAAACTACAGTGTAGAAAGAAAGAAGGCATGATTATTACATTGCCTGGGTCCAGCAGGCCAAGACAAATATGAAGACTTACCAGACTTACTGGATGATGGGGATATGAACGAGTATGAAAAGTGCATTGCAAAACTAAATAAACACTTGGAAAAAAAATTAAGCACTGTACTGGAAAGATACAAATTTGGAAAAAGGTCACAGGAAGCTGGTGAGAGTGTTAAACAATTCATAACGAGTCTAAGGAAACTGGCAAAGAATTGTAAATTTGGTCATCAATTAGAAGAAAGAGTGAGAGATCAATTTATGCTGGAATGTAGTAGTACCAAAATCAGAGAGAGATTGTGGGCGGAGGATGACCCACCTTTTGATGTTGTCATGTGGATTGCAAAAGAAGTGGAACACATGGAGAATTGTTTAAAAACATTAGAGGATAGAGTGAAAAACACCACATTGAAAACAGAAACTACTATAAATGCTGTTCAAACAGCACAGTTTAACAGTGAAAATAATCCAATCGCAAAAAAATAAAGAGGACTTCAAAACACATAGTGCATTCAGATACAGTGGAGATGTTAGAAGTCGAGGATTTGGATGTGGATACAATGGATACAATCGGGGGATTTCACAACTATGCGACAACCTCAAAGTGGTCTAAGGGGCAGAGGAAGGATCAGGACTTGCTTCAGATGTGACAGTCCAAAACACTGGGCCAACAGCCCTGAATGTCCTGCCATCCACATAATATGTAAGAACTATAATGGAAAAGGTCATCTAGCCAAGTGCTGCAGAATAGACAAAAGCAACATGAATTGGATTGGCAATGAAGGAGAAAATGAGGAAGAGGAATGTGTATTTGCCATCTGCGATGAAAATAGCGAAGTAGAATTAGAAAGTCCGAAGACCATTGTTAAGATAAATGGAAATCCAATCAGGATAATGACAGATTCTGGAGCAAAATATATGTTGTTGCCAGAAACAATATGGAGGAAAATTGGTCCAAAATGGTTAAATGAACCAGATATCAATCCCAGTGGCTATGGGGGAGTCAAGATAGACATCATAGGCTGGTTCAAAGCCACATTGACTTTCAAAGATAGAATGACTACTGGAAAAGTATATGTATCAAAAAGGGTGCATCACCTTTACTCAGCTGGACACACCAAGCATGTCTCAAGGTACAATTAGACGCCAGTGCTGAAAAATCTGTATACGTTGTAGAATCGATGGAAATGAGTACAGAAAAGATAAAAGATGACGTTTTCAGAGATGAAATAGGATGTGTGAAAGGTATCGCACATCGCATACAACTCAAGGAAAAGTGCAAACCGGTTGCCCAAAAATTGAGAAGTGTCCCACTAGCAATGAGAGAAGAAGTAAAGAAAGAACTAAAAAAGTTAGAAGAACAAGGAATGATTGAGAAAATTGATGCAGCGGAATGGGTGTCTCCGCTAGTAATTGTGAGAAAAAGCTCAAGAAAGGACAGGGTGTGCATTGATCTGAGAGAACTGAACAAATGTATCATTCCTGAAAGACACCCATTGCCGAATAACCAAAAATTGTTATCAACTATGGGATCAGCTAAAGTATTTTCGATGCTAGATCTCACGTCTGCATACCATCAAGTCCTATTGCATAAAGAATCAAGGCATTTAACTGCTTTCATCACACCTGAGGGATTGTATCAATACCGGTGGATGCTCTTTGGTCTCATTTCAGCAGCCTCAGTATTTCAAAAAACTATGCATCACATATTTGATGGTGATGAAGGCATCATTTTTTTCAGGACAATATTTTCATATATGCAGACAACCAACAAGAACATGATAAAAGACTAGAGAAAGTTTTAAGAAAATTATACAAAGTAGGCATGACTCTTAGCAAGGAAAAGTTGAAGATTGATAGAAAAGAAATAGAATATTTAGGGCATGTCATATCAAAAGAAGGAATTGCACCCAGACCAAAATTGGTATCAACGATAGAAGAAATGGCCACTGCCAGCAACAAAGAACAGCTAAGGACATTCTTAGACATGGCCGAGTATTACTCGAAGTATGTAAGAACATTTGCTGACCACACAGCTATATTGAGAGAACTTACAAAAACAACAAAAGGTTCGAATGGGATGAAGAATGTGAAAGAGAGTTTAAGTACATAAAAGATTTGTTGGTTACTGCACCAGCTTTAAAAAACGATGTACGAGGATGACGTACAATAATTACAACAGATGCTAGTAATGTTGCGCTGGGAGCGGTGCTAACACAAGTGAGTGAAGGTAAAGAGAAAATAATTGTGTTTGCTTCGAGATTATTAAAGGGAGCAGAGAAAACATATGCAACTATAGAAAAGGAAGCATTAGCCATCATGTGGGCAGTTAATAAGTTCAGAGGTTTTGTATGTGGCACAAGCTTTGAAGTGATTATTGACCACAAAGCACTTGTTGAAGTGTTCATGACTAAAGGCCTGGATAAAGTTTCAGGAAGGATAGGACGGTGGGTTTCCAGGATGCAAGAATTTCATATAGTGATAAAATACATTCCAAGGGTAAAGAACTATGCTGCAGATTGTATATCCAGAATAACACATTTTCAGGAAGACGGTAAAGGAATAGTAGAGCAACAAGAAATGATTTGTGCGCTTCAAGATACAGCCATATCCAAAGATGAATGGTTACTAGAGATGAGTAACGATACAAAACTTAAGTTTCTGATGGAAAATATCAACAAAAGAATAATCCCTAGGAGTAAAATTCAAGAAGCAGGAATTGAAGGATTTTGGAGTATCAGGGATGAATTGAGTTGCCTGAAGGAATATCTATTAAGGGGAGACAGATTGATTCCACCAGAAGGAATTAGAGAGAGACTGATAGAACTTGGACATGAAGGTCATCAAGGAATATCAAAAACGAAGAACAGAATAAGAAATACATACTGGTGGCCGGGCTGTGATGCACAAATTGAAAGACTTGTCAGAAACTGTTTCCTTTGCAATAATTCTGACAAACGTTGTGTGAGTGAATGGTACCCAATGGTTATGACTGACATACCAGATAGACCATGGAAAATGTAGGTGTAGATATTATAGGTCCTGTGTGGAGTGAAGGGTATCTGACATTTTTTGTGGTTGTGATTGATATGCTGACCAGGTGGACAGAGGTGAAGATGGTGCCAAATGTTACGACCAAGAGTATTATTAATTTTCTAGAAGAAATTTGTGGTTGTGAAGGTTATCCTGAAACAATATTGTCTGACAATGGTTCTCAATTTGTTTCCAAGGAAATGGAAGAATACTTAAAGGGAAAGTCCATTACTCATATAGCCAGTGCAATTTATCACCCCCAAACCAATGGTGTTGTGGAAAGATATAACAGGATACTCAAGGATGCAATTAGGTGGGTGTGGTCAAATGGAAAGAATTGGAAAGAAGTGGTTAGAATGACTGTTATAGGACATAGATTTACTCCACATAGTACAACTGGAGTGACACCTTTTGAATTAAGCAGAGGTAGGAAAGCAACCACCAAGTTATAATATCCGGGGTGGATGAGTGATGTGCTAGGTATGGAAGGGTCAACTAAAGATGTAGAAAATAAGATCAGACAGAGGCAGAGCAACAACAAGGCATGTCATGATAACAGGAGATTTAGAGAGTGAGAATTAAGCTACCAGAGGCATTGAGGACGAAAGGGAGTAAATGGTCTAATCCCATTCAAGTAAGTGAAGTTTTCAAACATGGAGTAAGAACAAATGATGGGAGAGTATGGAACAATGGTCGAGTAAAGGTGATGTTAAATGGTGGTCAGGGTGAACAACATGTAGAGAGAGTTGGTGAGGATTAGAATATTGTGAATCAGAGTTTATCCTTATCATCAAATTCAATACACATACCGATTAGGGTGCAATCTTCAAGATCAAGGAACTATCGGAGACCGAATCATTTAATGGAATTTATGGAACGAGGAAGCTCTTGTGGAAGAAGAGGGATGTGTAGTACTGCAAGCTACATCTAGTGATGATGATGTAGTAAAGAATCCAGAAGGAGAATGAGAATGCAGGGATAGAATGGAGTGAGCAGAGGAGCTGGCGGTTGGAGTAGCTGAAGGACTCGCCTCATGCCGCTCCATTCATATCCCCTTTTATATTCATATAATATATGTAATTGATAAAATCACATCATATATAAAATCACATGAGAGTTGCCCCTGATGCTTCAGAGTGTGAACCTTTTTCCCACTCTTACATGTGTTTTGCCATGTGTATTTTGTGATCTTGGACTCTGGAGCCACACCACTCCATGAGCCCAACTTTTTGTTTGTGTTACCTTCAGTGCAGTGACACAGTCTCTAAGACTTCCCACTGACTCAATATTTCTGGGGCTAACTACTGTCCCCCAGAAACAGGTAAAGTTACCATTTACTTTATGTAGCCTTTTAAACTGCAGACCCAGTACACCCCATCTTACATGGAGTACTGGAAAGAGTTAATTCCTACTCCTTTTTGTCTGTGCCTCTTGGAGCTTTGTTTCACTCCCTTAACACTAAGACTTGGCTGGTGGCAGTGGTATCTACCCTATCTTTTCTACCGCAATTATATTATGTAAACGTGGTACTGGTTTAGGCTATTGTATTAGCCTCGAACTTAAACCCGCTTGACCAAATACTTTTTATTTTGGCTCCGGTCGGGTTTCATCGCCATTTCTTTTTGTTAAAATCCTTCTTGTGTTTTACTTTGTGCAGCAAACCAGGTTTGCCTTCTTTGTTTGGCAACCTTTGGCGGGCTTCTGTCCAGTAGCCCTCCTTTGTCGTCTGGGTGTCTAGGTGGGCTGAATGTGAGGGAGGGGTTTAGTCACCCCCTGCACAGGGTCTGCTTGGAGACCCAAGTCGCACTTTGTCTTGATTGGCTGAGGTGGTTGTCCGGGCCGGACAACCCCCCTCTTGAGTGATTGACAGCCAGGCTGTGTGAATGGGGGATTTTGGCATAAAAGGCAGGATTCTTGGGCTGGAAGTCAGAGTCGTCACTGGAGCTGCAAAGAACCAAAGAGAAGCAGAGTAGAAGATGACTGCTGCAACTCCCGAGTCCCGGTGAAGCCCTGAGCTATCTACCCTTCAACGACAAGAGAAGATCCAGTCCGGAGTCTTCTTCTCTTGAGCCTGGTGGGATCAACCAGCTCACCTTCCACAGCCAGAGGATCCTCTTCCTGGTCGAAATCGCTTCACACAGCTGTAGTGGTCCAGATAGCCATCTGAAGAGCCTCTCCTGTTTTAAAGGAGCGCACCTATTATTTACTGTTGCTTCGCTGCTGCTGGCCTCATCCCTGGGTAGTGCAGATTGCTCCAGACGTCCTCCTTCTTGTCTCCACGACTGAAGCTCCAGGAACCGTGAGTCTGCAGGAACTACCAGGAACAACTGCCGTAGCACCAGCTTTTCTTCAAACGAATAAGGTACTGTGTCCAACTTTGAGGAATTGGGGTGAACCCTTTTTCCTCACCCAAGACTTGTCCTTGTCTTCCTTCCCTCTTATAACTTTTGCTTCCCTTTTGACACTATTCAAGTACTCCTGGCAATCTCGAATCGTGAACTGTTCTAACCTTGTGATCCTCAACAACAGGACCACTGTGCCATTTGACACTGGCGCAGGCCTATTGACTTTTATCTACGTTTTAGAAAGTGTCTTCTGATTCTATCTTCCTTGACAAAAGTATTGCCTATGATTTTTATCCCCTATTCTCTTGTGTTAATTCATGTGATAAGTGTGTTTGACTTCGGTTACATTTCTTCTCGCTGGTACGCTTTTCTTTCGTAAGACTGTCAAAAAGTGATGGCGTACTAACCCACGGTAAAGTCTTTTTTTTCACAACACCGGTCTGTGAAATCCAATGTACTTACCTTGAATTGATCTGCACAAGGGGAATTGGTTGTGTGTAATATATTTGTAGTGTGGTTTTAATTTAATAGAAGTGAAGTGTTTTATGAACAGATGGTTTAAAAATAAATGTACTTATATTTTTTAACCAGAAAACTTGAGTCAGTGTTTGCTTGAGTCACAGTAATTGTAGTCCTTTGTGTAATCTCTACTACTGCTCATTTGCTCTCGAGATAAGTCTGGCTGCTCAGCCATTGCTACCACTTTTTCTCTGTAGTACAGGCTTGTACCAAAGGTGAAATTGTACTACCACTTGTAGTCTTAATCTTGTATAGTGGTCCCTAAGGGTACTGCAGAGGATTCTGCCTAACACTGGTGTACAGCGGTGGGATTTTTAAGTATAATGATTACACTTAGAGTGCTGCTATTACCTTGGGTCAACTAACCACAAGGCTAAACACCACAGAAAACTATTAACTGAAAAATCATGTCAAATATGGAAAACTACAGTGAAGAGAGTCGCTTAAACTACACTGCTGAGGTTTTAAGAACCATGTGTAGAGAAAGGAGCCTCTCTGGTAAAGGAAAAACATCTGAACTGGTTGCTAAATTATTGGGAAAGCAAAGTCTGGAGAGAGGGTCTGAAGGGCCTACCCCTCCAGCAAATGTGGATACTGATGTTTCTGGTTCTGAGAGTATTGGATTAGAAGAAGTAGATGAGTCCTTGTTGGGAAACCCTACAACTCCCTTGCCTGCTCAGAAACCACAACCTCTGTCCACAGGGACCCTATCAGGTCCTACACTCACTCCTGAATGTATTGCACTTGAGAAAATGAGACTTGAGTTGGAAGTGAAAAGTATTGAGGCACAAACTGCCATGAAACATCAAGAAGTAAGGCTCAGAGAAATGGAGATGGCTCATGCTTTAGAGATGAATACATTAGCTGTAGAAAATGCTTCTCTCCCAGGATCTTTTAGGTCTTCCAGTCCTAAGAGACCCCGTATGCCAAAGGAAATGATTGGTATGTTTGAGAATAAACTTGATGTTTTGGATTGGTTAGCCATGCTTGAATACAATCATGGGATTCAGGGTATCTCAGGGAATCAGTTGATTCCTTGGCTATTCTCTAGGCTTCCCCCTGTTGCAAGTGATGCTGTAATGGAGTTGGGGGAGTGGATAAGCAGGATTATGAGAGTGTGAAGCTAGCTTTGATAGCTAGATTTGGGAATACCCCTTCCCAGTACCTTAAGAGGTTTAGGACCCTCAAAAAGCATGTTGGTACCCCTTGAGCTATCTGGGTGTGTAACTGTTTGAACAACTTAGATGGTTGGGTTAAGGGTTACAAAGTGAACACTTACGAAGGTTTGAGGAATCTTGTTATGTTGGTGTCAATTTATGATGCCTGCTCTCCTGAGGTTAGACAGCACTTGGCTGATTCAAAGGAGATAGATCCTAAGAACTTAGCTAAGGCTGCTGACTTGTGGGTTGCCAACAGGGCTACTCACAAGGATTCTGGGGTAACTCAAAAAAAGGATGAGGGAAAGCAGCCAAAGAAAGATAACAAGGAAAATTCCAATAATTCCAAACCAAATGAGGGCCACAAACAGAACCAGGGTAAGCCACAAGGGTAACCGATTCAGGCTAGTGTACCATCTGGTGCTAAACCAGGTGGAGGTCAGAGTAAGCCTCCATTCAATAGGACATTTGGTAAATGTTTTGTTTGTGAAGCTACTGACCATGTGAAAGGGGATCCCAGATGTAAGGGTAAACCTTTTGGGGTCCACACTGTCTCCTTAGCCTTCTCCATGGTGGAAGAAGTACCTATGACAAGTGGGAACTTTCAATTACTGTCTGATGAACCCATGAGAGTCTCAGCTAGTGTTTCTTTAGTGTCCTTGGGTCTTTAGGAACAACAGAACTTAGATGTCTATAACTCAATCCCAGATAATACTAAAGAGTATTATAAAGATAGTGTTCTTGTGAATGGTCAGGAGTCACCTGCCATCAAAGACACTGGAGCCAGCATAACTGTGGTTGATGAATGTTTTATCAAGGTAGAGGATGTTGCTAAGGCACCCAAACACCTAACCAAGTTAGCTGGAGGCCCTGTGCAAATGGTTCCCCAGTTACCAGCTCTCATCCAGTGCAATGACATGACTGTCCGAATACCTGTTAGTGTGCAGAGCAAAGTACCTGGAAGAATTCTGATGCGTAATGACATGAAAACTCTTGGAATTGTGCCTAATACCCCCAGGCCTCCCAGTAAAAGGAAGCAGGAGCTCACAAGGTCTGCTAGGGAGAGAACCTTGAGAGGCTTTCCTGGGGACTTGATAGGAGAAGCTATCACCCCAAGTCCACAGGACTTACTTACTGCTATTGCTAGAAAAATAGACAAAGGGGAAACCCACGTCTACCAGCAAGAAAACAGCAAGCACCCCTGTGCCTACAAGGACATCACCACAACTGTCCAAAGTCACACCTGTGACTCCTCCACCAGCTGAGGCTGAGTGTGAGGTTCAACTCTGTATGGTTCCTCCAGATACTGAGCATCTGGAAAAATATCTTACTCTGGTTGGATATCTTGACCCTGTTGAACATCCTGAGCTGCAATCTTTACTGGCAGAAGGTGGACCCAACAGGGAAGACTTCAGCAGAGGACAAAGAGAGTGTCCTACTCTTGAAGGTCTTCGCCTACAGGCAGCTTCTCAGCTCGATGGGGAAGTGCCTGGGAAGTATAGGTTGTACTGGGAAGATGGCCTCTTCTACAGTGAACTGACTGAGTCAACTCCTGGGGACAGCAAAACACTTGTAGTGCCTCTAGTGAACCGACTCCAGTTCCTACAGTTAGCCCACAAAATACCTTTGGCTGGTCACTTAAGTTTTAAGAAGACCAAGGAAAGGCTCTCACTTTACTTCTACTGGCCTAAGATGGGTTCAGAAGTAGACACATTCTGTAGGAGCTGTCACACTTGCCAAACCTCTGGCAAGAGTGGAGCCAAGATTGTGGCACCCTTGGTGCTTCTCCCAGTGGTGGGAGTTCATTTTGAGAGGGTCGGGATTGACATTGTTGTTCCTATTGACCCTCCCATATCTTCAGGTAACAGGTTATTCCTGGTTGTAGTAGCCCATGCTACTAGGTATCCTGAAGCAATACCTATGAGAACTGTTAAGGCTCAGGCTGTGACTAAGGCCCTACTTGGTATTTTTACCAGAGTAGGTTTTCCTAAGGAAGTGATATCTGACAGGGGATCAAATTGTATGTCCCACTACATGCAAGCCATGTGGACAACTTGTGGAGTCACTTACAAGTTCTCTACTGCATACCACCCATAAACCAATCGGTTGTAGAGAGGTTTAACAGAATTATGAAGAGCATTATAGGTGCTTTAGAAGAACCCCTTAAAATAAAGTGGGACCTTCTACTGCCATGCCTTCTCTTTGCATATAGTGAAGTCCCTCAGGAGGCAGTAGGTTACAGTCCCTTTGAACATCTCTATGGCCATCCAGTCAGAGGTCCATTGGCCCTGATTAAGGAGGGGTTGGAGAGTGCTCCTTCCCCCAAGCCAGTCAGAGTGATTGACTATCTGATAGGTCTCTGGAGGAGAATGTCACACTTGATGGCAGAGGCAAGTGATAACTTGAGGGCTGGTCAAACTCTGGTCAAACTTGGCATTACCAGAAGGCTAACATGGTTGAGTTTACTCAAGACCAGCTTGTGCTTGTTATGGTACCCACAAGGCAGAGGGCCTTGCAGGACAAATGGATAGGACCCTTCAAAATTGTGGGTAAACTTGGAGAGGTGAACTATCTGGTGGACTTAGGCAATCCTAAGGAGGTTCCCAGCGTCTTTCACACCAACTGTTTAAAGGCTTATGTCTCTAGACCTGAAATAAGAGCTTTGCTTCTAGCTTCAGCTCAGGAGGAGGAGGAGAGTGAACCTCTGCCTGACCTCCTCAGAGGCTTACCTTTAGATGAGAAAGTGGAAGGAGTTAATCTCTCTTCCAGCCTAACATCTGACAAGCAGGTTGAGTGCAAATTACTGTTAAATCAGTTTGCCTCCCTGTTCTCACTTTCACCAGGCTTGACCCCTTGGGGCCAGCATGATATCCTCACTGGTGACTGTTTACCTGTGAAAAGCAGGGGGTACAGAATTTCAGACAATGTCAGAACCCACATACGGAATGAGGTCAACAAGATGCTTGACCTCGGGGTTATAGAGCTCACTACTAGTCCATGGTCTAGCCCAGTTGTGCTTGTACCAAAGGCAGGATCCAAGGATTTGAGATTCTGCGTGGACTATAGAGCTCTAAATGCAGTCACAAAGACTGATGCCCATCCTTTACCTGGGAAAGATGAGCTAGTGGATAAACTTGGTGCAGCCAAGTACCTCAGCACATTTGACCTAAGCTCAGGCTATTGGCAAATAGCCCTGACAGACCATGCCAAGGAGAAAACTGCATTCTCCACCCCAGCAGGCCTCTACCAGTTTAAAGTAATGCCTTTTGGACTAGAGAATGCACCTGCTACATTTCAGAGGATGGTCAATCAAGTTCTGAATGGGATGGAGGACTTCTGCATGGCATACTTGGATGACATTGCAGTGTTCAGCCCTACATGGAAAGAAAATATTCATCACCTAGGGTATGTTTTGCAGGCTCTTGAACAGGCCCATCTGACCATTAAGGCAAGTAAATGTCAAATTGGTCAGAGCAAAGTGGTATACCTTGGACATGAGGTAGGAGGAGGTGAAATAAGGCCATTGCCTAGCAAAGTACAAGGCCGTACAGAACTGGGCCACCCCTACTACTCAAACCCAAGTAAGAGCCTTCCTAGGTCTCACTGGGTACTACAGGAACTTCATAGAGAACTATGGGACCATAGCTTCTCCCTTGAATGTTATCTCTTCTCCCACATTTCCTAAAAAGGTCAGATGGAATGAGAAGTGCACTCAAGCCTTTGAAGGCCGGAAGAAAGCCCTTTGTCAAGCTACAGTCCTAAGAGCTCCTGACTACCACCAACCCTTCATTGTACAAACTGATGCTTCAAATGCAGGTATATGTGCAGTCCTTAGTCAACTGGATGAGAAAGGTAGGGAACATCCCATGTGTTTCATCAGCAAGAAGTTAAAGGATCCTGAGACAAGGTGGGCAACAATAGAACACACATGTTTTGCTATTGTGTGGGCACTGAAGAAGTTTAGACCCTACATGTATGGATCTACTTTCATTATTCAGACTGACCACCAACCCTTGAGATGGCTGATGCAAATGAAAGGGGAAAACCCTAAACCACTAAGATGGTCAATCTGCCTGCAAGGGTTTGATTTTACCATTGAGCACAGAGCAGGAAGTCACCACCAAAATGCTGATGGTCTCTCAAGGATGTTTATAACTGACTAGAGGTATGAGATCCATCCAGGAGTGGATCAAATCCTCCTGTCCCTTAGTCTGGGGGTGGTGGGTGCGAGTGTTAGGGAGAATTCTCATATATGACTAATTTCCCTTCCATAGTGAGTCCCTCAGCAGCTTTGCTTTATTTCTGGGGTTTATTTTTTTCCACCTGGTAAGAGTGTGAACCTTTTCCTCACTCTTACATGTGTTTTGACATGTGTATTTTTACTCTTTATGCGATCTTGGACTCTGGAGCCACACCACTCCATGAGCCCAACTTGTTGTGTGTGTTACACAGCACCGTCAGTGCAGTGACACAAGGTTGTCTCTAAGACTTCCCACTGACTCAATGTTTCTGGGGCTGACTACTGTCCCCCAGAAACAGGTCAAGTTGCCATTTACTTTATGTAGTCATTTAAACTGCAGACCCAGTACACTCCATCTTACATGGAGTACTGGAAAGGGTTAATTCCTACTCCTTTTTGTCTGCGCCTCTTGGAGCTTTGTTTCACTCCATTAACAATAAGACTTGGCTGGTGGCAGTGGTATCTACCCCATCTTTTCTACCGCGATTATATTATATAAACGTGGTACTGTTTTAGGGTATTGTATTAGCCTCGAACTTAAACCTGCTTGACCAAATACTTTTTATTTTGGCTCCGGTCGGGTTTTATCACCATTTCTTTTTGTTAAAGTCCTTCTTGTGTTTTACTTTGCGCGGCAAACCAGGTTTGCCTTCTTTGTTCGCCGACCTTTGGCAGGCTTCTGTCCAGAAGCCCTCCTTTGGCATCTGGGTGTCTAGGTGGGCTGAATGTGAGGGAGGGGTTTAGTCACCCCCTGCACAGGGTCTGCTTGGAGACCCAAGTCACACTTTGTCTCGATTGGCTAAGGTGGTTGTCTGGGCCGGACAACCCCCCTGCTGAGTGATTGACAGCCATGCTGTGTGAATGGGGGATTTTGGCATAAAAGGCAGGACTCTTGGGCTGGAAGTCAGAGTCACCACTGGAACTGCAAAGAACCGAAGAGAAGCGGAGAAGAAGACGGCTGCTGCAACTCCCGAGTCCCGGTGAAGCCCTGCTGCAGTCCTGAGCTATCTACCCTTCAACGACAAGAGAAGATCCAGTCCGGAGTCTTCTTCCCTTGAGCCTGGTGGGATCAACCAGCTCACCTTCCACAGCCAGAGGATCCTCTTCTTGGTCGAAATCGCTGCACACAGCTGTAGTGGTCCGGATAGCCAGCTGACGAGCCTCTCCTCTTTTAAAGGAGCGCACCTTTTATTCACTGTTGCTTCGCTGCTGCTGGCCTCATCCCAGGGTTGTGCAGATCGCACCAGACGTCCTCCTTCTTGTCCCCATGACTGAAGCTCCAGGAACCGTGAGTCTGCAGGAACTACCAAGAACAACTGTCATAGCACCAGCTTTTTTTCAAACAAAAAAGGTACTGTGTCCAGCTTCGAGGAATTGGGGTGAACCCTTTTTTTCCTCACCCTGGCTTGTCCTTTTCTTCTTTCCCTCTTATAACTTTTTCTTCCATTTTGACAATATCCAAGTACTCCTGGCAATCTTGAATCGTGAACTGTTCTAACCTTGTGATCCTCGACAACAGGACCCCTGTCCCATTTGACACTGGCGCAGGCCTATTGACTTTTATCTACGTTTTATAAAGTGTCTTCTGATTCTATCTGCCTTGACAAAAGAATTGCCTATGATTTTTATCCCCTATTCTCTTGTGTTAATTCATGTGCTAAGTGTGTTTGACTTTGGTAACATTTGTTCTCGCGGGTACGCTTTTCTTTCGTAAGACCGAACTGTCATTACTGAAAAAAATGATCGCGTATTAACCCAGGTAACGTCTTTAGTTTCACAACACCGGTCTGTCAAATCCAATGTACTTACCTTGAATTGATCTGCAGAAGGGGAATTGGTTGTGTGTAGTGTATTTGTAGTGTGGTTTTAATTTAATAGAAGTCAAGTGTTTTATGAACGATGGTTTAAAAATAAATGTACTTATATTTTTTAACCAGAAACCTTGAGTCAGTGTTTGCATGAGTCACAGTAATTGTAGTCCTTTGTGTAATCTCTACTACTGCTCATTTGCTCTTCAGATAAGTCTGGCTGCTCAGCCATTGCTACCACTTTTTCTGTGTAGTACAGGTGTGTACCAAAGGTGAAATTGTACTACCACTTGTAGTCTTAATTGTGTGTAGTGGTCCCTAAGGGTACTGCACAGGATTCTGTCTAACAGTCAGGTGCTAGGTCTGCTGCCAGCCAGAGGCATAGTCAAGATTGCCTAACACTGCCTGGGGCTTGAAGCTAATATAGTTGGGTCCCCCACAATGACATTAACATTTGAGTGGGCATTTACAGATTTTGGGTGGGCCTTGCCAAATCATGCCCTAATCTGGCTATGCCTCTGCTGCCAGCACTGATGGAGGGGACACCAGAAGGAATAGCGGGGAGCCACTACCAACAGTAACAGAATTGGAAGCCATACTCTGCAGGACCAGTAGGGAGCCACCAGTATAACCCTGGCCTTGGATGACCTGGTTCTCTGCAATGCCTGATAGAGAATGGGAATGGGAGGAAACATTTACTGTAGACTCAGTGGCCGTGGGATGGACAAGGCATCCACTGCCCATCACCCTTCCTCCTGACTCCTGGAGCAGGATCTAGCCATCATGCGATTGCTGGGTGCCTTGCCAACCCTTGAGTAACATTGATATGCCTGGGCTTCCATTGTGACCCGACACATTGCTCTCTTCAGCAGCAGCAGCCTCTGGATTTCTGCTTTCAAACAGTCACTCTTCATAGGATCCCGAGGCAAAGGATGCTACTCCCTTCTCCCTGGGTGGAGTCGAGAATTCTATCTGGCAACCATCTATCAAGATCGCCTGAACCAAGGAATCCTGCATGCAGTTCAGCAGGGTATCCTTGAAGAGACATATTATCCCCCTTACTGGCTTCTCCAGTGAAGGAGCCAGCCAGTCAGGAATGGGCAGACTTGGGGAGTGAAGAAGACTTGATCTTCTGCTGTAGCATCCTCTGTCTTTTTCTGAACGATGGTGTAGATGAACCTGCCCTTGAATTAGATGGTCTGGAAAGTGTCCCAGAAGTTGTAATTGTTATAGACTGCGTCACGAGGACGTTGCGTACCTGTTCGTTTGGTTGAAGACCTTGATGATGATGCCAGGCTGTCAGGAGTCCTGTGTTGATGTGGTTGATGACGCGAGAAGCCAGCCCAGCTCCCGCCCGAATGGAACCGGGTTGGAGATGAACCAGCTCCTAACACCACGAGTCTGCTCACCCCTGATTAACGTGGCGTCAGGACAGTGCAAGCACTGACAGGGGGAGTCTTTCCAGATGAAGATACTGAGTCCCAAGGAAGACTTGATCCGGAAGATGGAAGTCCCAAGGAAGACTTGATCCGGAAGATGGAAGTCCCAAGGAAAACTGGATCCGGAAGATGGAAGTCGCAAGGAAAAGTACACTGTGGGAGTTGGTAGGTGGCAGGATCCGGGAAGGAAGGTAGAAGTATGGCTCACAAGGTAGACACAAGGCAGAGGAAGGCTGAATGGGCAGGCAGACAAGGTACAAGAGCAAGGCCAAATGACACAAGGCAGAGAATGGTAGAATGGACAGGCAGACAAGGTACAAGAGCAAGGGCCAACTAGGGGACACAGGGGAACCACCCAACTCAGAAAAGGGGAACAGGAACCACCCAACCACAGGACAAGGGAAGGGAGAACAAGGCAACTACGGATGTACCCGAGGGTACCAGGAACAGGGAGGACAAGGATCAGGTAACAGGAAAGGTAGGCACAAGGAACCGGCGAGGAAACACGATCCTAAACAAACCGCGTTGAGACGCAGTGTGAATGGAAGACCGGGCTCCTTAAATAGGACTGCCGACCCCAAGGAGGCTTGGAACGCAAGCCGTGCCGTCTCCCAAGCGTGGGTTGGCTCGGAGAGAGGCGTGGACCGCAAGATCCTCCGAAGCGAGTACTCCGTGCAGCGCGCATGCGCGAAGAGCGCGGAACGGCCGCCCGCGCATGCGCTGACCAACTTGCCCAGGAAACCCGGAAGCGACCGATGACCAGGACAACCCAGGAACCCCTAAGCGAAAGCGCGGGTACAGCCTCCAGGATGGTGCACGCCGCTTCAAGTAAGTGGACCCCAATGCGGGTGGCGTGACACTATGCCCCCTCCCAGAAAGACCTGGAGCCCCCGGCTTCCAGGGACAATGAAGGAAAAAGTCACGAACCAGACGGGGCGCATGCACATGACAGCGTGGTTCCCAAGTGTGATCACAAGCAGGGTAACCCTTCCAACCAACAAGGAATTGGAGCGCGCCCCGACGAATCCGTGAGTCACATATTTCCTGTACCTCAAATTCAGGGACCCCCCGTACTTGAATGGAGGAAGGCCGTGGACTGGAACGTCCAAAGACATCCTTCACAAAGGGTTTCAAAAGGGAGATATGAAACACTGGATGCACTCGCCAAGATTGGGGTAACACCCAGTCGAAAAGCAACTGAGGACAAACGTTTAGAAATCTTGAAAGGCCCATAGAATCGGGGTGCCAATTTGGTGGGCAGATTGCGTACTGGCAAGTTCTTAGAAGACAACCAAACCATATCGCCCACCTGGAGATCCGGCTCTGTAGTCCGATTCCTGTCTGCCTGTTTTTTCATGCGCTTCCGTGTCTCAACCAGGGTACCCCGTGCCAGGTCGTGCTGCTTTTGGATGTCAGAAATCAATCGATCCGCCGAAGGAACAGCACTGGGTAGTACTGGAGTAAAAGGAACCAACTTGGGATGTAGTCCAGTAGAGCAAAAGAAAGGGCTGATACCAGTAGCAGTATGCGTTGCGTTGTTATAGGACACCTCAGCCAAATCAAGATTCTTCGCCCAGTTGGATTGAGTAGCATTGGCATAACAGCGTAGGTACTGCTCAAGAGTTTGGTTAGTTCTCTCCGTCTGTCCATTTGTGTGTGGATGATAACCAGAACTCAAGGCTCTGCGGATACCAAGATGATTGCACAATTGATGTCAAAACGAAGAGAGAAACTGCGAGCCACGATCAGAGATGATCTTTTCCGGTAATCCATGAAGCCGGTAAATGTTGCGTAGAAATGCCAGAGCCATCTGAGAGGAGGTAGGTATCTTAGAAAAAGGTATAAAGTGAGCATACTTCGTGAAACAGTCCACTACTACCATAATGCAAGTATTGCCCTCTGAAGTTGGAAGCTCGACAATAAAGTCAGTGGCGATGGTGTGCCATGGGTAAGGCGGTGTTTCAGTAGGCTGAAGTAATCCCAAAGGTTTTCTCCTTAGCGTCTTAGTTTGAGCGCAAACTGGACAACTCTCCACATACCTTTTGACCTCCGTAGCCCAACCCGGCCACCAGAATTGTCTGGAAACCAGCTCCTGAGTGGCCTTGACGCCACGATGACCACCAACATGTGAATCGTGTAATCCTTGAAGGATGTCTAACTGGAGCGAACATGTCGGTAAGTACAGACGTTTCAAAAAGAACAAAAGACCGTTGTGTTCAGTGATCTGTGGCCGCTTCAGGATGTTGACTCGATCAGGGTCCACCAATGTTTCTTGTACTATTCTCTGCAGATGAGGAGAAATCGTCAAAAGAAAATGCTTAGGAGAAATCAATGGAGTGTTCTGACTGCAATCCTTCTCTTCCTTCTCCAGAGAGCGCGATAAGGCGTCAGCCTTCAGGTTCTGAGAGCTGGGGATGTAAGTAATGTTGAAGTCGTAGTGAGAAAAGAAAAAGGCCCACCTGGCCTGGCGAGCGGTGCGACACTGCAAGGATCGTAAAAATTGCAGGTTACGATGATCAGTGCGGACTTCTACAGAAAAACGACCTCCCAGCAAGTGGTGCCTCCACTCCTCAAACGCAGTCTTAATGGCCAAGAGTTCCTTCTCGATGACAGCGTAGTTCTGTTCACTCGGAGCGAGCTTTCGTGAGAAATAGGCCACCGGGTGTTCTTCGTCAGATACTGGATGCTTCTGTAGGAGAACAGCGCCAACAGCGAAGTTGGAGGCATCAGCCTCAACGATGTAAGGCATCTCGTCGTTGGGATGACGTAAAACTGGAGCTGTACTGAACGCCGTCTTCAAACGGTTGAAGGCTGCTAACGCCTCTGAATCCCAAAGGAACGGAGTCTTAACGCTGGTCAAACGAGTCAACGAGGCCGTGATACGAGAAAACTGAGGAATGAAGCGCCGATAGAAATTGGCGAATCCCAGGAATCTTTGGAGGGACTTCAAACCATGAGGTTGTTTCCAGTCTCGGATTGCTTGTACTTTATCAGAATCCATGTGGATTCCAGCCTCGCTGATTACATACCCCAGAAACTCCATCTTGTTCCGATGAAATGAACATTTTTCAGCTTTGGCGAACAATTGATTCTGTGATAAACGTAGAAGGACCTCTCGTACATGTGAAACGTGTTCCTCTGGATTTTCTGAGAAGACCAGTATATCATCTAAATAAACCCAAACCGAGATGCCAATCAAGTCACTGAAGATGTGATCCATAAACCGCTGGAAGACGGCCGGGGCATTACACAACCCGAAGGGCATTACCCTGTATTCGTAATGCCCAAAAGGAGTCTTAAAGGCCGTCTTCCACTCGTCGCCCTCCTTGATTCTGACTAAATGGTAGGCTCCGCGAAGGTCTAGTTTGGTGAACTCTCTGGCTGACCGCAATGACTCCATGATGTTTTGAATCAAAGGTAACGGGTACCTGTCCTTAAGGGTGATGTCATTCAATTGACGATAATCGATACATGGCCGTAGAGTGCCCTCCTTCTTCTTCACGAAAAACAGCGGGAATCCCGCGGGGGATTTGGAAGGTACGATGTATCCTTTCTTGACACATTCATCCAAGTAGTTCCGAAGTACCAGTCTTTCGGTCTGAGTCAAGGAATAAACCTTCCCATGTGGGATCACCGCACCCGGAATCAGGTCAATGGAGCAATCAAAAGTTCTGTGAGGTGGAAGGGGTATGTCTCCAGGCTCAGAAAACACTGTCCTCAAGTCAGCATACGCATGTGGAATCTGGGACAAGGAGCACAAACCAAGTGGGTTCTTTCCAGTGGTAAGAGAGGTTGAGGTTGGTGACTTCAATGACGTGCTGGAAACACAACATTCCTGAATACAAAGAGTAGAAGTAAACACTAGAATACGAGACTCCCAATTGATCGAGGGATTGTGTCGCTGAAGCCAAGGTAATCCCAACACCACTTGATATGAAGGCGATTTGATGACATCGAGAGCAATTCTTTCCTCATGAGTCTCGATTCGCAATAGCATGCCAACGGTATGCATTCGTATAGGTCCGGAAGATAAAGGTGTACCATCAATGACCTCCACAGGTATCACATTTCTTCTGGTAAGCAATGGTATGCCGTTGTTGATGGCGAATTCCTTATCAATATAATTACCGGAAGCCCCACAATCCAATAATCCATGAACATCAATAGTCTTATCCTGCCACTTCAGACTGATCTTCAAATTCATCAAGACGGCTGGCTGCATAGGCGGAAACGCAGTACTGGCACAAGAAAGGACTTGTAGCAAAGAGGGACCTGTCGTAGCCTTTCCAATAGAAGACAGGTCTTCTAGTTTCCCCCTTTCTTGATAGGACGCAAAGGACAGGTGCTCAGATAGTGACCGGCAGCACCACAGTATAGACACAATCGTAGTCTTCTTCTGCGCTTCTTCTCCTCTTCTGATAAGGGACCCCTTACTGCACCTAATTGCATCGGTTCAGTAGAGGAATCCGAAGGTACTGGCAATCCAGACGGTAGGGTTGAAGGCCTGGGGAATACCTTCTCAAACCGACGTCTCTCACCCTTTCTCTCGGCCAATCTCTGGTCTATCCTTAAAACTTGTTCAATAAGTTTCTGTAGATCTTCGGGTTCAGGAATGTGCAACAACTCGTCCTTGTATTCCTCTCTTAATCCCCGGCGAAACAAGGTCTTCTGTGTTATCTCTGGCCATAGGGAATCAGTCGCCAGTTGACGAAAACGGCTGATATAAGTTATTATATCGGAATTTGCCTGTTGAATATCCATCAATAGATTCTGTGCTGTGGAAGCCAGATTAGGAGACTGGAAAACATCCAAGAACGCTTTTTCAAAGGCCAAGAAATCGCTAAGAATGGGGCTATTAGTAACAACCAGGGGTGTAGCCCAAGCAAGAGCGTTCCCAGATAAATTACCCAAAATGTAGCCGATCTTGGCTTTATCATTGTTGAAATGAGTCGAACGGTAGAGGAAATGTATCCGACAATGATTGCAGAATTCACCCACACGTCTGGGATCTCCATCGAATTTGATGGGTGCGGTGTGAGCCATGGTGTTTTCCGACTGGGGAGATGCCCCTATGTTCTGTGTCACCATTTGACGTAAAGCCACGTTCTCCTGACGGAGTGCCGTCATCTCAGCACGAAGAGCTTGTACTTCAATACGAAGACCTGGATCCTCTTCCATCTCAGAATCTGAAGTATCCGAAGGCAGGCGTCTCAATCTGTTATAGACTGCGTCACGAGGATGTTGCGTACCTGTTCGTTTGGTTGAAGACCTTGATGATGATGCCAGGCTGTCAGGAGTCCTGCGTTGATGTGGTTGATGACGCGAGAAGCCAGCCCAGCTCCCGCCCGAATGGAACCGGGTTGGAGATGAACCAGCTCCTAACACCACGAGTCTGCTCACCCCTGATTAACGTGGCGTCAGGACAGTGCAAGCACTGACAGGGGGAGTCTTTCCAGATGAAGATACTGAGTCCCAAGGAAGACTGGATCCGGAAGATGGAAGTCCCAAGGAAGACTGGATCCGGAAGATGGAAGTCCCAAGGAAAACTGGATCCGGAAGATGGAAGTCCCAAGGAAAAGTACACTGTGGGAGTTGGTAGGTGGCAGGATCCGGGAAGGAAGGTAGAAGTATGGCTCACAAGGTAGACACAAGGCAGAGGAAGGCTGAATGGGCAGGCAGACAAGGTACAAGAGCAAGGCCAAATGACACAAGGCAGAGAGTGGTAGAATGGACAGGCAGACAAGGTACAAGAGCAAGGGCCAACTAGGGGACACAGGGGAACCACCCAACTCAGAAAAGGGGAACAGGAACCACCCAACCACAGGACAAGGGAAGGGAGAACAAGGCAACTACGGATGTACCCGAGGGTACCAGGAACAGGGAGGACAAGGATCAGGTAACAGGAAAGGTAGGCACAAGGAACCGGCGAGGAAACACGATCCTAAACAAACCACGTTGAGACGCAGTGTGAATGGAAGACCGGGCTCCTTAAATAGGACTGCCGACCCCAAGGAGGCTTGGAACGCAAGCCGTGCCGTCTCCCAAGCGTGGGTTGGCTCGGAGAGAGGCGTGGACCGCAAGATCCTCCGAAGCGAGTACTCCGTGCAGCGCGCATGCGCGAAGAGCGCGGAACGGCCGCCCGCGCATGCGCTGACCAACCTGCCCAGGAAACCCGGAAGCGCCCGATGACCAGGACAACCCAGGAACCCCTAAGCGAAAGCGCGGGTACAGCCTCCAGGATGGCGCACGCCGCTTCAAGTAAGTGGACCCCAATGCGGGCGGTAATCTGCCCCTGCAGCTGTGGCTTCTTCTTTCTAAGAGTGTCCATATGTTTTTCTTGCTTATGCACTTTGTGCATCCTATCTGCCATCTCATCACCTAAGAGTTTTGTCCCTTGAAAGGGGAGGTGCAGAGCCCACTTCTTCTGTGAATTTTCAGTAGGACAAGATTGTACATGGATATACCTCCTCTTGCTGTGACTGCAGTGCCCATGGCTTTTCAGGCTGCCCTGACCCCATCTGAGAGGAACTCAACCTGGCAATGCATGAGCTGAAGGAGGCCAGCACATTCCTGTCTTTCATTCACCCATACACAGAGCTCTTGAAGGTCCTCCAGAAAAGCCTCCATGGCGTAGAAGGCATGGGTTTAAGATAGCAGGGACATATACGAGGCTGCATATTTGCATCTCAGTGCAGAGTTCTACTTTTTAACAGTAATTTCCCTCACTGCTGTCTACTACACGGACATAGATGGGTGCCCTGTGAGGCTGGAGAGCAAATAATCAGTCTACAATGCAGTTGGCAGTGAATCGTCCTCCCCTCTCAAAGGGTAAAGCTTCCACATGAACCTGAACTTAGTCTGTCTGGTTCCTTTCCTTCTGTCTGCAGCATGCCCCTGGTGTCATCAATCAATAGGAGGCCCTTCTTCACTTTTTTCTTGAATTTCCTCACCATAGGTTTGGGGTTTCTGTGTTAGTGAACTGTATCCACCATGCTACATGCTCCAGCCCTTGTCCACTGCCTCCTGGTCTACGTATTTGGCCTTTCGTTCTGCATCCTTCCCAGTCTGATCACTTTCCACTGAGGGACTTCTTGTCCAGAAAGAAACAGAGGAGGCCCTTTTGCGACGTTATCTAGACCCTTCCCTCTCAAGAAGTCCTGCTCTTCCCTCAGTGCTTCCATAATAAGAACCTCGGGCTTCCTCTGCTGCCTTGCATGGGTATAAAATGAAGAGGAGCTACTAGATTCTATCACTGTGTCCCAGCATTTCCTGCTGCTCTTGTGTGACCGCCATAATAGACCAACACGTCACACAACAAGCTTCGAAAATAAAGTACACACTGTGGTAACAGGGGCCCCCGCAACCCCTGCGGTGCGGGGGGCCCCGCTAGCACATGTCCTGGGAGGGGGCCCACTTGGAAAAAAAATGAACTTTGCCTTCATCAAGAAATTATTTCTCTTATAGAAATAATGTCTTTATGAAGACAGAAAGAAATGTTCTTTTTGTAGTGTGAGGGCTCCTCCTACCTCATGACATGGAAGACGCCAGGCTGGAGGCCTCCATGTCATGGGGTGGGAGAGCCCTAGTTTATTTTTTAAGTCACTCTGCCTTCATAAAGAAAGGATTTCCGTTATGGTTCAGTCCTAACAGAAATAATTTGTTCATGAAGTCAGAGTGATTTCAAAAATAAACAATTAGCCTCATTACAAGTTTGGCAGTAGCCTTGCCGGTAAAACCGGCAGGCTGCTGCCAAACTTGTGCTTTTTTCCGGCACCTGCGAATGGGCAATTACCGGGTCATTACGGACCCGCCCGACCGGGTAATCGCAAATTCGTGGGCGCCGGAGATAAATGCTCCCCATTCCCATTTGGTCCGCATAGGGTTCAATGGAATGGGGAGCTCGGATGCACCGGCACCATCAGAAGAATGAAGCCGCTGCATCAGACATGCTCTGCTTGTGGGTGCTGGTACGCCCGCAAGGTCAGACCTGGTGCGCGGGAAGGCACCCGCGAGCAGAACTCGCAGTTTGCCGGTCTGGTAACAACGGTACCGGCAAGCTTACCGGTACCGGTGTTACCGGACTGGCAAACTTATACTGAGGCCCAATTTCTTTTTGTAGTAATAGGGATCCCCTCAACCCCATGACGTTTGCGTGTGTGAGTGTATTCCGAAAGGGTGTACACTTAAATGTGGAGGTGGCTGCCTATGTGAGTGTATGGTGAAAGGGTGCACACAAATGTATGGGTGACTGGGTGTGCGTGTGTGCGTGTACAGTGAAAGGAAGCACACTTAAATGTATGGGTGGTTGCCTGGGTGTGCTTGCATAGTGAAGGGGTGCACACTTAAATGTATGAATGGCTTCCTGGGTGTGCCTGTATGGTGAAAGAGTACAAACTTAAATGTAAGGATGGCTGGGTGTGCATGCTTGTATATGGTGAATGGTGTTTGTGCTTGTGTTCAGAGGCGCAACAAAACCTACATTTCGGGGGGCTGATCCTTCAAATGTTGGGAGAGGCGCTAACTTCATGTGTGGTGGGGGAGGCAAACTTATTTGTGTGGGGGCATCTAACTTCTTTACGCATTTTAATGAGTCTATTCTAGTGCAGCTTCAATGTTACAAGCAGTTAACTCTCTCCTTTAAGTGTGAAAGCACCCACTTATGAACTGTTGTGAGAATGAACGGTCTGCTGTTCCCTTTCTACCCTTCCAATCACTTCCCTGGTATCAAAGTACTAAACACACATCACAATTTCAATTGCCTAAAAAATGTGGCATTTGAATGCAGGTACTAACAGTGAAATGCTTTACGTTAGTAACTGCTGGGCTCTTGTTAACAGCGGACCCCAGGTGCCGTTTAACATCTGTGTCCTGTTCTGTCCGGCAACTGCTCTGAAAGTCAGCCAGGTTGAATCAACATAGCCCAACATTTCTGGGGGTGAGTGTTGCAGCCCAGTCAACTGAATATTTTTAAGCCCCTACTTCAGTTTAATGCCTTAATTACTTATTGGTAATCTTCATTACTCCTATCCCTATTCTTCTTCGTCCCAGTACTTGTGTATGAGGCTGTCGAGATTGTCAAATTTATCACAGGATTCCTCAGAACCAGAACTGTTTTGATCCTGACCCCATTCCTCCTCACCTGAATCTTCTGATGATGACTCATGTCTTCGCCCCTTTCTCCTTGATGTTTTCTTTTTAGTGAAGAGAAAAGGCCTTCTGCGGTTAGAAGCCACCCTGTCTCCCTGATAGAACAGGAATGCAAGGGACCCCTTCCAGAAGAAGCTGAGAAGAGAGGAAAAAAGAAGGTGCTTAAAAAACCTCTCTTAATAGTTGAGTCTTGTTGCAGAGTAGCGCTACTTTAACTCCAGGTATGTGTTGACTCCAGGTAAGTGCTGGCTCCAGGTAAGAGTTGACTCCATGTATGTTCTAACACCAGGTAGGTAATGGAACTTGTGACACACTTCAGATCACGTGATGCGAGGAGTTGAAGGTGGTGTAGGTTAAACACCGGCAGTCCGGGATACAGAAGAAAAGGAATCCCAGAATGTAAGAAGGACGGCTGGAAGCAGTCAGGGTAGACTAAAACAGAAGGAAACCAAGAAAGAAAAGAAAATGTAAGAGACGGAAAACCCGAGAATGGTTCAAGTAAAGGAAAGCGAACAGAAGAGGGAGGGGCTGGGAAGCCGCAAGAGAGAGGAGAGACTTGAAGGAGGGAAAGAAACAGGTGAAAGGATACAAGCGGGAAGTTAAAGACAAAAGGGAAGAAAACTACGAGCCGAGGGCTGTAGAGGCAAAAATGGAAGCGGAGAAGAAAATAAATGGTACCGGGCTGGGACAGGTAAGAAGGCGGGACTAGGCAAAGCAGAGCGCAAAGCTCAGAGCATCTTACGGAGCGTTACGCAAAAAGTTGCAACGCGCCAAACCAAACAAAAAGGTGTGGTTAAATACGGAAGCAGGGGACCAGTAGGAAGAAAGACTAGAACGATACAACAGGAAGTACAAACCCAAATGTGGAACATTCTAATGGCAGTGAAGCTGCCATCGGCTTCCTAGTCGCCAGGGAATCCTTCTTGCAAATGGCATGACAGAAGCATTACTTGTGTATGAGTCACTATGCTTCATACACAAATACTGGGATGAGGTAGAGGTACATGGAGGTAATGCCTGACTTAGCTACCTGTATCTTCATTACTCCTAATACCACTCTTCCTCATCCCAGTGCTTACCTGTGAGTCAAGGAGCCTCAAACGTAAGCTCTGGGACAAGGATGAGGGACGTGAAGGTAATTCTGGGCGAAGGAGCTGATTTTGGAGGTTGGGGTAGGGCATGGGAGGGAGAGGGAATGTGTGGGCGGTGGGTTTGTGTGATAAATCATAATTGTTGTCCATGTCCAGGCTAAGCAGGCATGATTTGTGGCATTAGTGGCTAGAGAGGCATTTTGGTGCAGCCAGTCTAATTATTCCTTTTTAAACTGCGCATTTCTGATAAAGCAGTCCTGCTAAGTGTAATTACCTGGCTAGATTTGCATTTGGGTGCTGCAAGTTTAGCCATTACTTACTGCAGCATTGTATATTTTCTTTAGCATTTTTCTTTAGCATCTGTGATAAAATGATATGATGTAAGTCTATTATAACAGGCCTGTACCCAAGTGTTACTTGGCCCGACAAGCAATGGAGTGAAGATAGAGGATGGACAAGACAAATGATCTTACTGGGCCTTGTGTCATTCAAATCGTGCAAGTGCGAAAATGAGAAATGCAAGGGGAAGGGGGGGTGGGTGCAAGGAAGAAGTGAGGGGAAAACAGGGCTGTAATGCTCTGAGTAAGTGCAGCCAGGACAGTGCGGCTCTGGGTAGTGTAAGGAGAACAAGGGACTGTAGGGTTACAGTTACAGTCCCTAAGTGCCTGGTAGGCCGGAGTCAGTACAAGGGTGACTGATCAAGAAAGAGCCTGGACTCAGTGAGACTCTGAGGGTAGCCAAGCAACCAGTCGGTACAGCAGACAGGTAGGTCAGGTAGGTCAGCAGGGGAGGGAGAGAGCGAAAGCAGAGGAGAAGAGGAAGGTTTTGAGCTGCTTCAGGAACATCAGGTGGTCCGCTAAAGTTTGAGAGGGGCAGGGAGGCCATTCCAGAGGGAGGCATCTGCAGAGGAGAGAGATCTTCCCCACACTCTCTGCCTGAAGAAGCGTCTAGCCCTTAAAGAGTTGGAGGGGGCCGGGGAAGGACTCGAGAAAAAAGGTATTTTGGATGAGAGCATTGGATGTAGTGTGGGCCCGACCCCAGAAAGCCTTGTGGACAATGCAAAGGGTCATGAACTTGATTCTTGCAACCACCGGGAGCCAGTGGAGAGATTTCAGGACTTTAGAGATATGATGCCTGGGCTTGTGGCCAAGGATAAGTCTTGCTGTCCTGTTTTGGGTTAGTTGCAGACAGTGGAGAGTAGAGGAAGGCACCTTGAGAAAGAGGCTGTTGCAGTAGTCCAGCCTAGAGAGAAACAGGGATGAGGAGACAGTGAGCTTCTGGGGGAAATTGAAAAGGGAAGAGTCCCTTTGAGGAAGAGCAGCTGGTAGGTAGTGGGACTTCTTGACAACGTCCGAGATGCGAGGAGAGAATGAGAGAGTGGAGTCGAAGATGACACAAAAGGTTTTTTGGCTTGCAGGAAGGCAAAGGAGGAGGGCCCAAGGTGGGCGGCCAGAGTGAGAGAGGGAAAGCAGGGGCAGGGGTCCCAATGAGAAGGATCTCATCTTAATGGCACCAAGGTAGATATCATTGGAGGTGCACCAATCCTGAATCACAGATAGACAGTCAGGAATGAGTAAGAGATGAGAGGAGCCTGAAGGAAAGCTGAGTGCCATCCGCATAACACTGAAAGTTCGAGGAGAAGGTAGAGATCAGGTGGGCCAAAGGGGCCAAGTAGAGGTTGACAAAACAGCGTAAGAGGATAGTGCCCTGGGGAATGCCACATGGAGAGAGAGAGGTGGCAGAGAGAAAGGGACCAAGTTGGACTTGGGAGGGGCAGTCCAAGAGGAAGGAGGTCAGCCACTCCAGGTCCTGATCCGTGATGCCCAGGTTCTGACGCAATCGATTGATCAGGTTGGCGTGGTTGACTGTGTCAAAAGTAGAGGAAAGATCAAGGAGGATTAGGACAGAAGGAATGCTGAAATCAGGGTTAGAGAGCAGATCTTCAGGGGTGTTCAGGAAAGAAGTCTCCGTGCCTCTGGCAGCTCTGAAGCCAGACTGATGGTCATGGACACAACCAACAGATTTAATGTGGAGAGTAAGCTCGGAGATGGCCAGCTTTTTCCAAGAGTTTGCCCAGGAAAGGGGTGATGGATATTGGGTGATAGTTTGCCGGACAGGTAGGATCGGCAGGCGGCTTCTTGAGGAGTGGGTGCACAAGGGAGTGCTTAAGGAGAGAGGGGAACATTCCAGTGGTGAAATAGTGATTACAGAAATCGGCCAAGGTGCAGCAAGGGTGTCAATATGGTCCTTGATCGTTCTGGAGGAGCAGGTGAGCACCTATTTCGATGACACTTTCATGGATCGGACTTGTCTAGAAACCTTGTCAGGTGTTGTCAGAGAGAAAGAGGAGAAAGGAGGAGGAGAGGTAGAGATGGCTAAAGGGCGGGCGAGAGAGGAAGAGGGAGAGGAAGGGGAGATAGTGGACAGGTTGCCCTGAGTTTTAGCAGAGAAGTGAGAAGCCAGAGCCATACAGAGGGCCTGGGAGGGAATGGAGAGGTGGAGACCGCAACAGGATTGACCAGTTCCGTGCAGATTTTAAACAGTTTGGCCATGTTGTTAGAGGCAGCAGAGACCCAGGCTTTAATGTGTGCTCTCTTCTTGATGAGTGTTATTGCTTCGACTGGCATTTTTGTGCAACCGCTCTAGGTATGTCTAAATGTGGCATGGCATGCTTTACTGTAATGTTATAACGTGTCTACACTGGTCTACATTGTGCAGAAAGTGGGACATGTTTTCAATATGGCATGGCATTTTTAATAGCAAATCATTAATGTTCCTGTGCACTGTTGGTGATTTGCATGTATTGGATTGGTGTTACCCTACAAACAATTGCAAACACTCTGGCTTTTTAGCCAATTATTCTCAGAAAGTGTGCTGTATATTGCATTAAAACACATATTTATATCTTTCTCCTAGTACAGTGTGCGGCATACCCCTTCAGCAGCACATTCATGCGTATTGTGCAAGCGTGATAATCTAGGCCTGCCCATAGTGTAGCACGACCTGTGATGTGTTGCCGAGTTGGGGGGGCCCTCAGCAGGGCGTGCATGAGGGCCCCCACATTTTGTGTTACGCCACTGAAAGTACACACATCAGGGAGCCTTACTGGCAATTTACCTGCTCCACCTTCTCACTGACATGCAGCATTGCTGGCGGGGAGAAGAAGCATTCCTCCCCAGTGGCATCCTCTTCCATGTGTAGCCCAGATCCCGAAATTACTGAGGGTTCACCCCCGGATCCATCCACCCAGCTGGGCGGACCCACAGAATGTCCAGTGCACAGCGGCCCCGATTTTTCCAAGTTAGCTTGGGTTCCCCAGGGCTGCTTCTCACCTATGCTCACTTAGTCGACTGTGCTCCACCATTCACCCCAGCCGAGTAGGAGCCAACAGGAGCTTCCTCACCGCAGAAAACTTGACCAGCAAGTTACTGCTTAAAATACCATAAGAGGCTGCGAGGCAGCTGGACAAACAGGAGTTATGGATGTAGGGCATCATCTTTTTACGGCATGGCAAGGGGGAAAGAAAATAAATGCTATAAAAGTCTTGGTGAGGGCTGACTCCTTCATAGAGTAATGGACTTTGCCGAGCAAGAGAGGGACGTGGAGGTAACGCTAGAAACAATAAAATATGTGAGGAAGAATGGTGTAAATTAGGCAGAAGGAAGAAAATACAATGAAAACCTAAGACGAAGGAGGGATCAAAAAGTAGCAAGACACAGGAATAGATTAAGAAAATTGAAATATTGGAAAGCAAGAAAATGCAGAATTCAGAAGACACAGGAATCAAATAAAACATGAAAAGATTTTTAAACATTTTATGAACAAAAAGAAAAACACTTGTGGAAAAGAGAAAACACATCAAAGTTCCATATTCTGACAGGGACGAAGAGAAACACATGGAAACAGAAGTATGGTTTGCCTTCCGCCCTCTGCATTCCTTGTCATTTTAAAATATATGCATGAAGATGAAAATAAATGTTTCAATAATAATTGTCTACTCCTGCTCATATCCAACAACGCGCATTCTATGACACAATAATATCTCTCACAAGAAGTAGGAGTAGGTCATATGAAAAAAATGGAAAATTGTAATAATTTGTACTGGACACTGTTACTACACTTACAAGGGCCTATTTGAAAATAAAACCTAATTTTAAAAAAAAAATTCATATCCATGGCCTTAATGTTGAAACTTACTGGTTGCTATAAAATCATGTTTAATTATCTTTGAACATACCCAATACAGGTTCAAGTTGCAGTACAGAAATGCAACAAAGTAGCCAGACACAATTAGATCCACAATTAGATCCACAATTGCATTTGTAGTCCACTTCTATAATTGTTGAAATACACAGAACTGGCACTTGGAAGCGTTCTATAATTCTGGCGCTCATCTAAAAGTCAAATGAAATAGAATCTTTTAACAATATTGACATCAGGACACAATATTAGCTATCATTTATATTCCACGCAAGATGGTGGCAGAGTGAATGGTGCTGCTCATAATCAGAAAAGTACGACCAGCTTTTGATTTGATTGTTTATTTCCATTGTAACCTGGTAACGGTCGCCCAAAGTGGGCTGGTTGCTACTTCTTGGTGTTCGCCGCAACTGCGGCTTCCGGCTGTTTACTCAGGATCACCAGATGGTAGTGCTTAAATGCCGTAGGCAAGTACATGGTGTAAAGACTGGAGGCGGGTTATCTGTACTCCTACCCTCTATATGGCAGAGTAGAAGCACAGAGCACCCCAGACAAGATTCTCTATAGGGTAGCTATGGACGAGAAATCAAGGCTTAAGCGCTCAGGAGGTGATGCGGGCTGGTTCTTAAGTACAGTGTAGTCCCCAAGCCCCCACAAAGGAATGTCCACACACTATGTTAGTGATAACACAGTTCAGAATATATACACAATCAATAACACACTTTGTACTCTGGCAATTCTAATATGGTAAATATGTACAATGTCTATGTGGTACCACAGTTCACTCTTGGCTCCTTTAAAATGCACCAACTGCTGACAGTTTCCAATGGCATGCAAATCAATTAGTAAAGGGAATCAACAATAGACATGGGAAGGAAGACAAGTTGGGTTAAAAAAATGGCAGAATTCTTTATCCCTACCAAAGACACAGTTCTGTGTGAGGATCCCCCCACCTGGACGACCTGTACATAAAGTGTATCAAAAAGCCCACTCCATATATTGTTTAAGATAGTCTTGGTTCCTTCTAAAAAAGGTTCTACTACCCCAATGTACCTGGTTTAGCAGAGTTGTTTGACGGGTCATTGACAGATCCCTCTCAAGTAAACTCCCTTTAAGGCAGGAGCCTAGGGTCATCGAGATTCC
This sequence comes from Ambystoma mexicanum, assembly GCF_040938575.1. Taxonomy (NCBI): domain Eukaryota; kingdom Metazoa; phylum Chordata; class Amphibia; order Caudata; family Ambystomatidae; genus Ambystoma; species Ambystoma mexicanum. The sequence continues at coordinate 1,371,474,671 of NC_090930.1, forward strand.
TTGAAGAAAAGGTGAGCAATGTCATCGAGACAGCAGCTTCGGCCTTTACGTTGCTTGTCGATGATCGGTCATAGACGTCCTGCGAAGACGAGGCGTGTGGGGCACCTCGATGATGAGAGTTTGTTGCTGCAAAGAGTCAATGAAGAACGTAGGACCAGCAAGGGCACCGGGTCATCAGCCTTTGCGTCAACGATCAGGACTCAACCATGGCTGACTTTCGGATCTTCGTCAGCGTCTTTGTGGACACGGGTGGCAGGAAATCCACCGGCGGATCCTCCTCAGTTCGACGGCAACCTCGACTTTCTCTGGCAGAACAAAGCGGTCGACGGTGATGATCAAGGGAGTCCTTGATTTCAAAGTTTCTTAGGCTATGGAGCGTTGCGGCTCCGGTCGACGAGGTTACAGCGGTCCTCTGAACTTCGGTTGATGGTTATGTTCATCAATGGCCTCGACGTCCTGGTGCTTCACTTCAGATTCCTCTGTGGTCCCCATCTCCAGTCGGCAGCCTTTTTCACAGACTGACTTCCAGGGTGCCTTGGTGAAGGTTAGCTGGTGCATGATGGTCCCTCGTAGCTCGGGAAGAGGTCACCTAGTCAGGTCCTCTCTTGGATCAGTTCTTAGAGACACAACAGCTTTCGGATTGCATCGAAGGAAAGCAGCAGCAAAGCCTTCTTCTTCCAGCTGGGTTTCAAGGTTAAGCATTACGTTTCAACTTCAGCTTCTGAACAATTCCAGTAAGTGAGAGGTCCCCAGATTTACTGTTCTGTCTGTCATTCACACTGCTGGGCCAAGCTCAGAAGCCAATCATTCAGTGGGGCATTTATGCAGGCAGGCAGCCAATCGGGCTTACAGTGCATTCAGGCAATTCTTCTCCATCCAGACACTCACAACAAAGAATGTGGTTTGAGACAAGCACCCAGCCATTCAGCACTCCACACTGCATTCATACCAGTTTCAGGCAAGGCGGTCTCAGTCATTGGGCCACATTACGACCCTGGCGGTCCGGAAATAACGGTGGCGGTAAACCCGCCGCCACCGTTGTTTCCGGACCGCCTGATCCCGACCCCTGCAGGCGGGAGGTGATGTTCCCGCCAGGTCTGACCTGGCGGGTTTAACACCTCCCGCATGCAGGCGGACGAGGAAACACCGGCAGCATTACGAGATGCTGCCGGTGTTTCCATGATCCCGATTCCCATTGAGTCCCATAGGACTCAATGGGAATGGGGATTTACACCATTCCGCCTCCGTGATTCCCGGAAAACCGGGGTTGTAATGCCCCGGTAATTCCGGGAATCACGGAGGCGGAATGGTAATACGAGTCCGGCGGTAACCATGCGGTTTTACCGCTGCGGTTACCGCCGGACTCGTAATGAGGCCCATTGTGTCATACACCAGAAACCAGAAACCCATAAAATGAAATGTATATTGGTCACACACTCCATTCACCCACGCCCCACCCCAAGGGCGCACCCACAACATACAGTCACTGGGAAGGCTCCAGCCGGTCTGGCCTGGACTTCCCCGCAATACCATGTATGGAACTTCCACCCAACAGCCAGTCAGGGGAAGGGACAGAGTCAGGGCTTCACAGGACTTTGGGAAAACAAGGTAACAGAATAAACTGATTCCAATGACAGGGCCTAGGTATCCCAAAATGGAGGATACTCAGAGCACCTGTCAAATTCAGCATGAAGCTGCCACCAGCCCATACCCTGCTCTGTGGGCCACACACAGGTGCCCAAAAACATACACTAGGGGTACAGGGTTGTAACACAGAACACACATGATAAAAGGAGTATAGGAAAAGGACATGGAGGCCCTGTCCCTCCAATGCATTTCCAGCATCACACATGGACATTACCTTACAATATGTGTCCGGCATTGATTTTTTAATATTAGAGTCTACTTGGTGTGGTGTGGTTTCCTTTAAGGCATGATGATTGGGTACATCATCGTGCTAGGTCAATAAATATGGACCGCATCAGCATGCACGGCAGTGCACGAGCGGGGACCACTGATTACACAGAAAGTGCCTCATTACGAGTTTGGAGGTAGCCATGCCCTTAATACATATATTGTGCTACACACATAGCCTTCCAAACTCGGGTCCGGTTCCGTGGTCCCTGAATGGGGAAATACCGGGCCATTCCAACCTTGGAGGACCCGGTATTTCCCCATTCAGGGACCACATCCCCATTCCCATTTCAGCCCCCATAGGGCTCAATGAGAATGGGGAGGGAGATAACAACGGGCCCATCGGGACACCACAAATGATGACGAGGAGGTTGAGCAGTTCAGCAGTTTGAACTGTGGACCCGCACGACTGCTTCCTATACAAAAAATCACCTGCACTGCTGCCTGGGCATCGTGGCTCACCTACGATGTTGCTGCAAAGGGACACACTGCCTGTGCACATCATGCTTCATTTCTCCAGCAGCCTGAGTGCTACGATGGCCCTTTTCATCGATGTCACGTATCCCACCGGTAAGGAGGTGAGAGTTGTGGCTCCCCTAGCTTCACGGGACACACATGTAGTTGTGTAAACTGGCGAACAGTGCCACATTTTTCGAACTTTCCCCCAGTGGATTGCTGTGAGGCCTTATAGACGGCTGCTGAATTCAAGCTGCATGTTTAGCATGTTGTAGTTGGACTTTCCCCCAGAGGATGTGTTTTGAACCAGCCTGGGGCGTACACCCTTGAAACTGAATGTTTTTCCTCATTCTCTCTGTCTTCCCCGTGGTGGCAGTTGGGAAAATGTTTCTATTCACCTGTGATGTGCCCTGGGTTACCAAGTGTGTGCTGGGCTGTGGTTCTCTTTGTGCTTGAGCGCTCTGGGGAAAGTAGACATATTGGCTCCAGCGACATATGGGCCAGATTGGGGTTGCGGCTCCTATGTGAGTGCGTGTGCACCCTGGGGGATTGATGTGTCGTTGCAGCCAAGGTTTCTTTTATCTGGGACAGAGGCTGTGGGACCTCAACCAGTTATTCATCGGATCCATGCCTCATCTGGGGTGGCATCATGTCAAGTGATGAGGCAAGGGCACCACCTAGATGCAGTCTTCCTTGACAGCAAGGGTCCTTACTGAGTTTGTTGCAAGGTGGAGTCTCTGGCTTGAGCACCTCAACATGAACTTTGACACCACGGGGGAACTGGATGATCGAGCCAAGAAATCCACCCTAATTTATTCTGCTGTCCAGGTAGTTCAAACGATCTTCAACGCACTGCCTTCGGCTGACAGCTCCTATTTCACCACTGCCACTGCCTTTAATGAGTACATTTCCCCCATTGTGAATAATGGATTATGAGTGATTTGTCATGTGGTGGACAAAGCAGAAGGCCTGTAAGAGTCTGGATGTTTTTCACAGGCGCCTATGCCAACTTGCGTCCACTTACATGTGGGCCAATGAATATGAAGAGGTGAAGCAACAACTCATTCATGGTTGCCTGTCTGACAAGATGCAGCAACAGATCCTCTGTGAGCCGAGCATCACTCTGGCATGCATTTTGGAGATGGGGCGCTCACACGAACTGGCATGTGTGAGGCCGTCCAGAATGGAATCAGCCCTCATGTCAATAAAGCAGTAAATTGTGTGTCTGGTGGGCGAGCAACCTACTCAGCCTCGTCCTATTCCTGTTTGAACCTCAGTGTGGCTATGATCTACCTCATGCAAATGAATGCCAGGCCAAGGGACACACATGTCGTCAGTGTGGCATTCAGAATCACTTTGCTTGTGTGTGCAGATCATCTGCGCCGACCACTCATTCGAAGGGCAAAGAATGTTCAAGGGTGCTGTTCCAGAAGCAGTCCTCACAGGCGGCGACTGCCGAAATGGTATGTGACGAGGACCCTCCTCTGTGTGATGAAGACGAAGAAGATATGATTTTCACATCAACTGTGATGAACAATGGTGGTAAAATGAAGGGAAAACCTAATTGCATGGTGAAAATCTTGAACACAAGCACTCCACTGCTCATTGACACTAGTGCATCCATCAATGAGACAGATTATAAGCCTCTTAATCAGCCTCCACACTATGGGATACCAGTGTGCGCATATTCACCTTTGTGGGTAAGTCCCGCCTGCCTCTCGAAAATAAAGTTGTGGCATCAGTTCAACATGAGGAAGAGACAATTGGAGCATGTTTCTTTGTGTCAAAGGTCAGTGAACAGACCCTACTGGTGTGTGTAGCGGCAGAGGTGCTCAAACAGGTCCAGTTTGCGTATGGTGTGTTCATGGAGGACATGCATTCACTGGTGGGAAGATTTAAAGATTTATGTCTTCACTGACATTGGACAAATGACAGGAGAGTTTATACAGCTTCACATTGACGAGACTGAACAACCAGTTGCGCTAAAGCATAGGCGGGTGCCTTTTCATGTGCGGGAACGGGATGACCAGGAACTTCAGAATCTCATCCAACTTGACATAATTGAACCCTTGGTTGGGCCCACCCTATGGGTCTATTCGATTATCAATGCCCGCAAACTTAAACAGCCTAAGTCAGTCTGGATTTGCATTTATATACACCTCCCTAACGAAGGCGATAAAAAGGGAGCGCCATATCACACCCACCACCGATAACATTGTGGCTAACCTGCAGGGTGATACCTTTTCTCCAAATTGGATCTGAGGGCTACCTACCATCAGCTGGTTTTGCATCAGGATTCAAGATATATAACAATGTTTACAACACACAACAGGACTAAATTGTTACAAGAGACTCAGTTTTGGGATATCTTCGGCCACTGAGGTCTTCCAGAATGCAATCTGTTGAGCTTTGGAGTGCATCCAAGCGGCGCTGAACATCAGTGAAAACATTTTGGTGTTTACCTGCTCCGAGGCTGAGTACCTTGAGCATCTAAAGAAGGTCCTGGAACGAATGTTCTCGCTGGGGTTGATGTTCCATTAAGAGAAATGTGAGTTTCTGAAAAGGCAAATTGAGTTTTTGGTTTTATATTTCAAGAGGGAGGCATATCAGCAGACCGTGCAAAAGGGAAATGCATTCGGGAGTCCAAGGAGCCTTAAACTGTGTCCGAGGTTCAGAGCTTTCTGGGAATGGTCACGTATTGTGGCCGTTTCATCAAGGAGTTGGTGACCATTTCAGAGCCCCTCAGAAATATCATGAGAAAAGAGTCACCATAGCAGTGGACACCCATGGGCTTTTCAGGACATAAAGGCAGCCCTGTGGGCTGAGTGCACATTGGCATTTTCTTAAATCAATGTAGACACAGAAACATTAGGAAAGGGGAAGTCCTGTCTGTGGCATACGCCAGCAGGCATTTGTCCATGATGGAGCAGCATTACTCCCAGAATGAGCAGGGGGCGTTGGCCATGTTATGGGGGTGTTGTCACTATTACTTCTATATATTTGACATCACTGTGCATGTGATGACTAACCACAAACACCTCCTTGCCATCATCACTGGTGCGTCAGCCAAACCCCCTACCCAGATTAAGAAGTGGTTCCTTGCTTTGCACGAATATAATGTGGCTCTGGTGTATCGACCAGGAACTGGGAACGCTGCTGATTATTTGTCCATGCACCAGATGAGAAGCTCGAAGAACATGAATAGGGAGGAAGCTGAGGAGGAAGACTTTGTGAGATTGGTCACTGCAGGGGTTGCTCCAAACTTGATGGAGGTGGAAGAGTTGAGGGATGAGTAGGAGAAGGATGACTCCAGTGGTCCTGTTATCCAGAGGTGGAGTTTGTTCCATCAACCACCCTCTATAATGAGATACCAGCAATGAAAACAGTCTTTGCCACACACAGTTTCTCAAAGATGTGTGTCCAGACAATGGACCTCTTTTCAGAGTGCAGGGTTCTTAGAGTTCCTGCAGGAACAGGGAATGCACCACCGAAAGATCAACCCTGTGTGGCCTCGAGCAAACAGCGAGGTGGAGCGCTTTACTCCCACATTAAACAAGGTCTTCCTGATCGCTCATGGCCAGGGGCTGTGTGAGAGAAGGTTCATCTCGCCTGTGTCAACAGTGTCTTTGAACAATTACTCATCAAACACTTTTTGCAACTTCTGTGCTGGGTCAATACATAGAACTGTACCCCATTCTATGCCATTCTCATCTGTGGCAGTTAATATTACTTTGTCTGCCTTAGTGATCACTGCATCTAAATCTAATGTGATAATGGTGCTTGGTGCTACCTCCTGGGGACAACTGGGGACAACTGGTCTAAATAGGAATTCTGCAGGTATGTGTAGTGTTTCGTCCTAAATCGCTGGCACCCATCCTAACCTGGTATTGTTACCCCATAGAAGAACACACTGGATTTAAGAGACATGGCCTACATGGCTCTGTGGCCACAAAGTGCTTGTATTACCGCAGTTGCTCTAGCATGGTAAGTGCCTGGGGCAGAGCACACTATGTCCTTCTCAGTGAATGAAATGGTCATGTTTAATTTGCTCATGAGATCCCTCCCCGGACTTTAAATGGGGTATCTCATGCATACAGTAATGGTGCTGTCCATTCTTGTGCGGCTACGGTATGGACAACTCTTCAGTGAAAGGAACCAATACTACTGCCCGAGAGAATTACTGCATGTCCATTATTTTTCCTGACAAAGGAAACTTCCCTTCTCTGATGCAGGACTTTGTCACTCCTGTGTCGACCATAAAAGAAAATGTTCGATCCCCTACCTTCACACTCATTCAGGGTTCCACTTCCAGGTTTGAAATTACTGATAGCACTGGGAAGGTCAGATCACTCTGTGGGCTGTCCTATTTGGGTGGATATCCATATCCGTGCCTGGGAGAGGAATGGGAGTGCCCCTATCACTCTCGCCCCTGTGTAATGACTTACTGTGCCGTGTGGTATGGGATTTCTGCCCCAGGGCTGGGCAGGTTCCAGCTGCAAAGGTGACTGAAGTGTATGTGTGAGTGGGATGTTTGATGCTGGGTATTGGATCGGTTGTGGCTGCATGGGACCTGGGACATATGGGAACACCATGGGATGGATATGGGATGGTGGGTGCTAAATGGGCCGAAATACTGGACCACTAGGTTTCTTGGACGACAAGGGCGGTCTACTTCTGCATTCTCGTGCAAAGTGCCCTATCTTTCCAAAAGACAAACAGGGTCCTGCAAACTTAGGTCTCATTTGTCCCCATCAATCCCCTCTTCCTCTTTGGTAACTGCCTCTTCCCCTCTGGATACCACCCATCTCCCATCTGCCACCTACTGGCCCTTATGTCCCTCCCTGCACTGGACCTTGTGGGGGGTTCTGTCCTTGATGTCCTTCTGCAGAGTTAGTAATCACTGCTCCTTCTATTTTTAATTTAGCTAGCTTTTTCTGTACTAGTTTTGCTTTGCATTCTGTGTTTGCTCTTTTCTGTCCTTCTCCTTTTGTTGTCTCACCCTACAATAATGTACTATGTGTGCATGTATTTCAGGCTATGGCATTGCTTCAATGCCAACCACTTTGTTCAAATCTGCTTGTATCTCTGGGGGAAGTCCCTTAAGCAACATGTATTAAAAGAAGGCTTCTGTAAAAGTAAGATAGGGGGAATCAGGGTGCAGTGGGATGGAGAAAAACGCATTCTTAAGATCTATTACTGTGAAATGGGTTGCTGCAGTGGTGATATTGCAAAGGGTGGTGCCGGGGTTGGGGACCCCTGGGAATTCTGCTTCTACAATGTTGTTCAAAGGGTGTGAGTCCTGAACCATCCTCCACAACGACCCTTTTGCTTTTTTCACTGAGTACACAGCCGTGTTGCATGGGAACTATGATAGCACTATATCACCCTGCTGCCATAACACTGCAGTAGTGGAATACTGCTTCCATGGTCATGGGGTACTGCTTGACCTGAGGTAACACTGGCCCTTGTTTCAGTTTGATGCACACTTACCTAATCCCCTCAGGAGACCTACATCTTTGGGGCTACTGGTCCGCAATTCTCCAGGCACCTTCTCTAAATCTGCCCTCAGGTGTGGTGGCAGTGTCTTTGCAAAAAGCACAGTATAGGGTACTTCTCTCTGTTTGATAATTATCTGATACAGTATACCTATTTGAAACAGCATCTCTCCTGTGTCACTAGTGTCTTTGAACAATTACTCATCGAAACACTTCTCACAACTGCTGTGCTAGGCCAATACATAGAACTGTACGCCATTCTATGCCATTCTCATCTGTGGCAGTCAATATTACTTTGTCTGCCTTAGTGATCACTGCATCTAAATCTATTGTGATAATGGTGCCTGGTGCTACCTCCTGGGGAAAGCTGGTCTGAATAGGAATTCTGGTATCCAGTCATTGTTTTGAAAACATAGTTTCGAATGACAAATGTTTTTTAAAAATGCATCGAAAAAATGATTTTTTTTGTAGGTAAATGTTTTTTTAAACTAAAAGGGGTGTTAAGGGGTAAAAAAACAGGGGTTGGGGGACCCCCCCATTAATTTTTTTTTTATTAAAAAGGCATTTTTTTGACACATTTTTATTAGAAACTTTGACCTTCGAAACTATGGCATTCGAAACTATCACTATAAACCGGAATTCTGCAGGTATTTGTAGTGTTTTATCCTAAATCGCTGGCACCCATCTAAACCTGGTATTGTTACCCCATAGAAGAACAAATCGGAGTGAAGAGACATGCCCTACAGGGCTCTGTGGCCACAAAGTTCTTGTATTACCACAGGTGCTCTAGCATGGCATGTGCCTGGGGCAGAGCACACTATGCCCTTCTCAGTGAATTACATGGTCATGTTTAATATGCTCATGAGATCCCTCTCCGGAGGTTAACTGGGGAGTCTTGTGCATACGGTAATGGTGCTGTCCATTCTTGTGCCCCTACAGTAATGGACAACTCTTCAGTAAAAGAAACCAATACAACTGCCCCAGATAATCCCTGCATGTCCATTATGTTTCCTGCCAAAGGATACTTCCCTTCTCTGATGCAGGACTTTGTCACTCCTGTGTCAACCATAAAAGAAAATGTTTGATCCCCTACCTTCACTCTCATTCGGGGTTCCACTTCCAGGTCTGAAGTTACTCATAGCACTGGGCAGGTCAGATCACTCTGTGGGCTGTCCTATTTGGGTGGATATCTGTGCCTGGGAGAGGGAAGGGAGTGCCCCTATCACTCTCGCCCCTGTGTAATGAGTTACTGTGCCATGTGGTATGGGATTTCTGTCCCAGGGCTGGGCAGGTGCCTGCTGCATATGTAACTGGTTGCGTATGTGTGAGTGGGACGTTTGATGCTGGGTATTGGATCGGCTGTGGCTGCATGGGACTTGGGACATATGGGAAAACCATGGGATGCATATGGGATGGTGGGTGCTAAGTGAGCCAAAATACTGGAACACTAGGTTTGTTGTACGACAAGGGTGGCCTACTTCTGCATTCTCATGCAAAGTGCCCTATCTTCCCTAAAGACAAACAGGGTCCCGCAATCCTAGGTCTCATTTGTCCCCATTCACCTCCCTCTTCCTCTTTGGTAGCTGCCTCTTCCCCTCTGGATACCTCGCATCACCCATCTACCATCTACTGGCCCTTCTGTCTCTCCCTGCACGGGAACTTGTGGGGGGTTCGGTCCTTGCTGCCCTTCTGCCGAGTTAGTAATCACTGCTCCTTCTATTTTAAATGTAGCTAGCTTTTTCTTTACCAGTTTTGCTTTGGCCTTCTGTGTTTGCTCTTTTCTGTCCATCTCCTTTTGTTGTCTCACCCTACAATAATGTGCTATGTGTGCCTGTATTTCAAGCCATGGCGTTGCTTCGATGCCAACCACTTTGTTAAAATCTTCTTGTACCTCTGGGGGAAGTCCCTTAAGCAACATGTATTAAAAGAAGGCTACATTCTTGTCTGATCCCTCTCCCATGTCTAACCGCCACATCTCCTATATTTGGCAAATGTAGTGTGCAGGGTCCTCATCTGCCTTCATTGTGTGGGCCATGATAGAGTTTATATCAGAAGTGTCTGGATATATGGCCCTCAAAGCTTTCCATATGTGTGCTCTACAGTTGTTAAATGGGGCACTATTATGGGTATAATTGCACAGTTTTACTCCCTTATACCCTGCCTTTCTCCATATCTCATCCACCTGTTCCCCTAATAGGGTTGCAAACAAACTCTTCATGCCACCTACAGTAAATGTGATCCCTGCTGTCTGTTTTCCCAGAGCATACATCCGCTTGCCTGCTCCTGCGGTGAGGGAGGTCAAGGTACACATTAAATTATTCCGATCCATGTGGGGCCAGGGCACATATTGCGCTCTCCCTGCTCCCTTTTGTAACAATGAGGTCTGTCTTCCTCGTTTTTTTACTCTGGGATGCTTTCTTCCTAAAACTACATTATAACAGGTCAATAATTGTTTTTGTCCCCACACACAAATTGGGGTTCCTCCACCCACGGGGTGTCTATTTATATCACAGAAATGGGTGGATGATCCCAACACTTTATAAAGGAGCCCTAATGTTAAACTATATCTGTCCCTCAGGAAGAACTATCTTGTCTCGTGGCCCAGATTCCCCTAGATGTTGCTGGTGGGCTGCCTATCTAATAGGGATAGTAAGTAGAGACTTCCCTATTCCTAAGCTACACTAAACACCATCTGAGTTAATAAAAACAAATTCCATATCCTATGTCATGCTACAAGGGTTCTTCCTGGTCTCCTTTGGCGTCCCTCAAAAGATGGAAAACAGTTTTCCTCTTATAAAACAAGGAAACATTAAGAAAGGTGCTATGTACAGCTTTATTCTGGCACCTTTCTCTGATGTATATCCCACAATCCACTATAAAAACTACCACCCAGGTATGGTCTGGTGGCAGCTACATGCTGACGTGGCAGTGGCTCTGAATATCCTTAATTTTCAGGTATCCAGGTTCTGCCATAGGAATCAGTGGATTCCTGATAGAAGGCAAGATGGCCCCTGTGGCTTCTTGCTTTCTAATGTCTTTTACCGTCTTTCCCAAAGTCCTGGGAAACCCTGACTCTGTCCCTTCTTCCTGAATGGCTGTTGGGTGGAAGCACCATATATGACTCTGGGGCTGCCTCCTGTGGGACTATCTAGAATCTTCCCAGGGGTTGTTTGTTGTGGGTATGCCCTAGGGGTGGGACCTGTCAACTCACATTGGGCCTCATTACACGGAAGGCGGTAAACCATGGTGCTGTTAGCACCATGGTTGCCGCCGGTACCATACCGGTACCACCATGGAGAAAAGGGGAATTACCTCCCCATTCCAAGGTTGGCGGGGCAGTAATTCTCCCTTTCTCCATGGCCCTTCCCCATTCCCATTTTTGCCTCATAGGGTATAATGGGAATGGGTAAGGCGGTAATTACAGTACCGCAAATTGCAGTACTGTAATTAGCACCAAGGTCCCCTTGCGGGTCCCAACTTTAACGGCTGGTCTACACCAGGCGTTAAGGTCGGGTCCCGCAAAGGGACCTTCTAGTAAGGCGGTAAGGGTTAACGGTCACCGGTACCCTTACCGGTGACCGTTAACCCTTACCGCCTTCTGTGTAATGAGGCCCATTGTCTGTTGTGGGTGTCTGGTTTCTGTGTATGTGACACAATGAATGAGGCAGCCCTGACTGAAACTGACATTAATGCAGTGTAGTGTGCTAAAAGACTGGGTGCTTACCACAACCAACATTCTTTGTTATGGGTGTCTGAGTAGAGTGAATGGCCGGAATGCTTGTAAGCCTGATTGGCTGCCTACCTGCATGAATGCCCTTCTGCATGATTGGTTGACTGGGCCTGGCTCAGCCAGAGTGAATAGTGAACAGATTTGTATATCTGGGGACCTCTCACTTACCAATTTGTTCAGAAGCTGAAGTCGAAGCTTAGCAAGAAGAAGTTGTTCCTTGAAGCCCAGCTGGAGGAGATGTGTGCTGTTGCAATTTCTTCACTATAATCTGAAAGCTATCATGTACCTCAAGGTCTGATCCAGAGAGGCCCTGCAAAGGAGACCTCTGCCTGAGCTACGAGGGATCATCGTGCAAACTGCTGCTCTTCATCCGAAGTGCCCTGGAAGCCAGTCCGATGTGCCTGCTGTCCGGAAAAGAGGTCTTTGTGAGTCCTCACGTGGAGTGCCCGGGCATCTCAAGTCGAAGAAGCCCATTGGTGTTGGCCAGGGTCCAGAGGTGAATTTTGTGACTGCTGGAAGCCATTGATGTCGACTGCTCAGAAAATGGGGTACCCTAGCATAGTGCCGCTGGACACCCGGAGCTGTGAAAGTTCCAAACTACCTAAGAACATTTGAAAGGACATTCTTGCCATCATCACTGACCACTTTTTCCCGACGGAGAGTCCAGAGTCGATGAGTGCAGAGGAAGGTCCACTGTGGGTTTCCTGCCACCAGGAGTTAACAAAGGCATCCTAAAGGGCCCGACTTGTTAAGGGTCTGAGGTCCACTCCAGTGGCCAAGTCCAGCTTGCCAGAAGCCATCCAGAAGTCTGTGCTGTGGCTGTAGCACCGAAGAAACAAAAGTCAGAAAACGTGCACTTTCTAAACCCGACACCAAAGGCGACCTATGCACCTGTCGCCGCCAGGAGTCATCGAAGGGTACCAGGGGTCTTTCTCTCATTTGCCAAGCCTTTAGGTAACCCACAGCAAGTGCCATCTTTACAGGACTTCTACAGTCAGAGAAATTGTTGACCTAAGGAGAGCACCACGAAGAGTAAAACTGCTGCACCTCAGAAAGTCTTTGGTTCCTTTTTTCTTTTTGTACTCAGCATCCCAGTGGCCCCTTCTTCCAAGGAGGGTCCATCCTCGGAGCGAATCGTCGAGTGAAACCAAGAAACTTTGCTACTTCACCTGCCAAGGCACCAAATGTACTGTGACTAGGAAGAGAAGCTTCTAGTCTCATGAGTCGGCTACGGGTCCCAGATTAATCTTGGATCCTGTTCTCTTGTGGCCTCTAAGGTGCTTTGGGGTGGTAGAACCTTTTGAAAGAAAGCAGAAGGTTATTGAACAATATTGGACTGGGCTTTAAAAGACAACATAAGCTACTCACTAACTTTTCCATTACAGGTTGCCCAGGTGGGGGGATACTCACACAGAATTGTTTATCAAGTCTGAAGATATTCTGCCACTGTTCATAAAAAACCTGCCTTTCTTCCCTATTCTATGCTGTTATACCTCAGTTACGAATTCACATGCTTATTTAAAACTGTCTGCAGTTAGTGCATTTCGTACTGAATTTAAGTAGTGTGTCGTACCACATAGAGTTTATATAATTGCCATTCTTTGAATAAGTATTCCAAGAACAAAGTGTAATTATTTAGTTGTATATCTGTTAGTGGTAGCAAACCTAGCAAGCCATTGTATCACCATAGTGTGTAGGCATTCCTTTGTAGGGGCTCTGGGGAAACACTGTACTTAAGAGCCTGCTTGCATCACCTCCTGAAAGCTTAAGCCTGGCTGCTTGTCCACGATAACCAAATTGAGAGCCTTGCTGGGGTGTTCAATGCCTTTACCCTCACATTTAGAGTGCAGAAGTACATATACCCCCATCCAGTATTTACAGGACCGACCTAAAGAAAGTTCACATTATTCTGGCCGGTGATTGCAACATCCAATTTGAGCCACTTAGAGAGATGAAGTGCCTTTGGGACGATCTTGATGCAGTATGGGACATCCCAGAACTGATATCTACACCTTCGAAAATGACCCATTGCAATGCAATTGAGACCACTAGAATCCTATTCAGGCTAGGATTGGGAGAATGCAATGGCCGGCTGGGCGGTGGCCAGCCACCGAAAGATACCTATTATGGGCATCAAAGTTCTTTGTGCATATATTTCATTCTAATTTCCATGAGAGACTGGGGCCTAGTGCGGAATGTTGACGTTTTAGAGCAGCAGGAAAGGGACCACTATCTACAAGAGTGATCTATTGAGAATGACATCATTGACCCTTTTCAAGCAAGTTTCCAGATGGGAAAAAGCACCTTCATCGACCTCAAGACTGCATTTGATGGTGTCTGTAGGCCAATCTTGTGGAAGGTTTTAGCTAGTAAAGGTGTACCAATCATCTTTTGAACATAATCCAACAGTTGTACTCAGACAACAAAGCAGTGGTTCGATGGGGGGAGAAACTACTGAGCCCTTTCCCTTAAGGAGAGGGGCAAGGAAGGGTTGCGTACTTACCCCTCTCCTGTTTTCCATCTACATCGATAAAATAATAAGAGCATTATGCCTCAATTACTTTGATCAACCAAAGTTGGGGGTGGAAGCCATCCCAGCATATTTTTTTGCAGATAAAGCATTGATTATGTCAACATCCCCTAATACCCTGAGAACAACTTTGAATGTGTTCTTAAAAGAATGTGAGGTGTTACAGCTAGTAATAAATAGCGAAATAAACAAAACCATTGATATTTAGGCATACATTCTCAAAAATTCAGAAGATTAATGTAGCTATAAAGAGAAATGCTCTTGAGCAAATCTGTTACTATGATTACTTGTGCACTCGTTTGGCGGACAATGGTTACTGGACGGAACTGGTTGCCACATCCTGCACTCATTTTGTAAAAAATAGTGGGGCAAATAAGACGTTAATTGTAAGGAGTGGAAGAGGTGACATAACACCAGCACTTAAACTCAGGCGAAAGCAGCCGTTCATATGGGGCATATATCTGGGGGTACACAAAAAGTGAAAAATTCCAGGTGGCTGAAAACCAACTCCTCTAACATATTGTAATGCTCCCTTCAAGCAGCACAAATGCTCTGATCCATTTTGAGCTTGATCTTCAACCAATCGGGGATGAACTGGAGTTAAGGCCAGTGTTATACTGGTATAGGATCTGGGTATCTCCCAATATGGTAATTTACAGGGAATCATTAGCCCATATCTTGAACTTGGAGGGGAGAAAATCATTACCATGGATGACACATGTTAAAAACGCTTTACATGATTTAAATCTGGACACCATGTGTTCAGATTCAGTAACAGTTAGTAAATCTTGTATAGTTATGGTCACAAAAGCGTCCCTTGACCACTCAACAAGCATATTGGTGGAGGCTGGCAAGCTGCTTAACTCAGTTAGGGAGTACTTACGATGTCAAACAGAGCCTGGTTATTAAACATACCTGGACGAGGTACCGCCTACCATAGCACTCTCCCTTTACTTAAAGACGTGATTTAATATTATTAGTGTTGCTTGTTTTACACGTTGTTGGACGGCCCAGGGTGATGTTATATGTCCAGTATGCATATTGGATAGAGAAACATTTCTGCATTTCCTATGTGTATGTAATGGTTACAGTGGTTTGAGACAACGCTATTTAAAGCCCTTGCTCCACGTTGCCAATATACGCTGTGCAAACCAAGCCCTTTGTTGGTGAAATAAATGTCAGATCTTAGCATAGTGTGTCATGTGAGCAAATACATTCACAGAGCTTCGCTGTGTAGGGCAAAATTCCTAACTTTATAGCGGCTAGATGACACAAAAATTAATACAGCAACTTACCCCCTAAGAACTGTCTTTTAACTACTTTTATAGTATACCATTTTATTGATCATCCGTCTGGTTTTAATTTGCCCTAATGTTATTAGAGCAGAACTATGGAATGTGCACATTATTCTGTAATTTGTTGAATTCAAATGTATAATAATTTACCAAGAGCCGGTATTTTAGGATTATTTGCTATCTTTGTATCTTGTTTTACTGTTTGTATTATTGCGTACTGGCATTGTTGTATATAATTACATGTTGTAGCTATTCTTGCAAAACTAAAGTGCATTGATGATAACAAATATGCGTACTGAATCTCACCCTTCCTCCATAGACCTTGTTCTGCTGAACACTCACTGGGAGAAGCAAATATAATGTTTAATTAAATGAAAAGACAGACTCTCACAACTGCAGTAAATTCCCCTGAATAACAGAAACATACACACTCTGATGGGGCCTAGTTCAACATGGCAGGTCCCTGCCTATTGTGGCAAAAGGCTGTTATGTTAATTAAATCCAGTAACAACATCTCTGCTGCTCATTATTTTCTAAAATGTGGCAAGACTAAAGCAAAGATGCACAAATGACAGAAGCACGAATACTAAAAATGACCACATCTGCATGCTACAAGAACTTCTGTAGCTCGTACTTCCCTACAAGTTTTGGGTGATGCACCTGCATATCAACAAAACCGCGACCTTTGACCACTGCATTGAAGCCAGTTGACTAAAACTGCACAGTCACCAGCCTCTTATGCATCAAACCAACTGTCAAACCGATCCTGGTGGCCCTCATGATCCGCACTTCACTGAGCATCACCTTCAAACTGCACAAGCTCCTGTTCGACCTCTGCTCGACATCATCTCCCCACCTAGAACAAAGCGACTGATGTACCTGACCTGCTTAATTGCACATTTGAACCAGTTCACCATGCATTGTGTTAGCCGAGCCTGTCATTGCCTCAGTTCAAACTGCAACCTCTTTATCAAATCTGCCCCCATAGAACTGCCACTCGCTCGACCAGCATATGCGCTGTCGATCTTCATCACCAGTCAAACCGACCTTAGTGGATCATCGAGCCCCGAACATGAATGCTTCATATAACTGCTCAAACCAGACTGCCATCCAGTCCCCAGCCTCTTTATCCACAAATCAGCCATCAAACCTTTCCTGGTGGCCCGCACGACTTGCAGCCCCTTGAACACTTTATCGAACCAATCCTGTAAGACCTGAGCATCCAGTCACCAGCATCTTTGCAGTTGAACCAATGTCAAACCGACCCTGGTGGCCCTCAGGATCTGCACTTCTTAAAGAATCTCAGCAGCAAGTTCCTGTTCTACCCTTGATCAACATTTCCTTATATATATAGTACAATGTGATCGCTGCACCGGAACCTCTTCAAACCACTCAAACAGCATCAAGATGCCTGGGTCAATGCTAACTAACTGCCAGAAACACAGAAGGTACTATCGACTGCTAACTGCCCCTTGGTCCACCTTTGAACCCCAGAGACTGGTTAAGTCACTGATAATTACTATTTGCACCAGAACATATCCATTTTACAAAATGCATGGTTTTTACTTGCCTTACACGCCTATTCATTACCCAGAGTGCTACATATGTTGTGTTCTTTCCTCAGGGTTGGGTTGTGAGTAGTGTTTCCTGATTTGGTTATTTTTTGCAGATGGTGTGTTTAAAGTATATCTATTTTTATAAAACCTTGATTGGACATTCTCTTTATTTTGTATTTTTGTATTATCGCTGTTAGGGTTGCTACTGAATCACATTCATACCTCTCTTAAGAGTATAGCCTTCCCATGGCACACTTTACCACAAAAGGAGGGGGAGGGATATCCCTTATCTCTGCCTGATTTACCTTTATGATTGGGATTACTCTTGGTTTGTAGCAGATTAAGGGTGAAGTAGGCACCTTGGCCACTGCTCACCCTTTTACTCTGGCAGGGCAGAATTAATTTTGTCTAACTTGGTTTCTACCGAAAGTGGCTTGAAAGGTCCAGAGATCTTAGGACATTGTGCTTCGAGCGCTCCTACACAGGAGGAGGAGAGATCTCATCCCTTGGTTGTTCGAGGAAGGTAATGCAGGGACTGCTGGTGTTCAGAAATTGGGCAATTTCTTTGTTACTTATTAGGCTTTGGGGGAGGGAAGGAAAGCCTCAGTGGTTTCCATCAGTCATTGGATTCAAACACGTATTTGCATGGCCTATGCGACAGCAAGGGTACCGATTCCACTACATATCCAGGGTTGGGTGAACAAAAGCATGGCAACACCCTGGGCAGATGTGCTGGGAGTCTCAATGCAGGACCTTTGTAGTTTCAAATATGACCTAGTATAGTTTCTCAAGGGTATACCTGGGTATTTGCTTCTATGGTATTTTGTGTGTAGGTGACCCTGCAAATTGAGGGTGTATTTTTTAGGAACAAATTTACCAGGAAAGTCTTAAACCAATTAGTAGAAAATAAACTGAAAAATTAGCTATCTCCAATTCTGTTTGACCAGGTTCATGAATTACTGTTTTCAAAGTTACAGCAAAAAATAAAATGAAAAAGCAATAAATGTATGCACAAATGGTTTGCAGATTGACCAGTGCAGTGCCTAGAATAGGTTTGTAGTTTCACCTGGTGCAAAATAATTTCTAACAGAGCCTTTGGCTGAGGATGTCAAGTACACATGGTCTCTTCTTTGACTAAGCTCCATTCATAAATCTAAGCTCAAAATGGTGTCTGCATGTCACATGTTATGTGATGTCACGTAAGTCGGACATCTTCAAATGGTGCCGGTACCATAGAATATTATTATTGTCTTCAAACATATGTCTTTTGAAGGAAATATCTGCAGCATTTTAAGATCAGAGACAAATATAATATACAAAAGGAAACATACAAGTAAAAGAATAAGAATGTGCCAATTACATAATCTGGGTGAAATATCAAAATCTATCTATAGGGTTCAACTGCTCCATGATGAAAAAGTACTTGTTAAATGATTCCAATGTCTCCTGCATGTCGCATCTTATGCGAGGTCACATAAATCGGCCATCTTTAAATGCTGCCATGCCATAGAATAATAATATGATCTTTAAACACGTGTCATTTCATGGAAATATCTGTAGCATTCTAGGGGCAGAGACAGCTATAATATACAAAAAAAACATATACAAGAAAAATCATATGCTGATTGTATAATCTGGGCGAACGTGTCAAAATCTATCTGGAGGGCATGATCAGAAAATAACTTCTTAAAAATCCAGGACTTCATTCAATCCAGTGAAGTGGGTGCACAATTGCAGAGTCCAGAAAGTTTTTTTTCGTTTAGTGCTTTTGCCTGGTTGCTCACATTTGCTGTACATCTTATCACATCCAACACAAAACAGAGAAAATCATCCTTTGCATGGCCTAATTCTAGGAAATGTGAAAATATGTGTTCATTGTTATTAACATTAATAGATTGTGACATGTTGCCGATATATAACTTATGGCACGGACATTCAATGACATAAATAACAATTCCGGTTTTGCAGTTAGACATAAAATTGAGCTGCCATTTCCAATTAGCATATGAAAACATTTCCATCTTTTTGGTGAAATGGCATGAACTGCATTGACCACAGGGGAAATGACCACATGGACTTGTTGTAGTCCAGAGAGTAGTTTGACTTGGCTGTTTGTATAAATCAGCATGTGCCTACTGGTGCCTAAGGTTTTTTCCTTATTTGAAGTCGAACAAGGGACGATCTTGTGTGTCAAGTAAATCTTGAATAAGATGCCAATTTTTCAAGACTATTTTACAAATATGCATACCGGAGTGGCAAAAAGTTGATCACAGAAACAGGTCTTTCATTCTTTTGCTTTAGTGTGACTTGGTAAAGGAGAGACATTCTTTATGTTAGTGTAGTATGTTTAGCGGCTGTACTCACAATTAATTTTCTTAGGCTAGCCCCTAGTAATTAAATGGGTAGATAGTTACTTTGTGTCAAGTTGAAAATCAGAATTCTTGGTACAGTTTTCTCCGTAGTGTTAGAAATTGGCCACTGGGGAGGTTGTCCTGTAGAGCTCTACGGTGATGACTAGAAAATTACAGTAATGTGTTCTTGTTTATACAACAGGCCAATCCCTTAATTTGTTGGTTTCAGGGGGCTTGTATCACAACAGGGATTTAACATATCACAATACTACACAAGTCACAAGCTACCCACTCCTCCTGTTTTACAGAGGCAGCTTATCGGTACACTTACAGTCAAACCAATTTAAAAAACTATCTACGAAACTCCAGCTTGTTATGAAAATATAAAATTCAAAATGTATTTGCGAGACAATCACGTCTCATTTAACTCATCTACTATAAAACAATTCCCAAGACACAGGTACAACAATATTTAAAGTGCAATGCTGCTCATGAGGGTTAGTCAAAGTGCATTATGTGCAGAATACAGTACTTTTTCACAATTCTTTTTCATTGGATTGACACCTAGTCAGATCGGGATTGTGATAACCTGTTCAGAGCTATTCTTATGCTTGTCTTAAATTCAGATTAAAGTGTCCATGGCCCTCCTTAGTCCATATAGTACTTTCACTATTTTTGAACATCTGAGAATAGGCACTTCTTGGACAAATTAGAAGGAAGGATCCTGAAGCAAACACTGGTGTTACCTACCTCTGTTCCAGTCAGTGTAATGAAACTTGAGATGGGGTTGTTTCCTGGTGGGCACAATATATGAAGCGCAGCCTGACTCTATCATACAAAATGCAGAGAAACAACATATTAATTTTTATCTGAATATGAATATGGTGAAGGGATCAAATCCCTTCCTACAGAAGTTTAAAAGAAACTGTGAGCATTTTACAAGTCTCCTAGAAATTGAGGGGGAGGTGTCTGAAACAGTCCTGAAAGGAAAAAAAGAAAAGTTGGGACAGGATAACTGATATTCAGGACCTGGGACGACTGAAGCTGTATGTGGGAAGGAAATGGCACATCGCCGTCCATGGAGGTCAGCCCATATTTGGGGAGCTTCCCCTCACAAAGACTCTGAGAATGGTACCTCAAGTTTAGGGTAAGGCACCTGCCAACACTGGAAGTGATAGGCTCAAAGATGGGGATCTCACCTGAATTACGTCTTTGCAAACTGTGGGAATGAAAAGGATACTATTGAACACCTGCTTATGGCATGTATGTGTATGGCTAACGTTTCAACCCCTACATTAATTGAACCTCGTTGGTGCTGGCAGATGAGTTATCGAAGAGATCCATAGTGACAGCCCACCTGGGCTTACGGTTTCACTAACACAATTTTTCAGGGAAATATTTGATCGAACTGATGGGGTAATAGCTTTGGTCGAAGGCCGATTTAGAGCTGCTAACTTGAAAGTGTGCTTTCTTTTTCTCCCATGTTTTCTTTCCTTCTTTCTTTCTGGGTCTGCATTCCTGTGTGTATGGGTTTGTGGTATTGGCCGCCATGTCAATAGGAGAGGAACGTATTGTATTGTTGGCAGTATTGAACTTTTATGAAGAGGCAAGATGCCTCATTTTGTAAGGAATTGTATGTTTATTTTATTTATTGTATTCAAATGTATGGTACTGTGTAAAAATACCTTTTGTACTAAAAACACAACAAATAAATAAACAAATACAAGTTGGAGTGTCGTAGACAGTTTTTGAATTGGTTTGACTGTAAGTGTATCCACAAGCTGCATCTGTAAAACAGGAGGAGGGAGTAGCTTGTGAGTTGTGTATTATTGTGAGTAATTATTTTCTGTGTTGTTCCTATGTAAACTGGAATATATGGCCCACGCTTTTTTTCTGAATCATTATACACAATCAGTAGGGAAGCTTTGATGTTTTGGAATCTGGCACACACTGAAGGAAGTGTGGCCCATTGTCCTTCAGTACAGTTGCTGATGAGGGTGTTATAGCATACTTGTCTGTGGTGTGATGTTTCACAGGCGCTACCATCTTCAGTTGTTGTATTCCTCAAAAGTAAGAACTGGGGCGAGGAAGAGGGACTTGCCTGGTAATGCCTAGATTACGTATCGGTAATCCTCTTTACTTGTTGTCCTACTATTTTTCATCACAGTATGAAGACACACATCTCTCACCCTCTGGGGGATGGTAGGCCTCACGATTTTCAGTTGGAAACGGTTAACTGATGGATAATGGCTTAAGGAGGCATTGTTCTTCCAGGTAGCGGTGGAATATTTAAAGTTAGGAGAGGGTTTCTGTGAGTGGAGGCATGGTCTCAAAAGTAAGTACTGTGATGAGTTAGAGTAAGACTAGGAGTAATGAGGATGACCAGTAAATGATGTAGTCATTACCGGTCAGGTAAACCCACTACCTAGCCGTTAATGCGATTATAATGCATCATGTCATATCGAGCAGACACGACAGTGGTTTAGCACGATGCAAATCTCGTTATTACATACATTTTTTTATCCCTGCATACCAATCCAGTGCCAAAGGTCCAAAAGCAAAAAAATACGAAAAAGCTGTGTTAACTAAAACACTTTGCTTGAGACCAGGCTGCTGAATTTAAAGAATGAGCATTGTGTCATGTTTTCAGTAAGATCCATTATTTACCATGATGCCCACTACTTAATATTTTACAGTGCGACTTTGATTACATTTCATAGAATGAGAGGCCTACACTATTTCATTTAGAATGTATATTTCTATACACTTTCTGGAGAAATGTTAGCAATGTGAACACACATGATATGTCATTCAAAGTTTCTACATATTACAGCATTTCACATTTTTCATCCGATTCAGATAAAGGGTCCTATTAAAAGATGCCAAGAATAAAATCTTCGTAGCCCAACACAAAAACGTTTAGCAACATATGGGTATTTCGCACGCTCCTCCTGTGCGAAGCAAATTGTCCGCTCTAATATTATCTTCATTTTGCATAGTTTAAAATATTCACACGCTCTCTCTCTCTCTCATTCCTGTCCAGCAACAACTGTACGTTCCCAGTGGCCGTTCTGGTCCATGTTCCTTCCCGCAGAAAATCAATATGCCTTGGTTATCTCGCACACCTACTGCACTTGAGGCATCCATCATAAAGGCATGTGCTGTTTGTTTTAATGGTTCTTTGATGAGCAGCAAATTGAAATTAGCTGCTTGAATTAACAACATCGCCCGACAAAATGTAGTTCATCTTCGCTCTTGGGGAAGTCACAAAGGGGACGCAGCAGATGTAGTTTTAGAGATTGACAAATTAGGAGCTGCTGAAGAACATACGTGCCACTGCCGTTCCAACTCCCCTACTGCTTTAATGCAAAATGCAAAAAAAGTAAAACAATTATAACCAGTAGTGTCTCTTAAATTCCAGCTGAATTATGCGTTCATTCATCACTAATCTTCCTATATCACGTATTGTTTGAAAGTAAAATTAACCGCAAAAATGTACCACGATGAGATTCCTAGTGCGAAATTTAAGAGTTATAGAAATGCTATTGTTTCATTGATGTTACCAATTAGAGCCAGTAACGGTTCTCTGCCTATGCGAGGCATGTACCTGTCTACGTTGCCTGTAGGTTTAACTGACAATTGAGCGCTACCTAGTGTCATAAATGAACCTACATGTGAATCCCATGTACTACCTCATAGGTGATAAAACATGTCCCAACCCCCTTTAGCTTCGAATGGCCTTTGATGTAGTGAAGGAAGGGCTGTCCGAGGCATTTAGTGTTTATCAGGGCTCAAGGTCTAAAATAAGCGGTGGACCTCTGAGTTACGCAGTGGGAAATGTGTCACATGAAGTGAACATATGCTAAAGTGAAATGTGCAAATTGCCTTTAATGTGTCTTTTCCAATGGAATAAAGTGAACAGGACAAATACTCATTTACCAAGAGAACATTATTTCCTGTAGCATTGATGGCTATATGTACAAGGTATGCACCTTTTATGTCTAGGAATTGGAAGCAAAGCATGTACTGTATGGCAGAATGGCAATATGAGTAATTGTGCATAGTATTCGCGGGAGATCTGTGTTTTTAAAAAAAAAATGTTTTCATACAATTTTTTACAAGATTTGGCATCCTGAATTTCTTAGTGTTTTATTTACTAGTTTCGTCTCTGTTCTTCTTGCCTCAGGAAACTTCGGTTGTTTTAGGTGTATCGAGTTCCCCTTTCTCAGGTGTGGTCCAATTTTTTTGTTCCAAACCGATGTTCTGCAAGACTTGTCCCACTGCAATGGTTATTTTCGTCGAGATCCCACTGATCACTCGGTTCCACCAATACTCCTCTTCCCATGTGCTTGCATTTTTAAAAATATGGCCCATGTAAATCTGTCTTTTTGATCTAGTCCCTGGGCATGATAGTAGCAAGTGTCTTATAGTTTCTACTTTGTCTCCTTTCTGACAAAAACGACAGGTGTTCTCCTTGACGCTTCCTCTTATTCTTAAGACTTCCTTGGTCTTCAGCAAATTCAGTCTTGCTCTCAGAAAGACGGATCTTGTTTTTTTATTTGGCAATTTCACTAGGTAAGCGATTGGTTTGTTTAGTTTTTGGGCCTCATTACGACCCTGGCGGTAAGGGGTTAGCGCCAGCGTTAGCTGCGCCGACCCCTTACCGCCAATTACGAGTTCCCTTTCCGCCATGGCGGTTTTTACACCTGCTTTTAGCGGGTGTAAAAAACCATGGCGGTAAGGGAACTTGGTGTTAATTACGCCACCGTAATTTACGGTGGCGTAATTAACGCCTTCCCCACTCCCATTATGCCCTATGGGGCAAAAATGGGAATGGGGAAGGGTAAATGGGGATTGGGGATTTACCGCCCCGCCAAGGTCGGAATGGGGCGGTAAATCCCCTTACCGCCATGGCGTTAACGTAGTTAGCACCATGGCGGTAAAGTCACGGCCCTGGCGGTAACTTACCGCCAGGGTCGTAATGAGGCCCTTTGTGTGTTTGGAGGCATGTGCGTGGTGAGTTTGTTTTTTGCCGCCTCTTCTAAAGTTCTCATCCAATCCCATTCTTTCATCCGGCACTTGGTTTTCTCTGGGTTGGATTTAAGTTCTTCGTCAGAGCTTCCAATTTCTCCTAATAAGTCCAGGTGCGCGGTGAGTTTGTTTTTTGCCGCCTCTTCTAAAGTTCTTATCCAATCCCATTCTTTTATCTGGCGCTTGGTTTTCTATGGGTTGGATTTAAGTTCTTCTTCAGAGCTTCCGATTTCTCCTAGTAAGTCCAGGTTGTTTTTTCCCACGCCTTTAGCATAGGGTTTTTGCCATTGGTCATCTCGTCATATATGATCTCATATATTTTATTGTTGTGAGTTTGTATCTTTCTAACCAGCATTCGTCCATTCAGATCTACTGACACTTTCAGTGATACAAGGCTAAGTTCTTTCCTTATGGACGCCATCAGGGTAGACAAAGGGAGATTCAACACTTTCCTCCACAGTAGACCTTCCAACTTTGTCCATAATTCAGCTGGGATAGCTGGCATTGCTTCCGCTCCGTAGATAATGGCAGGTACTACTTTTGACTTATAAAAGTTTATCGCCGGCACTAATGTGAATCTACCAAATTTTATGTCAATCAATTAAGTTTGGGAAGTAGAGATCCTTGTTTTCAGATACAAAGGTTCTTGCATCAGTGCTTCTTTGGCACTTCCACTTATTGTAACTCCCAAGTACTGGAAGCTATCCACTTTTTTCAAGGACCTCTCGTGCTATGTTCCATCTTATTTTTTCACTCCGTTTGTGAGTCTTCTCCAGGATCATTATTTTTGTCTTCTTCATGTTGATCTCCAGATCGTTTTCTTGTAAGTAAGCGAGCAAGCCAACTAATTTATGTTGTAGTCCAACTGCCGTCTGGTCGAGGAGGATAATATCATCTGCATATAATAGCCTGCTGATGTGTTCTTTACCCAGTTTTGGCAGAAAAGCTTTGATTTCTGCTTCTGACTCTTTATAGTCTCTGATGTAGGCGATATACTGTGTTGGAGCTAGGGGGCAGCCTTGCTTCACTCCCCTGTCTGTCATGATTGCTTCCGAGAGCAGACCTGCCCCGCTGAGTCGCACCCTCATCGAGGTTCCACTATACAGCGCTTTAATTGGGTCCAAGATTGTCAGCGGGCAATTCCAAGATTTCAGTTTTGCCCATAATCTGCCGCGGTTTACCTTATCAAAGGCCTGAGTTAGGTCTACCGAAATCAGGAAGACCCTTGGGCTGCCGGCCAATATCTTGGCTTTTAGAGCACTCAAGCAGCAGGATGCTGGCCCCCGAACCCGTATTCTGAACAAATCCTGTTTGAAACGGGTCTCTAATATCCATCGAGTTGGTCCACTCTTTGAATTTGTCTAGTAGGAACAAGCCAAAGAGTTTTCCCACTACGTCCAAAAGGGCTATTGGCCTGTAGTTGGCTGGGCACTCCTTTTGCCTTTTTTTTATATATAGGCACCACATTTGCTATTTTCCAAGAGCTTGGTATCGATTGGGACTGCAGACAGGAGTCAAATATTTCCTTAGTAAGGGTGCCCTAGGCTTCTCAGTCCCTTTTTAAGTTCAAGTTGGAAACACTCTCAGGTCCTCGGAGCTCTAGAATTTTTTTGCCTACTAATTGTTTGCCAAATCTCCTCCAGGTCGTAGTCTATGTCCCATTTATGTGCCAATGGTTGTGCATCATCTCCTTGAGACTTGTCCGTTGACTTAAAGAGGTTTGCAAAATAAGTCGACCACCACTCTTTTTCACTGACATTATTCTAAAGAGAGTCTTGTGTTGTTTGGAGCATCGGCGATATTAATGACCAAAAGGCCTTTGCTTGTTTTCCACTGAGTGCTGCTAACATGTTCTCCCCATCTTCTTGATACATTTGTATTCTGTAAGCTTTTATCCAGCTCTTACATGCTTTCTATGTTATTTTAAGCCTCTCCATATTTCTACGGTTGGATTTCTTTTAGCTTGTCTTGTTTTTTATCTCAAATCTCTCTTCTTTAATGTCACTGTTATGTAAAATGCACCTTTTTCGTCGTATTCTGGTTGGTCTATGTATAGTGTGGTCTCAGTAGGGGACAGTAATCTAGCTTTCCCCAGTCCCTTTTTGTGTTGCAGTTCAGTCTGGAGTTCATAGATTTTTCTGTTATTGTTTTGATCGAGGCCGATGATAGTCTCAGTCTGTTGCCTTGCTTGGATATTTCTATTGCAGTTGCCATTCTCTATCTTTCGATGGTTCTTACAGTTTCCCAGCAGGCCCCCAGTAGGTTATGGTCTCTGTTTAATGTTCTTATCACTTTGAAATCTTTTATTTTTGCCAACAATCCTTTAGACACTTAGATATGATCTGGAGAGCTTTTGCGATCCTCTTGTTCCCATGTCGGGATCTTGAATATTTAATCAGGATTCATAAAGTGGAGATTATATCAATCCCACGCCTCCATTGAAGATGACCACATTTCGCCTCTGCATCTTGCATTAAGAGATTTGCTGTCCTTAATCACTTCTTCATTTTGTCTTGGAGGCTTGATCCAGCCCCCTACTTTCCTCTTGTTAGTGCACAAGATGTTGAGGTCGCCGCATAAGATTATCTCAGTGGAGTCGTCGAATATTGAGTCGATCCTTTGTATCCATGATCATGCTCTGATCTCCTTGGGGTTCCAAT
Organism: Ambystoma mexicanum; assembly: GCF_040938575.1. Lineage (NCBI taxonomy): Eukaryota > Metazoa > Chordata > Amphibia > Caudata > Ambystomatidae > Ambystoma > Ambystoma mexicanum. The sequence continues at coordinate 1,371,501,689 of NC_090930.1, forward strand.
ACATGTTGATTATTATGAAGAGCTCTGAGTGGTCAGCATCTTTTGGTTTTAAACTAGGCGTCAGGATACTAGGGTCGCTAAGATAGAAAGGTCTGCCCATAACACTCTTTCCATATGTAGCCTGCTTCCTATACGGCAAGCCGAAATGAATCCTGAGAAGGGCCGCCCCATATATTCTTTTGCGTGGTCTTTTGGTTATCTGCCCTCACAGCAATGTGACCTGGGTTTGAATGCGCAAATAACTTTGTTTTTGTTTCCTTGAAAACACAGAAGGGGGCGGCGTCCTCCCTCTGAAAAAGTTGGCCGATGCCGTTCACCCGCACACCGTCATCCTGCATGTTGGAGTTCCCTCAACTTGTGCCCTGGCGCTCAGTCAATTTAGTGTTAACAGAAAGAATGGCATTTGATGTTGTTAGTCCCAATCCAGTTCTCATGACATTTAAGACACATTACATTACTCTTAATGAGAGTGGTCTTCTACTTATGGTTCAATTTTACAATGAACCAAGACATCTGTACTCTATTATGGTTAATAGTTTCTGCTAGTCTGATATTTAGTTTCTAGTTGTGCTGTATAAATGTATACTATTATTTATTTAGATATGTCTGTGAGGCATTGTTGTGTATGTTAAATCTTTTTGCAACTTGAAACATGATTGTATTTGCCATTGATACCCTGCAGTTGACTAAATCCTAAAAGAATCACTGAGGAAATTGACGTTACCTTTTCTTGTGGTGACTTGTCTTGCTTGTTTTCCGGGAATCAAGCTCGGAACTCTGGGATGCATTTAAAGGATGCAAACAGAAGCCCCTTGCACATGAATGGCAGAACTTTAAACACTGAAAAAAAAAACAGCCTGGACTTTGTTTTTGTTTTTCAAGTAAAATTAAAGAGCCATGTGGAAAGGGGCCTTCCTGTCATTACCAATGGATCAGCAGCATTTTAATTTACAAAAGAAGGAGGAATCAAAGATCCCTGTCACATGTAAAATAGGATTTTTAAATATAGAAAACAAAAACGCCCAACACGTGTGTGCAAATAAAAACGGTTTGAAAAAGTAAAAGTGAAAAAATATCACTTCTCACAGAAAAATATCAGAAAAACAAAACATGATGTGTGGGCTGACATAGAACAATGTATATTATGTTTCACCCACAAAACTCCAGTGACATTGAAAAGCCACTTTGTTTTCATGAAAAAAATGTCGGCCAAAAGCAGACCACTTTGCTGACTGTGGGAAAAACTTCACAGGGAAAACTCCCACTCTCAGCCCGGATGTCACATCTCCCATCTAATGACCAACCACAATAGAAATGTCCTGCTAAAGGCATCGAAATTCAATGTTCTCCAGACCTGCTGGCTCTGAAAGCATGGACTTCAAGAAAAGTCACCCTTGGCTGGAGCACAACTAACATGGGGGCACCCACTTCAAAAGTAAGCTTCCAACACAAAGGAGACTGATAAAGGCACATGTTGACCGAGTGAAAAAAAATGGGCGGAAGCAGTAGCAGGACCATTTGTCCCACAAAAAATTCACAATTTATTTAAAAGGACTATTATCATTTAGGCCTTTTTCTCAGCCATCATAAGGGAGATGGATTTCATCTATGTACAATTTTCCAGGCGATTTTGCTGATATAAATTCATCTTCCTGTGACTCTGGGAACTGTAATGGCCAGTTAAACTAGGTTTCTGGCTGATCTGAACATGTTCCAAATGTGAAAGTTGGTGAGCGGGTGGAAAATGAAATTAGGGATGTGCTTAATAATTTACATATTCATTACTGTTGTTCTTTTTATGGAAAGGGCAGGAAGGTACTACATGGCCGTGCAATATGGTACGGGTTTGGTGGTCAGTTTATCTAATTCCCCATGATTAGCTAAGACAGAAAATATGTTTAGTATGGAAGTTGCTAGTAAAATTATGAAGTTGTGATACATAACTAGTTTTGGCCAAAAAGTTAAAAAGAGAACAAAGGATGATGACAAATGGGAATTGCCATATGTTGCTCCAGACCCCTAAACCAATCCTGAGTTGGAGGGTGGGTTTGGGAGGAGAGAGAAGGGTAACTGTCCAATCCTAGTGGCAGGGATTATTGCAGGGTATTTCCACAAGATTGTAAAATTGGTGGTGTCATTGGTGCTATAATAATAATAATTTGGCATTTATATAGCGCTACGAACCCTCAGGTATCTGAGCGCTGCTTAATATTACCCACGGTGTGTGGTGCTCATTTATCGACCTCGGAAGGATGAAAGGCTGAGTTTGGCCCTGCCGGGATTCGAACCTGCGTTAGCAGGCTCTGCACGGATGTCAAAGCGAGCGCTCTACTCGCTGTGCCACTTGACCGGCTGGGTCCTATGGTGCTATATAAGGGGGACTGCACTAGGACAGGGGACACACGGGGAGGAAAAAGGAGAAGGAAAGGATCAAACAGACAAGAGACAGACCATAAGGAAGGCTGCTGAAACTTACCATCTTACAGCTGTAAGGAGACACCAGAGGAGATTGCAGAGAGTGCATCTCGGTGGAGCTAGGAAGGCCTCACAGATAACTGGGTCCTATGGTGGGAGCAGGAGAACATCTTTGAGAGTGCAGTGGCCAGACCGCTGTCCTATCTTTCCAGAGTGTTCTGAGATGCAGCTGGCTTTCCTGAATCTTAAACAGAGGCTTGCTATGTAAGTAGAACTGAGCCCTGGCAAACCAAAAGGTGGGGGGAGTCTGCTTGCCTTGAATCCTTTCCCTTTATAGTGGGTGGGGGAGGACAAAAATGTGTCGATCCTTAGCTTATGTAACCAAACGTATTAATGGAATGAACTCCCCATTTGGCAGAACACTACGGGGTGCATATTGTTAAAATTCAAAATTAACAAAGCTCACTTCCCAGTGTACGCTGAAAATGATAGCCTATACATTAATTGGGTACATCTTGCTGTCCAGCTGACCCCGACCTCTTTAAGGAAGAGAGGTGTCTTTGTTTTTAAATAAGTCCAACCTTTTTATCCAGCTTCCTGAACACAAGCCTTTCATTAAGGGGGGTCTGAAATCCGGAATTCCTCAAAGCATTCCAATTTTTCTGTCTGACTTCCCAACATAGACCAAAGCAAGGGGGGTAAGAAAAAGCGATAAATCACCCTGTGTTTATTTTAAAACAAAAGTGTGGGTGAAATTATAATTGCCATATGTATTTTTACCAATCTTGAAATCCTTCTGCTACCCTTTTAAGCCTGCTGGAAAATCAAAATCGCACAACATTACATAAGAGCCTTTGTTATTGAGCATTGTCATTATTTCGTGAAGTGAAATTTGCAGAAAGTTGAGAATTGTGATTGTGTTCTTTTTAACTCGCTTTTGTGATTTATTTATGCTGAGGGAAGTTCATTGTGTTATGCCATGGACACAGTGAGTTTTGATATTTCTGTGCTAATTTCTATTACTTTTAATTTAAATAAATACCAATATATTTCCTTTACACTGGCCTGGTTCTTGGCAAATTGTTAGCTCAGGGGAGAGGGATTCAAGGGGCATGATATGTGTCTGAGATAGGGCTGAAGAAAATAATCTGTTAAACAGTTTGTCGTGTCACCACTTGAGCGGGGAGGGAAGGAACTGTTACGCAGCTGTTGGTCGTGCAGAGTATGGGCTATCCCTCTGTTCCCAAGTATCAAACTGACAACCACAAGAATACCGCCAGAGTGATGCTTAGGACCAAAGAAGGTAGTCCGTGGAGCCAGGACTCAGGAACAACCGGAAAAACCCCTGGAGCGCTGTAAAGGAAGGTATAAGGTTATGTAACTGTTCAATATGCACAATCTCGTGAATACAACCAAGACACGATATACCTGTGTATGCTGGAGCGTTGTGTATGCTGGAATGTAGTCCCAGAGAGTCGAAGGCAAGCGTTACCAGGGGGGGAACAGACGTGGCGGCAGAGACAGGCAGGTGACCACCCAGGACGGGGTCTTCGTAACAAGAAAGGTAGCGAGTAGCAGAAGTGTCCAAGGGGATAGACACAAGGCAGTCCGTAGGCAAAGCGTAGGTCGGCGTTGATGGATCCAAATTCCAAGGCAGAAAGGGGTGAGACACGAGCAATCCGTTGGGCAAAATAGTTCATCAACCAATAATCCACAGTTCCAAGGTAGACAAAGCAGACAAGGGTTAGGCACTGAGCAGTCCGTTAGACAGAGCAGGGGCCTGGCGAAGTAAGGAGACTTGAAAACGAAGCGCAAGCAACACGTGATCCAGAAAGAACAGCTGTGAAGCAACGTTTTCCGTAACCGGGCTCCTTTTAACCATGGAAAGGAAACACGTGACCATTATCACGTGACACGTATACCCAAGCGTTGAGTGTTGCTAGGCAACGAGTCACGTGTTCCGGGCTGCGCTGGGTCGCGCAGTTCTTCGTGCGTATCTGTGATGGAGTCTCCAGTTCGTTTGCCACACACATGAAGGGCGATAAACCCCAGTCCTGCCAAGCATGCCACGTCGTGCCCCATAGCGTGACACCAGATAAGGTAATGAGGTACCCCTGTCGGGACGTGTGTGTTTGGGTGCTGGATGGGAAGAGGCTAGGGACGTGGGGGGGCGTGTCTTTGTAGGAAGAGTCGCAGCTCGTGCGGGGAGCGGTGTAACAGACTCCCCCCGCAACGACCCACGACCCCGTGGGTAAGCCGGGTTATCCTTATGGAACTGCGCCACCAGAAGAGGGGCCTGGACGTCATGGGAGGGAACCCAGGACCGGTCTTCGGGACCATAACCCAGCCAGTCCACCAGGTACTGTAGACGGCCTCTATGGAAGCAGGATCCGAGGATGGCACTGACCTCAAAAACGTCCTGGGAAGACACAGAAACCGGGGCGGGAGGAACAAGGATGCGAGTGGAAGCAAGGAACGGTTTGAGGAGGGAGATATGGAAAACCGGGTGGATCCGCCAAGCATGCGGAACAGTCAGGCATAGGGCCACGGGATTAAGTATACCGGCGATCCGATAGGGGCCCACAAAGCGGGGCAACAACTTGCGACAACCAGGGATTCGCAGGTGTCTGGTCGACAACCATACCCGATCGCCCACATGATACACCGGCGCCTCAGCCCGCCTACGGTCCGCTTTGGCCTTCATCACCGCCTGAGCCTCGTGGAGGTGGACCAGAGTATGTGCATGGACCCCCGCTAAATCACGCACGCAGGCGTTAGCAGCAGGAGTGGCCGAGGAGAAGTCAGGGAGCGGTAGGGCGCGAGGATGCTGCCCGTACAGAGAGTAGAAAGGGGAGAACCCAGTGGCCGAATGACGGGAATTATTGTATGCGAACTCAGCCAGATAGAGCAGCTTGAACCAAGAGTCCTGGTACTGGAGGGACAGACAGCGCAGGTACTGTTCTAGGGCTTGGTTAACCCTCTCCGTCTGCCCATCGCTTTCAGGGTGGTACGCCGAAGAGAAGTGTGCATCGATCTTCAGAAGCCTGGTAAGAGCGCGCCAGAAGCAGGACGTGAACTGGGATCCCCGGTCTGATATGATGACATGTGGTAAACCGAAAAGACAGAAAACCGTTTTGAAAAACAGGCGAGCTAGTGTTGGGGCCGATGGAATGCCTGTGCAGGGAACAAAACGGGCCATTTTGGTGTATGAGTCAACGACAACCCATATGGTATCGTAACCCTGTCTGCGAGGTAGATCAGTAATGAGGTCCATCGAAATGGTGTGCCACGGCCTGGGAGGTATGGGTAATGGCAGGAGCAACCCCAATGGTCGTCCTCTACGTGTTTTACATTGTGCGCATATGGAACACGTGTTTACATAACTTTCTATGTCCTTCCTCATGGATGGCCACCAGCACCAGCGTTGTAACAATTCAAGGGTGCGTTGTTGCCCGGGATGGCCGTTAATGGCCGCATCATGCGACCATGCCAGCGCCTGGTTGCGTGCATCGCATGTAGGAAGGAATAGCTTGCCCTGAATGAAAGGGAGCCCATCCTGGAGAGTGATGTCCCATTCCGTGAGCGTATGGGGATGTTGAGAAACCCATTCTCTAATGGCAGTGAGCATGAGTGGCGAAGGCGTACATAAGCAGACAACATGGCCTTTCCCTAATAAAGTGTCTGGGAACGAAACTAAGGACTCACCACCGGGAGATCGGGACAAAGCGTCAGCCTTGCCATTGGTGAGGCCTGGTCTGTGTTTCACAACAAAATCGAAGGCAGCAAAAAACAAGTGCCAGCGTACCTGCCGACTATTTACGCACTTCAGGGAGGCCAGGTCTTGCAGGTTTTTGTGGTCTGTATAAACCACCGTTTGGTGTTTTGCCCCCATGAGGTGGTGTCTCCATGTCTGGAGGGCGTCCTTGATGGCCAGCAGCTCTTTCTCGGTTACCGTGTAGTGAGTTTCGGCTGTTGAGAACTTCCGAGAATGGTAGGCCACCGGATGTAACCGGCCCGTGGCTGGACATGGCTGGGACAACACCGCACCTAGTGCAAAGGAAGAGGCATCCGCTTCCAGAACGTAGGGGAGGTCGGGATCGGGGTGTTGTAGGACCAGGGCAGAAGTAAATCTGGATTTGAGTGCCTCGAACGCCCCTTGCTGCGTGGGGGTCCAAGAGTACGGGGCAAGAGGACTGGTCAGAGCGGTCAGCGGAGAAACGATGGAAGAGAAGCCGGCGATGAACCGCCGGTAGAAATTAGCGAAACCAAGAAAGGATTGAAGTTGTTTAACATTAGTCGGAGTCGGCCATTCCATGACAGCACGAACCTTGGACTGGTTCATGGACAGCCTCTGGGGGAGATGTGGAAGCCTAGGAACTCCACTTCCTTTGAATGAAAAATGCATTTCTCCGGTTTGGCGAACAGAGCGTTCGCTTTAAGGCGAGAGAGGACCTCTCTGACATGAACGATGTGTTCCTCTAAGGAGGGAGAAAAAACCAATATATCGCCCAGGTATACCACTACGTAGGTATCCAAGACGTCGGAGAACACGTCATTGATAAACCGCTGGAAAGTTGCGGGAGCGTTGCAAAGCCCAAAGGGCATTACGGTGTACTCAAATAACCCTTGCCGAGAGCAGAAGGCCGTCTTCCACTCATCCCCACGTCGCATACGGATCAGGTTGTAGGCCCCTCTTAGGTCCAATTTGGTAAAAATGGTAGCCCTGGTTAACCTGTCCAGCAGTGTGGAGATGAGGGGGAGAGGGTACCTGTTTTTTATGGTAACGGCATTCAGCTTCCTGTAGTCCACACATGGACGCAAATCGCCTTCCTTTTTTGGCACGAAAAATATCGGGCTGGCAGCAGGGGAACTTGATGGACGAATGTGACCCAATTGCAATGCCTGCTGGATGTATTCATTGAGGGCCTGCTCCTCTGATTGGGACAATGAGTAGATCCTCCCCCTGGGTATAGGCGCATCCGGAACCAAATCAACCGGGCAGTCGTATGGTCTATGTGGAGGGAGACCCTCCGCCGTGGCTTTATCAAATACCATGTGGTATTCGTGGTATTCGATGGGGATGTCAGCCAGGACGGCCCCCACAGTATGTGAAGGCCCAGTCTCGGAGGTTGCGTCAGTAATGCGAGTAGCGGTCATGACGCCCAGGATATTGGCAGGAGAGGAGGGCGTATCGCCATCCACAAGACAAAACTGCTGACACACCTCTGACTCGAACGTGACCTGTCCTGTCCCCCAGTTAATCAACGGGTTGTGTTGTCGCAAACAGGGGATTCCCAAAATGACACCGAATTGTGGCGTGGTAATAAGATCAAACGACAAGGTTTCCCTGTGGGTGCTCTGGATCAATACTTCCAAGGGTGCGGTCTGAAACTGAATGGGGCCGGACGACAAGGACTTGCCGTCAACAGCATGTATGGGTTCTGGGTGTTCTTTTCTAACCAGGGGTAGGTTGAGACGATGGGCCAAGGCGATATCGATAAAACAACCAGTGGCCCCAGAGTCAATCACTATATGGACCCTATGTGTGACATCCCTAGTGGGCTTCATGAGGGCCTGGACTATCACTGGTCTGACAGGGCTGAAGGCGGGTTCAGAGGTGCTTGAAGACAGGCTCGCCGGTGCCCCCTGTGTCATGGGCGAGCCTTCTGAAAACCCGGGTTTTTGTTCTTAGGGCGTCGGGGGCATTCCCTTACATAGTGCCCGTTCAACCCGCAATAAAAGCAGGCGTTATCCGCCCTCCGGCGTTCGCGTTCTAACGGTGTTATCGGGCTTCGGATGCCTCCTATTTGCATGGGTTCGGAAGGGGTGGTAGAAGAGACCTGACCGGACTGGCTAGCGAATGTTGTTTCTGTCCTTCTCTCGGACCTCCTTGCATCTATCTGTAAAGCGAGATCCACCAGATCTGGAAATACCGAGGGAAGGGCAGGAACCACTGAAAGCGCATCTTTCATGGTGTTACATAAGCCACGGTAGAACACAATCGCCTTTTTCTCCTCCGGCCAGGAAGTCTCGGCGGCGAGTTGGTTATACCGAGCTATGTATTCTATTAACGATAGCTTACCCTGTGCTAGGTCTAGGAGTTCAAGGTCCCGTGATTGGGCTTTATGATGTGTATTAAAGACCTTGGCCATTTCCGTTGTGAGGAGGTCGAAATCATACAGAGCGGGATGGTCGTTTTCCAGCATTGGATTTGCCCAGGTGGCCGCCACCCCAGATAGATGTGAAAGAAGGAATGCGGCCTTTGTAACTGAATCAGGGAAAGCCAAGGGTCTGCACAAGAAGTGGAGTCTACATTGATTAATGAAGGTTCGGTATTTCCGAGGGTCTCCCTGGTAGCGTTCTGGGGCAGCAAGAGGAACGGGTGTCGGAAACAACAAAGGAGTGGGTGCAGAGGCCGGGATAGGTGCTGGCTGTTCCGAGGGGCCGGAGTCCCCGAATTCGGTGTCTGGGGGTAATGGGTAACGCGTGCTCTGTAAGGCATCAAGACGGTCATGTATGGCTGTTGTAGCGGCTGCCATGTCGGTCCTGAGGGCCGCTACTGCTTGCATCAAAGCGGTCACTGGGTCCCCGGTGGAGGGATTCATACTCTGGATGACCAAATGGCTTCACAGTCTGTTACGCAGCTGTTGGTCGTGCAGAGTATGGGCTATCCCTCTGTTCCCAAGTATCAAACTGACAACCACAAGAATACCGCCAGAGTGATGCTTAGGACCAAAGAAGGTAGTCCGTGGAGCCAGGACTCAGGAACAACCGGAAAAACCCCTGGAGCGCTGTAAAGGAAGGTATAAGGTTATGTAACTTTTCAATATGCACAATCTCGTGAATACAACCAAGACACGATATACCTGTGTATGCTGGAGCGTTGTGTATGCTGGAACGTAGTCCCAGAGAGTCGAAGGCAAGCGTTACCAGGGGGGGAACAGACGTGGCGGCAGAGACAGGCAGGTGACCACCCAGGACGGGGTCTTCGTAACAAGAAAGGTAGCGAGTAGCAGAAGTGTCCAAGGGGATAGACACAAGGCAGTCCGTAGGCAAAGCGTAGGTCGGCGTTGATGGATCCAAATTCCAAGGCAGAAAGGGGTGAGACACGAGCAATCCGTTGGGCAAAATAGTTCATCAACCAATAATCCACAGTTCCAAGGTAGACAAAGCAGACAAGGGTTAGGCACTGAGCAGTCCGTTAGACAGAGCAGGGGCCTGGCGAAGTAAGGAGACTTGAAAACGAAGCGCAAGCAACACGTGATCCAGAAAGAACAGCTGTGAAGCAACGTTTTCCGTAACCGGGCTCCTTTTAACCATGGAAAGGAAACACGTGACCATTATCACGTGACACGTATACCCAAGCGTTGAGTGTTGCTAGGCAACGAGTCACGTGTTCCGGGCTGCGCTGGGTCGCGCAGTTCTTCGTGCGTATCTGTGATGGAGTCTCCAGTTCGTTTGCCACACACATGAAGGGCGATAAACCCCAGTCCTGCCAAGCATGCCACGTCGTGCCCCATAGCGTGACACCAGATAAGGTAATGAGGTACCCCTGTCGGGACGTGTGTGTTTGGGTGCTGGATGGGAAGAGGCTAGGGACGTGGGGGGGCGTGTCTTTGTAGGAAGAGTCGCAGCTCGTGCGGGGAGCGGTGTAACAGGAACTCCCAGTGTTGGGGGTGGCTTCTCAATAAACGTACAAATTGGGAGCTTGGGCTGGTATTTCGCTTCCTATTCCTGACCCATAAGAAGTTCATTGTGACAGTCTAGTCATTTTGATGCAATTGCATTAAGGTGGAGGGAAAGTCATCTTTGTTTTGTTAAAGTGTCACTAGGACTTGACTCCTGAGTTCCAGGGAGGTGTATGTGTAAAAAAAAAAAAGAGTATGCAAGTATTTATTTGAGTGAGGAAATCAAGCAGGAACAGGGTGAATTTTCCCCTGAATAAAGAAAGTTCTATTAAAGTGCAAAAAGCCAATTGTGAAAATGACTACTGTACAAAATGGGGAAGCCAGGGAACATCTCCTAACAAAATGATTTCTCAAAGGAGAATGGGTTGAGGACGATGCAGGAAACTAGCAAACCAGAATTGTGTGGGAGATTACCTCAGTAAGCAATGATATTTTGCTTGAATATTGCACAAAGCACTTGAAGCATTCTATATGGCCACAACTGCTAGTAATGAACAGATACAAATGGCTCAGCTAACTGCTCAGTTATTTTTTCATTTGCTGTTAGTAGAAGAGCGTTGGCAAAATAGTAAGGCTAGTAGGATGAATCAGGCTGGAGACCTGTCACAGGCCCAGGATCTTGTTCAACAACTCATAGCTAAGTTAAAAACACTGCAGCAAGCGAGTGCAGAACACGAAACCCAGTTTTTTGCACTGAAACATTCACAAAAAGAGTGTGCAGAAAATCCCAGCGCACTGCAACACAAGCTAAATGACCAGTCTGCTCTTAATAGAGTCTTTTTGGAGGATATTATCGCATTCCAATCAGAAAAAAGTAATTGCAATCTGAAAATAGTCAATGAATCATCAAAGGTGTTGATTCCCAAATGACATTGATCAGATAAATCAGCAGGTAAGTACTCTGAAACAACAGAGGATGCTGCTGGCTCAGGAAAAAGGCCTCTTGAATCAGGATTACAGTGTCCTATTACAAAGGATAAATCTGTTGGAAATGGAGGTAAAAAAAGGAACAGTCAGATTCTCAGGAACTGACCAGAATTAGAGAAGAAAGAAATTAGCTTGTAGAGAGAGTGAGGCAAATAGAAGCTGAACTATTAGAGGCAGCAAAATGCAGGGATGAACAAGAGCAAGAGATTAGTCTCCTGAAGGAAAAGCTTCTTGAATATGCACACAGCATACAAGACTCACAGAGGGAAAATGAATCACTCCAGCAGGAGGTGCAGCAAACAAAGGATCGGTTGGTAGCTCAGAGCATGGTGCATGAGACTAATCAGGCCTTAGTGTCAGAATTAAAAGCCAGCGCCATGACTACCAACAGCAAATTAAAAAAAGAGACACGGCTGTGAGAGGCTCACCAAGGAAATTGAAAATTATAAACAGGACCTGAGGTACTCTGACCAATCAGGATATTGGACAAGGCCCACTGATCAAGGTGAGGCGCCCTCCCAACCGGGGCCTCATTCCAGTAATTTACAACGTCTCGTGCACAAACGGGAACCAGCCTCATGCATGCCACCTATCAAGAACACAGTGACATGAGGCAGTTAGACTTACCCAAGCCTAGCCCAACTGATCAAGTAAGCCAATTGCTGTCTGATATTGGTGAGTATTCATCTCTTCCACACAGAAGGGAAAGTGGGCACACCAGTGTGTCCTGGGAAGTAGGGAATAATATGGTAGGTACTTCAGACCATGAATACTCCTATGAGGAGAAAGTCAGGGAGTTAGATTGGCTAAAGATGCGATTACAAAGAAACCACCTTGCCCACTTCGATTTTGAAGAAAAGCAAGACCCCCAGCCTAGGAAGGGCATTCTAAAAACCTAAGTGTATTCAGGAGAAGGGGGGGGGGATTCCTCAGACTCCCTAGTAGGAGGGATGAGGAAACTGGGTTCTATCATGGGTCCAGAGAGAATGACCCTGAGAGTCTACTTAGGTCCAGGCGAGAGTTGTCCAGACCCTATGGTTCTGGGAGATGTTCCCAGTCTCATAGAGACAGGGAGCACCTAGAAGACAGGGAATGGAGTATCAGTAGCAGTTTCGAGTCAGAAGGTGAATGGATTCAGATTCAGAGGAAGAAAAAGACAGCGAAGCAGAGCGAGGTTTTTGTGAAAGACCAAAAAAGACACATCAACGCCATAAAGAGCTTTCTGAGCGCATACCACAAGAATGCCAAGTGTAGAGATAGAGCCAAGTACCCCTATCCAAAGCTCCTCCCCCATGCTGCCTATATGTTGGGAGCCAGAATGTGAAACAGATGCATTGCCAGTGAGAATACCTATACTGAAGAGAATCCTCAAAGTAAGATTTCCATTGAGAAAGCCGTACAAGCCTACACGACAATATGATGGTGATTTGAACGAAATCCTGGAAGAAGTGTGAAAAGTAAGTGAGAAAGCAGACTGCTGATGTCATGAAGAGCAAAATTAAAGCACCCAGAAGAGATGCAGAGAGGATAGAATGTAAAGATTCTATAAGCTCTAAAGAGGAGGTGTTAAAGATGCGCAACATTTCAGGCTCGAAATCAAGATGTTCATGCTACAGAAATAATGAAGAAGTTATCAAGTCATTTTGCAAGTGTACAGTCACAGCAACGCAAGTAGAAAAAGCATTCTTTAAGGCTGGCTATGTAGTGAATAGATAGCAACGATGCATAGGAAATTTACGGACTATGGATTCCACAACGCACTTTAGCAGAGCTGGATTCAGTAAGCAGAAAGACGTTTGTAGTGTGTCGCAGTTAGAAATCGAAAACTCAACCATGTGGTTGGATCAAAGAAAGGCTTGGCTGGATCAAAACCAAGAAGTTAATGCCACCTTGGGCCTGCATGTGCATACAAACGATTACAGAATGTGTGAAAAGAACAAACCTTCTGTCTTAAATGAGAGGCGAGAACATTGAAGTCATCAGAGGTTCATTAAATAGTAGTATTTTAAATGAAGTAAGCTTTAAAAACATGGTCTATAGTCACATGGTCAGATGAAAATAGACACTATGATGAACTGTATCAAATTGAAGAAGACAGAGTATGCTATACTCCCTCATATTCTACAGCACAGAGAACTATTCCAAGGCCGAGTTCAAAGCCTTAATTGACTAGTAGCTGTGTGATGATGGATGCCAGGACTAGTTAGTGGGAAGCTATGGTTATGACCAGCCCACCAGCACCTGTGTGCCAGTCTGCATGCTACTTGCGTAGGTGGAATATTACAGAGGGGCATAAGGGTGCCAACCAATTATAGAGGGACATGTAATAAAGAGCCCTACAGTTTGTATAACCAATAGGATGTTGTGTATTTGATGATGTCCATAGTGACCTACACTAAAGGAGGGCTTAGTTGCCCCACCTGATGTTAGAGAACCAATCACCTTCACTGACTAGCATGGAACGTATACCTAGATGTTCCTTGTAAGCCTATCACCATTCCAAATAGGTTTTTGTAGTTTGCAACGTAGGTAGACATCAATGATGACGTGCTTTTAGTATATAACCTGCTTTTTTTATGTGCTAAATTGAGTGTGAAGATCGAGCGAACGCGTTGATGTTCTTTGTAACTCCCTTTTTTAGATAATTGACATTAAACAATCACACTTTGGCAACTTCCTAAGTCCATTTTGATTATTGATGTTTGAGTAATATTCTGCATCTCCATCTGTCTCTAAGTATTGCTACCTTGTCTTAAAGGGCTGGGTCAGATGTCCCAGTTCACGTGATAGCAGAGCTGATGGTTAAATATCCATTGTCCTAGGAAGCATTGGGGTCCCTGGTAATATCGAACGTTCTCCGCCATTTAACTGGAAGAACGTGAGGCTCCCTGTAGATAGCGGCCGTTAGTTTAAAAAGCTTGCAAGTACAGGTGGGACGGGTCCCTCGTTTTCAAGCGGAATCCCTTCCCAACATCTACAGGAAGCTGAGCAGACTGAAGGCTGAAGCGGCTGGTTTGAGGTGGAGACGATCCCGAGGGTCGGAAGTTGAAAACCGGAATGGTGCGTAGACTGAGTGAGGTGGCAAACTGAATGAGGACCGAGTGGAAAAGCGTGATAACGGGGGATATAGTGACGGAGGGTTGCTTGGGGTTTGTATTATTTATTTAAAGATGAGGAGTGTCACAGTGTAAGGTGTGTAGACGAGGAGCAATCTATATAGTAAGCCTGTTAACCTATGTCAAGGATGTTTAAAAGGAGCTTGTCCTAAAATCCAAGTGGATACATAGCCTATGAACGACTAAGATGTCCTTAAAGATGACAGCTCATACTCCATCTGAGTCATTTTTAGGGGCAGAAATGGTCACGAGGAGCGTGGACTAAAGTATATGTGGGCTGGCCAGTCTGTCAGTAGTGTCTGTCTGTTCATATGTTGCATGAGATATATGTGGTAAGGAAATAAAATATTGAGAAATAAGGAAGAAATAGACTGTGGTGGAAACAATGAGATTTGAAGAAATTTGATAATTTAGTTATTAGTTAACTGATAATGTTCAGTGAATAGGTAGATTGAAGTAAAACGTTATACAGAGCCTTGGAGCTGCGACGATTGGTGCATGCTCATTTTGTATTATTTTTCAGTAAAGCATGTATTTGTGTGAAATAACGGTAAGTGTTAATAGTCAATTGTGACTAAGTCATGAGAGAGGATATTACTCTGCTCACACACTTGTGCAAACAGCTGCCAAAACACACACCCAAGCTCAAGCAATACAAGGCAGAATGGGTTAAGGGTACGGCAGATAAAAGGTTCATGCCATGACCACAATGGGGATCGCTGTCCAAAGTGGTCCTGCAACATATAACAACATACTTGCATGCAGCATATACGGGAAAGAAGTTAGAAAAAAGGTTAGCAAGCTTAGAGATTTGGAAGATGTACCAGGACGAAAGGGAAGTCCCACCTCCTGAGGGCTGGTTGCTTAACCAGTGTAAACAGGGGGTTGAACAGCCTTCTGCTCCACCTACCGTGTCTGAAATACATGGGAAGAGTATGAAACATGAAGGATTATATTTATGTTTAGGGCAGCGACGGGGTATAGTAACCCGATGTATAAATCGCCTGCATGTAGCAGCGACAAGAGTCCCGAAAAGACTCCAGAAAGAGATTTGATTCCTAAAGTCCCACAGGACAAGAAAAGTGACTGGCCAGGCATGTCTCTAGATATAAGTTGGAAAGGACGAAAGACAAAGCTGACGAGGTAGCGCTCATACAGAATGAATGGATGGGCGGTCATATATTGCTCAAACTTGATGGAAAGAGCATTGAGGAAGTAAGGCAAGAGGAAGATCAGGAAGAACCTGATAAAAGAGACAGGGAATGAGAGAAATGATTGAACGACGACAATGCTAAAAGAAAGGACAGACAGAGATGGGAACAGCTGTATCAAGATGAGCAGTTGAAAAAACAAGAAAGAGCAGAAGAGCAAAGAAAGTATGATAATAGACACAGAGCAATCGAAAAATGAGATGTTAGAAAAGAAAAAGGAGGAAGAAGAAGAACAGAAGTTAAGGGATAGAAGGATACAAAGATGAAGAGATGGAGAAGTGCGTAGAGCAAATGAGAGAAGAGAGGTGAAAAGAAGGAAGAGGAAAGGGTTAGAGAAGAATCTTAGAAGCAAAGGGAAGTCGATGAATAAATGAAACAAAAGAGAAGGCAAAGGGCACGCAACATTGATCACATAGAGAAAGAGTTAATGGAACCTAATCCATTAGTAGCATGGGAAGACATAGAAGAATTCTTGCTGACACATGAACCAATGCCAGGTCTGTCTAGAGCAACTCTAGAGGATGATTTTGATATAAGAAGCATTGGAGATAAAATTGATGAGGTTTATCATGACATGAGGACCAAGAAAGAACCAAAAGGCACGGGAAATTATCAATTTGAAAGTCCGCAGTCGCAAGGCAAAGAGGGAAGTTTAGCCTTGAGCATAGAGTTTTGTCTTTGGACAGGCTGACTCTGAATAGAGACGAGAAAGAGGGAAGTCAAACGAGTTGGGGACAGGATATCTCAGATGAAGACAGAGAATCCTTCTGTGGGGAGGAAGGCACTAGTGCATATGGTCCTGAATGGTGCTCTCCTACGGACAGAGAAGTGCGATGGTCAGATCTAGACCTACCTAAATTGAGGAAGCCAGAGGCCCTGTCACAGTCAGATCAACCAAAAGGTCGATCCCATAGTGTGAAGGGGACTCGCCACCTTATGTGAGTAGACTAAGTTCATTACTGGGAAGAAGACGGTGTGAAACAATTGTCCCTGTTCTGGACAGACAGACAATGGGGGATGAATGCAAATTTGGGATCTCGCAATTCGCAATGTTAGAGAAAGGAGGGGTCAGACCACAGTATATACCGTGGCCCCAGATTTATTAGGATAATTTAAGGTGTAAACTCCTGAGTTTAACGTCGGGTGCTGGAAAATGGATCTATGAATTAGAGAAAATGACAGGAGGAAATACATTAGCTATAGAGGACATTAAAGGTTTCTAGCAGCTATACTTGGGGAGAGAGCTGATGATGTTTGGGCGAGAGCAGGATATGCAGGAGTCACTGCTCAGAATACTGCTCATGATGGAGAGCTGTTTAATAATTGTAGAGCGGCAGTCTGGAAAGCGCTTCGAGTACAGTATCCAGACAAATCGGATATGAGAGCTCAAATGGCACGCAAGAAGCAGGCAGGAGAGGATCCGTTGATTTACATACAGAATTTCCAAGAGCAATGCAGCTTGGAAACACGTGAGTCATGGGGGAAAGCTATACCTGTATTCTATCATATATTATGTCAAGGGCTGCCAGAAAAAGTGCAAAGGCAGCTCAAGAAATTGGTGGGCATGGAGGCAAAGCCTTGGCCAGAAATACAGTTAACAATAGTGCATCATTGCCATCTGTTACAGGAGAAAAGTCAAAAGAAAGAAGAAGGCAGGAAGCTTGTGGAGGCTAAGTTGGAACAGAAAAAGCTATTGAAGTATGCTATAGAAGGGGCAATGTTAACTAGTGGAGAAGGGCTGGGAACACATCAAACAATGGGTATGCCACAGGCGAATAGCCAACGGCAGTTCGATCAAGGAGGGAATGGATTTCCAGCATGAGGTAGAGGAAACTTCTGCAGAAGGGGAGGTTTTCAGAACAATCAATTGAACTTTCAGAGTAACCAAAGTGGGTTTCAGGCTGTACAGAATGATAATCAAGGCTTGCAGGGAGGACAAATTAGAAAGTTTCCTCCTGTATGTTGGACATGTGGAATGACAGGGCATGTAGCACTAACATGTGGGAGCTAAGGGTATGTACAGAATGGGCAGTTCTCAAGAGGGGGGACCGCCTATCCGCCTGCATACGGCACACAAAGTAGGGATGGGTTTGCCCAAGATCAAACAGTGTATCAAGCACAAGCGCAGAGAATGCAACAGGCTTTGCATCCACAGCGAGCACCATTGAGTCCGCCACAAGGGCATTCACAGCATGCACACATGCAGATACAGCAGAGTGCAAACACGGGACAGTTACTCCTAGGATAGGGGGTGTCACCATGAAGGGACGGAATCCTTTCATGGGCACAGGGATACGCATGTACCCGTAGTAGGACAGCTCACTGGGTGACTTGATGTGTTCAGTTATGCCAAATCCTCAAGAGGAACCAAGGGTTGACGTCACGATAGTCACGATAGGAGGCAGATCCTTTTCTTTTTTAGTAGACACGGGTGCACCTCGCTCATGTATACAGAAGAGAAAATGTTTACTCTCGGGTAATGCCATGAATGCTCAATGTTTCACAGTAGCTACAAGTCGAGTTCAATTTACTAAAGAATGGCCAGTCTCTATAGGAGTATATGATATGTTTGTGCCATTGTTGTATTCAAGGCAGACACCAGTTAATATACTGGGTCAAGATTTAATGACAAAGTTGAATATGACGATTATTTTTCTGATGAAGGCATAGTCTGTTCAACACCAGGAGTACATTATTTAAATCTGAGTGAATTCATTATGGCATTTACAGGGCAAATAGCCATACAAGGAGTATCGTTAGAACCAGAGGTGTTTCATTATGGGGTATGTATTTTGTTACCGATTTTTCCCTTAGACCTGCAAGCAGCTGTGGTACGAGGGGTTTTGGCCATGTTCATAGGATTTGATGACAATGGCAGATCATGGAGCACAGTAATTGCTATCGGAAAAGGTTACAGATTAACTGACGTAACTGATGAGGACATGTTTAAGGATGACCCATCTGATGATGAAGTGGTGTTTGAAATAAGCATTACATATTGGGTTAGATCAGAAAAATGTGAGATTCCGCAGACAATGATGATAGTGAGACAGCGTCCTGCCATTTGTGATGAGGACAAGTCGAAAGTGTCTGTTTCTTATGGAATACAGGCCCCTATGGCATAGGCCTATTAAAGGGGGTTGGAGAAGTTAAGATTAAACTGAAGCCAGGAGAAATGTGACCTCGAGCATGACAGTATCCTATGTCTCGAGAGGCAGACAAGGCTATTTTTAAGATGATATCCGCCATGGTGGATCACGGCCATGTGAAAAAAATCGAAGGGGGGGTTGTGGTCTTAATTCAGGACATGCGCCTGATTAATCAGATTGTAGAAGCCAGGTTTACTCTAGTTGCTAACCCAGCGATGATCTTATGTAGTATTACTGTGATTGACTTGAAAAATGTGTTTCCCCCAATCTCATTGCATAAGGATTCTCAACATCTGACATCATTTACGTTCAGACAGACTAAATTAAAAAGCACAAGATTAACCCAGGGGTGGGGGTGCTGTTGAGCAGCCTGGAAAATGGCTGCTTAGCTGATTAGCTCTGCACAGCGCCTGAACAAGACTGGATGAGGCAGCAGTTCCAGTGATCCTGTAACCTCAAACATCCCTGCTACTGTGCTCTAAGAGTGGGGAGCATCGTCGGCTTGTGTCTCGAGAGGATTGGACACTCCTGTGCAAAGATCTGGCCCCCTGCAGCCTGGGAGATGGTGTGTGGCTGGCCCTGGGCCCTCCCGTCTGTAGCAGCGATATCTGACTTTCCTGAGGACTCCTGGAGTCCATCTGAGCGGGGCTGCACTGGAGCGGTCCGACAACCCATACTACAGTGTGCCGAGGCCCAAAGAATATTTCCGCACAGACCCTCCCGCCTCCAGATCACAGAGGAGTGGAGGGCTGCCGAGGGCTATGAGGCGACAGGTAGACCAGCCCGTTAGATGGTGGGCGGCTCTGCACCCCTGACACCAGCGGGACACCAGACTCGCCTGCCGGCTGGAGCGAGCGCAGCATTGGAGGGTGCAGCCCTTCTCCCTCCACCCTGCTCCTTACCAGTACGAGCTAGGCGATCTACACCGCAGCCTGCCTGCACCCCAGCTTGCCGCCATCTTCACCTGCCACGAGAGAAGCTGGCCACATTTACTTGCCTCATCCCTGATCTTACTTGTTACCTCCTGCGGGGGACCCTGAGGGCAGCTGGAGGCATGACGGCAGCTCCCTACCCTGCTGAGCAGGGGACTCCTGCCATATACCCTGGGCTGCGAGAGAGGGGGACGAGCTCCATTGCTGGTGCGCATTCTGGGCCCGAGGCTCGGATCCTGTTGAGAGCCTGCAAGCTCTTGCGGCCCGAAGGGGACATGGACACGGTCTGAGCTGGGGGCTACTGCTCAGCTCATATGGCGTGACTACTATCACTGAACCACCACAGGAGACGATCAGTACTGCCGCAAGACTCCCCCTTCTCAACAGGTGTACCCCACATCAGTGATTATTAATACGACAACCTCATCTCTGATCCGGTGCCAGCACCCAGTTTTACCCAATACAAGTGCTGGGATGTGTGGGGTCCCCAACCAGAGGTATCCCTGAGCCTGACCTGGGTGGACCCGGTAGCAAGGTATCTCACAGTCCTCTACCTCCTTTGTGCCACTAAGTAGCTTGACTGTGCCTCTCCCACATAACTGCTGATGCACCCATCTGCCCCAGGGCACACGTGGAGACTACTAAGTATCACAAGGATATATGTACTTGGTTAATTGCCACCCTGGCCACTTCACCGTGGCCTCACTGCTAACACGTGTGCTGGGTGGCGTGACATCAAATTCAGGGGTATCAACGGGGTTGCCACCGTCCTGATGGCCCCCCTACACCTTGCTACCCTCCGGACCTGGAGGTTCACTCTGCTGCTCAGCCGCAGTCTGCTGTGGTGCTCTGCTAACCCATGCCCTGGCTACCACGCACCTCAAGGCTGTTGACACCTCCATAGAACACTCAAACTGCCCCAGGAGCCTCTCAACTAACCTGTTGTACTCCAACCCTCACAGTGCCCCACCTGATGCACCTCTCTGCCCCAGTAATGGACAATAACCACCCATTCTGATAGGGAATCCAGTGCCATGACCTAAAAGGGGAGACGAGAATGAAGTTTACCTGCTTACCATGACCAAAGGCGCCCAAGGGGGAAAGAAAGCTTACGCCATGGACAAATTTGCAAAATCAATGCCTAGGCCTGACCAGGTGCAATCAGCACTGAGTCAAGGTGATACCTCTACACCTGCCGCCGATTTTACCAGCATGATGGAGGCAATGGGCAAAACCTTTGCGGCCATAAGTGAAAAATTGGATGATAGAAATGCAAATGTTGCATCACTTAGATTCCAGCTGGCTCACGAGGATGCCAGAATCACTGAGGCTGAGACCAGGATCAGAGCCAATGAGGACGGGCTACATGCACTCCAAGACACAGTGGCTACCCTTACCCGAGATATGAAATTCGTTAAAGCCAGATTCGATAATCTTGAGTCCCAATCACGTAGGAATAACATCTGGATAGTCGGGGTGCCCGTGGACGCAATTACACGGAAAATGGAGCTGGCTACCGAAAACTTGCTTAAAGATCACCTGGGGAACCCCGATGTCTCCCCCTTCTTCGCTGTTGAGCATGCCCACCGAGCTCTAGCCCCATGCACCAAACCCAAAGCCCGGGGACTTCCCCAGACCCATTATTGCAAAGATCCTTAGCTTCTGTGACAGAGATCACCTACTTCGGCTTGCCCAGGAGAAAAAAGAATTGAGGCTGGGCTCCCAAACCACCAGGATCTTCCCCAACTTTTCCAATGCTCAGAGTAAGGAACATCCAATATGCCATGCTATTTCTGGCACGTCTCAAACGTACTTCTAGGGGTAAACTTGACATCTTCACCGTCCCGAATGAGGGAGTGAAATTAATCTAAGCACAAATACCACTGAACAACCCTATAGATGACCAAATGGAAGACAATCAAGCTGACTTTACCCAATTTGCATTGAGGTTTCTATTCTTCTTACTGACTTGAGCCGATAGTGGCACACGAACACTCCAGCTGCCTCCGACATGCTACAGAGATAGGTGCACCACCCTAAATCCTATATTGGTGGTTGTGCGGCAGCAGCGTACCCGCTTGCAGTTGCAATGGTTGTGTCAGGGGTTCAGTTGTTCTCAGGTCCCTGTTGGACCTCCCAAGAAGTTGGGGAAAGTTTGGGTGGGCTGACCAAAGGTAGAACCAGGGGGTGGGGTGTATACATTGCTTGGTTGGGGAGGGCAGTGAGGGAGGGGGGTATTTGAGTTGGGGCGGGTTAAAAGAAAACTGTTAGGAGCAACACGGCAGAACACTTGTTGGGTAATGAACGTATGAATGTCACAGACAGACTACCCGGCGAACAAAGGTGGGTAATTTGGAATGTCCCCTGAAATGTGAAATGGCAACTAAATTAATGTCATGGAATAACAGAGGGGTAGGTATTTTCACTAAGGCGCAGAATCACTGCATATGCAAAGAGACATGGTGTAAAGATACTCCTTATACAGGAAACTCACGCCACAAGACACATAGCGGCTGGCTTAGCCCAATCCTGGGGACCGAATCAATTCTATACTACCTTCTCAACACATGCAAATGGGGGTACTGACGCTAATTCGGAAATCAGTCAAATTCGCACTGAAAAAGGATTACATAAACCCCGAAGGCAGATATGTAATCCTGCACTGCATGATCGCAGGCGGGGAGTAGTTATTGGTAAACACGTATTGCCCTAATGTAGACACCCCAGAGTTCTTCGATAAAGTGATCTACATCCTAATGGTATATATAGGGATCCAGATTATATGGGGGGAGATATTAATCTAATACTGGACACCAACCTGGCAGAACGGGGTCAGCCCCTAGGATCCTATCACGGGCGGCCCACAGACTAACCTCACATAAGACATCACTGGGCCTACAGGATGCCTGGAGGGTAATGCATGCTCAGGATAAACAATTCTCGTACTACTCATCAGCGCATGACAGCTCATTACAAATTAATATGTTTTTAACATCGGGTACCTTGATAGGCAAGGTTGAGAACACTGACATACTTGCCCGCACACTATCAGACCACTCCCCGGTGACACTGTCCATAGCGCTGGGATCAACACCACCCACTCACACCACCTGGCGCTCTAAATCGGAAGCTTTGTCGGATATCGTATTCAAGGCAGAGATCCTATCTGATATCGAGACATTTTTCAAGTACAACTCTCAACATGACTGCCGGGGTTAGATGGGAGGACTTCAAGATGTACATACGTGGCATGTCTATATCCAGGGAAGCAGGCATATTAAAAGTGATTATAAACAATCTTAAATGCTCAGAAGCCAAACTCAAGGGGTTGGAGCAGGAATGTGCAACTGCAGCAAGCCCTGTTAAACTAGCACAGATACAAGCCGAGTTGAAGGTCTTTGAGTCAGACGCCTTAGGGAAATACGCTATTTCTCACACCCAGGGCGTAAAAAAATATGGGGAAGGAGAGAGACCAGGTAGGACACTGGCTAAGCTGACTAGAATGGAGGGAGGTCAGACCCAAGTAGAATGTATCACGAATGAAAATGGCGTCCTGCAACGGGCAGATCATCAAATGCTTGATGTTTTCTCCAAATTCTACAGCACCATGTACACATCGAGCCAACCACAGGATGTACAAACTATCCGTGCCATACTTCATCAGATCCCCATGACCTCCATTAGCACTTAAACTAGAGATAACCTCGAAAGCCCGATCACCTTACATGAAATAGTGGAGGCTATAACTGAGCTTCCAAAAGGTAAGACCCCGGGGCTAGACGGCCTCACTCCAGAATAATACCAAGAACACGTAGCGCTTCTCGCCCCCGGCTGCTGGAGGTCTGGCTGAATCACTTTGCCAGTCAAATCTCCCCCCTTCCTTGCACGAGGCAACCATCACTATCCTCCGGAAGCCTGGCAATCCGTGTAATGAGTGTGGATCGTATAGGCCAGTATCACTTATTAATATAGATACTAAAATCTTTGCAAAAACGTTATCAAATAGGTTTCTACCACTCATGCCTCATACACTCATACACAAAGACCAAGGAGGATTCGTCCCCAGAAGGTCAACGTCCTTAAACATTAGAAGACTCTTTAATATACTGTCCAGAATTGACCAAAAGGCGGAAGCAGTAGCTGTCACACTTGATGCTCAAAAGGCCTTCGACATGGTCTCATGGCAATACATGTGGGAGGTCCTGGAAAAGATGGGTATCGGGACAGAAGTGATTAGGTAAATGAAATTATTATAAACATGTCCTACAGCCAGTGTACTAATCAACTCCCAAATATCTGCCCCTTCACGCTGAGCAGAGGCACCTGACAGAGTTGTCCGTTCTCTCCCATCCTTTTTGCATTGGTCATAGAACCAATGGCAGATTACGTTAAAGCACGACATGCCCAAAGGGGAATAAGATTGAAGGACAACCCTGAGATAATATCGTTATATGCGGACAATGTTATTTGGATCCAATACTAAGAGATGTGATCCGCATGGGCGCCTTCTCTAGAATTACAATTAATTACAGTAAATCTGAAATATTCCCACTCACCATGGTGACCCAGCATCCCACATGCGAGTACCCTCTCTGCTGGTCACCGGATGGAATCTGGTATCTTGGGGTCCAAATATCCAGAACTAGGCCAACGCTACTGGCTGACAACTATTTCACTGCAGAACAATATGTTGAGACTAAAATTACTAGATGGCGTTCTCTCAAAAAACCTATGGCGAGTAGATTGTCACTAGTGAAAATAATCTGAGTCCCGAAACTCCTATATGCCCTTTGCGAATGTCCCTATTTGGCATGGAAAACACTACACAGCATCTGCGCACAATTTCTTTGGCGTACCTCTGTCTGCGCCATGTGGCCTTGCTACTCAGATGAGGCCCCTGACAGGCCTGAAATATAATACATTGCCAACTCCAATGGAGCTCGAGGAGTAGTCTCCTCCTTATACAAGATGCTACTAGAGAAGCTTCCAGACATGCCCTCCAAAGTGCGTGACACATGGGCAAATGAACTAGACCTCGAAATCATGGACACCATAAGGACATATATGTGCTCCCACACACGCAAGTTCCCCCTCAATTTCCGGTTCTGTTGCATGCAGTACAAACTCTTGAATAGATTATATAACACCCCTCACAGACTCAACAGACTCTCCCAGCACTCATCTCACACTTGCCCGAGGTGTCCTGCTGAAGAGGCTGACCATACACATGTTTTGGACATGTACCTAACTTCACGACTTTTGGTCAAGAGATCCTACAAGCTCTCAATGAGATTGTGGGTACTAATATTGGACCAGATCCAGTCGGGGTCCTGTTTGGGATGTGGGGCGATATCAGGAATTAGAAAATGCTAACCTTTTTTAATGTAAGCTGTATGGTAGCCAAAAAATGTATTCTCCAACACTGGAAGCATCCCTCCCCCCGACTTTTGCTATGTGGTTGAATGCACTTACCTGGACTCAAACATGCGAGGAGGAATATATAAACTGACTGCCTTCACACTCTCGCCCAAAAAATCTATGGACTGAATTCCACACCTACCTTTTCAATCAATCTGATAGCAATCCTTGTTCAACTGAACTGCTCATAGCTCAAACACCGCCCTAAGCCTCGATTTAAAAAAAAAAGATTACCCCAGGGGTACTGTGAGTCTCCATCGATTTTCAATAGAGTCCTGCATATGGACTTAAGCAATATCGATTTGCCAAGTGTTGTGTTGCAATACGTGAATGATATTTTGGTCTGCAGCACATCAGAAGAAGAGCGCAGACATGACTCGGTTCAGCTGATGATTATTTTAGCCGAGAAGGGATATAAGGTGGACAAAGAAAAATTGGCGTATTGTCAACAAGAGGTTTTATACATAGGCCAGTTAATTTCACATGAAGGAAAGAGGGTTACACCTGAAAGGGCTGAGGCCATGTTGAAAAAAGCGAAACCTCATACAATAAAGCAGATACAGCAATATTTGGGACTATGCAATTATGTAAGGGAGTGGGTATTTGATTATAGTTCATTCACAAGGCCATTGTTGCAAGCCCTGAAAAAGGCTCAAGTGAAAAGATTGTGTGGACTGAGGAAATGGAGGAAGGGTTTGATGAGTTGAAAAAGGCAATTTGCACAGCTCCAGAGGAATTCTGTTTATTCTTGCACACAAATGGAACAGTTATGACGGCAGTACTCACGCAGAGAACTACGTTGGGGTACAAGCCTTTAGCATATTACAGTGGGATTTTGGACCCAGTAATGAGGCGTCACTTCCCTTGCAAACAATCTTTGGCAGCCGCCGTGTTTGCTATTGAGAAGTCTGCCAGCATAGTAATGGGGTGTTCCATGAGGATGTTTGTTGAGCATGCATTAGTTGTTGTTTTGGAAAAACCTAAGGGTACGCTGATGTCTCAAAGAGCTTCTGCTTATGAGGTGGTCATATTGAATCTGGTAATTAAAATAGTTACAGGTAAAACATTGAATCCTGCCACGTTTGAAGCCGATCCACTGGCAGAGGATGAGATGAGCAAGTGCATGATTGCTCCAACTATGAGGAGTTCTATGATGACATTCTGAGGGTGAAAGAAAATGCTCAAGCAGCTGGAGAGATTCTCTTTATTGATGGTTCTTTGAAAATTGATCAAACTGATGGGCAAAGATATTCAGGTGCCGCTGTGGTAAGGCACATGGCTAATGGGGAATTCGAAGTATTGATAAGTGCATGACTACCGTCCTCATTTTCAGCACAGGCTGCAGAATTAGTTGCACTGATTGTCATGCTCGAGAAAAACACAGACCAGGAAGTAACCATGTACAGTGACTCCACCTATGTGATGTTGACAGTACACACAGGGCTAGCACTTTGGAAAAGGAGGGGCTACCTCCGAGCGGACAGCACTCCAGTGCAACATACCGCCTTATTGGACAGACTTATTAAAGCACTACAGCTCCCAGTATCCATAGCGATCATTAAGTACACAGCACACACTAAGATAGCAGACTTTATTTCACGCAGAAACCAAGCCACAGATGAAGAAGCAAAACGAGTTGCATATTCAGAGGATATTATGAGCTTTGATATGCCTGATGTGAATGAAGGAATGGTGGTGATAATGATTATAAATGAAAGTTTTAACAACTTGTCGAAGACACAGTTAATGGAAGTTCAAGGTGAAGCACCACAAGAGGAGAAGGACCTATGGACACGAAGGGGGTGTTCTTTATTCCCCTTCTCAGGTATTGTGGTGACAAGAAAGCACTGGTAAACCGGTGATGCTTATAGCCTTATTAAGGGTGGCGTTGGAACAGCTACACTTTCCTGCGCATGTCACTAGGGAAAGCCTCGCAGCAACTATTGCAGAGGAATGATTCATACCAAATTTGTTAGAACACGTTGCATTTCATGTAGTAAATTCCATTGTATGTCAAAAGTTTACTGCTGGGCACACACTGTGAACATTCAGAGGTGTAATTTCTCAACCAAATGGTCCTATTCAGCCTTTACATATCGACTATGTTGATATGCCAAAGGTCTGTCATGCTTACAGATATATGATAGTGGTAGTGTGCCCCTTCTTAAGGTGGTTCGAAGCTGGCCCATGCACACATCCAGATGTCACTTGCACTGCGAAGTTCGTGGTTTGAGAAGTATTAACTAGATGGGGAATATGTCAGGTATTAATATCAGATAATGGCCCCCATTTTGTGAATGAAGTGTTCGAACAGATCAGCTTATTGCTCAGTATGAAGCATACATTTTCTTTGGCTTATCACCCGCAAGCCAATGGAATATGTAAGGGACTCAACGGCCTGCTTAAAGAAAGGAAAGCTAAGCTTAAGTTAACGTTGAAAAAAGGATGACTGCATTGCCTGCCTCATGCATTGTATTCGTTGAGGAATCAGCCAGGCTCTGACCATCATCTTATGCCCCATGAACTAGTAGTTCGAGGACTAGAAGTCATTTCCAGACAACAGCAGAATTGTTAGGAGATAAGTACGAGCCTACTTAACATGTATGACTACAAGTATCTCTGTCATTTCAGATCAGGTCAAGCGAACAAGGTACTGGTCTCAAAACACAGATGAAGACTATACAGCAACCGAATCAAAAAAATGTGACTACCAAGACTTTTTCCCGGACATCAGGTACTGATCTACAATTTGGTCTGCAAATGGCATCAACTGAGGTTTAAAGGCCCTTTCATCATGGAGGATGTCACTCCATCATCAATGAAGGTGCAAGGCAGATGCGCTTGGATATTCCTGGAAGACATGAAGATCTACAGCAGTGAGACCACCGCACCCCCACCCCATTCGGAAGCAAGTCAAGGAGAAGTAGTTCAGCACGTGCAAACTAGATCGATGACGAGGAAGAAGGACACAGAGACTGTCCAGCAGACAGATAAAGAGTTCATTGGACTGTGGTTCTTTCGAGACACTCTTTGTAGCTGCTAAACAAGGAGTGAAAGAAAAAGCTATTGTTCTTGAACCACAGGAGTTTTGCTGACATTGGACTGAGACACATTGAAGTCTTGAAAAGAAATGCAGATATAGCGTACATCTTTGACAATTGGAAGAGGCAACAGTTCCCTGATTCCTTTCTCACTTAGTTTCTCTTTGAAGGTGTTCATGGTGGTGCCTAATGGCAACGTTCATCGTATCATTATTACTGTTTTACTCTTTATTCTTCGTGCATATCCTAATCTGGTTGGGAGAACTACTGACGTTTACCTATTTTTCCAAGAACCTGAAAATGGTCCAGTCGTGAGGACATTGCTTACAGCCATAATATAGCAAGTCCTCAAACTGCATGAGTACTGTATCGAAAACACGAATGCCTCTGTCTGATGAAGACGCTAATGGACTAGTTGGAATGGTCTTTTATTTCTTGATTGAAGAACGCCCGCATCTTGTTGGAGGACAAACTGACGCTTGTACATTTCTGAGAGATCATAGGAATCAATTTGCAATCAATCAATTGCTACATGATATAATTGAGCAATTGTGTCTATTATCTGAGACAACGCAGTGAGAATCTTGATGGGCTTATCGAATGAGTACATCCATAATCTGTTGGCTTTGGTCTTTTATTATCTACTGGAAGCACATCCTCATTTGGTTTGGCGAAAAGACTATTATTTTGTATTCATCAGGAACCCTATCAACCATCCTGCCATCAGGCAGTTGCTTGCGGAGCTTGTGGAGCAGATCCAGCTATTGCCAGAATATTTTATGAGATTTCCCGATTAAAGTTTTGTATTTCCTTCCTTAAAAGTAAAAGTAGAAAATGGGTAACATTGATAGCAACAATAATATGGCAAACGATGAGAGGCCACCACGAGGTGCAAGAGGCTATTGTTGCATCTGTTGAACTTATTGGTACATCATCTATACATGCATTATGTTCCTTATCATTCTACTTTCTCTCACAGTATGTACTGTCTATTATGTAGATCCAAATAAGGCAGTAGTTCCTGCGTATCTTCCTATGCAGAAGGAGGGTATAGAAGTGGCAAGTGTAAACCCGCCGATACCTTATGTGATTGTTCCTACTCCAGTAGCTTATGTGGAGTTGCCTTGTTTTGCGGCAACTGTCACTAGACATCCTTATTCAGGAAATAATCTTTTAGAAATTCTTGCTGAGCACCAGATACAGATTCTTAGGGAAAGGCAAAAGAAGATGTCTTTTGTGACTGACCCTACACCAATAGCACATGTAATGCCACTGATTGCACTGACAAATGTCCCTATGATTCCCCCAATAAGAACGAACTATGCATACTTACTTCATGAGATGAATATAGCAGCTCGTAAGGCAAGAAGAAGACCTACAAGAAGTACAAGGGAACATGATCATGACACATGTGGTATCAGCACATGAAAGAGGAAGGCAAAAAACCTCAACGGAGAAATGCTATGTATGGGCACTACTGCCTTATAGTATGGGGAAGTCTAAGATATTCATAGCCATTGAAATAGATGTTCAGACAGCACGCTGCCTATCTCACATTGCACTCTGCCGAACACAAGGGCAATTTATGGGCCAAACAGCTTATTTAACATGGACAACTGAATGGACAGATCCGAATAAAGATGACTATGTGCAAGACACAAAGACAAGAGCAAGAGCCCACACTAAGAATCATGTGATAATATATAAACAGCCTGGAGTGAAATGGGCTGGAATTAGATGGGAAATAAAAAGAAGACTTGAAAGTCCAGAAAACTCAGCAGAAGACATTGGAAGATGGAAGAACAGAGGCCATATGCAGATTTGTAGATCAGTGCTTTCTCCAGATGGATGGGAAGAAGGAGTCGTTATCTGCAGAGCGTTGGTAATGATGGGCCACTACAAACCAACCATTGACATTGTGGACAATGGATGCAAACCGTTATGGCAGAGAATTGCTAAACTACTGACATGGGTTGAACATAAAGGAGGGTCCCTACAGATAGTGCCTTTGGAAAGTGCAAAGCTGTGCTTCAGATATAATGGCACAAGAAAGCTTGGAGGGAATAAGTACCGTGGTTGAGTGTTTTACCTGCCAGGAATGAACATTGGAACAGCAGTGATAATGGATCACTGCTGTGCGTGTGGATCCAAAGCTCATATGAAGCTGAAAGGATTGGGGGGGACTGTGTTCTATAGTGAATGTTCATGTTCCAGCATTGTTGATTCCTAAAAGTGACCTGAACATTGGCGAGTTTCCAAAAGAAGCCGCTCACCTGAGGATGAAGAGATCTGCTGAAATCCTGAATTTAATGAAGAGAGAGCTATTTCTCAGCCAAGTCAATAGAAGCCTTTGATTCCATTCCATATCAACACAGACTGTTTAGTAGGACTTCGTCGATATTTACGATGATTTTCATGCGCAGGATCCAGTCAGATGCAAATACTAAGTGGTTACAAATAACCAGATGGGAATTGTTGTAGACGATCAACACGACTATCAAGGGATTCAATGCTATCAAAGAGGAGCTGAGAGCCATACGACTGATGACTCTTCAGAATAGGTATGTCCTGGACATGATCACAGCTATGGATGGAGGCGTTTGTGCCAAAATTGGAGAATCATGTTGCACGTTTATACCTGCTCATGACGACGAGAATGGCCCCTTGACCGAGGCCATAGAAATGCTGACAAAGTTACACGTCCAAATGATAGACAAAGTGTTGGTTTGGATCACTTTTTTCTTGGGTTCCACATTGGATGGCAGATATATTCAAGTTCCTTGGAGCCCTGATAGTGATGATCATGCTTGGATTCTGTATTATCAGGATAATAATCTCACAATGCAAATAGACTGCCAAGAAAGCTGTGGGAATGAAGATCATGATTGATGTCGAATCAGGATGGAAGACTAAACAGCTGACAGACGAAGAGATCAGAGACTACGTAAAGGCCAGCATCCATGCACCTGAGGGAACAAAGTTCTTGTACCCGAAGAACCACAAGTACATGGGGAAATGGATTTACTGAAGTCCCAATGGACAATGCATGCTTATGTCTTGGAGTAAGGATGAGCATGTGAAATCAGCAGGATGCCTGAAGAAAGTCCTAAAAATCTGGATGTGAAGATTGATGAGAGAGTGGTTGATGAATCGCACAGGGGGGGGGAGTGTAGAGATGGAGCCAAGTACCCCCATCCAAAGCTCCTTCCCCACCCTGCCTATATGTTGGGAGCCAGAATGTGAAACACGTGCATTGCCAGTGAGAATACCTATGCCGAAGAGAATCCTGGAAGTAAGATTTCCATTGAGAAAGCTGCACATGCATACGCGACAATATGATGGTGATTTGAATGAAATCCCATAGGAAGTGGGAAAAGTAAGCGAGAAAGCAGACTGATGATGTCATGAAGAGCCGAATTAATGCACCGAGAAGATATGCAGAGATGGGAGAACATAAAGATTCTATA
This sequence comes from Ambystoma mexicanum, assembly GCF_040938575.1. NCBI lineage: Eukaryota > Metazoa > Chordata > Amphibia > Caudata > Ambystomatidae > Ambystoma > Ambystoma mexicanum. The sequence continues at coordinate 1,371,533,053 of NC_090930.1, forward strand.
AGCTCTAAAGTGGAGGTGTTAAAGATGAGCAACATTTTGGTCTCGAAATGAAGATGTTCATGCTACAGAAATAATGAAGAAGTTATCAAGTCATTTTACAAGTGTACAGTCGCAGCAACGCAAGTAGACAAAGTATTCTTTAAGGCTGGCTATGTGGTGAATAGAATGCGGCGATGCGCCAACGTATATACATAGGAAATGTAAGGACTATGGATGATTCCACAATGCACTTTAGCAGAGCTGGATTCCGAAAAGCAGAAAGACGTTTTCAGTGAGTCGCAGTAAGAAATCGAAAACTCAACCATGGAGGTGGATCAAAGAAAGGCTTGGTTGGATCAATACCAAGAAGTCAAGGCCACCTTGGGCCTGGATGTGCATACGAACAATTACAGAACGTGTGAAAACAACAAACCTTCTGTCTTAAATGTGAGGACGAGAATATTGAAGACATCAGAGGTTCATCAAATAGTAGTATTTTAAATGTAGGAAGCCTCGAAAACATGGTCTACAGTCACATGGTCAGATGAAAATAGACACTTTGATGAACTGTATCAAAACCATGAAGACAGAGTATCCTTTACTTCCTCATATTCTCCAGCACAGAGAACATTTCCAAGGCTGAGTTCAAAGCCTTAATTGACTAGTAGGCTGCAAGTTTGATGATGGATTCCAGGACTAATTGGTGGGAGACTATGTTTATGACCAGCCCACCAGCACCTGTGTGTCAGTCTATGTGCTGCTTGCGTAGGTGGAATATTACAGAGGGGTACAAGGGTGACAAACAATTATAGAGGGACATGTAACAGAGAGCCCTATAGTTTGTATGTATAACCAATAGGATGTTTTGTATTTGATGAGGTCTGTAGTGACCTGCCTTAAAGGAGGGCTTAGTTGCCCCACCTGACGTTAGAGACCCAATCCACTTCCCTGACTAGTATGGAACGTATACCTAGATGTTCCTTGTAAGCCTATCACCATTCCAAATAGGTTTTTGAAGTTTGCAACATAGGTAGACGTAAATGATGATGAGTTTTTAGCACATAACCTGCATTTTTTATGTGTTTAATCGAGTGTGAAGATCAAGCAAATGCGTTGATGTTCGTTGTAACTCCCTGTTTTACTTTATTGACATTAAAACAGTCGCACTTTGCCAACTTCCTGAGTCAGTTTAGATTATTGATGTTTGAGTAATATTCTGCATCTCCATCTGTCGCTAAGTATTGCTATCTTGTTTTAAGGGGCTGGGTCGGATGCCCCAGTTCACAAGTATTCGGTATGGGAGCCCCTGGAACATTATGAGCAGATGATGGCATCATTCCAGATCAGGAATGATGTGAATTGTATAGCATTTGCTAAATGAACGTTCTCACCTGAATTCTCCTGTTTCTTTGCAAGACTGTAGGACCAGGATCATCATAAATGGTCCACCTATGAGGTGGCCATATTGAAACATTTTTCCACCGACAGGAGGCCAGTAAGGCTGCATATAACTTGCAGTGTGGGGAACATCAGGCACCAAGGGAGTTTGTGCGGGAGCTAAAGTACGCATTTGCTCAGACTTCCTGATGGGTGAACACCAATAGTAGGGCGTTCATAACTACATATTTTCATGCTCTCCCTAAATACATAATGACTTAGTTGGTGCGTGAAGTATAGGACCCTTGATTGGGTGATTGAACAGGCCACCAGGATTTATGAGGTCCAAAAGCCTGCTGAGAGTAAAAATACTGCCAAAACCCCCAAACCATCTAACACCCCTGCTGCTACAAAGGTGGCGGAAGTAAAAACTACCCCTCCATTGGATTTGGAGACACAGGCCTTCAGGTAACCCTCCTTCCAACAAGCAAAATGTAAAGCATAAGGGATCCCCTAACTTGGCCCAATCGAATGGTAGTCAGGTGGGGGCCCAGAACAATGATCCCTCTGACCCTGCCACCTATATAAGTCCTAGGTACAAGGGTACTAAACCAATCCTGGTGTATGTACACACTCCCCTGGCCCAAAGGGGGGGACTAATCAGGTAAGTACTGCCCCGGGAAACTTCCCTCCAAAATTCCCATAGGAGAGAAGTATCACTCCACCTCCCAATGTGAACTTTTTCCCCAGCTATCCTCCAAACCAGAACTTCCAAAACAATCCTCCTCTCGCTCCCTGGTTCCAGGACAATAGACCCCTCAACCTGGGAGAAGGGAGATTCAGGATGGACAATTATGGGGGGAATTTCCATTACCCGAGCTACTCCAGGAGAAGGGACAGTTAACCCTTTCAGGAGCAGCAGAAGTATCACTTGAGACAGAAGTATCACTTGAGACCTCACTACCACCCACACAAGGTCTTGCAACTGGAGCAACAGGTCCAGCAACTGCCTAATGATCTGGGGTGCATGTTGAAGGCTCAGTCCAACTCTCAACCTAACCCTGCTTCCCAGAATTCCCCAAAACCCAGGTCTGATACCCTAGGGGGGAATTGACGAGAGGAGACCTCCGACAAACCACAGGTTCTGCAGGAAGGGGGCTGGGTGGAGGGGAGATGCCAAACCCTTGAGAAAGTTTCCTTTCTCACCCAAACAGAACCCCTTAAAACCTCTCAGCCTGAAAGAGTCTCTTCTACCCCCAAAATGTTAGAACCCAAAGAGAAAAGGGTAAATTGGAGAGGTCAAAGAAGAACCCAATTTGTGGAGGAACTCTGCATTAACCACTTTTAAAGAGATGAATCCTTTTAGGATCCAGGTAAGCAGACCTTCTCTTTCAAAAACAGGGAATCCCTCCCAAAGAAAAATGGGTCCCAAAAGACCTTGAGTGAGACAGGGTAAGTATGGAGACCGACCCAGAACCAGAAACTATTCAACCCAATCATGTGAACCAAACATAAGTGAAACAGAGGGCGTCTTTTCTCCAAACAGGTTTTGAGAACTGTTGCCAGGTAACGGGGACAGCCAAGGAGCCAGGGAAAAAGAAGATTCCCCAACAACACGCATTGTGAGTTGCAAGGTGTTTTTTTACAGATTCCCGCACTCGGACACAGAAAACCGCCCAATATCGCACAGTGTGGGTTCAATATCAAGAAAATGACCACTGGGCTGTGAAATAACTCACACTTTCTTTGCACCTTGGAGGCGAACGAAGGCCAATTTTATGCAACAGTTAAGGTGCATGGTCAGTGTGAATTATGAGCTCTGGTGGATACTGGATCCCAAGTCACCCTCCTGTCAAAAAGGGCCTTTGACCAACTAAACTCAGGATGGGGCAGGGCCACCAAATTCCACTCAAACCACTTCCCGGACAACTCCAAAATTTTGACTGGAATGATATTTCCGTTGAAGGGACTGCGGATGTCTACATAAAAATTGGACGGCACCGGCTGAAACATCCGGTGATCGTTGTGACTCCAGAGGGCACACCTTGTTTACTGGGAACTATCTCCTGAGTAGGTTATCACCTCTGGTAGATTGTGTAAACAAAGTCCTCTGGACACAGACTAACCACCCTATCAATTTTAAAATGAGTAACAATTATGTAAGCCTGAATAGTACCGGTCACGTAATTGATCAACACTCTGAGAATGTAGAGGTCCATTTAAAAAATAACCAAGTCCCAGACATCACTGTCATCTCTGTAGGAGAACAAACTGGTGATGGGAACTATTCTACATTCTTGAAAATCAACCTTCCTCCCAGTTTTAAGTGGCAATCCACCCTAAAATTTTACACCGGTCCAAAAGCAGAAGAAACCTTGAGTCCTGTGAAACCAAACAAGGAACCGTCTGCTCAAAGTCTGATGGACATTCCGAAAAAGGGCGAGCAGATGTTTTTCCCCATTCAGTTAAATGGGGGGGACCAGAGCTCGCCAGAGTATGCCTGAATAATGGAAGGAGCTTCATCAGCGTACAATTATTCAGGAAACACACAAAAGATCTGATTATTCCCACATTTAAATTGATTGACACATGGGAGGTAGGTCTGGAAACCCCAAATTCCCAACGTCTCCTGCCTAGCAAGTGTATGCTAAAAATATCCATTGGCAACAAAATCATAGACTATAATTGTTGGGTCGTGAGAGATGTCCCTTCCGCCTTTTATCAGGGAAGTGACATTCTCAACCGATTCGCAATCAATTTGGACCTAATTAATAATAAAGCCGGGTCCCGACTGGGGAGTAACCACATGGGCGTTGACAACATTGAAAAAGCATTACAGTCAGCTCAATTGCTGCCATATGCGGTTTGAAGCTCAAGCGCGAGAAGAGGTTACCATATTAAGCAAGGACAGAACCTGAAAACATCAGGAGGCATATATAATTCTTATTTCCCATCTACAACAACTCGGTTTAAATTTAAATCCAATACCTCAAGTAGACCTAGAAAACAACACTATTTAATATTAGTGGATAACAGCGACCCTCGAAGTATCACTTTGGGCGCAGACACCTTAATTGGAATGGCGGTTGATGCACAACATTATTCTATTGATTTAGGTAATGATATCATAGGACCAATCCCAAATGACTGTTTCTACAACAGCAACGGTATTCCTCCAGAAAATATTTGTACTAGGCATGGGATGAATTTCCTGGTGTACTCTTCCTGCCCCTATGGCATGGAAGAGGTGACCTATGACATTAGGAGGGAGGAGTTAGTGTTCAGAGTCAAGGACCACTACCTTGACTCCCCTGTCCTGGTCAACACCATCAAAAGAGATCTCTCCACCCAACTGGAAGATATCGCTGACATTTCTGAGCCAGAGGTCTTTCCAGGTTTCAAGCAGATGGTCGAGGAAAGGATCAATCTGGCTGATGCCTGTGAGACCGAAGAGCAAAGACAAAAGCTAAAACAGGTCCTTCTGGAATTCCAAAATATCTTTTCACTGGACTCATATGACTGTGGATGAACATCCATTCATTCAACCACCATTCCCATGGACTCCGAGATGGCTCCCTTATTTGTGAAACAATACCGGTTACCTCCCCATCCATGCAGTCACTCACAGAGATTATTAAGAATTTAGAATACTGTGGGATAATTCATCTGATCCACAGTACCTTCAACAACCGAGTACTGGGGATCCTTAAACCAAATGGCTAATGGATACTATGTGCAGACCTGAGGGAGTTGAATAAATGGGTCCACATGTCAAAATGGCCTCTTCCCTACATCGATCAGGGACTTGCCAAAATCCAAGGGTCAAAGGTGTACACAGCCATTGACCTGACCAATGGTTACTGGACAGTACCTGTGAGTAGGGAAGACCAGTGCAAGCTTGCCTTTACCTTTGGGGCAGCAGTACCGGTGGACCTGAACCCCTTTTGGATACATAAACTCTGGCAATGATTTCAACATCTTCCTACATAAGGGAGAGGGGGTTGAAGATGCACACCACTAATTCAGATATCAAAAGTAAGTGATACTTTAAGGCCAAATGTGGGTAACTTAAGGGTGCGGGGGAGGAAAAGTGGCCCTGGCACAGGGCTACCTAGATAAACAAAGGAAGGAAAAAGAGGATCCAAACTGGAACCCTCCCGTCCCCTGCACACCGTAATGATGCGTATGAACGACGCCCTAATCACAATATCAATGAGTTTACAGTCTAAGAATATATTTCTACGAATTTCAATGGAAAAGGACAAAGTTAAATTCTAATTGAATGATGACATCCATTCTTTGAATGTACTAAACAAGTGACGCTTTATTCCTACATAAGGCCATGCCCGGTTTGGGTGAAACGGGAAACCTGGCCTATGTGGATGATGTTTTGATCAAGAGCTCAACTGTGGAGGAACATATAGCCGAAATCTGCTATGCTCTTACCCAGTTGCAGAAGGACAGAACAAAACTGTCCTTTCAGAAGGCACAGTGGTGTGAGACCTGAGTGAACTTCTTAGGGCACAAGATCACACCTGGGGGGGTCTTAATCACCAAGCAAAAAAGGTGGAAGCCTTATTGAAATTAAAAGATCCTACCACACTGGGAGAAATAAGAAGCCTTCTTGGACTAACTAATTATACTCGAAAGTTCATTGAAGACTACGCGGAGGTCACTGGACCCTTGGTCCATTTATTAAAGGCCGAAGTCAAGTAGGAGTGGGGTCCAAAACAATCAGAGGCTGTTAAACAACTGAAAATAAACCTTTCCAGGCTCCTTCTTTGGCTTGCCCCATAAAGAAAAAGGAGTTCTTCTTGGAGACGGGGTTCTCAGATACTTGCGTAACAGCGGTATTGTACCAAAAGCATGACAAGGTCAACAAAGTCATCTCATAAGCGTGCAAGACTTTGTCCTCTGAGGAGGAAAAATTCAATGACTGCGAGAAAGGCACTCCTGGCAATGGTGTGGACACTGAAAAATGACTGCCCATTCATACAGGGGGGGGCACATCATTGTCGAAACTCCTCACAAACGCTTGCAGGATCTACAAAGTGACAGAATCCGGGCTGGGAATGTTAGTCATTCCAGAATTACTCCCTGGATTCTGTCCATGCAAGGCTTTCCTGTAGAGGTCAGCCGTGGCCAAACCAAGAAGAGTCCCCTAGCGCAAGGATTGTGCTCAAGAAAACTGTCTCGATACGAACGTCTACTGAACAACAACAACATGGAGGCATACTTAATTTCCCCACACAAGGTCAATGAAACACATGTCAGGGGATACCCACAGTTTAGGTGGATGGGTGCTTCTACCATGTTGATAGCAATGGGAAAGAGAACTGGTGGCTGGCGTTGGGAATGCCTGGGTGAATGATACATACCCTGGAACCCTATGCTGGTTGTAAAATAGGACCCCAAAGAAGTCAAGTTGCAGAGTTGATGGCTTTACCAAGCCATCCTCACTGCAGTGCAACACCAACTCAATAAAATGGTCATAATCACTGACTCTAATTATGTCAGGAATGGGTTTGTGGAGCACCCGATTAACTGGAAGAATCGAGGCATGCTTTGTGCCGAAAACAAACCCCTAAAACATGCCAAACTGATCCAGTCAATTGACGACCTGGTGCCTCCAATGAGATTACCATCTATTTGAAGAAGATAAGAGGTAATTCCAAGATAGAGGGGCCAGATAAGACTGGGAATGACCTGGATGACGAACTGGCTAAAACCAGAGCTCTTCTAGAGGATTTTATAGAAATAGAATCCCTGCTGGGTTAAATCCAAATGGCAGCTGTCAGCAGGTCACAAACTCAGGCTAATAGCAAACTCTCAACAGCCCAGTGGAGTAAAGATACCCCAGATGTCGATTTGATCACTGCACAGACAGAGAACCCAATCATTGGGAAATGATATCGACACATTGAAGACCCTGGAAGCTTTCCTCTATCTGAGTTGGATTATGCCAATAAAGAGGAACTCCAGGTGTTGATGATGTTTCCCAAGATGTTCCGGATCCAAAATGTTTTTTTGGTAAGGAGAGTTCTATCTGGCTGTGACGAGTGGGTGGTACTTACCTCATTGCGATGCCTGATATTGAACTACATCCATGAGAAGGCCACTGCCAGCCATAGGGGGTATCTTATGACATTGGAAATCTTGCATGACATTGCCTACTGGCCAAACATTGGGCCAGGAGCTCGTCATTTACCTAAAGGGGCATCTTGTGCGTGCTCAATTCCAACCCAGTTAACACACACATAGAGCTCCCCTACAAAAAAGGGGAATGACAGTGCCTTGGTAAGATTTGCAAGTCGATTTCATCGGGCCAGTGATTCACTCGTCTAGAGGAAAAAAAAAAATGTTGACTGTGACATGCTTGTTCACGAAGTGGGTAGAATGTCTTCCAGCCCCGAGTTGTAAGGCAGAGACAGCTGCTGCACTATTGATCAACCACATCTTCTCTCATTTTGGCCTCCCACAAAAGATTGAGTTGGCCCGAGGAAGCCATTTTATCAGTGAGGTGATGGCGAAGATGTGGGTGTTTTTACGGGTGAAAAGAAAACTCCACATTACCTACTAGCCAGCCTCAAGCGGGGGGGCTAGAGAGATACAACAAAACAATTGTGAGTAACTTAAAAAAGTTCATGGCAGACTCTGGGCCCAGTTGGGACATGTGATTGCAGCTTGTCCTGATGGCTATTAGGTTTACACCATCTTCTGCAACAGGTGTCTCCATTTGAGCTCATGACCGGATGAAAAATGGTGTTACCACAGCATCTGCTCTATAGGACTCAGGAGCAGACACTGACAAATGTGTCCACTACTCATGAGTACATTGAAAGTTTAAGGAAGCACCTGCAGCATGCTTTTGTTTATGCTCAGCGCAATTTAGAAAAATCGTCTGAAGGAATGGATACCTACTATGATCTAAAGACCACCAATAAAGAGTATGAAATAGGTGTCAAGGTGTACCTGTATAATTTTGAAATTGTAGATATAATATCACCTGTTCCTTAAAAGATCTGCATCCCAAAAGGAGAACCGACAGAAGAAAAATGGGTCCACGTCAACGAGTTGAAAATCTGTCATACTGCCACAGGAAGTGAAGCAAACTCTGGAAATAGCAATCTAGAAAGCCTGGACGCCAAAATGGAGAAATTGTTGAACAATTTTGCCACCTTAAAAGATTTTGAACAAGGACATATTGTGGAGAAAATAAAATACTTGCAAGAAGCGCTGCACTGCATTTTGGATATTACGCAGAAACAGCTGAGTACCAGCATCAGTAAGATGGACTCCATCTCTATGAAAAATGCTGGTACTACGAAACATAATGTTTTCATCGTGGAAGGAGAATATGCCAACGTCTCGCAAAAAGGCGCAAACAGCCTTTGTCAGATTGCGCCTTGCTTTCTCCTTTTGCAGCCCAAATGAGGAAGAAAGCAGCCACATCTGGCTCTGGGCAATGCGAGAATGACTCACCGAAGTGTCTCCTTCTTCGCAAACTGCAGTGAGATTCCTGTCATATGGCCTAAACTGTTCCCTCCACAATGAATAATAATAATGTCTGGATGATCGAGCATCACCAAAGTGGCACAAAGAGTACCGTCATGCAGCCAATTCATCCCAGGTACTCCATACAAGTAGACATCCACATGATGGAACCCAAGGTGTGCAGTCACTCCAGAGTATTCTGCATACACTTCCAACCAATGTATCCAGGAGTCACCCAAAAGCCATTCACTCTGCCTCCTGAATGGCACAGCCATAACCATAGCCATGGGCACTCCTATTGCAAACACACCTTCTGGCACAATCTGTCCTAACACACCAGACCCAGGAAAACCTATTGACCAATCCCCACACCTACAAAGTCCCATTTCCATGCCAGCCAACTGGAAAAGACCCACATGTGGCACCTGCACAACTCCAAATGCTGGGGTTGTCCGCAGAAATATTGTCCTTTATGCGCATGTGCGGGAAGGGAACACATGTCAACCAGGGTAGGGGATGCCCTCTTTATTGGTAGCTTGAAAAGTGTTAGTTTTTTTTTTTAAAGGTGATTGTAAACAAACACCTTTTTTGTATTTGATGGGGATTGTTCTCTTCGTCTCCTCCTTACATTATTACACAAGCTTCTCCAAAATATATTTTAGATTCTGGAACACAAGAGCATTTTCAATGGGGGACAAAAAAAATCAGCTCCACTGAAACACCTCACTTTAGAAGCACTAAGGTTCTCATGGGCATAGAAGAACATGCCAGCATCGAACAGAAATGCAGACATGCCGCCATTTACAAGAACCCTTTCCTTCTCTACCTCAGAAGAAAGTTCATCGGGTTTGTTCCACACTGGCCATGGTGGTATGCGTGAGAAAATCACAGTTGCAGTGGGAAAAAGGTGTATCACTGCTTTCATCAACTCCTTCAGTTCACAGAGCAAACTTGCAGCAGTGCGAAAAGCCATATGCCATGCTCAACAATGCAGCACTAGACTGTCAACAGTACCTCAAGTGGCCACATCTCTGCACTCTGCAATCACAGCTTGCAAACTCGGTAGAGCCACACTACTCCACAAAGCATGCACTCCTTCCACACAAACATTTTCATTGACACTGCTACCCTGGGCATATGTGTGCAGGTCACCCACAAACGAATCACCGACGATGAGCACATCTCTGCCATCATCACGGTTCACAGAAATTACAAAAAGTATTACCACTCCTTTCTGTTAAGCACACCCTCTACACATGATTGGATTATCCACAGCCCCATTTCCATGCCAAGCATAGTAAGAAGAACAGCATGTGGCATGTGTGCTTCCCCAACTTCCGCGAGGGCCGCACCCCAGTAAAGCAGGGGCAGTCATTCTTCCCTTTCCAGTACTCCTTTTGCAGCACTCCCTCATTGGGTACTGTTAAACAGTCACACACACATCTACCAATCACATCCAAGACCTCTGCATCTAACAATATCATCTCTGTTCACCACTCCATACTAACCGTTAAAAACACTCAGAGTACAAGTGTCCTGTGAATCAAAAGCACCTCCACTGGAAGGTACTGTAAAACTATCTACAATTTCTGCATTCAGATTCATCCACATTGCCACCCATCACCACAACCTGCAGTTATTAATATTGTTTATACAGTACATTTGCAACTCTGTTAAAAGTGCCTCGCTACAGGGTACCTGCCACTGAGCTTCCATAACATACTCAAAAAGCATACTGTCATTTCTCCCTCACATACCATCAAATGTCACCTACAGTGGTATGTGCTTGCAAAGTGTCATTTACCCATATCAGCCATTTCAATATCCAAATGGTTACTCTCTTTCTTTCTGTCAATTTTACGACATTTTCCCCAACTAATGCACCTCCTATAAAATTTGTAAAAATCTCACAGAACAGGATCTGTGAATGTATCCTACCAAACTAAACCAAATACATACATTGCATACATAACAAAAGAGTGTCTGCCACTTACCTTGCACACTTCACAGAATGCAACATTACTTAAAAACCAAAAACATTTATGTGTGCATTGACAACAGTACCATTCATAAATGTGCATAAAAAAATGAAACAACTGAAATAATTGCATCACTCTTGTAGCAAGTGTATATGTGCAGAAAAGTAAATGGAATTGCACACAAAAACATTCCCCTTTGCAATCTGTACATCTTTCCGAATCTTGTTCTCACCCTTCTACAATGAGACCTATCCATTTTCAAACTAAAAAGTCCTACACCAATACACACAGTTGCTAAAATGCACGTCATACAACACACTTACAAATAATCCACTTATCCCCTTACCAAACATGCTGATGCTCCCAAGTCCCCATTCATATACAAAGCTATCCATGTATACAAACACACTAACACTTCCTTCCAAGAGATTCCCCCACACTTTTAAACAATGTATTCTCCAAATGCAATCACTATGCCAAAAACAAACATATTTTCTTATGATCTTCTTGTACAGTTGCAGTACCCACCTCCGTCCTGAAAGCCACTGGCGTGTGAACTTGAAAATACAACCTAGAATAAACCTACTCTCACCAACCAACAAAGTAAGTACAATACCATCGTAGTGTTTTACGTCTTACTGAGAGTATTCTTGTATTGTAAGATACAGAATTGTGTCAAACCCACCGGTATATGCTTCCTTTTTACTAATGACAACTCTACAGTTCCTCGCTTTATATTATCATCTTGCCACCATTATACTAACCATCAGATAGTAATATAGCATTCCCAACTAAAAGTTAGAGCCCATTACACAGTGATACACTTCCATTTATATGCCTACCCTCATATTCAACCACTCATGCACATTGCACACATATACATTTCAAAATCTACACACCCAACCTTTCCTTTTTTCTCCAACAGCTACTACAGAATGCCCACCAAACAGCAACTCCATAGAAAACAACAAAGAACTAGATCAGCGCAACTTAAAAGCATTGAAAGTAGCCAGCCATCGCTACCACAATTTGTACAGAAAGTTCAAAGAGAAGAGCTAATACAGACACTAACGAAAACGAAAGCACCTACCAGTAATGAAACTGAAATTCCTCTGTCTAAATGTAGAAATGAAAAGAAATGCACTAAAAACAGTGCAACTCGCACTACTGCTAACAGAGCAGGTACAAATGGTAATGTCACCACAAGGAAGCATTCCAAAAAAATCATTTTACAAAATATTTTCCACCGCAGAGTCCTTCATAACATTATAAATAGAGGGGAGAAATCACGCTGAAGCCTAAAAACGTACTGCAGAAAAGTAATCCTGGAAGCTCTTGTAGACAGTGCAATGCTCCTGAAATGGAAATTGTTTATATTAATCTTAAACAGTATGAAACCACTAACAAAATTAATTGGTAAACTAGAACTGCTACTTCGAAACAAATGCAATATCAGCATAGGTACCTTTGGCAACATCTGTACAGTTGAGTGTAGTCACACCACCAGCACAGAGCCATACTTCAATGAAGAATCATACAAACAAGAGCAAACAAACCAAATTGCCATACATAGCATTGGACAGGGGTATGAAAAGGTACACAGTACCATAAAGGAAAAAGAAGCACTGCTTTCACAAATATCCCCATCAATCTTAGATGCCACTCTCCATTCCATTGAACCAATACGCCACCTACAGATGGCCTTGCACATCAATGTGTAACCTTTGCCAAAACCCAATCAAATCTTTGCAGCAGTTTCTCAATCACTATGTGAAAGCCAACGACAAAGCAAACATGAAAATACTACAAACTACAGACTCCTGTCCAGTGCGCAAATACACATGACAACAAGGAGATTTCTTAGCCTGTATTTCTGGACCTTCTTGCAAAAGCACATTTCACCATATCAAAATGTTAGCAACACACCATTCTACTGTAAGAAATCTTGTTTACAAACTGTACTATGCAAAAAGTCCAGCTTTAGCACTGCAACATTTAAATGATATTCTCCTATATGGTACAGCCAAACAACTGCTCATAGATATAGATCACATTCAAATGAAATATTTTGGAAGTGAAGAGCACTTACAAACTCCAGCACTTTCAGACAACAGTAGCAACAACTTTGCAGATGTCAACTTTCTATGTCACACATACAAAAAAGAAATACGAAAGTTCAAAAGCTCATCTGCTGAATTGCCAAACCAAGCATGTGTGTGTGTTGTTGAAGAACTTTCTATAGAAAGACCACCAAAACGATAGATATAATGCACGAAATAGAAGACAACGAGGAATCCCTATGGTTTCAATAGCTCTGTACCTTATAGCTGAAAACAAATACGAAATTACTAACACATCCATACTGTGCACATACTGCACTGCAAAACTTGACAATAACCAAATGCCTTCACGGGGATCAGTAATAATTTGGAAGTATTTCCACAGCCAAACGTACTCTAGCAGCTTAATTTGTTTGAGAGCATCATAATCCAAACAGTACACCCATTTCAAGCAATAATACGACTTTAACCAAAAACTGCAAAATTGCCTCCCAATGAATTACTAAGAGACATTTGTGGGAAAGTAGTTTATTTACCATTAGATCTCAAAGAAAATGTAGACACTCTATGAGTGCAAAGGCCAATAGAACAATCTTTGATTATCCTGGTAAATGGTGTACCTACAAAAGATTTACAAAAATTGGCAGCAACTGGTGGACTTAAACAAAGTTAGGAAAACCTTGCAATACCTTAAATAGAACAATGAATACTACCAAGAAACCACCAAATAATTCAGGACTCCTCAACAACTTGCCAATTTGAACTTGTAGATCCTACTGCCGCCTCCAATAAACTAGGGTAGGGTAAATAAGGTTCAAAAAGAGGGAAAGGATGGGTTGCATATAAAGAGTGACATTATAGTGCACACCAGTACATAGGGTAAGCAATTTGTAGTTTGTGATGTTTTTTTTATTTTAACTTATCTTTATTTTCTTAAGTTTTTACATTTTAACTGGCAGACTCCTTTTTTTGATGTATTTTTTTTACAGTTTTTTTTTAATCCATGGTCTCATGTATGTCTGGGACCAGCAGCAATGAAGGGGTGATGTGAGTGTCTTCTGCTTTACCTCCAGACTGTTGCTAATAGTTGGCAGTTTTTTTGGATCAAGGAACAACAGAGTAAAAAGGACACTGGGGAAGTGCAGTGTATTTTTTGTGGGAAGGTGTTGTGGAAGAGATCCTATAACAAAACAACTCAAAGTTTGGGAACCTCAACTTTGATCCAGCTCCTTGTTCAGGTCCATCAGGATGGTTTGGAGGAACCCTACAGGAAGACTAATGTTAAATACAAAGTGAGAGCGCATGGTCCACAATCAACAGACCAGTGGACAAGTACAAGTAAGTAAACCTTTACCCTCAGAAACCTGCATACAGAGAATGAAATAGGTGCACATAAATGCTTTTGATTTTAAAATATATTTTTAAGCAGCATGTTAGTGAAAGTAAAAAAATACAACAAGAATTAACTACCACTTAATCTGAGTATGTTCAAAATAGTACCAAACTATGTGATCTGATGGTAGTAGTAGATATAACTGTCACACATTTTTTAAGCAGCATGTTAGTGAAAGGTAAAAAAAATGCATCACACATTAACTGCCACTTAATCTAAGTAGGTGCAAAATAGTGGCAATATATGCCATCTGATAGCAGTGGTAATTTAGCTCACGCACAACACCCTAAATAATCCTTTAAATATTTAAATCTATACTGGTACTTACTTTCACAGCAGCCACATACTCAGAATACTGTACTGTGGGAGTTCTGCAATCAAAATGAGAATACTCCACAAAATGGGGGCATTTATACTACCCAAAAGCAATAACACAAAAAGAACACAATATATTCAGCAAATAACTAAAAAGGCCGACACATTTTCAACACAACCTTTGACAGACAGCTATAAAAGTAGAACAGTAACAGCAACCAAACAATCAAAGTCAATTTTCAAAGGAATCAAGCCAAGGAGCAGAAAATTCCTCCCATCTTGGTGTGGTGCCTTTGAAATTGTAGATATAATATCACCTGTTCCTTACAAGAACTGCATCCCAAAAGGAGAACCGACAGAAGAAAAATGGGTCCACATCAACGAGTTGAAAATCTGTCATACGGCCACAGGAAGTGAACTCTGGAAATAGCAATCTAGACAGCCTGGACGCCAAAATGGAGGAATTGCTGAACAATTTTGCCACCTTAAAAGATTTTGTACAAGGACATATTGTGGAGAAAATAAAATACCACTGCCCCACCTGCATGTGTACTCCTTCCCCATTTTCCCAGCCCTCCATCCCTGCAAATTCCATGTGATCAGAGACTTTACGATGAGAACTCAATCCCTTCCTCCCGTCACGACCAACTTGTACAAATCCCCGAATTCCCCTGTATATCTATTCATATCTGCTACTCCTTCCCTTTCCTAATAGTATCTATGAATGTGTGGAAATAAAGGTTTATATGTAAATTGTTGCGGAGTGTATATGTGGCTTTTCCTTTTTAAAAAAAAATCCTGTTATGACTCTGCGGCACACAGTACTGGTGGGGATGACCGCAATTAAGCAAAATGGAGGTGTCCTATGGACACCGCACCTGCCCGGCCTATCCGCAATCATAATGGAGGCAACCGCAAGAACCCACTACGGGCCGCATCTTGTGAACCACCTGTAATTAGTTGTGGGAGCACGCGTTTGTCTGTTGCTCAGCTAGGGGCATGCATATCTCTTCCTCTGTGTGAAGAAACTGTGACATACTTTTAGTAGTTTGAGGCACCCACCTACATCCTATGGGTAGCTCGGCACATGAACATCCCACCTGTTGTACCCTACAAACACCCAGCTTGTTCCAAAATGTTCTCTGCATGTGTGTCACACTCTTAATTAGTCTGGGGATCCCAACAGTGTCCGTAGGAAACCTATACACATGTGCACAAACTATTACGCCCAATATACGTCCTGCGGACAGCCGTCCCATACGTGAACATTTGTGAAGTCACCATGGGACTGCCCTTATTTGCTGGACATGATCCAGGCCCCTGGACATTGAAAAATGTACTGGTTTCTACAATGTATGGAGTATTACTGTGAAAGTGCACCCTTACAGAATTCCCACACTCTGCCCTTGTACATCTAACTATTTTTAGGAAACATTTAGGGCCACTTTCTGGTTCCAAGTGCTCCACAGAAGACCTATAAAAGGCCACACTCCAGAGCTGCTCTGCATTCTATGTTTGGCTTTCCAGAACAAAGCAGCGGCTAACATTGCTTTGTGCTGAAATTGCTTTGTGAGCAATTCTGCTGTGCTATATTACTTTTGCAACTATTGGAAACCATGGTGGCTGCTACTGCCTCTAACTCAGCAGCAACCACACCCTCACCCTAACCCTCACCACCACCTTCTCCTTCAAAAGGGCCTGGACAAGGGAACAGGCATGGTAATGTAGAGATAAAGAGGAAAATTAGGATTAAGTAGGTCAATTCCCCATTGCCTGCAGCCAGCGTGAGTCCTGGATGTGGAAACTATTTACCACTGTAGGAGACATGCCCAAATTTCATGCTAACCAGGTGAGATGCACTGAGTGCAACAAAGTACTCAGTCGTGGAAAACCTGGGGTGTAAAGCTACGGCACCACCTCCATGCCACGACACCTCAAATCAAACCACAAGGCAGCAGATTGGATGGCTGTCCCCTTCGAACAATGAGGTAGTTTAATTCCTCCACAGTATCCTCCCAATCTGCACCTTCCACTACCACGGACACTCCAGTGGGGCAGTGGATTCCTAAACCAGCCTTGCAGGCCATACGCACTACACCAGACCCTTACCTTTCAAAGGTCACTGTATTGTGCATGTACTACGACACAGCACTCTGCACGGGAGAGCAACTTCGAAGCATGACAAGGACTGCCCCCTACCTAAGAGCCACCCAACATCTTGCTCTCTCCACTTGCCCTTTCTTATCCCTGTGGTTGGTGTCCTTTCCCTACCCTCCCTTCCCGTCCTTTCCTTCTGTGTAGTGTGTTACAAGAACAGGTGAAATACAAAACAAACAGAAAGGAAAAAAAGGCTCTTTTCAGAGCCACTTTTCACAGTTTAAAAATAGAATTCGAAAGGAAAGGATGCAGGCCACCGTGTAACCTATAAGCTCTGCGGACAGCGCGGTAATAAATGGGAGGCGTGGCTCCATCACAAACATTGCACGCATTACCAAAAGGAAGTAGTGGCTCTGAAAAGAGCCTTTTTGTGCTGTTTGTGTTTGGAAGGTTTGAAGTGGTGAACACCTACTGGGAAATGCTTGCTATACTTGCAAGAAGCGCTGCACTGCATTTTGGAAATCACACAGAAACAGCTGATTACCAGCATCAGTAAGATGGACTCCATCTCTATGAAAAATGCTGGTACTATGAAACATAATGTTTTCATTGTGGAAGGAGACTATGCCAACGTCTCGCAAAAAGGCGCAAACAGCCTTTGTCATATTGCGCCTTGCTTTCTCCTTTTGCGGCCCCAATGAGGAAGAAAGCAGCCACATCTGGCTCTGGGCAAGGTGAGAAAAAATTACTCGTGACTTTGGAAACATTTCTATGACTTACCGAAGTGTCTCCTTCTTCGCAAACTGCTGTAAGATTACTGTCACATGGCCTAAACTGTTCCCTCCACAATGAATAATAATAATGTCTGGATGATCGAGCATCACCAAAGTGGCACAAAGAGTACCCACATGCAGCCACTTCATCCCACGTACTCCATACCAGTGGACATCCACATGATGGAACCCAAGGTGTCCAGCCACTCCACAGTATTCCGCATACACATCCAACCAATGTATCCAGGAGTCACCCAAAAGCCATTCACTCTGCCTCCTGAACGGCACAGCCATAACCATAGTCATGGACACTCCTATTTGCAAACACACCTTCTGGCACAATCTGTCCTTACACACCAGACCCAGGAAAACTTATTGACCAATCCCCACACCAACACAGTCCCATTTCCATGCTAGCCAAACCCAAAAGACCCACATGTGGCACCTGCACACCTCCAAATGCTGCGGTGTCCGCGGACATATTGTCCTTTATGCGTGGGTGCGGGAAGGGAACACATTTCAACCAGGGTAGAGGATGCCCTCTTTATTGGTAGCTTGAAAAGTGTTATTTTTTTTTAAAGGTGCTTGTAAACAACACCTTGTTTTATATTTGTTGGGGATTGTTCTCTTCTTCTCCTCCTTACATTATTACACAAACTTCTCCAAAATAGATTTTAGATTCTGGAACACAAGAGCATTTTCAATGGGGGACAAAAAAAATCAGCTCCACTGAAAAACCTCACATTAGAAGCACTAAGGTTCTCATGTCACAGAAGAACATGCCAGCATCAAACATAAATGCAGACATGCCGCCATTTACAGGAACCCTTTCCTTCTCTACCTCAGAAGAAAGTTCATCGGGTTTGTTCCACACTTGTCTTGGTGGTATGCATGAGAAAATCACAGTTGCAGTGGGAAAAAGGTGCATCACTGCTTTAATCACCTCCTTCAGTTCACCGAGCAAACTTGCAGCAGTGCGAAAAAATTCATATGCCGTGCTCAACAATGCAGCACTAGAATGTCAACAGTACCTCGAGTGGCCACATATCTGCCCTCTCCAATCACAGCTGGCAAACTTGTTAGAGCCACACTATGCAACAAAGCATGCACTCCTTCCACACCAACATTTTCATCAACACCGCTACCCTGGGCATGTGTGTGCAGGTCCCCCACAAACAAATCACCGACGATGAGCAGTCTCACTCTCTGCATCTCTGCCATCATCATGGTATACAGAAATTGAAAAAAGTATTACCACCACTTTCTGTTAAGCACACCCTCTACACCTGATTGGATAATCCACAGCCCCATTTCCATGCCAAGCATAGGAAGAAGAACAGCATGTGGCACGTGCGCTTCCCCAACTACCGCGAGAGCCGCGCCCCATTAATGCAGGGGCAGTCATTCTTCCCTTTCCAGAACTCCTTTTGCAGCACTCCCTCATTGAGTACTGTTAAACAGTTACACACACATCTACCAATCACATCCAAGACCTCTGCATCTAACACTATCATCTCTGTTCAACACTCCATACTAACCGTTAAAAACACTCAGACTACAAGTGTCCTGTGAATCAAAAGCACCTCCACTGGAAGGTACTGTAAAACTATCTACGATTTCTGCATTCAGATTCATCCACATTGCCACCCATCACCACAACCTGCAGGTATTAATATTGTTTATACAGTACATTTGCAACTCTGTTAAAAGTGCCTCGCTACAGGGTACCTGCCACGGAACCTCCATAACATTCTCAAAAAGCATACTGTCATTTCTCCCATCACCTACCTTCAAATGCCACCTACAGTCGTATGTGCTTGCAAAGTTGTCATTTACTCATATCAGCCATTTCAATATCCAAACGTTTACTGTCTTCTTTCTTTCTGTCAATTTTACGACATTTTCCCCAACTAATGCACCTCCTATAAAATTTGTAAAAATCTCACAGAAAAGGATCTGTGAATGTATCCTACCAACCTAAACCAAGTACATACATTGCATACATGAGAACAGAGTACCTGCCACTTACCTTGCACACTTCACAGTTTGCAACATTACTTAAAAACCAAAAACATTTATGTGTGCATTGACAACAGTACCATTCATAAATGTGCAGAAATAAATGAAACAACTGAAATAATTGCCCCACTCCTGTAGCAAGCATTTATGTGCAGAAAAGTAAATGGAATTCGACACACAAAAACATTCTCCTTTGCAATCTGTACATCTTTCCGAATCTTGTTCTCACTCTTCTACAATGAGACCTAATCCATTTTCAAACTAAAAAGTCGTACACCAATACACACAGTTGCTAAAATGCGCGTCATACAACACACTTACAAATAACCCACTTATCCCCTTAACAAACATGCTGATGCTCTAAAGTCCCCATTCATATACAAAGCAACCCATTTTTACAAACACACTAACACTTCCTTCCAAGACATTCCCCCACACTTTTAAACAATGTATTCTCCAAATGCAATCACTATGCCATTAACAAACATATTTTCTTACGGTCTTCTTTTGCAGTTGCAGTACCCACCTCTGTCCTGAAAGCCACTGGCGTGTGAACTTGAAAATACAACCTAGAATAAACCTACTCTCACCAACCAACAAAGTAAGTACAATATCATCGTAGTGTTTTACGTCTTACTGAGAGTATTCTTGTATTGTAAGATACAGAATTGTGTCAAACCCACCGGTATATGCTTCCTTTTTACTCATGACACCTCTACAGTTCCTCACTTTACATTAACATCTCGCCACCATTATACTAACCGCCAGATAGTAATATAGCATTCCTAACCGAAGGTTAGAACCCATTACAAAGTGACACACTTCCATTTATATGCCTACCCTCATATTCAACCACTCATGCACATTGCACACATATACATTTCAAAATCTGCACACCCAACCTTTCCTTTTTTCTCCAACAGCTACTACAGAATGCCTACCAAACAGCAACTCCATAGAAAACAACACAGAAATAGATCATTGCAATCTAAAAGCATTGAAAGTAGCCATCCATCCCTACCAGAATTTGTTCAGAAAGTTCAAAGAGAAGAGCTAATACAGACACTAACGAAAATGAAAGCATCTACCAGTAAGGAAACAGTAATTCCTCTGTCTAAATGTAGAAATGAAAAGAAATGCACTAAAAACAGTGCAACTCGCACTACTGCTAACAGAGCAGGTACAAATGGTAATGTCACCACAAGGAAGCATTCCAAAAAAATCATTTTACAAAATATGTTCCACCGCAGAGTCCTTCAGAACATTATAAATAGAGGGGAGAAATTACGCTCAAGCCTAAAAACCTACCGCAGAAAAGTAATCCTGCAAGCTCTTGTAGACAGTGCAATGCTCCTGAAACGGAAATTGTTTATATTAATTTTAAACAGTATGAAACCACTAACAAAATTAATTGGTAAACTAGAACCACTACTTCGAAACAAAAGCAATATCATAGATACCTTTGGCAACATCTGTACAGGTGAGTGGAGTCACACCACCAGCACAGAGCCATACTTCAATGAAGAATCATACAAACAAGAGCAAACAAACCAAATTGCCATACATAGCATTGGACGAGGGTATGAAAAGGTACACAGTGCCATAAAGGAAGAAGAAACACTGCTTTCACAAATATCCCCATCAAACTTAGATGCCACTCTAATTCCATTGAACCAATACGCCCCACCTACAGATGGCCTTGCACATCAATGTGTAACATTCACCAAAACTCAATCAAATCTTTGCAGCAGTTTCTCAATCACTATGTGAAAGCCAACGACAAAGTAAACATGAAAATACTACAAACTACTCCTGTCCAGTGTGCAAATACACATGACAACAAGGAGATTTAATAGCCTGTATTTCTGGACCTTCTTGCAAAAGCACACTCCACCATATCAAAATGTTAGCAACACACTATTCTACTGTAAGAAATCTTGTTTACAAACTGTACTATGCAAAAAGTCCAGCTTTAGCAATGCAACATTTAAATGATATTCTCCTATATGGTACAGCCAAACAACTGCTCATAGATATAGAGCACATTCAAAGGAAATATTTTGGATGTGAAGAGCACTTACACACTCCAGCACTTTCAGACAACAGTAGCAACAACTTTGCATATGTCAACTTTCTGTGTCACACATACAAAAATGAAATACGAAAGTTCAAAAGCACGTCTGCTGAAGTGCCAAACCAAGCATGTGTGTGTGTTGTCGCAGAACTTTCTATAGAAAGACCACCAAAACTATAGATATAATGCACGAAATAAAAGACAATGAGGAATCCCAATGGTTTCAATTAACTCTGTACTTTATAGCTGAAAACAAATACGAAATTATTAACACCTCCATACTGTGCACATACTGCACTGCAAAACTTGACAATAACCAACTGCCTTCACGGGGGATCAGTAATAATTTGGAAGTATTTCAACAGCCAAACGCACTCTAGCAGCTTAATTTGTTTGAGAGCATCATAATCCAAACAGTACACCCATTTCAAGCAATAATATGACTTTAACCAAAAACTGCAAAATTGCCTCCCAATGAATTACTAAGAGCCATTTGTGGTAAAGTAGTTTATTTACCATTAGATCTCAAAGAAAATGTAGACACTCTATGAGTGCAAAGGCCAATTGAATAATCTTTGATTATCCTGGTAAATGGTGTACCTACAAAAGATTAATAAAATTGGCAGCAACTGGTGGACTTAAACAAAGTTAGGAAAGCCTTGCAATACCTTAAAGAGAACAATGCATACTACCAAGAAACCACCAAATAATTCAGGACTCCTCAACAACTTGCCAATTTGAACTTGTAGATCCTACTGTAAACTCCGATAAACTAGGGTATGGTAAATAAAGTTCAAAAATAGGGAAAGGATGGTTTGCATATAAAGAGTGCACACCATTATAGTGCACACCAGTACATAGGGTAATCAATTTGTAGTTTGTGAATTTTTTTTTATTTGAGCTTATCTTTATTTTCTTAAGTTTTTACATTTTAACTGGCAGACTCCTTTTTTGATGTATTTCTTTTTACAGTTTTTTTTAATCCATGGTCTCACATTTATGCATGTCTGGGACCAGCATCAATGAAGGGGTGATGTGAGTGTCTTCTGCTTTACCGCCAGACTATTGCTGATAGTTGGCAGTATTTTTGGATCAAGGAACAACAGAGTAAAAAGGACACTGGGGAAGTGCAGTGTATTTTTTGTGGGAAGGTGTTGTGGAGGAGATCTTATAACACAACAACTCAAAGTTTGGGAACCTCAACTTTGATCCAGCTCCTTGTTCAGGTCCATCAGGATGGTTTGAAGGAACCCTACAGGAAGACTAATGTTAAATACAACGTGAGAGCGCATGGTCCACAATCAACAGACCAGTGGACAAGTACAAGTAAGTAAACCTTTACCCTCAGAAACCTGCATACAGAAAATTAAATAGGTGCATATAAATGCTTTTGATTTAAAAATATATTTTTAAGCAGCATGTTAGTGAGAGTAAATAATACATCAAGAATTAACTACCACTTAATCTGAGTATGTTCAAAATAGTACCAAACTATGTGATCTGATAGTAGTAGTAGATATAACAGTCACACATTTTTTAAGCAGCATGTTAGTGAAAGGTATAAAAATGCATCAAACATTAACTGCCACTTAATCTAAGTAGGTGCAAAATAGTGGCAATATATGCCATCTGATAGCAGTCGTAATTTAGCTCACGCACAACACCCTAAATTATCCTTTAAATATTTGAATCTATGCTGGTACTTACTTTCACAACAGCCACATACTCAGCATACTGTACTGTGGGAGTTCTGCAATCAAAATGAGAATACTCCACAAAATGGTGGCATTTATACTAGCCAAATGCAATAACACAAAAAGAACACAATATATTCAGCAAATAACTAAAAAGGCCGACACATTTTCAACACAACCTATGACAGACAGCTATAAAAATAGAACAGTAACAGCAACCAAACAATCAAAGTCACAGAAATCTTTTTTATCCCTGCCCAGCATCTATCTTAGCCATGGCTATTTGATGCAGCTATAAATCCTGCCTTGTAGCCGCGGCAACACGCCCATTTTTTGCAAATTCAAAATCAAACTAAGCCCACCTTCAAAACTTCAAATAAAACAAGGGAACACCTAAGCACAAGAAATAACAAACAAATGAAATTCTGTGCTGCATCATCCAAATAACAATATCATTATTGTGCACAGAAAATGCATGGTTTAATAGACACAGCTATAACCATAGCCGGGCCTACAATAACAACAATAGGATAAAATAACTGTTAACGCGCCCACGCATGTGCATTTTATAATCCCGGTTATAGAAGCATCCCCTCATGGACAGTTGTTGTTAGCAGTGGCTATAAGGAAGAACTATGAAAAATAAATTTATTTTCACTCTCCCAAACTCCAAACAAGTGTCTGGAACAGGACTACCAGTCCCCCGACCTCCCCATGATCCTCCTCAATTCCCCTGATACATCCCAATCCCCCCAAAAACTCAATGTGTCTATGATGCTGCTCCACCCAAAATGCCGGATAGTTGCAGCTACGACCTGTCTGCAGACACAGTGTAAGGTAGGAAGGGTCGTTTTGCCCCACCCTACATTCAGCACGAAAGAAACCTAATACTCATGCAATAGTGGGGAAATGTCCTCCTTGCCCGTCCCTGACAACAGCGGAAGAGAGGCTACTGCACAACACATTTGGACTCCATTTTGTGCACCTCCATTTTTGAACTAGGCCGCATTCTGATAACTGACAAGCTGTCTCTCCCATTTGCAGCGCCACGCACAGTGAACACTGACAGCCCCCACCTTCTGCTCCCGTGTCTGTGCTGCCCAAGCTCATTTCTCACGGATACCCTGGCACGAATTGTTACAAGTAAAAAGTGTATTATTTTCCTTCCTCTGAGATCACTGCCCTGTGTGTGACCGGGGTGAATCTTGACTTGTGGCCCATCCGTCTGCACAGACCTGCTCCTGCTCCTCTCACCCTGACCGTTGGAAGTTATTGCCTGTACAACCTTTTGCCTCTCCATTCTTCCTTTGATGTAACAGAAGTGTGACCCATCCCCATTGACCAACTTAGAGTGCCCCAATATAATTGGTTTCATGTCATCATATATCCCGCTTAAAACCAACACCCATCAATCCATTCCCTCAAGCTCTGGTGCTCCGTGACAAATAAATCCTAGATGAAGCACCCTGATAAAGCACCTGGAGGGAAAGACCCTCGTACCCTCCACTTCTACAAAGGTCTGAGGTGGGAATGTGTACATTTATATATAGGTATCCCCACATTCTAGTATATGGTTTACGTTTTGAATTATTCACTTCATGTCAGGAGATATTGTTTAGCTTAGTTTAGACAGAACATTCTCCTCTCGTGTACCCGGCCTGACCTTCACCTCGCAAGGATGAGCCCAGCTGACCCACGTGAATCCTACCGGACCTCCAAGCTGCCAGCCAATCCTGTGGAGCTGGTCCGTACACTACTATAATGTATCCATGTCTTTCACCAATCCCAATGTAACTTGGTGTACCTATAGGGAAACATCAATAATGACGTTTCCAAAGCTTATAATGTATAGTTTTTGTGTTATTTAGCAGAGCGCTCTCAAGGCAGCAGAGTCCTCTGCATGCATTGTTGTTTATAAACTTTTGTTTTACTCACAACCTTTCTCCTGGTCTCATTCTCTACTGAGGTGTGTCCTTTTACTATAAGTTTTTAATTGTTTTTATGGTGACCACCTTCACTTGCTTGTGGGTGCTCTGAGAAAGACCCCTGTTGCATGCGGCGGGATCCGGAACGCCCCCTTCATGACCACCGTCACCTACGGCTGACCAGTAGTTAAGAGCGTATGCCCCAGAGAGGTTGCAAGGGTCGCAGCTTTGCAAACCCGACTGCTGGCCAGAGCCGGGCACGGCTTGATTGGGCGGAAACACCCTGATTGTGGATAGACTGGGAACGGAGGCTCTTGGATCACCTCAGACACATTAGTATTGGTTGCGAGAAAATTAAAGGAGGGGAAATTAAGGGGGTAAAAGCAAAAGTGTAACTGTGAGGGAACGGTGTGTGAGTCAGATTAAGTGTGCATGAGATTGCATGAGTGTTGACTATTGTGCTCTTCTTCTCCTTTTCTTCATATTCACATTCATATTCATAACTTGAGGAGAACCATCTCTGGTTCCAGAAGCACCTCAAGATCTTCCTCTTTTCTTCTGTCTTCGCACCCTCTCTCCCCTGCTTATCTGTTCTCTCTTGGCACTGTACACCTGGCCACCCTCTGTTCTTCAGGCCCAGGTACCTGCTCACCCTGCCACCCTCCCAGACTGCCTCCGGGACACCCCTTGCACTGGGGTCTGTATCTGTACCCATACAGCCCCCCCTTTTTCTTTCAGCACTTATCAGACCTACCCTGTCTTCTGCCTTAAACCTAGCACTTGCAAATTGCTGGCTGCATTGCCACTGTTTGTTGCCTTTATTATTAATTATTGTTATTTATCTGTTTCTCCTCTGCTTCGCACTTTCCACTTATCCCTCCTTCCATGCACTTTTCCCCTCCCCCTCTCCCATGCACTTGCGTGTTCTCAATTTCACTGGGCCTAGTAAGATCGCTGTTTTGTTCTCCCCTGTTCCCCTCCATTGCCTTGTTGCGCTCTGAAACACTTGTGTACAAGCGCAATAGAAATAAAATATCAATCAATCAATCAATATGGCCATTAGGTTTTTTATAGAGGTAACGGAATAAGAGGAGAATACGGGAACCTAGC
The DNA here is from genome assembly GCF_040938575.1 of Ambystoma mexicanum. Classification (NCBI taxonomy): domain Eukaryota; kingdom Metazoa; phylum Chordata; class Amphibia; order Caudata; family Ambystomatidae; genus Ambystoma; species Ambystoma mexicanum. The sequence goes on from NC_090930.1 coordinate 1,371,559,342, forward strand.
TCCGAAAGGGGGTGGAAGGTGGTGCTGCGTAGTACTGTCTCGACCAGTACAGGAATATAAGTGGAAGTAAAAAAGGAAATACGTAGGAGTCTTGTATATTGAGTAGACTCGGGAGACATTAGCAAACTCTTTGTCTTGTGTGAACAACTTTCTTAGAGGTCGGCCCAGAATGGGCCCAGGGAGAGGTGAATGTGAAAGGCGAATGTGGGGAAAGAATTCAACAGCTTTGTATAGGGGAAGGGCTAAAAACAAAAGTGTTGTAGATATCTGTTTTATGTTCATTGTTGTTAGTGAAGTACGTCATTTTCGTTCAGGTGTGTCCGTTAAATGGTTTTATGTTTCATTGGTTCTGATTATGTTTATGAAATATTCCAAATAAGACAATGAGTAAGTGAAATGTTTTAACTGTGATAGAACAAGTTTTATGCTAAGCAACCTAAGGTCAGCTGACGTACTTTTGGTGATTACTACCGCACACACACTAACGCAATCAAGTAACAAAGCAGAATCATGGGAGCAGATACACCTTTTATGCATATTTGTCAACACATCCCTCTGTACAGTGAAAAGATAAAAAAGTATCATGACCAGTGGCTCACTGGGATTAAAGGGGAGGGGTCGTCCCAGGTATGGCCGGAAGGGGGATAATTTGATAAAAGGATATTAGATCTGGTCACAACAAATTTGCTGGCCAAATACAGGGGGAAACACTCCAAAATAGACAGGAGATCCTGGATCTCTGGAGGATGTTTGAAGGAATGCGTGCTGCAAATAGCACGGAAAAGGAAGCTCCACCTGAGGCAGTACCTACCCTGCCACTAGGGGGCGGGAGAAAATGAGGGAGAGGAGCCCAACAAACTGTACCCACTACTAACTAGGCCTGCCGAAGGATGTAGCGACCTGTCGTGTTTGCCCCAGCCAAGTACGCCCTCCACACCCGCGGCAGCACCCCCCTCCCCTTACGATCCCAGAGGTGTGTACGGTCCCACATGCGCACCACCATTAAACATTGCACGTCTAACTAGGGATTTAGAAGCACAACTGACCACCACACAAACAGAATGAACCCGGCTGAGAGCCTTTTGTGATTGGAGCCAAATGTTGCCAGGGGGCGGGCAGACACCATCGCCGTCTCCATCAAAGAACACCTCCAGTTTAACAGAGGATGAGTGGAAGTCCGGAGAGTTTTTCTTCCACCTTAATAACACCCCAATAAAAGTACTATGAGTAGAACAAGGGAGCAACCAAGCAAGCGATGAACAAGGCAGTGTAGCATCAGACAGGGAAATAGAACTGACAAAAAAGAAAGGAGTAAAGATAAGTAAGACAAGGGGAAAGACAAAGTTACAGATGCCCCTCATTCACAAAGAGCAGGAAGGCCTCACTATGTACCTTGGGCGCTGATGGACAAAACTAATTTGTAAAAAGCATTTCCTCCACTTTCGGGAGGGGCAGGGAAGAAGATATATGCCTTTGAGAAAAACACTGCAGGGGTCCTAATAGCCATAGGGGATGTTAAATGCTTGCTAGTGTCCGCCGTGGGTGACCAAGCAGACAGGGTGTGGGTAAAGGCAGGGTTCCCGGGAGTGACGATTGATTGTGACCACCATGACGGGTCATCCTTTTATAACATGAGGGCCGAGGTATGGGATGCACTGTGGAGAACATTCCCTGACACCCCTGATTTACACTCTGCAATGCAATGCACATTGGGGGATGAAGAAGACGCTGCGCAGTACATTTTTCGGGTGCAGGACATGTGGAGGGCCGAGACGGGCACTGATTGAGACCAGTCAACCTCCCTTTTTTACTTCATTATTAAAAGAGGCCTCCCGAAGGAGGTACAGAAGGCCCTAGATAAAATTGCCGGGATAGATGCCAAGGGCTGGCCTGAAATACAGAGTATCATAGTACACCACTGTAGGAGATCACAGAAAGGGAAAAAGAAATCACACAGAGAAGGTTAGCGGATGAAGTGAAGCTTGTGCAGAATAGGCTGGTGAAGGTTGCAGCGGATTCAGCTGCCCTACCTTCTGAGAGGCAGGGAGGAGGGGTCAGTAGCTTTACAGCCAAGTATGGCAACAACATGGGCAGCAAACGGGCTGGAGCAATGGCCTGAAGAGGAACAGTGCCAGGGGCCCCAATGGCAGGGAAGGCCTAGAAGAGGAAAAGGTAGGTGCAGGGAACAGAGAGGGGGATATGGAGGGCAAGGGCCTCGAGGAGGGGGACAAGGCGCTTGTTGGACTTGTGGGAGGTGGGGCAATTTTTCAAGGGAATGTCGCACCATTGCCAATGGAGGTTACGGACAATGGGAGCAATATGACAATTATCAACAAGGGCCTGAAACATCACAGCAAGGACCCCAATCACCACAACCAGGGATGCAACAGCAGTTAACTTGCCAAAATATAATGGGGAACACACACACAAATCCTTTCACCACTGCAGCAAATCACGCACCAGCGCCGTTTCACGGCACAGCCATGGTCAGGGAAAGCGTTTTCTCCTTTCCAGGTACAAATACCCATCGAGATTAGGACAGCCCACAGAGAGCACTTGCATGTCCAGTCCTATCAACGACCCTACGTTCAGACAAGCAACCACTGGTGGGGGCAGAGATAGGAACAAGCAGTTCATCTTTATGGTGGACTCAGGGGTGGAAAAATCATGCCTCATGAAAGGATGGTTTCCACTGTTGGGCAAGAATTTAGAAACGCAGGGATTCTCTGGTGCAATTTTAAAGGTTCCCTACACTAAAGATTTGGAATTAACAGTAGGAGGAAAAACAGTGCAAGCACCCCTACTACATCATGAAGACTCTCTGATCAATCTGTTAGGGAGGGACCTCCTTAGTAAGCTGAATATGACCATCTCTTTTACCGAAAGGGGCATGGTATGCTCATCTCTGGGCGGGTGCCGACTAAGGGCAATGCTAATGATTAACACCATAACAAATGAAGTAGCGTTAAGGGGGGTGCCCATGAATGTAGAGAGGTTTGTCTATGGAATATAGATTCTAGCTAGAGTGGTGCCAGAAATAACACGGAACAAGTGAAGAATATCCTCTGATTTTGTCTTCCGCCCAGTTGTGGCCCCAGAAATTGTACCAGGTACCGTCATTTCTTTAGACCTACAGGGGGTGCATGTATCAGCTGAACACATTGTGGCAATAGGACTGGACACGCATGGATGTGAATGGAGAACAGTGGTATGCATAGACCCAAACGTAGCACTGCACAATTTAATTTATGAGCTGTTCACTGACAATGTCAATGACGGGGAGATCACAATGGGAATTTGCATGCCATGTGACATAATGATTCAAAATAGATGAGTGAATAACCCCCTCATGCCCATTGTCAATGCACCACTATCGATTTTTGATGAAGATATGAAACAGGTACCCCTATACTTATGCACCACAGGCCCCCACAATGTAGGGCTCCTGCAGGAAGTAACACCAGTAAAGATAAAACTCAAACCAGGTGCAGTGCTGCCCCGGGTAAAGCAATACTCCCTGTCCAGGGAAGTTGAGGAAGGAATAAAAGAAACCATGCATGCACTACTACAGCAAGGTATCATTGTAGCATCAAACTCGCCATGTAATACAGCGATTTATCCGATTAAAAAAGCAAGGGGCGGGGCTTGGAGGATGATACAGAACCTACGTCCACTTAATGACGTCATACAGAAGGAGTTCCCCCTTGTCCCAAACCCCATATCCATCTTGTGCAGTATTCCAAAAGCAGCCACGTGTTTCACAGTGGTGGACTTGAAAAATGCTTTTTTCTCTGTACCACTTGACCCCAGCTCCCAATATCTGACAGCATTTACCCTAGGGGTAGAAGATATGAACATTGCAGATTACCCCAGGGATATTGTGAAAGCCCAAGTATTTTCAACAGGATTTTGCATGAAGATCTTGGCAACATTGATGTAAAAAGCGCACAGTAATTCAATATGTAGACAACCTTCTGATTTGCAGTGAAAGTGAAGAACAGTGTAGCGCAGACTCCATAACATTGTTGAACTTATTGGCACAGAAGGAATACAAAGTGGCCAAAGGAAAGTTGCAATACTGTCTAGCCTAAGTACTGTATCTGGGGCAGTTAATATCTAAGGATGGTAAAGAAATAATTCCAGACAGAGCAGCAGCAATACGTGCAACAATAATGCCCAAAACAGTAAAGGATCTGCAGAAATTCCTTGGCATATGTAATTACTGCCAAGCATGGATATTGGATTATGCAGCCTACACATGCCCCCTACTTCAGGCACTCAAGGAGGCACAAAAAGAGAGCACAGCAATAGCATGGACACCAGAGATGATCACAGCATTTTATAAAATGAAAGACCTTATTTCAACAGCACCTGTTCTGGCGACCCCAGATTATGATCAGGAATTTTACCGCTTCTCACACTGTAATGGCACACTCATGATGTCATTACTAACACAGAAAACCTCATTAGGTCACAAGCCATTGGCCTATTACAGTGGCACTCTCAATTCTGTGATGCAGGGGCATTTCGCTATCGAACAAGCTCTTGCAGCAGCCGCCTTTGCAATTGAAAAAAGCCCCACATAGTGATGGTGTGCTCCGTGACACTATTTGTTGAACACTCTTTGCTATACTTGAGCGATCGAAATCCACACTCACTACACAGCGTGCTAAAGGCATATGAAATAATAATTTCAAGCTCAAACATACACATAGTATGTTGTGAAACTGTAAACCCAGCCACTTTTATCACCGAGCCATGCACAGTAGAAGACATGCAAACACATGATTGTGCAACTTATGAAAGGGAGGGTGACAACATTCCCAAGGCAAGTGAGAATGCTCTAGGGGAAGGTGAAGTGTACTTTGTGGATAGGTCCTCATCCATTGACCCAGAGACAGGTGAAAAGCATGTATGTGCAGCGGTAGTGAGGTTGAAAGGGGAAGAATATGAGATCATAGTACAAAAGAGACTGCCCTCGTATAATTCAGCACAAGCAGCAGAATTGATTGCACTAATTGAAGCATTACACACAGCAAAAGGATGCGCAGTAACAATCTACTCAGACTTGGCATACATGACGACCACGGTACATGCCGGGTTATCACGATGGCGGAGGAGAGGTTTCAGAAGGGCAGACGGATCCCCAGTACAACATGCGTAGCTATTAAATGATCTGAAAGAAGCATTAGCTGAGCCCTCAGTGATTGCTTTGGTAAAATGCTAAGCCCAGACCAATGACAATGACGTAATCTCATTAGGAAATGCAGCAGCCAAAGCCACTGCAAAACAGGCAGCATACTTTCACAAACCTCAAGCAGCAGAATGTATACTTAAAAATAATACACAGGAGAACAAGGAGGAGGGATACAACTCAATGCCCATTACAGAGATAATTGAGTTACAAAAACGTGCATCAGAAGAGGAGCAAGAACTACGGGTAAGAAGCAATCACCAACGGATCTCCTCTGGCACCAAGAAATAACAGGGAGAGTAGTCATACCTGTAGAGTTATTACACATAGCATTCCAACAGCTCCACTTCCCGACGCACACATCAAAACAACACATAGCTGTGGACATTCATGAAGAATGGTTTGTCCCAAACCTCTAGGAGCACTTGACAAAAATGACAATAGAGTGTATCACTTGCCAAACGTACAACTCTGGGATGAAACTCAGAACTTTAGAGGTAACACTCTCTCCTCCCATCGGACCTTTCCGGGAGCTACACATAGATTACGCAGACTTGGGAGAAAGGTGTAACAGGGCAAGGTCCCTCATAGTAGTGGTTTGTCAATTTTGTCGCTCGGTGAAAGCAGGTCCTTGTGCACACCCAGATGCAAAATGTGCTGTGAAGTTTTTGGTGAGAGAGGTGTTCCCACAATGGGGCATTTGTGATGTCATACGGTCAGATAATGAGACCCATTTTGTAAATTACTTCTTCAAAGAAGTAACGTCCCGGTCAGGAGTACAACACACATTGGAGGTCATTACAACCTTGGTGCTAAGTGCACCAACTTTACCACCATGGTGTAAACTCTGTTTACACCATGGTGGATGGCGGATTTACCGCCCCATTCCAAGGTGAGTGGGGCGGTAAATCCCCATTTCCCATTTTCCCTTCCCCATTCCCATTTTTGCCCCATAGGGCATAATGGGAGTGGGGAAGGCGCTAATTACGCCGCCGTAAATTACGGCGGCGTAATTAGCACCATGGCGGGTTAGCGCCATGGATTTTAACGCCTGCTAAAAGCAGGTGTTAAAATCAGAATCAGGCGTTAAGGGTTAACGGTGGCGTTAACCCTTAACGCCTGAGTTGTAATGAGGGCCATTATGTTCAATTTACCACCAGAAAGCGAAAGGGGTGTTCCAGAAAATAAACAGCCTCCTCAAAAGCAGACTGTCCAAACTGTGTCACACCCTAAAAAAGAATTGGGTGTATTGCCTGCCCCTAGCTCTGTTCCAACTGAGGACTCAGCCAAGCAAGGACCTTCATTTGTCCCCGCACAAAATCGTAACAGGGAGACGTATTCAAACACCACTGTCCCCAGTAAGAAGAGCGTCTGATGCTCACTGAGCCGCCACCATGCTGGGGGATGAGTTCAAGGAATATCTGACACAACTCACGAGAACAGTGAGAAGTATAGCTAAACAGATAGCCCCCGCCCCATTCACACGGGAAGAGGAAACAGACACAAACACACCAGCAACTGACAGTCCCACCTCTCAGTTAATACACAGGGAATTTGTGTATGTGTTCAGTTTTGTGCAGAGATGGAATTCTCCAAGATTTCATGGCCCTTATGAAGTTAGACCTTCTGTGGTAAAAGTTAAGGGCCTGAAATATTGGATACATTTCTCTGATGTCCGGAAAGCATGCAGCAGTGCAATGCCCGAAAGTGAACAGGCACAAGAGCAAGAAATGGGTCTACCCTAATGGGAAAATGCTAACAGAATAAGCAGAGATGTGAATACCAGTAATGGAGGAAAAATGAAAATATGATTACAATATATAGCTTACTAAGTATACGAAGTAGAAGAGTGGTTAGATATGTCACTGTCTCTCTCTCTCTCTCTCTCTCTCTCTCTCTCTCTCTCTCTCTCTCTCTCTCTCTCTCTCTCTCTCTCTCTCTCTGTCTCTCTTTCTCTCTCCCTTTCTCTCTTTCTTTCTCTTTTGCTCCCAACTACTCTTAACTATGGTAGGAAATGTTTGGCTTATTTTAGAAGACTGGTCTGGGTGGGGAGACGTTGTCAATTGTTAATCTTTATCCAAAAATGAATTAAAGTTTTTCTTGTAAACTGTCTCGTCCTGGTGAGTCAGGTGATATAAGCCATCAACCACCAAGCGTAGTGAAAATGCAAAATAAACACTCAATTAGATCTGCGTCAGTTCAATTGTAAATCAGAAGGATTTATTGTTAAAATTATGATACCAATGCACCTGATGCATTTGCATTTGTTTCTGTTCCCAATATGTAAAAGACAGAGCTAAGTGTTTGGAACTCTCTTGGGCTCTGCCACCTATAGAACCATGGAACTAATCACAATTATTTTCGTCATAGTATCTTTACTAGAGTCGAACACGCAGCTTTCGGTCATGAAGATACTAATGTGACTAATGCATTTGCATTTGTTTCTGTCCCCAGTATGTAAAAGACATAGATCTGACAATGTGTACATTCCCTAACAGGGATCTAACCCATCAAATCACACACACACAAATGAACGTTCAAGCCAAGAACACTGGTAAGGACTCATTAGCTCTCTCGAAATCTTAACCAGTTAAGTTATACATATCCCGTAATAGAGTAAGCCGCACGGACAATTTAAGTGCTAATACTCTGTGCAGTAATTTATTAACCTTACTATTACTATATTTTGGTCAATATCGAACCATTAAGCTTAAGTTGAATCGCTATTGTCTAAGATAGAACCCATGATATGTCAGACATATTTTTAAGATGGACGCACACTTTTTGCTAAACAATGGGGTCTGTTTTTCTCTTCGTTTTCTTTCTTTTTCTTCCTCATACCCCATCAATCCTCCCCTGTACCCACCACTGATTTTTTGTCACAAACATGTTCATAAATGTGCATGATTCACTAATGTGGAAACTATGAATTTGTAATGGATGTATTGTTATTTAATGACAGTAATTGCAATGGAGGAGCAACATGCCCTGATTTCAGAAAGGCTTATGCCGAAACACGTGTCATCACTAAGGGCACACTCTGATAATTTTAACAATAAATCCTTCTGATTTACAATTCAACTGGCGCAGGTTCTAATTGAGTGTTTATTTTGCATTTTCACTACTCTTAACTATGCTGCCTAAAAAGAAAAATGTAAAGTTTTAAAATAATTGTATGTGTACTTAACCCATTGTATTGCCCTCTTCAGGTTCCAATATGATAGAAACGAGGGCCCTCGATGACAAACCCAGAGACGTAAATAGCAATAGGGGAAATGTTAGCACTACTAGAGCGCATTCTTATGAGCACAGGCTTTATTTTGTTTCGATAGTGTTTTCTATAATGTTATTTTGTTTAGGATTGTACTGGAGCTTGTCTTTTATTTTGAAGGGCATAAAAGAAGGGGGGACGGGGTAAAACTGGTACAGGAGGGAACAAGCCTCATCTGGAATGGGTTTAAAGTGATCTGTGCCTATAGTGCCCCCACAAATCCTAACCTCACCTCTCTATACAAAAACCGTACTGTCAAAGCCCAACTATTTACATATTCTGCAATGAATTATGATGACAATGTCTTGAATGATTACAATGTTGACAATTTAATTTTTGATGTATCAGTACCTCCACATGTACACATGCAAGCAACCGACGACCCTACCTCAAATGGCGAGTACACGCACTTTATGTCCCAAACCCCAAACCCACAAATGTATTCTATTCCCCAGCCTTGGCACAGCACTATTGAACATAATGATGAAACATGGTCAGGCATTTTCTCCATATGGTATCAAATGCTAATGAAGTTACACAATGATTTAGGGGGGAATAAAATGTGGAAAAGGGGGGCAGAATGTAAAATATATGATGCTTATCATGGCCTGGGATTAGATGCAGTAGAAGACTCCCGCCCCCCTGATCAGCTCAATAAATGGTACTGTGATATGAGTACAATGGCTAAACAGGCAACAAACCAAAGTTGCTATGTCTGTTCTTTAATATCCCATGCATCTGGAACACCCAACATCCTCATACCCCAGGAAACGCCTTTAGCGGATGCCCAATGTCTCGTTCATCTAGCACTTTGTAGAATTCCAAGTGCCTTCCAAGCACACACAGTAACAGTCCAGTTGCTGCAGAATGAGAAAACCTCTCATAGCAGTCCCCAAGGAGTACTCTGCTTGAAGGAGCCATTTTTTGGTATAAAAGGGACAATGTTTGCAGAGAATAGGTGGCAAGAAGAAACAGTAATGTGCAAAGACAAAAGCACTGCGAGGACTGTCAGAGGAGAAATTTAAATGGGTCGAAAAAACATGCACTGCAACTTGGTCTCAGCACATCGCCAAACTGACATGGGTAACAGCTCTTGAAAAACCCATCAAGATCCAACGCGAAGTACAATATGAACTTTACTTTCACGGAGAAGGAAAAGTGTCCATGCGATCAAACAAACACTGCAATAAAACACTTATCCTGCCCGACAAGGAGAAAGACACAGCAGCTTTAATGAACACTTACTGTGTATGCGGCAAACAAGCCTACCTGCACCTCCCACCATCATGGAGCGGTACCTGTGCCCTGGTCACACTGCATTCGGCCTAGATGGTGATTCCAGAGAGCCATGTCCAGGGGGAGAGTGTGCCCGCCAGAACGTCTCCTGCACCCCAGTCAACAACCGATGAGCCCCCCGCATATGACATCCTGTCGGAGGATGAGCTACAGGACGGAATGTCTCACAAAAGGAGAGCATCGAACTACATTTCCAGAGAATCATCTGAACTTTTGGAACAAATACCGGACCAGTACAAACTCTTCAATGCAGCAAAGAATTTTTTTGCATCACTCGTACCAAGCATCCAGGCATGACCCAATGCTAAATGGCTCCAAATAGTAAGGTGGGATCTGATCCAGTTGGCAAACGACACTGAAGAAGGGTTCGACATCATCAAAGTGGAACTTAGAGCCCTGTGGTTGATGACCATGCAAAACCGCTATGTTCTTGACCTCCTCACAGCAATGGATGGTGGTGTTTGCTGAAAAAATAAAAATCGGGAGTGCATGTTGCACATTTGTACCTTTTGCTGATGCTGACAATGGGACCCTACCACACGTGATAACTGCAGTCCACAACCTGAGAGAAAGAATGAATAAAGAATGTGGGGTGCAACCAAGCGACCGGTTCAACACCATTTTTGACTGGACCCCTTCCTGGTTCGGAACCGCTATGAAAATACTCATCCCTACTAAAGTATTTTTGTTGCAGATTTTTTGTGTGTGCCAGGTGGGCATTTGATGCTTTGCAAAATCCATGCTTAGTAGTGCAATGATGATGGTGACAATGGCCAGTCGAGTAAAGATGCAGACAATGAAAGACGCACAATTACATACATGAGATAACCCAGAACTCAAATTTCTCATGACAGCAGTATATCGCAATACAGGGAATAGGGTGGACAACTTGTACCACACAACTATCAAGGAACCCCAGGAATTATAATGTTACAGGGAGGTGTGGGTGGACCTGAATGGGGATGGGGTATATATATGATGTGTACTCCTGATGAGTATGCCAGAAGGGGTCAGAGGTGTATGCAGAGTTTGGATGCCCATAAAGGGGACCGCGGCCTGGGACGAGGCAGTAAAAGAGACTGAGCACTGCAGGAGTGGAGATAATAATAAAAGTAATTTGTTACTTTAGATGTAAGAAAGAGGGGAATTTAAGGGAGGAAGGGTTGTTTTGCCCCCTTACATTCAGCACAAAAGAAACCTAATGCTCATGCAATAGTAGGGAGACGTCCTCCTTGCCGTCCCTGACAACAGCGGAAGAGGAGCTATTTCACAATACATTCAGACTCCCTTTTGTGAACCTCCAGGATAAATGTTTGGACTAGGTCGCATCCTGATAACTGAGAAGCCGTCTCTCCCATTTGCTGTGCCACGCACAGCGCACACTGACAGCCCCCACCTCCTCCTCCTGTGTCTGTGCCGCCCAAGCTAATTTCTCATGGATGCCCTGGCATGAATTGTTACAAGTAAAAAGTGTATTCTTTTCCTTCCTCTGAGATCACTGCCATGTGTGTGACCGGGACAAATCTTGACTTGTGGCCCATCCGTCTCCACAAACCTGTTCCTGCTCCTCTCACCCCCACCGTTGGAATTTATTGCCTGTACAATATTTTGCCCCTCCATTCTTCCTATAATGTAACAGAAGTGTGACCCTTCCCTACTGACTACCCTAGAGTGCCCCAATATAACTGGGTTAATGTCATCATGTATCCCGCCTTAAACCAACACCTATCAATCCATTCCCTCAAGCTCTGGGGTGCCATGACAAATAAATCATAGATATAGCCCCTTGATAAAGCACCTGGAGGGCAAGACCCTCGTACCCTTCACTTCTACAAAGGCCTGAGGCCGGAATGTGTAAATAGGAGTCTACAATTTATAGGTATCCCCACATTCTAGTATATGGTTTATGTTTTGCATTATTCACTGCATGTCAGGAGATATTGTATAGCTTAGTTTAGACAGAACATTCTCCTCTCGTGGACCCGGCTTGACCTTCACCTCGGAAGGATGAGCCCTGTTGACCCACGTGATGCCTACCAGACCTCCAAGCTGCCAGCCAATCCTGTGGAGCTGGACCCTACAATACTTTAATGTATCCATATCTTTCACCAATCACAATGTAACTTAATGTACCTATAGAGAAATGTCACTAGTGACGTTTCCAAAGCTTATAATGTACTGTTTTTGTATTATTTAGCAGAGCGCATTTGAGGCAGCAGAGTCCTCTGCATGCATTATTCTTTATAAACCTTTGTTTTACTCACAATCATTCTCCTGGTCTCATTCCCTAGTGGGGTGTGTCCTTTAACTATGGGTTTATAATTGTTTTTATGGGGAATTACCACCTTCAAGAGGATGTGCCATTTGCCTGTGTATAGGTGTGGCTGCAGCGGGTGCCACCTATACCCATGGGTAGGCATGCCATGCAGTGGGCAGTTGTCGGGTAGCCACGGGTAAACACACCAGTCATTGCTGTTACTTGACGTGATCCTGAATACACCAATCACACCCATTTTTTGTCTAGCCACGGTTATACGATTTTGTTTTTTTAAATCTGAGTATGGAATATGAATGACGAAAGAGACAGTAGTGATACAATGATAATTAAAAGATCAATACAGTAAATGACAGCTCATGGGGTTTGTAACATAGATGATGACACAGACAGCAGAGTATACATGGCAGTAGCCTAGGTGGGTATACATTTAAATGGTACAATTACACAATAAATAATGACATGGGTGAGAATACACAAGCTAAAATACATTGGATGGGGCATCTAAAGGTAGAGCAGTGTGGCTGAAGTGGCAACCTATTAATTGTTTAAAATTATATATTATTTCATATTAATATACATATATGGCAATTCACTGAAAAAAACTTTGTCAAAGAGACATTATGGTTAAGTTGCACTAATAAAAACCCATGAAATTCAGTGAACAATCTTTGTTAAAGGGAAGTTATGTTTACAAGTAAAACTGAAAAACTTCAGAAATTTGCCAGTTATGGTACACTAAGCAACCATAACTCGTGCCACCTCCGTGCACTGCTAAAACTAACGCCCAGGACATCAAAGATGATATCACAAATGTAATGATGACATCACTGATGGTTCTATTTTGAAACCCATTGGGCAATTTCTGGATTATTCTCTGAAAACCCTGGCAGCCAAATCAGGTACTTACTTGGCAGACATGACTGACGTAATAAATCAAATAGAGGGAATAAAGTTTGATCCTAGTACGGATGTCTTTATAATGTTAGATGTAGAATGCCTGTAATCTAACATTCCACAGAGAGAATCATTGAGTATCTAAGATTTCTTAGATGAAAGAGAAGGACAGATAATGGTGCCAGGGGAAATTCTTGGTTGAACTCTTAGAGGTAACATCAACCAAAAATGAATGTCATTTTAAAACTGCATATCATATGCAGATTAAGGGGACAGCGATGGCTGCAGCATTTGCCCCAAATTTGGCTACATTATATATGTGGAAATTTGAGCAACTCTACATTCTATCTGACACTAAACCTTTTAGAAAAGCACTGAAATTGTATAAATGTTATATAGACAATGTGATCATCATCTGGAACAAAAAAGAAGGAGACTACAATCTGTTCTTAGAATGGATCATTGAAAAGAATTGCTATGCACTATAGTTTGAGTCAAATAACATTCTTAGATTTACTAGTCAGGGAAGATAAGTGTTCCCTGAGTGTCGATCTATTCTGTAAAGATACAGATAGAAACAGTGTATTGAGATATGGCAGTTTTCATGCACAGGCATTCAGAGATAACATTGCTTATTGGAAGATGTCTCTGTCCAATCCATTTTGATACAATAACGTCTTTCCAAAAGAGGCTATCCACCAATATTGTGACAATCTAAAAAAAGGCAAGGAATCAGCAAAGAGAAAACCTTCTAAATAAAGAAAACAGAGAGAATTACATGAATGTATGACTTGTATGTGCTATGACATACAATACATATCACTATGAAATTAGGAAGTATATTTCCAAACTTTGGCACCTATTAAATAATCGTACTCTATTATGCCCCATGTTCACTTTAAAAAAAAAAGAACCTTAAAGATTGGCTATCCAAAGCAGATAGAGTCAGTAAAACTAGATCTCCCACAATTATGTATATGTGGGGCATGGTGCCAGTTTTGGGCCATTCACCATGTGGGAGTTGCAGCAACTGTGGATCCACAGTGGCATGTAGCTCAATTAGAATTAATGGAAAAACATGAATGTTAAAAAGCCAGATGACCTGTAATAGCTATAATGTTATGAATGCTAATATCTGCCCATGTAACAAGACCTACATAGGCAAAACCTCCAGACCGATTAAACTAAGGATCACGGAACACAAATCCCGAATTACAACATAAAGACTTACTTCTCCTTTAGTTAATCACTTTTTGGCTGAAGACCATGGCCCTGAAGATCTTAAATGGTGGGCTATAGAAAAGGTTTGTACTACTGATGGACGTAATAGCAACCAAACTATCACATCGAAAACAGTGGTGGATGTATGAATCCCAGAGTTACATCAATGGGTTGAACAATCAGGAGAAATGGAGTCAACTATTACAGCTTTCCTTTTGGTACAGAGGCTGCTGAGACTTACGCAAAGTGAAAATATGTAATTCTGCCTTTAATAGCAATGTGAAAGATGGCCCAAAATTGGGTATATATCTATTAAGGTTTGCTTCATATGTACAAATGCTGGGTTCCCTCAGCATAAATATGTTTTTTTCAACAGAATTATTTATTCTTCACATGTGAGATTCCACCCATCCGTAATAGGAGGGTAGCCGACTCCAAAATGGCTCTCGTTTAGGGAGTTTTCTTCGACTATGCATAAATGAACACTGTTGGTCTAATCCCACTTCACTTTTTCAATTCCAAAGCTTCATTCATAAAGTAAATGAAAGACTGTTGTCCTCAAAACCTTTGGGAGTGTCTAAGCCACAGAGAATGGATTTTACAATAAAAGGTATGAATTTCAATGTAAACCACAGTGCACTAGTCAATTTATTTATGGTTGAAATATGGGCACTTCAGAACATAGATATGCTGAGAGGCCATATAAGCTTTCTTTCACTAAGTACGAATTAAAGTTTTTGGTGAAGTCTTTCTTCACTTTCTGGACTCTATAATCTTAAAATAGAGGTAAACAAAAGTCCAGCGTCCTTGTAACACATAGGAGCAACTATGCCGCAGTGAATGGATGTGTTGAGAAAAGGTAAGAACACCTGCGTTATTTATGGTGCGCAAGTTGATTTTTTGTTGAGACATTGACATATTAGAATGTGGATATGTCCCAAAGCTGTAGAATGATGACATAGATAATTAAAAATGACAAAAAAAGCCTAACATTTACGAATGCAAAATTTGGGAATGTAAACAACTTTGAACATTAGGAAGAATGGATTTGGGGACCAAAGTGGCCCTGAGAGGTAAACTACGGGAGAACGAATATGGCAAATACCTAGGAGGAGGGTTTAGAGAGTAGTCTGTTTCTCTGACACTAAGTCACATTGTATGGCATCACCACTACCAAGTTATAGAGGGCACATTTGTATTCCCTCATTCTTGGTTATGTAATTACAAGATTTAATTAGCTGCACCAATTCCAATTGAGGGTGGAGACTATTCCTATTCAGAAATTGAAGAGGAGCTAATGGTAATTGTTTTTCTCTGGATATTTATACATATAGAGGAGCTAGGGACAGGGTCTGATGGTTGTTGGACAGACAGTTTTGTGAAATAGAAAGATTTCAATTACTTTTTATATATGTTTTTTAGATAAAGATAAAGACTCTGCATGAAGGTGTTTAGAAAATTTTACACAAAACATGTTTATAACAATCTGGTCCTGAGGAAGACCGGCGCCAGTGCCATTGTAGCTCTAGATGTCACTTGGTCGAAACTAGTACAAGAGAACTTCAACGTAAAACATTGAGGAGCCGGGTGCACCTCTAAACTACCTTCAGTTGACAATGACTGCAATGAGTGTTGTTGATAATTCATTGGTATTTAAACAATAGGTGTTTTTAGATGGGGATACGTGCAATATAATAATTTAGTGTTGCATAATAGAGAAAGTTGAGTTGCACTTTATACTTAATTGGACTTTCTATGCACTTTTTTGCACAATATTTTTCTAATGATGGAAATGTTTTAACATTTTATATTGTCTTCGTTCATAAAATGTATGTTGGTGGATTGCAATTTTTTATAATGAAACAATACAATATGTTATATTCTCAGAACTGTTTGGACTGATCTGTGACCTTTGCTCAAGCCCTTCCAAATCTAATAATTATAGTTACTGCCTCGTGAGACACTATTTGATGTAGAATTTGTTGTTGGAAACCACTACATCTCTTATGGCCATTGCTTCTTCCCAGCCACCCCCATCACCACCACCACCATAATCTGCTGAAGTGCCTGGAAAGGGAAACAGGCATGGTGATACAGAAGAGGAGGATCAAGTGGAAGGAGAGGATAAGGCTGAGTGGAGTACAGGTTGTAGCAATTTTTCACAACCGTTGGAAATGTCCCAAAGGCTCATGCAAGCAAGGTTTGGTGCACTGATTACAAAGTTGTACTCAGTCGCGGGAAAACCTGGCTTTTATTACTATGGGACAACATCCATGAGGTGCCACTCCATATCGACCCACCCTACTGCTCTGAGAAAGGCGATACCTCTCTCAGGTAAGAGAAGGTTGACTTCGTCCACCCCATCATCTTCATTTGCTCCTGTCACCACAAAGGATAGTCCTTTCGGGCAGAGGATGCCAGCAGCGGCTTCACAGGCCATACAGAATGCTGTTGACCCTTACCTTTCGAGGATCACAGTGCTATGTACGTACTGTACAAGCACCAATCTGTTGGGGGGAGCAGTTCCAGAGTGCTTTTGAGGCTGGGGTCAAACAGCATGAGAAACACTGCCACCTACCTTATTAAGGCCCACCCAACAACTTCCTCTCTCCATCTGCCCCTTCATCTTTGTGATTGGTGCCCCTTACCTCCCTTCCTTCCCCTACCTTGCAACTCCTGAAAACAAGCCCCTAAAAAATTCAAAAATGAAAAAACTCAAAAGAAGGTTCCCTTAGGAACCACCTTTCTCAGTTAAAAAATAGAAGTGAGAAAAAAGTCAAACACCTCTGTGCAGCCTGCATAATCTGCGGACAGCACAGTAGTCTGTGGGCATCTAAAAGATTCTTTATTTTTGGTTTTACAAACTAAGAAAACATTTTACTAAATTTAATTATTTGTTCTTTGTTTCACAAAAACTGCTTCAAAGCATTTTTAATGTTTTCCACAAAAATCTGATTACCCACATCAGTTAGATGGACCACATCTCTCTGTAAAATATTGGCAACATCAAATTTAATGTTCTCATTACCAAACAATGTCATGCCAACATCTCGAACAAATGCACACACAGCTTCATTGACGCTGTGCCTCGCTTTTTCCATTTGTGGGACAAATGAACTCAAGCATATCCACATATGTTTCTGGACAATGCGTGAAAACATAATTTTCGAACTTCGGAACAGTTGCTTCAACTTTCCCAATGTCTCCTTCATTGCAAACTACAATGAAATTCCAGTCACGTTCCCCAACTGTTACCTCCACAATGAACAAAATTGGAGCAAGTCCACCCATGTCATGCCTCACACTCCATACTAGAACACTTCTAATTCAGGGAAGCCGCGATTTGTAACCATTACACAATGCTCAGCATAAACATTCAACGAATGGACCCAAGAGTCCCTCAAAATCAACCTTGTCACAACTCCTACTACCAAAACTCCTGCTAAACTTTCTTCCTGTACACCACACCCAGGAAACATGATTGGCTGATCCCCTGATTTCAGTGGACACAAGGACTGTCTGTAGTCTCCGCAGCCCCCTTTCCATGCCAGGCATCCTTAAAAGATACAGATGTGGCACATGCCGTCCGCGGACTACCGTGGTGTCTGCAGACGCCATGACCACTGAAAGGGGTTTGCGGGAATTAAACACAATTTAAGTTCATTCATCTTTGGTGGTGGCTCTGAAAAGATCAATTTTTTAGGTAGGGTTTGTTAAACACTTTTTCCCCCTTGTTTTGATTTTATATACAGTAGTATTGAACACTCTAGCCACGGGGAGGCTCGGAGCGGGGATGGCCCTGCTTCGAGCCTCCTCATTGGCTGAGGGGCTGCCACGCCCCCGCTGCCACGCCCCATCCCGACAGAGGGATTCCCGGCCGGGTAGGGACCTGGCGAGAGCCAATCCGAATGCTTGTTGCATTCTGCTTCGCTCTCGCCGGGTTACTAATTGCCATTAGATCTAAAAGAAAATGTACAAACTCTAAGAGTACAATGACCAATAGACACATCTTTGATTATACTAGTTAATGGTGTGCCAACAAAAGACAACAAAATGTGTCAACAAATTGTCGCCTTAAACAAAGTTAGAGAACCCCTACAATATCCAAAGGAAAACAATGAATACTACAAATATATAAACATAGCGGAAAACTTAAGAGAAACCACCCAAATTATTCACTACTCACCAGCAACTGGAAAATTTGAAAGTGTAAATCCTGTTACAGCAGCCAACATTTTAGACCAGTATACAATTCATCCACTACACTCCAAAGACACCATTTACAATGCATTAGAAACATATCAAATGCATCAATCCAAAGGATCCCCAATGAGCATATGGGAAAAAGCATAGAAGCATGTTCTTTTCCTCTACTCGTTCCTACAGGAAAAGGAGGAAGATATGAGGAAAGATCCATGCAAATTTGGGCATCAGAATATCGCTCTTTAGGAATGTATTCTGAAGAACCCAGATTCAGAAAAATGTAGAATATATTTTCCACCTACTCTTCCAATGTTATCTAGCAACCCTATGTTATGGAGTTGCACACACATTAAAAACGTTTTAAACAAATACGCTACCCAACTGATAACAAAAATAAAAGACTAAGATGAAGTTTTGCAGTCAAATATCACAAATCTCATGACAAACATGCGTGGTGCATAATAATACTGGTTCCGACGTCATGCTGATGTACGTTGTATGCTAAGGAACCAATGGCCACCCACATGGTTTGATAGTTAGCTGTGCAGAGTACGCATGGGATGACTTGCGCAACTTCTTACGCATTGCAAACCAAAAAAAGACAGAATATATATAAAAACACCAGTAGAACTCTGTGCTTTTGACCCTGTCAATGTATCAAGGTACTTTCACCATTGCATCATTGCCATGCTGCACTTTATTTGCAATAAAACTAACCCTCTGCTCAGAGAAATGCAGCACTTCTTTTGAAGAAAAGAATATCAATCCAGAGGAGCACCACACATCCACATGCTTTTGTGAATAAAAGATCCTCCTAAGTTTGGCCATGAAAGTGACGCCACTGTTTTACAGTTTATGAAAAATACATTACCTGCGACATCCCTTCAGAAACCACAGATACTGACTTACAAACACAAGTCTTACACTTCCAGAAACATAAGTGTGGCAAATACTGCCGACGTAGATATAAAAACAAAGGCAAATACTATATCAAATGTCGCTTTGGCTTCCCTAGAGCAGTTTGCAGGAATGGAAAAGTAAATAGCTTGATGTCTTCTGTTAGACACAGCGTAAAAGGCATATCCCCTGAAAATACATACAACATTAATAGGAATGAAGCATTCAAGTACATCAATGATTGCAATGCAATCATTGCCCTCCTGTGGAATGCAAACATAGACATACAATACATTGCAGACAATTCCACTGCAGTTGCAAGATATGTGACAGCCTATCTCACCAAAGCTGACATATCATCTGAAAACACTAGAACAAAAATTGTACAGCTTCAGTATAAAAATGCTCTCTGTGAGAAACCTGAAGAGTCCCTTTTTCAAGTGGCCAAGGAAGAGCTGCACTTTTAGAACCCAAACCTGGGGATGGACGAGAGAGGGAGAATCACTTGTGTAGGGGAGCCTGAGTTTGCTTGGGGAAATTCCCCAGGTGAGATGCAGTATTATACCAGGAAGAAGGAGAGGAGGACAACATCCCTGAGATCTTTGTAGGTTGTACCACATCTGTCTCCCTTCCTCATAATGAATCTCTCTTTCCCAGATCCAACGGCCCCTCCATATATGACAAATCACCTATGAACCCAAACCCTGTTGCACCTAGAAACTATCTCTCCCAAAATCCCTATTTCCCGGTGTCCTACCTGAACACTCCCAGTCATTCTTCTCCACGTCACTCTGATTATTGTTTTTCAAACTCGCAGTCTACTTGGACCAAACACTTCAGCTCCCACGTTCCCCCCTGTTCATTTTCCAATAAAAATCCTGGTCATTCCCGTTGGTTTCACAAACCCTACAAATCTTGCCCTTCTGAGTTTACCAACCCCGTAGTATGAGGGCTATCATTTCATATAACACCTTTATATGAGAGAGGTATACGCTTGATATCGGCCAGCAGTGATGCAGAATCTGCTGGACAACGTTGGGGCGCCCTTTGCCCTTCCTCTCTTATGGCAATCCCATCAGGCTTTGTTTCAGGATCAGGCAGTTTTTGTGGCAAAGAACTGGCAATTGCATTTCTCGTTTCTGGAGCCGCTGCTGTCTCTTTCTGGTCTTTGTCCCGATCAGTCAAAGTGTCAAATGGCAGTGGGACTTTCTTGGCGTGCGTGGCGTGAATCTATGCTTTCCGCCCATCCACGCGTATCGCTTTCTGCATGGTCAAAAGGATTTGGTAGGGCCCACACCACCTGGGTGCCAGCGATGTTTTCCGCTCATAATTTCTAATCAGCACCCAGGTTCCAGGCTCCAATGCATGTCCTGGACCAGTGTACCTCACCGGTAATGCCTCCTGCACCTGCTGATGAATCAAATGGAGTTTTTTTACTAACAAATTACAATAAATGCTGAGTACAGGGTATTCTACCTCTCTCATTCTTTTCAGCTGGGGTGCACACCACACATTCGCCGGTCTTCCCATTATGATTTCGTATGGAGAGAGCCCAGTTCTGGCTTGCACTGATGTTCGCATACACAGTAACGCTATTGGCAATGCCTCTAGCCAAGTTAGCTTGCTGCCTGCACAAATCTTACTTATTTTGGATTTCAGGATGCCGTTATGACGTTCAATAAGTCCGGCACTCATGGGATGCCTGGAGCAATGGAATCGCTTATCGATTTGATTCATTTTGCCTCATGTAAAACTGCTTTGCTGTAGATATTATTCCGCTTCAATGGTCCAAGGTTATTAAAGACATGCCCCTTTTCCTCCTTCACGTATCTTGGAAGCAGGGAGCAAGGCATTCTTATCAGTACACGGATGCCAGTGAGTCTCCTTAAAAGAATAGCAATGCACAAAACTAATATTAAAGGGTTTGAATTATGTTCTACTTTATGGCCCCCCTTCTGAGCGCTGTGAGCCGCCGGAGAGCAAGCTGACCTCTAGAGCGTGAATCGAAACCAGGAGATAGTAAGGCCTGGAATGTGCCAGTCCCCCTATGCGCAGCTTGTCCATGAAAACAGAAGCGCTGTGTTCTCACAAATAAAGAATAGTGTCTGTAAATTCGAGATTGCAAACTGTTACTAAATATGGTGATCTAAAGAGTCATATTCGTCACCATGGTCAATCATCGGCTCCACTTCAAAGGGAATGAATTAGGGGCGGCATCGAATGTGTCAAATGTGTCATTACTGATTGTAAGATGCTCATTTTGTATATATGTAACTGATTTATGCTTTTCACTCTCTTGCATTCCCCGAGGTCTGTTAGACACATGTCGCAGGTCGTGGGACCATTTGGCGAACTGGCACTATTTGTTTTTGCAATAAACCCTAGATTTTGGGAATACAACCTCGTGTCTGGTGTATCAGTTTGTGTGTGGTGATTGTGCCTTGTTTCCATATCCGAGGGTCACTCAGGGGCCTCTTCAGGTGGAGCATGAGAGTACACTATGAGCAAGGCTGAACGCACAAGGAGACAGCTATACAAAACCGGCAGTTGAAACGGAGGAGAAAGGCGGCGAGACTGAAAGGGACGACAAAGCGGCCCTTGCCCTTTTCAACTCAAACCCACAAAACCTCCAATAGGGAAATCATAAGACCAGGAGTTACAGCTGGCGTGCGGAGCAGCAGATGTCAAAGGTGCACGGGGACCTCCCTCATTGATAGTGCAGGCGGGGAGGCAAGCTGGCTACTGTGGCACTATCCTTGACTCTAAAAATCAGAGCAGCCAACTGGTTCAGTACAGCTGGTGTGTCGGAGGAAGCTGATAGCAAACTGAATTGTGTTGAGCCCAGGGTTGGAAGTAGCAACAATTTTGAATGCAAGAGTAAAGAACGTGTGTGTTTATGAACTTTAAAGAAAGCCAGTTAAGGTCCAGGTGCAGAGGGGTCCGGTGCGACGTGGGTGCTCATTCGAAAGACTCTGACTGGGAACTGTTTTGAAACTGCAAGTACCAGAAGGCCCAGGGAGAGGGTGGTGTGAGGTGTCAGAGTGGTCCCACAGGGGTCATGTCAAATCCCTTGTACAATCAAAAGTCTCTGACGCGTTGCTGAAAGAAAGCTAGGGCAAGGGAATCCCCGCTTTCTGAGAAGAGTGTGAGTAAAAGCATGAACTGTGTTAAAGATGGCTATGTGAACCCGACAAAGGGATGTCAAAGGGAAAGCTAATAAGAGTGACTCCAGCATTGTGTTAAAACTAAAGTGAACTGTGAAATTGGCAATTGTGAACCCGGCGTAGGGATGCCTGTGAATCAGGGTGATGTTTATGCTTAACACACCCGAGAACATTGTGATGATATTAGGAGTAAAAGGCTGTAGTGAACCCGATGGGGGGTGGCCCAAGTTGCAAGAAGCATCGGTGTCCGGCAGAGGGAGAACCAAGGGGTGAAAAACAATGACCCACGGTACAAGATTACCTAAGGAACTTATGTTTGTTGTTTTTGTGCAGCAGGCCTTCTAAGGCAAGAGACTTTGTAGAAAATAGACTTGATAACTGAATGTCCTGGATTTGTTGAATGGAACTGTAATCTCGTGCTAGCGATGCCCAGGGTATGCTGTGCTGAGAAGTCTCGCCTTGTCCCTGTCTAAAACGTGGAGAAAGGAGACCCAGCCCTACCATCCTGACTTATCATTTTGTGAACACTTCTTTCTTTTCTGGTGAACCTTATGCCACACTCTCTTTGTAAACGTAGTGGTAAAGATTGGCAATTGTTTTTTTTTTAGTGTAATAGGCCCTTTTTATTTGACAAGACACCACTAGGATTGCCTTATTATTATTTGATGGTCGTAGCTTGCTCCCATCTTAGATTTAGGTTTAGATTAGGTGTTTATCTCACACATTTTAATGTTCAATAAACCCCCTTGATTGTGATCACTTGTGTCTGTCTTTACTGTTGCCATCATGAGTTCCTTACTTGTCTCATAGAGAATGTGGGTGCTACAAAGCTGCAGATCGTTTAACAGGTACATCCTTATATGGCAAATCTGAACACATTGGGCCTCATTACGACCCTGGCGTTGGACCATGGTGCTAATAGCACCATGGTCCATGCCGGTAACTTACCGACTCCGCCATGGCGGAATGGGGAATTACTGCCCCATTCCGAGGTTGGCGGGGCAGTAATTTCCCATGCCGCCATGGCCCTTCCCCATTCCCATTTTTGCCCCATAGGGCTCAATGGGAATAGGGAAGGCGCTAAGTACGGTGCCGCAAATTGCGGCACGGTACTTAGCACCAAGGTCCCTTTGTGGGTTGGTTTTTAACGCCTGCAAAAAGCAGGCGTTAAAGTCTCCAACCCGCAAAGGGACCTCGTAATCAGGCGCTAAGGGATTACTGGTATGGGTACCCTTACCGGTACCGGTAATCCCTTAGCGCCAGGGTCGTAATGAGGCCCATTGTCTGGCTAAACCTTGGACCAGTTTCATCCCGAATAAGAGTACTCAAATCCTACCTATATATAGAAAACATAGCCACAAATTATCTCAACAGCCAGGATATTTTAAAAAATCTATTTAATTGACACATACTACCCTGACGAAAGTACTGCTTAGGAAAACATGTGTCTGTACGACATTGCCCAAAACTACACCTACAAAAACAATGTCACACCCACTTACACAAGTGACAAATATTCAGTCTCAACTTGTGAAAGAAGCCTAGTGAAACTCGCCAAACACAGTCTAATTAATCATATAAAGTTAGCATTAGAATATCCACAACATAGAGAACTGTATTACATGGCCATACTCCAACTTTTTTTTAAACTTGGAGAAAAGAAAAATAATTATTAGGCGACTATGGGCCTCATTACGACCCAGGCGGTAAGTTACCGTCTGGGCCGTGACTTTACCACCATGGCGTAAACTGCGTTTACGCCATGGTGGTAGGCGGACTTACCGCCCCATTCCAAGGTTGGCGGGGCGGTAAGTCCCCAATCCCCATTTACCCTTCCCCATTCCCATTTTTGCCCCATAGGGCATAATGGGAGTGGGGAAGGCGTTAATTACGCCACCGTAAATTACGGTGGCGTAATTAACTCCATGGTCCCTTAGCGCCATGGATTTTAACACCTGCTAAAAGCAGGTGTTAAAAGCTCCATGGCGCTAAGGGGCCTCGTACTCAGGCGGTAAGGGTCGGCGCTGTTTACGCTGCCGTAAACCCCTTACCGCCTGGGTCGTAATGAGGCCCTTTGACTCATTTGAAGCTGCAATCAAAGCAAATTAAAGCAGTATAACAAATGGAATTTTCAGACAATACAAACAAATGTTGGACAATGAACACCAACAAGGGAAAGACATTGAAGCTCAACTTGACAAAAACACTCCTGAGGGCAGTCAGTCAACCTTCCCTTACAGAAAGCCAAGAACCACTAGGAGAACCACTCATTCTAAATGAAGCCGAAATAGCCATGACTTAGGTAGAAAATACCATGTAACAATATAAACAATCTGAGTAAGAATTGTCAGTGCTTGAATCAAAGCTAATTGATTAACAACTCACCATCTATCTAGAAGTCACTCACGAAATTCAACATTGTTTTAAACATGAAAATGAAACCTGTAGCTGTAAAAAATTATAAACCTCTCCTCCTGTATTTGATGAAGCTCGTTCTGGTAAAACATTCTTAATTAAAATAATCAGCACATTTTTACAAAACCTAAAAACAACAACCTTTTAGCTGTAGTAACATCCACCACAGGTTTAGCTGCCTACATTATAGGAGGAGTCACTCTGAACCGACTACTGCTCCTCCCCGTAGAACACCAAAATAAATTAGAATACTACAAATTATCAGCAGAAGCGGCTACTGAAGTATGAAGAATTCTAAAACAAATGAAAATGCACCTGATAGATGAAGTAAGCATGGCTTCCAACCTCCTGTTGGCTTTTATTAATCTCAGAATGCAATGAATCCTAAAAGACAACTACAAAGAACTGTTTGGAGGAAAACATGTGTTTTTGGAGACCTCCTACTGTTAACACCGGTGAAATGTCAACCTAATTTCAAAACATTAGGACACAAACAATACTGCAATACCCTTGGCAGCTTTGGAAATATAAA
This sequence comes from Ambystoma mexicanum, assembly GCF_040938575.1. Classification (NCBI taxonomy): domain Eukaryota; kingdom Metazoa; phylum Chordata; class Amphibia; order Caudata; family Ambystomatidae; genus Ambystoma; species Ambystoma mexicanum. Next base: position 1,371,584,707 of record NC_090930.1, read on the forward strand.
TCTCTGGCAACCTTTTCACTACAGAGAACTAACTCAAAACATGCATCAGCCTGCAGACCTCACCTGTGCTAACATTTTTAAAAGCATTAGAACTTGTCTGCTTACTAAATATGCAAAATCCATCTTAAATAGTAGACTAATTCATGAGCTATAAGGATGGACCATATCTGCTCCTGATGTCATGGAACAATGAACACAACAAAATCTAAAATGCATGCCCTAAATGTCAACCCTTGCAAGCTGTAGTCAATTCAATGAGAGACAATGATGAAAAATGAAATGCAACCCATACTGCATATCAGCTCCAAAGACAAACTAGAAGTGCATGGCATGACACTTTGTATGTGTCAACAAGCAACAGCATGCCAAAATAACTTAGAAAAATATATCTCCAACACAGCTGGATAGGAAAATATTATTCACTTTGTGGCTAAACTGCAAAGTAATTCTAAAACATAACATTTACGTACAAAAAGGTTTAGTAAATGGAGCAATTGGTACAGTTGTTTGTTTCCAAACATATCCACATGACAACAACATTCAGTTTGTAAACATCCACTTTGACAAACTTGCAGGAGATAAAATAATTGGTCAGACAATAGCACGTTTCCTTCTTTTCGAAGACATGTACATACGTAGAGAGCAATTTTCTCTATCTCTTACATATGCAGTCACTATTTACAAATCACAAGGTCTAACCCTAGATCAAGCATTGATTAACATTGGCATCACAGTCTTTAAAGAAGGTATGAGTTACAAAGCACTTACACGTCTATGTACACTCAATGGTCTATTCCTAGTTAACTTTGATGCAAACTAAGTCAATGCTAACATTCTTTGCATCCTTGAATACAACAGGCTATTTGGCACTATACACGCTCCATTTGGATATGTACCCTGTACTCAAAGAAAAAACTTTAAAAAGACAAGTAATCTTAGTCTTATCTCCATATCTTACTATTTATCCTGACAGGATGACTCGAATGAACTTTATTCACTTTTGATGGAAATTCTAATCAGATATTGCTGGGTTTTACCAACTACCAGATGCTGTAGGTTCTGTAAAAATGAAGATACCATTGAAATCACTAAACACTGGGTGTTAGATTGTCCTGAGCTGAGGTCTATTCACAAACTCTATCTAAATAAAATGATATGAGCTTCAACATTAGCGGACAGAGACGAACTCTGGAACATATACTTAGCAGGTCTGACTACAGCTGTTGTAATAGCTTTATATGGTTTTATTCGAGCACTTTGTTTGGATGAGACAAGTGGGATTTGAAAGCATTTGTCTGATACTTCTGGAAATCCTATATAAAAAAATAATTAAACTTAGACATCAAGATATGAAATGTAATGCTCAATCCTCAGTGGCCATTGTTGTATTTTATTAACTTGTGATTTTATAGAGTTTTGTAAATTATTGAATCTAGCTACTTTAATACTTTCTTGCTCTTTTCACTTTTTTCCTTTCTCTTTCTATATATACACTTTTTGTAATTTTTAAATGATGTAATGTACAAGTTTCTGTCTTATTGAAGGTTGAGTTTTACTCAACCGAAAAAAGGCAAGTTATACAAACAGAAGCTATAGCAGATTTCCCAAGAATACTGCTAAGAAACAATGACCAACTCGTTCTGCATCAAACAATACAACCACAAAACTTTCTAGTACAAAGTCAACTGCATGCCCATCACAAAAGAAAATGACAACTGTCTCTTCTCCAGAAAGATCTTCAGACCCACCAAACAATCCACAAATAGAACTCTCTGGTCCATTTAAATTCAGCAACACAACTAGAGTAAATTTTTATGCTAATGTGACAATGAATCTTCTCTTTCAATTGCCACCAATTGTTCACAACATTTACTTAAACGGCTCGGACCAGTTGTGTTTGCAAATGTTCGTCCTTCATATAAATGCCACAAATATTCCTGGCAACAATTACAGTGTCTCAGCTATAAGGCAAGAATTGGACTACTGTGCAGGAATGGTAACATTTACCATAAACACAAAGGAAGATCCACAAGAATTCCTAATGTACTTACTGCAAGTACTGGAAACCAAAAACATCCCAATGAATCAAATCTTCCAGGTTTCACAAGACCATCCCTAATGAACGATTTGTATATGTATCCATACCAAATTCTGAATCCATTCCATTTCACCAGCTTCTGTAAAATGCAAATCATGGCATATTATGCCTTTTTTGCAATTCAGACAATTGTTACAGCATACAAATATGTCATGGTAATAGCTTCTAAGGTATAATGCAGATGGTACCAAAAATAACTGTAAGCTTACAGTCTTCACACACAGCCAAGTATCTCTTGGAAAGAAAACCTTCACAACAGTAGGTATAGTATACCAGATTGGTGCCACAACCACTTCAGGGCACTACACTGCATATGTCAAAAAAATAAGTGGTTGATTTGAATGTAACGGTACCTCTGTTCGAAAACATAGGGCAAATTTAACAAACTTAATATGGGTTGAATATTCCTTCAACACAAATGTAGTCACTAACTGTAGCACAATTAACAGTTAGAATACGCCAACAGGTATCTGACTACATCCATTATACTACAATTTTACTTTTCCATGTCAATCTAGTTAGAATACACCAACAGGTATATAACTACTTGATAAATACCCTTCATTCCAAAACACTTCAAATATTCCATCTGTATTCTTTTACAACAAAGCATCTTCTAACCTCTAAGGTAATTGGAATACACCAACAGGTATCTAACTACTTCAAGTATTCACTTAATCACAACATACTCCAAACAAACATACTATCAGCCTTACACTCACATAACTGTAAACAGGGTTTTCCGATCCAGTACAGATTTTTTCTCCCAATGACCCAATGATTATTTAATAGCAAGACAACAGCAGTGTCTCAAACTCTAATGTTGTACCAAACATGTATGGTTTCTGGAGGACTAAAAAATTGTATATGTACAATTGTATACAACTACAGCTTTTAACCTATCCTGCTTAACAAATTGTACCGTTTTTTTTCCACAGAACAGAATATAAACCAGAGAATCCAGCTTCATAATGCTATAAAACTAAGTACCCATAGCAATTATAATCAAATACATATTCTATGAGCACTATCCTCAATTGTACAAAAATCATAAGGGCCATGCAGAGTTCAATTACATCATTCCTCCATATTACAAACACTTTGTACTCCCACTAGATTAACTATAATTACTATACAAATATTACTACTATGGTAAATCTGGCCATACGCCTACTACATTATCTATAATTACTATACACATATTACTACTGTGTGGTTGTGGCCAGTGGACATATTCTTGGGGCCATGGCCTGTGGCCATGCCCCAGAATCTGGCCACTGGCCTCAACCATCAAAAAACAATTAACTATATAACAAGTATGTACCATACACTGTCAACTAAGAAAACTCACCCTGACCCCTCTGCAATCGAAATGATGTCCGCAGACATCGAAATTGACCACGGACTCGGTTTTTCTACCTATAGAAACAGGTTAATAGCATCCCTGACCCTCCCCAACCCCTCTTTCCACAACCAAATAACCCAAAATGTGCTTTCCATACTTTTTCCCCAGTGTGCTGCTCGCCAGCACCGCCCACTGTCTGCGGATCCGACATGGCAGGTGTTTCCAAATATCTGACGTACCTCACACTTTTCACCTACCAATATGCTGGTGTGTCTAATGTCTGCAGACATCATGTTGCCCTCTTGGCCAATTGCAGGCCCGTCCATGGAGCAAACAGGCAGTGAGTCTGCTGACCGAACCCAGATATCACAATTTTTGTTTTACCTACTTTTTAGTCATTTAAAAAAACTACTGACAGATTTATACCAAATTTACAAAAGCACACTTTCGGGACCAAGCTTCCACTCCTGCCGAAAATTTGGTAAAAATCCATCCAGCGGTTTTTGCAAGGGATGTGAGCAACATTTTTTTTCCATTGCATCTGTGGGAAAACCAACCTATTTTTAAACCCCCTATAACTTTGCCCCCCTTAACAAACCCTCACCAAACTTTGCAGAATCAATCTGATGGTGCCAATTACTTGTTTTGCAAAGTTTTGTGAGGTTTCATCCAGGGAGGGCAAAGTTATAAGCTGCCCAAAAAGTGTTCTTCCTAAGGGTTGAGCAACTTAACCATAACTACAGAGCCGCTACCGCAGACCCTGAAATAAACAGTACCACTTGTGACTTAAATTTTAAAATATATAAACTGGAAAAGTAGGTAGGGACTTTTCATCAACATTCTTTTCACATGTAATGTCATCAGTGATGTCATCAATGAGGTTTGTGATGTCATCTTTGATGTCCTGGGTGTTAGTCTTAGCAATGCGCGTAGATGGTGCGAGTTATGGTTGCTTAGCTTACCATAATGGGGGAATGAGCAGTGTTTTTTGGTTTCACTGTGAAGTATAACATTCCTTTAACAAAGTTTTTTTACTGAATGTACATATATATATATGGCAGGGAACGAAAACAAAATGACTAAACATGTGATGTCATCAGTGATGTCATCAGTGACATTTGAGATGACATCTTTCATGGTCTGGGTGTTAGTGTTAGCAGTGCACAGGGGCGGTGGCAGGTTTGGGGGCTTAGGTAACCATAACTGTGGAATTTCAGGGGTTTTTTTTGGTTTTAATTTGAACCATAAAGGGGAGGTTGAAATTATTTTTTTAGTGAACTTCACAGGTTTTTGGTAGGGCAACTTAACCATAACGTCCCCTCAACAAAGATTTTTTTGTAGTGAATTTTACAGGTTTTTGGGAAGGAAACTTAACCATAACGTCCCCTTAACAAAGTTTTTTTTGTAGTGAATTTTACAGCTTTTTGGAAGGGGAACTTAATCATGACAGTGTATCAATGATGGTGTTGTGTGAAATATACACTGTGATGATGTGATTTTGGGAGATAAGTAGTATAGTCTACGTACTTGATATACATTTAACATAGAACATACAGAACCCCCTCCCTATTGATAATAGAAAGGGACGGACTGAGCGCCTGTTTGCGGACGGGGGCGGACAGGATCAACCTTACCCAAAGAGGCAGGGGGTATCTGAAAATGTACTATTTTCTTACACAAAAAGTGTACAACGTAGAAGAAGGACATAAAGATATTATAAGTAGTAATAAGTAAATATGGAAACCTGAAGATGTGAAAAGAAAAGGACACATTTAATAACCATGTAGAATGAAATGGATGGTACCATAAAAAAAGGATGCCTCCAAAGTAATCATTTCACAGAAACTTGGCAGCCTGGAACGACAGTGGACGGACGCAGTAGGACGAAGGGAGATTACATCAAAAGAGTGAGTGGAGGTCATTTTTTTGTGTGTGTGTGTTATTTTTGGTATGTGGTGCAGAAATAATAATTTCTTTCTGTTGTTTTGACTCTGAAATGGCTAGTACTTTGGAGTGGCTGGAGGAGTATTTTCCGTGTGGGGAAATGTCTGAAGACAGCGACAATAATGGTAGACATTGCTCTGCATATGCAAAATAATGACCAGTATTTTATAGGCATTTAACATATGTATATTTTTTTTGAACAGACCAGGAAAGAAAAGAAGAAAGGGCAACAAACGAGACAGAAGAAGATAGGATAAAAAGGATTGAGCAGAAATTGGACATATTGGACGAGAATTTTAAAAGTTTATGGGAGTTTGTGGAGGACTGTGTGAGAGGAAAAGTTTGTTACCATTGCCCCACCTGTACCTGCCCTGCTTCTCCATTCCGTAGTGAACCTCACCCAAACCTTCAAGAGCAAAATAGACATTTTGATGAAATATCCATCCCTTCTTCCCCTCACAAATCTTCTCCTCATAACCAGCCTCTGTTGAATCCTAATTCCCCCATATTTGTGTCAGTGTCCGCATCCCCCGCTATTTCTTTGGAGTGAAGTGTGTGTGTGTGTTTGGAATGTTTTTGTACAGTAGTTGTAGTGAAAGAGTGTGAGTAAATTTTTTTTTTTAAAAGACGTAAAATGTTCACGAACAGCGCGCCTGTTTGACCTATCCGTAAGGAATGGAATGTGGGTGCTGTAAAGGCAGTACACCTACCCTTAATAATGTCAAGTAAGATGGACTTGATGTTTGACCGCACCATCTGTTGAAGTTGTGCGTACATAAACAGAAAGGGGCATCCTATGGACATTATACCTCGCTGTGCCACTTGTAAACAAGATGAAACATGTTCGTAGAACACGCCAGATGTCCGGGATGGCTGTACATGAGCAAAATGGGAGTGTGTGAAGGATAGTATACCTGTCCGTATCGGGCGCAGCCAAAATGGAGCCGTCCGTAGAACAGGCACGGTGGCCGGCAAGTTCGCAGGCAAACAAAATGGAGTTGTCCTAAGGACACTGGAACTGTCCGTACATTGAACATACCATGTATGCACATGCGCAGTACAACCGTAAGTATAGCGAACATCGCGCCTGTCCCTAACTGTCCATCTCACTTGTGTCGCACTTTGAATTAGTTTGAAAACCTGAACACTGTCCGTAGGACACTTGCGCGCATGGGCAAGTTTGTTACTCTCCATTTTCTGTCCAGCGGACTCCCATTTCTGGCGCGGATGTGTTCAGGACGTCATCATGTGACCGCACCCACGCAGAGCGTGTGGACTAATTTGCGCAGTTTGTGTGCTTCCGCAACAGTCAAAAAAAAGAAGTTGTAGACACAAGGCAAAGTATTGTATAGTGTAAAAATATAATTTCACATATCCCAGACAATAGCTGACCTGAGGACTTGGTGTGTAAAATTTTTGTATCACTTTGCAGTGATGAAGACGGTCACGAGGCACACCCCTCCACCCCTACAAATGGCCACACCCCCGAGCGCATCTTTGCTGTCCTTCTAGCTATAGCAGATTGAGGTGTACTGCCTTTACTGCTGTAGTGACCAAAAGGAAACTAATCAGTATGGCTTCCATGGCTGCTGTTGGTTCATTAGCCTCTGCACCACCCCCAAACCTACCACCACCATCAGCTCCCCAAGAGCCTGCAGAGAAATATATGGGTGAGGATGTAGACAGTGAGGAAGAAGAGGAGGAAGAGAATGAAGTGGAGGAACTCGGTAGGAGCACTCGGCGGGAGGTGTGGGTGTGGCGGTTGTTTTCCGTTTATGGGAACGTACCAAAAGCATGTGCGAACCTGGTGAAGTGTAACCAGTGTGAGGTGGTGCTGAGTCGCGGGAGACTTGGTTCGTACCGCTTTGGTACGACAACCATGAAGCGACACCTCACTTCGTTCCACACTGCGGACATTCGCAAGGTGGTGCCATGTGAAGAGCGTAGTCGATTGAGTTCCTCCACAGCATCCTCCGTGTTTGATCCTCCCACCACAAGAGACACTCCTGTGGGGGAGCGCCTCCCTCCAGCTGCCACACAAGCCATTCGCAATGGTGATGACCCTTACCTTTCAAAGGTGACAATAGTGTGTAAGTATTGTGATGCCGTACTCTGCAGGGGGGAGAGATTTCGAAGTGCTTTTGAGGCTACGGTCACAGAGCACCAGAATATCTGCTCCTTACCTAAATAAAGCTCACCCTATATATTTCTCTGTTAACTTGCCCTTTCTTATCCCCGTGGCTGGTGTCCCTTCCTTACCCTCCTTTCGCCTCTTCTCCTAGTGTGTCGTGTGCTGTGAAGCAATAAACGTGAAAACAACAAAAAATACAGAAAAGGCTCTTTTCAGAGCCGCCTTTCTCAGTTTAAAGATAGAACTATGAAGTGACGGTCGTAGACCCCCGCGGAGTGGTGGAAAAGTTTGCGGACAGTCGTAGGGGAAAAAAGGGAGGGTGCAAGCAGAGCAAACACAATGAAGTGTACGCTGGGAGTAAGTGGTGGCTCTGAAAAGAGCCTTTCGGTAGTGTGTTGTGTGGGTCAAAAACTGTGTATTGGAGAAAATGGATTGTCAGATAGGTTAGTGTGAATTCAGAAGAGGTCGCAATGCATTTTGTACATTGCGAAGAAAAATCTGATTGCCAGCATATGCGAGGTGGACTCCATCTCTGCGGAAAACGAAAGAGCTGCAAAACAAAATGTTTTCATTGTGGAAGGAGGACATGCCAACATCTCTTAAAAAGGCACAAACAGCCTTATTCACATTGCATCTCGCTTTCTCCATTTGTGGACCAAAAGCAGAAGAACGCAGCCATATTTGTCTTTGTGCAGTACGGGAAAAAGGTATTTGACAATTTGGAAACATGTCCATGAGCTTCACAAGTCCTTCTTTCATTGCAAATTGCAAAGAAATTCCAAAGACATGACCTAAACTGTTTCCTCTGCAATGAATGATAAATATATCTGGAGGACGCCCTGTCAGTAAAGTAACACAGAGAGGTACCAAGTCCAGCCACCTCATGCCACGCACGCCATGCCAGTGCACTTTCACATGAGGAAATCCGAGATCTGCAGATAAACTGCAGCTTTCTGCATGCACCTTCAACCAATGTATCCATGAGTCTCCCAAAATCCAGATAATCTGTTTTCGAGCATGGAAAGCCATGGCTGTGTGGTCTCCTGTCAGGGAGAAGACGATCTTACTAAAGTGCGCTGTTCAGAACACACCTACTGAAATTTATGGAGCAATCCCTAGCTCCGCTCATTCTCATTTGCATGCATCTCCACCACTGAATCCCCGTAGGTGATATGCGCTGGCTGCAAAGTACCGCCATATTCGCGGACATGTATAGGATCAGTAGAGGAAAAAAACACAGAGACTCCACTTGTGCGCTCCAAATATCATTTATATTCAAAAAAGAGAAGGGAATTACTTCATTCCTTATTGTTACACTTCCTTCAATGATAGGTTTATGAAGGCTATGTTCATTGTGTTCAAAAAGATAAGTGAATTACTTAATTCCTTATTTTTGCACTTGTTTCATTTACAGATTCATGAAAGCTATGTTCAAGAGATGTATAGGCTTTGTTTACATACACTTCTGTTGTCGATAATATTGAAGAGGATGCATACAGTTCTGTTGTTGATTGTTTGGGCTGGCACCCTCTTTGAATTAGCACCCTCGACACGTGTTTCCCCATGCTTTGTTGTGCATGGTTCTTCAGGAGGGAAGTGCTTGTGTTTAAAAAAGACACTTAGGATTGCCAATAGTGCAATTGTGCTGAAGGGAAAAAAGATGGGGGGGGACAAGAGAAATAACCGTGTATTTAGATTGCCCTTGATACACTTTATATTAGAGGCTTTATGTTTGAAATACATATTGTCATTTACTTGTGCTTTACTTCCTTATCTGATTATGCTTGATTTTGGTCTTGAATGTTTACATCATCCGGTGTTGCTGCTTTAGCAGTGTACCGTGTGATCTCTGTAAAGTAACGAGACCGTTTAAGAGTCGGTGACCAGCCTTTAAGTAATACTACTTTGTATCAATCGTTCTAAATCTTAGTGCCTGCAAAGTTGTATTTGTCTGATTAGATAATATTTTATAGAGACTGTATTGTAAAATCTTTGCAAAATAATCAGGGGTTTACTATACTGGTAAGTTAAGTGGGTTAGTCTACATTAATTGGCCAAAGTGTACCTTCAGGCTTACCTGAAATGTAGTGTGCTTCGTTGTTCTTCCTTGATGGCTTTATTTTGGCGAGATGCATCGGATAGGATTGTCCGATGCATCTCCCAAAATTGCCGCAATAAGTAGCGCGTCAGGAGCATCGCAACGCAAAGTGATGATGTCACAACGCTCTGGACGCGTCGCAAGTAGCCCGGTTGCCATTTTGGATCGGGAAAAAGGCTAAACTGACATAATTCTTTTTTTTTTTGATAACACATTTTATTGTATTTTCGGTTTAACATCATAAAACATACATTCTTCTTATAAACATAAAACCTGTATGACCAGTGGAACAGTCCTTGGCCAGGCAAAAAGAAAACGTGAAAGTAAGGCAGAAAAAGAAGAAAAGAGGAAAGAGGAGAAAAGGGTCTTGTGGTGTCCGTTGTTTCTCACGCTACGTGCCAGATCAGAGTACTCTTGCACAATGCACATTGTGCCCTACCGTCCATTGTTCCGGTTGTTGCAGTCACTGGGCCTCCTCCCACTTGTTCCATATCTTATCTACTTTCTTCGGGCATCCCCTGGCCGCATATACTCTCCTTTCCATCGCAATGCATATGTTGACGTCCGTCACCCATTGTTCGTACTGTGGCGTAGTTTCCGAACCCCATAATTGTGCAATGTTCCTTTTAATAATTGCCGAGGCCGTCGATAAAAGCAGTTTCTCATATTTAGATGCCTCTCCCTTTTCCTCTATCCCGAGCAGGAGTAGCTTTGGGTCTCTGTGTATTGTTCTCCCCAGTACCCGTGAGAGTTCATTGCAGCATTTTTGCCAGTACTGTCTTATATGGGTGCAGTCCCATAGTGTGTGAAAAAAGGTTCCCTCTTCCCTCTTGCATCGGAGACACTGTGGGCCGGATGTCTTCCCCCAACGATATAATGCCACCCTGGGGTAGTAAATTCTATGCAGAATTTTCAGTTGTACAAGTCTAAGGGCCTCATTACGACCCAGGCGGTAAGTTACCGCCTGGGCCGTGACTTTACCACCATGGCGTAAACTACGTTTACGCCATGGTGGTTGGCGGACTTACCGCCCCATTCCGACCTTGGCGGGGCGGTAAGTCCCCAATCCCCATTTACCCTTCCCCATTCCCATTTTTGCCCCATAGGGCATAATGGGAGTGGGGAAGGCGTTAATTACGCCACCGTAAATTACGGTGGCGTAATTAACTCCATGGTCCCTTAGCTCCATGGATTTTAACACCTGCTAAAAGCAGGTGTTAAGTCCGCCATGGCGCTAAGGGACCTCGTACTCAGGCGGTAAGGGTCGGCGCTGTTTACGGCGCCGTAAACCCCTTACCGCCTGAGTTGTAATGAGGGCCTAAGTCTGGCCGAAATGGCCACCTCCCGGGGGTACATGAGGGCCCCCGCCCAGGCTTCTGGCTGTATGAGTCCTAGGTCCCTTTCCCATTTGCCCCTTAGGCTGTTTAGTTCAGTGGTGGCAAAGGAAGTGATGGCAGTATACATGGTGGACGTTACTTTGGCCTCTATGCTTGCCTCCACTATGTTTCTTTCGAGGGGAGTGCTTTCGGCCATGTCTTTAAGTGCCGGGAGATGGGCTTGTAGGGCATGTTGCATCTGTGTATATTGGAACCGTTCAGTGTCTGGGAGGTGGAACCTGGACTCTAGGGTTTCGAAGGACACCAATTTACCCCCTTCTACGATATCACCCACCGTACTGATATCACACTGTAACCATGTACGCCATCTCAGCAGTTTGTTTACCTCGGGTAAGTTTCTGTTGTTCCACAGGGGCTGTAGTGGAGTGATCCTCCCCTCCCATCCCAGGAACTTGTGCGTGTCTGTCCATACTCGGGCGATGTGTGAGAGCATTGTTTGTGGAGCTGAGTTACGAGACGCTTTGTAAAGGAGTTCAGTTTGTGGTCTAGCGCGTTCACTGGCCCTCCCCAGGCAACGTAGTGTCCCCGTGCAGCAAGTCGTTGACCACTGCCATTTGACTAGCCCAGTAGTAGGACTGTAGGCGGGGGAGCCCTATCATTCCCTCCCAGACGGAGCATTGTAGAGTACCCAGCGCAATACGTGGATGTCCGTTGTTCCACAGGAGCTTCCTCAGTGTATTATCTATCTTTTTAAATTCCTCTGCCAGGACGTGTAGTGGGGCATTTTGTAGAATGTATAGGAAGCGTGGGAGAGCCATCATTTTAAACAATGCTGCTCTTCCCAGTAGGGTCAGTGGGAGGGAGACCCAGTGCCTAGCATCTTCTATGAACCTGGTCGTTATCGGGTGAAGATTATTGGCCACGTACCTGCTCAGGTCGTTAGTAATTTGTATGCCAAGGTATTTAAACTGTTCGGTTTCTAGGCGGAAGGGACAGTTAGCTGGTGGAGTAAAAGTAGTGGTGCCTATTGGGAATAGTATTGATTTGGGCCAGTTTACTCTTAGCCCGCTGAAAGTACCGTAGTTGTCTAGTATGGCTACGATCGTGGAGCAGGCCAGGTGTGGGTCTTTTAAGTAGAGAAGCAAGTCATCCGCTTATAGGGAGACCCTATCCTCCCGCCCATCTTCCCACTGGATACCACACCAAGCCGGTGACGTTCTCAATGCCTCAGCTAGCGGTTCCACAGCCAGGGCAAATATCATGGCGGATAATGGGCATCCCTGTCTAGTTCCCTTCCCGAGCTTAAAGGTGTGCGATGGCCACCCATTCACTCTCATTTGCGCCTCGGGGGATTCATATAGGAGTTGCACCCAGCTCAGAAACTGGGGACCAAACCCCATCAGGCCCATTATTTCCCAAATTGCCTCCCAGTACACCGAGTCGAAAGCTTTTTCGAAGTCAATCGCTAGTACAGCCAGGGGGCCTCGGGTGGAGTACGGGTTCTCTATTACAGTGTGTAGCCTGTGAATGTTCATGCAGGTCGACCGTTTCGGCATGAAACCGCACTGGTCAGGATGAATTAGTGTTGTGATGACCTTTTGTAATCGGTTGGCCAGTACTTTCGCTAGTATTTTGGTCTCACTATTGATGAGTGAGATTGGTCGGTATGAGCTACAGAGGTCCGGCAGTTTGTCTGCTTTGGGAATCACTATCACTGTGGCCTTCCGGAGGTCTGCCGGTAGGCGTCCTCTCTCCTTGCACTGTAGGAACATTTGCAGTAGTTGGGGGGCAATCACATTTGTTCTGAGTTTGCGCCACAACTCAATCGGGAAGCCATTTGGCCCTGGTGTCTTTCCCGTCTGGAGTTCTGACATGGCCGCTATCAGTTCCTCCTCTGTGATATCTTCCTCAAGTAGAGCTTGCTGCTCAGCGCTTAGAGTGGGCAGGGCTATGTCATCTAGCACCGATCTATTGATGGGCGATGTGGGTGACCTGTAAAGTTCCGTATAGTAAGCCGCGAAGCCCTCAGCTATATCGCGGTCGGTCCGTAAGGGTTCAGCTCCTTCTGATCTTAGCGCCCTGACCTGTCCGCTGCCTGTCTCACGTTTCTCTATCCATGCCAGCATTTTGCCGGCTTTATCGCCGGTCTCATATATTCTCGCTCTCGTCGTCATGTGTGCCTGCCTAGCGTTATCTAGCGCAATATTCTGTAAACGTTTTTGAGCAAGTGTTAGTGCTCGATTTGTTTCTGGCTGATCTAGTGCTAGGTGGTTAAGTTCGGCCTGGGTCACTTGTGCTTCGGCTTCCACCAATTTCTGTTGGTGTTTCTTTCGGTGTGTAGCGGACCATGCTAAGATCTCACCCCTCAGCACTGGTTTAAGTGCCTCCCACAGGGTCTCCGGATCATCTACTGATCCTGTGTTTAACTCAAAATAGGTTTTTGTCGTTCGTTGTATTTGCTCCAGAAAATCTGGGAAGCCCAAGTAATAGTTGTATAAGCGCCAGGAGGGGGGCGGACATCGCCTAGCCATGTTAAGCTCAATTAGCAGGGGGGAGTGATCTGATATGCCGCGTGGCAGCAGAGTTGCCTTTGTGGCCCTGTGAGCCTCTGGCCCGGGCAGAAAGAAGTAGTCTAATCGCGATAATGAGGCGTGTGCCCCTGAGTGGAAGGAGTATTCCCTTGCGTCTGGGTGCAGGTCGCGCCACACGTCCTGCAGTCCCATGGCTGTGGTAAAGGCCGCTAATTTGGTGCGAACAGTGGGATTTCTTCCTCTCAAGTGTGAGCGGTCCATCCCCACCTCCATGACTTCGTTGAAGTCACCCCCAATTACTAGTAGGTCTGAGTTATCTCCCGAGATCAGAGGTGTAATGTCCTGTAGTAGGGTGGTGAGCAGTGTCGGTGGCGAGTAGACCCTGAGTAAAGCTATCGTCTGGTTCCATAGTGTTCCAGTAATAAGTGTGTACCTGCCGCCGGTATCTTGAGTCACCCGTGTCATGGTCAGGGGTAATCGTTTATGTATTAAGATAAGCACCCCACGGGAGCCCGTGGTGAACCCAGCATTATTGCAATTCTATGTCTGGTGTGTGGCGATTTAGGAGTTGTGTGATAAGTCGTCTCTTGATTCCTGCTCCCATCCCATTAACATTCCAGGTTAGGAGTCGTAGGGTCCTGGCATCAGTGTTAATGGAGGCCATCTGGTAAAGAGTGCAGGTTGATCACCGGCTGATAGCACCATGTGCACATGCCATTTGCGGATAGTATTGTGGCATAGCGTTCTAGGTTTGAGCTTTGGACCCTTTTCTGAACAAAACCGTAATTAAACAAACTTCCCATCCCCCACCCTATACTCCTTCTAACTCGAAGCATCTGTCGCCCGAACATTCAACGAAACAAACCTCAGCTAACCGTGGCTGAGTGCGCCCGCTAACAAATGAACAAATAAACTATTTGGAGTTGTGTAGGCTGTGGTCGCACCAGAGGAAAGGGGGGGGCTCTCCCATCTGGGCTGGCCGCTTAGCTGTGTGTCTCCTCGCGGCTAGTCCATAAATGTGGTCAGTATAAGGTTCTTGTACAGTACCTTAGGCCCCGCACGGTCAGGTCTCGAGAGTTTCTGTTTGCATCTTTTCTGGGAGTCGGTGCTGTTATCCCTGCAGTTGTGGTGCGATTCCCGGTGCAGGCGGTTGTAGGTCTGGCGGCTCAGGACCCGGTCGGGCGCGGGGTGCTCTGTTTCTCTGTCCGTTGCCCCTCGCTGCCTGCCAGTCTCCCTCGATGTGTTGTTCCGCCCATCTCCTCGCCTCTCCGGGGTCGGTGAAGTGGACTGTTGTGCCTCGATGGTAGATTTTAAGTTGGGCAGGGAACATCAGGCCATATTTCACTTTGAGGGCTTGTAGTTGTTTTTTTAATGGGTCAAACGATTGTCTAGCCTTTTGCACTTCCCTGGTGTAATCTGGGAAGAATGCTATTTTGGATCCGTTATAGGTGAGGGTGCCTTTCGCCCTTGCGGACTGGATCAGCGCATCACGATCACGATAGTTCAAAAGTTTGGCGATCACTGTGCGAGGCGGGGCGCCCGGAATTGGACGACGCGTCGGCACTCCGTGGGCTCGTTCAATGGAAAAGAAATTGGAGAACATATTGTCTTCAAACATGTCTGTAAGCCACTGTTCCAGAAACAGCTCCATATGTGGGCCTTCCGCTTTTTCCGGCAGCCCCAGGATCCTTACGTTATTTCGCCTGGATCTGCCCTCACTCTCATCCACCCGCTCCTCCATGGTTTTCAATCGTGTTGTAACTCTAGCCAGCTGCTGTTCTATGTTCCTTATTCCATCCTCCGCACCCGAAATACGTTGTTCTGCCTCGCCGGTGCGCGATGTCAGCTTCTGGAGGTCGTGTCGCAGGAGGGAAACGTCCATGCTGATGCCGTCCATTTTCTGCTCCTTGGAAGCGCGCGAGTCGGCTATGCCCGCCTTGATGTCCTTTAGGGAGATCGTGCCCTCTGTTTCCGCCATGGCGTCCGTTTGGTCATGCTCTTGTTCTGGCTGGCCGTTAGTTGTTGGCGTAGTAAATTGATCGATCCTGCTCTGGGATATCAATCTTCTGGATTTGTCTTTGCCCATGCCGAATGCCGATATGTATTGCAGTCCAGACTGCTGTAAAGGGGTGGCGGTAACACTTTCCACCAGTCTCGACACCGGGGTAGTCCTCTATGCTCCACTCGGCGGGGCCATTTCTCCTCGTTTGCCGCGGTGTGTGGCGGGCAACCAGTTCACCTCCTCAACCAGTTCTCGGGCTCCTCTCCACTGACCCTGGCCCTGTCGTGCCGCTCGGGGCGTGCGGTAAGTTTCTCGCCCTCGCCGTCCAGAGCCGCCCAGCAGATTGTTGTTATATGTAGCGTATAGGGCGTTTTGCTGTGCGGTTTGTGGTGGATAGTCGCGGTACTCCCTCAGAGCGCCTTCCCGCTGTTCCGCGTCGCTCCGGTGAGGGTGGCCATTTTGATCTTGCGATGCCGCACGCGCGGCGCCACCTTTCCGCCGCTCCGAACTCGCTCAAAGTGATGCGTTTCGGCCTGGAACTTTCCCTGCGTGTGCCAGGGGCACTTGCCTTCAGGAGGGTATGTTTTTTGGAAGGATTTGCCACTCGTAGCAGGCTATATATTCAGGCTGTTTGCTGCGGCCGTCGGAGCGCCAGGAGCTCACGTCCTCATCGTTCCGTTGCTGGCCACGCCCCCTAAACTGACATAATTTGGAGAATTCACTGCGTTTCCATAGTGACAGAATTCTATGGGACGTTGGTCTATAGTTTTCCTGATCCATGTCAATGCTTGTGCATTGTAACTTGTGGCATTAGTGGAGGGACCATGGTAATGTGTTGGTTGACGAATTCGGTTAAAGAATTGACGTCTAATGATAAAAGTTTTACAAATCCTTGTGCCAGGTCAATGTTATATAGGTCTAGATGCACATTAACATTCACATTTGTTAATCAAAAAATAGATCAATATTCTCATTTGTAGGTCAGACTGTACATAGATATTCGTTTGTGTCCCATATCTTCTGATATAGTTTTTGTAATTCCTAATACCAAATCTGAGATGCACATGAACATTCTTTTTTATAAATCATAATATACATTCCTGTTTGTCTATTGATAGAAGGTTCTTGATTTTTTCGTTGGGTCTACATAAAATGGCCCATTTATGTGTCAAATTTTAGGCCATTGTTGCAGCAGTCTAGGACGCATATCCATTTTGCTTCGTGTTGTCGGAGTTTTTTCTCCCTGTTTCCTCCTCTGTGGCTGATACTCACTTGTTCAATGCCTAAAAATCTTAGCTCATTTGTGTCACTTTTTGGGTGTTCCAGTGCAAAATGTTTCCCTAGTGGGTACCTTGTATCTTTGTTTCTGATGGCACATAGATGTTCTGAAATTCGGATTTTTAGAGGCCTTACTGTGCTGCCTATGTAGAACTTTAGGCATATGCACGTTATTGCATATACAATATAGTTTGTATTGCAATTCATGAAGTCCATGATTTTATGTATTTTGACATTTGGTAAGTTGATTTCTTTTTTGTTATTATCCGCACATTTGCAGTAGTTACATTGGCCACACTTAATAAATCCCTTAAGTTTGTCTAGTGACCATAATTGTGTTTTCCCTTTAGGTAGACCTCCTTGTATGAAATGTGATGGGCATAAGATTTGTTTTAGGTTCCTGCCTTTCCGGTAAGTGATCATAGGGTGATCCTCAATTAATTTCTCGAGGTCGGTATCTAGTGTGAGTATGTTCCAGTGTTTGCATAGGATCTTCCTCAGGATATTGTTGTCTGTACTGTAGGTAGTTACAAATCTTATTGTGTTCACTCGTTTTTCTGTTCGTCCATGTTTGTTCTGAAGAAGGTCTTTTCGATCACATTGTTTTGCTTTGGCTTCAGCTTGTTTCAATTGCTTGTGCTTATATCCTCTTTTTAGAAATTTAGTAGTTGCTGTCTCCATATGTTTGTTCATTTCTTTGTCTTGAGAGCAGTTACGTTTTATTCTGATGAATTCTCTGTATGGTATATTTTTGATTGTGTGTGGTGGATGGTTGCTGAGGGCATGAAGAATGCTGTTTCCTGCAGTTGGTTTTGTGTAGTGTTGTTTGTATTTTTTGATTTTCAATATAAAGTTCCAAGTCAAGGAAATGGATATGGTTATTGCTTTCTTCCATTGTAAGTTTTAAATTGTAATTGTTATTGTTGAGATATTTGTGATAGTCTAGCAGGGTTGCTTGTTTTCCATTCCATATTACCAGAATATCAATGATGTACCTGCCCCAAAATACAATGAATGTTGTTGTCTTCGGTAAAAGCTTTGTGAATCCAAGCATGTTTGATCTCAAAACTGCCCATGTATAAATTTGCGTAAGTTGGTGCGAATTTCGCTCCCATGGCGCTTCCCTGACATTGCTTATAGATGGTGTTGTTGAACATGAAAATATTGTTATGTAGCACGAAATTCAACATTTCCAGTAGCATCTTATTCTGTTCCAGATATGAGATGGATCTTGCTTTTAGGAAGTATTCCATTGTTTCCATACCTTTCAAGTGTAATATACTGGTGTATAGCGACGTTACATCAAAGGTGACTAGTCTGTAGTTGTCGTCCCAATTTATGTGTTCCAACTGTTGTATGATGTGTTTTGTGTCCTGTACGTAAGATGCTAGATTTGCTGCCAAGGGTTGTAGAAAGCGATCAATATATGCAGAGATGGGTTCTGTGATTGCTCCAATGCCATTGATTATTGGTCTACTGGAGGGTATTGTGGTATAGTTTTAAGTGGATTTTTGGTAAAAAGTAGATTGTGGCAAGGACTGGGTGTTTGCACTTCAAAAAGTCGAATTCTTCTTCTGAGAGAAGGCCATTCTCATACCAATCAGTACTTATCTGATTCCATTCCGCCATTATTGTTGGTAAAGGGTTGTCTTTGAGTTTTGTATAGCAGGTTGGATCGTTAAGATGTTTTGCTGCCATTGTGACATAGTCTTGAGTGTTTAGAAGAACAATTTTTCCTCCTTTGTCAGCTTCTTTGATTGTTATATTATCGTTTTTACTTAGATCCAAGATTGCGGTTCTTTCTTTTTTGGTGAGGTTGTTGTACTTCCTACTGTCTTGATGGTTCTGAGTATAAACTTTTCTTAGATCCTTTTCCACGGCTAGTGTAAAGATGTCGACTACATTCTCCATGATAGTATGAGGAGTAAAGGAGGATTTAAGTTTAAGATATGACGATACTGTTTGTCCTGTGTCAATGTCAAGGTCTGTAAGTAATGATTCCAAGGTATGGCTTTCTTCTGTATCACCAATGTTGAGTAGATTTGCTTTATGTTCAGTATCTTGTACCGTGAGTTCTGATATTGGGGCTTTCAGTTCTTTTTCCTTTTTGCTTTTTTGGCAGGTGGCAAAGAATTTTTTTAATTTCAGTAGTCCACAGAATTTATGGAGATCCCCACGTTTGTTTGAAAATAGTCCAGGCTGTTGGTTGGACTGAAGGACAACCCTTTGTTTAAAGCTGTGTTCAATTCTTCTGGGATTCTCATGTCTGAAAGATTAAGAACTAGGTTTTCTTCTGGTTTGAGTTTTTGGATCTTGTCCACATTCCTTTTGGATTGTCTTTTGTTTGTTCTGTTCTTGCCCCTCCTGCCCCCCCCTGTACAGGATCAGAACGTGACGACGGTACATTAAAGTGTTATTCCCCTTTTTCCCTTTCAAGGTGGGCTCTGAAAAGAGCAATTTTTTAAAGTTTTTGCCCAGATACCGTACAGACATCTGTTATTTTATTTATTTTTTTATTTTTTGTCCTTGCTTTACTCCTACAACCATTACAGAACCTTCTCTAAAGCAAGCCTTACGTTCCAAAAGAACATCGCATTTCCCAAAGAAGATAGCGCAACACCATCTGCTTCAAAATAATCTGCATTGCTTGAAGCAATGTTATCGTGGCTGCAGAAAAACATCGTAACATGAATGCATGCATGCCGCGTTTGATGATACACCTCCCAATATTTTGATCTGGACAGAAAACAGAATTGTTGTCCCATTTTACTCTAGGGAGTAAAGAAGAAAAAATTACTTTCGTTGTTGGGAAGATGATCATGAGTGCTTCAACCAACTGTGCCAAATCTGCCAACAAAGTACGTGAACTCACGTATCCCAAATGGGAAACACTGTAGTGCAAAATTACCACATGAGGAGTGGTCATTGTACGCATATCTCTGAAAACTTGCAGAATTGCCGCAGCATTGGCATCAGTGTCAGCTCTCCACACCACCTCCACTCCTCTCACATCGAAATGGTTTGCCACATGCCTACTCTCGGCATAGTGTTGTAAGCTGTGCACAAAAATGTCTCCAAGCACCAAAACCCTGACCCTCTCCACCTCTACCATCTTCAGTGTACTCACCGTCTTTCGACACAAAAGAGTAATATGAACATCTGATTGGCTGATGCCTACATTCCCCTTTCCATGCAGGATTTGCTGTAGAAACCGGTATGTTACACGCCCTACCTGCGGACAAGCGTTGCCTACGTGCGGCACGTAACTCTTACCCAGTCCTTCCACCCTTTCCACAGCGGTAGCAAGTCGAGTCCCTCATTGGACACAACTAAGCAGTCACACAACCATCCACCAATCACATTGAACATCGCTAATTCTAACTCCGTCATCAACATTGTGCACTTCAAAATGACTGTCGATGATTCTGAATGGAAGTCGCATATCATTGCAAAGCACCTACTTCACAAGCTACTGTGCAAGTATTGCGAATTTCTACGTACTGCTCCATGCATGCGCACATGCATGAGTATAGAATAAAGGTATGTATATTGTAATCAGAGAACATGTGCAACCCTTATGATTTAATTTAGACAAATTAATGCCGCTAAATGTGCATAGGCAATACATACCAACGCTCCCCCTTTTAAGTGCAAGATGTCCGAATTATCATTGACAAACCGCACAACTGCTTACTGTCTTCCGCATAACCTATACATACGTTGCAAGCATGCCTATTTAGGGCGGAACTCAATTTGAGTTGTGTACTGTGTACGGCCTACAGTAATGCTACGTGCAATGTAACCGTATGAGATAGGTAAGCGCTCTCGATTGCTCTGGTGACATCTCCCTCTGAGGATCTCCCGATTTCTCAGCATTGTGCTTTTAATTTGCAAGTAGAATATTTTCCCCCATCTACTACTGTGCCCTATCGCTTACAAAACTCTCTCCTATACATAGTACACCATGTAAAAAACAAGGCATTTCCATAAACTTAAAATTGTTAGCTATTTTGAAGGACTTTCAAGTACCATATTGCAAATACCATGCAAAGACTGCACAGAGTGAAGTGAAATGCACACATGCACTGGATTGAAATATGAAAGTAGAATGCTGTGACGAAAGAAGCACAATTAATGTGCGCAGTATCATCAGTGCTATAAACACACAAAGTAATTGGTATTGTTTTTTTGCACCGTAGTGAAGATTACTCTCCTGAGAATCAACAGCATCTACACTGCAGACGACATATCCGAAGAAACCTGGTTATTTTGAAAAAAAAAGCAAGTACAGTACTACTTTTATATTGTAACTACTCCTCAAAGAGGCTGTGTGGGTTATTTCTGTAATTTGGGTGCCAAAGCAAACATTGATTTCTAAACCATTCTACCTACAAATATCCATTTATTGAACAAAGAATAACAGGCAGAATGGCTCACAAATCCCTGTGTGTTTGGAACTCAAATAACATACGTAATCCTTAGAAGGTTAGATTTAAAAAATAAGTTGCTGTTGCAAGTTTATGGCATTTCGTTTATTAATAATGGTTCTCGTCACAAGTAGGCCACTTTGCACTCTCATCTGAAGCACATTGTAGTAGCATACAAACTGTAAAGTAACCTTACCAAATCATTGCAAGAGTCCAATGCACATTGACACACCATGACAAAGAGCTTCCCCATCAGACTCATGCACACATGCACAAAGCACACATACATTGGACAAGAGACCAAAGTATACCTTTTTTTTTAACAGACACCAAAGAATGCCTACCAAAAAGCATCTCTGTAGAAAGGAACGCAAAAGTAGAGCAAATAAAAATAAAAGTGCCCAACGTAAGCATCCACCTGTTGTACAGTTTGTAGAGAATGTTGGAACAAACCAGCTAATGCAGTTGGATAGCAAAACAAAGGAAGTCTCAACTACCGAAACTTTACCTCCTCCATCAAAATATGTGACAAAACACAAAAATGTTGTCAAAAGAACGACTACCAGTATAGCTAACAATGCTCCTAATAATCCAGATAGTGTAACAAGAAAGCATAGTAAAAAATGTATTTTATCAAAATTGTTTCATCACAGAGTCCTTCAGATTCTACTAAGAAGAGGACTGAAATCATCCTCACCCCTTAAAATCTACCGTTGAAAGTTAATCCTACAAGCTCTCGTGGACAGTGCAATCCTTCTCAAAAGGAAGTTGTTTATGTTAGTGTTAAATAGAATGAAAGCACTAACAAAACTAAGTACTAAACTACAAAAGAAGCTCAGCAATAAACGGAATGTGAACAAAAATAATTTCTTACATGTTTGTGGTAGTGAATGGAGTCAGACAACCACAGAACCATATTTTAATGAAGAAGCATACAAACAAAATCAAACAAACACAATTGCCATCCATAGCAGTGGACGAGGGCATGAGAAAATCAATACTACCATCATGGAACAAGAAACACTGCTTACAAATGTATTCCCTGAAAAGTCAGAATTACCTCTCGATTCAGCAGAACCACACTCTCCAGTATACAAATGGCAGTGCACATCAATGTGTACCATTCCAAACAAAGCGTTCAAATCTTTACGTCAGTTCCTCAATGAATATGTAAAAGGGAAAGACAAAAGTAAAATGAAAGTGCTGCAAAATATGGATATTTGTCCATTGCGGAAATACACAGGACTAAAAGGACATTCATTAGCCTGCATTTCTGGGCCTATTTGCAAAAGCACCTTCCATGATATCAAAAGGATATCAATACATCATTCCAATGTAAGAAATCTAGTGTATAAAATATACTATGCAAAAAGTCCAGCTTCAGAATTAGGCAACTTAAATACCACTCTTCTGCATGGTACACCCAAATACTTACAAGAAGAAATTGACCGTATTCAGAGAAAGTATTTTGGAACTCAGAGCCACTTACAAAATGTAACAGTTTTAGAACATAGTAGCAACAATTCTGCACATAGGAACCTTCTATTACACACATACAGAAAAGAAATAGTAAAATTTAAAAGGTCATCGGCTGAAGTACCAAACCATGTGTGTGTGTGTTGCAGCAGAATGTTTTACAAAAGGAACACAAAAAATGTGGACATAGCATACAAAATAGAAGACAATGAAGATTCTAAATGGTTTGAATTAGCTCTCTACCTTTTAGCAGAAAACAAATATGAACTAAACTGAATGCCTAATATGTTGCAGTTACTGTAGTAAAGAATTAGACAACAACCACACTACTTCACAGGCTCTTACAAATAATTTGGAATTTTTTCGATTACCAAAAATCCTGCAACAGCTCAATTTGTATGAGAGCATAATAATTCAAACAATTCACCCATTTCAAGCAACTATACGCTTTCATCCAAAAACAGCAAAATTACCTTCCTCTGAATTGGTGAAAGGCATTCGTGGCAAAGTAGTTTATTTGCAATTAGATCTAACATAAAATGTACACACTCTAGGAGTGGAACGTTCAATAGAGCATTCTTTAATAGTCTTGGTAAATGGAGTACCAACAAAGGACAAAAAAATTGGGCAACAATTAGTGGACTTACACAAAGTAAGACAAGCATTGCAATATCTAAAAGACAATAATGAGTACTACAAGGAAATAAATATTGATGAAAGCTTAAGGGAAACAACTGAAATAATTCAAGAGCCATCAGAAACTGGACAATTCGAACTTCTGGATCCTGCTACAGTGTCCACTCTTTTGGACCATTACACAATTCATCCATTGCATTCCAATGAAATCAAACATGATGCATGTCAAGGGTATCGTGAATCTCCTCTTGATCCTGTAGGATCTCGGCCTCCCTTACTTCCCTTTCCTCCTCACCTCGTATTCCCCGGCGTAGATTCAGGGTCCGGTTCTCCTTAGGCTTGGCCTTCCCTTTTTTTGTAGATGAGAACGGCCGAAGGAGGCCGCCACCGTGACACCCCAAGGGTGATCGGTGGTGACCCTCCGCGGCCGCGGAGTGAGGGGAAAAAGCCAGAGGCTGAAAAAACCCCAGAGGTCTGTAGAAGATGCGTCGGTAGTAGGAAGCACTTGACACTTGCAGGGCTGAGTAAACTGCTGGAGAAGGCACACTCCTTTCCAAAATTTGACAAACAGGTCTCCAAGGAGGAAACGCTGAGACCGGTAGGAATTCGGAAGTCCAAAGTGTCAGCAACAAGGTAAGCGGGCTAGGCAAGGCAAACCCGTAGTGTATTCCTGGGGGCTGTACACAGAAGGAGCCGATAACAAGAGAGGGCGAGTGGAGGAAGGTAAGTAAGAAAGGTGGAAGGGTAGACAAGGCGGAAAAGGCAATAATAGTAAACAAAGGCGGGCGGAAGGGGAGGTAAGGAACACGGGAAAGAAGCAATAGGAGGACGTAGTAAAGGTGGTAGGACGGGAAGGGAATGGAGAACGGGAGCGAGGAAAGGGGGAGAGGGAGGAAACCAGAATCGGAGCGAGCTCCGGAAGGTAACTGTAACAAACAATACGGTAGCAGGGACACTAGCACGGAGAAAACAAGCAGCAGCCAAAACTGGAGCGTTGCAACGCACCCGAACACAGGAAGGGGCGGGCTATATCCTGTGTCGGGATACGTTGCAGAAAAGACTAGACCGCTGCACTGGGTAGAGGAAGCGTGATCGGAACACCCGTACGCCGCTTCCACCTATTCCAGAGCTTCCAGGCTCCCCGAGCCGTGACTGTATGCCCCCTCCTAAGGTCCACCCCTCCTGGCTTGCCAGGGTGACTACGATGGTATTTGCGTAGCAAGAGGGGCGAGTCCAGATGTCCTTTAGGTTCCCAGGAGTCTTCTGATCGTGGGTATCCTTTCCAGTGGACCAGATACTCTAGACGACCCTTATGGTAACGTGAATCGCATATCTGAGAGACTTCGAAGATGTCGGTCTTTGGACCTTTTGGCACAGGAGCGGCAGTCTTCCTACGAGACCATTTGTCCTCATGAAAGTCTTTAAGCTGAGAAGAGTGAAAAACGGGATGTATACGTTGTAATTGAGAGGGTAATTGCAAGCGGAAGGCCACTGGATTAATTTTCTGGGTTATCTTATAGGGCCCTATGTATCTGGGAGACAACTTGGAAGGGCGCACCCACCTTGGTAAATACTTGGTCGATAGCAGGACCTTGGAATCCACGTTCCATTCAGGAACTGATCTCCGATGTTTGTTCGCCTGGTAACGGTGTCTGTTTTGAGCTTCTTGGAGCCCTAGTTTGGCCTTACGATGAGCTTCTTGGAGGCTTTCCGCAATAGATTCTACAGAAGGGACTGTGGATTCAATGCCGGTCAAAGGATATAAGGCACGGGGATGGTAACCGTAGGTGCAGTAAAAGGGACTCATACCGAGGGCTGAATGACAAGAGTTGTTGTACGAGAATTCGGCCGTCGGCAACAGTTGAACCCAGTTATCTTGGCGTTGATTGACGAAACACCTTAGGTATTGCTCAAGTGTACCATTTAGACGTTCAGTCTGGCCGTTCGATTGGGGATGGTACCCGGATGTTAAAGCCCTCTCGATGCCTAGTCTTTCGCAGAGAGAGGACCAAAATCGGGAAGTATACTGGCTGCCACGATCAGAGATGATCTTAGTAGGAATCCCGTGCAGTTTGAAGATTTCTCTTAGGAACACCTCGGCCATACTTGACGCGGTTGGTATGCCTGGTAAGGGGGAAAAATGGGCCATTTTGGTGAATGAGTCAACGACAACCATGATACAGGTACAACCACTGGATTCAGGTAACTCTACGATGAAATCGGTAGAGACAGTGGTCCATGGACCGGTAGGGATAGAATCCGGTTCAAGCAGACCTAAAGGTCTTTGAGTGGAGGCTTTATTGCGGAGGCAGGTAATACATGACTGGACGTATAACCTGGCTTCTTCCCTTATTCGAGGCCAGAAGAAATAGCGTAATAGGAGTTCCTGAGTGTTATAGATGCCACGATGACCTGCCACCTTGGCGTCGTGGCACCAGGATAGAGCCTTTTCCCGGAGAGAAGGGGTTGGTAGATACAATCTCTTGTCCACAATGTATAGACCGTCTTGGATAACATAATCCATTTTCTTCTTTAGACCGGTCTCGGCCTCAAACCTTCCGGTAGAGTCTTCCTTGACTTGTTGTAGGAACGCGGACAACGTTCCTATGGTACGGGACTCAGGAAACATTAGCTCAGGCTTGGTCTCCAGTTCCATAAAATAATCACTCCGTCGTGATAGGGCATCGGCTACTACATTCTGGTTGCCCGGAATGTATGTGATGTTAAAGTCAAACTGCGCGAAGAAGTGCGCCCATCTTGCTTGTCTGGTGTTGTAGCATTCAAACTGGCGTAACACCTGGAGATTCTTATGGTCCGTTCGGAGTGTGAACGGATGCATTCCCCCTTGGAGTAGATGACGCCACTCTACACAGGCCAGTTTCATTGCCAGCAGTTCTTTCTCAATAACAGAGTAGTTACGTTGACTGGGATTCAAAGTCTTGGAATAGTATGATACCGGGTGTTCCTTTCCTTGGTACTCCTGAAGTAGGACGGCTCCTACAGCGGCTGAAGAGGCATCAGTTTCCACCACAAAGGGAAGGTTTTGATTGGGTTGACGTAATATAGGAGTCACACAGAAGGATCGTTTTAGCAGCTGGAAGTTCTTTTCTGCTTCGGTAGTCCACCGGAATGGCGAAGAGGTCTTTTTGAGGAGAGAGGTCATCGGAAGCACCAATTGGGAGAAGTTCGGAACGAACTTCCGATAAAAGTTCGAGAGTCCTAAGAATCTCTGAATGTCCTTCACAGAAGCAGGAGATGGCCACTCCAAAATAGAACTGACTTTGCGAGGATCAACGGCTATCCCTGCCGAAGAAAGAATGTAACCCAAATAGGGTATAGTTGATGCTGAGAAAACACATTTCTCCAGCTTAACTGAGAGTTGATGGTCCTGTAGTCTGTGAAAAACTTCCACTACGTGTAGACAGTGTTCTTCTTGGGTGCGAGAGTAAACCAATATATCATCGAGATAGACGATGACCGAGTTGCCTAGGAGATCCGAGAAGAGTCTATCCATAAAGCGCTGGAAGATAGATGGAGCGTTGACTAACCCAAACGGCATCACCTGGTACTCGTACAACCCAAAAGGTGTCCGAAAAGCCGTTTTCCACTCGTCTCCTGTTTGTACCCTGAGCAAGTGATACGCATTGCGCAGGTCCAGTTTAGTAAAGACGGTGGCAGAATGTACGGCCTGAATGATCTCGGAAATGAGGGGCATAGGATAGCGATCTTTGATGGTGACCTTGTTAAGACCCCTGTAGTCAATACAAGGACGTAGTTCTTTGGTGTCCTTCTTGGGGATGAAAAACAATGATGCACCGGCAGGGGATTTAGAAGGTCTAATGAGTTCGTTGGCTAAGTTCTTGTCCAGGTATTCCTTCAAATGATGTCTTTCCTGGAGGGTTAGCGGGTACAGGCGACCGAACGGAACCAAGGACCCTGGATGAAGGTCAATGGCACAGTCTTCTGGCCTATGCGGAGGAAGATCCAGGGGGATCTTCTCGGTAACTACATCGGTGTACTCAGCGAGATAAGCAGGCAAACAATGGATTGTTTTGGGATCTTCACCACAAAAGGTGTGTACTGTAGAGAATTCTGTTTGGGGTAGACAATTGGTCTTGCAAAAGGAGGATTGGAAACTCAGAACGTTCTCGGACCAGAGAATGGTAGGATTGTGTCTTCTTAACCACCCAATCCCGAGGATTAATGGGAAGTGCGCAGCCCTGATCAAGTCGAAAGACAAACGTTCAGAGTGTTGCATGATGTGTAAGACAAGGGCTTCGGTAGTGTGCGTAATGAGACCAGAGCTCAAAGGCCTTCCGTCAACACCTTCTACCTTTTGATCTTCGGCCTTGGCAATACGGGAAATGCCTTGCCTTTCGGCCCAGAGAATGTCCATGAAGTTGCCTGCGGCTCCGCAGTCCAACAGGGCTTGTGTCTGAATGGTAGTCTTGTTGATGATCAAGGTGACCGCCATAACCATAAGACGGTGGTCTTCGGTGCACTCTGGAGAAGTAACAGAAAGGGTGACAAAGGGACTAGCTTCGCTCCCTCGGTAGTGCGTCCCCAGCTTTACCGAGGGTGTTCGTTTCCCGAACGCCTGGGTGGAACGTCGGGGCAATCTCTGAGTAGGTGAAGCGGCGATCCGCAATACATGCACAGGTTCCCTTCTCGTCTTCTTCTACGTTCCTCTGCGGTGAGAGGGGAACGTGTGCTTCCGATCTGCATAGGCTCTTCTCTTGTGAGACGAGTGGCGGTAGGGGGGAAGGAAAGAGAAGGGCCAGGGGGTATTGATGTACTGCTCTTAGTCTTGCGGCGTTCTGCTCGACGTTCTGCCAGTCGGAAATCTATCCGGAGAGTAGCCGAGATCAGGTCAGCAAAGGTAAGGGGACGTTCTATCCTGGCTAGTTCATCCTTCAACTCCTCACGCAGTCCCCTTCTAAAGATGGCATACTGTGCTTGTTCTTGCCATCCTGCTTCTGCAGCGATTTGCCTAAAGGAGGTGATATATGACATAACATCATTGTTTCCTTGTCTGATGTCTAGCAGATCTTCGGATGCCAAGTAGGTACTCTCGGTACGTAGAAACGTCTGTTTCATCAAAGTCTTGAAGGCCTCGTAATCTAGGAGGACGGGATCAGATCTGTTCACTAGAGGAGTGGCCCAGGCCAAGGCGTTACTGCACATATGGGTAATCATGAACCCCACCTTAGCATGGCCAGAGGCGAAAGTATGTGTACGGAATGTAAAATGCAGATGACATGCATCCAAAAATTCCTGGAGTTTCTTGGGGGTTCCATCAAACTTTCCCGACACAAGAGGTAAGGGAGGCAGGTCGGTGGACGGAAGATCCCGTTCTGCGATCCGTTGTTGTAGAGTAGCATTGGCCCCTTTTAGATTTTGCACCTCTAGGTTGAGGTTTTGAACTGCTGCTATCAGTTCTTGGATCTGTTGAGGAGAGGCCATGGCGGTATCGGGCGTTGCAAACTGTCAAGGGTATCGTGAATCTCCTCTTGATCCTGTAGGATCTCGGCCTCCCTTACTTCCCTTTCCTCCTCACCTCGTATTCCCCGGCGTAGATTCAGGGTCCGGTTCTCCTTAGGCTTGGCCTTCCCTTTTTTTGTAGATGAGAACGGCCGAAGGAGGCCGCCACCGTGACACCCCAAGGGTGATCGGTGGTGACCCTCCGCGGCCGCGGAGTGAGGGGAAAAAGCCAGAGGCTGAAAAAACCCCAGAGGTCTGTAGAAGATGCGTCGGTAGTAGGAAGCACTTGACACTTGCAGGGCTGAGTAAACTGCTGGAGAAGGCACACTCCTTTCCAAAATTTGACAAACAGGTCTCCAAGGAGGAAACGCTGAGACCGGTAGGAATTCGGAAGTCCAAAGTGTCAGCAACAAGGTAAGCGGGCTAGGCAAGGCAAACCCGTAGTGTATTCCTGGGGGCTGTACACAGAAGGAGCCGATAACAAGAGAGGGCGAGTGGAGGAAGGTAAGTAAGAAAGGTGGAAGGGTAGACAAGGCGGAAAAGGCAATAATAGTAAACAAAGGCGGGCGGAAGGGGAGGTAAGGAACACGGGAAAGAAGCAATAGGAGGACGTAGTAAAGGTGGTAGGACGGGAAGGGAATGGAGAACGGGAGCGAGGAAAGGGGGAGAGGGAGGAAACCAGAATCGGAGCGAGCTCCGGAAGGTAACTGTAACAAACAATACGGTAGCAGGGACACTAGCACGGAGAAAACAAGCAGCAGCCAAAACTGGAGCGTTGCAACGCACCCGAACACAGGAAGGGGCGGGCTATATCCTGTGTCGGGATACGTTGCAGAAAAGACTAGACCGCTGCACTGGGTAGAGGAAGCGTGATCGGAACACCCGTACGCCGCTTCCACCTATTCCAGAGCTTCCAGGCTCCCCGAGCCGTGACAATGCACTAGAAACTTACCAAATGCGACAAACCAAAGGGTCACCAATGAGTATATGGGAAAAAAGTATATAAGCACGTGCTTTTCTACTGCTATTTCCTATTGGCAAAGGTGGAAGATACGATGATAGACCCACTCAGATTGGGGCATCAGAATACCGTTCATTACGAATGTATTTGCAAGATCCCAGATTTGGACAAAATGTGGAATACATATTCCACCTACTCTATGAAAGTGAATTAGCAACACTATGTTACGGAGTTGCACACATTCTTAAATCTGGTACCCACTTTCATAATATGTCCGCTACACAGTTAAAACAAAAAGTACAGGAAAGAGATGAGGTTTGGAATACTGGTTCTGACGGCACAGAGACGTGCGTTGTATGATCAGAAACCTTGGACCACCGACTTGGTTTGTTACGCTAAATTGTGCCGAATATGCATGGGAAGATTTACATGAGTTCCTACGCATAGCAAACAGCAAAAAAAAACAACATAGATATATTAACACCTGGAGAACTTTGCTCTCTAGATCCAGTTAATGTGTCAAGATATTTCCATCATCATTTCATTGCCATGCTATACTTTATATGCAATAAAACTGTTCCTCCCCTTGGAGAAGTGCAACCTTCTATTGGAGAAAAGAATATCAAGCGAGAGGAGCACCACATATTCACATGCGGTTATGGATCAAAGGTGCACCGAAATTTGGTCACGACAGTGACAGCACTGTTTTGCAGTTTAACCAAAAATATGTTACTTGTGAAATCCCTTCTCAACAGACACAAAGTTAGCTGCATGGGCAGATTTTACAATTTCAAAGACACAAATGTGGCAAAAATTGTCGCCGCAAATACAAAAACAAAGGTAAATACTACACCAAATGCCGATTTGGTTTCCCTAGACCAGTTACAGAAACAGGTGAAGTGAACAACTTCATGTCTTTAGTTCAACATAGTGTTAAAGGTAAATCACCTAAGAACATGTATTACATAAAAAGAAGGGAAGAATCAAAATATATCAATGATTACAATGCAATCATTGCCCTCTTATGGAATGCAAACATAGATGTGCAGTACATTGCAGACAATTCAACTTCTGTTGCAGGATATGCTACAGCCTACTTAACACAAGCAGAAAAAACAGAGCTTCAAGACCTCTAGGATGACCTAGCATCAGACAAAACATTATCACAGAAATTGTACAGCCTAGGCATAAAAATGCTCTCTCATAGAGAATGTGGCGCCTATGAAGCTGCAGATCGTTTAACCAGTACTGCTTTGTATGGAAAATCAAACAACATAGTATGGCTCAGTCTTGGTCCTGCAAAATCTAGAAAAAGAGTGCTAAAATCATATGAGGACATAGAAACAATTTCCAGAAATGATCCCAACAGCCAAGACATTCTAAAAAACAAATTTACTGGACACACACTATCCGAACAGTAGTAGCACTCTGGAAAGCATGTGTCTATACCACATAGCTCAAAACTTTGCATACAAAAATAATGTAAAACCCGATGAAAGCAAACGTAGATATAGAGTGACTGATTGTGAAGGGAGCTTATTGAAACTTACCAAACGAAGCTTAATTAATCATATAAAATTGTCATTAAAAACTCCTCAACAGAAAGAACTATATTACATGTCTCTGTTACAACTTTTCAAAGCATGGAGAAAAGAGGAAGACATACTAGATAACTATGACTGCTATGAAGATGCTTTCAAAGCAAATGAAAGCGCTATCACCGATGTGAACTTTACGCAGTACAAAATAATGTTACACAATGAGCAGCAACAGGAAGAAGAACTTCAGGCCCAACTAGATAAGGACTCTCCTGACAGTAGTCAACCTTCTATAACAGGAAGTCAAGAACCACTAGGACAACCACTAATAGCAAATGAGGCTGAAGTAGCTATGGCAGAAGTAGAAAACACCATGTATCAATATCAAGAAGATACAGAAGACTTAACTGTACAATAAGCAAAACGTAACAATGATCAGCGCACCATTTTTGAAGATGTAACAAAACAAATTGTACATGGTGTATGACATGAAAATAAATAATGTACCTGCCGAAATTACAAACCTATACTGCTGTACATCAGTGGTGAAGCTGGATCAGGGAAAACATTCTTAATCAAAATCATCAGCAAGCTCCTACAACAATTGACAAAGAACAAACTGTCAGCGGTTGTAACGGCCCCCACAGGTTTAGCTGCCTACAACATAGGCGGTGTCACTTTACACCGATTACTACTACTTCCAGTAAAGCATCAAAATAAATTAGACTACTACAAACTTTCTGCAGAAGCTGCAGTGGAATTACGCAGAGTATTGAAACAAATGAAAATGCTACTAATAGATGAAGTAAGCATGGTCTCCAACCAAAGGTTGGCTTTGATTCATCTCAGATTGCAAGAAGTACTTAAAAGTAACAACGAAGAACTCTTTGCAGGGAAACACATTATCGTTTTCGGAGATCTTCTACAATTGACACCAGTGAAAGGTGAACCGATTTTTAAAACCTTAGGCCACAAACTCTGCCGGAAAACTCTTAGTGGCAGAGGTAATGTTAACCTTTGGCAACATTTCCAATATAGAGAATTAACTGAGAACATGCAGCAATCTGCAGATCTCACTTATGCCAACATCTTTAAAAGTATTAGAGTTGGTGTAGTATCGCAAGAAGCACAAGTTGTATTGAAAAACCGGCACATACATGCACTTTATGGCGACAATGAATGTGCAACTGATGTTATGGAACAAATAGCGCACAAAAATTTCAATTGTATGGCCTTAATGTCAACTCTTGCAAGCTGTTTCAAATTCAATGAAACAATGTTAAATAAAGAAATGCAACCAATACTGGAAATTAGCGCCACAGACAAACTAGATGTACCCATGTGTGAGCAAGCCACAACAAGACTAAATAGTTTAGAAAATTCAATCTCCAACACAGCTGGGTTGGAAAAAATATTGAAATTATCCTTAAATTGTAGAGTAATGCTTAAACGTAACCTTGACGTATAGCAGGGGCTAGTTAATGGAGCACTGGGCACAGTTGTTGGCGTTCAATCATACCCACGTGATAGCAACATTCAGTTTGTCAATATTCGCTTTGATAAAGTTTCAGAAGTGAAAAGGATAGGGCGCTCAATTGCTTGATTCCTTCTCTTCAAAGACATGCATGTACGTAGAGAGCAATTTTCTCTAACTCTTCCATATGCAGTTACCATTCATAAATCCTAAGGTCTTACCCTAGACAAAGCATTGATAGATATAGGAAACACAGAGGCCGATTCATGGAATAATTAGCACGGCGCAAGTGGCCAAAAACGTGTGAATCGCAGTGGAATAGCGAAAATCGCAGTGCAAGTGCGAAAATCGCACGAAAAGCAGCGCACATCGATTCATGGAAGGCCGTGCGCGAGAAAACCATCGGATGTGCGATAAAAAAGTGCGCGGCGCACGTTGGCGCACAGGCCATCTAACTGCGTGCGCCAGGTCACAGCGAAAATCGCACAGGCCACAGCGAAAATCGCACATATCGCGGCGCACGCAACAAAAGTAGGCGGAACACGGGGCGTAACACTCGGAATGGGGAACAACTTGCCAAAATGTGGGCGTCACGGGGGAAGTACAGGGTACAAGTGCGTGGAACGCCCACACGCTCGCCTACAACACGTATTCATGGAATAGAATAGGGCAAAAAAGCGCATGCTCAAACCAGCGCACAGGCACAAACACGACCGCCACAAGAAAGCAGGCGGTAGCGTCTCTGCGCCTGTAAGAAATGTGCGCCAAAAGGTGCGCCAACAAATAGCACCTATATACAGCCATGATGAATGTCCTATACTGTGGCCCTCCAGGACAAATGACGTGCAAAGGGGTACCCACAAACACGGACACCCGCTGACAAAAAATACATGTGCGTGTATACCGGGGTGCGCGGGAAGTCTCACACGTGAATTGGCAGGGCATGTGAATTCCAGTGGTTTGCGGGAAGTTCCACACGCGATTTGTCAGGGTACGTGGATTGCAGGGGTGCGCGGGAAGTTCCACACGCGATTTGTCAGGGTACGTGGATTGCAGGGGTGCGCTGGAAGTTCCACATGCGATTTGTCAGGGTACGTGGATTGCAGGGGTGCGCTGGAAGTTCCACATGCGATTTGTCAGGGTACGTGGATTTCAGGGGTGCGCGGGAAGTTCCACACGCGATTTATCAGGGTACGTGGATTTCAGGGGTGCGCGGGAAGTTCCACACGCGATTTGTCAGGGTACGTGGATTTCAGGGGTGCGCGGGAAGTTCCACACGCGATTTGTCAGGGTACGTGGATTTCAGGGGTGCGCGGGAAGTTCCACACGCGATTTGTCAGGGTACGTGGATTTCAGGGGTGCGCGGGAAGTTCCACACGCGATTTGGCTGTGTACGTGGATTTCAGGGGTGCGCGGGAAGTTCCACACGCGATTTGGCCAGGTACGTGGATTTCAGGGGTGCGCGGGAAGTTCCACACGCGATTTGTCAGGGTACGTGGATTTCAGGGGTGCGCGGGAAGTTCCACACGCGATTTGGCCGTGTACGTGGATTTCAGGGGTGCGCGGGAAGTTCCACACGCGATTTGGCCGGGTACGTGGTTTTCAGGGGTGCGCGGGAAGTTCCACACGCGATTTGTCAGGGGACGTGGATTTCAGGGGTGCGCGGGAAGTTCCACACGCGATTTGGCTGGGCACGTGTATGACAGGGGTACGTGGGAAATTCTACACGCGATTTGGCTGTGTGCTCCCAGGTATTCCCTGTACACCCTCCACGGCCCCTGCAGGCAGCACACACCACAGGGGACTACCCTGCACACCTGCTCATGTCACCCAGCACCCCCACCCCCCAGCATCCAGGGGCACCCTCCACCAGGCCCCCACTCATGTCTCCCACCACCCCCACCCCCCAGCAGTGCAGCGGCACCCTCCACCAGGCCCCCACCCATGTCCCCTATCAGCCCCACCCCCCAGCAGTGCAGGGGCACCCTCCACCAGGCCCCCACTCATGTCTCCCACAACCCCCACCCCGCAGCATCCAGGGGCACCCTCCACCAGGCCCCCACTCATGTCTCCCACCACCCTACCCCCCAGCCACCAGGGGCAGCCTCCACCAGGCCCCCACTCATGTCTCCCACCACCCCCACCCCCCAGCCACCAGGGGCACCCTCCAGCAGGCCCCCACCCATGTCTCCCACCACCCCCACCCCCCAGCCACCAGGGGCAGCCTCCACCAGGCCCCCACTCATGTCTCCCACCACCCCCACCCCCCAGGAGTGCAGGGGCACCCTCCACCAGGCCCCCACCCATGTCTCCCACCACCCCCACCCCCCAGCCACCAGGGGCAGCCTCCACCAGGCCCCCACTCATGTCTCCCACCCCCCCACCCCCCAGCAGTGCAGGGGCACCCTCCACCAGGCCCCCACCCATGTCCCCTATCACCCCCACCCCCCAGCCACCAGGGGCACCCTCCACCAGGCCCCCACTCATGTCTCCCACCACCCCCACCCCCAGCCACCAGGGGCAGCCTCCACCAGGCCCCCACTCATGTCTCCCACCACCCCACCCCCCAGCCACCAGGGGCACCCTCCACCAGGCCCCCACCCATGTCTCCCACCACCCCCAGCCCCCAGCCACCAGGGGCAGCCTCCACCAGGTCCCCACTCATGTCTCCCACCACCCCCACCCCTCAGCAGTGCAGGGGCACCCTCCACCAGGCCCCCACCCATGTCTCCCACCACCCCCACCCCCCAGCCACCAGGGGCACCCTCCACCAGGCCCCCACTCATGTCTCCCACCACTCCCACCCCCCAGCATCCAGGGGCACCCTCCACCAGGCCCCCACCCATGTCTCCCACCACCCCCACCCCCCAGCCACCAGGGGCAGCCTCCACCAGGTCCCCACTCATGTCTACCACCACCCCCACCCCCACCCCCAGCAGTGCAGGGGCACCCTCCACCAGGGCCCCACCCATGTCTTTCACCACCCCCACCCCCCAGCCACCAGGGGCACCCTCCACCAGGCCCCCACTCATGTCTCCCACCACCCCACCCCCCAGCATCCAGGGGCACCCTCCACCAGGCCCCCACTCATGTCTCCCACCACCCCCACCCCCCAGCCACCAGCGGCAGCCTCCACCAGGCCCCCACTCATGTCTCCCACCACCCCCACCCCCCAGCCACCAGGGGCACCCTCCACCAGGCCCCCACCCATGTCTCCCACCACCCCCACCCCCCAGCCACCAGGGGCAGCCTCCACCAGACCCCCACTTATGTCTCCCACCCCCCCACCCCCAGCAGTGCAGGGGCACCCTCCACCAGGCCCCCACCCATGTCTCCCACCACCCCCACCCCCCAGCCACCAGGGGCAGCCTCCACCAGGCCCCCACTCATGTCTCCCACCACCCCCACCCCCCAGCAGTGCAGGTGCACCCTCCACCAGGCCCCCACCCATGTCCCCTATCACCCCCACCCCCAGCAGTGCAGGGGCACCCTCCACCAGGCCCCCACTCATCTCTCCCACCACCCCCACCCCCCAGCAGTGCAGGGGCACCCTCCACCAGGCCCCCACCCATGTCCCTTATCACCCCCACCCCCCAGCAGTGCAGGGGCACCCTCCACCAGGCCCCCACTCATGTCTCCCACCACCCCCACCCCCCAGCATCCAGGGGCAACCTCCACCAGTCCCCCACTCATGTCTCCCACCACCCCCACCCCCCAGCCACCAGGGGCAGCCTCCACCAGGCCCCCACCCATGTCTCACACCACCCCCACCCCCCAGCAGTGCAGGGGCACCCTCCACCAGGCCCCCACTCATGTCCCCCACCACCCCCACCCTCCAGCAGTGCAGGGGCAGCCTCCACCAGGCCCCACCCATGTCTCCCACCACCCCCACCACCCAGCAGTGCAGGGGCAGCCTCCACCAGGCCCCCACCCATGTCTCCCACCACCCCCACCCCCCAGCATCCAGGGGCACCCTCCACCAGGCCCCCACCCATGTCTCCCACCACCCCCACCCCCCAGCAGTGCAGGCGCACCCTCCACCAGGCCCCCACTCATGTCTCCCACCACCCCCACCCCCCAGCAGTGCAGGCGCACCCTCCACCAGGCCCCCACTCATGTCTACCACCACCCCCACCCCCCAGCCACCAGGGGCACCCTCCACCAGGCCCCCACCCATGTCCCCCTGCACCCAGGTCCTCACAATCACCAACCATGTGCGTAATGGTCAGCCTCCACAGCCAAAAGGCCCTACCAAGTAACCCATTCACCCACATGGAAATGGAAATTACATGTTACACCCCCAACGTACATAAAGCAAATGAACCCATGTCTGTCACACACAATGGTTGCAAATGAATTGGAAAACACCCAACATGACATGCATGAAACCAATGAGATGATACCACACAGTGAAGTATGAAAACAAAATTGTATTAAAAAATATGAATGCAAATGAAATGAAACAAACTACAATGCCAATGAAAAAAAGAAAAGGTGCATGTCCGTCCAAAAAAATTAAAAACACCAAATCCAAAAAAAATGTACTTCAAAGTCACATTAAAAATTAAATCAATCCGACAGAAAAAAAAATCCAAACACCATTGCTCCATGGAGAAGAAATAAAAAATTAAAAAATAAAACAATCCAATGAAGAACTATGTACAAAATATCCAAGGGTCCATGAGCCCAACTGAACAAAGGAAACCTACAAAAATGCAACTATATACAAAAAGTGGAGCTGTGTCCGTCGACTCCAAATCATAAGAATAAACAAATGAAACCTAAAACTAAAGAACTATATACAAAGGCGGCGGGCAAGTCCAGCGGCTCACTCCGTAGTGTTCCGGGCCAGGGCATCATCAAACTCCTCGTCTATGTCCCGGAGGCGGTCCTGTTCCATGGCCCCGGGGGTCCGCAGGGACGACGCCATCTGCTCCTCCAACCCCCAGCGGATTGCCTCGAGGCACTCGGCCCGCCTCAGGGCCCTCCGCATGGAGTTCTCCGCCCTGACCATCGTGAGCCGCTCCTCTTCCGCCCGCCGCCGCTCCGCATCTATCTGCTGGCCCAACCGCAGCCACACGGAAGACACTTCCTGTCCTGGGTCCTCCTGCCCTCCGGCCGATGCCTGCCCCTCTGATGTTGATGGCCCCGAGCCATGATGCCTCCCACGTTGACTCTGCTGCTGCCTCCGACGCAACTGCCTCTGCCAGCACGACGGCATCCAGGCTGATGGAATCCACCGACGCCGTCGTGCACGTGCCCTGCCTGATGATGCCGGCACATCCTCCATCTGCTGGGGTACAGTTGCTGTGGTGTCCACCCCTGCTTGACCTCCGACTGCCGACTGTGGCAGGGATGGGATCCCCACCGAGCTGGCTGCATAGGTCAGGGCAGGTCCACAGGGGGCCCTGGTGGCTAGGGGGTGGGGGTGGTGGGAGACATGGGTGGGGGCCTGGTGGAGCTTGCCCCTGGTGGATGGGGGGTGGGGGTGGTGGGAGACATGGGTGGGGGCCTGGTGGAGGGTGCCCCTGGTGGCTGGGGGTGGGGGTGGTGGTAGACATGAGTGGGGGCCTGGTGGAGGCTGCCCCTGCAATGCTGGGGGGTGGGAGTGGTGGGAGACATGAGTGGGGGCCTGGTGGAGGGTGCCCCTGGTGGCTGGGGGGTGGGGGTGGTGGGAGACATGAGTGGGGGCCTGGTGGAGGGTGCCCCTGGTGGCTGGGGGGTGGGGGTGGTGGGAGACATGGGTGGGGGCCTGGTGGAGGCTGCCCCTGCACTGCTGGGGGGTGGGGGTGGTGGGAGACATGGGTGGGGGCCTGGTGGAGGGTGCCCCTGGTGGCTGGGGGGTGGGGGTGGTGGGAGACATGGGTGGGGGCCTGGTGGAGGGTGCCCCTGGTGGCTGGGGGGTGGGGGTGGTGGTAGACATGAGTGGGGGCCTGGTGGAGGCTGCCCCTGCACTGCTGGGGGGTGGGGGTGGTGGGAGACATGAGTGGGGGCCTGGTGGAGGGTGCCCCTGCACTGCTGGGGTGTGGGGGTGGTGGGAGACATGAGTGGGGGCCTGGTGGAGGGTGCCCCTGGATGCTGGGGGGTGGGGGTGGTGGGAGACATGAGTGGGGGCCTGGTGGAGGGTGCCCCTGCACTGCTGGGGGTGGGGGTGGTGGGAGACATGGGTGGGGGCCTGGTGGAGGCTGCCCCTGCACTGCTGGGGGGTGGGGGTGGTGGGAGACATGGGTGGGGGCCTGGTGGAGGCTGCCCCTGCACTGCTGGGGGGTGGGGGTGGTGGGAGACATGAGTGGGGGCCTGGTGGAGGGTGCCCCTGGTGGCTGGGGGGTGGGGGTGGTGGGAGACATGAGTGGGGGCCTGGTGGAGGCTGCCCCTGGTGGCGGGGGGGTGGGGGTGATAGGGGACATGAGTGGGGGCCTGGTGGAGGCTGCCCCTGCACTGCTGGGGGGTGGGGGTGGTGGGAGACATGGGTGGGGGCCTGGTGGAGGGTGCCCCTGGTGGCTGGGGGGTGGGGGTGGTGGGAGACATGGGTGGGGGCCCGGTGGAGGGTGCCCCTGGTGGCTGGGGGGTGGGGGTGGTGGTAGACATGAGTGGGGGCCTGGTGGAGGCTGCCCCTGCACTGCTGGGGGGTGGGGGTGGTGGGAGACATGAGTGGGGGCATGGTGGAGGGTGCCCCTGCACTGCTGGGGGGTGGGGGTGGTGGGAGACATGAGTGGGGGCCTGGTGGAGGGTGCCCCTGGATGCTGGGGGGTGGGGGTGGTGGGAGACATGAGTGGGGGCCTGGTGGAGGGTGCCCCTGCACTGCTGGGGGGTGGGGGTGGTGGGAGACATGGGTGGGGGCCTGGTGGAGGCTGCCCCTGCACTGCTGGGGGGTGGGGGTGGTGGGAGACATGAGTGGGGGCCTGGTGGAGGCTGCCCCTGCACTGCTGGGGGGTGGGGGTGGTGGGAGACATGAGTGGGGGCCTGGTGGAGGGTGCCCCTGCACTGCTGGGGCGTGGGGGTGGTGGGAGACATGAGTGGGGGCCTGGTGGAGGGTGCCCCTGGTGGCTGGGGGGTGGGGGTGGTGGGAGACATGGGTGGGGGCCTGGTGGAGGGTGCCCCTGGTGGCTGGGGGGTGGGGGTGGTGGGAGACATGGGTGGGGGCCTGGTGGAGGCTGCCCCTGGTGGCGGGGGGGTGGGGGTGATAGGGGACATGAGTGGGGGCCTGGTGGAGGCTGCCCCTGCACTGCTGGGGGTTGGGGTGGTGGGAGACATGGGTGGGGGCCTGGTGAAGGGTGCCCCTGGTGGCTGGGGGGTGGTGGGAGACATGGCTGGGGGCCTGGTGGAGGGTGCCCCTGGTGGCTGGGGTGTGGGGGTGGTGGTAGACATGTGTGGGGGCCTGGTGGAGGCTGCCCCTGCACTGCTGGGGGGTGGGGGTGGTGGGAGACATGAGTGGGGGCCTGGTGGAGGGTGCCCCTGGTGGCTGGGGGGTGGGGGTGGTGGGAGACATGGGTGGGGGCCTGGTGGAGGGTGTCCCTGGATGCTGGGGGGTGGGGGTGGTGGGAGACATGAGTGGGGGCCTGGTGGAGGGTGCCCCTGCACTGCTGGGGGGTGGGGGTGGTGGGAGACATGGGTGGGGGCCTGGTGGAGGCTGCCCCTGCACTGCTGGGGGGTGGGAGTGCAGGGGGACATGAGCAGGTGTGCAGGGTAGTCCCCTGTTTTGTGGGCTGCCTGCAGGGGCCATGGAGGGTGTACAGGGAACACCTGTGAGGACCCACCCAGCCTAATCGCGTGTGTAACTTCCCACGCACCCCTGTAATACACGTACCAAGCCAAATCGTGTGTGATAATTCCCGCACACCCCTGTAATACACGTACCTGGCCAAATCGCATGTGAGAATTCCCGCGCACCCCTGTAATACACGTACCCAGCCGAATCGCGTGTAAAACTTCCCGTGTACCCCTGTAATACACGTACCCAGCCAAATCGCGTGTGATAATTCCCGCGTACCCCTGTGATACACGTGCCCTGGCTAATCGCGTGTAAAACTTCACGCGTACCCCTGTAATACACGTACCCTGGCCAATCACGTGTAGAACTTCCCGCGTACCCCTGTAATACACGTACCCTGGCTAATCGCGTGTATAACTTCACGCGTACCCCTGATATGCACGTTACCCGCTTTGCGTTCCTTGTTTGGCAGCCCTATAAACTGGTCCAGGGTTAGCGCAGCCCTTTGCGATGATTTAGCGATTTTGATGGCTTTTCCTTGCGCGAGGGCGTTCTTGGGGGCGTTACTGGCGCTGCTGCAGGGTCGCTGCGATACTCTGCGCCACGGCTGGTTTGGGAGCCTAAAATCCATGAATACGCTGTGTGCGGAAATCGGTTTTAGCGCACGTGCCTGGCGCAGACAATCGCACGCGGACACTCTGCGCCAGCCGCTTGCGACACTTTTCTGCGAAATCCTATGAATTACCCTGACAGTCTTTAAGGAAGGCATGAGCTACGTAGCAAAATCACGCTTACGTACACTTGACGGTCTATTGCTAATGAACTTTGATGCAAGTAAATTCAATAGAATACAATAGACTGTGTTCACTGTACACCCCTCATCTGAAACTATACCCTGTTCCAGATAAAGTAAAACGTGGTAAAAGAAAAATAAATGAAACAGAAATGCAACAGAATCCAACAGCAAATTCCGGAAAGAAAAGAAAAGAAGCTTAAGTTTCATCAATTACCGCAAACATAGAAGAACCTATTAGGGAATGTAAACCAGGGACGTTGGCAAAGAAGCAACAGAAATTCCGAAAAATGCACTCAGATACAGAACTTGCTGGACCATTCAAATTTGCAACTGAAAGTGGGGTAAGTTGCTATTCAAGTGTAGCAATGAATATTCTATTTCATTTGCCACCAATTGCTAACTATATTTACCTGCACAGTACAGACCAATTGTGTTTTCAAATGTTAGTGCTGCATAGAAATGCAACAAGCAATCCTGACAACACATACAGTGTTCATGGAATAAAGCAACAATTGGACGACTGTGCTGGAATGGTGGAATGGTGAGATTCATTATAAACTCACAAGAAGATCCACAAGAATTTCTAATGTACATACTATTAGTATTGGAAAACAAAAGCATACCTATAAATGAAATCTTCCAGATTTCATACATGTGGAAACATACATGCACTCTCTGTAGCAAAGTGATACAGGAAGAAATCCCAAATGAGCGATTTGTGTATGTTTCCATACCAAAATGTGAGACCATTTCAGCAACTTGTACGAAATGCAAACCATGGCAGATTATGTACTATTTGCAATTCAGACAATCGCTCCACCTTACTGGTACAATCACATAGTGCCTAGATAATACTTATGCGTCTACGTTATAATGCAGATGGCACCAAAAACAACTGCAAACTGACTGGATTCACATACGGTCAAGTGTCACTTGGAAAGCAAACCTTTACAACAGTAGGTATAATCTACCATGCAGGAGCTACAACCAATGCATGTCACTACACTGCATAAATTAAAAAGAATTGTGGATGGTTCGAATGTAATGATAACACCATTACTCTAAAGCAGAGATTGCCAGCTAATCTTACAAATGTGTATTTAATGTTCTTAAAGCCAAAATGTATGAAATAATGTGTACTTCAAGATTTAAAAAAAAAATTATGTGAAAGACTACAAACAGTTAGAATACGCCAACAGGTATCTAACTACCCAAGAGGATGTAAGAATGACACAAATAAATGAATATCACAGATCTTTGGGAACAAATGCACAGGTAGAATACGCCTACAGGTATCTTACTGTTGTTAAAATCGGCAGGAAGGCAACAAACATAAATGGGAAAGATGAAGGAAACAGGATATAAAAATTACACAAATGAATGAATATCACAAAGCTGTAGGAACAAATGCACAGTTAGAATATGCCTACAGGTATCTAACTGTTGGTAAAAATCGGCAGGAAGGCAACAAACATAACATTAATCAGAAAGATGAAGGAAACACTCAAAGGAAACAAGGAAGTAGTTAGTACCATAGTAAATGAAGATTTTTTTTTATCCAACAAGGATTTGTTTTCACCAGACCCGAGGATTAGAAAAGCAAACACAGAAACTGAGCGCAATGCACAGTACACTGGTTTGTAAACTAAATATGAGGGAAAAAAAAGGTAAACTGTCTATTAAGCAATGTAGTAAATTTTCAAAAAATGCAAAGACTAACACACCTGTTTCTTTTATCACAGAAATGGAAAAAGGGATACTTCCGCCAAGTATGAAAAGCATTTAAAAATTGTATGTGGATTCTGAACAAAGTAAGGAGTAAGTATATTGGCAGTCATTTTCTACACATGCAAATCTACACGTCTAATCTATGGTACTAATATGCTGCAGTGCCTGTAGGCTGGCCCTTGCATCTTCGGTGTGTAACCTACCACCTATGCCTTACGACCAAGGTACAAGGAGTATAGTTCCTAGCCACAACCATCGCTGCATATCAAAACCATGGTCCTTGTAAATTAGCTACTTATGAATTTACTTTTCGGACCATCGTCTGCAGCCATGCAGGCAAGACACTAGGGCGTCCACGCAACTAGCGCATTACACCACTCCCATATTCACTTGTAACTCCACTGCTTATGGCTTCAGTCTTGGGTGCATGGCCTTTGGGCATGCAGTCAAGAGTCTGGGTCCTGGCCAGAAACACCACAGCATATCGGAACCATTGTGCCTTGTCATTTTACTATGTACAAACTTGGTTTTGGGAGCATGGCCTTTGGCCATGCTCCCATAACGCTACGCCCTCCCCACAACCATCTTAATGATTTTGCATAGTACAAGTGTACCAATAAAAATGAGAGAGACAAAATGAAAGATGAATTATTAATCAGAGATATGTTTACTCAATAAGGAATTTAGGTGAGTACAACTAATAGGCTAATATAATCAGAGTTGCTCACCCAACACACCACCGCTACTTAATTATTAAAATAATTTTAAAATAACTAATTAATTTCTTTCATACTTTCTTTCATATTCTTTCTTTATTTAGCATCTCTCCTGATGAACCACGAGCATAAGACGTGGGGAAACACGTGTTGAGAGGCAACAAAACGATCAGTTTGTGAATTAATGTTTGGAAAAAAGGATATTGCATGCTGTTAATGCAAAAAATAAATATTACTTAAAAAGGGTACTTGCTGATGTGACAGATATATTATTTTGCCTGAGATGCACCCAAAAGTACACATCTTGTCCACAACCACCGCACTACATGAAACCCATGTGGGCTTGTAAGTGAAGAGGTTATAGCTTTGTTGTTGGGGGCATTGCCTTCAGCCTTGCACCCAAGAGTACACACACTCCCCACAACCAGGCAATCGATAGGCATTAGTAAGTGGGTATCCATGGTGTGACATGCTGAAGTGTTGGTGGCCAGGGCCTACAGTTTTGGAAGTAAGGCCTCTGGCCATCAGCCGACGGCCATGCATCCAAGACTCTAGGCCTTGGCCACAACCACCGTAGCATGTGCCACCTATGACGGCGTACTGATGAATACAATAACCATAGGAAAAAGTATTGCAATTATGGCATGGTGTCAATTTCAATGTTCGCTAACACCACACGTGTCATTACAACTTTTACAAGTTCCCCGTGCACTGCACGGACTGAAATACTGCCCTTATTGGACCCCTCATTTTCTGTGCGTAAAAGGAGGCCATAGAAAATACATCATGAAGAAGCTATAAGTGTGTTATGGCCAAAGGCCATGCACCCAAGA
Organism: Ambystoma mexicanum; assembly: GCF_040938575.1. NCBI lineage: Eukaryota > Metazoa > Chordata > Amphibia > Caudata > Ambystomatidae > Ambystoma > Ambystoma mexicanum. The sequence continues at coordinate 1,371,629,248 of NC_090930.1, forward strand.
CTGCATACTCTCCCCACAACCACCTCAGTGATGTGTGGTAGTGGGAGTTTTTCTATAGATGTGGTATCCGTCAGTGCTTCTGGCCAGAGACTTCACTCCTAGCTGTATGTCCATAGATATTAAATGGAATGGGTGTGCAGTGGCTTCCACGTCTAGTACTTATAACTTTGTTCTTGGGTGCATGGCTTTTGGCCATGCACCCATGACTGTACGCACTCCCCACAACTTTCCAATTGAAACGGCAATACTACAGGTGTATCCATGGGTGTGACATGCTGCGGTGGTTGTGGCAAGGGCCTACAGTCTTGGAAGTAAGGGCTTTGGCCTTCGGCTGACGGCCATGCATCCAAGACTCTAGGCCCTGGCCACAACCACTGTAGCATGTGACACCCATGGTGGCGTAGTAATTAATATAATAATAGCCATCGGGAAAAGTAATGCAATCACGGCATGTTGTCAATTTCAATGTTACGTGTGTGCTTTCAACAGTTAGAAGTTTCATGTCCACTGCATGGACTGAAGTGCTATTGTTATTACACCCCTCATTTTCTGTGCGTACAAGCTCTCCATGGAAAGTACATCATGAAGACCGACCCCCAGAACAAATGCATTGATCACCCATGTCTTACTGTCTGACCTTTCCCAACGCTCTGTGACACAGCAAAAGAGTTTTATAAATAGAGCATATGTACGCTGGGTGTTGCTCTGCTTTTGGCGGATCCAAGATGTCGAGCGCATCCAAACAATCTGATGCAGAACACGTCTCGCAGCAGCCAATGGGCAGAGACGTTGCGTGTCCGCGGTCATGACGCCAGCCCCTTAGCCAATCGGTATCTTGTCCGTGGACCGAACTGGGAAGTGGGACCGCAAAGCGGACATAGATATCACTAATTTTTTCAGACCTACCTTTTGATAATTTCAAAGAAAAGTACTGCACGGAAGGTCACCAAATTTACAAAAGCACGCTTTCGGGACCAAGCCCCTGCCCCTGCCGCAAATTTCGTGAAAAGTTCTTCCCCCATTCAGTCTATGGGAAAAAAAGATGTTTTGGGACCCCCCTATAACTTTTGCCCCCCTGGACCAAACATCTCCAAACTTTGCAAAAAACATTTAGAGTGGCCCATATACTTTGTTTGCAAAGTTTGGTGAGGATTCGTCCAGGGGGAGCAAAGTTATAAGCCGCCCAAAAAGAGCTCTTCCTATGGAAACAGCAACTTAACCATAACTACACGGCCACTACCGTGGCCGTGAAATGAATGTTAGTTCTAAGCCATTACAATACATTTTAGATTTGTCTCCTCTTATTAGCTATGCAGCAGAAGTGGTGTCCCAAAGAAGAGTAAAGAACAAAACAAATGAGGAAGACACCCAGTAATCCATGATTTGATTGAATAATAGCTTCTGATTTAGCAGCACTAAAAGTAAGAACAAGTCTACACCTACAGCAAAACCCAAGGAACCAAAACCGAGGTCAATACTTGATGTATTTGCTCAATACACTACTACAGGCTCTGGTTCAAACAAGTGAAAGAGGTTGTCTTCAGAGGATACCTCGAGTGGCCTTTCAAGCACAGCTGTACATGTTGGCCAACCATTGGCCAGCACATCAACTCTTGCTGGCAGCAGAGCTGCTTCTTCAGGTGCATTCATTGCACCAACATCTACATGTGCTGACATTGGTCTGAGATCTTCACGTGCTGACGCTTTGCCTACACTATCCCTAGTTAACACTGGAGCTCCTCCTCCATTGGCTGACATGGCATCTACTTCATCTGTAGTGGATAATGAAGTCTCATGTGATGCTGACCTAAGCTATACTACATCTTTCCTGGATAACAATGAATGTTCTTTCCATCCTGATATTGAGGATTGCTCTTCCCGTGTTGGCATTGTTGACGATCCCCCCGCTTTTGCTTGGTGTACTGACAGTTCCTTCCTTGGAGAGAGCACAGGCAGCTCTTAGTTGTGGAGTAATGAGAGTATGCCGATATCTCAAGATGAGCAGGGCATTCAGGAAGCTCTGTAGCTCCCAAATGATATGTCACTAAGTCAATGCAGTGACCCTGTACAGCCAAAAACTCTTACATATCCTGTAACTCATTCCTGTAGGTTCAATGGAGATTACAAAACCTATCCTTGGCTGGAGTATTCAGTTCTGAAAGATAAAGTATACTGCTGTGCATGCAGACATTTTCGTGGGGTTTCAGGACGGTTGGGGCACCAGCGTGGTAATATTCCATGTGTTGACATTGGATTCAGTAAATGGGAAAAGACAGGTTGTGTTTTAAAGAAACATGCAGAGCATTATAAGCATAGATCTTCAGTTGTTGCTTGGACATACTTTAAGCATATACAACAGAAGAAAGACCCTCAACAGTCTACTGTTTCCAGGCTAGTAAGGGGTGCAGACCGAAACGTTGAAGAGAATCATCTACATGTGCAGATGTTACTAAAGGTTGTGTGTCTCTTGGGTCATCAAGGGCTTGCATTCTGAGCCACAGAAGACTCACACGATTCCCACAATAAGGGAAACTTCATTGAAATATTGGATATGATTTCTGATAATAATGAACATCTTAAAGCTAAAATATCTTGAAGATATGCACACTCCATATCTCCCGAGTATCAAAATGACATGATCTTAGTTGTGGCAAATCTTATACTTGAGAATATTGTTAGGAAAATGACAAAGTACTTTGTGGTGTCAGTTGATTAAAACAAAGACATTTCACATAAAGAATAGTTGAGCTTTGTGATCCAGTTTGCAGATAAAGATTGGAACAATCAGGAAAAAGCCATGGGATGTTACCACATGGAGATGTTGGATGCCTCCAGTTTAGCTGCATCCATTGACGATTGTGTACACAAAGCTGGCCTTGAATGGAAGAACTGTCAGGCACAATGCAATGATGGGGCATCAGTTATGAGTGGTTGTTTTAATGGAGAGCAAGCCAAAATCAAAGAAATTGCTCCACAGGCTATTTATATTGACTCTCATGCACATCGTCTAAGCCTTGTGTGCAAATTATCACTAACATACAAACAGTCAAAGATTTATTCTCAAATTTGCAGGCTGTTTATGTATTGCTTTCGCAAAGTTCTCCTCGAATACAAACTCTTTTTAAAATCTCAAAAAGAAAGTGGTCTGCAAGTATACAAATTAGAAAGACTTGCTGGCATTAGATGGTTTTATTAGTCCGCGAGTGTTAGAAAAATACAGGTTTGATTAGAGACCGTTGTTGCTTTTCTCAATACAACAAAATCACAACAACATGACAAACCGTCTATTTGAGAATCCTGAGGACTTCTGTGAAATAGACAAGAATGCCAATGGATGCAAATCAGCAATAGGCAATGGAATTGGCAGAAAAACTTTGTATTGATACAGTTGAAGGCCACAACCGAAGAGCATTACAATTAAGGCAGCACCAACTGAGAAACAAACTAAAAGAATACGTTATTAGAACTACTGAAGGGAAAATGCCTGGCCATTATGAGCACTCTGAGGATAGAATGCCACAGACTGAATGGTTAAAACAAGAAGTGTTTTTCTCCACCTTAGGTGAGTTGGATTCTCGTTTTATAGATAATGTGGGGGTTATCAAGGCTTTTGGCATTTTTAATCCAAGGGCTACACTCATCTGCACAGGTTCTTGCTGACCACTACTTAGGTGTTACGCTCACCTGGTTTCAACAGGGGCGTCGATCAGACCCGGACAGCTGCGGTCTCCACCAACATGATGCGTAGTGCAGAGATGGCTGTCTGGACTGGCCCGCCTAATCTCGTCTGCTTGATCCGTAGAAGTATTCTCCTGCAGGTGGAGAAAGGGATTTAGCCACCCGAGGATTTTAGTGATGGCCCCCTCCCACTGTTCTCGTTCTCCCCTCTTGTCACCTCCAATATCCCCTTTTAGTAACCTCACCTTATGTTTTTAAATGATGAGCTCTCCATCCTGCATGGCATGCAGGAGCGCGTAGATACTAGTTACTTCACTGGTTTGAAGGTGCTGGAGGAGTTCCAGAGGAATATTGACTCTGGGGTTTATAAAGTTCAAAGAGTTCAATATGTCCGATGATCACTCTTATTCCATTCCCTTGTTGAATTGCAACTGGTTCAAAAGAATATTGCTTGGAGGCAGCAGACGGCGTTCAGGTAAGAGTCTGTATTACACAACACTGTCCGGTAAAAGTTGCATGAGTTTAACTTGTTGTGTTCTCCCTTTATAGGTGCGGCAAATGAAGATGAGGCGTATTAAAGGGTAATGCCTCCGGTGGTAAATCAGGAAAGCCTATGGTGGTAAGAGATTGTATTTGTCGGCTCTCTTAGCTCACCTTATTGTTTCTTTTGTTTTTCCCCCAGGTGCTGGAGTTCGGCGAAGAAAATGATGGAGGCAGCGCCGGATCGAAAAATGCTGTGAGGACTGGTGAGTATGGCGCGGCGCTGCAGCTGGCGATGCGGCGCATGCAGAAATAATGTCCTTTTCAAGTTCGAAGACGTGATGGATCCAGAATCAGGTAAGAATTGAAATAAGGTCGGTGTTCTAACCCTTCCTTCTTGTTTCCTCTTTTGCTAGGAGCTCTGGATTCGAGACGGGCGTGGCTGAAGATTGGATGCTGACTGCAGGCACGGTGAGCGTTACACTGCTGGATGCAGAAAACACAAAGCGTGTGTTGCTGATCGGGCGTGGTTTAAATAGCCTCCAAAGTAGTTCCAGGTAAGAAGTTCCCCAGAACCACACCCGAGTAAAAAATAGTCCCTGTAACAAAATAGTCCCATCCAAGCCTAACATTGGCTTGGATTCAGTTGCAGCATGGTCTGCATGAGGTAAGTAATGTCTATGAGCCTGGCGCCTATGGCGCCAGGACTGATTTCTATTATGAACCTGGTGCCTAAGGTGCCAGGACTGAACCCAGACAGCCCCTAGGCTGCTGGGGTTTTAATAAATATCTGGATGCCTGCTCCTGGGGCTGATGGGCTTGGTCCGGATGCGCGGGCGTAGGCATCATGACAGCACTCCCCCCCAAGGCCCCTCCTAAAGGTGTTCTTCCCCTCGGTCCTGGTTTGTCTGGGAAGTTCCGATGGAATTTTTTCACCAACCGAGGTGCATGAACGTGGTCACTAGGCTCCCATGACCTTTCCTGTGGTCCGTAACCCTTCCAGTCGATTAAATAAAAAAGTCTTGATTTAACCATTTTAGAGTCCAGGATATTTTTAACTTCGAATTCAGGTTCCACATCTATTAGGATGGGGTTGGGTGGTTTGGCTAGTCTTGTCCCAGGTTCAACTGGTTTCAGGAGTGAAACATGAAAGACAGGATGGATTTGCATATTAGAGGGTAGTTCCAATTTAACGGCCACCGGGTTGATAATGGGCTTAATAGTGTAAGATCCCAAATATCTAGGATTAAAAGTCTGAGTCCCTTTTACAGGTATGTGTTTTGTAGCCAGCCAAACTTGATCTCCAATCTGGTATTGTGGAGCATCACTTCTATGTTGATCAGCATTTTTCTTGTATTTCTCTTTCGCTTGTTTCAAATGTTCTGTTTCTTTATAAAGGCTTGTGTAATAGTAGAGTGCAGATGATTCACTGCAGGCATTTCTAAGTGTTGAGGGCGAATTGAGTTCTGATGTTCGAGGATGATGTCCATATATGGTATAAAAAGGGCTTTGTCCAGTTCCAGAATGTACAGAGTATGCATATTCGGAAATCCATAAAATATCCTTCCAATTGCTTTCAGTTTGGTGTAGCATGCAACGTAGGTACTGTGCAAGAGTCTGGTTGGTCCTCTCCGTCTGACCATCGGTCTGGGGGTGGTGACTGGTTGATAACCTCACATCGATTTGCGCTAATTGACAACATCTTTTCCAAAATTGAGAAATGAATTGGCTACCTCGGTCAGAGACCAATACAGAAGGAAATCCATGTATTCGACCAATGTTTTCGAGAAATTCCTTGGCCAAAATTGAAGCGGAAGGTAATCCCTTTAAAGGAATAAAGTGGGCCATTTTAGAAAAAGATCCACAATAACTAGAATGGTGTTAAATCCATTACATGGGGGTAGATCAGTAATAAAGTCTAAAGACAAAGGGCCTCATTACACGGAAGGCGGTGATCCAGGGTGCTATTAGCACCCTGGACCATGCCGGTAAATTACCGGCACCGCCTTGGCGGAAAGGGGATTTACCGCCCCATTCCAAGGTTGGTGGGGCGGTAAATCCCCCTTCCGCCATTGCCCTTCCCCATTCCCATTTCTGCCCCATAGGGCTCTATGGGAATGGGGAAGGCGCTAATTACGGCACCGCAATTTTGCGGTGCCGTAATTAGCTCCGAGGTCCCTTAGCGGGTTGGTTTTTAAAGCACCAACCCGCTAAGGGACCTCGTAGTAAGGCGGTAATGGTTAACGGTCACCGTTACCATTAACGGTGGCCGTTAACCATTACCGCCTTCCGTGTAATGAGGCCCAAAGTATGCCAAGGTGTAGGAGGAATATCCAAAGGTTGTAAAAGACCCGCTGTTTTTTTCTTTTGACTTTTGTTTTGGGCGCAGATACCACAAGATAGCACAAATGACTTTATGTCTTTTCGCCAGGTGGGCCACCAGAATTGTCTTTTAATTTTAGCTTCAGTTTTTGCGATACCTGGATGTCCTTCCATCAGAGCATCATGATAATTGGAGATAACTAGTTCTTGTAGTTCCTTGTGTGGTAGAAATAGATGCACTTGATAGTAAGGTAGGTCATTGCTGACTGAATAATCTTTGCCTTTCTTTACCCAGTCCTGCAAGGCTGCAGGATCGAAAAGTTGTTGGATTTTTAAATGAATATCTTCTAAAGTCTGTAGAGTAGTTATGCCAAGAATTCTTTGTTCTGAAATTATAGGCACCGGTTCTGGGTTCGAATATGCTTCTCCCATCCCTATTCGGGATAAAGCATCTGCCTCCCGTTTTTACAACCTGGTCGATAAGTGATCACGAAATCGAATTCGGCAAAGAATAATGCCCATCGAAGTTGACGCGATGATTGGGCCTTGGCTGTTTTCAAATACTGCAGATTCCTGTGATCGGTGATTACAGTGATGGTATGCCTAGCACCGAGAAGATAATGCCGCCAAGCCTTGAAGGCAGACTTGATGGCTAATAACTCCTTATCAGTAACCGCATAGTTTAATTCGGATGCTGAGAACTTTCATGACCAGAAAGCTACTGGAAGAAGTTGACCGGTTTCAGGATCCTTCTGGAACAGGACAGCTCCCATGGCTAAACTGGATGGTTTATAGTCATAATGTCGACAAAAAAATGTCGACAGACAAAAATGTCGAAAAAATAATGTCGAAAATAATAATGTCGACATTCTATACTTTTAATGTAAAAAGTCATAATGTCGAAAAAAAAATGTCGACATTTTTTTTTCAACAATATGACTATAAACCCTTAACACTATCAACACCTCACCCAACACCCTCCTGCAACCCCCCCACACCCCACACCACCACCCTCCCACCCCTCATATGCAACACATTCTAATTATTTATATATTTATTTATTTATTTTTTCAATAAATAAATAACCAACAAAAAGTATCATTTACTATGGGGGGGTCCCCCCCCCAACCCACCCTCACCCAACACCCCCCTGCCACCCCACCACACCCCCTAACCACCCTCTCACCCCTCATACTCAACACAATCTAATTATTTATTTATTTATTTATTTATTTTTTCAATAAATAAATAACCAAAAAGAGTCTAATTTACTATGGGGGGGGTCCCCCCCCAACCCCCCCTCACCCAACACCCCCCTGACACCCCCCCACACCCCCCCCCCAACCACCCTCTCACCCTCATTCCCAACACATAGTAATTATATATTTATTTATTTATTTATTATTCAATAAATAAATAAACAAATAAATAAAAAGAATATCATTTACTATGGGGATGCCCCCCCCAACCCCTCTCACCCAGTACCCCCTGCCACCCCCCACCCCTCATACTCAACACATACAACACAACAATAAATATATATTTATTTATTTATACAACATTTCGAAAAAATGTCGACATTAATGTAAAATGTCGACATTTTTGTATGTCGACATTATTGATTTTCGACATTAATTTGTCGACATTTTGACTGTCGACATTATTGATGTCGACATTATGACTGCACACCGTGGGGTACGTGTATATCTGGGGTGCAGGGGAGTCCTACACGTGAATTGGCAGTGTGGGTCCTCCCAGGTGTTCCCTCTACACCCTCCACGGCCCCTGCAGGCAGCCCACACCATAGGGGACTACCCTGCACCCCTGGTCATGTCCCGCAGGCAGCCCCTCCACCATGGGCATGCCCCCCAGCCTGCCACATGTCACCTTGCACTACTGATCACCAAAGCATGACCCCCTCCACCCCCACCCCCCAGCAGAGCAGGGCACCTGCCAGCAGGCCCCCACTCATATCCCACTCATGTCCCCTTGCACCCCCACCCCCCAGCAGTGCAGGGCACCTGCCAGCAGGCCCCCACTCATGTTCGACACATGTCCCCTTGCACACCCACCCCCCAGCAGTGCAGGGCACCTGCCAGCAGGCCCCCACTTATTTCCCCTTGCACACCCACCCCCCAGCACTGAGGGGCACCTGCCAACAGGCCCCCACTCATGTCCCCTTGCACCCCCAGCCCCCAGCACTTAGGGGCACCTGCCAGCAGGCCCCCACTCATGTCCTCTTGCACCCCCACCCCCCAGCAGTGCAGGGCACCTGCCAGCAGGCCCCCACACATGTCCCCTTGTACCCCCACCCCCCAGCACTGAGGGGCACCTGCCAGCAGGCCCCCACTCATGTCCCACTCATGTCCCCTTGCACCCCACCCCCCAGCAGTGCAGGGCACCTGCCAGCAGGCCCCCACTCATGTCCCACTCATGTCCCCTTGCACCCCCACCATTCAGCAGTGCAGGGAACCTGCCAGCAGGCCCCCACTCATGTCCCACTCATGTCCCCTTGCACCCCCACCCCCCAGCAGTGCAGGGCACCTGCCAGCAGGCCCCCACTCATGTCCAACTCATGTCCCCGTGCACCCCCACCCCCAGCAGTGCAGGGCACCTGCCAGCAGGCCCCCACTCATGTCCCCTTGCACCCCCACCCTCCAGCACTGAGGGGCACCTGCCAGCAGGCCCCCACTCATGTCCCCTTGCACCCCCTCCCCCCAGCACTGAGGGGCACCTGCCAGCAGGCCCCCACTCACGTCCCCTTGCACACCTACCCTCCAGCACTGAGGGGCACCTGCCAACAGGCCCCCACTCATGTCCCCTTGCACCCCCAACCCCCAGCAGTGCAGGGCACCGGCCAGCAGGCCCCCACTCATGTCCCACTCATGTCCCCTTGCACCCCCACCCCCCAGCAGTGCAGGGCACCTGCCAGCAGGCCCCCACTCATGTCCCCTTGAACCCCCAGCCCCCAGCACTGAGGGGCACCTGTCAGCAGGCCCCCACTCATGTCCCACTCATGTCCCCTTGCACCCCAACCCCCAGGAGTGCAGGGCACCTGCCAGCAGGACCCCACTCATGTCCCACTCATGTCCCCTTGCACCCCCACCCCCCAGCAGTGCAGGGCACTGTTAGGGAGAATTCTCTGTTTAGGCTGAATTTCCTAACCTAGTGAGTCCCCCAGCCGCTTTGCTGGATTTCTGGAGTTTGTTTTTTTCATCCTGCCAAGAGTGAGACTCTTTTCCTCCCACTCTTGGACATGATTTGTGGTAGATTTCTTTGAATGTCAATGTGTTCTATGGGCTATGGGGTCTTTTACTCCATAGGGCCTCATGTGTTTTGCTATGTGTGTTACACCGCACCCTCCGTGCCGTAACACTGGGGTGTCCTAGAGGATCCCCACCATAGACTCCATACCCTGGGACTGACTACTGTCTCCCAGGGCATGTAAAGTCACCATTGGCTTTACTAGACCTAAATTTACTAACAGAACTAGTACAAACCACCCTATTGTGGACAAACTGGTAGGGGTAGTTCGATTACCCCTGGGTCTGTTGTTCGAGGGGGCACTGTCCCGTCCCCCTTGTCGAGTTTTGGCTGGTGGCAGTGGATCCTACTTTTTAAATTTGACCGCAAATATATTCCTATGGGATTCTTCCCATTGTTGGAGGCTAATACTTTTTTCACATTAGTCTCTAACATACCACCGGTTTATTTGTCTTAAATGAATCCACCGGTTGGTATTTTCTGCCAGAACTCGGTTTTCAAAATGGCGTATGTGTTCGCCTCTGAAACTCCGAAACCAAAGGTTGAGCCCTTTGTTCCACTTTTGGCGGGCTTCTGCACAGAAGCCCTCCAGAGTGGTGCCATTCTGTCCGGGTACCACAGGGGGTGTGGAAGGGGGTTTAGGCACCCTGGATTGAGTTGCCTTGCCATCTCAAGTCGCACTCTTGTGTGATTGGGCCAAGTGGTGAGCCGCCCCGCTCACCACTTAGCATGTTTGATTGACAGCTAGGCTGAATGAATGGGGGTTATCTGCATAAAAGCAGGGCTTTTGGGACTGGGACTTCAGACGTCACCACAGGACCTAAGAATCCGACGAGGTTAAAGCTGAGCTGACCTGCAACGACGACACCTCCGGTGGAGCCCTGCTGAACCGACTCACCACTTCCCAACGACAGAGATCTCCCTGCTGGAGAGTCTTCTTCCCTTGACTGGTGGGAACAACCGGTCTCTTGCTTTTTCTTCGCTTCCAGGACGTCCAGTGGTCGAATTGCCCGTGCTGAGCACCCCGGCAACCGGATAGCCACTGACCACTGTACCGCGACCAAAAGGTGGTGCCTTGTGACTGAGCACTCCGCGGCTGGTCTCTTCCCTGGTGGTGCAACGATCTTCAACTTTTCTTTGACAACGAGATCCTCTCATCTTCTGGCAAAGCCACGACTTGCATCCACCACCAGAAACAACTGCCCCCGCCGGAGCTGGCTCTTCACTTACAAGGTACTGTGTCCGCCTGGCTTCCTTGTGACGGTTAGCGTGAGGTGTCTTAAATCCTTACCTTTCCATTGGGTCGCCTCCAGACCTTCTTAAACGTTTGTTCTAAAACTGGTCCAACCTTTCTGTGACATTTTGCTACAAAGACTTGAAGTGCATTTCCACTGTGATACTTTTTGGGACATACAGCCTTGCCTCTCTCCGAGTGGGCCTGGCCTCTGAACTTTGTGATTTACAGTTGACCCTGCCTTGCTTGCCTTGCATTTGTTTTGTAAAAATGTTGGTACTGAGTTGGTTTCATACCCTGCCTTTTTCTCTCCCTTTCTACAAATACTAGAGTGCCATCTAGGTTAAAGCATTCACCTCTGTCTGCAAATAAGTGGTGCCGTTGAACCTAGACTTTTCGACATATTTTTATGGGATTGATATATACTTATAGTAACCGTGATTGAAGTTGTTTGCCATATTAGTGCCAGTGTGTTTTCCATAGATGTGTTTATAAATAAATAATTATATATCTTTACACCCAAGTTCTGATCAGTGTCTGCTTGTTCTACTGTGTAAATTGCCCTATCTTGTATACTCCACAAACGGCCTAACTTTTTTTGAGGGAAGTCTGACTGCTCAGCCACAGCTACCAAGTGAATCTGTGTGGTACAGACTGCTACCAAGTGGGTTTACTGCCAAACACCTGTAGTCTTAAATCTTTTGCAGTGGTCCCAGAGGGAACTGCACAGGTTTCTGCTTAACAGGCACCTGCCAGCAGGCCCCCACTCATGTCCCCTTGCACCCCCACCCCCAGCACTGAGGGGCACCTGCCAGCAGTCCCCCACTCATGTCCCACTCATGTACCCTTGCACCCCCACCCCCCAGCAGTGCAGGGTACCTGCCAGCAGGCCCCCACTCATGTCCCCTTGCACCCCCACACCCCAGCACTGAGGGGCACCTGCCAGCAGGCCCCCAACCATGTCCCACTCATGTCCCCTTGCACCCCCACCCCCCAGCACTGAGGGGCACCTGCCAGCAGGCCCCCACTCATGTCCCCTTGCACCCCCACCCCCCAGCACTGAGGGGCACCTGCCAACAGACCCCCACTCATGTCCCCTTGCACCCCTACCCCCCAGCAGTGCAGGGTACCAGCCAGCAGGCCCCCACTCATGTCCCCTTGCACCCCCAGCAGTGCAGGGCACCTGCCAGCAGGCCCCCACTCATGTCCCACTCATGTCCCCTTGCACCCCACCCCCGGCAGTGCAGGGCACCTGCCAGCAGGCCCCCACTCATGTCCCACTCATGTCCCCTTGCACCCCGACCCCCCAGCAGTGCAGGGCACCTGCCAGCAGACCCCCACTAATGTCCCACTCATGTCCCCTTGAACCCCCACACCCCAGCAGTGCAGGGCACCTGCCAGCAGGCCCCCAGTCATGTCCCACTCATGTCCCCTTGTACCCCCACCCCCCAGCACTGAGGGGCACCTGCCAGCAGGCCCCCACTCATGTCCCCTTGCACACCCACCCCCCAGCACTGAAGGGCACCTGCCAACAGGCCCCCACTCATGTCCCCTTGCACCCACACCACCCAGCAGTGCAGGGCACCTGCCAGCAGGCCCCCACTCATGTCCCACTCATGCCCCCTTGCACCCTCACCCCCCAGCACTGAGGGGCACCTGCCAACAGGCCCCCACTAATGTCCCCTTGCACACCCACCCCCCAGCACTGAAGGGCACCTGCCAACAGGCCCCCACTCATGTCCCCTTGCACCCACACCACCCAGCAGTGCAGGGCACCTGCCAGCAGGCCCCCACGCATGTCCCCTTGCACCCCCACCCCCAGCACTGAGGGGCACCTGCCAGCAGGCCACCAACCATGTCCCACTCATGTCCCCTTGCACCCCCACCCCCAGCACCGAGGGGCACCTGCCAGCAGTTGCCCACTCATGTCCCCTTGTATCCCCACCCCCCAGCACTGAGGGGCATCTGCCAACAGACCCCCACTCATGTCCCCTTGCACCCCCACCCCCCAGCAGTGCAGGGCACCAGCCAGCAGGCCCTCACTCATGTCCCCTTGCACCCCCATACCCCAGCAGTGCAGGGCACCTGCCAGCAGGCCCCCACTCATGTCCCACTCATGTCCCCTTGCACCCCTACCCCCCAGCAGTGCAGGGCACCTGCCAGCAGGCCCCCACTCATATCCCCTTGCACCCCCATGCCCCAGAACAGAGGGGCACCTGCCAGCAGGCCCCCAACCATGTCGCACTCATGTCCCCTTGCACCCCTACCCCCCAGCACTGAGGGGCACCTGCCAGCAGGCCCCCACTCATGTCCCCTTGCACCCCCACCCCCCAGCACTGAGGGGCACCTGCCAACAGACCCCCACTCATGTCCCCTTGCACCCCCACCCCCAGCAGTGCAGGGTACCAGCCAGCAGGCCCCCAATCATGTCCGCTTGCACCCCCACCCCCCAGCAGTGCAGGGCACCTGCCAGCAGGCCCCCACTCATGTCCCACTCATGTCCCCTTGCACCCCCACCCCCAGCAGTGCAGGGCACCTGCCAGCAGGCCCCCACTCATGTCCCACTCATGTCCCCTTGCACACCCACCCCCCAGCAGTGCAGGGCACCTGCCAGCAGGCCCCCAACTCATGTCCCCTTGCATTAACATACCACCGGTTTATTTGTCTTAAATGAATCCACCAGTTGGTATTTTCTGCCAGAACTCGGTTTTCAAAATGGCGTATGTGTTCGCCTCTGTAACTCCGAAACCAAAGGTTGAGCCCTTTGTTCCACTTTTGGCGGGCTTCTGCACAGAAGCCCTCCAGAGTGGGTCCATTCTGTCTGGGTAGCACAGGGGGTGTGGAAGGGGGTTTAGGCACCCTGGATTGAGTTGCCTTGCCAACTCAAGTCGCACCCTTGTGTGATTGGGCCAAGTGGTGAGCCGCCCCGCTCACCACTTAGCATGTTTGATTGACAGCTAGGCTGAATGAATGGGGGTTTTCTGCATAAAAGCAGGGCTTTTGGGACTGGGACTTCAGACGTTGCCACAGGACCTAAGAATCCGACGAGGTTAAAGCTGAGCTGACCTGCAACGACGACACCTCCGGTGGAGCCCTGCTGAACCGACTCACCACTTCCCAACGACAGAGATCTCCCTGCTGGAGAGTCTTCTTCCCTTGACTGGTGGGAACAACCGGTCTCTTGCTTTTTCTTCGCTTCCAGGAAGTCCAGTGGTCGAATTGCCCGTGCTGAGCACCCCGGCAACCGGATAGCCACTGACCACTGTACCGCGACCAAAAGGTGGTGCCTTGTGACTGAGCACTCCGCGGCTGGTCTCTTCCCTGGTGGTGCAACGATCTTCAACTTTTCTTCGACAACGAGATCCTCTCATCTTCTGGCAAAGCCACGACTTGCATCCACCACCAGAAACAACTGCCCCCGCCGGAGCTGGCTCTTCACTTACAAGGTACTGTGTCCGCCTGGCTTCCTTGTGACGGTTAGCGTGAGGTGTCTTAAATCCTTACCTTTCCATTGGGTCGCCTCCAGACCTTCTTAAACGTTTGTTCTAAAACTGGTCCAACCTTTCTGTGACATTTTGCTACAAAGACTTGAAGTGCATTTCCACTGTGATACTTTTTGGGACATACAGCCTTGCCTCTCTCTGAGTGGGCCTGGCCTCTGAACTTTGTGATTTACAGTCGACCCTGCCTTGCTCGCCTTGCATTTGTTTTGTAAAAGTGTTGGTACTGAGTTGGTTTCATACCCTGCCTTTTTCTCTCCCTTTCTAACAAATACTAGAGTGCCATCTAGGTTAAAGCATTCACCTCTGTCTGCAAATAAGTGGTGCCGTTGAACCTAGACTTTTCGACATATTGTTATGGGATTGATATATACTTATAGTAACTGTGATTGAAGTGTTTGCCATATTAGTGCCAGTGTGTTTTCCATAGATGTGTTTTTAAATAAATAATTATATATCTTTACACCCAAATTCTGATCAGTGTCTGCTTGTTCTACTGTGAAAAATTGCCCTATCTTGTATACTCCACAAATGGCCTAACTTTTCTTGAGGGAAGTCTGACTGCTCAGCCACAGCTACCAAGTGAATCTGTGTGGTACAGACTGCTACCAAGTGGGTTTACTGCCAAACACCTGTAGTCTTAAATCTTTTGCAGTGGTCCCAGAGGGAACTGCACAGGTTTCTGCTTAACAGGCACCTGCCAGCAGGCCCCCACTCATGTCCCCTTGCACCCCCACCCCCCAGCACTGAGGGGCACCTGCCAGCAGTCCCCCACTCATGTCCCACTCATGTACCCTTGCACCCCCACCCCCAGCAGTGCAGGGCACCTGCCAGCAGGCCCCCACTCATGTCCCCTTGCACCCCCACACCCCAGCACTGAGGGGCACCTGCCAGCAGGCCCCCAACCATGTCCCACTCATGTCCCCTTGCAACCCCACCCCCAGCACTGAGGGGCACCTGCCAGCAGGCCCCCACTCATGTCCCCTTGCACCCCCACCCCCCAGCACTGAGGGGCACCTGCCAACAGACCCCCACTCATGTCCCCTTGCACCCCTACCCCCCAGCAGTGCAGGGTACCAGCCAGCAGGCCCCCACTCATGTCCCCTTGCACCCCCACCCCCCAGCAGTGCAGGGCACCTGCCAGCAGGCCCCCACTCATGTCCCACTCATGTCCCCTTGCACCCCACCCCCCGGCAGTGCAGGGCACCTGCCAGCAGGCCCCCACTCATGTCCCACTCATGTTCCCTTGCACCCCGACCCCCCAGCAGTGCAGGGCACCTGCCAGCAGACCCCCACTCATGTCCCACTCATGTCCCCTTGCACCCGCACACCCCAGCAGTGCAGGGCACCTGCCAGCAGGCCCCCAGTCATGTCCCACTCATGTCCCCTTGTACCCCCACCCCCCAGCACTGAGGGGCACCTGCCAGCAGGCCCCCACTCATGTCCCCTTGCACACCCACCCCCCAGCACTGAAGGGCACCTGCCAACAGGCCCCCACTCATGTCCCCTTGCACCCCCACCACCCAGCAGTGCAGGGCACCTGCCAGCAGGCCCCCACTCATGTCCCACTCATGTCCCCTTGCACCCTCACCCCCCAGCACTGAGGGGCACCTGCCAACAGGCCCCCACTCATGTCCCCTTGCACCCCCACCCCCCAGCAGTGCAGGGCACCTGCCAGCAGGCCCCCACGCATGTCCCCTTGCACCCCCACCCCTAGCACTCAGGGGCACCTGCCAGCAGGCCCCCACTCATGCCCCACTAATGTCCCCTTGCATCCCCACCCCCCAGCAGTGCAGGGCACCTGCCAACAGGCCCCCACTCATGTCCCCTTGCACCCCCACACCCCAGCAGCGCAGGGCACCTGCCAGCAGGCCCCCACTCATGTCCCCTTGCACCCCACGCCCCAGCACTGAGGGGCACCTGCCAGCAGGCCACCAACCATGTCCCACTCATGTCCCCTTGCACCCCCACCCACCAGCACTGAGGGGCACCTGCCAGCAGGCCCCCACTCATGTCCCCTTGCACCCCCACCCCCCAGCACTGAGGGGCACCTGCCAACAGACCCCCACTCATGTCCCCTTGCACCCCCACCTCCAGCAGTGCAGGGTACCAGCCAGCAGGCCCCCACTCATGTCCCCTTGCACCCCCACCCCCCAGCAGTGCAGGGCACCTGCCAGCAGGCCCCCACTCATGTCCCACTCATGTCCCCTTGCACCCCCACCTCCAGCAGTGCAGGGCACCTGCCAGCAGGCCCCCACTCATGTCCCACTCATGTCCCCTTGCACACCCACCCCCCAGCAGTGCAGGGCACCTGCCAGCAGGCCCCCACTCATGTCCCCTTGCACCCCCACCCCCCAGCACTGAGGGGCACCGCCAGCAGGCCCTCACTCATGTCCCACTCATGTCCCCTTGCACACCCACACCCCAGAAGCGCAGGGCACCTGCCAGCAGGCCCCCAGTCATGTCCCACTCATGTCCCCTTGTACCCCCACCCCCCAGCACTGAGGGGCACCTGCCAGCAGGCCCCCACTCATGTCCCCTTGCACACCCACCCCCCAGCACTGAAGGGCACCTGCCAACAGGCCCCCACTCATGTCCTCTTGCACCCCCACCCCCCAGCAGTGCAGGGCACCTGCCAGCAGGCCCCCACTCATGTCCCACTTATGTCCCCTTGTACCCCCACCCCCCAGCAGTGCAGGGCACCTGCCAGCAGGCCCCCCCTCATGTCCCACTCATGTCCCCTTGCACCCCCACCCCCCAGCAGTGCAGGGCACCTGCCAGCAGGCCCCCACTCATGTCCCCTTGCACCCTCACCCCCCAGCACCGAGGGGCACCTGCCAACAGGCCCCCACTCATGTCCCTTTGCACCCCCAACCCCCAGCAGTGCAGGGCACCTGCCAGCAGGCCCCCACTCATGTCCGCTTACACCCTCACCCACAGCACTGAGGGGCACCTGCCAGCAGGCCCCCACTCATGTCCCCTTGCACCGCCACCCCCCAGCAGTGCAGGGCACCTGCCAGCAGGCCCCCACTCATGTCCCCTTGCACCCCCACCCCCAGCAGTGCAGGGCACCTGCCAGCAGGCCCCCACTCATATCCCCTTGCACCCCACACCCCAGCACTGAGGGGCACCTGCCAGCAGGCCCCCAACCATGTCCCACTCATGTCCCCTTGCACCCCCAGCACTGAGGGGCACCTGCCAGCAGTCCCCCACTCATGTCCCCTTGCACACCCACCACCCAGCACTGAGGGGCACCTGCCAACAGGCCCCCACTCATGTCCCCTTGCACCCCCACCCCCCAGCAGTGCAGGGCACCTGCCAGCAGGCCCCCACGCATGTCCCCTTGCACCCCCACCCTCAGCACTGAGGGGCACCTGCCAGCAGGCCCCCACTCATGCCCCACTAATGTCCCCTTGCATCCCCACCCCCCAGCAGTGCAGGGCACCTGCCTACAGGCCCCCACTCATGTCCCCTTGCACCCCCACCCCCCAGCAGTGCGGGGCACCTGCCAACAGGCCCCCACTCATGTCCCACTCATGTCCCCTTGCACCCCCACCCCCCAGCAGTGCAGGGCACCTGCCAGCAGGCCCGCACTCATGTCCCACTCATGTCCCCTTGCACCCCCAGCCCGCAGCAGTGCAGGGTACCAGCCAGCAGGCCCCCACTCATGTCCCCTTGCACCCCCACCCCCAGCAGTGGAGGGCACCTGCCAGCAGGCCCCCACTCATGTCCCACTCATGTCCCCTTGCACCCCCACCCCCCAGCAGTGCAGGGCACCTGCCAGCAGGCCCCCACTCATGTCCCACTCATGTGCCCTTGCACCCCCACCCCCCAGCAGTGCAGGGCACCTGCCAGCAGGCCCCCACTCATGTCCCCTTGCACCCCCACCCCCCAGCACTGAGGGGCACCTGCCAGCAGGCCCCATTCATGTCCCACTCATGTCCCCTTGAACCCCACACCCCAGCAGTGCAGGGCATCTGCCAGCAGGCCCCCAGTCATGTCCCACTCATGTCCCCTTGTACCCCCACCACCCAGGACTGAGGGTCACCTGCCAGCAGGCCCCCACTCATGTCCCCTTGCACACCCACCCCCCAGCACTGAAGGGCACCTGCCAACAGGCCCCCACTCATGTCCCCTTGCACCCCCACCCCCCAGCAGTGCAGGGCACCTGCCAGCAGGCCCCCACTCATGTCCCACTTATGTCCCCTTGTACCCCCACCCCCCAGCAGTGCAGGGTACCTGCCAGCAGGCCCCCACTCATGTCCCACTCATGACCCCTTGCACCCCCACCCCCCAGCAGTGCAGGGCACCTGCCAGCAGGCCCCCACTCATGTCCACTTGCACCCTCACCCCCCAGCACTGAGGGGCACCTGCCAACAGGCCCCCACTCATGTCCCTTTGCACCCCCACCCCCCAGCAGTGCAGGGCACCTGCCAGCAGGCCCCCACTCATGTGCGCTTGCACCCCCACCCCCAGCAATGAGGGGCACCTGCCAGCAGGCCCCCACTCATGTCCCCTTGCACCCCCACCCCCCAGCAGTGCAGGGCACATGCCAGCAGGCCCCCACTCATGTCCCCTTGCACCCCCACCCCCACCAGTGAATGGCACCTGCTAGCAGGCCCCCACTCATATCCCCTTGCACCCCACACCCCAGCACTGAGGGGCATCTGCCAGCAGGCCCCCAACCATGTCCCACTCATGTCCCCTTGCACCCCCACCGCTCAGCACTGAGGGGCACCTGCCAGCAGTCCCCCACTCATGTCCCCTTGCACACCCACCCCCCAGCACTGAGGGGCACCTGCCAACAGACCCCCACTCATGTCCCCTTGCACCCCCACCCCCCAGCAGTGCAGGGCACCAGCCAGCAGGCCCCCACTCATGTCCCCTTGCACCCCCATACCCCATCAGTGCAGGGCACCTGCCAGCAGGCCCTCACTCATGTCCCACTCATGTCCCCTTGCACCCCCACCCCCCAGCAGTGCAGGGCACCTGCCAGCAGGCCCGCACTCATGTCCCACTCATGTCCCCCTGCATCCCCAGCCCGCAGCAGTGCAGGGCACCTGCCTGCAGGCCCCCACTCATATCCCACTCATGTCCCCTTGCACCTCCACCCCCCAGCAGTGCAGGGCACCTGCCAGCAGGCCCCCACTCATGTCCCCTTGAACCCCCACCCCCCAGCACTGAGGGGCACCTGCCAGCAGGCCCCCACTCATGTCCCACTCATGTCCCCTCTCACCCCCACCCCCCAGCAGTGCAGGGCACCTGCCAGCAGGCCCCCAGTCATGTCCCATTCATGTCCCCTTGTACCCCCAGCACTGAGGGGCACCTGCCAGCAGGCCCCCACTCATGTCCCCTTGCACACCCACCCCCCAGCACTGAAGGGCACCTGCCAACAGGCCCCCACTCATGTCCCCTTGCACCCCCACATCCCAGCAGTGCAAGGCACCTGCCAGCAGGCCCCCACTCATGTCCCACTCATGTCTCCTTGCACCCCCACTCCCCAGCAGTGCACGGCACCTGCCAGCAGGCCCCCACTCATGTTCCACTCATGTCCCCTTGCACCCCCACCCCCCAGCAGTGCAGGGCACCTGCCAGCAGGCCCCCACTCATGTCCCCTTGCACCCCCACCCCCCAGCAGTGCAGGGCACCTGCCAGCAGGCCCCACTCATGTCCCCTTGCACCCCACCCCCCAGCACTGATGGGCACCTGCCAGCAGGCCCCCACTCATGTCCCACTCATGTCCCCTTGCACCCCACCCCCCAGCAGTGCAGGGCACCTGCCAGCAGGCCCCCACTCATGTCCCACTCATTTCCCCTTGCACCCCCACCATTCAGCAGTGCAGGGCACCTGCCAGCAGGCCCCCACTCATGTCCCACTCATGTCCCCTTGCACCCCCACCCCCCAGCAGTGCAGGGCACCTGCCAGCAGGCCCCCACTCATGTCCCACTCATGTCCCCTTGCACCCCCACCCCCCAGCAGTGCAGGGCACCTTCCAGCAGGCCCCCACTCATGTCCCCTTGCACCCCCACCCTCCAGCACTGAGGGGCACCTGCCAGCAGGCCCCCACTCATGTCCCCTTGCACCCCCTCCCCCAGCACTGAGGGGCACCTGCCAGCAGGCCCCCACTCACGTCCCCTTGCACACCTACCCTCCAGCACTGAGGGGCACCTGCCAACAGGCCCCCACTCATGTCCCCTTGCACCCCCAACCCCCAGCAGTGCAGGGCACCGGCCAGCAGGCCCCCACTCATGTCCCACTCATGTCCCCTTGCACCCCCACCCCCCAGCAGTGCAGGGCACCTGCCAGCAGGCCCCCACTCATGTCCCCTTGAACCCCCAGCCCCCAGCACTGAGGGGCACCTGTCAGCAGGCCCCCACTCATGTCCCACTCATGTCCCCTTGCACCCCCACACCCCAGCAGTGCAGGGCACCTGCCAGCAGGCCCCCACTCATGTCCCACTCATGTCCCCTTGCACCCCCACCCCCCAGCAGTGCAGGGCACCTGCCAGCAGGCCCCCACTCATGTCCCCTTGCACCCCAACCCCCAGCAGTGCAGGGCACCTGCCAGCAGGGCCCCACTCATGTCCCACTCATGTCACCTTGCACCCCCACCCCCCAGCAGTGCAGGGCACTGTTAGGGAGAATTCTCTGTTTAGGCTGAATTTCCTTACCTAGTGAGTCCCCCAGCCGCTTTGCTGGATTTCTGGAGTTTGTTTTTTTCATCCTGCCAAGAGTGAGACTCTTTTCCTCCCACTCTTGGACATGATTTGTGGTAGATTTCTTTGAATGTCAATGTGTTCTATGGGCTATGGGGTCTTTTACTCCATAGGGCCTCATGTGTTTTGCTATGTGTGTTACACCGCACCCTCCGTGCCGTAACACTGGGGTGTCCTAGAGGATCCCCACCATAGACTCCATACCCTGGGACTGACTACTATCTCCCAGGGCATGTAAAGTCACCATTGGCTTTACTAGACCTAAATTTACTAACAGAACTAATACAAACCACCCCATTGTGGACGTACTGGTAGGGGTAGTTCGATTACCCCTGGGTCTGTTGTTCGAGGGGGCACTGTCCCGTCCCCCTCGTCGAGTTTTGGCTGGTGGCAGTGGATCCTACTTTTTAAATTTGACCGCGAATATATTCCTATGGGATTCTTCCCATTGTTGGAGGCTAATACTTTTTTCACATTAGTCTCTAACATACCACCGGTTTATTTGTCTTAAATGAATCCACCGGTTGGTATTTTCTGCCAGAACTCGGTTTTCAAAATGGCGTATGTGTTCGCCTCTGTAACTCCGAAACCAAAGGTTGAGCCCTTTGTTCCACTTTTGGCGGGCTTCTGCACAGAAGCCTTCCAGAGTGGTGCCATTCTGTCTGGGTACCACAGGGGGTGTGGGAGGGGGTTTAGGCACCCTGGACTGAGTTGCCTTGCCAACTCAAGTTGCACTGTTGTGTGATTGGCCCAAGTGGTGAGCCGCCCCGCTCACCACTTAGCATGTTTGATTGACAGCTAGGCTTATTGAATGGGGGTTTTCTGCATAAAAGCAGGGCTTTTGGGACTGGGACTTCAGACGTCGCCACAGGACCTAAGAATCTGACCAGGGTAAAGCTGAGCTGACCTGCAACGACGACACCTCCGGTGGAGCCCTGCTGAACCGACTCACCACTTCCCAACGACAGAGGAGATCTCCCTGCTGGAGAGTCTTCTTCACTTGACTGGTGGGAACAACCAGTCCCTTGCTTTTTCTTCGCTTCCAGGACGCCCAGTGGTCGAATTGCCCGTGCTGAGCACCCCGGCAACTGGATAGCCACTGACCACTGTACCGCGACCAAAAGGTGGTGCCTTGTGACTGAGCACTCCGCGGCTGGTCTCTTCCCTGGTGGTGCAACGATCTTCAACTTTTCTTCGACGACGAGATCCTCTCATCTTCTGGCAAAGCCACGACTTGCATCCACCACCAGGAACAACTGCCCCCACCGGAGCTGGCTCTTCACTTACAAGGTACTGTGTCCGCCTGGCTTCCTTGTGACGGTTAGCGTGAGGTGTCCATTGGGTCGCCTCCAGATCTTCTTAAACGTTTGTTCTAAAACTGGTCCAACCTTTCTGTGACATTTTGCTACAAAGTCTTGAAGTGCATTTCCACTGTGATACTTTTTGGGACATACAGCCTTGCCTCTCTCCGAGTGGGCCTGGCCTCTGAACTTTGTGATTTACAGTCGACCCTGCCTTGCTCGCCTTGCACTTGTTTCGTAAAAGTGTTGGTACTGAGTTGGTTTCATACCCTGCCTTTTTCTCTCCCTTTCTAACGAATACTAGAGTGCCATCTAGGTTAAAGCATTCACCTCTGTCTGCAAATAAGTGGTGCCGTTGAACCTAGACTTGTCGACATATCTTTATGGGATTGATATATACTTATAGTAACTGTGATTGAAGTTGTTTGCCATATTAGTGCCAGTGTGTTTTCCATAGATGTGTTTTTAAATAAATAATTATATATCTTTACACCCAAGTTCTGATCAGTGTCTGCTTGTTCTACTGTGTAAATTGCCCTATCTTGTATACTCCACATACGGCCTAACTTTTCTTGAGGGAAGTCTGACTGCTCAGCCACAGCTACCAAGTGAATCTGTGTGGTACAGACTGCTACCAAGTGGGTTTACTGCCAAACACCTGTATACTTAAATCTTTTGCAGTTGTCCCAGAGGGAACTGCACAGGTTTCTGCTTAACACTGGTGTACAGCGGTGGGATTTGTATCGAGTATACAGTTTAGAGTGCTTTTCAACACTTTAGGATAACTAACCACAAAGCTTAGCACTAAAAAGCAACTTTCAAAAAACATGTCTACTATGGAAGTTTACAGTCAAGAGTCCTTGTCAGGTGAAAATACTGAGAGTTTGA
This sequence comes from Ambystoma mexicanum, assembly GCF_040938575.1. NCBI lineage: Eukaryota > Metazoa > Chordata > Amphibia > Caudata > Ambystomatidae > Ambystoma > Ambystoma mexicanum. The sequence goes on from NC_090930.1 coordinate 1,371,652,630, forward strand.
GAGCTCTCTGTAGACAAGAGAATCTTTCTGTAAGAGGCAAGGAAGTGAAACTGATAGCGAGATTGCTGGAAAACCAAAGTCTGGGTACTGGTTCAGAGGAACCAACTTCTCCAGCAAATGTAGAAAACAGTGATGGTATTGATCGGAATCAAAGTCTTGATAATGAGTCAGAAGAGGAAAGTGAACCTAATGAAGTTAGCCACTCTGAGCCTCTGTCTGCCTTACCTACTGTACCTACGGGGCCCTGACCAGGTCCCACATGTAACCCTGTTTATTTTGAACTTGAAAAAATGAAGCTCGAATTAGAGTACAAACGTTTTTTAGCTCAATCTGAAAGAAACCAAGAGCTAGAGTTCAGAAGAATGAATGCCCAGGCTGAGCAGAAGCAAGCTGAGTTAAAACTCAGAGAACTCGAACTTAATCATGAGTTGGAAATGAAAAAGTTGTCTGTGGAAAATGCTTCTCTCTCCTCTGGTTCCTCTAGAAGTTCCAGTCCCAAAAGACCCCGGATGCCTAAGGAATTAGTGGGTATGTATGAACCTAGATTGGATGTGTTGGATTGGTTGAAAATGTTTGAGTATAATCATGGGCTCCAGGACATCACCGGGAATGAGTTACTTCCCTGGTCGTTCTCTAGGCTTCCCCCTGTTGCATCTGATGTGGTAATGGAGTTGGGGGAGGTGGATAAGAAGGATTATGAAAGTGTGAAACTAGCTTTGATAGCTAGATTCGGGAAGACCCCTTCCCAGTATCTTAAGAGGTTTAGAATCCTCAAAAAGCATGATGGTACCCCTTGGGCTACCTGGGTGAGTGAAGGGTTGAAAAACTTAGAGGGATGGATTAAGGGTTACAAAGTGAACACTTATGAGGGCATGAAGAATCTTTTTATGTTGGAGTCTATTTCTGATGCCTGTTCTCCTGAGCTCAGACAGCACTTGGCTGATTCGAAGGAATTGGATTCCAGGAAGCTAGCTAAGGCTGCTGACTTACGGGTTGCCAACAGGGCTACTCCTAAGGATTCTGGGGCAACTCAGAAAAAGGATGAGGGAAAACAGCCTAAAAAAGACTCAAAAGAGAATTCTAATAACTCAAATTACAAAGAGGGCCCCAAACAAAACCATAAGGGTAATCCACAAGGAAAACCGCTGCAGAATAGTGTACCTTCTGGTGCCAAACCAGAGGGATGCCAGAACAAACCACCATTCCAGAAAGCATTTGGTAAATGCTTTGTTTGTGGCTCTACTGACCATGATGCAAGGGTAAACCTTCAGGGGTCCAGCTTGTCTCCTTAGCCTTCGCTCCAGAGGAGGAAGTCCAAATGGCAAGTGGAAACTTTCTACTGCTGGCTGATGAACCCATTGGAGTCTCAGCCAGTGTTTCTTTAGTGTCTCTGGGTTTGTGGGAACAACAGAATTTAGAAGTCTATAATTCTATCCCAGATAATACTAAAGAGTATTATAAGGACATTGTCCAGGTGAATGGTCAGGAGACTCCTGCCATTAGGGACACTGGGGCCAGCATAACTGTGGTGAATAAATATTTGTTTCATGCTGATGATGTTGCTAAGGCACCCAAACGCCTCACCAAGTTAGCTGGAGGGCCTGTGCAGATGCTTCCCCATTTACCAGTTCTCATCCAGTGTAATGACATGACTGTGAAGATACCTGTCAGCACACAGATTGAGGTACCAGGATGAGTACTGCTGGGTAACGATTTAAAAACTCTCGGAGTTGTGTCTCATACTCCAGACCTCCTAGTAAACGGTTACAGGAGCTAACCAGACCTGCAAGGGCGAGAACCATGAGAGGTACTCCCCAGGAGATGATGAAGAAGGATATCACCCCTGCTCCACTGGAATTGTCAGCTGCTGCCTCAAAGAAATCAGAAGCGAAAGGGAAACCTAAAACTTCTATACCGAAACAGCAGCCAGCATTCCAGTGCAGCCAACAAGGACTTCCCCTCGGTTGTCCAAAGTTACACAAGCAACTCCCTCTCCAGCTGAGGCTGAGAGGGTGGTACAACCCTGTGTGGTAGAATTAGACTCTGAGGAAGAGCTAATGGAAGGCCAGGAACTCATTGGAGATCTGGATCCTGTTGACCATCCTGAGCTGCAGTCTTTACTGGCAAAAGGTGGACCCAACAGGGCGGACTTCAGTAAGGGACAGAGAGAATGTCCAACTATGGAAGGTCTTCGCCACCAGGCAGAAGCTCAGGCTGAAGGGCAAGAGCCTGGGAAATACAGGTTGCACTAGGAAGATGGCCTCTTCTACAGTGAACCGACCGAGTCTGAACCTGGAGACTACAAACGACTTGTAGTACCCCAAGAGAACAGACAACAGTTCTTGCAGTTAGCCCACGAGATTCCTTTGGCTGGTCACTTGAGTTTCAAGAAGACTAAGGAAAGGCTCTCTCTCTACTTTTATTGGCCAAAGATGGGGGCCGAAGTAGAAAAACACTGCAGGAGCTGCCACACCTGCCAGACCTCTGGTAAGGTTGGCTCCAAAAATCTGGCACCTTTAGTGCCTCTCCCTGTTGTGGGAGTCCCATTTGAGAGAGTAGGGATTGACATTGTTGGTCCCTTTGATCCTCCAACCTCCTCAGGCAACAGGTTTATACTTGTTGTAGTAGACCATGCTACTAGGTATCCTGAGGCAATTCCTATGAGGACTGTTACAGCTCCGGCTGTGGCTAAGGCCCTCCTTGGTATTTTTACCAGGGTCGGGTTTCCTAAGGAAGTAATCTCTGACAGGGGGTCAAACTTTATGTCCCACTACATGAAAGCCATGTGGAAAACCTGTGGAGTTACTTACAAGTTCTCAACAGCTTACCACCCACAAACCAATGGGTTGGTAGAAAGGTTCAACCGAACCATGAAGAGCATGATAGGTGCTTTAGAGGAACCCCTTAAATGGAAGTGGGACCTTCTACTGCCATGCCTTCTCTTTGCTTATAGAGAAGTCCCTCAGGAGGGAGTAGGTTATTCTCCCTTTGAGCTTCTCTATGGTCATCCCGTCAGAGGTCCATTGGCCCTGATTAAGGAGGGGTTGGAGAGTGCTCCTTCCCCCAAGACAGTCAGAGTGACTGACTACGTGATAGGTCTCAGGAGGAGAATGTCACACATGATGGCAGAAGCAAGCGATAACTTGAAAGCTGGACAAGCTTTGGTCAAGCACTGGCATGATCAAAAGGCTAACATGGTTGAGTTCACTCAAGACCAGCTAGTTCTCGTTATGATCCCAACAAGGCAGAAAGCCTTGCAAGACAAATGGATGGGACCCTTCAGAGTTGTGGGTAAACTCTGAGAGGTCAACTATCTGGTTGACTTGGGCAATCCCAAGGAGGATCCGACAGTCTTACCAACCGACTCAAAGCGTATGTCTCGAGACCTGATGTAGGAGCGATGCTTCTAGCATCATCAGAGGAAGAAGAAGAGAGTGAAGCTCTTACTGATCTCCTCAGAGGCTTACCTTTAGACGATAAAATTGAAGGAGTAAATCTCTCATCAAATCTGACACCTGAGCAACAAGAAGAGTGCAAATCTATGTTGAATCAGTTTGCCTCTCTGTTCTCACTTTCACCAGGCTTGACCCCTTGGGGCCAGCATGACATACTCACTGGTGACTGTCTGCCAGTCAAAAGCAGAGGATACAGAATGTCAGAAAATGTACAAACCAACATCAAAGGTTAGGTCAGCAAGATGCTTGATCTCGGGGTAATAGAGCCCTCTACTAGTCCATGGTCTAGCCCAGTTGTGTTAGTACCAAAGACAGGATCTAAAGAACTTAGATTCTGCGTGGACTATAGAGCTCTTAATGCAGTCACCAAGACTGATGCCCACCCTTTGCCAAGAACAGATGAGTTGGTGGATAGACTTGGTTCAGCCAAGTTCCTCAGCACATTTGACTTGACGTCAGGCTATTGGCAAATAGCCCTGACAGACCATGCCAAGGAGAAAACTGCATTTTCTACCCCAGTTGGCTTATACCAGTTTAAGGTAATGCCTTTTGGATTGAAAAATGCACCTGCTACATTTCAACGGATGGTAAACCAGGTTCTGAATGGGATGGAGGGCTTCTGCATGGCATACTTGGATGACATAGCAGTGTTCAGCAATTCCTGGGAAGAACATGTTACCCACCTAAGAGATGGTTTGCAGGCTCTTGGACGAGCCAATCTGACCATCAAGGCGAGAAAATGCCAAATTCGACAGAGTAAGGTAGTCTATCTTGGACATGAGGTAGGGGGTGGAGAAATAAGGCCTTTGCTCAGTAAGATTGAAGCTGTGCTAAATTGGACAACACCTACTAATCAGACCCAGGTGAGAGCCTTCTTAGGTCTCACCGGGTATTACAGGAATTTCATTGAGAACTATGGGACCATAGCTTCTCCTCTGAATGTCATCTCCTCTCCAAAATTTCCTAAAAAGGTTAGATGGAACGAGGAGTGCAATCAGGCCTTTGAAAACCTGAAAAAGGCTCTTTGCCAAGCCCCAGTACTCAGAGCTCCTGATTACCACCAAACTTTCATTGTGCAGACAGATGCGTCAAATGTAGGAATAGGTGCAGTACTCAGTCAACTGGATGGGAAAGGTAGGGAGCACCCCATTTGCTTCATCAGCCGCAAGCTGAAGGATCCTGAAACAAGGTGGGCAACAATCGAAAGAGAGTGCTTTGCTATCGTGTGGGCTCTGAAGAAGTTTAGGCCATACTTGTATGGTTCTATTTTTGTCATTCAGACTGACCACCAACCCTTGAGATGGTTAATGCAAATGAAAGGGGAAAACCCAAAACTACTGAGATGGTCAATCTGCCTGCAAGGGTTTGATTTCACCATTGAGCACAGGTCAGGGTGTCACCACCAAAATGCTGATGGTCTCTATAGGATGTATGTCATCGACTAGAGGTATTAGATTCATCCAGGAGTGGATTAAATCCTCCTGTCCCTTAGTCTGGGGGGGGGCGAGTGTTAGGAAGAATTCTCTGTTTAGGCTGAATTTCCTAACTCCTAACCTAGTGAGTCCCCCAGCAGCTTTGCTGGATTTCTGGAGTTTGTTTTTTTCATCCTGCCAAGAGTGAGACTCTTTTCCTCCCACTCTTGGACATGATTTGTGGTAGATTTCTTTGAATGTCAATGTGTTCTATGGGCTATGGGGTCTTTTACTCCATAGGGCCTCATGTGTTTTGCTATGTGTGTTACACCGCACCCTCCGTGCCGTAACACTGGGGTGTCCTAGAGGATCCCCACCATAGACTCCATACCCTGGGACTGACTACTGTCTCCCAGGGCATGTAAAGTCACCATTGGCTTTACTAGACCTAAATTTACTAACAGAACTAGTACAAACCACCCTATTGTGGACAAACTGGTAGGGGTAGTTCGATTACCCCTGGGTCTGTTGTTCGAGGGGGCACTGTCCCGTCCCTCTTGTCGAGTTTTGGCTGGTGGCAGTGGATCCTACTTTTTAAATTTGACCGCAAATATATTCCTATGGGATTCTTCCCATTGTTGGAGGCTAATACTTTTTTCACATTAGTCTCTAACATACCACCGGTTTATTTGTCTTAAATGAATCCACCGGTTGGTATTTTCTGCCAGAACTCGGTTTTCAAAATGGCGTATGTGTTCGCCTCTGAAACTCCGAAACCAAAGGTTGAGCCCTTTGTTCCACTTTTGGCGGGCTTCTGCACAGAAGCCCTCCAGAGTGGTGCCATTCTGTCCGGGTACCACAGGGGGTGTGGAAGGGGGTTTAGGCACCCTGGATTGAGTTGCCTTGCCATCTCAAGTCGCACTCTTGTGTGATTGGGCCAAGTGGTGAGCCGCCCCGCTCACCACTTAGCATGTTTGATTGACAGCTAGGCTGAATGAATGGGGGTTATCTGCATAAAAGCAGGGCTTTTGGGACTGGGACTTCAGACGTCGCCACAGGACCTAAGAATCCGACGAGGTTAAAGCTGAGCTGACCTGCAACGACGACACCTCCGGTGGAGCCCTGCTGCACCGACTCACCACTTCCCAACGACAGAGATCTCCCTGCTGGAGAGTCTTCTTCCCTTGACTGGTGGGAACAACCGGTCTCTTGCTTTTTCTTCGCTTCCAGGACGTCCAGTGGTCGAATTGCCCGTGCTGAGCACCCCGGCAACCGGATAGCCACTGACCACTGTACCGCGACCAAAAGGTGGTGCCTTGTGACTGAGCACTCCGCGGCTGGTCTCTTCCCTGGTGGTGCAACGATCTTCAACTTTTCTTCGACAACGAGATCCTCTCATCTTCTGGCAAAGCCACGACTTGCATCCACCACCAGAAACAACTGCCCCCGCCGGAGCTGGCTCTTCACTTACAAGGTACTGTGTCCGCCTGGCTTCCTTGTGACGGTTAGCGTGAGGTGTCTTAAATCCTTACCTTTCCATTGGGTCGCCTCCAGACCTTCTTAAACGTTTGTTCTAAAACTGGTCCAACCTTTCTGTGACATTTTGCTACAAAGACTTGAAGTGCATTTCCACTGTGATACTTTTTGGGACATACAGCCTTGCCTCTCTCCGAGTGGGCCTGGCCTCTGAACTTTGTGATTTACAGTTGACCCTGCCTTGCTTGCCTTGCATTTGTTTTGTAAAAATGTTGGTACTGAGTTGGTTTCATACCCTGCCTTTTTCTCTCCCTTTCTACAAATACTAGAGTGCCATCTAGGTTAAAGCATTCACCTCTGTCTGCAAATAAGTGGTCCCGTTGAACCTAGACTTTTCGACATATTTTTATGGGATTGATATATACTTATAGTAACCGTGATTGAAGTTGTTTGCCATATTAGTGCCAGTGTGTTTTCCATAGATGTGTTTATAAATAAATAATTATATATCTTTACACCCAAGTTCTGATCAGTGTCTGCTTGTTCTACTGTGTAAATTGCCCTATCTTGTATACTCCACAAACGGCCTAACTTTTTTTGAGGGAAGTCTGACTGCTCAGCCACAGCTACCAAGTGAATCTGTGTGGTACAGACTGCTACCAAGTGGGTTTACTGCCAAACACCTGTAGTCTTAAATCTTTTGCAGTGGTCCCAGAGGGAACTGCACAGGTTTCTGCTTAACAGGCACCTGCCAGCAGGCCCCCACTCATGTCCCCTTGCACCCCCACCCCCAGCACTGAGGGGCACCTGCCAGCAGTCCCCCACTCATGTCCCACTCATGTACCCTTGCACCCCCACCCCCCAGCAGTGCAGGGTACCTGCCAGCAGGCCCCCACTCATGTCCCCTTGCACCCCCACACCCCAGCACTGAGGGGCACCTGCCAGCAGGCCCCCAACCATGTCCCACTCATGTCCCCTTGCACCCCCACCCCCCAGCACTGAGGGGCACCTGCCAGCAGGCCCCCACTCATGTCCCCTTGCACCCCCACCCCCCAGCACTGAGGGGCACCTGCCAACAGACCCCCACTCATGTCCCCTTGCACCCCTACCCCCCAGCAGTGCAGGGTACCAGCCAGCAGGCCCCCACTCATGTCCCCTTGCACCCCCAGCAGTGCAGGGCACCTGCCAGCAGGCCCCCACTCATGTCCCACTCATGTCCCCTTGCACCCCACCCCCGGCAGTGCAGGGCACCTGCCAGCAGGCCCCCACTCATGTCCCACTCATGTCCCCTTGCACCCCGACCCCCCAGCAGTGCAGGGCACCTGCCAGCAGACCCCCACTCATGTCCCACTCATGTCCCCTTGAACCCCCACACCCCAGCAGTGCAGGGCACCTGCCAGCAGGCCCCCAGTCATGTCCCACTCATGTCCCCTTGTACCCCCACCCCCCAGCACTGAGGGGCACCTGCCAGCAGGCCCCCACTCATGTCCCCTTGCACACCCACCCCCCAGCACTGAAGGGCACCTGCCAACAGGCCCCCACTCATGTCCCCTTGCACCCACACCACCCAGCAGTGCAGGGCACCTGCCAGCAGGCCCCCACTCATGTCCCACTCATGTCCCCTTGCACCCTCACCCCCCAGCACTGAGGGGCACCTGCCAACAGGCCCCCACTCATGTCCCCTTGCACACCCACCCCCCAGCACTGAAGGGCACCTGCCAACAGGCCCCCACTCATGTCCCCTTGCACCCACACCACCCAGCAGTGCAGGGCACCTGCCAGCAGGCCCCCACGCATGTCCCCTTGCACCCCCACCCCCAGCACTGAGGGGCACCTGCCAGCAGGCCACCAACCATGTCCCACTCATGTCCCCTTGCACCCCCACCCCCAGCACCGAGGGGCACCTGCCAGCAGTTGCCCACTCATGTCCCCTTGTATCCCCACCCCCCAGCACTGAGGGGCATCTGCCAACAGACCCCCACTCATGTCCCCTTGCACCCCCACCCCCCAGCAGTGCAGGGCACCAGCCAGCAGGCCCTCACTCATGTCCCCTTGCACCCCCATACCCCAGCAGTGCAGGGCACCTGCCAGCAGGCCCCCACTCATGTCCCACTCATGTCCCCTTGCACCCCTACCCCCCAGCAGTGCAGGGCACCTGCCAGCAGGCCCCCACTCATATCCCCTTGCACCCCCATGCCCCAGAACAGAGGGGCACCTGCCAGCAGGCCCCCAACCATGTCGCACTCATGTCCCCTTGCACCCCTACCCCCCAGCACTGAGGGGCACCTGCCAGCAGGCCCCCACTCATGTCCCCTTGCACCTCCACCCCCCAGCACTGAGGGGCACCTGCCAATAGACCCCCACTCATGTCCCCTTGCACCCCCACCCCCAGCAGTGCAGGGTACCAGCCAGCAGGCCGCCAATCATGTCCGCTTGCACCCCCACCCCCCAGCAGTGCAGGGCACCTGCCAGCAGGCCCCCACTCATGTCCCACTCATGTCCCCTTGCACCCCCACCCCCAGCAGTGCAGGGCACCTGCCAGCAGGCCCCCACTCATGTCCCACTCATGTCCCCTTGCACACCCACCCCCCAGCAGTGCAGGGCACCTGCCAGCAGGCCCCCAACTCATGTCCCCTTGCATTAACATACCACCGGTTTATTTGTCTTAAATGAATCCACCAGTTGGTATTTTCTGCCAGAACTCGGTTTTCAAAATGGCGTATGTGTTCGCCTCTGTAACTCCGAAACCAAAGGTTGAGCCCTTTGTTCCACTTTTGGCGGGCTTCTGCACAGAAGCCCTCCAGAGTGGGTCCATTCTGTCTGGGTACCACAGGGGGTGTGGAAGGGGGTTTAGGCACCCTGGATTGAGTTGCCTTGCCAACTCAAGTCGCACCCTTGTGTGATTGGGCCAAGTGGTGAGCCGCCCCGCTCACCACTTAGCATGTTTGATTGACAGCTAGGCTGAATGAATGGGGGTTTTCTGCATAAAAGCAGGGCTTTTGGGACTGGGACTTCAGACGTTGCCACAGGACCTAAGAATCCGACGAGGTTAAAGCTGAGCTGACCTGCAACGACGACACCTCCGGTGGAGCCCTGCTGAACCGACTCACCACTTCCCAACGACAGAGATCTCCCTGCTGGAGAGTCTTCTTCCCTTGACTGGTGGGAACAACCGGTCTCTTGCTTTTTCTTCGCTTCCAGGAAGTCCAGTGGTCGAATTGCCCGTGCTGAGCACCCCGGCAACCGGATAGCCACTGACCACTGTACCGCGACCAAAAGGTGGTGCCTTGTGACTGAGCACTCCGCGGCTGGTCTCTTCCCTGGTGGTGCAACGATCTTCAACTTTTCTTCGACAACGAGATCCTCTCATCTTCTGGCAAAGCCACGACTTGCATCCACCACCAGAAACAACTGCCCCCGCCGGAGCTGGCTCTTCACTTACAAGGTACTGTGTCCGCCTGGCTTCCTTGTGACGGTTAGCGTGAGGTGTCTTAAATCCTTACCTTTCCATTGGGTCGCCTCCAGACCTTCTTAAACGTTTGTTGTAAAACTGGTCCAACCTTTCTGTGACATTTTGCTACAAAGACTTGAAGTGCATTTCCACTGTGATACTTTTTGGGACATACAGCCTTGCCTCTCTCCGAGTGGGCCTGGCCTCTGAACTTTGTGATTTACAGTCGACCCTACCTTGCTCGCCTTGCATTTGTTTTGTAAAAGTGTTGGTACTGAGTTGGTTTCATACCCTGCCTTTTTCTCTCCCTTTCTAACAAATACTAGAGTGCCATCTAGGTTAAAGCACTCACCTCTGTCTGCAAATAAGTGGTGCCGTTGAACCTAGACATTTCGACATATTGTTATGGGATTGATATATACTTATAGTAACTGTGATTGAAGTGTTTGCCATATTAGTGCCAGTGTGTTTTCCATAGATGTGTTTTTAAATAAATAATTATATATCTTTACACCCAAGTTCTGATCAGTGTCTGCTTGTTCTAGTGTGTAAATTGCCCTATCTTGTATACTCCACAAACGGCCTAACTTTTCTTGAGGGAAGTCTGACTGCTCAGCCACAGCTACCAAGTGAATCTGTGTGGTACAGACTGCTACCAAGTGGGTTTACTGCCAAACACCTGTAGTCTTAAATCTTTTGCAGTTTCATTGTCCTTGCGTGGGCTCTCCTCATCAGGCTTCCTCTTTTTCCGGATTAAATGGGAAATATCTGAAGCACAGTTTGATGTAGCAGAGGCTGTTCCTTCAGCAGACTTTCTTACTGGAATTGTGGAGCGGAGGATGAAGAAACGCTGCCATTGCCTTGTGCAAATGGGGATGTAGATGTTCCAGCCAGAGTTTGCTTGAGAGCCACTTCTGCAACAACCCCAGTTCTCTGCGCTTCTTTTGAGTCCTCAATCTTTAGTTTAATGTCAGGAAGCAGTCCTTTGAGCTCCTCGATTTCCTTCTTATCCTCTGGACTGGATTCCCCTCCTGCTTTCTCAACCTGTTCTGCTAGTACCGTCAGCCTCTTCTCAATGACCCCAATGGATTCTGTGAACTGTGCGATGGCCTCTGGGTGCTGGTTGCTGAAAAAGGCAAAGCAGGAAGCAATTGTGAATGGTGGAGGGGTTGCTGTGCACACCACCAGCAATGGTGACGCAGACAAGGAAGAGGTGGGCACTTGCAGATCACAGCATCACTTGGCACTAAATGGCTGATCTAGACACCTCACTTCTAACCACCATTAACCTCACTACTTCATCATTTCATGTGTGCTGATAAGATTCCTGCCAATGAGCTTGTTTGGTTAATATTTACAGGCACAGAAGGAAACTCCAGTGGAACAGACGCCAATGGATACAGATGTGGCAGCAGTGGAAAGCACATCCTGAACAGTGTTTCTAATTTCTCCCAAAGGGACTGGTTTTGTACATACTGTATTTTTTTCACTTTTTGGCAGGATGTTTTTGTACGAATTAAATAAATGTTACATTGCGAATGTATTTTCGTTTTCTTCATACCTGTACCTCGGGCGTCTTGGGTGTTGAAGTTTACGAAGAGTTAACTTGAATAAAATTGTTTCACAAGTCACAAAAAAAAAAAAAAAAAAAAAAAAATTAAATCTTTTGCAGTGGTCCCAGAGGGAACTGCACAGGTTTCTGCTTAACAGGCACCTGCCAGCAGGCCTCTACTCATGTCCCCTTGCACCCCCACCCCCAGCACTGAGGGGCACCTGCCAGCAGTCCCCCACTCATGTCCCACTCATGTACCCTTGCACCCCCACCCCCCAGCAGTGCAGGGCACCTGCCAGCAGGCCCCCACTCATGTCCCCTTGCACCCCCACACCCCAGCACTGAGGGGCACCTGCCAGCAGGCCCCCAACCATGTCCCACTCATGTCCCCTTGCACCCCCACCCCCCAGCACTGAGGGGCACCTGCCAGCAGGCCCCCACTCATGTCCCCTTGCACCCCCACCCTCCAGCACTGAGGGGCACCTGCCAACAGACCCCCACTCATGTCCCCTTGCACCCCTACCCCCCAGCAGTGCAGGGTACCAGCCAGCAGGCCCCCACTCATGTCCCCTTGCACCCCACCCCCAGCAGTGCAGGGCACCTGCCAGCAGGCCCCCACTCATGTCCCACTCATGTCCCCTTGCACCCCACCCCCCCGGCAGTGCAGGGCACCTGCCAGCAGGCCCCCACTCATGTCCCACTCATGTCCCCTTGCACCCCGACCCCCCAGCAGTGCAGGGCACCTGCCAGCAGACCCCCACTCATGTCCCACTCATGTCCCCTTGCACCACCACACCCCAGCAGTGCAGGGCACCTGCCAGCAGGCCCCCAGTCATGTCCCACTCATGTCCCCTTGTACCCCCACCCCCCAGCACTGAGGGGCACATGCCAGCAGGCCCCCACTCATGTCCCCTTGCACACCCACCCCCCAGCACTGAAGGGCACCTGCCAACAAGCCCCCACTCATGTCCCCTTGCACCCCCACCACCCAGCAGTGCAGGGCACCTGCCAGCAGGCCCCCACTCATGTCCCACTCATGTCCCCTTGCACCCTCACCCCCCAGCACTGAGGGGCACCTGCCAACAGGCCCCCACTCATGTCCCCTTGCACCCCCACCCCCCAGCAGTGCAGGGCACCTGCCAGCAGGCCCCCATGCATGTCCCCTTGCACCCCCACCCCCAGCACTGAGGGGCACCTGCCAGCAGGCCCCCACTCATGCCCCACTAATGTCCCCTTGCATCCCCACCCCCCAGCAGTGCAGGGCACCTGCGAACAGGCCCCCACTCATGTCCCCTTGGACCCCCACACCCCAGCAGTGCAGGGCACCTGCCAGCAGGCCCCCACTCATGTCCCCTTGCACCCCACGCCCCAGCACTGAGGGACACCTGCCAGCAGGCCACCAACCATGTCCCACTCATGTCCCCTTGCACCCCCACCCCCAGCACCGAGGGGCACCTGCCAGCAGTCCCCCACTCATGTCCCCTTGCACCCCTACCCCCCAGCAGTGCAGGGCACCTGCCAGCAGGCCCCCACTCATGTCCCCTTGCACCCCCATGCCCCAGCACAGAGGGGCACCTGCCAGCAGGCCCCCAACCATGTCGCACTCATGTCCCCTTGCACCCCCACCCCCCAGCACTGAGGGGCACCTGCCAGCAGGCCCCCACTCATGTCCCCTTGCACCCCCACCCCCCAGCACTGAGGGGCACCTGCCAACAGACCCCCACTCATGTCCCCTTGCACCCACACCCCCAGAAGTGCAGGGTACCAGCCAGCAGGCCCCCACTCATGTCCCCTTGCACCCCCACCCCCCAGCAGTGCAGGGCACCTGCCATCAGGCCCCCACTCATGTCCCACTCATGTCCCCTTGCACCCCCACCCCCAGCAGTGCAGGGCACCTGCCAGCAGGCCCCCACTCATGTCCCACTCATGTCCCCTTGCACACCCACCCCCAGCAGTGCAGGGCACCTGCCAGCAGGCCCCCACTCATGTCCCCTTGCACCCCCTCCCCCCAGCACCTAGGGGCACCTGCCAGCAGGCCCTCACTCATGTCCCCTTGCACACCCACACCCCAGCAGTGCAGGGCACCTGCCAGCAGGCCCCCAGTCATGTCCCACTCATGTCCCCTTGTACCCCCACCCCCCAGCACTGAGGGGCACCGGCCAGCAGGCCCCCACTCATGTCCCCTTGCACACCCACCCCCCAGCACTGAAGGGCACCTGCCAACAGGCCCCCACTCATGTCCCCTTGCACCCCCACCCCCCAGCAGTGCAGGGCACCTGCCAGCAGGCCCCCACTCATGTCCCACTTATGTCCCCTTGTACCCCCACCCCCCAGCAGTGCAGGGCACCTGCCAGCAGGCCCCCACTCATGTCCCACTCATGTCCCCTTGCACCCCCACCCCCCAGCAGTGCAGGGCACCTGCCAGCAGGCCCCCACTCATGTCCCCTTGCACCCTCACCCCCAGCACCGAGGGGCACCTGCCAACTGGCTCCCACTCATGTCCCTTTGCACCCCCAACCCCCAGCAGTGCAGGGCACCTGCCAGCAGGCCCCCACTCATGTCCGCTTGCACCCCCACCCCCAGCACTGAGGGGCACCTGCCAGCAGGCCCCCACTCATGTCCCACTCATGTCCCCTTGCACCCCCACCCCCCAGCAGTGCAGGGCACCTGCCAGCAGGCCCCCACTCATGTCCCCTTGCACCCCCACCCCCAGCAGTGCAGGGCACCTGCCAGCAGGCCCCCACTCATATCCCCTTGCACCCCACACCCCAGCACTGAGGGGCACCTGCCAGCAGGCCCCCAACCATGTCCCACTCATGTCCCCTTGGACCCCCACCCCCAGCACTGAGGGGCACCTGCCAGCAGTCCCCCACTCATGTCCCCTTGCACACCCACCACCCAGCACTGAGGGGCACCTGCCAACAGACCCCCACTCATGTCCCCTTGCACCTCCACCGCCGAGCAGTGCAGGGCACCAGCCAGCAGGCCCCCACTCATTTCCCCTTGCACCCCCATACTCCAGCAGTGCAGGGCACCTGCCAGCAGGCCCCCACTCATGTCCCACTCATGTCCCCTTGCACCCCCACCCCCCAGCAGTGCAGGGCACCTGCCAGCAGGCCCGCACTCATGTCCCACTCATGTCCCCTTGCACCCCCAGCCCGCAGCAGTGCAGGGTACCAGCCAGCAGGCCCCCACTCATGTCCCCTTGCACCCCCACCCCCCAGCAGTGGAGGGCACCTGCCAGCAGGCCCCCACTCATGTCCCACTCATGTCCCCTTGCACCCCCACCACCCAGCAGTGCAGGGCACCTGCTAGCAGGCCCCCACTCATGTCCCACTCATGTCCGCTTGCACCCCCACCCCCCAGCAGTGCAGGGCACCTGCCAGCAGGCCCCCACTCATGTCCCCTTGCACCCCCACCCCCCAGCACTGAGGGGCACCTGCCAGCAGGCCCCACTCATGTCCCCTTGCACCCCCACACCCCAGCAGTGCAGGGCACCTGCCAGCAGGCCCCCAGTCATGTCCCACTCATGTCCCCTTGTACCCCCACCCCCCAGCACTGAGGGTCACCTGCCAGCAGGCCCCCACTCATGTCCCCTTGCACACCCACCCCCCAGCACTGAAGGGCACCTGCCAACAGGCCCCCACTCTTGTCCCCTTGCACCCCCACCCCCCAGCAGTGCAGGGCACCTGCCAGCAGGCCCCCACTCATGTCCCACTTATGTCCCCTTGTACCCCCACCCCCCAGCAGTGCAGGGCACCTGCCAGCAGGCCCCCACTCATGTCCCACTCATGACCCCTTGCACCCCCACCCCCCAGCAGTGCAGGGCACCTGCCAGCAGGCCCCCACTCATGTCCCCTTGCACCCTCACCCCCCAGCACTGAGGGGCACCTGCCAACAGGCCCCCACTCATGTCCCTTTGCACCCCCACCCCCCAGCAGTGCAGGGCACCTGCCAGCAGGCCCCCACTCATGTGCGCTTGCACCCCCACCCCCAGCACTGAGGGGCACCTGCCAGCAGGCCCCCACTCATGTCCCCTTGCACCCCCACCCCCCAGCAGTGCAGGGCACCTGCCAGCAGGCCCCCACTCATGTCCCCTTGCACCCCCACCTCCAGCAGTGCATGGCACCTGCCAGCAGGCCCCCACTCATATCCCCTTGCACCCCACACCCCAGCACTGAGGGGCACCTGCCAGCAGGCCCCCAACCATGTCCCACTCATGTCCCCCTGCACCCCCACCCCCAGCACTGAGGGGCACCTACCAGCAGTCCCCCACTCATGTCCCCTTGCACACCCACCACCCAGCACTGAGGGGCACCTGCCAACAGACCCCCACTCATGTCCCCTTCCACCCCCACCCCCCAGCAGTGCAGGGCACCAGCCAGCAGGCCCCCACTCATTTCCCCTTGCACCCCCATACTCCAGCAGTGCAGGGCACCTGCCAGCAGGCCCCCACTCATGTCCCACTCATGTCCCCTTGCACCCCCACCCCCCAGCAGTGCAGGGCACCTGCCAGCAAGCTCGCACTCATGTCCCACTCATGTCCCCTTGCACCCCCAGCCCGCAGCAGTGCAGGGTACCAGCCAGCAGGCCCCCACTCATGTCCCCTTGCACCCCCACCCCCCAGCATTGGAGGGCACCTGCCAGCAGGCCCCCACTCATGTCCCACTCATGTCCCCTTGCACCCCCACCCCCCAGCAGTGCAGGGCACCTACCAGCAGGCCCCCACTCATGTCCCACTCATGTCCCCTTGCACCCCCACCCACCAGCAGTGCAGGGCACCTGCCAGCAGGCCCCAACTCATGTCCCCTTGCACCCCCACCCCCCAGCACTGAGGGGCACCTGCCAGCAGGCCCCACTCATGTCCCACTCATGACCCCTTGCACCCCCACACCCCAGCAGTGAAGGGCACCTGCCAGCAGGCCCCCAGTCATGTCCCACTCATGTCCCCTTGTACCCCCACCCCCCAGCACTGAGGGTAACCTGCCAGCAGGGCCCCCACTCATGTCCCCTTGCACACCCACCCCCCAGCACTGAAGGGCACCTGCCAACAGGCCCCCACTCATGTCCCCTTGCACCCCCACCCCCCAGCAGTGCAGGGCACCTGCCAGCAGGCCCCCACTCATGTCCCACTTATGTCCCCTTGTACCCCCACCCCCCAGCAGTGCAGGGCACCTGTCAGCAGGCCCCCACTCATGTGCGCTTGCACCCCCACCCCCAGCACTGAGGGGCACCTGCCAGCAGGCCCCCACTCATGTCCCCTTGCACCCCCACCCCCCAGCAGTGCAGGGCACCTGCCAGCAGGCCCCCACTCATGTCCCCTTGCACCCCCACCCCCAGCAGTGCATGGCACCTGCTAGCAGGCCCCCACTCATATCCCCTTGCACCCCACACCCCAGCACTGAGGGGCATCTGCCAGCAGGCCCCCAACCATGTCCCACTCATGTCCCCTTGCACCCCCACCCCTCAGCACTGAGGGGCACCTGCCAGAAGTCCCCCACTCATGTCCCCTTGCACACCCACCCCCCAGCACTGAGGGGCACCTGCCAACAGACCCCCACTCATGTCCCCTTGCACCCCCACCCCCCAGCAGTGCAGGGCACCAGCCAGCAGGCCCCCACTCATGTCCCCTTGCACCCCCATAACCCAGCAGTGCAGGGCACCTGCCAGCAGGCCCCCACTCATGTCCCACTCATGTCCCCTTGCACCCCCACCCCCCAGCAGTGCAGGGCACCTGCCAGCAGGCCCGCACTCATGTCCCACTCATGTCCCCTTGCACCCCCAGCCCACATCAGTGCAGGGCACCTGCCAGCAGGCCCCCACTCATGTCCCACTCATGTCCCCTTGCACCTCCACCCCCCAGCAGTGCAGGGCACCTGCCATCAGGCCCCCACTCATGTCCCCTTGAACCCCCACCCCCCCAGCACTGAGGGGCACCTGCCAGCAGGCCCCCAGTCATGTCCCCTTGCACCCCCACCCCCAGCAGGCATGGCACCTGCTAGCAGGCCCCCACTCATATCCCCTTGCACCCCACACCCCAGCACTGAGGGGCATCTGCCAGCAGGCCCCCACTCATGTCCCACTCATGTCCCCTTGCACCCCCACCCCCCAGCAGTGCAGGGCACCTGCCAGCAGGCCCGCACTCATGTCCCACTCATGTCCCCTTGCACCCCCAGCCCGCAGCAGTGCAGGGCACCTGCCAGCAGGCCCCCACTCATGTCCCACTCATGTCCCCTTGCACCTCCACCCCCCAGCAGTGCAGGGCACCTGCCATCAGGCCCCCACTCATGTCCCCTTGCACCTCCGCCCCCCAGCAGTGCAGGGCACCTGCCATCAGGCCCCCACTCATGTCCCCTTGCACCCCCACCCCCAGCAGTGCATGGCACCTGCTAGCAGGCCCCCACTCATATCCCCTTGCACCCCACACCCCAGCACTGAGGGGCATCTGCCAGCAGGCCCCCAACCATGTCCCACTCATGTCCCCTTGCACCCCCACCCCTCAGCACTGAGGGGCACCTGCCAGAAGTCCCCCACTCATGTCCCCTTGCACACCCACCCCCCAGCACTGAGGGGCACCTGCCAACAGACCCCCACTCATGTCCCCTTGCACCCCCACCCCCCAGCAGTGCAGGGCACCAGCCAGCAGGCCCCCACTCATGTCCCCTTGCACCCCCATACCCCAGCAGTGCAGGGCACCTGCCAGCAGGCCCCCACTCATGTCCCACTCATGTCCCCTTGCACCCCCACCCCCCAGCAGTGCAGGGCACCTGCCAGCAGGCCCGCACTCATGTCCCACTCATGTCCCCTTGCACCCCCAGCCCGCAGCAGTGCAGGGCACCTGCCAGCAGGCCCCCACTCATGTCCCACTCATGTCCCCTTGCACCTCCACCCCCCAGCAGTGCAGGGCACCTGCCAGCAGGCCCCCACTCATGTCCCACTCATGTCCCCTTGAACCCCCACCCCCCAGCACTGAGGGGCACCTGCCAGCAGGCCCCCAGTCATGTCCCATTCATGTCCCCTTGTACCCCCAGCACTGAGGGGCACCTGCCAGCAGGCCCCACTCATGTCCCCTTGCACACCCACCCCCCAGCACTGAAGGGCACCTGCCAACAGGCCGCCACTCATGTCCCCTTGCACCCCCACATCCCAGCAGTGCAGGGCACCTGCCAGCAGGCCCCCACTCATGTCCCACCCATGTCTCCTTGCACCCCCACTCCCCAGCAGTGCACGGCACCTGCCAGCAGGCCCCCACTCATGGTCCACTCATGTCCCCTTGCACCCCCACCCGCCAGCAGTGCAGGGCACATGCCAGCAGGCCCCCAATCATGTCCCACTCATGTCTTCTTGCACCGCCACCCCCCAGCAGTGCAGGGCACCTGCCAGCAGGCCCCCACTCATGTCCCCTTCCACCCCCACCCCCCAGCACTGAGGGGCACCTGCCAGCAGGCCCCCACTCATGTCCCACTCATGTCCCCTTGCACCCCCACCCCCCAGCAGTGCAGGGCACCTGCCAGCAGGCCCCCAGTCATGTCCCACTCATGTCCCCTTGTACCCCCACCCCCCAGCACTGAGGGGCACCTGCCAGTAGGCCCCCACTCATGTCCCCTTGCACACCCAGCCACCAGCACTGAAGGGCACCTGCCAACAGGCCCCACCCCCCAGCAGTGCAGGGCACCTGCCAGCAGTACCCCACTCATGTCCCACTCATGTCCCCTTGCACCCCCACACCCCAGCAGTGCAGGGCACCTGCCAGCAGGCCCCCATTCATGTTCCACTCATGTCACCTTGCACCCCCACCCCCTAGCAGTGCAGGGCACCTGCCAGCAGGCCCCCACTCATATCCCCTTGCACCCCCACCCCCCAGCAGTGCAGGGCACCTGCCAGCAAGCCCCCACTCGTGTCCCCTTGCACCCCACCCGCCAGCACTGAGGGGCACCTGCCAACAAGCCCCCACTCATGTCCCACTCATGTCCCCTTGCACCCCTACCCCCCAGCAGTGAGGGGCACCTGCCAGCAGGCCCCCACTCATGTCCCCTTGCACCCCCACCCCCCAGCACTGAGGGGCACCTGCCAGCAGGCCCCCACTAATGTCCCCTTGCACCCCTACCCCCCAGCAGTGAGGGGCACCTTCCAAAAGGCCCCCACTCATGTCCCCTTGCACCCCCACACCCCAGCAGTGCAGGGCACCTGCTCGCAGGCCCCCACTCATGTCCCACTCATGTCCCCTTGCACCCCCACCCTCCAGCAGTGCAGGGCACCTGCCCGCAGGCCCCACTCATGTCCCACTCATGTCCCCTTGCACCCCCACCCCCCAGCAGTGCAGGGCACCTGCCAGCAGGCCCCCACTCATTTCCCCTTGCACCCCCACCCCCAGCACTGGGGGGCACCTGCCAACAGGCCCCCACTCATGTCCCACTCATGTCCCCTTGCACCCCCACCCCCCAGCAGTGCAGGGCACCTGCCAGCGGGCCCCCACTCATTTCCCCTTGCACCCCCACCCCCAGCACTGAGGGGCACCTGCCAACAGGCCCCCACTCATGTCCCCTTGCACCCCCACCCCCAAGCAGTGAAATGGCGATCTCATGACACAAACCAAAAGTCAACTATGTACATCAACACATGTCCGCCACACGAAGGCTGGTGGTAGCGTCCCTGTGCTAACAAAAATCCTGTATATACAGCTCTGATGAATGTCCCATACTGTGGCCCTCTAGGACAAATGACATGCAAAGGGGTACGCGACAAACAGGGACACCCGCTGTTTCAAAAATAGCGTGTATTGCGGGGGTGCGCGGGAAGTTTCCCACGTGATTGTGCCTGGGCGAGCAGGGTACGTGTATTGCAGGGGCTCGCGGGAAGTTTTACACGTGATTGTGCCTGGGTGAGCGGGGTATGTGTACTTCAGGGGCTCGCGGGAAGTTTAACACGCGATTGTGCCTGGGTGAGCGGGGTACGTGTACTTCAGGGGCTCGCTGGAAGTTTTACATGCGATTGGGCCTGGGCGAGCAGGGTACATGTATTACTGGGGTGGGCGGGGAAGTACAGGAGGCAAATGCGCGGAACGCCCACACGCACGTGCCAAAAAAGACGCGCTAATCCGGAAACACGTACGCCAGCAGGAATCAGGCGTACATGGACCCGTTCAGCATAAAAGTGCGCGCAAACAACAAGCAAGCTCAGACGCCAGGATGAACATACCGTTCATCGCAGCAGTGGTCGTGGGATACCGCAGGAGGAGGAGGAGGATAGTCAGGCCCAGAATTTTCACACCCAGAACCAGCCTTTTTGACATGCCTGATGACCAGGTGTATGGGAGGTACAGGTTTCCACCTCATATAATACTCAACCTGGTCAGTGAGTGGGAGGATGACCTCATATCACCCACCCTCTGCTCCCAAGCACTCAGCCCCCTGGAAAAGGTCCTCAATGTACTGCACTTTTTGGCCACCGGATCATTTCAGCGGACAAGTGCCATAGTGGGGGGGGGGTGTCACAGGCCACGCAGTCACGCTGCCTACACCAGGTCTTGGCCATCATGACTGCAGGCCCATCAGTCCGCAGGCACATATACCTGCCCAGAACACCTGCAGAAAGGCAAGCTGCCGTCCAGGATTTCTACGGGGTGGCACAATTCCCCAAAGTCCTAGGTGCCATTGATTTCACCCATGTGGCTCTACGTCCCCCCAGGGCATCAGAGCACATCTATCGAAACCGCAAGCACTGGCATTCCATCAACGTCCAGGTAGTATGTGATGCCAAGGGAATCATCACCTCAGTATATGCCAACTATCCAGGGTCCACCGATGACAGTTTCATTGACAGAATGTCAACCCTAAACCGGGACCTAGAAGCTGGGCGGCATGGCGATACATGGCTGCTCGGTGAGTATAAATGCCACAGCACATGAATGCATGCCAGATACTGAGTAATGTCACAACCCTACTAATGATACCCATCACCACCTCCCCAGGGGACAGTGCCTACCCTCTGAGCACCCACATGATGACGCCAATTCGGAACCACACCATGCCACCCTAGGTAAGATACAACACAGCCCATATTGCAACCCAGGGCATAGTGGAGCGCACATTCAGAGTGCTCAAGTCACGCTTTCACTCCCTTGACCGTTCTGGCGGGCAGCTGTTATACGCTCCCCCAGTAGTGTGCAGGATCATAGTGGCAGCATGTGTCCTGCACAACGTTGCAACACGCCGGGGCCTGCCGGTGGACATGGTGGTGCCCCCACATCCCCAACCACATGCACGCCCGCTGCGCATGGGAGAGGAAAGGGCACGGGGTGAGGCAGCCCGAACGCAGCTGGTAGCTAATTACTTCACTTAGAATCACACTCCTGTGGAGTGCACACAGCCCTGCCACATACAAGCTGACAATCGATGATGAAACAAGGGACAGTGAACTGTCACAATCATGCCAGCCTGAGATTGGTCACCTGGAAGTGTCACAATGTGTGCATCCCTACCTACAGAAACACCACCAATGCTGTGTCATCAAAAGACACATATGCTGCTAAATGCATTACCCTCTTGCAAAATACAACATGAGAACAGTGCCATGTCACCCAACCCCTCCCCAGCACCACCACCCAACACACCATGGCATGTCATGATATGTGAGAGCAAACAAAGCAATCCCGAAAACCTGACACAAGTGTCACAAAGTACAGTGTCCCTAATGGAAACTGGCCACACACAATATGCTCCCAGTAATGTTGAACTAACAACACACATGACCAAATACTTACCAACAATACAATGCAGCTACACAAGCTCAAACATAACTAAAACATGACAGTACTAAGTTAAAGTAGTCGTAGTCTTACAACCTGAATATGCCACCACATCGCCCCCTTCCAACTGTAGTCTTGCAGGCTTCAAAACTTGTCTGTGTACTGCATACAACATGAACTCCATCTCCAAAGTAGACGGCCTTGTGAAGACATGAGGAATTAACCTGCAAATTCAGAGGGAGACATGGAAGCAGAAGCATACATAATTCCAACATGTAGTGTACAATACAACAACAATACACACAAGGAATGTCTACACAGTATTGACTACAGACTGCCCACACAGCTCATGGGAGCCCAACATCACTGTGTATATCACTGTCACTTGGTCACACCCTTTGCAAGCCCATGAAAATGGGAAGCAGGAGGGGTGTGTGTCTCACGAACCCAAGCATCGAACCCAAACTCAGGACAAGCCTGCATGTGCCCACCCGGAATACAGTGGATGCCCACGGGAGCCACACAAGGCAACACACTCTTAAAAAATAATCAAAAATCAAAAATCAAAAATCAAAAAATCAAAAATCAAAAATGGCCATGTGGGGGCCGGGGGGGGGAGGCCACCCAGGAGGTCCGAGGACCTCATGTTGGGGAAAAAACACCTCCATGGCTCATGGTCTGCACAGCTATGCCAATGTGGGAGAACTGCTGCTGTCGCTCTGACCACTCTCTGCTGCTGCCACAGGAGGTGGTGGTGCTATGGGAGGCAGCCCACGCAAAGCCCTGGTATGGTCCTCCATGGCAGCAAGCATGCGGGTGTGGAAGGTCTCGTTCTGGAGGATTATAGTGCAGAGATCCCCATGCAGCACCTGACGTGATGCCCGGATCTCCTCCCAAGTTGCCTGCATCTCAGCTGAGAGCGAACGTGTGAGCCGCTGCAGCTGCTGTTCTGTCCTCAAGTTAGTGGAAGTCTCAAGGTCAACAAGAGTCTCCCTGAGGTGATGGAGTTCTACCCTCAGGGCTTCCCTGTGGCCCTGGGACTCTATTGATATCGATTGGCATAGAGTCTCCAGTGTCGCCCGTCTGTCCCTGTTGGACGCCAATATGTCCTCCCTGTGTGATTGGCAAATGGAGTCTGTTGCCTGCTGTAGTAGCTCCATCTGCCTTTCAGGGGGGACAATGGAAGTGGCCACCCTCTCCATTGCTTGAGCCATCATCTCAACTGATGCTGCCTGTTGGGTTGCCATACCGTAAATGGATTGTTCCCATGCGGTATTGCCTGGTGGCGCATGGCCACTGCGTTGGCGGGCACCACACCTATTTGGGGCAAGGCGATCTGCGCCTTGCTGTGCCGGCACTGCCTGAGGCTGCAGGACTGCATTCCCCCTCTGAGCTGCTGGCCCAGGAACAGGATCAGATGTTGTGGAGTGTGACCCTGCACCCGTAACCACCAAAGGCTGACTAACCAACACTGACATCCCCATAGAGGGTACTACCCTGGTGCAGGTGGGTTGGACAGAACAGAACCCCTTCCAGAAACACTTACCTGCGACGCCACATAGGTCTCATCATCCATATCAACACTTGAATAGAGGTCTGGGGAGGTGCACCCAGAGACACCGCTTAACAGAATCGTCTGCAGCAAGAGTGGGTTCTCACCCACCACCACACCACGTCCCCCACTGGTGGCCGGTTGTGCCTCAGGTTCCTCCTGGGTCTGCACCATCTCCTCAACCTCACCAGCATGAAGTGCGTCATCCCCTGCAAAAACATGAAAGACAAAAAATGGAAATAGGCATTAGCACCATAGCACACAAATAGGCCTGACAAGCTACAGAACCAGTACATGATTTACACATGTCTCACATGACTATAACACTCCCATGCATGCACTGTCACAGAGTTGGAAGGGGAGGCAAAAGTCTGACACTGATGACACCAAGATGGAAGAGCAACACATTTGCTGCATGCTGGGTAGCACTGCCATCACACATTGGCCTGTGAGTGGCATGTCCTACACACATAAATCATGCCATCACACAGATGGCATGTACCATAGCCATGGTACATTCCACAAGTACATCTACATGTCAGTGAATGAGTACGGTCACCCATCCATGTGAGATGGACATGCAGAGATGAAAAATGCCACATAGTGTGAAAAGATACGCCATGTGTCACACATTGCAACACATCCAGTGTACAAAAATACAGTGATTGCAGGGCCATGTTCCAGGAAACAACTAGCATGTTCAAAAACATCATGTGATCAGGACAATACGTGATCAGGACAATACTCATTCAGCCTGAATGGTCAAATCTTTCAACTACCAAGGTGACACATATGGGCCTATGTGAGGTTCTTCACTGACAGAAGCATGTCACATATGTCACAATAGGGCTGAGGAATGTGTTGCAAAAGTGGGAGAATTGAAACAATCAGCCTGAAAGAACACTGAAAAATACAGACAATGTTGTTGCATGATGCCACCTCAAGGGCAACTGCCGTAATGTTGCGCTAAATTACTACTGTGGGCAGAAGGGATAGTGTCACACCCAAATTCAAGGCCACAGAAAGTTTTGGATGAAGCACATGGGTGACCCATACTACTCAGTCACACACACCCTCACCTGCCACTCAATCAGAACCCGTCACCCAAACAACATACACATGCATTATGGGCACTCACCGGACAATGTGTCATAATCGGGTAGTTCTCCCACACCTCGGATCTGTTCCTCTGTGACGAAGGTCCCAGCAACAGACTCATGTTCAGTGAGATCGTTGTCCTCTTGTGGAGACCCACCGCCAGTCACCAGAGAAGCGGCATGACTTGAGGCCAGCTTGTCCTTTGCTCTGCGTTTCAGGTCTTTCCACCGCTTGTAGCAATCATCAGCGGAACGCCTCACAAATCCAAGGGCACACATGTCATTGGCGATGGTCTGCCAGTGTGCCTTACGTTGACCAGGTGTGGTCTGGACTTTGCAGTCACCACCATTTCGTGGCTATGTTGCAACACACAGCTCACAAGTGCATTAAGCTCCGCGTCATTAAAGCAAGGCTTCCTTGACGTGCCGGAGTGTGTTGCCGTGCCTGGGGTCTCAGCTTGTCGTGCCAGAGCACCCTTCTTCCTCTTTTTAGAAGGTGGAGCGGAGCCAGAGTGGCTAACGCCGCTCTGGTCAGTAGGGGCAGAATCACCGGTGAACTGGGTTGTTGGAGTGTGCAAATGCACATTGACCATAGGACTTGGTGCAGGCATTGTCTGAAGTGGGATGTTGGCAGGGGGAACATCAGTATGATGGACCAGGACCGACACTGTCCTGGCTGTGAGAGTCAGAGCTGGGGCGGATGGAGCTGCAGCTGCCCCTGCAGCCTCACCACCCTGCATACTTGGGGCAGCAGATGACATAGCTGCCCCAAATCCACGTGCCTTGGTGACAACTTGCACCGCCACACGTGTCCGAGACTTGCTGACCTGGAAGTCAGCCAGGGAGTCATCCTGTGCCAGGTCAGGTGTCACAATGAGCTGGTCCAACAGGGGCTGAGCTGGGATGGTCTCAGCCACGTTTCCCTCAACCATGGGGGGGGGCATGGGTGTCCCTGATTGGTCCTCCACACATGGGTGTCTAGGGGCACCCTGCAAATCCTGGCCACGTCCCCTACCATGCCCACCACGTCCACCTTTTGAAGGTCGGCTACCTTTGCCTCCCTTACAGCTTGATCGCCTCCCAACCATGGCACTGATTTTGTTGTGCGTATGGGAGGAGCAGTAAACTATTGTCCTGGGCAATTGGGGGTCAAAGGGGTAGGGTACTAGATGGAATTCATACCCTAGTGCTCTAACAAGGCTATCTGTGACCCCTGGGGGAAGATGACGGGTCACGCAACGCACAGGCAGCCCAAAAACAAAAATAAACGTGCACGCAACCCCTCGTAGACCACGTGCGTGGAAAAATGAACCCGCACTACGCTGTGGCACCCAGAAACACAAAAATTAGCTAACGCATGATACACGCAGCCTATAATGACCTCTGAAGGGGTACGTGACACACTGGGCAAGCACAGTTGCTAAGTATGTTCGGAACTCACCGTCTGCCTGGAAAAAGAACGTGAAAAATACGCGCAGGTGCACGTTGGCAACACCCCCGCCAAAAGAAGAATTGTATGCTGTCTAAGGAGACAGGACAAAAGGAGAAGTGAACACTGTTTGAGGAAACAGGCCCAAAAAAAGTAGAAAAATGAAAGCTGTCAGAGGTAACAGGGAGTACGAACTTGAAACGCTGTGAAGTAATCACGTGTGGACCGACAAGATGTACAGAATCCACCCACTCGCTCTCCACAAAAAGCACGTACAAGGAAATGGCGTCCTACACGTACCTTTTAAACCGGCCCACACGTACACGTCACTTACGCGTGTACGTGCCCTTTCCTCCAAATACACGTGCTGACACTCGGATGTGCAGCTTTTCCACGTGTGCTCTGTCATCACGTGCTATGAGGGAAACACCTGCGCGCGTCACATCACAGACGCGCTTACACGCTAAGGGCCTTTGGTCCAATGAAATCACGTATGTGTGCTGACGCGCTTACGTGCTAAGGGCCTTTCCTCGAATTACACGCCGACGTGCAAGATTTTCACGTGCCAAATCACTCCGTATCAAGCTGGCCATGCGTTCACAAACGGAAGACCACGCTCCTGCACAGAAGGCCGAATTACTGCCCCCCAGAGCCTCAAGCACGCTCCCAACTGTCATCTGCTGCTGCCCATGTGCCCTGCCATTTGCTGCCTGCACGTCAGCCAGGGGTGCTGTTTCTGTGACCACCCCTGCTGGAACCGAAGACTCCCGACTGGGATTCCATCGCTCCACAGCCCAGCCCCAGGACCCAGTTGCCCACCCACTCCTGCCTCTGGGGTTGCCATGTCCAGCACTACACAGAGGCAGAGGGCCACCAGCTTCACTGCCACTGAAGTTGGTGTCCTGGTGGAGCAAGTCCTGGGTCAGTATGATGCCCTCTTCAGAAGGTCGCGTGCCGACAAGGAAGGACGGACCAGGATCTGGACGGACATCGTGACTGCCATCAACGCGGGGGGGGGGAAGTCCGCGAATTCCATCATGTCAAGAAGCGCTGGGAGGACTTCAGGTCCATGACCCTCAACAAGGCCCGGCGCCTCTTGAAGGCAGCGGATGCTAAGGGGCGCCGGGGTCACCTGTCGGAAGACCAGATGAGGGTCCTGGAACGTGTATGCCCAGCGCTCCACATCCAGGTCCTTGAGAGGCAGACCCATCTGGAGTCGAGCGGTAAGTGTACATGCATACTGATTGGAAGCTGTGCGTGTGTTGGTGTGCCAGTAGTGTGCAGGTTGCACATGTGGTTTTGTAGGGTCATGTATGGATGTGTATGTACAGGGCCGTGAGGCTGACACATGCGAGTCCTTTCATGTGGGTAAGCATGCAGCACATGGATGTTGGTTCCAGCTGCATGTATCTGCACTGTGTACATGTGCATGTATGTGTATCTGACAAGTGTGCAACTGTCATGCAACATGGATGCATGTGAGACTGATATGTAGAAGACAGATTGCCAGATGTGACATGGATGCGATCTCATCACTACGACAATTGGTGGAGGTGTACACATGCATGTAAGTGTGGTGGCGTGTGTGCATGTCTAGTGCACTCCCTGTGTCTCATGTGATGTCTGTCTCATCTTTGCCTGCTCATGCTGTTGTATGTGTATGGATGGTGCTGGCTGTTGCGATATGGCTGTGGAATAGCTCATGTGTGTGATTTGAAATGACATGTGTGTTGGGGATTGTGATGCCATGTCTGAAGTTTGACAATAACACTTGTGTGCAACTGTCATGTGTGTATGAGTCCATTGTACAGTGCCCTGATGCCTGTGTCCTATCTCTCCCTGTCTGCAGCATCGACTGATGAAGAGAGCGGAGAGGGTGCTGTGGAGCACAGCGGCAGGGATCGCACCGCCAGCCGGAGACACAAGGCCCGTCTCCCCTCCCAGGTTGTCATCTCGTCAGGAGTGAGGAGTCCGGTGCCATGTCCCATGTCGCAGCTGCCGAGGGGAGGTCCAAGAGGCGGAGGTTGGAGTTGGACTCCTCGGCAGCCGAAGGGGCAGCTGAGACCCCACAGGGCCCGACGGAGGAAGATGGCACGGAGTCATCCAGGTTGGTCGGGGGTTTGGTGGAGTAGGAGGCTGTGCAAGGGACAGAGACGGGGTCTGGAGGTGGGGATTCCACTGGTGCTAGTGGTGCAGTGCAGGGGCAGGGACAGGAGGCAGCACAGGCCACCGCGGAAGTGCCTGTGTGTAATCCAGTCCCCGATCCTGTGACTGCATCATCTTGCACCGCAGGGATACCTACGTCCAGACCCGTTCTCAGGGAGGGGATCGGCTTACACCAGCTGGCCTTCCTCTCCCTGCGGATGTGGCTGTTAGGCGGAAACCTGTGCAGTTCCCTCTGGGACCACTGCAAAAGATTTAGGACTACAGGTGTTTGGCGGTGAACCCACTTGGTAGCAGTCTGTACCACGCAGATTCACTTGGTAGCTGTGGCTGAGCAGTCAGACCTCCCTCAAGAAGAGTTGAGCAGTATGTGGAGTATACAAAATAGGGCAATTCTTCCCAGCAAGACAAGCAAACACACAACGAGGCTTAGTGTAAAGATATTAAGGTATTTATAACAAAACATCTATGAAAAACACTATGGCACTTTCACGGCAAACAAATCAAACACAATTACTCTACGAAGAAGAAACGATCAATCCCCCTAGCAATATTTCGACAAGTCTAGGTTCTACCGGCACCACTTATTTACAGACAGAGGTGTATACCTCAACCTAGATGGCACTCTAATATTGGTTAGGACGGGAGAGAAAAAGATAGGCAGGTTACGAAATCAACACAGTTCAATACTTCACGGGCAAGATGTACGGTAAGAAGGCAAGAACCACAATAGATCATAAAGTTCAGAGGCCAGGCCCACTCGGAGAGAGGCAAGGCGATATGTCCCAAAAAGTCTCTAGTGGAGATGCATTCAAGTCTTTGTAGCAAATTGTTATCGGCAGATTGAACCAGTTCAGAACAATAAATGAGAAAAGCTTGGAGGCGACCCAACGGAACGGAGAGGATTAAGTCACCTCACTCGAACCGATCGAAAGGGAAGCCAGGCGGACACGGTACCTTGTTGTGGAGGGCAGCTCCGGCGGGGGCAGTTGTTCCTGGTGGTGGATGCACGTCGGGTCTTTGCCAAGAGTAGAGAGGTTCTCTTCGTCGAAGAAAAGTGAAGTCCGGTGCACCACCAGGGAAGAGGCCAGCCGCGGAGTGCTCCGTCACAAGGCACCACCTTTTGGTCGCGGTACAGGGGTAGTGGCTATCCGGTTGCCGGGGTGCGTTGCACGGGAAATTCGACCACTGCGTCCTGAGGCGAATAAAAAGCAAAGGGGACTGGTTGTTCCCACCAGTCAGGGGAAGAGACTCTCCGGCAGGGAGATCTCCTCTGTCGTCGGGAAGTGGTGAGTCGGTTCCGCAGGGCTCCACCGGAGGTGTCGTCGTGCAGGTCGGCTCAGCGTTACCCTCGTCAAATTCTTAGGTCCTGTGGCGACTTCTGAAGATCCAGTCCCAAAAGCCCTGCTTTTATGCAGAAAACCCCCATTCATTCAGCCTAGCTGTCAATCAACACATGCTAAGTGGTGAGCGGGAAGGCTCACCACTTGGGCCAATCACTCCAGAGTGCGACCGGAGTTGGCAAGGCAACTCGGTCCAGGGTGCCTAAACCCCCTCCCACACCCCTGTGGTAACCCAGACAGAATGGCACCACTTTGGAGGGTCTCTGTACAGAGCCCGCCAAAAGTGGAACAAAGGGCTCAACCTTTGGTTTAGGAGTCACAGAGACGAACACAGACGCCATTTTAAAAAACGAGTTCTGACAGAAAATACCATCCGATAAACTTATTTACGTCCAATGATATCGCGTACGTGTGCTGATGCGCTTACGCGCTGAGGGCCTTTCCTCGAATTACACGCTGACGTGCAAGATTTTCACGTGCCAAATCACTCTGTATCAAGTTGGCCACGCGTACACACACGGAAGACCACGCTCCTGCCCTGAAGGCCATTTTCCTGCCCCCAAGAGCCCCGAGCACGCTCCCACCAGACATCTGCTGCTGCCTGTCTGCCTGCTGCCCAGGGCCCTGCTATTTGGTGCCTGCATGTCAGCCATCTGCAGGGGTCCAGTTGCTGTGTCCACCCCTGCTGGAACAGAAGACTCCCGACTGGGATTCCATTGCTCCACAGCCCAGCCCCAGGACCTAGTTGCCCACCCACTCCTGCCTCTGGGGTTGCCATGTCGGGCACATCTCCATCTGGCACCACTGGCAACCCCCAGCCAAAGAGGCAGAGGGCCACCAGCTTCACTGCCACCGAAGTTGGTGTCCTGGAGGAGCATGTCCTGGGGCATTATGATGCCCTCTTCGGAACAAGACGCGCCAACAAGGAAGGACGGGAGAGGATCTGGGATGACGCAGTGGTTGCCATCAACGCCGAGGGGGTGGCAACCCGCAACTACCAACATGTCAAGAAGCTCTGGTAGGACTTCAGGTCCAGGACCCTCAACAAGGCCCGGTGCCTCGCAGAGGGGGGCCGGGTCAGCCTGAGCAACATCCAGATGAGGGTCCTGGAACGCGTAGGCCCAGCGCTCCCCGCCCAGATCCTTCGAAGGCAGACCCGTCTGGAGTTGAGCGGTAAGTGGCCAAGCATTGCTGTGTGAGACAGGGAATGTTGCAGTGTGCTGGTAGTCTGATACTTGCCTGTATGTGTGACATAGGCCATGTATGGATGTGTGTGTGCAGGGACATCATGGTCATGCATGTGGGACCAGTTATGTGTGAACCACATGGTAGGTGCATGTGTTTATATGCAACATGGGGACCTCTATGCAGAATGCACACCTGAAAGCATGCCAGTCTCTGTTCCTGGACATGGAGGGGGGGTGAGGAATAGGTGCTGATGTCATACATGTATGGTGCACGTGTGTGTTTGTGTGTGTGTGCCAGAGAAGTGTGTGTTTGACTTTGAAATTCCATGGATGCATGTGACTTTGAAGGCAACATCTTGGTTTACAGGGGCCCTTGTACATGGGTGTTGATGTTGATTGCAGGCGCCGGGAGTGTTTCTGCATGTGTGTTGCATGCATTGACCCATGTGTTGTGGAAGGACAGGATGGAAGTGACATTTGACAGTGCCACTCATGTGTTATTGCTTCCTGTCTAGGGTATTTTGTGCTGTACCTTGATGCTTGTGTTCTATGTCTCCATCTATGCAGCGTCAAGTGAAGAAGAGGGCGGAGACGGTGCTATGGAGCCAAGCGGCGGGGATGCCTCCACCGGGCGGCGACGCAAGGCCCAGCCACCCTCCCAGGAATTACCATCATCCGGGAGCGAGGGGGCTGGTGCCGCGTCTGCCACAATGGCTGTGGCGGAAGGGCCGGGTGAGTCCCCACAGGGGCTTCCAATGGTGGAAGACGGTGTGGAGACATCCAGGTTGGTGGTCTCCAAAGAGGAGGAGGAGCCTGCTACTGAGCCGCACATGGGGCATGGTGGGGGTAGTACCACTGGTGCAAGTGGTGCAGTCCAGGGACAGGGTCAGGAGGCAGCACAGGTGACCGCAGAGGGACCTGTGCATGTCGCTGTCCTTGACCCTGTGACTGCACCATCATGCACCAGCAGGGAGGCCCTGTACCAGGCCCGTCCGCAGGTAGGGGAGAGTGCCATATCACCTGCCTCTCCACTACCTGCGGGTGAGGGGTCCCGCGACCGAATGGGATCCTTCCTGGTGGGTGTCGCATTGTGCACATGTGACATTCGTGATGACGTGAGTTGTTCCTGGGCAGAGAACACACGCCATCACGAAGAGCAGCGTCGTGACGTGGCACTGCTGGGAGGGGCCCTGGTCGGTGGGTTCCTACATTCCTACGTGTGACGCGCACTCTGGCGGACCTCTCCTCCTCTGTGGAGGCTATGCGCCGGTCGCTCTCCACATCTGCTTCCGGCCCAGATTCCACCAGGGCCCCCTGTGGACCTGGCCTGACCAACACAGCTAGCTTGGTGGAGATCTCATCCCTGCCACAGTCGGGAGTTGGCGGTCCAGCAGTGGTGGACACCACAACTGGAGACCAGCAGATGGAGGATGTGCAGGCACCATCGGACAGGGCACATGGACAGCAGCAGCAGCAGCAGGAGCAGGCTGTAGGTGGGAGCAATGATGGCTCGGGGAAATCAACATCGAGGGGCAGGCATCGGCCATAGGGCAGGAGGACCCAGGAATGGGAGTGTCTTCCGTGTGGCTGCGGTTGGGCCAGCAGATAGGTACGGAGCGCCGGCGGGCGGAAGAGGCGCAGCTCACGATGGTCAGGGCGGAGAACTCCATGCGTAGGGCCCTGAAGCGGGCCGAGTGCCTCGAGGCCATTCGCAGGGACCTGGAGATCCAGATGTCATCGTCCCTGCGAACCCTCGGGGCCATGGAAGAGGATCGCCTCCGGGACATCGAGCAGGAGTTCGATGATGCCCTGGCCCGGGACATCAACAAGTGAGCCGTTGGACTTGCCCGCTGCCCTTGTTAATAGTTAGTTAGTTAGTATTAGGTTTCCTTTTGTTTTTTCTTTATTTTGGACCGCTTGGACAATCCACCACATTTTTGTATATAGTTTTTTTATTAGGTAGTAGTTTTTGGTAGGTTTCATTTCTTAAGTTGGGCTCATGGACCCTGGATTCTTCAATTGTACATAGTTCTACATTGGATTCATCTTTTTAATATTTTTTTTGTGTTCACCATGGAGCAATGGTTTTTACTTTTATTTTCCCTTGGATTTGCTTTTTTGGACTGTGACTTTGGACAACATTTCTTTTTGGATTTCTTTTGCTTATGGTTTCTTGATTTTCATTATTTATCGGACATGGACCATTTCTTTTGTTATTCCCATTGTTGTGTGTTTAATTTGATTTACGTTCATGTTATCTTTAATATATATTTTTTTATACTTGCATTTGTAGTATTATCTCATTGGTTTCATGCATGTCATGATATGGGTTTTGACATTCACTTGCACTCATTGTGTATGTGTGACGGACATGTGTTCATTTACATACTTGCCATTGGGGTTGTCTCATGTTATTGGCATTTCTATGTGGGTGGATGCAATACTTGGGTGGGTCTTTGGCCTGTGGAGGTGCCCTGCACTGCTGGGGGGTGGGGGTGCAAGGGTACATGAGAGGGACATGAGTGGGGGCCTGCTGGCAGGTGCCCTGCACTGCTGGGGGTGGGGGTGCAAGGGTACATGAGAGGGACATGAGTGGTGGCCTGCTGGCAGGTGCCCTGCACTGCTGGGGGGTGGGGGTGTAAGGGGACATGAGTGGGACATGAGTGGGGGCCTGCTGGCAGGTGCCCTGCACTGCTTGGGGGTGGGTGTGCAAGGGGACATGAGTGGGACATGAGTGGGAGCCTGCTGGCAGGGGCCCTGCACTGCTTGGGGGGTGGGGGTGCAGGGGACATGAGTGGGGCCTGCTGGTAGGTGCCCCTCAGTGATGGGGGGTTGGGGTGCAAGGGGACATGAGTGGGACATGAGTGGGGGCCTGCTGGCAGGTGCCCTGCACTGCTGGGGGTGCAAGGGGACATGAGTAGGGGCATACTGGCAGGTGCCCTGGACTGCCGGGGGGTGGGGGTGAAAGGGGACATGAATGGGGGCCTGTTGGCAGGTGCCCTGCACTGCTGGGGGGTGGGGGTGCAAGGGGGTAATGCGTTGGTGATCACTAGTGCAAGGTGACATGTGGCTTGGCTGGGGGGGGCATGCCCTTGGTGGATGGGCTGCCTGCGGGACATGACCAGGGGTGCAGGGTAGTCCCCTGTGGTGTGGGCTGCCTGCAGGGGCCGTGGAGGGTGTAGAGGGAACACCTGGGAGGACCCACACTGCCAATTCACATGTAGGACTCCCCTGCACCCCAGATATACACGTACCCCACTCGCACGGGGCCTGTCGCGTGTGAAACTTCCCACGCACCCCCGAAATACATGTACCCCGCACGCCCAAAGCCAATCGTATGTGGAACTTCCCGCGCACCCCAGTAATACACGTACCCTGCTGAAATCGCGTGTTAAACTTCCCGCACCCCAGAAATACACGTACCCTGCTGAACTCGCGTGTGGAACTTCCCGCGCACCCCAGTAATACACGTACCCTGCTGAAATCGCGTGTTAAACTTCCCCGCACCCCAGAAATACACGTACCCTGCTGAAATCGTGTGTGGAACTTCCCGCGCACCCCAGAAATACACGGACCCTGCTGAAATCGCGTGTGGAACTTCCCGTGCACCCCAGAAATACACCTACCCTGCCGAAATCGCGTGTGGAACTTCCTGCACACCCCAGAAATACACGTACCCTGCTGAAATCGCGTGTGGAACTTCCCGCGCACCCCAGTAATACACGTACCCTGCTGAAATCACGTGTTAAACTTCCCGCACCCCAGAAATACACGTACCCTGCTGAAATCGCGTGTGGAACTTCCCGCGCACCCCAGTAATACACGTACCCTGCTGAAATCGCGTGTTAAACTTCCCCACACCCCAGAAATATATGTACCCTGCTGAAATTGCGTGTGGAACTTCCCGCGCACCCCAGTAATACACGTACCCTGCTGAAATTGCGTGTTAAACTTCCCCGCACCCCAGAAATACACGTACCCTGCTGAAATTGCATGTGGAACTTCCCGCGCACCCCAGTAATACACGTACCCTGCTGAAATCGCGTGTTAAACTTCCCCGCACCCCAGAAATACACGTACCCTGCTGAAATTGTGTGTGGAACTTCCCGCGCACCCCAGTAATACACGTACCCTGCTGAAATTGCGTGTGGAACTTCCCGCGCACCCCAGTAATACACGTTCCCCGCTTGGCGTTTGCTGTTTGGCAGCCCTGTATACTGGTCCAGGGTTAGTGCAGCCCTTTGCGCTGAATTGGGAATTTTGATGGCTTTTCCTTGCGCGAGGGCGTTCTTGGGGGCGTAACTGGCGCTGCTGCAGGGTCGCTGCGCCACTCTGCATCACGGCTGGTTTTGGAGGCTAAAATCCATGTATACGCTGTGCGCGGAAATTGATTTTAGCGCACGCCGCTGGCGCAGACATTCGCACGCGCACAATGTGAGCCAGCCGCGTGCGCCACTTTTGTGTGAAATTCTATGAATTACCCTGTTAGACTATTACAAACTTTCCACAGAAGCTGCAATGGAACTACGCAGAGTATTAAAACAAATGCAAATGCTACTAATAGATGAAGTGAGCATGGTCTCCAACCTAATGTTGGCTTTGATTCATCTCAGATTGCAAGAAGTACTTAAAACAAACTACGAAGAACTCTTTGGATGAAAACATATTATTGTTTTGGAGATCTTCAATTGACACCAGTGGAAGGTGAACCTATTTTTAAAATCTTAGGACACAAACTCTGCCGTAAAGCTGTTGGCAGCATAGGAAATGTCAACCTTTGGCAACATTTCCAATACAGAGAATTTAAAGAAAACATGTGCCAATCTGCAGACCTCACTTACGCCAACATTTTAAAAAATATTAGAGTTGGTGTACTATCTCAAGAAGCACCAGCAATATTAAAAACCTGGCACATCCATGCACTTTATGATGATAACTCATGTGCTTCTGATGTTATGGAACAATTAGAGCACACAAATTTCAATTGTATGTCCTTAATGCCAACTCTTGCAAGCTGTTCCAAATTCAATGAAACAATGTTGACAAAAGAAATGCAACCAATAATTGAAATTTGCTCTACAGACAAACTGGACGTACATGGTACAACACTACCCATGTGTCAACAAGCCACAACAAGTCTAAATACCTTAGAAAATTCTGTCTCCAACACAGCTGGTTTGGAGAAAATATTAAAATTATCCTTAAACTGTAGAGTAATGCTTAAACATAACCTTGACGTGGAGCAAGGACTAGTTAATGGAGCACTGGTAGAGTTGTTGGCTTTCAAACATACCCACGTGACAACAACATTCAGTTTGTCAATATTCTCTTTGACAAACTTTCAGAAATAAAAAGGATAGGGCACTCAACAGCTCGATTCCTTCTCTTCAAAGACATGTATGTTCGCAGAGAACAATTTTCTCTAACTCTTGCATATGCAGTCACCATTCATAAATCCCAAGGTCTTACCCTAGACAAAGCATTGATAGATATTGGTAACACAGTCTTTAAAGAAGGCATGAGCTACGTAGCACTATCACGCTTATGTACACTTGAGGGTCTATTTCTAATCAACTTTGATGCATGTAAAGTAAACGCTGATATTCCTTGCATTTTAGAAAACAATAGACTACGTTCACTATACAACCCCCATCTAAAAACATATCCTGTTCCACAAAAAGGAAAACGCTGTAAAAGAAAACTAATTCAAACTGAAATGCAACAGGATCTGACTGCAAATCCTCCAAAGAGCGTAAAATAAGCTAATACTTCATCAATTAGCAAAACCAAAGAAGAACCTATTAGTCAAAGTAACTCAGGTACTTCTTCAAAGAAGCAACACACACTCCGAAAAAATGACTTGGACACAGAACTATCTGGTCCATTCACATTTTCAAATATAACTGGTGTAAGTTGCTACGCAAAAGTAGTAATGAATATTCTATTTCAATTGCCACCGATTCTTGACAACATTTACTTACACAGTACAGACCACTTGTGTTTGCAAATGTTAATCCTTCATAGAAACGTAACAAACAATCCTGACAACACGTATAGTGTTCACGGAATAAGACAAGAATTGGACCACTGTGCTGGAATGGTGAAATTCACTATAAACTCACAAGAAGATCCACAAGAATTTCTAATGTACTTAGTACAAGTACTGGAAACCAAAAACATCCCTATAAATTAAATCTTCCAGAGTTCATACATGTGGAAACATACATGCACTCTCTGCAACAATGTGACACAGGAACAAATCCCTAATGAGCGCTTCGTATATGTATCCATAACTAATTGTGAATCCATTCCATTTCAGCAATTTGTACAAAATGCAAACCATGGTAGATTATGTACTACCTGCAATTCAGATAATCGCTCCACCTTACTAATACAAACACATAGGAACTACGTAATGCTAACTGTTAGAATACGCCAACAGGTATCTAACTGGCCCAAGATTCTATAACAACCAAACAGATAAATGAGTACCACTAAATTACAACAAAAAATAGACAGTTAGAATACGCCAACAGGTATCTAACTGCTTCAAAAATATGCAACAAGCCAACAGATAGAACATTAGCCAGAACCAACAAGTGAACACTGAAAACAAACAAACAAAAAGACTGTACCATAAGAAAAAAAGGTTTTTTTTAATCTGACATGGATATTGTTTTTCCCACAGACCCAATGATTTGAAAAACAAACACAGAAACTGAGCAAAATGCACTGGTTTGTAAACTAAATATGATGGTCGAAAAAAAGCTGAAATGTCTATTATGCAATGTAATAAGTCTTTATAAAATACATACACTAACATGCTCTTTTCTTTTATCACAGAAATTGAAAAAGAATATTTCATCCAGTTACCAAACTCATGTAAAAAATATATTGAATCTCAACAAATGAAACAGTAAGTATAATTTCAAACATTTGATATATATTCTATTCTATGGGTGTGATCTATGGCTGTGATATGCTGCAGTGGTTGTGGCCAGGGCCTAGAGTCTTGGGTGTATGGCTTACGGCCTACAGCCTGCGGCCATGCACCCAAGACTCTAAGCCCTGGCCACAACCACTGCAGCATATCACACCCACAACCACCGCAGCATATCACACCCATGCTGGCTTATAACTTCAGTGCTTATAACTTTGGTCTTGGGTGCATGGCCTTTGGCCATGCACCCAAGACTACAGGTTCTGGCCACAACCACCACAGCGTATCACACCCATGGTGGCTTATAACCTCAGTGCTTATAACTTCGGTCTTGGGTGCATGGCTGTCGGCCATGCACCCAAGACTATGCCCTGGCACAACCACCACAGCATATCACACCCATAGATCACACCCATAGAATCAAACATTTGAACTGTCTATATGGTCCCACCCATATCACACTTTCTGCAAAGTTTGGTGAAAATTCATCCAGGGAGAGCAAAGTTCTAAGCCACCCATGGTGACTTATAACTTCAGTGCATATAACTTCAGTCTTGAGGACATGGCCTTTGCCCATGCACCCAAGACTCTACGCCCTGGCCACAACCACAACAGCATATCACACCCACAACCACCACACCATATGACACCCATGCTGGCTTATAACTTCAGTACTTATAACTTCGGCCATGCACCCAAGACTCTAGGCCCTGCCCACACCCACCTGATAGATTTTCAATTCTATGGGTGTGATCTATGGGTCTGACATGCTGCGGTGGTCATGGCTAGGGCCTTGAGTGTTGGGTGTATAGCCTACGGCCTACAGCCTTTGCCCATGCACCCAAGTCTCTACATCCTGGCCACAACCACCACAGTATATCAAACCCATGGTGATTATAACTTCAGTACTTATAACTTCAGTCTTGGGTGCAAGGCCTTGCACTGCTGAAAAGTGGCTTTGCACTGCTGACACAAACCCTGATTCATGGAACTGTGCAAAGTGTATATTTGCAGTGCAAAGTAATTTTGTACTGCAAAAATGACTATGCACTGACTTTGCACTGACTATGGGACTCCACTGGAATGAGGAGTTACCGAATCTGCCTCCTGATTTCCTGCTCTGCTGCGGTGGCACCAGGAATTCAGGCGGTGGATTATGTGTTTTGGGGTCGGCGCAGCGGGTTAGCGTGGACCTGATAATGAGGCCCATTGATTTGTTTTAGGGGTATTTAAAAATGGAATATAAATCCTGGTTTAACTATTTGCTTTTGCCAGGCTTAATATCATGATTCTGGGAGTGATACATTTGTTATGTCATGATAACGACTTAGCAAAACCTTGCAGGTCAAGGATAGTTAGGCCTGATCTGGTAAGAGCCCAGAGGTTCTCTCGTACATTCTGGTTTCAGAACTGGTAAAGGTTTGTTGATCCCAAAGTATTTCTGGTATTCTGATATAATTAATGATAGGAAAAGAAACTATGAACAGGGATTACCTAATGGAAAAAATACAGTACGGAAGGAAAAGATAGTGCTCAAGTTAAATAGGGAAAAATGGGAATGAGTACAGTTTACGTACCCGATAAACCCTTTCAAAACCACTCAGTAAATGTGCCTCCCTTCTCAGGACAAGAGTTGAGCCAAAGTGCAAATTGAGCAGGGAGGAATGTAACTGAGTGATTGGTACTCAAATGTGGAACAGAAAATGAACGATGAACAACGTAGACAGGTGAAAGCCTCACCCAAGGGCAAACCTGTTCACGTTATTTATGCCAACTACCAGAGTGCCACATGCAATTCCTCGAGGTCTGGAACCTGTTGACCTAAGATAACAAGAATGCCCATTTTCTCCTCGAATTTACTTTTAATCTGGATAAGCTAGTAGCTGTGAAGTGCGCTTCAGAGGCTTAGAAGGGAAAAGTGAGCTCGAGACAATCCAACATGGTTAGAAAAGGCAACAATGAGACAAAATGCATTGTAGATGAGAGGACTGGGAGATTTTATTTTCTCTTATTGAATTGAATTTCCCTTAGTATGTTCATGTTTATTGCCTAGCAAGCACTTTTGGAATGTAACTGCCTCTTTGCCATTGTGGTAGCTGGAAGCATGAAGGATGAACAGAATATTAAGTGGCTATAAATATGAAGCCTGGGTAGCTTTTCCTGTTCTAGATATTAGTGATGATTTAAAGATTTTATTTGTTCCTGTTTACAGTTCTCATACATCTCTTCTT
The DNA here is from genome assembly GCF_040938575.1 of Ambystoma mexicanum. Classification (NCBI taxonomy): domain Eukaryota; kingdom Metazoa; phylum Chordata; class Amphibia; order Caudata; family Ambystomatidae; genus Ambystoma; species Ambystoma mexicanum. Next base: position 1,371,692,665 of record NC_090930.1, read on the forward strand.
TCTAAACAAGAAATTGCACTCCAAGTGATGTTCTACACATTTTTGGAGTCGAAACAAAGACGTATGATACAGTTCTCGAAGGATCCCAAAAATCCTCTTTCTTTCATCAATATAATGGTGGATGCAAGTCAGCTTTATAGTGTTATTGCAAGGGCACCATCCTCCGAAGATCCTGGGGCCATTTATACTGAACGGGGTGATTTACTTGCTATTTAAAAATTAAAAGCTTGCAAACAGGAAAGTCACAGGGCAAGCAGCAAAGAATAACAAAAATCAGGGTCCACCTGAAGATACAATTTTTGTTCGTAGATTTATGTTTGAGATTCATGTGGTAATTGTCCTCTAGGGCTTCATTACAGAAACAGCAAGGCCCCTATTGTAATAATGAATCAAACTTTGTAGGTGTGCACTCAGACCTACTGTATTTTTATATCCATCTGCTTTTTAGGCTTATATGTTATTTATAAGCAAACTATCTTTTTTCAGAATTTGTGTGGGCTCTATGCAAAGAATGACAGTGGAAACTACCCAACAGTTTCCAATGGGTTTTAATAAGTGTGCAAATGCCGGGAGAAGGTTTTAATTGTCTCATTCCTTGTAGTTTTTTGTTTAGTGTATTGATAACTACATATGCATATGTAAATTAGAAATCTCTTTTAATTACCTTTATTACAATGTTTAAAATAGCGATAAAGACAATTATGTTTGAGATATTGATGAAGCGTTATTTGGAGAGGTGAACTGTTAAGTGTTGTATTTGGCATTCACAAATGAGTGCTTGTGAGTGTTTATTGATGATGATGATGATTATTATTATCTAAAAACATGATGTTACCAAAAGTAAGTTTCATTGGCTAAATAAGTACAACATATTTATACATTGTTTGCCAAAAGCGCATGCTGCCCAACACATTGGGCCCGATTCATGGGATTCTTTGCACGGTACAAAGTGACTTTGCACTGCTGAAAAGTGACTTTGCACTGTTGACACAAACCCTGATTCATGGAACTGTGCAAAGTGTATTTTTGCAGTACAGAGTCAGTGCAAAGTCGTGTTGTACTGCAAAAATGACTTTGTACTGACTTTGCACTGCAAAAATACACTTTGCACAGTTCCATGAATCAGGGTTTGAGTCGGCAGCGCAAAGTCACTTTCAGCAAAGAATTCCATGAATCGGCCCCATTGTATTCAAAGACATACATGCTTGTATTACATAAAACCCTTTGTACCTCTCATATTTTGTTAAGCATATTTCATTTAAGGAAACAGGATTAATGCTTGTATTTCCTCATAGTTTGTATTATTGTTATTTATGTGGTATAAATGCATATTTCTGGTGTTGTGACAGGTATTGATGCATTTTCACTGCCTGCTAAATTTAGATGATCTGCACATCAGCCAGTTTAAAAAAAAAAAAATATGTGCAGGGCATGTTGCAGACAAAATGTATTGAAGAGGGCTGAAATATTTCATTTTCTCTTATTGAACATTATTTCCTTAAGTATTTTCACGTATGTTGCCTAGCAATCAATAGAACGTAACTACGTCTTTGTCACTGTTTTAGCTGGAAGCATGAAGGATGAACATAATTTTAAGGGTCTCTAAATATAAAGCTTGACTAGCTCTTATTGTTCTAGGTAGTAGTGATGATTTACGGATGTCAGTATTCTTTCCTGGATACAGTTCTCACACATGTCTTCTATCTAATCAGGAAATTACACTCTAAGTGATCTGCACACATATTTGAAATCCAGACAAGGGCGTATGATATAGCTCTTGAAGGATCCCCAAAATCATCTTTGTTTCAGCAATATATTGGTGGATTCAAGTCAGCTTTCTATCCTGGGGCCATTTATAATGAACAGATTGACTTGCTATTCAGAAAAAAAGAGTTGGCAGACAGGAAAGTCACACGACAAGCAGGAAAGCATTACAATAATCAGGTTCTACCCGATAGAAATGTTTTTGCTCATAGAGGTATTGTTGTGATTCGTGTGGTATTTGTAGTCCTCTAGGGCTTCATTACAGAAAGTGCAAGCCCCTAATGTAACACCTATTCATACTTCGTGGGTGTTCACTCAAACCTGCTTTATTTTTACATCCATCTACTTTTTAGGCTATGCTCTTTTTAAGTAAACTATGGGCCTCATTACGACCCTGGCGCTAAGTGGTTAACGGTGCCGTAAAAGGCTGCGGCGCCGTTAACCACTTAGCGCCTTACTACGAGGTCCCTTTGCAGGACCCGACCTGAACGGCCGGTCTGGACCAGCCGTTAAAGTAGGGACCCGCAAAGGGACCTCGCAGGCAATTACGGTACTGCAATTTGCGGTACCGTAATTGCCGCCTTCCCCATTCCCATTGAGCCCTATGGGACAAAAATGGGAATGGGGAAGGGCCATGGTGAAATGGGGAAATACCGCCCCGACAACCTTGGAATGGGGCGGTATTTCCCCATTTCACCATGGCGGACTCGTTACAACACCGGCACCAACCATGCTGCTAATAGCGCCATGGTTTAGCTCCGGTGTTGTAATGAGGACCTATGTTTTTCCAGGCTTTGTGTGTGCTCTCTGCATTGAATGACAGTTGAAAATACCGAAAAATGGCTGACCGTTTTTTTTTAATAAGTGCACAAATGCAAGGTGAAGGTTTGAATTTTCTCATACCTTGTTTTTTGTTTAGTATATTGATTACTACATATGCATATATAAAACAAAAATGTGTTTTTATTACCTTTATTGTAATGTTTAAACAAGTGACGTGGACAATTATATTTGAATAATTGATGCAGTGTATCTGTAGAGGTGGACTGTCAAATTATTTTCTATATTTGCCATTCACAAGTTTGTGCTGGTGAGTGGTTATAGATTATTATTATTTTTGTTGTCTAAAACCATTCAATTATTGTTGTGCATATTTTTACTATGATTAAGGTATGAAATCTGAGCATATATCCAAGCCATGTATATGAGCCACTATTGTAATGCATTTGAAATAAAGCAAGAAGTAGGATATACATTTTTCTTAGTGCAGAGAATAACTTTTGGTTTGGATTTCAGTGAGCCACGGCAAACATTATCTTCATAATTTATAATAATAATAATTGTTCATTTATAATGTTCTTAATACAAGGAGTGGTTTCTAAGCTCTGGATCAGGATTTGAACCTGTGGTGCACTGCGTTGTCTTGCTTCCAAGACAAACACATTGCCCCTGAGCTGTCCTTCCTCCTGAAAATGACAGTTATGGTTTTTTTGGGTACATCACGTAAACCAAGTCGCCAACTGTATTCATGACTTTTCTGGGAAGTGTTTCAAAGTGCCTTGTTAATTACACATCCACGGTAGTGGCTGTGTAGTTATTGTTAAGTTGCTGTTTCCATAGGAAGAGCACTTTTTGGGCGGCTCATAACTCCGGTCCCCCTGGACGAATCCTCACCAAACTTTGCAAAAAAATGTATATGGCCCACTCTGAATGTTTAGTGAGGTTTGGTCCAGGGGGGAAAAGTTCTAGGGGGGGTCCTAAAACTTATCTTTTTCCCATAGACTGAATGGGGGAAAACCTTTGCGCACGCCTACAGCCGAAACCGCTGGACGGATTTTCACCAAATTTGCGGCAGGAGCAGGGGCTAAAAAAATTAGAGATATCTATGTCCGCTACGCGGAGACACTTCCCTGTACGCTCTGCGGGCAGTACACTGATTGGCTAATGGACTCGCATCATGTCCGCGGACACGTGACGTATCCGCCGACTAGCTGGAGTGAGTCGTCATGTGCGTCAGATTGTTCCGATGCGCCCGCGATCTTGGATCCGCCAACAGCGTGGCGGCGAAGATAGGCAAAATGCAGTTTTGGGGAATGTTTTGGTGTGCAGGAGTGCTTGGGGAGGTCTAGGGAGGAAGAGATGGGTCAAATATTATAGTTGTTTAGGTGGCAGGTGCTACTGATGTATTAGCCATGCCCACGCTGTCCGGGATGTTCGTAATTACTGAAAATGAGGGGTGTCCTAAAGATAGTATTCCCGTCTGTGGTGTGCGCAGGCAAGTTGAAACTGTTCTAAGGACACGCGTGGTGTCAGTGGACTTTAAAATTGAGTATATGCCGCAGTTCAAATTTTTCAATCTATGGGTGTGATAATGTGTTATAAGCCACCATGGGTGTGATATGCTGCGGTGGTTGTGGCAAGGGCCTAGAGTCTTGGGTGCATGGCCGCAGGCCGTAGGCCGTAGGGCATACACCCAAGACTCTAGGCCCTAGCCATAACCACCGCAGCATATCACACCCATAGATCACACCCCTAGAATCGAATATCTATCAAGTGGTTATGGGTAGGGCCTAGAGTCTTGGGTGCAAATTGAGTATATGCCGCAGTTAAAATGTTTGATTCTATGGGTGTGATAATGAGTTATAAGCCACCATGGGTGTGATATGCTGCGGTGGTTGTGGCTAGGGCCTAGAGTCTTGGGTGCATGCCGTAGGCCATATACCCAACAAGACTCTAGGCCCTGGCCACAACCACTGCAGCATATCACACCCATAGATACACCCATAGAATCGAATATCTATCAGGTGGTTGTTGGCAGGGCTAGAGTGTTGCACCCAAGCCTGAAGTTATTAGCACTGAAGTTATAAGTCAGCATGGGTGTGATATGGTGCGGTGGTTGTGTCCAGGACCTAGAGTCTTGGGTGCATGGCCAAAGGCCATGCACCCAAGACCGAAGTTATAAGCACTAAAGTTATACGCCATGATGGGTTTGATATACTGTGGTGGTTGTGGCCAGGACGTAGGTGCATGGCCGACCCAAGACCGAAGTTATAAGCACTGAAGTTCTAAGCCAGCATGGGTTTCATATGCTGCGGTGGTTGTGGGCAGGACGTAGAGTCTTGGGTGCATGGCTGAAGGCCATGCACCCAAAACTGAAGTTATAAGCACTGAAGTTATAAGTCAGCATGGGTGTGATCTGGTGCGGTGGTTGTGTCCACGGCCTAGCGTCTTGGGTGCATGGCTGTATTGCTCTCCCCTGAAAAGTGCACGGAACAACCATAAATCGCCAATGCAATTACAGAGCAAATACTTCAACCCATAAACAGACAGACACAATAACTCACAGCCACGCACTCTTTAGAAGATAATCAGCACTTTATGGCTATTTGTTCAAAGATTACAAGTACATAGAAATAACTCATAGAACTAATATGGACATAGATCACAGAAGAAGTAAAGAAGTTGAAAAAAAGAAATACATCACCGTGAGCGTAATATAATTCCTCATCTCCTCTAGAAGCGGCTGGAAGACCCCGGGGACAGCCAGGCCGAGAGTGCCACAGCTCACAGGAAGGCCAGATGGAGTGTCCTTCTCTAGCTGAAGTCTCACCTGACCCCCTCCGGGTTTCCGCATATATAGGAACTCCACAAATGGGAGTTAATTCTCGAACCTTCTGGAATTGCACCTGCGCAGTTGAGGAACAGCCGTCGGTTGCCAGCTGGGTCAATTGAGAGCTCCCCTCAAGGCACACAGGGCCTCCCTGCTCTAAAAACACACTCCACGGAGAACAGTAGCAAGCCATAACAACATTAGCTTTCCCTGGCGAAATGGCCTTGACTGCATACCAAGTTTGAAAAAGCATGTTTGTCTCAGCACTGTGAATCTAACACTTCAGCAAAATGTGTGAAGCCTTTCACTGCGGAGTGAAGTAAATATCCAACATGGCTCCGAGCGCTCCCAGAATGCATTGCGCGCCCGCGCCATTCTGAACCAAACATAAATCAAGCATAACAATTCCACCCTTTGGATATTTATCTTCCATAGCCAGGTGGCACTGGAACTGTCTCAAACCTACGAAATTTTGAAACTAAATTGGGAGTACATTGAAGGCAACAACAACAAGCAATTATAATAGACAGAATAATAAAAATGCAAGCAAAAATATAATGTAGTGTACCCCCAATATCAGGTATCCATGAAAATAACCAATCCACCAGTGTTTATTACGATCTTGAGACACTTGAGAAATGAGATCCCTCAAACCTTGAATATGACTTTCAATAGATTGTGAGTGATCACTCAAATTGAAGCAACACATACCTTCAAAGGCGTTACACCCTAAATTATGTTTCAGCAATAAGTAATCAACAGCAGCTCTGTTCTGCAAAGTAGCTTTTCTAATAACGTGAATATCAAGGAGTCATTCTTTTAAAGCCTGCAAAGTATGATTAAGACTTTTAACTACTAAACATGCTAATTTCATCAAAGATTTGTAACCTCCAGCAGCTAAACCCCAAACACTTACTAATGAAAGGGTTAATGCTAAAACCTCAGCTTCTGATAGCAAATGTACATGTGAACCACAGTCAGGAGATAGTCCCATAGATTCAAAGGTTGACCTTTTACCTCGAGTTATCCCTGAGTGTAAAGGAAACATCATTAGTCCTAATTGAGTCAAAGCACATGGACCTCCAGAAATGTTAGCTGCAATATAAGTATATGTAATGTTACCACATGAAAAGAGCCATCCTGTTGGAAGTTTCACATGATTCAAATGACTAGCAGTTATCACTGTATGATTGCAAGACAGTGTTATTTACCCTGTGGCATTTGCGTGACATTCGTGAACACAGTCTCCTCTCGAACGTAGTATGATTATATTGATTGGTCAACTCTATTTGTCTGCATTTACCAATTTCTTGTGCTTTGCATGTCATAATATAACACACATCACCTTGGGTTATGTTGTACGTAATCACACGTGTCAAATTTCTCCACTTCTTGTCGGTTTCTTGGCAGAACCTGCAGTACTCATAAACTGAAAAAGATTGTTTAATGTCTGAGTCTTGAACTAAAGAATCATTATGTGTGACGCCGAAGATATGCTTTAAAACCAGAACAGGCGTCGGCACCGCTACTAAACATGCAGTCAATAAAGCTTCAGCATTGGGCACATCAGTCAAACAAAAGTGTGATATATTCAGTACTTGCTGTGCTAGATATAGCCACATATTTTCTTCTTGGGTTATCATAGGAGAATGTTTCCTCCGTCCTACAAAGGTCTCCTGCACGGCTGGCATCAAGGTCATTTTCACTTGCTCCTGATGTGTTTGTTGCAATTCACGGATCCAGGTCTTAGGTCTGGCGGGCTTGTCGGCACTGGCATAGGGCTGCTTGGGGACAACATTATTCATCACTATCAGTATCCCCTTGATCACTGGCACAGATGTGACATTTTTTGCTGGTGACAGAAGATCGTCTAACCCGTTCAAATGGAGTCCATTTAGTGCCACAGTCACACCAACCAGACCCAGGATCTACAAAGCAAACCCAGAAAAAAGATATTAGTGTTGCACATCACTCTCTTAGGTAACATTTGTCTGCGGGTACACATTGCCATTTCGTTCTACCAGGCTCTATAACTAAAACCACTTGACCTTTGCCTGATGCAATGACATCTGCTGGCACTGGTGGGCCACTTGGCCTTTCCACCCACACCTTTGCACCCGGTACCATGCTGTCTGAAGAGCCAAAACCGCAATCCCCACGGGTAGTTAACACTGTCGGAGGCTCCCCTTTCTTAACCATGATTAAGAATGGGAATGACTATCAATTGGGCCACTCGATCACCCTTGTGTATTGATAAAAACTGATCCCCACTATTCATTAGGATGACTTTAATCTCGCCTTGGTAATCAGCATCAATTACCCCTCCCAACACTTGAACTCCCTTCAATGCTAGGCCAGATCTAGGGGCAATCCATCCCATATGCTCTGGGGCAATCTGTACTCCAATCCCTGTTTCAATGACAACTTTTCCTCTGGGATCTAATCTGATTTCTTCATTAGAATGCAAGTCTACCCCTGCTGACTCTGGAGTTGCTTGATAGGGAGCTAAAGAACCTGGTGTAGTTTCCCAGTATAATAGTGTCTCTCTGACTAAATTGGGTTGAACCTGCAAAGTAGGAGTCATTAATCGCATCAAAGGAGTTTCATGTTCATACACAGGCCTATTATTCAGCACTTGCACCGCATCAAACACACGATCACGCCAGCCTGCCAAACTGCTGTCTCCAGATTTGCGCAACTGTTCTTTCAGTAACCCATTCATTTGTTCAATTAGCCCTGCTGCAGCTGAGTGGTAGGGAATGTGATATATCCACTCAATGCTCTTTTCCTGACAAAATTCCTGGACTAATTTGCCTTTGAAATGTGACCCATTGTCACTTTGAATTTGCAAAGGCACTCCATAATGTAATATGATCTGATCTAACAACCTGATGGTGTTCAATTGGGTTGCACGTTTGCATGGCAAAACCATCAAATATGGTTTAAATAAATGTATCTACAATAGTACATGCATACTGACAACCTCTGCTGATTGGCATAGGACCGATATAATCAATCTGCCAAATTTGACCTGGAAATTTTCCTCTTCTTAATGTGCCTCGAACAATCTGAGGTATAGGTCTATGTAATTGGTGTTGGCACACGGGACATTGCAAAATAATGGTTTTCACTAGTTCTAACGGAAGACTGATGCCTCGAGCTTGTGCCCACCTGATAGTAGCCTTTTCTCCAAGGTACCCACATTTCTGATGGGCCCATTTGGCCAAACCCTCCATATCGTCTTCCCGAGCTTCTGTATCCACTGAGGAAATCTTGGTGTGTTCATCTGCAACAGAATTAAACCAACGTTCTAATGAATTTGTGGCACAATGCGCGTCCACATGATATACAGTGACTTCACTTTGTAACAGCATTTCTGCAATATCTTGCCACAGTTCCTTTCCCCACAACTCTTTTGAATGAATCTTCCATCCATTCTTTTGCCAAGTTGGCAATCATACTGCCAATCCATTTGCCACTGACCATGAATCTGTGTACACATAACATTAACCAGGGGTCTCTTGTTTCAATGCTTGCTAAACTGCGTAAAGTTCTGCGAACTGACTGCTCTTTCCTTTCCCTGTCGTTGTCAACATCTTTTTGGTTTTGGGATTGTACGACACTGCTTTCCAGTACCGCTCAGTTCCCACATATCGAGCTGAACCATCCGTGAACCAAGCATGCTCTGTTTGATCTACGGTCAAATCACTGTAAGGTACTCCCCATTTCACGGGAGACGCACATTTTTCAGGCACTTCCGGTTGTATGTAATCTGAGGGCGGTACGTTGGCTACTTGCTCATGTAATTTTGCCACTCCACCCTTTCCTGATTTGGCTCTGTCTTAAATGTACCATTTCCATTTAATTATGCTGGCTTCTTGAGCATGTCCTATTCTATGTGTTTTAGGACAGCTCAGTACCCATTGCATGATTGGTATTTCTGGCCTCATCAATACATCATGGCCCACCGTCATTTGCTCAGTATCAACAAGAGCCCAATAACATGCCAGCAATTGCTTCTCAAACGGAGTATATGAGTTACCAGCATCGGGCAATTTACGACTCCAAAACCCTAATGGCACACGTTTCCTGTATTGTTTCTGCCACACACTCCAGTTAGCATAAATGTCTTGCACAGACACATTTAATTCCACTTCGCCTTCCTTTAAGGGCCATAAATCAAGCACCTGCTGCACAGTGTCTTTCGCCATCTCAAAGGCTCTCTGCTGCTCTTCCCCCCACTGAAACTCATATTTCTTGCGTGTCACCTTGTAGAGGGGGGCCAATATCTGCCCTAAATGGGGAATGTGCTGTCTCCAAAACCCAAACAGTCCTATAAACTGCTGAGCTTGCTTTTTGTTCGTTGGAGTGGTGAATTCAAGTATTTTCTGTCGAGCTTTAGGCACCATTTCTCGATGCCCATGATGCCACCGAATCCCTAGAAATATCACTGTTTCAGCTGGACCTTGAATTTTACTCTGATTAATCTCCCACCCTTCCTTTTTCAATCCTTCCATAAGGACATCTAACTGACTTTGCATGCTGTGCTCTTCCTTGCCCTGAATCAAAATGTCATCAATGTAATGAGAAATTTGTATGTCAGGTTTACACGGTATCTTGTCTAAGTGCTCTGCCAGCAGCCGGTGACAGATAGTCGGACTGTGCATGTTCCCCATGGGTAGTCTTGTGAAAGTGTACTGACATCCACCCCACGTAAATGCAAACTGCTCTTGACACTCATCAGCAATTGGCACGGAGAAAAATGCATTAGCTAAATCTATCACTGCATACCAAGTCCCCTCAAACTTTTGGACATTCTCAATCAAGGTAATGGCATCTGGGACTGCGGGCACTAAGGGAGGAGTATGTTTATTCAACTCCCTGTAATCCACCGTCATCCTCCACGACCCATCTCCCTTTTTAATGGGCCAGAGCGGATTGTTCCATGATGTGGTAATAGGGCGTAACACACCCGCCTCCACGTACTCTTTGATGGTGTCTGAAATGTCCGTGTGTCCCCCAGGAATGTGGTATTGTTTCATTGCTACCCGCTTGGTTGCTATTGGCACTTGCACTGGGGGCATCTTCAATTTGCCTACAGTAATGGGGGTACAAATCAATGCACTCACCCCAAACTGGTACGTTTTACCGCCAAGTCCCAGGGTTAGCCCTTCCAAAATGTCAAAGCCAATTATATACTCAGGTATCGGGACAATCAACACTTGGTATTTCTGTCTCTTTAAATTGCCTATTTTCATCTCCACTCGCGTTTGCACTGCGGGGGTCTCCTTTCCCCCTAAACCTGTAATTTTAAACTGTTTGCCTTTAAATCGTGTCGGATTATCATGAATCAAAGAGGCCTCCTCCACGGTGTCTATCAATGCTCGCACCCCTTGTGTATTTCCTGGCCCCCAAAAAATCTTAACATCAACATGAGGCCGCCTATCCACTTTTATGCGGGCAGACGCTACCGGAGCTTGGCCGTAGCCCTAGTCAAATTTCGAATGAGTGTGACTTGACTCCGCCTCTAGCATTGCACTCACCACCTTTCTTAAATCAGCGTATGTTGGCTGATACGGGGAAGGTGTCCCTATAGACCCATCATCTTGTTCTTCCGCAGGGGGAGCAGAAGGTGAGGTGTCCCCCTGTGGTGTGGTGACTACTTGTTTCTTAACCTGTTTATAGCGCTCTTTTGCTGCAAGTCCTCATTTTTTTGTATAATTCACACATTACTCTGGTTTCAATGCCATCAATTTCTTCATGTGGCAAACCGTCTTTTAACAAAGCCAAAAACATGTCTTTTCGGGACACTCGGGAGTCTCTGCTATCTTGCCTCCTGCCTTCGGTTCTTCTCTCACTGCGCCCCTCTCTCTCTCGTGGCTTATTATCACTCTTGTCCCACTCTCCCAAATCTGCAAGTTGCCTAATGGCATCTGCTATCTCATCAGTAGCCTTGCCCGTCATACCTACGAGCAAAGTCATAATGATACTTTTGTATGCGGGTGGTCTAGTTCTAATCACCATGTTTTGAGTTGAAACTGAGAGCGGCACGGCTCCCATGTGATCAGGAGCATCTATGTGAATCGCCTCTTTCATAGCATGCTTTCTGACCTTTTGAATTGCTTCTCTCAATGTATACCACTTCACTTTGTTTCTTCACTGGGCCAGTCTGTGGTAATGGGGTATTTACGGTTATATGCTTGGGCTATCAGGTGCAACAAAGACACCTGCGTATCTTGACCATTTGCATCAGGGGCGGTCCTGCTCTTAAGATCTCCTGTACATTAGTGTCAATTGACAGGGGTAAAAAACGTGGTGAACCAGTAGAATCTAGCAACAACCCTGCAGCACCCCCATCTAGCAATCTCACCATCCATGTCAATAAAGCTTCCCCTGATTTTTGCCTCAAACGGGTAATAATTTCCTCAACCTCCTGTTGTGTGTAATCTTCAAAAGTGCTTAAATCCACCATACCAACACCAGGATTCTGCGGGTGTGGTCCGGCTCGCCGCCTTCTAACAGGCTTCGCCGCCACTGTTTTCTGTTTCACCTCTGGTTTGGGGTCAGACTCTTCTGCAGAACTACTTTCTAGACTGGTCGAATCAAAAATATCACCATCCCACTTGTCCGGATCCCAGTCTGCGCCAGCGGTAGCGATTACAGTTGCCAACTTTCTTTTGTTGATCCCTCCCCGTCTTTTCCTATACTTATAACGAGCTACTCTGACTGCTGCCCTCTCGGCCACCACCTGATATGTGTCGGCCTTATCTTTAAACAGTTTCATATGAATCTGCTGCATTAACGCAGTCTGCCGTTCTGCAGCCAGCTCTCTCTCTAATCGCAAAACCTCATTTTTTATGTCCAAATTCCTTTGATGTATTTTCCTATAAGCATGCAAAAGAACCCAGCCTCGCCTGCCTATTGCCGCACATTCGTTACCACGTTCCACTGAAACTTGTTGCAAGCATGCAATTACATCAGCTGGATCGGCATCCCCCAATCCTTGATCCCAAGTCTCACTTAACCCGGCACCAGATGCCCATGCCTGAGCCAATTTATCATATGGACTCTTAGTCCAGCCTGGAATGATAACATCAGAACATTCACCGCTAGCGGGAACACTCTTTTTCCTGAACAAACTATTCATTACTGCAAAATGGTACAAAACCTATTTATATCTATATTTTTTTTTCTCACTGCAATCACTCCCACAAGCACACACACACCAGCAAGGAAAAGAAAAAAAAAACAGCTTAACAAAGTTCAACACTCACTGCCAAATTACTTTCGGTTGCGAGATAACCAAAGCCTATCTACGTTCAAACAAACAGATTCTTGAATATTTGGAACACGTCATCACAAATATCCTGCTTACAGCGCCAAAATGTATTGCTCTCCCCTGAAAAGTGCACGGAACAACCATAAATCGGCAATGCAGTTATAGAGCAAATACTTCAACCTGTAAACAGACAGACACAATAACTCACAGCCACGCACTCTTTAGAAGATAATCAGCTCTTTATGGCTATTTATTCAAAGATTACAAGTACATAGAAATAACTCATAAAACTAATATGGACATAAATCACAGAAGAAGTAAAGAAGTCAAATAAAAGAAATACATCACCGTGAGCGTAATATAATTCCTCATCTCGTCCAGAAGCGGCTGCAATACCCCGGGGACAGCCAGGCCGAGAGTGCCACAGCTCACAGGAAGGCCAGACGGAGTGTCCTTCTCTGGCTGTAGTCTCACCTGACCCCCTCCGGGTTTCCGCATATATAGGAACTCCACAAAGGGGAGTTCATTCTCGAACCTTCTGGAATTGCACCTGCGCAGTTGAGGAACAGCCATCGGATGCCAGCTGGGTCAATCGAGAGCTCCCCTCAAGGCACACAGGGCCTCCCTGCTCTAAAAACACGCTCCACGGAGAACAGTAGCAAGCCATAACAACATTAGCTTTCCCTGGCGAAATGGCCTTGACTGCATACCAAGTTTGAAAAAGCATGTTTGTCTCAGCACTGTGAATCTAACACTTCACAAAATGTGTGCAGCCTTTCACTGCGGAGTGAAGTAAATATCCAACATGGCTCTGAGTGCTCCCAGAATGCATTGTGCGCCCGCGCCATTTTGAACCAAGCATAAATCAAGCATAACAATGGCCGAAGACCATGCACCCAAGACCGAAGTTATAAGTACTGAAGTTATAAGGTAGCATGGGTGTGATATGGTGCAGTGGTTGTGGCTGTGATACGCTGCGGTGGTTGTGGCCAGGGCTTAGAGTCTTGGGTGCATGGCCGCAGGCCGTAGGCTGTAGGCTATACACCCAAGACTCTAGGCCCTGGCCACAACCACTGCACCATATCACAGCCATATCATACCCAGATCTTGCAAAACAATTCCTTAAGAACAGCCCTCAACATTCCCAAGAAAGGCCACATATCTGACTTTAGAAGAGCCAACAACTGGCTCTCCACCAAAGACAAGATTCTCCTCAAATCAGCTTCCCTAACTCATAAATGTTTACATATGGCCGCCCCCCAATACCTTACATCCAAATACTGGAGACAATCTACTAATCGCCCCTCCAGAACAGCCAATACCAATTTACTTCAAGTGCCTAGATTCAGACGCATGAAGACTGGTGGTAGTAGCTTCCTGGTCAAAGCTGCCCAAAACTGGAATTCACTCCCACCCTCTCTAAGAGAAGACATGCCCTACCCGGGCTTCAGATACAATCTTATCCAATGGATTAAGGAGCATGACATTGGACCATCTACCACACTGCCTTACTACTGCCCACGTTTGGCATATAATTGTCATATTGTATATAATTGTTGCTTGATGTTCTCTGCTACTACTTGTTCATTTGTATGATATAGGCCAGCACTGTGTATTAACTTTCTGTATTGCAACGCACAGCAATGTAACCTAAGCTGAACAATCCTCCTTTCCTTCTTCTGCGCCCTAATACCCTTGGGTCTGGTGCGCACTACAAATAAAATAAACAAGCAAAACAAACAAACAGCCATAGCTCACACCTATAGATTCGAATCAAATGTTTGAAATTATACTTACTCTTTGATTTGTTGGGATTCGATATATTTTTTACATGAGTTTGGTATCTGGAGGAAATATTCTTTTTCAATTTCTGTGATAAAAGAAAAGAGCATGTTAGTGTATGTATTTTATAAAGACTTATTACATTGCAATTTCAGCTTTTTTTCAACCCTCATATTTAGTTTACAAACCAGTGTACTGTGCATTTTGCTCAGTTTCTGTGTTTGTTTTTCAAATCATTGGGTCTATGGAAGAAAAAAATCCTTGTCAGATTAAAAAAAAAACTTTTTTGGTTATGCTACAGTCTATTTGTTCGTTTGCTTTCAGTATTCACTTGTTGTTTCTGGTTAATGTTCTATCTGTTGGCTTGTTGCAGATTTTTGAAGCAGTTAGATACCTGTTGGTGTATTCTAACTGTCTATTCTTTGTTACAATTTAGTGGTATTCATTTATCTGTTTGGTTGTTATAGAATCTTGGGAAAGTTAGATACCTGTTGGCGTATTCTAACTGTTTATAGTTTTTTAATTGAATTTTTGTTAATGTTGAAGTACAGATTAGTTATAAAATTTTGGTTTTAAGAAGATTAAAAAAGCGTTTGTAAGATTTGCTAGTAATCTCTGCTTTAGAGCAAAGTTACTATAATTACATTCGTACCATCCACATTTCTTTTTAATATATGCAGTGTAGTGACCTGCATTGGTTGTGGCTTCTGCATGGTAGATTATATTTGTTGCGAACAGTGCGGAGAGGTATAGTGTCCTTAGGACACCTCCATTTTGTTGATTTACGGACATGCCGGACAGCTGGTGTGTTCTAAGAACAGTTCCATCTTGGTTGCAAATGGTATGGACAGGTGTAGTGTCTTTAGGACATCCACAATTTGTTAATTACGGACAGGTCAGACAGGCGTGCTGCCAGTGGACATTTTAACTGCTTTAATAAAAAATAAGACAAAAAGAATTTCATTACAAGAAACATACATTTTTTTTATTATATACATATACACAAATTATGAAAGAGAGGGGGAAGCAGAAACTGATACAAAAACAGGGGAATTAGGGGTTTGGAGAGGATAGATGGGAGGGGATGAAGGGATGGAAGTCTCATCAAAATGTTTATCTTGTTGTTCACGGTTTGGGGATAGTTCACTGGGACATGGAGAGGTGGCACAGTTACAGGTGGAACAATGCTACTTAATGTTCTCTTTGATGTGTTCTCTACTAGTTGTTTAAAACTATTGAAATTTTCCTTAAGCATGTCTACTTTCTGTTCAATGCGTTCGAGAGTATTTTCCATTGTGTCTTTTGCAGTAACATTTTCAATGTTTGTATGGTCTGTAAAAAATAAATATATATATATATGTTAAGTACACATTAGGTAATGATTATTAATTTCCTTGTATAGACAAGTGTCTACCATTATTATCACTGTCTTCAGACATTTCCTCATGCGGAAAATGTTCTTCCAGCCACTCCAAAGTACTGCACATTTCTGTGTGAAAAACAATAATATATTAATTATACTGTACCTCAATTTGTGATGTCATCTTTGATGTCCTGGGTGGTAGTCTTAGCAGTGCACGGTGGTGGCGCGAGTTATGGTTGCTTAGCTTACCATAACTGGTTAATTTCAGGGTTTTTTCGGTTTTACTTGGAACCATAATGTCCCTTTAACAAAGTTTTTTTACTGAATTTCATAGGTTTTTAGTAGCGCAACTTAACCATAACGTCCCTTTAACAAAGTGTTTTTTACTGAATAGTAAATAAGACTGATATTGAAAGAACTACGGAGAACTACAGAACTTCCTGCACAGATATATAGTTGCAGAGCACACCTTGTATAAGTGGGTGAAAGGTGCATTAGCTGTATTAGCCTTGCTCTCAACATAAACCATCTTTTTAAGTCCCTAAAAATATACTTTACACTGATACTAGCCCAGTGAACTCTTTTGAACTTTTTGATTCCATTAGTTATGTATGCTAATGAGGGGAGTTGACAGTTTAAGCCCAGATAGCATAAAATGGAAGGCTTTGGAAGCTAGGGCAGGGGATTGCCTTCAGTGGGCATAGATTGGAAGCAGAAGGATGGCTGGAAGGAAAAGGAGAAGCACTGGCCCATTATCCTCAATGCAGAGGGGAGGGGTTGTAGTCCCGCATTCTTTCTGGGCTGGATTTTAATGCCACTAAACCAGAATTGTGGCTGTCTATTGACATTTGGGCAGAACTAGTGATTGTGATTAATCTGTATGGAGAATATGTTTGCATTTCCCCTACCAAAGCAAATCACCTCACCACTGTTAGGGAGGATTCTCAAAATGTGCTAACTTCCCTTACCTTTTGAGATCCCCAGCAACTTTGCTAGATTTCTAGGATTTGTTTTTTTACCTGGAAAGAGTGTGAGCCTTTTTTCCCCACTCATTCATATATTTTGATGTGTGTTTTACTTTTGTGTTCTTTGGTTAAGGAATTTTAACACAATTCCATGGGCATCATCTTTTTCTATGTGTCACACAGCACCTTCAGTGCAGTGGCACAGGGTTGTCTTTCAGACTTCCCAAGATTTAAATACCTTCTCTGGGACTGACTACCGTCTCCCAGAGCCTGTAAAATTAAACTGACTTTACTAGTCTCTTTAAATTTGCTGACCCAGCACATCCTATCTTACTATAGAGAGCTGGAGGGGTTGCCGTGCTTCCCCTGAGTCAAAACACTCATGTAACAGTCAAATGTTACCCTTTCCTACTTTAAATGGCTGGGGGCTGGTTTAGATCAAACTACCATGATTTTTCCCAACCGCTAACAACGGTAGCAAAAAATCGTGTCAACCATGTTTTTCAATATAATGCCCAAGACCTATCTGTAAAAACAGACTCCGGTCATCTTTTTTTGCCATTTCTTCTAGGAAAGGTCCTTCTTGTGTTTGTTTCTGCGTGCCCAACCAGGTTTGGTCCCTTTGTTTGTTGGCTTTTGGCGGGCTTCAGTGCTGAAGCCCTTCTCTGGCGTCAGGGTGTCTGGGGTGGACAGGATGTGAGGGAGGTGCCCGAAACTCTTTGTGCTTAGTCTCCTAGGAGACCTGAATGCACTCTGGCGTGATTTGCCGGCTGGCTGTCCAGCAAGGACAGCCACCCTGCGGTGTGAGTGACAGCCAGGCTGGAATGAATGGGGGAAAACTGTTTAAAACCCGGTCTCAGACTTGGCAAGCAGAGTCGACCACTGGAACAAAGGAACCGACGAGGAAAGGAAGGAAGAGGACTGCTGCAACTCCTGGATGACCGGTGAAGCCCTGCTGCAGGTCTGAGTTACCTGAAACTCTGACGACAGAGAATCCCTTCAAGGTCAACTTCTTCCTTTGAGTTTGGTGGGAACAACCAACTCGCAAGCCACCTTGACAACGTCCCCATCTGGTCGAATTTTCATCAGAGTGCAGTTGAAAACCGGATAGCCAGAGGGAAGGAAACCAGCTTGTGGACTTTAAGGCACTCACAACTTAAATCAATGTATTGCTACAGCTTTTAGCCTCTTCCCTGGGCAGTGAAGGAACCTCCCGATGTTCTCCTTCTTGCTCCCATGACTGAAGCTCAGGAACAGCGAGATCTGCTCGAACTGCCAGGAACAACTGCCTCAGATACAGCTTTCTTCAATGACAAGGTACCATGCAAACACGGTCCGGAAATCTTTTCGGCCATCGAGAAAGTGCGTGAAACTTTCCTCAACTATGAAGGATTGTCCTTCCCTTAATATTCGTCAAACTTTTCGCCTAGCCAAATCCTTTAAAAATCTGTGGCAAAGACTTAACCGTTATATACCAGAACTGTGCTATCCTATACAAAAGACTCTGAACCATTGACTTTGGCCCAGGCCTATTGAGAAGAATTGCTGGTTGTATGTAACTGAAACCCTTTGCCTTGCCTATGGATGTATTTGGGCTGTCTATTCTTATAACCTTGTCTTTTCCCTCCTTTATTAAGTATCTGAAGTGCCATTTTGCTCCCACTTCATTTTGGAGCTAAACTTGTTCATTTACTTACCGGTTGGATTTTTGTGGTGTACTAGTGTGTGATATTAAGCTGCTTATGCTATAGTAATGTTTTCTAACTGACTGAGTAAATAAATGTATATTCTTTTACCAAGAAACCTTGAGTAAGTCTAAATATGAAACACTATATTTGTTGGTCCTTTGTGTAACTTGTTCTACTGCTCACTTAAACTCTTGAGATAAGTCTGGCTGCTCAGCCATCGCTACCACTTTACTGTGCAGTACAGGCTTTTACCAAAGGTGAAATTGTGCGTACACTTGTAGTCCTAATTGCCTGTAGCGGTCCCCAAGGGTACTGCAGGTGGTTCTGCCTAACAACCACGTATGAAAAGATCTTATTCTTGATTGGCTACATGCTGGCACCATTGTCAATCTCAATTGACATTACGAACCTGATTCACAGAAGCATTTTATAATGGCACAGTTCTGTAGGAAAATGCTCTGTGAATCAGACCATAACTCTTTTGGAAGCATGTTTTCTATTTTTCTGCTTCTTTGGAAAAAAGATCATGTTGCTTTAATAGGTGGCTTTTGACATGTTTGACATGTTTTCCTGTATTGTAGACTGTCCAAGGCATCCAGTCTTCTCCAGCCCTCCAATCTCCCTACTTCTACAGATAGTGAGTATGGGAGTTTGTTTACCCTTCACTGATATCACATTGAGAAAGGTATTGAGGTGTTGAAGAGGGGGGCTTTTAGGTGCTTCTATGAAGATTAAATAGCAAGATTTGTGAGGTTTCCTAGGCAGGTAGTAGTTTTTAAGATGTCTATGACATCTTGGAGAAGGTTGGTTAGTCTTGGTCTTGAGTAGACATAGGCCCTCATTACAACACCAGCGCTAAACCATGGCGCTATTAGCACCATGGTGGGTGCCGGTTTTGTAACGGGTCTGCCATGGTTCAATGGGGAATTACTACCCCATTCCAAGGTTGGCAGGGGCGGTAATTCCCCATTGTACCATGGCCCTTCCCCATTCCCATTTTCGCCCCATAGGGCTCTATGGGAATGGGGAAGGCGCTAAGTACGGTACTGCAACTTGCGGTACCGTACTTAACACCAAGGTCCCTTTGCAGGTCCCTACTTTAACGGCTGGTGTAGACCAGCTGTTAAGGTAGGGTCCCGCAAAGGGACCTCGTAATCAGGCGCTAATGGGTTCACGGCGCCGCAGCCTTTTACGGCGCCGTTAACCCATTAGCGCCAGGGTCGTAATGAGGCCCATAGACAATGATGGCTGCTTATTCATTAATTGTGTTTTGCATTGTGTTTATAGTAACCTTAATGGTTGCAATGTTTCTTTATTACTTATTCATCATTATTAAAAGACGTTCGTTACACATGACAGTGTAAGAAGCATTCATTGAGTGTTCATTACTGAGAAATGTGAAAGGAGCATTTTGAGTATATGTGGGACATCTATTTAAGTGTACAATTTATTGACATGTTATATATGGTGCATGTCTTTAATACCCACAAAGTGTTACTGGAAGGTATGAGCAGTGGACTATCAATAACAAATATTGTGACATTATCAAACCTCTCCTGTGCTGATGAATGAGAGTAGTCGCTCACTGAAGGGAGTTGTTGTTTGCTCTCTTTGCTGATGCACAGTGACAGGAATATGCTCTTTCCTATCTGTATTCCTACCAAAGCCCCAACTGGGTGGGGGCTTGGACACTCCCCTAAGGATGGAGAGGGGCTTTTGATAAGATTCACGTCATTATGTGACCAAAAGTAAGTTTCATTGGCTAAATATGTTCATCATTTGTACTTTTCAAATCTCATATTTTGTTCAGTATATGAGGAATGCTGTGTCCATCAGCAAGAACATTACCAAAGGAACAGCATTTGTCAGTGTCGGAAGCGGCCTCAACGTGATGTAACGTAGTGTAGCTGTGGCACAGCTCAACACTTGGTCCTTTCCTCTAGCTAAATCAGTGCTCTGTGCTCGCAGCTCACAGCTCTCCGGGCGTTGCTGGGTTGTCAGGTTGTTGGGCTGCCAGCCCCTTCAGGGTGCTGGTTGGCTCTGGTTGCCGCGTTGTGAAGTCTAACAACACTTTGCTCGGCTGTGCATTTGTTTTCAGTGTTTTATATGTTGAGCCTGATACTTGCTGCAGCCTCTGGTAACTTTGCCCGCCCACTGGCAATCGAGTGGCAGGCTGCAAAGGCTGCAGGGGACAGTAAGCAAGCAGTCTGTGGTAACTGTCAAGCGATAAGTCGGGAAGGTGGAAGGGAGTGCTAGGTGTAAACCTTGTTTGGCATCTGGTTATGCTCCTGGTAAAGCTCATGTTAAGCCCCCTGTCTAGCCCATGTTCCGCTGTTCCGCTATTCCCTATGATATCCTATTGATCTTGTCAAGCATTGCCAGCCACAACCCCAAGGTGGGGGTTGGGCTGGAACTTTGGCCGTGAGGGTGGACCTGGAAGATTGAAACAAGACTGTGTTCATGCAAAATATGGGATGAAAAGAAATGTTAAACTGAAAAGAAATTTTGAACACTTAAAACCTTATCCTTCTCGGAGCATAGCCGGATTGTTTCCCTGTCTGGGGCTATGAGCGGCAGTAATTTTCTTTTTTCTCCTACTGGTCCGGTGGAGGTGTATATACTTAAAACCCTATACCAGCACTCACTATTAGGTTACTACGAAGCTGACAGCTCCTATGAGAGACAGAGAGGTAGAGAGGGTGGCAGTCGGTCTATGGATGCCCACTAAGCCAGTCCGATATTCCTCTCCCTCACTCACTCAAAGGACTGTTAATATAACTAATTAATGTACTCTGCACCTTGCATTTAAGCACTGCCAAAATAACTGGTCCCTGCACTAAGAACCTTGAATATCTTTGGTGCTTTTGCAAAGTGTGGATTCTCTTCATTGCTATGGTGCATTTTAGTGTTTTTATCTTTTCTTAAATGTTTTTAGTCTTTTAGTGGCTTAGGGTTATATTGTTTTATTACTGTTTATTACTCATATTGTCTTTCCCCTTAGCATGGTGTAAAGGAAAGTCAAAAGTGCTATGCTGGTGGGGGTAGGGTCAGACGCTTTAAGTCAATCAGCAAAGTCAACCTTTTCATTACAGAAATCAAGCACTTCCTACATGATATTGATGGCCCTGTCATTGTAGGCTCGAAGGCTATAACCTCAATAGAATATGGATTACCAGTGGCGGAAGGAAGGAGCAATGAGAAAATGCCCCTGAGCTCTGCTTCCATCTGTGTGGTTGCTGAAATAGACAATCTAATCTCCTTCTGTGACAAAGTCCCAGAGAAGGCCAAAACATTGGTGGGTTCTCGACCACATATTACATGGGAAGACCATATGTCTCCATTTGAAGTAACTCCATATCTCGATCAAGAAGGGGATAGAAGCTTTGTGCTGCATGCAAACCAAAATGGTAAGGAAATCGGGGCACTGGGCCTAATATTGTGTAGACTCACCCTCCCATCCTTGACCCTCTCATTTCAAGTTTAGAGGAAGTGGAAGGTAATGTTAGCATAACATTTGGCTCACTTTCATTACCGCCTGAGACAGAGTTCGGCACTGATAGAGAACATGAATGTATTCCCCCTCCTAAAATTCTTGGAACCCTGCTGTTAAAGCTATCTAATTACTTCGATCCCCTTGTTTCCCTTAGAAACACTGCTGTGTGTATAATCTCCCTGGAAGACAGTGATTCGTACCAAAGGATGTAAACCCTGTAAGGTGTCCAGTGTGGGGAAGAAGAAAATGGGTGCACAAAACAAGGGTTTGGGCACTCAAATGTGTGATATGGGCACCCATAAATGCTCCTGTGTTTTGGGTCCTAGTAGTGCTGATTTAGATGGAAGTATGTTCGTCTCGGTGATGGAGAGTAGCATCTCCTCTCTGAAAGAGGTAATTGGTAGGGCCATTGGGAAACATATGAGAGGGTTGATGTGAGTACTCTGTGAGAAGGGGCTCACTTCACATGATCACAACCCTGGTCCTGAGCAGAAGCACTGATAGAAAACAGCAACATAGGGAGGAAAGTGGGGGACTTGTGTAGGAGCAGTTTGGGGAGGCCAAATTGAGTCCCAGTAGGCAACGCGTAGGGTAACCTGGCTGGCCAACCGCAAGATAGGCCAGAGAGCAGAGGTAGCCAAAGGTCCCTCTTGGATTATAGAGGAATCTGGTGATCGTGGCTCAATGACACTCAGGAACAAAGTCAAACTCTTAATATTTCAGCAATGGCTGATGGGTTTATTTAGAGGCAGCAACAGATGCTTGGACCCCCCCTTTCTGGTCCACAGGGGAGTTGCTAGGTCTGGAAAAGACCCGGGGCTAAGCTGATGTCGGAACTGTTGGGACTGGGGGCTAGCTAGTCTTTTGGCTGTAGCTCCTGAGATTCTATCCGGGGCTACAACCAAAAGATCAGGGGCTATAGCCCCCTTAGCCCCCCCTAGCAACGCCCCTGCTGGTCCATACCTATTTCTCCTTGGCGATAGATTGGGTCAGGTGCCTCGTGAGACTGGCGTAAACAGGTTTGGAGGTTCCAGGCCTCCTCTGGATTATATGACCAATGTTCCAAGGTTAGCCTGGGGTATTTACGAGGATGTGGAAGCCCTCAAGAACAAGTGTTTACACAGGTATAGAGAAACCAGGGGATGCCTATCGGTCATTGGGAAAGACTTTGTAAAATGTGTTAGGGGCGCACTACCCAACTCCATTACTGACTATATTGAGGTGTATTTGACCTCTTGGGAATTGGTGG
Organism: Ambystoma mexicanum; assembly: GCF_040938575.1. NCBI lineage: Eukaryota > Metazoa > Chordata > Amphibia > Caudata > Ambystomatidae > Ambystoma > Ambystoma mexicanum. The sequence continues at coordinate 1,371,715,858 of NC_090930.1, forward strand.
AGGCTATTTTGAGTATTGACTTGCGTATTATCCCTCCAAGGGGTGTCAGTATATTGGAACAATCCCAGCAATACTTTGTTTCTGACCTCAGATAAAATTCCCTGGATTGGCAGCACACAAGTAATGCATGTGTGAATAAATGTTGTGACCTTAAGGGGCAGAGAATCTCGTGGCGAAAGGGGGATCTTCTAATTTGGAGAGGTGGACTGACTGGAGGTGGTGGCAAAAGATGATCTCGTCAGTAGCCCCCTAAAATGTCTTTCATGGAATATAGCAGGCTTAAAAAGTATAGTTATGGACCCAGATTGGTGCAGCTTCTTTAGGCAGCACCAGGTCTTATTTTTCCAGGAAACATGTGCTTTGGATCCAATTGATTTCCAAGGTTATGAAAACTTTATGGTCCCTGCAACTAAAGGCCTTAGAGGAACACCAGTGGGAGGGTTGCAGATCTGGTATGATGTCAATTTGGATTGGGAGGTGGGTTCCTTTGACACTGGGTTACCAGATCTACAATTGCTGGCTGTATCTACAAAAATGGGTGAGCGCTTTCTGCTCTTTAATTTATATAACATACAGAGTATGGTTTCAGGATTGGAGACCTTATTGAAGTTGCAGGAACTGAGCAAGGCAAATAATCCTCTAATTTTACGAAGCCAATGTATTCTGGTTGCATGTGACATGAACTTGCAACTCGAACCACTGGAGGATACTAAAGATCTTTGGGAAGATCAGGACATTGCCTGGTATCACCTTTGCAGGCCCAGTCCCCTAAAGGAATTCGTAAAGTGGCAGTGGAATTGGCGTGTATTTTAGGGAAATTTAAATCTTAGAGCCTGTAATGGGAGATTGCTAGGTGACCAACCAGTTCGTAACTTTACGAGCCCCATGGGATCCTCTCATATTGGCTATATCCTCATTTCTAGCAGCATCTGGTTTAGAGTTGGGGGACTTATTTGTAGTTAATAGTAGTGAGAGTGACCATAACCCTCTGGGCCTTGATGCCTGCATTGGAACAAGCGGGTTACATGGGCACGCTAGCTCAAGGTCTAACCATCTAATTGCAACAGAAGGTCTTGCCAGGAAAACTGTAAAGTGGAAAAAGTGGATTGGAAGGCAATAAAAATGGCGTGTGTTTTATGCACAAGAGCTCAAATTTCAGTGGTTAGAAATTCCCTTTATAATCTAACAACGAAACATAGAGCGCTATTGAAAAAGAAAAACTGGAACTATGTAAAATTCTCTTGGAAGGCCTTATATTTGGCCTTGGAGGATAGGAACATGAAACGATGTTGTCCATGTCCCCCACACAGAGTTATTGTTCATCTCTAAAGCCGATGTGGAAGAGGGTTTGGTTTCACAGAAATTAGGAAAAGCAGAAGGTCCAGACTTGATACCCCTGGATTTTTAGAGATGAATTGTCCGTCTGGATTCCGGTCTTCAGCAGGGTTTTCAATGCTGCTATCTGCTTGAGGAAAGTCCCTAGATCAATAGGGAGGCAATATTAGTCCCAATATACAAAAAAGGCATAAAAGCCCACTCCCAAGACATTCCCCCCAATTTCATTATTATATTGTGCAGGGAAAACGTTTGGGAAAGTCCTCAAAATTAAATAGCAAAAGTGGGTAGATGATTCAGGGATCATCAGTGATGCCCAGGCAGGATTTTGTGGGGGCAGGAGCACGGTGGACCACTGCTTTTTGTTCTCCTTATTAATACAGAAATATACTAGATTGTGAAAAACAAATGTATATGCCATCTTCTTAGATCTTAAAACAGCTTTTGATTCAGTAGCAAGAGAAGCTCTGTGGCAAGTTATGGAGGGCAGGGAAGCACCGGTTCCACTACTTGATGCAATAAAACTACTATATGTGGATAGAGAGGCCGTGGTTCACTACAGGCCTGGTGGGGTACAATCTGAACCATTAGAGGTGCAGAAGGGGGTCCGCCAAGGATGCATCGTTGGCCCTGCTTCTCTTTTCAATATACATCCATGTAATAGTGGATGCACTAGAGGCGGGTGCCCTGGATGCATCTAGATTGCGTCTAAGAGGTGGCCAACCCTTTTTTTTGCAGATGGTGCGGTAATCCTTGCAACATCGCCAAAGTGGTTGAAAACATCTCTTGATATTTGTATGGATCTTGGGTTACAATTGAATGCCAACAAGACTACAGTCATGGTTTTTAAACCTTCTTTCGCTAATTGCTGTCCCTTGCTAGTAGAGGTAGGTGGTCTAAAGTTGGAGCAGGTCAAGTTCGTCCATTACTTGGGGATCAGGTTTAGAGAAACTGGTGGCTGGTCGGATCAACTCCTCAAAGGTAAAACTAGCTTAAGCAAACATAGTGGGGGTTTTTATTCCTTCTTCTTTAAAACATGGTAGTGGGGCAATTTCGCCGGCTGTAGAATTGTTTGAAAAACAAGCCTTGCCAGCAAAATTTTATGGCTCTGAGATCCTGGGTTATACCAATATAACAGCTGTATCTCCAATACAGAATCATTTTCTAAAAAAGTTATTGTTGTTACAGAAAAGTTCCCCAACTTCTTTGATCCTTAGGGACCTTGAATTTGGCCTATAGCTGGTCAGATTGACCTGAACCCGGTATTGTATTGGGTAAGACTTTTGTCCGTGCCGAACCAAGCTCCCTATAGAGAGGCACTGACCAATGTCTTACAATTGGAAGGGGCAGAAAGTTGTGGATGTTTAGTGCATGTGAAACAAGTGCTAACTAAGCTGAATACCAAATTCCTTTGGGATAATCCCCAGGAATGCCATAGAACATTAAAAGTTGAGCTCAAATAAAGTGCTAAGAAACAATCTATGGTTAAGAAGGTTCTCGCTGCAGAATGGCTCAGAATATCTTCCTTGTATTATGATGGGAAAATGTAGAACATTTTAGATGATATTCAACCACCGTACAGATGCTCCTTATATGTGCGTATTAGGTTGGGTATATTGCATACAGAATGGTATACCCGCTCGTTGTCATCCTCAAGATCTGGGGAATGTCCCCTTTGTAAATCAGCAAATGAAACATTGACCCATTTTATGCTAATTTTCCCTGCATCATTAGCCTGAAGGCAAAGATACTTAAAAATGTCGCTGATTGAATCGAGGATTAGAAAAACTTGTGAATCCATGCAGTTTTTAACTTGTACAATGGAGTGGAGAGTGGTGTTTGTCTCTGCTAGATATGTACATGGCACTAGGTTATTAATAAAGAGGCTGTTGGGCAACATTTAATTTAACAATCCGCAAGTGTTGTGAGGCTGTGAGCTTGCTCTCCTCGCTGGGGGAAGGATTGTAAGGAAATTACTGTTTATGGTTTGATTTTAATTATCATGTGTTTTTAAGGTTTCAAGTGTCGTTGGCCATCTGAGAATTGTTTTTGTAGTATGCTTTTAATATGAGGAATTGTGCTGAACGTCTATATGAATAAAGTAAATGAAAGCATATATTATTTTAAAAAACATGATTAATGGTTGTATATCTGTTAAACTCAAGACTTCCCTCCTCCTCCTCACCTGCATAGTACACTGGTGATGGAGAGCTGGAAGCCTTTTGACGTGTCTTCAGTGCCGCCTTCTTTTTCTTAGAATGTTTGCACCTTCCCTTATGAAGAAAGGGAAAGAAAGCCACTCTGATCTCCCAATAGATTGGCTGACTAAAGGATCCCACTGCAGAACAGCCAGAGAATGGGGGAAAAGTCTCCGAAGGGCAAAGAAAAACCTTGAGTTTCAGTACAAGGATAAGTCCTTCGAAAATGCAGAGAAACAAGTAGATGGGAATCCAATGAATCCAGAGAGGAAGAGATCCAAAATGAAGGTTTGAGGCCGAAGCAAGGCAGAGGCAGCAGTGGCTGCAATAAGATGAAGAGAACCGCAGGCAGGCCAAGAGGGAAGGAAAACAAGGTAAGGCAAGTTAAAGGGGGTAGGAAATGGAGAGAGGATAGAGGCGCCTGTGAAGGTGACCAACAAGAGGAAGGCGTCACAAGGAGAAAATGAGAAAAGGAACTAGCGGTGTGAATGCGGAGGAGAAATAACAGGTAACGTATGACCCACAAAGAAAGGCAGGGTTGCAACGCTGCAAATGCCGGTTTGTGACAGACAGATAAGCAGTTTAAGGTGGCCATCTTGAAAAAAGACTAGACTGTAACCAACAGATGAAAGGAAAACCTGGCTGAATATCAATGGCAGCAGAGCACCCACCGGCTCCATACACGCCAGGAAGGACGAGCATTGACAGTATGTCCCCTCCTAAACTGGAACCACCGGGCTTGCTCGGTGATGGCGGTAAAACCTTTGAAGCAAATGAGGAGCCTTGAAATGAGACCTAGGTTCCCAGGAGTCTTCTGTCGAGGAGTATCCCTTCCTGGCCACCAGATATTGTTGCATACCATTGTGGTAACGAGAATCACAGATGCGGGACACCTCATATTCTCTGGTAGTAGATGGAAGAGAAAGCTGCTGTTGACACCCTAAGTGTGAGTGATCACCTGGCCGAAAGTTTTGAAGAAGAGATGAGTGAAAATCCAGATGAAGGTGATTCAGGTGTTTACGTAGCTTCAGTCTGAAAGCCACAGGGTTAATCTTCACCACTATCTCATAGGGACCAATGAACCTGGGAGAAAGCTTGGTAGGATGAACCCAATGAGGCAGGAACTTGGCTGACAACCAAGCCTTGTGACCTACCTTCATTGTTTGTCAGCTTGCTCCTTATTTCTGTGTTGGTTGTTTTACAGGTTCTTGTAGGCTATCTTGCGAGCTCAAGAGATGTCATCCAACAAGGAACTTACTTATGGAACAGATGAGGGAGGAAATGTTGAGGCTGGTAAGGAGCAAGTATGCATACCATAGGTGAAGTAGAAGGGACTTAACCCTGTGGTTGAATGTATAGCATTATTATATGTGAATTCAGCAGTGGGTAACAGATCCACCCTGTCGTCCTGTTGAAGGTTGGTAAAGCATCTGAGATACTGTTCCATGGTAGAGTTAGGTATTTCGGTCTCACCGTTAGTCTGGGGATGGTACCCTGAGGAGAGGGCCCTGTTGATGCCCAGTAGTTTACACAGGTTCCTCCAGAATAAAGAGGTATATTGTGAATCTCTATCAGATAGAATACTATCAGGAAGGTGGTATAGCTTAAAAATCTCTCGAAAGAAACTCTTAGCCATAGCGGGAATACCTGGAAGAGGAGTGAAAGGAACAAGTTTGGAGAAGGAGTCTACTATGACCATAATGGCAGTCATGCCCTCAGATATGGGGAGGTCAACAACAAAATATTTGGAGATGTAACTCCAAGGTCTAGAGGGAGTGGGACCTTGTTCCAAATGTCCAATACATCTCTGGGTGCTGTATTTGGATTAAGCCCATACAGGACATGAACTAACATACTCCTTGACATCTTTACAGATAGAAGGCCATCAGAAGTGTCTGTGAATGAGATGCAAGGTAGTTGAGTAACCTTTGTGACCAGCAACCTTGTTATCATGACACCATGCCACGACCTTCTGCTGGAGGGAAGGGGTAGTGAGAAGAAATTGGTTTTGAGCAAACCATAGACCTTTGCTTTCCATAAGGGGGAACTTCTGAAAAGAAGGGACAGTGATGCCTGTTGAAGCGTCTTTGACCTCCTGTAAAAATGTTGAAGCAGTATAGACAAAAGCTTTCCTGCAAAAGAGGGTATCCGGAGGTGGCGATGATGCTTCTCCCTTCTGCCCACACCGAGATAGGCCATCAGCAATGGTATTGAGGCTTCCAGGAAGAAAGGTGATGGGGAAGTCGAATTGAGCAAAGTAGTAAGCCCAGCGAGCTTGTCTGTTATTGCGACAATCCATCTGTTGCAGAATGCAGAGAGTCTTGTGGTCAGTCCGGACCTCAAAAGGATAATGAGCCCCTTGAAGAAGGTGACGCCATTCTTCACAGGCCAGCTTTATGGCCAGCAACTCCCTCTCAATGACAGAGTAGTTTCTTTCACTGGAATTCAAGGTCTTTGAAAGGTAAGCTATAGGGTGTTCTGAACCCTTCACCTCTTGTTTAAGTACCACGCCTTCGGCGGCTGCTGAGGCGTCGGCTTAGATGATGAAGGGGAGAGATAGATCAGGTTGTAGCAAGATAGGAACAATGCAAAACCTTTCTTTGATTGATCGGAAGGCGTCTTCAGCATCTTTACCCCACTTAAAGAGTACGTTCTTCTTGAGAAGGCTGGTGATAGGTAGAATGATGTCCTAAAAACCCTGGATGCATTTTCAATAAAATTTGGCGAGGCCCAAAAATCGTTGAATGTCCTTGACTGAGGAAGGAGTTGGCCATCTGACCAATTCAGTGGTCTTGCATGGATCCATGGATATACCTTGGTTGGATAGAATGTACCCTAGGTAAGGTACAGAAGAGACCTGAAAGACACATTTTTCAGGTTAGACACAGAGCCTATGAGTCCTTAAGTGAAGATGAACTTCAGTGAGTTGAGCCTGATGAGCTTGTTCAGAAGTGGACAAGACCAGAATATTGTCTAGATATACTATAACTGAGTGGAACAGAAGATCAGAGAAGAGTCCGTCCATAAAGCGTTGGAAAATTGCAGGCGCATTTACAAGAACAAAGGGCATCACCCTATATTCAAAGGGGTTGTAAGGTGTACGGAAAACGGTCTTCCACTTGTCACTGGCCTTAATGCACAACAGATGATAGGCTATTTGCAGATACAACTTAGAGAAGATGACAGCTCACTGTAATGCTTCCATGATATCCTTAATCAAAGACATAGGATATCTGTCTCAGATGGTGACCTTGTTAAGACCCCTATAATCGATAAAAGGCCTCAGCTCGGCAGTTTCTCTTTTAGCAACAAAGAACAGAGAGGGTCCAACTGGAGATTTGGAGGGTCTGATCAGGCTGTTAAGTAGATTAGAATCAAATCATATTCTCAGGAATAAACAGAGAGTACATGTGACCAAACAAAACCAAAGACCCGGTTAGAAGATCTAGAGCACAATCCTTGGGTCTTTGTGGGTGTAGGTCCTTGGGAATCCTATCCTTGAACCAAAACACAAAGTAGACACACAGCACACCTGGTTATATGAAAGTTGAATAGTAGAATTCACGGCATAGGAGGTCTTTGCCACCGCTTGGAGGGGATTGACTACTTTATATCTAGCATAGACTAGGGTAGCATGATGTTAGATATCATGATGACAGTCTATGGTTATCCTCCATACCGATAAAGTGTGTAAATAGGATATGTTGAAGATTGCTTTTGAATTTAACAACAATAGTATATGTTTATAAATTCACCAGTTTCCATGACTAAATGTTGGTTGCAAAACTGTTCTCTAAACTGAGTTTACTTATTATTATTATTTTCTAATATTTTTTGTAGAATCAATTTTGAAAATCTTTCCCCCCTGATGAAGAGTGACATACTCAAAACGCATTGGGCCATTTGAAAATTTCCAGCAGCTCTATCAATGCCCAGGTCTCAAGTGTGTGCAGTCCAACCTGTAAGTACGTTTTAATGACCATTAATTGGATGTCCGCCTCAATAGTGAAGGTTGTGGCGAAGAGAAAGGGACTTGGTGCATGACCCCGGCATCTGGCCCCTTCTAAGGCCGGGGTCTGTCATTTCCTGAGCACCTGGGGGGAACTTCTGGACAATCGCTGAGCATATGAGAGTTAGAACCACAGTACATACAGAGCCCCTTTTCTCTTCTCCTATTCCTCTCAGCCGGTGTGAGTGGCCCTCTAGCAAAACCTATTTGCACGGGCTCCTCTTTATGTGTGGATTCAGGTAAGGCTGTGGAAGGAGCTATATTCGAGGGAGAGCCTGAAGAGCCCCTAAATCTCCTTCTTTCGCTCCTTCTTTCATTCAACCGATAGAGAGATATCAAATCCGACAGAGTAGAGGGCCTGTTGACTCTGGCAAGTTCATCCTTGATGTCTTCCCGGAGTCCATGCTTGAAGATGGTAAACTGACTGTCTCTGGCCAGCCAGTTTCAGCAGCCGTGCGTTTAAAGGTTGAGACATATGCCTGCAGATCCACCTGACCCTGACAGATGTCTAACAAAGTCTTGCAGGCAGTGTAAGTAACCTCTAGTCTCTCAAAGGTCTGACGTAGTAAAGTAAGGAAAGCTCCATAGTCTTGTAGGACTGGGTTGGCTGTGGTAACCAAAGGAGTAGCTCAGGCTAAAGCATTTCCCGTAATGTTTGATATCATGAAACCCACCCGGGAGTGGTCGGATGCGTAGGTAGCGGATCTGAACGTGAAGTGAATGACACATGCGTCGACAAACTCCTTCAGTCTCTTGGGTGAGCCATTGTATTTGCCACAAGCCAGTCCCATAGTGGGCACATCTATTGCGTGGACCTCTCTGGCCGTAACCAGTTGTTTCAGCATGGCGTTTTCAGTCTTTAGGGTTTGTACCTTCATGATAAGACCCTGCACTGCTGCAACTAACTCTTGCCCTTGTTCAGCAGTAGCCATGGCTTCTTCCTGTCATTGCAAACTGTCAAACTCAAGACTTCCCTCCTCCTCATAACTAAATTAAATCAGAACATCTCTGCCTATTTAAGTCTCTCGACTTCTCCTTTATTGAAAATATATACCTCCCTCTTTAATAGACGTGATGTGAGCATCTCAAACATCCTTCTAGAAAACACATTTTAAAAGAGAAGCTACTTGACATTCCCACATGTAAATCACTTGCAAAAGGCAAATGTATGTTTAGAATGTATGTCTGCTAGATTGCTGTCAGTGGTTTCTATTGCATTAATGTGTAAAAGTGTACATTTGTCATTTTCAATGGGCTGATTAAAGGTGGGAATGTATGTAAAAGATAATGACCCTTTCCCCTTTATCTTGAGTGATTCAGTTCTAGTAACAGAACTATGCTTGCTGATGTAACCAGGGAGTGACTTCAATTACATTATTTGTCCAGGTCTGAGATATCCTTTTGGCTCCCAAAAAAAAAAGACTTCCCTTCTTGTGCATTACACAGAGGAGGAGTCAGAGCATCTACGATATACACACCATCGGACCTATTATATCAAATCTAGAATTCCAGAAGCACATACACTTCTGAAATATTTGCCAATTGACCAGAATGTACAGTCAATTAATATTCTGCCTAAGTACTTCCACAAATAAAAAAGTCTGGAATTTAATCCGTCCCCCTTTAGAGTATTGTTCCCTTCAATCATTATATTTTTCATTCACATTAGCCTTACATAAACATGTCTTTTGGCTGTTTCACAGAAAGGTGGGCCTTCTCTTAAGGACTAGTTTCATTCTTCCCCTGGTATCGTCCTGGGATGATAGCTCAGTGGCAAGATGACACGAAGCAACATAGGTTTGATTCCCGGTTCCGCGCTTAGAAACCTATGGGTATTTCAATGCATTATAAATATGCAACTAAGACAAAAAAAATACCAATTACGCAACTAAAAAACAAACAATTCCTGTAACAGCACCTCAATGCCACTCGGGCTGTGTGAGCGCTTTAAAAATGCAAAATAAAAAATAAATTTATAACAGGTGGATATCACTCACCAAGACAGCAAGATAGTGTTGGCTTCCCTCCACAGCCTAGTTTCCCTCTTTTTGTATCAAGCCTGACTGCTGTATATCCCACTAAAGACCGATGCACGAAGCACTGGGCAGCCTATTCGATGCAAGCTGAAGCATCGTCGGAATTCCCTGCCGGTGAGGAGGAATCTGAGGCAGAACAAGACAGCCCCGTGGCCATAAGTGACGCATAAGAGAAGGATCAGGAGTCGGGAATTTTAATCTATGTAGGCCTCTCTTAAAGTTTACTGCTAGTAATACAAAATGGGTTCAGAAATTAAGCAGTCTGTTCCAGTCTCCTTTTTGTTTTTGTCAATTCTCATTTCCTTACTTTTTTCCATCCTACAGTCAGCCAGTCCATCAGTGAGTGTGCGAGTATGTTTTCCAGAAATTATTGGGTTGGACTTTTTAGAGGTAGGTATAATTTCTGTAACCTAATTGGTCAGTGGATGTTTTTGGATAATGTTTCAGAAGTATCATCACACTAAACCACCCCTTCATTCTCATTGGACATATGAATGACAAGGGCAGTTTAATGGGAGTAACTTCTAGACCGGGTTTCCCTCCCATTTGATGTGATGTCATCTTGACGATTTCTACATTAAACAATAGTTTTTTCTGAAACATCATGTTCATCCTCACAGTGATCATGTGATCGGTTCATCAGATTGCTCTCACTCAGATGAATCCAATCATCCAATCATGTGATTCTCACCTTGGCATGATAGGTGATGATAGGTGATGTGTTTTCTATAAATTATTCCTTTTTACCTCTGATACTTTTATGCAAAACATATTTTTCCATCTCACAATAATGACCGATCGATGCTAGGATATATGAATCATTAACGTGTGCCATTTCTGAACAACAATATCCGCATTTGCCTAATTTGCCTAATTTGCACAATTAAACAAACATCAAAAAATATTTGTTTAAGTTTTACTAATAGAGCTTTTCACCCTGACATTTATTGGGAAAAGGTGAGCTACTACAACATTTCCTTCAAAAATACAGGGTCGTCGTTTGAAGGTCGCACTTGTGACCATGAGCTCTCCCTTGCTACCGCTGTGGTCTCCCCTGCTACCCCTATAAAAAAATATAAAAAAAATAAATAAATATTTTTATTTTTTTAAATTGGCGCTCCTGCGCTGTGGCCAGTGACATGTGGCTCTTTGTTTCTGGAGAGGATGGCTTTCTTGTTCAGACCTCTTAAAAACAGGGGGTTCCACAAGTATAACACATTGCACCAGACCTGCAGATGAACTGGCCTGCTGTTAAATCTCACTTTCCAATTTAATGGTGTCCACTACAGAGTTTAATTTGCTTTCAGACTTTGAGAACGTTCATACATGTAATTGCTCATTTTAGTATTGCCAGTAAGCTAGCTATAGACAGTAAAATAGCTCAGTGTGTTGAGCGCTCGTTGCTACAATGTGTGTGAAATCTGCAGGTTTCAGGTTCGAATCTCAGCAGGGCCAACTCAGCTTTTCATCCTACTGAGGTTGATAAATGAGTACCAACACAGGTTGGGTGATATTGTATGTATATTTGTTCTATATAAAGTGCTTAAGCATAAGTGCTATATAATAACACATCATTATCATTTGGCCTTGGACATCTGCTTGCATTCACAGTAATTTGTTAATATGTGCCTATACACACTGACTTTACTGATACATATGCTGATCCATCCTTGTAGGAAATGTATATCACATTACAGTGATATCGTAACCATATTTTTCATAGTGTACTTATGAACAATGCTATGTGATGCCATGTCCTGTTTTGTCAAGGGGTGAAAGGCTGTGTTCCATCACTTCCTGTGATGTCACTTTGGGGTGGGGTGAAATTACATCACTTCCCATGATCATCATAGGTCAAGGGTCATGTGATGTCACTTCTGCTACCCCAGGCATTTTGGTGAAATGATGTCCCTGCAAAAATGTTAAACAAACTTGTCATTCCATGTTCAAATTTTACAGTGGTCATTTTGTTTAATTTACATGTGTTGGGTTGAACAAGATAATAAGGGGATTTACAGTTTCTGACCTGGTAACATCCACATGGTATCAGTTCCTTTTGCAACTCAGAGCTGAGCTCCTGAGAATGTGGTTGCCAGGGAACTAGTGTCAGAAAGCACTTTGAAGCACACGTCTGGCAGGGCTATGGGTTGAACCAGCGTTGCACCCTGAGTGAATCCAGAATCTGCCTGTGCCTTAGGTCAGATGCCAATTCTCTGAAGGTGAAGATCTGGCAGATGCGAAGATATGATTTCTTGGAGAGGCCACTTCCCAGAGCACTTAATTTGTAAATGTAATGGTTTTTAGCCTGGGCCCTGTGAAAGATGGAAGATGTAAAGGGGAAACATTTGTTTTTATTACCCAGGTGTGTTTCCTGAACAATGCAAACAGGCTGTGTCATGAAGCTCATCGTTGTGCTTCAATACTTGGGCTTTTCTTCTCTGAAGCAAGTCTCCCCCCTCATGTTGCTGTATTGCTGTGGCTAAAGTTAAGGAATGCAATGTTGCCTTCTAAGGCCAAGGCTGCTGTTTTACTCATAAATGTATTTAAAAGTAATTTTCTTATACACACTGCAATTGTCACTTTAAACAGAGTAACATTATAACTCAATATTTGCAATAAAACTAGTGCCAAAGGCTTACCATTTCAGAATCTGTGTATGTTTCTTTTTGCAAAGCTGACTCTCAATCCTGCATAAGAAATCATACACATAGCAGGGCCCAATTTGTTTTTGTCCGTTTCCATAACGTGCTGTGTTTTTACATCCCTGATTGACTGTTTTCCATGTAATAAAAATTACAAGATACTTTCTGGTAACTGGAAGAACTTATTTTCTTGGCTTTGTCAGTTACTTTGCACATACATGGTGCTATCACGATTAGATTACTGCAATCCCTTGTATCTGGCCCAACCCAAGGGCCAGATTCAACGATTGCAACGCCTGCAGAATCTGACGGCTCAGGTCGCAACTGGCTCTCCTTTTGGGTCACATATACCTCCTGTGCTCCGAGCCCTCCAATGGCTTCCGGTGACTTTGTGTATAGTCCATCTTGCTCTCCATGGTCAGGGGGCTGAATACCTTCAAGCTAAATTTACCCAGTACCTTCCAGGTCGTAATCTGTGATCAGCCTCGGCTGATTGTCTAGTGGTGCCGAGGTATAAATGGGCCCGAGTTGGCGGTCGGCCCTTTTCCATAGCTGCAGCGGCTCTATGGAATGGAATAACCTTGCGCGACTGTAACACTCACCTGACTCCCACGGAGACGCTGACCAGGTCTGGGCTGCTGCGGCCTCTTCTAAGGTGATGCGCTGGACTCGGAACACCGACTGGGCCGGACCCCCAAACCTCGCCTGTCTGATGCATAGGAAGATCTTTCTGTAGATGGGGAAAAGGATTTTAATCTCCTGCGGAGTGACGAGCCGAACCCCTCCTTTCCCCTTTTACTCTCTCTTCAAACCACCTCTGAACCTTCACGTTAATTCTCACCTTAAGATTTGAAATGACGAGCTCTCCATCCTGCTTCTGGTGCAGGGGTGCGGTAGAATCCAGTTACTTCACTGGTTATTGGACGGGCATTCAGGTCCAGTTGCTTCACTGGTTTTTTGGATGAATAAGGCGCTTTCGTAAGTATATGACTTATCAAGTTCAAGGGTTGTTCTCCCTTCCTTTTTGGCCTTTATTTTCAATGGACTGCTTTTAGTCTTTTAGCGCAGGTGCAGAGCGAAGATTCCACGTAGAGAAGACAATTCGCTGTGGATAATTCAGGTGAGCTTATGTTGGGGTGGTTTTTCTAATGTCTGTATGTTCACTCACTAATGCGCGTGTTCTTTTTTCCCCATAAGGGCCGGGGTGCGGTACTGCCAAAAGGCGTGCCGACCCGAGATGAGGAAGGATTCTCCCCCACCAATCGCCAGGTAAGCCTTCTGGCAAATCAGTTTTTTCCCAATGTTTTCTCTGGCTCACCTTTTGTTCTTCTCTTTTCCTTCCTAGGTGCTGGAATGCAGCGGAACGTGCGGATGGTCGTAGGAGTTCGGAATTCCTTGTGGACAGGTGAGTTGAGCGCAGCGCTGCAACGAGCAACGCGAGGAATCCAAAAATAATGTCTTTTCCTTTAGGATCGTCGGCGTGTTGGCTCCAGATCCCATGCAATATCAGGTAATGTCCTTTATTCACCTTCTCTTCCTCTCTTCTTCCTTTTAGGTGTTCCAGGACTGAAGCAGGCGTGGCTGGAGTCAGGATGCAGGAGCAGACACGGTGAGCGTCCAGCTGCTAGGAGCAGAGCAACGCGAAGCGTGAGCTGCTGTCTGGGCGTGGCTTAAATAGCCTCCAAAGAAGTCCCAGATATGTATCCTTCCCCAATCAGGTATGTATCCTTCCCTGACCACACCCGAGTGGCAAAATAGTCCCACAGGTAAAGTAGTTCCTTTCAGGCCTCAAAGAGGTCTGGATCTGGCAGCATGGTCTGCATCAGGTAAGTCCACCAAAAGCACTCCCTTTATGAGCCTGGCACCTACGGTGCCAGGACTGATGTCCAAAATGAGCCTGGCGCCAAAGGCGCCAGGACTGTGTCCAAAGGGCCCCTATTTGGGGTTGCTGGACCTTCCCTTGGGTACCTGATGTGTGCTTCCGGGGCTGCCGGTCTTGGACTGGCTCTCCGGGAGTATGCATCATGACAGCACTCCCCCCCAAGGCCCCTCCCAAGATCATTCTCTCTGGGGGTCTCGGTTTGTTTGGGAAATTCCAGTGGAACCTTTTGACTAACCGAGGTGCGTGCACATGGTCACTAGGCTCCCAGGATCTTTCTTGAGGCCCGTATCCTTTCCAATCTATTAAATAGTACAATTTGGACTTTGACACCTTGGAATCCAAAATGTTCTTCACCTCGAACTCGGGTTCTCCATTTATTCGGATAGGTTCTGGTGGCTTGACTAGTCGGGTTCCAGGTTGCACCGGTTTCAAAAGTGATACATGAAAAACAGGATGAATACGCTTATTAGATGGTAGGTCGAGTTTGACGGCCACTGGGTTGATGATGGCCGTAAGTGAGTAGGGCCCCACATATCTTGGGTTAAAAGTTCGAGGTCCCTTGAGCGATAAGTGTCTGGTAGCTAACCATACTTGGTCTCCTACTTGGTATTGAGGTGCTTCACTTCGATGTAGATCAGCATTCTGCTTGTACTTTATCTTGGCTTGCAGTAAATGCGCAGTTGCTTCCTTGAAGGCTTGAGTTATTGTAGAATGTAGATGGTTTACGGTGGGCATTTCGAGACTTTGAGGTGAATCAAGGTCTGAGGTCCGAGGATGATGTCCATATATGGTATAAAAAGGGATTTGTCCAGTTCCCGAGTGTATCGAATTATTGTATGCGTATTCAGCAATCCAAAGGATATCTTTCCAATTACTTTCGGATTGATGCAACATACACCGTAGATATTGTTCAAGGGTCTGATTTGTTCTCTCAGTTTGACCATCGGTCTGGGGATGGTGACTGGTCGACAATCTTACGTCAATCTGCGCCAGCTGACAGCACTTTCTCCAAAAATGGGAAATGAATTGGCTTCCTCGGTCAGAGACTAGTATGGATGGGAATCCATGTAAGCGAACAATGTTTTCCAGAAATTCCTTAGCTAGGACTGAAGCTGAAGGCAAGCCTTTTAATGGAATGAAGTGGGCCATTTTAGAAAATAAACCACTATAACAAGGATAGAGTTATATCCACAGCAAGGAGGCAGGTCCGTAATAAAATCCAGTGACAAGGTGTGCCAAGGTGCTGGTGGAATGTCTAAGGGTTGAAGAAGACCAGCTGGTCTCCTCTTTTGTCCTTTGTTTTGGGCGCAAATACCACATGACATCACAAAAGATTTAATGTCCTTTCGCCAAGAGGGCCACCAGAATTGTCATTTTACCTTTTCTTCCGTTTTGGCAATCCCTGGGTGTCCTTCTATCAGGGTATCATGATAACGAGAAATAACTAGTTCTTGTAGTTCTTTGTGTGGCAAAAATAGGCGCCCTTGGAAGTAAGGTAGGTCATCCTTAACAGTAAAGTTAGATCCCTTTAAAATCCAATCTTGCAAGGCTGTAGGGTCCAGGAGTTGCTTAACTCTAGTTTGAATGTCCTCCAGAGTTTGTAAGGTAATCATACCCAGAATATTTTGTTCGGGAATTATTGGTACTGGTTCTGTGCTTGTATCTATCTATTTCACCCATTCCTATTCGGGAAAGGGCATCAGCTTTACCGTTCTTGCTGCCAGGACGATAGGTGATTACGAAATCGAATTCAGCAAAGAACAAAGCCCATCGGAGCTGACGTGATGACTGAGCTTTGGCAGTTTTCAAATATTGCAAGTGCCGGTGGTCTGTGATCACCGTGATGGTATGTCTAGCGCCAAGAAGATAGTGCCTCCAAGCCTTAAAAGCGGATTTAATGGCCAATAACTCCTTATCGGTGATTGCATAGTTAACTTGAGGTGCTGAGAATTTTCTGGACCAAAAGGCTACGGGGTGTAGTTGATTAGATTCGGGATCTCTTTGAGACAGAACAGCTCCCATGGCTAAACTGGATGCGTCGGTCTCAAGTATGTATGGAAGATCCGGGCGCGGGTGTTTCAGTACTGGTGCGGAGGTAAATTTGGCTTTCAGCTCCTGAAAAGCCTGTTCGGCTTCCCCAGACCATTTGAAGCGTTTATTTTTCTTCAAGATTGCAGTGATGGGTTGAACGATCTGCGAAAATTCCGGGATAAATCTGCGGTAAAAGTTGGCAAAGCCAAGCATGCTTTGTACGCCTTTCACAGAGCTAGGCGATGGCCATTGGAGGATGGCATCCACTTTTCGTGAATCCATTCGGACTTCTTTAGGTGTCAGGATGAAACCAAGAAACTCGACTTCTGTGGTATGGAAAACACACTTTTCAATTTTCGCAAATAGTTTGTGTTGGTGCAGTTTCTCGAGAACTGCCTTAACATGCCTTATATGTTCAGATTCCGAAGAGGAGTATATCAGAATGTCATCGATATATACGACGACACAAACATCTAGGAGTTCTCGAAGGACATCGTTCATGAAGTTTTGGAAGGCAGCAGGGGCGTTGCACAATCCGAAAGGCATTACTTGGTACTCGAATAGTCCATATTTGGTAAGGAAGGCGGTCTTCCATTCGTCGCCTTCTTTTATTCGCACCAGATGGTAAGCCCCCCGGAGATCTAACTTGGTATATATGCAGGCCTCCTTTACTTGGTCAAGAAGTTCGGGGATCAGGGGCAGAGGGTAACGGTTTTTAACAGTAATCTGGTTCAATGCGCGATAGTCGATACAAGTTCTGAGGTCGCCTTCTTTTTTTGGCACAAAGAACAGGGCCGAGGATGCAGGAGACTTTGACGGGCGAATGAAACCATTGGCTAGGTACTGATCTAAATATTGTCGCAAATGAAGATTTTCAGGTTCCGTAAGAGCATAAATTCTGCTACAGGGGGGTTGCGCACCCGGCATCAGATCAATTTGGCAATCGTATGACCTGTGAGGGCGTAGCGTGTTGGCCTGTTCCTTCTGGAAGACGTCTTGAAACTCCATGTACTCCGGCGGTAGCTGTAAAGTGACAGGGGTTACTGTAGCCAGGCCTATCTTTGGATAACAGGTTTGTGCGCAATCAGGAAAGGTTATCCTCTTCGCTCACCAATCAATTCGAGGATTGTGTGTTTCTAACCAAGGGATTCCTAGAATTACGTGAAACTGCGGGGCCTTGATTACGTCAAACACAACAGCCTCCCGATGCCCGTCCTGACCTACTAGTGTCACCTCTGCAGTGGAATGTGTTACTGGCCCAGAGGAAATTTCAGATCCATCGACTGTGGTGATGACTTCTTTAGTGGTTTTTGGACGAAGAGGGAGGTTGATCCTAGAAGCCAATTCATGATCCACATAGTTCCCAATAGCTCCACTGTCGATGTATGCCTTTATAGCATGCAACTGTCCAGGCTGTTCCGGATTCACAAGGATCATTGGCATGATGAAGTGCGAGGTCTGAGAGTCAGTTTTCAGGCTCGACAAGTGGACCTCTACGCTTGTCGGGCGTGGTCTTTTCCCAAATCCGGTTCCTTATGATTCTTATCCGTGGCTCCTATCGTTTTCTTGGGTGGTTTCACAGGGCAATCTCGTAAAAAGTGTCCAGAAGCCCCACAATAAAGACACAATTGCATCTGTCGTCTTCTTTCACGTTCCTTTTGAGATAACGGTCCTTTAACCCCTCCAATTTGCATAGGTTTGGTAACATCGGCATTCTTGGGGTTAACGTGGGTCTTGACTAACACGCGAGTCTCAAACTTGGACCGATCTGCTTTTCTATTTTGAAGCCTATGGTCTAATTGGACCACTAAGTCTATATATTCCATACAGTCTTGGGGTGGATTTACAACTTGGGCTAGAACATCTTTAAGTTCCCCACGTAGACCTCGATGAAATACCGTGATTCTCTTATCCTCTGGCCATCCAGTCTCCACTATCAACCTATTGAAGGTTGCGATTAAGGCAAATAGATCCTGGTTACCTTGTCGTAAGGACAGAAGTTCGTTGTCCAGGGCCTGTCCCTGAGAGTGCCGAGCAAATAATCTTTCCATGTGTGTCTGAAAACCTTGAAAGTCTCGGAGTATCGGGTCGTCTTGAGTGACCAGTGGAACCGACCAATCTGCAGCGCAGCCACTGAGTTATGATAATACGAAGGCTACTTTGGTTTGGTCGTTAGGAAAGGCCCCCGGTCTGCAAAGGAAGTGTAATCGGCATTGATTCATGAATACAGCAAATCTTATGGTGTCCCCCGCAAAACGTTCAGGTGGGGCCAATGGCATATTTCCCAGTAGATTAATTTGCACAGGGTTGCTTGAAACCATTGGGGCGGGAATACCCCCCGAACCTGGTAGAGGAGTTTGTCCAGCTTGACCTTGCAACAACTGCCTGGCAAGGTCATCAGTTTGTTCCTTAGATACAATTAGTTCCCTCCTGAGAGCGTTTGTCTCCTGACGTGCGGAATGCACTTCGGCCCGTAATTCCCCCAATAGGTGGGCCAGCTGATCGGTTTCGGAAGTCTCCATAGCGTCCGGGTGGGAAATTGTAGGAAGGCTTCGCGTTCTGTAACGCTCACCTGACTCCCATGGAGATGCTGACCAGGTCTGGGCTGCTGCGGCCTCTTCTAAGGTGATGCGCTGGACTCGGAACACCGACTGGGCCAGACCCCCAAATCTCGCCTGTCTGATGCGTAGGAAGATCTTTCTGTAGATGGGGAAAAGGATTTTAATCTCCTGCGGAGTGATGAGCCGAACCCCTCCTTTCCCCTTTTACTCTCTTCAAACCACCTCTGAACCTTCCTGTTAATTCTCACCTTAAGATTTGAAATGACGAGCTCTCCATCCTGCTTCTGGTGCAGGGGTGCGGTAGAATCCAGTTACTTCACTGGTTATCAGACGGGCATTCAGGTCCAGTTGCTTCACTGGTTTTTTGGATGAATAAGGCGCTTTCGTAAGTATATGACTTATCAAGTTCAAGGGTTGTTCTCCCTTCCTTTTTGGCCTTTATTTTCAATGGACTGCTTTTAGTCTTTTAGCGCAGGTGCAGAGCGAAGATTCCACGTAGAGAAGACAATTCGCTGTGGATAATTCAGGTGAGCTTATGTTGGGGTGGTTTTTCTAATGTCTGTATGTTCACCCACTAATGCGCGTGTTCTTTTTTCCCCATAGGGGCCGGGGCGCAGTACTGCCAAAAGGCGTGCCGACCCGAGATGAGGAAGGATTCTCCCCCACCAATCGCCAGGTAAGCCTTCTGGCAAATCAGTTTTTTCCCAATGTTTTCTCTGGCTCACCTTTTGTTCTTCTCTTTTCCTTCCTAGGTGCTGGAATGCAGCGGAACGTGCAGATGGTCGTAGGAGTTCGGAATTCCTTGTGGACAGGTGAGTTGAGCGCAGCGCTGCAACGAGCAACGCGAGGAATCCAAAAATAATGTCTTTTCCTTTAGGATCGTCGGCGTGTTGGCTCCGGATCCCATGCAATATCAGGTAATGTCCTTTATTCACCTTCTCTTCCTCTCTTCTTCCTTTTAGGTGTTCCAGGACTGAAGCAGGCGTGGCTGGAGTCAGGATGCAGGAGCAGACACGGTGAGCGTCCAGCTGCTAGGAGCAGAGCAACGCGAAGCGTGAGCTGCTGTCTGGGCGTGCCTTAAATAGCCTCCAAAGAAGTCCCAGGTATGTATCCTTCCCCAATCAGGTATGTATCCTTCCCTGACCACGCCCGAGTGGCAAAATAGTCCCACAGGTAAAGTAGTTCCTTTCAGGCCTCAAAGAGGTCTGGATCTGGCAGCATGGTCTGCATCAGGTAAGTCCACCAAAAGCACTCCCTTTATGAGCCTGGCGCCTATGGCGCCAGGACTGATGTCCAAAATGAGACTGGCGCCTACGGCGCCAGGACTGTGTCCAAAGGGCCCCTATTTGGGGTTGCTGGACCTTCCCTTGGGTACCTGATGTGTGCTTCCGGGGCTGCCGGTCTTGGACTGGCTCTCCGGGAGTATGCATCATGACAGCGACCCATCAAGAAAACATCGAATTATGCAGCCTTTAGAAAGGCTGTTAAAACGTACCTATTTTAGATAAACTCAGTGCTGACCTGGCTGCTCCTCCTCCTGACAGCGCCTAGATACCCTTCAGGTGACCGCGCGCTTAATAAATACTATTAAAATAACATACATTCTGGTTGTAGATGGGCTGGTAACATCACACATTTCCTCACATTTGTCTTTTTCAGATGCTGTGTGCAGGCTGCAGGTCACATTTTTGTTTTGAAATGTGGCGCTTTTCATGCATTCTTGTATACATTTTATTTCACAATAAACCCCTGTTTGCACTATTAGTTCTGTGCAATTTAAAAAACTGGGGTTTTGGCAGTCTTGTATTTAGCCAGTCTTACTTTAAGGTTTGCAAATTCAAGAGTGCATATGAGGCCTCGTTCAAGATACTGTTGGCTAGGTGTGCAACTATTTCCTTTTGATCCCTGTCTAGTTCTCTTTCAAATGGTGTAGTGAGCTTCAGGGTCAAATTCAAGGATGTAAAATGTCACTGATTGGGCAGGAAGCATGCAGCAGACCAATAATGATTCACATTGCTTTCACAGTGCTAGTCCGAGAGGTACCTGTGGACTGCACACAGATGAGGGTCCTGTGCACTGTACATTGTACAATGCTTATGTGCTGCACATGGCAGAACTGTGTAAGTCTGTGCAGTGTGGGGTGCCTGAGATGTCTGCGCTTGCTAGGCTTCCTTTCCCTGGCTTTCCTTACACTCTAAAAGTGAGGCAATTTTGCAGGGTTGACATCCTGCCATGACTGTGTGACTGCACGTTTGTGCAGTGCATTTTGTTATTATAGTTACTACAGGTTCCTACTGCTCTGTACAGGACTAAAATGCCTGTGCACTAACCCCCTAGAACTGGGCAGGTTTACGGAGGAATGTTCAATATGAAGGGTCCGGGCGCTAGTATACTGTGCAAGGCTTGAAAAGCCTTGTTTTATGCTGGCGTGCCAGTATGCAGGGGTGCTGTGTATGTGCCGATGTCTGAGTCCTTCACATGGGTAGAATGCCTGTGCACTGTGATGAGCTAGGGTCCCAAGTGCATTCCATATGGCTAGAGTGGTGAATCACAGCTCACTACATGGATGCCTTAGCTCTGTGATGCAGCATATGTGTAGGGCTACCTTCTATAGAGTATCCATGCATTGGTCATCAATAGGACTCTACCTTCTGCACGTCTACGATGTCTGTTTTGGGCTGGGGCTGGCTATGCACTGTTGAAGACTGGAGTGCCTGTGCAATAGGAAGGTCTAGAGTGCCTTTGCACTGTGCCTGAGTCACTACCCCAATTAATTTGACAGCACCACCTGAACACACCCAACATTTGAGACCTCTTGAACTCAGCCAATTGCATCTTGCCCAACACAAGACCAGATAATGCATGTCTAAATGCTCCCTCAGACAGAGCCCATTTCCTAACATTACCACCTACGATACGTAGAGTCACCACCTAGAGACTCTAATTCATGGCTATCTGGCCCCTCTCCACCACAACATAACACAATACTTGGAATACCCATGCCACCCTCTCATCCAAATCCATGGCATCCTGCCTCCCATCCTGCCTCCCATCCTCCCTCCATACCAGATATACCACCTAAAATCTGGACTAGTGTTCTCCTTAAGGTGTGTGCATGGGCAGCAGGCATCACTGAGCAAATATGCATCGGTATTGCACAAGATAGTTCATTCTTCCTCCACAGAACAGCCAATATAAAAGAGTACTTTGTTTTGGTGACCCGAAAACATGGGCAGCTGCTAGAATTCCATAGTGAAGGGTGATCGCCTGATGAATTTCAGTGAGCCATAGATTGGGAACAATTAACACTGTCCAAGTCAAATTCCTAACCCGTTGGCTTCCCTCTCAGTATCCCTCACACACTACTCATACTATGATGGGCTGGGCTTGGGGTGCCTGTGCAATGTCCACAGTCAGATTTCCTGTGCCACGCTGGAGTTCATTCAGGATGGGAGGGTCATTTATTCAGCTGTTGTGTCTATGTGCTCTACCAGGCTCAAGGCTATTAGGTGGGGTTACACAGTTTACTTGATGGAGATGACTGTTCCCTAAATATGTAAGGGGCATACTTATGCAATGCACAAATATGGGATAATGTTTTCTGAGGAAGGCAGGCTGTGTGGTGTACAGGGTAGAATGATAGTGTCAACACCTGGCCCAAACATGATCCATGACGGGGAGATGCTTATGCAATCTTGTTTCCTTATTTGCACTCTGGGACTTGTAGTTTTTTCTTTGCTCATTATGGGCCTGATTCATGGATTTTTTTGCAGGGAAAATTAGGACTTTGTGGGCCATTCTGCATACAAAACCCTCTTTGTCGATTCATGGAATTGACTGTTTGGGACTTTTCTGGGACTTGCGTGGAGTTCATGCAGGTTCAGCATGTCTCTGCAAGTGGTCGAGCTCCTTGCGCGAGATTCCTTACAGAGTGTGGGCCAGGCTTATGTAGACACCCAAATAGGGGCGGAACATACAGAATGAGGAAGAACAAGGCAAAATATGGGCGTGTTGAGGGACGGTCCACGCCAAGCAATTGGTCGCCCATTTCACCGCAAATCCAAACAAATTAATGGAATGCTATGCACACCCTCATGTCGGGAAAAAGCACACACAAACCCTGTGATCCATCAGCCACACAATAGAAGGTGTAAAGTTCAACTGCATAGTATCCAATGTGTATAAAGCATGCAATGTACACCAAACTAACATCTACTTGAACCCAGCAATAGGAAGAGCTATCATGCATGGACAACGAAAGAGGATGAGGATGCCCAGGGCACAGATCTTAGCACAACACACCATGCTGTTCGGGATCCTGGATGACCAGGTATATGCTAGGTACAGGTCCCCCCCCATGTAATCCTAGACCTTGTCAGGGAGTAGGAACAGGATTTAGCATCCCACACCATCTGCTCCCATGCCCTTACCCCCCAGAAAAGTGCTGACTGCACTCTATTCCATTGCAACTGGTTGCTTCCAGTGACCCAAAGCAATAGTTGGTGGGATATTGCAGGCCACACAATCCTGCTGTATCCACCAGGTTTTGTCAAGCATAACAACACATTTGTGTGTGTGCAGGCCCATATATATTCCTCAAACAGTGGCGGGAAGGCACAGAGTGTGCCAGGAATTCTAAGCAGTAGCACACTTCCCACGTGTTGCACTACGACCCCCCGATTGATGGACCACATCTACCACAATCACTAGCGCTGGCACTCTATAAACGTGCAGGTAGTGTGTGATGCCAATGGAATAATCATGGAAGAGTATGCCAATTTTCCAGCAGAACGCATGATAGCTAAATCTACTGCCAGTCCCCACTGCACCAGGCTCTGGCATCTGGAAAATATGGCAAAACATGGCTCATCGGTGAGTATGAACAGTCACGCATATGCATGCACGTGACACACTGAACAACAGACCCTGACATTAAATGCCAATGACAACCATGTACATATTTTCAGGGGACAGTGCCTACACGCTGTCACCATTCATGATGACACCAATCTGTAAACCTGCAACACTAGCTGAGGTGAGATACCATTCAGCACATTTAGACACTCGACCCAAGATGGAGAGCTCATTTGGAGTGCTAAAGTCACAGTTCTGCTCTATTGATCACTCTGGTGGGGTTTTGCTATGTGCCCCACCAGTAGTACCTAAAATCATAGTGGCTTCATGTGTACTGCACAATGTCACAACACAGTGTAGTGTACCAGTGGAAATGGATGTGGTACACCGCCCACAGCCTAGTCACCACCCTTGCCCTAGGTTGGCCAAAGGGCACGTGGCGAGGCTTCACGCACCCAGCTGGTGCAATCATACTTCACCTAAAAACCTGCCCCTGTGGAGCACACACAGTGAGGCCACATCCCAGGTGCCATTCAATGATGAATTGGGGCCTATCCACCTTGCTCATAACAACAATCTGAGAATGTGTGTCTGGGAGAGTCAAATTTTGTGCATCCATTAGACATAAAACAACATGAACAAACAGTGCTGCAGATAGGATTTGTAAGTCAGAGTATTTTACTCCCTGTTTCACAGAGTTGGGAGTAAAATGATTTTGGAGGGATTAAAAAGGCAAGTCCAATTCCCAATGCGAGAAATTCATAAGCAAGTAGTAAAAATATGTTGTAAGTGAAAAAATGCATGTTCTTGGTAACATGAATTTCTTACACCTAATCATATATGCTCATCAAAAGCTACATGTTTACCTCTTCCAATCAGGTAGTTAAAATACGATTGACTTCCTGTGGTATTACATGCACTACTGGCCCACATATATCCAATGTTGCTGTGAAAGTTAAAGCAGGGGCGCAAGATTCCACATGTCTTTATCATACAGTGTATTGAGAGTAATTGTCAGTGAGTATTTGACCATTTTCAAGGGAGTAAAAGTGGTCAATATACCCCTAATCTCTATGTCTCTGCACAAATCACCAACACAGTCATAGCAACTGTAACTATCAGTGTCCATGTAGTCCACCCAAAAGCACTCAACACAATTAACAAAGTCCCCGACCACCGTCACATGGACACCAACAACTATTCTGCATGTAGCCCCAAACTACACACATGAGAACACAAGTAGGAAGGCATTGTACAAATGGAAATGAGCAACAAACACAAGTCAGGACGGCCCGTGACCCCCTATGTGTGTTCCACAACAATAAACATGTTGCATGGACAACCCATTTCCTGACAAGTATGCTCACAATACACATTCAAATCAAAATAGTCATGTAGACTTTGAAAAATGCAAGTGCATTGCAATACAAATGCACAACTCACCTCACACCTTTTCCCTTTTGAGCCTGCACTAGCTGGACCCAGGAATGCATGGATCTCCCCCTCTGTAGGCCTGAAAACCACCTAACTCTGATGATGTGTTACGTACACGCATACAACAGCAATGTACCCTTCAGTGGCAGAAACCATATTCCCCTGCAGAATGCCTCTGTAGTCAAATACAACACAAGGTCATGGCTGGCAACACATCCATGTACCCAATTACACAGCAAGATGTGCCCCCCTGAGTGCCATGTAACAAATGCAAACAAGAACGTAACAGCCACCCATCACCATCTGCCCCTGTACCCATGCCGCCAGATCTACCCACCCCACACCAATGCAATTAAAACACCCCATACAGTGATACCTTACCTACCCACAACATTTACACTGCCTGCCCCCCTAGAGTGCCATGCAGTGAAGGACCAGGTACCTTTTACCCAATGTCATGGTGATGGGACATTGTGAACACTCTGATATGGCCACAGTCAGTATGCCACTGAGAGGACTTCCAAAAAGAGATCACTGAGAGGTTGGAAACCCTGGATCACCTTGGTAGTACTCCCAATGCCACAATATGGTATCCCCTGATGAACATGCCAGCGGGACAGTGCAGTAACACAGGCAGGGGAGCCAATGATGTAATGTCCAAGATGATGTGATGTAAAAATAGAAGACAGGACCCAGCAGCAGCCATACAGGAAGGCAGGGCACAGAGGCAACTGTCATGAAAGAGAGAAGCAGACATGACAAAGGAATGAGAAACAGAGGACAATGACTCTGCCCCACCAAAGGGAGCAGGAAAGAGGAAGGGAAGGCAGACTGCACAGGCACTGGATTGAACAGGGACCAATGTGCTTTGAACTGAAGGGAGTGTTGAGATGCACTGAGCAGCTTTAAACAGGCTGCAAAATATCTGTTGTTGTACCGTGCACGGTACATCTTCACCATGGCAAACAAGAACACCTGGCCAATGGTGTGTACCTGGGGTCTTTGGTGAACATGGCATCCTCCAAATGGCCAACAATGCTGTGCAGTGTGTGGATTTGTCTTGGGACAGCACACCCATAAGGGGAAGAAGGACCAAGAGTGGGCTGCCTGCATGCACTGCTGCCACGACTATTGACAATATCCTTACGAATGCTGGATTCACACAGTTCATAAACCAACCTACCCACGACAAGGGTAGAACCCTTAATTGGCTAGCCGCCCATAATTGTCGCATCAACATCACCTCCAACCAACAGTGCTCATGGACTGACCACAACTTAAATACATTCAATATCGAGTCCAAATCTGTCAGCCTCTCTCCTAGCATTGCACCTGCTACGGCCACTCGCAATAAACGTGACATCACCTGCAACAGACTCCTCCCTCTCCTCCTTCCGGCTCTCAATGACCAGGCTCTCTCATGCTCTGACCCCACAGCCTTGGTTGATGCCTTTAATCGGGCTATGCTTAAAGCCTTAGACACCATCGCACCCTCTAAACTGAGAAAATCCAAACCTCGAGCCCACCTGAACTCCTGGTTCACACCACAGCTTAGAACTTTACGCAAAGATAAACGAATTGCGGAATCTCACTGGCAAAGTAACCACTCTCCAGCCAACAAATCGTGTCTACTCTTGGCCACCCTCAATTACAAGGAAGCCATACTCCAGGCAAAAAAAGACACATACAATAAACGCATCGAACAAGCCAAATCCAACACCAAAGAACTGTTTAAAATCCTAAAAGAACTTGAAACTCCTGTTACTGCACCTGACACCTGTACCAAAGATAGCACCTGGTGCTCCAAAATCCAAGAGGCTCTCCTAGGCAAGATTGCCACTCTTCAAATTAAAATCAACAACAAACAAACTAGCCTTCAATCTAACCCTCTACCGATCCTTACACCTACTATAAACCACTCCTTCCCAGATTCTCTGACTCCTTTTAGCTTCTCTCCACTCTCCATTCCTGAAGTGGAAAAGATCATCGCCAGCCTTAAACCTTCCAACTGCCATGGTGACCTCTGTCCTGCGCCTATTATTAAGGAAGCAGCTCATGACCTAGCACCATTCATCACTACACTCATTAACTCTTCCTTTAGCTCTGGGATTGTACCGGACAACCTAAAGGATGCCTGGGTCATCCCGCTCCTGAAAAAACCTACCTTGGATCCCAGCATACCCACAAACTACAGGCCAATCACCACTGTCCCATTTTTACTAAAAATCCTTGACCGTGCGGCATACCTACAAATTCAAGAATACCTTGAATCAAACAAACTTCTGGGACTCAGGCAATCAGGGTTTCGGCCACGCCACGGTACTGAAACTGCCCTTATCGATTTAAAAACGCAGATCGAAGATCTCAAAGACAAAGGCAAACTTGCGCTACTACTTCTCCTGGACCTCTCGGCGGCTTTTGATCTTGTTAATCATAAAATTCTTTGTCACCACCTCAAATCAGCTTCACACTTCTCAGACAAAGCCTCAACCTGGATCAGCTCCTTCCTCGATAACAGATCAATGCGCGTGTTCTCTCCATTAGCAGCCGCCCCACCGGCCCCGGTCTCCTGTGGCGTGCCTCAAGGGTCCTGTGTCTCGCCCACGTTATATAACGTGTTCACCAAACCCCTTTTTGATATTCTGGACCATCTGGGTGTCACGTACACCAATTACGCTGACGACACCCAGATACTAATCCCTATCACAGGTGACTACACTACTGACTCCCTCGCCATCAACGCCATCTACCAGGTCATCCAAGCTTGGATGGCTCAACACGGACTTTGTCTAAATGATGAAAAGACAGAGCTCCTCATTCTTGGTTCACCACAAAAACTCACGAAACTTGACCCTGCTTTTAAGTCCTTCACCATTGACGGGAATACTATCCCTACTGCTAAGGACACAAAAACCTTAGGGATTTACATTGACTCGACATTATCCCTGACTAGACAAACCAACTCAGTCTCATCAGCAGCAGCTTATACTTGTAAGCTTATTACGGCCTGTCGCCCGTTCCTTTCCACAGCTAACTGCGTGACCTTGGCTAGGACCCTCGTACTGTCCAAGGTCGACTACTGCAATGCCCTTTACCTAGGTACTAATCGCTGTAACTTAAATAAGTTACATATTGTCCAAAACAATGCGATCAGAGTGGCCCTCAACATTCCCAGGCGCCAGCACATAAACGATACTAGGCGTAACCTTCACTGGCTCTCTATCCCACACCGCATTTCCTTGAAGTCTTTGGCTCTCACCCATAAATGCCTTCACAACCAAGCTCCCTGTTACTTGGCGAACAGATTTGCCCTCCATAGCTCCACTAGACCTCGCAGATCGGCCCAAGCCAACTGCCTTGTCATCCCACGATTCAATCTCCAAAGATCAAGTGGAACCAGCTTCCCCATCTTGGCAGCCAAATTTTGGAACTCACTCCCTAATGAGCTGAGAGCAGAACCCTCGTTCCTGAAATTCAAACACCTTACCAAAGCCTGGCTGTCCTCCCAAGACATCTAACACTGGCTCACTGCCCTACTTGCACTTTGACAGACTCTTGTATATGCATTCTGCTTATCTTCTTACTGCTATTCTCCTGATTGTAAATTTTGAAATTCTGCTGTAAAAACATTTATACTGCCATGTTATGCTTTCATCATGTTGTATCCAAGTTATGCGCCTGGTTGCCCCTGGGCCTGGTGCGCTATAGAACTAAATAAAATACAAATAAAAAAAAATACAAATACAAATGGGTAGGCATGACAAGGAAAAACGCAATGAACGGGATCCCACGCGACAGACAGCACACATGCTAAAAGTAAAACACTCGCCATCACTCCCATCATCATGTTTAACAGCAAACATACAGCTGGAACTGCTACCTTCATGACAATTCACCAAAACATGCCATACAGTGAATTCCTCCCTCACAACAATCACCCTCAATCAGTGCCACCAGGATTGTCTTGATAAAACAGAATGCATGGACACACCAGCCTACCATCATCATATGTCACATGCACCCATGAAGCTGGACCCGCTCACCTCAGTACAAGGAAAAGAAAAATAACCCAAAACAGTGTCAGACTCCCTTCCACCAACGACACCACAAGTGCCACCCTGAGGGCCTTCAATTTACCTGTACAAGGTACCCACCTGGGTCGCATCAACTGCATCCCACCTGAAATAACATTTTGAACTCGCAAAGGCATGCATTGCATCAATGTAAAGATGCTTGACAGCCACGACAACTCCTGTATGGAACAAGGAAATAGGTATGTACCACCCAGTGTCAACATCTGGAAATCCAAACAATAAAGTGTGAGCGACCATCAAAATCACAACAGCAAAACTGACCAACAGAGAAATCACTGGCAGCTAAGCAAACAGATTACAAGCACAGCAGAACATGCACCCTGGAAACAGGTGTCACTCAGCTCTAGGGTGGGGGCCTGAGTGGGGACATTGATTGCAGGCATACAAGTTCAGCGCACCCAGTGTCAGGTCTCATGTGAGCCTTTGTTCTGTCAACCATGGACGCTGGGTATGAAAAGGACACCAAGTGAGGGGGTGATGTCTCGGGAGAGGAAGTACAAGTGTGGTAGCTGATGAGGATAGCAGAGGGAAAGAGGGAGACAGGACACAGAGTGATGAATGCATAGTAGTGGAATGGATTGAGAAAGACATTGAGGTATAGGGGAAAAGCGGTGCAAGGAGGAGATTGGCTGGTGGGGAGAGGAGGATGTATATGTCTGACATCACATTGGGTGTGGGCAAAGAGAAGGTGGCCAAGAGAGGGATCCAGAGACATGAACACTTGTAAAAGAACCAGCCTGGTCAGAGAGCCTGGAAGGCACATGCATAGCACATACATGGACAAGTAGCACATGTAGTGGGCAAGGAAGGACACAAGTGGGTGATTGAGGGCATGGGAACAAGGGACGTGAAAAGGTGCAGGGTGGACCTCCGATGGAGTGCAGTCACCGGATGAATCAGGAGCACTGAAACAACATGGGACATTGTATTTCACTTGCCAGAGTTGGCAATAATGCATACAGCACATATGTGTCAACATTCCATCAACCCATTGTTACCTACACATGCCATCCTGTCGCCCTCAAGGCAACCATGGAAGTTGACACTGCTGTGCATGGCTGCATATCCACTACTGCACTGATGATTCCTTTAAGAGGGACACTGCACATATCCCAAGGAAAGCACGCAAAAATGAAAAGGAGTCCATCTTGAATTAGGTTAAAAAACAACACATGACACCATCCCAGACAGGGGTAGTGAAAAATAGAATAAAAGTGTCCATTACGATCAAGGAGTCAAAACAAAAATAAACAGACCACACCAGTCACGTTAAAACATAAAAAAACAGGTCCCTCCTGGACTGGGGGGAAAAAGTCCACCCTGGAGGAGGGAGCCAGAGGGTGCATGTCAATATCCACATAAGAGGACCAAAAAAACAAACAAATCCCTCCATGGGCTCATGGACCTCACAGCAACAGTGGATCAGGAGGCGTGGGTGTGCTGGCCCCCCATTCTGCAGTTGGTCTGTAGGTGGTTGCAGTGGTGGGCCGCATCCTCGCAGTGCCAAGGCCTGTTCTTCATTGGCCAGGGGCAGCCGTGACATGGAAGCATGCACCAGCAACCCAATGGCAGTGAGGTCTCATGCGCTCCCTCACGAATGGCCAGAGTCTGTATGCATGCTCTCTTGTGATGCATCGAGTTGCTGTGACAGTGTCTGCCTCAAGGCAACCATCTCCTCGTGGAGATGTGTTCTTGTGGCAGACAGTTTGTCATGCATTGCAGTCGTCAAGCCTCCATCTCACGCCTCAGGGCCTAGATATGGGCTTGAGCATCTGCATGCCGGGACTCCCGGTCGGCGGGAGTTACTTGAGGACCACATGACCAGCAGGCGTTGCGCTTTCCGGGTCGCTGGTGGGGTCATGGTCTTGGCTATTTTATTCATGCCCTCTGCAATTTTATCCAAACACGTTGCCATGTCGGATGGTAGCATGCACTATTTGCTGCTCCCACACTGTCTCTCCAGCCGGCACACCTTCACCATATGTGCAGGGCCCACGATGGCCTGATGTAAGAGATCATGCCCATTGCTGTGGAGCCCCTGACATTGGCTGCAGGTCTGCAACCCTTCATTGGACATCAGCTCCAGAATCTGACACCAACTCATGGGAGGGTGACCCTGCAGCAATAACCACCGCAGACTGGGGGCTCACCACTGACTGGCCTTGTTAAGCCAGCTGCAAAGCCGCGGGCTCAGTGGCCCCTTCAGATCTGCTAGTTGGGGCACTCCCCTTCGTCCTCTGTGAGCCATAGACATGTGGTTCACTTGTGTATAGGTGCGTTATAAATGCCATATCATATCATCCAAATCAGCAGAGTCAGACGAGTCTGAAGAGGCCAGAGCATGACTGATGATCGTCTGGAGCACCAATGGGTTTTCACGGGAAACAACACCATGGATTCCACAGGTGGACTGGTGTACCAGCACCTCTTCTTCCTCCGCCTCCTCAGCATCCACTGCTTCCTCACCTGCACATGGACAGAGAATGATATTTTGAGTCATATGTTTTCAGACAAACATGTGCATCAAAGTGCAGACAGACACAAAATGCCATGACACACATGCACCTGACATCATGACTTGCCACGCCATCAGCTGTTATCCATGGATGGATGGTTTTTGTTGTTATGCGGCCCCCCAGGTCCTGTCCATGCCATCAGTGGACACATTGTGTCCACTGATGTGGACACAATGTGACACAATGACACAAAAGTGGCGTACACAATGAGTGATGCAACTGTCATGTCAACACATATCCCATGGACAAGTACTGCACATGGGGTATTGTGATGCTGCAAGCCAGCACCTTCAGTAGAAGCATTCATCTTAGAATACATAGTCGTTATTCATAATGCGCCTATACACAATGTGTTGGAACAGGGAGGACAACAACGAAGCAGGTCATACTCGGCCTTGTGGCATTCAGATTGTGCAAGTGCAGTGAAATAGGTGCAGAGGGAGGTGGGCGGCAGTGCCAGTCAGGGTGGAAGTGCCTGTGAGAAAACGCGAGTGACAGGGGAGGCCAGGTGGACAGAGCCAAGGAAAGCAGAGAGTGCAGGGGAAGGAAGATCCACGTGCCAAGTGCGAGGTAGAGGGATGTTAAGGACCATAAGGGTGCAGACCCAGCGAGGCTAGTGCGTGGGGAGGGGCCCAGAAGGGCAAGTCCAGGTTCAGACAGGGAATAGGGGAGACCAATTGCAAGGGTAAACTGTAATTAAGACTCTGAAGGAACCAGACACCCAGTCAAGAGGCAGACAGGGACATTAGCAGTGGGGGGGGGGAGCGAAGGAAGAAGAGACATGTATGGTATTGAGAATCTCCCAGAATAGAAGAAGTTCCGGCTGAAGTCTGAGAGGGGCAGGGAGGCTGCTCGAGAGGGAGGCACCTGCAGAGGAGAGGGATACACCCCCAGGCTCTGCTTTGAAATGCGCCTGATCTGCAGAGAGTTAGATCTAAATGACTGAAGGTCTGTAGCAGGGAGGTATTTCATGTTAATGTAAATGTTAAAGGTATTTGTAATGCGCACCGTCACCACCCAGAAGTGGTCCCCAGGAAATCTGGTGAATCTGAAAGAAGAGGAATGGGGGCTAATAGGGTGTAGTGGGAGTAGGAGAGTGAGAGTGTGATGTCTTGTTGTCAGCTTCAGTTCAGTTTTCACTGTGCGCTGAGCTTGAGTGCAGTTATCGGATCAGTGAGAGTTCCCATGTGCTGTTGATACAGGTTATGTGTTGTTTGTCTGTTGTTGTGGTGTGGTGAAGTACGTGCAGATTTCTTTGCAGAGAAGTGGTTGTATGTGTTTCTGTGTGAGAAGTTTATGGGGAAAGTTGAGGTTTTCTAGTTATGGTTAGTGGGTTTTATGGGGTCTTCTTTCCTTACCTCTAGGGAGAGGTAAATTGGGAAAGAAAGTTGGGTGTAGAGGGGTCAAAAGCCCCAGAAAGCCCTATAGATTATGCACAGGATCTTGAACTGGATCCTTGCAGCAACTAGGAGCCAGTGGAGAGATTTCAGGGATGGAGAGATGCGGTCCATGGGCTTAAGGCCAAGGAAAAGTCTTGCCGTCCTGTTCTGGATTAATTGAAGGGGGCAAAGGGGAATTTCTGCAGATTGAGGAAGAGGCTGTTGCAGTAGGCCATCCTGGAGAGGACTAGAGCTCAGGAGACATTGAGTTTCTGGGGGAAGGTGAGGAAAGGGAGGTGCATCTAAAAGTTTGCCTTCTTGGCTAGGTCCGTGATGTGAGGAAAGGAGGAGAGAGAGGGGTCACAGATGACACCAAGGTATTTTGACTCACAACAAGTTGAGGGGAGTGTGCCCATGGAGGGCTGCCAGAGTGTGAGAGGGTAAGAGGGAGCCGGGGTCCATATGAAAAGGTTCACTGTCTTTTACGAGCATTGATGCAGAGATTGTTAGCAGTACACCATACCTGTATAGCATACAGGCAGTCAGGAATGAGAGCCGAAGAGTGGGTGGCAGAGGATTGTGGCTTGAATGAGAGCTGCGTGTCATCCGCATAACAGTAGCATGGCCCTGCCCTTTTGGTCATGCTCCACCCATGCTGGTGGAAATTGTGTATGTGCAAATGTGGAGCCCCTACAACATATCCTGAGACACCTTTGTCGGACATAGTGATGAAGGTCATGCAAGGTTCACGAGTAGCATGTAGGTGCAACAATCATTCCCTACAGTAATGCCTCCAGTGTAGGTGTTCTCGTTTGTAAAGCAGTCCCTGGGCCTCATTATGGCTCGAGCGGTAACCGTGCCAGTGATACCAGAAGGTGGCCACCGGACTCGTAATGATTTACTAGTGCCTGACTTAATGGTGCCACTGGGGGATTACAACCCAATAGGACTCTATGGGAGTGGGGATCACGGAAGAATGGGCACCGTTAATCGGCACCTGCAGAGTTGTAGTGTGCCGGTGCCGGAAACAATGGTGCTGGTAAGCTTCCCAGCACCTTTGTTTCCGGACCGGCACACTTAGAATGAGGCCCTTGTCTATGTACGTCCTCCCATGATGATAGGTCATTGTTCATGACTGTGCATCTTCGGACTGAGGACCTTCACCGCCTCATCCACTAATGACATGACACAAGCAATAACAGAGCCATCATGCCACATCTGAGTGGGCGATGTAGCGAGCATGTCTTTCCTTATCACACAGATGACACAAAAGTGGACAAGTATGCATCTATCGAGTACACTGACAGGCCAATGTCCATGCGAGTGTACAACACAAAGATTGTAGTGACAAGGCATGTGCCTGTAATGTATCAACTGATGGACACATACAGGCCTTTAATGTCAGACAGGTGCCTCTAATTTGAAGGTGATTGATATGTTTGAGCAACTACCATGCACGTACATGCAATGGTATACAGACAGGCACACTCAGTGCCATTAATAATGCCTGTAACCTTTCACATGGGCTGTCCACGGACATGTCATTTTGAGATTGCAAGAATGGCAACCTCTACATGACGACCCACCATCAACTATTATTCACCATGGCGTAACGCCCTACACCATAAAAGTGTTATTGCATCAGCATCACACCTGCTACTTGGGGCAGTGGACTGTGTGCACTGATGCACCGTCACTCTGGCCACACCACAAGGTGTGATGTGACAAGGCATCCCATAGGAGCAGGTAATAATTTGAACATGTAACTCAGCATGAAAGTATGTGATTGGTCAACATCTATCACATGTACATGTTGAGCAGTGCAAAGTGGCATGCCGCAAGCATATAGTAAACAACAGTACATGTAGGTGTGTCATTTGTTGTCCATGAAACATTGGAGTACCCTGTGGGTGATGTGTGCCTGTCAGGGGGGCCCTCATGGGGTCTAGCAATTTGCACATGTTCTTGACATTGATACCCTGCATGAATGTAAATTCACTGCTGTTTAGGCCAGCAGACAGTGATGTACACTGTCACACGGACATGTGCCACACATGTCCAGCACACAGGATACTCCCAGAATGAAGTCCATGTGACCTGAGTCTGAACGTAAGCAAACATGCATTCCCCAATGATGTTATACAGCTGAAGCCAGTTGTACCAATACACATATAAGGTGGGTCATACACGATTGACAAAACATACAATGCACAAGAAATCCCACTCACCAGATGTGTCCTCATTTTTCTCCAGGCCTCACATGCGTTACACCTGCTCAAGGGTGATGAATTGATCTCTTAATGCAGTGTCAGCAGCTCCTTTTCTGGTGGCCCACCTCTAATGGACAGTTCAGAGGCCAGGTATGAGATTATTCCACCGCTTCTGCACCTGTTCAGCAGTGCGCATCTCCACACCTAAGGCATTGATCTGGTCTGTGACACGTTGCCAATGAACCATCCATTGTGCAGGTGTATGGGTGCTGCCCGCATACTGGCACATCTCACAATAGTGATTTGTCAGGTAGTCAATAAGGATCTGAACCTCCTCATCAGAGAAACACCTCTTCCTCTGTGGACCCGTCTCCTGTGCCATGTCTTGGGATAGAGCATGTCTTGGCAAAAGGGGCCCGATGTGTTAGTTCTGCACCTGCCTGGCTGGGACCAAGTTGACGTCCATGTACCGGGTCACCTGTGGACTGGGCCCCACCACATCCTCCTGGGTCTGGGGTAGATGTGTCCTCACCATGTCCCCAACCCTGACCCCATCTGCTCCCTTTCCCTCTTGGGGCCTTTCCACTCATGTTCCAGGTGTAAAGGACAAATTGAAGGCACACCAAGTTATTGTACTTGGCAAGGGAACAGTCTGCGTGATGAGCAATATAGATGTGTGGTCCAGCAAGACTCTGATGTACCCCAAAAGCAAGTTATACTGTACATGATATGCAGAGGTACCTCTAAACTCAGAAATTGCATACACAATACCCGGAAAGCTTCCGAAAAGTGAAAAAAGAAGTACGCAATAAACAGACACACTCTGAAACCATAAATTGCATACACGACACACCGCAGGCCTCATAATGGACAAAAATACATGCCCATATGCACATAGGCAACCCCCAAAAGGAAAAATATGGTACACAGTACCTGAAGGGAACAAATTGTGTAGCACCCCCAAATACGTGTAAACGATACTCCTCTGTATTCACTCCTTCGCACGCACAACCAGTGTTGAGCATCCATTTTCTTATGTATCAATGTCAATGCTGGGA
The DNA here is from genome assembly GCF_040938575.1 of Ambystoma mexicanum. Taxonomy (NCBI): domain Eukaryota; kingdom Metazoa; phylum Chordata; class Amphibia; order Caudata; family Ambystomatidae; genus Ambystoma; species Ambystoma mexicanum. Next base: position 1,371,752,097 of record NC_090930.1, read on the forward strand.
GCCAAGTGGGCATCCTGCATGCAGTGTGTGTCATTTAACTTATGCGCTAAGGGCCTTTATACTGTTTTCGGCTGCCTTTGTAGCTAACCACAGATAAAACCCCTCTCTTGCCTCCAGTCCAGTTTACCTGCATCCTTCTGCCCAGTGCTGCCTCCCACCTTGCCATCTGCTGCTGCGTGTCCAGTGTGAGTACCTGCTGCCCACCAGCACTGTGTTGGGAGTGCCTGCTGACCTGCCATTACCTGTGCTCCTGTGTCCAGCCCTGTGACCACCTCAGCTGTTGTGTCGGGCTCCCACCTCTCCATTACGCTGTACTGCTGGTTTCCTCAGAACTCACCAATAAAAATGACAAAAGTAGTCTAAAAAAGGAGTGTACACCAGGGAAGAATTGACACAATTTATTGTGGGGTCAGATACAGCTGAGAAAGCGAAGTACAAACAGAATGCAGAACAGAACTGCATGAAAAGCGCCATGGAACATACGCCCCCAAAATGAAAACATTTATCATCTTACAAACTAATTAGCATCAAGTCACATTGCAACATTAGATCAATCCTCTAAGTGATGCCATATGGCAGAACTATGTAATTCCCCTATAGTGGGACATACATGATCAGAAAATGATTGGGTCCTTCAATCTTACCATACCACCCTCAACCACCTCTGTGATGTCACAGTCCAACCCACAGTTCCCACATCATGGTACCAAAATAGTGAGACATTTGAGATGACCAGCGGATCTTTATTCATCTGCCTTTGATTATCCCCATCTGTTTCTCATGGGAATACAACCAATCATGACCATGACAAAGCCTTAAACCATTGACAAGTAACAATTTTAATGTTACATCTTTGAAACTCTTTGAACCATTTCCCAGGCTGAGATGTGCTAAGGGTTAATTTGAAACCACCATAGGACAGTTTGAAACCACCAATAGACCAGTTTCATTAACTAATATGCCAAATTATGAAATGATGGTGCATTCACTGCCTTTCCCCAGCGCCCATGAGCTTGGCTTAGTGACCTCGAAAGTATGAAAGGTTGTTAATTTCATACCATATGATCCTGGGAACGTGTACTTGGTAATGCGCTGTCAGCCTCTCGGCTACTAAGCAAGTTAATAAAATGTGAATTCATTTCTAGCATGCTCTAATGCTTGTTTACCGTGTCTTCGTCTAGTCTAATGTTAAGCCCTGGATACTTACCTGTAACTCATCTTTACCATTTAGATGTTATTTACTTTGAGACACAATTACTTAGGACACTTTGCAGCCTATTGCATGAAAGTGTTTGACTATCAACAAAGCCCCCTCCCCTTTTAGTGCTGCTAATCCCACAGCTGAAAAGTTTGCACCTATTTATCGTCCTGAACTTGCATTTTTACCACACCACCACCACTGCTCCACAGCCCATCTCCAGGACCACTTTGCCCAACCACACCTGCCTCGGGGTTGCCATGTCTGCACCATCTTCCTCTGACCAGAGCAACAACCCAACAGCAGCGAGGCACAGGGCTGCCCACTTTAGCTCCAGGGAAGTTGGCATCCTGGTGGATAAGGTCCTGGAGAACTATGATGCCCTCTTCGGCCCAGCGAAGCAACGCACCAAAGAAGGACACTAGCAGATCTGTGGGGACATAACAGCTGGGGGGGGCAGCCCAGAGCCCCACGAGCATCCATAAGCACTAGGAGGATCTCAAATCCAGGACCCACCAAGGCCTTGTGTGCCCTGAAGGCCAGTGAAACTGTGGAGGTGCACTGCGCGGGCAGGTGCAGGTTTTCATCCAAGAACATGTGGGTCCCTGGTGAGGTTCTACCAGAGCTGTATACCAATTTCTGCAATTGGAAACAGAGCCTGGAGGCTGCTGGTTAATAGTCATGCTGTGCACTGCTCTACAGTGCATGTGTTTTGTGAATGTGCCTGAATATTAGTAGTTACACCCTTTTGTATGCAGCATGTGTGTTTCAGCGATCCACAGTGACATGCAGTCTCCAGACAATGATCCCCATGTGTGAAGTGTGACATCTGTTCATTGGACATGTGCTAGCATTTGTAGTGTGTGTTGTTGTACCATTGCGCAAACTGTGCCCATGCAATGCCACTTGAAGGTTAGACATGCTTGGACGCCAAGGGTGCCAGATGAGGATGTGGTGCCCATGTGAGGTGCATGCACGATGGACAGGATGTTGTGCGGACAATTGCAATGTGTGGCTATGCACCCTCTGCATCCGGAGGAGACACGTGCATACGGAGTCCGGTTGTGGCATTGTCATTTCGGGGACTTTCATGTTATCTGTTATGGCACTTCATGTGTACTCTGAGTCGATGTGTGTCTTACCACCAATGTGCATAAAGTGGTATCCTAGCCCATCTGTGCTTCCATGCATTCTGTTTTTGGGCAACCTACCAGTTGCATCCCTGCCCACCCCTGTGCCCCTGTGGCATGTCTCCAGTGGCAAAGCTGTAGGATGCAGTTGGATCACGTTGCTTTTGACATTGTGCTATGTCATTTCTCTTGGTATGTGTCTGCGCACTGCCCTCTTTGTGCTGTGTTTACATGTGAATGTGTCATCACTGCGGTTGTCATTGAGCCTGGGTTGTTGTGTCTTTTTTAATGTGAATTGCATGTCCATGTATGTGAGTGTGGATGTTGCTGGATGTACCATGGACAATTGATGTTACTGTAAATGTTGTGTATTCCATACAGGCTTTGACAAAGTACACTGATGTCACTGTTCTGTATTGCCTTTACTGCAGTTGCTGCAGCTGGAGAAGAGGGCAGAAGCAGTGCTGTGGAGCATGGAAGTGGGGACCATTCTACCAGACCAAGGCGAAGACCCCATCCACTCCCCTGTGTCAGCTCGTCTTTGAGGAGCGATGTGGCTAAGGTAACACCAGGACCATCGGGCGTGGCTGCTGTGGGTAAGTCCCAGGAAGTGAAGGTGGTAGAGGACTCGGCAGCAGCTGTGGGACAGGGTGATGCCGCACAGGGGCCATCCATAGGGGAAGACACCCTGGAGTCATCCAGGTTGATGGAGGGGGAGAGGGAGGAGGTGGCTGTTGCAGCTCAGCCCATGGTGTCAGATGGGGTTGTCGAGGTGGGTTTCCATGCTGTAACCCTGTCCCAGGGGCATGAGGCTGCGCAGGCCCTGTGGAGGTGCTGTTCAAATTCCTGTCCCTGGGCCATTGGATGGAGCAGTGTGCACCTTCCAGGATGCCGCCACCCAGACCAGCATCCCCTTACCAGCTGATGTGTCCATCAGTGATCAGGTGCTGCACCTGTGGGCTGGCCTTGTGATGATGGACAGGCTACTTGTGGTATGCTTGCCCATCATCACAATGAGCTTTGCCACCTCATAGCCTTGCTGGCAACAAGCCTTTTCTCTGGTGGGCTCCATGGGCTGTTCACTGCCGCAACCCCCTCCTCAGCTTCCTCCTCTCTGCTCCTAGAAGTCCACCCGGATTCTTTCAGGGTCACATACCAGCATGGCCCCCTGTGCACCAGTCCAATCTACGTCAGCTGAGATGGTCACTGTGCCTACTCAGGCACCGACACAGGCACAGGAAATGGAGGATCAGCAGGGACCTCGGTGCAGTGCAGGTGCTGCAGCCCCCTGACAATTGTCATCAAATCAGAGGACGTACCAACAGAGCATGTGCTGGGTATGGCAGCAGGAGGTGGCAAATATGAGGAGGCAGACTGTCGCAGGGCAAACCACCCAGAGAAGGGAGGTGGCATCTATGAGGCAGGAGGATCATGTGGGGAGTTGAACACCATTTCCTCTGGATTCAGGCAGTAGGATGGCACCTCCTGGAAGAGAGGCAACGGGCACGGGTGGCGCAAGTGATGGTGGTCAGGACTGAGGTGGCACTGCGTCTGGCACGGAGGCTGGCTGCCATCCTTGAGGTGACTTGCAGGTCAGCACGGGACGCCGAATATCAGTTGTTGGCCACCATGCAAGCCCTTCAGGCAACAGCAGAGGCCCGTCTGAGGGAGGAAGACATGGCCTTTGAATCAGCCCTGATCAACAGGTTGTCATAAATTGGTGAAGAGGACTAGCCCGCTGCTTTTGTATATAGTTCTTTAGGTATAGGTTTCATTTATGTTTTTTTCTTTTGCCCCGGGCTTCAGTGACTTTCCTTCCCAGTTTTTCATGTATGTAATTCTTTAGTTATAGGGTCATTTCAGTTTTCTTTTTTTACCGCAGATTTCTTGAACATTCCTTCCCATGTTTTCGTGTATAAAGTTTTATTAAATACATGTTTTATCTGAGTACATTCCACACTTCATTTATTTATTTATTTATTTGTGTTGATGCTTATATAGCCTGTCAAGCCCAAAGACATCTGTGCGCTTTCTTACAGAGAAAAGTTACAATTGTTGCATAGGTTATATGTAAACAGAGGCAGAGCAGATATAGTTCCAATGAATTATAATATATACAATATTTACATGGTTACAAGTGGGAGGGGACGGGTGGCTGGTGGGAGTTTTATGCGTTGGCAGGCAAGGGTCAGGGGCACTAGTTATCCATGCCTCGTGGAAAGAGGTATGTTTTGAGTTGTCTACGGAATAGCCAAAGGAATCTTGTGCTCTTAAGTGGGCAGTCAGGGTGTTCCATTGTTTGCTGGAGATCATGGGGAAGCTATTTCCTCCCGCTTTTTGAAGCTTGAATCTAGGGGTTGTGAGCAGATGTAGGTAGGCAGTTCTAGTAGGTCTTGTGCGGTGTGGTGTTGTGATTTTGTCTGATAAGTAGGCAGGGGCCACACGATGGAGAAATTTGTGCATCAAGGTTAATGTTTTGAACGTGATTCTGTCATTTACTGGTAGCCAATGGAGTTTGTCTCATTGAGGAGATGTGCGCTGATCTGGGGATGTTGAGCGCAGCTCTGAGGGCGTTGTTTTGTGGGACCTGGAGTTTACGGATGTTATAATTCTTCATGCCAGCATAAAATGTGTTGCAGTAATCGAGGCAGGACAGGACTAAGGCTCTAGTCAGAGTGGTACAGCTGTCGGGTGAGAGGAATTGTATGAAAGCATTGATAAGCTTACAGGTGTAAGTAGTGGCTGAGGTGGTGGCATTTACTTGTTTAGTAAGGTTCAATGATGAGCCCAAGAAAAAGCCTAGTGTTTTTACTTTGCTAGAGACTTTGATAGTGTTGCCATCAATGTTAAAGGATTTGAAGTCATCATTTAGTTTGGCAAGTCTGAGTTGAGAACCTATGAGGAGCAACTCAGTCTTGTCGTCGTTCAAGCAGAGACTGTGGTGTGCCATCCACGCTTGAATGGTGAGTTAAAATTGCATTGAGAGTGGTGGTGTCTGAGTCGTGGGCCCCCATGATCGGTATGAGGATCTGGGTGTCATCTGTGTAGTTGGTGTAGGTGACACCCAGGTCATCATGTCGGTCAAAGAGTGGCTTTGTAAAGATGTTGTACAAAACTGGGGAGACACACAAGCCTTGAGGTACTCCACACGAGACAAAGGTAGGTGGTGCTTCTGCTTTAGGGGAGAAGACTTTCATTGTTCTGGCTATAAGTAATGATTTAATCCATTGGGTAGCCTTAGGGTAGAAATGGCCTGCTGAGGTCAGGTGATTGCATAGGATGTTGTGGTCCACAAGATCGAATGCAGCCAAGAGGTCCAGGAGAAGAAGAAGGGCTAATTTACCTTTATCTTTCAGGTCATCCATTTTGGATTTTTAAATTCAGGAGTGCTGTTTCCGTCCCATGTTTCATGGTGGAATCCAGACTGACGTAGCCCAAGGATGTTGTTGGTTTCAAGGTATTTCTGTATTTGGATGTATGCAACTCTGTCCAGTATTTTCAGATGGAACGGTACTGTTGTTATTGACCGGTAGTTCTATGGGAATGTTTGGGTTGAGGGAGTTTATTTTTAATAGAGGTAACACCCAAGCATTCCTGAGATCACTGGGTACACAGTTGTTTTTAAATGATGCATTGATGAGATTGGTGATGAGATTGGTGATGAAGGGCATGAGTTGGGGTGCGCAGTCTTTAATGACTGTCGGCGGACATGATTCACCTTGGCAACTTGATGGTTTTAGACTAGAGATGATTTTAAGGACTCCAGAGTTATTGATCTCTGTGAACTCAAATTGGGGCACTTCCTGGTTGTTAGGGTTATTCTTGCGGGGGATTAGGAAGTTTAGCTAGACTTTTCTTTTTTCTTCAATTCTTGACTGGAGTTGCGAGATTTTATCTTGGGGAGCGTTCTGGATGTTTAGGCACCAGTGTGCATCCTTGTTGCAGTTTTCCACAGGGGGAATCAGGGTTTCTAGCTCCCTAAGTATTGAAAACAGTACTTTTGTTTTTGAATTAGCCTTGGTGATTCTGTCATTATATAGCTTACTTTTGGTGAGGATCCCTTGTTGTTTGTAATCTTTGGCGGCATTGCCAAAAGTATTTTTGTTTAGTGCGTTTGGTAATCTCTTCCAGTGAGATTCAGCTTTCTTTTTAGCCTGTCTTAAAGCTTTTAATGGGGGGGTGACCCATCTATTTAAGTCGGGTTGTTTCGCTTTGCGTAAGGCAAGTGGAGCTATTTATTTATGGCTGCAAGTAAGGTGTTGTTATATTGTGTAGTCATTGCAGTTAGTGCTAAGTTCTCTGTGACTTGTGATTCCAGGATGGCTTGAAATAATGGTAGTAAGTTATTGCCCGTGATATTCCGTTTGTTTCTGGATGGAGCAACTGGGGCCAGTTTTGGGAGATTAGTTAGATTGACCTTAGTATCGATGTTGAAATGTTATAAGTTTGTGATCTGACCATGGACAATGATCGTTTGAAAGGGTGGTCGAGTTACAGTTAATATCTGCAAGCTAGTCAAGTATTCAACCTTGAGCATGGGTGGGGTTTTGGATCCTATGCGAAAAGCCGAGTGCTGACATAGTGCTGGCCATGGATACAGTGCTTTTTTCCAGTGGGTCATTGAGGCCCAGGTTAAAATCACCCAATATGATAGATTGTGATTTTGGTTTGACATTGGTGGATAGGATTCGGGTTACTTTGTTCTTGAAGGAGGCCCTGGCGATCTGTAGATAAGGTGGATATTTAATGTGGCCGTTGCAGACAGACATTTTTACTAATAGTTGCTCACCTGAAGTGAATGGAGTGAGGGGTGACTCTCTCATATTCAGGGATGTTTGGACAATGATAGCTACACCTCCCTCCACCTTTGGCGGTGGGTCTGTCCATTCTGCAGATAGAATAGCTGTCTGGGACGGCAAGTGAGAGGGCTGGGCCAGCTGCAACGTAGAGCCAGGATTCTGTTATGGCTAGGAAGTCAAACTTATGTGAGGTGATGATGTCTGTATTTTCTAGTGCATGGGCTGGTAAGGATCTGGCATTCATGAGGGCTCCTAGGATGTTGTTGTCAGGGGTGTTAAGGTAGGTTTGGTGGAGGTGGGGTGGGTGTGTTTTGGGCCGGGCTGTTGTGAGTGTGAGTAGTGAGATCCTTCTGCTGATGGTGGGGGCATTGGAGTGGGTAGTGTGTGTGGTGGTCTTTTTTTCACGCAGTTCTTTTGTCTGTCTGCACATTTGATTATTTAATTTTCATCCAGTGCATCTCTTTATTCGAGGTCATGTGTATTGTGGCGTGCCTGTGTGTGTTATGTTGTTGCTCTGATGTTTGTGGGTGAAGCGATGCACATGTGCCTGACATGTGGGGTTGAGGCCATCAGATGACTGGAGGCTGCACTGGATGTTTTTAATTTTCCATTCCATGTGCAGTATCACTGCGTGTTTTGCGTCAGTGTGTCAATGTGGTTGGGGTGGAGGCTTCTGTTGTGTATTTGATGATGTGCATACAGGTATGGTAGCAGTGATGTGTGGATGTGTTATGTATTTTTTGGTTGACTCTTATTGTGGATGGAATGCCACTTGTTCATGTGCATTTGAACGCTTTCACATTCTTTTTATTTTGGTGACCACTGTTGTTCATGTGTCCCCTTTACGCATGCTTGGGATTGCTATGTGCCCACTCTATATTCACTGTAGTGTGTATTTAGCATTGTGGCTGCTGCGGTGGGAGGTGGGCTCACTGTGGATGGATGGCCTGGACACATCACTTGCCATTTGTTATTTCATTGCTGTGTCACTCCCATGTCATGCTCACACGCCCACCAGCATGTGCAGTAACACACTGCCTGCTTGCATCTCTTGCTCTACCTCTGCTACTGTAATCCAGTTGTGTCCCATGTTTGCTATTTCTGTGTGGCATCACACATTTCCTGTTTCACTGAGTTTTTCAATCTCTGACCTCCCATCACCCATGCATAGGCATGTCATGTTGTTGCCCGTCACAGGGACTTTGCCACCCCTACCTCCCGGGTTAGTTATGCTCAGGCTGTAATGTGCCAAGTGAATATTTGTGGATCAGCCCATTGTTTGATTCTGTTTGCTTCTGACCTCAACACACTTTCAGTTGGTGTGCTTTGATGCCTTTGTAATGACCCATGGCCAATATGCACATGCCACTTTGCATTGAATTCATATGTCACATGTGGATGGGGTGGCCACAGTGTTGTTGGTGCAATATTGTGCTGTCCAGTTGAGGTGCTGCAGATTCAGGTCTGCCAGGGAGTGACAGGAGATGCTCGGATCCTGGATTGATCTTCAGTGCTTCCAGTTGATTGTGTTAGTGGGGACATGAAATGATATGATATGCTATTTATATTGAGCATGTACCCAAGTGTTTCTAGGCGCGACAAGACAAAGGAGGGAGGACAGAAGGAGGACGAAACAGATGATCTTACTAGGCCTTGGGTCATTCAGATCATGCAAGTGCGGGGGTAGGGGGAGAAGTGCAAGGAGAGAGGGGGAAGGGGAGAGTGCAAGAGCTCATAAGTGCTGATGGGAAGGGGTGTGGGGGACAGTGCAAGAACTCGTAGGTGAAGCCGGGAGATGGCTCATAAGTGCAGAGAGTCATGGGACTGTAGGATTACAGATACAGTCCCTTAAGTGGTTGGGCCTGGAGGCAGTGCAGGGGCTACTGGTCATGCAGGAGCCTGGTTCCCAAGTTTAGTGGGAGCCCAGGTAACCAGTTTGTGCAGGATACAGGGAGAGGGATTGAGAAAGAAACAAAAATGAAAGTCTTGAGCTGCTTCAGGAACCTGAGATGGTCCTGCTCAAGTTTGGGAATTCCAGGGGGAGGCCCCAGCTGAGGACAGAGACCTACATCCCACTCTCTGCCTGGAGAAGCGTCTGACCCTCAGAGAGTTGGAGGTGGATGAGCTAAGGGCTCGAGAAGGAAGATGCTTAGGAAGAGAGAGTTGGATGCATTATGCTCCCCGGCCCCAAAAACCCCAGTGGACAATGCAGAGGGTCTTGAAATTGATCCTCGCAGCCAGTGGAGAGATTTCAGGGCTGGAGAGATGCGATCCCTGGGAATGAGGCCGAGGACAATTCTTGCAGTCCTGTTCTGGATTAGTTGAAGAGGGTGCAAAGTAGAGGCAGGAAGATTTAGAAAGAGGCTGTTGCAGTAGTCCAGCCTAGACCGGACCAGGGTTCTGGAGACAGTGAGCTTCTGGGGGAAAGTGAGAAAGGAGGAGGTGGAGCTGCTAGTGTGACTTCTTGGAGATATCAGAGAGGATCTCTGTCTTACTGGCAATAAATTATATATAAAGGGGTTTACATGTAATCACATCCCTGGTCCTTCAGGTAGGATATATGCTACATAAACTAAGGGTGGCCCAGTGGATTAGGATGACACAATTAATTCAAAACAATATACAATTGTATTCAATAATTAATTATATTGACATATAACTGTATGTACTCATTAAAATTATTCTGTTATGAGGAAACATGTTAGATGGTCACTGTGGCATAGATAACGACAGATTGCATCTTTATCCCTTTCCACTCCCAAGATGGCGGCTATTGTTCCACGTGCAGTTCTAGTCTCCCAGTTACTTCCTGATGTCTGGGCTCCACCCCAAAATCTTCACTCGCTTCTTCTACCGGCTTCCCGAGACTGTCTCCGCGTTGCTACTGCTGTAAACCAATGCTCATAAGTTTGCTACCCTTTTTCTCCTCTAGCATTTCTCCTCTTTTGATCTCTCAGTTGGTGTCCGCTAATACGCTGTCATTACAATTTAGAAGGTGATATCTACTCCGTCCCGAATTACCATCCCTCACATCGGTTCTTACATCCAGAATCCTCCCCGCCTTGAACTTTCCTCGTATCCGCTGGCGCTCACCCGCTCCGTGCCTTCGCAGGGTAGGTCTAACACAGACACACATCCATCAACACACAATACTTACCAATTCTGTGACTTATAGGCTTCTGCTTTATTTTCATGCTCAGCACTCCCTCGCTGCTTACCTCCAGCTTTATCGTCTGGTCTCTGATTAATTGCACACTGAACCCCCGTAGATCAAGTAACATTAGAGACCTATAAAATCATAGTGGTAGCTAATGTGGGATATAAGACTTATCACCGTCCTCTTTTCCTTTCGTGCCAGAGACAGAGCCACCTAGACCAGCAGAAAATCGCGAGGATCTACGCATCTGGAACATCCTGTTTTTTTCTCCCCAGAGGGTTTTCCAGGGCTCTCTGCCTCTGCCAGCTTGTTATCAGGGTAGGAAAAGGTAGAGATACTCGGCAGATCTTCTCATTCTCCTAAACGTTCCGTCAGGATACAGGTTAGTGAAGGATCATTGTTTACTGTACAGGTCTGACTTTATGATTGCAAATCAACATTCTATCAGTGATAATAACATATTCTTCCATTTGCAGACACAATCGCATTTCTTTCATATCTCAAGTATCAATTCTCAATCCCACATTCTTTCATTCATATCTTCATACATAAAACCATTATGGCCTATTGTGCATTGTGTGGTCATGTTATGATTCCACACCAATGTTTACAAACAATTATTCACAATTACATATGACCCAGTCCTTAATGTCAGGTGTCATATAACATCCAGTTATGGTTCCCAGACTGATCGTGTGGTCGTTGAAATGTGTTTCGGTCAAAAATATAACAGACATTACTGTGCCTATTGTTCAAGACCTTCTTCAGGACGTAGGGCCAAGTTTGGCTGTCAGCCCTTCATAAAATGGAATAAGCCATTTTCAAATCTAAAAAAAATACAGAAAAACCTGTCAAAATCCTGTGTCATCCTATTTACTTCCTAAAAGTTACTAATATTGTCACATGTGTAGTTCTAACAAGTAAACACATGATATCCTACTCACCCCCATGTCACCAATCTAGGGATGCAGATGGATCTGTTGGATTAGATCCTTCACTGGCATCTATAAGCCTTTTGCAGACCATGTGAATGAACAGAGAGCATAATTTGACTCATCTGCTCTTACTTTATATAATACATTCACAAATGAACTATTATTTTGAACTGTTAAAAATATATATTTTGTAAACTTACAATATCCAATCATTACTGGGTAAATGTTCTTCTATTTACAGGTAACAGACATGCACCTTTGAACTCTGGACCCTGTGGGAACAGAACAATACTCATGTGTCTATTCCATTCACTCTTTTTTGTCCCATATCCGGTCAAACTCGGTGGAAAACACAAACTCACCCAAAGTATAATGTAACTCTATGAATCACCAGTTTGACAGAGAATCTTCCCTCCGACTCCACAATATGGACAACAGATGGTTCTTGCTAAGTGTATATGTTATTTCTACTTCCTGTCGAAAAGCAGGAGAAATCATATAGTTATGCCCCCCCCATTCTCGACATTTGAAATCTTGCACACCGTTCCCGGTGTGTTGCTCTTATCTGGTGGCTACTCATCACGAGAACATGGCTGCATACAAGCTTACTCCATGTCCATTTTTAACAGATTTTCAAAATATATGTGTATATATACCCATGCCTCATGGTGCATACTGGGTCAGGTTGACCACCATTATTTTACATACTGATATACTCCCAGACAATAGACCCGCTATATTAATGTAAGCTGGAGGAACATTATGAATTTCATAATCCGCTTTTCATTCTGGCGCCATCTAATCATACAGTTCTATATTCCCCATTGACTAGTAAACACATTACAGCGTCTCTTTTTCGGATTATCCACACCACATGGTCTATCAGTAAACTCAACATTACCCACGCCGCTATGACATAACGCTTACCTGTATTAACAAATACTCTCCATCCAGTTTAAGGAGTAGCAACGCGTAGCTCAATACATTAATAGCCCTCCATTAGCCACGTAGGAGCGACACAAACAAGGGACTTGCTTTTCTACTTTCTGGGTCCTCACTAGACATAGAAAATAGACTATATTCTTTCTCAGAAAGTACCGCATGAAACGGTACACACAACTCTCATCGTCCTCAGTGACCATAGACATAGGACTATGCCAATTCTCAAAAAGTCCACTCACACCAAATGGGGGACTTCCCACAACATTTCCCTGTCATATTCTCAAGCAATAATCAGGCTATGTATACTTAAATACATAAAACTCTCCATATGTACACCCAAAAAAAAAGGTGAGAAGAGTGTATGTGCTGATACTATAACCAATGTGAGTGGTTTAAAGGTGAAATCTACTTTTGTGCCTCCACCACATACTTGTTCACCTGAAATCATGGCCTTCGAAAATATTGTTACTAAAGAAGTACTGAATGTCAGGGGTGAGAGAAAAAGTTTGCCTAAATTGTGCAGGGTTGAGTCTATTACTAGAAAACCAGCAGACAAGGTGGTGGGATTGTTATTTTGGAAACCACAGCATATGAAAAAGAATGTATGCATCTTTTGAATGACACACATTCATATAATAAACTTGACAGGGATCCGACTATGAGACTCCAAGAAGAGATTAAACGTCTCACCAATCATGCAATACAAGAAAAGTAGATTAGCCAAGATGAAGGCCGCTTTCTCAACAAGATTAGACCTAAAAAGGCAGCATTTTATATACTGCCAAAAAACCACAAAGACCAAAGAAATCCCCCGGGCATACCTATCGTGTCTGCAATAGACTCCCTCCTGGAACCCCTATCTGTATATTCCAAAGTCTTTTTTAAAACCTTTTGTACTTGAGATGCCATCTTACGTAAGGGATTCCACCGATATGATCAAGATTATTCATAACATCCAGATTAATGAGGAAGACATTCTTTTAACTATGGATGTGGAATCATTGTATACAGCGATTCCCCAAATGAAGTGTCTCCCAGTCCTGGGAAAGTATCTAAATACAAGAGCTAGACCTTGCCAGCCACCAACAGAATTTATTCAAGAATGTATTCAGTTAGCCATGACTGAAAAGGTCTTCCTCTTCAAGAGACAGTTATACAAACAGGAGAAAGGGGTCAGTATGGGGGCTACTTTTGCCCCGGATGTGGCCAACTTGTACATGGCTGACTACGAGGATAAATTCATTTTAGGGACTAATAATCCCCTGCAGTGCCACTGACGCTTCGTTCCCATCTACAAGTATGGCGTTGTTACATTGACAATGTTTTCCTCATATGGAGAGGTTCTATCACCACTCTGATAGAATTTCATGGGTAGTTGAACAAGTGTGATACTAATATAAAATTCACCATAGAATATAGTCATCAACAGGTGAGCTTTCTCGATCTCCTGATAAGAAAATCGGAGGATCGGCTCAGCACTACTTTGTTCAAGAAACCCACTGACAAAAATTCTCTCCTTCATTTTAACAGCTTTCACCCTTCCAGCCTATGTCATAATTGACTGTATGGGCAATTCTTACGTATTCGCTGGAATTGTACAGAAAATGAAGAGTTTAAAATTCATGCAGATCAACTTAAAGGGAGGCTTGCAGAAAGAGGATATCCGAAGAAATTAATTAAAGAGCATTTGAAGAGAGCAGAAAATACCCCTAGGGACACGTGCCTGACCATTCGAGAAAAACGCGAGAATGAGCATCCAGTATGTGTAACTAGATTTAATCTGGTGAGCGGAGATCTGAAAAGAATTATTAACAAACACTGGGATCTGATGAAGCAACCGGGTTCCCTAGCACAGAAACCCATGTTTGCCTTTAAAAGAAACCAGAATCTGGGGCAGAGATAGGTCCACACTTATAGAGAACCGAATAAGGAACAATCTATTACCAACCAGTGGGGCTTGCCCCGCATTATCTGGCATTTTAAGTGTGGAAAGTGTGTGGCGTGTCCACTCACCGAGTAAAAACGGGAATTCCATTATGGAAGTAAAATTTGGAAAATGAGTCATCACACAAACTGCCTCACTAAGAATGTGATTTATGTTATTAGCTGTCCTTGCCAACTTCTGTATATTGGTAAACCCACTAGAGAAGTAAGGCAGCGCATATCGGAACATAGAAGCTGCATAAGAAATCAAGTGGCAGATAAGACTCTGGTGGAACATTTCACTAAGCTAAAACATAAGGACACTGATTTGAGGTGGTTTTTCCTCCAACATAAAAAAAGCAATATGCAAGGGTGTGTCCTAGGAATGTTACTGCACCGCATTGAACAATGTTGGATCCCTACGTTGCACACAGTCCGGAATGGGCTTAACGTGTCAATAGAATGGAATGCTCTCATAACAAAGAAATGAGCACCCACTACATGGGCATAATTTCTGTATGAAAGGAATATGCTCACTTGTGATCTGGAGTGGTGCCAGACATTTGAGGATTGGAAGGACCCCTGACGGTATATTGTCAGTCAGTGGTGTTGGGGTTACAACATAGACAGCATTTTCCTTGCCCCATAGGCAGTCCATATCAAACTTACGAAAATTAGGAGTCAATAGGGGTATATAGAGATAGTATTCTATTACTATACCCCTGGATATATACAGGTTTTATAACATATAATACTTTTTATGTTTTAAATTCTAGCCAATTATTTTTTGGGAGTTTGCGGGGGTTTGACATATCCTACCCTTTTGGGTGTACATATGGAGAGTCTTACACATTTAAGTATACATAGCCTGTTTATTGTGTGAGAATATGACAGGGAAACTTTGTGGGAATTCCTCCATTTGGTGTGTGGACTTTTTGAGACTTGGCATAGTCTTGTGTCCATGGTCACTGAGGACGATGAGAGTTGTGTGTACCGTTTCCATGCGGTTTTCCCTGAGAAAGAATATAGTCCATTTTCCATGTCTAGTTAGGATCGGAAAGTAGAAAAGCAAGTCCCTTGCTTGTGTCGCTCCTGGTGATTATACTTTGGGTGAGTTTGTGTTTTCCACCGAGTCTGACCAGAAATGGGACAAGAAAAGAATGAATGGAATAGACACATGAGTATTGTTCTGTTCCCACAGGGTCCAGAGTTCGAAGGTGCATGTCTGTTACCTGTAAATCGAAGAACATTTACCCAGTAATGATTGGACATTGTAAGTTTGCAAAATATATACTTTTAACGGTTTAAAATAATAGTTCATTTGTGAATGTATTATATAAAGTAAGAGCAAATGAGTCAAATTATACTCTCTGTTCATTCACATGGTCTGCAAAAGGCTTATAGATGCTATTGAAGGATCTAATCCAACAGATCCATCTGCATCCCTAGATTGGTGACATGGGGGTGAGTAGGATGTCATGTGTTTACTTGTACTTGTTAGAACTACACATGTGACAATATTAGTCACTTTTAGGAACTAAATAGGATGACACAGGATTTTGACAGGTTTTTCTGTATTTTGTTTAGAATTGAAATGGCTTATTCCATTTCATGATGGGCTGACAGCCAAACTTGGTCCTACGTCCTGAAGAAGGTCTTGAACTATAGGGACAATAATTTATGTTATATTTTTTACCGAAACACGTGTCGACGACCACACGATCAGTCTGGGAACCATAACCGAAAGTTATACGACACCTGAGATTAAGGACTGGGTCATATGTAATTGTGAATAATGGTTTGTAAACATTACTTGCAATAAGGCAGAGATTATTGGAGGCACACCATTCCTGAATTGCGGACAGACAATCAGGTATGAGAGAAGGAGCAGAAGAGGCTGAGGGGAGCCTGAAGGAGAGCTGGGTATCATCCACATAACACTGAAAGTTGGAGCAGGAGGTAGAGATACGGTGGGCCAGAGGTGCCAGGTATTGATTAAACAGCCAGGGAGAGAGGCAAGTCCCCTGGGGAACACCACAAGTAGAGAGAGAGATAGATGAGAGGAAAGACCCAGGTTGGAATTGGGAGTGTCGATCGGTGAGAAAGGAGGTCAACCAGGTCAGGGCCTGTCCAGACATACACAGGTTGTCACAGAGACGGTTGAGCAGGATGGCGTGGTTGACTTTGTCGAAGGCAGAGGATAGATCAAGAAGGATGAGTACCGAAGGAAGGTTTGAGTCATTTAAGAGCACGTCTTCACGGGTGTTCAGGAGAACATTATCCATGTTTCTGGCTGCTCTGAAGCCAGACTGGTGATCACAGAGACAACCAACACATTTAGTATGTAGATTAAGTTGGGAAATGGCCAGCTTTTCCAGTGGTTTGCCCAGGAAAGGAGTAATAGAGATCGGGCAATAGTTTGCTGGGGAGGAAGGATCGGCAGAGGGCTTCTTAAGGGAGAGGGTGTACAAGGGAGTGCTTGAGGGGAGAGAGGAAGGTTCCAGTGTCAGAAGAGTGATTGCAGAAATCGGGCAAGGCTGGAGCAAGGGTGTCAATGTGGTCCTTAATGGTTGTGGAGGAGCAGGGTTGACAAGACTTTCATAGATCAGACTTGTCTAGAAACCTTGTCGGGGGTGAACATGGGGAAGGAAGAGAAAGGCAGAGGAGTAATGGCCGGAGAAGGGCCAGGGATGGTAGCAGGCGAGGAACAGGAGGTAGAGGAGGAAAGAGTTGACAGATGTCCTGATTGTTAGTGGTGAAATGAGATGCCAAAGATGTGCAGATGACCTGGGACCGAAGAGGGGAGGTAGAGACTGCAGCAGGATTGGCCAGCTCCTTGAAGATTTTGAAAAGTTTGGTTGAGTTGTTAGAGGCCACAGAGATGCTGGCTTGGATGTAAGCTCTTTTCTTAGAAAGGACAGAGAGTCTGTATTGCCTTTGCAGCAGGCGCCAGGACAGTTTGTCAGAGTATTTACCTTATGCCCTCCACTTCCTCTCAGCCACCCTACACTTACGCTTAAGAGTGGCGAGGTCAGAATCTTACCAAGTGTTGCACTTGGATGCTGGCTTCAAATGGATCGTCACAAGAGGGGCAAAGACATCAAGAGTGTTAGAGATAGAGAGATGAAGGTTAGAGAGGGCTGTGTAAGAATGTGAGTCAGCCAAAGGTGTAGGAGGAGGAGAGAAAGTAGCAGCAAAAGCCTCCACTGACACGCGCTTCATGGGCTGGATGACCGAGAAGGGGGTCAGCTTCACCTGTGGGGCAGAGAGTGACAGGTGAGAAGGAAGTGGTCAGTCCGAGAGAGAGGAGTAGTGAGAGAGCTGACGAGGGGGAGGTCTGAAGAGATCATAATATCCAGAGGGTGCTCTGCAGAGTGAGTCGAGCCAGCGGGTAAACTGGAGAAGAAGAGAGAGTCGCAGAGGATGCAAAAGAGCCCCAAAGAGGGGTTAGCAGCATCCATATGGATGTTGATGTCTCCAAGGAGGAGAAGTTGAAAGGTAGAGGCAAGGAGGGAGGAGGCAAATTCATCAATCTCTGAGAGGAAGAATGCGACCTGGCCAGGTGGCCTCTATATGGTGGCCACAGTGAGTGGACAGGAGAAATAGAGAGCCTGCAGACCAGGCATTCAAGGGAGGAGTACGCCTGCGTAGGAATGACAGAAGCAGGGATTTACTCCGGTAAAAAGATCAGGGCTACCCCTCAACCAGGCCGGTTGGTTCTGTGTTCAGAGAGGATCTTGTTACCGTCAGGGAGGAGAGTGTCAAAACAAGTGACAGAGCAAGCAGTGAACAGAGTCTTGGGAAGACCAAGTACATCCAAATCATGCTCTTCTAGGAGACGGCAGATGCCTGAGGAGTGTTTGACAGCAGAGCAAGAGTTGAGAGTAGCGGTGTGAAACAGAGTACTGAACTTGTGTGCCTATTCAAGCATTTTCAGACGAGGTAATAATACTTTGAGATAGATGGGGATGCAGAATATACTCGAACATCAATAATCAAACTGACTCAGGAAGTTGGCAAAATGAGTCAACCAACTTGTTCGATCTTCTCACTCAATGCATTTAATAAAAAACATAGCTTATATACTAAAAACTTGTCATCAATGACATCAATCTACGTTGCAAACTACAAAAACCTACTTGGGGATGTGATAGGATTACAGGGAGCCTCTAGGTATATGTTCCATACTTGTTGGGAAGGTGATTGGGTCTCTATCATCAGGTGGGGCAACTAAGCCCTCCTCTAGTGCAGGTCACTACAAACTTCATCAAATACACAACGTCCCATTGGTTATACAAACTATAGAGCTCTCTACTACATGTCCCTCTATTATTGGTTGGCACCCTTGTACCCCTCTGTAATATTCCACCTACGCAAGTAGCACGCAGGCTAACATCCAGGTGCTGGTGGGCTGGTCATAACCATAGCTTCCCACCAATTAGCCTGTCATCAATCATCACTCTTGCCGTTTTCCAGTCAATTAAGGCTTTGACTTTGCCTTGGAAATGTTCTCTGTGCCTGTGAATAAGAGGGAGTGTAGGCATACTCTGTCTCTTGGTTTCGATACAGCTCAACTCAGTATCTATTTTCATCCATCCACGTGACTGCAAACCATGTTTCAGAGTCTTTTCTGTATTTAAAATACTATTAAATTTTGAATCTCTGACATCTTCAATGTTCTCACTCCTCATCCAAGACAGGAGTTTGTTCTTTTCACACATTCTGTAACTACTGCATGAACATTCAGGTACACAGTGGCCTTGACTTTCTGGTGCTGGGCCAGCCAAGCCTCTCTTTAATTCACTCCTGAATGTAGATTGCTTTTCCAAATCCTAAACACTGAAAACATAGAATGTCTATGTTCTTCAGCCTCTTCTTCTGAGTGCGTCAGCTCTGCTCTGTATGATGTAACTTTTTCTCTTTTGCTCAGTGTTCACATTTCTTCTGGGATTTCGTTCAAATGGCCATCATATTGTCGTGAATGCTTGTATGCCTTCCTCAATGGGAATCTTACTTCGAAGATACTTTTCGATATCAGTATTTTCACCAGTACTACACGTATCTCACACTCTGGCTCCCAACATATAGGCAGCATGGGGGTGGAGCTTTGGGTAGGGGTACTTGGCTCCACCTCTACAGTGCCACCTTTGCAAGACTTCCGTGGAGGGGTACAGACATGATGTACGTCCTACGGAAGTGTAAGGGGTGCCTGAGAATGGGCAGAGGAGGAGCTGGTAGGGTAGTCAGAGTGGAAGAAGAGAGTGCTGGAGAGATGGCAGAGGGAGGAGAAGGCCGGGAAACCAGAGAAGCAGCAGGAGTGCCAGAGAGGAGGCAGAGGAGGAAGACGTCTGAGGAGCCAGAGGAGGGTAGATAGGAATAGCAGGGGAAGAAAGGAAGTTGATAAAATGCGGGAAGCATCTATCAAAAAGGAGAAGATTGAGGGGGCTGACTGAGGTAGTGGTGAGGTGAGGGGAGCTGGTGGGTGGTATCAGGACTGTTAGGCAGAAACCTGTGCAGTTCCCTTAGGGACCACTGCAAAAGATTTAAGACTACAGGTGTTTGGCAGTAAACCCACTTGGTAGCAGTCTGTACCATACAGATTCACTGGTATCTGTGGCTGAGCAGTCAGACTTCCCTCAAGAAGAGTCAGACAGTATACAGATCATACAAAATAGGTACAGAAATACAGTAGCACAAGCAAACACTGACCAGAGCTTGGGTATAAAAGTATATCATTATTTATTTAACACATACTTACAAAACACACTAGCACTACATTGGTAAGATAAGTTCAAAACACAATGGGCCTCATTACGACCCTGGCGGAGTGGGTTTACGCCAGCGGTATTCGCGGCGGACCCGTCCGCCTTACTACGAGTTCCCGTAGCGCCATGGAGCCGTTTTCCGCCTGGTTTTTCCGGGCGGAGAAATCCATGGCGCTACGGGACCTTGATGTTAATTACGCCACCGTATTTTACGGTGGCGTAATTAACGCCTTCCCCACTCCCATTATACCCTATGGGGCAAAAATGGGAATGGGGAAGGGTAAAATGGGGAATGGGGATTTACCCCCCCGCCAAGGTCGGAATGGGGCGGTAAATCCGCCAACCCCCATGGCGGTATCGGCAGCTTTCCGCCGTGCTCCATGGTGCATTTTGCACCGCGATCTCCGCCAGGGTGGTAATGAGGGCCAATCACTATTATCATATGTACATCCCTGATTACTTGTTGGACAAGTCTTAGTTAACACCACTTATTTCCAGACAGAGGTGAGCGCTTAACGTTCGATGGCACTCTAACAAGTTAAATAAAAAGGGAGGGAAAAGCAGAATTATGGAAGCATACACACTAACCACTTTTTAAAGAACCACATCAAGTTAGGAAGGCACAGTCTACTGTTGAGCAAGGAAGTTTTAGGTGCCAGGCCCACTTTCAAGGGAGCCAGGCGGAAGATGCCCAAGATCAGACAGTTACACAGAGTCTTCAAAGTTTGTGGAGGTAGTTCGAAAAAAAGGTTTAGTTCAGTGCAGGAAAGTTAGCTAAGGTGTCCCAGGCTAACACAGGTTCGAGAGACGAGGATTTAATACACCCCGTTCAAACGGTCGCAAGGGAAGCCAGGCGGAACACGGTACCTTAAATGGAGAGGATCCTCCAGCGGGGGCAGTTGTTCCTGGCAGCGGATGCAAGTCACAGCGTCGTCCAGAGGAGGAGAAGATCTCATCGTGGAGGAAAGATAAAGGTTGTTGCACTGCCAGGGAAGAAACCAGCCGCGGAGTTCTCCGGTACAAAGGTACTACCCTTTCGGTTTGCGGTAGTGGTGAAAACGTGGTATCCCGGTTGCCGGGGTGCTTGGCACAGGCAAGGCGGCCACGAGATGCTCCAGGAAGGCGAAAAGAAGGTAGACTGGTTATCCCCACCAGTCGAAGGAAGAAGACTCTCCGGGCTGGAGATCTCCTCTGTCATTGGGAAAAGTGGTGAGACGGTTCAGCAGGGCTCCACCGGTGGTGTCGTCGTTGCAGGCTGGCTCAGCTTCTCCCTCTTCAGATTCTTAGGACCTGTGGCGACTTCTGAAGTTCCAATCCCCAAAGGCCTGCTTTTATGTAGCATACCCCCATTCACTCAGCCTAGCTGTCAATCAAACATGCTAAGTGGTGAGCCGGCCGGCTCACCACTTGGGCCAATCACACAAGAGTGCGACTTGAGTTACCAAGGTAACTCAGTCCAGGGTGCCTAAACCCCCTCCCACACCCACTGTGGTACCCAGACAGAGTCGCACCACTTTTGGAGGCTTCTGTGGAGAAGCCCGCCAAAAAGTGGAACAAAGATCTCGACTTGGGTTGGAGTCACAGAAGAGAACACAAACGGCATTTTAGAATAGAGTTCTGGCAAAAAATACCAACCGGCGAATTAATATTAAATAAATAAACCGGCGGTATGTTGGAGGCTATAAGAATTAAATAATTAAAGTTGGTAGCCTCGAACAATGGGAAAATCCCATAGAGATATATTTGCGGTCGAATATAAAAAGTAGTATCCACTGCCACCAGCCAAAACTCGATCAGGGGGGACGTAGACGCGCCCCCTCGAACAACAGACCCCGGGGCTATCGAATTGCCCCGACCAGTACGTCCACAATATGATGGTTTGTACTGGTTTCTGTTCATAATTTGGGACTAGCAAAGCCAATGGTGACTTTACATGCCCTGGGAGACAGTAGTCAGTCCCAGGGTATGGAGTCTATGTTGGGGGGTCGCCACGACACCCCTGGGTTACGGCACGGAGGGTGCTGTGTAACCCACATCAAAAAAACACATGAGACCCTATGGAGTAAAAGACCCCATAGCCCATAAAACACCTCAAATCATGTCTAAGACTGGGAGCAAAAGAATCTCACTCTTAGCAGGAGAGAAAAAAATAAACCCCAAAAAACCCAGCAAAGCTGCTGGGGGACTCACTATGTTTGGGAAATTAGCCTTACAGAGAATTCTCCCTAACAAGGACTTGAGGGGACTGAATGGGGTAGTGTCAGAGGTGAGGGGGGCTGGTGGGTGGTGTCAGGGCTTGCAGAGGCCACCTGGGGTAGTGACCAAGGTGAGGGGGGCTGGTGGGTGTTGTCAGGACTGAAGGGGCTTCCTGGGGTATTGGCAGAGGTGAGGGGGCTGGTAGGTGGTGTTAAGACTTGAGGGGGCTGACTGGGGTAGTGGCGAGTTGAAGGGAGCTGGTGGGTGGTGTCAGGACTTGAGGGGACTGAATGGGGTAGTGGCGGAGGTGAGGAGGGCTTGTAGGTGGTGTCAGGCTTTGAGGGGGCTGCCTAGGGTAGTGGCAGGGATGGGGGTGGCTGGTGGGTGGTGTCAGGCCTTGCAGGGGCCACCTGGGATAGTGACCAAGGTGAGGGGGGCTGGTGGGTGGTGTCAGGACTGAAGAGGCTTCCTGGGGTATTGGCAGAGGTGAGGGGGGCTGGTGGGTGGTTTCAGGATTTGAGGGGGCTGCATGGGGGTAGTGGTGGTGGTCCAGGGGGCCGGTGGGTGGTGTTAGGACTTGATGGGAGTGAATCGGGTAATGGTGGAGGTGAGGGGGGCTTGTGGGTGGTGGCGAAGATGAGAAGGGGGTGGGTGGTGTCAGGACTTGAGGGGACTGCCTGGGGTAGTGGTGGAGGTCAGGGGTGTGGGTAGGGGGTGTACTGTCAGGGGGCTGACTGGGGTGATGGAGGAGCTGAGGGAGACTGGTGAGTGGTGTTGGGACTTGATGGGGTGACTGGGGTAGTGGCAGAGGTGAGGGGGCTGGTGGGTGGTGTCTGGGCTTGAGGGGGCTCACGTGCAATAATGGTAAATGGCAGCAGTTTGGTTGCCTTGGAAGTAGTTGGTAGGGTTCACTGTTTCACAGGGGTGCAGCCGTTATTTACATGGGTGCTTGCACAGTTTCACAGGGGTGAAGTCTTTACTTACGACGGAGCTCACATGTTTTCACTGGGCTTTATCTTTGACTTACGAGGAACTTGCGCGTTTTCACAGGTCTGCAGCCTTGACATACGAGGGAGTGCGCACGTTTTCACAGGGGTGCAGTCTTGATTTAAGAGGGAGCTCTCGCATTTTCACAGGCATGCAGCCTTGACTTATGAGGCAGCTTGTGCATTTTTTCACGGGGCTGCAGCCTCGACTTAAGTTAGGGGTTTGCATGTTTTCACAGGGCTGTAGCCTTGACTAACAAGGGAGAATGTGCATTTTCGCAAGGGTGCAGCCTTGATTTACGAGGGAGCTCTCACGTTTTCACAGGGTTGTAGCCTTGACTTACAACGGAGCTCGCGTGGTTTTGCAGGGGTGCTGGATAGTGGGTCAGGTGTGGACGCGGAGGTTTGAGCAAAGCATTGTCTATTGCTATGTTTTTGGTTTGCATGGAGGCATGCTTGGGCGTTCTTCGCGCAGCTCGGTTTTCTTTGTGGGTCGTGTTGAAATGCGCTTTGGAATCCATGAATACGCAGAACGCACAGAGGAAAGTTTGCACGTAGGTCTGCACAGAGTCGTTTTCGTTTTTGCTGGTATTTGCGAGAAGTATGTGCAGATTCCATGAATCAGGGTATATATCCAACGCTACATGTCCTAAAATACAAGCAGAAGGCAGTAATACCTCACAATCGCCCATAACATTGCTGTTCCCATATGTGCCCTGTGGCATAGCACCCAGAAGCACAAAGACAGTAGAACCACCTCACACTCATCTCAAACTGTGCAGCTGCTGTGTGTGTCCACTCTGACCACTTAGCAATGAAACATTGGCCTTTCTCGGTCCCATTCTGGTTTGCTGTCTATTATACAAGCACTATACTCCAACAATAGGGCCTCAATGCGATGGGGGTTGAGTGGGGAAAATAAAGAGAGCTTTGAGGTGCAGTGCAGAGTAAGGCAGGGATGCTTTTTTGGCACACTCCTATTTTGTATTTATGTTAACAGTTTATTTGTAGAGCTGGAGGCCCTATAGTATGGAGCCCCCGAGGGTGGGTAATTTGTGCTTCCCTGCCTTATTCTTTGCGGATGAATCAGCGTTGTTAGCAACCACTCCTATGGGTATCAAGCACAGCACGGCTGTTTTTGTGAAGAAGTGCCGTGACCTTTGCTTGGCAATAAACAAAAGTAAAACAAAAACTGTAGTTTTAAGAAGCAGGTCAGCCAAACATACAAAGGTTAATGTAGAGATAGGAGGAGTCATACTGGAGCAGGTTGACACATACCTGAGGTTGTGTTTTGCAGAGCATTGTACCTGGGGTGAGCAAGATATAAAAGCACCTACCATTTTAGACAAGTATAGTGGGGGTATTAGGAAGGTCTTCTAAACACATGGGAGAGGAACCTTGACACCAACTTTAGAAATACATATAGTACAAGTTACCTCAGCTACAATATACAGTGCAGAGATCTGGGGCCGCGCCCAATTAGGACCCTTGACATGGTAGAAAATACATTCCTAAAATCTCTGTTGATGCAAACCAGTAGTGTGCCCAATAAAATATTGCATATTGAATGTGATTTGCTTCCCATTGAGCATGTAACTTCTATTAAACCACTCCTATTTTGGGTTCATATTTGGACAGCACCACGGTTATATATGTTCAGAGAACTGCTGAATAATTATCTTGCATTGGAAGGAAGCCAATCAGCTCTGTGTTTAAGACAAATAACATTCTGGTGCATGAGAGCAGGCTTAGGATCACTCTGGGAAAGTCCATCTAGCATGCCAGCCAATTCTAGGACTGTGGTAAAAACAGCATGCAAAATTATACTAGCAGGCCGATTCATGGAATCAATGTGCGCCGAAAATTTCGGCGCAAGCGTGCGAAAACATGCGATTCGCAGTGAAAGAGCGAAAATCGCAGTGCAAGTGCAAATATCGCAGGGAAACCATCGCACATCTATTCATGGAAGTCCGTGCGCGAGTAAAATCAGGGATGTGCGCGGCGCACGCCGGCGCACAAGTCATCTAACGGCGTGCGCCAAGGCCACAGCGAAAGCGCACATAGCGCGGCGCACATAACAGAAGTAGGCGGAACATGGGGCCGAACACTCGGAATGGGGAACAACTCGTGAAAATGTGGGCGTCACGGGGGAAGTACAGTAGGCAAGTGCGCGGAATGCCCACACGCTCACCTACAACACGTATTCATGGAATCGAATAGGGCAAACCAGCGCACGGGCAAAGACGCGCACTGACCCAAACCCGTCCGCCACAGGAAGGCAGGCGGTAACGTCCCTGCGCTGGAAAAAAATGTGTGCCAAAATGTGCGCTAACAAAAAGCTCGAATAAACAAATCTGATGAATGTCCCATATTGTGGCCCCCCAGGACAAATGACGTGCAAAGGGGTACGCGACAAACAGCGACACCCGATGTGTGAAAAATTAGCTTGTGCGTGTATTTCGCGTGTACGTGTGAAGTTTCACAGGCGATCGGGCATGGCGGAGTGGGGTACGTGTATTTCAGGGGTGCGTGTGAAATCCCACACGCGATCGTGCCTGGGGGAGCAGGATACGTGTATTCCAGGGGTTCGCGGGAAGTTTCAAACGCGATAGGCCCTGTGCGAGTGGGGTGCGTGTATTCCTGGGGTTCGCGTGAAATTTCACACGCGATTGAGCTGGGTACGTGTAAATCTGGGGTGCGCGGGAAGTTGCACACTCGATTGGCCTTGGTCGAGCAGGGAACGTGTATTTCGGGGGTGCGTGGGAATTATCACATGCGACAGGCCCTGTGCGAGTGGGGTACGTGTATATCTGGGGAGCAGGGGAGTCCTACACGTGAATTGGCAGTGTGGGTCCTCCCAGGTGTTCCCTCTACACCATCCACGGCCCCTGCAGGCAGCCCACACCACAGGGGACTTCATGTTCCGCAGGCAGCCCATCCACCATGGGCATGCCCCCCAGGCAAGCCACATGTCAGCTTGCACCACTACTACTACTGATCACCAACGCGTGACCCCCTGCACCCCCACCCCCCACCAGTGCGGGGCACCTGCCAGCAGGCCCCCACTCATGTCCCACTCATGTCCCCCTGCACCCCCACCCCCCACCAGTGCAGGGCACCTGCCAGCAGGCCCCCAATCATGTCCCCTTGCACACCCACCCCCCAGCAGTGCGGGGCACCTGCCAGCAGGCCCCCACTCATGTCCCCCTGCACCCCCACCCCCCACCAGTGCAGGGCACCTGCCAGCAGGCCCCCACTCATGTCCCCTTGCCCACCCACCCCCCACCAGTGTGGGGCACCTGCCAGCAGGCCCCCACTCATTTCCCCCTGCACCCCCAACACCCACCAGTGCGGGACACCTGCCAGCAGGCCCCACTCATGTCCCCTTGCACACCCACCCCCCACCAGTGCGGGGCACCTGCCAGCAGACCCCCACTCATGTCCCCTTGCACACCCACCCCCCAGCAGTGCGGGGCACCTGCCAGCAGGCCCCCACTCATGTCCCCCTGCGCCCCCACCCCCCACCAGTGCGGGGCACCTGCCAGCAAGCCCCCACTCATATCGCACTCATGTCCCCCTGCACCCCCACCCCACCAGTGTGGGGTACCTGCCAGCAGGCCCCCACTCATGACCCCTTGCACACCCACCCCCCAGCAGTGCGGGGCACCTGCCAGCAGGCCCCCACTCATGTCCCACTCATGTCCCCCTGCACCCCCACCCCCCACCAGTACGGGGCACCTGCCAGCAGGCCCCCACTCATGTCCCACTCATGTCCCCCTGCACCCCCACCAGTGCGGGGTACTTGCCAGCAGGCCCCCACTCATGTCCCCTTGCACACCCACCCCCCAGCAGTGCGGGGAACCTGCCAGCAGGCCCACACTCATGTCCCACTCATGTCCCCTTGCACACCCACCCCCCAGCAGTGCGGGGCACCTGCCAGCAGGCCCCCATTCATGTCCCACTCATGTCCCCCTGCACCCCCACCCCCCACCAGTACGGGGCACCTGCCAGCAGGCCCCCACTCATGTCCCACTCATGTCCCCCTGTACCCCCACCAGTGCGGGGTACTTGCCAGCAGGCCCCCACTCATGTCCCCTTGCACACTCACCCCCCAGCAGTGCGGGGAACCTGCCAGCAGGCCCCACTCATGTCCCACTCATGTCCCCCTGCACCCCCACGCCCCAGCAGTGCGGGGCACCTGCCAGCAGGCCCCCACTCGTGTCCCCCTACACCCCCACCCCCCAGCAGTGCGGGGCACCTGCCAGCAGGCCCAATCGCATGTGAAATACACGCTATTTTTGACACAGCCGGTGTCCGTGTTTGTTGCGTACCGCTTTGCACGTCATTTGTCCTAGAGGGCCACAGTATGGGACATTCATCGTGCTGTATATACGGCTTTTCGTTAGTGCACATTTTTTTAATGCGCAGGGACGCTACCGCCTGCCTTCATGTGGCGGACATGTGTTGATGTGCATAGATGACTTTTGGTTTGTGTCGTGGGATCGCCATTTCACTGCTGGGGTGTGGGTGTGCAAGGGGACATGAGTGGGGGCCTGCTGGCAGGTGCCCCGCACTGCTGGGGGGTGGGTGTGCAAGGGGACATGAGTGGGGGCCTGCTGGCAGGTACCCCGCACTGGTGGGGGCTGGGGGTGCAGGGGGACATGAGTGGGACATGAGTGGGGGCCTTCTGGCAGGTGCCCCGCACTGGTGGGGGGTGGGTGTGCAAGGGGACATGAGTGGGGGCCTGCTGGCAGGTGCCCCGCACTGGTGGGTGGTGGGTGTGCAAGGGGACATGAGTGGGGGCCTGCTGGCAGGTGCCCCGCACTGGTGGGGGGTGGGTGTGCAAGGGGACATGAGTGGGGCCTGCTGGAAGGTGTCCCGCACTGCAGGCGAGCGGGGTACGTGTACTTCAGGGGCTCGCGGGAAGTTTCACACGCGATTGGGCCTGGCCGAGTGGGGTACGTGTACTTCAGGGGCTCGCAGGAAGTTTCACACGCGATTGGGCCTGGCCGAGCGGGGTACGTGTACTTCAGGGGCTCCCAGGAAGTTTCACACGCGATTGGGCCTGGGCGAGTGGGGTACGTGTACTTCAGGGGCTCGCGGGAAGTTTCACATGCGATTGGGCCTGGATGAGCGGGGTACGTGTACTTCAGGGGCTCGCGGGAAGTTTCACACGCGATTGGGCCTGGGCGAGCGGGGTACGTGTACTTCAGGGGCTCGCGGGAAGTTTCACACGCGATTGGGCCTGGCCGAGCGGGGTACGTGTATCACTGTGGTGGGCGTGGAAGTACAGGAGGCAAATGCGCAGAACGCCCACATGCACAAGCAAGTCGCGCTAATCCGGAAACACGTACGCAAGCAGGAAGCAGGCGTACGTCGACCCGCGCAGCATAAAAGTGCACACAAACAACAAACAAGCTCAGACGCCAGGATGAATATACCGTTCCTAGCAGCAGTGGCCGTGGGATATCGCAGGAGGAGGAGGAGGATAGCCAGGGCCAGAATTTTTACACCCAGAACCAGCCTTTTTGGGATGCCTGATGACGTGTATGGGAGGTATAGGTTTCCACCTCACATAATACTCGACCTGGTCAGTGAGTGGGAGGATGACCTCACATCACCCACCCTCTGCTCCCAAGCACTCAGCCCCCTGGTGAAGGTCCTTAATGTACTGCACTTCTTGGCCACTGGATCATTTCAGCGGACAAGTGCCATAGTGGGGGGTGTCACAGGCCACGCAGTCACGCTGCCTACACCAGGTCTTGGCCATCATGACTGCACGCCCCTCAGTCCGCAGGCACATATACCTGCCCAGAACACCTGCAGAAAGGCAGGCTGTCGTTCAGGATTTTTACGGGGTGGCACACTTCCCCAAAGTACTAGGTGCCATTGATTGCACCCATGTGGCTCTACGCCCTCCCAGGGCAACTGAGCACATCTATAGAAACCGCAAGCACTGGCATTCCATCAACGTGCAGGTAGTATGTGATGCCAAGGGAATTGGTACCTCAGTATATGCCAACTATCCAGGGTCCACCCACGACAGTTTCATTTACAGAATGTCAACCCTAAACCGGGACCTAGAAGCTGGTCGGCATGGCGATACATGGCTGGTTGGTGAGTATAAATGCCACAGCACATGTATGTCAGATACTGAGTAATGTCACAACCCCACTAATGATACCCATCACCACCTCCCCAGGGGACAGTGCCTACCCTCTGAGCACCCACATGATGACGCCAATTCGGAACCCCACCAAGCCACCCGAGGTAAGATACAACACAGCCCATATTGCAACCTGGGGCATAGTGGAGCACACATTCGGAGTGCTCAAGTCACGCTTTCGCTCCCTTGACCGCTCTGGTGGGCAGCTGTTATCTGCTCCCCCATTAGTGTGCAGGATCATAGTGGCAGCATGTGTCCTGCACAACGTTGCAACACGCAGGGGCCTGCCGGTGTACATGGTGGTGCCCCCACATCCCCAACCACATGCACGCCCGCTGCGCATCGGAGGGGAAAGGGCACGGGGTGAGGCAGCCCGTACGCAGCTGGTGGCTAATTACTTCACCTAAAATCACACCCCTGTGGAGTGCACACAGCCCTGGCACATACCAGCTGACTATCAATGATGATGAATCAACTGACAGTCAAATGTCACAACCATACCAGCCTGAGATTGTTCACCTGGTAGTGTTCCATTGTGTGCATCCCTACCTACACAAACACCACCAATGCTGTGTCATCAAAAGACACACTTCTATTCTGCTAAAATCATTACCCCCTTGCAAGATACAACATTGGCATGTCACCCAACACCTCCCCAGCACCGCCCCCCAACACACCATGGCATGTCATGCTATGTGAGAGCAAACAAAGGAATCCCCAAAACATGACACAAGTGTCACAAAGTACAGTGTCCCGATGGGAAATGGCCACACACTATGTGCTCCCATTAATGTAGAACTGACAACACACATGACCAAAGACTTACCACAATACAATGCAGCTAGCCACCCCAAACATAGCATTCACATGACAGTACTAAGTTAAAGGATACGTAGACTTACAATCTGGTGATGCTAGCACATCGACCACCCCCAACTATACAGTGTTGGTGCCACACAAATCTGGAAGTGCACTGCTTACAACATGAACTCCATCTCCAAAGTAGACGGCCTTGTGAAGACATGTGGAATGAACCTGCAAATTAGGAGGGAGACATGGATGCACAAGCACACATCAATACACCATGCAGTCTACAATACTACAACAATATGCACTAGGAATGTATACACAGTATTGACTACAGACTGCCCACACATGTCATGGGAGTCCAACGTTACTGTGTAAGTTACTGTCACTTGGGCACATGCTTTGCAAGCCCATGGTAACGGGAAGCAGGAGGGATGTGTGTCTCATGAACCCAAGCATCTAACCCAAACTCAGGACAAGCCTGCATGTCCCCAGCCGCAATACAGTGGATGCCCACGGGAGCCACACAAGGCAACGCACTGTAACAAAAAAGCAAAAATCAAAAATCAAAAACCAAAAATCCAAAATCCAAAATCAAAAATGGCCATGTGGGGGACAGGGGGGGTGGGGGAGGCCACCCAGGAGGTCCGAGGACAAGGTGCACACCAACAGCCACCTGTGTGGATGTTGCGAAAAAAAAACACCTCCATGGGCTCATGGCCTGCACGCCTACGCTAATGTGAGAGATTCTGAATCGCTGTGGTCACTCTCATCACCCTGTGCTGCTGTCGCCACAGGAGGTGGTGGTGCTATGGGAGGCAGCCCACGCAAAGCCCTAGTCTGGTCCTCCATGGCAGCAAGCATGCTGGTGTGGAAGGTCTCGTTTGGAGTATTATGGTGCGGAGATCCCCATGCACCACCTGACGTGATGCCCGGACCTCCTCCCGAGTTGCCTGCATCTCTGCTGAGAGCGTACGTGTGACACGCTCCAGCAGCTGTTCTGTCCTCGTGACAGTGGAAGCCTCAAGCTCCACAAGAGTCTGCCTGAGGTGACGGACTTCTACCCTCAGGGCTTCCCTCTGGCCCTGGGGCTCTAAAGAAATGGCTTCCCACAGAGTGTCCAGGGCCGCCTGTCTGTCCCTGTTGGACGCCAACATGTCGTCCCTGAGTGATTGGCAAATGGAGTCTGTTGCCTGCTGTAGTTGCTCCATCTGCCTCTCTGGGGGGACAATGGAAGTGGCCACCCTCTCCATAGCTTGAGCCATCATCTCAGATGCTGCTGCCTGTTGGTTTGCCATACCGTATATGGATCTCTCCCATGCGGTATTGCCTGGTGGCGTACGGCCACCGCGTTGGCGGGCACCGCACCTGTCTGGGGCAAGGCGAACTGTGCCTTGCTGTGTCAGCACTGCCTGAGGCTGCAGGACTGCATTCCCCCTCTGATCTGCTGGCCCAGGAACAGGATCCGATGTTGCGGAGTGTGGCCCTGCATCCGTAACCACCAAAGGCGGACCTACCAACACTGACATCCCCATAGAGGGTTCTACCCCTGGTGCAGGTGGGTCGGACAGAACAGAATCCCTCCTAGAAACACCTACCTGCGAAGCCACATAGGTCTCATCATCCGAATCAACACCCGAAAAGAGGTCTGGTGAGGTGCACCCAGAGACACCCCTGGAGAGAACGGTCTGCAGCAAGAGTGGGTTCTCACCCACCACCAAACCCCATCCCCCACTGGTGCCCGGTCGTGCCTGAGATCCCTCCTGGGTCTGCACCATCTCCTCACCCTCAACAGCATCAAGTGCGTCATCCCCTACAGAACCATGAAAGACAAAAAATGGAAACAGGCATTAGCACCATGGCACACAATTAGGCCTCACGAGGTACAGAACCAGTATTTGATTGACACATGTCCCACATGACTATAACCCTCCCATGCATGCACTGTCACTGAGTTTTAAGGGGAGGAAAATGTCAGACACTGATGACACCAAGATGGAAGAGCAACACATTAGCTGCATGCTGGCTAGCAGAGCCATCACACATTGGCCTGTGAGTGCCATGTCCAATCCACATACATGACCATGCCATCACACAGATGGCATGTACCATAGGCATGTCACATATCATTTGACAATAGGGCTCAGATATGCGTAGTGAAAGTGGGGGGATCGAAACAATCAGCCTGAATGAACAATGAGAAATACGGAACAATGTTGTTCCAAGATGCCACTGGGCATTGGCGACTGGCGTGATGTTGCACAAAAAGTCTACTGTGGGCAGAAGGGATACTGTAATACCCAAATCCAGGGGCACAGAATGTTATGGATGAAGCACATGGGTGACCCAAACCACTCAGGCACACACACCCTCACCTGGCACTCAATCAGAACCCCTCACACACACAACATACACATGGATCACACAAATATGCATGTGCACTCACCGGACAATGCCTCGTAATCTGGCAGATCTCCCACACCTTGGATCTGTTCCTCTGTGACATAGGTCCCAGCAACAGACTCATGTACAGTGAGTTCAATGTCCTCTTGTGGAGACCCACCTCCAGTCACCAGAGTAGCGGCATGACTTGAGGCCAGCTTTTTCTTTGCCCTGCGCTTAAGGTCATTCCAGCACTCACCAGATGTGCGCCTCACTGATCCAAGGGCACTTATGATGTCCGCGACGGTCTGCCAGTGTGCCTGACGTTGAGCAGGTGTGGTCTTGCACCCTGCAGTTATCAACATTTCGCTGTCGTGTGCAGACACATACTGCACAAGTGCATCCTGTTCAGCTTCATTGAAGCTAGGCTTCCTTTGCGTGCCGGACTGCGTAGCCGTGTCTGGGGTATCAGCCTGTAGTGGACAAGCACTCTTCCTCTTTTTCTTGGAAGGTGGTGGGGATCCTGAGTGGCCTAGGCTGCTCTGGCCACCAGGGGCAGGAGCACCGGTGGACTGGGTAGTTGGAGTGTGGGAATGCACACTGAGCATGGGACTTGGTGCAGGCATTGGCTGAAGTGTTACGTAGTCAGGGGGAACGTTAGTAAGATGGACTGGGACCAACACTGCCCTGGCTGGGAGAGTCAGAGCTGGGGTGGATGGAGCTGCAGCTGCCCCTGCAGCCTCCCCACCCTGCCTACTCGGGGCAGCAGATGACATAGCTGCCCCTGATCCACGTGGCCTGGTGACACCAACTTGCACCGCCACACGTGGCCTAGACTTGGCGACCTGGAAGTCAGCCTGGGAGTCACCCTCTGCCAGGTCAGGTGCCACAATGGGCCGGTCCAACAAGGGCTGATCAGAGATGGTGTCAGCCACGTTTCCCTCAACTATGGGGGATGGGGGGCATGGGTGTCCCTGACTGGTCCCCCACACATGGGGGTATAGGGGCACCCTGCAAATCCCGGCCACGTCCCCTACCGTGCCCACCATGCCCACCTTTTGAAGGCCAGCCACCTTTGCCTCCCTTACCGCTTGGTCGCCTCCCAACCATGGCACTGATGTTGTTGTGCGTATGGGAGTGCAGTAAACTATTGTCCTGGGCAATTGGGTGTCAAAGGGGTAGGGTACTAGATGGAATTCGTACCCTAGTGCTCTAGCAAGGCTGTACATGACCCCTGGGGAAAGATGACGGGTCATGCAACGCACAGGCACCCCAAAAACAGAAAATTACGTGCACGCAACCCCTCGTAGACCACGTGCATGGAAAAATGAACCCGCACTACGCTGTGGCACCCAGAAACACAAAAATGAACGTACGAATGTTACACGCAGCCTACAATGACCTCTGAAGGGGTACGCGACACACGGGGCAAGCACAGTTGGTAAATACGTGCGCGACTCACCGTCTGCCTGGAAAATGAGCGTGAAAAATACACGCGTGTGCGCGTTGGCAACAAACCCGCCAAAAGAAGAATTGTACACTGGCTGAGGAGACAGGACAAAAGAAGAAGTGAACGCTGTTTGAGGAAACAGGCCCAACAGAAAATCAGAAAAAAGCTGTCAGAGGTAACAGGGAGTACGAACTAGAAACGCTGTGAAGTAAATCGTGTGTGAACTGACAAGAAGTACAGAATTCACCCACTCGCTCTCCACGAAAAGCACGTACAAGGAAATGACGTCCTACACGTGCCTTTTGAACCGGCCCACACATCCCACGTCACTTCGGCATATACGCGCTAAGGCCCTATCCTCCAATTACACGAGCTGACACCCGGACGTGCAATTCTTGGACGTGTAACATGCACCCGTTTACAGGGAAATGCCTGCGCACGCACGTCACAGATGCGCTTACGCACTAAGGGCCTTTGGACCAATGAAATCGCGTACGCGTGCTGACGCGCTTACGCGCTAAGGGCCTTTCCTCGAATTACACGCTGACGTGCAAGATTTTCACGTGCCAAATCACTCTGTATCAAGCTGGCCACGCGTAAGCACACGGAAGACCACGCTCCTGCCCAGAAGGCCGAATTACTGCCCCCCAGAGCCCCGAGCACGCTCCCACCTGCCATCTGCTGCTGCCTGACTGCCTGCTGGCCACATGCCCTACCCGCACTGCTGGGGGGTGGGGGTGCAGAGGGACATGAGTGGGACATGAGTGGGAGCCTGCTGGCAGGTGCCCCTGACTGCTGGGGGGGGTGCAGGGGGACATGAGTGGGACATTACTGGGGGCCTGCTGGCAGGTGCCCCTCACTGCTAGGGGGTGTGGGTGCAGGGGGACATGAGTGGGGGCCTGCTGGCAGGTGCCCCTGACTGCTGGGGGAGGTGCAGGGGGACATGAGTGGGACATGAGTGGGGGCCTGCTGGCAGGTGCCCCTCACTGCTGGGGGGGTGCAGGGGGACATGAGTAGGAAATGAGTGGGGGCCTGCTGGGGGGTGGGGGTGCAGGGGGACATGAGTGGGACATGAGTGGGTGCCTGCTGGCAGGTGCCCCGCACTGCTGGGGAGGGGTTCAGGGGGACATGAGTGGGACTTCCCGCGCACCCCTGAAATACACGTACCCAGGCCAATCGCGTGTGAAACTTCCCGCGCACACCTGAAATGCACGTACCCAGGCCAATCGCGTGTGAAACTTCCCGTGCACCCCTGAAATACATGTACCCAGCCCATTCGTGTGTGAGACTTCCCGCGCACCCCTGAAATACACGTACCCAGGCCAATCGCATGTGAAACTTCCCACGAACCCCAGTTATACACGTACCCCGCTCGCACTGGCCCTTTCGCGTGTGGAAGTTACCGCGAAACCCGTAATACACGTTCCTCGCTTGGCGTTTGCTGTTTGGCAGTCCGGTAAACTGGTTTTGGGTTGGCGCAGACCTTTGCGCTGGATTGGGGATTTTGATGCCTTTTCCTTGCGCGAGGGTGTTCTTGGGGGCGTAACTGGCGCTGCTGCAGGGTCGCTGCGCCACTCTGCGCCACGGCTGGTTTTGGAGGCTAAAATCCATGGATACTCTGGGCGCCACTTTTGTGCGAATTTCCATGAATTACCCTGTAAATGTTTGGCGTGTGGGGCTATAGGCGAGTCTGTCCCCCACTTTGTCTTCTTCTGCCTTAGTTACAAAAACCTTCCAGGGATTTATTTAAAGTCAATCATCAATATGAAAGGCATACGAAGGGAAATAGATGCAATGGACATATGTATGAAAAGCAATTACCTTAATATTCTATACTTTTTTGCTAGATATTTGCACACAGCGTGATTAAGGAGGTTGAAATGGAGAGATTGAATCCATTTTAATGGTTTTAAACTGTTTTTAACTGGAATGTTATTTTCCTTTTTATATGGTCTTTTTGTATGTAATTTAGATTTTGGGCCTCATCACGACTTTGGCGGTAACCCTTAAATCCGGCGGTTGCGCTATTACCGCCTGATTTAAGGGTCCGCCAAATCAGAACTTCGGCGGATTTCACCCCAGATCTTGGCTGGGGTGTAATACGCCGAAAATTCACGCTATTACCGCCGGCAGGAAATCCGCCGGCGGTAAGAGCGTGAATTTTTCCCATTGAGCCCAATGGGGAATGGGGCATTCCCGAATGGGCTCAATAGGGAATGGGGAATTACATTACTGCCAAACTCGTGATCCGGCTCTATTAGGGCTGGGGAGTTCGGAGGTAGGGCTAATACCGCTGGCGGTAATACTGTCGGCGTTACCGCCAAAGTCATGATCAGGCCCTTTATAAGCATTTTTTTACGGTATGTACTTCGCTTTGATGCCAAATAAAGCTATATATATATTCATACACTACAAAAAAAACTTTGTTGAGGGGACGTTATGGTTAAGTTGCCCCAACAAAAACCTGCACACTTCACTAAAAAAAAACTTTCCCCCTCCCCGTTATGCTTCAAATTAAAACCAAAAAACCCCTGAAATTCGACAGTTATTGTACCTTAAGCCCCCAACCCTGCCACCACCCCTGTGCACTGCTAACACTAACATCCAGACCATGAAAGATGTCTTCCCAAATGTCAATGATGACATCAATGCCAACATCACTTGTTTAGCCCCTTTCTTTACCTTCACTGCCATACACCTATATGTACTTTCAGTAAAAAATGAAAGAAGCCCTTGTAGGTAGGGACTTTTCAGGAATTTTCTTATTTCATGTGATGTCATGCGTGATGTCATTAATGTTATTTATGATGTCATCTTTGGTGTCCTGGGTGTTAGTCTTAGCAATGCACGTAGATGGTGCGAGTTATGGTTGCTTAGCTTACTATAATGGGGGAATGTGCAGTGGTGTTTGGTTGCACTGTGAAGTGTAACATGCCTTTTAGTGACATTTTTTACTGAACGTACATATAGGTGTATGGCAGGGAAGGTAAAGAAAGGGGCTAAACAAGTGATGTTGGCATTGATGTCATCATTGGCATTTGAGAAGACATCTTTCATGGTCTGGGTGTTAGTGTTAGCAGTGTGACGTGAGCTTGGGTGCAACAAATGTCCAGCACACAGGTACGCCGATATTGGTAGCTTTATTTGTTAGATGGTAAGAGCGACACCGGCAACATCCCACCCGGCAAGACAGTTCACCCCAACTGACAAACACAGAACCCAACGCCCACTTGTGCGCTGCACGTTCTGATTCTACAAGCCAGCCAGCTTCACGTGCACCTCACTCATGACACAGTGCACAGGGGTGGTGGCAGGGTTGGGGGCTTAAGGTACAATAACTGTCGAATTTCAGGGGTTTTTCGGTTTTAATTTGAAGCATAACAGGGAGGGGGAAAGTTTTTTTTTAGTGAAATGTGCAGGTTTTTGTTGGGGCAACTTAACCATAACGTCCCCTCAACAAAGTTTTTTTTGTAGTGAATTGCACTGGTTTTTGGGAGGGCAACTGAACCCTAACGTCCCCTTATGAAAGTGTGGTGTGTAGGGAAATGTACAGGTTTTTGGAAGGTGGAACTTAAGCATTAAATTGTGGCAATGAAGTAGGTGAGCAGAATATGCACGGTAATGATGTGATGTAGAGAGATATGTAGTATAATCTATGTACTTGCCACACATTTAACATAGAACATTCGGAACCCCCACCTATTGACTTTAGAAAGGGACGGAGTGAGTGCCTGTTTGCGGACGGGGGCGGACAGGATCAACATTACCAAAATGGTGGGGGTATCCAAAAATGTACTATTGTCTTGCACAAAAAGTGTGAAACGGTGAAGAAGGGCATAAAGATATTGGCCCTCATTACGACCCTGGCGGAGATCGAAAAACGATGGCGGAAATGCAACACCGCCATCGAATAGCGCTCGGTGCGACTATGACCCGTCACCGCAAAGTACGATGCCATTAGCGACACCGCAGTGAACGCCAACGCTAACTGCACCAAGTACGCGCGCGCGCGCCATGCCAAACCGCAATTACCACCATGGCGCAACGGTACGCGAATTCTGACCCCAGCGGACATGCACCTAACGCCATCAAGCACGGCGGAAAGTACCATTCCGCCATGGCGAGAAGTACGGCATCGCGAACCAACCGTAAACGGCCCTACTGAGTGCCTGTACACCGCTCCCTGGCCACATTGCACAACTCCCCGTAGGTGCAATGAAGTCACACAATGCAACCAGTGAAATGTACAAGTCATCCATGCCTGCCAACGAACAAATAAATCCCAAGAGGGGCCAATGGGAGCTGCAGGGCACAGATGGCACGAATACAGAAGCCACACAAATGGACATGACCTCAGTCCCCCTCCAAGAAACGCACGCAAACACAGGCACCTGTGACCAGCCATATTCTGATAATCACATCATTCCACCAATCCAACTGGCTGACCGGCATCTGTTACACAAAAGCTAATCCCCCGCCCCTGAGCATGACATCATTAAAACAGTCATAATGGCAGCCCCTATCCCTGACCTCACTGGGCTTCGTAGGCAAACGCGCCCAGCACAGTACCACGCAACTATACTCCGAAGCTGGAACCCAATGCAGATCTCCTCACAATACATCGCCCCCCAAATAGGAATATGACACATCACCTGCAAAGAAGAATGCTACACGGTTCATATCAGAATAGGAATTTAATGCACAACAAATACACCAAGCCCATACAGCCATTAGGCCATGAACTCCAAATCACATTTCACCATTGTGGGCTGCATCCGCAAGAAATGACCAGCTACTTCTCGTGTGACGCCCTGTACCCTCATGGCACACAGGGGCTACATTCTCGTACGAAAAGGCAACATGGAAGCGCCTCGACCCGCAGGGCCGTCCCAATAGGGAGGCACTAGTCCAGCTGAAAGGCCGAAATGTTGCTCCTAGCCACCAGTACTGCGTAAGGGCATGTGGCCCATTGGCGATCGTCCCATAAGATCGTAATGCTGCTCCACTGAATAACACGAAGCAGCAGGTGTCGGGAGTAAAATCCATCTGCAGGAGTGGCATACAGATGGCAGTGGCAAAAGGGGAGGAGATACCTGTCACCCAAACGAAATGAAAAAGAATAGAATGGCCATCAGAACTACATTTGAATTACTCACTTCACTGATCACACCAAATCCACAGCCATATGCATGCTAGCCCACTCCAAAGGATCATCACCAACCAAAAACCACTAGCGAATCATAACTATGTATAACGAGGTGAAAACACCATCACAAACGCCTGCTTCCATACTCACATGACATGTGAAACTTCCATTGAGTCTGTGCGTAATGCAGCCTGCAAAATCCACTGTGCCCCAGCCCGTAATTCCAGTGTTGTGAAGCAACATGTAATTGGGAACGTCCGGCCTTATGGCCCACTTCGCTATTGCGCATCCCATACTATTCATATCAATCATTGCATCCTCGCCATGGCCCCTGTCCCAAGGACATTGAACAATAGAACGTTATATTTGCAGGCAGACCTGTGGGCATCTCCTCGCCGCTAGCTGGAAACCGAAAGCGCCGTCCTTCGAATTCCTCATTTGCAACATCACGTCGAAAAGGCATCTGTGGCCGCTTGAAATCACAAATTCAACCATCTAGTGCGGCTGTGTGTGAAAATGGCAACTGCCTTCACTCACAAATGGGACGCCCCGCCCGTCGGTGAACCTCGGTGCAGTTCTGCATGAGGGTCCACCGTTACTCGAGTACTACGTTCCACTGACCCTTCACAAGTCTGTACGCGACTGCAAAGATAGTATGTGGAACAATGGGACCTAAGCAGAATGAACATATCAACCAATGTTACACTGCCATCGAGTACAAATACATGATTGCAATGGCAAGATGCCATTCGTCGAATTGCAGCGTCGTGTGCGGGACGTGCTCGCCCAAAGGGGAGAGCAGCTTGCACAGGTGGAATGAATCACCACAGGTGGAGGCTATACAGCCTGGAAACACATAAATTGCCCACCCAACCCCCTCCCACAACCACACCCACTCCGAAATGCTACCGGCAGGACTAGCCATGTTGGCCCTGGGGGACCTGATAGCACTGCAAGTACTCCAACTTCAAGAAGAAGACGAACACCGACTACAACCGGCCGCACGGAGGAGACGCAGGAGGAGGAGGAGGGCAAGGCAGGGCCAGCAAGGGCCGCCAGCACAGCCACTACCACCACGCAGGCAGCCCGCAATCCCACGCCTCCGAGCACATCCGTTCGACCTCACTGATGAGCAGATCCACACCCTCTACCGTTTGGACCGGGACACCATAACCGCCATTGTGGACATGACACAGGCTGACCTTGTCAGCATGATAGACAGCCCAACCGCCATCCCACCCCTACTGAAGGTGGTGTCTGTACTCCACTTCCTGGCCACAGGCACCTACCAGCACACAGTCGGACAGTTGCATGGCATTTCACAGCCACTGTTCTCACGGACACTATTGCAAGTGCTCGATGCCCTCCTGCAGCACGCAGACGACTACATCTCCCTACCACGCTCGGAGCAGGAAATCACCAACACAAAAGTGGGATTCCATGCACTTGCCGGCATACCGGGTTGCATTGGTGCCATCGACTGCACCCATGTGGAATTGGTCGTCCCACATGCCATGGAGGCCCAGTACCGCAACCGAAAACAATTTCATTCTCTGAATGTACAGATGGTGTGTGACTCCAACAGGATCATTACACATTGTTGTGCCCGATTCCCAGGATCAACCCATGATTCTATGGTCTTGAGGAACTCTACAATACCACGCTACATGGAGCGACACGCAGGGAACAGATCCTGGCTACTCGGTGAGTCTCATTTCAAGCATGATAATGTGGGGTATGTGATGCGGCAATGACCTAGCAGGAAGGGGGCGTGTGCGTACGTAGCAATGGCATTCCTCAAACATCCTTTATTGTCCACATACAGGTGATGCCGGGTATCCACTGAAGAGATGGCTCCTTACACCAGTCCGGAACCCACGGGACCAGCATGAGGAGGACTACAACCATGCCCACTCACGTACCCGTGTAGTCATAGAACAGGCATTCGGCCTACTGAAGGGTCGTTTCCGCTGCCTCAGCAGGTCTGGCGGGGCACTCCTGTACCGCCATGAGAAGGTTGCAAAGATGGTCATGGCATGTGTCATGCTACACAACATGTGCGTCCGTAGAAATGTGCCCATGCCCCCTGACGCAGAACTGCAAGCACCTGAAGATGGTCATGATGAGGGTGGGGATGTGGCAGCACCTCAAGGAGTCCCCGAGGCACAGGAGGGCCGTGACATTTGTCAGCATATCATAGATGCATGCTTCTAGCACTCACGCCTGGTGGCTGATACATGGACACGGGACTTGTGGCACTGTGTGTGTCCGGAACATGCACAATAGGGACTGTACGCCTATAATGGCCTCGTACACAAAGATCCATGTCCACACATCTCATTGGATAATCGTGCATTTTATGGCATATGTGAAATCATGTTGCACACCCCATCGACCCGCCACCCAAGTGAGCCCAACACACCCCCTCCACCCTCCTACCTCCCCCCGAACACCAGTGTCCATAGATGCTCATTGCCAGTGGGCAGTCGCTATTGCAAGCCCCCTCTCCGGGTATCAGGGGCACCCCTGGCTGTGGAGCGCAGGTTCCTCCCTGATCTACGTTGGGGGCTGCCCTGGACTGAACTTGCAACGGATGATGTCTCTGCCTGCTCACGTCCATGCATGTCCCTAAGGGTTTGTGAGAGCTCAGTGAGCACACGGCGCACAGCGGCAAGTTCGGCACATACGTCTTTGGACGTCGCATGCAGTTCCCCCCTCAGGCTCTTGGTGCTTCTCTCCATTTGTACTCTCAGGCTCTCGGTGCTTCTCTCCATTTCTACTCTCAGGCTCTCGGTGCTACTCTCCATTTGTGCCCTTAGTGTCTCTGTACTTCTCTCCATTTCTGCCCTAAGTGTCTCAGTTGATGTTTCTATGTCTGCCTTAGTGCCCCCACATTGATCGGCATGGTCCTTGAGGAGCGTGGCCAGTTGCTGCTGTTGCACGATTACCTGGTCGAGGGACTGTTGCCTCTGCTGGGCCATGGCCATTTGCGGTGGTGTCACAGAGGGGCTGGTCACCTCATGTTGGCTTGCCACAGGGCTTGGGGGGGATGGCCAGTCGTCGTCTTGTGGGTGCCCCTGCGTGGTATCCTCATGGTGTACGGGATGGAACAGACAGGGGGATTGAGACAGGTCATGGATGGATCTGACTTCGACATCCCCGTTTTCTGTGTCGGAGCATGCTGCCATTAATGCAGTGTCACCTATGGTGCTGCTGCCACCAGGAGCAGTGCCTTCTGTGGCATCCATTGGGGGGACCTGTGGTGGTGCTGTTGAGGGCATGCTGGCTGCTGGGGTGCCTGTTGGAGTTCCCTCCTGTGTGCTGCCACTTGATTTGTGCTGCTGCCGTGTCTTGATGCGTGCAGCTGAGGTGGAGGGTCTTTGGCCGTTGGTCTTGGCCCTCTTTGCAGGTGTGCTGGTAGGGGTGTCCTGGAGCTCGTCGTTTGAATCGGACCCTGTGGTGGAGTAGAAGAGGGCGAGCGTTATTGATGGGTCTGTGGGAATTGGAATGGCAATGTATCACATGCATTGGGGTGGTACCTGAGGGTGATTTGGGTTGGGGCCTTGGAGGTTTTTTCTTTTTTGTGTGGAGTGAGGGTGCAGTTGTTTTGCAGCCTGCAGTTAGGGTGTGCCTGCTGCAGGTGTAGAGGGTGTTTTTAGGATTTTTAATTATTTATGTATTTAATGTGAGTTTTAAAGTGTGCTATCGGGCCTATGTATGTGTCCGTTCTCCTGGACATGTGTTACTGTTGCACTATGTGGACACGTGGTACTTCACATGATTGGACATTGTGGTTTTAGCATTGTTTTATTTGGGACACCTACCTGATTCTTCGGATGTCTGCACTCCTTTCTCCATCCCTCCGACTCCCTCGATACTCTCCATTCCAATGGTGGAGGCACAGATTTCTTCCCAGGGGTCAGCTTGATGGGTGATTCCGATCCTCCCCCGGTAGCTGTGGCAATGTTGCGGTTGGCAGAAAGTATGCTACGGACGCGGATCCTCAGGTCGTCCCATCGCTTTCTGCATTGCTGTGGGTTGCGGGGTGCGGTCCCCACCGCACTTACCCGCTGTGCCACCAGGGCCCATATGGCCTTCTTGTTCGCAAGTGCCGTCCTGGTCATTTGCGTGGAGAAGACGACGGCGGCATTCTCCTGGAGGGTCTCTGTGAGCATGGTGAGTTCCTCACGGGAGAAGTGGACCTGCCGCTTGCGGTCGCACGCTTTCTTCGCTACTTTTCCCATTTTTCTTGGTTTCACTGGGGTGGATTTCGGGTTGGGATGTGTCTCAGGGTAGTATTTTTAATGGTTGTGTGGAAATAGTGGTTTTATAGGTGTACGGCGTGATGTTTCCCGTTCCGGGACCATGTTTTTACTTCCGTTTCCGTATCTTTACGGTCACCGTACTTTGCGATTGCCGCTCATTGCGGTGACCGCTAAGAGGGGTGGCGGAATTGCACCTAGGGCGCCGTACGGCGGCGGTGTGGGCCGTTTTGGGGTCATTTCCGCCATCGCGGAGTTTGCACTTCCGCCATGGCGTGGTGCTCGTGCCCGATGGGTCGGAATGAGCCGCACTTTGCTCCGTCGTGCAATGGCGGAAACGCTATTTACGCTGTGGCGGTCCGGTCGGTTGATTTCCGCCAGGGTCGTAATGAGGGCCATTGTAAGTAGGAATAAGTAAGTATGGAAACCTAAAGGTAGGAAATGGAAACAACACATTTAATAACCATGTAGAATGAAGTGGATGGTACCAAAAAAAAAGAAAGGATGCCACCACTGTAATCACCTCACAGAAATTCAGCAGCTTGGAACGATAGTTGACAGACACATTTGGAAGAAGGGAAAATACAGCAAAAGAGTGAGTGCAGATCATTTTTTTGAAATGGGTGTGTTTTTTTGGTATGTGGTGCAGAAATAATAATGTCTTTCTGTTTTTTTGACCCAGAAATGGCTAGTACATTGGAGTGGCTGGAGCAGTATTTCCCGAAGGAGGAAATGTCTGAAGACAGTGACATCAATGGTACACATTGGGCTGCATACGGACAATAGTGACCAGTAGGCATTTAACTTGTGGAATTTTTTTTAACAACAGACCAGGAAAAAAAAAGACGAAAGGGCAACAGACGAGGTAGAGGAAGACAGAATAAAAAGGATAGAGGCGAAAATTGATGTTTTGAATGACAATTTTCAAAGTTTACGGGAGTTTGTTGAGGACGTTGTGAGAGCGAAAGTTCGGTACCATTGCCCCACCTGAACCTGCCCTGCTTCTTCATTCCCTAGTGACCCATCCCCAAACCTGCAACAGGAAGATGGACGATTCGACGAAGTATCCATCCCTCTTCCCCTCACAAATCTTCCCCTCATAACCAGCCCGTGTTAAAACCACATTC
Organism: Ambystoma mexicanum; assembly: GCF_040938575.1. Taxonomy (NCBI): domain Eukaryota; kingdom Metazoa; phylum Chordata; class Amphibia; order Caudata; family Ambystomatidae; genus Ambystoma; species Ambystoma mexicanum. Next base: position 1,371,796,468 of record NC_090930.1, read on the forward strand.
CCCCATATTTGTTTCTGTGTCCGCTTCCCCTGCTGTTTCTTTAGATTGATGTGTGTTTTTGTGTGTATAATAAATGGTTTTGTACAGTAGTTGTAGAGATAGAGACTGTGTTTTGAATTTTTTTTAAAAAAAAGACGTAAAATGTTCGCGAACAGCGCGCCTGTTCGACCTATTCGCAAGCAATGGAATGTGGGTGCTGTCTAATGGCAAGTAAGACGGATGTGATGTGTGACTTCAACATCTTTTCACAATGTGCGTACATAAACAGAAAGGGGTGTCTAAAGGATATACTAACTCGGCGTACCGCTTGGGAACGAGATAATACATGGTCGTAGAACACATAAGATGTCCGGAATGGGTGTAAAGGAGTAGAAAGGGAGTGTTTGAAGGACAGTATAGCAGTTCATATTGGATGCAGTCAAAATGGTGCCGTCCATAGAACAGGCACGGTGGGCGGCAAGGTCGTAGTCAAACAAAATGGAGGTGTTCTAAGGACACTGGAATTGTCCGTACAGTGAACATAGCATGCAAGCACGTGCGCAATAGAAAGGAAAGGGTTGGCAACATTGCGACAGTTCCTAACTGTCCGTCTCACTTGTGTTGCACTTTGAAGTAGTTTGAGAACCCTAACAGTGTCCGTAGGACACTTGTGCGCATGCACATGTGTGATTCTTTGCATTTGCTGTCCAGGGGACTTTCGTGAAGGGGGCGGATGTGTTCAGGACATCATCTTGTGACCGCACTTATGCTGAGCGTAGGGACTAGTTTCCGCAGTTTGTGTGCCTCCGCAACAAAAAAAATGAACTTGTAGACACATGGCAAAGTATTGTGGAGTGGAAAAATGTAACACACATCCCAAACAATAGGCCACCTCAGGAGTTGCTGAGTAGAATTGAGTGTAGCGCTTTGTAAGGATGAAGACGGTGACGAGGCACACCCCTGCATCCCTTCAAAAGGGCACACCCCCGGAGCGCATCTTCATTGTCCTTCTAGCTATATTAGATAGTGGTGCTTTGCCTTTACTGCTGTAGCAACAAAAAGGAAACAAATTACTACGGCTTCCATGGCTGCTCTTAGGTTATTAGCCTCTGCACCTCCCCCAAACCTGCCGCCATCACCACCTCACCAAGGGCCTGCAGAGAGATATTTGGGAGAGGATGTAGACATTGAGGAAGAAGAGGAGGAAGAGAATGAAGTTGAGGAACTCTGCACTAGGAGCACTCGCCGGGAGTTGTGGGTGTGGCGGTTGTTTTCCGTTTATGGGAACATACCAAAAGCATGTGCGAACCTGGTGAAGTGTAACCAGTGCGATGTGGTGTTGAGTCGCGAGAGATTTGGAGCATACAATTTTGGTACGACAACCATGAAGCGCCACCTCACTTCATTCCACATTGCAGACATTCGCAAGGTGGTGCCATGTGAAGAGCGTAGTTGTTTGAGTTCCTCCACAGCATCCTCGGAATTGGATCCTCCAACCACAAGAGACACCCCTGTGAGGGAGCACCTCCCTCCAGCTGCTTCACAAGCCATTCGCAATGCTGTGGACCCTTACCTTTTGAAGGTGACAGAAGTGTGCACGTATTGTGACGCAGAACTCTGCAGGGGGGAGAGTCTTCGAAGTGCTTTTGAGGCTGCAGTCAGCGAGCACCAGAAGATTTTCTCCTTACCTAAATAAAGATCACCCTTAATATTTATCTGTTCAGTTGCCCTTTCTTATCCCCGTGGCTGGTGTCCCTTCCTTACCCTCCTCTCGCCTCTTCTCCTAGTGTGTGGAGTGCTGTTATTTAATGAATGTAAAAACCACAAAAATGACAGAAAAGGCTCTTTTCAGAGCCGCCTTTCTCAGTATAACAACAGAAGTATGAAGTGAAGGCCGTAGAGCCTGCGGGGTTCAGCAGAATTTTGCGGACAGTCATAGAGGGCAAAAAGGGAGGGTTCAAGCAGAGCAAACGCAATAAAGTGTACATTGGGAGTAAGTGGCGGCTCTGAAAAGAGCCTTTTTGTGGTGTGTTATGTGGGTGAAAAAGGAGTGGATTGGGTGAAACGGATTGTCAGATAGGTTAGTGTGATTGCAAAAGAGGGCACAATGCATTTTGTATATTGTGAAGAAACATCTGATTGCCAGCATATGTGAGGTGGACTCCATCTCTGCAGAAAATGAAATTGCTACGAAACAAAATGTTTTCATTGTGAAAAGAGGACATACCAACATATCTCAAAAAGGCACACACAGCCTTATTGACATTGCGTCTCGCTTTCTCCATTTGTTGACCAAATGCAGAAGAACGCAACCATATTTGTCTTTGGGCAATACGGGAAAAAAGTATTTGACAATTTGGAAACATGTCCATGAGCTGCGCGAGTCCTTCCTTCATGGCAAATTGTAAAGAAATTCTAGATACATGGCCTAAACTGTTTCCACCACAATGAATGATGAGTATATCTGGAGGACGCTCTCTCTGTAAAGTAACACAAAGAGGTACCAAGTGCAGCCATCTCATGCCGCGCACGCCATGCCAGTGCACTTCCGCATTTGGAAATCCGAGATTTTTAGATAAGCTGAAGCTTTCGGCATGCACCTTCAACCAATGTATCCATGAGTCTCTCACAATCCAGACAATCTGTTTTCAACCGTGGAAAGCCATGGCTGTGTGGTGTTCTGTGAGGGAGAAGACGGTCTTACTAAAGTACGTTGGTCAGAATACACCTACTGAACTTTATGGACCAATCCCTTGCTCTGCTCATTCTCATTTTCACACGGCTCCACCCTTCAGTCCCCGGTGGTGATATGTGCTGGCAGTTAACTACTGCCATGTTCGCGGACATGTAGAGGAGCAGAGCGTGACGACGGTACATTAAAGTACTAATCCCCTTTTTCCCCTTTAAGGTAGGCTCTGAGAAGAGCCGTTTTATTTTGTATTTTTGCCCACATATCGAACAGACATGTGGTATTTTATGCATTTTTTTGTAGTTTTTGTCCTTGCTTCAGTCTTGCAAACATTACAGAACATTCTCTGAAGCAATTTATGTTCCAAAAGAACATCGCATTTCCCAAAGAGGATAGGGCAACACCATCTCCTTCAAAGTAATGCGCATTGCTGGGAGCAATGTTATCATGGCTACCAAAAACATACCAACTCGCAGCACGAATGTACGCATGCCGTGATTGATGACGCACCTCCCGATGCTTTGATCTGGACAGAAAACCGAATTGTTGGTCCATTAAATTCTGGGGAGTAAAGCAGAAAAAATAACTTTGGCTGTTGGGAAGATGGTCATGATTGCTTCAACCAACTGTGCCAAATCTGCCAACAAATTACGTGAAGTCAGGTATCCCAAGTGGCAAGCACTGTAGTGCAAAATAACCACATGAGGAGTGGTCATTCTATGGATGTCTCTGCAAACTTGCAGAATTGCCGCAGCATTGGCAACAGTGTCAGCGCTCCATACCACCTCCACTCCGCGCACATTGAAATGATGTGCCACATGCCTACTCTCGGCATAGTATTGTAAGCCTTGCACAGAATTGTCTCAGAGCAGCAAAACCCCAACCCTCTGCACCTCTGCCATTTTCTGTGTGTGCACCGTCTTTCCACACAAAAGAGTAATGTGAACACATGATTGGCTGATGGCTACAGTCGTGTTTCCATGCAGGATTAGCTGTAGAAACCCATATGTGACATGCACTACCAGCGGACAAGCGTTGCCTACGTGCGGCACGTAACTCTTACCCAGTCCTTCCACCCTTTCTACAGCAGTACCAAAGCGAGTCCATGATTGGACACAACTAAGCGGGTGCACAATCAGCCACCAATCACATGGAACATCGCTAATTTTAACTCCGTCATCAACATTGCGCACTTCAAAATTACTGTCGATGATTCTTAATGGAAATCGCATACCATTGCAAAGCACCTACTTCACAAGCTACTGTGCAAGGAGTGCGAATTTCTATGTACAACTCCATGCATGACCACATGCATCAGTATAGAGTACAGGTATGTTCATTCTAATCAGAGTACATGTGGAAGCCTTATAATTTGAAGTAGACAAAATAATGTCGGTATATTTCCATAGGAAGCACATAAAAACGCTCCCCCTTGTAAAGTGCAAGATTGCTGATTCGCCATTAACAAATTGCACGACTGCTTACTTTCTTCTGCATAACCTGTACATATGTTGCAAGCATGGCTATTTGGGCATAGCACTCAACCATTTTTGTGTGAAGTGCGGGTGAAATGAGCTGATTTTGTTTTTGGCAGTGACACGCCCATTGGAATTAATGGCCGTGCAGGAGGCTTGGCGGGTGAGTCTGCCCTTTACAAGGCGGGTGACACCTGCCAAAAGCATGTGAGTTGAGAAGTATAATTTAGGGCAGACCTTAATTTTGGATGTGAAAATGTCACAGTTCTGTCCTCTGTACTGACAACAGTAATGCTACTTGCAATGTGATCGTATGAGAATAGTAATCGCTCCCAATTGTGGTGCTGACATGTCCTTCGGAGAGTCTCCCGATTTTTGGACATCGTGCTTTTCATTAAGAAGTACAACATTTTTTTCCATCTTCTACGTTGCTCTATCGCTTGCAAACCTCTCTTCTATGCATACTACACTTGGTAAAGGACAAGGCATTTCCAAACCCCTAAAAAAAGATAGATATTTTGAAGGACTTTGAAGTACTATAGTGAAAGTAGTATATAAAGAGTGCGCAGAGAGAAGTGAAATATGCACGTGGATTGGGTTGAAACATGCAAGTTAAATCGTATGACAAAGGAAGTGCAAGTAAAGGCTGCAGTATCATGACGGCTGCAAACACACAAAGTAATTGATATAATTTTTTTAATTCACAGTGAAGACTACTCTCCAGAGAATCAACAACATCTACAACGCAGACGACATATCCGAAGAAACCTTGTCATCCTGCAACAAAAAGTAAGTACAGTACAACCTTCATATTGTAACTTCTCCTTAATGTGGCTGCGTGGGTTATTTGTTTATTTTGGGCACCAAAGGAAGCATTCATTTGTAAACCATTCAGCCTACAAATATCCATTTATAGGACAAAGAGTAACAGGTGGAATGGCTGACAAATGGCTGTGTGGGTGGTACTGAATTGACATAGGAAATCCGTAAAAGTTTAGATTGTGAAAAAAAGTGGCAGTAGCAAGTTTTTGCCATTTTGGTTATTAATAATGGTTCTCGGCACAAGTAGGGCACTGTGTACTCTCATCTAAAGCACATTGTACTACTATACAAACAGTAAAGTAGCCTTACCAAATGATAGTTAGAGGTCACTGTGCGTTGACACACCGTGCCAAAGAGTTTCTCCATCACACTTAGGCACACATGCACACAGCACACATACATTCGACAACAAACCAAAAAATATATATTTTTTCTCAACAGACACCAAAGAATGCCTACCAAAAAGCAGCTCCGTAGAAAGGAACGCAGAATTAGAGCAAATAAAAATAAAGGTACCCAATGTAAGCATCCACCTGTTGTAGGTTAGGGGAGAATCTGAGTACAAACCACCTAATGCAATTGGGTAACATAATAAAAGAAGTCTCAACTACTGAAACTGTACGTCCTCCATCAAAAAGTTTCACAAAACATAGAAATGATGGCAAAGAAACGGCTGCCAATACAGCTAACAATGTTCCTAATAATCCTGATAGTGTAAGAAGAACCCATCGTAAAAAAAGTATTTTAGCAAAAATGTTTTGTCACAGAGTCCTTCAGAATCTACTAAGAAGAGGACCAAAGTCATCCTCACTCCTTAAAACGTACCCTAGAAAGTTAATTCTGCAAGCACTCGTGGACAGTGCAATCCTTCTCAAAAGAAAGTTGTTCATATTAGTGTTAAAAAGGATGAATGCACTAACAAAAGTAAGTACCAAACTACAAATGAAACTGAGCAATAAACGGAATGTGAACAAAAATAATTTTTTGCATGTTTGTGGTGGTGAATGGAGTCACACAACAACCACAGAGCCATATTTCAATGAGGAAGCATACAAACAAAATCAAACAAACACAATTGCCATCCATAGCAGTGGACGTGGGTATGAGAAAATCAATACTACCATCATGGAACAAGAAACACTGCTTACAAAACTTGTCTTCTGAAAACTCAGAATTACCTCTCGATTCAGCAGAACCACACCGCCCAGTATAAAAATGGCCGTGCAAACACTGAAAAGAGCAGGGTAACTCTAGCCTCTGGACCAGAGTATTATAATAACATCAAGAAACAGAAAAGATATGTCCAGAGCAAAATATGTTTAGAAAAAATGTATCCAAATTTATTAAAGGTGATACAAAAATTGAAAACTAGTGAATAAATCACTCAAAATTATTATACACTGATCATTTTAACATAACAGAACAGCAGCAACAGTATGACGAAAATCGGCTAAAACTTCATCACTCATACTCAACATACATATTACATACATACACACACAACTCATCATACCGTGGCATACATCCAAAGTACTAAAAACACAGAAAACATGCTAAGAACCAATGGGGAAGAGGAATTCATAACTAGTCCCCATAATAACACTCATTATTGCGGTGTTTACAAACAATAGAAATAATTCACAAACAATCTATTGTCAGGGTGGATAGGAAGAACAAATGCAAAGATCACATCCCTGTAGAATTTTTCTCTCGACCGGTTTCGACGTGTAGTGGTGGTTAACTGAACGTCTTCCTCAGGAGGTGGGTGTTACCATTCTGAAAAACAAGTACGCAAAAGCGACTATAAGCTACTACATGAAAAAGTCTTTGCCGACTGCCTGTAACATACAATTAAAGAAGGAGAAAAAGGACTGCTGCTAGCAGCCTAAGTTATTAAAAACAATTAAGAACCGTGTATACCATAGTGAAAATAAGCATATACGGCCCCCGCTACAGCAGCTGTGTAAACCAGAACAAGAGGGTAAGTGACTCCCAAAAGAGAACCGTGCAAGATGAAAGGGAACCTTCAAGACCATGGTGGATCGGCAACAAGAATGTATATATATAATAATATATATCTAAATACCAAAAAAGCCTGACCAATGGCAATGTCTGTATCTAAAAAGAACTAGTAGTGGACTAACCTGATGAAAACCTAGCTGCTGCAAAAATCTATGCAGTGTAGTGTGGCCAGTCACGCGAGACAATTCAGGACTAAAACATAACCTGAAACCAGAAACAAGACCAGAATGCACTAGGTCAGATAAATAAAAAAATAAAATAAAAAACCTAGGTTCAAAGTGGAGTGCCTATGACTAAGGCAAAAATAATAATAATAGCTCACCTGGAGGGCGCCCCATGCAGTTTAAGATGATCCAGCGCTGCATGTATTTGAAAAGTGAAGAGGCAGCGCAACTTAGCCTGAGCCTTCAACGCCGTCTGTAAATGACTACAAAAGTGGCAAAAGAGCTTCATTACAATGTTAAATGGCAAGCAGTGACCCACGGCTTACCAGAGTACAAGGGCACTGCATGAAATGCCTCTAAAAGATCTCCAATAAAATGGGAGGAAGCCTACAGACAACCACACCGTGAACATCAATGTGTGCCATTCCAAATAAAGCTTTCATATCTTTACATGTGTTTCTCAATCAATATGTAAAAGGTAAAGACAAAAGTAAAATCAAAGTGCTGCAAAATATGGATATTTGTGTAGTGCGAAAACAGACAGGACTAAAAGGACATTCACTAGCCTGCATTTCTGGGCCTATTTGCAAAAGTACCTTCCATGATATCAAAAGATTATCAGTACATCATTCTAAAGTAAGAAATGTAGTGTATAAAATATATTGTGCAAAATGTCCAGCTTCAGAATTAGGCAATTTAAATACCACTCTTCTGCATGGTACACCGAAATACTTACAAGAGGAAATAGACCGTATTCAGAAGAACTATTTTGGAAGTGAGAGCCACGTAGAAAATGCAACAGTTTTAGAGCATAGAAGCAACAATTCTGCACATAGCAACCTTCTATTACACATATACAGAAAAGAAATACTAACATTTAAAAGGTCATCAGCTGAAGTTCCAAACCATGTGTGTGCATGTTGCCCAGAACGTTTTACAAAAGGAACACAGAAAATGTGGACATAGCATACAAAATAGAAAACAATGAAGACTCTAAATGGTTTGAATTAGCTTTGTACCTTTTAGCTGAAAGCAAATATGAAGTAACTAAACGTCTAATATGTTGCAGTTACTGTACTGCAAAATTAGACAACCACACACCTTCACGTGCAATTACAAATAATTTGGAATTGTTTCCATTACCAAAAATCCTGCAGCAGCCCAATTTGTATGAGAGCATAATAATTCAAACAGTTCACCCATTTCAAGCAATTATACGCCTTGGTCCAAAAACAGCAAATTTACCTCACTCTGAATTGGTGAAAGGCATTTGTGGCAAAGTAGTGTACTTGCCATTAGATCTAACGGAAAATGTGCACACTCTAGGAGTGGAGCGTTCAATAGAGCATTCATTAATAGTCTTGGTAAATGGTGTACCAAAAAAGGACAAAAAAATTTGGCAACAATTAGTAGACTTAAACAAAGTTACACAAGCATTGCAATATCTAAAAGACAACAATGAATACTACAAGGAAATAAATATTGATGGAAGCTTAAGGCAAACAACTGAAATAATTCAAGAGCCATCAGAAACTGGACAATTTGAACTTCTGGATCCAGCTAAAGTATCCACTCTCTTAGACCATTACACAATTCATCCATTGCATTCCAATGAAAGTATAGATGATGCACTAGAAAATTACCAAATGCGACAAACCAAAGGGTCACCAATGAGTATTTGGGAAAGAATTATAGAAGCACGTGCTTTTCCACTGCTATTTCCTACTGGCAAAGGTGGGAGGTACGATGATAGACCCACTCAGATTGGGGCATCAGAATACCGCTCATTATGAATGTATTCCGAAGATCCTAGATTTAGCCAAAATGTGGAATACATATTCCACCTACTGTACGAAAGTGAATTAGCAACTCTATGTTATGGAGTTGCACACATTCTTAAATCTGGAACGCACTTTCAAACTATGTCAGCTACGCAGTTAATAAAAAAAGTACAAAAAAAGATGAGGTTTTACAGTCAAGTATAACAAATTTGTTTGCAAACATGCGCTGTACAAAGGAATACTGGTTTAGACGGCACAGAGACGTGCGTTGCATGATCAGAAACCTTGGACCACCAACTTGGTTTGTTACACTAAGTTGTGCAGAATACACATGGGAAGATTTGCATGAGTTCCTACGCATAGCAAACAGCAACAAAAATAACATAGATATATTAACACCTGGAGAACTTTGCTCTCTAGATCCAGTTAATGTCTCAAGATATTTCCATCATTGTTTCATTGCAATGCTACACTTTATTTGCAATAAGAGTGTTCCTCCCCTTGGAGAAGTGCAACACTTCTTTTGGAGAAAAGAATATCAAGCGAGAGGAGCACCACATATTCACATGCTGTTATGGGTCAACGGTGCACTGAAATTTGGGCAAGACAAGGATAGCACTGTTTTGCAGTTTATCCAAAAATATGTCACATGTGAAATCCCTGCACAACAGAGTCATAGTGAGCTGCATGGGCAGATTTTACAATTTCAAAGACACAAATGTGGCAAATATTGTCGCCGTAAATACAAAAACAAAGAAATACTGCACCAAATGCCGCTTTGGTGTCCCCAGACCAGTTACAGAAACAGGTGAAGTAAACAACTTCATGTCTTCAGTTCGACATAGTGTTAAAGGTAAATCACTTAAAAACACATATTACATAAAAAGAAGGGAAGAATCAAAGTATATCAATGATTACAATGCAATCATTGCCCTATTGTGGAATGCCAACATAGATGTGCAGTACATTGCAGACAATTCAACTGCTGTTGCACGATATGTTACACTATACTTAACAAAAGCAGAAAAAACAGAGCTTCAAGACCTCTGGGATAATCTAGCATCAGACAAAACATTATCACAGAAATTGTACAGCCTAGGCATAAAAATGCTCTCTCATAGACAATGTGGGGACTATGAAGCAGCAGATCGTTCAACCGGCACTGCTTTGTGCGGAAAATCAGACAACATAGTATGGCTCAGTCTTGGTCCTGCAAAATCTAGAAAAAGAGTGCTAAAGTCATGTGAGGACATAGAAACTATTGCCAGAAATGATCCCAACAGCCAAGACATTCTGAAAAACAATTTACTGGACACATACTATCCGAACAGGAGTACCACTCTGGAAAGCATGTGTCTGTAGCACATAGCTCAAAATTTGCATACAAAAATAATGTGAAACCAGATGAAAGTAAACGTAGATATAGAGTGACCGATTGTGAAGGGAGCTTAGTGAAACTTAACCTCTTCAGTGCCAAGGACGAGCTATCTCATCCTTGGGATTACCTCCCTGTTGCCAAGGACGAGATACCTTGCCCTTTCAGGCACAAAACTGTAATCCAACCCCGGGCTATGTGAGGGGGAGGTTCCTCTTCATGGCCCGGGGTTTGGTATTCCTTCAATTTCACGTCGGCGTGCGTGTCGCACGCTGACATGAAATTGAAAGTAAATTCACTGCGGCAGCAATTTTCGGCTGCCACGGTGAAGAGAGAAGGTAAGAGCCCCTCTCCCGCTGCCTCGATCTCCGGCTGTATTTCAAGCCGGAGATCGAGTCAGGTATCATTGGAAAGGGGAGATCCTCCCCTTTCCAACAATACCTTGTGTGACTGCATTGCTGCCCGCGGATCGGGCGCAGAGCTCGATCCGCGGGCAGCAATGCGCACTAGACCACGAGGGATCTGTTTTGGGAGTGGGGGGAGGGGGGCTGCTTACTAGGTAAGCAGCCCCCTCTCTCCCAATCCCCCAAAGCATGGTGCCATGGCTGTGGTGAACCCTGGGGGCAGAGATCATCTGCCCCCAGGGATGAAAATAAAAAAAAAAATTAAAAAAATATTTTCGAAGGGAGGTGGGAGGGGTTTGGGTCCCTGGGGCCCACTAAACCACCAGGAATTCTGCAACAAATGGTGTCTTTGGAAAGGGGAGATTTTACAAGCCTTGCTGGTCACGGATCGGCGCAGAGCGCTCGATCCGTGACCAGCAATGACCACTAGATACCAGGGATTCGTTTACAGTAAGCAGCCCTCCCCGCTGGCCCCCAAAGCATGGGGGCACATATCTAATCAACCCTGGGGGCAGATGGCTGATCATCTGCCCCCAGTGAAGGGGACAAAAAAACAGAATAATAATAAAAAAAAAAATCATGATAGGAAGGGGGGAGGGGTTTTGGGGGCCCTGGCCACCAGGGATTTTTCCGGAAATGGTGTCCTTGGAAAGGGGAGATTCTTCCCTTTCCAAGGACACCCTGTGCGACAGCATTGCTGCCCGCGGATCGGGCGCTCGATGCGCGGGCAGCATTGCACACTAGACACAGGGATGTCTTTGAATGGGGGGTGGGGGCTGCTTACAGTAAGCAGCCCTCACCCCCCCGGCCCCCAAAGCATGGGGGCACATATGTGTACAACCCTGGGGGCAGATGGCTGATCATCTGCCCCCAGGGAAGGGGGCAAAAAAATAATTCATACAAAATGAGAAAAAAAAAAAAGTGATGGGAAGGGGGAGGAGGTTTGCGGGCACTAGCCACCAGGGATATTTTCAGAAATGGTGTCCTTGGAAAGGGGAGATTCTCCCCTTTCCAAGGACACCCTGTCTGACAGCATGGCTGCCCGCGGATCGGGCGCAGGGCGCGCGATGCGCGGGCAACAATGCACACTAGACACAGGGATTTCTTTGAAAGGGGAGGTGGAGGCTGCTTAGAGTAAGCAGCCCTCACCCCCCCTGACCTCCAAAACATGGGGGCACATATGTGTACAACCCTGGGGGCAGATGGCTGATCATCTGCTCCCAGGGAAGGGGGCAAAATAAAAAACGAAAAGCACAAAAACAAAAAGGGAATTTTGGGTGGGAGTGGGGGGGCACTAGCAACCAGGGATATATTTTACAGAAAAGGGGGGGCTCTCCCCTCACCCCAAGGGGAAATGGGGGCACCCCTTGTAGCCCTCCCTGGGGGCAGATATCTGGTTTTAGGAAGGGGCATCTGACCCCAGGGAGGGCTGCATGAGATGCCCCCCTCTTATCTGCCCCCAGGGAGGGCTGAATGAATGGCCCTCCCATGCATTTGGTGTGGGGGTAGAGGGTCACCCCCCATTACATTAGAAAATTACCTGGCGGTTTATGGTGCCCCTCAGCCCGCCCTAAAGTGTAGTGTACCATTTTCCATTTTTTCTTTGTTTACAAAACTTGCCTTGGCGCAGAGGGGCACATTGGTGTGCCAATCTGGCACCAGGGTGCCCAAACCTTACTGCCCCACCCACTGGGGGGCCTGTTCCACCATTTTTGGGGGCCCTCTCCCCCCTCACACCAAATGGGTGGCGGGGGCACCTCATGCAGGCCTCCCTGGGCCTCCTACAAATGGCTGCGTGAGGTGCACCGCCCCTCCATTTGGGGTGGGGGGGAGGGCCCCCAAAAATGGTGGGACAGGCCCCCCTTGACGGCCAGGTAGGTGCACCAACACATGTGAGGTACTGTTTTCATCGGGACTCCTGTGGGAACGCAGGACGGTAGGTCAGGTGTTGTGTTTGCGTGGTTTTCATAACGTTTTGACCCATTTGCTGGTGGCCTTTGTCACACAACCCTTTCATTTCCCAAATGTGACCTACATTTAGTTGCTGCTTTAGGCACCATACACTTTTGTAACCTGCACAAGTCACCTACCCTTGAAAAGGTCTGCCTGTGCTCTTTCAAAAAATGTATGCTTGCCGTTCCTCACCACATTGGTTTTCCCGATTTACACATGCTAAGTGCTTCTGTTCAGGCCGTAAGCGTAAAACTCCTGTGTACCATGGCTCAGTGTTTGGCTTGTGGTATTGCTTGTTTTGTAAAACACTACAAAAAATGTGTGCTCTCCTAACTGCAAGCGTCGGGGGAATGTAGTGGAGCATTGCTTTTTTCAAAATTCATAGAAGCCATTGCCGTACCAAACCAACCATGTCCAACACATACCTTTTTTTTCGATCATTTTCCTGCTTTTCCCCCAATCTATGCCAGTTTCCCCTACCTAGTTGTTGCCTGACCTATACGACAATCACCCGTTTCTAAACTTGTAATTTTGTCTACTTTTCAGAAATATATGCCTTTCTGTCCTCCAATTCAGCTTTCCTACCCTTTTCTTCCATTCTGTCCATGCATGTCCAATTGGCAAAAATGGCCAAAATCGCCTACCTCTCACAAAGCGGTTGATAACCACATCAAAATATTTTCTTTTTCGTTTCCACTCAACCTGTTCTTGAAAGCCAGGAAATCGGGGCACTCAGCACAGCAAACCATTTGTTCCTAGCTCTTACAAGGAAAAAACCACAGGCTTCTTTGCAATCATTTTATTGGCATTTTTTGAAAAAACCCAAAATGTTCGCCCTTTTTGCTTATTTTCTCTCACCCCCCTACAGCAACCTAGGTGGCATTACAACCGCCTACATGTGGGAAAAAAGGAGCCAAATGTGGCCGAGATATCTCATGTAACAAAAAAGTTACAAGCCATTGAATGGCCACATACCTAAATCACCAAAAAAGGCCCTGGCACTGGGGGGAAATACCCATGGCAGTTAAAGGGTTACCAAACGTAGCTTAATTAATCATGTGAAGTTGTCATTAAAAACTTCTCAACAGAAAGAACTATATTACATGTCTCTTTTACAACTTTTCAAACCATGGAGAAAAGAGGAAGACATACTAGATAACTATGACAGCTATGAAGATGCTTTCAAAGCAAATCAAAGCACGATCACTGATGTTAACATTACCGAGTACAAAAAAATGTTACACAATGAGCAGCAACAAGAAGAAGAAATTCAGGCCCAACTAGATAAAGACTCTTCCGACAGTAGTCAACCTTCTGTAACAGGAAGTCAAGAGCCACTGATAGCAAATGAGACTGAAGTTGCTATGGCAGAAGTAGAAAACACCATGTATCAGTATCAAGAAGATACAGAGAATTTAACTGTGCAACAAGGAAAACTTAACAACGATCAGCACACCATTTTTGAAGAGGTAACAAAACAAATAGTGCGTGGCATATTGCATGAAAATAAAGACTGTACCTGCCAAAATGTCAAACCTATACAGATGGACGTCAGTGGGGAAGCTGGATCAGGGAAAACATTCCTAATTAAAATTATTAGCAAGTTCCTGCAGCAATTGACAAACAACAAACTGTCAGCTGTTGTAACAGCCCCCACAGGTTTAGCTTCCTACAACATAGGCGGTGTGACTTTACACCGATTGCTACTGCTTCCAGTAGAGCATCAAAATAAATTAGACTACTACAAACTTTTTGCAGAAGCTGCAGTGGAATTACGGAGAGTATTGAAGAAAATGAAAATGCTACTAATAGATGAAGTGAGCATGGTCTCCAATCTAATGTTGGCTTTGATTCATCTCAGATTGCAAGAAGTACTTAAAAGTAATAAGGAAGAACTCTTTGCTGGGAAATACATTATTGTTTTCAGAGATCTTCTACAATTGATACCAGTAAAAGGTGAACCGATTTTTAAAACCTTAGGCCACAACATCTGCCGGAAAACTGTTAGTAGCATAGGTAATGTTAACCTTTGGCAACATTGCCAATACAGAGAATTAACTGAGAACATGCGGCAATCAGAAGATCTCACTTATGCCAACATCTTAAAAAGTATTAGAGTTGGTGTATTATTACAAGAAGCACAAGCTGTATTGAAAAAGCGGCATATACATGCACTTTATGGCGATAATGCATGCGCAACTGATGTTATGGAACAAATAGTGCACAAAAATGTCAATTGTATGGCCTTAATGCCAACTCTTGCAAGCTGTTTCAAATTCAATGAAACAATGCTAAAGAAAGAAATGCAAGCAATAATAGAAATTAGGGCCACAGACAAAGTAGACGTGCATGGTTTGACAGTACCCATGTGTGAGCAAGCCACAACAAGACTAAATAGTTTAGAACATTCAATCTCCAACAAAGCTGGGTTGGAAAAAGTATTTAAATTATCATTAAATTGTAGAGTAATGCTTAAACATAACCTTGACGTTGAGCAAGGGCTAGTAAATGGAGCACTGGGCACAGTTGTTGGCTTTCAATTATACCCACGTGATAACAGCATTCAGTTTGTAAATATTTGCTTTGATAAAGCTTCAGAAGTAAAAAGGATAGGGTGCTCAATGGCTCGATTCCTTCTCTTCAAAGACATGTAGGTACGTAGAGAGCAATTTTCTCTTACTCTTGCATATGCAGTTACCATTCATAAATCCCAAGGTCTTACCCTAGAAAAAGCATTGATAGATATAGGAAAGACAGTGTTTAAGGAAGGCATGAGCTACGTAGCATTATCACGCTAACGTACACTTGACGGTCTTTTGTTAATTAACTTTGATTCAAGTAAAGTCAAAGCTGATATTCCTTGCATTCTAGAATACAATAGATTGCGTTCACTGTACACCCCTCATCTGAAACAATACCCTGTTGCAGATAAAGTGAAACGTGGTTAAAGAAAAGTAAATGAAACAGAAATGCAACAGAATGCAACAGAAAAGAAGCTAAAGTTTCATCAATTGCCGCAAACATAGAAGAACCTATTAGAGAATGTGAACCAGGCACGTCGGCAAAGAGGCAACAGAAAAATCAAAAAATGCACTCAGGTACAGAACTTGCTGGACCATTCAAATTTACAAATGAAAGTGGGGTAAGTTGCTATGCAAATGTAGCAATGAATATTCTATTTCAATTGCCACCAATTGTTAACAATATTTACCTGCACAGCACATACCAATTGTGTTTGCAAATGTTAGTGCTGCATAGAAATGCAATAAGCAATCCTGACAACACATAGGCCCTCATTAGGAGCCTGGCGTTAAGGGATAACAGCGCCGTAAAAGGATGTGGTGCCGTTAACTTCTTAACACCTTACTACGAGGTCCCTTTGCGGCTCCCGACCTGAACGGCTGGTCTAGACCAGCCGTTAAAGTAGGGACCCGCAAAGGTGACCTTGATGGCAATTTGCGGTACCGTAATTGCCACCTTCTCCATTCCCATTGAGCCCTATGGCGCAAAAATGGGAATTCGGGAAGGGCCATGGAGAAAGGGTGAATTACCGCCCCGCCAATCTTGGAATGGGGTGGTAATTCCCCCTTTCTCCATGGCGGACTCCGGCATGGACCATGGTGATAATAGCACCATGGTTTAGCGCCGGAGTCCTAATGAGGGCCATACAGTGTTTATGGAGTAAGGCAACAATTGGACGACTGTGCTGGAATGGTGAGATTCACTATGAACTCACAAGAAGATTCACAAGAATTTCTAATGTACATACTGTTAGTATTGGAAAACAAAAGTATACCTGTAAATGAAATCTTCCGAATTTCGTACATGTGGAAACATACATGCACTCTCTGTAACAAAGTGATACAGGAAGAAATCCCAAACGAGCGATTTGTGTATATTTCCATACCAAATTGTGAGAGCATTCCTTTTCAGCAACTGGTACAAAATGCAAATCATGGAAGATTATGTAGTATTTGCAATTCAGACAATCGCTCTACCTTACTGATACAATCACATAGTGACTACATAATACTTATGCTTCTACGTTATAATGCAGATGGCACCAAAAACAAATGCAAACTAACTGGATTTACACACGGTCAAGTGTCTCTTGGAAAGAAAACCTTTACAACAGTAGGAATAATCTACAATACAGCAGCTACAACCAATGCAGGTCACTACACTGCATACATTAAAAAGAATTGTGGATGGTTTGAATGTAATGATAGCACCATTACTCTAAAGTAGAGGTTACCAGCTAACCTAACAAATGCGTATTTAATGTTCTTGAAGCCAAAATGTACGAAATAATGTGCACTTCAAAATTGTGAACAAAGTGAAAGACTACAAACAATTAGAATACGCCCACAGGTATCTAACTACCTAACAGGATAGACAAATGACACTAATAAATGATTATCACAGATTGTTGGAAACCAACGTACAGGCAGAATATGCCTATATGTAGCCAACTGCAGTTGAAAATGGGCAGGAAGGCAACAAAGAAAACATTAATGGGAAAGATATAGGAAACAGGATATGTCAACGACACAAATGAATGAGTATCACAAATATGTTGGAACACATGCACAATTAGAATACGCCTACAGGTATCTAACTACTCAACAGGATGGAAGAATGACGCAAATAAATGATTATCACAGATCGTTGGAAACAAATTCACAGGTGGAATATGCCTATAGGTATCTAAGTGTTGTTAAAAATCAGCAGGAAGGCAACAAAGAAAACATTAATGGGAAAGATGGAGGAAACAGGATGTAACAACGACACAAATTAATGAGTATTGGAAATCTGTAGGAACAAATGCACAGTTTGAATACACCTACAGGTATCTAACTGTTGATAAAAATGGGCAGGAAGGCAACAAACATACAATTGATCGGAAAAATGAAGCATGCACTGAAAGGAAAAAATGAAGTACTTAGTTGCATAAGAAATGAAGGTTTTTTTTAATCCGACAAGGATTTTTTTCCCCAGACCCAAGGATTAGAATAGCAAACACAGAAACTGAGAGCAATGCACAGTACACTGGTTTGTAAAGTAAAAATGAGAGTCTAAAAAAATAAATAACTGTCTATTGAGCAATGTGGTAAATGTGGAAAATCTGCAAACATTAACACACCTTTTTCTTTAATCACAGAAAGGAGAAAAGTGATACTTCCGCCAATTACGAAAACCAAACAGAAAGAAATGTTTCTGTACTCTGAACAAAGTAAGGAGTAAGTATATTGGCAGATATTTTCTACACATGGGAATGTACTCGCCTAATGTGTGGTGGTAATATGCTGCAGTGCCTGTAGGCTGGCCTTTCGTCTGCGGTGAGTAACCTACCACCTACGCCTTACAAACAAGTTGTAAGGAGTACAGGTCCTGCAAAGTAGCTGCTTATAAATTTACTTTTCGGACCATCGTCTGCAGCCATGAAGTGAAGAATCTAGGGCATCAAAACGACCACAATCCACCACACCCACTGTACGTACAAGGTGTCCATAGAAATTACATCATGACAGCCGAGGAACAAATGCATAGATCACCCATTTCTTACTGTGTGAACCTTTCCTAATGCTCTATGCCACAGCAAAATAGGATAATGAAAAAGCATGTGTACGCTGTTTGTTGCTCCGCTTTCCGCAGATCCAAGATGCCGGGCGCATCCAAACCATCTGATTCAGAAGACGTCTCGCAGCAGCCAATGGACAGAGATGTCACGTGTACGCGGCCATGGCGGCAGCCCCTTAGCCAATTGGTTTCTTGTTCGTCCACCGAACAGGGAAGTGTGACCGCGGAGTGAACATAGATATCACTAATTATTTCAGACCTACTTTTTCATAATTATAAATGAACGTACTGCATGTATGGTGACAAAATTTACAAAAGCACGCTTTCTGGACCAAGCCCCTGTACCTGCCGCACATTTCGTCAAAATCCGTCCAGCGGTTTCACCTGTAGCCGTGCGCAAAGTTTTTCCCCCATTCAGTCTATGGGAAAAAAAGACGTTTTGGTACCCCCCCCTATAACTCCCCTCACCCTGGACGATTTCTCACCAAACTTTACAAAAGAATTCAGAGTGGCCACTTTACTTTTTTTTGCAAAGTTTGGTGAGGATTCGTCCAGGGGGAGCGGAGTTATAAGCCGCCCAAAAAGTGCTCTTCCTATGGAAACACCAACTTAACCATAACTACATGGCCACTACCTTGGCCATGTAATTCATTTTATATACAACTCAAAAGTATATCATTTATGAAAATTGGTTGCAGAAGAACTTATGTCTGTAGAATTCCAAAAACATATCAAACATAACAACTGCAATCCATCAAGATGACATTGCTCTTTTAATGCCAAGACTTTAAAGATATCACTGCAGTTTTTAAACTCATACTTTTATGACCTCAAAATTCAAATTTCAAATTGAAATCTAGCCACTGAATTAATTTAAAAGAAGGAAATACAAATGGTTATATTGCAGCACAGTAGCTGAAACATAGTGCACACAATATTTATTGGCACACAAACAATGCAAATCTCCTTTTGATGTTACAGCATTAAAAACATGCATCGAGTCCTGAACTTTCTTTTTAATACTCCTTGTAATATAGTAATTTTTTATTTTTTTATTTTTGCATTGTTATATGGTTACATGTTTTATAAATAAATCACAACATTTCAGTATCAGTCAATTAAAAGAATCATTGTAACAGTTAAGAAATGAGCTCAATAGTTACCGTACTAGGAAATAACACGAAACAGCAAAAGCAACATCTTAAAGGTTTTTGTTCATTTGGGCTATTAGGTCGTGCTAAAAGTGCTACTTTTAAGCCAAAACTATTGTCATTAAAATAAAAGCTTTAACATAACACCTTCAAATAGGGGCTTTGAGTGAGGGTCTGTAATGCTTTTCCAATGGAGAAGACATTTGAGGAGTGATACACAGTTGTTAGGTTATTGAATCGCTCCCATTCCCTACCCCTAGCCATTCTAATCCCTATGGCTAATCCCACCCATTCAT
Source organism: Ambystoma mexicanum (assembly GCF_040938575.1). NCBI lineage: Eukaryota > Metazoa > Chordata > Amphibia > Caudata > Ambystomatidae > Ambystoma > Ambystoma mexicanum. The sequence continues at coordinate 1,371,816,159 of NC_090930.1, forward strand.
GCCCATCTCAGAACTCTTTGATCTGTCTTGTATGACTGTTTCTTAGGAAGCTCTCTGCAAACAAGCCAAAACTAGCGGCCATCTTTGAATGTAAAAGATACCATTGAATGTAAAAGATACCATTCATCTTCCAAATAAAATGATTCATTGATTCATGTTAGTATTATCTTTTTTTAAATGTAAGTAAAGTAATTTGCATTTTAAGAGCTTGTTTTTACAGGGAAATTGAAGTCCAGAATGAGAGAGAGTTAGGATTCATTGAGTTTGGGAATACTGAGTTTTCTCTAAGCAAATGTTAAAAATGAATGCTCAAGGCACCACGATGCCCTGGACAAAAAGATTCATGTTTCTTGATGCAGGTATGAATAAAATATCTGTTGCTGCCATTCTCTGAGGCAGTGACACATACTAGTTACCGAAACAAAGCAGAGCACCTTCTGGCGTGCTAAGACTTTTCAGTTGCGTGGAGTAAGAAAGTGCTACACTGCAGAAAAAGAAACAGAGCATGTGACTTCCTTGATAAGGCAGTCTTTTACTTTACAAACATTTCTGGATTATCGCGTCACCTTCTAGCCACACATCCTATTGTCCAGGTAGAGCCAAGAAACAGCAGTGATGCTCTGCTGCAGAGGGGTCAGTGTATAATGTCAGTAAAGGTTTGTGTGGTCTGAGCCAGGAGGAGCAGCGCAACGAGATATCTGTCACTGCTCAGAGTGACTTTTTTAAGGCTTGTGATGCTAGATTTGGTGGGAACAAGCCACTAGCTAGTGCCTAGAAATGATTCACACTGTAGCGCTGTGCTAGCCAAGCGCCATTCAGCATCCATTCAGGAAGTTCGCAACTAGCTTTCCGATTCAGATATAGTGCCACTGTCTGATGCAAAGGGACAATTTAATTGGATGAGCTGGGTCTACCTATTGTGTACTAGTGCACTGTCCCACAGACCATCACTTCATCTCAGTACATGTTTGTGACCTAATCGTCATTTATTGCCACAATCGGAGACTTGATTTTGCTGTACGGTTCGGGATGCTTGTCGTATTGGGATTTTCCTTATAAGCAAAATGTTCTTTGAAATAAAAAAAACAAATTGTGTTCGTCGCTTGCACCATGGATCTCCTCTGTCAGGCTACACCAGCACTGCCAGTGTCTGTGCGTGGTAAATTTAATGACAAGATAATCCTCGGTAAGTAGAATGTTGGGGGACAATACGGGGATGGGACAACGTGGGACAATGTTTAAATTAATCAAAACTAGTGTCATTGCTCTAGTCAACTTTGCATACCGTAAATATATTAGCCCTGGGAACCGCAACCATGCTCTCACCAGTATTGAGCCTACCACTTTTAGGAGCCCACTCTCAACTGCTGTGCCCGGTCTTATGTCATGTGCCTTCTGTGCAGGTACACAAACAACCCCAGCAATGTGTTGGCTTAGATGGAACTAAACGGTGAGCTGCAGTTTGATTCACTATGGAGCAATGAGCAAAAACCACATCTGGCCACCCAGGGCATATTGTAGAGAAACTGTTGATTGCACTGAGGGAACCACATCGGCATGCACTTCCATGCACCTTGGTCCCTACGGGAGAATTTTCATCATTTACTCTATGTAGTGCAAACAAGGGTCTTCGAAACTTGACAGAAACATGGTTAAATACTTGTCATGCACTTCGTAGTGTAAAGAAGTGTAAAATCCTCCTGAAATGTAGACTTTCTGGAAGTATTGTGGGATGTTTTTACCCATGCATACAAGTCCTACCATAAAGCTGTGCATTACTGGCATTGAAAACATCATGATGGCCAGAACTCCCCAGAGAGTGCACAGGGAAAACATGAAGAATAGGCTGCCACCCATTTTTGCCTATGTTGTGAGCACAGGAGGGCACTGCCTAAAACCACCATTGGGCTACACACACAGTAGCCTGAAACCATTGGGAATGGCAATGCTTATTGCCAAAAGCAACCCAGAACTGTGGGGAATTCATTTTCTTAATGTCAAAAATGGATGCAATACTGGTGCTCACCACTATCAGAAAGCCGGCGTTTTAAAACCACCGGACTTTTGTGTAAAACTGAACAAATGAACCCAAACCAGGCCAACAAAAGACTTGCTAAGAGGTGGATACAATGTAAAACTATATTCTGAAATGACTTGAAGGAAGTAATTATTGAATGTATATATAAAAAATAGCTGGGGATGTCAGCAGCTTAAGTGAATTTGGGTTTAAAGCCCAAAAATCGAAATGTTTAGAATAAATGAGTGACCTACTTGTGAGTGTCACATAGGTTGCAATTGTTTAAATGTCATAGTTTTGAACTTAGAATCAGTGTTCGAGCTGCATGTGTAAACTTTGTCAGTGTGATTTGAATGTAGAAAACTGGGAACTAAAGTGACATTTAGCTGAATTCTGCCTGACAACTACCCCCGACAGGAGAGGGAATTCAGCAGCTGTGTTCCCAGGCCTGGCTGCATCCTGCTGCCCCTGCCAAAAGGAGATGACACCTCTCTGATTGAATTAGGGGAGTGGCACCTGGGGACTACAGGAAACTAAACAAAGCCCTGTCCTGGACTCAAGCAAATGTTATATTGGGGGGGGTCATAAAGTGGCTTCCTCTTGGGAGAAACTGGGAGGGGCAGTGCCTGTGAGAGCCAGCTGAGCTTGGGGGAAGTGGATAAACCAGAAATTCCACCATGTGCTTTGGAAAACCACACCCCTTTGGGGCCAGAGCATGATTTTAAAAAGATGGATAATTCACAGTGCAGACTTGTCAAAATTATATAAATAACATCATAATGTTTGTGATTTTTCTGTGCACATTTTAAGAGGTGTTAGGACCCTCTGGTATGTTCTTGGGGATAGTAGCAGAAAAAAGGGGTGTTACTCCAAATGTATGCAGGTTAAAAATCTGACACTTTATCATCTGAAACCCATATCCCTGGTGCACATCTGTGTAAAATCTGGAAAGGTTTAGAGGTCGTTATCTGGATGAAAAGGGGAGAATTCTGTCATAAGTGGACACAACATCGCACAAAGACAGGGATCGGATGGTTTGGTGCTACAGAAAATATGTTAACTGGACCTATAACATTAGAAAAATGGTACATAGATAAATATGTATTTGGATCAGAAATAGATTTGTGTGCAATTTGACAAGGGGAGGTTCCTCTGACCATAAAACCTACAGCATCACTCTGACACTCCATTTCTTTCCCCCAATCAAGGGAGAGAGGAAAGCTTGGCCAATGATAAATGAGAGGGGCAGGCTTAGCTAGGCCCAGGCACACAACCATTTTTAAAACACATAAAAGGAACATTGAAACCTAGGTAGAGATTCACTTTCCACTTTCTTGCGGGACGCTTTGCCGGGAGACTTCAGACTTCACATCCAGAGATCCAGACTTCATATCCATCAATCTCCAGAGACCAGAAATTAACTCCAGAATTTGTAGCAGAGAGGCCTGAATCCACAAGCTGAATCCTCTTCAGCAGGCCTCAAAACCAACCAAACTATTCAACAGCCGGGCAAGCTGTTTAAATTCTTTGCCAAGAACTTTTGCAAGAACCTGTAGCAGTATCCAGAAGGCAGTGCTGTATCCGGAACCAGAGAGAACCACAAACCAGACCGTTGTGAGCAGAACAGGTGCTCGACAGACCCAGAGAGCAGAGCTGACCCAGATAGCCAGGACTTCAGAACCACCCGCCGGAAGTCCCGTCCAACCTGAACAGACCTTGACGGCTTATGTCAAAAATCCAGTGTGAGTACTCACTGTGGAAAACCAATCTCTTAGTTTAAAATAATCTAATCCAAACTATTTTAGCCTATTAGAACTGCCTCCTAAAATCGTGTCGTTCTGTTATTTTTAAAACTGAAAACTGTCATCAGTCATTCTGAGCTTTAAAATTTTAAATCTGAAAAACTACTTTTACTAAATCGGCCGTATCTCCGGAACCGTTTGTGCTAGAAGCAAGATTTAACTGTCATCTTAAAGCTAGGATTCTAAGATTTCCAACGAGCCTAGAACCGCCCTCCTACTCCTTATACTGCCTCCGTAATTGCGCTCGACGCATGCAACTAAATTTGCTGGGATTTGACGTTTTGCATAATTTCAGCCACGTGTAAAAAGATTTGTCCTTGCTTTCCTTTGCTGAAATCCGTTTGCAACCTGACAATCATTCATAGAGCATTGCTGAAGTGATCCTGAACTAATACAAAGTATCTCTCAATCACCTGGAACCTCCTATAGGGAATTAAAAGCCTTTTTAGCATATTTTTCACTTAATTGCAACCACATCAAAGTATCTTGCCTGTGTTTAAAACTCCTACCTGTTTTCCTTTAAGCTTGCTAGGGGGGAACTGAATTATATTTGATTGCATCCCTGAGAACTGTGCCCATCTCTTTACCTTGCATAGGGGGGGGGTGAATTGTCAAAGAAAAGTGATTACATTGTCTTTTGTTGAAGTCATATCAAGTTTATTGTCTGTACTGCATTTTCATTCATCATTGCATTGTCCTTGAAGCCATAAAATCATTCTCAGCTACTTTATCATCTCTATATCAAGTCCTAAGCCATTAAAAAGAGTGTACCACTGTAACATTATCCATTGTTGATCACTATCATCTTCACAAGTGTGCTATCAAACATTAAAAGTGTGATATATATATATATTGTTTAATTTTCAAACAAACCTTTTAAATTTGCAAAACAAACCTACTTCTTGGCTCTGCGGGGTCTGGGGGATTCTGAGAGAGGGGTGTTATATACGAGTTGTCATCCAGAGTAAATGAACTGGACATAACAATACATCAATAAGGGCTTCCATCAGCATCCCAGACTAGGCATTGACTTAGCTGTAGTGTTGAATTGAAGTCGCTTGCAAAGTGGGGGCTCGTCCGGGATATTCTGGATTAGATTTACCACTTGTGCAGTTTAATACAGTGTGTCAACTGACCGGATACACATATCCGGTTAGATCACCACCCTGTTTTACACTGTGAAAGCACCCCTCAAAGGAACACTCTAAGGAAACGGTCTGTTTTGCAAACTAAAATACAAACTTCTGTAAGTCAGGAAGGAACTCAAATTCCAGAATGACGACACTGGTAGACATCAAAATAGCCAGAGAGCACTTCTTACATAAGCTATTTGTGAGAGGTGAATGGACTGAGCAGGGCAAGGATGCGTGGTTGCAGGCAATCACACAAGAGGTCACTGCAACTGGGTTAGATATCTGGAGAGGTCAGGGTCCCTTACATGTTTCCCTGAGTGAACTATATATGGCTCCTAAAGCTAAAGATGAACACGACAAGATGGTGAGGATAGCGGCATATTTGTATCTATATATGGGAGCCATGCAGGACAAATGTGCTGAAGGCCAAGATCTGGCAAATAGGCAACAGATCGCGTTAGAGAAGGCCCAATCTGACCTGGTCTCTTCTGAGCAGAGGCTGCACTGAAGCCAGGAGTCAGAAAACGAGAGTAGACAATACATCATTAAAATCAAAGAGGACATGTGTATCCTGCAACAGGAAAAGTCTGACCAGGGAGGAGGCCGCTGAGATAGCCAAACCAGAAGTCTTTCCAGGCTTCAGGCAGATGGTGGAAGAGAGAGTCAACCTAGCTGATGCCTGTGTGACTCTGGAACAGAAGGAAAAGTTGAAACAAGTTTTCTTGGATTTCCAAGATCTCTTTGCGGTAGACTCATATGACTGTGGTCGCACCGACATCCACACAACAACAAGTCCCAGGGACCCGGGCATGACTCCAGTGTTTGTGAAGCAATATCGCTTGCCTCTCGCATCCATGGAGTCCCTTACTGAAATAATTAAGAACCTTGAGTCCCGGGGAATAATCCATCCAGTCCACAGCACTTTCAATAATTCGGTGCTGGGAATATTGAAGCGAAACGGCCAGTGGAGACTCTGTGCCGAACTTAGGGAGCTCAACAAACGGGTCCATACTTCCCAATGGCCTCTGCCCTACATTGACCAGGGGCTGGCCCAGATCCAGGGGTCACAGGTATTCACAGCAATAGACCTGACCAATGGATACTGGACCGTGCCTGTCAGTAGGGAGGACCAATACAAACTGGCTTTTACCTTTGGGGGCCAGCAGTACACATGGACCCGGACTCCCTTCGGAAACCTCAACTCCGGCAATGAATTCAACATTTTCCTACATAAGGCCATGCCCGACCTGGGTGCGAGGGGTAACCTGGCTTATGTAGATGATGTCCTCATCAAAGGTTCATCTGTGGAGAAACACATAGCGGAGATCCGTTATGTTCTGACGCAATTGAGGGCTGCCGGAGCAAAACTTTCCTTTCAGAAAGCACAGTGGTGTAGAACCTGTGTTAATTTCTTGGGGCATGAGATTACTCCTCAAGGTCTCTATCCCCAGGAAAAGAAAGTGGAAGCACTTCAGAAACTGAAGGATCCCACAACTCTGTGGGAACTAAGGAGCCTCCTTGGACTGACTAATTACAGCAGAAAGTTCATTGAAGGCTACGCAGAGATCACTAGACCCCTGATTCATCTCTTGAAGGGAGGGTCAAGTGGGAATGGGGTCCAGAACAATCCGAGGCAGTAAGACAACTCAAGAGAAGCCTCTCACAAGGGCCTTGCCTAGCTTACCCTGTCAGAAACAAGGAGTTCTTCCTGGAGACAGGGTTCTCTAATATGTGCTTGACGGCAGTATTATACCAAAAGCATGACAAGGTCAATAAAGTAATCTCCTATGCGAGCAAAACTTTATCCTCTGTGGAGGAAAAATTCAACGATTGTGAGAAGGCACTCCTGGCAACGGTGTGGGCATTGAAGAATTACCGCCCGTTTATCCAGGGGGAACACATCATAGTGGAGACTCCACACCAGCCTCTGCAATACCTCCAAAGTGACAGAATCCGGGCCGGAAATGTGAGTAATTCCCGAATTACTTCCTGGATTCTGTCAATGCAAGGCCTTCCTGTGGAGGTCAGATATGGCCAAAACAAGAAGAGTCCCCTCGCGCAAGGTCTGGCTGACTTGCATGATTGTGCCAGAGAAAACTGTCTCGAGGACGAAAGTCTAAAAATCAAGGACAACATGGAGGCATACCTTAATTCCCCACACAAAGTCTTTGAAGAAGACAAGTGTGAGGGAATGCCCACTGTCTATGTGGATGGATGCTCTTACCATGTTGACAACAACGGGGAGAAAGAACTGGTGGCCGGTGTACGGAATGCATCGGTGAATGAGTCCCCAGAACCCTCCGCTGGATACAAAATTGGTCCCCGAAGTAGTCAGGTGGCAGAATTGATGGCTGTGCATCAGGCCATCCTCACTGCTGTCCAACATCAACTCCACGAACTGGTCATAATCACAGATTCGGATTATGTACGGAACGGGTTCGTGGAGCACCTGGTTAATTGGAAAACCAGAGTATTGTTATGTGCTAATAACAAACCTTTGAAACATGGGAAGTTAATTCAAAACATTGATGATCTGGTCACATCGAATGGGATGACCATCTACTGGAAAAAGATCAAGGGTCATTCCAAAGTAGAGGGACCAGACAAATAAATGACTTAGCTGATCAGCTGGCCAAAACCGGGGCCATCCAAGGGGATCTAATAGAAATAGAGTCCCTGTTGGGGGAAATCCAGGTCACTGCTATCACTAAGTCCCAGACAAATGCTCACAATGATCTTTCAACTGCACAATGGAGTAAGGAGACCCCTGATGCTGATTTGATTACAGCCAGACGGGGGACCCAATAATTGGTAAGTTTTACCAACACATTGAGTACCCTGAGAACTTTCCCCTGATGGATACCGATTACATTGGGAAGGAGGACCTTAGAGTGTTGATGAAATGTCCAAAGATGTTCTGAATCCAAGACGGTTTGTTGGTAAGGAAATCCCAAGCTGGCCATGATCAGTGGGTGGTTCCTACCCCATTCCGAAGACTGATGTTAAGTCATGCCCATGATGCGGCCACCGCCGGCCATAGGGGGTTTCACACAACATTTGAGATCTTAAGAGAGGTTGCATACTGGCCACACATGGGGCAGGACCTCGACCAATACTTGAAGGGGTGTCTTGTGTGTGCACAATTTCAGCCATCATCCCTCACACACCGTGCGCCTCTCCAAAAGAGGGGGATGACTCTGCCGTGGTCAGATTTGCAAATCGACTTTGTAGGCCCTGTAATTCGCTCATCTAGAGGAAACAAGTACATGTTGAACGTCACATGCTTGTTTACCAAGTGGGTGGAATGTCTCCCGGCCCCAAATTGCAAGGCAGAAACAGCAGCTGCTCTGATGATTAAGCACATCTTTTCCAGTTTTGGTCTACCTCAAAGGATTGAGTCAGACAGAGGTAGCCACTTCACCAGTGAAGTAATGACAAAGATGTGGGAGATACTGGGGGTTAAAAGGATGCTACACATTGCTTACAGGCCAGCTTCTTCTGGAGCAGTAGAGATACAACCGAACCATTGTGAGCATCTTAAAAAAGTTTGTGGCAGATTCTGGGCCAAGTTGGGATATCCGATTACCTCTGGTCCTAATGGCCATCAGATCTACCCCGTCATCTGCAACTAAAATATCACCATTTGAGTTGATGACCGGACGCAAGATGGTGCTTCCCCAGCATTTGCTCTACAGGACCCAAGAGCAGACGTTGATAAATGCCTCCACAACTCATGAGTATGTGGAGAATTTAAGGAAACACCTTCAACATGCTTTTGCCTATGCTCAGCGGAATCTAGAAAGATCAGCTGATAGCATGAAAACACACTATGACCTGAAGACCACCAGGAAGGAATATACTGTGGGAGACCGGGTCTATCTATACAATTTCCAAAGGAACCAGGCCAAACAGCGAAAACTTTTGCCTACATGGAAGGGACCGTTTGAAATTATAGACAAAATCTCCTCTGTAGCCCATAAGATCCGCATTCCCAAAGGTAGTCTGGCGGATGGGGAAGACAAGTGGGTACATATAAATCAGCTAAAGTGTTGCCATCCCAGGCACACTCTGCAGCAACTGGAGGAGTCCTCTGCAATACCAGAGGGGACTGCTCCAGATTAATTCAGTTCCCATCCTAAAATATCCCACATATAGTCTCTAAAATATTACGATTTGAAAAAAAAAATGTGTCATGTTATATCTTGTTTTAAAATAAGACGGAAAAATGTAACCGGATATATAAAATGTATGTGTTCACCACACCATTAATAGTGGTGGAGAAATGTCTACGAATAGGTATTGCCGCTTTTGCTTTACCATCCTAGGAGAGTTGAAACCATGGAGACTAACCACGGAAGGTGACCTGGGGACCGGGAGCGAAGATCCGACGGGCCCGGGGTACCGCCCAATACTCCCATCAGGACCAGCAAGGAGAACTGATTGATCGACAGGAGGGAGGAAAAGATGCTGAACTGTGCCATCTACGGAATTGGAAGAAGTTGAGGCGAACATCCCAGATCTTGCGAGTTCCATCAGTGAAAGATCAGAATGGCCATCGCAAGAGGGGGGGCTTGTGGGATGTTTTTACCCATGCATCCAAGCCCTACCATAAAGCTGTGCATTACTGGCATTGAAAACATCATGATGGCCAGAACTCCCCAGAGAGTGCACAGGGAAAACATGAAGAATAGGCTGCCACCCATTTTTGCCTATGTTGTGAGCACAGGAGGGCACTGCCTAAAACCACCATTGGGCTACACACACAGTAGCCTGAAACCATTGGGAATGGCAATGCTGATTGCCAAAAGCATCCCAGAACTGTGGGGAATTCATTTTCTTAATGTCAAAAATGGATGCAATACTGGTGCTCACCACTATCAGAAAGCCGGCGTTTTAAAACCACCAGACCTTTGTGTAAAACTAAACAAATGAACCCAAACCAGGCCAAGGAAAGACTTGCTAAGAGGTGGATACAATGTAAAACTATATTCTGAAATGACTTGAAGGAAGTAATTATTGAATGTATATATAAAAAATAGCTGGCGATGTCAGCAGCTTAAGTGAATTTGGGTTTAAAGCCACTAAAATCGAAATGTTTAGAATAAATGAGTGACCTACTTGTGAGTGTCACATAGGTTTCAATTGTTTAAATGTCATAGTTTTGAACTTAGAATCAGTGTTCTAGCTGCATGTGTAAAAATTGTCAGTGTGATTTGAATGTAGAAAAGTGGGAACTAAAGTGACATTTAGCTGAATTCTGCCTGACAACTACCCCCGACAGGAGAGGGAATTCAGCAGCTGGGTTCCCAGGCCTGGATGCATCCTGCTGCCCCTGCCAAAAGGAGATGACACCTCTCTGATTGAATTAGGGGAGTGGCACCTGGGGACTACAGGAAACTAAACAAAGCCCTGTCCTGGACTCAGGCAAATGTTATATTGGGGGGGTCATAAAGTGGCTTCCTCTTGGGAGAAACTGGGAGGGGCAGTGCCTGTGAGAGCCAGCTGAGCTTGGGGGAAGTGGATAAACCAGAAATTCCACCATGTGCTTTGGAAAACCACACCCCTTTGGGGCCAGAGCATGATTTTAAAAAGATGGATAATTCACAGTGCGGACTTGTCAAAATTATATAAATAACATCATCATTTTTGTGATTTTTCTGTACACATTTTAAGAGGTGTTAGGACCCTGTGGTATGTTCTTGGGGATAGTAGCGGAAAAAAGGGTTGTTACTCCAAATGTATGCAGGTTAAAAATCTGACACTTTATCATCTGAAACCCATACCCCTGGTGCACATCTGTGTAAAATCTGGAAAGGTTTAGAGGTCGTTATCTGGATGAAAAGGGGAGAATTCTGTCATAAGTGGACACGACATCGCACAAAGTCAGGGATCGGATGGTTTGGTGCTACAGAAAATATAACATTAGAAAAATGGTACATAGATAAATATGTATTTGGATCAGAAATAGATTTGTGTTGTGTGCAATTTGACAAGGGGAGGTTCCTCTGACCATACAACCTACAGCATCACTCTGACACTCCATTTCTTTCCCCCAAACAAGGGAGAGAGGAAAGCTTGGCCAATGATAAGTGAGAGGGGCAGGCTTAGCTAGGCCCAGGCACACACCCATTTTTAAAACACATAAAAGGAACATTGAAACCCAGGTAGAGAGATTCACTTTCCACTTTCTTGTGGGATGCTTTGCCGGGAGACTTCAGACTTCACATCCAGAGATCCAGACTTCAAATCCATCAATCTCCAGAGACCAGAAATTAACTCCAGAATTTGTAGCAGAGAGGCCTGAATCCACAACCTGAATCCTCTTCAGCAGGCCTCAAAACCAACCAAACTATTCAACAGCCGGGCAAGCTGTTTGAATTCTTTGCCAAGAACTTTTGCAAGAACCTGTAGCAGTATCCAGAAGGCAGTGCTGTATCCGGAACCGGAGAGAACCACAAACCAGACCGTTGTGAGCAGAGCTGGTGCTTGACAGACCCAGAGAGCAGAGCTGACCCAGATAGCCGGGACTTCAGAACCACCCGCCGGAAGTCCCGCCCAACCTGACCAGACCTTGACGGCTTATGTCAAAAATACAGTGTGAGTACTCACTGTGGAAAACCAATCTCTTAGTTTAAAATAATCTAATCTAAACTATTTTAGCCTATTAGAACTGCCTCCTAAAATCGTGTCATTCTGTCATTTTTAAGCCTAGAACCGACCTCCTACTCCTTATACCGCCTCCGCAATTGCGCTCGACGCATGCAACTAAATTTGCTGCGATTTGATGTTTTGCTTAATTTCAGCCACATGTAAAAAGAGTTGTCCTTGCTTTCCTTTGCTGAAATCCGTTTGCAACCTGACAATCATTCATAGAACATTGCTGAAGTGATCCTGAACTAATACAAAGTATCTCTCACTCACCCGGAACCTCCTATAGGGAATTAAAAGCCTTTTCAGCTTATTTTTCACTTAATTGCAACCACATCAAAGTATCCTGCCTGTGTTTAAAACTCCTGCCTGTTTTCCTTTAAAGGCATACTCTAGTAAAAAATGTTATTGTCCCTAAGGGTCGGCCATGTTTTTTTAAGGCTAAGTGGCTCGATTTTAGAAAACTTTCCTATGGACCTTACCCGAGTTTTCGTCCATTAAACGCACGCGAAAACAAGCACCTGGGAGCCGCCATTTTCTGATAATCCTATCTTTTCCCCGATCGCCCTGGCTCACCTGCTTTTGCGGCACTAAATCAATTCCCCCGCCCCTGAGCCTGTCATCAGCAGACTCGTACCGCCCATTTCCCAACGCCAAAGCACGCCTCGTGTCAACATTCGCTGCGCTTCAGCTAATGACGTGTCGCCATGGAAATGGCAGGACGCCTCTTTCCTCAATAAGTATAAACTGACCGTTTCACAACACACAGCAGCAGATTTTCGATTCCATTCCTCTCTCTGTGTTACTTTGAGTATTCTGTGACTCGTTTCAGTGCTCTGGTCAGCTACCTTCGCCGCTTGTAGCCCGTATGAACACCTGTACCATCTCGGTAAATTATTTTACTCTGTTTAGCACACAATGGCTACAATAATGCCCTACATGTACGAGCCTGAGTATACCGAGGAGGAACTACTGGAAAGGGAAGCACGTGAAAACGATGGGGATTCGGACGGCAGTTGGGAGGACGATTCAACAGATGAAGAGCCTGGGCCTAGTCGCATGGACGGCGTCTCCACCTGGTGCACATGCAATCGGTGCAAGCTAATGCCAACCGAGGACGAGAACTGCTGCTGCCGAGAAAACTCGGGATGCCTGGCCTACATTTCGGAAGGCGAGCCACGACCGCAATGCATCACTGAGCTGCCAGACTTCAGGGCAGCCTGCCTCACACGGGCCGTGTTGAGAATCTTGATGGTGCTTATGCACGAACATCGAGCAACTGTTCGTCCTCGTAATCCGAGTAACGAGTAAGTATACTCTGCTTGTCATGCCACTCCTATTTCATGTTCTTCTACTATATCCAAAATTACATCTACATATCATTGTAACGCATGTAAGGCGTTGAATAGTGTGCATTGTCTAGATAGCATTTGTCCGTGTAAAATGCCATTAGTTACAAGAATTGTCATTGACAACAAACGTTTATTAAACTTATCTGGGTCATTTAAAAACAGTTTGTTTCATTCCTTTTCACAGGTGGTACAGGCTGGTGGCCTATCGTTCCTATACATGGTGGCTTCACGGGAGGCTTGGACACCGCGTTCGAAGAGTGATACCCGCCTGTGCCGTTCGTGCCATTAGAGAAACGTTCCCGAGTGACAGCGGTCAGTACAGGGGATTTTCTCTCGCTGTGCTGCAACCTGACCTGTATAATCTTTAAAGTCTTGTATTTTTGTGTCATGAAAATAAGATACAAAATAAAACATCACATTTATTTTAACAACGTTTGTCTCGATTTTTTAAATGAATCACATATATCTATACTATCAATTACCATTGGATTATACAGACCTTCGGGTCTTGGGCCACTATAATACACTGGTTGAAGTGTGGGTCTGTGCTCACAAGAATCTGCGGTATGTGGCATTTGTTATTGATAAGCAACGATATACTATCATTCATATAAAGGCGATATGCTGTATATTGATATAAAGGCGGTTCGCGCCGGTGGATGCTCGCTGGCATGGGGGGTGCTGTCCGGGGCGCGAAAGGCCAAGGTGCCAAACAACATGTACACTTCAAAAGGTGTCCCACGCCAAGGGGCCATCGATCACATGGCCTCCCCAGACCCCGTGTCTCCAGCCAGGCCTCCCCTTGAAGCAGGCCGCCCCCCTGCAATCCACATAAGTGTGTCTCCATTCAGCAGTCTTCCTGTGCCTTATCTGCACGCCCCAGGCCCATCCATCCCACTCCCCTGTATCAAAGGCGGTTCGCGCTGGTGGATGCTCGCTGGCATGGGGGTGCTGTCCGGGGCACGAAAGACCAAGGTGCCAAACAACATGTACACTTCAAAAGGTGTCCCACGCCAAGGGGCCATCGGTCACATGGCCTCCCCAGACCCCGTGTCTCCAGCCAGGCCTCCCCTTGAAGCAGGCCGCCCCCCTGCAATCCACATAAGTGTGTCTCCATTCAGCAGTCTTCCTGTGCCTTATCTGCACGCCCCAGTCCCATCCATCCCACCCCCCTGTATCAAAGGCGGTTCGCGCTGGTGGATGCTCGCTGGCATGGGGGGGCTGTCCGGGGCGCGAAAGGCCAAGGTGCCAAACAACATGTACACTTCAAAAGGTGTCCCACGTCAAGGGGCCATCGGTCACATGGCCTCCCCAGACCCCGTGTCTCCAGCCAGGCCTCCCCTTGAAGCAGGCCGCCCCCCTGCAATCCACATAAGTGTTTCTCCATTCAGCAGTCTTCCTGTGCCTTATCTGCACGCCCCAGGCCCATCCATCCCACCCCCCTGTATCAAAGGCGGTTCGCGCTGGTGGATGCTCGCTGGCATGGGGGGGGCTGTCCGGGGCGCAAAAGGCCAAGGTGCCAAACAACATGTACACTTCAAAAGGTGTCCCACGCCAAGGGGCCATCGGTCACATGGCCTCCCCAGACCCCGTGTCTCCAGCCAGGCCTCGCCTTGAAGCAGGCCGCCCCCCTAAGACCACGACATACATACGTCATTCATTCACAAACACACCCCTGTTCCAAATACTTTATAAACCACTTGATATGTCTCATGAGAACATCTTTGTGCTTTGCAAGTCAACTCCTGAACGTGTTACCTGGCAACCACCGAGATCTACGCTAATCTGGTCGTCGTCGTGCTATCCGTGAACTTCTGTGACCGCTTAGAGCAAACCCATCAGTGTGCTACCTGTGGCCACCCACCTATTCTCCTGCAACATACTGCTCTGCTTGCTGAATCCGACTGTTTGTTGGTCAAGGTAAGGCCATGTATACTAGTCATATTTCGCAGATTTTTAAATTTCTATCTATTTGCGAGTAGAGTACACAATAGTGCTATGTTCATTGGTCTCATTGCTATTGACTAGAGTTTCCATTGCTATGCTATCAATAGATCTATTTATTTTCATCTGTGTCTATTGTCATCGAATTGCATCCTTCGGGGATCCAGTCTATGATGTAAGCATGTTTCCTTCTCGTGCAATACAGAACATCCAAGGGATGAGTCACATGTTCAGATTTTAGTCACATCATTTATACATTTCTGCAATTTATGCAAATACTAAGCTGCACATAATGAACTGGTACAGTTCCTGCGACCAAAACAAACCTTGCATTGATCATTGTATGATTCATTTACTTTTGTATCAAATCTTTATTCTTGAAGATTGTATAATAATGTCGATATTTACTTTTCAGATTTATCAACAATGCCTGCCTGTTCGATGAGCGGTTGCCCTTCGAAGACCCATGCGAAATCTGAAGGGACTACAATGCATGTATTCCCGAAAACTGTCGATCGAATAAGAGAATGGGTCAGACATTGCGGATATCCACTGAATGAGCTGGAAAGTAGAGTCCAACAAGTCTTAGAGGACAAGAGGGGCAATCGATACCGCATCTGCAGCCGGCACTTTTCCTTGGACATGTACACAACTTCTTGGGTAACAAAGAAGAATAAACGGCGAACTACACGGAAATTGCTCGAAAACGCTATTCCCACTCTATTCGTCCACATTCCGCCACCGGTGAGTCAAGTGTCCGGATTTAGCTTTCGGCCTTGCGGTAGTGTGTAGCCGAATGGATTAATTGATATTGTAGGTGTTCTATCCCTTGTAATAATTTCGATATTGATATGAGTGTATAGTTTTTTGAATAATGACATTTATCAATATATTCTTTCTTTTTCGATTTCATAACCCACAAACGCAATGTATATATATATGGGGACAGGGAACTGTGCTGTATTGAGCATTTTTCAAGTATTCTGTCGGCTTACATGGCTATTTTCAATATTGGCATTTCATTATCAATCATTAATTGACCTTTACAACTTCTTGACTATCCCTTGAATCTGAAGCAAGAACATTCTACATCCTTGACGTGGTCGCAGTTATCAACCACTTCTAGCGCGTATCAGGTAATCTTATTGGGCTAATCCGCTACATACTTGTTTTATGCATGTCAAGTAATAGTTTTATTCTATCGTGTAATTATTTTACCGAATGTTTGGTTACTGCTTTCCAATTGACATACACCTTAGTTATCGTCCACTGGTGTTTGTTTTCAGTTATAATTAGTGTTATCCATACTAATGCAAGTACTGTCTTTCAGGGAGATGCTGAAGCGTCCGCCACATCTACAACATTTCGAGATGTTTTTCAACATCAGGAGGTATGGATACTGACAGCTCCATCGAGCATCATCATCAGAGCTGGAATTCTTGTCGTTTGATTGTTCTACACAATGTTTCATTCGTGGTTAGCCGTAGATATGTACCTGTGCTGTCGACCCCAGGTGTATGTTATGTTTTCACAATTGTAATCCTCACTAATGCAAGTACTATGTTTCAGGCAGTCGATGGAGCGTCAACCCCTACACTTGATGCAGAGCATGACATTGAAGTATACGAATCGGCGCAACAGCTTTCGGAAGTGCGCACTACATTTGCAACATCCATAGATATTCTTCAGCAGCACGAGGTATGGATACTGACAGCTCCATCATGCGTGATCATATAACGTGATTCCATTTGCTATACTTTCTTCCCTATAAACGCAAGTGCTGTGTTTCAGGGAGACGACGGAGCTTCCACCCCAATCACAACATCTCATTTAGATGATGCAGATGTAAAGGAATCGTTGAAATAAGTCGATGAAATGTGATCATATTTGGATTTTCCTTGATTCTTTTGGACAATGCATCTTTTGCGGTTATCTCTTTATATGTACCTGTGCGTTCGACCCCAAGTGTGTGTTATGTTTCCAATATTGAAAACCATACTAATCCAAGTACTGTGTTTCAGGGAGACGTCGGAGCTTCCACCCCAATCACAACATCTCATTTAGATGATGCAGATGTAAAGGAATCGTTGAAATAAGTCGATGAAATGTGATCATATTTGGATTTTCCTTGATTCTTTTGGACAATGCATCTTTCACGGTTATCTCTTTATATGTACCTGTGCGTTCGACCCCAAGTGTGTGTTATGTTTCCAATATTGAAAACCATACTAATCCAAGTACTGTGTTTCAGGGAGACGACGGAGCTTCCACCACAATCACAACATCTCATTGAGATGATGCAGATGTAAAGGAATCGTTGAAATAAGTCGAAGAAATGTGATCATATTTGGATTTTCCTTGATTCTTTTGGACAATGCACCATTTGCAGTTATCTCTTTATATGTACCTGTGCCGTCGACCCCAAGTGTGTGTAATGTTTCCAATATTGAAAAGCATACTAATGCAAGTATTGTGTTTCAGGGAGATGCGGATGCCTCCTCTCCAATACAACCATTCATGGCTGTCCATGCAGAGCCGGAGGTATGGATACTGACAGTTCCGTCAAAATAGATCATCACTGGTCGAATACTTGTTGTTTGATTGTTGCACACAATGTTTAAATCGTATTTGGCTATTGAGATGTACCTGTGTGTTCGTCCTCACGTGTTTTATGCTAACAATATTTTGATACATAGTAATGAAAGTACTATGTTTCAGGGAGACGATGGAGCCTCATTCCTTGCTGTCTATGCGGATACAGAAAATATACTCGTTGCAGCGCAAGAGGAAGGGAGGACATGCGGAAACGAATCGGAGCTACAGCGTGCAGATTTTGAAGGTCGAGTCAAAAAAGTTGCAAAGAAAAAAAAACAAAAAAAGGTTAGTCACAAACAGTTAATAACTTTAAAAAACATTTTGTGGTGGGGACTATTTTATGTTTTTTTGTAGTCAATTCTACTATACTCCATCTTGTGTTTAAACTGAACATCCCTTTTCCAATCTCTCCTCCAGTTACCCGTGGGCATCAGAACTATACACACACAGACATTGAAGCGAATGAGAGATGTGGCTTGCCAGACCATGTACACTATGGAGGAACTATTAATTGAGGCGAGGCGTGTTCAGGCTCGAGATGCTCATGTCCAATGGCCAGAACATGAATTAGCTCTGTTTGGAGACTACAGCAAAGTTGCATTGGACCATAGCTACTGTGCGACCGGACCACTACAAGAAGATGTTATTGAATGTATTGGAGATAGCTCTGAAGTAGTTGCAGATCAATTTACACAATCTACACCAGCCAAAAAATTGACACCAAAAAACATGTCGACATTGTTGTGTTCTCCCATCAATGTTGAATTAGCAGATGTTGAAATGAGAGAGAATGAACCAGCCGCAGCATCCATAGATGCAACAATACTTGATAGCAGCGATATTACTTTCCAATGTGTTGACATCTCCACAGCGTCAAAAGCTGAAACAACGTTGACGCAGGATGACAGTCTAATGAAAGAGAGCAAATACATTGTATTCGACAGTTGCTTGATGGAAATTATAAGTATGCTGAAATGTGTGCATTCCGTTAGAGGGAAAGTATGTGGGAAGCCATTGATTAATGTGACTCGTAAAATGAAAGGCACTAACGTCAAAATAAAAGCCGCCTGTAGATTAAATCATAGGTTCTCATGGTCTGCACAACCGATGCTGGGGAAACTGCCAGCAGGCAATCTACTGTGTGCAGCTGCATCACTTTTTAGTGGCTCCAGTTTTAGAAAGTTAGAGGCTTTTTTTCAGTTTGTGGGACTCCATTTCATTTCTTGTGCGCTGTACTACACATACCAACGTGATTATCTGTTTCCGGCCATTAGTGATGCTTGGAGAATTGAACAATTGTCTCTAGCAAGTACATTCGAAGGCAAACGATTCAGTCTAGCCGGCGATGGGCAGTGCGATAGCCCTGGGTTTTCTGCCAAGTACTGCACCTACCACTTTCAGGACATGGATAGTAAGAAAATTGTGAGTTCGGAGGTCGTGCAGGTAACACAATGTACATCCTCAGTGGCCATGGAGAAACTAGGATTTATAAAATCAGTGGAACATCTACAATCGAGGGGGATGGACATCGAGCTCATAGCCACGGATAGACACGTTTCAATTGCCAAGACAATGAGAGAGCAGTTCCCACATATTAAACATCAATTTGACGTATGGCATCTTGCTAAATCAATCAATAAGAAAATCTCGGCTGCAGGAAAAAAAAAAAGGTTTTGAAAGTATTTTGCAGTGGTCACATTCTATCACCAACCATCTTTGGTGGAGCTCAAAAACTTTGCGAGGGGTCATTGGAAATACTACTTGAAAAATGGCGGTCACTGATGCACCACTGTACCAACGTTCACCGCTGGACAGCAAATGAACATTTCCACCAATGTGAACATGGCCCTTTGTCCCCAGAGGAGGCACGGAAGAAGAAGTGGTTGATTCCATCATCACCGACACACAAAGCCATTGAGAAGATTGTTTTCGACAAAACTCTATCAAGAGATTTGAGAGGACTGACAGAATTCTGTCACACAGGAGATTTGGAGGTGTTCCACAATATGTGCCTAAAGTACAGGCCAAAGCGCTTGCATTTTAGCTTTCGGGGCATGAAACATCGCACTCTACTAGCCGTCTTGGCCCATAAGAGCAATGTCGGACGTGAACAATCTAGGACTAGGGGCAAAGTAAGGATGCCTCGCTACACCAAGGTGTTTTCAAAACAAAGTAAGCAATGGGTGATCAAACCAGTCTATGATGAAATGCAGTTCGACTTTGTGAAAGGCCTTATTGTTGCTGTGTTAGAGAAGCACAGATATGGAATTTTGGACGTTTCTGTACAGAGCAGTGATCCATTGCCACCAAACATTGCGACTGTGCCATGCCCACCCGATGCACAGCTGATTGTAAAGTACAAATCGCGGTTTAAATAATTGCAATAGGATTGTATTTTTGTAAATAAATGTTATTGTACAGTGTACCAGTAAACCTAACCCCCAACTTCACCATCATGGGTGGCGAAGAAGCTGGGTGTCATCTTTGAATTCTCTCTATTCACCTCACATATGTGTATGTATATATTTTTCTCATGTCCCATCTCATGTAAATGTAAATGCTGCGCACTGTTAACGGAGGGGAGGCTTGCGTATTGCAAAAAATAAAACAAACAAACAAACAATAAATCTCACTTTTAACTCAACTCCTGTGGTACTTTATACTTTCCCTGACCTTCCGCAAAAAATTAAATGTTTCAATTTAGGCTGCAAAGCTCGCAGACAATGGGGACAAAATTGGGGCACTTAGAACGCGCCAGCCAAGCAGGCCGTGGAATTTGGGAGAGAAGCCAGTTCGCATTTGCACATTGAGGCGCACTACATAGACGGATTCTAAACTTCAAGTTCTCACAGATGCCTATACTACGTGATGTTGCAAATAAAGAATGCGAAGGACAGTGCACAGATGAGGCCCACAAGTCGCACTGGAAGTATAAGGGTCTATTGTTTTTTGACCTTGAGACAGGGACCATGCAGAAAGAACTACATTTGAAGGGAGTGCGCAATAAGGTAAGAGACGATAAGGCAGAAAATTCAGAAACTAGACCGAGTTTCAGTTTTAGGTCAGTATACGAAAAATCATTGTCAAGAGCATGGTCCGTTTTACAGACTGCATTACGAAGAGACACAATGGAAATTTCAAATATAATGTAAGTAAATCTTTACACGCTTTTATACCGGAATGAAGATTTAGTGAATGGATGCATGAATAAATGAATGAATGATGACTGTAAAAGATGTTAAAACTGTTCGTAGTGGGCACATGGGCATGCAGGTTCACTGGTGTCACCGATCTCGCTCCTTGGCCCAGCCACTTTTCCCTGCACTACGGGACTGTCTCTGTATCCTTCAGCCCCTTGTCCCGGCATACACCTTGCACTTGCCACCAGCTGGCCCTATTATTTAATTTGTATTCAACTATCCTTGTACAGCCCATCCCCATGCGCGATCAGAAAAAAACACCTGGCCTAGTAGGATCGTTGTCTGTCTGCCCTTGTTCCCCACCTGCCTCGTCACGCCTAGAAACACTTGAGTATACGCGCGTTACAAATGCCATATCATATATCATATCATTCCTCATGCATGTAGAGTGTCATTTATCATTGTGTGTTGCCCTAGATTTATCTCGTTACTTTTCGCATTTATGTTAGAGAAGAACATACTCCATTGAACTACCCTTGCAAGCAAATAGTTTCTGATCGGCCGTAATGAATGAAATGAGTAATATTAATGAAGTTCGGCTAGTGAGACTAATTATCATTTATTTGTTTTCTTAACAGGTATTTGATCCCGTTCTGCAACTGCCACCTGTTTGAGACACCGGCGGACGGATTCTTCAGCAGACACCTGCAGCTTCGTGTCAACAACTGGAGCACGATCACCATATTATGGGACGATCGCCAAGGGCCCACATGCCCTTACGCTGTACTAGTGGCTAGAAGTAACATAACAAACTTTAGGCTGGACTAGTGCCTAGTTGATGGAACAGCCTTGCGGTTCACCGTGCTTCCAAAGTGATTCTTTTTACGAAAATGAACACCCTGTGTGCCATAATGGAACAGCGGGTGACCCAAGATGAAACGGAACAGTTATTGCGGGTACAGATAAAAGAAAATAAATGTCTTCCGGAGTTCATATGAATATTCTCTAAACATTTGATGCCAAATAAATGTACTTTACCAAATGTACCGTGTTGCTGTTTCATTGTAAAGTACAGTTTCATATTCCGAATTGTGGCGCGCTGTGTTGTGAGTTGATCTGTGTTGGTTTCCGGGTTCTGTGTGGAGTCGCGCAGAAGACGACTGGGCGCGTTTGCCTACGCAGCACAGTAACGTCACGGGGAGAGGCGGGGAATATGAATGTTTTGATAATGTCAGGCTCAGGGGCGGGGGAATTGATTTAGTGCCGCAAAAGCAGGTGAGCCAGGGCGATCGGGGAAAAGATAGGATTATCAGAAAATGGCGGCTCCCAGGTGCTTGTTTTCGCGTGCGTTTAATGGACGAAAACTCGGGTAAGGTCCATAGGAAAGTTTTCTAAAATCGAGCCACTTAGCCTTAAAAAAACATGGCCGACCCATAAGGACAATAAAAAATTTTACTAGAGTATGCCTTTAAGCTTGCTAGGGGGAACTGAATTATATTTGATTGCATCCCTGAGAACTGTGCCCATCTCTTTACCTTGCATAGAGTGGGGGGGGGTGAATTGTCAAAGAAAAGTGATTACATTGTCTTTTGTTGAAGTCATATCAAGTTTATTTTCTGTACTGCATTTTCATTCATCATTGCATTGTCCTTGAAGCCATAAAAGCATTCTCAGCTAATTTATCATCTCTATATCAACTCCTAAGCCATTAAAAAGAGTGTACCACTGTAACATTATCCATTGTTGATCACTATCATCTTCACAAGTGTGCTATCAAACATTAATTTATTATAAAAGTGTGATATATATATATATATATATATATATATATATATATATATATATATATATATATATATATATATATTGTTTAATTTTCTAATAAACCTTTTAAATTTGCAAAACAAACCTACTTCTTGGCTCTGCGGGGTGGGGGGGATTCTGAGAGAGGGGTGTTATATAAGGGTTGTCATCCAGAGTAAATGAACTGGACATAAAAATACATCAATAAGGGCTTCCATCAGCATCCCAGACTAGGCATTGACTTGGCTGTAGTGTTGAATTGAAGTCGCTTACAGTATTTACAATGTATTCCTATGGCATCCGCCTGCTCCTAGCAGATGCTAAAGGCAGGTGGATTCCATATGAATCCAATGATTTTCCGGCAGCATGAAAATGATACTCTCGCGGAAAACCATGTGGTTTTGGCTATCAGGGAGTGCAGAGCAAGTGAATATGGGAATCCGAGTCCATGGTCCAACTCTGCCTGCCAATACCGGGAGCATCAGCCAAAGACGCATAGACAGGCATAAACCTTTTATACCTTGATTTGCACTTTATATTTACGACACTGGTGAATTTGAAAATGACTCCCATTCTCTCTCACTTAAGGAAACAAACTGAACCCAACAAGTGATGTATGGAAGGCTTTGAAGCACTCATAAACAGTCCCATTGCTTCGATCACAGGTTTGAAAACAGAGGATCTCCCGATGTTTTCACTAAGACTCCCCAGATTTGACAGTGTGGGTACTGGCCCTGTGTCACAATGGCACTGGCTTTGTTAATAGTTTCCTTTATTTTAAGGCATTCTATGAAATTGAGATACTTTCAAACAGTCACGTTTTGAGACGTTATTCAAACGCTTAATGTTGTACTATATATTGGTGATTTTTAATTACACAGTATAGCCGACATGTGTTTCGACCCAACAAGGGTCTTTTCCAAGGCTGTGACACGCATACAAGACTCCCCTGATATCTCACCTTTCTAAGCTTGTTATAGTGGGACAGTACCATTGCTTCCCAGAAGTTCTACTTTTCTTCTGATTTTACTACAGCTGCCCCTTTCGTCAGGCATGCTATATCTTTACAGACAACTGCTGCACATAATAGAATTCCTGTTCTCCTTTGCGGAATCAGATGATGGCATCAATTCTCAGGTGTGCTCTATTAGTTTGGGCTATAAGGTGGCGCTGAAAGCACTACCTTTAAGCCAAAACTATTGTCATTCAAATAAGAGCTACTCGATTTATAATCACCATGCATGTCTTTCACTGAAGTCCAGTTAAAAACAATAATTGGCAAAGTATGCAAAGTATGCAAAGTATTAGGCATTTTAGTCACCCTAGGTTTACTAGGGTTATCCAGACGTGGCCTCCTTGCTCACTGTGCTCAGAGAAGCACAGCCCCACCTCACTGATAAGGCCCAACAAGGTTGAAACATTTGTATGGGGTTGCTGTTGGTACTCTTGTTCAGAAGAGAATTGCCATCGGATTCCGGTGCTGGACTGCCCATGTGGGCGGGACAAAGACAGATATGCAAATGGATATTTCCCTTCTGTGAAATGTACAATGAGCTAAAGAGTAGCTGCGGACTCTCGAGTGGGTACGTTCCCAAAAAACAGGTAATTTAGCCGTGTTCATTCTCGCAGAGGGGCGCCTATGACTATTTTATGATTGTTTAAGTGACTTAGGTTTAGTCACCTTAAGTTTCCTAGGGTCATCCAGACGTGGACCCCTTGCTCACTGTGCTCAGAGAGGCATGGCTTCACCTCACTGATGAGGCCCAACAAGGCTGAAATATGTGTATGGGGTTGCTGTTGGTACTCTTGTTCAGATGAGAAGTGCCATAGCATTTTGGTGCTGGACTGCCCATTTAGGCAGGACAAAGACTGATATGCAAATGAATATTTCCATTCTGTGAAAGGTACAGTGAGATAAAGTGTGGCTGCGGACTCTCGAGTGTGTACCTTCCCATAGAATCGAGTGTGTACCATCCCTAAGAACCGGTCATTTAGCTGTGTTTGTTCTCGCAGAGGGGAGTCTGACTATTTTTTGATTGTTTAAGGGACATAGGTTTAGTCACCTTCCTGGGGTCATGCAGACGTGGACCCCTTGCTCACTGTGCTCAGAGAGGCACAGCTCCACCTCCCTGATGAGGCCCAACAAGATTCAAACATGTGTATGGGTTGCTGTTGGTACTCTTGTTCAGAAGATAATTGCCATAACATTTCGGTGCTGGACTGCCCATGCGGGCGGGACAAAGACTGATATGCTAATGGCTATTTCCCTTCTGTGAAAGGTAGAGTGAGGTAAAGTGTGGCTGCGGACTCTCGAGTGGGTACCTTCCGAAAGAACAGGTCATTTAGCCATGTTCGTTCTCGCAGAGGGGCGCCTATGACAATTTTTTGACTGTGTTGTAGTCCCTCATTGTGCTGTGGTGGACCTATCCACCAGGAGGATTGCAGAGGATGATACAACACAGGTGAGTGAAGATGTTATCACCTTTATTGATCATCTGTTACAACATCTCTCATCCCCAGTCCAAAGGGGGGGTCTTCCTGACCACCGGCACCACCACCCAGGCTAGTCACCTCCAATCAAGCCCCTAGGTTTACAACTACCACTCTTGAAACCTTTAACAGATCAACATTCCAACAACTACATACCAGTGACACCATTACTTTGTCACTCACCACTACACACTGCTAATAGACGCCAGGTACTCACACCATTTTGCACCTGTTAATACCACTATGGCAGTGACAAGCAAGTGCTTTTCCATGCCAACACAAAAGCCCAAACCGTTGGCATTGCCAATGCTCGTTTTTTTAAATGTTGCGTGTGTAGTCATCATCACTCCGGATAGACAGAACTAATACTAATATAGTAATTCTGTGTAATTGACTGAAATCTGATTTCGTTTGGAACCGGATGTCAGAATAATTAGGTACAGTGTGGTGGTAGGCCCTGGCTGTTGCCTGAGAGTACAATCCCTCCTCTTTTTAACATTCGACCTGGAAAACAATGTGGCAAAGGAAGGCTTTTGTGCTTTACAAAAGCCAGATCCAGGATGATTTTTTAAAAACAAATTCAGCCTTCCCTTGACCTCAGCACAACACTAGAACACACATTCTAACTAAAAACTTAAAATAAAGTGTGTGTATGTCCTTAAATATATGTATGTATTTTCATTTCAATGTTTAATACAGCCATATTACTAGCAATTCATTCTGAGGGTTACAGTATTTAGTTTCATTTTTTAAAAGCTCTCATAGTCCTGTTGTTTTTTCTTTGCATCATTTTGCTGGCAGTTCTGTGTTTTCCATAAAAACAAGACATCAAGGGCCTGATTTACAAACACGTATTTAAATGGGAAAAAGCCATTAAAAAACGTTTGTAAATCAGGCCCCAAGTCACATATTGCAAAGTAAAAAACAGGACTGGATGAACTAATAATTGCATGCAGTGGGCAACTTAGTTGCACAGAAAATGTCAAATTTGAAATGTGTTGTGTTTTAATTGTGCCATTTTGGCTCAACATTCTGGTTTGGTTAACATAAACCTTATACACATGTATTATAACATATCAAGAACATGTTTTTAAAAAATACATAGTTACACACGTGAAAAGATGAGTAGCAATGCCTATGTACAATACATAAAAGAATCTGTTAAGAATATTATAAAACCAAGATTTAAAATCACTTTTCTTTTACATAATTACACCTGAAAATAAAACCGAGTCACTTCATAATAAGAAACATTCATATTAACACATAGGCCCACACCTGCGCCTCATCACTTTGTAACCATTGGGTTGTCTTTAAGTGTGATTAGTGCTTCTTCAAGATCTTTTATACAAATATTGACAATTTTCCATATGTTGTATGCAGCAGCCATGATTGCAACTGATTCGGCACCTTTGATGGTGCTCCAAAACTGGTCTCCCTGCCTCTGCACAGGGTTTAAGGTAATCTGTTGGTAACACATAATGCTTGGTCATTTTTGTGCACTTTGTCAACACATGGGGGGGCTTTCTTAACTTTGAGACCACAAACTCTACACAATCGCTTATCATGGGGTATCTTTTTCCACCTCCCTGTGTGCTCTAGTGTGGATAAAATGCTCAACCGATGATAGATTATACATTTATGGATAGGTCTTGGACAGTGTCTAACCAGATAACTACTGGTAGTGAGACCCCTAAGTGATTGCTTGAAATATTCTGCATACATATGTTTATCTGCTAATTGGTTTAAGTTATTACACCACGCTAGGCATTTAATTCTCTTTTTCAAAGTCATTAGCCAATTGAGGAGTGTCATCAGATCTTCCAATTGCATGTTAATAGAGGCCAAATGCTCCAATGCTGAGTGCCTCATCCCTTTTCTAAATTAATTGTTGCAGTCAACACTGTCCAATTCCCCTAGCTGGTGATAAAGAGTTTCAGCAGACTCTGTTGATAGTTGAATCGTAATGTACAGTTGGCACTGTTGTAGGCGCCAATTCATTTTTAATGAGTGAAAACCCAACTCACATCTGAGTGCTTACACCGGGACTGATTGGGGGACTTCTAGTATAGATCTGAGTATTCTCCCTTCTAGTTTGTCCAAACATAAGATCAGTTTTTCCAGAAGGACAGCCAACCCATACAATATAGCTGGGGTAATACTCTTGCTATACAAAGCTACTTGGCCTTCTATATTGTTCCCACCCTTTAACCGCATGATTTTTTGTACACCAGCCAATTTGTTAAGACATTGGAGCTCACCGAATTGGAGTACAAAACCCAAACAGGGGCATTAGATATTTGGGAGCCTAGAAAGGTGCAATGATCTACTACCTCCAATGGGCTATCATTCAAAAACCATTTTAAATTGTTTAGTTTACACCTATGACCTAGGATCATTATTTTGGTTGTTCCAATGTTCAGCTGAAGGTGGTTTGCCCGAGAGTAGAGCAATTGCCATTCTATCTAACAGAATAGTGTCATCCGCGTAGCCGATCAATGGCACCTTGATAGTGCCCAGATTTGGCAGAAAGTTTCTGACAGCTGCTATCTCATCACCCATTTCACTCACATAATCACACTCACACTCAATGGGCATACCTGTCTAACACCAACTTTGGAGGGGATATGATTTGATATGATAGTTTATTTATATAGCGCCTATAGACAATGTTTTGCAAAGCACTTCAAGGCAAGGGAGGGAACAAGGGAAAATACAATTACATTCTTACAGGCCATGAACAGTAAGGATGTGAAATTAACTATCGTACTTGGCCTGACGACATTTCAGATAGTGCAAGAGCTAAGACATAGATAAGGAAGGGAGGGGGAGAGTGGGAATGAAATGGAAACAGAAAGGCGATTACCGCACTAGGCCTGATGGTATTTCTGGTAGAGCCGGAGAAAAACAAGAGGTGAGTGAGGGGGGTGCAGAAAGGTAGGGGAGGAACAAAACAAGTGACTATCATACTAGGTCTGATGACATTTCAGATAGTGCTGGGGTGGGGTGGGGAGGAAAAAACAGTAAGGTGAGGGGGGAGGAGACAGACGAGATTGCTATCATACTAGGTCCAGGGACAATTCTGATATAGTAAGTGCATAGGAGAAAGTAAGGGGAGGAGATAGGAAAAGGGAGAAGGGAAAGGAGGAGAGAACAGAGTTAGCAGTCAAAAGAGTGGAGAAGCAAGGGGAGAGTGAATACAATTGCAGAAGTCAGTAGTAACACAGAATGTTGCAAGCCAGGATACAAGATGAAGATGGGAACAGCATGATTCAGTGCCACCATGAGTACAAGATGCAAAGGAAGTCCAGCATGAGAGTTAAGAAAGGGTGACGCACCGTGAATGAAGTCCATAAAAGTCAAATCCAGCATTGGCCACAAGACGGTGATGATGAAACCAGAATTTATCAGGACAGACTCCTGCAAAAGTAGGCTTGAGGGGGTTGAGGGGAGAGCAGAGTAGAAGAATCAAGCAAAACAGGCAACACCTGTGTGCGAGAATGGTGGGGGCACAAGGGAACATCAAGGGAGACCACAGGGGGTGGCGATGGCTTGTGGGAACAGAGGGAGTAACACATGTTGGTGCATGTTTATCCATAGTCCTAGTCCCCTCATGACTATGGTAAATGGCAACACTTGGCAACACTTTTTCCAGTATATAGAAGAATGATGAAATGTAAAAGTTTTGGTTGAGAAACCATGTCAAACACTTTACTATAATCAATTAAGCACATATACAGTTTGTCATTAGATATTTTTTTTACATTCAGAAATCAGATATTGCACCACGCTGATATTATGTATGGTGTTAAAGCCTTTTCTAAATCCTGATTGAAAAGGGGATAGACGACTTGCTTCATTCGACCATTTTGTCGCTTTCTTAAATAAGATATTTGCCAAAATCTTCTGACTAGCATCTAGCATAGCCAGAGGTCAGTAGTTATCCAGGTTTGTTCTACTGCCCTTTTTAAAAACAAGGGTCAGAATAGCCCTCCTCCATGAACATGAGATGTTGCCTTCATACTAGATTTTCAAGAACAGCTGTTCTAAAATGTGTGCCCAAAAAGGTGGGTTAGACTTAGATATCACGTTAGCAAGGGTATCGAGACCGGATGCAGAATCATTTTTGATAGATTTTATAATCATAAGAATATTCTCCCACCAAAATCCTTCATTGAATTCGTATTTATTCTTTACCTCGTACTTGACAGATGAATTGTAAAACATTTTCCTGATTGCTAAATGCCATGAAGACTTGTCTATCTGATCCATTTCTATTAATGAGGAATTGTTAAGAAATCTATGGACCATGCCCCAAAATCTTTTATCATCCCCTTTTCTAATAAGCGCATACAGGGAAAGCCAATTAGCTCATTTAAGTGAAGCCTTGTGATTCCTCACCCAGGTTTTGTATCTGGTAGAGATGGAGCTCTTTAGCAGCTTTTATTCCCCATACAGAATAGTCAGGGTTGTTTACAATGGCTCTGTGGGTCTTCCGTAGGCTGTTTTGTGCTAATTTGACCTCTGGATCAAAAACATTGGGCCTCATTACACGGAAGGCGGTGAGCCATGGCGCTATTAGCGCCATGGCTCATGCCGGTAAAATACCGGCACCGCCTTGGTGGAAAGGGGATTTACCGCCCCATTCCAAGGTTGGTGGGGCGGTAAATCCCCCTTCCGCCATTGCCCTTCCCCATTCCCATTTCTGCCCCATAGGGCTCTATGGGAATGGGGAAGGCGCTAATTACGGCACCGCAATTTTGCGGTACCGTAATTAACTCCGAGGTCCCTTAGCGGGTTGGTTTTTAACGCCTGCAAAAAGCAGGCGTTAAAGCACCAACCCGCTAAGGGACCTCGTAGTAAGGCGGTAATGGTTAACGGTCACCGTTACCATTAACGGTGGCCGTTAACCATTACCGCCTTCCGTGTAATGAGGCCCATTGTTTTGATACTTTATAGGTGTTTAAGAATAGGGAAATATCTGGGCTTTCGTGCTTAACCAACGCAGAAATAGTGACAGATCCCACTTATTCTCCCCAAGCCTGTGTACCACAGAGGCAGTGTTGTTGTGTATATACTTGCACATTTTTTCAATACTCTTGTTATTCCATGTGATACGATTCTCTTTGAGATTTACTTGAACCTGATGCTTAAGTTTTTTATACCTATGTACATTTGGCAGGTGAGTCCATGTCATGACTGTGTGGTCACACAGGTAGGTAGGACTAATCCTAAACTAAAGACATGATTTGCTGTTTCCATTTCCCCATGTATGTAGTATGGTGCCCTCTCCCTGTGCTGTGCTGTTGAGGCAATAAAGGTCATTAACTAAGAACACCCTGTCCCATGAGACCTCCCTACCAGACCAGGAGGAGGGAGGGTGCCCACTGCTTTCTCATTAATGAACAGACATTCATCAATTAATCACAGGGAGTTTAGATCACCAGCCACTATTACTCTTCAAGACGGGTATTTCCCATACCAAGTATTTAATAAACATTGCACTATAAGAATGTTGTCTTTATAACCCTCTGTGCGTGTGGCCGATTAGATTGTAACAATCGGTAACAGTAGGTTGGAAGAGCTTAGTCCCATCATTGCGACTGCCACTGCATTGGACATGATCTCGGGCATGAAGCGCCAGGTTTATGCAAGTCTGTGGCCGAATAAACATCCCACCTGACGGATGCCCTTGCTTCCCTCCAACTGCATGTGTCGAGAGGATTGAGTATCCTTCCATTAAGAGGTCCTTGAGCAACCAGGTCTCTTGCAACAGGAATACATCAGAACTGCAAATAATTTCTATATCCCCCAGTTTGGGCGAGGAAGGACCTATGCCCTCTAGTGTTCCAGCATGTCATTACAATCCCCTTAATTGTATACTTGTGTCTAACATATTCAGTTGAGACCTCCAGAGCCCCATTGAAACCACACAGCTCATTGACTTTGTGCACTTGTGCTTTTTGACAAGGCAGGACAGATCTCAGACCATCATTCGTTTCAGGTCTCAAACACACTGTTAGGTTCAAACCTATATCGGCCAGGGCTTTGGAACATATGTGAAGTAATGATGCTATGGATGGTGAATACAATTTTATAATAACCCGATTGGCCGAACTGCCCCACTTTGGAAGTTCAAGGCCACAAATGTCTTTCATTGTGATTGATGCCAGGCCGGGAATGTTTCCCCATAAGTCCAGTAAGCGTGTCCTATTCAGAAAAGGGCTCTCCGACCTAGGACGGAGATCTTCTATCTTAACCATCGGACCCAAGCCGGAGGAGGAACACCTCATTACCTTGTTTTTGTACATCGTCTTAGTAGAACTCACTCCGTAAGACGGGCGCTGAGATTTCTCCTCAGTTGCCGCAGATGTATGGTCCAGTGGCACCTTGCTTACTTTTGTCCTCTGAGGGGAATGCCCTCTGATTTCACCGCAGTTGCATTGTACTCCAACTGCAGACGAAGGGCATTCCTTCTGGAACCTATTTTGAGCTTGTGTCACCTCTAACGGGTTACATTCAATATATGACTAATTTATGCGCTTAGGGTCCTGCTGTACAAGGACCAGTTTGTCTAGAGGGCCCCTCAGATCCACCTGTCTATGCATACCACCCCCCATGGTATTTGAAAGGTTGACAGTGTGTGGCCCCTTAAGTCTGCTTAATCTGTTCCTAGTACCAGGTCTCATGTTTTCCATCTGACTCCTAATGGTTTTCACCCGGTGCAAAGGAGGTACAGGGTGTTTTGCCAAGGACCATCTTCTGCCTGATGTAGAGTTCTTAGGAGAGCTGTTCAGTAAGGACATTTCATTGCAGAGCCTCCAACGCATCTTTGTTTTCAGAGGTTATCTGCCATGAATCATTATTTGCAGAATCAATAGATAGTACTTCGGGCATCGAGGAATGATCTTCTTCAGTGACCGCCATGAATATGTCTCTATTTGTGGCGTACAAGGTTGGATAAGATTTTTCTCCACCATAGGCCACCACCTTCCCTGGCATGTCACTAATCTGGGTAGCTCTACTTGGGGCTTTTAACATAGAGTTGTTTTCCACAATGACGTCTGCTACTTTGGAAACTAAATCTTTGGTGTCCGATTGATCCTGTGACATTTTGGTACACAGTGCCATGAGAGTGTCCACTCTAATTATCAGAAAGGACAAGAGAGATGATATGTCGCTCCTACTCATTAACAGTGCCTGTGATGCGTAGCTTCAATTGTCTACTATCTATTTCTCAGATGCTGTTGTGTTCTCCGAGCTGTATACCAAAGCCTCCAAGTTGGGCGTAGCCGAGAGGTTTTTACTCTTTTCTATGTCGGCCGAGGGGAACACGGGACCAATCGAATTCCTTTTTAACTGATGGCAAAGCTTCAGCAGCAATCCATTATTATCCAATGCTCCAAATTTGTTAATATTAGAATGGTCTAAGTTGGAGGCTTGTTTGACATCTCTGCATGCAGACATTGGCAAGTCTATAACATTTGGTGCCATTGCTACTTCTCCCACAGGAGTTGGGGGTGGCAGGGGGATGTTTAAGAAGCAAGAGATTTTGGGTTGGGTCCTGCCATTCACAAGGACGTGGTTGTCTCTTGCGCCCTTTTCTTGCTCATGGTGCTCGCTTAATTGTACCTTTCCTCTCCACCGGCGGCAAGCCCTTTTTCTTGCCACCATGGCAATACAACAGGACCGTTTGACCTGGGCTGGGTCTTCGGATCACCATGGAGCATGGCAGGAAAGCAGGGTTTGTTAGCCTCACTGGATTGGGACTTTGGGTTTAGTATTCAAGCAACTGGTCCACTCCCTCAGTGGGGCAGGGGTTCTTTAGATCAAAATTGGGGGTGCGCTTACTTCTGCTCCCCTACACTGGCTTACACCCAATGAGTAGTAGCAAGGGGTGCCAAAGAGCCTGTGAGTGGAGGAATATTCCTTTCCGCGGTACCATGGCCAAGGAGAACAAGGGACACTGTTTGGTACTTTGATATCAAACCCCTCAGGCCTTCTAGGTGCAACAGTGATTTTTTTCCAGGAAGTAGAAGTTAGGGCACTATATGAGTGCAATCTCTAAAACACGCTGGCTTTTCACGGCGTCGGCGTGGTTGTGGAAGGCTTGTCTGACTATAAAATACTATGGTGCCGGCGACATCTATGTATACTTACCCCACCTAGCCCAGTGAAAGAAGGGGGGCTTCTTAGGCCAATCCGAGATGTGCAGGTGCGGATAACACTCGGTCTGGGTCCCACGTACGGATCCAAGTCTCTGGGTCTTGGAGGTCTCGAGACCTCGGGAGGAGGAGGGTGGGGTCGCCACCAGCACACTCTTGCACTCAAGAATGCACAAATCCTTTGTCCTTTGTCCTCTGCTCTCTGCTCGCTGTCCTCTGTCCTCCTTTACTATAGGATTGAACCTAAGGCAACGTGCCACCATGTCAAGCCGTGCTGCACTGGACCTGAAAGTTTTGTGCGCAGCCACTTCCGACGATAAAGCTGTATAAAAAGGGGCATTACGACCTCTTCACCTAATTGCAGAAATGCGACTGCAGTCCCAAGCACTGTTGATATAGTGATCCTAACATTTCCAAATGCCCACAACTGGGAGGAAAGAAAAGTAAGACTCTACTCTAACTGCCTGCTCCCACTGTGCCCCTATGCAGGGTGCCGTTTGCACCACTCGCCACACTGGCACAGTAGGTGTTTGGGTCCGGTGAGTCTTAGGGGAGCAGAGTCACCGGCGGTCCCTCCCGGCAGGGATCACTGTGCCTGCTGACCTAATAGCATGGCATTTACCCCTCTGCTTAATGACTGTGCTTACCGACTGTGTGAGAGTTTATCTTCTCCACCCGATCCACTTCAGGGTGGCAAGCAGCTCAGTAAGTGGCTAAGCCAGCACAAACTACCAAGCACCTACAGCACTCCGACAAGCTTCAGACCAACTTCGGACCAACCTCCTCCACAGAATTAGAGGAAAGCACCAGACGCACTGTCTCAACAGCATCAACAGCATCAAGCCGCAATGCGTAGAGCTCTCAGTATTCTCACAGCCGCTTCTGACACTGGTTTCCGATAAAAACATTAAACATTGGGTAAACATTAAAAATGCAGAGATCAAATGCAAAATTGAACAATCCATTGATTTCGATACATACAGCCCCTGCTTTTCCCTGGGAAAGCAGCTCTCTTCTGGAAAGAATGTTCCTGAGACTGGATGGAGGTGTTAATAAAGCGTGCTTAAGTCTTGTATTTTAATGTGATTTTTCATACACTGTGTTTCTTTTGGTTATGAAGTCTTACAAACTCCATAGGCATCATGTTTTACATTGTGTCACAGAGCACCTTCAGTGCAGTGGCAGAGGGAAGTCTTTTAGATTTCCCAAGGTTTAAATTCCTTCTCTGGGATAAACTACTGTTTCCCAGAGCAGTAAAGTGACATTGGCTTTACTTAGCATTGTACTTGCTACACCCAGCACACCCTATCTTACAATAGAGTGCTAGAGGTGTTACTTAGTATCCCTGTGTCTAAATGCTCATGTAAGATTTTTATGTAACCCTTTCCTAACCAGAATGGCTAGTGGCAGTGGTTTCCTTATGAACTACCATGGTTTGCATTTACTGCGGCTGTTCGCAGCTTCGGTAACGCTAACCACGGGAGCCATCTTTTTCAAAATGGTGCAGAGCAATCTTTGACAAAATGGTCCCCGGTCTTTTTTCCCATGTCTTTGTGACTTCTAGAGTTTTTGTCTGCGCGCCAAACCAGGTTTGGTCTCATTGTTCATTCGCCTTTGACGGGCTTCAGGAGTGAAACCCGCCTCTGGCTCCAAATTGTCTGGGGTAGGCAGGAAGTGAGGGAGGTGCCTGAAACTCCCTGTGCTTAGTCTCCAAGGAGACCCAAATGCACTCTGTGGTGATTGGCTGACTGACTGTCCGGCAAGGACAGCCACCCTGCTGGGTGAGTGACAGCTAGGATGGAATGAATGAATGGGAGAGAACTGAATAAAAGGCGAGTCTTTTGGCTTAGAAGGCAGAGTCGACCACTGGACGAAGGAACCGAAGAAGAACTTGAAGAGGGCGCCTGCTGCAACTCCTTGACAGTTGGTTTGCCTGGCGAAGCCCTGCTGCTCTGCCAAATCGCCAGGTTCGCATTGACAGAGAAGCCCCTGCAAGGACGACTTCTCCCTTTGAGATGGTGGGACCAATCAACTCCAAAGTAAGCCACCTGCACACCCATCTCAGAGCTGGTTGAATTTCCTCAGAGTTGCTGCAGGAAACTGTATTGCCAGGGAGAGGGACACCAGATTGTGTGCGTTACTTTTAAGCTGGCCTAAAGCTTTTGGAAAATCCTCTGGACTCCCATGAAGCAGAGTGCGGGAACCCAGAAGCAAGGACAGTCCACCTTGACAGCGAGGAACTGCTTTGTTGCTATTTGCGGTAGCTGAAATGCGAAACAGCCACTGAAAGTGAAGTTTGCCGGTTGCAGAATTTGGCAGTCCCAGTGCAGTGCAGGAGTCCCCCGACGTCCTCCCTCTTGTCCCCATGACTGAGGCCCAGGAACAGTGAGATCTGCAGAGCTGCACAGGAACAGTAGTCATCAGCTGCATCTTTTCTTCCTTACCAAGGTACTGTAAAACAAGTCTAAGGGCCTCATTACACGGATGGCGGTAAGGGTTTACCGGTACCAGTATTTTACCGGTACCGGTAAATCCTTACCGCCTTACTACGAGGTCCCTTTGCGGGTTGGGGAATTTAATGCCTGCTTTTTGCAGGCGTTAAAAACCAACCCATAAAGGGACTAGTGGAGCTTATTACGGTACTGCAATTTGCGGTACCGTAATTAGCGCCTTCCCCATTCCCATAGAGCCCTATGGGGCAAAAATGGGAATGGGGAAGGGCAATGGTGGAAGGGGGAATTACCGCCCCACCAACCTTGGAATAGGGTGGTAATTCCCCTTTCCACCAAGGTGGTGTCGGTATTTTACCGGCATGAACCATGGCGCTAATAGCGCCATGGTTCATCGCCATCCGTGTAATGAGGCCCTAAGAGAACTTACCACTTACTGTAGAAGTGCTTGTAACTTCCACAACTCACAAGTCTAATCAGCTTGTGGCCTACATTTGATTCTTCTTTTCATCAAAGACTCCTAAGAACTTGTGCAAAGAATGTTCTATTTACTTACCAGAAGTGCTTTATCCTATCCAAGACTTTTGCCCATTGACCTTGGCTTAGCCTTTTGAATTGAATGACTCTTCTAGTGAACTCTAAAAGTATCTGCACTGTTTAGGAAAATGTGTGGTCTCTTGTGTTCTCAAAAACCTTTGCCTATTACCAACTTTTTAAGAGTATTCTGAATGCCAACAATAAGATATTAATGTCCCCAGCACCCTTGTTACTGAAATCACCTGTGGGTGTAGGTTGTGTCAGTGGGCCATCCCAAAAGGGTCTTGTCTGATTCAGAAACTACCAGTGTACAGTATTGAAGTGCATTTGTGTGTTACTATTCTGTTGCTCCTTTCTGAAGAAGGCTTTCTAATTGACTGATAAATACATTATTAATTGTTTATGCAAGAAACCTTGAGTGTAAGAGTTTACTTGAATACTTGTAACTGTGAACATTTGTGTAACTCCACTACAGCTCACATTTCCCCTCTTGAGATAAGCCTGGCTGCTCATCACGCTACCAAAACTGTAGTACAAGCTTATACCAAAGGTTGGGTTGCCTATATCTGTAGTCATAGTTGTCTGTAGTGTTCCAGATTGTACTGCATTCAAACTTTGCCTAACCACAGCCCCATTGATAAATGATTTGTAAATCAGACCATATGTGTCTGTTTGTATTAAAGGTTTAACAATGCCAGGACTGTTCCATTTTCTTTTTCCAACAGTAATTGCTTTGTGGTACTTTACAATGGTGTAATTAATCGATTTTTTGTATCACTTTTGTTTTTCAATTTGGATGGCGTTCTCCCGACATTTCCCTATTCACCTTCGTACCACGAAGTAATTACTATCTGCAAAAGAACGCATTACCACCAGGACTGTTATTCAATGAAAATAAATAAAACAGAACTCTTCCTGACCAGCTGGTGATACGAATTTAGCAGTGAAATAAAAACAGAGGAAGTTTCTTTTTATTTAACTGACTTTATCTCAATTTTGCGCTTGGATATTAAACACATTAAATGTGGTGGTGGAAAGCAAAACTAGTCCCTGTGAACAGCGAACTGGCATCGTCAAACTAATATTTATCTTTATAAACTGCAGTCACAACAACGCAGAATTTTCGAGTAAAGTTACATTTTAACAGCCATTGGACAATAAGGCTCGGAATGTACTATATATCACGAACTCTGCCCAGATTTGTAGGCGTTTGAGCACAGTTTTATGAGCTGGAGGTCGATAGATTGGTGTATGGTAAGTGTCTGCACAGACTCTGCAGAGGAACTTAGTCCAGCAACGGTTCTAGCTGAACAGATAGCCCACCTTGCTAGGCACGATGTGCCTGTCTCTGTTCATAGCCTGCACCTCACACATTCCATAGTGACTCCGTTTTCAGCGCTTTAACGGGTTAAAATACGTGGTGCATTATAAATAATAATAATATATTGTTATTTATATATGTTATTTATAGTGCTACCTGCAACCACTACATGTCATTCTTGTGGCACTTACATTCTAACTCCCAAAAGGAGAATATGAGAGGCTACAAATACTAATGTGCAATGGAAATACACTTTGTGGATTTAGAACCATTTTAAGCGGCTGACACAGGCACCTCATCTGTAGCTATGGAGATTTGATAGATTTTCTATGTCGATTAGGTGCTGCCCCTTTCTTACTTCTATAGCTAAATATGGGATGAAAAGTCATCCTACGGAAGAGGGAGGGTGGACCGTTTCCCTCTCGTGAAAAGTCGTACAACTCGAACAGCAACTTGATAGAGAAAACAAATAGCTTCACTCATGCTGTCTTTCTTCTTTTATGTCACTGAATAGCTTTAGGAAAAATATATACATTTACCTCCTTAACTCTATATTATATCTTCTGATCTTGTCACTATGCATTTTAATATGTGGAATTATTCAAAAGTGAACTGTGCCACTTTTGACAAAATTATTTAAAGCTAGTATACACGCATTGTGAAAGATCAGTGTTTGATATTGGAAAATATTGATTTCGGATTGCTTACGGCGTGATGGTTTGATGGTGACCACCGTCTGCTCAAATGATAAACAATGTTGTACTATCATGTACAGTCAAAAACTCTTGTTTTTTCATCCATACATAACAAGTTTAGAATCCTAATATTTTCATAGTTCCTGCCATAAATTTGAATATGTATTGGTAGGCAACTGAACTGTGCTCCCTTTCAATGTTTGCAGGCTTACATCGTTCCAGTTTCTGGTATTACAGAGCCTGCGCTATCGGCCCTGTAGTTTTGGTTAAGATGCTCATCTCATAGGAAGAGCACTTATTGGGTAGTTTATAACTTTGGCACTGTTTGACAAATCCTCACCAAACTTTGTAAAACAGGTATATGTATACCTCTGAATGTTTATGCAAAGTTTGGTGCGGTTTTGGCAAGGGGGGCAAAGTTATAGAGGGGTCCCAAAACATTTTAAATCCTCATAGACATAACAGCCCAAACTGCTGGAGGGAATTCCACCAAACTTGCACAAGGAGCAGCTACTTGGTCCGGTAAGCGTGCTTTTGCAAATACCGTCCAGTCCATTTTTTTAAATGACCCAAAAAAGGTACAGTGATATCTGGATCCAGTCGGCAGACTCATTTCCTGATTCAGAGTCTGCAGAAACCTCTGGACCAATCAGACAGCAGTGTGATGTTTGCCGACATCGTATGTGCTCACTGATTGGCCAATTAAGAACATGAGGTGCGTCAAACTTTTAAAACGGTCGCCATGTTGAATTTGCGGACTGCACCCATAGTCCGCTAACATCGCAGTAAAAACATATTAAATAACACAACATTACACTTGTCAAACTAATTAAAAAATGTCTGGCGAGGTGAGGCGTGATGAAGATGGGATTGGATATGTCCATAAAAAGCCAGAAATCTGGCGTTTTTTCATCTCTGATGCATTCTGGGATATCCATGCATATTTCAGCATTATAGGATCAGTAAAAAGCAGTTTTTGGATGGCTTATAACTTTGGCGCCACTCAATAAAATTGCATGAAAGTATGCAATATCATTGTAGACCTGGCCCAAATGGTTCTGCAAGGTCTGGTGCTGTTTTGCCAAGAGGGGGCAAAATTAGAGGGGGGTCCCATAATAATTGAAATGCTTATACATTTTGTGCTGTTTGACATATCTGCACAAAAGTTTGCAAAAAGATTTTAGACCTGGATTTGAATGTTTGTGGAACATTTCTGAGATGTTGTCAAGAGGGTACACAATTAGAGGGAGGGTATCAACATTTTTAGATGGCTTATGACTTTGGTGCCATTTGACGAATATACACAGCGGTTTGCAGATACATTATAGACTCAACTTTCAATGTTTGAGACTTTTCAAAAAATAAAACTTGAACGGATTTGCAGCAAACTTGTGCAAGGAGCATTGGCAAGAACCCAAAAGCATTGTTTCGCAAATGTGTCTGTGTTTTATTATTTTTAAAGTGTCATAATGTAGGTACAAAAAATAGTGATAATAGTGATATATCTTTGGTGACTGAGGTATAGCCTGTGGCCATGGCCAGTTGTCAGATTGTCTGGGGTCATGGACAAATGCCAATCTGGCTACTGGTCATGACCACGGGGGACCACCAGTGGGGTTAAAGTGAACATGGTCACCAGGGACTAGCTATGTGGTAACGTTTTTTCAAAATTAGGATAGGTTTGAATGGGAAAAGAAATTCTGCACATGACTGCAGCCCAAACTGCTGGACGGGATTGCAGCAAACATGCACGAGGAGCATCAGCAACGACCCGAAAGCATGCTTTTGCAACTCTGTCTTGTGTTTTATTTTTTCCAAAGTGTCAGAATGTACAAAAACGAGTGATATAACTTTGGTGTCTGGGCAGTGGGCCTGGCACTCGACAAGGAGAAATGTCTACTCTGATTTGCTTATTGGGGCATGCGGCATGGCTGGAGCCCCAGTTTTGAATGGGGAAAGAAATTCTGGTCGAGGCTGCAGCCTAAAGTGCTGGACAGTTTTGCAGCAAACTTGCACGAGGAGCATCAGCAAGGACCTGAAAGCATGCCTTTGCAAATCTGACCTGCGTTTCACTTTTTTTAAAGTGTCGAAACCTAAGTACAAAAAATGGTGATTCATCTTTGCTGCCTGGGCAGTGGGCCTGGCCCTCGGCAACAACAAATGTCTACTCTGATTTGCTTATTGAGGAATGTGGCATGGCCGAAGCCCATGCCCCATGGATTATGGAGACTTGTCATAGCTGCAAGCCATGAGTACTGGCTATTGGTCAAATTATGAGGGTATAATGGACACTGAACTAGGATGCAGGGTAGGTGCAGTGGATAACGGAGGTGCTTTGTGGGGCTGGGGTCATGGTTGAGCCTCATGCACTAGGCAATTCAACCATGTCTTGCATCCCCAGCATGCACTGCTGATAATGACATACATCAGTATGTGTTGCAAACCTTTTTTGTTAAAGGAGGTTTGTAGTTCTTTCATTTATGTTAAAAGAGGAATTATTAATAACTTATATTCAGTGATGTAACATCATGAAACATTTTCACTCATAAAAACCTAGAAATTCACTGAAAAAACATTGTTAAAGGGTCGTTATGGTTAAGTTGCAATAATAAAAACCTATCAAGTTCAGGGAAAAAAACGTTGCTAAAGGGACGTCATGGTTACAAGTAAAATTGAAAAACCCAAGATATTTGCCAGTCGTGGTAAGCTAAGCAACCAAAGCTCACACCGCCACCATGCACTGCTAACACTAACACCCAGCACATCAAAGATGACATCATCAATGACATCACATATGATATTACTACTGCATAACAATGCGAATGGAACATCGATATAAGGGGTACCGCTTACAGTCTCATTTATAACAAATCAAAGGTGATCAGTAGTCTTGTAATAAACTACTCCATGTCACATAAAAGGTGTTTATGGAAAAATAAACTTTGTAGTGATGTTTTTTGGTGAATACAGCAATCAAATATTACATAAAGAGAAACAATGAATGCAGTATGGATCAGAGAACTAATGTATTCTTAAGATGGTATGTTTAGGTAGTGCTATGATAAGTCGAAGCATATCACATTCTTGAAAAATGTATTATCTGCATGGACCTGCTTCTTGTTCTATGTATGTGTCAAGACCCATAGAACTTGCCCCTTCTGGACTTCCAGGTCCTTATTGCGCCGGGTCTTGTATTCTTTGTTACTCCCAACATGGCCGCAACAAGCGACTTGCCTTGCACCAGCTTCCACGTCGCACACGGCACGTTCTATAAATTGGCCACGCTCCCGCGGCACCGTGCGTCTCAACGCTATCATTAGGTAGTGACTTGATGTGTGTGTGCTGTTTGGCAAATCCACTATTCGTAGATCCTGGTTCCTTCTTCCTTCCTTCACCCCTTCCCTCTAATCTGCTCCTGGAATCCCTATTCTTAGCGACTGCTATCTATTTTCCTGGACATCCTGGAACAGCGGCCTTCCAGGAACTCTGAACGCGCTCTGCAGCCGGACGAGACTCGAGCGAGCCTATACAAGACCCGATCAGTCCACAAGAGGAATCCACCCGCGGAACAGAGCAAGAAGCGATCCCAGGTGAGACGGGGGAGATTTACGACAGTTTGAGATGCCAAACGACTGACACTGATACTGCTATGGAGAAAGCAGTCCAGGACCTTATGCGTGGCATGCAAGAGCTCACAACTGAAGTACAGAACTTAAAGGCTGAGAATGCTGCGTTAAGGCAGCTTGTTTTGTCTCGCGACCCCGCTAACAAGGACAGTGTGTTACTGGGTGGAGTGGTAGACAAATATGATGTATCGGCAAAATCCTTACGTGGATTCCTGGATTCCTGCTTGGTGCATTTTACTTTTAAGCCCTATTATTTTTCAACTTCTAGGGCAAAGGTGGGCTTTATAATCTCGCACCTCACAGGGAACGCGTTGACCTGGGCCACTCCCTTAGTCAACTCAGGGGATGCCCTCCTGGATGATTATGATGGATTCATTCAGGCACTCAAGACTATGTTCGACCACCCAGAACAGGTTTTTAATACTCAGGAACGCTTACTTGATTTCCGACAGGGTACTCAGGATATGCTAACGTACATTACTAGATTCAAACAACTGTCCAAGGAAGCAGATTGGTCCTCAGAAGCAAGTTTCACTCTATTTCGCAGGGGTCTAAACAAGGACATTAAGGATGAATTAGCCCGGGTGGCTCGTCCTAGTTCATTCCAGGCTCTTATGGATCTAGCCATGCAAATAGACGTCCGATTCCAGGAAAGAAAGGCTGAAAGAAGAAAGACCAAGACACCCTTTCAAAAGAATTTCCTTGAGACCTCTGTTAAAACCGATTCTGCCCCAACCCCTGACGAAGATCCGGAACCCATGCAAATCAGAGCCTTCCGTGGACCAATTTCCCCTCAAGAAAGGATGAGAAGGATCCACACAGACCTGTGCATGTATTGTGCCTTGGATAAACACCTTGTTAGAGAATGCCTTCTAGCCCCTCCACGGCGTTCGGGAAACGCCAGCTCCCAATCCTAGATGGAGCGAGGTGTCGGGAGAGAGATGTTTGCTCCACATCAATTCCATCCTTGAACTCTCCTGGACAAAACACTTTGGTGATACTACAGGCCTTCCTCTCGCCCTCCAAAGACAAGACCTAGCCCATTCTGGCCTTGGTGGACTGCGGAGCTATGGGAATTTTCATTGATCAAGGCTAGGTTGTTAGTCATCATATTCCGTACGAGACACGAAACACCATGCAGCCGGTGGAAGCAATTGACGGAAGACCCCTCTCTTCAGGACCCATAAACCTGCAGACTAAAGAGATCTAACTTTCCATAAACCATCATCAAGAGCGGATCACATTCGACATCATTAAGTCAGCCCATTACCCCATGGTTTTGGGTATGCCCTGGTTACAAAAGCACAATCCGTATATCAATTGGACAGCAGGATCATTATTTCTGGGCTCAGAGTTCTGTATGTCCCACTGTCTATCCCTGGACCCCTCCTCGATAACTCCTAAAGAACCACCAAGAGACCAAGAAACACCACTCATGGTTTCCAATATCATACAAGTTCCAGAGGCCTATCAGGGATATGCTGATGTATTTTCTACTGCCATAGTCCAAGCCTTACCCCCTCACAGGCCCGAAGACTGTGCCATAGATACAGATCCCTCAGCTGTAATTCCCTTCGGCCGAATGTTCATTCTTTCCGAACCTGAGAAAAAGGCCCTTCGGGAATACCTAGACACCAATCTTGAAAACGGCACCATGAGACCCTCGAAATCTCCAGCGGGTGCTTCGTTGTTCTTCGTTCCCAAGAAGGATACCAAGGAACTCAGACCTTGCCTCGACTATCGAGGCTTAAACCAATGCACCCTCAAAGATCGGTACCCACTGCCTCTTATCTCGGATATCCTGGAAGCTGTGAGGGGAGCCGTAATATTCATGAAGTTGGATCTCCGGGGTGCCTACCATTTAATCCGTGTCCGGGAAGGGGAAGAATGGAAAACAGCCTTTAGAACACCCTTTGGTCACTATGAATACCTAGTCATGCCTTTTGGACTAGCCAATGCTCCCGCAGTCTTTCAGCGTTTTATGGACAGGGTGTTCTCTGATATGTTGTTCCTCTTCGTCATTGTCTATCTGGAAGACATATTGATTTTTCCCAAGGATCCTCTAAAACATGAAGAACATGTAAAGGCAGTACTACAACGACTTCGTGAACACAAACTGTTAGCCAAACCAGAAAAATACTTGTTCCACGTTACTTCTGTTCACTACCTAGGATTCATCCTTAGCCCAGAAGGAATTGGTATGGACCCTTCAAAGGTAAAGGCCATACTGGCTTGGCCCGCTCCCACATCTGTGAAACAAGTGCAATCCTTCCTGGGGCTCGCCAACTTCTACCGGAAGTTTATTTCTACCTTTTCCGAGATCGTTCAGCCGATCGTTGCTCTATTGAAGAAAGACACCCCTTTTATCTGGTCTACACCGCAAGATAAAGCATTCCAACGATTGAAGACAGAGGTCACGCAAGCCCCCATCCTGACCCAGCCCAACATAAATCGCCCATTCCTAGTGGAAACGGATGCCTCTAACTATGCCATAGGGGCGGTCTTG
This sequence comes from Ambystoma mexicanum, assembly GCF_040938575.1. Taxonomy (NCBI): domain Eukaryota; kingdom Metazoa; phylum Chordata; class Amphibia; order Caudata; family Ambystomatidae; genus Ambystoma; species Ambystoma mexicanum. Next base: position 1,371,860,383 of record NC_090930.1, read on the forward strand.
AAACAGGAACTTGAGGATGGACTGGAACACCCCATTGCTTACCTTTCACGAACCCTGACCCCCAGCGAGACACACTATTCCGTCCTGGAGAAGGAACTCTTGGCCATCCGCCAAGCCTTCACTGAATGGCGACACCTACTTCTGGGTGCTAGATATCCAGTTCAGGTCCGCACAGATCATCGGAATCTCTAAATCCTACAGTCGTTGGAGTGCAGGAACAGTCATCAGGCCCGTTGGGCCTACTTCTTTGCCCAGTACCAGTTTCAAATCACTCCTGTTCCCGGATCACAAAACATGATTTCTGACGCCTTATCTTGACGTCCTGACTACACAGCCCTGAGGACAAGGCCCATCCTAAGATGTTTCCCCAAACTATCTTTGTAGCTCAAGCAATCAACCTCCTGGAAGAAATCTGAGTGCAAACCCAGTCCTCTGACCTCTGGAAGGATATTTCAAGGAAGAATCCATTGAATCTAAGAGTCAAGGAAGAATATCTATTCAAGGACAATGCACTGGTCATTCCTACGCAGAAATTACAACACAGGGTAATAAACCTCTGCCATGATACCCTTCACTCCGGTCATCGTGGTATAACTAACACCCTCCGTCTTATACAAAGACAGTTTTGGTGGCCTCGAATGAAGGCCGACGTACAACAGTACGTCAAGGCTTGTACTGTCTGCAGTCAAAACCAACATGATAACAAGAGACCGGCGGGTCTTCTACTGCAACCGTCGCTGCCAACAAGACCATGGGAGTTTATTGCTAAGGACTTCATTGTGAAATTACCACCTTCCCGAGGGTACACGACCATCATGGTAACCATAGACTTGTTCACCCATATGACTCATTTTACACCTTTGTATAAACTACCATCCTCCTCAGAACTTGCTGGAATCTTCCTGGAACATATTTTCCGTCTTCATGGACTTCCTTCCAAGATCATATCAGACCGAGGACCTCTGTTCTTCCACATCCCACTCTAGTACCTACTTTCGACTCATGGATACAGACTCGCATCAACATACACAAGGAAGCCAAGGAACAATTGAAAGAGGCTCAAACACGCACTAAGCTCTATGCGGATTCCAAGAGAAGATCAGCGCCCTCTTATTCTGTTGGTGATCAAGTCTGGTTGTCCTCGAAACTATTACCGCGACATCTACGGCCAAACAAATTGGCCCCTCGGTATTATGGACCATTTTCCATAAAGGAAGTCATCAATCCTGTCTCATTCCGACTCAAGCTACCCGATTCCTGGAAGAAAATACACCCAGTCTTTCACACTTCCCTGTTGAAACCTTACATCTAATCCTCCCGAAAATCCTGCAGACCCAGTCCTGTTGTTGTGGACGATCAGCTGGAATATGAAGTGTCCAGAATATTCGATTCCAGGTATAAACGGGGTCGACTTCAATACCTGGTTGAATGGAAAGGATACCCTCCTAGCGAGAGAACCTGGGAACCAGTTTCTAATTTAAATACCCCTCCACTGCTTGGAAGATTCCATCTCATACACCCGGGCAAACCTGGTGGAACAGGTCTTTGGAGGAGGCATGCTGTTATGACCCATAGAACTTGCCCCTTCTGGACTTCCTGGTCCTTATTGCGCCGGGGCTTGTATTCTTTGTTACTCCCAACATGGCCGCAACAAGTGACTTGCCTCGCACCAGCTTCCACGTCGCACACGGCACGTTCTATAAATTGGCCACGCCTCTGCGGCCCCGCTCAGCTCAACGCTATCATTAGGTAGTGACTTGATGTGTGTGTGCTGTTCGGCGAATCCACTATTCCTAGATCCTGGTTCCTTCTTCATTCCTTCACCCCTTCCCTCTAATCTGCTCCTGGAATCCCCATTCTTAGTGACCGCTACCTATTTTCCTGGACATCCTGGAACAGCGGTCTTCCCGGAACTCTGAACGCGCTCTGCAGCCAGACGAGACTCGAGCGAGCCTATACAAGACCCGATCCGTCCACAAGAGGAATCCTCCCGCGGAACAGAGCAAGAAGTGATCCCAGGTGAGACGGCGGGAGATTTACGACAGTATGTGCATTATGACCTCAGGGTAACTTTCTGCTTTGTTTTTGAACCTGTCCTGAGTTTTTACAAGGACTTGAATCTTTGCTCTTCTTTTTATGAGGAAACCGATCAGTCCTTCAGACTATCAGTACTGGAAAATTATGATTCCCTTCTCTCTTTTTTTACCCTTTACCTTTTTTGGTAATGTTTTAGCAGTTCATACAGTATCTCACAATCCAGTACAGTGGGGATATTTTTGTATCACCTAGTCTTTTAGACTTTGGATTTTGTGGTTACTTTTATATGTGCCTAATGATAAGCTGGTGGCAGCAAACATATTTTTAAAATGTTTGCGTTATTTCTAGTGTGCACATTTGCGTTTAGCGTGTTTGGCTACTTCCTTAAAATGGCCATGCCCCAAAATGTTTGATTGTTCTTTGTCCATATTATTGTTTGGCCTTCTTCCTGCCTTGCCAGATCAGGAAATCCCATATAAGGTAGTGTACTTGCCAGAGACAGCTGCTGCTTTGATGGGCTGGTGGTGCCTGTGTGTCTGTGTGGCCCAGGGAGAAGGTGGGACTGTTTAGTCCCATTCCACGTCCATGGTGCCTGAAAGTCTAGTTGTGTGGCATGAGTGAAACCCAAAGTGGCCCCCTTTTTCTTGAGGATCCAGCCATTCTGAGCATTCAGAGGTGTCCCTGGACCACCCGTTGGACTACCCAGCTCTCCAGTGGGCTACCTTGCTAGAAGAATCGTCATTCTGACTTTGTTGCCGGAGCTTTGGTAGTCACCAGCGTGTCGTGTAAGTCGCTTTTCTGTTGAATGTCAGCCTCCCAGCTTCAAGGTATCCTGTTCTGGAAGGTCTGCTTCAGCCACCACTGGAAGAATGCCTCCCGTCGCCCATGGGCAGTGGCCATCGCTTGACCTCGCCTTACCCATCAGGTGAATTGTCCTTAAGAGGTCTGAATTGGTGCCTTCTCCGTTTCTTTATCACCAAGGTTTACACTATGCTCCCGGAACTGACCAGAAATATACTTGCACTGGCAGCTCCTGGGCTCCTCTCACTGGAAACAATGGTAGTGGGAACACCTACCTCCAGTGACCCCGAGTTGACTCACCTTGTCACATCTAGGAAAATAGGAGTCAGGGGGGGTAAGTAAACACATAGCATTTGTACCCGCACTGCTCTCCTTAGAATAGACCTTAGAATAAACTTTGGTTATTCCATTCAATCACTTTTTAATCATCCCACGTAAAAGAGGCTGAACCTGAAAGATCAAAACATCATTTTACCTACCAGTAACTTGCTTATCTTCTTTGAAACATTCACCAACACAAGACACTTTCGGGAGAGAAGCTTTGTGACTTTTGGGCACAAGGCCCCACTCTTTGTCAGTATAGGACTTCTGAAGTTAGGGCATATTTCTTGGGACTTGGTTCCATTCTACTGCATCATGTACTTTCCTTCTTTTTATGAATACATTATTGAATGCATTGACAGAAGCTATGCCAACTGTATATTTGTTTATAATTGAGTGTTGCATAATATTATCACCTGCTTGTTTAATTTCCTAGTGTTTTTTTTTGGGCTGATATGGATCAGGAGGATACCAGCATGCTCATGCAACTGGACTTGTCTGCCGCCTTCGATCTGGTGGGCCATACAGTTTCAGTCACCAGATTGGAGGAGGTAGCAGGTCTTGCCTCCTCTGTGGCACGATGGGTTAAATCCTTTCTCTGTGAACGTCAATGGAGGGTGAGTAGTGCTTTGGCTGATGCTGATCCTAAAGAGTTAGCACTAGGGGTTCTGCAAGGGGTCTGTCTTTCTCCCATGTTTTACAACATTTTTACAGTGCCTTTTTTGGGCTGCTTAGATCAGAAGGGTATTGAGTTCACTAACTGCGCTCATGGCACTCAGTGTGTCATCCCTCTTACAGGCGTCTTTGTAGAGGATGAAGCAAATATTAATAGGATCTACAGTTTAATTAAAGAGTGGATGTGTACTAATGGTCTAGCGCTTAACACTAGCAAGACTGAACTGATGCTTGTAGGAACAGCAGTTAAAACTCGTCGGCTAGAAAAACAGTACGCCCAACTTCAGATTGATGGCTGTACCATTGAGATAAAAAGGAATGTCAACACTCTCGGGGTCTACCTTGACTGCAACTTGAACATGAAAGCTCAGGTTAGCAATTTGGTAGTCTTAGCTGCATACTACATTAAGCTTCTATCCCATGCACGGCCGTTTCTCTCTAAAGCAAGTCGGGAAACTTAGTATCATGCTTTAATAGGATTTACTGCACTAGCCTATTGATTGGCCTACCCAAGTGTCAGGTAACTAGGCTTCAGGTTATGCAGAATAATACAGTAAGAGTCATTGTGGACTGTAGGAAAAGGGACCACATATCGGATATAAGAAGGACCTACACTAGCTCCCTATCAACGAAATAATCTGCTTTTTGCTTATGGTAATCATACATAAATGCCTGAAAAAAGTGGCACCAACATATCTCAAAGATGAATTGGTGCGTAAAGCCAGCAATCACCACTTAATATCTAATAACTGTTCTCAACTTAAAAATCTTGTTTGTAAGTTGACGCAGGTGAAACATTGAGTCTGCTACTCTGCCGCACCAGCATCACGTATTACCTTTTGGTCTAAGAGAAGAGACATCCATTACGGTTTTCAAGAAGGGACTGAAGACTTTCTAGTTCAAATAAGGAGTCTCCCGCCTGCTGAATTTCCGTGCTGACAGTTCTTTCTTAGATTTCCTATGTGTTTGTTGGTTTTGTCTGTTTTAGTGCCCTGAAGCCTCTGGGTCAGTGGCAGCGCTATACACGTTTATTAAAGTAAAGGTAAAGAGAAAGGAGCAGAGACAAAAGAGTGGAAATAGAATAGCAGAGAGGTGTGGGTGAGATGGATAGGTTGGGGGAAGGAAGGGGGTAGGTAAAAGAGAGAGATGTGGTAGGGTACAGAAGAGAAGAATGTGTGATATTAGAGTATGCAAGGTAGGGAGACAGTACAGAGGGGTCTGGGTGCAGTAGAGAGGGGAGCGTGAATGGTCAATATATGGTTGGATGGTAGACAGGGACGGATGGATCACAGTATACAGATTTGCAGAATAGGTGTATTGCATGCATTAGAATAACGGGTTGGGTGTTATAGGGGAGCAGGCAGGTGGGTAGAATGAGGGCCAGACATATGGTAAAAAAAAAAAAAAATTTTATAACGCGCCTAATACCAAGACTGGTAGTAGTCGATGGGGTGTAATGATTAGTGCATCAACCTGAGGAATGGGAGGCTAGTAGAGAGAAAATACATCATGTGCAGGATCCTGGGTGGAAGAGAGAGAGGAGTTCATTACAGGGAAAGTGGAAAATGGAGCAGAAAGTCATGGGTACAGTGTTGGGAAGGAAATGAGCTTATCCCACCCCCCTATGCACTTCCATATAAGGTGAAACCCATACAAAGCAATCTATTGTACCAGGGGAGAGCAGCCAATGCCCCCGGGCACCATATAGAAACCCCATAGCGCTTAGAAGTAAATGCTAATACTAGAAATGCCCACCCTTCACAATGCCATTTTCTAATAGACCCTAAACCAGACAGGCTGCAGATTCATGCTGCTCGCATTGCCTGTTAACAGAATCCTATTTCTACGCAGCATGGTGGCTCTGCTTGAGCCTTTTTCCCATGGAAGTCCATTTCCCCTCTCTCTGTAGTGTTGCGAATAATCAGTATCGCCTGCAGGAATGTGCCCGACACAGAGCGTGAGACAGTACAAGGCCCCGAGATGTGTCTATTCATCTCCACTAAATTGCCATCTGGCCTCCGACCCCCACCCAGCCAGTCTAGTGCCGGCCGCACATCACTAACCTGACCCCCACTCCCCTAGCTCACTAAGAAGCACTTGACCCCATGTTCCAAACCCCATAAAGCACCCACCAAAGATCCAAAGCCCACAAGACTGTATTTCTCCTTAGTAATAACACAGTGTCCAAACAACATGAGATGCAGAGAAGGGTAAATCAAAGATCAATCCCCAGAGGGGAGACCTTACGTGTGGGGACTGTGGGATCAATGGAGCCCTGAATGTATTGGTCAGCATGACTGTATGTTATCCTCCCCTGTCCCTGGCTCCCCTTTCCTGTGCCGCTCAGGTGCCTGCCATAATGAACTAATAGCATGTGGTAGTTTTTAGTTTAGATAGGAAACAGTGTATTTCATAAGTGACCTGACCTTCACTGCGCAGGTGAGCCCAGCTGACCTACGTGGAGCCAGATTGACGGAGAAGAACCATCCAATTAGTGCTTGGCAGTCCCTATGGTGCAAGTCCATGTGTAAGGTGCCTCCAATCGGGAGCACAAAAATGTCTCATATAGCTATGACACAGTTGGCGCTTATAACCCCATGTTTTCTGATGTAAAACCAGAGTGCTCTCAAGCAGCAGAGTTATTTGCTGATAATTGTATTTTGTATGAGTAAACCTTGTTATCCTTGCAAAGCTATCCCTTGGCTAATTTCCTGAGCAGGTTGTGATTACTCTGGTGTGTGCGTATTGTGGGACTTGCCTTCATTTGGTGACCCCGATACGATTCCCCAGCCCCTGTATTTGCGGCAAAATCGAGATGGCCTCTCCAGAAGGGCCATGCCCACCTAGAGTGACTTATCCTCCAAAACGTGTATGCAGAAGTGGTCCTTGCGGGTGCCAGCTTTGCCGAAACCTGCCTGCTCCTTGGAGCCGGGTATGGCCCAAGGGAGAGGCCCATACCTGTTCTGGGAGACCCACAAACTGAGGCTGTCGGAAGAACATGGACGCGTGAGTATAGATTGCAAGGAATAACAATGTCTGGGGAAGGGGATAGAGCGGTATGGTCGAGGGGAGCATGCGATGAATGAAAGTGGATGGATGACGTGGATTGTTGAATGTTGACATTTTTTTATATGTGTGAATGAAAAGTGAGCAGAGAAAGTGTGGAGGGAGTGAATGGGGATGTTCTCAGCGGGAGGAATAAGTTAAACGTTTTTAAACATATACGTTCTTCGATATAAATACAATTTTGACATTATTGGTTGACAGTACAAAGATCATTTTGACGTGCATGTAATAAGGGTTTTTCGATTGACTCTACATTACTTAAGGTGTGGGCTGATGGGGAAAACAATGAACAAAACATAGAGGTGACACACATTCTAGACAGAACATGCGGACAGGCACAACCCTAACCCACATATGTGAAGCCTTACCCCTATACAGTGACAACATTTAAAAATACCAGTCAGTGGGTGATGGAGACTAAAGGGAAGGAAATGCCTCACTCCTGGCCAGAGGACAGATCTTTCGATAAGTGTGTATTAGACCATATGTCAACATACTTGTCTGCCAAATACAAGGGGAGACCACTACAGAACCGACTGGAGATATTTGGATTTGTGCCAGATATTTGAGGAAACATAGACCCCAGAGGCGTGGGCGGGGTAATGCCAAACAAGGAGAAGGAAACAGACACGGGGGAGGGTGAAAAGGGGGGAGAACCACCAAAGAAGCTTTATCCATTGCTGACTAGACCAGCAGAGGGATACACAAACGCAACCTATGTCTCTGGGGGAAAGAAGGTAGCTGACCCCAGTACAGCCCGCCCCCTCCATATGTTGCACCCCCTGCAGTGTCCACCCATACAGGAGCAAGCACAAGAGACCTTGATGTAGCATTGTCCACCACACATACAGAATTGGCGAGACTACGAGCAGCATGTGAAAACACTGGGGTGATGGAAGCAAAAGTGCTGACCTAAGACACACCACCCTTACCACCTGGTGAGGAACGGAAATCAGTGGACTTTTTGTTCAGGACTAATAGTACACCCATACGGGCTGTACGTATGGAAAGGGAAGGGGAAATAGATAGCCTCGGATATGGGAATGTAGGATCTAGAAGGGGGGATGAGAAATATTGGAGCGATTTCGAGGATACAGAAGAAGTGGCAATGGGAGAAGTTTAACAGGTACCTTCGACAACACCCAGAATGGAAAGCTTGTGGGAGGGGAGGTTAAGGGAATGGTTTGGGAAGCCAGCTTTGCTGAAGAAAAAGGGAGGTGACCTGAAAGTTGGGAAAGTAAAGACAAAATTGGAAATGCCCCTAATCCACAAAGGAGCAGGCCAGCCGCATTATGTCCCCTTGGCACAGATGGACAAATATAATCTTCTTAAGTCCCTCCCCCCACTCACGACAGGTGCTGGAAAATTGATATATGCATTCGAAAAACACACTGCAGGGGTACCCCTTGCAATAGGAGACATTAAGAGCCTGTTGATATCAGCAGTGGGAGATCAAGCAGAGTCAGTGTGGGTGAAAGTGGGATACCCAGGAGTAACACTAAGCAATGACTCCCATGATGGGGCGTCATTCAACAATATTAGGGCATGTGTTTGGGATGCACTGCGGAGGACCTTCCCAGATACCCCAGGTCAATAATCAATAATGCAATGCACAATGGGGATGGCGAAGATGCTGTGTAGCACAATTTTTGGGTTCAGGAGATGTGTAGAGCAGAGACGTGCACCGCTTGGGACCAATCAATGTCTTTGTTTTATTTTATTGTGAAACGTGGGCTTCCAAAGCACTGGATTTGATAGTGGGGGTGGAAGCAAAGGACTGGACTGAGATTCAAAGCATCATAGTACATCATTGTAGAAGGATCAAAGAGTGGGAAAAGGAAACTAAAGACGACACGCAGAAGAAGTGAAACTAGTTCAGAATAAACTAGTGAAAGTAGCTGCGGTGTCAGTAGCACTTCCCCAGAACAGACGGTAGAGGAAGGGTGTACCTCAGTGGCCACACAGGCGTGGGTGGCAGCTGTGTGGGCAGGCAATGGGCAAGGACAGAGGGGAGGAAATCAACAATACACGGGACCCCAATGGCAAGGAGGCAAACCAAGAGGATGAGGTGAGTTCTGAGAGCAAAGAGGAGGGGCTTACAGGGGACAAGAACAGCGAGGGGGCGGTCAGGGACACTGTCGGTCATGCAGAATGTGGGGGCACTTTGCACAAAAATGTCACAGTAGGCCGGGAGAGAACTACAGCTACAATCAACCGCCATATGGGGGGGCCCCAGCCCGGGAGCCCACCGGGGCATATCCAGGGATCAAGAATTATCCCATACGAAATACACCAAGCATACACTCAGTTACCTCCCCCGATCCCAGGCCCATACCACCACTCACCACAACAACCACAAGCCATGCAACAACACCAGTGCCACCACAATGCACAGGCCGAGGGAAGCTGGCATCCTTTCACCACTACACCCAACAGTGCACTGGCCCCCTACCAAGGAGCAACAGTTGTGGGAAGGAATCCATTCGCATTCCCAGCTACAGACACCTACCCTGACTAGGACAGCCCAGAGGGAGCACTCGCATAGGGCTAGTGAGAGTTCTCCAGAATGGCTAATTTCCCTTACCTACTGAGTCCCTCAGAAGCTTTGCTGGATTTCTAGGATTTATTTTTTTCACCTGGTAAGAGTGTGAGCCTTTTTTCCCACTCTTACATGTGTTTTGCTGTGTGTTTTACATGTTTGTGTTCATAGACTGTGGAGTCTCACCTACTCCATAGGCATCATCTTTTTACTGTGTGTCACACAGCACCTTTAGTGCAGTGACACAGGGTTGTCTTTTTCAGGCTTCCCACTTTAATCTCAATTTTCTGTGTCTGACTACTGTCTCACAGAACATGTAAAGTTGCCATTGACTTTATTAGTCTTTTTAAATTCACAGACCCAGTACAAACTATCGACCATAGAGTACTGGAAAGGGTTAATAGTTATCCCTTTTTGGCTGTTTCTCATGGAACATTATTTCGTTCCCCTTTCTTTAAGATTTGACTGGTGGCAATGGTATCTACCATTTCTTTCTTACCGCGCACTATGAAAATAGCCTTGGTACTGTTTTAGGCTATGTTAGTAGCCTCGAACTTTAATCCGCTGGACCCCTTTTAATTTTATATGGTTCCGGCTGGGTTTATTCGCCATTTCTTTTTGTAAAGAACTTTCTTGTGTTTTACTCTGCGCGCCAAACCAGGTTTGGTTCCTTTGTTCGCCGTCCTTTGGCGGGCTTCTCCACAGAAGCCCTCCTTCTGTGCTTGAGTGTGTGGGTGGGCAGGATGTGAGTGAGGGGTTTTAGGCCCCCTGCACAGGTTTTCCTTGGAGACCCAAGTCGCACTCCTGTTTGATTGGCTAAGTGACTGTCCTGCCAGGACAGCCACCCTGCTGTGTGATTGGCAGCCAGGTTGTGTGAATGGGGGAAACTGCATAAAAAGCAGGTCTCTGGGACTTGGAAGGCAGAGTCGCTAATCGAGATATCCGAAGATATGCTGAAGGAAGAGCACTAATGCATCTACTGAACCTTCCGGTGAAGCCCTGCTGCGGGTCCGAATCTCCGAAACTTTGACGACAGAGAAGATCTGCAAGGAATCTTCTTCCCTTTAGCTGGTGGGACCAACCAGTTCACCAAACACCAAGCAAGGCCTCCCTCCCCTGGTCGAATTTACTGTGCATCACTGCAGTCAACCGGATAGCCAGGAGGACCAGACCCTTGGGTGTTAAGGAGCGCACCTTTTATCCGTCGCTTTGCTCTGCTGCTGGTTTCTTCCCTGGGCAGGGCAGGACCCTCCAGTCTTCCTCCTTCTTGTCAGTCCGACAGTCACTTCAGGAACCGTGAGCCTGCAGGACCTACCAGGAACTTCTGCCTCAGCTACAGCATTCTTCTTCTACTAAGGTACTGTTCAAATCCGGTCGTTCGTTCCGTCCAACCACAGTGAAAGTGTTTGAAATCTCTCGCTAATCCGAGGGCTTGTCCTTCTCTACTCTTTTAAGTAACTTTTCTTCCGACCAACTTCATTTTGACCTCTTAGCAAAGACTTAACCGTGAACTACTCTGAACTGTGCGATCCTCTGCAAAACTCTGAACCATTAACATTGGCCCAGGCCTATTGATTTGAATCCTAGTTGTAGTAAGCCTTCTAGATTGCCCTGCCTACTTACTTGTTGGTGCTGCTTGATTTTGAATAACCTTGTGTTTCCCTCCCTTTTTAAATTGCTGGAGAGCCATTTTGCTTACACTTCATTTTGGTGTGTAGTATATAAAGATTGTGATTTTCTGCATCTTTATAATAGTGAACTGTTTAATAACTGATGGTGTAAATAAATGTATATTCTTTTTACTCAGAAACCTTGAGTCAGTGTTTGTTTGAACCATATTTTTTTTCCCTTTTTTTTCCTTTTATTTTGGTTGGTTAATTAATTAACCTTTCAAAACAAACATATTATGATAATACAATAAAACATATTTTAAACACAGAAACATAACATCATCACAAATATAATGCAAAAAATAAGCAATAAATAAAATATATGTATAACAATAAAACATTGTAAAGTTACTTAACTGCATCAATCTAGTTACTAAGAGCCACACATAACTTCATTACAACATTTCAATACATAAAATCTAAAAGAGACTGCTTAAAGGTACAAAAAGAAAAAAAAACAACTATTAAATCACACTGTATGCAGTACTGTTTTTAAAAAATGAATATTAGCTATTCTTAGTGATATTTTAGGTGTGGCAAATAACTCATGCCATAATTCATCATTTGAACGGCTTACATGTTGTGTTTGTGTTAATTTATAAAGAATAACTTCCCTTTGTTTTTTCAAAGCAGCACACTCAATTAATATGTGTCTTAATGTTTCTTTGGTTTCTGCAACTTTGCAAAATCGACAATACGATAATTCAACTTGTACTAGACCTCATCTCAGTAAAATTTGGTTGGTTGGTCATAGGTTCAGACGAAACCTTAGTATTTGATTTCTTAATGTAAATGATGGACACTTCAATAGATAATCAGCAGCCTGCCGGAATTTTTAATGTCCAAAAAGTGCTCTATCAAAGTTGTTTAATTGTAAACATCTCTGTTGGGTGATATGCCAATCCAATTGATACAATTTGAGTTTAGCTCTAGTTGGATTACTGAGCAAGAGATGCAATGAAATGTTTGCTTCAGTCAAGTCTGATAAGACAGCAGCTCTCCATTTAGTCGGAAACAAATGCTGGGAGCGCATTAAATAATTTGCCAATATTGTAAGCAAATTATTATTAGCTAAACCCATTAAGCATTTTCGAAAGAGACATCATCTCTTCCAAGATACTTGCATGTGTATTGAAAGGGTACCTAGCTCAAATCGAAGAAGAGCAATTGGAGTTGAATTAGGCAGGTTCAATAGTTTTTTCCAAAACTTTGCTTCAATTTTGTTCCAGTAGCAAAGTTTTTGTGGAAACCAAGTCTAAGCCCCATATGCAATGATAGGAATTACCTTTTGCTGATAGAATATTAGAATATGTGCGCATGAAAATTTGCCATACTTATATTGGAGGATCTTGGCTTGCGAAATTAAGGTAGAAAGTTTACCATTTAGATTGTTTTGCTGAGGCTTGTTTATAGTGGAGTTACTAACTATAACACCAAGATATTTATGTTCATTGGCCCTCATTACGACCCTGGCGTTAAGGGATTACGAGGTCCGTTTGCGGGTCCTGATCTTAACGGCTGGTCTGTACCAGCCAATAAGGTAAGGACCCGCAAAGGGACCTTGAAGGTGATTACGGTACCGCATTTTGCGGTACCGTAATTACCGCCTTCCGCATTCCCATTGAGCCCTATGGGGCAAAAATGGGAATGGGGAAGGGCCAATGGTAAATGGGGAATTACTGCCCCGCCAACCTTGGAATGGAGCAGTAATTCCCCATGTCACCATGGAGGATCCGGTAAATTACCAGCGTTAACCATGGCGCTAATAGCGCCATTGGTTAACGCCACGGTCGTAATGAGGGCCATTGACTAAAGTCCATTTTTGATTTTACAGAAACCAATCATAATGTTTCCTTTGCCTCATTTTCCTTTTCTCTAGTTCCATAACTTGGGTTTTTTCCAAATTAAGGGTTACATTATTTTTGATGACATAATGATCCAATTGGTTAAGCATATTCTGCAGGCCACTTGGCGTCTGCGAAATAAGGACCAGATTGTCCGCATAAAAAAGCCAGGCAATAGCCTGGTTTCCAAGTTTTGGCGCATCATTCATTACTTCCATAAATTCAACTCCCAGATCAAATATAAACAAGTTAAATAAAGTTGAGGCAAGTATGCAGCCTTGTTTCAGGCCGCGTTTGGTATAAATTACTTCAGATAACAATCCATCCAAATTCAATTTCACCTTCATTGATGTGTTTGAATGAAGCAGGTTTATTATCGAAATAAGTGAGGATGGACAGCCAAAATTTGTTAACTTTCTGAGAAGTAACTGACGATCTACTGAGTCAAATGCAACTCGAAAATCTACAAAGGCTAGATAAAGGGGTTGATTTCTTGTTGCATAGAGTTCTTTAATGGCATTAAGTGTTGTAATATTGATAGCTGTGCCAACACCCGTAACAAATCCAGTTTGGAAAGGATCTCGACGATTCTCATTTATAGCCCAGATGTTAAGGTCTCAGAATAATTCTACTAAAGATCTTCCCAGGTGCAACAAGAAGTGCTATCGGCCGATAGCTTGCAGGATTAGTGTGGTCACTTTTTTTATATGTTGCCACTATTACAGCTTTACACCAAGATGGCGGAACACTTTGCTTTGTTTGTATGGCTTGGAAGACAGCATATAAGATGGTTGCCCATAATACAGAATTCTGTTTTAAGACAAAATTTGATAAGCCGTCTGGGTCGGGTGCTCTTGAGGAACTAGCCTTGTTTATATAAAACAGCACATCTTCTTGATCAAATTTGAAAAAGAAGGAGGTGTTAGCCAAATCATGTGACAATTGTTTGAACCATAGCAATTGCTGTCCTTTGTGTAACTTCTGATACTGCTCACTTTACTCTTGAGATAAGTCTGGCTGCTCAGCCATCGCTACCACTTTACTGTGTAGTACAGGCTTGTACCACAGGTAAATTTGTACTTGCACTTGTAGTCATAATTATGTTTGGTGTTCCCAAAGGGTACTGCATATGATTCTGCCTAACACGTGTCCAGTACTATCATGACCTTACATCATTAAGCAATTCATCTTCATGGTGGACTCGGAGGCAGAAAAGTCATGCATAAACGAAGGTGAGTGCCCGTTGTCACGAAAAAATCTCTACATCCAGGGATTCTCTGGGGCTGTAGTAATGGTTCCTTATACAGAAGATTTCGATGACAAAATTGGAGTGAAAATTGGTAGGGTACCACTCCTTTACTGCAACAGCTCCCCTGTCAACCTACTAGGTCGTGATTTGCTCAGCAAATTGATCATGACAATATCGTTCACAGATAGAAGAATTGTCTGCACCACACCAGGCATGTGTTCTCTCCAGGTCATGCTAGTAATACATGCGGTGGCCAATGCGATGGTAGTGAGAGGATACCTGTGAACACACACATGCTTATTTATGGCATTAGAGTGCTTGCTCGAGCAGTACCGAAGATTACCCAAAAAGAGTGGAAGGTACCTGCAGATTTTGTTTTCCGACCTATAGCAGTGCCTGTGGTAGTCGCTGGTACTGTCTTGTCTTTGGACTTGAAGGGGTTACAGGTGTTGGCAAAAAGAATTGTAACACTGGGAACAGATATTCATGGGTGTCAATGGCGTACAGTGTTATGTATTGACCCCAACATATCATTGCGAGAATTAACAGATGAGGAACTACTTGAGGATGGCCTCAATGACGGAGAGATAATACTGGAGATTTGTATTCCCTGTGACATCATGGTACAATATAGAAAAGTACAGAGCCCCCTTATGGCAATTGTTAGTGGTCCTCCCTCATTCTGTGAAGGAGATCTACAGCAGGTTCCATCACATTTATGGACCACAAACCCACATGATGTATGGATGTTAAAAGATATGACCCCAGTGGGAATAAAACTCAAAGCAGGCGCAGTATTACCAAGAGTAAAACAATAACCCCTGTTCTGAGAAGCAGAAGAAGGCATTCAGGAAACGTTACAGCCCCTGTTGCAGCAAGGAATTATAGGGCCCTCCATGTCCCCATGCAATACTGCTATCTATCCGATCAAGAAAGCCACAGGGGTTAGTTGGTGAATGATCCAGGACCTCTGCCCCCTTAATGATATTGTATAGAAGGAGTTTCCTCTTGTTCCTAATCCAGCCTCTATCCTGTGTAGCATCCCGAAATAGGACACCCATTTCACTGTAGTGGACCTGAAAAATGCATTTTTCTCATTATCACTCACCCCAGAATCACAGTACCTTACAGCGTTTATCCTGGGAGGGAAGCAATATGAACACAATCACTTGCCGCAGGGTTACTGTGAAAGCCCCAGCATATTTAACCGGATACTCCACGAAGACCTTGGAAATATTCAGGTGCCCAGCACCATCATTCAATATGTAGACAAGCTAATGGTCTGCAGCGACAGCGAATACAGCTGTTGCAGGGACTCAATTGCCCTCCTCTAGTTCCTTGCTCAGAAAGAATATATGGTAGATAGAAACAAACTCCAGTACTGCTTAACCGAAGTGCTCTACGTAGGGCAACTTATCTCCAAAGATGGTAAGAGAATAATAACCAACAGGGCTGCAATAGTGCGGGAAACGCCCAAACCAACAACAGTGAAGGAAATGCAAACATTCTTTGGTCTCTGCAATTATTGCTGACGCATGGATTCTAGGCCATGCAGCCTAAATAAGCCCACTCCTGCAAGGGCTCAAAGAGGCAAAGAGGGGAAACAACCATCCAATGGACAGCATATAAGGTGATTGCTTTTAATGACTTAAAAGAGGTGATTTCAACAGCCCCAGTCCTAGCGACCCCAGACTACACACAGGAGTTTTATTTGTTTTCAGACTCCAATGACACACTCATGACGCAGCATTGACCCAGAAAATCTCCATGGCACACAAGCCTCTGATTTACTACAGCGGCACACTTGATTCGGTCATGCAGGGGCAGTTCTCTTGCGAACAAGCACTTGCTGCAGCGATATTCACAATTGTAAAGAGTTCCACTACCGTAATGGGATGTTCAGTAACATTGTACGTTGAGCACTCCCTGTTTGCTAAACTGGAATGCTCCAAGTCCACTTTAACCATACAAAGAGCATCTGCCTATAAGATAATAGCGTCAGGCCCAAATATCCATGTAGTGCGATGCAGAACAGTGAACCCAGCCACATTTCTGGCAGAACTCTGTACCGCTGAAGAAATGCAACAACATGATTGCACAACCTATGAAGGGCAAAACCTATGAAGGGGAAGGGGATGACATTCCCAAAGCAAAAGACAGTGCCCTGGAGGAGGGGGAAATATTTTTTGTTGAAAGGTCATCGTCAACTGACCCGGACATGTGAGAAAAACATGTTGGAGCAGCTATAATAAGATTCGAGGAAGGGGAGTACAAAACGCTCATCATGAAAATGTTAACCAGACATTTTTCTGCACAAGCGGAAGAACATGTAGCGCTGATCGAGGCCCTAAGAGCATCAAAGGGATGTTGCATTAGAATATATTCGGACTCTGCGTACGTTACTACAACAGTGCATACAGGTCTGTCCTGATAGGGAAGAAGGGGTTCAGGAGGACAGATGGGTACCCAGTGCAACATGCAGAATTACTGAAAACATTGACCTCTGCCCTCGCAGAGCCCTGAGTGGTAGCAGTGGTTAAATGCTTACTGCACACTCAAAATACAGATGAAATATCTTTGGGGAACGCAGCCGCAGACACGGCAGTGAAACAAGCAGCATACCTTCCAGTAAACAGGAGTGCAGAATATGTCTTGGCAAGTGCGGCAGTGCCCTCAACCACGGAAGCATATACCACACTGACAATAGCCCAGATTTTCGAGTTACAGCATCGAGCACCCCAAGAAGAGCAGGAACTCTCGCTCAAACATGGGTGTGTTCAATCACCCATAGATCTCCTCTAGCGACAGCAAGCAACAGGAAAGGTTGTAATGCCTGTTCAGCTACTTTACACAGAATTTGAACAGCTGCACTTCACATACCACAGTTCCAAACAACACATTGCAGCCAATCTCCAGGAAGATTGGTTCATTCAAAATTTACAAGACCACCTGACACAAATCGTGGTCCAATGTACCAGGTGTCAAGTGTTCAGCACAGGGATGACATTGAGAACGTTACGAGGAACATTTCCCCACCCTGTCGGCCCTTTCCGAGAGCTGCACATGGGAGAGAGGTGCAATGGAGCAAGATATTTGATTGTGGTGGTGTGTCCCTTTTCCCGATGGGTGGAAGCAGGTGCATGTGCCCACCCTGATGCAAATGCACTGCAAAGTTCCTTGTTAGAGATGTTTTCCCCCTATGGGGAGTGTGAGATATCGTACGATCAGATAGTGGGACTCATTTTTTCAATTAACTATTCAAAGAAGTGACACAGTTGTTGGGTATCAAACACAAAATAAGCTCAATTTACTACCCACAAGAGAACGATGGTGGAGAAAATAAACGGTCTCCTCAAAAGTAGATTGTCCAAACTATGCAACACCCTCAAGATAAATTGGGTGTACTGCCTTGCCTTGGCGCTGTTCCAATTGTGCACCCAACCCAGCAAGGACCAACACCTGTCCCCTGATGAAATAGTGACTAGTCGACACATGCAAACACCACTGTCACCAGTACAGAGAGCTTCAGATGCACACTGAGCCACCACCATTTTAGGAGAGGAATTCTAACAATACACGTGCAATAAGATGCATTACAAATCAAATTGCACCACCCTTCACAGAAACAAGAGAAACTACAACTACTTTGTCTGACATGACCCCAACCCAACCCTTGATACCGGGGTAGTGGATTTAAGTAAGGAGTTTTGTTAGGAAGTGGACCACAACCCGCTTCCACGGGCCGTATG
Organism: Ambystoma mexicanum; assembly: GCF_040938575.1. Lineage (NCBI taxonomy): Eukaryota > Metazoa > Chordata > Amphibia > Caudata > Ambystomatidae > Ambystoma > Ambystoma mexicanum. Next base: position 1,371,878,334 of record NC_090930.1, read on the forward strand.
AAGTGGTGTTTTCCACCCCACTTGCAGTACAAGCAAAGTGGATGCAGTACTGGTTACATTGCTCAGATGTTCGTAAAGCCCCAGACAGTACCTTACAAAACACTAAAAACAACCAAGCTTGATCTCTCTTCTGCCTTTGGCACGGTCAACCATACCATCCTGCTCAACCGTCTCTGCAATAACCTGAGTATCACTGATCAGGCTCTGGCCTGGCTGACCTCTTTCCTCTCTGATCGACCCTCCCAAGTCCAACTGGGGTCCTTCCTATCATCTATCTTCTTCTCTACTTGTGGTGTTCCCCAGAGGTCTCTTGCCCTGGCTTTTTAACCAATACCTGGCAACTCTCACCCACTGCATTGCCATTTTCTGCTCAAATTTCCAGTGCTAGGCTGATGACACTCAACTCATTTTCAGGGTGCCCTCGGCCTTCTCCTCCCCCTCTCTCATCTCCGATTGCCTTACGGCCACTCAAGATTGGTGTTCCACCAATGAACTTTGTCTGAATGCCAGCAAGACTGAGATCCTCCTCATCGGCACACCTTCTCCATCCTTTCCCCTCACTCTCTGACCAGCCTCCCCTGGCCCTCCTTCTACCCCCACTTGCACTGCTCAGAATCTCGGGGTCATCTTTGATTCCACACTTTCCAAAGTCTAACTTTCTAGTGCACCTCCTCAGAAGTACTCTCCCTTTCCTCTCTTTCCCCCAGAAGCTTGTGGTCTCCCAAGCTCTGGTTCTCTCTAGGTTGGACTATTGTAATAGCCTATTTCTAAATCTACCTGCCTCTACTTTCTGCCCTCTGCAACTCATCCAGAACAGGACTGCGAGACTTGTCCTTGGCGTCAAGCCCTGGGATCGTAGCTCTTCATCTCTGAAATCTCTCCATTGTCTCCCAGTGGATGCAAGGATTAAATTCAAAACCCTCTGCATTGTCCACAAGGCTTTCTGGGGCCTGGGTCCAAAATACCTTTAGCTATCCCTCTGCAAATACCTCCCCTCTGAAGCTCATTGCTCCTCTACCTCTGACTCCCTCAGGGTCAGTCATTTTTCAAAGAAACAAGCTGGGGGTAGATATCTGTCTTCGGCTGGGGCCTCCCTCTGGAACAGCCTCCCTGCCACTCAAACTTGAGGAGAACCATCTCCAGTTCCGGAAGCACCTCAAGACCTTCTTCTTTGCTTCTGCCCTCTCCCCTGCTGATCTGTTCTCTCTTGGTACTGTGCACCTGGCCACGCACTGTCCTCCGGGCCCAGGTACCTGCTCACCCTGCCACCCTCCCGCACTGCCTCTGGGCCACCCCTTGCACTGGGTTCTGTATCTGTACCCTTACAGTCCACCCTCTTCCTTCCTCGCACTAATCTTACCTCCCCTGTCTGCTTCCCTTAACCCAGCACTTGCCGTTTGCTGGATGCACTACCACTTTTGTGTTTGCCTTTCTTATTTATTTATTTGTATTATTTATTTCTGTTCTCCTTTTGCTCTGCACTGTCCACTTCTCCCCCCTTCCCTGCACTTTTCCCCTCCCCCTCTCCCATGCACTTGCACGTTCTCAATGTCACTGGGCCTAGTAAGGTCGTTGTTTTGTTTCTGCCCTGTTTCCCCTCCCTTGCCTTGTCGCGCTCTGAAACACATGTGTATGAGCGCCATAGAAATAAAATATCAATATCAAAAGCTACTACCTCAACCTAAAGTGGCCCTATTCAAACTTTATCTGTGCATGTGAGCTGTGTACAAGAGCATGCATTGCTGCTAGAGCACGGGCCACCTCAAATTAAAAATCTCTCTCTCCTCTCTCTCCTCTCTCTCTCTCTCTCTCTCTCTCTCTCTCTCTCTCTCTCTCTCTCTCTCTCTCCTCTCTCTCTCTCTCTCTCTCTCTCTCTCTACCTCTCTACCTCACACCCACCCCGTTGTTTCCCTATCCACAGGCCCAACGATTATGGAGATGACACTGCTGCGAAAATCATCAAATGTAGATAGCAGTAGGAGTGGAATGAGTTCTTTGAGAATGTACAGTTACAGTTGCGGTTTGCACTTTGTAGAGATTTTACTATATTGATAGTAACATTGGGCCTTACCTGGGTACCTGGGGAGCATCTTTTATCTGGGGTTGACCATACAAAAGAATGGGGACGGGGGGGAAATGGACATGAAATGGATATAAGTGGACCTGGAATGAGAACTTGCCTATAAACCTCACAAGTTTGCATCGTAATATGACAAAGAAAGTCCCAAGTGTTATTGGGCCTCATTACACGGATGGCGGTGGACCAAGGTGCTATTAGCACCTTGGTCCATGCCGGTAAAATACCGGCACCGCCTTGGTGGAAAGGGGAATTACCGCCCTATTCCAAGGTTGGTGGGGCGGTAATTCCCCCTTCCCCCATTGCCCTTCCCCATTCCAATTTTTGCCCCATAGGGCATAATGGGAATGGGGAAGGTGCTAAATACGGCACCGCAAATTGCGGTACCGTAATTAGCTCCCTGGTCCCTTTGCGGGTTGGCTTTTAATGCCTGCAGAAAGCAGGCGTTAAATTCCCCAACCCGCAAAGGGACCTCGTAGTAAGGCGGTAAGGGTTTACCGGTAACAGTAAAATACCGGTACCGGTAAACCCTTACCGCCTACCGTATAATGAGGCCCATTGTGTCTGCTGAAAATATAAGTGACAGGTGACCAGATGCCCCAAATGTCACATATATACCCCCTTTGCCACTTACACCCAATCATCTACCTCAGTATTTAACATGTTGTTGACCGCAGCCCCTAATATGATTATAGGTTTTTCCTGCCCCTTTACCATGAGTGAAATGATGAATGAAAGTACCCAGGTAATGAGAGCTGAACAAGTTGTTAGATCAACAAATAACACAATGTATAATACTACAGATAACACATGCAGCAACTCCCAATCCACGCCCTGCAATACCTCTGTGTTCACTCTTCACGCGGCAGTGCAAAGGGGGAGAAAGTTCCCCTTCCGTAGTGATAGAAGGAAACAACAAACCAACCCACATAAGTATGATGCATATCATGGTTTAGGATTAGACAAAGACCTTTGCCATCCCGAACATTCAAACCGTTGGTACTCTGATATGAGTGTGATGGGAAGGTGAACGCTATGTCTGTTCTCTAATACACCATGCATCTGGGCCACCTAAAATATTGATACCATGAGAGGTACCATGAGAGGTACCATTAAATGAAACACGGTAGCCCATAAATGCAGCGGTTACACTATTACCGCCACATTTAAGGGTCTGCCCAATCTCGAGTATGGCAGCATTTACCCCCAGCTTGAAGCTGGGGGTAAATGCACCAGAAGAATTCCCATTTTTTTGGACGCAATTAGCACAGCGCTATTAGCACGTGCTAATTGCGCGGACAATGCCCCATTGGGTCCATGTGAATGGGGAATACCCATTACCGACCAACCCTTGATAGCGCTGGATCGGGTAGCGGTAACACTATTAGCATGGGCAGTATCTCAGCAGAAATACCGCCAGGATCCCTCCAACTCGTGATGAGGCCTAATGTCTAAATCACCTTGCACTATGTAAACCACCTGCACTATGTAGGATAAAGGCCACTTTCCAGGCACGCAGCATTCACTTACAACTCCTTGAGCCAGATACCAGAAAATTTAAGACCCGCTCCACCAACCCCAACTGTTTTAAGGAAGCCTTTCTCGCTATACAAGGGACAAAATACATGGGCAATAAGTGGCAAGAAGCAATGTTTATGTGCAAAGCAAAAAGACTTGTCGGTTACTCAGGTGAAATACTAGGCCTCGTTGAGCAAGCATCTGCACAAAAATGTACAGAACATGTTACAAAACTGACATGGATCACAGCAATTGAAAAACCGGTAAATGTGCACCAGGAAGAAAGTTATAAACTTTGTTTTTACAACGAAGGAACTGTCTCGGTAGTATGAAAAAAAATGATGCAACCAAACACTGCTTATTCCAGACCTCTGAAAGGGTACTGCATTATTGATGGACTACTATTGGGTATGCAGCCAGAAAGCGTACTTGCACCTGCCGTCATCATGGAGGGGCTATTGTTCGATTGCAATGCTGCACTCGACCCTGCTTGTAGTACCCAAAGAACACCTAAAGAGGGACCCTTCCCAGCTCAAGGTGAAGGGGTGCCCAAAACCACAGCAATTGCACCAACCATTTTGCCTCCAAGTTTCTGCATCATACCAGAAAAAGTACATCATGACCGCCTGCGGAGAAAGAGGCGATCCTCTAACTATTTGTCTCAAGAATCATCAGACTTGCTCGCACAAATACCAAACGAATACAGACTGTACAATTCTGCATAGACATTTTTCGCATCCCATGTGCCCAGCATCCAGACTCGAGCAAATGCTAAATGGCTCCAAATAGTTTGATGGGAGTTGATCCAGCTAGCAAATGACACTGAAGAAGAGTTCAACGTTCTCAAGGTGAGGCTAAGAGCGCTCAGGCTAATGACCATGCACAATAGATATGTCCTCAACCTCCTAACAGCCATGGAGGGCGGGGTCTGCAAAATGATCAGGCGTTCCTGTTGCACGTTCGTACCTTCTGCTGACGCCAACAACGGGACACCATCACATTACAGCAGTACATGAACTTGGGGAAAAAATGAAGAAAGAAGCAGGGACCCAAGAAGATGACCGGATGAACATGGTATTCGGCTGGGTACCATCCTGGCTTGCAAAAACAATGAAGATGCTAGTCCCTATCCTCGTGTTTATTTTGGTGATTTTTTTCACATGCCAATTGGGTCTCCGATGTTGTGTCAAAGGAGTCCCCTATAGTGCAATGATGATGGTGACAATTGGGAATACTCATGGTAAGAACCCTCGTGGTACCAAAGAAGTAGAAATCCAGACAGAAGAAAACAATGACTCTAAATATCGTACGGTTGCTGTCTATCAGGGACACAGGTATGAAGTGGACTACTATTGCTTCCCCACCCGACCCAGAAAATTATACAGAAGTGTGGGTGGACTTAGCAGGGGATGGGGTATGTATATATATATATATATATATGACCTGCACACCCAAACAATATGCGCAGAGTGGGGAGAGCCTGAGACATGTCTGTAGAGCATGGATGCCCATAAAAGGGACACCTGCATGGAACAAAGCAGAAAGGAGAGCAAATGAACAGAAATATGGGGGGGGGCAAATTCATTACTGTAGAAATAATGAAAGGAGGGAATGTTGGGAAGGAAATTAGCCTATCCCAACTGCCTAGGCACTTCCATATAAGGTGAAACCAATATGAAGCAATCTAACGTACCAGGAGGGAGCAGCCAACGCCCCCAGGCACCATATAGAAACCCTTAGTGCTTAGAACTAAATGCTAACACTAGAAATGCCCACCCTTCACAATGCCATTTTCTAATAGGCCCTAAATCAGACAGGCCACTGAGCCATGCTGGTCACGTTCTCCGTTCACAGAATCCAATTTCTACACACTTGAGCCTTGTTCCCACGCAAGTCCATTTCCCTCTCGTCCCTGTAGTTTTCCGAATAATTAGTATTGCCTTCAGGAATGTGCCTGACACACAGCGTGAGACAGTACCAGGCCCGAGGTGCATCTATTCATCTCTACTAAACTGCCATCGGGCCTCTGACCCCCACCCAGCCAGTCCAGTGCCGGATGCACATCACTAACCTCACCCCCAATCCCCTGGCTCACTAAGAAGCATCCAACCCGCAGGTCCTAACCTTCATAAAGCGCCCACCAAAGATCCAAAGCCCACAGCACTGTATTTCTCCTTAGCAATGTCCGTAACACATGTCCAAGCAACATGAGATGCAGAGAAGGGTAAATCAAAGATCAATCCCCAGAGGGGAGACCTTATGTGTGGGTACTGTGGGATCAATGGAGCCCTGAATGTACGGGTCAACATGCATCTTAACTCTCCCCCTCTCCCTGGCATCCCTTTCCTTTGCCGCTCAGGTGCCTGACACAATTAATGAATAGCATGTTGCAGTGTTTAGTTTAGATAGGAAACAGTGTATTTCATAAGTGACCCGACCTTCACCACGCAGATGAGCCCAACTGAACCATGTGGAGCCAGATCGATGGAGAAGAACGAAGCCAATTAGTGCTTGGCATCCCCTATGGAGCAAGCCCATGTGTAGGGTGCCTCCAATCAGGAGTACCAAAATGTCTCATATAGCTATGACGGAGTTGGCGCTTATAACCCTATGCTTTCTGATTTAAGACCAGAGCGCTCTCGAGCAGCAGAGTTCTTTGCTGATAATTGGATTTTGTACGAGTAAACCTTGTTATCCTTGCAAAGCTATCTCTTGGCGTATTTCTCTAGCGGGTTGTATTCATTTATGTGTGCGTAGGCCAAGATACAGAGACTGGGCAGAGAGAAGGGATTGGAGGGACAAAAGTATTTTGTAAATGATTTAGGGTTTGTGTTAAGAGGAGGTGAATAGGTGGGTAGAAAAGGAAGATGTGAGTGGGAGGTGAGGAGGGTACTTCAGAAAATAATTGAGTGTGGATGCTGAAGGGGTTGGCAATTCAGAGGTTGAAGATTGGAGAGAAGTGGAAGGAAAACAGAAATAAGGCAGAAGGGAGTGTAAAGGATTCATTGTTTATAAAAATCATTGTTTCGTAATCTGTAGGTCTTCATCTGTGTCCATATTATTAAATCAATCAATGATTGTTTTTATTTAGCACATTTTCTGCATACTGAATAAAAGCTACAGGACCACAATACATGTTTTTATTACAGTCAAAAAATCAAGGAGTTGGGAAGGTGATTTGCGCTCAGACTGTTAGTATCATCAAAACTGAATGAAAAATATATTGATAACAAGCAATTCTACAGTAATATAAGATTTATGTCTTGTGGTGAAAAGCCGACAAGTGTTTCCAACACCTGGTCGTTTTCAAGGCCCAATCCCCAAATCCAATTACAAACAAGAGGATTGATCCCATTTACTGTAGCTCACCTATTATATGTTTCTTTGAACGCATTAAATAGTGCATTGCATTCAATTGGACCATCAATAGATAATTGAAGTCTCACATCACATAGTTCACACGCTTGCTGTCCAATGGGACCATATTTCTGTTAACCTGATTTCAGATGAGGCAGACATTGACCATTTGTCACCTATATTTCATAGAAATTGATCCTGTACGAATATAATTTCTATTTATCAGGACTGGATAGTTCAGGTGACCAAGTCCGTTGCTTCAATAGCGGGCCTTGAAAACAACTAGGTGGTTGAAACACGTGTCAGCTGTTCACCACACGAAATAAATCTTACATTACTGTAGAATTACTTGTTATTGTTATTTGGAAGGGGGGGGGCAACAAACGCAGTAACGTTGGGGTCGGCAACACTGGATTGGATAGTCTTTGCGGATGACGTAGTGTTGCTCGACCTCAAAGTCTTGGAACTACAGGCCAAGTTGGCACTCTTCCATAGTTACACACTAGAAAACAACCTAAAGGTAAATGGGGCAAAATCAAGGGTATACATCTTTTCAACGAAAACAAGATCAAAAAAGATTAATTGGAAGGTGGGTGATGAGCCACTAGAACGGGTTACTGCACTAATCTATTTGGGTTATAAGGTTCTAAATTCAACATCCAAAGCAGGAGGGGTAAATTATCTCAATCTTAGGTATGGCCCCTTGCTTACAAAGATGAGGCGGGTTTATGCACAACTGTTCATTTTTTCACTGGTCCCAGATGCAGGTGGAACTAACAATCCTATATGGCTTGGACATAAATCTTAATGATTTTGGATAGAACCTAAACTCGTTCCAAGGGAAGCTTTGGAAAGAAACCTTAAGATTCAATAATTTGACACGAATTTGGTTTTGTTTCCCTTGCCACGAGGGCTGAGTGGAGGAATCTGATGTCCTATGCTAAGTTACTAGTCACACGAGGCCACTCCCTGTACGAAAAATGGGGAATGGCACAGACTCGAACCCCAGCAGACTCTATTACCAGATTGAAAACATTAATGAATAAAATGCACACAGAAATAGGGTCTACCTTGGAAGAGCTTACTGCAAATCAGGCACAGGTAAAGAAAAAACTGTTTGAGTATGATTGGGGTAAAACAAGAGAAGATATATCAGAATTAGGCCTGTACAAGGAGTATGCTAGGCTTGTATATAGGAGGGAACAAATCCTGTGATACATACTTATTTTTCTATGTTTTAAGAGAAGAATACTATATCTACGATTCCGACTGAACCAATTACCGATACTTGAGAGGGGGGGAAGTTGGTAGGGCTTGACGACAGAGCTAAGTTGTAGATTGTGTGGAGAGGCTGCACAAAAAGAAAGAACAAAGCACTTGGTTCTCAGCTGTATGGCACTCAAGGAAGAGCGTTTGAGATGCTTAGAAACGGGACAGGCCACAGAGGCCTGCTTGGCTACCCTGATGGGGGGACAAGAACAGGGCCATATCCTACCTTTATGTGAACTGCTTTACAACATTTTGGGAAACTGGGTAGAGTGGGGATGGAAGGGAACAAGAGCACCTTAAGGGAGGAGGCTGGCTAAGAGGCTGCACTGCAACTTACCCCCTCCCCAAGTTTGCAGGGTATTTGAACACTAGAGTAGGAGGTAATTGAGGGGCGTAAGGAAAGGGGCGCAAATTGGACTACTAATCTTTCTCTGATTTTGTTTCTTGCACAAATCCTTTTTTGCTGTGTTGTGATTCATTCTCCTGCCTCCGCCCTCCTCCCCTCTCCTCACTTCTTTTATGTAATAACTGATGTACTGAACTTTTATTGTATTAAAGCTTTTCTTTTGTATCATTTGGACTGTCTGAATTGTATAAAATTGTGAAATATGTATTTTTATTGTATTTGGAAATCAAAACACAAAAAAAACAAAAAGAAAGTGACTGTGCACTGCCAACAAACACGTTGAACTGGGCCTGATTCACATAGTAATTTTGCAGCGCAAAGTCACTTTGCAAAAATACACTTTGTACCGCTCTGAATTATGCCATAGATGTAGTATTTATCTTTGGTAAGGTAGCCACACAATTTCTAGCCAACGTACCATGTCATTGTATTCAGATAGGAATATACCGTATGGTGGTCAAATTCTGTTCAGATTACAGCCCTAGTGTAAACCAGGGTCTTTGTCTTCTAATTGCTATGAATGATAAAATTCATAGCAAGCTATAATTGCAATCAACCTTTTTATACACACATTTTTATGGCTGTTTTTTTGTCAACGTATGTTCGATCCAAATCATGATGCGCCTGCTAGTAACTTTGATTTACTCTTGACTTACACCTAGAGAGAGAGTTGTACGTCAGTATAAAAAAAGAATTTCAAGCAGTAACTCCTTTACAAATAAAAATTTCTCTATCTTGGAGGAAAACAGAGTTACTGCTGGTTACATTTTTTGACTAACAATTGTTCAAATGTGCATCACGTTCTACACTGGAACTAAACTCATTGTGATGACTCAACTCTAGCAAGTCCTTTCCCCCTTAAAGAGGCTGAGTCCGTAACATTGCTTCTGAGCCAACAGCTTCTCTGACAACAATACCTCCTCCTCCAGTAAACTATCTCTACATCATCACCATCTTCTGTCTACCTTAAATATTGGTGTATACTATCCCTTCGCTTTGCAGTGGTCAGTTGCTTCTTTAAGGAAAGTCTATGATCTTTAATCCCACAAATAAATAAGACAATGCTAAATCTTTAGTGCTTGTATTCACAGCCTTTTCTCCTTTCATTATGACGTGGGGATACAATCAGAAAGTGTGCCAAGGTTTCCACGGCAGTTCAGTATGCATTCTGCACATTCCAATGAAGTGAAAGCACCATATTGTTTTCATATTGTATGGAGTTTTATTCGTGACCATTGAAAAGTGTGCAGTCCAGCATGATGGCTTAGGTAATCCGTATTATTTCTCTTTTTAAATAAGAGAATTCAAATTGTATCCCAGATATCTAGCCAGGCTCTGCTGAATGGTAATTTCAGTCAAATTACTTTTGAGAGTCTGCAAGATTATATGGATATGCCCACTGTTCCTCAATATACAATTTCCTCCGTTTTCTATGGACAGCATTCATGAAAGGGTACCTTAATGTTCTGTACTCAGCACTGAGAGTGCGTACATGACTGTGTCCTCCATGGTTATTTTACTTCAAACACTATTCCAACTGTTACGCTGTAAAAACAGATGCAATGTACAGTTAATATCGATACAACAAAAAATGTTTCTGTGTGTCTACAATAAAAATACATCATATTTCTCATTCTGTAAAATGTTTGCAAAGTATGGGTTTATGGAAAAGAACTTTGAAATGAAGCATTTCAAAGGAAAGAAATGTTCTCCCGACAGAAACTTACAGCAATATATATATTACATGGCCACAGTAGTGGCCATGTAGTTATGGTTAAGTTGCTGTTTCCATAGGAAGAGCACTTTTTGGGCGGCTTATAACTGCGCTCTCCCTGGACGGATCCTCACCAAACTTTGCAAAAAAAGTAGTTGGGTCACTCTGAATTTTTTTTGCAATGTTTGGTGAGGATTCGTCCAGGGGGGGAAAAGTTATAGGGGGGGTCCCAAAACTTTTTTTTTTCCCATAGACTGAATGGGTAAAAACGTTGCGCACGGCTACAGCCCGAACCGCTGGACGGATTTACACCAAATTTGCGGCAGGAGCGGCGGCCTGGTCCCAAAAGCGTGCTTTTGTAAATTTGGTGTAAATCTGTCCAGTAGTTTTTTAAAAAATGACCAAAATGTAAGGCAAAAAAATTAGTGATATCTGTGTTCGCTTCGCTGACGGACTTCCCTGTTCGCTCCGCGGACAGCACCCTGATTGGCCCATGGCCTTGCGTCATGTCCGCGGACATGCGACGTGTTCGCTGATTGGACGGCGAGGGGCGTGGAGCGCGTCAGATTTTCTGTGGCGCCCGCCATCTTGTATTCGCAGTCAACCGCATACAGCGCAGTGAAATGTGGATAAAAAATTGTATTTAGTGCAGTGTGTTGGTGTTTGGGGAGGGTGGGGGAGTATGAGATAGGTTCAATGTTTTGTTTTTTTTATGTGCTAGACGTTTTTGTTGCGTTCGATTTGTCCGCGGAGAACATGACTGTTCTGACATTTTTTAAATAAACTAAATGGTGGGGTGTTTAGAGGACGGAGTATGTGTCATTTTTGTTCGCAAGGAAGGTAAAAATGAGCTATGAACACTCGCGGTGTACTTAATTGTTCGTAAATACACAAACTGGGGGTGTCCTCAGGACGCTGTCCGTATTGTAATCTGTCTAGTTGAATGTGTTCTAAGAACACTCGCAGTGTCCCGAAATGGTTGCAATTACACAAAATGGGGGTGTTCTGAGAACGTTGTTTGTATTGTTCGTTGTTAGGGTGAAAGTGTTTTAAGACCACTCCTTTTGTCCGCTAATAGTACAATTTCCTAGGGGCGTCAACCGATTTTTTGTCCAAAAAAGAAACGATAAATCCGGCTGGTGTGCGCCGACATTATGTGATAATCCTATGACTGGCGCTATTGACCTGGCTGACTTGCTTTTGCGACACTAAATCATATCTCCCACCCCTAAGCCTGATATTATCAAAGCATTCATATTCCACGCCTCTCTCCGTGACGTTACAGGGTGCGTAATCAAACGCGCCCAGTCGTCTCCAGTCCTACGCGACTTTACACAGAACCCGGAAGACAACACACATTATGTCACAACACAGCGCGCCACAATTCGGAATATGAAACAGTGATTTAAAAGCAAACAGCAAGATTGTAAATGTTGTAAAGTACATTTATTTGACATCAAATGTTTAGAGAATATTCAGCAATTTGCATTTGTCTTTGTTGTCGATCGGCAAAAGTTCATGTCGAGGCACGCGATGTTCCTGTGCGGTACAGAGGGTGTTAGATCAGCTTACAACTCAGTGCACTAAATTCGGAATATGAAACTGTGGTTTAAAAGTAAACAGCAGGATTGTACATTTGGTAAAGTACATTTATTTCACATGAAATGTTTAGTGAATATTCAGCGATTTGCTATTGTCTCTGCTGTAGATCAGCAAATGTTTATTTGGAGCCACGAGTTGTTCCTTTGCGGTAGATAGGCTGTTGGTTTGTGATAAAAGCAGTAAATGGTCGCTCTGATAATCGGAAGGTTGCTCCAACAACGAGCCATTAGACCACCCTATTGGTTGGTATGTTGTTTGTAGCCGCTAGTACTGCGTAAGGGCATATTGGTCCTTGGCGATTGTCCCATAAAATGGTGAGGGTCATGAAGTTGCATATTTGGACCTGCACCTGGCAGTTGAAGACCCCATCCGCTGGAGTCTGTAAATCGTGACATAGGCAAAATGGAGCCACATACCTGTTTTGAAAAACATAAATTAGTCTCACCAGCCGATCTTCATTAAAAATCATCATTTTATTTATTAGGGCGTGAAACTATTTGCTATCGAAGATAGTGCAACAGAGTATGCTAATAATAAAATAATAATATTTTCCCATTCATATAGCGCTAAGAACCGTGAGGTATCTAAGCGGTGCTTATTATTAACCACGGTGTGTGGTGCTCATTTATCGACCACGGAATGATGTAAGGCTGAGTTTGGCCTTGCCGGGATTAAAACTTGCGTTAGCAAGCTGTGCACGGATGTCAAGGCGAGCGCTGTACTCGCTGTGCCACTTGACAGGCTACAGTGAAGTGGCACAGCGAGCAGAGCGCTTGACCGCCTATAGACCAGTTAAATTATTTCTATTAACCCACCCTGTGTTGTCTGCCTTTTTCAGAGCCCTCTAAACGACAGGGGATCAATTCGGCGGTGATAGTGCGCGGTAGAAAACATTATGCAAGTTCAACTTGAGCGGTCTTTAATGCTACGCTATTGTAATTATATTTGGTATACATTAATCTAAAGGGTTACTTACAGTACAATTGCAATTTCCATTGTCTACGAGTGGTGCAGTCCCAAAATACGACTCCGCGTGTGCCAACGATCTTTCGCATAGTGATATAACATATAAAAGTGGTGTTGTTTCAGAAATTTCATCTTTATCTTCTCTTACGTTTTAGCAACACTCCTTCAAGAGAAATCTTTCATCACAATCTCTGTCTGTCAAGGTCAAAACACAGTACAACCTTATAGTCCGCTTCCTGAGCCTCTCCGGGGCCCGAGAAAAAAATGGAAGCAGCTGACCTTCACTGTGAACGAGCATAAATTCTTACTTTGCAACATTCTGTGTAAAGCCATCTGTAGAAGTTGTGGAAGCAGCTGACCTTCACTGTGAACGAGCATAAATTCTTACTTTGCAACATTCTGTGTAAAGCCATCTGTAGAAGTTGTTTTTTGCACGCCATGTTTGTATATTGTTTGCGTGATATTAAAAAATGTTTGTTTAAAGGACGTTATGGTTCTAAGTACAGCCGAAAGACCCATGAAAATCGCAAGTTATGGTAAGCTTTGAAAAATAACTGGCGCCACCACCGTGCACTGCTAAGACTAACACCCAGGACATCAAAGATGACATCGCAAATGTCATTGATGAAATCACTGATGACATCACGTGTGTATGTACTTTTCATGGAATTTGTGTACTAGGGATTTTTATTATAATGTTGCGAAAAAAGTGTCAAGGATATTGCAATAAATATCATACCGTTATTAGTGCTTTGAACGATGCATTGATATAAATAGCATTGTATTATGGGATTCTATCTAGTATACTGAGCTACTAATGGAGAAACATAGCATTGTGTGCAGAGTACAAGATGAAAGTATAATATTTGTAATGTTAATATGTTGAATAATTAAATAATAATTGTCCTGAAATGTTCGAAAATTCACAAAATGGGGTTGTTCTGAGGACGTTATTCGTATTGTGTGATTGCTTAGCTGTATGCAATGAGGGAATGGCACAGAGAGTAAAGTGGACGCCGTCCGCGGACACCACAGCTGTTCGTGGACAGGGCGTGCTACATCCAGGTTTTTCCAGGAAATCCAACATGGAAAGAAGACTGTATGGATCAGCCAATCAGATGTCGAGGTTGTGGATTTGTGTTGAAAGAGACTGTGTGTGGTGAAGATGGCAGAAGTGGAGAAAGTCAGGGTGTTGGTGCTCGGAGATATGTTTGTGCATGGTTTACAGCAGTACGCTGAATGCAGGCATGTTGCAAAGAACTTTGATGTGAAAGGAGTGGAGGTGGTGTGGAGCAGTGTGCCTGATTGCAATGTAAGGGAATTGTACAAGTTTGTGAGGATATGGCCACGATGAACAGTCCGCATGTGGTAGTTTTGCACTATGGTGCTTTCCATTTGGGCAACGTCAGTGCCCCTACTTTGTTGGCTGATTTGGAACGCTTGGTTCAAGCAGTAATGAAGATCCTTCCAAATGCAAAAGTAATTTTTTCTGGATTACTACCTAGGGCAATATGGGACAATAGTTCAGTTTTTTGTCCTCAGCAAAATATTGCTAGGTGTGTCATCAACCGAGGCATGTGTGCCTTCATGCTTAGAGCTGGTATGTTCTTCTGTAACAATGAGAATATTGTTGCCAGTAATGCTGTTACTTTTAAAGAAGATGGCATTTCTTTATCTTTTACGGGAAATGCCTTTCTATTTTGGAATGTAAGGGTTGCTTTGGAGAAGGTTATGTGAAGATTTTAGGAGTAAAGTAAGAAAAAAAAATAAGAAAAAAAATACAAAATAACAGGTGTCTGTCAAGCATCTGTAAAAAAAAAACAGCTCTTTTCAGAGCCAACTTCAAAGGGGAAATGGGGCACACTATTTAAATTTACATTCACCACGCTCAGATTTTCGATGTGTCCGCATGGCGGTAGCCCGCGGACATGAAAATCACTACGAGGGGGTTAGTATGTTCTATGTTACATGTATATGAAGTCAGGGATATTATGGTTAAGTTGTGCTACTAAAAACCTATGAAATTCAGTGAAAAAACATTGTTAAAGGGACGTTATGGTTAAGTTGCGCTACTAAAAACCTATGAAATTCAGTAAAAAAAAGGTTGTTAAAGGGACGTTATGGTTAAGTTGCGCTACTAAAAACCTATGAAATTCAGTGAAAAAACTGAAGGGATGGTACGGCTCAAAGTAAAACCAAAAACCCCCTGAAATTCGGCAGTTATGGTAACATAAGCAACCATAACTCGCGCCACCGTGCACTGCTAACACTAACACCCAGGACATCAAAGATGACATCACAAATGTCATTGATGACATCACTAATGACATCACATGGCTGGCTCTCCCTTTTTATCCTTTACGGACATATCGAAGCCACATAGTTTTCTTCAGTAACAGTCAGGAAGTAAAAATTGAAAAGGTACTATGTTTGTAGACTTAGGGTCCAGTCACATCATATGAAACATATACATAGCGGAAGATACAGGCTTGAAAGAGAGCAATCCTTTCTGTGCGTGAAGATAATCATTATGGTTATCAGCACTTTCTCATAGTTTTATTTTTATTACTCTACCTTCCCTCTATATGCTCATATTTGTATACATTATACTCACTCTTCATAGAGTCAATGGGAAAAAAATTTTGCTCGCGCCTACAGCCCAAACCGCTGGACGGATTTCCACCAAATTTGGACCAGGAGCAGCGGCTTGGTCCCAAAAGCGTGCTTTTGCAAATTTGGTGAAAATTCGTACAGTAGTTTTTTTTTTAAAATGACCAAAAAGTAGGTAAAAAAAAATTCGTGATATCTGTGTTCGGTTCGCGGACACACTTCCCTGTTCGCTCCGCGGACAGTGTCCTGATTGGCCAATCGTCTTGCGTGATGTTTGCGGACATGCAACGTGTTTGCTGATTGGACGGCGTGGAGCGTGAAGCGCGTCAGATTTTTCGGTAGCGCCCGCCATCTTGGATTCGCGGACGTCCCCGGACAGCGCGGTGAAACTTTGTTCAAAATGTGTATTTTGTAGAGTGTGTTGGTGTGTAGGAGTGTTTGGGGAGGGTGGGAGTGTATGAGATAGGATGAAAGTTGTGTTTTTTATGTGTTAGATGTTCTTTTTGTGTTAGATTTGTTTGCGGTCATCACAGGTGTTCTGAAATGTTCTAAATAAACTGACTAGGGGGTGTTCTAAGGAGTCAATATGTGTCCGTTTTGTTCGCAAGCAAAGTGAAACTGTTCTAAGAACACTCGCGGTGTCCGGGGAGTGTTCGTAGGGGGTGTCCTGAGGACGCTGTCCGTATTGTTCTCTGTCAAGTTGAATGTGTTCTAAGAACACGCGCGGTGTCCTGAAATGTTCGCAAATAAACAAAATGGGGGTGTTCTGAACACGTTTTTGAGAACACTCCCGGTGTCCTGAAATGTTTGTAGGGGTTGTCCTGAGGGCGCTGTCCGTATTGTTCTCTGTCAAGTTGAATGTGTTCTAAGAACACCCGCGGTGTCCTGAAATGTTTGAAAATTAAACAAAATGGGGGTGTTCTGAAGACGCTTCTAAGAACACTCGCGGTGTCTGGGGAGTGTTCGTAGGGGGTGTCCTGAGGACGCTGTCCGTATTGTTCTCTGTCAAGTTGAATGTGTCCTAAGAACACTCGCGGTGTCCTGAAATGTTCGCAAATAAACAAAATGGGGGTGTTCTGATGACGCTTCTAAGAACACTCGCGGTGTCCGGGGAGTGTTCGTAGGGGGTGTCCTGAGGAAGCTGTCCGTATTGTTCTTTGTCAAGTTGAATGTGTCCTAAGAACACTCGCGGTGTCCTGAAATGTTCGTAAATAAACAAGATGGTGGTGTTCTGAAGACGCTTCTAAGAACACTCCCGGTGTCCGGGGAGTGTTCGTAGGGGGTGTCCTGAGGACGCTGTCCGTATTGTTCTTTGTCAAGTTGAATGTGTCCTAAGAACACTCCCAGTGTCCTGGAATGTTCGTAGGGGGTGTCCTTAGGACGCTGTCCGTATTGTTCGTTGTTAAATTGAAAGTGTTCTAAGAACTATCGCGTTGTTCTGAAATGTTCGTAGGGGGTGTCCTGAAAACAGTGTCCGTATTGTTCGCTGGCAAGTTCAAAGTGTTCTAAGAACACTCACATTGTTCGCGGACATTAAAAGTTTCCCATAGATCATAGTTGAAATGTTTGACTCTATGGATGTGATATGCTGCAGTGGTTGTTGCCAGGGCATAGAGTATTTGGCCATGCACCCAAGACTCTATGCCCTGGCAACAACCACCGCAGCATATCACATTCATATTTGCTTATAACTTTGGGTGAAAAACAAATGTATAAGGAACAAAGGTATTAGATACTATGGATGTGATATGCTGCTATGGTTGTCCTTATTATTGTATACTTACTGTTTGGTCTAGTAATGGGAGTCCATGTTTTTCTTCTTTATTTCTGTGATAAAAGAAAATAGCATGTTAGTATTAGTATTTTGTAATGACTTATTACATTGTATAAACAATATACTTTTATTTTTTTTCGACCCTCATATTTAGTAGAGTACAAATCAGAGTACTGTGCAATTTGCTCAGTTTCTGTATTTGTTGCTAAAATCATTGGGTCTGTGGGAGAAAAAAAAATCCATGTTGGATTAAAAAAAAAACCTTTTTCTGTTATGCTACAGTTTATTTGTTTGTTTGTTTTCAGTGTTGACTTGTTTCTGGCTAATGATTTATACTTTGCTTTGTTGTATTTTTTTTGGAGCAGTAACAGATTCTTCATTTGTTTTGATATTATGAAATTTTGGAGCAGTTAGATACCAATTGGCGTATTCTAACTGTGTATTTTTTGGTTTAATTTAGTGGTATTTATTTATCTGATTAGTTGTTGTAGAATCTTTGAGCAGTTAGATAGCTTTTGGAGTATTCTAACAGTTTATATTTTTTTAACACAAATTTATTTAAAGGTTTAAATACAGTTTATTTATCAAATTTTGGTTTTAAGAACATCAAATAAGTGTTTGTAAGATTTGCTGGTAATCTCTGCTTTAGAGTAATGGTACTATCATTACATTCAAACCATCCACATTTCTTTTTTATATATGCAGTGTAGTGCCCTGAATTGGTTGTGGCTCCTGCGTGGTAGATTATACCTATTGTTGTGAAGGTTTTCTTACCAAGTGATATTTGACCATGTGTGAATCCAGTCAGCTTGCAGTTGTTTTTGGTACCATCTGCATTGTAACGTAGAAGCATTAGTATTACGTATTTACTATGTGTTTGTATTACTAACGTGGAGCGATTATCTGAATTGCAGGTAGAGCATAATGTACCATGGTTTGCATTTTGCACAAGTTGCTGAAATGGAATGGATTCACAATTTGGTATTGATATATATATGAAGCGTTCAATGGGGATTTCTTCTTGTGTCACATTGTTGCAGAGTGTGCATGTATGTTTCCACATGTATGAAATCTGAAAGATTTCATTTATAGGTATGTTTTTGTTTTCCAGTACTTGTAGTAAGTACATTAGAAATTCTTGTGGATCTTCCTGTGAGTTTATAGTGAATTTCACCATTCCAGCACAGTAGTCCAATTGTCGTCTTATTCCAAAAACACTATATGTGTTGTCAGGATTGTTTGCTGCATTTCTGTGAAGTACTAACATTTGCAAACACAATGGGTCTGTACTGTGTAAGTCAATGTTGTCAACAATTGGTGGTAATTGAAATAGAATATTCATTGCTACATTTGCATAGCAATTTACACCAACTATATTGGAGAATTTAAATGGTCCAGGTAGTTCTGTATCTAACTGCTTTTTATGGAGTTTGTCTTCCTTCTTTAAAGAAGTACCTGGTTTACTTTCTCTAATTGATTCTTTTTTGTTTGTGGTACTTGATGAAGTATTAGTTTCTTTTACTCTCTTTGGAGGATTTGCAGTGACGTCCTGTTGCATTTCTGTTTGATTTAGTTTTCTTTTACAACGTTTTAGTTTTTGTGGAACAGAATATGTGTTTAGATGGGGAGTGTATAGTGAGCGAAGTCTATTATATTCTAAAATGCAAGGAATATCAGCGTTTACTTTACTTGCATCTAAGTTGATTAGAAATATACCGTCAAGTGTACGTAAGCGTGATAGTGCTACGTAGCTCATGCCTTCTTTAAAGACTGTGTTACCAATATCTATCATTGCTTTGTCTAGGGTAAGACCTTGGCCCTCATTACGACCCTGGCGGAATTCGCGGTGCTAAATGCACCGCGGAGCACGGCGGAAAGCTGCCGATAGCGCCATGGGGGTTGGCGGATTTACCACCCCATGCCGACCTTGGCGGAGTGGTAAATCCCCAATCCCCATTCTACCCTTCCCCATTCCCATTCTTGCCCCATAGGGTATAATGGGAGTGGGGAAGGCGTTAATTACGCCACCGTAAAGTACGGTGGCGTAATTAACAACGAGGTCCCTTAGCGCCATGGATTTCTCCGCCCGGTAAAACCAGGCGGAGAAATGCTCCATGGCGCTACGGGAACTCGTAGTAGGGCGGACGGGTCCGCCACGAATACCGCTGGCGGAAACCCACTCCGCCAGGGTCGTAATGAGGGCCCTTGTGATTTATGAATCGTGACTGCGTATGCAAGAGTTAGAGAAAATTGTTCTCTGCGTACATACATATCTTTGAAGAGAAGGAATCTAGCTGTTGAGCATCCTATCCGTTTTACTTCTGAAAGTTTGTCAAAGAGTATATTGACAAACTGAATTTTGTTGTCACGTGGGTATGTTTGAAAGCCAACAACTGTACCCAGTGCACCATTAACTAGTCCTTGGTCCACGTCAAGGTTACGTTTAAGCATTACTCTGCAATTTAAGGATAATTTTAACATCTTTTCTAAGCCTGCTGTGTTTGAGATTGATTTTTCTAAATTATTTAGTCTTGTTGTGGCTTGGTCACACATGGGTAGTGTCATACCATGTACATCTAGTTTGTCTGTGGCGCTAATTTCCATTATTGGTTGCATTTCTTTACTTAACATTATTTCATTGAATTTGAGACAGCTTGCAAGAGTTGGCATTAAGGCCATACAATTGACATTTTTGTGGGCTAATTGTTCCATAACATCTGTAGCACATGCATTATCGCCATAAAGTGCATTAATGTGCCGGGTTTTTAATGTTGCTTCTGCTTCTTTAGAAAGTATACCAACTCTCAAACTTTTTAAAATGTTGGCATAAGTGATATCTGCAGATTGGCGCATGTTTTCTGTTAATTCTCTGCATTGGAAATGTTGCCAAAGGTTGACATTTCCAATGCTGCCAACAGTTTTACGGCAGAGTTTGTGCCCTAATGTTTTAAAAATAGGTTCACCTTTTACTGGTGTTTATTGAAGCAGATCTCCAAAAACAGTAATGTGTTTTCCTGCAAAGAGCTCTTCATAGTCTGTTTTGAGTACTTCTTGTAATCTGAGGTGAATCAAAGCTAACATCAGGTTGGAGACCATGCTCACTTCATCTACTATTAGCATTTTCATTTGTTTCAATAATCTGCGTAATTCCATTGCAGCTTCTGCAGAAAGTTTGTAATAGTCTAATTTGTTCTGGTGTTCTACTGGTAATAGTAGTAATCGGTGTAATGTAACACCACCTATGTTGTAGGCAGCTAAACCTGTGGGGGCAGTGACAACAGCTGACAGTTTGTTGTTTGTCAATTGTTGAAGGAACTTACTAATGATTTTGATTAGGAATGTTTTGCCAGAACCAGCTTCACCACTGACGTACAGTAGTATAGGTTTATAATTATGGCAAGAACATTCTTTATTTTCATGTTTTACACCATGTGCAATTTGTTTTGTTACTTCTTGAAAAATGCTACTTTGCTCATTGTTTAGTTTTGATTGTCGCGTAGTTAAGTCTTCCTTATCTTCATACTGACACATGGTGTTTTCTACTTCTATCATAGCTAATTCTGACTCATTTGTTATTAGTGGTTCTCCCAGTGGTTCTTGGCTTCCTGTTACAGAAGGTTGACTACTGTCAGGAGTATCCTTATCTAGTTGGGCTTGGAGTTCTTCTTCATATTGCTGTTCATTGTGCAACATTGTTTTGTACTGTGTAAAGTGTACATGAGTTATAGTGCTTTCATTTGCTTTGAAAGCATCCTCATATGACAATTTGATATGATTCATTAAATTTGGTTTAGTGAGTTTAACTAAGCTGCCTTCACAGTCTGTCACTCTATATTTACCTTTTTTTTCATCAGGTTTCATATTATTATTGTATGTGTAGTTTTGGGCTATTTGGTATAGACACAAGTTTTCCAAAGTATTACTTCTGTTTGGGTAGTATGTGTCCAATAAATTGTTTTTTAAAATGTCTTGGCTGTTGGGATCATGTTTGGCTATTGTTTCTATATCTTCATATGGTTTTAGAACTCTTTTTCTAGATTTAGCTGGACCAAGACTTAGCCATACTATATTTTCAGATTTACCATACAATGAAGTACCAGTTAAACGATCAGCTGCTTCATAAAATCCACATTCTCTATGGGTGAGCATTTTTATGCCCAAGCTGTATAATTTCTGAGATACTGTTTTATCTGATGACAGGTCATTCCAGAGGTCTTGGAGCTCTGTCTTTTATGCTTTAGTTAAGTATGCTGTGACATATCGTGCAACTGCAGTAGAATTGTCTGCAATGTACTGCACATCTATGTTTGCATTCCATAAGTGGGCAATGATTGCATTATAATCATTGATATATTTTTCTTCTTCTTTTCTTTTTATGTAATATGTATTTTTAGGTGACTTACCTTTAACACTATGTCTAAATGAAGACATGGGGTTGTTTACTTGACCTGTATTTGTAACTGGTCTAGGGAAACCAAATCGGCATTTGGTGTAGTATTTGCCTTTGTTTTTGTATTTGCGACAACAACATTTGCCACATTTGTGTCTTTGAAATTGTAAAATTTGTGCACAAAGATCACTATTTGTGGCTTCTGATGGAATTTCACAAGTGACATATTTTTCAATAAACTGTAAAACAGTGGCATCACTGTCTTGACCAAATTTAGGAGCATCTTTAATCCATAAAAGCATGTGGATATGTGGTGCTCCTCTGGCTTGGTATTCTTTTCTCCAAAAGAAGTGTTGCACTTCTCCAAGGGGAGGAACAGTTTTATTACAAATAAAATGTAGCATAGCAATGAAGCGATGGTGAAAATATCTTGAAACATTAACAGGATCCAAAGAACAAAGTTCTCCAGGTGTTAGAATATCTATGTTTGTTTTGATTTTATTTGATATGCGTAGGAAATCATGTAAATCTTCCCATGCATATTCTGCACAACTTAATGTAACAAACCAAGTGGGTGGGCCAAGGTTTCTGATCATACAACGTACATCTCCATGACGTCGAAACCAGTACTCTTTAGTACCACGCATATTTGCTAATAGATTTGTAATATTTGATTGTAAAACCTCATCCTTTTGTTGCACTTTCTCTAATAATTGTGTAGCTGTCATATTTTGAAAGTGTGATCCTGATTTTAATATGTGTGCAACTCCGTAACATAAAGTTGCTAGTTCACTTTCAAAGAGTAGGTGGAATATGTATTCCACATTTTGTCTAAATCTGGGATCTTCAGAATACATCCGTAATGAGTGGTATTCTGAAGCTGATATTTGAATAGGTCTATCATCATACCTTCCTCCTTTGCCAGTAGGAAAGAGTAGAGGAAAAGCATGTGCTTCTATACTTTTTTTCCCATATACTGATTGGCGAGCCTTTTGTTTGACGCATTTGGTAAATTTCCAGTACATCTTGTACGGTGTCATTACAATGCAAAGGATGAATTGTATAATGGTCTAAAGTATTTGATATTGTAGCAGGATCTAGTAGCTCAAATTGACCAGCTTCTTGTGTTTCTTGAATTATTTCAGTTGTATCTTTCAAGTTTTCTTCAATATTAATTTCTTTGTAATATTCATTATTCTCTTTAAGATATTGGAAGGCTTGTCTAACTTTATATAAATCTATCAGCTGTTGCCATATTTTTTTGTCTTTTGTAGGTACTCCATTTACTAATATAATTAAAGATTTCTGCATTGGACATTTCACTCCTAGAGTATGCACATTTTCTTTTAGATTTAATGGTAAATAAACTACTTTTCCACGAATGCCTTTTACCAATTCAGAGGGAGGTAATTTTGCTGTTTTTGGTTGAAGGCGTATTATTGCATGAAATGGGTGTACTGTTTGAATTATGATGCTCTCATATAAATTAAGTTGTTGTAGGGGTTTTGGTACTGGGTATAATTCCAAATTATTTGTGATAGAACGTGAAGGAGTTTGGTTGTTGTCAGGTTTTGTAGTGCAATAACTGCAAAGTATTAAGGGCTCAGTTATTTCATATTTGTTTTCTGCTAGAATGTAGAAAGCTAATTCAAACCATTTAGAATCTTCATTGTCTTCTATTTTGTATGATAGGTCCACAGTTTTTGTGTTACTTTTATAAAAAATTCTACGGCAACATACACATACATGGTTTGGTACTTCAGTTTATGTACTTTTAAATTTTAGTATTTCTTTTTTGTATGTGTTTAGCAAAAGGTTGCCATGTGTAGAATTGTTGCTTAATTGGTTTAAAGCCATTTCATTCTGTAAATGGCTTTCACTTCCAAAATATTTTTTCTGGATATAGTGAATTTCTTCAAGTAGGTATTTTGCTGTACCATGTAGAAGGATGTTATTTAACTTTGCTAGTGCTAAAGCAGGACCTTTAGCATAGTACAGTTTATAGACTAGATTTCTTATAGTTGAATGATGTGTTGATATCCTTTTGATATCATGGAAAGTGGTTTTACAAGTAGGTCCTGTAATGCAGGCCAATGAATGTCCTTGTAGTCCTGTGTACTTGCGCACTGGACAGGTATCTATATTTTGCAGTAATTTAATTTTGATTTTGTCTTTGCTTTTTACATATTTATTGAGGAATTGGCGTAAAGATTTGAAACATTGTTTGGGAATGTTACACATTGACGTGCATGGCCATTTGTACACTAGACGTT
Source organism: Ambystoma mexicanum (assembly GCF_040938575.1). Classification (NCBI taxonomy): domain Eukaryota; kingdom Metazoa; phylum Chordata; class Amphibia; order Caudata; family Ambystomatidae; genus Ambystoma; species Ambystoma mexicanum. Next base: position 1,371,902,290 of record NC_090930.1, read on the forward strand.
CTGATTCAGTTGAATGGAGGGGTAATTCTAAGTTTTCAGGGCATATTTTTGTAAGGAGTACTTCTTGTTCCATTATGGTATTATTCACTTTTTCATAACCTCGACCACTGCTATTTATGGCAATTGTATTTGTTTGCTTTTGTTTGTACGCTTCTTCATTAAAATATGGTTCTGTGCTTGTAGTGTGATTCCATTCACCTCCGCAGATACTTAAGAAGTTCTTTCTGTTGACATTTCACTTATTGAGAAGTCTTTTTTGTAATTTAGTTATTAGTTTTGTTAGTGGTTTCATTTTGTTTAACAGTAAAATAAATAAATTTCTTTTGAGAAGAATTGCACTGTCCATCAATGCTTCTAAGATTAATTTCCTACGATAGGTTTTAAGCTTTGAACCTGATTTCTCTCCTGTTTTTATAAGATTTTGAAGGACTTTGTGACGGTATATTTTGGCTAAAATACTTTTCTTGGTATGCTTACTTTGCACTATATTAAAATTTGAAGAAGTAGTTTTATCTGTACTGATAGCTGATTTTCTGTTAATTGTTTTTTGGTTTGTTTTACATTTTGATAGAGGAAGCGAAGTTGTTGTACTTGAAACTTCTTGTGTTTCACTAAATGATTGTATTAGCTGTTTTGTTTCAACTTTTTTTTACAAATTCTGCTAGAGATGGATGCTTATGTTGGACACCTTTATTTTCATTTGCTCTACTTTTGCGTTGCTTTCTACAGAGTTGTCTTTTGGTAGGCATTCTTTAGGGTCTGTTGAAAAAAATAAAGAAGATATGGGTTGGGGTGTTCTGGAATGTATGTGTGCTGTGTGCATGAGTAAGATGATAAAGATGTATGTAATGGTGTGTGATTGTGCATTGGGAACTAAAACTAGTAGGGATAGGTATTCTTGATTTTTTGTGTTACTAAACTGGGGTTCAGATGGCAAAAAAAAAGTAAGCTAGTGGTGTGGAAAAGTACAAATAGTAAATCTAATGTATACAATTAAAACAGTTGTTCTATAATATGAAAATTGTAGTGGTTCAGTTGGCTAATTTGTGTGTCCAAAAATAGAAATGTGTGGGCCATTCTGGCTGTAAATCGCTGTTTAAGACATGGACATTTTTGGACAAAATGGTACAAAATCTCTATTTTAAGAAACCAAAATAGCTTGTATTAATGTTATAGTATATTTGATTAATAATACAAATATTATGGTGATATTTTACTTACTTTTTTTTAAATTAACAGGTAACTTCTTAGTTTTTATTTCTTCTTCGAATTCGGCTGCTTCTTTTCAGGAAACTGGTCTTCACTGCAATTGTAAAAGCTTCAAATTAGTAACTTTGTTTGTATATAGCACTTTTTTAATTTAGATATTGATTTTTTTAATTGAAATCCTCAGTGCCTTCTGTAAAACCATTAAACTAATTTATTTACATAAGATACATTGCATCAGTTCAGTACATATGATATGTTCTTAATGAACAAATTGTATTGAATGACTAACTGTAGCAAAAAAATATATCTTTACTATGTCTTGTGAAATTTATAATATATTAGTGAATACCACTATTTCTGTAAGTAAACTGTTCTAGGTAATAGCGCCTCAATGTCATGTCTAATTTAAAGTAATTAAGTAAATAAATAAATAAAAACAAAAAATATGAAATTGTATAAGTATTTTTATAAAGGTTTAAACATAGATTGTGTTTGCATGCAATTTTGTTTGAATATATGTAGTCTATATATTTCATTTAAAAAATGTTAGTTTAACATGATTTGAGTGTGTGTGTATAAAGAAAGTAAAAAGTATAAAGGTTTATAAGTGATAGTTGATTTTAGGAAATTGAAAAAAGTACAGTAAATTCATTTTACAGATTTTACAAGGTAAAAGTCTGTTTGAAAATGTGTTCATCTACCATAGCTCTCAACTCACACGGTTTTGGCGGGTGTCACACGCCTTGTAATGGGCAGACTCACCCGCCAAGCCTCCTGCACGCCCATTCATTCCAATGGGCGTCTCACCCGCCAAAAACAAAATCGGGTGATTTCACCCGCCTAAAAACAAAAATGGTTGAGAGCTATGTCATCTACTATACAGAAAATATGCATACCTGAAGTTTGTGTTCATGCATATGGATATGCATGGAGCTGCAAGTAGAAATCTTGAAGACTTGTACAGTATTTCTGGTAGATGCTGCTTGCCAATGATATGACACTTGTACTCAGAGAGATTCAGAGTACATTTGCAGTGCTGATCTATGATGATGCAGTTAGATGTAGAGGTCTTGAATGTGATTGGTGCATGGTCATGTGATTTTTGAGGTACATCCAATGAGGGAATGGCAGAGAGAGTGTAGTGGAAATGGTAGAAGGGCTGTTCATGTTACGATATGTCCGCGGACATGGCGGTAGTTCGCGGACATCGGGAGTTACATCCGGGATTTTTGGGTTTAGAAGTCATGCAAATGAGAATAAGCACTGAAAGGGATTGGTCAGGAAAGTTTGGTGGGTGTGTTGTGCCAGGAGAGATTTTCTCAGATACTCTTTTTGCTGAGAGAACAAAAGATAGCTATGGCTGTGTGTTTCAGAAAACAGATTGTTTGGATTTTAGGAGATTCGTGGATACATTGGTTGAAGGTGCATGCAGAAAGCTGTGGAGTAGCTGTAGATCTTGGATTCCCACATGTGGAAGTACACTGGCATGGAGTACGTGGAATGAAGTGGTTGGACTTGCTACCTCTCTGTGCTACTTTGGAGACAGAGCAACATCCAGACATAATTGTAATTCATTGTGGAGGGAACAGTTTAGGACATGTGACTGGAATTTTTTTGCAATTTGCTATGAAAGAAGGACTGAGGAAGGTTATGGACATGTTTCCTAATTCTCAAGTGATATTTTCACGGATTGCGCAGAGACAAATGTGGCTTCGTTCTTCTTCATTTGGTCCACAAATGGAAAAAGCCAGGCGCAATGTTAATAGGGCTGTTTGTGGCTTTCTAAGAGATTTTGGCATGTCTTCTTTTCACAATGAAAATATTATGTTTCGTAGTACCTATATTTTTCGCAGAGATGGAGTCCATCTTACTTATGCTGGCAATCAGATTTTTCTGAGAAATGTACAAAATGCATTGCGACCTTTTTTGGAATTACAACAACGATTTTGAAGTAGATGTTAAGCATTTACAATTTTTGACTTACAAACACCACCCAAAGGCTCTTTTCAGAGCCACCACTTCTTTCCAGAGAAAATTACAATGTTTGTGATGGAGTAGCAACCCAATTTTTTTAATGTTCGCGAACTGTCCGCGGACTTCTAAAAAATACAAAGAGCCCTGCTTCATTTATTTTCACTTCTATTTTTAACTGGGAAAGGCGGCTGTGAAAAGAGCCTTATTTTTTTTTGATTTTTGTAATTTTGTATTTTTTTTGGTATTTCATACACCACACACTAGGAGAGGAGGGTAAAGGAGGGTAAAGGGGGGGACACCAACCACAGGGATAAGAAAGGGCGAGCTGAGAGAGGAAGATGTAGAGTGGGTTTTATTTGGGTAGTGAGCAGGTCTTCTCGTGCTCTGAGACGATAGTCTCAAAAGCACTCCGAAGTCGCTCCCCCCTGCAGAGTACTGTTCACAGTACATACATACAACTGTGACCCTCGAAAGGTAAGGGTCATCAGTATTCTGTATGGCCTGTGAGGCAGCTTGAGAAATACGCTGTCCCACAGAGGTGGTCCTTGTGGTGACAGGATCAGAAACAGAGGATGAAGTAGAGGAAATCAACCTGCTACATTCTTCGCAAGGTACAACCCTGCGAATAGCCCCAGAGTGAAATGACCTCAGGTGTCGCTTCATAGTAGTGGTCCCAAAGCTGTAGTTACCGTGCTTCCCGCGACTGAGTATCATTTTGCACTCATTGCAGGTAACATGGTTCGCACGAGCCTAAGGACCATTCCCATGAATGGTAAATAACGGCCACACCCAAGACTCACGCCTAGTGCAGGTAGTAGGGATTTCCTCTACCTCATTCTCATCATCCTCTTCTTCCTCCTCCTCCGCATCCTCAGTCCTGTTCCCCTCTTCAGGCCCTTGGGGAGGTGGTGGTGGCGGAGGGGGTGGTGGTGGTGCTAAAGCATGTGCAGCACCAAGTGGCAGTTCAGCAGCCAAGGATGCCATCTCGATGATGGTGTAGTCTGCAGGTGGCAGCAAAAATCACTGTGTTCTGAAGAATAGCCAGAAACACAATGGGAATAAGCTCTTGGGCGTGGTCTTTTATATGGGTGCTTGTGCGCGGTCCGCGGACATGCGCACTGTGCGCGGACAGATCGAACACAAAAAAAGGATCGGAAAGTTTCAAAAGGTATATAGAAACTCAGGCTTGCTTTGTGGGACTTGTGGCATGGTGAGATTTTATTGAAAAATATTATGGATTAACTGAAAATGTACTTTTAAATTGTTCGGGGACACGAACAGTGTCCGCATTTCAGGACACACGATGAGCGTGGGCGCGGTCATATGATCTGTTTGTGAACCAGTCTGCGAAGGAAGCGTCTGTCCGCAGGACACCAAGTGCACGGAGATTGGTTAGCGCATGCGCATTGATGTCCTATGGACACTGTTCGGGTTCTGAAGTAATTAAAAGTGTGTCACACGTGAAACGAACATTTCAGGACACCGCGTGTGTTCTTAGAACAGTTTAAACTTGGTAGCGAACAGTAAGGACAGATATAGAGTTCTTCAGGACACGTGTAATTTAGTTTATGTACGAACATTTCAGGACACCAATTGTGTTCTTAGAACAGTTTCAATTGGGTAGCGAACACTACGCACAGGTATAGTGTTCTTCAGGACACCTCCATTTTCGTTTACGTACGAACATTTCAGGACACCAATAGCGTTCTTAGAACAGTTTGAACTTGCTAGCAAACAGTACCGGACAGGTATAGTGTTATTTAGGACACTTTAATTTTTGTTTGTTTACGAACAATTCAGGACACCGCGTGTATTCTTAGTACAGTTTCATGTTGCTAGCGAACACTACGAACAGTTGTACTGTTGTTCAGGACACATCATTTTTGTTTATTTACGAACATTTCAGGACAGCAATTGTGTTCTTAGGACAGTTTTAAGTTCATAGCGAACATTACGGACAGATATAGTGTTCTTTAGAACACTTTAATTTTTGTTTCTTTACGAACATTTCAGGACACCAAATGTGTTCTTAGAACAGTTTCAACTTGCTAGCGAACAGTACGAACAGGTGTGGTGTTCTTCAGGACACCTCCATTTTCGTTTATGTACGAACATTTCAGAACACTCGCACTGTCCGCGGACACTTTTATTGTTTTTTAAAAAAAAAGGAAACTATTCACAATACAATATAAAAATTAAACTTTATTTAACATATATTAATAATTTATGACAGAGAAGGTGAGGCAGAAACAGAAACAAAAACAGGAGAATTTGGGGTTTCAACATGATTGGTATTAGATGAAGAAGGGATGGAAATCTCATCAAAACGTTTTGGATTATGGAGAGGGTTTGGGGATAATTGACTGGGATATGGTGAGGAGGGACAAGTACATGTGGGGCAATGGTATGACGTTTTTGTTTTAAAATGATCTTCAACAAAAGTTTTCAAATTATTAAAATTGATCAACAGTAAATCAATTTTTTCTTTTATGTTGTCAAGCGTGTTTTCCATAACAGCTTCTTCAGAGGTAGTTTCTATTTTGTTATGCTCTGTACAAAAAATATATATATATATATATGTTAAATGTATACAAAATAATAATATTTAAATGGTTTATATTATAAAGTGTTTACCATTAGTTTCACTATCTTGTGACATTTCTTCATGTGGGAAATTGTCCTCTAGCCATTCCAGAGTACTAGACATTTCTGTGAGAAAAAAAAAACATAATATATTTTTTAATCTAATACAGAAAGTTTATAAATATATGAGTAAAATGAAGTACACTTACTATTTCTGGTAAGATAAATCCTATGTATTCAGTGGGTCTGGTCTTGTTCTCAGTTCTGTTGTGTCTGTGAGGTAATTATGTTGGAAGCCAATTTATGTTCTTGTGGTATATTCCATTTCAGAACATATTGTATTTAAATAAATGGTTAGTGTGTTACATATATGGGTTACATTTCTTATGTATTACTATATATAATGTGTTTGTGTGCTGCTTTTTGAATTTGTTAAATGTTCCTATATTATGATATAACAATTTATCAGTGATGTCATCAATGACATTTGTGATGTCATCTTTGATGTCCTGGGTGTTAGTCTTAGCAGTGCACGGTGGTGGCGCGAGTTATGGTTGCTTAGCTTACCATAACTGGCTTATTTCAAGGGTTTTTCGGTTTTACTTGGAACCATAACGTCCCTTTAACAAAGTTTTTTCACTGAATTTCATAGGTTTTTAGTAGCGCAACTTAACCATAACGTCCCTTTAACAAAGTTTTTTTCACTGAATTTCAAAGGTTTTTAGTAGCGCAACTTAACCATAACGTCCCTTTAACAAAGTTTTTTCACTGAATATATATATAAACCAAATCATACATAATGGACATTTTTATAAGAAATTAAATATTTTGGGAACAAAGATATATCTAACACCACACAAAGTAAGAAGCTGTTTTATGGAAATCGACATGCACATCCATTTGCAATACAGATATGGATTATATAATAGTTGTTGCTGCCTGCTGCAGATTGTCGCTGACAATTCCCTATGTACAATTGAACCTTTCACTGTTTGGTGGAATCTTTTACCAAAACTCAAGCTCTGGTAACCCCCAGCACTTGTATTTCATATTAACAATTAGAGGTTCAAGAAGAAGTACTATTTTTGCTTGAAGCTGTTATGTCTTATCTTTCCCTGCACCCTGCCCTGTAAGCATGTAATGCTAGGAGCAACTAACATGGAATGCTGTGTGTGAGAATCTTATGTTCTGAATGGTTCTGCAAATGTGAATTTAGAAGATAGGTTGACCAAGAGAGCCTGCCGGTGGATGTCTGTCCTAGTAACTTACCTGATGTGGCTCAAATATATTCCTGTACCCTGTACCTGGAGTTGGAAATCAGTAAAGATGTATCCTGCTCCTACACTGCTGTCAATGTCATGCTTGGCCAGGAACCCAACCTAACAATGGCAACGAGGATGCTGGCTGTGCTGGTGGGACAGCACCTGGGAAGGCAAATGGACATCCACCGCCCCCAAAACAAGAGAAGATCCTCTCTGGAGGTAGGAGCTCTGCGGGCTCCAGTGGGGCCAGTGAAGGCCGGGCATTGATGTGAGGAGGCAGCACAAGGTCCTGGGGGCCCATCAGGTCTGCAGGGGACAGAAAAAAGATATTTCAGAGCTAGGGGCTGACTGGGTCTACAAGGGGCAGACAGAGACTTTGTGGAGCCAAGGGCCTACCGGGTAAGCAAGAAACAGACAAACCATCACTGCAAGGGGCAGACAGTAACTTTGCTGCGTGAGACATTCAAGCCTAAGTTTGGAGTCTGCAAGGGACAGCCAACCCGGGCCAAGGAAGGTCAGTAGTGACTGCAGGAACGAGTTGTGTCCGTAAGGGGCAGCGAAGGAGCCAGTATCCACCGGACAGCATAAGAATTAAACTAGTGCAAGCCAGAGAAGAGCTAACAGGGACTTTGCTGGAGGAAACTGGTGAACAGTGAGGGACAGACCTATTTACATAAGTGAGGCACACATGTGATATGGATGGCTCTTGTGGGATCCTAGTAAAATGGGCCAATCTTGCTAGAATGAAGAAGTAGAAAGTCAGTCCCTTTGTGTGCAAAAGAGTTGGAGAGGGAGGTGGACTTGTGTGTCCCTAAGGTACTGTGGGGCAACATGTGTACACTGTTTTGGACAGCACCAGGAGCAAGTGATGGAGAAGAGATTAGCTCTTCTTTGAAGTTGTTGTCCTTTATATGGTGCTGTGGTGGAAAGTCTGAAAAATAGAAATGTGTTGGTACTCCAGGAATTAGATCCTGATTTCTTGAATTTCTTCAGCGAGATCTCACTTGAACAAAGAGGCTTAAGAGTTTAATTCACATCAGAGCTTTGAAATAGTGTGATATGAGGCTTGTTGAATATTCTACATATGTTGGTGTGCTTGTGTTTTGGGAGTTGTTGCCTCTGTTTAGAGAGATTTATTGTGCATTTTGTCTTGTTTTGCTGAGGTTTAGTGTGCTCTAATGTTAGCCATGTTTAACCCCTTCTTTTATAGGTTGGACTTTGTGTTTTAAAGTTAGTTAGGACAACGACTTCCTAAGTTAGTAGGGTAATGTGCAAGTTATGATGCATGTTCTGTTATCATTTTTAGTTTACAGGCTATATTTTTACTGCAGATCATTATATTAGAATTTGGATTTCAAGTGCATAGTTTCAATCCCTTAAGTAAAACGGTGAGGGAGGTTTCTTTTGTTGTGTTTAGTGAACCGTGATAACTGTCTAGAATATTTGGTCTGCATTTTCTGGTGCGTGTGTCATGATGAGGTATGTTCGTGCTTGACTTTCTGAATTGGAGTTGCTGAAGTTGTGGAATGCGGTCGTTCATCACAGGTGTCTTGTGGGGTGTCGACACCCGTAGTACTTGGAGTGCTCTTTCTGTGGGATGTCAGTTAACAGGGGTACTTGGAGTACTCTTCTGTGTTGGAAATGGTTCACATGTTATGGTGGGCAGTCAGTGAGTTGCATTTGGAATGGTTAATGTTGCATTTGGGGGTACCCTGGCATGTTGTAGTTGAGAGGTGTTTGGGAGATCAGTCTCCATGCCCTCTAGGGCACACTTGACATGTGTGCGTGGTATGGTTGTGGGGGATCAGTTCTCTGTGCCTTTCAGGGTACCCCTTGCATGCTATTATGGCATGACTTTTGCCTCAGTCGCGTGGTTTGGGGCTGGAAGGCTGTCCTGAAGTTGCTTGAAAGTTTGGATGTGGTATCTTTTTGTTCAGTGGTTGGTGTCTATCTATTAGTGGTAGACAAAAGGGAGCAGCATATTACAGTACAGATTGTCCCACTAGGTGAGGATGGCTACAATGTTTGTTGTGTGGGTGTGTTGTTGAGAGGATTTGTTTGAGAAGTTGAGGGATGAACCTGTGTTGTTGTGTGTGTGTGTATGTATGTATGTCTCTTGCTTCTTGGGTGTGTTTTGTGTTATTTAAGTGGGAAGACATACTGGGCCTCATTGCGACCCTGGCGAAACGGGTTAAACGGCGCCGTAAAAGGTGACGGCGCTGTTCTACACGTTCCGCCACATTACGAGGTCCCCTCGCGGGACACGTTAAGAACGCCTGGGAAAACCAAGCGTGCTTACCGGGTCCTGCGAGGGGAAGAGGGAGCAAACAACGGGCCATCTCGTTATGGCCCGTTGTTTGCTCCCTCTCCCATTCCCATTCAGCTCTATGAGGACTGAAATGGGAATGGGGAAGGACCGTGTCCGGGTCCTTGAGGGAGGAATTACCATGCCATCCGAGCTCGGAATGGCCCGGTAAGTCCTCATTCCGAGGACCCGGACACGGATGCGATTTCGGCAGCAGCCATGCCGCCAATAGCGGCATGGCTACCGGCCGAACTCGTAATGAGGGCCACTGTGTCTTGTATTTCCCTGCACCCTGCCCTGTTTGCATGAAATGCTAGGAGTGATTGACATGGAATGCTGTGTGAAAGAATTATATGTTCTCAATGGTTCTGTAAATGTGAGTTGAGAACATGGGTTGACTGAGAGAGGATGCAGGTGGATGTCTGTCCCAGTAACTTACCTGATGAGGCTCAAATGTATTTCTGTACCCTGTACCCGGAGCTGGAACACAATAAAAGTGTATCCTGTTGCTACACTGGTGTCAGTGTCATGCTTGGCCAGGAACCCAAATTAACAATGCCTTTTTTTTCTTTTTTCTTTTCTTTTTTTCACTTATCATCAGCTGTCAGGCTCACTTAGCTGCCTTACAGAAACTCTAACTGTCTCAGTGTCCTGGCCTCTGGGTCTATCCTAAGCCTCATAAGGCAATTTTCTCTCACTCCAGTGCCCTTGCTACTCACAGATGTCCTGACACTGCAGGACTTCCCCACTGGTCGTTGGGTCGTCTGACTAGCCTTGTTTTCAGTTCAACTTGACCCTCACACAGTGAGCATAGCCAGTAATCACATAACGCCACATAGAATCAGCAGAAGAGCATATCGTAGATAACATATCACAGATGCGCCGCAGATACCAATGTCTCTGTCATATGGTTGAGCATATGCCCCTTTGGATATCATGCATGCAATGGATGGGGAATGCAGAATAACTCTGACACCAAATAATCAAACCAACTCAGGAAGGTTGCTATTTTATTAACAATTACCTAAAACAGGGAGTTACAACATACATCAACAGACGTTTGCTCGAGCTCTCAGTGAATTTCACATAAAAACATTCTTTATACAAAAAATACATCAGACATGACGTCATACTACATGGAAAATGAGAAAACCCCATGAGGGGTTGTGATACGCTCAAGGGGAAAATCTAAGTATACGTTCTATGAGGGGTGGGATTGTGATTGGCTATCTACTATCAAGTGGACAACTGATGCTTACCTCTAAAACATGTAATCTTTAACACTATTAAGCACACAGTATATTATTGGTCTTCAAACTACAAGGCCCTTCATTATATGGCCCTCTATAAATGGTTGGTACACTTGTGCCATGTCTGGAACATTCAGCTCACTTAGCAGCACGTAAGCTCAGACCCAGGTACCAGGAGGTGGACTTGACTTTACCTCCCACTCAATTATCCCAACATCTCTCATCACCCTTGGCTTCTGTCATGAAGATTGTCTTTGAACTTGGCCTTGCAAAGTATTCTTGTCTCTGGGAATATATGGGAGAGCGAGCACGCACCATCGTTGTTCTAGGACTCCAAGCTCAACTTAGTTCCATCCTTGGCTCACGTGACAGGAGACCACGATTTGATCCATTTTGCAGCATTTAAATGTCTTAAATGAATAAAACTTGGTACGCTTGGTGTTTTTTCTTTGCACCTTAACAAGGGATGATTCAGCTTCTCACATTCACTGTTTTTGAGAATATATAACTGCTCTTGGCTGGTTCAGCTTTGATACCAGGCCAAACAGCCTTGCCATGCTCATCTGCGATCTCAGCTAATTCTTGCTGCGACACAGTTCTCTGCCTTTCCTCTCCATGTTTCCAGGCTTCATGAAACCGATGTCCAGCTTCTATAAATTGGCGGCTTCGCCTGCGGTCTATCCACTACATATAGCCAGCTTCTATGATCACTTAGTCTACTTGCGTTACAGCATCTGTACAGTTATTGAACGGCTTGCATTTTCTGCAGTGCTTTGCACACATGCAATCTTCTTGTATATGAAGGTTTACTTGATTCTTAGCTTCGTCATTAGTTCTTATAAGACCCATACATTCTCTTCAGCCAGTATCCTCAGTGAGTCACGCTCCTCTCTTGTGACATCACTGGCTTCTCTTTCACTCTTTTTCATATTCCTTCAGGGAGTTCCTCCCTCAGATTTTCGTCTCTTCAGGGATACATTTGATAGGGTTTTCTCAGAGGATATCTTCTTTCAAATATTCTCTGTGGTATTGTCACAACAGCTGGTGTCAAGCATGGCACAATCTCAGGCCTCGAACATATAGGAGGTAGGGGGTGGGATTTCCTGCAGAGGCATGCAGCTGCTCCTCTACATAATAATAATAATAATAATAATAATAATAATAATAATAATAATAATAATAATAATAACAATTATATTATTATACATGGTAGACTGCAGTGGAGAAGCAACCACGTTTGAATAGCAGTACATCTGTAATTATACAGCTGTTAGCTCCCTGAGTAGAATTTTAAAATCCTAGTTAACAATCAAATCCCAGGTCTCCTAAACATTATTGTCCATTGTGGTCATTGATCTTTATGGCCTCTAAAAGCCACACTGGTTGACTAAAATCTTGCTATCCCCTGACACTTAACCCTTTCTACTGTCATTATCCTCATGTTGCCCTTCTGTTACTCTCTCTTCCTCTGCTGTCTATGCCCGTCATAGCCCACCCTGCATAACATTGAAAATGCATTTCCCTGCAGATGTCACCAATAATTTGTTGCACAGAGTCTATGTATACTTGCTTTTATCCTCTTTGTCCTCCAATCTCCTGCCTCTGTGGCACCCAGCCACATGATCAGGTACTGATGTCCTTATTACTCAGAGCATTGGGCAAAATGGAAGGTTATGTGCCCTATCGATTCCTTATTCTTAGTCACTTCACTCAGGCCTATACATTGAGGATCAATGGCGCATATGTATCCATATTGCCTGACACTTCCAGCAATATGCATAATTAATACAACCCTTGAAGCTTGGGGAAAATGGCACTAGACATGTGTTAAGATGGATTTCTGAACTCTGTCCTGGAGGGGCAGAGGTTCAGAAGGCCAGCCTAGTTTCTTGGAACAGGGTAACCTCTGGACGAGCCAGACAAATCAGGGTAGCGATCGCGGCGGTCAAGACAAGGTCTCAAGAGGGGTGAGGGTGACTGAAAGCCCACAATGAGCACACAAAGCAAGGACACTTACAAATTACTCCAAGCAGGTGTTTTATTAAAAATATAAACACATTTATTACAAGGCCTTTGTAACATTGACCGTAGCGAGAAATCACAATAACACTCAAGTAAACCAACACATACCAAACCAATACAATATATATACAAATACAAACGAGTCTAACGAGTTAGATGCATGAAATGTGTAGACCACCTAGATGGGGAGGAAAACAGGCAGTGCGAATAATAATTAGAACCAGTCCGCCATCAGAGGCACCTAACTAAAACGAAGTCCAAGCCCTACGAAGAGTGGAGCCTTGAGCTCAAAAGTACCTGCACACGCTGGTGCCAACGGGCAAAAAGGGGAGTCTCTTCGAGGGAATCAGGCAGTTTAGTTCGGTGAACAAATGAAGATGAACAGAGCTCCGCGACTCAAGCGCAGCCTCCACTGGGGGCAGAAGCAGAGCGCGAGTACGGAAAGGCATGCTGTTAGACACAGTGGGGAAAAGCTATGGCTCCTGCAGGAGGGCGACCAGTTCCTAGCGATGCTACTCACTGGTCCCCGATGCAAGCAGACCCAGGCTTCTCAGCGTCAGTTTCAGTGCTGGCAGGTTCAGATTCGAGCAGGGGACGTCTTGGCGTTGTGTAGATTCCGCAGCAGCAGAAGTTGAGTTGAGGATGTCCCAAACGCAGTGAACCCGCACAGTTTGTTACCACAGCAGGGCAACGAAGGGTGTATTTCAGCCAAATGTACACTACTCACTTCAGACCCTGGAATGCCAAGTGTTCGAATCGTGTGAGAGTGACAAGGACTCGTAATGCAACACAACCTGACGGCGGTTACAGAGCAAGACTCCTGGGTAGGCAGGTCAGTCTGCTGGATGGCCCAGAGACACTTCCGAAGGCTTACGTGCAGGAGATGGTGAAGATGCCGAGAATAGTTGTTCCCACTATTCCAAGGGTTGAAGTACCAGTACAGGCCTTCTCGTTCGATCCGAGGTAGAAAGGGTTTCACAAAGCGACAGCAGTGCAGAGGAGCAGTCCTTCAGCGGGTCAGCAGCGATTCCTCAGTTCAGCCTCGTGGTTGCAGGATACTTGGCTCCTGTATTCCTTTGTTCATGAGAACTCAGGAGATCGACATGGTAGTGGTGTTTCCAGCCCCCTCTTTTCCACGGTTCCCTTCGCGCCAAAATGGAGGGGACCCAATGGGAGATCTGCTCACAAAACACTCACACAATAGGTTGACCTATCACGGACCAAGAGCTCCCAGGCATTCACACCACCATAGACTCTCTGGCACCCAGGATGTGTATTGGGACCAGACATCCCAGCCCACATCCTGGAGGCACACACAAGGCCTATAGAAGCCTGCGAAAGCATCTGTGTTTCGCGGGAAAGTACATGCCCAAATAAGGAAGGCCCCGGGTCGGCTCGACCTGGGGAAGGTGAAGGGGGCAAGACTGTCAGCAGGCAGGACAAAGAGCCTCGTGGTCTGGCCATTTTGGGAGCCAGGCCACCATTTTGGGCTGAGCGCGAGAAACGCGCTTAAACGCCAAAAGGAGCTCAAAAACACAAGAAACGATCGCTGCCACCAGTCCCATCCGTGATTCACTTGCACCATTCATTATCAATCCAAAGAGAGTATCTAGGGCCTGTAGAAGACTAGAGACCCAAGAGAGCAGTAACTTAGCTTACAGTGCCCTCTTGTGCCATGTTGCGCGAAAGCTGCAACATGATAAAGAAACTACGGAAAACAACGTTTCCCGGTACTGACTGTCTTAAGGGCATGCAGTTTCCCCGTAAGAATGGAGCGAAAGCCCAGAGGAGTGCGGCAGAAGGCTGCACTTCTCTGGCAAAGTCTAGATCCTGGTGAAAACAACAGCAAAAAGTTTAGGGGTTGCCACATGGAAGGAAAATTACCCACAATTAAGAAATCTTTCCTAACAACATGATCTAAAACTTAGATTTTATATTAGTGTTATTATCATTAGTGGAAAGGAGACATTTCAATTAATTTATGGAAAGGGTTAGCATCACCATGGGTTACATTTGACAAATATTACATACTCACACATGGCAGACCAACATATACTATCAATGTGTCAACTGGACAGGGACGCACAGTCAAGGCCATAATAGCAGACATCCAGATTTATATCCAATTAAACATCTCAACATTTCAGGGGTGTATCCACATTGCTTACTAACATCCATGCATTCTGAAGGCAGTTGCAGTAGGGCTTTAACTTTGTTAACGTTCTTCTAAAATGTACATATGTCTTACATCCAACTGTTAGGTTGTGTGTTTCAACATATCTCATTTTCCTTTGGCCAACAGACCACCAATGCAATTCCTGTACATTTTTGATTTTATCTCATTACATCGGGAATTATAACAGCTACGGATATAGGGCTAAGAGGCAACAAGAGCCAGCCTCGCATGCTATATTAAAACCTGATGTTATTATATTATTAGACATGTGAAAGAAAAAACATGAATCCATCACCAAAGGCAAAAATCGTTGTTCCTTTACATAGTAACAATACATTCTCCAACAAAGGAACACACGCTATGCTACACAGTTTGTCCTGCTAACCATACATACAATAATTGTAATACATGTTTGGCATTTTGTTCCATAAAAGTGACAAAACACAGAAGGAAAAGGTATGTATAAGTAAATACCTGATTAAACAAATGGGGCAGCAGAACTAAGTGGAATACATTTACAAACAAAAAACGTAAGTTAGAAATACATTTTAGCAAAGTCCACACAATTTATCTTGATTCAATTCAAAATGTTTTCTATTCACAATAAATACTATTCATACTAATATCACCACACACCCTGTCACGTTCCTGCACATAAATATAATAAAAAACAACAAATTCTTGGGCACATCTAACTGGGCTACCCCCAAACCCCACCGCTCACATTATCTTCTCACACTGCTACATAAGGAATACTAATTAGATCATCTCACTTGTTAAACTGTAGCACAAAACTGCCACTCTCTCGCTCTTCAATTAAACTACATAATACCTTTGTTAAGCTCCGCCCATAGGAAACACAAACTAATACATCACTTGTTTTATAAGCTGGTTCCCCATCCTTATCTCAATCTCTTTTTCCAGGATACCACATTTTCTCTCAATCTCATTTTACTCATCTCGCAATGTCTATTCTCTTTCAAACTCTTATTCTCATATCTATCACGGGTGTCATTACAACTCATACTTACCAATTAAATCACTGTCTCTAGGTATTCATCGAGTGTTCACCCGCTCATACACAAATCAGATAACTATGAACACAGATTGTGAAACAAAACTGCTTCTTCGGCTATCCAAAGTAAAATGCTGCTCTGTAAAGTTTAGGTTATGTAACTATATCTCCATTACTTATTAATTTTTTGAAACAGTACATGCTCTGCAAAAATACATGAGTTTCAGAAATTGTTGCTCTCCATGTATACCAAGTGTATAGTGTTTTACGTATGTACCGGGTCCCATATGCACATCAAGAACTCCTTTTATGTGATTTGGTCACCCTTTGCGAAGGACATGGTAAGGGTTGTAATGTTCCTTGCTCTGTTTTATTTAACATTTTCAATGAAACTTTTTAAACCTCAACATTTCCATGCTGACTAAATAAAACTTTCTAATAAGAGACAAGTTTACACAGATCTGAAATCCAGTCATTTGTACACTGCTCAATCTAATGTTTTGATATCTGCAAGAAGACATTTTCATCTCACGTCTTCGAAATTTTAAGAATAATTTGGGGAGATTTGTCAAAATGTAGAATGGACCTACATGGGAGATCTCTTAAGTTCTTAAGTGAAACACCATTCATTTTTAAATGATGAGTGATGCAGAGCCAGCTATCACACATGACTGTGTCCCACGCCACTTATCAGCCAATAATATAATGAACAGTCCTATGTCATATTTCGTAAGAAAGGAGACATCGAAGCCAGAAGGAGCATCATTTGTTGTCATGCAAAAGTAATTCTAAAGTGTTGAGCCCATTGAAGCAAATGTACCCACTTTCTCAGAAAACCCAAATCCAAATTCACAAGACCACTTGAAATTCCATCTTTGTTTGTAATCTTTTTATTGCACGTTTCACAAAAACAATGAAGGTCAATTTAGATTGTCTTAACCGACAAAAGGCACAATTCATAGAAAACTAATTTGCGCCATAAAGAACACTGTGCCTACTTGCGCTTGCGAAACGTTTAGCCTGTTTGCTGATTCTTGGGTTCTAAAGCACGAAATTACCCCCAGCACAAACAACACTGAGTTGCACCTTGAATGCCCACAACATGCCCCCATGCAAACAAAAAACGAATGCCAACAATCTTTGTGCTTGCCTTTGCACCACCATCCAGCACCACAGCAAAACTGTGAAGCATCCCCTGTAGCTCAAGGCATCACCCTGTCAAAACTGTAGACTGTCCCCGTAACTAAAGTCAGCACCCCCAGCAAAAACTGCAAATCGTCCCTCGCGACAACAGCAGGCAGGGGCTGCACCACATTTCAGGTGGCCACCATGGTTCCAATCAGGGACTTGGTCTTGGTGGAGGCAACCAGGAAGGTGGTCACTGCGACAGCAGATGGCCCAGGGACAGGCGGTTGTGCAGAACCCTCCAAGGTGGACTGCACATCCTCGGATGAATATTTCTTCAAAAAGATTTCACCTAATGGAGGTTTCACCGAATCCATTTTTCTGAAAAATGAAATGAACTTTTTACTATTTCTAATTTTTTTATAATGAAGGGGAGACCCCCGCATCCTCCCTCACCCCTCCCTAGCCTAACTTACACCCTTACCCCACACCCCCAACTATTATGCATTGCACATATACCATTTCACCTACCATTTTCGGTGAATTAAATTCAGTGGAATCTCATTAGATGAAATGATATTCAATTAAATCTATGGTAACGCACTTCCTCACGTCTCTGGGTCCGAGGTGTAGCTTGAACAACCTCCTCAATGCCCACACCTGACCTCGTGGGCTGGGATGCAATGACTTCCTCCTCCACTTCCACCTCCATTAAACCCAGATGACTCCAGAGAGTCCTCTGTCCTTGATGGCCCCTGAGTGGCAGCACTCTGTTCCACAGCTGCTGAGGTTTCCACCAGCACATTCCCCTCCTGGGGCTTACCCTCAGCAGCATCCCCTGATTGTACTGGTGCTCTGCCAGCCATTTTTTTCTCAGAAAAGGAGGTGTCAATAGTGAGCGGCTGGGGTCTACGAATGGGTCTGGAGTACCTGTCCCTGCTTCTCCACTCCACAGTACTGCTTCCTCCCGCTTCACCAGCTGCAGCAACTGTGGAAAAGTGGACAAAGAACAATGACATCAGTCAACAGTGACAATGCATGTGTGGCACACACACCATAAACAGTACCATTAAGTGACCATGGGACAACCAGCAACTGCACACACACATACCCATACAATCAGTAGGAAAACTGACACACAAGTCTAAGGACATAGATGGGTTACAGTCATGACACACACATGTCAACCCAGCACACTGAAGTGTGGCCACAAGCACATGTCAAGAAATCATGACATGGTGCAACATCAATGCCAAAGTGACCCAAGCGTAACCCGCAGCCAGGGCCATGTGAAGTGCACCTGGCCACATGTCTCACCAACAACATTGCATGTCTCGCATAATTAACTTGTTCGCTCGCATATGTTAAGACGGATTTCAGAACTCTGACCTGGAGGGGCAGAGGTTCAGAAGGCCAGCCTAGTTTCTTGGAACAGGGTAAACTCTGGACAAGCCAGACCAATCAGGGTAGCGATGGCGGCGGTCAAGACTAAGTCTCAAGAGGGGTGATGGTGACTGGAAGACCTTAATGAGCACACAAAGCAAGGACACTCATGAATTACTCCAGACAGGGGTTATATTAAAAATATAGACACATTTATTACAAGGCCTTTGTAACATAGACCATAGCAACGAATCACAGTAACACTAAAGTAAACCAATACATCACAATCAATAAAATATATATACAAGACCGAGGGGTCTAAGGAGTTAACAGCACGGAATATGTAGACCACCTAGATGGGGAGGAAAACAGGCAGTGCAAGTAATCTTTAGACCCAGTTCAACATCAGAAATACACCTAACTAAGAGGCAGTCCAAGCCCTTCGAAGAGAGGAGCCTTATGCGCAATAGTACCTGCATGCGCTGGTGCCAATGGACAAAATAGGACCTCTTCAAGGGTCACTAGCAGCTCAGGAAGGTGGATGCGGTCGATGAAGAACAAGTTCCCACTGCTGAAGCAGGACCTCCACTTGCAGGCAGGTTGAGAGTGCGGGATAGAGTCGCTATTTCGCAACAGCGGTAGAAAAGAAATGGGCTCCTGCACAAGGGGCCACCGGTTGGGGTATGGACTACTCACCGGTCCCCGACGCAGGCAGACTCAGACTTCGCCAGTTCAGTTCACGTTGCTGGCAGGTTCGGATGCGACAAGCAGGACGTCTCGACACCGTGTAGATTCCGCGGTAGCAGGATGCAGGGTCGAGGGGGTCACAAATACAGCGAATGTGCACAGGTCGTTGCCACAGCAGGGCAACACGGCAACCGCGTTTACTCTGGTCCGGGCACACTCGTCTCACTTCAGACCTGGGAATGCCAAGTGTACGAAATTCGGTGTGAGGGTGCCGTGGACACAGGGCTAGCAGTAGGCCAAGTTTCGAGGGTTTCCTCAACACAGCGGCGGTGACAGAGCAAAACGTCACGCGTAAGATGGTCAGCCCACTGGTTGGCCCAGGGACACTTGCGATGAGGCTTACTTGCAGGGTTTGATGAAGGTGCCGAGAATAGTTGGTCCCACTATTCCAATGGGTTGAAGCGCCTTCGCAGACCTTCTAGGACGATCAGATGCAGAGGGGTCTCGCAGGACGACAGCGGGCTCATGGTGCCAAACCTTCCAGCGGATCACCAGCAGTCCTCGACTCGGCTTCTTGTTGCAGGATACTTGGCTCCTTATCCTTTGGTCATGTGAACTCAGCAGATCGACATGGTAGTGGTGTTTTCAGCCTCCTCTTATCCAAAGTTCCCTTTGCGCCAAAATGGAGAGGACCCAATGGGAGATCTGCTCACAAACACTCACTCCATATGTGGACCGATCACAGACCACAGTGGTCCCAGGCATTCAGGACACTCTAGACTCTCTGGCACCCAGGATGTATATTGGGAACAGACATCCCAGCCCACATCCTGGAGGCACACACACAAGGCATGCAGAAGCCTGTGAAAGCGTTGGGTTTCGCGGGAAAGTGCATGACCAAATAAGGACTGACCCGGGTCGGTTCGACCTGGAGAAGGTGAAGGGGCAATATGGCCAAAGAACAGGACAAAAACCACGTGGCATGGCCATTTTGGAGCCAGGCCACCTATTCGTGCCAAACGCGGTAAGCGCGGATAACATGGCAAAAAAGGGTTCAAAACATAAGATAAACGATAGCTGACACCAGTCCTGTCCGTGACACACTTGCACAGTTCATAATAAGTCCAGTGATAGTTTCTAGGGCCTTTGGAATGACTAGAGACCCAAGAGTGCGGTAACGTAAGTTACATTGTACTCTTGTTACATGTTGCACAAAAGCTGCAACATGAGGAAAGGACTATGTGAAACGAAGTTTCCCAGTACTGACTGTCTTAAGGGCATGTCAGTTTTCCCATAAGAATTGAGCGAAAGCCAAGAGGAGTGTGGTGGAGGGCTGCGCTTCTCTGGCAAAGTTTAGATCAGGGTATAAAACAGCAGCAAAAAGTTTGGGGGTTGACACATGGAGGAAAAATTACATTCAAATATGAAATCTTTCCTAACAGCATAGACATGCAACATGGGAAAGGCTACAAACATGACGGCCACGAGGAGTCAAGCATGGGACAGGGAAACATGACAGTCATGTCCCACCCAGTGGCACACAGGTGTGTCCCCACACTGTGCACAACTGGGTCCATGCCATTGATGCACCAGAGCAGTACCCTCCCGAGTGGCCTGGGGACCCCAACTGCCTTATTGAGCCCCACTAGAACTTCCCTGGGACACCAACTTGGGTCCGTGTCCAGCCTGGACCTTCAACTGCTGGCCTTGTACAGCCACTCCCACAGCATCCAGGCCTGTAGTCACACACCTACTCTAGTGCCGCAGTACCAGCACAGAGGAGCCCCTCAAACTCTTATGTCACCTGTCCACCACACAGGGAGACTCCAACAACAGACTACAATTCATGTGCAAAGTGAGGTCCATGGAGCATGGCTGCAACAAATGTGGGACACAGCTGGGCCAGCTATGACTCAGGCCATATGGAGGGCCTTGCCCGGCCACATGGGCAATTGAACCTGGCAAAATATACTGTTAGAAGGAACCAATGGATGTGTGGCCAAGTGGCAGTGCTAGCCATAAGGCCACCATCCAGGGTGTGGCCTTAAGCCTACCAACACTATGCTTATGTCTGCCAATGGCATGACCCCGTCAGTGACTTAAGCCATATAAAAATGACTTGTGACCCCTGAGAGGTACTGGTAAAATTGCCACATAATGTCACATGCCCTGTATCTACTGTTGTATGATGAAATGGCACTGTGGACCTCCGACATCACTCAATGTGACCGATCACAGACCACAGTGGTCCCAGGCATTCAGGACACTCTAGACTCTCTGGCACCCAGGATGTATATTGGGAACAGACATCCCAGCCCACATCCTGGAGGCACACACACAAGGCATGCAGAAGCCTGTGAAAGCGTTGGGTTTCGCAGTAAAGTGCATGACCAAATAAGGGCTGACCCGGGTCGGTTCGACCTGGGGAAGGTGAAGGGGCAATATGGCCAAAGGACAGGACAAAAACCGCGTGGACTGGCCATTTTGGAGCCAGGCCACCTATTCGTGCCAAACGCGGTAAGCGCGGATAACATGGCAAAAAAGGGTTCAAAACATAAGATAAACGATAGCTGACACCAGTCCTGTCCGTGACACACTTGCACAGTTCATAATAAGTCCAGTGAGAGTTTCTAGGGCCTTTGTAATGACTAGAGACCCAAGAGTGCGGTAAAGTAAGTTACATTGTACTCTTGTTACATGTTGCACAAAAGCTGCAACATGAGGAAAGGACTATGTGAAACGAAGTCTCCCAGTACTGACTGTCTTAAGGGCATGTCAGTTTCCCCATAAGAATTGAGCGAAAGCCAAGAGGAGTGTGGTGGAGGGCTGCGCTTCTCTGGCAAAGTTTAGATCAGGGTATAAAACAGCAGCAAAAAGTTTGGGGGTTGACACATGGAGGAAAAATTACATTCAAATATGAAATCTTTCCTAACAGCATAGACATGCAACATGGGAAAGGCTACAAACAGGACGGCCACGAGGAGTCAAGCATGGGACAGGGAAACATGACAGTCATGTCCCACCCAGTGGCACACAGGTGTGTCCCCACACTGTGCACAACTGGGTCCATGCCATTGATGCACCAGAGCAGTACCCTCCCGAGTGGCCTGGGGACCCCAACTGCCTTATTGAGCCCCACTAGAACTTCCCTGGGACACCAACTTGGGCCCGTGTCCAGCCTGGACCTTCAACTGCTGGCCTTGTACAGCCACTCCCACAGCATCCAGGCCTGTAGTCACACACCTACTCTAGTGCCGCAGTACCAGCACAGAGGAGCCCCTCAAACTCTTATGTCACCTGTCCACCACACAGGGAGACTCCAACAACAGACTACAATTCATGTGCAAAGTGAGGTCCATGGAGCATGGCTGCAACAAATGTGGGACACAGCTGGGCCAGCTGTGACTCAGGCCATATGGAGGGCCTTGCCCGGCCACATGGGCAATTGAACCTGGCAAAAGATACTGTTAGAAGGAACCAATGGATGTGTGGCCAAGTGGCAGTGCTAGCCTTAAGGCCACCATCCAGGGTGTGTCCTTAAGCCTACCAACACTATGCTGATGTCTGCCAATGGCATGACCCCGTCTGTGACTTAAGCCATATAAAAATGACTTGTGACCCCTGAGAGGTACTGGTAAAATTGCCACATAATGTCACATGCCCTGTATCTACTGTTGTATGATGAAATGGCACTGTGCACTGTGGACCTCCGACATCACTCAATGTGATTGAGGGACTTCTGGACATATAACGTTGATCCACTTAAGTAACATGCCCTAACGTATCAGTCCGCTATCTCTGATAGCCAGGTGACAGGAGCCTTGGTGGGGGTGCTGGAATTAGCATCACACCCTCTGGCCTGTCCGTGTGATCTCAGTTTCAGTGCATCGCCCAATGCTGCAGGTTGGTTGGCACTGTTGGTCACGCATGCACCAATGGGCCAGCTGAATAGGTAGGAGGAAGAGCCTGGGACCAGTCAATAACTGAGAGAAGGGTGCGACTGCTGCCCAGGCACACACCACTGGTTTGGGGAAGAGTGGAAAACCAAGCTCGTTAGAGAACTGCTTGGGCAAGGCTCAAATGGGCCCACAACCACTGTGTGTTGGTCAGGCCCTGTGGTCAGCCCCCAATCCTTTTACTCTCACTTGAGCACTGGGGAACTGCTGGCCTGTTCTGCTTCTTCACTGATTGCAGGGGAGACACACCCATGTAAGAGGGCACTCCCAGAGGGGGCATGCCCTCGAGTCAACACCATCCCTACACAGGTGACATGTAAAGAAGTCCAACCTGAGATGAACCAAGTGTGCAAGATTAACCTGTGGAATAAAGGAAGCCAGATGGACAGGCTACCCTGCTGTTGCGGTGCAACTCATCGAGGGCCATTTCACGGCCAGCCAACCTGCAGGGCTGCAATAGCACTCGCCCACTCAGAAGAACGTGCATGACCCTTATGCGCCCTGGTGATGTGCAGAGCCTGAGTGTGTCAGCGAGTTCCGAGTGGAGGGAAGACAGGACCCTTACACACGGTCAACAGTGGGCCAGAGAAAGGCGACTATGCTTACTTCTAAACTGTGCACCCTAGGTTGGAACAGAGGTGGGGGACTGGCTGAAAGTGTCATGCCTCCTCATGGACACAACGGGAATACATTCCAGATCGTGGCCCGACCAGACCTCCGTAGCCGGCCTGCCATCTGGACCTACAATGCATTCCCAAGGTCCACCATCAGATGACTGGGCAGTTCAAAAGATCACAATGGGCAAGTGTGGCCCATGGTCCTGCCTCTGGCAAAGACCCCACTCCCCCGCAGCATGGCCCTGTGAGGCAGAACACCAGGGTAGAAGGGTGGGCAGTGGGTCCCTTGGTAGAGCGGCCACCCACTGAATGCATGGGAGAATAGCTGGTCTGTGGGACCCCCCCAGGCATGCACAGTGCAATGTTGGGAACACCATAGCTTTCAAGCCACCCTGTTCTATGCAGGACCCCATGAGCCAGTCATGATTTGATTACGCAAAGTCACGGAGAGGTCTCATGACACCTGCTTGGGCACCTGTCCACCCAATTACATGTAGCAACCTGCACCGTTTTACCTGTAAGCAGGCAACAGGTACATGCACACATTGCTGAGGTACATGCACCTATGATGTTGCTCCCAGCCCAAACAAATGGCATGACCAGACAACATCTCTGACTCCCCATGCAGTGGGCTGACAGATCATACTCCCATCCCTGAGAGGTCAATGCATCAAAATGACATTTCCAGACATCCATACACATGTGTCAGTCTAAGCTGCTGAGTGTGGTTGAGGCAATCTTTAGTTGCAAATGTGCAACCCATAGAGGTGTTGTGCATGCATTTCCCTCATATTCCCCCAACATTGTAATCTGGCATCTGTACCTGTCAGAGCACTTGTTGTCATCAACTCACACTGCATGTGCACAAATGCAACAATTTACCTAGAACTGACAGTGCGCATACCTATGCGTGCCCACTTCATATATGTCTGCCATCACATACGCTCGGGATCAGCGGGAGGCTGCATGCTGGTGTGGATCAGTGCAACACACATTCTGTGTACAGAAGGGAGTCCCTGCAACTGTGCGTACCCATGCAGAACACACATGCACTGTAGAGCAGTGCACCCCATGAGTACTCACCAGGAGCTTCCTGGAGTGCTGGATAGAACCTTTCCAGAACCCGCAGCTGAAGGGTTGATATCGATGGCAGCCTTCACTTTGCACCTCCACAGCAGTACCTGCCTCTAGTGCTGCCATCACCTTATCATGGCTCTGGTGCTTTAGGTCCTCCCAGAGATTCTTCTCGGTCTTCACAGAATGGACTGCCAACCGCCTCCATGTTGATGACAGCTGTGATGTGGTCCAGATTCTCAGACGTCAATCCTTTTCAAGCTGTGTTGCTGGGGTGAAGAGGGCATCATAATTTGTAAGGACCCAATCCACCAGGATGCCACCTTTGGTGTAGCTGAAGTTGACAGCCATTTGCATTGCCACCTGGGGATGCCGCTCGATGGAGAGGAGGATGGAGCAGACATGGAAACCCCTAAGGCAGGTGAGGGTTAGCTGGGTCCTGACAATGTGCTGTGCAGATGTGGTGGAGGAACAGAGAGATTGACGTCCCAAGACAGTAGATGAAGTGGTCACAGAGCCTTACAGGTAGCCACAGGAGAACAGGAAATGAGGGAACAGCAGGCACTCCAAGACAGTGCTGGTTGGCAGCAGACACACACACACCACCAGCCAGCAGCAGATGGTGATGATTTGAGGCAATACAGGGCACAACCAGGCAAACAATTTGTCACAGAGGCAGGAGGAACTTCACAGGCTTACATACTCAGAGGCAGCATAGAGATCAGAGTAAGGGGCCTTAGCACAGACGTTACGTGATACATGCTGCATGCAGCATGGCTACACAGCCCACAGCAGTGACAGCAAGATTTAAGAGGTGGAACGCATATTTCCAGTTGTGCACAAGAAGGTACGGTGATGGCGGATTTGCAATTACATCTCACAGAACAATTTTCACATTGTGTACCTCATTTTCTTTTGTGGGATGGCTTGCAGAGCCCTCTACACATCACGTACAACATTTTCTTTTGTGGGGTTCTTTGCAAAGCCTTGCAGGAACACATATCTGCATTTTCCATCATGTAGGCTGTATTTCTGGGGGTGCCACTCCATTTGCCTGCACCATGCCCAAGCACAAAGAGGAGGATGTGGTGAGCCCCAGCCCACAGGTGCCACAGCACCTTGAAGGGCCACTAGGGTCAAGAGGACATACCCTGCAGAGCAGGAAGAGTGACCATCCCATGGTGGGTGGTGCCTTTTCCCGCTACTCCTCGAGAACTCCCTTGCGAGTCCTCTCCCTAAAAAGGCCCTCTGCGGACCCCTACTGTCTGGCTAACTACCACCGTATCTCTATTGCCCATTTGCTGGGCAAACTCCTGGAGAAGCTGGTCATCTCCCAATGGATCCAACACACTGAATATGTTGGTTGTCTCCATGACCACCAGTCTGGCTTCAGAGCAGCCAGAGACACAGAAACTGTTCTACAGAACCCCTGTGAAGACTTGCTCTCAAATCTCGATTCCAACTCTCCATCCGTTCTTATCGTTCTGGATATTTTCTCTGCCTTCAACATGCTCAATCATGCCACCCTGTCAAATTGGCTCTTTGACACCCTTGGCATCACAGGCCTGGTACTGGACTGTTTGACCTCATTCCTCTCTGACCAACCTTCCCAGTTTCAATTGGGTCCTTCTCTCTCCACTATCACACTCTCCACCTGTGGCGTCTGGCAAGGCTCTATCCTCTTGCTGTGGCTCTTCAACATCTAACTTGCCCCTCTGGGCCACAGGATCTCCTGCTTGGCTCCTTACATCCAGGGTTATGCAGATAACACGCAGCTCTCCTTCAAGCTTCCCTTTTCTGCCTCCTCTTCCTCCTCTCTCATCCCTGACTGTCTGATTGCTATTCAGGCATGGTGTGCTGCCAATGTTCTCTGTCTAATGCCAGTAAGATTGAAATCCTTCTCATTGGGTCCCCAGCACCCTCCTTCCTCCTACCCTCGAGCCACCCGCTATGGGTCGCCTCCCCTCACCCTCTTGTGAGGCAAAAAACCTTGGTGTCATCTTTGACTCCTCTCTTTCTTTCTCTCCTCACATCATGTAACTTGCCAAGAAGGCCCACTAACAGCTGCACCTCCTCAGAGGCAGCTCCCTTTCCTCACCTCAGCCCAGAAACTCAATGTCGCCAGAGTTTTGGTCCTCTCTAAGTTGGACTACTGCAATAGCATCTTCCTTTTTCCTCCCTTCGCCACCTGCAACTAATCCAGAATAGGACTGCAAGACTTCTCCTTGGCCTCAAGCCCAGGGACTGCATCTCTCTGGCTTTGATATCTCTCCACTGGCTCCCCGTTGCTGCTAGGATCATGTTTAAGACCCTCTGCATCATCCACAAGACTTTCTGGGACCTGGTGTGAAAACAAAATCAAAATATCTAGGCTGAGTACCCCAAAAGGAAATACATCGAACACGGGTTACAAAGGAACATACAAAGTACTTTATTTTATACTGAATCCAGTTACGAAGAACAGAGCAAAATCAGATAGCTATCGGCCCTCAGTGCAACACAATGAACTCCAGCGTGGTTCAGTGTGTTCAGTGAGAGGCGCTGTACATTAGAATGCATTGGTCTTTTATACTCTTCGTGAGCATGATGTCCAGCCCTACTTCGGGTTAATATTCCGCTAATACATCACCGATCTAGGGTTCATGCCGAGTTTCGGACATCCACATGTAACTGGTTTGCTTTTAATACATATATAAAAAAGCCTATACGGCAACTGTGTATTCTGGGATTTCTCATGCAGGTCTTCTCAAACATTAATACAATGCAGTTAAACAAGTGTTCTATGTTCAGTATTTGAATACAATGTTCTTAACATATGCTTGTGGATTAGTTTCATTGCATGAGTAATCCTTTACACACAGGTCAACAAAGGACAAGGTCTCAGTTCACGACCTCAACAAGTGGCCTGCAGGCGAGTTACATATTAGCTACATACAGAGGTCAAGACAGCCATGTTGTATTTCGGAATGACATTGTCCACCATTTTAACTCACAGGTTGACTTTACAAAGCAAACCTAAAATGGCGGATTGACCTAAAATGGCGGCTTACATTGATTTTAAGGCCAGGACCTTGCAACACAGATTTCTTCACAAGTGACTTATACGCAGCTTGGCGTAGGCCAATATACATATATTTATTGCAATAGGAGGCACAATATAATTTCTCATTTGACACTGGGCCCCACTACATCCAACTCTCTCTTCCTAAATACCTCTGTGCTAGCGCCCTTTGGTCTTTCAGCTCCAACTTTCTGCAGATCAGACACTTCTCTAAGCAGAGAGCGGGGTTGGAGCTCTTTCCTCTGAAGGAGCCTCCCTCTGCAATGGTCTCTCTGCCCCTCTCAGGCTTGAGCTGGATCTCTGGTAGCTCCTCAAGACCCTCCTTTTCTCTTCTTCCTTTGCTCTTCCCCTCCCCTACAAACACTCCTGTCTGCTGCAGTGACTGGCTGCCTGGTTCCCTCCGAGTTCTAGAGGGCACCAGGCCCCTTGCCCAGTCCACCCCCTCCTCGCACTCAGCATATGGACCCTCACTATCTGCACCCCATGCAATCCCTGACACTTGCCGTCCTGGCCTCACCTTAGCACTCGGCTGTTGTGGCCCTCTCCCCTCCTCCTCCCCCCTTTCACTTGCACTCTCTCCTCTTTACCCTGCACTTCACATTTCCTCCTAACCCCCCTCGCTCTCCCTCACACTTCTTGTTACTGAACTTGCAAGATCTGAACAAGCCCAGCAGGACCATTATTGTTATATTACTCCCTTGCCGACCCCCCTTTTTGTCATGTGGTGCCTTGAAACACCATTTGTTGTATAGGCACCTTACAAATATCCAATAAATACATAAATAAGACTAAGATGAGAGACAGGTGAAGGAGAAAGTGCCACCAATGAAGAAGCACTTCTCCAATGAGGAGCTGGAAATCCTCACAAATTATGCTATGCACAGGAATACCATGTGCACCTCTACCCCTCGGCTGGCAGCACCGTACTCCCACTCAGCAGTAGAGGGTGTGGTAGGGTGTCACAGAGCTCATTAATGCTTGTGGTGTGGAGAGGCACACTACTGCACAGGTCCGCAAGCGGATGGAATACCTAATTCGAAGGACAAAGGGCAACCTGGCCTCTGCCCAGACCACTGGAGGGGGCCCACCAGAGGAGGAGGAGCTTACTCTTTCTGAAGAGGTTGCAAGTGCGCTGATCAGGAGTGAGTGGGTCCTTGGGATGGGAGGAATGGACACCTATGTCAACACATCTGGTTAGTGCTATTCGTGCATATGTTATGTGCCTATAATTTCGCATGACATGGTCATATATGTGTTGGAGTACAGTTGACTGCAGTTGGTAGCCATTCATGGGCACTGCATGAATGCTACCATGTATCACTCCATCACATGACCTGCATTCAGTGAGGCGTGGTTTCTGTGTGTGTCAAATGTTGGTGTCACAGTACACATCGCTGTCTGCAGGGTTTCACTGCTGTGCCAGTACGCCTATATGTGGCAATGGCATGCAAGACACATTTTATTGGACACATTCACAAGGTCATGCATGCGTATAGTCAATTGTGAATGCTAATCATGATTCAGAAAGAATCAAAGCAATGTGTGCAAGATGTCACAGTCATCCATTCCCTGGCCCTTGCTGCCAGTAGACCTGTATGAGCAACAATGTCAGTGCATAGGCACATGAGGCTGTCTTCCAGACAGGAGTAGTTGTGGATGACCAATAAATATCTTGGTGTAATAAATTCCAGTTTCGGAGTGTCAATGGAGAAGTGGCCATGCAAGCATGCATTGGTCATTTCCATGTCGCATTCTCCTCACATATGGTTGAGATGCATGTGGTGGTGAACAACTACGTATCTGGCGGGGGACAATGTTGTGATGGTGGTTGCAGAGATCATGGCAACACATATGCCTGTATGCAACCAAGGTCAGCAGATTGGCAAATCAGGTCAGACTCCCACATGTTGCAATGAGCCATGGTCGGAGTAGAGTAGAGGCTCTCTGATGATGCACAGACCTCCATCCATCCCCTGGTGGGAATCACAATCATGTCAGTGTGAATGTACGTACTCCTGATCTTATGACCCAGGAATGTCGAATGGGCTAATGAGACCTGACAGAGGTCAGCAAGTGCCCACTGATAATGTGTGATGTATGTGTGGCTGTCAGATTTGTGTCTGAAAGCACTGTTCTGCAAATATGCATCTATTGCTAGGTACTCATACCTCTGAATGTTGTTTGTTCTCATGCAGATGATGACGCAGCAGATGGAGAGCAGGAGGCAGAGGATGGACAGCCATCCACCAGTGCTAGCAGGGGCATGCAGCCCAGAGAGAATCTCCTCCTGCTGCAGTCAATTGTCTGCAGGACTGCAGACACCTCA
Organism: Ambystoma mexicanum; assembly: GCF_040938575.1. NCBI lineage: Eukaryota > Metazoa > Chordata > Amphibia > Caudata > Ambystomatidae > Ambystoma > Ambystoma mexicanum. The sequence goes on from NC_090930.1 coordinate 1,371,932,315, forward strand.
GATGATGCTTCAGAACTGGATGTTGAGGACATGGTGAGTAACCTGGAGCAAAGCCCAATGGGGGGTTTGCATCAGTCCGATGAATGGGAAAATGTGAGCCAGTGGACCACTGTCCTGGCAGCAGGAAGGCCTGCCTCAATGGTTGACAGGTCTGCAAACTCACCTTAGGCCTACGAAAACATCAGCAGTGGGGGCTGGTGTCCAACAAGAGATTGCAGACGGCTGGCCAATAATGGGGTAGTCACTGGGACAACTCTTGCATCCGGGCATCCTTACGTCATGGTCTCTGCACATGTGGAAGACGTGTGCATCATGGAGCAACAGATGCTGCGGGCAACGACCCAACAGGGTGAGTTCTTGAGTGAGTTGGTCATGGACTTCTATCACCTGACCGACCACATCATCTCCTTGCCAACTGTATGGGCTGAAGAGTGTTTGGCCATCAGGGGCCATCAGGGACCATCAGCCTCAGCTGGTGTTCACTTTGACAGAGAGTCTGCATGCAGAGATGGCCGGCTTCTGGGACATTCTCAACGTGCAGTTGGAGACTTCACGGGGGAGGTCACATGATGACTCCATGGCTCCTTGTGAGGAACAACATAAGGACCTTGTTGCTATTGGGACCCTCCTATATGCATACCTGTCATGCTTGGGCAATGCCGCTGAAGATCAGACATTTGCACTGCAAGGTATGGATGCACATCCCGGGATAAACCACAGGATAGCGGTCACTGCCGACCCACACCACCTCTCCTACCTGTGCCCTGGTGTCCTTGAGCTGTTGGAGGGTTTAATCATTTTACATTTTAGTTCACATATGTGGACACCCCTCAGCCCCCATTCAGGGTGGACTCCTTCATTTTGTTTTTTTATTGACATTTTTTACTCCGCCCAAGATGGAGAAGTCAATTTGTTGTTGTCTCCATGCAGGGTGGACGCTTTAGTTATCTTTTTCGTGACGCCAGATGAGATGGAAACTGATGCATTTAGGTTTTTCCTTGTCCAGTGTGGACTTCATTGTTTTATTATTGACCCCATCCAGGATGGACTACTTTTTAAAATGTTTGTTTATTTGCTCCATGTCAAGGACCCTCTTGATCCCATTGGAAGTTGGAGGATTGCATATGTCGCAATGTCCAGTGGAGGGAATCACCATGGTCTGGTGAACTGCTGCAGTCTCCTACATACAGATGTACATCACATCCTACCATATTCATCAAATGTGGTCTGTATGACTGACTCCTTCAGTTGTTCCAAAACAATGTCCAATGCTTTTTCAGGTACCTTGCTTCATCCTGTGCCCACCCTCCCAGAGGGGCCCACCGAGGACCCTTTATCCACCATTGCCCCCATTCCTTCTACTGGACACTGGCCGCCCTTGCGACAATGCAGAGGCATAGTGTTAGGTGGAGGGGGTGAGGGATTCACAGCCGAACAGCTCTAGTAGCAGGTGAGTGTGCACTGTCAATCATGGTAATAGCTGGTGGCATTTGCAACCAAAGAATGGCATGCAGTAGCATGTGGATGTTGTGATTTGGTGATGTTTGGGTGATGGTCAATGTCGCTGAGTTGTTTTAATTGTCCTACATGTCTGTGACTGTGCATGTGTCCTTGATTAGTCATGCATGCGCTTTGGGTTACTGGTTTCACATCTACAAAGTACTGCAGACTCAGTGGGCAGTGCTACACTTATCCTCCATGAAATAGCAGCAGCCTTTGATACTATTGGCTACAGCATCCTCACAGACATACCACACTCTCTAGGCATCAGGGACTCTGCATGAATTGGATCACCTCTTACCTCATTGACCGTTCATGGCTCATGCACCTAACACCCTTCTCCTCTCCCCCTGCTCTGTCTCCAACGGTGTCCCATGGGGGGGGCTCTCTGTCCCCCAACTCTTCCTCCTCTACCTGAGCCCCCTCCCTGTTTATATGCTCAGATGACCTGAGCCGCTACATCAATGCAGGTGACACCCATATAATCCTCAAGATCCCCAAGACCTCGGCTTCTCCACATCCTGGCCTAGCCCGTGCATCACTGATATTGGCTACTGGATGACAGCTGTCAACCCCCACCTCAATTCTGGTATACTGTGAGCCTGATCTGCAGTGAGATGGCACTTTTCACCCAAACCCACCCCATTGCCATCCTCCCTAGGCAAACCATGCTCTGCATCCAGCTCCGTAAAGAACCTGGGATACACCATGGATTCTGATGGAACACTCACTCACCACATACATGCTGTGTGTACCTCCTGTTGTCTACACCTCCGCACCCTTAGGTGGTGAGCTTCGCAGGGGGCAGTGCAAGGGCAGAAGAACACAAAGAGACACCTTGGGTAGATCAAACTGGCCACATTGTATTAACATTCTGTAAAGCAAATGAAGACATTCCCCCAAAAATGTGACTCATAAAACCCACACATCAATAAAAAAAACAAATCACGGTATAAAACACATCAATTCACATCAAACAAAAGGCATATTTATCCCATCGACAGGAGGTCCAGGGGACCATGACTACCGCCCCCAGTGCACTTCATGGTGGTGAGACCTCTCTCCTCCCCACCATGCCCTCTTGCAGGGTGATACCAGAAGGCACCCCTGTTGCCACCAGCACTAATTGCTTCCTGATCCCGTACCCTGCCCCAGACGCCTCCCAACCGGGACACCTACCAGCTTGTCAACCCACATTGTAGAGGCATCCTTGCCTTTTCTACAGTACATTTCCGGCCCCTGTGGTCCCCCGGACCGGGCGACTCAATGTCCATATGGTCCTGCCCCACCTGCCAGAGGGTCACAGACCACCCGGTCCATGACACCCCCCCACCTCCCATAGCATGCCAATGAACAACAAAAAAATCAGGAGCAACAGTACAGTACCTGCATCAAACAGGTGCACCACAACCTAATAAAAGTTTACTGACCAATGCACCAGGCCGTTCACCATGATCCTAAGGCACACGTGGCATGCTGAAAACCAAGCCAAGTTATTGTTCAGTTTTCACGCAGAGGTATTTAAAAGGCACGGTGGACCGGGCAAACCCCACCAAGTCTGAGGCATTATTTGGGACGAAGTGATCAGCGCCCGAGAGCAGCACCTGCCAATCCATGAGAATAGGGACAACAGAGCCGCCTTTACCCCTCTCCTTCCGAGCAGTACAAGGTAATTGCCCCCAATATGCATGATCACCAAGTCTGGGTCTGGCAACTGCCGAACCCTGCTCTGCTTTACAACGATGTGCACCCACTCCAAACCAATGGATGTCTGCGATCCTGTCCTTCAGTAACTCAGGGTGATTGCAAACCTTCCACTCCATTCGTCTGATAGAGCGACCGATCACCCAAACCACTCTTTGTGCCAACATTGTCTAGGTTCAAATGAACAGAGAGTCATGTTAGGTGTGAGCTACTTGCAGATCGGTGCAATCGCCCCTTAACAGGACAAATGTGGTTGAATATAACTCTTAAGTGCTCCTGACTTAATTTCCCTATTCGCATGAACTGCTCCCTCTCTAGCCCACATGCAGCTGCCGTTGTCTCTGCCCAAATTCTATAGGAATGAGGGGAGAACCCCAAGACCCACATGGCTCAGCCGGTCAAGGGCCTTCTCGAAAAGCTTACGAAATTGGAACTGTGACACACATGTTCCATCTTTATGCAGACAAAGTGATACCTTCTCCCCACTCCTAAGTGATTAAAGTGCACTCATTGCCATTACTGGGATTATAAGCTTGAATACGTGCACCATAAAAGTGATCCTTGCCTCTTTCTCTTCCCGGTTTTAGATTTTTTCAACCACACTTGCATCTTAGATTAACAGATGTTATGTCAGACAGTGCTAGGCCCCCAACCATATGTCTAGTAGAGTCCCCTATCAGCTCCCCAATTCTGAAAGCACTGAAGAAGGCTGTGAGGAATAGTGCCCAAAACAAGATGCCCTTTAAAGCGTCCCTACAAAATACCCCCAACCCCAATACAAGTTCTCCCAGCTACTGTGGGTCTAGAGGCTGCCTAGTGTTCCTCTGGGTGCCTTCAGTCATTTTCCATCCTGCCAATGTCTTCTTAATGACAAAATCGGCAGAGGGGCTCACTCCTCTGAGCAACCAAGCAAAAAAACGTACAGCTGCTACATTCCCTCATACTTATTGTTATGATAATAATAATAATAATATTATTATTATTATTACAACATTTGTAATGCGCACTGTGGAACCGCAGGCATAAAGGTGCAGACAAATGAATAAACAAACAAACAGACTGGATAGAACTGACAAACATTAAACAAAAGTAGGTAAGGCTTCTGCTAAACCTACCGAGAACAGAGGCGAGGCTAAAAGCAACCTTAGGTGGATAACATATCCTCGCATCAGGTGAATAGTAGCGTCTTCCGGTCTCTCTTAAAAACTTGTAGAGAGCTTTGACTTCTCATTGTTCCTGGCAGATGGTTCCAGAGATTAGGTGCTATCAGGAAGAAAGCGTCATTCTCGGCTTTCGATGTTCTGCACCTGGGTTGGAGAAGATAATTCTGGGTGCAAGACCTCAATGCCCTGTTATTGACACTATCATTGATATATGTCTGCAGATATAGTGGCATCTGTAGTAGTCTGCATTTAAAGGTAATGATGAGCACCCTGAATTTGACCGTAGCCTCTATTGGTAATCAGTGAATAGAATGCCTAGCCTCCGATACGTGGCCACGACAAGCAAGGCCTAGCATAACTCTAACTGCCCAGTTCGGCACTGTTTGGAGCTTGTGTACATCCATCTTGCTGATGCCCGACAAAAGGCAGCAGCAATAATCTATCTTGGCCCATATTATAGCTCTAGCGATGGTTTCAGCGCTTGCCTGAGTAATAAGGGGCCTAAGATGTCAAAGAAGCTTGACTTAGTATAACGATGCAGTTACAACAGTGGTTACGTGAGCTCTCATTGACAGAGTCTGGTTGAGGGTGACTCCCAAGATGTTTGTTTTAGACACATGAGTAATAATATTATCACCTAGTTTGAATGAGCCGTATGCCTGGTTCAGTTTTCGCAAAGGGGCTGGGCTACCGACTATCAAAAGTTCAGTCTTACCCCTATTTAGAGCTAAATAGTTGTCCAACATCCACTTCTCTATAAGGTTGAATATTCAGTTTGTTTCCTGTTCATCCTCCACCTGGCAGCCAGATAGGGGGACGACACATTGTGTGTCGTCCGCATAGTTTGAAAATAGAAACCTCTCCTCCTCTAGCATAAAGAAGAAGGGAGCCATGAATAGATTGTGCAGACAAGGGGATGTACTAGCCCCCTGTGGGACACCAAAGAGTACTGGAATGGGGGAGGCTTCGGCAACGTCCAAGCACTCTACTGCATCTGTGCTCCAAAAAAGAGGCAATCCAAGCAGCCGTCATATCCGTGAAGTTGGCAACCTGCTTTAATCTAGTAATCAGAATCGAACGTTCGACTGCCCCCACGGACATAACTTTCTCCTTTTGGTATCCCTGAAACGTTATAAATGCATCCCTGTGAAACAATCAACAACCCCCTCTCCACACAAAACATCCTGAAGGAACTCTCATATGCTAATTTTGTTTTTTTGGAAAGTGATTCTGCGATGATTGAGGCTAGCTCTGGGTACCAAGCCTCCATAGTGTCTCGGGAAAGGTGTCATCTCCGTTTCTGCCCGTTGAAAGCAGAGCCGGAACTCCTGTAGCTTAAAACGAGACAAAGCGTCAGCTGCATTGTTGTAACAACCTAACAAATGTTCCACCAGCAATTGCTTGTTAGCTCGTAAGCACAGGAAAACTGAGTGTTTCAACAACCACAGTACCATGGGACATTTGGCCCTTGGATTCTTAATCACCAATACCATGGACATGCTGACTGACCAGAAGACCACGTTCCTACCCCACAATTTCACCGCCCAGATTGCCATGGCAACCACTATGGGAAAGAGATATAAAATGTAATGTTCCTGGTCAGGCCACTGGTTTTCCAGTCATGAGGCCACCCTTGCCCACACCATCTGTCCCCCAAAATTGATCAAGAAGCCAGGCTACACATGGCATCTGTATGCAAAACAATCCAGCCATTGGTGGTAACCTCCTTGTGCCAAACCTGCACCCTGTTAGAGTTAGACAGAAAATCATCCCAAATCCTGAGGTCCCCCTTCACCGATTTTGAAAACCTGGCGTGGTGGTGCTTTTCCAACAAACCCGACATTGCTCCTGCTATTGCCTGTGAGAAAGGCCTCATCATTGGTATGATTCTTAGTTCAAGTTCAGCTTCCCGACCCAACTCTGTAATTTCCCCAAAGTTACCTTCTTTGACTGCAAGCAACTAGTCACCGCCTCCCTGAACTCCTGCACCTTGGCTGCCAGGAGGCGGAAGAAATAGCAAGTTCGGAGTCCAACTCAATCCCCAAAAAGGTTAGTGTCATAACCAGGCCCTCTGTGTCTTGGGCCAAGGGAGCCCACAACTGATCAGTAACCCTGCAAAAGGCTTGTAGCGCTCTGCTAGAATGGTCCATGCCCTGCTTGCCCATGAACACAAAATCATCCAAGTAACGCAGCATCTTAGCCCCTTTACACTCCCTCTTCGTTGAGCATTCTAGAAAAGTGCTAAACATTTCAAAATAGCTACATGAGATGGAGCACCCCATTGGCACGCATTTGTTGAAGTAGAAAGCACCCCTGTCTGAATACCAATAAGTGGTAGTCATCAGGGTGAACTAGCAATAACTTAAAAGCCGACTTAATATCCGACTTCGCTAGGAGAGCAACCCTCCCAAGCTTCTGTAACTGTGCCAGCGCACTGTCAAAGCAGGCATATCTCACTAAACACCTTCTTTCGTCAATTGCGTAATTCACAGAAGTCCCTTTTTGGAATGACAAATTATAAATTAACCTGAATTAACCGACTTCTTTCTTGGGAAGCATGCCAGAAAGGGAGCTCACGAAAGCAGGAAATGAGGGTCCCTGAAATGACTCTCCAATCCTCCTCAACATATGCTCCTTTTCTACCTTGCCCATTAGAATGGTGGGCTGTTGTTCAGCTGATACTTAATTCTTCGGAATTGGGGGAATTACCAGTAACTGCACAGGAATCCTAAGACCTTTAGAGAACCCCTCAATTAGTAATGTAATATCCTCAGCCCGACATATTTGTTGGCCCAAATCCAAAAGACATCCACCCGCACTGGTGTGGGTAAAGCCAGGTACGCACCCACTTGAGTACCAGCTCTATTTGTGCTCTCTGTCTTCAGTGTATTTGACACATTTTTCCTCCCGATGGCCTGGCATCCCGTAGAATGTGCACACATGCTTGAATTCACAGAAGGGCTTCCCACATGTTGCTGTATTGAATGCCCAACAAGTCCCCTTTTTTCCACTGAGGTGAATGTCTGTCTGGAAGGACTGCCCCGCCCTGGCCATAGCCATTGGCCTGTTATTACTTGTATACACTGAGGTGCAGCTGGCTCACAGGTCCATGGCCCTTGTATCACAATCTATTTGAGCGTTGTTAGGGTTGGCTCTTGTGCTTGCATGTGTGTTGTGCCAGGATTGATGTCATCATCAGAATGTAGGCTGTGAGTGTGGAGTGTGAGGTTAGAATGTTTGGAGTTGAATTGGTTCTAACCCAGGCAGTTACTATATGTGAGCCTGGGTGGTGGAAGCCGGTGGGCTCTGATCCCTGATCCTCTTTATCTCTCAATGACTTGATGACATCTGATCCTGTAACTATGAATCTAATAAAGTAACAACTAAGAGTATCTGGCCTGAGCATCTTGAGTGTCCTTGATGAGTGAACCCTGTGACCAAGGGCGTGTTCATAACAATTGGCGACGAGGATGGTCCAAGGTATGGTGAATAAGGACCTTGGAGTAGACATCGTGAAAGCAAGAGAAGCAGGTACCTGTGTGATGTCATGTGAGGGAGAAGAAGAGACTCTGCTGCGGGGGTTGCAGACAAGAGGACAAGGTGACTGTTGAGAGAGAGGGAGAGCCCACTGCCCCCCATGGACTGTTAAGCGCCCACCACCCAGGGCTGTTTGAGACAGGCTCTAAGGACTGTTGGAGGCAGCCACCCAAGGCATTTTGAGGCAGCCATCCAGGGCTGTTTGAGGTGACTGGTCCCAGAAGCATGTTGGGACATGTGAGGCCTGCCGGGGTCCAGGCAGGATCACAAGGGTCTGCCAGGAATAGTTCCTATCAACTTTGACAGGAGAGGATCCCTGGGAGTGAGGAAGGATGGTTCCAGGAGGATCGTATCACCCTAGAGACTGAGAGCATGAAGAAAGAGTTTAAAGGGGGCCGTGCCTGTGGTAGGGACTGTTTTCGTACCATTCCTTAGAGGATGAAGTTGCATTAGGCTTGGCATCCAAGTTATAGGAGAAGCTGTGTGCTTTCTTGTACCTTGGACCTGCCATGTTCTGCCTCTTGAGTCAAGAAAAAGTGTGCAGCATTTTGCTAAAGTTGAGCGGCCCGTTTGTCTCATAACCAAGTTTGTGGAAGGTTTAATCTGTGAGGTGAGATGTGTGTTTGAGCAGCGGAGAAGGTAACGGAGATCTGTGAGCTTCTGCTCTTACCTGGTGAATGGTGACGTCATTAGGACGGCAGAGGGATTCGGCGATGGAGTGGAAAGCTGTATGTCTGCTCGCACGGTGGCCATTGGGGCTATTTTTTCACTGAGTGACCTTTTCGAGTAAAGTACTTTAAACGTGCCAGAAACGTGCCGTGATGTCAACAGGAAGAGATACTTTCACATTCTGGGTTATGTGTAACTGTTAGGAAAGATTTCATATTGTATGTCATTTTCCCTTCATGTGGCAAACCCCAAACTTTTGCTGCTGTTTTACACCCTGATCTAGACTTTGCCAGAGAAGCGCAGCCTTTCGCCGCACTCCTCTGGGCTTTCGCTCAATTCTTATGGGGAAACTGACATGCCCTTAAGACAGTCAGTACTGGGAGACTTCGTTTTCCTTAGTCCTTGCCTCATGTTGCAGCTTTTGTGCAACATGAAACAAGAGTGCACTGTAACTTACTTGAACGCGCTCTTGGGTCTCTAGTCATTCCAAAGGCCCTAGAACCTATCGCTGGACTGTGCAAGTGTATCACGGACAGGACTGGTGGCAGCTATCGTTTCTCTTGTGTTTTTAACCCTTTTTTCGCCATGTTATCCGTGCTTACCGCGTTTGGCACAAATGAGTGGCCTGGCTCCAAAATGGCCACACCACGAGGTTCTTTGTCCTGTCCTCTGACCGTCTTGCCCCATCACCTTTCCCAGGTCGAGCCGACCCGGGTCCGTCCTTATTTGGTCATGCACTGTCCCGCAAAAACCAATGCTTTCGTGGGCTTCTGCATGTCTTGTGTGTGCCTCCAGGATGTCTGTTCCCAATACACATCCTGAGTGCCAGAGAGTCTGGAGTGTCCTGAATGCCTGGGACCACCGTGGTCCGTGATAGGACCATGTATGGCGTGAGTGTTTGTGAGCAGATCTCCCATTGGGTCCTCTCTGTTTTGGCGCAAAGGGAACTTTGGAAAAGAGGAGGCAGAAAACACCACTACCAGGTCGATCTCATGAGTTCACACCGAACAAGGGATAAGGAGCCAAGTATCCTGCAACAAGAAGCTGATTCGAGGAACCGCTGGTGACCCGCTGAAGGTTTGGCACCCTGAACTGCTGTCGTCCTGCGAGACCCCTCTGCATCTGATCATCTTAGAAGGTCTGCAAAGGTGCTTCGACCCATTGGAATAGTGGGATCAACTATTGCCAGCACCTTCATCAAACCCTGCAAGTAAGCATCTTCGGAAGTGTCCCTGGGCCAACCAGTGGGCTGACCAGCTCAAGCAGGACGCTTTGCTCCTTCACCGCCGCTGTTTCGGAGAAGCCCTCGAAACTTGGTCTACTGCTTGCTCTGCGTCCATAGCACCCTCACACCGAATTTCGTACACTTGGCATTCCCAGGTCTGAAGTGAGACGAGTGCACCCGGACCAGAGTAAACACGGTTGCCGTGTTGCCCTGCTGAGGCAACAACCTGTGCACATCCGCTGCATTTGGGACACCCTCGACCCTGCATCCTGTTACACAGAATCTACACGGTGTCGAGACGTCCTGATCATCGCAGCTGAACCTGCCAGCAATGTGAACTGAACTGGAGAAGTCTGGGTCTGCCTGCGTCGGGGACCGGTGAGTAGTCCATACCCCAACCGGTGGCCCCTCGCGCAGTAGCCCCTTTCTTTTCTACCGCTGTTGCGAAATAGCGACTCTATCCCGTACTCTCACCCTGACTTTGCCCACAAGTGGAGGCCTGGCTTGAGTAGCGGGGACTTGTTCTGCATCGCTTCATTCACCTTCCTGAATTGCCCGAGACCCTTGAAGAGACCCTACTTTATCCATTGGCACTAGCGCGTGCAGGTAATTTTGAGCATCAGGCTCCTCTCTTCGTAGGGCTCAGACTTCCTCCTAGTTAGGTGTATTTCTGATGTCAAACTGGGTCTAATGATTACTTGCGCTGCCTGTTTTCCTCCCCATCTATTTGGTCTACATATAACGTGCTCATAAATCCTTAGACCCCTCGGTCTTGTATATATATTGTGTTGATTGTGACGTGTAGGATTACTTTAGTATTATTGTGATTCTTTGCTATGGTCGATGTTACATAGGCTTTGTAATAAATGTGTCTATATTTTTAATATAACACCTGTCTGAAGTAATTTGTAAGTGTCCTTGCTTTTTGTGCTCATTGATGTCTTTCAGTCACCCTCACCCCTCTTGAGACTTAGTCTTGACTGCCGCCATCTCTACCCTGATTGGTCTGGCTTGTCCAGAGGTTACCCTGTTCCAAGAAACTAGGCTGGCCTTCTGAACCTCTGCCCCTCCAGGTCAGAGTTCAGAAATCCATCTTCACAGTGACCACAGACATCCCCCGTCAGATCATATGAAGGAAGTTTTCACGAGGCTGCACGGCCAAGGAAAAATGTTGTTAAGGCAAGCAGTTTGCCTGTGGAGTGAGGTGAATACTCCGCTTCGGGAACGCTCCGCTTGTCCATTAAGTGTGCTGCACTGCATCTCGTCATGGACATTCCATTTTAAGGAATTCTCATTTATTGGAAGCAATGCAGAAATGGATGGCTGTATTCCTGAGCCATCTATATCGCACACGCTGTGGAAAAGTAGCGCCAGGTGTTAATTTATGTTTTTTGGAATATGTCAAGCGTAACATCTTGATGGTCTCAGTGTTACCGCAACCGCATTGGTGTGTTCATATGGATTTTGTCATTGGTTCATTGGTTATTATAAATTTACAGTTTTTGCCATGTACCTGAGCCTATTGGAAGAATGCGTGTTTCACGATTTTGAGTTGAGTATGAGAAATGTACGGTCTGTATGTAATTGAGTCAGTTATACTGTTTTTTCAAGCATTACAAGTGACAGTGTGCTCTTTTCGGGGGGCAACTGTGGCCTTTCGGAGTATCAGTAATGTATGCATATGGATGTTTAGTCCTAACAACTTTGAGGCGTTTAGGGTTTTTCCTGGTTGGCGAGTGTGAGGTATCTGCTTTGGTGCATGTTCAGTTTGGTGCATGATCAAAGAAATGTATTCCACATTATGATTAGAATAACGTTTTGAGGCATTTCAGCAGTTAGAGTTGTCTGTGCTTTGGCAACATGGACTTTTAGGAAATGAGATCTGCAATTTATAAGGTGATTATTCACATGTCAATGCAATGCATAGTATAACAAGTTTTGAGGCATTGTAGGTTATGTTTTGTTTGTGCGTGTACGGATGTGCAACCCATGATGACTGCTAGAGCGACTGCAGCGCTGCTTAGCAGTCAACATTCTTTGTGGGGGTTGTGTATATCTTGTGTATTTTGTGTCTGATGTATGTTGAGGAATAGTATGTGAGAGTGTTGGGTCAGTTTAGTGCATGACCAAGGAGTGTCAAGGAACTCTGTGGAGGTGGATGTAGTTGGCGTTTTGTAGCCCTGCAGGGTCAGTGACGTCTTTACTAGAGGCAGACTAGTATCTGATGCTTTGAAAAGCTTTGATGTTGATGTATGACTTTGTGTAGTCCAGAGGTGACTAGTAGGAGACTAGTACCTGAAGCTTTGAAGAGCTCGGAGGTTATGCTGATGTATGACTTAGTGTAGTCCAGAGGTGCCTAGCAGGGGACTAGCACCTTAAACGTTTGTGTTGTGTTGATTTGTGGCTCTGCGGAGTCCACGTGAAGCTTTGTGAAGCTTTGATGTTGTTTTGGTGACCTTACAGAGTTGTTAGGGTCCAGGGATTTCGTTATGAAATTCTGAAGATGCAGGTTTCATTGCATCTTTTGTGTTTTTCTTTTTGAACTTTTAGGTGGCTTCTGGGATTGTTCTTGAATTCTTCTTGATCAATTTCAGAAGCCTGGCAACCTGTCATCTGTAGCTGTGTTCACTTTGGGGGGATGTGTATTGTTTAGAAGGGCTCAATTGTCTGGCCAACATTTGTAGCTGGGGTAGTTGTGTTTGTTTTAGTGACAGCTTGGTGCCTTTAGCTATCAGTGTGATTGGGTGAGTGATTGGTGATCCCAGGTTTGTTTGTAGTTTGCATTTTTCGGAGTGGATTTAATAGCAGCATGAGTTTTGAGAGTAGTTCCTTGATGACCCGGGTAGATTGTTGAGTTGTTAGTAAGTGTCTCGGTTGTTACGATAGTACCTGGTTTTTTCCCAGCTTTGGGAGCTAGTGCTCAGAAGTGGCAGTTCGAGGTTCCTTTGTGGCAGGGGGGAACGGGAGGTGATTTGTGGTGTTTTGATTGGTTTTGGTAGCGTTTGTTGTGTTTGCCAAGGTGGGCGGTTAGTGCTCGAAAGTGGCAGTTCGAGGTTCCTCGTGGCAGGTGGGAACGGAAGGTGAATTGTGTTGTTTTGATTGGTAGGGACTGTTAGTTGTGGCGGCTGGGTCTGTCGTAGGATGTTAGTTAGGCCTGCTGTTTCAACTTCCCGTGGGTAAGTGGAACATGGTTGGAGCGAGGAAGTTATGTAAAGTGTGTGGTAGTGGGTTTGTCTTTATGCAACAGGAGGAGGTGTTAGGGTTGGCTTCCTTCTGCTGAGTTTGAAGGAGGAGGTGTTAGGGTTGGCTTCCTTCTGCTGAGTTTGACGTGTGTTTGTTTGTTGTAGGAAAGGAGGTGTTAGGGTTGGCTCTTGTGCTTGCATGCGCGCTGTGCCAGGATTGATATCATCAGAATGTAGGCTGTGAGTGTGGAATGTGAGGTTAGAATGTTTGGTGTTGAATTGGTTCTAACTCAGGCTGTTACAATATGTGAGCCTGGTTGGTGGGAGCCAGTGGGCTCTGATCCCTGATCCTCTTTACCTCTCAATGACTTGATGACATCTGATCCTGTAACTATGAATCTGATAAAGTAACCACTAAGAGTATCTGGCCTGAGCATCTTGAGTGTCCTTGATGAGTGAACCCTATGACCAAGGGCGGGTCATAACAAGCGTTCCCTGCCTTAGGACTCCTAAACTTTTCATTTTATGCCAGCCATGCCCCATTCACGCATTCATGATACATAGAGAGAATCAAATGTGTATAGGACAACAGCTTCTGGTGCAGCTCTGGGGATTTTTCTAAGTAATCTTGCCAAGAATATTGTGAAACCTGTGACCTAATTTGCAATTGATCGATCAACCTGAAACGTCTTGTCCTTTGCCTCTGACATCTGTTCCCTCATCTCCTCAACCCTCCTGTAGTCCAACTGTGCAAATATAACTACACATGAGTATTTCCATATTCTCTCAATTTTCTGGCACACATGCCATGTAAGCATACCGGACGCGTCCGCTGCAGTTAAAACCGTCAGTGACATGTCGTGAATGACCGGGTTCACTGAAACTCCAGCCGCTGCAGAACCCCCTGCAGTCGCCTACATCCTGTGTAGACCGCACTGAAACTGCCCCCATGGCCTGCTATGGCATCCCTTGTCACACCCCTGCAGTCCCGGGGCACACAGCAGCCTCTGTGCCCCTGGTATTAACCACCTGCATCTGAGTGTGTATTCCTACTCCCCACTGCGGGGGTCCCTCATGGTCTGCCCCACTAGTCGAGTGGCCCCCATGTGCCATCTCCAGACCTGCTGGGGTCCTTTGTTCTGAAACACACTTGCATGCTGCTGGGTGTGTGCACTTGCCTTATTCTGCACCCCACTAGGGGGTTTCCCAAGACCCTCGAACCTTCGGCAAACCTAGAGGCACAAGGGGTGGAATCTCCCAGCCCCAATGACTGCCTTGAGGCATCCCCTTCCCCCACTGACCTGCATGGGCGGGCCTCCCAGGTCCTCATTGTGCAAGGTTTTCACTGGACATCGGCCTCCATGCAAGTGAACAGGTGCCCCCGAGTCATGACCCACCCATGGTATTGCCCAAAAATGGCTGTTCCTCCCCCTGTGTTCCCTGTGAAGGGATGGGCTATCATTCCAGCTGGCAATGGCCCGCCTCCTCCTGTGGTCCCCTGTTAGGGAGAATTCTCTGTTTAGGCTGAATTTCCTAACCTAGTGAGTCCCCCAGCAGCTTTGCTGGATTTTTGGGGTTTATTTTTTTTCTCCTGCCAAGAGTGAAACTCTTGTACCCTCACTCTTGGACATGACTTGAGAGTATTTCTGTGACTTACTATGTCCTTATGGGCTATGGGGTATTTTTTTCCCATAGGCTATCATTGGTTTTTGAATGTGTGTTACACAGCACCCTCAGTGCAGTAACACAGGGGTGTCCTAGAGACCCCCAAACATAGACTCCACACCCTGGGACTGACTACTGTCTCCCTGGGTCTGTAAAGTCACCATTGACTTTACTAGTCCTAAATTAGGAACTTAACCAGTACAAACCATCATACTGTGGAAGTACTGGTAGGGGCAATTAGATTGCCCCTGGGTCCGTTGTCGAGGGGGTACTATCCCGTCCCCCCTCGCCGAGTTTCTGGCTGGTGGCAGTGGATACCACGGAAATATTCCACCGGAATATTTCCCAATGGGATTTCCCATTGATTTGAATGCACCACTTTTTGGTGCAATGTTAAAGATACCGCCGGTTTATTTATTTAATATAAATTCACCGGTTGGGATTTTTTGCCAGAACTCGCCGCCAAAATGGCGTTTAGGTTCATTTCAGTAACCCTGAACCCGAGTCGAGCCTTTGTTCCACTTTTGGCGGGCTTCTGCACAGAAGCCCTCCAAAGTGGTGCCATTCTGTCTGGGTACCACAGGGGGTGTGGGAGGGGGTTTAGGCACCCTGGACTGAGTTGCCTTGCCAACTCATGTCGCACTCTGGTGTGATTGGCCCAGGTGGTGAGCCACCCCGCTCACCACTTAGCATGTTTGAGTGACAGCTAGGCTGTATGAATGGGGGTTTGCTGCATAAAAGCAGGGTTTTTGGGACTGGTTCTTCAGAAGTCGCCACAGGACCTAAGAAGCGAAGAGGGAGAAGCCGAGCTGACCTGCCAAGACGACACCACCGGTGGAGCCCTGCGGAACCGTCTCACCACTTTTTCCGACGACAGAGAAGATCTCCCGCCGGAGAGTCTTCTTCCCTTGACTGGTGGGGACAACCAGTTTCTGCCTCCTTTTCGCCGCCCTGAAGCAGCTCGTGGTCGCCTTGCCTGTGCCAAGCACCCCGGCAACCGGGATACCACTTTTTACCTCAACCGCAAAAGAAGGGTAACATCCTTTTAACCGGAAAAACTCCACGGCTGGTTTCTTCCCTGGTAGTGCAACGACCTCCAGCTTTCCTCCACGACGAGATCTTCTCCTCCTCTGGACGACGCCGTGACTTGCACCCACTACCAGGAACAACTGCCACCGCTGGAGGATCCTTTCCATTTTTAAGGTACCGTGTTCCGCCCGGCTTCCCTTGCCACCGATTGTACGGGGTAGATTTAACCCTCGGCTCTCGACCCTGGGTAAGCCTGGGACACCCTAACTAAACTTTTCTTAACTGAGAAAACCCTTTTCTACTCACCTGTAAAGACTTGTGACATTGTGTGATCTTGGGCATCTTTTCGCCTGGCTTTCCCTAGAGTGGGCCTGGCAACCGAACTTCCTTGCTCCTCAATAGACAGCCTTGCTAAACTTACTGTGAATCTCTGAAAAGTGTTTTACCTTGCTGTTTTCATTATTTCTGCCTTTTTCCCTCCCTTTTTAACTAACTTGTTGGAGTGCCATCTAACGTTAAGCGCTCACCTCTGTTTGGAAATAAGTGGTGTTAACGTAGACTTGTCCAACAAATAACTAGGGATGTACATATAAGTAATAGTGACTGTGTTTTGACTTACTTACCTTTTCTGTGCTAGTGTAATTTATGAGTGTGTCTTATTAAATAAATAATAATATACTTTTACACCTAGCTCTGGTCAGTGTTTGCTTGTACTACTGTGCCTCTGTACCTATTATGTACGCTCTGTATACTGCCTAACTCTTCTTGAGGGAAGTCTGACTGCTCAGCCACAGCTACCAGGTAAATCTGGGTGGTACAGACTGCTACCAAGTGGGTTTACTGCCAAACACCTGTAGCCTTAAATCTTTTGCAGTGGTCCCAGAGGGAACTGCACAGGTTTCTGTCTAACATCCCCACACAGGTACCAGATTGCACCCCTGGTGCCAAATGATTCTGCTGCATGGCTTGAGACAGGCGTTGCTGACCTCCCTCTGCCATCAGCATCTGGGACCCCTCTTCAGCACTGGTGGTGCTGGTGCCTCCACTTTGAATCCTGGGCTGCCCTGAACCCTTTTACTGCAGTTCCCCATCCGGCCCTAATACTGGCTTAGCCATTGTACCCAACCCCAACGGGCCATGTGCCTTCATTGTCAGGTCTGATTCTGCCAGAACCTCTAAAGGTGCAGGTGACACAGAAATTCACCCTCCCTTATTCTCCTTCCTTTTCTTTGCGGGGGGGGGGGAAAGCCACCATGTTCTTTCTTTTAGGGTGGGCCAGTGGGACCTGCTCCCGTGGCAGTCCTTTACACAATTCCACCGGCACCACCCCCTTCTGCGGAACTCTCGGCACCAAAATCGCATCAATGTTTAACAAGGCGAGGAGGGCTGCAACCTTTTCTGGGTCCATGTTCCCCTTTTACAGTAATACCAGTTCTCCATTTCCCTTTTTCTAGGAACTTACATCCCCAGAGCCCCACTCTGCAGCAATCCCCACCTTTCTACCCTGCTCGGAGATGAGCGCATACAAATAATTATCCTGAAAACAAACAACGCCTTACACCTGACTGCACCCAACCACCCTGACCAAGGTACCACCCCCTCCTTCCCTCAGTGACATCCCCAGGCTGGGTGTTGGGGGCATCCAAACAGCAGAGACCCCATACCTGCCAACCCAGGGAGGACACGAAACCAGCGATACAGGTGCAGAGAAAACACTGCAGTCCTGGTGGGCGATGGTGCAACAATGGGGAACATGGCAGAATCTGACAATGCTGGTGTCCAGGGCAAAGGAGGAGAGATGCCTCCCATCTCGTACCTGCCCACAGCATGGCCGGGGTGGCGTAAACCGCCCCGGCGGGTTGCCAGTGACTTTGGACTGTCTCCAGCAGTCCTGTCTGCCTGTTGCCTCCCCACTCCCAATCAACCCAGCAGCCCCTCAATTGGTGCGACTTGTTCTTTGTACTTATACTGCCTCTCATGCCCTCACTGAGTCACAGTGCTGTTGTCCATCATATCTCCCACTAAGAATATACCGATTCACTTTATCTGTGTGCACTGGTCCATTCAGTGACTTGAAACATATCGAGAACTCGACAGCTGGGCTCCTCCTTTACCATGGCCACAGTTTACACATCAATCATGCCTTCCAGGTGCTCTACTGGCGACCCATTGGCCAACACACCACCTGCAAGGCCATGTGCATCAACCACTGTGCCCTCCATGAGACAGGTCCTGATTTCCTGCAACGACAACTCACAAGCTACCTACCCAACAGGAACCTTATATCAGCCTCTGCACTTCACCATGTGCCACCTACCTTCAATTGCAGTTCAACAGAAGTGCCCTCATTCACCGTCCAATCTCCCAAACTCTGGTACTCCCTCCCAAGCATCATCTGCCAGATAGAGGACCACAATTCCCTCATGAAGGCACTCGAAACTGTTAGGGAGAATTCTCCAGAATTGCTAATTTCCCTTACCTACTGAGTCCCTCAGCAGCTTTGCTGGATTTCTAGTGATTTATTTTTCACTGGGTAAGAGTGTGAGCCTGTTTTCCCACTCTTACATGTGTTTTGCTATGTGTTTAACATTTTTGTGTTCATAGACTGTGGAGCCTCACCTACTCCACAGGCATCATCTTTTTATAGTGTGTTACAAAGCACCTTCAGTGCAGTGACACAGGGTTGTCTTTTAGACTTCCCAACTCAGACTCCATTTTCTGGGACTGACTACTGTCTCCCACAACATATAAAGTTACCATTAACTTTATTAGCCTCTGTAAAACCACAGACCCAGTACACCCTATCTTACATAGAGTACTGGAAAGGGTCAATACTATCCCTTTCTGCCTGTTTCTCTTGCTGCATTGTTTCGCTCCCTTTTCATGAAGAATTGGCTGGTGGCAGTGCTAACTACCCCATTTTTCTAACGCGGTTATCTTAAATAACCTTGGTATTGTTTTAGGCTATCTTGGTAGCCTCAAACTTAAACCCGCTAGACCATACATGTTTTATTGCGGTTATGGCTGGGTTTATTCGCCATTTCTTTTTGTAAAAGTCTTTGTAGTGTTTTACTCTGCTCGCCAAACCAGGTTTGATTCCTTTTGTTCACCGTTTTTTAAAGGGCTTCTATGCAGAAGCCCTTCTTAGGCACCTGTATGTCTGGGGGGACAAGATGTGAGAGAGGGGTTTAGGACTCTCTGCACAGGGTCTCCTTGGAGACCCATGTCGCACTCTGAAATGATTGGCTGTGGTGACTGTCCCGGCGGGACAGCCAACCTGTTGTGTGATTGACAGCCAGGCTGTGTGAATGCGGGAAAACTGCATAAAAAGCAGGTCTCTGGGTCTGGAAAGGCAGAGTCACCACTAGAACGAAAGAACTGACGAGAAGCTGACGGAAGAGGACCCCTACCATGATTGAATCACCCGGTGAAGCCCTGCTTCAGGTCCAAATCCTCGAACTCCAACGACAGAGAAGATCCTCCAGGAATCTTCTTCCCCTGAGCTGGTGGGAACAAACAGTTTGCCCAAACTGCAAGCCAGGACTCCCTCCTCTGGTCGAATTTGCTGTACAGAGCTACAGTGGGCCAGATAGCCAGGAAGGTCGGACCCTGCTTGGGTTTTAAGGACCACACCTTTTATTTGTTGCTTTGCTCTGCTGCTGGTTTCTTCCCTGGGCAGTGCAGGACCCTCCAGTCTTCCTACTTCATGTCAGTCCAACAGTCGCTTCAGGAACTGTGAGCCTGCAGGAACTGCCAGGAACGTCCGCCTCAGCTACAGCTTCTTCTCTAACACATAAAAGACAACACAAACACAAAAAACCACACAAAGGACACCACAAATGGGAAGAAGAATAACAAATTAAAAAAATAAAAAAATTTAAAAAGGGGGGGAAGAGGAACCCCACCAACTGCACCACGAATACCATAGCTATCAAAGCAACCCAATCTTCACGTCAATCATAAAGAGCCATAAACGGACCCCATAACTTCATATAATCCTCATCTTTATCTTTGTTACGAAATGAAACCTTATCATATTGTGCCAAAATATGCAATTCCGTCAGCCATTCATCAACATTAGGTTTTTTCCTCATTTTCCAAACCCTGAGCATTAACTTAATCGCTACCATTATGGCCCTGTCAATCGAGCAAGAATGTCTCTTAGCTCTACCACCCCTATCTTTACGGGAAAGTAAAATAATATTTACTGCCGACCTCCGCAAAGCCACACCAAAAATCAAATCAATCCTATCAATTACTGCCGTCCAAAACGTCTGCACTCTCGGGCAATCCCAGTGTAAATGCAAAAATGTACCCCTATCAACACTACAACACCAACACAAATAATCAGGCCGTAGCCCCAATTTAAACATCTTAACTGACGTCCAATACAACTTCCCAATAACTTTCTGTCGAATTAAACGTAAACCCAAATCAGGTCCCAAATTCAAATTAACCTTCAGAATATATCTCCAATCTACCTCAGAAATATCATCTTGAACATCATCCGACCAAATTTCTCTCAATCTAGACCATGCACCTTGGAGTTTCTCATCAATAGTCATAAATTGCATATAAGTACGTACACCATATTCCTGACCCTCTAATAATTTACTAGTCTCTGTTTTTTCCCAATAGAAGCCTCAGCCATTTCCATCCTACTATTTATCATAGTCATTAAAGTCAAGTATCTATTCATCTCACTCTGCCTCAAACAATACCTATCCTTTAATTCCACAAAACTCAACAACCGGTCCCCATCCATCACTTCTGCCAGCCTCAGAATTCCCTTAGTTATCCAACTATTCCAATTCAAACATTTATTATCAATCTGCAATGCTTCATTATGCCATATAGAAGCATCAGGACTGAAACCATAACTCAGTGCATTGTCCCTAAACCACGCCCCCATCACCTATCTAGTAGCCACAATTGGAATTAACTTCAACCTCTTAATTGGTAATTTATCCATACTGTATATGGTCCCCAGGTCAAATGGAGCACAAATTTCCCTTTCCATGCGCAACCAAGTTGGTTCATTTACATTCCAGTCTCTAAAATAATATGAGCTTTTTTTAAGTAAAAAGGCCTTGCAATATTTTATTAAGTCAGGGAATCCAAATCCCCCATCCTCAACCTTTTGTACTAGCATGTATTTTGGAACCCGAGGTCTTTTTCCAGGCCCCCACAAGAAAGAAGAAAAACGTTTTTCAATAACTGTTTTTTATATAATAACAACGGGATGGACTGGAGAACATGTAAGATCTTTGGTAAAAGAACCATTTTAATCGCATTGATCTTTGCCCACAGATTCAATGTCAATCTCTCCCACCTCTTAATCAATAATGACATATTCGCAGTTACCAAGTCCAAATTAAATTGTAGCAATTTCTTTAAATCCCCAATAATATGAATCCCTAAATACTTAATACCCCCTGGTGACCACCTACAATTCCACGAACACAAAACATTACACTCACATTGGCTAGACAAGGGAAAAACCTCAGTTTTATCCCAATTCACTTTATGCCCTGATAATTCACCCACTTCTTGAAACATTGCTTTAATTACATCCCCACACACTTCAGGATTTGACAACATAAGAAGCATATCATCAGCATACGATAAAACTTTAACTTCAACTTTCCCAACCATAATTCATGTAATAATCTCACTCTGTCTAATATAAGTAGCAAGTGGTTCTAACGTCAAATCAAACAAAAAAGGTGACAACGGACAACCTTGTCTCGTGCCCCTCAATAACTGAAATGAATCTGAAACTACCCCATTAACCAATACTCGGGCCCTAACATCACTATGAATACACTCTACCATTGTCATGAAAATAGGGCCAAATCCCATTTTCAGTAAAGTATATTCCAGAAACTTCCAGTTAACCCTATCTAAGGCTTTTTCAGCATCAGAAAACCCAATGACCTCATTTGTGTCCTTTCCAAAATGTTCACCAACCACATTTAACACAGTTCTGATATTGTCATAACCATATCGCCTTGGAATGAAACCCACCTGAGACCCATCAATCAGATCCCCCACACATAATCTCAATCTGTTGGCCCAAATTTTAGTGAAAATTTTAAGATCCACATTCAACATTGAAAAAGGTCTGTAATTTCCACACCTAGTGTGATCTTTATTAGGTTTCGGGATCACAACAATCAATGCTTCTTTCATTGAATCACACATAATTCCCGATGCAATAAACTCATTATAAAGATCACACAAAATAGGTGCCAATTGAACATCAAATTTTTTATAAAATTCCGAGACAATACCATCAGGACCCGGCGATTTTCCATTTTTCATTTGTGATATGGCCATACTAACTTCAGCAACCTCAACTGCAGAATCAAGTAAAGTCTGCTTCTCTAGAGCCAGTTTGGAGAGTGACATTTTCTCAAAAAACGTTTCCAATCTATCAACAGTAGGGTCACTGTCTTCCCTATACAGTGATTCATAAAAATCCTTGAAATATCCACAAATGTCTCTATTCCTATGAAAAGTAGTGCCACCATCAGTTTTAATAGAAGAAACACAGGTATCAGTCACCAACCCCTTAAGTTTATACGCCAATAGTTGGCCATTCCAATCACCAGATTCCCAAAACTTTTGTTTCGAATAAAACAAACTTTTACATGTCAAGTTTTGAATGAGTCCTAAATTCCACTTCTAATTTATGCAATTTTAGCTTGTTTTGACCTAAACCATCAGTAGCACAAACACTCTGTAACTCATTGATCTCCGCCTCCAGATTACTGATCAATTTCTGATTATTCTTCTTTGCATGGGCAGACCTACTTATCAGTTCTCCCCTTAAGACGGCCTTAAAACAATCCCAAACAGACTTAATACCGGCCGAGCCTATATTTTCCTCAAAGTAATGTCCAATAAATGTATCTAAGCCCTCTGTAACCAAGTTATCCTTTAGTGCGTTGGCTTGCATTCTCCATCTTCTTGTTCTGGCGCCTACATCATCCAAAATCAACTGCAGATCCAATAAAGCATGATCAGAGACACCCCTTTCTAGTATATTTGTCGATACTGTCTGACTCCTCAAGGTATCACTAATAAAGAAATAATCAATTCCTGAGAAAGAGTCATGAACAGGTGAATGAAAGGAGAACTCTTCTTCATCGTGATGAAGTTCCCTCCATATATCTATAAGATTGTACTTAAATACAAACGCCTTCAATTCCTCACTAAACTTCTCATTATAATATCTACATTCCGATTTTCGATCCAACCTACTATTCATCACTAAATTAAAGTCACCACCTAACACAAATGATTCACCCTCCATACCATCCAGCAAAATTCCTAATTGACTGAGAAAAGATACAGCTGGAAAGCACGGTGCATACATAGAACCAATCGTTATTTTTTTCCCATCAAGGAGTACATCAAGCAATAGGATTCTACCTTCCTCATCCGCAACCGTCTTTTCAATCTTAATCAGCTGGCCTTTCCTAAACAAAATACTTACCCCCCTAGATCTAGAATCATAGCAATTCGAGACAACCCTAGAATACTTTGAATTGGCTAAGTATTTTTCAGTATGTTCATCAAGATGAGTTTCTTGAAGGAAAACCACTTCAGCTCTACTTCTCCACAACCTTGCCAAAACCTTGCGTCTTTTCACAACATTCCCAATACCCTTAACATTACATGAGACAAAAGTCAACGCAACCATAACTCCCAATTCAGGTCAGTACAATGTATGCAGTAACCATCAAGGTCAAAGGCAGGGCCCCAAAAAGTGAAAAGTAACAAGTAAGGAAAGTACAGACACAACAACAAAAGACACATATACGAACAAACAAACATAAAGCGAAAGTATTGCACAAAACATCCAGTCTGATAAACATAAGACTTAACATACACATAAATATATACAAAAAGTACCACATTCTGAACTATACCCACCAGAAACAAAACTCTATGCCCAAACCTTATAAATATTACAATAATATTTTCCCTTTGATATTAGTATGAATCATGTGAATTTCCTTATCTCTACTAACTCTATATGTCCATGCCAAGTAAATACATACTCATGGAACATACCTAAAATGTAATACTCCATATCAATCACGACCTTACAACTCACCTCACAACTATCTATTTAACTATTAAATACAGACACCTCTAATGCCTAACCTGAACCCCTCACCTTCCAGAACATGAACCATAGATATATACAAACTCATTAAACCACTAATCTCAGGGCCTATACTAATTTAACCACTAATATGCTACAGGTTAAAAAAAAAAAAGAAAAAAAAACATTGCGCCTGCCTCCGTCTATTCCAAAGAAAACCGCCCCGCTCCCGCGTCGGACTGGGGAGGTATTCATGTGAATAATCAGCACTCTATTGTTATCAAACGTGCCCCATTGCTGCCGACCAACTTCGTCCGGAACTCTTGACAAAGACTTAACTGCGAACTACCCTGAGCTGTGTGATCTTGAGCAAAAGACTTTTGTCCTATTGACTTTGGCACTAAGCCTTTTTGATTGATTCCATCACTGTAGTTCCTCTTTCTAGATTGCCCTTCTTAGTTACCTGTTGGTGCAGTTCAATTTCTGCCTAACTTTGTCTTTCCCTCCCTTTTAAAATTTCTGGTGTGCCATTTTGCTCCCACTTCATTTGTGAGCTTAACTTGTCTGGAACCTATTGGGAGTGGTGTGGTGTATTAAGAGTGTGATTTTTAAACTGCTTTACTTTAGTGAAATGTTATACAACTGATGTGTAAATAAATGTATATTCTTTTACTCAGAAACCTTGAGTCAGTTTTTGTTTGAATCATAGTAATTGCTGTCCTTTGTGTAACTATTGATACTGCTCACTTGCTCTTGAGATAAGTCTGGCTGCTCAGCCATCACTACCACTTTTACTGTGTAGTACAGGCTTGTACCAAAGGTGAATTTGTACTGTCACTTATATTCTTAATTGTTTGTGGTGTTCCCAAAGGGTACTGCATATAATTCTGCCTAACACTGGTGTACAGCGGTGAGGATCAAGTATAGTAATTATACTTGGAGTGCTGCTATTACCTTGGATCAACTAACCACAAGGCTAACAACACTAAAAAGCAATATTAATCATGTCTGATATGGAAAGCTACAGTCAGGAGACCCTCCTTAGTTACACTGTGGATTACTTAAACAATCTGTGTATAGAAAGGAACCTCTCTGCCAAAGGCAAAAAGTCTGAATTGATTGAAAAGTTGTTGAAGAACCAAAGTCTGGGGAGTGGGTCTGAAATGCCTGACTCTGCAGCAAATGTGGAAGATAATGAGGATGATAATGTGTCTATTATTGATGAGTTAGAGGAAGTAAATGTGTCTCCTAATGTAGGCCTCACTGCTCCCCTGTCTGATCAGCAACCTCAACCTTAGTCCACTGGGACCCCATCAGGTCCTACACTCAGTCCTGAATTCATTGCTCTAGAAAAGATGAGGCTTGAATTGGAATTCAAATGTTTAAATGCTCAAACTGACCAAAAACACCAAGAACTTAAACTCAGAGAAATGGAGTTGAATCATGAACTAGAAATGAAAAGGTTATCTCTTAAAAATGCCTCTCTTCCAGAGTCTTCTAGGTCTTCCAGTCCTAGGAGACCCCGTATGCCTAAAGACATTGTGGGTATGTATGAGGTTAAGCTTGATATTTTGGATTGGTTGGCAATGTTTGAATAGAACAATGGGATTCAAGACTTACAGGGAATCAGTTGCGTTCCTGGCTCTTCTCTAGGCTACCCACTGTTGCATCTGATGTTGCGATGGAGTTGGGGGAGGTGGATAGGATGGACTATGAGTGTGTGAAGCTAGCTTTAATTGTTAGATTTGGAAAGGCCCCTTCGCAATACCTTAAAGCATGATGGTACCCCTTGGGCTACCTGGGTATGTGAATGTTTGAAAAACAGATGGTTGGGTTAAGGGTTACAGAGTAAACACTTATGAAGGTATGAGAAATCTTGTTATATTGGAGACAATGTATGATGTCTGCTCTCCTGAGCTTAGACAGCACTTGGCTGAATCTAAGGAGATAGATCCCAAGAAATTAGCTAAGGCTGCTGAATTGTGGGTTCTGGGGCAACTCAGAAGAAAGATGAGGGAAAGCAGCCAAAGAAAGATAACAAGGAGAATTCTAATACCGACAATCCAAAAGAGGACCACAAACAGCAACATAAGGGTAAACCACAAGGGGAAAAAAATCAGGCTAGTGTACCATCTGGACCCAAACCAGATGAAGGTCAGAACAAACCCCCATTCATGTTTGTGGGTCCACTGATCATGTGAAAGGGGATCCCAGATGTAAGGGTAAACCTTCAGGGATCCACACTGTCTCCTTAGCCTTCTCCCCAAAGGAAGAAGTACCTATGGGAAGTGGAAACTTTCACCTACTGGCTGATGAACCCATGAGAGTCTCAGCTAGTGTTTCTTTAGTGTCCCTGGGCTTGTGGGAACAACAGAAGTTAGATGTCTATAATTCCATCCCAGATAATACTAAAAAGTATTATAAATATAGTGTTCTTGTAAATGGCCAAGAGACTCCTGCCATCAGAGACACTGGATCCAGCATAACTGTGGTGGATGAATCATTTTTCAAGGTGGAGGATGTTGCTAAGGCACCCAAACGCCTCATCAAGTTAGCTGGAGGCCCTGTTCAAATGCTTCCCCAGTTACCAGCTCTCATCCAGTGTAATGATATGACTGTCAAAATAACTGTTAGTGTGCAGAGGGAAGTGCCTGAGAGAGTCCTGTTGGATAATGACCTGAAAACTCTTGGAGTTGTGTCAAGCATCCCCAGGCTTTGCAGTAAAAGGAGGCAGGAGCTCACTAGGCCTGCTAGAGAGAGGACCTTTAGAGGCTCTCCAGAGGAGTTGGTAGAGGAAACTATCACTCCCACTCCACAGGAGTTGCTCACTGCTATTTCTAGAACGAATAAGGCAAAGGGGAAACTCAAGACCTCAAGGAAAAAGTCAGACATCACCTCCGTGCTACCAACTAGGACATCCCCAAGATTGTCCAAGGTCACACCTGTGACTCCTCCCCCTGCTGAGGCGGAGTGTGAGGTGCAACCTTGTGTGGTTGAGCCAGTTTCTGAAGAATCAGATCTGGAAGAAGACACTGTCTTAGTTGGAGATCTTGACCCTGTGGACCATCCTGAGCTGCAGTCTTTACTGGCAGAAGGTGGACCCAACAGGGCAGACTTCAGCAGAGGACAAAGAGAGTGTCCCACTCTCGAGGGTCTTCGACAACAGGCTGCTAACCAACTTGATGGGCAATAAGTTGGAAAGCATAGGTTAAGCTGAGAAGATGGCCTCTTCTACAGTGAACCGAATGAGTCTATCCCTCGGGACTGCGAAATAATTGTAGTGCCTCTTGCCAAAAGACTCCAGTTCCTACAGTTGGCCAATGAGATACCCCTGGCTGGTCACTTGAGTTTCAAAAAGACTAAGGAAAGGCTCTCCTTATACTTCTGCTGGCCTAAGATGGGTTCAGAAGTTGACAAACTCTGCAGGAGCTGTCACACTTGCCAAACCTCTGGCAAGAGTGGAACCAGGAATGTGGGACCCCTTGTGCCTCTCCCAGTGGTGGTAGTTCCTTTTGAGAGGGTGGGCATCGACATTGTTGGTCCCCTTGACCCTCTGTTACGCTCACCTGGTATCCATGGGGATGCCACCCAGCCCTGGTTGGATGATTTGCACTCTCGAACCCTCTCCCGGTCACTTGGTAAGGGCTCTGGTTAAAGATGGGTCTGCAATATAGGAGAGCTAGATTCAATACAAGATTGTCTTTATGTTTTCCCACCTCCCTTGGCCTCAACTCCTTCCTCCCCCTTGGGCCTTCTCCTCACCTTAATATTGTAAAAGATGGATTCTCTGTCCTGCTCCTCGTGGCAGGGGTGCATAGATGTGGGTGGTGAGCAGCGACCAAGTTACTTCACTGGTGCAAGCTCCCATGTGGGAATCCAGGCCTGCTGCGACTCCGTAGGTTTGCTGCTTTACAGTCTTTATATGCAGTTCTTATGTTCCTCTTAGTTCAAATAATAATGTCTTGCTTCTTTCGTTTTAGGTATGGAAAGGTATTTTGGTGTTGTCATGCAGTTTGAAGATGACCATGGGCCGGTAGGCGAAAGCGCGGTGTGCGCAATGCTGTCCGGTGAGTAAAGCGCGATGCGCTGCGCAGTTTCGCCCTTTTATATTGCTAACCTGTGTTTTTTCTCTCCTTGCAAGTCGCGATGTTCCTCGCCGAGTGCCGTAATGTTCCAGCGATGATACTGACCAGGAGATGACTACCCAGGTAAGAATTGTGTGGCTTTCTTCGTTCGGGAGGAAACGTGAGTAAACGCTTACTAATGCTGTCTTTCTTTCTCCTCTTTCCAGGTTATGGTATTCCAGGATGCATGCGGTGCCGGATGATGGAGTTCATACCTTCATGTGAGTGGAACTGAAGTCGGCGATGGATTGAAGACAGGATACTGTTCCAGGTAAGTTCCGTAGTTTTCTTTCTCTCTCTGCAGGTCCTTGGTTTCAGGTAAGCTGGCATCAAAGCACTGGACACGGTGAGCGTTATGCTGCCCACAGCAGAATAACGTGAAGAATGTTCTGCTGTTTGGGTGCGGTTTAAATAGTCTCAGGTAAAGTAGTCCAGGTAAAATAGTCCCAGGCCTGCTACACCCAAAGTAGTCCAGGTAAAGTAGTCCCAGGTCTGTCACACCCAAAAGACTAGACCGCATAGCTCAGTTCCTTGTAACTGAGCTATGTGTCTGCCTCCATGTTGGCTGAGCCCTCCCAAGTTAAATAGTCCCAGGTAAATAGTCCCATTCTTAAGTCCCATTCTTATGTTGGTCTTCATGATGGTTATGAGCCTGGCACCAAAGGCACCAGGTGTCATGATCTCTGCTTCCAAAAGGTCAGGGTTTTCCCAACTCCCTTGGAAGCAGATCCATAACCCAGGTTCCGAGTGCCAACCAGTCCCAATTGGGACCTTTTGGACCCAGTCCTGGCGCCAGTGGCACCAGGCTCATAAATATGCCCAGTCCCAGCGCTGGAAGCGCCGGGCTCATAATGCTTGGGTGGGCTTACCTGCAGCAGACCATGCTGCTTACTTGCCTGCCAGTTGAGCCTCTGATCCTCTTCTGTTTGGAACTACTTTTCCTGTTGGGTGGGGCAGGAGCCACTCCCTAGATTCAGAACACTGGAACTCTTCTGAAAAGCAGGAACTCTTTTCTTACCTAGGCGTGGCTGTGGAAGGAGACACCTAAGCACTACAGGAGGCTATTTAAACCACACCCGATGGATGAATCTTGCTTTGCGTTATTCTGCATCCTCTGCAGCAGAACGCTCATCGTGTCTTCTGCATCTGATCCTGGGCCCTAAGGAAAAAGGCTTACCATCCTGAATCCAGTCTTCAGCAACACCTATAAAGACAAGAAAGAACAGGTTAGCATTACGGTCTTCAGTGACAGCTCTTCCCTTACCTGGTCCATCGGCTGTCACCAACGCCTCGCGCTGCATTCCGGCATCTGAAAGACAAAGGCTTACCTACTCTTCGTGCGCTCCGGAGGTCTTCACACTTCATTCCGGCATCTGAAAGACAAAAGCTTACCAACTCTTCGCACGCTCCGGAGGCCTTCGGCGCTGCATCTCGCATCTGAAAGACAAAACAAGGTGCGTTTAAAGACATTGGGGAACTTTAATACTCACGTGCCATTACTCCTTTCCACATCTAACCCAGTGGGTATTCCGGCACCCTGCAGCCGCTCCGAACTTGTACCTGCAAAATAAAAAGACAGTTAGAGCGCATCGTGAAGCAGGCAACAAGCGCTTACTTACGTGCTTCCAGGCGCTTCTATTCATCACACGGGCTCCATCTTCAACTCACTTCAGCCCGTCATCCGCCATCGCCGGAACCCTGCAAAACAAGAAACATCATTACTAAAGACTTTAAAGACATTAGAATTACTCGAAACTTACCGTTCGTGCAGTAAACGACGGACAGCAGTCCTCTGAAGTCAAGAGGCCTGCTCCCCTTATCCAGTGAAGAAACTGGTTACAGCACCCTGCCCCGAGGCAGATGGAGAGCACGGCGTTCACTTACCTAAGGTGAGAGCGTTAAGCTTTGGGGTTCTACAGGAGAAGAGAAAGGGAAGAAGAGAGAGACATTCAATAACCCAGTTCCTTAATCCCATATTTTCTATCTGCAGACATCTTACCCTTCAAGTCAGACATACAGTGCACAGAGGTCCAGCCCAAAGAGCCAGCCGTGTGTTACACATCACCTTTGCAGATACGGTATACGCCCAGTCAAGACCGGCGCCTCTACGGGAATCAGGTGAGCGTTACAGAACGCAAAGCCTACCACAAAACTCCCGTCCAGGCGCTATGGAAACCTCGGATACCGACCAGCTAGCCCAGTTACTTGGGGAACTAAGGGCAGAAGTGCATGCAGCCCGTCAGGAAACGAACGCTCTAAGAAGGGAACTGATTATTTCCAAGGAGCGAACAGATGATCTCGCTAGACAATTGCTACAGTCACAAGCCGGACAGACCCCGTTACCCGCATCTGGGGGAAATCTTCCTTCTACATCCTCTATGAATCCAGTGCAGATCAACCTACCTGGGAATGTACCTCTGGCTCCGCCCGAACGATTTTCTGGTGACCCAAAGAGGTTTGCAGTATTTATCAATCAGTGCCGGTTGCATTTCTTATGCCGGCCAGCAGCCTTTCCAACTGATCAAGCTAAAGTAGCTTTCGTGCTTTCGTACCTTAGTGGCAATGCGGCAGACTGGTCGATCCCTCTAGTAAATCAAGATGATCCGGTCCTCCATGATTTTCAAGCTTTTCAGCTCAGTATGGAAAAACTGTTCGCAAGACATTCACAGGGGCAGGCCTTGGACAATGAGCTTCTTTCGTTGCGACAAGGTAATCAAGACCTTTTGGCTTATATTGCGTCTTTCAACAGACTGATAGTGGAAACTCAATGGCCTGAGGACAAAAGGATTACGCTGTTTTGTAGAGGTCTACGTGGAGAGCTCAAAGATGTGTTAGCCCAAGTAGTGAATCCCCCACAAGATTGTTCGGACTATATAGACTTAGTCGTTCAAATAGATCACAGACTGCAGAACAGGAAGGCCGATCGTTCCAAGTTTGATGCTCGAGTATTTTCCAAACCGCCAACTCCTTCCAAAGGAGTAGACTCCGGGGAACCCATGCAAATAGGGGGTCTGAAAGGTCCTCTACCACAAAAGGAGCGGGAAAGGAGAAAACAGTTGCAATTATGCCTCTATTGCGGAAACTCAGGGCACTTTCTTCGAGACTGTCCGGTGAAACCTGCCAATAAGCCAGTAGGAGCTGCAGTTACCAAAGTTACAAACTCTGAGCAGGGAAACGACCTCGCCCGACAAGAATAGAGGTCCTCTTGCCGAGCGTGAAAACCAGTTCCGTGACCTCGCATTTCGTGATACCTATGGTCCTCATTAGCCCTGATAATCCGGATCGATTACATGCAATTGAAGCTTACGTCGACAGCGGTGCCATCGGCAATTATGTGGATCATGAAATGATTTTGAGGATGAATCTAATTCTTTGTCCCAAGGCTGTAAAGGACGTCATTACTAGGGTGGATGGTACGGAGATAGCCTCCGGGCCAGTAACGCATACCACTCAAGAGGTGACGCTAGTAAGTCAAGATGGACACCATGAGAAGATCGTGTTCGATGTGATCAAGGCCCCTCAGTTTCAGATTATTCTAGGAATACCTTGGTTAGAGAAACACAATCCTCTGATCGATTGGCGAGCAAGAACGGTCCAGTTTCCAGAATGTGTCTCTACTTGTCACCCTCCACCTGGTGTTGCACTGGCAGCAATTTCTTCAGAGACTCCCCAGTTACCTCCCGAATACCTAGAATACCAAGATGTTTTCCGGAAGGATCAGGCTAACTCTCTACCTCCTCATAGGTCTTATGACTGCCAGATAGACCTGATACCTGGATCTACTCCTCCTTGTAGTAGAATTTATGCCCTCACCGAGCCTGAGAACCTTCACCTTCGACAATACCTGGATCAATACCTGGCAAATGGGTTTATTCGTCCTTCCAAGTCCCCTGCTTCTTCAGCTTTGTTCTTCGTTCCAAAAAAGGAAGGAGACCTTAGAAATTGTATAGATTATCGCTCCCTGAACCAGATCACCGTTAAGAATAGATATCCGTTACCTTTGATCCCTGAACTCCTGGACCAATTCAGAAAAGCATGCATATATACAAAGCTGGATCTTAGAGGAGCTTACCACTTGGTACGAGTAAAAGAGGGCGATGAATGGAAGACGGCCTTCCGCACCAAGTATGGACTATTTGAATATCAGGTCATGCCCTTCGGACTTTGCAATGCCCCGGCCGCCTTTCAATATTTTATGAACGATGTCCTCAGAGCGCTCATAGATGTGTGTGTTGTTGTTTACATTGACGACATCCTCGTTTATTCTTCATCGGAATCTGAACATCGGAAACACGTGAAAATGGTCCTCGAAAGATTGCGTCAACACAAACTTTTCGCTAAATTGGAAAAATGTGTTTTCAACGTGACTGAAGTTGAATTCTTGGGATTCATATTATCACCTGGCGGAGTGCGTATGGATTCAAAGAAGGTCGATGCAGTTCTCAAATGGCCATCACCATCCTCCGTAAAAGGTGTGCAAAGCATGTTAGGCTTCGCTAACTTTTACCGCAGGTTTATCCCTGAATTCTCTCGAATAGTCCAGCCTTGTTAAAGAAAAACAAACGTTTTGAATGGTCTACCGAGGCGGAACAAGCTTTCCAGGATTTGAAGACTAAATTTATCTCTGCACCAATCTTAAAACACCCTCGCCCCAAACTCCCCTACATCGTGGAAACTGATGCTTCAAGCCTTGCCATTGGGGCAGTTCTATCACAAAAGGACCCGGTAACCAATCAGTTGCATCCCGTGGCATTTTGGTCCCGCAAATTCTCGCCTCCTGAAATCAATTACACGATTACTGACAAGGAACTTCTGGCTATCAAGTCTGCCTTTAAGGCTTGGCGGCATTATCTGCTGGGGGCCCGACACACCGTTACTGTGATTACGGATCACCGAAACCTGCAATATTTGAAAACCGCAAAAGCCCAATCCTCTAGACAACTCCGTTGGGCATTATTCTTTGCCGAGTTTGACTTCATAATTACCTATCGACCTGGTACAAAGAACGGTAAAGCTGATGCCCTTTCTCGGATGGGAGTGGAAGAACACTTGATCAACCCTAAACCTGTACCAATCATTCCCGAACAAAGAATTCTGGGTGTAATCGCCACAGAATCCATAGAGGAAGTTAAGGATAAGGCCAGGCAACTTGTAACTCCAGCAGACATACAGAATTGGCATCTGCAGGGAAAGGACTTTGCAGTAAAGGACAACTTATTGTATTTCCAAGAACGATTATACCTACCCAGCACAGATTTACAGAAAAAAGTAATCTCTTGTTATCACGATTCTTTAATGGAAGGACATCCCGGTATGGCCAAGACCTCAGAAAAGATCAAGCGCTACTTCTGGTGGCCATCTTGGAAAAAAGATATCAGAGACTTTATAATGTCCTGTGGAGTATGCGCCCAAAACAAGAGTCAAAAGGAAAGACCAGCAGGCCTCTTACGCCCTATTGACATCCCACCTCGCCCTTGGCATACGCTTTCTATGGACTTCATCACCGATCTACCTCCAAGCTCCGGATACAATACGATTCTAGTAATCGTGGACTTATTCTCCAAGATGGCGCATTTCATTCCGCTCAAAGGCTTGCCAACAGCAGCAACTCTGGCCCGAGAATTTCTCGAAAACATCGTCCGACTGCACGGTTTTCCTTCGGTTCTAATTTCGGATCGAGGTAGTCAATTTATTTCTCATTTTTGGCGAAGTTGCTGTCGGTCGGCTCAAATTGATGTGAGACTATCGACCAGTCACCACCCTCAGACCGACGGACAAACCGAGAGGACCAATCAAACTCTGGAACAGTATTTACGCTGCATGCTGCAACAAACGGAAAAAACTTGGAAAGACATCCTTTGGATAGCCGAATATGCCTACAATAACTCTGTCCATTCGGGAACTGGGAAAACCCCGTTTTTTCTTTTGTACGGCAGTCACCCTCGAACCTCGGAGTTGGATCCCCTCCAAGATCTTGAAACACCAGCAGTAGAATACCTGCATTCTACAATCACCCAAGCCTTTAAGGAAGCTGTTTCTCACCTTCAAAGGGCTAAAGAACAATACAAGAAAGGAGCAGATCAACATCGGAAGGAAGCCCCTCAATATCAAGTAGGGGATCAAGTCTGGTTATCCACCAAATATCTACCTCTAAAAGGGCCACGCACATTCAACCCAAGATACCTGGGTCCCTATTCCATCACTACCATAGTAAACCCAGTAGCGGTCAAGTTGGACTTGCCCCCGCACATGAAGATACATCCGGTCTTCCACGTCTCTCTATTAAAACCTGTGCAACCTCAAACCCGACTAACTAAATCTCCAAAACCTATCCTAGTTGATAGAGAACTCGAGTTTGAAGTCAAAAGCATTCTGGACTCCAAGATCTCCAAATCTAAACTATTTTACCTAATTGACTGGAAAGGCTACGGCCCCCAAGAGAGATCCTGGGAACCTGCTGAATATGTCCACGCTCCTCGCCTAATCAAAAGATTTCACCGAACATTTCCTGACAAGCCAAAACCCCCAGAGAAGCCCGGTTTGGGAGGGGCCTTGAGGGGGGGTACTGTCATGATCTCCCAACTCCCTTGGAAGCAGATCCATAACCCAGGTTCCGAGTGCCAACCAGTCCCAATTGGGACCTTTTGGACCCAGTCCTGGCGCCAGTGGAACCAGGCTCATAAATATGCCCAGTCCCAGCGCTGGAAGCGCCGGGCTCATAATGCTTGGGTGGACTTACCTGCAGCAGACCATGCTGCTTACTTGCCTGCCAGTTGAGCCTCTGATCCTCTTCTGTTTGGAACTACTTTTCCTGTTGGGTGGGGCAGGAGCCACTCCCTAGATTCAGAACACTGGAACTCTTCTGGAAAGCAGGAACTCTTTTCTTACCTAGGCGTGGCTGTGGAAGGAGACACCTAAGCACTACAGGAGGCTATTTAAACCACACCCGATGGATGAATCTTGCTTTGCGTTATTCTGCATCCTCTGCAGCAGAACGCTCATCGTGTCTTCTGCATCTGATCCTGGGCCCTAAGGAAAAAGGCTTACCATCCTGAATCCAGTCTTCAGCAACACCTATAAAGACAAGAAAGAACAGGTTAGCATTACGGTCTTCAGTGACAGCTCTTCCCTTACCTGGTCCATCGGCTGTCACCAACGCCTCGCGCTGCATTCCGGCATCTGAAAGACAAAGGCTTACCTACTCTTCGTGCGCTCCGGAGGTCTTCACACTGCATTCCGGCATCTAAAAGACAAAAGTTTACCAACTCTTCGCACGCTCCGGAGGCCTTCGGCGCTGCATCTGAAAGACAAAACAAGGTGCGTTTAAAGACATTGGGGAACTTTAATACTCACGTGCCATTACTCCTTTCCACATCTAACCCAGTGGGTATTCCGGCACCCTGCAGCCGCTCCGAACTTGTACCTGCAAAATAAAAAGACAGTTAGAGCGCATCGTGAAGCAGGCAACAAGCGCTTACTTACGTGCTTCCAGGCGCTTCTATTCATCACACGGGCTCCATCTTCAACTCACTTCAGCCCGTCATCCGCCATCGCCGGAACCCTGCAAAACAAGAAACATCATTACTAAAGACTTTAAAGACATTAGAATTACTCGAAACTTACCGTTCGTGCAGTAAACGACGGACAGCAGTCCTCTGAAGTCAAGAGGCCTGCTCCCCTTATCCAGTGAAGAAACTGGTTACAGCACCCTGCCCCGAGGCAGATGGAGAGCACGGCGTTCACTTACCTAAGGTGAGAGCGTTAACCTTTGGGGTTCTACAGGAGAAGAGAAAGGGAAGAAGAGAGAGACATTCAATAACCCAGTTCCTTAATCCCATATTTTCTATCTGCAGACATCTTACCCTTCAAGTCAGACATACAGTGCACAGAGGTCCAGCCCAAAGAGCCAGCCGTGTGTTACACATCACCTTTGCAGATACGGTATACGCCCAGTCAAGACCGGCGCCTCTACGGGAATCAGGTGAGCGTTACACCAGGACTGACTCCAAGAGAGTCTTGGATGGGGTTTTAAGGCCTTTGACCTGGCCCTAACTGGAAGGCTGACTCATCCAGTGAGGGCCAGGGGCAAGGGTCATGACACCCTCACACCTTCAGGGCACAGGTTTATCCTGGTTGTAGTAGACCATGCTATAAGATACCCAGAAGCCATACCTATGACAACTGTTATGGCTCTGGCTGTGGCTAAGGCTCTACTTGGTATTTTTTTTTACCAGAGTAGGGTTTCCCAAGGAAGTGATATCCGATAGGGATCCAATTTTATGTCCCACTACATGCAGGCCATGTGGAAAAACTGTGGTGTCACTTACAAGTTCTCTACAGCCTACCATCCACAGACAAATGGGCTGGTAGAGAGGTTTAATCGTACTATGAAGAGCATGATAGGTGCTTTAAAGGAACCCCTTAAAAGAAAGTGGGACCTTCTGCTGCCATGCCTTCTATTTGCTTATAGGGAGGTCCCTCAGGATGGAGTTAGTTACAGTCCCCTCGAACTTCTCTATAGCAATCCAGTCA
Organism: Ambystoma mexicanum; assembly: GCF_040938575.1. Taxonomy (NCBI): domain Eukaryota; kingdom Metazoa; phylum Chordata; class Amphibia; order Caudata; family Ambystomatidae; genus Ambystoma; species Ambystoma mexicanum. Next base: position 1,371,968,761 of record NC_090930.1, read on the forward strand.
GAGTTCCATTTGCCCTGATTGAGGAGGGGTTGGAGAGTGCTCATTCCCCCAAGCCAGTCAGAGTGACTATGTGATAGGTCTCTGGGGGAGAATGTCAAACATGATGGCAGAAGCTAGTGATAACTTAAAAGCAGAAGGACAACATGGTTGAGTTTACTCAAGACCAGCTTGTGTTAGTTATTGTGCCAACAAGGCAGAGGGCATTGCAGGACAAATGGATTGGACCCTTCAAGGTTGTGGGCAAACGTGGAGAGGTGAACTATTTGGTGCATTTAGGCAGACCTAAGGAGGCTCCCAGAGTCTTTCACTCAACCGTTTGAAGGCATATGTCTTGAGACCAGAAGTGGGAGCTTTGCTTCTAGCTTCAGCTCAAGAGGAAGAGGAGAGTGAATCTCTACCTGACCTCCTCAGAGTTCAACCTTTGGATGAGAAAATAGAAGGAGTCCATCTCTCTTCTCAACTGACTTCTGAACAGGAGGAGTGCAAAGTTATTTTAAATCAGTTTGCCTCCCTGTTTTCACTATCACCAGGCATGACCCGTTGGGACCAGCATGATATTCTCACTGTTGACTGTTTACCTGTGAAAAGCAGAGGTTACAGAATGTCAGAACATGTGAGATCCAACATCAAAGGAGAGGTCAACAAGATGCTTGATCCCGGGGTTATAGAGTCCTCTACCAGTCCATGGTCTAGTCCAGTTATTCTAGTACCAAAGGCAAGATCCAAGGAGTTGAAATTCTGTGTGGACTATAGAGCACTAAATGCAGTCACTAAGACTGATGCCCATCCTTTGCCAAAGACAGATGAACTGGTGGATAGACTTGTTTCAGCCAAGTATCTCAGCACATTTGATCTGACGTCAGGCTGTTGGCAAATAGCCCTGACAGACCATGCCAAGGAGAAAACTGCATTCTCGACCCCAGCAGGACTCTACCAGTTTAAGGTTATGCCTTTTGGACTAAAGAATGCACCTGCTACATTCCAAAGAATGGTCAATCAAGTTCTGAATGGGATGGAGGTCTTCTGCATGGTATACTTGGATGACATTGCAGTGTTCAGCCCTACATGGAAAGAACATATTGATCACTTAGGATATGTTTTGCAGGCTCTTGAGCAAGCCCATCTGACCATAAAGACAAGTAAATGTCAAATTGGTCAGAGCAAAGTGGTATACCTTGGTCATGAGGTAGGAGGAGGTGAAATAAGGCCATTGCCTAGCAAAGTACAGGCTGTACAAAACTGGGCCACCCCTACTACTCAAACCCAAGTGAGAGCTTTCCTAGGTCTCACTGGGTACTAGAGGAATTTCATAGAGAACTATGGGACCATAGTTTCTCCCTTGAATGTGATCTGCTCTCCAAAATTCTCTAAAAAGGTTAGATGGAAGGAGGAGTGCACTCAAGCCTTTGAAAACCTGAAGAAAGCCCTTTGTCAAGCCCCAGTCCTAAGAGCTCCTGATTATCACCAACCCTTCCTTGTGCAGACATATACGTCCAATACAGGTATAGGTGCAGTCCTTACTCAACTGGATGAAAGAGGTAGGCAGTTTAAGGTTATGCCTTTTGGACTAAAGAATGCACCTGCTACATTCCAAAGAATGGTCAATCAAGTTCTGAATGGGATGGAGGTCTTCTGCATGGTATACTTGGATGACATTGCAGTGTTCAGCCCTACATGGAAAGAACATATTGATCACTTAGGATATGTTTTGCAGGCTCTTGAGCAAGCCCATCTGACCATAAAGACAAGTAAATGTCAAATTGGTCAGAGCAAAGTGGTATACCTTGGTCATGAGGTAGGAGGAGGTGAAATAAGGCCATTGCCTAGCAAAGTACAGGCTGTACAAAACTGGGCCACCCCTAGTACTCAAACCCAAGTGAGAGCTTTCCTAGGTCTCACTGGGTACTAGAGGAGTTTCATAGAGAACTATGGGACCATAGTTTCTCCCTTGAATGTGATCTGCTCTCCAAAATTCTCGAAAAAGGTTAGATGGAAGGAGGAGTGCACTCAAGCCTTTGAAAACCTGAAAAAAGCCCTTTGTCAAGCTCCAGTCCTAAGAGCTCCTGATTATCACCAACCCTTCCTTGTGCAGACAGATACGTCCAATACAGGTATAGGTGCAGTCCTTAGTCAACTGGATGAAAGAGGTAGGGAGCACCCCATTTGCTTCATCAGTAGGAAACTGAAGGAACCAGAAACAAGGTGGGAAACCATAGAGCGTGAATGTTTTGCCATTGTGTGGTCTCTGAAGAAGTTTAGACCATACTTGTATGGATCCACTTTTGTGATTCAGACAGACCACCAACCCTTGAGATGGTTAATGAAAATGAAAGGGGAAAACCCAAAACTTCTGACATGGTCAATCTGCCTGCAAGGGTTTGATTTCATCATTGAGCACAGAGCAGGAAATGCTAATGGTCTCTCTAGGATGTTTTTAACCGACTAGAGGTAGAGATTCATCCAGGAGTGGATTAAATCCTCCTGTCCCTTAGTCTGGGGGGGGGGGGGGGCGAGTGTTAGGGAGAATTCTCCAGAATGGCTAATGTGGGAAATGAAGACATGCAATACATCAAGATGGCAATCAAATACAGAAAAAAATATGGAACAGCAAGTGACATATATGTGAGACACAGGTAAAGGCAGTTAGGGTTTCACATGTGCCAAGCAGTCAAAACATAGATCACCCAAGTGCGTCACATTGGTCCTGCAGAGTTAGGGATGCAGATGGGCAGGCCACCCTGTTGTCTATGTGCAAATGAGCAGCAGTACACCTTTTGGCCAGGCACCATGCTGGGCCAAAAAAAAGCAGGACTCTCTGAAAAGTCCCACTAGCATTACACCTACTGCACCAGTGCAATGGCTGGCATGGTTCCACCAGCAGGGCAAGCCATGCTCTGATATGTCATGGGGCATGGACCTGGTGTGGTTTGGGGAAGGGAAGAGCAAAGTTTCTGTTAGGCAGAATTATATGCAGTACCCTTTGGGAACACCACACACAATTAAGACTACAAGTGACAGTACAAATTCAACTTTGATACAAGCCTGTACTACACAGTAAAAGTGGTAGCTATGGCTGAGCAGCCAGACTTATGTCAAGAGGAAGTGAGCAGTATCAATAGTTACACAAAGGACAGCAATTACTATGATTCAAACAAACAGTGACTCAAGGTTTCTGAGTAAAAGAATATACATTTATTTACACATCAGTTGTATAACATTTCACGAAAGTAAAGCAGTTAAAAATCACACTCTTAATACACCACACCACTCCCAATAGGTTGCAGACAAATTAAGCTCACAAATGAAGTGGGAGCAAAATGGCACGCCAGAAATTTTAAAAGGGAGGGAAAGACAAAGTTAGGCAGAAATTGAACAACACCAACAGTTAAGTAAGCAGGGCAATCTAGAAAGAGGAACTACAGTGATGGAATCAATCAACAAGGCTTATGGCCAAAGTCAATAGGACAAAAGACTTTCGCTCAAGATCACACAGCTCAGGGTAGTTCATGGTTAAGTCTTTGCCAAGAGTTCCGGACGAAGTTGGTCGGCAGAAAAGTTAGTTTAAAGCACAGAGAAAGACAAGCCCTCGGATTGGAGAAGATTTCACACACTTTCACCGCGGCTGAACTAAACGAACAACCGGATTTGCACAGTACCTTTCAACGTAGAAGCTGTAGCTAAGGCGGACATTCCTGGCAGTTCCTGCAGGCTCACGGTTCCTGAAGCGACTGTTGGACTGACATGAAGTAGGAAGACTGGAGGGTCCTACACTTCCCAGGGAAGAAACCAGCAGCAGAGCAAAGCAACACATAAAAGTAGCGCTCCTTAAAACCCAAGCAGGGTCTGACCTTCCTGGCTATCCGGCCCACTGAAGCTCTGTACAGCAAATTCGACCAGAGGAGGGAGTCCTGGCTTGCAGTTTGGGCAAACTGGTTAGTCCCACCAGCTCAGAGGGAGAAGATTCCTGGAGGATGTTCTCGGTCGTTGGAGTTCAAGGATTCGGACCTGCAGCAGGGCTTCACCGGGCGGTTCAGTCATGGTAGAGGTCCTCTTCCGTGAGCTTCTCATCAGTTCTTCCGTTCCAGTGGCAACTCTGCCTTTCCAGACCCAGAGACCTGCTTTTTATGCAGTTTTCCACCATTCACACAGCCTGGCTGTCAATCACACAGCAGGGTGGCTGTCGCGCTGGGACAGTCACCACAGCTAATCATTTCAGAGTGCGTCATTGGTCTCCAAGGAGACCCTGTGCAGGGAGTCCCAAACCCCTGCCTCACATCCTGTCCCCCCTAGACATACAGGCACCTAAGGAGGGCTTCTGCGTAGAAGCCTGCGAAAACACGGTGAACAAAAGGAATCAAACCTGGTTTGGCGCGCAGAGTAAAACACGAGAAAGACTTCTACACAAAGAATAAACCCAGCCGGAACCGTAATAAAACATTAATGGTCTACCAGGTTTAAGTTTGAGGCTACCAAGATAGCCTAAAACAATACCAAGGTTATTTAAGATAACAGCGGTGGAAAAAATAGGGTAGTTACCACTGCCACCAGACAAGTCTTGATGAAAAGGGAGCGAAACAATGCTCCAAGAGAAACAAACAAAAAGGGATAGTATTAACCCTTTCCAGTACTCTATGTAAGATAGGGTGTACTGGGTCTGTGGTTTTACAGAGGCTAATAAAGTTAATGGCAACTCTATATGTTCTGGGAGACAGTAGTCAGTCTGAGTTGGGGAGTCTAAAAGACAACCCTGTGTCACTGCACTGAAGGTGCTGTGTAACACACAGTAAAAAGATGATGCCTGTGGAGTAGGTGAGGCTCCACAATCTATGAACACAAAAATGTTAAACACACACAGCTAAACACATGTAAGAGTGGAAAAAAAAGGCTCACACTCTTACCAGGTGAACAAAATAAATCCCAGAAATCCAGCAAATCTGCTGAGGGACTCAATAGGTATGGAAAATTGGCCATTCTTGAGAATTCTCCCGAACTGTGTGCCAAGCTTGTTTGCCTCACATCAATGCCCTGCCTTGTGCCCAGAGTCCCACAGTCCAGAGTGCCCAACGTACTCTGGTGGCAATGTGCTTACTTCACTGGCAGTGATTACTCTATTCTTGAGTTCTGAATTTGGTCTATACTTTGGTGCTCACACTCTATGATGTAACCTGCTTGTTGTTGCCAGAGGGCGGGAATGTGTTCATCTGTGCATACAATGCACCCTTATCAGGTTGGTTTATCTGTGGTCCTGAACTGTGGCTCTGCCTGGGGTCACCCACACGGCCTTCACAACGTTGGCGTGCCACACGTATTCATGGCCACAATTTTAGCAAATGCCTTCCACCCACCTTGGGACTGTACCAAGGGTATGCCCCCTCGGGTGGGCCCCCTTCCATGGGTATCTCCCTCCTCCAAGCAGAGTAGAAGCTAAGCTTCCTGGAAGGCCACAGGTGGGCAATTCAGAGTGGACTGAGCTAGGTGTTGTTTGCCCCAGTGCGTTCCCTCTTGGCCATGCTTTTCACTTAAGTGCATCGGTTCCTAATGAACGTTGGTATGGTGCCAACACCCCCCCGTCACCACACTGGTGCTGGTATGTGGAATGACCCGTCTGACTTTCTGTTGTACCTGAGCCCATTAGCTCTCCATCCACCAACACCCCTGGTGCAAGCTGACGTGCTGGTGCCCATGTGGTTGACCTGTCCACCCCCCAAGTGTTGTGGGGTTGCATGCTCTGTTGCTTCTATCCTGCAGATGTCCGGGAGGGTGTGAAGATGAGCCTGGGGTGGATGCAAGGCTCCACCTTTGCTACCCTCTAGCAGGTGGAGCTATTTTGAGGGTTCAGCCAGTGGCATGTGCTTGTCTCAAAGAGTGAGCCATACACGTGTTTGTAAACATGACCAGTACAGTGACAGTGCAAAGGGCTCATTGAATTATTGATGTAACCTTTGATAGCTGCCTCTGTTACTTTGATTTTCATGGTGGATGTAAAGCCGATACATGCCAGAAAATGCTGACATCCTGGGATGCATACATTTATCAGACCTAGACCAATATGGCATATCATGTGTGCATTGGTGACTTTGGCTAAACTTGCTCAGTTTGCACGAGGCATGCATATGCCAGTGCCAGCCCTGGCTACTGTCACCATGTGAAGGCCCGTAATGCTGGCACAGAGGACAGCAGGTAGATTTAAATGGCTGTGCACCGAGAGCATGTTTGTTGTGTCTGTGTATAGTGTCCTGACATTACATTAGCTCGTGCATCCAGTGCTAGCTCGTGCATTCAGCACGAGATGAATGCACGAGCTGTAGGGAGCGAGGACGTGAGGGAAGAATGGAATTCGGAACGTGAGCGGAGTGTCAGTTGGAGAAGAGAAGAGAGGAGAAGCGTCCAGTTCATGTCCCCTTATATACTGATAGACATACTTGTTATAGTTATTACTTTTATGTGTTAAGTAAATAAATACTTACAGTTCAATCCCTATAGTCTGCACATTCTTCAGTGGCGACAAGGAAAACTCATTGTGGCTGTTGATAAGGATCTCCGGCCGCACGATAGGTAGGAGCTTGTCATCGTTGCTAACCGTTCCCATAAATCCTGTGTGTGCTCAGCAAACTGTTCCACAACTCTTTCGAGAGACTCGCTGCTGATGTTATCACGCCGGATCCTGCTGTTTACACTTTGAGAGCCTCACTAGCTGTCCATGTCCCGCCCGTATACGCTCTCCCAATCACGAGCGTTGAGAAAGGAGGGGGGCGGGCCTACCCTCATGTCACTCAATACCACGAACTTGATTACGCCTACATTCCATCAAGATACACGCATATGCCACTTCTACGTTACGCTGGAAGGGGGCGTAACCATCCTAAACTAATTACCTCATTGTTACCACTGCTCCTCCTCCTCGCAGTAGCCTTCCTTGCAACCTTACACCGGTAATCATCATTTTCAACCCTCTTCCTCTTCACAGTGATTTCAACAACCAACTACTATAAATACAGGAAGACACGCGGTAATCCTCATTAATCCTCCCTGCTCTTCCTCTGCCCAGTGGTTTCAATAACCAGCTACTGTAAATACAGAAAGACACTCAGAACAACATGGCAATGCAAGGAGTCCAGCCTCCTCGTATGTTCCTACCAGAAGTAGGAGAACCTACACTCTCATGGAAACGCTGGCTTAAAGCCTTTGAACACTATGCACGTGTAGTGTGTGGGGCAAACTACAGTACAGAAAGGAAGAAATCCTTATTGTTGCATTGTTTAGGTCCAGCTGGACAAGAAAAATTTGAAGACTTACCTGATCTAACGGAAGATGAGATAGGGGACATGAACGAGTACGAGATTGCCATTGTCAAGCTCAATAAACATTATGACAAGAAGATGAGCACAATTCTAGAAAGATATAAATTTGGAAAACGAGTTCAAGAGAAAGATGAATCTGTGGAACAATATGTTACTGCTTTGAGGAAGTTAGCCCGTAATTGCAAATTTGATCAACAACTTGACGAGAGGATCAGGGATCAATTTATGCTTGAATGCAGGAGCGGCAAGGTTAGGGAAAGGCTATGGTCCGAGGACGATCCCACTCTTGATACAGTACTAAGACTAGCCAAAGAAGTGGAGCACACTGAGACGTGTGTGTCCACTTTGGAAAACAGATTGAAAGACATGTCAGTCAAATCATTGATCAGTAGTGTACAATCTGATCAGGATGAAGAAATAAGGGCAATAAGGGGCAGCAAGAAGAAGAATACTACACCATGCTACAGTGAGACAGCGTCTAATGCCAGAAATCCACAAAGCAGAACTTCCAGTAGTGGGGAAGTATACAAGAATCACTTGATGGGGAGAAGACCTGACAGAATAGAAGTCAGAAGGAATAACAGATTTGAAACGTCCAGAGTGCCCATGTTGGGAGGAGGAGAGCGTCAAGACAAGGGACAGTTTCCTCAGAGCGGAAGAGGGAGAACCAGAGAGAGAGGTTATTATAGATGTGGTAGTCCAAGTCACTGGGCAAACAACAAAGGGTGTCCTGCTCTCAAGATGATGTGCAGGAGATGTGGAGGTAAAGGACATTTGGCCAAATGTTGCAGGAGTAACCCGAGTGAGGAACATAATTCGAACTGGATTGGAGAGGACGATGAAGAGGAAGAGTGTGTGTTCATGGTCACTGATGAAGATAAACATGTTGAAAGTCCCAGGACAAAAATTGCTGTGAATGGGTTCCATGTCATTATAATGGTGGACTCAGGAGCCAAGTATACACTTATACCAGAGGAAATGTGGAGAAAATGTGGACCGGAATATCTACATGAAGTAGATGTAAGGCCCAAAGCTTATGGTGGGGCCAGGATATATCTAATTGGATGGTTCAACGCTAATTTGGAATTCAAAGGCAGACAGGCGAGTGGTCATATTTATGTCTCAAAGAGAGGGGAGACTGCCCTGCTTAGTTGGACCCATCAGAAAATGCTCAAAGTGCGATTGGATCCCAATGCCGATGAAGCAGTCTACCAAGTTGACGGGACTCACATTGAAGATATACAGAAGATCAAGAATGAAATATTCAGAGATGATGTGATTGGATGTCTAAAAGGTTTTTCACATCGCATACTACTAAAGACGGGTTCAAGATCCATAGCCCAGAAACTCAGGAATGTGCCTTTAGCCCTCAGGATGGAAGTCAAAGAAGAACTGAACAAATTAGAGATGCAGGGCATTATCGAGAAGGTTGATGCTGCACAATGGGTTTCACCTTTGGTCATAGTAAGGAAACCTACAGGAAAAGTGAGATTGTGCATCGATATGAGGGAGTTGAATAAATGTGTGATTCCAGACAGGCATCCGTTGCCCAGCATACAGGAATTGATATCCACTCTAGGACCTGCAAAAATGTTCTCCACCTTGGATCTCACGGCAGCATATTACCAAGTCAAATTACATGAGGACTCCAAGTGCCTAACTGCTTTCATCATGCCAGAAGGACTCTACCAATTTAGGAGAATGCCGTTTGGTTTGATCTCGGCAGCTTCAGTTTTTCAAAGAGTTATGCAAAGGATCCTTGGAGACTTGGAAGGAGTGGCGTTCTTTCAAGACGATGTGTTAATCTATGCGGATGATCAAGATGAGCATGACATGAGGTTGAATAGGGTTCTGCGAGAATTATGGCAAGCAGGAATGGTGTTGAGTAAAGCCAAATCTAAGATAAACAGGAAGGAAATAGAATACCTAGGGCATGTGATATCCGGAGAAGGTATCAAACCGAAGAAGGACCTGGCAGACTCCATCAAATCTATGATTACACCAGATAACAAGGAACAGCTCGGAACATTCCTTGGGATGGCAGAATACTATGCTAAATTCATAGAACATTTTTCTGACCATACGGTTGAGTTGAGGAGTTTACTGAAAATGAACAAGAAATTTGTATGGAATAAGAGGAGCGAGAAGGAATTTCACTTCATTAAAGAAGCTTTAGCCAGAGCTCCAGCACTGCAAAGCTATGTTAGAGGTAGGAAAACAATAATAACGACGGACGCAAGTGAAGTAGGTCCGGGTGCATCCTTATCACAATATCATAAAGGACAAGAATTAGTGATCGCTTTTGCGTCCAGGTTGTTAAAGGGAGCAGAGAAGAACTATGCCACGATTGAAAGGAGGCTTTAGCAATTAAATGGGCCACTGAGAAATTTCGGTCTTTTGTTTGGGGAGTACAATTTACTATTCACATGGACCACAAGCCCCTAGTGGAGACTTTCAGTACCAAAGGTCTTGATAGAGTGTCTAGTAGGATCAGGCGATGGGTCACGAGACTGCAAGAATTCGACTTCAAAATTGTCCATGTTCCTGGTTCAAAAAATGTCACGGCGGATTGTCTGTCACGACTGACTAGTTTAGATGATACTGAAGGTGTTCCTGGAGAACAAGGAACAGTTTGTGTTGTGTCAAGTCAAGCTCTATCGGAACAGGAATGGAGTGAAGAAATGGAGAAGGATGAGACTTTACTAGAAGTTGTGAAAAACGTCAAGGAAGGAAGGTGGAGGAAAAATGAGATAGATCGCACAGGTGTCAAGGCATTCTGGGACTTACGAGAAGATTTATATCTACAAGGTGGATATCTAATGAAGGGTGATAAAGTGATACCTCCTGCCAATTTGAGAGAGAAGATTATGGAGATGGGCCATGAGGGACACCAAGGCATTGTAAAGACAAAGAGAAGGATTGGTGGCCCGGTTGTGATCGTCAGATTGAAGATCAAGTTAAGAAATGCATCCTTTGCTCCAAAAGTGATAAAGTATGCAGGGGTGCTAGTTATCCAATGGTGTTGAGAGAGGTTCCTGGAAACCCGTGGAGTGTGGTTGCTATGGATGTGGTTGGCCCAGTTTGGAGTGATGGTTGTTCGACTTATTGTCTGGTGGTCATTGATATGCTAACCAGATGGGTTGAGATTGCCTTCTTGCCACAGGTCACTACACGTGATGTTATAGATTTTATGGAAGAATTGTGTGAAAGAGAGGGGTATCCGAAAGAGGTTCTCACATACAATGGATCCCAGTTTAAATCCAGGGAGATGGAAAAATATTTGAGTGACAGAGCTATCAATCATAAGTTTTGTGCCATTTACCACCCACAGGCTAATGGTGTTGTGGAGCGATTTAATAGATTGATAAAAGATGCTATCAAATTGGTGTGGGCGAACGGGAAAGAGTGGAAAGAAGTAGTCAAAGAAACTTTGATTGCTCACAGATTCACTCCTCACAGCTCTACAGGTGTTACCCCTTTTGAACTGAGTAGGGGGGGGAAGGTTATACAAAAATGTTCCCAGGGTGAATGAGTGATATGGTGAGGAATGAGGTCAAAGTGAGGAATGAGGTCAACATAGAGGGAGTGAGAGAGTGTATTATGCAGAGACAACTGAATAACAAAAGTTTGCATGACAAAAAGAGTTTCAGGAAAAGGTCTGAGTTTAAAGTGGGGAGTTGGGTCAGGATAAAACTTCCTGTAAATCTGAGACAAGATGGATGTCAATGGTCCAAACCATTTAGAGTGGTAGAAGTTTATTCCCATGCCGTTAAGACACAGGATGGTAGAGTCTGGAACAACGAGAGAGTTATAATCTCAAGTGGTGAGAGTTTGGAGAATAATTCTGAGTAATGGTGAGAGTGAGCAGAGAGAGAAGTAAGATTTCTTTGAGTGTGTCTTCCTTGGCAACCTGTCCAGATAACCATCCAGAAGAAGGGGGCAAGATGAGATCTAGAACAGGAAGAAACTACAGACCACCGAAATATCTCTCTGACTATGTAGACTAAACAAGTTTAACAAGTGAAATAAGTTCAAGTTTTCTTGGTCTATAAAGAGGGGGGATGTGTAGTGTCCTGACATTACATTAGCTCGTGCATCCAGTGCTAGCTCATGCATCCAGCACGAGATGAATGCACGAACTGTAGGGAGCGAGGACGTGAAGGAAGAATGGAATTCGGAACGTGAGCGGAGTGTCAGTTGGAGAAGAGAAGAGAGGAGAAGCGTCCAGTTCATGTCCCCTTATATACTGATAGACATACTTGTTATAGTTATTACTTTTACGTGTTAAGTAAATAAATACTTACAGTTCAATCCCTATAGTCTGCACATTCTTCACTGTGCCACAGCTTCCTTAAAGTGAAGCAAACTTCCATCCTCTGCAAGCGGGAATTACTTCAGGTCAGCTAGTCATGCATCTTTTACTCCTTCTTCGGTACAGGAGTTTTTCATCCATTCAGTGACTCCCATTCATTTGGCAGGCTCCAAAGTCCTAGAATCTGACAGCCAGCTCCAGAAGCGCTGGAGGGGCAGTAAATTTCTTTCTAAATCAAAAGAGAAAAGGACAGATTAGGAACTAAGTACACCAAACTCATGTTCCCTTTCATTTGAGATTCCCCTGAAATAAAACTGTAGATTAAGCAACATAATAAATACAATATATACAATGATAATGCAAGGATATTTCTCCATGACATCCTCTAACTAACACATGGATTACGCACAACAATACAATATGGCACTTCTTTTCAGCTCTCACTGTAAATAATCATGTAGGTGAAACATAACAAATTCAACACATCTTCAATCAAGAAACAGTAGAAACAAATGAATAATTGCTACAAATATTCAACATCCATTAAAAAAGTTGCATACTCTAATCATACGTCAACCGGTGCCACTTACCAAACTAAACAAATGCCACTCTGAAACTCTTGACTAATTTCAATCTTTTTTGTATATTTATATTTTTACACACCTTGTGTTCACATTTCCACATATATACTCACCTGTTTCCTCCTCCCTTTTTTACATAAATCTTAGAAATGTACTCACAGTTACTTACCTGATGTATGCTTCTCTTGCTCGACTTTTTCCACTTAAATCAATATTTACATTCAGACCTACTTACCTGCTATGGTGAATTTCTTCGAGGTGACAGTGCTTCATTACCTGACTGCAACTACACCTTTTCCTCCGCCTTCTCACGTCATGCTTCGGGTGAAATGGGATGATTTGGTTAACATGAAAACATTGTTCCAGTCAGCTCTCCAACCTTTACAGTAATCCGGTAAACCACAGGTGAAATCTACAATTTTGATTTGCCTGTGCCAGCATGCGAGGAATTTGGCATTTCTATGTTTAACTTTCCCACAGTCAAACTTATAAACTTGGTCACCTAATTTTACTCTCTCACAGATGTCTTCCTGTCATAGTATGACTTTGCGCTGTCAGCAGCTTGTTCCAGATTTTGCTGTGCACATGCAAATGCAAGTGCTTTCTTAGCTCTTCCATATATTCATGAATTGTGGCTGCATTTACCAGAACCTGTTCTTTGGTCCGGTACAGTAAATGTTACGGCAAAACCATCTTCTTGCATGTTAGAATCTCATGCAGACTAAGGTTTGTGGATCTGGTTGTTGTTGACCTAATAGCCATTAGCACCAGAGGGATTCGCAAATCAATTTTCCACACCCCCAGAAAAAGAGGGCCGGTATAGAATGTGCAGTTTTCTTTTTACACCTAAGATTTGCCACTTCTTTATCATCACTGCACTGGTGAAATGACTCCCACGGTCTGATTCTATCCTTTGAGGTAAACCAAACCTAGAGATACTGCGGTTGACTAGCAAAGTGCCTGCCATTTGCACACTGCAATCCGGTGCCGGAATGCATTCCAGCCACTTACACATTAGACAAGTGACCATCAACAAATACCTGTTTCCCAGTGCTGAGCTTTGTACGGGACCTACAAAATCGATTTGCAAATCTGACCATAGAAGTGTCAGACCCCTTTTCATCAATAGCGTAATGTGGGTTGGGGAAATATGTTGAAACTGTCATGCCCAGCGCCGCAGGCGCCTGCATTGGCAACCATCATGGACTACTTGGTACTCATTTATCCTCCTAATACTCCTTGAACAACTCCTTTTCACGCCTTGGTCTTTTATTTCCATTTGCTCGACTTTGGTTCTTTCTTATTTTATTCAATTAACTACATTTACCATGATGCACCTGACTGCAGTCCTCAATTCCTGGCTATTCTCATTCATCGTTATTGGGACCACAATCCCCAGAAGCCCTAGCGGCCAGTGCTGCTTCCACCTGCTCAGGACCAGAGAGGGAGGAGGCAGATTGTCTTCAGGTGTGCTGCTACAGGTGCTGTCAATTAGCCTGCCTCAGAACAGGGCAGGGCTGTATATAAGCAGCTGCCTGCAGGAGCACAGTGTCTTGCATCTTGAGATCTCCCTGCTCCTGTTTGCCTTGACCCGCTACATTGTATGCTGTTCCTGTTGCTGCATTATCCTGTTTTGATCCAGTGCCCTTTCCGGGCTCCCTGCCTTGCAGCCGATCTCGCCCCGCTGCCTTCTACCTACAGCCCTTGACCTCTGGGATCCCTGCTCTGCAGCCTGCCTCACTCTGGCTGCCTACAGTCCTTGTCCTCTGGGCTCCCAGCCCTGCAGCCTGCCTCACTCCGGCTGCCTACAGTCCTTGTCCTCTTGGCTCCCTGCCCTGCAGCCTGCCTCACTCCGGCTGCCTACAGTCCTTGTCCTCTGGGCTCCCTGCCTACAGCCTGCCTCACTCCGGCTGCCTACAGCCCTTGTTCTCTGGGCTCCCTACCTTGCAGCCTGCACCTCTTCGCTGCCTACAGCCCTTGTCCTCTGGGCTCCTTCCTTGCAGCCTGCTCCCTCCGCTGCCTACAGCCCGTGTCCTCTGGGCTAATTCCAAGCAGCCTGTCTCCCTCCGCTGCCTACAGCCCTTGTCCTCTGGGCTCCCTGCCTTGCGGCTTGCTACACTCCTCTGCCTTACAGCCTGTTTTATACTTAGCTACCTACGGCCCTGCTCCTCTGGGCTCCCTACCTCACGGCCCTATTCTTTTGGGCTCTCTGTCTGTCACCTACTACTAATCTCTCTCTGTCCTGTTCTTCTGGACTCCCTGCCTTGCAGCCTACTACAGTCCTCCGCAGTCCACTATAGTTTGCCTGCACCTAGTGCCACTCTTGACTGCAGACCTGCTTCCTACTTTGCAGCCCTTCTGTTTTCCTGACTGCTGCTCCCTTGTTCTCTTCCTTGAGTCCTCTGTACTCTACCTTAGGTTATCTACTTCAGTCTAACTGCCTTTCCTTCATTTCCTTCTGCTAGATTGCTCATTGACTTACTTTTCGCTGGATATACCTGTTCTTGTCTTCTCATGTGTCTTATGTAATCCCTTTGTACAGAGCTTGCCTGTTGGTTTCCGGCAGGCAACCTCTGCCCCTTCCCTTGTCCCGTTTTCAGTGTTACAGACACCCACTGCTGTTGTTCCCAGCCATGAGCATACAGCGTGGGCCTCTGTTATAGCAATCTGTGCAGAAGGCTGGAGTTTCCTGAGGTTCGTGGAACACTCTTTCCCATTTCAGCATACACCCCAAGAGGGAATCCAGTTTGTTTGTACCTTTGTATCTTTTGTCTCACAGCTACAGTTTCCTACTCTTCTTTCTTGTTGAACTTCCTGCTGTGTGTGCTTATCTGCTACCTTACTTCAGCACAGCCACCCAAAACCTACCTGGGTACCCTGTGCCACTCTTGACAGAGTGCCATTCCTGACAGAAACTCTGCACACACTAAGCATCCCCTTATGTGTAGCTCTACATCTTGGGCCATGTCTGGCCAATAGGCATAGTCTTTAAACATTTCCAAAGTTTTTATTGAACCTCTTTGACCTGCAGTTATAGCACCATGGGCATGATGTAGCATTAATCCCCGAAATGACAATGGTACCAGCCATTGAATTTGGCCTGTGACAGATTCCCGAATCATCAGTCCATCATGCAATCAAATTCTCTTTTTGTTCTTTAGCAATACCCTCAGTTTTTCTTCCCTTTACAATCTTCCTCAGTCAGTGTATTTTGTTCTGCATCAAGCAAATGATTATATAACATGCCTACAATATGGTACTCTTTTTGTGCCTTGAGCAAGTCCTGATCAGGAATATCATAACTATGCTGTGCCACAGGCTGATCAACTGTTCCCAGAGTTTTGAAGCGTGTTATTGCATCCACCGGGATTTCACCCAGTAGGTGATCAATAGGAAACAACTCCCCCGTCACAGCCCCAGTTTTGGCTAATTGGTCAGCCTTTTCATTCCCTTCTTTGTCTTCCCTTGGTGTTTTCAGATGGCCTTGTATCTTTCTCCAGTGAATGATCATGTAATTTTCAGAAACATGTTTGTCTATGGCTTCCATCATTTTGCCATGTTTGAGAGGTTTCTTGTTATAAGTGATACTGCCTTATTGACCGTGACCACTTCTGCAACTTGACTGCTTTTGGGGCCGAATCTCACGCTTACCCTTGGAATGCCAGTACACGTGACCCAAACATTTCCTATTCCTGCCACTAATTCCTTTTCAGAATCATCTCCCAAGTAGTATGCACATCCATTACATACACAGTTGGGAGATCCTTGCATGTTTCTTTATTGAATGCCTTGTGTGAAGATTGTTAAAATTCAGTTACATTTGTTTCTAGCTCTATGTTTTGAGCTGCACAGACAGCTGCACAATCCTGTAAGTCTCTTTGCCATCGAGCAATTGGGCTCTTTCTGTTCTGTCCATATCTCACTTGCACTGGGAATCCCTGCAATGCCAGGAAAAGGTCTAATTTCATTGAAGTGACTTATTAAGTCTTACTTTTTTATTACCACATAATCCACATACATCACAGTTCCTCTCTCAGTGGCATCTGGGAATGCTTAACTTTGGAATATACCAAACTAACTTCCTCTATTGATATAGCCAAAGGGGGTCCGGGACCATGCATATTGCAAGCAGTTAAAGGAGATGACAAATACATTTTGTATATCTTTAGCTAATGGCACACACCAGTACCCAGCTGTAAGATCCAGAATAGTAAATATCTTTGACCCATGAACTTTTGCAAGACCCTGATCAATAAATGGGACAGGCCACCTTGAAACAGGTACCCTCTTATTTAGTTCTCTGAAATCTGCACAAAAGTGCCATTGGCCATTGAGCTTTAGCACACATAGTACTGTGAATAAGCCTAATGATGCCTCTGGATTCCAAATGTTTTATTATTTCTGCCAGGGACTCCAAGCAGGTCGGGGGTAACCTATATTGTCACACAAATACTGGTTCCTTACCATACCCTTTAGGTGGTGTAGCAACATGTTAATTGGTCCGACTACAGTCATAGACATCTTTGGCAAAAACCTCTTTGAACTCCATACATATCTTCCTCAGCTGACCTCTCTTCTTCATTTGTGCAAACATCTGCAGCTTGTATTTGTTCCTCTACCATTTTAGAAAATTCTGGGAACTCCTCCAAAGGAGGAACCTCTGTGTTTTCTTCTAGTTGTGTGGGAGTGTCTCTTTGGAGAGCCTCCGCCCTCAGATGTTCTGGCACATTAGTCTGCATCTCAGTTTGCTGCCTTTCACCTTGCTGTTCTTTTCTTTCAGATTCATCTGTTTTGAATAGGATGTAGTTATCCTGATGACAACATATCACATATTCTGGTTCATAGGGGTAAACAGTCTGTATCCTGAAAATTCCCTTTGGTTTAGAATCCAATGACTCAGGAATTCACCATGTGAAGTTACATAGCTTTCAGGGATATTCCCAATCACTGTGTTATTTAAATCAGCAGTGTAGTGCGATTCCTCTATTGTCATCCCTAATGCTGTATTTTCTTTCAAATGGATGTTCTGGCATCCCTTGTTATTTACCAGTATTCAAATGGGGTCATCCCCAATCTCTACCAATGGTGTATATTTGCATTCTAGCTCTTGCTGTTTCTTTGAGGCATACAAAATCATCAGGCGCTTCCATTTGTTGTCCATTCCTGTACTTTAATGCTATTACTGGTGAAAGCAGGAATAGTGACATCCTTCTTTACCTGAAGCTCATCCGCATATGGCATCATCTGGGCACAATGATAAGCTTGTCTTTTATTCTCAAATTCAGGTGCCGCTCTACCCAGTCTAAACCAAACCTTTTGGTTCATGAAATCTAATACCACACACATTCTGTGCACAATGTAATTTCCCAAGTACAACTTATTTTTGGTTCCACTTACAATCCAAACATTATGCTGAATGCTTTTGCAACCCCTTGTGATTTTCAACATGCACCTTCCCACAATTCTTGGCCCCAATTGAGGGTCAACCAGCCCAAAGATGTGTTGGTTTACTATTTTAAAACTTGGTAGTTCCTCTCTGTCAAGTATTTGTTTAAACACACTTTCATGAATGAAACTCTTCTCTTGCTCTGGGGCCAACACTGCCTCAATCATTTCTGGATCCCCATTCACATGCACCGGGATCCAGGCCTGCTCTACTGCCATATGTATCTCTGCAATTGTTGAAATGTATTTTTCCTGATCTGACTGTGCAGTAATATTTGTCATGCAATTTTCCTCATTTAGATGAACATGGAATGTGTTTTCAACAATCTGTGCCTGCCAATTTTTCTTGAGTGTCCAGAATGATATCTACAGATTGCTTTTCCTTTTCTCCTTGCATTTCACCTGAGAATGACAGTGACACTAGGCAGATTGCCATTTTAAAGATTCATTTCCACTGCACATTTTGATCTGGCAATGGTGTGACATTCTGCACTGTTACTCCGGCTCATTATCCTTTTGGGTTTTAGATTTTCTTTGGCCAAAGACAACAATACCCCATTTACCCCATCAACAAAAGGTGACAGTTCTCCTAAGGCAATTTGTTCCTATAAGGAATGGTATCTCATCTATGGATGTGACCACCACTTTGTCTCATTCTATGTATCCCTATCTTGATGTCAACTTCAGTGACACCCACCACTGGTATTTCTTCCCCATTGAAATTATGCATGGGGTCTTTACTCTGTCTCAATGTCAGCATGTCCTTTGGGGATTTTCCCTAATTTATGCTTTGCATTAATTTCTGGGACATCACGGGTGCCTGGGCACCTGTGTCAGTCATTGCTAATGCATTGAACCTTTCTTCAATAGCAATAGGAGCATATTATCTGTCCTCTCATTCTTCTAGTAAACATAGGAAATGTGAATTGTTGCTGATTTCAGGGCTTGCTTTCCTTACACCTGCCAGACTTCTTGCTAGAAAAAGGGGCATATGAAATGACACTTTACCCGCCTTTTTGCCCATCTCTCTTTGTATCTCTCTGCTTATTTTGTTGGACTAAAAACCCATTTGCAGCACAGCCACTGTCTGCCCCACTGTCTCTGGACCACTAGTGTTCATTCCCCTTTTCTCTACTATTTCTTTCCTCATTGACTGGGTCCTTTGCACTTAGTTCCATTCTAGAACCTAGTGAAGCTATATTTTCACAAATGTCCTGTAGCAGCATGTCAGTTTCTGGTGTGTGACACTTACCTACATTGTGTACGATACCTGTCATTTTCGCCATATTCTCCAAGTGAGTGACCTGCATCTGTCTCATTAGTGTTGAAGCATAAACAAGCTGCAACAAAATGACACTTTGTCCGTATGGAGAGTATTAAACCTGTCTAGAGGTTCTACCTACTCACTTTTATGTAACCCTGTGGGTGAACAATCTTGGGCATCATACATAACACAGACAATGTTTTCAACTCGTGTGGAACCTGTATACTACTAGAAAAGTCCAACCTGGCCATTAAAATTCTCAGTAGCTAGCATCTTGGAAGTAATTGGGCAACCTCTTGTGCCCCTGGCCTGAACGGGCTTGCTTCCATGGTAGTTAAACAGACACCCCTTATATGGGCAGAATTGATGTATATATTATGTAAACAGGTTTGTAACCAACAACGCAATAACTGTGCCAGTTTATAAAGCTGACGACAGAGAAATGCCTGCGAATTAGCGACAGTTATCCATACTTGACACCACCGGCAAAGTGTTTGCAGCAATAGTGTTGGAACATCTGCTCAGTTTGATCAATAACAATGTGATAATGCACCGATTACAAACTGGATTTCGAACAGGCACTAGTACCTCTCATAATATCCGTCTTCTGGATGCAATAACTACCAGAGCCATGTTGAAGGGTGCCCCTTCTGTATACATAACCTTTGTTGACTTCAAAGGAGCTTCTGACAGCGTCAACCGGACGAAATTGTGGGAGCTATTGTCCACTCTTAACTGCCCCAATTGGCTGCTCGATATTTTGACCAAGTTTCACAGTAATAACCGAATACAAATTTGGCTCGACAATAATGGATTACTATTTCAACCCATTGAAGTCAACAAGGGTGTGAAGCAGGGTTGCTTACTGGCAGCACATTTATTCAATTTATACTTAGTTGACCTGATTCGCTGTCTGGTATCTAAAGCAAACTGCCCTGCTAAGTTTGAGGATTTAATGGTTTCTGCGCTATTGTATGCTGATGTACTTGTCATGATAGATCACAAACACAATGGAATAAAGTCAATGCTAGAAGAGTTAGGGTGTTTTGCCAAGAAATATGGTTTGACTATCAATCTAAAAAAGACTCAAACTATATTGTTTGTAAATAAAATAATCAACAAACCTCAAATGAAAACCTTGTTGGGGAATATTGAGTATACGGACAACTACAAGTACCTGGGTGTCCAGTGTAGTAGCAGGTTTGGGTACAAGCTTTTGATTACTGATAAAACCAGACGGGCGAAGCAAATTACAACACCAACTAAAAGGTTTGTTGATAACTATGCTGGAAGAGGATCCTTATGCTCTACAGGCAATGGTTTATTCCCACTGTCGCATATGGATTGGAAGCTATAACAATGAAAAACCTTAACTGGCTGAACAAAATAGAGGCATCTTTTTGGCGAAATGTGATGGCTTTGCCACCATCATGTCCCATACAGTACATCAGAATTGAGCTGGGCCTACAATCCTTGCCATCTATAGTTTTACAACAGCGTGGGTTATTGTACTTGAAAGCTTCTTGTCATCCAGAAAGTCAATTGCTCTATACCAAAGGATCTAAAGTTATCCGGCTAGACAAAAGTAATCAATTGAACACCTATGATAATGCCTGTAGGTCACACTTTAGAGAACTTGATTGGTCGACTGATTGTAGCCGTTTTGGTTGTTTTGAAAGTATTAAAAATGCATACAAGCAGAAAAACAAGCTTCGTGATTGGGAAAGCAATTTTGTTAGAATGAGTGAACTCCATAAATATAAATACATGGAGGGGATGGTTCATACATACTTACATCCTCAAACGTATTTAATCCGCTGCCCTGATACTATAGTACATAAAATCCGGTTATATATGTGCACTAACCAATTACCTGTAATAGCCACACATGGAACACAATGGAAATTGTCTGCTGAGGACCGTGGTTGTCGAATGTGTAAGCTATCAAAAATGTGGAAACTGTGAGTCAATTGTTGACAAGTTGCACTATGGTGCAATCCCAGTATCTGTTAAACTATGAACAGTATGTACATGATATATCTTTTATATCGACTTTCCACTTCTGGAACTGGTGTATGAATTCCCGATTGGAGTCTCTGGACATTGCAATGCAATGAGTATGGACCTTTTTGCCCCCTTTACCCAAGGCGGGGACATGAAAGTGTTGCTTTTATAATTATTTTTGTATGAATGAGATAAACATTATGGAAGAAAACAGGTAGGAAATTTGTGATAATGTAACTGAAGACCGATGTCCCTTGGTGCTCAGATAATATTAGGAAATGTCAATTCAAAGCTATTATAAAATATAAGCTAAAACAACCAAAAATCACAAATAGGTGGTATTTGATAACGCTAATAACAATTGCTAATAATAATAATAATTAATAATTAATTAATTATTAATTATTACTATTATTAGCAATTGTTATTAGCATTATCAAATACCACCTATTTGTGATTTTTGGTTGTTTTAGCTTATATTTTATGAAAATTGGTTTTAATAGTTCTGTGAACTAAAGGACAACTAAAAATGAATAAATACATTTCTGTTGAAGCATTAATAGTATCTTGGTTATCAAGTAATGATACATTGTCACCTGTTTTTCTGTTTTCATTTGTTACTGCTGATATACTCAGTGAACCATCAGCCCTTCAATGATTTGTGTTGTCACAAACCATCATTTGCTTGATGGCATGTGTTTCATTTTCATGTTGCACCTTCCTTTCAAATTGCCATCTATCACACTGCTCTTTGGCATGTTCATTTCTTTTTTCCTGTTTCTCAATTTCACACACCTGAATGATCTGGTTCACATCTAAGTTACACCACACACACTTTTTATGTGTGTTTTCATTCCCAGTGTCTTGTTTGTTCAATTGGTTTCTTGGTTTTAAATCGCTAAGCAATTCAGTGTTGTCATTCAAAGGTACTTCATGGTCATCTGTATTCTTATCATGGCAGAAATTACTACCTAGTTATTTGTCACCACGCGCAAGATGACTTTTGTGACATTCTGAACTTTCATTGGGCTGTTATATTTGTACTGCACACAATTTCGCTTTTTGCTCAGACAATATTTTAACCTTGTCCTGTCCATGTCCCTAAACTCATCCCTCTGTGCTCTAGGTCAGTAATGGTTGAATTTAACCTGATTAGGCCTGTTCTGGTACCTTTCAGGAGATTGATTTCTGTTTGTGGTTCCCCTGAATTCCTGTGACACATGAGGTGGGTAGCTTGGGGTAACCATCCTATGACCGTGGTCAACCTGTGGTGGGGATTGACTATATTAGCGAGGTACATAGTTCACATTCTGTCTTTCATGTGGTGCGCATTGTTCCCAGTGCTGATTTCCATTTTCAATGAACATATCCACATACCTTGGTCTTTCCTGATTTCCATATACGATAGTGGCAGGATCAAACCTACTCTCGGCTCGTAATGCCTGAAATGGCCTGTTGTACATCTGATTCTGGGTGCTATTTAGCCCTGGCATATCATAGCGAAATCCTGCCTTGGGAACATGACCATGATAACGAGGACTCATTTATGAGCTTCTGTCACTGGGTTCTATGGATTGGAACACAGGGGTTTCGGGTGATGCCCTTTGTGGAGCCATACCCCTTTGATTGTGTGGTGTGTCATTTCTTGCCTGAATTTGGGCTGTTTCTAGTGGCATTTTTAGAGGCTTTACCTCCAGAAGTGCTGGTGGAGACTTTCTAGCTTTAGTATTTAGGTTCTCTACTCTTAGTTATCGCTTCCTTCTCATTAGATATTACCCCACAGATCTTAGTTGCCTGTTCAATGATTAATTCCGGTGGATATTCCCTGTCAAATTCACAGATTAGCTGAGACACAATATCTCGCTGAAGCCCATAGAAGTAAGCAGCCTTGAATTCTACTAAATTAGGTTTAAAGGTCACATCAAAGTGTGAGAATGCCCTTTTTAAGTTTTTGACAACATTGGTGAGGCGTATGATTTAACTGAGCTGTCATGCTATAAGCAGCATTGTTGGCTTGCTGTATAGAATGATACAGAGAAAATGTGCATCTCATCTCTTTTTCAAAATCCTATTGCTTGTTTAGGCCTCGAATAACACTGGCAGAGGCAGATTCTACTTCATGGTAACTGCTCCCCCAGCAATAAAAGCTTTTCCCACAATGAACTTCAATCACACTTTTAGTCTTTGCAGTTCAAAACACTTATCTAATGGCCTTGAAATATAGCATTTGTTCTGGCAGCTTGAAGCCTTCAGTTATATTTGAGATCTGCTTTTTGGATGGTAAAGAAAAACACATGAAAATAGATATCTAAATTTGTTAGTTCAAAAATGTGCCAGCCTGCAGCTGCCCACGATATAAAATTACACTATTTGCAATCATACAACACACACCTCACTTGTATTTTTTTCTCACCTAAAGAATGCTTGAAATATTCACACCAGCAAAGTCAGCAACGCATTGGTTCAGTGTGCCCTTGGTCCCAGCTCAGCTTTCTCTCCCTCAACTCACCCTCCTCTGCGGCAGGATTCTCTTCTCTCACTCCCTTGCACACCGAAGGCAAAAATCCCAGTAAACAATCAAAGTCAGCACAGACAGCCAGATCCTCCGAGAGACCCTTTTTCCTTTCTCTCTGCTCTTCTCTCTCATCCACCTGCTTCTTATTGCAAATTCCCATATGGAACATTTAAGAATTGCCTGCCCCTGGCTCTAATGTCATATGTCAATCATACACCACCTCTTCCTACCGAACCTCTAGAATCTTCCAGAGAACAACTGTCTATGCTGTCACCTTTATACAGAGATTCAAAGCAGCAAATGGATACCAATAAGTTACACTGGCTTCCTGTCCTGAAGGTTTTGAAAATTAAGCTTGCTTTGAGCAACATGAACTTGCACATTCCATGTCCTTCAACTTTTCACATCTTCACCACAAAACAGCTTTAATTCTGCATGTTTATTTCTTGCTTTTACCAAGTGACATTGCACAGCCTGTGATTAACATCTCATGAATTGGTCCAATTTATGCCAAAATTTGCACCAAAATTTTATGCCAAAGAACTATGGACTGAGCTGTAAATATTAGCAAGGGATTAGAGATTAGTAAATTAGGAGTTAGGTGTTATTCAGTTAGTCGTATTCTTCATTGCAACTTAGTCCATGCTATACCATGGGGTGGTGCACTATGCTATGGTATGACTGCTATGCAAAGCTAGGTTAAATTGGTTATTTTTGCTCTGTTGAATTCACAGTACTGACTTGCACCAGATTGACATCAGAGTCTGACACCAGAGTCTCACACTGCTTGCTCTCAGACTATGGGTTTTTGATTAAATTCTTTCCTGGCTGAAATGCAGAGCCTCTTTTCCCCTACAGTCCTCATGTGCTTTCCTGCGATTGGGATGCAGATCGCCTGTGTTTGTGCATTGGAAATGAAAATTTTTGTGGCAAGCCAGCTGAAACTATGATTGAGGGGGAACGAGACAGTCTGATCTATGGACCTCAGCCTTGCATTCTGATGGCACTTAAAGAAGTAGTTATGATTAATTTAAACAAATACAATCACGGAATCTGGAGCCATTAATACACCCAGGTTGGTAATGGGCTTGGGTATCCACAGAATAGCTGTGCACGTGGAAAGCACCCAGCAAAAGCACACAATGCAGATTTTTGTCATAGTGTGAACCGGGGGGGTAATTTGGAAAAAAACATTGCACACACTCTTTGTATTTCTTTTTATTATGAATGTGTCCCCTCCTGGAAGCCAGAGAGTGTTACTAAAATATGTAACAGTATAATCTAGAGGCGTAGCAAGGATTGTCTAACAAGTGGGACCTGAAGCTAATGTAGTTTGGCCCACCGCAGTGACATTAACATTTGCAAATGCCCACACAGCACTGCTGAGTGGGCATTTATACATCTTGAGTGTGCCTTGCACGCTCAGGCCCTACCCTATCTATTCCGCTAGTATACTCCCTTCTTACCTGCATTCATGCAGATGCTGGTGACACCTTTTGAGTTCCTGCACAGTTTGTTGCTCTTCTTCCATGTCAGGTTACATGCAGTTGATTCTAGCACCTTCCCCGTACCAGCCTATGGCACACTTGCATATTCCTCAATTACACAGTCATTGCCTAAACATTAACCAGCCAGGGGAGGTGAATTGTTGGCAGGATGCAGAACAATTCTTACTGTAGTGTTGTTATTGTGCTCCTGTTGTTGCTAAGTGAAAAGCTGCTGCTCTTTCATGAGAGTACGCAGTCACAAAGCCTTTTCTTGATTGGAGGCTCTGCAAACGTGGTCTCACATCTGCATCCTGCACTTGCAAAGGGCCGTATTAGCTTTATGAGCATTCTGTTGCATTATGCCTGGGGTCATTCCTGCTCAAAGAGCAGACATGACCCCCGGTGCTGTTTATTTTCCATCAGATCTTTAATTTCTAGTGTGAATTGCACAGCTATGCTCTCTGCAGAGGTAAAGGGCCTACTTTACATATGGTGCATTGCACACACCCAGCTGCAAGCCGTAGCAAAGACACCGGAAGATACAAACTCCTCACCCACGGGATGACATTTGCACCCATTTATGTGAGCAGAGATGCATGCAACATGCACCTGCACCAACTGGAAGTTTACCTGCAACTCAGCTGCCATTAGCACGGGCAGTGAGTGTAGCTGGGAGGTCCAATATCAGACAAATGAACCATACTAAGCCAGTGCAAAAGGCACGGGTGGATGAAAAATAAACTTGCTGGGGAGGAAGGGAGCACGTTTGTTCCACATTTTCAATTTTTTAAAAGAAGAATAATTAAATTATGATCCATGCTAAGAATGCACAGTAAAAGTAAATAATGTATATATGAGCAGATGGTAATTGAAAAGATTTCACCAAGTTCCCCTTCAAAGAAATCAGACTGTCCTTTCAGCAGATATGCTCTCAAAATGCAGCCCACAGGGGAGGGCTTAAAAACATGAAATATGAAAGCCCTGCCTTTACATATTGTATATAATGGGAAGGGGTGTTCTTACAAATGCTCACAAATGGCAGGGATTGGCTTAGAAAAGCAAGAGACAGCAGAATTCTCCCCCCATTGACATGTGGAGCTCCGGGAAGATGCAATGGCCTGAGCACTTATAGTTTCACGCAGGGCCGATGTAATCGGACCATGGCACTTCTAGGGTTAAATGAATTATTCCAGGTTTTCCTAATAAGTCCCTGGAGTGGATGAAACTGGGGGATAGCACTAGTGGAAAAATGATCCCAACTGGAATGCTATAACATTTTAGTGTCAAAGACAATGTTCCATTGCTTTCCTCGTATATTAAATTAAAAAAGCCAAGTGTAATCTGGTGTATTGTAGAACAATTCGCATTTTCCTATGCACAGCGCACAGTGGCTAATAAGCTATCCCCAATAAAATATGAAAAGAATGTTGTAACAGGTTCATATGAAATGTATTTTCCTCTCTGAGCGTATTCAAAGCCCATTGAGATTACATTTAAATACGAACAAATAGCATGTTTCTGCCTCTCTCATTTCCCACCACACAGAGCACAGCAATTGGTATATATCGTAACACACATTTTCATCGGTTTAGTCTGATACTAGAGAAAAGAAAAAAAGGTTTAGAGAAGTTACTCACATGCGCCAACCTTTCATAAATTATTTAAGGTGAGTCAGTCATTTCTCTTTATTTTTCACAATTCTTTTTTATTAAAAAATATACAGACAAAAAGTCCTCCAAATTAGGTGTTTTCTTCACACCTTATAATGTTCATGTAACTTGCTCACAGATCCTTAATACAAACAAATGTTGAATTCCCACGTGATTTGCTTAATCCTTTATACAGCTTAATATGGGGTGTTTCCTCCACACCCAATCCTTAAATTTTGCAGATACCTGACTTCATCTCTCTCTTAGTAACTCTTCAAAAAATGTGATTTTTATTAAACCTTAGTTTTTCAGATATTTTGCTGCATTTCTTAATTTTGCAGATATTTTGCTGCATTTCTCTCATTGCAACTCTCTCAACACGTGTTTCCCCATTTTTGCTAACAATGGTTCATCAGAAGAAGAAATGTTTTCTAAGGGAAGAAAGAACCAAAAAACTGCATTTAAAATAATGCTAAATAGTACACATTGAAATTTACTGTTTTTTCATACCTAAAGTTTAATTTTAAATGTCTGATACTAGATTTATGGGAGGATTTATGTCTTGGAAGGATAGCTCAGGGACAACGTGCTTGCCTTAGAAGCAAGAGACACTGGAGCACCACAGGTTCGATCCCTGGGTCTGCACTTAGAAACCTTCGGGTATTAAGCACGTTATAAATAACATATCATATCGTGGAAGGGTTACAACTTTCACATTTACACAATTGTTTGATATTTTGTGACCTGTGAAAGACATACATATTTAAAAAGAGACATTCTGAGAATGAAAGGGAGCTTACCTGAGCCATTTTCATTTCATAGAAAAGATACAATTTCAAATTAAAGGTACAATTTCACAAATGACATTGTGTTGAAGTTTGAATATCTGAGGTCAGATACACCAAATACACCAAAATCATCCAACGGAACTGGAGTCATAGGTGTTGTTCTTTCAGAAAATCCTAATCACTGGTTTATACATAGTATGGATTCCACAATATTCTGTGTGTGTAACATTGATGGCACAACTTCCCTAAACAGAAGCCTGTAGATTGTGCATAACTCTCCTGGGCTTGTATTCTGTTTATATGCATATGACATGAACCCACAGCACCATATCTACATGGGGGAAGGATTAGTTGCAAATGAAGCATGGTAATGTTGATGTTTATGCTGGTATGTTCATCTCGTACTAATACTTGTCATTGGGCCTCATTACGACTTTGGAGGCAGCCATGCGGCTGCCTCCAAAATTGTGTCCGGGTCCGGTTTCCCTGAATGAGTATTGGAGGGCCCGGTATTTCCTCCTTCAGGGAACCCGGGCCCGGTCCCGGTCCTTCTCCATTCCCATTCAAGCCCCCATAGGGCTCAATGGGAATGGGGAGGGAGCTAACAACGGGCCCTTTAATAACGGGTCCGTTGTTAGCTCCCTGGTCCCCTCGCGGGACCCGCTATGGACGTCTGGAAAAAAAAGACGTCCAGAGCGGGTCCCGCAAGGGGGGCTCATAATAGTACAGAGTGGGTTTAACGGCGCCGGCATCATTACCGGCGCTGTTAAACCCATTCCGCACTAGTCGTAATGAGCCCATTATGCCTTAAAATCTGTCATTCATAAAAGAAAGTTAGTTTTATGTATATGATGTGCAAAGTATTTAAAAACACCAAACAGCAAGCAGTGTTTAAGAAAATGTGAATTGCATTGTACTATTTAGAAATTGATTTTTTGGAAATATTAATTAATTAAATTATTTCATTTATTGAATAACTGTGTGTATGTGTTGCTTCCTAGTGTGATTCTGACGGGCAGGCAAGAATTTCTTTCACAAATCCAGCTGCCTCTTATTTTGGGGACTATCCCAACGTAAAGTTGGTGGACCACCTTTAATTGGTTTTTACTTTAATAAAACAAAATATTTAGCCTGTTTCTTGCCCCATAATTTTGGGGTGTGATTGTACAACAGGATTGTCAAATCAGAAGGTGCTGTTTAGTGAAGAACAATTATAACATACCAAGATATCTTAACAACAATGTGTGCACCTTATGACAGTTGTCAGCCTCTTTGTCTTGCCAGGGAAGATGAAGAGCATGTCCGTCTCCTTCCAGCATGCTGCTTCAACTGGTTTTACTCAGACTCTTTTATAATATTCCAGGGGTGTGTATACATGTGCTGCTACTTGTAACTGACTGGGGCTTTGAGTGGACTGAATTGCATATTCTGTTTCCGCTTCTCTCATTGAGCCCTGTAATTGAGCCTTCATCATTTCATGGACAAATTCTCAGCTTTGTTTATTCATTTTGATGTTTTACCTTTTGGTTTTCTGGCATTATATGCGCGTTGGGATATCTTTGCCACCTTGGATTTCCAATGGTGGCAGCTCACCACTTTGCATCATTCTGTGTTCTCACCTGTTTTGTGAGCTGGCATCTGTATTGGTCCGACCCTGCTGTTCATAGTAACATTGTTGTTTCTTTCTTTTCTGTGGGTAAGCGAGGGGTCCACAAAATCCATAGGTTTGCAAACTGACAGGGAGCACTTCTTTGGAATTTGATGGGATGCCCAAGAACGATTCCTATAAGGAAAGAATTGGTCCTAGAATTATATTCAAGGCTGGCAGTCGATGTCAGGAATGTGCCTGGATGACTGTTATGGGCTCTTTCCATAAGCTTACAAGATTGCACTCCATCCAGCTTCTGAGCAGCAAATCTGAAAACAGCCAGAACAATTCAGACCCTTTCGACTCAATCCCTTCATAGAATAGAATAGGGAGTTCAACCAGTTCAGTACACAATGCAATATTTAAATTCCTCCATGAAGCGAAAGCATTTGTAGTATTTATTACAACACTGGCCATTGAACTGTTTTTCTTCTATCACTTCTGATTCTTTGTAAATTTTACTTGAATATGTAAGAGAATCAATGTTATATGAATGAAGTAAAACATAGTTTCTTTAGTATTATAGGTTCCAGTGCAGCGGGGTTGAGCAGCTCGCCGGCAGCCACGACGTGCTGGTGAGATCCCAGCTGGTCCTTGGGGCCTCCAGTGAGTGTTATTTGTTTGCTAACGTTGGCGCCTCGAGCGTGTTGTTTTTTCACCCTCCCCCTGCAGCCACTTCCTGGTCCACACTCCCTCCCACCTCCCTGCCTGCCCACCCCCCCTGTGTTTGGTGCTTCTGCAAGTCCTCCTGGACTACCTGTGCGGCTGCTCTTCCGCTCGCTTCCTTGTTCCACTGAAGCGGCGGTGAGCAGCTCGCCGGCAGGCACGACGTGCTGGTGAGATCCCAGCTGGTCCTTGGGGCCTCCAGTGAGTGTTATTTGTTTACTAACGTTGGTGCCTCAAGCATGTTGTTTTTTGTCCTTTGGGCCTCCAGTGAGTTTTATTTGTTTTGTTAACGTTGGCGGCTCGAGCATGTTGTTTTTTCACCCTCCCCCTGCAGCCACTTCCTGGTCTACACTCCCATCCGCCACCCTGCCCGCCCTCCCCCATTCCCTACCCCCCACTGGTTCCCATCTGGTCTTAACTGACCCTCCTGGGCAGCCCCCTGCCCGGTAGCCCCTAAGGCAAAGGGCGGCTCCCACTGTTGCGGCTCCTGTGTGTCTGCAGGTGTCCGCAGGAGATGCCAGTCGCCAGCCAGTCTCCCTGATCAGTTCCACTAGCCTCCCTGCCTACCCCCCCACAGACTCTTAAACACTGCTGTGCTGTCCCCCGTGTTGCTGTGATACACACTTTCTGTACGTAAAATGTTTGCGCTGTGAAACCTAGGCCTTTTCTCCCCTTTCAGGATTCTCAAACTTAGGTGGCCTCTCCACAGGTTGCAGTAATATGCACTTTCTCTATGTAAAATGTTCTAAAGTTGAGCTCTCGGATCTCCTTAACCCTGAGAATCTGTCCTATTGCACAACCTAATTGTCGCTCGCTATCTTGTCTGCCTACTCGCCCCAGTGTCTCCCCCTCTCCCATCTACTCTATGGTTCTCTCTGTCTCGCCTATCTTTTCAAACTGCTTCTCTATCGACTATCCTGCTCTCCTCACCAAATCTGGTAGGAAGAAGTTTGAAAAGGACATCCTGGTCTCCAACCCAGGCCTCCCTATAGCCAACACCTACACCAGTGCCTCCTCCAAGGAAACTCTCACCGACATCCTCTTTGTCATGCCTTCACCTGACCTATGGACCCTTCTTATGGTCTCTGTGCTCTCTCCTTTTTCCTCCTCTCTCATTAATGGTGGCACCCATTGGGACATCCTCTTGGCCTCCTTCCACTCCTCTAATGTCATCATTAATGTTTAGTCTAATGGGACCGTCGTGGTCCAAGGCCCTCAGGCCAACCTTCACCTCTTTGATAAACGCTTCCCGCGCCTCATCAACTACCTTTCCTCTCCTGCTGTCCCCCCTCCCCTTTCCTCGGCTACCTTGCCTTCCCCCTCCCTCACCGCCCCCTCTCGGGCTCCTTCAACACCTGCACAGGGCGTACCTCTGATCTGTACCCCTCCCCGGAAGTCATTCAAGGATGGCAACCTTCTCTACATTGTCACTCTTAACTCTCGCTCTGCTGTCAAACATTCCTCTGATATCCGCTGCCTTCTTGAAGAACTTGACCTTGATGTCCTCGGTCTCACTGAGGCATGGTTCACGGCCAGCTCTGTCACCAGCTTTGACACGCTCCTACCTGACGGGTACAAGATCCTCCCTGCGTCCAGGCCACGCAGATCTGGTGGGGGTGTAGCCCTTATCTTCCCTGAGTGGATTCCTGCCTCTGTCACCCCTACGGAGTCCTACTACTCTTTTGAATGCCTTGTCTGCCGGCTCTCCCTCTCCCCAAGCCATTCCCTTACTGTGGCTACTATCTATCGGCCACCTGGGCAGATTTCTTCCTTCCTCTCCGAGTGGGCTGACCTTCCGACCCATGAAGCGTGTGTCAGTTGAGGTTTCGCCGCCACCTTCTCTCCCCCCTCCCCCTTTGGCTGACTCTCACCCTGACACAGCCCTCTCCATGCTCTACTCTTCTATATCCGATACTCTTGATACCCTTGCCCCTGTCATGAGAATCCGCCTGAAGCCCAAAGCCAAGTGTAACTCCTGATATGACTCAGATCTCGTCACCCTAAAACGCAAGTGCAGGGTGGCCGAGAGGAAATGGTGTGCTTCTTGTTCATCCTCTGAAAAACTGGCCAGCCGCCTGCTGCAAAGGCAATACCGGCTTTCCGTCCTCACCAAGAAGAGAACTCATATCCAAACAAGCATCTCTGCTGCATCTAACAACTCGGCTGAACTCTTTAAAATCTGCAAGGAACTAGCCAAACCTGCTGCAGTCTCTACCTCTCCTGTACCTTCCCAGGCCCTCTGCACGGCACTGGCTTCTCACTTCATTTCAAAAACTGAGGACATCCTGTCCTCACTCTCCTCCTATCGCCTCCCTCCCTCCCCTGCTCTTCCTCTTGCCCCTCTGCAGCCACCGCCCTCCCTCCTTCTCTGCCTTTCCCCTTTTCTCTGCTGACAAGGTTTCTAGACAAGTCTGATCTATGAAAGTCTCGTCAAAACAGGTTCACCGCTGTTTATCCAAAACTATGAAGGACCACATCGACTTCCTGGCTCCTGCCCTGGCTCCTGCCCTGGCTGATTTCTGCAATCACTTCTTCACCACTGAAGTCTTCCCATCCCCCTTGAAGCACTCCCTTATGCACCCCCTTCTTAAGAAACTCTCTGCCGACCCCTCCTGCCCGGCTAACTATCACCCTATCTCCATCACCCCCTTCCTGGGCAAGCTCCTGGAGAAACCGGCCATCTCCCAGCTTAATCTCCACACTGAATCTGTTGGTTATCTTCATGACTATCAGTCTGGCTTCAGAGCTGCCAGAAGCACGGAAATTGCTCTCCTGAACATCCGTGAAGACCTGCTCTCTAACCTTGACTCCAACACCCTGTGTGTCCTTATCTTGCTTGATCTCTCTTCTGCCATCGATACTGTCAACCATGCCATCCTGCTCAACCGTCTCCATGATAACCTGGGTATCACTGGTCAGGCTCTGACGTGGCTGACCTCTTTCCTCTCCAACCGACCCTCCCAAGTCCAACTTGGGTCCTTCCTCTCTGATTGTCGTAAATCTCCCCCCGTCTCACCTGGGATCGCTTCTTGCTCTGTTCCGCAGGAGGATTCCTCTTGCGGGCGGATCGGGTCTTGTAAAGGCTTGCACAAGTCTCAACCGACTCCAGCGCGCGATCAGAGTTCCAGGAAGGTCGCAGTTCCAGGATGTCCAGGAAGGAAGTAGCGGTCGCTAGGGTTGAGGATTCCGGGAGCAGATTTAGAAGGGAAAGGTGGAAGAAAAGAAGAAGGGACCAGGAAACTAGGAATAGTGGATTCACTGAACAGCACACACACGTCTAGTCACTACCTAATGATAGCGTTGAGAAGCGCGGGGCCGCGGGGGCGTGGCCAATTTATAGAGCGTGCCATGTCCGACGTAAAGGCTGGTGCGAGGCAAGTCACTTGGCACGGCCATGTTGGGAGTAACAAGGAATACAGGCGATAAGGACCAGGAAGTCCAGAAAGGGCTAGTTCTATGGTTCATGACACTGATATTTTTTTCTCCACCTGTGGTGTCCCCCAGGGATCTAACCTCTCTCCCTGGCTGTTCAATAAATACCTGACACTCCTAGCCCACCTCATCGCCGCTCTTGCCCCAATTTTCAGTGCTATGCAGATGATACCCAGCTCATTTTCAGGCTACCCTCGGCCTCCTCCTCTCCTTCCCTCATCTCTGACTGTCTTTCGGCTATCCAGGAGTGGTGTGCCACCAATGACCTCTGCCTTAATGCCAGTAAGACTGAGATTTTACTCATGGGCACAACCAGTCCCTCCTTCCATGCAGCTCTCTGGCCGGCCTCTCTTGGCCCTCTTCCTGTTCTCACCTGCAAGGCAAAAAAACCTTGGGGTCATCTTCGACTCCACACTCTCCTTCTCTCCTCACATCTCTGACGTCTCTAAGAAGTCACACTACCAGCTACACCTCCTCAGAGGTATTCTCCCTTTCCTCTCCTTCCCCCAGAAGCTCATCATCTCCAGAGCCCTGGTCCTCTCTAGACTGGACTATTGTAACAGCCTCTATCTAAATCTGCCTGTCTCTACTCTCTGCCCTTTGCAACTTATCCAGAACAGGACTACGAGACTTGTCCTTGGCCTCAAGCCCAGGGATTGTATCTCTCCAGGACTGAAATCACTGCACTGGCTCCCAGTGGCTGCGAGGATTAAGTTCAAAACCCTCTGCATTGTCCACAAGGCCTTCAGGGGCCTGGGGCTGCAATACCTTCAACATTCTCTTCCCAAATATCTTCCTTCTCAAGCTTTTTGCTCATCCGCCTCCAACTCCCTCAGGGTCAGTCGCTTCTCCAAGCAACGAGTTGGTGGGCTCTTCGGCAGGAGCCTCCCTCTGGAACAGCCTTCCTGCCTCCCTGAAACTTGAGGAGAACCATCTCCGGTTCCGGAAGCACCTCAAAACCTTCCTCTTTGTGTATGCCTTCTCTCCCCCTCTCCCCTGCTAAATTCCTGGTTGAAATTTCACCAGTTACCTGGCCACCCTTTCTGATCTCTGGCCCAGGTCCCGAAATTTGTACACCTGCACTGCCTCCCTGGCAACCCCCGCACCTGGGGACTGTTGTTTTGTATCCCTACAGTCCCCCTACCAGCACCTATACCTGCTCTTACCTGCACTTGCCACCATCTGGCCTTTCTATTATCCTATTTATTCTACTATCCCATGTATTGCACTTTCCCCTCTCCCTTCCCCCTCGCACTTTTCCCTTTCCCACTTCCCATGCACTTGCGCGATATGAATGACACCTTGCCTAGTAAGATCGTTGTCTGTCTTCCCTCTGTTCCCCCTGCCTTGCCTCGTCGCGCCTTGAAACTCGTGTATAGGCACGTTGTAAATGCCATATCATATCATTGTGGTGCAGGTTTGCTTGTCAGTGTTACGATGTAGCATATATATAGGTATATGGATAGATCTGGAAAATATTTAATCAAGATTGTCTAAAATGTTTGTGAAATACAGTTGTTATATTTTGCATATATGTATTATTTTGAAATATTGGTTGTGCGTAAATAATTGTTATTTGTGATGGAGATTGTGTTAATCAGGTTATGGAGCATTCTCTTTAAAGTTACATTGGTGCTTCTATTCTCTTATCAGTGCAGAAGATTACCCTTTTGTTCTAAACTGAGGACTGTCTAGCAAACATCTTTTTTTAACAGAGCACAGCATCCGGCATAATTCCGACTGACTCTGTCATCAGAACTAAGAAAATTGATGATTCAGGTTAAAGCACTCCCTCCCACGTGGGAAACAATGAATTGTGATGAATATTAAGGGGTCGATACATGGAGCAAACGTGTGCCGAAAATCCCAGCGCAAGCAGGCGCAAGGTGGCGCAAGCGTGAGAAACCCAGTGCACGCGCGCGATTCAAGGAAGACGCTGCGCGTGTTTCCCGCTGTCCGTGCGCCAAATCCTGCCATGGCGCACGCGGGCACACGGCGTGCACTACGCGCACAGCAAAAGCGCACATAGTGCGGCGCACACAACCAAATTGGGCGGAACAGTGGGCATAACACGCGGAATGGGGAATAACGCATGAAAAAGAAGGCGTAACTGGGTAAGTACTGCAGGGAACTACACGGAACGCCCACAACCCGTATTCATGGATTCGAATACGGGAAACCCGCGCACGGCAAAAGACGCACACAGGCGTCAACGTGTCCGCCACACGAAGGCAGGCGGAAGCGTCCCCGCGCACAGTATAAAAGTGCGCACAAACAACAAACACGTATATACAGCTACGATGAATGCCCCATTTGTCGCAGCACTGATCGTGGGACACCGCAGGAGGAGGAGAATAGCCAGGGCACGCATTTTCGCACCACGGACAAGCCTTTTTGGGATGCCTGACGACCAGGTCTACGGCAGGTATAGGTTTCCACCCCATATCGTCCTAGACCTGATCAGGGAGTGGGAAGATGACCTTACATCCCCCACCCTTTGCTCCCAAGCATTGAGCCCCTTGGAGAAGGTGCTCAATGTCCTGCATTTCTTGGCCACTGGGTCATTCCACCGGACTACTGCCATAGTGGGGGGGGTCTCACAGGCCACGCAGTCACTGCTGCCTACACCAGGTACTGGCACTCATGACAGCGCGCCCCTCAGTCCGCAGGTACATATACATGCCCAGAACACCCGCAGAAAGGCAGGCCGTTGTCCTGGATTTTTACAGGGTGGCACACTTCCCCAAAGTGCTTGGTGCCATAGATTGCACCCATGTGGCCCTACGTCCACCTAGGGCCACTGAGCACATCTACCAAAACCGCAAGCACTGGCATTCCATCAATGTACCGGTGGTATGCGATGCAAAGGGAATCATTACCTCTGTCTATGCAAACTACCCTGGCTCCACCGATGACAGTTTCATACACAGAATGTCCGCCCTGAGCCGGGCCCTGGAAGCTGGGCAGCATGGCGACACATGGCTCCTAGGTGAGTACAAAGGCCCTTGCACATGCATGCATGTCACACACACACACAAATACACAAATACACAAACCCCAATAATCACAACCATTTACACCTCCACAGGGGACAGTGCCTACCCTCTGAGCAACCACATGATGACGCCAATCCGGAACCCCACCACACCACCCCAGGTAAGATACAACGCCGCCCATATTGCAACCAGGGCTATAGTGGAGCGCACATTCGGAGTGCTCAAGTCACGTTTCCGCTCCCTTGACCGCTCTGGCGGGCAGCTACTCTATGCACCCCAGTAGTGTGCAGGATCATTGTGGCAGCATGTGTCCTGCACAATGTTGCAACACGGCAGGGCGTACCGGTGGACATGGTGGTGCCCCCACATCCCCAACCACAGGCACAGGTGCTGCCCATGGGAGGGGACAGGGCACTTGGCGAGGAAGCCCGGACCCAGCTTGTGCCCACAATTTTCACCTAAACTCCCACCCCTGCGGAGTGCACTCAGGCCTGGCACATACCAGGTGACAATCGATGATGACAAAGAGACAGTCAACTGTCACAACCCTACCACCCTGAGATAGTTGCCATGGAAGTGCCACATTGTCTGCATCCCTAGCTACTTAAACACAAGCTATCCTGTGTGACCAAAAGGCACACATATGACATGACATGATATGGCATTTGTAACGTGCCTATACACAAGTATTTCAAGGTGCGACGAGGCAGGGAGGGGGGGAACAAGGGAAGACAGACAACGATACTACTAGGCCAGGTGTCATTTAGATTGTGCAAGTGCAGGGGTAGGGGGAAGGGAAAAGTGCAAGGGGAAGGGGAGGCGGGGGAGTGCAGTACAGGGTAAGTAGACTAAAAAACAAATAAATAGGCCAGCTGGTGGCAACTGCAAAGGTAAGTGCAGACAAGTGCTGGGAAGGGGGGGCTGTAGGGATAGAGAGACAGTCCCGCAGTGCAGGGGTTGCCAGGGAGGCAGTGCAAGTGGAGAGTGGCTGGGCCAGGGACCTAGGTCGGTGAGAGTGGCCCAGTTGCAGATCCAGTGCAGTTCCAGTGAAGAATTTTGCAAGGGAGAGGGAGAGAGAAAGCAGAAGCAAAGAGGAAGGTCTTGAGGTGCTTCCGGAACCGGAGATGGTTCTCCTCAAGTTCCAGTGAGGCAGGAAGGCTGTTCCAGAGGGAGGCCCCTGCCGCGGAGAGAGATCTACCCCCAGCTAGTTGCTTTGAGAAGCGGATGACCCTGACATGCAAGGTGTGAATCACACACACCTGCAAAACAGGCCATGACCATCACTGTTATGTCACTCAAACCCTCCCAAACCACAACATGACATGGCAAGCAATACCCATACACCAACACAGTACCAATAAGGTACACATTGCCATGTCAAAATGTACAGTGGCATCAGACAATGATGCCTGACATGGAATCAGATGAAATGACTGACCAACATCCTCCCACCCAAAATAAGTCATTCCCAAAGGCATTACAAAAGTTGTAGACGTACCATAACAATGAATGATTGTCTACATGCACATTGTGCATTGCAAAATCAACACTGCAGCTTCTGTGTGCTGTGTCCAACTCCTGCAACACACTGCTCAGCGCACAGCACAGTGAACAGCCATTGTGTGTGATGCACACCCTGAGCATCACATCTAAGCGACAGACCACATCAAAAAGCAAATTAGGCATGTACATGATCCGTAATTGGTCACAGAACATGTGCTGCAGGGACACAGTGGGCACCAGAAGGCAAACAGAGTGTACACATGGATAAGCAAGGGTGGTTGTACATGTAGTGCATCATAGTGCAAGTGTGTGGGTCAGTAAGGACATGCACTCAACATATGCATGTGCAATCAAGTGACCATCAGTGTCCTCTACACATCACATGTGAACATTCACCATGTGTACACCCCAGCATGTCAAACCACAACTATCCCCTCACACCTGAAAGGTAAACACAACACATGAACATGCATTGATCAGCAGAACACAACATGTACATAGGATACCACAAATACAATGTCAGGGTTTCCATCACACTGCAGGGCAAGGCAACTATCAACAACAAACCACCCCCCCCCTCCCTCACAAATGACCATGACCCACTGTACAACTGCACCTGGGTCATGGAGCCTTCAACCATCAATTTCACCTGGCCACAGGATCACCCTTCCCCTTCGTCACCATCTCCCACCTTGTGTGTAAAAAGGGGCCTGCACCCTCAGAGTCCACCCTCATTTGCAAAATCACAAAATCCAAGCCAGAAAAACGAACCAGAACACCCTCCAGTAGATGACTTGACGTAGCAGTACCTCACAAAGGCCAAGTACTACCACAATGATGTAACAACCAAGGTAGCACAGTAAAACAATGTCACAACAGGATGTGAACCATGTGTGGTCCATAACATAGAATGATGCACCATGAACGGATGTGTACTGTCACAGGTCCCGTGTACAGGCGCAGGAGTGGCACGAAACAACCACCCCCACCGTGTCCCGGGTGCCTGCAAGGTAAAACTCACACAGGCCTCTGAGACCCTGGTGGGGAAGGAGGGTCAGGAATATGCAGTCGGGACAGGTGTTGGCACACTGGATAACTGGAATGAGTGGCAGGAGAGGGGAGGAGGAATGACACATGAAAGTAGGGAATGCACGAAAATGTACTACCTGCATGAACACATACACAATCCGAACAAACTTGAACATCATTGTCATGGCCTTCTGTAGTCCAGGCTTAGGAGTGGCACGAACCAATCACCCCCTCTAGGGTTTTGGCGCCTGCAAGTTTGGGGCTTACACAAGCATCCGCAACCCCAGCGGGGAAAGAGGGTTAGGGAACGTTGCTTGGATAGGTACGGGAAGCAGGAACACCGGGTAGAGGGTACAGGTTTTAAAATTGGATAGGACTCCCGGTGATTAGGGGAAAACAAACATACCAAATTGAATTACACATTCATCCATGCATTAGTGCACCCCCCAGCAAGCCTATGCAGAGCAGTATGAAAGAAAAACAACAAGACACTTAGCTCTGGTTTTGAGTGCTGGCCTCCTGCCTGCGCACTCTCAGGTCCGGTTACAGGAGCACTGCAATGCTGTAAAGAGAGCCACAGTTAATAATCTGTCCGTGCCCATAACACAAAAACACACCACCAAACATGCCCCATAGCAACAAACTACTCTACAAACAGACAATCTGGTGTAGATGCTTCGTACCCATATATAACATTACCCCTGTGATGGGTCATACACAGTCAATGCAGTAAGTCAGCCGCCGGTGGGTGCGTGGCAAATGGAACACCAATGTGTCACAATTCACACAACATGCAATGTTCCCTGGGTAAGCAGACAGACCCATATAGCAAGGCATGACTTCAGAACAAGTCGTGTTCCACCATGACCGAAACAAAGTAGGCAGTGCATGTATCAAAATGTACATGGAAATGAAATGCACTGCACCCGAGTATGTCCCTTGCTGTATGTCCCTGTGAGCTGCCCCTTTCCATGTCTCGGAAGGCTACATGGTTGATACAAGTGCCTCAATGGACCTTGGTGTACCGGAGGGTATGTGCCACTGCTCCTGCAGGTGTCCCAGACAACCTTACAATCAACAGCCATCAGACCACCAAAACATCTGAGCTGCATTGTGTGCTTCAACACCAATATTCGTCCAAGCTCACCCTCAGTGCTGTAACTAAGCCTGCATGTGCAACTCGCCTGGTGCAAGCTTTGCTGTGTTGTGGCCCCCCTGTGCTGCTCACCTTGCCTGGAGTTCCTTGGAACACGTCAGCAGTTCTAGGATGTAGGTCTGCAATCCCTGTGCCTCTGCTTGTGCACACATGTGCATGTGGGCACCAACAAACGTGTCCAGAATTCAGATGTCCAATGGGCCATGTCTGCTGGCAAAGGTGCTCTGGAGGCTCATCCCCCCTGCAGAAAGGGCATGAAACACATGATTAATGCTTTAAAGTCATCTGTGTGTGTCTCTTCAGGCATCTCATTACTGGACCATGTCAGAGACTTACATCAGAAATCACACCATCAGTCCGTCTTTCACATCCAAAGTGTGGAACACACTATCTACGGCATGAATTGCAACAAGCACATGTACAGTAAAGATAAGAAACATACTACACAATGCATAGCAATGAATGTACACAATAATCATGAAATACCCCATCTAGCAAAAGCTGAACAGTGGACAATAACACCGCAATCATCCCCACTAGTGGTGTCAACACAAGTCACACAGCACCAGACATGCCACAGATATGACAGTCCAAATCCCTTGTGTAATAGGTTGTCACACCGAACCATCCTTGTGAGCCCATGGATAAGGGAGGCAGGAGTGGCATATGTGAGTCAAGGACCCCAAGCAGCAAACACATACACAAGACAAGCCTGAAGGGCCCAGCTGGAACAGACAGTGGATGCCTTCAAAAGCCACAAAGCACCGCACCGTCACATGAAAGCACAATAGACAAGCAATTTTAAACTATATTAACTAATTACACTAACTATGAAAAACCTACATTACCTAATTAAACTAACTATCAAACAGAAACTTAATTAACTAAACTAAAAGAAAAATCAAAAATGACCACATACGACCCGGGGGGGAGGGGAGGCACCCAGGAGGGGGGAGGTACAGGGTGCTGCTCAACACCCACATGCGATGATGCTGAGCCAAAAAAAAAAACCTCCATGGGCTCAACGCCTGCACAGCCCGACCTATGTGGGAGATAGATGGTTGTCCGAGTCTGGCTCATCCTGGAAAGGAGGACGTGGCACAGTAGCCTGGCCACGCCTAACCGCAGCTTGCCCCTCGTCAACAGCAAGTCTGCCGGACGGGTGAGCCTGATTCTGTGTGGCGATGTGACGTAAGTCTGCATGCAGAACCTCACGTGATACACGTGCTTCCTCTTGCAAGGTAGCACGTGTAACACAGAGTTCTTCCTACAAGGCCTGGCTGGACAACCACTGCACCTCCCAGCAAGCCTGTAGCTCAGCCGAGATGCTGTGCAAACCTCTCCTCTGCCCGCTGCCTCTGGGACATCATAAGGACACCCAGAGTGGATTTGAGGGAAGCATACTCCTCCCTCAGGGCATCCATGTGCGCCTCTGCGTGAGCAGCAATTGCTTGACGCAGAGACGACATTTCAGCCTGGCGTGCCCTGTCTGAGGACGCCATGCCCAGCCTGAGCGAGCGGGCTGTGGACCGTGCCGCCTGCTGCTGGAGAAGCACCTGCCTACCTGGGGGAGCACAGATCGGGCCACACGCTCCATGCTCTCAGCAATGTTCTCCATTGCTGCCCCCTGCCGTTCTGAATTGGCAGTCATGTCTTGCTCCCACTCAGTATACTGTGGTTGCGCGCGGCGACCGCGTTGCCGGGCTTGACCCCTGCGGGACCCAAGGACCGGGGGTCCTCGCTGTGTTGGCACCGCCCGCGGCTGCACGACTACATGCCCCTGTCGACGTGATGTCCCAGGCACATCAGTGACTGGTGTGGAGGGTGACCCTGCGTCCCGATCCACCACGGGTGGAGGAACCAAGACTGTTTGATCCCTCAGTGCAGGTGTCGCGGACAGAGGAGTGTCCACATCAGAATCACTCACCCCTGACACATGGACTTGATGCTCATCCAACTCAACATGGACATCAGAGTCGTCATCAAGGCTGGACTCATAGGCAGCCAGAGACAAGATGGACTGTAGCACTTGGGGGTTTTCGTGGCCTACCACCCCACGACCCCCACTTGTGCCGGGTTGATGTAGTGGTAACAACCCTGTGTCTGGCATGACAACACCATCCTCCACCTCCATTGCGTCATCACCTGAAAAATAGAGAGAAAAAAGGTCACTACACATGTCAGAAGCACACAACACACACATACACCGACAACAAACGCATCAGGCAGACATGTGACACGCAACATATAACCTGGCATGCATGCTGGGTCAACTTTGAATTGCTTCTGTGATCAGACCTGTTGAAAGGTGGCAGTTTCATGGAAGTGGGTCTATGCAGTGCAGAAAATGTGTACGCCACTCACTACCTACATGTACAAGGACTCCATGGTGTGTGTCAGGAAATGTGAAGGCAGTGCAAGGTCAAATTCAGGCATCACGTGCATTCAATGTGTACCATATCTAGAAGCCAAGCACCCCTCCACCCCAGTACAAAAGCAGGGATGCCTAGCATGGTATCAAAAGGCTGACCATACACCTGTGTATTGACAGGCAGTGTTGACTGGCATCAACAGCTTAATGTGATTCAAGTGACAACACTGCAAATGATGATGGGACAGTAAGCAGGACACATGATGAAAACTCTGGAGGCCGCCCACGTGTGAAGAAGACACAACAACAGTTGGACAGAGTCATTGGCCATTGAACAGGCTGAGGCCTGTGAGCCGCACAGTTTGTCAGACCCTAAACATGTGTGCAACGCAGTACTGACCCACAGTTGACATGGGAAGGCTGATAAGATACCATGCAGTGTATGTCACCCAGGACTTGTATTACAGTGATCATAAGGCCAAGGACACATAGGGGCATGCGTGCAATGCACATGGAGCATGAATGGGCACTCATGTACCTGCGGGACATCTGACCTATGCACAGTACAAGTGAGATACCCTGCATCAAGTACTAAGGCTGTACCACACGGCATATGTCTGGCAGATTGTACGCTGGAAGTTAGCATCTACACAGGACGCATGAACAGGAAAGTACACATTGGCAAGATTGAAGCAGACCAGTGCAAAGGTGGAACTGGGGTGCAGAGTGGCGGAGGAGGGGCAAGGGAGCATGCCTACATGGAGTCCCCGCATGCAGGCAGAGGAGACATGCACGTCAGTCATGCAATGACATTGTGCCTGGGCTGAGAGGAAGGTCACCCCACGCCACATGCAGAAGGGTCTGTGAGCTGGAAC
Source organism: Ambystoma mexicanum (assembly GCF_040938575.1). Lineage (NCBI taxonomy): Eukaryota > Metazoa > Chordata > Amphibia > Caudata > Ambystomatidae > Ambystoma > Ambystoma mexicanum. The sequence continues at coordinate 1,372,011,783 of NC_090930.1, forward strand.
ATGGACCGGAGGGGCATACTTGTAACCAGCATGTCAGTAGGGTGCAATAGTGGTGATGCGGACAGTCCCCGTCTGCTCCACATGTCCACCATCCAGCAGAGCAGACATGCATCACGGAAGCATTGCATTACTTACACATCAGAACCATGTACACGTCACGTGTAGTGGCAATCATGCACAACACATCCCACAAGTGAAACACACACGTCCTCAACAAACACGCATCAACACTCACTGGACTGGGCATCAAAGTCCAGCATCTCTCCCACTCCTTCGACCAATTCAGGTGGTATGAACTCCACAACGAGTGCCTCATGCGGAGTGAGCTCTTCCTCCTCTGGTGGAGGCCCACCGCCAGTCACCAGAGTCAAGTTGTAATTAGAGGCACGCTTAGCCTTAGTGCTGCGTTTGATGTCATTCCAACGCTTTTTGCACTCTTGCGCCGTGCGCACCTCATGGCCAAATGAACTGACATGTTCCGCAACATGCTTCCAGTGGGTGTCACGTTGGGCAGCCCTACTCTTACTATTGGCACCCACTAGCATGTCACGGCTGTGGCCCCGCACGTAGCCCACGAGGAAGTCCAGTTCCTGCTTGCAGAAAGGCTTCTTCCTCGACGTGCAGGAGGTTGTGGCTGTGTGTGGGGTCCCAGACTGTGCTGCAGGTGCAACCTTCCTCCTCTTGGACTGTGGCGCAGAGCCTGGCTGGCTAATGCCGCCCTGACCAGTATGGCCAGTGAGTTCGGTGGATTGAGCCAAGGGAGTGGCAGGTGGAGGGACGACCAAAGGCCTGACTTGTGTCAGTGGCATCTGGGTGCCCTCTAATGGACCCTGCGCAGCAACATCAGCTGTGGCAGGGTCATTGACCGCAACGGTCCTGGTTGGCAGACTCACAACCGGGGTGTTGTTGGGTGCATCTGCCCCTGCACTTGCACTTGCCAACACCCGGCTGTTCGGGGCAGCAGATGACATAACTGCCCCAGGGACATGTGTCTTGGTCTGAGCGGCCCTGCCTGCCCCTATGGTTTTCCTCCTGGCCTGTTGGAAATCTACCAAGGGCTCCTCAAGTGCCAACGCAGCCTGCGCTGGCAGACCCTGAGCCTGGGTGGCGGTGTCCACAGCTGCACCTGCAGCTACCACTACCCTTGGGCCCGTGTCAGTCAATGGAACGGACCTCCGGGTCACACGGGTGCCAGTGCCAGATGCACAAGCTGCATCCCCCCGAACCACAGGGGGTGGTGGCATGACTGCACCGACACATGGCACAACATTGTGCTCAAGTGGCGCACCCCTGCCTCTTCCCCCTCTGTGGCCGCCCTGTACACCCTGGAGTCCCCCCTACTCCCTGGTCACCACGGCAACGTCCCCGACCACGCCCACCACGAGGAGTATGCCCAGCTGAGGCACCCCTCATCTTTGGTGTCCTCCCAACCATGGCACAGATGTAGTAGTGCCAGCACAGATGGAGTAGTGCCAATGGGAGGTGTACACCACAATTGACCTGGGCAATTTGGGTGAAGGGAGTGGGAAGCAAGATGTTAACAGCCCCCCTGCACCTGCAAGGCTGTATGTGACCCCGGTGATGTAGTGACGGGTCACGCAACGCTCAGGCACCCCAAAACTGCAGTAAAACCGTGCACGCAACCCTGCAGCCTACGTGCGTGGAATCAACCTCCCGCAGTACGCGGTGGCACCCAGTAACACGAATAACGCGTACGCGTGGGACACGCAGGCTACTATGACATCGAAAATGGGTGCGATACACAGGGGCACCCGCAATGGGAAAAATAGCGTGTGCGACTCACCGTCTGACTAGCGCGATGCCGAAAAAGACGCATAGCCAATACCCCCGCCAAAAGAAGAGATACGTCCTTGATAGCTGTGAAGTTGTGATGGCGCGCGAAACAACAGGAAGCAGCAACACACGTCGGTCTCCACGAAAGGCATGTACAGCGAACTGCTGGCCCCGCTCACCTTTAACCCGTGCTGAGGGAAACGTTCGCGCGCGTCGCGTCATTTACGCGCATGGGCCCTTTCCTCGGATTACATGCGGACGTGCAGTTTTTCACGCGTGCTGAAACGCCCATGCACGCCTGCGCGCGTCATGTCACAGAGGCGCTTGGCTTGAAGGGCCTTCTGTCCAATGAAATTGCGTATGCGTGCAGACGCGCTTACGCGCTAAGGGCCTTTCCTCGAATTACACGCTGACGTGCAGAATTTTCACGTGCCAAATCACTCCGTATAAAGCTGGCCACGCGTAAGCACACGTAAGACCACGCTCCTGCCCAGAAGGCCGAATTACTGCCCCCCAGAGCCCTGAGCACGCTCCCACCTGCCATCTGCTGCTGCCTGACTGCCTGCTGCCCACGTGCCCTGCCATTTGCTGCCTGCACATCAGCCAGGGGTGCTGTTGCTGTGACCACCCCTGCTGGAACCGAAGACTCCCGACTGGGATTCCATCGCTCCACAGCCCAGCCTCAGGACCCAGTTGCCCACCCACTCCTGCCTCTGGGGTTGTCATGTCGGGCACTGCAACATCTGGCACCACTGACAACCCCCGGCCAGAGATGCAGAGGGGCACCAGCTTCACTGCCACCGAAGTTGGTGTCCTGGTGGAGCAAGTCCTGGGGCAGTATGATGCCCTCTTCGGAAGTTCCTGTGCCGACAAGGAAGGACGGACTCGGATCTGGACAGACATCGTGACTGCCATCAATGCGGAGGGGGTGGCAGTCCGCGACTTCCAACATGTCAAGAAGCGCTTGGAGGACTTCAGGTCCAGGACCCTCAACAAGGCCCGGTGCCTCTTGAAGGCAGCGGATGCTAAGGGGCGCCGGGGCCAATTGTCGGAAGATCAGATGAGGGTCCTGGAGCGCATATCCCCAGCGCTCCACGTCCAGGTCCTTGAGAGGCAGACCCGTCTGGAGTCGAGCGGTAAGTGTACATGCATCATGATTGTAAGCTGTGCGTGTGGTGATGTGCCAGTAGTGTGCAGGTTGCACATCTGTTTGTATGGGGCCGAGTATGGGTGGGGGTGTACAGGGCCGTGAGGCTAACACATGCAAGGGCTGTCATTTGTGAGACATGGATGGTGCTTATGTGTTGCATGCCAAATGCAGTTGTGTGGGCACACATGTTTGGATGAATGTGTATGTAAGTAGGCATGTTCGTGATGTCACGCATGTATGTTGTTTTCAGCTGCATGTATCAGCATTGTGTACATGTGCATGTGTGTGTATTTGACAAGGGTGCAACAGTGATGCAAGATGGATGCACGTGACAGCGGGATGTGGAAGCCTGATTGGCAGATGTGACATGGATGCCCATCTGAACACTGCGACAGTTGGCAGAGGTGTACACATGCATGCAAGTGTGGTGGTGTGCATGCATGTGTAGTGCACTCCCTGTGTTGCATGTGATGTCTGGCTCACCTTTGCCTGCTCATGCTGTTGTATGTGTATGGATGGTGCTGGCAGTTGCGATATGGCTGTGGTATGGCTCATGTGTGCAAGTTGAAATGACATGTGTGTTGGCGATTGTGATGCCATGTCTGAGGTTTGCCAATGCCACTCATGTACAACTGTCATGTGTGTATGTGTCCATTGTACAGTGCCCTGATGCCTGTGTTTTATTTCTCCCTGTCTGCAGCGTCAACTGATGAAGAGGGCGGAGAAGGTGCTGTGGAGCACAGTGGCGGGGATCGCACCGCCAGCCAGAGACGCAAGGCCCGGCTCCCCTCCCAGGTTGTGATCTCGTCGGGGAGTGAGGAGTCCGGTGCCGCGTCCCAGGCCGCAGCTGCCGGGGGGAGGTCCAAGAGGCAGAGGTTGGAGTTGGACTCCTCGGCAGCAGAAGGGGCAGCTGGGACCCCACAGTGCCCAACGGGGGAAGATGGCACGGAGTCATCCAGGTTGGTGGGGGGTTTGGTGGAGGAGGAGGCCGTGCAAGCAACAGAGACGGGGTCTGGAGGTGGGGATTCAAGTGGTGCTAGTGGTGCAGTGCAGGACCAGGGACAGGAGGCAGTACAGGCCGCCGCGGAGGTGCCTGTGTGCAATCCTGTCCCTGATCCTGTCACTGCATCATCTTGCACCAGCAGGGATGCCTACGTCCAGACCCGTTTTCAGGCAGGGGATGAGCTCACGACAACTGGCCTTCCTCTGCCTGCGGACGTGGCTATCCGGGTTTGGGTTGAGCCTGTCCTGACTGGTGTGGCGTTGCGTCAACGGGCCATGCGAGGTGACCTGCAGTCTTTTCATGAGGAGACTGCACGTCATCTCAAATGGCTCGTTGACCGCGTCAGCCTACTGGGACAGGTCACCCAGGCCGGATTCCTCCGTTTGATGGGGCTTGCTACGACCCCCTCCTCAACTGAACCCCCTATGCGCCAGTCGTCCTCCATGCCATCTTCCCACCCATTAGTCACCTGGGTGCCCTGTGGAGCTGCCTCTGACGGTGCGACCAGGCTGGTGGAGGAGGTATCCCTGCCACAGTCGGGAGTTGGACGTCCAGCAGGGGTGGCCACATCAACGACAGCACCCCAGCCAGCAGAGGATGTGCAGGCAGCAGGAGGCAGTGCACGGGCAGAGGCACAGCAGCAGCAGCAACGTGGTGGGAGCCATGATGGCTCGGGGCCTTCGACATCGGAGGGGCAGGCATCGGCCGGAGGGCAGGAGGACCCAGGACGGGAAGTGTCTTCCATGTGGCAGCGGTTGGGCCACGCCATAGATGCGGAGCAGCAGCGGGCGGAAGAGGCACGGCTCACGATGGTCAGGGCGGAGAACTCCATGCGGAGGGCCCTGAGGCGGGCCGAGTGCCTCGAGGCAATCCGCAGGGGGTTGGAGGTGGACATGTCGACGGCCCTGCGGACCCTCGGGGCCATGGAGGAGGACCGCCTCCGGGACATTGAGCAGGAGTTCGATGATACCCTGGCCCGGGACATCCAAAAGTGAGCCGTCGGACTAGCCCGCTGCCCTTGTAAATAGTTCTGTAGTTAGTGTTAGGTTTCCTTTGGTTTTGCATTTTTTTTGGACCTTATGGACAATGGGCCACATTTTTTAATATAGTTTTTTTATTAGGTAGTGTTATTAGATAGGTTTCATTTCTTCTGTTGGGATCATGGACCCTGGATTGTTTATCTGTATATAGTTGACTGTTGGATTTTCATTTTTTTTTATGATTTACCCATGGAGCAATGGTTTTCGATTTTAATTTTCCATTGGATTACCTTTGGTGGACTGACTTTGGACACCTTTCCTTTGGATTATGATTTGTGGTTTTGCATTATTTCACGGACATGCTGGTTTTTATGTTTTTAAATTCCCATTTTGTTTGTTTATTTTTGATTCAATTTATGTTGCTTTTAATACATATTTCTTCTTCAAACTTCAATGTGAAGTATCATCTCATTGGTTTCATGCATATCAATATTATGGGTTTTGATATTCACTGACACCCATTGGGTGTATGTGAGGGACATGTGTTCATTTCCAAACTTGCAATTGGGGTTCTATCATGTTACTGCCATTTCTAAATGGGTGTATGCAATACTCGGGTGGGTGTTTGGCATTTGGAGGCTGACCATAAGGGCCAGGGATCTAGATTGTGATGACATGTTGGCTGGGGGACATGTGTGGGGGCCTGGTGGAAGGTGCCCCTGGATGCTGGGGGGTGGGGGTGCAGGGGGACATGAGTTGGACATGAGTGGGGGCCTGCTGGCAGGTGCCCCACAGTGCTGGGGGGGTGGGGGTGCTGGGGGACATGTGTGGGGGCCTGGTGGAGGGTGCCCCTGGATGCTGGGGGGTGGGGGTGCAGGGGGACATGAGTTGGGGGCCTGGTGGAGGGTGCCCTGCACTGCTGGGGGTGGGGGTGCAGGGGGACATGAGTTGGACATGTGTGGGGGCCTGCTGGCAGGTGCCCCACAGTGCTGGGGGTGGGGGTGCTGGGAGACATGAGTGGGGGCCTGGTGGAGGGTGCCCTGCACTGCTGGGGGGTGGGGGTGCTGGGGGACATGAGTTGGACATGAGTGGGGGCCTGCTGCCAGGTGCCCCACAGTGCTGGGGGTGGGGGTGCTGGGAGACATGAGTGGGGGCCTGGTGGAGGGTGCCCTGCACTGCTGGGGGGTGGGGGTGCTGGAAGACATGAGTGGGGGCCTGGTGGAGGGTGCCCCTGGATGCGGGGGGTGGGGGTGCAGGGGGACATGAGTTGGGGGCCTGGTGGAGGGTGCCCTGCACTGCTGGGGGGTGGGGGTGCAGGGGGACATGTGTGGGGGCCTGGTGAAGGGTGCCCTGCACTGCTGGGGAGAGGGGGTGCTGGGAGACATGAGTGGGGGCCTGGTGGAGGGTGCCCCTGGATGCTGGGGGGTGGGGGTGCAGGGGGACACGAGTTGGGGGCCTGGTGAAGGGTCCCTGCACTGCTGGGGGGTGGGGGTGCAGGGGGACATGAGTTGGGGGCCTGGTGGAGGGTGCCCTGCACTGCTGGGGGGTGGGGGTGCTGGGGGACATGAGTTGGACATGAGTGGGGGCCTGCTGGCAGGTGCCCCACAGTGCTGGGGGGTGGGGGTGCAGGGGAACATGAGTGGGGGCCTGGTGGAGGGTGCCCTGCACTGCTGGGGGTGGGGGTGCTGGGAGACATGAGTGGGGGCCTGGTGGAGAGTGCCCCTGGATTCTGGGGGGTGGGGGTGCAGGGGGACATGAGTTGGGGGCCTGGTGGAGGGTGCCCTGCACTGCTGGGGGGTGGGGGTTCTGGGGGACATGAGTTGGACATGAGTGGGGGCCTGGTGGAGGGTGCCCTGCACTGCTGGGGGGTGGGGGTGCTGGGAGACATGAGTGGGGGCCTGGTGGAGGGTGCCCCTGGATGCTGGGGGGTGGGGGTGCAGGGGGACATGAGTTGGGGGCCTGGTGGAGGGTGCCCTGCACTGCTGGGGGGTGGGGGTTCTGGGGGACATGAGTTGGACATGAGTGGGGGCCTGGTGGAGGGTGCCCCACAGTGCTGGGGGGTGGGGGTGCAGGGGGACATGAGTGGGGGCCTGGTGGAGGATGCCCCACAGTGCTGGGGGGTGGAGGTGCTGGGAGACATGAGTGGGGGCCTGGTGGAGGGTGCCCCACAGTGCTGGGGGGTGGGGGTGCAGGGGGACATGAGTGGGGGCCTGGTGGAGGGTGCCCTGCAGTGCTGGGGGGTGGGGGTGCAGGGGGACATGAGTGGGGGCCTGGTGGAGGGTGCCCCACAGTGCTGGGGGGTGGGGGTGCAGGGGGACATGAGTGGGGGGCCTGGTGGAGGGTGCCCTGCACTGCTGGGGGGTGGGGGTGCAGGGGGACATTAGTGGGGGCCTGGTGGAGGATGCCCCACAGTGCTGGGGGGTGGAGGTGCTGGGAGACATGAGTGGGGGCCTGGTGGAGGGTGCCCCACAGTGCTGGGGGGTGGGGGTGCAGGGGGACATGAGTGGGGGCCTGGTGGAGGGTGCCCTGCAGTGCTGGGGGGTGGGGGTGCAGGGGGACATGAGTGGGGGCCTGGTGGAGGGTGCCCCTGGATGCTGGGGGGTGGGGTGCAGGGGGACATGAGTGGGGGCCTGGTGGAGGGTGCCCTGCACTGCTGGGGGCTGGGGGTGCTGGGAGACATGAGTGGGGGCCTGGTGGAGGGTGCCCCTGGATGCTGGGGGGTGGGGGTGCAGGGTGACATGAGTTGGGGGCCTGGTGGAGGGTGCCCTGCACTGCTGGGGGGTGTGGGTGCTGGGGGACATGAGTGGCGGTGCAGGGTAGTCCCCCGTGGTGTGGGCTGCCTGCAGGGGCCGTGGAGGTTGTAGAGCGAACACCTGGGAGGACCCACACGGCCAATTCACATGTAGTACTCCACGGAACCCCTGAAATACACGTACCCTGCTGAAATCGCGTGTGAAACTTCCCGCGCACCCCGAAATACATGTACACAGGACATTCGCGTGTGGAACTTCCCGCGCAACCCTGGAATACACGTACCCAGCTGAAATCGCGTGTGGAACTTCCCGCGCACCCCTGATATACACGTACCCTGATGGAATCACGTGTGGAATTTCCCGCGCACCCCTGAAATACACGTACCCTGATGGAATCGCGTGTGAAACTTCCCATGCACCCCTGAAATACACGTACCCTGCTGAATTTGCGTGTGAAACTTCCTGCGCACCCCGCTCGCACAGGGCCAATCGCGTGTGAAACTTCCCGCGCACCCCAGTAATACACGTACCCAGCTGAAATCACGTGAGGAACTTCCCGCGCACCCCAGTGATACACGTACCCCGCTTGCCGTGCTGGTACAGGGTTAGCGCAGCCCTTTGTGCTGGATTGAGGATTTTGATGGCTTTTCCCTGGTTTTGGTGGCTTGAATCCATGAATACGCTGTGCGCGGAAATGTATTTTAGCGCACGTGGCTGGCGCAGGGATTCGCACGCGCACAGTGTGCGCCAGCCGCGTGCGCCACGTGTGCACTGAATTGTATGAATTACCCCCATTGTGTTCACAGTTTATGGAGCATTCTCTTTAAAGTTAGATTGACGCCTGTATTCTCTTATGTTAGGGAGAATTCTCTGTTTAGGCTGAATTTCCTAACCTAGTGAGTCCCCCAGCAGCTTTGCTGGATTTCTGGAGTTTGTTTTTTTCCATCCTGCCAAAAGTGAGACTCTTTTCCTCCCACTCTTGGACATGAATGTGTGTAATTCCTTTGAATGTCAATGTGTTCTATGGGCTATGGGGTCTTTTACTCCATAGGGTCTCATATGTTTTTCTATGTGTGTTACACCGCACCCTACGTGCCGTAACACGGGGGCGTCCTAGCGGACCTCCACCATAGACTCCATACCCGGGGACTGACTACTGTCTCCCCGGGCATGTAAAGTCACCATTGGCTTTACTAGACCTAAATTTACTAACAGAACTAGTACAAACCATCTTATTGTGGACGTGCTAGTAGGGGTAATTTGATTACTCCTGGGTCTGTTACTCGAGGGGGCACTGTCCCGTCCCCCCTCGTCGAGTTTTGGCTGGTGGCAGTGGAAACTACTTGTTATGTTCGACCCCGAACATAACCCTATGGGATTCGTCCCATTCTTGGAGATTGATACTTTTCCTCGTTAATCTCTAACGTACCACCGGTCTACTTATCTTAAATAAGTTTATCGGATGGTATTTTCTGCCAGAACTCGGTTTTTAAAATGGCGTCTGTGTTCGTCTCTGTGACTCCTAAACCAAAGGTTGAGCCCTTTGTTCCACTTTTGGCGGGCCTCTGTACAGAGACCCTCCAAAGTGGTGTCATTCTGTCTAGGTTACCACAGGGGTGTGGGAAGGGGTTTAGGCACCCTGGACCGAGTTGCCTTGCCAACTCCGGTCGCACTCTGGAGTGATTGGCCCAAGTGGTGAGCCTCCCCGCTCACCACTTAGCGAGTGTTGATTGACAGCTAGGCTGAATGAATGGGGGTTTTCTGCATAAAAGCAGGGCTTTTGGGACTGGATCTTCAGAAGTCGCCACAGGACCTAAGAATCCGACGAGGGTAACGCTGAGCCGACCTGCAACGACAACACCTCCGGTGGAGCCCTGCTGAACCGACTCACCACTTCCCGACGACAGAGGAGATCTCCCTGCCGGAGAGTCTCTTCCCCTGACTGGTGGGAACAACCAGTCCCCTTTGCTTTTTCTTCGCCTCAGGACGCGGTGGTCGAATTACCCGTGCAGAGCACCCCGGCAACCGGATAGCCACTACCCCTGTACCGCGACCAAAAGGTGGTGCCTTGTGACGGAGCACTCCGCGGCCGGTCTCTTCCCTGGTGGTGCACCGGACTTCACTTTTCTTCGACGACGAGATCATCTCTACTCTTGGCAAAGACCCGACGTGCATCCACCACCAGGAACAACTGCCCCCGCCAGAGCTGTCTATCCACAAACAAGGTACCGTGTCCGCCTGGCTTCCCTTTCGATCGGTTCGAGTGAGGTGTCTTAATCCTCGCCTTTCCGTTGGGTCGCCTCCAAGCTTTCTCTAAGCGTGTTGTTCTGAACTGGTTCAATCTGCCAATAACAATTTGCTACAAAGACTCGAACGCATTTCCACTAGAGACTTTATGGGACATATCGCCTTGCCTCTCTCCGAGTGGGCCTGGCCTCTGAACTTGATGATCTATTGTGGTTCTTGCCTTCTTGCCTTGCAATTTACCCGTGAAGTATTGAACTGTGTTGATTTCGTAACCTGCCTATTTTTCTCTCCCGTCCTAACTAATATTAGAGTGCCATCTAGGTTGAGGTATACACCTCTGTCTGAAAATAAGTGATACCGGTAGAACCTAGACTTGTCGAAATATTGTTAGGGGGTTTGATCGTTTCTTCTTCGTAGAGTAATTGTAATTGAAGTGTTTGCCGTGATAGTGCCATAGTGTTTTCTATAGATGTTCCGTTATAAATAAATACCTTAATATCTTTACACTGAAGCCTTGTTGCGTGTTTGCTTGTCTTACTGTGAAGAATTGTCCTATATTGTATACTCCACATACTGCTTAACTCTTCTTCAGAGATGTCTGACTGCTCAGCCACAGCTACCAAGTGAATCTGTGTGGTACAGCTGCTACCAAGTGGGTTTACTGCCAAACACCTGTAGTTCTAAATCTTTTGCAGTGGTCCCAGAGGGAACTGCACAGGTTTCCGCCTAACACCTTATAAGTGCTGAAGATTTGCCTTTTGTTCTAAACTGAGGACTGTCTAGCAAACGTCATTTTTTAAACACAGCAGAGCATCCTGCATAATTTCGAATGATTGGGTCATCTGAATTAAGAAATTGGGTGACCCAGGCTAAAAGATTCCCTCCCAAGTGGGAAACAATTAATTTGGCTTAAAAAATGTCAGTGTTAAATTAGGCAATGGAGCAGAAACTGGGTTTTGCAGTGCTTATATGTATTTGAGTCACAGAAGACGCATTCAAGTGTTGGTAAAATGGCTGTATGTGATATTATCGTTTTAAAATAGTGTTGTAGGAATGCCGTTGAAAAATAAAGAGTGCTTAAATATTCTGCTCCGATAAAAAATAACGGCACACTTAAAAATATCGCTCCTAAAACATCATCGGACATCATTGTTGTGCTGGGGATAGGGAGTCAAATATTGGTTATATTTTAAGCTCTTAAGTGAAAACAACAGAGAAATGTCATACATTTATTAACCAAGCAGTTCAGCTGAATACCCTGTGGACATATCTAACTGCTTGCACAAGAAAGATAAGAATCACGCCACTTCAGCCTGAGGCAAGTCTGCTCTAGGAAGAGAGATTTACATCACAGAAGCCTGCTGCTTTACAGACATATTTCCAGAGATAAGAAATTGTTAGCTTACATAAAATACAGAGTTTCAGACCAGTGAAATAAAGCGTGCAGCATCAAGCTTTAAACTGAGAAGTAATTCCTTGATAGTGTTTACAGATTTCATAACAGCCAAAACTGAACACTGACAGAATGGAAATAAGCTGTTGTTCTGCTACCCTTTCTATGCACTTGGCAATGCCGACAAAACAACAGCAATAAAAAACTCACAGAGCTCCAGTCGATTAGAGAAGGAATAAGTGGACCACACATGTTGACACCCTTGCTCAGTCCCAAGTTACACTGACCTGGGTGATAGTCATTACAGTCATATTCAGATTTGATGGCAGCAGAGAATGTCCATCTTAAAACACAGGCAGAGGGGGCATGGCTTCACGCAGACTGAAATGGCCACATAATCATCAGTCCTCCACTCCAGTGGCTTTCTTCTAATATTTTATACCCTAATGGTTTCAGAATTATCTGCAGGGTATTACCATTTCTTACCTTAGGTCTCCTTGGTGGTCCATGAAGCACCTCAGGAGGGCTGTGCTCGCCATTGCTACATGTTTGGAGGGGTCAGTGTGCCGGGCCAATGACCATGAAGTCCTGTGACTTCTGCAGCCGCCGTCTCCTGTCAGCTGTCCGGATAGTGCTGAACGTGAAGTGTGCTGTTACGCCGCTAACTTGGCTTCCTCACAACGTGGGCTGCAAAGATAAATAAATACTGGCAATTCATGTTCACATGCTCTGAAGTGACACATAGAGATACTTGCTTTTATATTCAGAGAAATATATGTTCACATTTTTGTTTGAAGTGTGTGTGCCTGCTCATAGACTGCTTTTCTTAAGGAAACTACGTTTCACTAAACCAAATTAGTTTTAAAAATAAACTTCCACCAAGTAGTAATTGCTATTGTAAAGCTTCAAAACACTATTTTAAACTTGTATAACCGAGTTGCAATAATTGGAGCATCACTTCAAGGATGTCTCCCTGGATAAATAATATATCCACAATAAGATAATTCAAAGAGCTCTTGCTGGTTTTATGAGAATAGCGCCATAATACTATGAGCTTTGGTCTCCTACATATATACTACCACACCCTTATATCCGCACCGCTTGTCTACCATGTCATCTAAGAAAGGACAATGCAAGGAATTATTTTCATCTTTACATACTACTGTCAAAAGTCAGAAAATTGACTCTCCCACACCAAAAGATGACATTTTGAGACCCTGTCATGAAACTATTTTGTCAGAGATGAGGGCCTTGAAGCCATTTATGGAAGACACAAATGCTAAACTGCAGCAGCTTGACAATAAATGGTCTATTTTTGAGTCCAGAAAGAATGAGGTAGAGAGGCGTGTTAGCGATACTGAAGATATTACTAGCAGACTAGTGACACTGGAAACCACCATAAAATCTCTCCAAAAACAAGCTGAAATCTCAAAAACAGAAATAGAAGAAATAATTTGTGCATTGTTGGCCTTCCTGAAGGAATAGGAAATGACAATCCTATTTCGTTTCTAGATGATTTGCTACCTCAGCACCTTGACTTGCCAGTGTCAGTGCATCTTAATATCCAAAGGGCCCATCAAGTTGGACCAACCAAATCAGTCCGAACTCTACAGGCTTACCTAGAAATCTCATCTTTGCCCTTATAAAGTGAAGCAAATAAAACAGCTGTCTTGGGATGGCAAGAAGATATTTCTATCCCAGAATGTTTCTATGCAACGGCGGCCAGAAGAAAATAACCCGTTCACCTTTAGACCCGCTCTGAGACAGATAAATGCAAGATATGGCATCATCCATCCAGCTATCCTCAAAGTCACCGTTAATGGGCATACGTTCACCTTTCAAAATCCAATGGATCTAAGACACGTTATTAAGTCTCACAAAAGGGATGATATGTACACTTTGAGACCACCTACTTGAAAACGACTACAACATCTAATGGGTTAATGCATCAAATCTCTTTCTAACATCTCCCATGGATTGGGGTGGGTGACGTGCCTTATTTCGCTTGGCTCTCCACCCCTATCTCATTGTCTGTCTAACATGGATTGGTGTGGCTGTTTCCTGTTAGCCACATTTCTATCTAAAATTCTCTGTCATGTTTTGATGCTACAAAAATCCAAGTTAATGTTGTTTGTCTACCCACCTACCTTATCTTTCGCTTCTTTAATGTTATCACCCTCTATGCTGAATTTTGTATATTTGTTTTATGGGTGTTTCTCTCAACTGCTTTTTCAAATATGCTCACATGATACACATTATAATAACAAATTATATTTACTCTTCAAGTTCTCTGTTGCTTATGTTAATCTTATGTTAATTTATGCCACTTAATATAACTTCTTGGAATGTTAAAGGACTGCATATTCCTGTCAAAAAACTAAAAGTATTATCTCACCTTAACAGAACAAAACCATTGATTGCGTCCATCCAAGAAACACATCTCTCATATGAGGATGTAGTCAAACTTCAATGTCATTGGGTGGGTCAGGTTTTTTCAAGTGCGGCAAACGGTAAAAAGAATGGTGTCATCACACTTATTAACAAGCATTTAAATGCAAAGTTATAGCAAATGAATCTGATGATTTAGGTAGATGGGTACTACTTAGGCTCTTAGTGGAATACACTGAATACAGGGTTCTTAATATTTATGATCCCACTTCTCAGACCCTTCTTGCTGGTGACAAGTGAGAAACCACATCATTAAATGTAACCCTCATAATCTAATTGTTTGTGGAGAATGCAATGAGATTATTGATCCTTTCCTAGACAGAAAGTCTAGTGTACGGTTCACAAACACCAATGCCATGATTCATGGAATTATTTGCATGTAAAACAGGGATTTGCATGCCATTCTGCCCACAAGTCCCTGTTTGACGAATGGGGATTAGTGGGCAGAATGACACGCATGTCCCCGTTTTACACGTAAATAGCTCCATGAATCAGGCTTCAAATCTCATGCACAATTTCTTAATTTGGTATCAAAGTTAGGCCTTATCAATGCATGGTGTGTAAGTCATCCTTCTGATTCAGAGTTTACTTTCTTCTCCTATTTTCACAACTCTTTCTCTAGATTGGACTATACATTAATTTCCAAATCTATGGTCAGTCTCCTTATTGCTGCCCAAATAGAATGCATAAAACTTTCGGATCATGCTCCAGTATATATCCAACTTGCAACCCCACAGAACAATCACAACTCCAATAGATGGAGATGTAATGCTACCCTTTTGAACGATTAATTATTTACATCCTTCCTCACATAACAACCCAACAATTTTTCTCTGAAAATTATAGGTCAGGACACACCTATTGTTAATGATTGGGATTGTTATAAAGCTGTTCTTATAGGCCAAATTATATTCCTTGTCACTAATAGAAAGAAAAAACTAAAGCAAGAATCAGATGCTATTCTTAAACAACTCAAATTCCTTGAATCTCAATATGCACATACCAACTACCCTTCAATTCTTAAGGATAATATTAAGCTACATTTACAATACAATAACATTGTTTCACAGTACTCTTGTGCTGATCTATTGAAATATAAAGCAAACATATACCACTTTTCCAATAAGCCTAGTAAATCTCTTGCATCATATATTAAACTTAAAAAAGAAAAAAAACTAAGGTTGTGGTCATAAAATATCACAGAGGCAACGGGAAATGTTCAGATAAAGAAATTATGCAAGTCTTCTCTCAAATTGATCCTAATTTATATACCTCTGTAGCTCCTCCAAATAATATTCATATTCAAGAATTTCTTCATCACGTCCCTCATACTACATATCCCAAAGCTGACTTCAGTCATTGAATGTGCCTATCTCTCCTAATGAAATACATAAGGCTATTAAAGACCTTAAAAAGGGTAAAGCTCTGTTTTAAAATCCTCCCTGTTCATCTCTCCTTATATTTTTATATTTGGTCTAATCCTTTAATATGAGTTAATGGAAAATCTATTTGTTGGAAACCATGGCTCTGTCGGGGCATTAAGAATATCAATCCGTTTTTTTTATAAGGTGCTCCGATCACCTGTAATGAATTTGCCACTAACTTTCATATTCCGGTCTCCTTCATACAGCAATATTTGACTATTACCTATGCAATTGTGGAAAACTAGGATGTTTTAATACGCAATTTCAACATTCCTAATGTGCTGAGATTGCTAAAAAATGCTAAACCCTGACATTACTGCCTCCATGTTTTATAATGACCTGTCTGAAAGAACCACTTCAAAAATTGCGGAAAATTGACATATTGATTGGCAGCAAAACTGTACGCTTTTAGATAACAACTTAATTGGCCTCTAACGTGTAAGAATATCTCGAATGTTACCACATCAGCCAGCTTGCTCCAAACCCTCTACTTTTTTCATCACAGAGCTTATATTACTCCTGTAACACTCTTCAAATGTAAAGTAGCGCACACGAACAGATGCTGGAGCTGCCTACACGCTCAGGGCTCTTTCAAACATGGAATGTGGAATGTCAACGTGTTAAACCTTCAAAAGTATTTTTAACCTAAAACAAGATTTTGGTTTTACATTTCTATTTTTGGCAGCTCATCAATACAAGATGCTATGAATAAGAATGCTTGTTACCTGTTTGACTTCTTCATTTTAGTCGCAATCCAAAATGTAACGGCCAACTGGAAATATTTGGATTGTATTCATTATAAACTGTGGTGGAACTACATTTGTAATATCCATATGTTTGAAAGATGTATTGCTTCCTCTCCTTTTCTATTACTGAAGCATCTCATCTGTTGATATGGCAGTCTTTTTTTAGGTTTTCTATCTAACACAAACCCCCATTAATATTTTTGTCATGGTCATGGTACCATGCATGATTCAGCATCTCCTTCCCCTGCCCCCCCACCCCCTCTGGTATATTTGCTGTCTCTTCTTTTCACGTTCTGTTCTGTATGTCTTTTTGTTCTGTTATACTTATCCCTGAATTCAAAAGTTTTGAATTCCGCTATACCAATAGTGCTATTTGTATACTTTCAGGATTGGCTTGTGGATTTGAAACTGGATATCTGTGTGCTAGTAATCGTAGTAATGTTTTTGAGAACAAATTGCCCAAATCTGTTTGGTTAGAACAACCAGTGGGTTTCCACAAATGTGGGAACTGCAACCAATGTGCATGGGCTCAGGCCATATGTAAGGTATTTTCTGACAAGTTTGGCTCCAAAGTTGTTATACGTGATTTTATCAACTGTAAGAGCACCTTTGTAGTGTATGCCATAATATGTGTATGTGGCAAGCTCTATGTTGGGAGTACTATCCGTCAACTTAGAGTCAGAATTGGAGAACATCTAGCCAGTCTCAAAATGTGTGAACCCAAATCTCCTCTAGATACACACTGGCAACTAGAACATCAGTTGGATAATATGGCTGATTCGCGTTTCATTTGCACTAATGAAAGTGCACAGGGGCAAAAGAGGAGGCAACCTACAACTCAAACTGAGGCAAATGGAAGCCAAACCTATCTGTTTTTTACGCTGTACAATCAGAGGTCTCAATTCAGACCATGAGATGAATGTGTTTCTATAATTCCACCATTCAATACCTTACTATGGACCTCTTCAACCTGCACAGAGGTCTTACCCCCTTGTGATCTAGCTCTAACACCTGCTGTACATAGCCATACACACCATATTAACTCCTTGCCTTTGGCTTGTTTACCATTCGGATTCTCTTTCATTATATTTCCATACTTATATTGACTTTTTTTTTTGCTGTGCAAATTACTACATTTGCCAAATTTTAGTTCACAATAGTATTGTATATCCATTATTTACTCATCATTAGCACCATTGTTAAGTCATTACTGCAATTGTTTACCTCTGACGTTATAAACGCGACGGAATGCATCTTCATGCTGTCTACGTCAGCCAATGACCACATTTCCTAAATTCTTGTTCCTTATCATTTTGTACATACATATATTCTTCATTAGTGCCATTGCAAAATCATTACTGTAATTGTTTACCTCTGACGTCATACGCGTGACGGAATATGTCCTCACGCTGTCTACGTCACTTCCGTGACGTATACGGAACTACTTACTTATTGCTCGCGCTCCTCGCTCTTCTATAAAGGGATTAACCAAACCACTGTTTGGGGTGCTCGATTGACCGAGTGAGTATCAGTTTAGAATTATATTTGGTATTACTGATTTCTTCATTGTTATTTTTCCACTTTAGAATTGAACTTCGGGTCTGATATTTTGTCTGAATAACCTTCTTCTAGGCTATATATTCCAATCAGCCATTACGGCCTCTACCTGAATCCGGCATTTATTTCCACGTCATTATTTGTGCATCTTGCTGTGTACCATATACTACCAAGCATTAGGTACGTAATTTTGGGACCTTTACTTAGTTACTTTTGCTCACTATTGCGATCCCCAGCTTATGTCTTGGTATTATACCCAATTAATTTAGGACTCTCCAGATTCCGTAACCGAAATTGCTTTTGGTAAGATTACTATCTATCTATTACCTGTTACTTGACACATTACGGAATTTTATCTTGATGGACACTTTCTCATTGCACCTGCTACTTTCAGATAATTAGAACATCACTACCTACTTAATATTTTATTACCTTGAAACCATTTACTCACTGCATGAAGCATGTTGCAGCTTTCTGCCGTTTCATTTGTGGTTTAGAGAATACCTTTAAGATATCTCTTTAGGTGACTTGGGCTTGGGCCGCATGTGAATTGATTTCGGTGCATCAGGTTGAATTGGGAATCCACATCACGATCATGCAATGAAACATGAATCCTTTATGTGATTAGATTAATGATGTTGATGTGATTAGATTAATTATATTACCTGTATCAATCACTAACTTTATGCTTATTTGATCTTGCTTTCTGATACTTCAACCAACAATCCATCACGTGTCCCCCTCTCTCAACCTGAAACGTGGTAATGCGATGTTTCTCTATTGTTCATGACTTATTGACTGTGTACATTATTTGGTTTGCACACATGAATGTGATATTGGAATTTTCATGTGTTTTATATTTATGTTGCCTCATGTTTGCTTACAATATGATGGACATTATGATTTGATTAATAATTTGCTTGTATTTTACTATGTTATCTTCATTTAAAATTACTTTCTGTTAAAATCACTCAGCCTTGAAAACGACCAGCGCATCGAAACACGTGTCGGCTGTTCATGATTGAATTAAAACCTGCTAATCAAACTGTTCCACTTGTAATAACTACTATTACTTTAATGGTGCAGAGCGCATTGCCATCCCATACCCCATATTCATATCTTATTTGTATACTTGTCTCACATTTACCTTATTTTTATTCCCCAATGCACACATGAATCACAATATCTGTGCCTTAAAGCAATTTCTGTATTTATTATATGCCTTGTATACGTTTTGTTTTACATAAACATTTTCAAACTAAAACACAATCGAAGGTTGGTTAGATGAAGAAGGCTCTTGAAGGAAAATATAGCTTGTATCCAGTTGAGGGGCCTACCCATGTATGAATGAATGTGAAATACAGACTCTAAATGTTTGTTGGGAGAATGTAGGTAAACGTATGAAAAAAAGATGTGGCAGAAGGCCTGGGACAGGGAGAAGGACTCGCAGAGGCGTAGCCATGATTTCCTAACAGGTGGGGCTTGAAGCTAATGTACGTGGGCTAACCGCAGTGACATTCACATCTGTAAATGCCCACACAGTGCTGCTGAGTGCGCATTTACAGATATTGGGTGGGCCTTGCCCGCTCAGGCCCCTTCCCTGTCTACGTCCCTGCTCGGAGGCGTTTGCAACCAATGAGTACAGAGCATTTTCGAGCATTATTGCGACTGGTGTAAAATTCCTCAACTAGCCGGGAAGCATATGTCACAAAAGATTAGTGGGGTGATGTGTTCAGAGTATGTGATCCCTCAAGTATCACTTGTCTTCAGGGCTGGCTGAGGCAATGCCTCACTTTTACCACAGTCGGAAGGGGAGTCCCCAAGTCTTGTTTACTCTAGCTCAGTTAAGGACTGCACTGTACTCATAAAAGTGAAGGAAGGCCAGAGCTCTATATTGTCGCCAGATTTATTGTGCTCTGCCCTTTTATCAAAAATCAAATACTGGGCCTCATTAGGACCCTGGCTGCCGCGGAATGAATGGTGCTGGTAAGGGACCAGCACCCTTCATTCCGGGCCGCCTCATTTCAAGGTCTGCTGTGGGTCCCGCTCATGACGCCTGGCCAGACCAGGCACCCTTAGCTGGACCCGCTAGCAGACCAGGATGCTAACAACGGGCCCGTCATTAACGGGCCTGTTAGCATCGTCCGCATTCCCACTGAGCCCTATAAGGGCCATTACCGGGTCCGTCAAGGTCGGCATGACCCGTTTATTGCCCTTTTTTGGGCTAGGGTAAAAAATCATTACCGGCGGCAGCCGTGCCCTTAATAAGGGCACGGCTACCGCCAGGGTTGTAATGAAGCCCACTGTCTTTATGCTTGGAGCTGCACAGCAATGTTGGCATGAGATGATCAGAGTTCCTATTTTTAATAAGGGCGAGGGGTCAACCCCACCTGTTTTAGATGTATTTGCCTTCTCAACAGCAATTTAAATATACGTACACTAAGGTACTTCTAGCAATGTTTCAGAATCGGGCCCTTTGTAAAAAGGATTCTATCAGAGATTTAAGCTGTGTTTATGAAGGGCGTTGGCACAATTGGGACTTTTAACAGTCCTGGTTAGGCTTGGGGCTTGGAGGCCGTTTTCCATGGTCTTTATAGACTAAACAGGCACTCGAATTGATTGAAATGACCTTTTTGTTTATAAAATAATGTATGTATGTGTATGTTTTGTAAAGTGGTAAAATGTAGTGGAACCACTTCAAAGTGAAGGGAATGGCACAGCACATCACCCGAGCACAGTGCTGATACACTTAACACAACAGTGAAGTATGTGTGTGAATATACAGACTGCATGTAACAGAAAAAGGAGGCGGATCATTCAATATGCTTGCAAGGCAAGTGAACACATTTGTCACCATCAACAGATCTGATCTTGGCAACTTTTTTTGACGTAGAGTATTCACTAAAGGATGAGTTGTCACAGCAGGAAATGATCTAATATGCAATTTATTTTTTGCCAATGAATGACATGCTGTGGGGTGTTCATCTTGAATGAATGAACTAAAACCAGACATGGAAAATATTCCTGCCTACATGAGATGCAAAACAATCTAAACGTGCACTTGAGGACCCTAACTCTTATGCTGAAATCTGGGCAGGTCTTTGAAGTGAGGTGAGAATATGGAAGCAGAGGGCGAGTGGTGAATTTGACTGAGGATGGCTTTTGACAAACACTAAAA
Source organism: Ambystoma mexicanum (assembly GCF_040938575.1). Taxonomy (NCBI): domain Eukaryota; kingdom Metazoa; phylum Chordata; class Amphibia; order Caudata; family Ambystomatidae; genus Ambystoma; species Ambystoma mexicanum. The sequence goes on from NC_090930.1 coordinate 1,372,032,456, forward strand.
AGGAAAGGTAATACAAAAGGAAAAGCAGCCCTAAGTGGCAGTTTGTACGTAAGATGTCTGTCCTCAGCAGCATGTAGTCCTATTTATGCACCCAGAACAAGTCTACACATTGATAGCCTGTGAGCCTGTTAAATAAAGGCAAAAGACCATTGGCCCAGTGTGGGTCAGACAACCATTTTGACCAAATCTGAAATTATAGTGCTTGATACCAGTTCCTCTAAGAACATTGCTCACATAGAAGGGAACCAACTCGCTAAATGTTTGAATTTAGGTTGAGGATGACCAGGCAGGTTTTAGCTCTGGTAGCGCCCAGGCTGAAACCCCATATTTTGACTTCGCCCAAAAGAGAGGGGTGCTTCCATTTAAATAGGGTGCCTTCACCACGCCAGCTCGGAGGAGCCCTTGAAAGACTCCACGAGCTGCTGTTCTGCCATGTTAGGCGGCAGCATCGCGCAATTTAAGTGAACAGCTCCTCCAAGGTGGGAGGAACTGTTCACTTAAGTTGGATGTGGCTGTGACCCAGCACGGTGGAGACTTTTATTTTACATGGGGAGCATCAGGCCGCTACCATGCTGGCACAGATGACTCCCGGGGCGCACATGCCAAAAGCTGCCCCTGATGATTTCCTTTTATTGCCTTAGGCAGTTTCGCTAGACTTATGACCCAGTACCCAAATCAACACACTATATTTTAAATACCTACTGTACAGTGTTTATACTTGTAAAATGGCCATCTAAAAAATGTAATTCTATCACGTAAATTGTGACCTTTTTTGCAGTGACAGTATTCTGTGGGTATTTTGCGGGTTCCCCATGAAGTTCCGGATTGAAACCTTGCAGGATACGAAGCAGGGCAACTATTCTTGTCTTCTTGGGCTGCAACTCACACACAAAGTAGCCTTAATGATTTCTTTGGGAGGAGGGATGGAAGTGCAGCATCTGATGACACCACAGAAAGAAAGAACATCAAATGATTGCACTGAAGACATTAGAAACAGCCTCACCTTAAAGTCAAACACATTTTTTTTATTTATTATGCATATAGCTATACAACAAACCTTTTTCAAACTGTAAAATATCACATAGAATACAAGAGCAGCATCACATGTATAACACAAACATTTAAGATCAGATAAAATAGTAGACAGACTATTTAAATAAATAAGCATTCAAATTAATGTTTGTGATAGTTAAAATTAATGATCTTTCAATAATACAATTTGATATAGAGCTTCTTTCCAGACATGATATACTGCTGCAGTAATAACCGTACTCTCTGCTCCGTATATTGTACTCCAAAATTGTTCTTCCTCAACGAAGCAAGGATTATGTACAAAATGGCTATAGCTCTTAATATAATGGGACTTTGGAACATGACATTGGGTGAGGAGATGTCAAGAAGTCTCAACCTGGATATAATCTACAGGCCCTTTTTTCCATGCCAATTTAGTCCATCGCCCCGTCAGGGTAATTAATAGAAATTCGCACAAAAGTGGCGCACAGTGACCCCGTGTGAATGTCTGCGCCAGCCGCGTGCGCTAAAATTGATTCCCGCGCACAGCGTATTCATGGATTTTAGCCTCCAAAAGCAGCCGTGGCGCAGAGAGGCGCAGCGACCCTGCAGCAGCGCCAGTTACGCCCCCAAGAACGCCCTCGCACAAGGAAAAGCCATCAAAATCCCCAATCCAGCGCAAAGGGCTGCACCAACCCTGGACCAGTTTACCGGACTGCAAAACAGCAAAAGCCAAGCGGGGAACGTGTATTACGGGTTTCGCAGTAACTTCCACACGCGAAAGGGCCTGTGCGAGTGGGGTACATGTATAACTGTTGTTCGCGGGAAGTTTCACACGTGATTGGCCTGGGTACGTGTATTTCAGGGGTGCGCGGGAAGTTTCACACGCGAATGGGCTGGGTACGTGTATTTCAGGGGTGCGCGGGAAGTTTCACACGCGAATGGGCTGGGTACGTGTATTTCAGGGGTGCGTGGGAAGTTTCACACGCGAATGGGCTGGGTACGTGTATTTCAGGGGTGCGCGGGAAGTTTCACACGCGAATGGGCTGGGTACGTGTATTTCAGGGGTGCACAGGAAGTTCCACACGCGAATGGGCTGGGTACGTGTATTTCAGGGGTGCGTGGGAAGTTTCACACGTGATTGGCCTGGGTACGTGTATTTCAGGGGTGCGCAGGTAGTTTCACAGGCAAATGGGCTGGGTACGTGTATTTCAGGGGTGCGCTGGAAGTTTCACACGCGAATGGGCTGGGTACGTGTATTTCAGGGGTGCGCGTGAAGTTTCACACGCGATTGGGCCTGGGCGAGCGGGGTACTTTCCTCGAATTACACGCTGACGTGCAAGAATTTCACGTGCCAAATCACTCCGTATCAAGCTGGCCACGCGAAAACACACGGAAGACCACGCTCCTGCCCAAAAAGCCGAATTACTGCCCCCCAGAGCCCCGAGAAGCCTCCCACGAGCCATCTGCTGCCATCGTGCCCTGTCATTTTGTGCCTGCACATCTGCCATCTGCAGGGGTCCAGTTGTTGTGTCCACCCCTGCTGGAACAGAAGACTCCTGACTGGTATACCATCGCTCCACAGCCCAGCCCCCGGACCCAGTTGCCCACCCACGCCTGCCTCGAGGGTCGCCATGTCGGGGCAAACACCATCTGGACCACTGGTGACCCCCAGCCAGAGGGGCAGAGGGCCACCATCTTCAGTCAGAAGGAAGTTGGTGTCCTGGTGGAGCTTGTCCTGGGGCATTATGATGCCCTCTTCGGATCATCAGGCGCCAACAAGGAAGGACGGGACAGGATCTGGGACGACTTTGTGGTTGCCATCAACGCAGAGGGGGTGGCAACCCACAACATCAAGAAGCGCTGGGAGGACCGTGTGTTTTCGCGTGGCCAGCTTGATACGGAGTGATTTGGCACGTGAAATTCTTGCACGTCAGCGTGTAATTCGAGGAAAGTACCCCGCTCGCCCAGGCCCAATCGCGTGTGAAACTTCACGCGCACCCCTGAAATACACGTACCCAGACCAATCGCGTGTGAAACTTCACGCACACACCTGAAATACACGTAACCAGACCAATCGCATGTGAAACTTCACACGCACCCCTGAAATACAGTTACCCAGGCCAATCGCGTTTGAAACTTCCCGCGAACCCCAGATTTACACGTACCTTACTCGACCAAGGCCTATCGCGTGTGAAACTTCCCGCGAACCCCAGATTTACACGTACCACGCTCGACCAAGGGCTATCGCGTGTGTAACTTCACGCAAACCCCAGATTTACACGTACCCTGCTCGACCAAGGCCTATCGCGTGTGAAACTTCACGCGAACCCCTGTAATACACGTGCCGCGCTCCCCCAGGGCAAATAGCGTGTAGAACTTCCCACGCACTCCCGAAATACACGAACATGCTATTTTTCACACAGCGGGTGTCCGAGTTTGTCGCGTACCCCTTTGCACGTCATTTGTCCTAGAGGCCCACGGTATGGGACATTCTACATAGCTGTATATAACTGCTTTTTGTGGGCGCACATTTTGGCGCACATTTTTTTCATGCGCAGGGACGCGACCGCCTGCCTTCGTGTGGCGGACGTGTTTAGGCCTGTGCGCGTCTTTGCCCGTGCGCTGTTTTGCCCTATTCGATTCCATGAATACGTGTTGTAGGCGAGCGTGTGGGCGTTCCACGCACTTACCTCCTGTGCTTCCCCCGTGACGCCCACATTTTCACAAGTTGTTCCCCATTCCGCATGTCACGCCCCGTGTTCCGCCTACTTTTGTTATGTGTGCCGAACTATGTGCGCTTTCGCTGTGGCCTTAGCGCACGCCGTTAGATGACCTGCGCACCGGCCTTTTTCAGCGCACATCCCAGATTTTACTCGCGCACAGACTTCCATGAATAGATGTGCGCTGGTTTCCCTGCGATATTTGCACTTGCACTGCGATTTTCTCACTTTCACTGCGAATCGCACGTTTTCGCACGCTTGCGCCGATATTTTCAGCACACATTAATTCCATGAATGTGTGGAGTACATTGAAGCGCTATAATAAATCTATGAATATTCAATGATGGCAACTTTGTTAGAGAAGTGGGAAGATGGTCGCGGCAAAAATCTTTCGCACTAAAAACACTATAATGTATCTTTTTTCTACATTAGGGGCAGCAATCAACTCATTCAGCTCAATGTCAATGTTATGGAAATGCTCCATTGCTGTGTCCCATAAATGGATAAGAAATGTATTAGTGCAGTCCTTATTATATAATCGAGCTAGATAGCTAAATATATCCATTGCGGAGCTAGGGGTGGAATAGATTGCAAGAAACAGCTAGAGGGTACTCCAACTTCGCATCTGAGCACCTCTACTGGCACTGAAGATAGTACCCCAAATAAGGATCCGAAAATCTTTTGCTTCTAATCTATCGACCCAAGTCATCATTTGTTTGTGAAAAATGGCAGAACCATATATTATGCCTGGGAGTATGCTCTTAGGATACACAGCAACCAATCCCTCCAGGTTGTTACCACCCTTGTTGCGCACAAACCTCCTGAGTATCAGCTATTTCTTCATTATTTTAGTTTGAATAAAATCACCATAGAAATACAGAGCAGGAAGATTACAGATGGACACCCCTAAATATATATAGTTGTCCACAACTTCCAATGAAGAGCCTTTATAACACCAATTCTATGTCGAGACAGGAGGCGAGCATTATGCTTATCTTTCTTTATTACTGCTCTCACAGCAATTTCAACTTCAAACATTTTTTAAACTTTTAAACACTTTCCAAACTTAACAACACGTTTTTGTTTACATCTACACCTTCCTTGCAGGGTTGAAACTAAAAGGGGGTGTTAGTTTCTCCTCTCTTAAAAATGTTTCTTAGGAACTACCAACTCCCAAAGCTCTCTGCTTTCTTGTAGTCCAACTTTGTCCTTCATGTCCAATCAGGCTCTGTCCATGCCTATGTGTAGCCCCTCTGACGGTTCCCTTCCTCTTTCTTTGTTGCTGCCATACAGAGATAAATACCTCACTTATTGCCATACATGTATAGCACGATTAAGGAGTGCATTGGTGTACGATTGGGCCTGAATGACACATAGTGGATGGTGTGACGCAAGTTACCGTTTTGGTTTCTTCACAGTCTCATTCATTTATCATCGGAGGTCGAGGCCAGAACCGCGGACGAACAGGCCCACGTGAGGCAGCCGATCCCCGCCTCCTCCATAACCCATTAACGTTCTTGTGCGACTCGTGCCTGCCTTTAGGACCCCATGGGTGCCGGCGAGCAGGGAGGTTTTCTCCTGACTCGCATTGCATGTAACAAATCTCTTCAGCGAGATTTCATACGCGTGTTGCAAGCGGCTGGAAATACACCAGAGTTCGGATTCAATACAATGCTGCATTTTATTAAAAAATTAATTTAAAAAAAAGTTAAATAAGACGCTCCATGTATCTGAGCAGTCGAGTTCCCTCCAGCAGCACGTTACAGCTACCACTGAGAAATGGCACATTATAAGGAGCGCACAGTCTCTCAGAGTACATCTCTAGAATGGAGCTCTGAGGAATGGGGAGACCAGCCTGCAGCAGAAGAAGAGGATCTCTCCCTCCGCTTTAAGAGGGTTTTAGGAGATTCCTTGTCACAGGCTGTAACACAGGGCATGATGCCCCTAGCCCAAAGACTGGACCACCGTAAAGCCATGCTGAATAAGCAGAAGGCGGAGGGTGAGAAGGGCAATAGAAACAGGGCGCTGAGCCCGGGGGAGGGAACATTGAAAAGACACCCTGATTCTGGGGTTGACCAGGGCTGTAAAATGTCTCGTAAGAGGACTGCCTCTTTGACACCATCGAGCACCCAAGAGCCAGCCGACCCGGTGAGTAGGCTGAAGAAAGTCTTTTTGATGAGGGCGGCAGTGCCAGGCTCTCGACCCCCTCCCCCAGGGGTGAATAATAAGGGGGAGGAAGAGGATGCGGGCTACTCGTCAGACGATGACGGCGAGGAGGAGGCGGAGATGCTTCGGCCCAAAAATATAAATAAGCCTCATGAGAACGAAGGCCTTATAGGCATTTTTTTTTGTTAATTAAAAAATATTTTTATTCAGATTCACAGAAAGATAATAAGAACATTACTTTTGTCCCTTAAGAGTGGAAACAGTGGTGAATCAATAACTGTTTCAACATTTTCCAATAGGCTCAAGAACAATACAGACCAGAAGAAATAGTCAGAAGGAAAGAAAGGATAGAAGAACCCCAATGACCCCCCCCCCAAAACCGACCCTGCTTTACTCAGGGTTTCTTTCCAGGGGTTGGGGTCTGCGGGGGATGTCGGGTGTCAAGAAACAACCGTATGGTGGCGGTACAATGTAGCATGTTCTCATGCATGTCAGCGGTTCGAGGTATGCTGTTCACGTCTGCACTTCAGTGAAAAGTTCAGAGTAGGGGGTTCGCTTGTGTGGCTGGAGTGATACTATGATGGGCGTTCGTTTGTGGGTTCCCCTTGGGTTGCGCATGAATGGATTTGTGGGGTGATGGTGTTTAACTCCGAGTATTCTAGAAAGGGGAGCCACTGCATGTCTATGTGTCTATATTCCTGGAGGATTGCTATAAGGCTCTCCATTTCGTAAATTTCTTTGGCCTTACGCAGCCAATCTTTCTTGATGGGAAGAGTGGCTCCCTTCCATTTTATGGTCACACATACCCGTGCTGCTAAAAGCAAATTTCTTCGCATATGGGGAAGGGTCCAGTAGTGCTCTCTGACTTTTTCAATCCCAAATAGAACTAGGAGGGGGCAAGGTCTCTATCGATACCCTCAATGTCATGGACCCATCCTAGGATCTCCTTCCAATAGGTCTGTATAAGGGGACAACCCCACCATTGGTGCCAGTAAGTGCTGACCTGCTGACATCCCCTCCAGCAGTACGGACTGGTGCCAGCATACATTTTGGCTAGGCGATGTGGGGTAAGGTGCTAGGTGATGTGGGGTAAGGGTACTGTACTAGGATCCTGCAATTATGCATTTTGTACTGGACTGCTATGGACGATTTCCAGACTGCTCGGTATATGGTTTTCTTCCTAGACTAACAAACTATCCCATTGTGCTTGGGTGCGAGGTGCGGGGAGGTGGTCTCTCTCTATGAATGCTCCGTACATCTTTGCTATCAGGCCCTTGGTCCCTGACTGTGAGTTCAGTATATTCTCGAAGGAGGTCAGAGGGCGCTGCAGCTGTGCCCTCCATCTCGCATCTGTGAGGACTCCCTTTAATTGCAAAAAGGACAGGGGTTTGATTTTAAGGCCCTATTGTGCTTGCTCTAATTCCTCCCTGGTCAGGAAGTTGCCCTCTCTCCACATCTGGCCTGCCCTGACCAGTCCCTGTTCATATTGTGGCTGGAACCGTATGGGGTCTATCAGGAGGTTTCTAATCTGGGGGTCCCAGATGCAGCTCAGGGGTGACGGCCATGTTGTGTTACCTGCTAAGCATGGGTTCACCTTTTTCCATATCGACCATAAGACCCCCCACTGGGTGGGCTAACACTTTACGTAGGTAGGAGGCAAGGGTGGCCCATAGCCATTCCCCCAGAGTTACTCGGGTGAAGTACCCGTTCTCCAGATGGAGCCATTGTTTGTCTTTGGTTTCTCTGAGATGGTCTACCAGAACCCGCAGCTGTGCTGCCCTATAATACTCCCAGAAGTCTGGATTTGCAAGGCCATCCCTTTCTTTGGGTAAGATCAGTGTGCTGTATGCAATACGGGTTCTCTTATGGTCCCACAGGAAGGCTAGGAGAGTGCTTTTTACTTCTGCAAGGAAGGATTCAGGAAGGATGGTCGGGAGGGACTGAAACAAGAAGAGGAGCCACGGTAGGACGTTCATCTTGATAGTTGTGAGCCTTCCAGCCCAAGAAAGCTTCAGCTTGGCCCAGCACTCCACATCGCACTGTAATTGCATCCAGAGCGGCTTATAATTTGCCTGGTACAGGTCATCAAGGTGTTTGGTTATGGTTATGCCCAGGTACTTGGGGTCATTATCAGCTGTTTTCAGGCCGCAGTTGTGCGGATGTGAGATGGGATTTGTTACTCCATCAGATAACGGTAAGGCTATTGTTTTGTTGCGGTTGATGGAAAACCTGGAGTATGCACCATATTCCTGGATCGCAGACAAGAGTGCTGGCACGGACTGTGAGGGGTGGGTCAAGTAGACCAATATGTTATCTGCAAATAGGGCTAGTTTGTATTCAACTCCAAATCTCCTAATGCCAACTATTTTACTCTCATTTCTGATAGTTTGGGCAAGAGGCTCCATAACCAACACATAGACCAGGGGAGAGAGTGGGCACTCCACCATGGCCATCAGGTCGAGGGTTTTGTGGACATTATCTGAGCCCTGCTGACCCTTCGTGTAGCCCACTTGGTCACTATGAATTAGATGCAGGAGGACGTTGTTCAATCTGTTGGCAAGGATGCTGGCGTAAATTTTCGCGTTAGCATTTAGCAATGAGATGGGTCTGTACGATCCACTCTCTTGCTTATCTTTGCCTTCCTTAGGGATTACTACAATCATGGCCTCTGTGAATGAGGGAAGGGCCTGCCCAGTTGTCGTTACATCATTGAACAAGAGGGTCAGTAACGGGGAGAGGATGTTCTTCATCCTCTTGAAGTATGTTGGGGTGAAGCCATCTTGGCCCGGTGCTGAGCCCGCTTTAAGATTTGATATGGCGTATTGGATTTCCTCTGTTGTGATCGGGCATTGAGCTCTGCTAGGTCTGTGGGCGCGAGTGGGGGGAAGATGACATTGGAGAGGAATTCGGCCATGTCGTCAGATGAGGGATCACAATTCGAGGTGTATAGTTGCTCGTAATACTGGGCAAAGCGGGTCCTTATGTCGGCTGGTTCAATGGGAGTATCTCCAGATTCTGACTTTATTTTCGCAACCGCCCTTTACGCCCTCTGCTTTCTGAGTCTGGCAGCTAATAGTGTGGGGGCTTTGTCCCCCTTTTCATATACCTCTGTTTGACATATCTCAAGTGGGCCAGTGCTTTTCCGTGCCAGATGTCTTTGAGTTCCTGCCTTAGTTCTCTGGTTTCGGTCAGAAGTTCCTGTGCCTGTGCCTTGTCTTGCACTCTGGCGTCCTCCCTTTCCTGTATTAGTTTCTTTAACTGGGTCTCCCTGAGCAGCTGCATTCTTTTAACTGAGGCTCCTTGGGCCATTATTAGACCGCTTATTCTGGCTTTTGCGGCCTCCCATACAGTTATCCAAGGGATACCACCCGTGTAATTTCTCTCAAAGAATTCTTTTATTTCGGTGCCTAGGGAATCCCTGAAGGGGCCGTCCCTAAAGAGCGTATAATTGCATATCCAGCGCTTGTCTACCCGCTTGCTGGGGCCCAGATCCAAACCCACCACTACCATGCTCTGATCAGACCATCCTATTGGTCCTATGGAGGCCCCTACTAGGTGGTGCTCCAGGCTACCCTCCACAAGGATATAGTCGATGCAGGTGAGGGTGTTGTGTGGGGGGAGTAGAATGTGTATGACTTTTGTGGGGGATGTTGAGATCTCCAGGTATGAGTTAGGAGGTATTCTGATATTAAGTTGGGGAATAAGCCTGTGTCCCGGGGGGTCGCTCCTTCCCTGTAAGATTTCCAGTCTTGCGACGGGTTCGAGACCTGGTTGAAATCCCCCCCACAGATCAGGGAGCCTGAAGATTCGCTGTCCAGTTGTTCTAAGAGGGTCTTGCTAAAAGCTAGTTGTTGAGTGTTTGGGGCGTATACCGAGCATAGAGTGATGTCCGTAGCTTTTATGGTGCTGTGCACAGTGAGATACCTCCCCCTGGGTCCCTGTGGATCCGTGCTATGTGTAATTCAAGGGAGTCTCGATATATAATGCCCACTCCTTTTTTAATCTGGTCCCGAGGCCCACAGCGAACCCCCTACCTGTTTCCCACGTAGCTGGAATTCCTAATTTTGTAGAAATTTGGTCTCCTGTATAAATAGTAAATCTAGGTTGGATTGTCAGAATAGTCGGATGAGCCTGGATCTCTTTTGTGACGAATTGAGACCCTTAACATTCAAGGATCCGATTTGCATGGCGTCAGCCACCATCATAGAGTCGTGAGCGCCACATCCCAACTTTTCCCTTGGTGTTCCCTTGCTGCTCAGCCGAATCTTTTACTGCCTCACTCTGGAGCGGGTGTGTCGCATCACCCCCTTTTGTACACCTTTAATTCTCGCCTAGTCAGATCGCCACCTCTTCTCGCGACAGTGTCCTCCTCTCACTAGCGACAAGGCCCTGGTTGTTTTTATCCCCCGTCCCGGACCTCCTCGCCTGGCCAATCACAGAAAGAAAGAAAGGAAAGGAAAGAGGAAAAGTTAAACATTGTCGGGCTCGGACACGCCCTCGTGAATGTCATAAGGCCACTCGAAGGGTGTCTCCTTTGGAACCTAATTTCAAACATTTGTTTACTTTTTAACTGGTAACCGAACAGTACGCATCTTAACTCATGTATGTGCTGCCCAGCCCGGTCAGGAAATGCTTGTGAGCCCAGAGCGTCTGCATCTCGTACAAGGGCTAATATGAAAGCTGTGTCCCGGGAAGGGACCAATGCTGCCTGGACCCTTTCGCCTCTGGGTGAGCTTCTGTTTCCCTGAATTTAAATAATTTTCAAGAGGTGGCTGTAGGAGTAATTTGTTCACGCTACTCTGGCTCCAGCCTTTTGAATTTTCTGGTGCCTTTTGCTCAGCCTCGTCTCGGGTACAGGCCCTGTGGTGTTCGGGTAGGTTCCAACGAGGTTGGCAAATCTCCTTCATCCCCGCCGTGCCATTTCTCGCTTTTAGACCTTTCAGGACCTGCATTGCTTCTTCCCCTGAGACCACTCTATAATCTTTGTCCGCATAAGTGAACGCGAGAGCGAAAGGGAAGCGCCATCTGTACCGGGTGTCTTGCTCCCGCAGCCAGGTGGTCAGAGGATGGCATGTGCGCCTTTGGGCTAGGGTGGCTGCAGAGAAGTCTTGGTAAATCTTTACTCTGGAGTTCTCAAATGCTATTACGTCCTGTTCTCTGGCCAGCCGGACAATTTCCACTGCCTGCCGATAGGCCTCCCGGCGGGCCTCCCGCTCGGTGAATCCTGTCGAACTCTAGTGCCGGCATTGGGGGGACCTGAAAGAGGGAGTTCACCAGAGCCTTCACCTTTCTTTCCAAGCTCGTCAGGGTCTCCCTTGGGGTCTAGAGCAGGTCTTGGATGCATATGTTGGACCTCCGTTCTCTGTTTTCCAGGTCGTCCACTTTTGCTTTGAGGTCAAAGTTCCTCTGTTCCAGGTTCTGGAGGCGGCCTTCAATGCTCTTGTTTTCCCGCATGGGCATGAGGTGCGTGCCAGCAGGGTCTCAGGGGGCCACTCCTGTGTCTCTCCCACCATCCTCCTGAGCCGTCTGCGTCTGAGGCTAGTCGCATGATGCTGCTGTTCCTCTGTTGTGGTCATCAGGTCTGTTTTGACTATGCAAGGGGGGAGGGGAGCAGTGCCCCTTGGAGGAGCATTTGCAGGGCCTATCACAGCAAGCTTGGGACCTCGCCTGCAAAGGTGGATGTGGCCCTGTACTCCTCTTACAGTGTTCAGCTCTTGCCACGGTGGTTTGAAAGGGCTGCCTTCCTCCTAAGTCTGTGTCTGTCACAAGGGGCACGTTGGTTATCACTCCCTTGTCAGCTCTGATGTGGAGCGGTCTGCATTGTTGGCCTGCTAGGGGTGCAGTTAGATCAGATCATTATTATTGCCGGGGTCACAAGACTTTCGTCTCAGCCTCTTTCTCTTTCCAGGCTGCCAGAGCTGTGCACATGAACCTTGTGGCTCTGATTTTCCTGCCTCTTCTGCCTATGTGAGGCATGTTGCGTTCTGCGGCCATGTGCCCGGCTGAAGGGCTGTCGGGGGCTGGCACTGTATAGGCGAATGCAGGGTCTCCGGGGGGGGAGGGTCAAGAGACCAGGCACCCATGGGTGGTCCCATCTGCTCTCATGCCTGCTGCCCCAGGTTAAGTCTTTTCCGCTGTCATGTGTGCGGGCGGGTGAGGGGGTGGGGAGAGCCGAGGGGCCCACGGTTCTTGGGTGTTCTCTGTGCTAACTGTTGCCCCCTCCCTGACCCGCTGCTTACTGCGGTGTTCCCCGACGGGAAGATGATCTAGACTGCTCTGACAGGACGGGTTTTGCGGGGACCGGATGGCAGAGAGGTCAGGCGTCCGGTTGCTTTGGTCAGTACAGAACACCTCAAGGACACAGAGCCCAATACTGGGAGAGTCGCCAGCAAGACAATTTCTTTCCATCCAGGACCCGCTTCCCCAGGAATCGCAGAGGGAGAGGAGCCTACAGACAGGCAACCACACAAATCAGTGAGGACCAGGGGAGCAGCCCCTCCAGAAGTGGGAGGAAGAATGCATTGGTTCTTGAATGCATGGCAAGAATTGTCCAACGATGCATGGGTATTGCAAATTGATTTCAGGCATGCGGCTCGAATTTGTAGGCAACCTCTCACAAGCGTGAGAACCAGCAGCAAAGCACATGCCCCTAGAAGAGCAGCAGCAGCTATACAGCCAACTGCGCAGTCTAGCAGACAAAGGTGCGATAGAGAGAGAGACGCAGGAAGGCGAAGGTTTCCTCAGCAACATGTTTTTGGTACACTGGGGAGAAAAGATCAGACCAGTGATCAACTTGAAGAGTTTGAACAAATGGGTAGTATACCGGCATTTCAAAATGCAAGGCATACACCTTCTGAAAGACCTGCTTAGGGCAGGAGACTGGTTAGTCCGGTTAGACCTCAAGGACGCCCATCTTACCATTCCGATAGCAGCACAGCATCGGAGGTATCTTCGGTTTCGATGGGGGATGGAATTATTGAGGTTCACTTGTCTCGTCTCCCTTTCGGGCTAGCGTCCGCACTGTGGGCATTTACGAAGATTATGCGCCCAGTTGCGGCAGCCATTCGAGAAAGGGGGATCAAGATTATTCTATATCTAGACGATATCCTCATCCTAGGGCAGAGCACTGCAAGCCTAGAAGATCAAGCTACTTGGGTGTATAAGCTTGTGACTTCCCTCGGCTTCATCGTAAACAGACAGAAATCTGACCTACGCACGTGTGGATGCCAAGAAAGCCTCACTAGAGCTCCCGCCAGTGAAGATAAAGGCCATAAAGAAATAACTGAGGGCAGTAGTGGCGAAGAAAGTTGTTACGCTTTGTAGTCTAGCGCGGATAGTTGGCCTGCTGGCGGCCTCCTGCACTACGGAGCCCTCCAGAGACTGAAAATTAGACACCTCAGAGGAGGACTAGGGTATCATCGATTAGTAACCTTAGACCAAGAAGCCATCGTGGAACTTCACTGGTGGCTGCAAAACATGGAAGACTGGAATGGCGGGGCCATTATTGGGGACACCCCTTACATCGTGCTAGAATCGGACGCGAGCAGGGCCAGCTGGGGAGCCCAGTGCTGCTCCTTAGATACTGGAGAGAAGTGGTCTGAGGAAGAGTTAGCTCTCCACATAAACTGCCTAGAACTCCTAGCGGGCTCTTTTGCGGTTTGAGCCTTCACCAAGGACTGAGCCAAGTGCTGCATTCTGCTCAGGATGGATGATATTTCGGCAATCTGTAATATCAACAAGCTAGGAGGGACCTCCTCCAAGATGTTGGCCGAACTGGCAAAGGATTTTTGGCATCACTGTCTGCGGCAACAAATATCAGTGTCAGCAGAATACTTGCCAGGGGTTCAGAATACAGTGGCGGATTGGAATTTGCGATATTTGGTGGACTCCAGCGACTGGAGGCTCTGATTGGACGTCTTCGATCGATTGCAGGAGATGTGGGGTCCCCTAGACACCGACCTATTTGCATTCAGGCTGAACACACAGATCCTCAAGTTTTCAGCTGGAGAATAGACCCAGCGGCATCAGGGATGGATGCGTTTCTAAAGCAGTGGAAGGGCGTGGTCCACTACACCGTTCCCCCATTCGTCATGCTGACAAGGGTTCTAGCGAAAGTCTGCAGAGAACAGGCAGAGTTAACGCTTGTAGTTTCGATATGGAAGTCCCAGCCGTGGTTTCCAGTAATGATGGAACTTTCTACGGATTTGCTGAGAGTGATTCCTCACAGGGTCGACATCCTTCCGGGCCCGAACAGACAGCTCCATCCCTTAGTAGTGGGAGGCACACTGTACCTGATGGCATGCAGAGTTTTGGGCAAAGATGGCGGCTGCCAGGCATTTTGCAGCTCGCTGCCGAATGTATTAGAGACTCCTGCGCGCCATCTCCCATCAGGAGCTATGGTGCTGCATGGAAGCGCTGGGGCGCATACTGCACAAGAGTTAGTGTTGATCCCGTTTCAGCTCCTGTAGTACAAATATTGAACTTCTTAGCAGAAAGATCCGCAGAGGGCAGTGCCTACAGTACAATAGGTGTCTATAGGTCCACTATTTCAGGGGGTCACGAGAATGTAGACAATAGGCCAGGAGGGGAGCATCCAGCCATATTACGTCTACTGAAAGGTATCAAGATGCGAAAGCCCCCGGAACCCAAATATTCCATCCTTTGGAATGTTCAGACGGTCTTTCCACCGTTCGTATCTTTGCCAGACAATTAAGATCTTTCCCGATCCCAGCTTTCGGGGAAATGGGCCATGCTTCAATGCTTCTTAGCTTGCAGAAGAGTTTCAGACGTGTAAGCCCTAGAACTTGGCAGTAAGATATTTTACCCAGAAGGAGTAGCCTTTAACGTAGTTAATAGGACAAAGTCAGATTCAACAATCATCTCTTACCCTTATTTTCCCAATAATAGCAAGTTATGCGTAGCGCAATGCATCAAAGACTACGAGACAGCAACAGCAGTGGTTAGACCAAGAGGGGTCACGCAGCTTTTGATTGTACGTAGGAAGCCTTTTCACATAGTGGTAACGGCCACGATAGTCAGATGGGTTAGACAAGTAATGCACTGGGCTGGCATTGATTTATCGGTATTTGGGTCGCATTCCGTGAGGGGCGCAATGGCTTCTAGAGCATTTTCTGCAGGTGTTCCATTGCAAGACATCATAAAAGCTGCTGATTGGTCAACTTAATGCACATTCAAAACCTATTTTTTTTGAGTAAATACATCACTGGCCCAGGTCTCCTGTAGCAAAAATATATCACGTGCACCAGTACAGGCAATACCTATGGGGTGAACAAGGAACAAGCAAAAGCCACAGGTGTTCCAGCATAGCCATTTAAGTGCAGCCTCCTGCCACCACAATCAAATAGCATCCCTGACTCTGTCATCCCTTTATCTATAACCATTCCCCCTATCGCTCCCAATTTTAGAACACATACAGTTAGACTTGTAATAGGTCCTCCTTGTTTCCAAAGTGGGAAACTGTCTGCTTAGGCACCTATTCAATGTGGGAGTTTTAAGATGTAGGTGTTTTTTTTCACATTATTCATATTACAACTAATGACCCCATCAATTTCAGGTTATCGACACAAAACCATAATAATTGAGCCACAGCAGACGATCTAAATTCAATAAGTACCCAATTCAAAATACTGTCTCCACTTACCCTTATTTTCCCAATAATAGCAAGTTATGCGTAGCGCAATGCATCAAAGACTACGAGACAGCAACAGCAGTGGTTAGACCAAGAGGGGTCACGCAGCTTTTGATTGTACGTAGGAAGCCTTTTCACATAGTGGTAACGGCCACGATAGTCAGATGGGTTAGACAAGTAATGCACTGGGCTGGCATTGATTTATCGGTATTTGGGTCGCATTCCGTGAGGGGCGCAATGGCTTCTAGAGCATTTTCTGCAGGTGTTCCATTGCAAGACATCATAAAAGCTGCTGATTGGTCAACTTAATGCACATTCAAAACCTATTTTTTTTGAGTAAATACATCACTGGCCCAGGTCTCCTGTAGCAAAAATATATCACGTGCACCAGTACAGGCAATACCTATGGGGTGAACAAGGAACAAGCAAAAGCCACAGGTGTTCCAGCATAGCCATTTAAGTGCAGCCTCCTGCCACCACAATCAAATAGCATCCCTGACTCTGTCATCCCTTTATCTATAACCATTCCCCCTATCGCTCCCAATTTTAGAACACATACAGTTAGACTTGTAATAGGTCCTCCTTGTTTCCAAAGTGGGAAACTGTCTGCTTAGGCACCTATTCAATGTGGGAGTTTTAAGATGTAGGTGTTTTTTTTCACATTATTCATATTACAACTAATGACCCCATCAATTTCAGGTTATCGACACAAAACCATAATAATTGAGCCACAGCAGACGATCTAAATTCAATAAGTACCCAATTCAAAATACTGTCTCCACTTAGGCACTTCAATACGTAAAATACCATAGTTTGTAATAGCAGCCAGGTAAGGAATAGTTTTCCAAAGAGAAAGAAGATTAGTGTGATTAAAAAGAGGGCTCTCTTTTAGGGTAAATGTCCTCCAGTTATACTAATTTACCCATCGAAGAATAAAAATTCACATCTGTTTGAACTGTATAGAGGTCCTGTCATATATAGAGATCAGGGCCTGGCATAACCTGGGAACAAAGTGGTGCTTGTAGCAGTATAGAAGTAAATCTGGTGCGCACAGTGCTTCTACTGGCATTTTCAGGCATCCTTCTCGGAGCCATCGGAACCATTGGTATTGGATAGGTCTCAGAAGAGTCAGCAGAATGGTTGGGAGCATTTGTCTGAGCCAAGCACACCATCCATCGGTCCATGCAATGAAACTTGGCGAGTAGTGCCATGACCCTGATCTTTTGTCACCACCGGGTTTCCGGCAGTGGGTGATGACATCATTGGAGTGTTATGACTACCAGATGGGCAGCTTGCAGAAGAATTTGAAAACGCTACCCGTTTTCTATTTCTATCACCTTTGTTAGCATTTGCACTCTTGCATTGTTATTTGCTCGCTCGAATAGGAGGGCTATCATTCATTGATGTTTCATTGCATAGTGCATCAATGGCATCGCATTCAGACGCTGCCACAATATTAAGTGTGTCACAGTATATAATCGCGTTCTTGGTTATGAGATAAACCACAGAATGCTCAGTTTCACCTTCCTGAGTGCCAGCTTTCACCGCTGCCGATTTTGGTGTGCTGGGTTCAACGACAGTTTCATTAGAGACTCCCAATGCACGATCGTTAAGAATTACTCTTACCACTTTAATCAAAATGTTTTTGCTTCGCCGCAATGTTCGCACATAGCGCAGAGCCCCAATTTTTGTAAGGGATGCATTAGTTGAAAGCTGTAGAGACTTCCTCCTATTAGAGGAAATATGATCTATGGTGATTGACATTTCCTCGTCCCCACTCTATTCATAGACCGCCTTCAACAGGGATACCACCACATTCAGATTAGGCGTGACAGAAAAATTATAGTCATCATCACAATTTACAGCAGGGCCCAGTGCATTGCTTTTATGACTTCTACAAAGTTTGAGCAGTGAACCATTATTGTCCATAGACGCTCTAAGGGAGGAGGGGTCTCCCAGGCCCCCCTTCATTCCTATCTGAATGCACATGGTGTGCTCATTCCACGGTTGACCTTGTGCCTCTGGCCAAGGTGTGTGGTACCCATTGAATGACACATAATGGTGCATGGCATGCACACCACAAGTCTCCATTTTGTTTAGTTACTGACTCCATTTTCTATTAGGCCACACTTAAACGTTAGAAGCCAGCCTACATCTCTCCCCTTCAGTATCCGCGCACAGTCAGCAAGCCAAACCCCCACCTCCTCCGCTCTGCCTTCTCTGCGGCTGTCATGTTCTCACGGAAGCTTGGCCGTGAGAAATATCAAACTAAACACTGTATCTCTCGCCTTACCTTTTACATCACTGCCCTGTGAATGACTGGACCAGAGCCTGGTCCTGAAAAAAACATCTCTCCACAAACCTTCCTATGCCCCAACAGACTTGCATTAAACAAAAATATAGACCACAAGCCCCCTCATCCCAAAGCCTTTTGATGTACCAGTGGCATGCCCCTCGCCTGTAACGCTACCCCAGTTCATCCCCTAGTACTAATCCTATGTGTGGCAATATATTCTCTTTGTACTAACAAACAATAAACCATCCTCTCAATAGATCCAAGGGGATACCAGATGAATGTGTCATTGAAATATTGGGTTAGATTATGCACCTGAACACACATACTCTTACTTTTACTGCCCAGGTTAAAAGTTCACAGCTATGTAGTATATGTCGAGATTTATAAATAATGTTCAAGGTATGTGTGGCCAAAAGGGCAAATGTCAGATAGTCTACATCACCGCAATATGGACATCGCCTGACCCCGCATCCCGCGCAGATGACCCCAGCTGACCCACGTGATCCACGAAGTTGCAACTTGGAACCAACCAACCACGGAACACCATCTCTATATGCTACATATTGCCCCGTCCCCGTTGTCCAATGAATACTACTGAATGTATCCCCTATAGCACACATCATAGATGATGTGTTTTTGTAATGTAACATGTATTTTCCGTGTTTTGGGCATAGCGCTCTCGGAGTAAGCAGAGTCCTCTGCGTGCCCCATTTTACTTTATATAAAGACTTGTCTTTTACCTCACCTGCACTTGGTCCTGGTCTCATTCCCTACTGGGGTATGACCATTGGTGTCTTTTATTTGGTAATTTTACTATAATTGTGGGGAATGCCAGCTTTCAATGCCAAGCAGTGAGATAGGCTATTATTACCATTCTCCATGGGTTCCGTAATCGAACACTGGGTCTCAGTCAGCTGAATGGTCTGGGCAGTCTGGATAGTCGGGGTAGTTGTTTGTGTTGTTCCCGCCACAGGCCCTCCTGATAAAAATGCAATGTCCCAAAACCTAGTTAACTTCAGTTGTGAGGTGGCAGTTGTGCTATGTGCATTATCCAGTTTGCCTTTTTTGCCCGAGGTGCGCAGCTACGGGCCTTACAAGAACTTTTTGGGCTCTGAGTACATTTCCCAGTCTTCAGTATTTCACTGTGCAGAGTGTATTTCTTCTTTGTGGGCATGATTGGCAAGACAAACATTTAGTTCCAAATATCGAGATAATAAAAAAGCACTCTTACCGCCAGAATAGGATACAAAGCAGCAAGCTGAGCAGGGCAAGGGTGGAGAAGGCAGGGGGGCGGGCAGCGCAGGGGAGGAGGAGAGTCTCACAAGCAACTGGTCCTGAAGGATTACCTCAGACTAGGCAAGGCCGCCACCCACAACTACACCAGAGCACTTTTAGCCCGCCAGAGAACCAGAAAACAGACCAAGCAGTATAATACTACCACAGGACCAGGGACAGAAAAGGGGGAGGTACAAAGGGTGCAACCTCCACCTTTATTTATCTCCTTGTTCGCCACCCCACTGGCTTTTGTGGATATCTCCATCTCAACCCTGTAGATCTACAAGGTTTACCACCAGCTCACTAGCGGCTCCTGGTGGTTTCTGCCTACAGCTTCAACTTTAGCTCTGGCGTTTGAGGTGTCCTGTGTTCCATGCTTTGGTCCTGCATGAATGCTTGCCAGAGAGAATGCCTGATGGAATGTTATGCCTATGGAATGTTGTGGTGTGAGTGCCCCTGTAAGCTCCATGAACGTGATTTGGAGTGAAGCAGCCTGTGAGAGAGGAGTCCCGTGGATGTCTCTTGTGTACCTTCCTACCAACTTTCCCTTGGAATTACATGATGTATATACCTTGTCACTGGAACTTAGTAAAGAAGTTCACTTCCCTTACTCGGTATTTCATTTCACCCTGCAACACTGGCGACACGCTGGCTTTAGGGAAAGGCCAGGAACCTGCAGCTGTCCAGAGTGAGCAGTGCCCAAAGGAAGAAAGGAAGCAGTGAGACCAGGGCAGGGGACATCCACCGGCCCCCCACTGCTAAAGGTGAGTGGACCCCTGTCCCATAGCCCAACAGCAGTTGCATGGCAAGAAGGAGGCAGCTGGGGGAAGGAGTTAACTGTAGTAGCAGTTGGAGTACCAGTGGGGCCCCATTACGGTCTCTTGCCACGGAAGTGCACTTCCCAGTGGGGCCACCTTGCAGTTTTAGGTCACTGGAACAACACATCCCAGAAAGGCTGCCTTACAGTTATTTGGCCACTGGAGCAGTGTTTCGCAGCAGGGCCACCTTGCAGTTATTTGGCCACTGGAGCAGCATTTCCCAGCAGAGCCACCTTACAGTTATTTGGCCACTGGATCCAGGGCTGGACTGCCCCACCGGGACACCAGGACATCCCCCGGTAGGCCTCAGGCCTGCATGGCCTCTTTTTGAGCGGAACTATACAATTTGTTAAACACATCGATCGCACATTTTGCCTCGGCTCCGCCTGGGTGGTTTGCCTTGAATTGGCTGCCACCACAGTGCGACCGAGGCAGGCGCTGCAATTTATTTTCTTCCCAGCAGCTGGGCTGGGCTGGGCCCGCCCCGCGCCTGCGCATGATGGCCTCCTGGGCTGGGCACCAGAGGAACCGCACGTGCCCCTGGCCCCCTGCTGCAGCTCAGGCTGCTTCACTGAACTGTGGAACAGACAGACTGAACAAGGTAGGGCCCAGTCACTTTCTCTCTACACCCCCACCCCCAACCACGCCCGCTCTCTTTCGCACTCTGTCTCTCTCCCTCTCTACGGTTCCATCTCTCTTTGACTCGCACTGTCTCGCGCTCTCCCTTGTCTTGTGTGCTTCTCCTAAAATGTCGCCTCCATGTTCCCCTGCTCTGCTGCCAAACTCTCCTGCCAAATGTTTTGTTTAAAACCCAAAGATTGTACTGGTCCTGTCCTTCCCCACCCTGTGTGTCCAGAGCTCAAATTTCACACGAGGTCTGTCTGAGCTCTGCGCTCCCCCAACAGCACCCCTTCTGCTCTCCCTTAGGCTCTCCTCCCCTCCTCTGCCCCTCACATCGGACCACACATTCTCCTGCGCCCGGGGTCGCTCTCGCTCGCTCAATCCCATTCATTCAAGACCTGTGTGGTTGGAGCAGTCAGCAGGCAAACAATCAGCAAGACGCTGGCGGCAAGCACTATATTCCTGGGCATTTCAATGAGCATGCGCCCAGCTGTAATAACGGGAGCACGTTTTACAGAGAACACATGGGCTCATTTTACAAAGCATGCATGAGGTGCTGTTGCGACCCCGGCATGCGATTTCCAAACAGAGCCCAAATATAAGGTGTAAAAACAGGTGAACCCCCACCTTTACTCTTAAAACAGGTTTTGTGAAAGACGTACAGGCGGCCTGCACATTCCGCCTTGCAGATGGGGTGCAATGGACTCCTACCCGGTTCCATAGGAATGCATTATATTAGGCTAGCATGCAGTGCGAGAAGGAAACATATGTGCGATCCTCTTTCTCGCTCCACCTGCAGAGCCTTTGTAAAACTTCCAGCAGTGACATAGCAGGGCGTAAATGGCGTTCCGCCTCGTTCTACTGCTCCGCTCCGACCGTTTGTGCAATGGGAGCATTTACGAACACAACCTGCTGCACACAGAGGTGTTCATTTAAGAAGGGGGTACAGAAAGGCCGGTGTGCTGGGCTTCGCTAATGGGACACCAAGTGACCACATGTGCTGCACTTCATTTTTGCATGCTATTACGGTTCTTCTGATCAAGTGCCAACAGTTATAACCCGTGCATACAGGTTGCAAGTTCACCAACATCGCTAGAGGACTAGATCTTCTCCCACCACATAAAAAAAGCTGAAGCTCTTATCTGAAGACTTTGCAAGTTCCTCACACTGACGCACACACTCTCACACACACTCCAGGTTCACGCTTCTTCCATTAGGGAAGAAGTTAGCATAACTGCAAACTAATCTACAGACATCCTATCACGCGTTTTGAAGGACTTCCCTTTGAAAGTCTGCAGTTTCTTTGTGCACTTTTAATCAAATCGACCAATTGCATATACATATGTGTGTATATGTGGGGGTAGGAGAGTAGGAGATGGGTGTTGGGGGCGTGAGGGAGGGAGAGGGGAGTTAAGGGGCAGGTAGATAACACAACAAAAATAACGGGTGAAACACAGACTTTAAAATAAAAGTCTTTCAAAGCCTGTAGAACCCTTTTTCATGACGATGTAATGCCATCTTGTATGGCGCCCTTCTGCCATTTTGGTGGCTTGGCTGCATTTGGCCCTGTAAGGGAGGAGGGTTGGTAGTGGGATAGAAGCAGTGGTGGCTGGTGAATTGTTTCATTGGAGGGGTGTTCATATTTCCCACAAATATGCCAGAGCGACCAAGCGTAGCAAGGGTGCCCGAAACAACCAAGGGGGACTTGGGGTTGGGGGTGGCTCTCCCTTTGAGAACACATCTCACAGGCCAGAAAAGATGCACACTGGCTGCCTATAAAAGAACGCATCCTTTTCAAAACACTGGCCATAACACACAGGTGCCTCTCCTCCGATGCCCCACCTTACCTCTCAGAAAGAATCACACGCAACCTTTTCAACAGACCCACTAGATCTCACCTGGCCAACCAGACCTACGTACCAACTTTTAAGAGAACCAAAGCTGGAGGTTCCAGATTCCAACACCCGGCCCCCAAAAATTGCAACACATTGCCCACAGCTCTAAGAAATGAGACCTCACACCTTGCCTTCCGCAAAATGCTAAAAACCTCACTATTCTGCTAAAACATGACTTGTCGTTGATAAGTATATGCCGCTATATGTACCATATATTCTTTGGCTAATTCTTGTAACCTGAAGTATTATGCACCATATGTTAATTGTCTAACTGATGTCCTGTCAAGCCGAACCCTCTGTAACAGCACCACGATGCCCATGGGCCACTGCCGTGCTTTATAAATGCAAATAAATAAATAAATAAGATTTCATATTTTTATAAGAGTGATGTGGGCCAGACACGAAGCCCCGATGCAAACATATGAATGCATAACTGGTAAAAGTGTTAGAAGTATGCCTTAAAAACAAGCATTGTTAAAGCCAACTGTTTTGGCTTTTGTGTAGGTATGGGATAGGCATTTGCCGGGTAGTGCCATAATGGTACTAGCAGGGTCTGTGCAGGCTGTAACACTGCATGAATGCAGAGCAACAACAGCAAATGGTTATACATTGTTACAGCGAAGGGAGGGCACGCACACTTCGGCAAGTTGCCATGCGCTGCCATGGTGCCAGAGCCAGTCGCGCCCGCCAGACACTCACGGCTACCACTCGTTATTTATTTATTTTGCAGATATAACGGAGCATACGAATGGCAATGTATCAATGTTGTGGTAGTGCTTATTTACTCTGTTGTGCACATGGTGCCTTAATTTGCGTGGCCTTGAGTTGGCACAAAGGATGTGGTAATGCCAGAGCAAGCACATAGATCAAAGTTTTAGTGGGAGATGGTATGATTATACATTGGCCTTTTAGAGTAGCAATTTTATACTTATTTATATTATTTAATTTTTGATGATGAGAAAGGCATTATAAATGGGTGCACGTTCCTGCTCTGTCACGTTCAAGGAATAGCCCAGTCGGTCATGTTGCTGTTTCAGGGTAAGGTAGCCAGGCCACCTATTCCTCTGGCATTTCTTGCAGTGCATTGCTGGATGACCGGTTGGTAATTGGGTGGACTCATTGATTATCGTATGGCGTTTCTCATCTGTTTTCTTTATGACTCATTGCTAATACTTGCACTTTATTTAATTTTACGTCCTGGTTATTGGTTTTCTCTGTAGCCAATGTATCTATATTAGCAAGGGGCCAGACTTGGGGTTTAAAGGGCCGGCTATTGGGGCGATAATCAGCAACCTTTGGACACATTCTACAGGAGCATGGAATTGGCCCATGAGTTTCAATTGCCAGCGGGAGGCAGGGAACAAAAGGCAATCATAAACCAATGGGATTGAAAGCAAAGCGATTATCAAAGAAGGCGTAGGTACTTTCAACTGCAGTCAGGTGGAAGGACCCCATGTTAGTTCTTGGCCTGGTGACACTGCACAATATTCTTGCATGGATGATTTACTTTAAACAGGGAAGAGTCTTTACAGGGAGCGTTGTGTCCTGTGCAGGGAATTACAATTCGCGAGTGTGCGGCATGCAATGCACCGATTTGTCTGCTGTGTACAATGCAGGCATGAGTCAGTGGGCTGTGGAGATTGATGGAGTGAGTTGTGTAATTATCCACTAGAGTGGACCTAGCATCTGTGCACATCTTTTGTATCTTGAGTTGTCTGACTTAGTAAATAGTTTGTGATAGGCCTAACGTTATCAAAGTATTCTTGTAAATTCTTGACATCACTGTCCTGTCTCGCTGCTGTTGTAGTTGGTGAAATCCCTGCTAAATATAGGTAAAGGCAGAATAGAGTGGACTTGAAGTCAGGACCACACACCAGGATGTCTTGTGTGACAGTCTGCCAAATTGACCCAGCTAAACATTAATTTTTTGTAATGAAAAATGTAGCTATTGTTTGAATGTGGGTTTGGTGATCAGCAAGCTGTCACACTCTGTGCCATCCACCTGCTGGGAGGTGAGAGCGACCTTGTACTGGTCCTTTTGACTCATCACCTTTCTTTGTGCATCTGACCTTTCTACAACCACTCGTTCCACCGGAGGTCGGAGCAGCCTTGCACTTTCCCGCTAGTGACAAAATGACTACTGCCCCACAGAAGTACAAGGATGAGTAGTGTCTAGCCCGCCTACTCAGCCCTCTCACTTCTACAAAACAACAGTGATTCCAATCAAAAAGATGAAATGGTCACAGGTAAAAAAACACCCCCTTCGCCGCATGTATGGTGCTGAATGAGGCCCCAAACTCTCCAAACACATTGGCATTGGTGAAGTGGAGCCACCGAAAGCAAACCACTATGGTTGAAGGCACAGGTGCCGAGCCACTTTGTCCTTTGTCGGAACATTGTGGATGCTTCATTGGCATGACTCACTGATCTCATACCAAGTCAACCTTTTAAGTGCCACCTATAAGCTGAAACTATTGCATTAGAGTTAGCTAGGAAGAAATAGCATATGAGGCAGGACACAAAGCTTGTACATCTTGTTTGGTTATTTACCCACCCATTCACTGCCCATGGCTGTGCTAATCCCTATGGCTATTTCTACCCGCTTTCTGCCCCTCTTCACCCAAAACACGTCCTCCTATGCTGTATTTGAGCTAGCTTTATCAAGCCTTACCATCAAACTATGTGCCTAAAGTGCCTACCAGTGTTTTCTCAAAGCAGTCTTCTGAGAGTTAATGATTTTATTGGAACTGTAAAAGCGCTACTTGTGAAATAAAAATGTCGACCAGGTCTGCCTTCAGCCACTCGATTTATAAGTACTATGCCTGTCCTTCACTGAAGTCCTGTTAAAAACAAGCATTGGCAAAGTCAACAGTTTGAGCTTGTGTATCAATATTAGGCATTCATCAGGCTCTGCTATTATATGCCCACGTACTCTCACCACATTGAAGCTGCTACCATCAATAGACAGTAAGTACCACTACAAAAGTGCCTGGCAAATGCCTTTCCGATGCCTACACAAAAGCAAAACTGATGGCAGTGCCAATGCTCGTTTAAGAATGTCTTTTATCTGTGTGCACCTACCAGCACAGGAATGGGATGAAATGGATTAGGGATGCATGTTGTCTGTGCACCTTTAATACCAGAATTAGTTTTTCACATCTGCAAAATGTGTATTATCCCAGGCCCCTCTATCATTAAAGATCTACTTTGAGAGATCATAAACTTATTTAAAACTAACTTTTTAATCCATATATCTATAAAACATGCTTTAAATGCACTCATTTTGACTCATTTTATTCAACATTTTCTTGGAGGATGCTGCCAATATCCTCATAGAAGGGTTGGGCTCACACGCTGTGCTCGCTAATACAGCGGAATATGGGGCAACATTTTCCAGGGCCACTTTTCGTTCCCAGTCCGGCCCTGACTGGATCAGCATTTCCCAGAGGTGCCACCTTAGAGATTCTGGCCACTTTAAGCATCTTGGCAACTGAAATAGTAGTGAGCATCAGTGGGGAAACCTTTAAGTATTTTGGCTACTGGAAAAGGAATTTAAATGATTTGTAGCAGTTCCAGCGTGGCCACCGTAAATAATTGGTCACTGGTTCACAGCGGGGCCACCTTACAGATTTTTGCCACTGGTGCCGATTTTCCAGCGGGGCCACCTTGCCGTTATTTGGCCACTGGAGCAGCATTTCCCAGTGGGGCAACCTTGCAGTTTCTGACCACTGAAGTTAACATATGGTAGCAGCTATTCTAGCAGCATTTCCCAGTGGGGCCACCCTGAAATTATTTTTGCCCACTGGAGCAACACACCTGATCATTGGCACAGTACAGCTTGGGAGAGATTAAGTAGTTAGAGGATCAGACCCCAAAGGGGCCACCTTACAGCACCATGGCCTTATCAAGTATGCAGTTCAAGAGGTGGGCACAGACAATGGTGAGACACTGAGCGCTCACAATCATCAAAGGAAAAGGTACTGTTGCAAGCATTTCGTTCTGTGCCCTGTGTTAGGCAGACTTATATGCAGTACCCTTTGGGAACACCACACACAATTAAGACTACGAGTGACAGTACAAATTCGCCTTTGGTACAAGCCTGTACTACACAGTAAAGGGGTAGCGATGGCTGAGCAGCCAGACTTATCTCAAGAGCAAGTGAGCAGTATCAATACTTACACAAAGGACAGCAATTACTTTGATTCAAACAAACACTGAGTCAATGTTTCTGAGTAAAATAATATACATTTATTTACACATCAGTTGTAAAACATCTCACTAAAGTAAAGCAGTTGAAAAATCATGCTCTTAATGCACCACACCATTCCCAATAGATTCTGGACAAGTTAAGCTCAAAAATGAAGTGTGAGCAAAATGGCACTCCAACACTTTAAAAGGGAGGGAAAGACAAAGTTAGATACAAATTGAGCAGCACCAACAGGTAAGTAAGCAGGGCAATCTAGAAAGATGAACTACAGTGATGGAATCAAATCAAAAAGTCATTAGGACAAAAGTCTTTTGCTCAAAATCACACAGTTCTGGGTAGTTCGCAGTTAAGTCTTTGCTAAGAGTTCCGGAAGAAGTTGGTCGGCAGAAAAGTTAGTTTAAAGAGTAGGGAAGGACAAGCCCTTGGATTGGCGAAAGGTTTCACACAACTTCATCGCGACTGGACGAAACGAACAACCGGATTTGCACAGTACCTTTAAATGGAGAAGAAGCTGTAGCTGAGGAGGACGTTCCTGGCAGGCCCTGCAGGCTCACGGTTCCTGAAGCGACTGTCGGACTGACATGAAGTAGGAAGACTGGAGGGTCCTGCACTGCCCAGGGAAGAAACCAGCAGCAGAGCAAAGCAACAAATAAAAGGTGCGCTCCTTAAAACCCTAGCAGGATCCGACCTTCTTCGCTATCCGGTTCACTGTAGCTCTGTACAGCAAATTCGACCAGAAGGGGGTGTCCTGGCTTGCGGTGTGGGCGACTGGTTGGTCCCACCAGCTATGGGGAAGAAGATTCCTGATAGATCTTCTCTGTCGTTGGAGTTTGGGGATTCGGACCTGCAGCAGGGCTTCACCGGGTGGTTCAGTCATTGTAGGGGTCTTCTTCTGTCAGGTCCTCGTCGGTTCTTTTGTTCCAGTGGCGACTCTGCCTTTCCACACCCAAAGACCTGCTTTTTATGCAGTTTTCCCCCATTCACACAGCCTGGCTGTCAATCACACAGCAGGGTGGCTGTCCTCACGGGACAGTCACCTAGCCAATCAAACAGGAGTGCGACTTGGGTTACCAAGGGAACCCATGGCAGGGGTCCTAAAACCCCTCCCTCACATCCTGCCTACCCAGACTTTCAGGCGCCTAAGGAGGGCTTCTGTGGAGAAGCCCACGAAAGGACGGTGAACAAAGGAACCAAACCTGGTTTGGCACGCGGAGTAAAACACAAGAAAGACTTTTTAAAAAAGAAATGGCGAATAAACCCAGCCGGAACCGTATAAAAAGGTATATGGTCCAGCAGGTTTAAGTTCCAGGCTACCAAAATAGCCTAAAACAATACCAAGGATGTTTAAAATAACTGCGGTAGGAAAAATAGGGTAGTTACCACTGCCACCAGCCAAGTCTTGATGAAAAGGGAGCGAAACAATGTATTAACCCTTTCCAGTACTCTATGTAAGATAGTTCGTACTGGGTCTCTGGATTTTTAGAAAGACTAATAAAGTTAATGACAACTTTACATGTTCTGGGAGACAGTAGTCAGTCCCACAAAATGGAGTCTGAGTTGAGAAGCCTAAAAGACAACTCTGTGTCACTGCACTGAAGTTGCTGTGTAAAACACAGTAAAAAGATGATGCCAGTCTATGAACACAAGAATGTTTAAAAACACACAGCAAAAAACATGTAAGAGTGGGAAAAAAAGGCTTACACTCTTACCAGGTGAAAAAAATAAATCCTAGAAATCCAGCAAAGCTGCTAGGGACTCAGTAGGTAAGGGAAATTAGCCATTCTGGAGAATTCTCCCTAACACCCTGCATGCTGTTCGGCATCAGCGGAGGCATCTGCTCATTGGAGGTAAACTTGGGGATACTGGAGATGTTGTGGTTCTACCCTTGAGGAGCCCGAGAGCACATATCTCATGGTTTTGGAAGAACTTGATCCTGATTATTTTGCATTTTGACAAGAGCTTTCAGTATATAACAGAGAATACTGATTTGGTTATTGTGCGTGATCTGAGGCCTGTGATATGTCTTGGGTCCTGTCTGGTTATGTTTGGCTCAGTTCTCTTTGGTTTGGTTGTGGTTAAAGAGTTTCTTGTTGCGGTAGACGTGGCCTCTGTTAGAACAGTTGAAATGCTTTGTGGTCATTGGATGTGGCAGCAATGCATTGGTGAAAAGTGATTTGTCTTGCACTAACAATATTTCTTCCACAGGACCAATGTGTACTTTATGGACTTTTTCACAAAATGTTTAGAGTTTCAAAATGTGGATTACAGTTTATCACCTCGTGTGTGGTTGAGGGTGATGTACATTGGGAGAATGGTTGAAGTTTTGCTTAGTAACAATTTATGGGGTTTGGAACCCAGCACTAGTTTGAAAGGGTTGTTCTGCCACCTGTGCCACAGATTATGGTGTTTGAAACACAGCAAAGTTTTAAAGGGGTGTTCTGCCACCCGTGCAACAGATTCCGGGGTTTGGAACGTGCACAAGTTGTATAGAGGTGTTCTGCCACCTGTGCCACTAATTTTGGAGTGTTGGACACCGCACCTGAGGGGTTTTCCTGCCCATGCCTTGGGGAGTTGGATACCGGTACGTTAGGGGGTGGTCCTCTCTGCCTATCATGCATGGAGTGGGTGCCTATGCTCTGTGCATTTTGAGGTTTGATTAATTGTTCTGGTAGTATACTAGAAGATGAAGGGTGTGCTGTGTTTCAGTACACCTTAGTTGTTGGCAGCAAGATTTTGGGATAGTGTGGCAATGCTGGTGCGTTGAGAGTTAAGGCTGGTTCCTTGGTCTGAGTTTCTGTGGTAGGCCTGCTACAGACTCCAAGTGTATTGGATAGTGAATTGGCTGCTTTGAAGGTCGTTGAAGGGACTATGTTGGTGGGCGTATAAGGCATGTCTCCTTGTTCTTCAGAATGGAGTGAGTGGGATTTGGATTGGAGTTTTGAAGTTTGGAGTAGAGGTGGCCAGAGTGTTGTTGGTTTCATACTTTGATTGCCTTACCCCATGTATTTTCCCTCACACTTCTTTCCATACCTTTATCTTGGTTTCTGATGAGCAGGGAGATGTGTTGTGTCTTGTGTTCCCTGCTTTGGTCCTGCATGAATCCTTGCCTGAGAGAATGCCTGATGGAATGCTATGCCTATGGAATGTTGTGGTGTGAGTGCCCCTGTACGCTCCATGAAGGTCGGTTGGAGTGAATCAGTCTGTGACATTGGAGTTCGGTGGAGGTCTCCTGTGTACCTTCCTACCTATTTAAGAGGATTAAAGATCAGGGAGGGCAACTTGCGCTCTTATTGAGAATTAATAAGTGACCAAAGTATCTTATTCACACAGTTCTATGGTATTAAGGTTGTGGTTTATTTCACATATCAGTACATCAGTACAGCAGGCACGTGTTTCGACCTTCTGGTCATTTTCAAGGCTGTTCTCAATTACATTACTGTAACGTTTGTAGTGATTGTAACAAAATATGGACCACAGATGTTCCCATGGTCATATAATATTGATATCCATAGTCCATATGTAAACACACATTCATTTAGTAAATTAGTACAAAAAGAAAGGAAATATATACATATAAACAAAACACCTAAACATACCGCATTTCAGGATAGAAGCGGTTCGTGGATTCAGATGTGCAATGCAAAGAGAAATAATATACCATAATGAACAGTTGTTATGAATTTCAATATCACCTCATTCATAAATCTACTTATCAGTATCGTGATAAGAATGAATAATGAGTGATTGGACATGCCATAGGGATGTGGAACCCAGAGGCACTTCCCTTAACTTGAACACCTTATTAGGTGACAGTCATCCTGATTCCGATTTGGTCTTAAACATGCTCTGATCTGTAAAAAAATATATATCTATTGTGATCTCTGATTATGAAGTGGGGTCTGTGTTTAAAACTAAATTACTGAAGTGCACAAGATATTGGAATTTGTGCTTACACTGTTCAGTATTGTCAATATGTTTCACCTATAAGAATGACAAGTTCAATGTATCAATCCGAAAAAATGTGATAACCAAGTTTCATGGGGCTTCTCATAAGTGGTGATGTGTTTAAGACTGCGTATCTTATTAGAAGAATCTGTCGTTAGGCGGTGAATGCAATGCTATGTTGCTTGCAGATTGGGTTCAAATATCATTATATCCTGCAACATGACCATTAATTATAGTCAAATTTCAAACTTAACACAGTCCTGATGACTGGTGTAATGATATACTGTAAGAGAAACATACCTGAAAATAATTTCAGACAGTGTCAACCGTCGCAAATCAACTCCAGCAAATTATTTGCAGCTGTTAGAAAGGTCCAATCACAATCTGAGAGCATAGATGCTCAAGCGATTCAATTCAAAGCCTAAAATTCAGGACAAAAAGTGTGTTCAAATATAACATGAATGCCCCCAAGAGCACACTTAGTCCGTGACAATCAAATATATATAAAATAAGTCTCAAGCGGTCTGATAGTCTGTAAAGCCCAAGTTGTCCAAAATAATTTTTGTATGCTAATCCCATAACATGAAGGTTACGTCCCAAAAGGCCCTCCTATGAGGCCAATGTTTCTTACCTGTAATAGGCTAATTGCCAAACATCACAGGATTAACCCCAAACATCAATAGAGCAGTCCGCGGGTCTGTAGAAGTGGCGAATTAAGTAGCAAAAATGCCCACGCTACAGTTCGTCCCATAACGTCAACATGATGACGTCACGCATTGAGCGGCGCGTGACATCACATGTAAACAAACAACATCATGCCTTAATCAAACCAAGTTGTGTTACCAAATACTGCGCAATAGATCGATCATAAACTAGTTGTTCAACAGGTAGGTATCCCAATATTACATTTGTATGCAATTAAAGATAAGGATGGTTTTGAATATCCCAATGTTAGATACTAACGTTGACATGGAGAATGAAGTTCCGTGCAGTTCATAATAGCAGTCCCTTAATCCAAGAGGTAGTGAAAAGTCATGCAAAATCCGGGATGTCCATATGGACTGGCGCCAGTGTCTTACTCATTTGCTATTTGGAGATGCAGAAATTAACCTCAGGGTATTGTTCTAAGAGCCACTAATGATGTGCTTAATGCAGAAGATGGTGTTATTGGATAAGAGTATAAGAAAAGCGCAATGTCTTTGCCTATCCACAGATTATTCCCAAATAGCAATAACCAGGCAAATACACTGATTGTATTGGAATATTGTGCCAGCCCTGTAGATCCCCTCCCCGGGTCTCAACAAATCAATTATTTAAGTCCCCTTAGGTATCACATTCCCACGGCATGCCATCATTCCCAAAGTTAGAATTTTTTCTTGAGAGTCAGTTATTGTTTATAAAACCACATTCATCTCATTGTCGCTGTTAAGACAATTGATAGTGCTTCAGGGAAAGCTATTAAGTTTTCACTCGGACTGTCTTAGTTTAAATTGAGTGTCACCCCCTCTTTTCCCCCTCTTAGTTTTCATGTGACCAATAAAAATCAAATCGTCTTTGTTGGCTAGCTGATGTTCCTGTTGCCAATGTAAGGCAAGTGGCAACTTGGGATCCACATGTTTCAGTATCTATGTTTCAGAGACAATTTATACAATGTGGACGAATACTTGGAGTATTGGTAGTAGTCATCGCAGAAGCACCATTGACAACATACCAAGTGGGGAATTTTATAGGGCCAGGAGGAATTGCAGTTTGATAGTGACTATGCTAATGAATGTCATACACTCACACAACGATTTAAGAGTAGGGGGTATCACCCCAAGATAATCGACAAAGCCTATGACAAATATGCCGATATTGAACAGTCAAACCTTTTGGAGGATAGCAGCAATATGGTGAAACATCCACAACACATTGCAATTATCAGCCAATACTCCACATTCGTCCACATTGTATAAATTGGCTCTGAAACATTGGTACTTACTAAAACTGGACAAGGACTTATTACCTTATGTATCCGAAAATCCCAAATTCCCATTTACCAAAGCTACAACTATCAAACAAATAGTATGTCCATCATTTCTCAACACTAACAAACGAGGAATTTGGTTAAAAACTCCAAAGGGTTTCTTTAAATGTGGGAACTGTAACTTCTGCAAATGTGCACATGATAACTGGCAATTCTTTACTGACAAATATGGTGTTACCAGTGTTACCACCAGTGTATATGTCAGAGGTAATGCAGCTCATAGTAAAAAAAACATAAAAAAGAGAACAGAAAGCAAGCGGGTAGGCTAAGTTCCTACCTGGTGGTAAAATGAAGTATTCTAAGCGACCTCTAGTAGTTGACAATAGTGGTGGCCAGAGTTAGTTAATGCCCAACCGGAGCCCTAGGCAGGTAGAGGGCTGCAGGAGTTGAGACCCAATACAGATAAGTTGTGGGGCCATAGATTTAAGATGCACCCCTGTAGAAAAAGACAGGAAGTGGGTTCTGTAAATGAAGGAAAAAAGGCAAAAGTATGTCGTTAAAGTGTGTGGCCCTCATTACGACCCTGGCGGAAATCGAAAAACGATGGCGGAAATGCAATACCGCCATCGAATAGCGCTCGGTGCGATTATGACCCGTCACCGTAAAGTACGATGCCATTAGCGACACCGTAGTGAACGCCAACGCTAACTGCACCAAGTACGCGCACGCGCGCCATGCCAAACCGTAATTACCACCATGGCGCAACGGTACGCGAATTCTGACCCTAGCGGACATGTACCTAACGCCATCAAGCATGGCGGAAAGTACCATTCCGCCATGGTGAGAAGTACGGCATCGCGAACCAACCGTAAACGGCCCTACTGAGTGCCTGTACACCACTCCCTGGCCACATTGCACAACTCCTCGTAGGTGCAATGAAGTCACACAATGCAACCAGTGAAATGTACAAGTCACCCATGCATGCCAACGAACAAATGAATCTAGGGGCTCCAAGTGCCTTGTGAGTGGCCATCCATATTTGCCATGGCACCATTGCCGCACTGATGCAGCACAGGCATGTGAAGGGTCAAGTCCAGCAACATGAACAGAAAAATGAGACAAACAAAAACAGGCCCCCCCATCGACTGATACCAGTGTAAGGCAACATTCAAAGCAGTATCCTGAGTGAGACTGCCCCAGCCCTGTACTCCTGCCAGTAAACAAACCAACCATCAGCATAAGCATGTACCACACAAGTTGGCAGAGTGACTGAGCAGCCAGGCTCATCTCAAGAGGGGCCAATGGGAGCTGCAGGGCACAGATGGCACGAATACAGAAGCTATTCAAATGGACATGACCTCAGTGTCCCTCCAAGAAACGCACGCAAACACAGGCACCTGTGACCAGCCATATTCTGATAATCACATCATTCCACCAATCCACCTGGCTGACCGGCATTTGTTACACAAAAGCTAATCCCCCGCCCCTGAGCATGACATCATTAAAACAGTCATAATGGCAGCCCCTATCCCTGACCTCACTGGGCTTCGTAGGCAAACGCGCCCAGTACAGTACCACGCAACTATACTCCGAAGCTGGAACCCAATGCAGATCTCCTCACAATACATCGCTCCACAAATATGAATATGCTACATCACTTGCAAAGAAGAACGCTACACGGTTAATATCAGAATAGAAATTTAATGCACAACAAAATCACCAAGCCCATACAGCCATTAGGTCATGAACTCCAAAATATATTTCATTATTGTGGGCTGCATCCGCAATAAATGACCAGCTTCTTCTTGTGTGACGCCCTGTTCCTTCATGGTACACAGGGGCTACATTCACGTTCAAAAAGGCAACATGGAAGCGCCTAGAACCGCAGGGCCGTCCCATTAGGTAGGCACTAGTCCAGCTGAAAGGTCGATATGTTGCTCCTAGCCACTAGTACTGCGTAAGGGCATGTGGCCCATTGGCGATCGTCCCATAAGATCGTAATGGTGCTCCACTGATTAACACGAAGCAGCAGGTGTCGGGAGTAAAATCCATCTGCAGGAGTGGCATACAGATGGCAGTGGCAAAAGGGGAGGAGATACCTGTCACCCAAATGAAATGAAAAAGAATAGTATGGGCATCAGAACTTCATTTGAATTACTCACTTCAATGATCACACTAAATCCACAGCCATATGCATGCTAGCCCACTCCAAAGGATTATTTCCACCCAAAAACCACTTGCGAATCATAACTATATAAATCGAGGTGAAAACACTATTACAAACGAGTGTTTGTGTGCATGCGTCTGTTAAAACAGAATCCATTAGATGGGATTAGTAACGTGCATAGACACAAGTGTTTGAAGGCGCGTCGAGACAGGGAGGGTTCAACAAGGGCAGATAGACGATGGTCCCACTATGGCAGCTCTGCATCACATAGCGCAGGGGAGGTGGATAGATTCCAAAAAGCCCTGTACATGGCAAACTCTCTATTAAATCATCTGTCCATGCATCCATACATCATTCCCTCATCCCGGTATGAAAACGCCTGATTTTATACTCACATAACATGTGAAATTTCCATTGAGTCTGTGCGTTATGCAGTCTGCAAAATCCACTGTGCTGCAGCCCGTAATTCCAGTGTTGTGAAGTAACATGTATTTGGGAACGTCCGGCCTCATCGTCCACTACGCTATTGCGCATCCCATACTATTCATATCAATCATTGCATCCTCGCCATGGCCCCTGTCCCAAGGACATTGAACAATAGAACGTTATATTTGCAGTCAGACCTGTGGGCATCTCCTCGCCGCTAGCTGAAAACCGAAAGCGCCGTCCTTCGAATTCCTCATTTGCAACATCACGTCGAAAAGGCATCTGTGACCGCTTGATATCACAAATTCATCCATGTAGTGCGGCAGTGTGTGAAAATGGCAACTGGCTTCACTCACAAATGGGACGCCCCGCCCGTCGGTGAACCTCGGTACAGTGCTGCATGAGGGTCCACCGTTAATCGAGTACTACATTCCACTGACCCTTCACAAGTTTGTTCGCGACTGCAAAGATAGTATGTGAAACAATGGGACCATAGCAGAATGAACATATGAACCAATATTTCACTGCCATCGGGAACAAATACATGATTGTAATAGCAAGATGCCATTCGTCGAATTGCAGCGTTGTGTGCGGGACGTGCTCGCCCAAAGGGGATTGCAGCTTGCACAGGTGGAATGAATCACCACAGGTGGAGGCTATACAGCCTGAAAACACATAAATTGCACACCCAACCCCCTCCCACAACCACACCCACTGCAAAATGCTACCGGCAGGACTAGCGATGTTGGCCCTGGGGGACCTGATAGCACTGCAAGTACTCCAACTTCAAGAAGAAGACGAACACCAACTACTACAACAACCGGCCTCACAGAGGAGACGCAGGAGGAGGAGGAGGGCAAGGCAGGGCCAGCAAGGGCCGCCAGCACAGCCACTACCGCCACGCAGGCAGCCCGCAATCCCACGCCTCCGAGCACATCCGTTCAACCTCACTGCTGAGCAGATCCACACCCTCTACCGTTTGGACCGGGACACCATAACCGCCATTGTGGACATGACACAGGCTGACCTTGTCAGCATGATAGATAGCCCAACCGCCATCCCACCCCTACTGAAGGTGGTGTCTGTACTCCACTTCCTGGCCACAGGCACCTACCAGCACACAGTCGGACAGTTGCATGGCATTTCACAGCCAGTGTTCTCACGGACACTATTGCAAGTGCTCGATGCCCTCCTGAAGCACGCAGACGACTACATCTCTCTACCACGCTCGGAGCAGGAAATTACGAACACAAAAGTGGGATTCCATGCACTTGGCGGCATACCGGGTTGCATTGGTGCCATCGACTGCACCCATGTGGAATTGGTCGTCCCACATGCCATGGAGGCCCAGTACCGCAACCGAAAACAATTTCATTCTCTTAATGTACAAATGGTGTGTGACTCCAACAGGATCATTACACATTGTTGTGCCCGATTTCCTGGATCAACCCATGATTCTATGGTCTTGAGGAACTCTACAATACCACGCTACATGGAGCGACACGCAGGGAACAGATCCTGGCTACTCGGTGAGTCTCATTTCATGCATGATAATGTGGGGTATGTGATGCGGCAATAACCTGGCAGGAAGGGGGGGGATGGGTACGTAGCAATGTCATTCCACAAACATCCTTTATTGTCCACATACAGGTGATGCCGGGTATCCACTGAAGAGATGGCTCCTTACACCACTCCGGAACCCACAGAACCAGCATGAGGAGGACTACAACCATGCCCACTCACGTACCCGTGTAGTCATAGAACAGGCATTCGGCCTACTGAAGACTCGTTTCCGCTGCCTCAGCAGGTCTGGCGGGGCACTCCTGTACCGCCATGAGAAGGTTGCAAAGATGGTCATGGCATGTGTCATGCTACACAACATGTGCGTACGTAGAAATGTGCCCATGCCCCCTGACGCAGAACTGCAAGCACCTGAAGATGGTCATGATGAGGGTGGGGATGTGGCAGCACCTCAAGGAGTCCGCGAGGCACAGGAGGGCCGTGACATTCGTCAGATTCTCATAGATTCATGCTTCTAGCACTCACGCCTGGTGGCTGATACATGGACACGGGACTTGTGGCACTGTGTGTGTCTGGAACATGCACAATATGGACTGTACGCCTATAAAGGCCTCGTACACAAAGATCAATGTCCACATATCTCATTGGATGATCGTGCATTGTTTATAGCATATGTGAAATTATGTTACACACCCTATCGACCCGCCACCCAAGTGAGCCCAACACACCCCCTCCACCCTCCTACCTCCCCCCCGAACACCAGTGTCCGAAGATGCTCATTGTCAGTGGGCAGACGCTATTGCAAGCCCCCTCTCCGGGTATCAGGGGCACCCCTGCCTGTGGAGCGCAGGTTCCTCCCAGATCTACGTTGGGGGCTGCCCTGGACGGAACTTGCAACGGATGATGTCTCTGCCTGCTCACGTCCATGCATGTCCCTAAGGGTTTGTGAGAGCTCAGTGAGCACACGGCGCACAGCGGCAAGTTCAGCACATACGTCTTTGGACGTCGCATGCAGTTCCCCCCTCAGGCTCTCGGTGCTTCTCTCCATTTGTACTCTCAGGCTCTCGGTGCTTCTCTCCATTTGTACCCTCAGGCTCTCGGTGCTTCTCTCCATTTGTGCCCTTAGTGTCTCTGTACTTCTCTCCATTTCTGCCCTAAGTGTCTCAGTTGATGTTTCTATGGCTGCCTTAGTACCCCCATATTCATCAGCATGGTCCTTGAGGAGCGTGGCCAGTTGCTGCTGTTGCACGATCACCTGGTCGAGGGACTGTTGCCTCTGCTGTGCCATGGCCATTTGCGGTGGTGTCACAGAGGGGCTGGTCACCTCATGTTGCCTTGCCACAGGGCTTGTGGGGGATGGCCAGTCGTCTTCTTGTGGGTGCCCCTGCGTGGTATCCTCATGGTGTACGGGATGGAACAAACAGGGGGATTGAGACAGGTCATGGATGGATCTTACTTCGACATCCCCGTTTTCTGTGTCGGAGCATGCTGCCATTAATGCAGTGTCACCTATGGTGCTGCTGCCACCAGAAGCAGTGCCTTCTGTGGCATCCATTGGGGGGACCTGTGGTGGTGCTGTTGTGGGCATGCTGGCTGCTGGGGTGCCTGTTGAAGTTCCCTCCTGTGTGCTGCCACTTGATTTGTGCTGCTGCCGTGTCTTGATCAGTGCAGCTGAGGTGGAGGGTCTTTGGCCGTTGGTCTTGGCCCTCTTTGCAGGTGTGCTGGTAGGGGTGTCCTGGAGCTCGTCGTTTGAATCGGACCCTGTGGTGGAGTAAAGGAGGGCGAGCGTTATTAATGGGTCTGTGGAAATTGGAATGGCAAAGTATCACATGCATTGGGGTGGTACCTGAGGGTGATTTGGGTCGGGGCCTTGGAGGTGGTTTCATTTTTGTGTGGATTGAGGATGCAGTTGTTTTGCAGCCTGCAGTTAGGGTGTGCCTGCTGCACGTGTAGAGGGTGTTTTTAGGATGTTTAATTATTTATGTATTTAATGTGACTTTTAAAGTGCGCTATCAGGCCAATGTATGTGGACGTTCTCCTGGACATGTGTTTCTGTTGCACTATGTGGACACATGGTACTTCACATGATTGGACATTGTGGATTTAGCATTGTTTTGTTTGGCCCACCTACCTGATTCTTCGGATGTCTGCACTCCTTTCTCCATCCCTCCGACTCCCTCTATACTCTCCATTCCAATGGTGGAGGCACAGATTTCTTCCCAGGGGGTCAACTTGATGGGTGATTCCGATCCTCCCCCGGTAGCTGTGGCAATGTTACGGTTGGCGGATAGTATGCTCCGTACGCGTATCCGCAAGTCGTCCCATCGCTTTCTGCATTGCTGTGGGTTGCGGGGTGCGGTCCCCACCGCACTTACCCACTGTGCCACCAGGGCCCATATGACCTTCTTGTCCGCAAGTGCCGTCCTGGTCATTTGCGTCGAGAAGACGACGGCAGCATTCTCCTGGAGGGTCTCTGTGAGCACGGTGAGTTCCTCACGGGAGAAGTGGACCTGCCGCTTGCGGTCGCACGCTTTTTTCGCTACTTTTCCCATTTTTATTGCTTTCACTAGGGTGGATGACGGGTTGGGATGAGTCTCAGGGTAGTATTTTTAATGGTTGTGTGGAAATTGTGATTTTATAGGTGTACGGCGTGCTGTTTCCCGTTCCGGGACCATGTTTTTACTTCCGTTTCCGTATATTTACGGTCACCGTACTTTCCGATTGCCGCTCATTGCGGTGAACGCTAAGATGGGTGGCGGTATTGCACCTAGGGCGCCGTACGGCGGCGGTGAGGGCCGTTTTGGGGACATTTCCGCCATCGCGGACTTTGCACTTCCGCCATGGCGTAGTGCTCGTGCCCGATGGGTCGGAATTAGACGCACTTTGCTCCGTCGTGCAATGGCGGAAACGCTATTTACGCTATGGCGGTCAGGTCAGTCACTTTCCGCCAGGGTCGTAATGAGGGCCTGTGTCTCTGTGGTAGGCATATGCAGTTGTCGAATGTTAGAGAGGGTTCTACCAGTCTGGATATTGGGAGCTGGGGTGCTCTCCTGTGAAGGCGTTTTACCTCTAATAGTGAGAGGAGCTCTCCGGAGTCAAAGCTGCAGGGCTCGGTGTACGAGGAAAACTGAGTATAAGGGCAGAGTCTGCGCGTCTCCGCTGTGCACCGAGGCACTGTTCCTGTGCGCATGCGCAGCAGGGCTGCGCAGTGAGACACCGTTCCTGTGCGCATGCGCAGCAGGACTGCACACCGAGGCACTGTTCTTGTGCGCAGGCGCAGCAGGGCCGTGCATCAAGACACTGTACCCATGCGCATGCACAGACGGCACACGTTTGTAATTTGCGAAATAAAGCTGCCTGGCTGCCTGAGGAGAAAAAATTAAGAATAGCGAGCCGCAGCAGTAAAGCATAATGGATTGGCCTTTAATTTCAGCTAACCTGGAGGCCCATATGTGCGCTCTGCATAATGAATTGCAGAGCCAACCCACCACTGGAAGAGGCCAGCGGGCGTGCTCTGTGTGCCGAACACCAGGTGTGTACAAGTGCCTGCGCACAGAGGCTGAAAGGGACCTGTACTGTCGGTCACCAGTGCTGTCCAGTAGGCCTGTGGCTGGTGGAAGGGGCATAAGGCAGTGTAATAAACTGCTGGTGGGTGACGGACCAGGGTCCACGGGTGCCCTGGTCACAGGTGTGTTGGAGACTGCCAGAAGGGGGTGAGGGAGGGAGGGGAAGGGAAGGGGGAAGGGGGAACAGATAAAAAGCTACAAGTGTGTAATAAAGTGATACAACCACTACCTTGTAACTTGTGGCTAACTAAGCACAGGAGCATTACGTTACAGTTGAAATTGTGGAAAAGATTACAGTCATACTCCTCAATAGCTGGAGTAAGAGGAGGTGGGAGATACAGCTGGGGGCAATTTGCACCATAGGAGGGTTGGAAAAGTAGATGGTCGGTAGAATAAAGGGCATCCTAGATACCCCCTTAGTAGTACCGATTGTCCAATGGTGCTGCCTCATTAAGGCCTGTTTTGATGGAGCGTAACTTGAAAACCCACCATAGTTCAGGGCACTGGTGACGTTCCCTGAGTTCTGTATTTTTTCAAGCACCCACCATTTAAGCTGGTCCTGGTTGTGCTGTAGTTCCAAGAAATGTGGGACCAGTGGTGCTGTAAGGGTCCGACATCTAATCCTGGAACGATGTTCCACAATACGTTTGTGTATTGGCCTGCTGGTCTGGCCTACATAACGGAAGCCACACAGGCATTCGATTGCGCAGAAGACATTGGGTGTTTTGTAGTTGGTATGCTGGCGTAACGTCCAGTCCTTGCCTTGAATTTTGAAGGTCTTTATTTTGTTAGTGAAGCAGCAGACCGTGCATGTCCCGCACGGGTAGTGGCCTGTGATTTCTCTGAGATTCCAAAGCCCTGTTCTGAGAGTCTTTTTGGGGAGTCTGGCATGTGTAAGCCATTCACTGATGTTTTTAGAGCGTTTAAGGGCCATACGTGGTGGAGGTTCTCCAGGTAAGACTTGGTGGATCAGTGGCCAGAATTGCTTAATAATGCTCTTGATTCTATTAGTGTTGGGTCCAAATGTAGTCACACAGGTAATTCTGGTGTTCTCTGTGTCTCTAACTTTGGGCTCAAGCAGTGTTTCGCGGGGGATACAGCAAACTCTTTTTCTGGTATTTCGGAGTAATTTCTTTGGGTACCCTCATGCTGTAAGTTTGGATTCCAGAATTTCTGCATGATATTGGTATTGACGAATATCAGAGCAGTTTTGTCTGAGACTGAGGAACTGTCCAAATGGGAGATTAGTCTTAAGGCTTTGTGGATGATTGCTCCGGTAGTGAAGAGGGGAATTCCTGTCAGTTTCCTTTCTGAAGAGGGTGCAAGTAAGTTTACCCTCCTCCACTTTGATTGTGAGGTCCAGGAAGTTAATAGTTGTCGCACTTCTGGTGATGGTAAATTGAAGGTCAGTGGATCTGGCATTAAGCCATTCATGAAAAGCCATAAGCGTGTTGGCTGTACCTCTCCAGACAAAAATGGTTCTGTATGCAATTAAGGGCTGCCGTTTGTTGAAAACTGGTGTAGAGGGCTTTTATATCCAGGGTCACCAGGAGATCAGTCTCACTGTCGAAGATTAGGTTTTCAACAAGTTGATAGTGGACATCGTATCCTTGAGGTAGGTTGGAGTCAGTTGGCATAGTGGTTTCCCCCTAGGCGGGGAGGTGGCGTGGAGGTGGCGTCTTTGTGGAGCTTAGGAAGTGCATAAAATGTTGGTATTCTTTCTTCTGAAGTATTTAGAAAAAGTTCCTCCTTATCTGTAATCCAGTCACGTTCACGGGCATACCTAGTGCACGAAGAAAGTTCTTGTTTAATTGTGGCTGATGGATCTTTGCTCAGTACTTTGTAATTGGTTCTCTCATCGAGTAGAGTTGGCACCATTTCTTTATATTGTGAAATGCTTTGCACCACAATTCCTCCCCCTTTATCAGCAGCCTTGACCATGATAATGTTGTTCGTGGATAGGTGTTTGATAGCCTGACGTTCTCCATTAGTCAGGTTGTGTCTGATAGAGGTCTGTGTTTGGCCAATTTTGGCAACTTCTTGTCTGACACATCTTTTGAAGGTGATAAGGGCTGGTTCTGTATCATTGTCATTGGGGCAGAAATTGGACTTGGGTCACAGTCCCATGTCTTCCTCTTCTGGTCTCTGGTCAGCGTCTTGGAAGTGTGCCTTGAGTCAAATGGATCTGAAGAAATGTTGGAGTTAATTTTCCAGTCCAAACCAATCAGTGTTATTGGTTGGGACATATGAGAGGCCTTTTGTGAGCACTGCTAGTGTATGTGGGCAGCATGATCAGGCACCTGAGAGTGCGGATCAGGGAACACTTGGCGAGCCTGAAACATGTGGATCCTAAACTGCCACTTGCAACAGGAACATCAGTTAGCCAACAAAGACGATTTGAGATTTATTGGTCTCATGAAAACTAAGAGGGGGTAGAGAGAGGGTGACACTCAACTTAGACTGAGACAGTCCAAGTGCAAACTTATTTGCTTTCTCAGAAGCACTATCAATGGTCTTAACAGTGACCATGAGATGAATGTGTTTTTATAAACAATTACTGATTTTCGGAATGTGATACCTAAGGGGATTTAAATAACTGATTTGTTGGAACCCGGGAAGGGGGTCTACAGGGATGACACAATATTCCAATAAAATCAGTGTATGTGCCTGGCTATTGTTATTTAGGAATCATTTGTGGATAGGCAAAGACACTGCACTTTTCTTATAATCTTATCCAATAACACTATATTCTGCATTAAGCACATCATTAGTGGCTCTTGGGACAATACCCTGAGGTTAATTTTCTCCAAAAAGCATATGATTAAGATACTGGCACCAGTCCATATGGACATCTCGGATTTTGCACGACTTTTCACTACCTCTTGGATTAAGGGACTGCTTGTTACTCACCAGTCGGGGAGCACGTAAGACAGGGAGCCAAGACTGCTTCAACTGGGTTTTTGATTGAAGAGTTCGGTTTGGGGCCTCCAACTGAGCCTCCTCTCTGTGAGGGAGTAAAGATCTTTTCAATGATATGACACCTTGCTGTGTATTTGTACCAGACAAGGCGGCTGATCACTTAAAAGAGCGGGGAGAAAGCGTCGCCACGGACCCAGCTGAAATAATAAAGACAGCAGGTAAATAACCAGAAAACACCAGTATGAACCACCCCTGAAGACCCAGAATTTAGAGGAATACCTGAGCAAAATTCTCCCCAATTCCCACAGAATAAACTGGAGGCAACCTATAAGTACAGAAGGAGATTAGGTTTTGACTTAAGTATGGGATACATATAGGGTACACAAGTGTGAAGGTATTCCATATGTCTTACCACTGGTGAGAGCAGGGATGTCCAAAGATAAGGAAGGAAAACAACTAAGGTGTAAAATAAAAAATGGGAAGGTTAGTAAAGGGTACAATACCCGGGCAGCACATTGGAGCGCACTAGGTACCGGAGGGTGCACTAGCAGCAAAGCATCCCCGGGTGCACTTGTAGAAATGCAGATAATCCAAAAGTAAAGAGCAACAGTACACTGCAGTAAATGGAGGCAATGGCCAAGACAGTATAAACCCACAAAGTCAGTGGCGAATGA
The DNA here is from genome assembly GCF_040938575.1 of Ambystoma mexicanum. NCBI lineage: Eukaryota > Metazoa > Chordata > Amphibia > Caudata > Ambystomatidae > Ambystoma > Ambystoma mexicanum. The sequence continues at coordinate 1,372,076,301 of NC_090930.1, forward strand.
ATGGCATTACTGTAGTCTTACCAGTGGGTAGAAGGAGTCACTCAGATCCAAGCTGCGGACAGTACGCAAGAATAACAGGCAGCAGGCAAAATGCTGTCCTTTTGGCAGGAGTGCGGTCCGCTTTCCAAGGCGCACTGCAGATTGAGGAAATCTGTGCAGAGACAGTCCTTTCTGCAGACAAGAAGGTCCAGTACACAGGCGGGTGGCGACTGTGACAAAACATAAGTAAAGCAGTCCTTGGGCAGGCAACGTGGTTGGGTTCACAGGCAGGCGGTAAACAATACAAAAGCAAAATCCAAGTCAGTCCTTTTAAGAGCCGAGTGGTCTGGAAGACGGGCAAAAAGCAAGTAAGAGGGACGAGCAAGAAGGAAGTTTGTGAAGGTAAAAATGGGAAATGGCACAAGAATTAGACACAAAGAGCGACTTCAAGAGATGCCGAACGTAACCGTAATCAGAAGCAGCGATCAGCAGGTTGCTGCAGGTTAAATTCCCAAGAGGGGAGTGCCTGACTGAAGGCGAGGCACCATGCCCTAATTCTGAACTAGATTGAGAGCTCGGGTTTTCTGGGTAATGTATGCACATTGTTTGTTATAGGCACTGCTGCAGCTATCTTCTAGGGCAGCTGCCACCGTGAATAGAATGGAGCCGTAAAGCGCTGCACACCGCTAGGGAGAGCAATAACCCTCTTGACAGTCCTATTGGATGTGTTTGGAAGGGCATGAGAGGCATTTGGCGGAGATCGAGGTGGACACCTAGGTGTGACACTGCTATTATGAACTCCATGGAACGTCATTCTCCATGTCAACCTTAGTATCTAACATTGGGATATTCAAAACCATCCTTATATTTAATTGCATACAAATGTAATATTGGGATACCTACCTGTTCAACAACCAGTTTATGATCGATATATTGCGCAGTATTTGGTAACACAAAGTGGTTTGATTAGGGCATGATGTCGTTTGTTTACTTGTGATGTGACGCGTAGCTCAATGCGTGACGTCATCACGTTGACGTTATGGGACGAACTGTAGCGCGGGCATTTCTGCTACTTAATTCGCCTCTTCTACAGAGCCGCAGGCTGCTCTATTGATGTTTGGGATTAATCCTGTGATGTTTCGCAGTTAGCCTATTACAGGTAAGAAACAGTGGCCTCATAGGATGGCCTTTTGGGACGTAACCTTTATGCTATGGGATTAGCATAGAAAAATAAATTTGAATAACTTGGGCTTTGTAAACTATCAGACCGCCTGTGATTTATTTTATTATATATCTGATTGTCACGGATTAAGGGCCTCATTACGACCCTGGCGGTAAGGGGTTAACGCCAGCGTTAGCTGCGCCGACCCCTTACCGCCAACTACGAGGTCCCTTAGCGCCATGGCGCTTTTAACACCTGCTTTTAGCAGGTGTTAAAATCCATGGCGCTAAGGGACCATGGAGTTAATTACGCCACCGTAATTTACGGTGGCGTAATTAACGCCTTCCCCACTCCCATTATGCCCTATGGGGCAAAAATGGGAATGGGGAAGGGTAAATGGGGATTGGGGACTTACCGCCCCGCCGACCTCGGAATGGGGCGGTAAGTCCGCCAACCACCATGGCGTAAACGTAGTTTACGCCATGGTGGTAAAGTCACGGCCCAGGCGGTAACTTACCGCCTGGGTCGTAATGAGGCCCTAAGTGTGCTATTGCGGCATTTGTGTTATATTTGAACACAGTTTTTGTCTTGAATTTTAGGGTTTGAATTGAATCGCTTGAACATCTATGCGCTCAGATTGTGAAAGGAACTTTTCAACAGCTGCAAATTATCTTCTGGAGTCGATTTGCGATGGTTGACACTGTCTGAAATTATTTTCAGGTATGATTCTATTACAGTATATCATTAGACCAGTCATCAGGACTGTGTTAAGTTTGGAATTTGACTATAACTAATGGTCATGTTGCAGGTTATAATGATATTTGAACCCAATCTGCAAGAAACATAGAATTGCATTCACCGCCTAACGACAGATTCTTCTAATAAGGTACACGGTCTTAAACACATCACCACTTATGAGAAGCCCCATGACACTTGGTTATCACATTTTTTTCGAATTGGTACATTGAACTTATCATTTTTTGAGGTGAAACATATTGACAATACTGAACAGGGTAAGCACAAATTCCAATATCTTGTGCACATCAGTAATTTAGTTTTTAACACAGACCACACTTCATAATCAGAGATCACAATAGATATATATTTGTTTACAGCTCAGAGCATGTTTAAGTCCAAATCGGAATCAGGATGACTGTTACATAATAAGGTGTTCAAGTTAAGGGAAGTCTCTCTGGATTCCACATCCCTATGGCATGTCCAATCACCCATTATTCATTCTTATCATGATACTGATAAGTAGATTTGAATTATGTAATATTGAAATTCATAACAACTGTTCATTATGGTATTTTATTTCTCTTCGAATTGCACATCTAAATCCACGACCTGCTTCAATCCTGAAATATGGTATGTTTAGGTGTTTTGTTTTGTGTATATATTTTCTTTCTTTCTTTTTGTACTAATTTACTAAATTAACGTGTGTTTACATATGGACTATGGACATCAATATTGTATGACCATGGGAACATCTGTGGTCCATATTTTATTACAATCACTACAAACGTTACTGTAATGCAATTGTGAACAGCCTTGAAAACGACCAGAAGGTCGAAACACGCCTGGGCTGTACTGCTGTACTAGTATGTGGAATAAACCACAACCTTGATACTATAGAACTGTATGAATAAGATACTTTGGTCACTTATTAATTCTCAATCAGAGCGCAAGTTGCCATCCCTGATCTTGAATCCTCTTGTTTAATCTTCAAATCCTAGTGGGTGATTTGTGGGGAGTGAGGCACTTGCTGCCAATATAGAATAGTATAATCAATGTCAATTCGGAAGGTGGTAAAGAGTGCACAGCAATTGATATCGATCCCATTACCCTATATTCCTACCTACTTACCCTTGGAATTACCTTATGTATATACCTTGTCACTGGAACTTAGTAAAGAAGTTCACTTCCCTTACCTGAGTATCAGACCATTTCATTTCACCCCACAGCAGCGTTCTCCAACTTGCTTCGGCACCGGCACCAGCACCAGCACCATGAGCTCTCTGCCTTCCTCTCCCTCCATGTTCCGGTCTCTCCACATTCACAGCAGCTGCAGCAGGAAGGAACCCTTCAGGAAAGAACCTCAAAGCATTGTACAGCACTGTAACTACATCAAGCCGCACCTTCACTTCCACCTAAGGCAGCTTCGACACAGCAGACACTGTTGAACCAATCGAAGACAAAATGTGTCCAACATGAGCAATGTGTCCAACATCAGCAGTCTGGTTAAACCCAAATACTTCCTCTCAGTCAAATACAACATATTACATGTCCTATTCCATTCTGAACATAATTAACCAAGAGAAGAAAATATGACTTCTATTATTATTATAAATTCAGACGTAAAAATCACAGAACGCCAAGACAAATCTTGGCTAATTACCTCCCAAGAAAACTTTGGGCATGTTGAGCAAATAGTTGTTTATATTGCAAAACGTGTTTCTCTAAATAATAATGGGAAGAACAATTAATAATTTGAGATATTTGGTAGGACAGATCAAACTCACAGCTTCTACAGCTGCTCACTTGTGATAAAGAGAGGTATCCACCATTCCAAATGCTTTTGCAAGGGTAGGTGCCAGAGCAATTCCGAATGGCTTGCATGCAAGATTGCCACGCACCTTGTGGACAGAGCATGCATGTGCAGGCAGGATGACCGATGATGACTGAGGAGAAACCACATGGAGAAACGATAGACATTGCCTCAGGCAACTGAATAAGTCACATTTTCGGGATTCGTAGGGGCATAATAGTCGCACTTTATATGATGATCATACAGAAGTTTCGAATGAGAATACATTGACATGTCCAAATGTCGAACTCCAAGCAGGATGGGGGAAACCACTAGGCCATATGCTAATTGACAAGCTAAGTCAAATGGCTGAAAGGTCACCTACACTGAGGAGAGCAGCATTCTGGAGTACCCCACAAGTTATATTTCATACGAGTTCACAAACTTTCATCTGCTACATTATTTATCCAAATGATCTGTGTTTTTTGTCTGAAATGGTGAGGAAGCAGGGAGGAAAAAGCTCCAGCCCCCCCTCGGCAAAAGCAGCCAACATTATGTTGCCACAGACCCGCTAGAATTATTCTGACAGTTAACCACTTCTGAGAATCAAGAAAGACAGAAGCAAACATCTCATTTACGATGTTAAAAGGGGACCTTTTTGAAATGAGTGGGTGTCCATTTTATAGTTGTCATTTTTGTTTACCATGTTTTTGGATAGTACAGACACACTATGAAACTGTATCCGTTAATTCCCACTCCCTTTTCATGTTCTTCTTATTATTCAGGATGTCAGGATGAGAAAGTATATTTCAATAAACAACGAGTGGGTTATAATCGCATTCAGCCTTACATCTGCTATGCAATTTGTTCTCAAATTTCCAAGATATTTATTTTTCCTTTGCCGCTAGAATAGGGTTACCAATTTATTCAGCACCTTTAAAAGGAATTTAAAGGGATTGAAAGAAGAGTGTTGCTGCGAACTTTTAGAATACCTCTGACAAATCGCTCTCTTTGCAATGTGACCTTTGGACAGCGTACACCTTTTGGCTTTCAAAGACAAATAAATGACCATCATTGCTGGAGCAACATTTTTCCAAACCAATACAAAAACCACATCCCAAAAGAAACATGGACAACATGCTTCATAAGGAACCGATGATTAATAGCTACAAAGAAAAAATACAATGGTTTAGCAGTCTTATCATAAAACTGCCGCAGCGGAAATGAAACCGTACGGGTTTTCAGTGTCTAGACATGATGCCTCCCGCTGGTAGAGGAAGGATACCAGCTTCGGTGCAGGATTACGAGAGTCACATCTTAAAACCTGATAACGGATATCAGAAAAGAAGAGAAACATCGATACAGAGATATTTCTCAGGACGCTTTGAAAGGTTTCTTTTCTATATATTTGGCATTCATAAACACTTTTAAAAACATTGCCCATTTACTGTGTGCTTTTCCTGTAAAGACCGGTCTGTCAATGTTAGGACACATTTATATGTTATGCACTTGTATTGTTTGCAATTATTTATTGAATATTAGGGATGGTATTTGTTTTAGAAATAGCAACTACACAAAACAATACAGATGAGAGAGGCAATCCCTGGGTAGGATGCCTTTACAACGGGCTAGATGATTTAAATAAAGTAAACTATTTGATAAAGGGGCATTAAAATGTGACATTAAGTGGGGACAGTGATTAATGAACAGAAATAAATACGGTGTCCAGACATTTGGTCGATCTAAAACTGGTCGAATGACATTTGGTCGACGCAATTTGGTCGAAAACCAAATGGTCAAATTTTTTTTTTTAATTATATATTTATTTTTCGGGTTTTCGTTTTTTACAAAAATGTTTTTTTAGAAAAAAAGGGGGTTGGGGGGGACCCCCCCCCCAAAAAAAAGGGGGTGAAAATAAAAATAAAAAAAATTCGACCATTTGGTTTTCGACCAAATTGGTTCGACCATTTGTCTGGTCGACCAATTTTTTTCGACCAAATGTCTGGTAACCCATAAATACGATATACATATGGTGCAGAAAGATGTAGGGAGTGCACATATTTACAATTGTACATAGGTGTGTGACATAACCATGAGGGGCTGGCTGGGGTCAGTTGGTGAGCGGTTTTAGGTGGGAGGGAGATGACCTTTCACTGCTTAGGAAATGGATCTTGATTCAGAATTTAAACTTAAACGATTCCACCAATGCTCTGCGCTGTCTCTAGAGGAAAGCAATAGAAGCGAAAAAGCACAGGAGGAGCAGAGAATGGAGAGCTTGAGGAGAGCAGTGGACTGCAGACTTCTAGAGGCAGAGTAGCAGTAAAGGTGAGCAAGACCATGGATATATTTTAAATGAAATATAACTTTAAGAGACATTGAGTAGAAGAATAGGAACTTTGTTTCGGCAGTGCCATAAAAGCTTGGACACACAACTAGTGTGTCAAAAGTACATGCTTAATAAAATCACCATGAGATAAATAAACAGACAACAATTCCAATGTAAACATTCCTCATATAAAGCATCGTCAATTTCAATAAAACTCCCCAAAAATCATACACTCTAAAATTAATTCACAGTACAGGTTTATATATTCGTCTAAAAAGCTAGAAAAATATTGCCCATGATTAGCCCACTTACACACATCTTTCTCATATAGTTATATACGTGTTCAAGCTCAAAGTACTTAGATACCATTAATCGAATTAAGTTCTAATAATAATCTATTAAAAAAGAAATATAGTACAGTTCAGGTGGAAAGCTCAGGAGCTACACCTTTGTTTTGGAAACAAGACAATGCAGAGAAACACAGGTTCGAATCCAGGTCATTCCTCATAGACGGAGGTCTCTGGTATTAGATGTGTTATAAAAGAATGATTAATTTAATTAAAATGAATACTACACACTGGTAAAGTCAGTACCACAATTAATTTATGAATGCAATATTGACCATTGCCACCATTTACTGGCCTCCAGGCTCTACCACTGGGTTCCTCATTGAAAATGGGCAGATTTCTGTTCTTCCTTACTATCATCCACCTCCAATATCCTCCTCTTGGGTGATTTCAACGTCCAATTGGACTCCCCTTTCACAGCTTCCACTCTCTTCATTAACCTCTGCACCTCTCTATCACTCTCCATTCTCCCCTCCGTCCAACCCACTAGGCTGGTCACACTGTGGACTCCCTCATCCACTCTGACCTCCCTCTCTCTTCCTCACTGGTCACCCATCTATTCTGCTCAGACCATTATCTCCTTTCCTCCCACCTGGGCCGGTGGGGCCCTCTGACTGGGTCCCCAAAGCCCTGCCAACCGGGTTCACCTACATCTGCCCAATGAAACGAGTGTCAGCTGCTGCCTTCGCCACCATCTTCATTCCCCCTTGCACTCCTACCTCAGATTCTTCCACTGATTCTGCGCTCAGCAACCTCCATCTGGCCATCACCAATACTCTTGACACCCTTGCCCCAGTCATGAGAATCCACCTGAAACCTGCTTCTAAGTGTAACACCTGGTATGACTCCGATCTTGCAGCCCTAAAAAGAAAGTGCAGAGCGGTGGAACAGAAGTGGCAAACCTCATGGTCATCCTCTGACAAACTGGCCGGCCATCTGCTACAAAGGCAATATAAACTCTCCATCCATGCCAAGAAGAGAGCACACATACAGGCACGGGTTTCTAGTGTATCCAACAGCACGGCTAAACTTTTCAAGATTTGCAACTAGCCAACCTTTCTGCAGTCTCCTCCTCCCTGTCTCCCTTCCAGGCCCTCTGCAATGCACTGGCCACACACTTTGCCACCAAAACTCAGGAAATCTTGAACTCCCTTGTCACTCACCCTCCCAACCCTTCCCATACTCCCTTGCCTCCCTTTGCCCCTCACCCTCCTTCCTCCTCCCTCTCCTCCTTCTCCCCATCACACCTGAAGAAGTTACCAGAGTTGTCCGCTCCATGAAGGTTTCTTCTAAACAGGTTTCTCCTTGCTCCTCCAGAACCATCAAGGACAACATTGGCCCTCTTTCCCCCTCAATCGCTGATCTCTGCAATCACTTGTTTGCCAATGGATCTTTCCCCAATCCCCTCATGTACTGCCTTGTGTGCCCCCTCCTGAATAAACCTCCAGCAGACCCTACCTGTCCTGCCATCTACCGCCCTATTTCCATCACCCCCTTCCTGGGGTGCTGGCCTTGCCCCAACTCAACTCACACACCGAACTTACTGGTGGTCTCCACAACCATCAATCTGGATTCCGAGCATCTGCTCTTCTGAACACCCCTGAACAACTGCTCACATCTCTGGATGGTTCCATGTAATAATGTCCCCTCAAATATATCGACATGCAAATAAATTGCTGAAAAATTGGCGTTTTTGTGGGGACATTATTACATGGAACTTGTGGGGAACACCCCTGCAACCCCCAAACTCTTTCAAAGGGAGCGGGGGACACCGCCGCAACTCCCGCTCCCCCGTCTCTATATACATGGTCACATAAATAATGTTGCCACAACCTTTTCCTGGTGCCATTATATACAGGAACCATATATATAAGGATATCATTACCTGATCATCTCTGGACTCCAACTCCTCAGTCGTCCTCGTCCTACTTGATCTCTCCTCTGCATTTGACAGGGTCAACCATTCCATCCTCATACAAAGACTCCACGATACCCTTGGTATCTCGGATGGGCACTGGACGAGCTGACATCCTTCCTAACTGATCGCTCATCCCAAGTCATCATGGGGGGCATCTTCTCCTCTCCTACTTCATTCTCCACCTGTGGTGTCCCCAACGTTCTATCCTCTCTCCTTGGCTCTTTAACATCTACCTTGCTTTGCTGGAATACCTCTTCTCCTCCTTTTCCCCACACCGCCAGTGTTATGCAGATAACACTCAACTTTTTCTCAAATTTCCTGCTGACCCCCTTGCACCTTCCATCATCCCTGACTGACTATCTGCCATTCAGTCCTGGTGCCCCTCCAACGATCTCTGCCTCAATGCCTGTAAAACTAAGATGCGTCCCATCAGGGCCTCTGCACCTCTTTCTTCCTTCACTCTGGCCTTCCTCCATGGGTGCTCTCCCTGTTCCTTCTTCTGAAGCCAGAAACCTTGGAGTCATCTTCGACGCATCTCTCCTTCCTCCTTCACACTCAGGACATTGCCAATAAGTCCAACTTTCAGCTATTCCTTCTCAAAGAAATTCTCCTTTTATCACTTTCCCCCAGAAGCTCAACGTTGCCCAAGCCCTGGTTCTCTCTAGGCTTCATTATTTCAATAATCTACCTGATCTACCTTCTTCCACTCTGCGACCTCTCTAGCTAATCCAGATTAGGGCAGCAAAATGTATCCTTTGCCTTAAGCCCAGGGACTGCATCTCTCCTGCCCTAAAAAATCTTCACTGGCTCATAGTTGCTGCACAGATCAAATTCAAATCCCTCTGCATCATCCACAAGGCTGTCTGGGCTCGGAGACCTCACTATCTTCAACTTTATCTCACTAAATACTCTCTCCCCAGAGCTCTACGTTCCTCTGGCACCAACTCTTGTGTGTAAAGTGCTTTGCTAAATAGAGGGCAGGAGGTCAATTGCTTTCTTCAGCTGACTCCCAACTATGGAACAGCCCCCCCCCCACTCTGCACCTTGAGCAGGCCTTCCTTAGATTCCAGAAGCTCCTCAAGACTTTCCTCTTCACCTCCTACTTCCCATCTTCTCTCCTCTGATAATCTCACAGTTGTATTGATTGGTGTCCTGGGCCCTTATTCACCCTTGGGGCCCCTGACCCTCCACACCCAATCATCAAGCTTCTGTCTACTCTCAGCACTTGCCTTGGCAATCCCTCCTCCTTGGAGGCTCGCACTTACACCCAACACGGCTCCAGGCTGTCTAGCACTTACCACACCATGCACTTCATCTGTTGCTCACTCACGAGCACGGACACTCCAGAACCTACCTCCTCTGCCCTTTTCCTTGCTGCAATTGCACGTTCTGAATACTCAAAAGGCATAGTAGATTTGTCCCGTTGTCGTTTCCCCTCCTCCTGTTATTATTCAATATGTATCACTCCCTTGTTCCCTCCCCTTTGAAACTGCTTTGAAACAGTATGTACTTGCTGCATAAGCGCCTAACAAGTGAACAATAAATAAATACATACATACATAAGAATATTTCTGATCTTATGATAGGTATCAGATAATGTCAATAGATACTAGGTATCAGATAATGTTAATAGATATGTCTTACTTAATGTCCATGCCTTCATTAAGAAAATTGATACAGTAGTAAAAATATCCTGGGACTCGAAAAGCTTCTAGAAAGTAAGTACATCTCCCATTACTCTTTGGTCATGTCTTTTTTGAGAGAAGTATTAACCATTACATTCTCAAGCTGCTTGTATACAGGAGAATGGAACATAATGTGGCATATATCTTCATCCGACTGGGTACATGTGGAACGCTTGGGCCAGGTTTCCTGGCCCCTTTGACTAGTACATTTACAAAGTGGCAGTATAACTAAACACAATTCATTTTTTAAAAAACAAATGATTACAGGGAACTCAATGTATACGTTTTGGCCCCAGGCCTGTATTTTGACAGCAAGTACTGGCATGCTATGTTATGCTTATACAAATCGCAATCTGTTCTTTTATTGCCTGATCATTGACCACAGGTATCACTTCATAGCTACAATTCCTCACATATTTAGAGACCAAGCCACATGGACATTTCTGTGAACTGTTTGAGCCATGGGATTTTCATGTCATCATTGACCCTCACGATATAACATAATGTATATCAGTAGGTTGATAGTTCAGGGCAAATATGGTCACAGCTTAGTTATGAATGTAATGCCTATTTTGCCAAATATTGGATCTCGAAGGAGCAGATGGTGTACTAGATGGTAGTCCCAGGAGGCCTTATAAAATGTTGTTCTCTAGTCTTTGCAAAGTAACTGGATTATAGCATTCCCATACTTCTGCCCCGTAAATTGCTGCTGGGACTGACTGTTCTTATAGTGTCTTACCTCCATAGCATCTTACCTCCATAGCGTGTAGTAACATTAACACCCGCCTTACCTCTTCTGGGCAATATGAGATCACATTTTCCCATCTACGAAGACCAGATAAGCCTTTCGTCAAAGTGAATGCGTAGGTAATCAAAAGTCTCTACCTCTTCATTGCTCACAGAGGAGAACATTCTGGGGATGCATGTGGCCTGGTATGTTATAGTTGTAGTTTTAGCAGTATTGGTAGTTAAATACCTATTGCAACATTTGTAAACAAAAGTGTCCAATTGTAGTTGTAACCCACTTGGTGTTTTGGATAACAGTACTGCATCATCAGCATACTATGGTATTCCCTGGCTTAGGCCCCCTATTTTCGGGGGAATCTGCTTACATTTCACTTAGTAACGAGGAAGATCATTGATATATAATACAAAGAGAATGGGCGCTAAAATCCACCCCTATCTAACTCCAATGTTAATTACAAAAGGGGCAGTACAATGACCCAACATACCCCATCTTACATTTGCATAGTTGTTGTAATAAAGACAGTGGATTGCACAAAATAAATCAAGTGGGACTTGCAGAAGAACAAGAAGTTGCTCCCACAGTTTAAGTCAAAGGTCGTTTTAAGGTCAATGAATGATATAAACTGCTTCCTGAGGTGGAAAGGTTTCTCTAATATCAGATAAAGTATGCCGATTTGGGGCACGATTCATGGAAATGGGCGCATAGATCCCAAAAAGCCTGCGCACTGAGAGGGACTCTGCATGGCCCGTTGCGCATATGAAAATATGCATGCCACGCCTATTTATGGAATTGTCAATGCAAAGTAATACTAAGCACAATTGGTGTCCGGAACGCCCAAGACACGCCAACAAGCAGAGCCAATTCAGCCATGGAAACAGACCTTTGCGCAATCCTCGCACGAGAAGCAATACACCCTGGAAAAACTGCCTACGAACACCCCCAATCTGGCCAGCACCCCAGCGGGGGTTTGTGGGGTACCCGGTAACTATTCCCAGCACCCCTTCAACACACAATAGATCATCCACTGCCTGGACTTATTCAATCCCTAGGAGTTTCTGATTAGGACTGTAAATACATGCTTCCTCATTTTCGCCTTCTGTATATTCCTGTATATTTTGTTGTATATTATTACTTTATATGTTTCTTGTTGCTCTATTTGCCATGTGATCTTGTAACTAAGCTTTAAGTTGTCTTATAAAATGCGCCCGGTTACCCCTGGGTCTGGTGCGCAATATAAGTAATAAAAACAAACAAACAAACATGCGTACCATTATCTCAAAAATCAACATTTCCAGGTACACATGGATGCAAACCCCTGTAAACCGTTCCTGCACACCACTACACTGCTTACAAGCACCTCCAAGTGCGATCGGAAACCTGACTGCGTGAACACACCCCTAAATCCAATGCCCGATCTTACCTCTGCGTGAAGATTCCTATGCGCAAGTGTCTGTACGTCTGCCTCGGGGTGGCCAATAGATTTAGTGCATTGCATGGCCATTTCCTTGACAAGAGGTTGCACGAACCGATCAATGAATATGCTCAGTTATGCGTATTTCTGGACATGCAATGGACAGCCTGCGGGCTGTCCCTCGTAACGCCCACATTTTCCCTTGTTCTTCCCCATTTTATGTGTTGCACCCCTACTCTGGTATATGCACAGACCATGGCCACTGTCTTCAAGGTGTCTCACGCAAGGCACTCGGCAGATCACAGAGACGTGCCAAGCCTGCGTGAAGTATAAAAAAAGTCCTGTGCAGACGATTCCATGAATCGACAAACAGTTTCGCAAGCGCTTTGTTGCGCAATGTCCCATTTACAGCGCAAATAATTCCATGGTTCATGCCCTTGGTCTATTGCCAACATATTTTCTCTGAAGCCTGTTTGGGCATAGGACAATAGGTGAGTGCTCCCCACCCATTGCCCAATTCTCCCCAAAATAACTTTCACACAGAGGTTGGCCAAGGAGTCCAAGGGGGAGATTGGATGAAAGTTTGCAGCTAAATGTAAAAAGAGAGATAAGAGAGAGAACATCTCTCTGGAGAGGCATCCAGCAAGGGGTTTGTGAGTAGAGGTGGAGGAGCATCGAAGTAAGTAGTAGGAGGTGCTTGTCACAAAGATGATCATTTATTTAGGGTGAGAAAGAGTAGAAGGGGAGACCGAGAAATAGAATCAGAAAGTAATCCACTTTTCCAAGCACAAAGGTAGAGATTAGAGATATGGCCGAATGGTGGGTAGAGGAGAGTATTTTCCTAATATTTAGACAGTTAATGCTAGCATCAGGGGCACTGTTGGAGACTTAGGTCGCTATCAAAGAGCACTTAACTGTTGCAAGCCTTAGATGAAGGCAGAAGGTCAGAAGGCAAGGAGATGGGAGGTGAATGGGTGGGATTAGCATTAGAAGCAGGGAGAAAGAGAACTTTCATATTTAACAGTGAGAAAGATGTTCATGTGTTATCTCAGGTTTGCTGGATTCGGCATCTGGCACAAACTCAAGGATAGGGTCTTTCAGATAATGGCTGCTAGATCGGTAAAACGTGTGCCTCCTTTGGTGGACAGGGGAACTTTTAAAATGGTCTGGGCTCATAGCCATAACATCTCTGAAGATCCTGTTATGTGAGAGAATAAAAGGAACTTGAAGTTGAGCTAATGTGAGGCTAAGGAGTGTGACAAGTTGAACCACCTTGAATACACTTATAATGTAATGTGTAAGTCACATTAGAACACTTAGAACACGAACAAGAAGACACAAGCATAATAAAGGGACAAGGAATGGAACCAAATGCACACATGAGAGGAACACGCAGGCTTGATAACTCTCATGAAGATGAGGCGAGTAGAAGTGTTCTCATGTTTCGTACAAGTTTGCCCTGAAGTTTGAACACAGAGGCATGTGTCCTCTCATCCAGTGTAGTTGGATGCAAGAATCATCAGAGAGCCATGGATGTCAGAAAGGAAAGCACAGGTAGGCATGCTGCTGGTTATTTTTCGCTCAGTTGGTGCAGGAATTAGGGGTCGAATTCCCAAACACATGTGCATCTTAATAAGATCACAAAGATGCGCCTCCACCAATGGGTATCCCAGTAGAGCTGTCAAATTCACAAACACTAGAGCAAAAACTATGCTTTGCGCAAGTGAGCGCAGGTTTGCACAAATGGCTATAAATCGTGGAGAAAACCTGTTCACAGAAACACTGCAGAGAACACAGGTAGGCCACAACGTTGCATCCCCTTGCATCATTGACATTGAGATTGCATCCAGGAAGAGGAATGGTGATGATGAAGGAGAGAAAGTGCGGCGGGACACGAACTTTATGGATGAGGAGGTAGAAGTCATCAGGGTCGGAATGGGACAGGAAATCTGCCCGGTCACCCAAAAAAAGTGGCACGCCCCTCGCCTCAAAAAAGTGGCCCACCTCTTGCCCCACGACCCTTGAACTCTGATGACATCAATAGAAGTCATGTCATTTGACCCCACACCAAAGTGACATCCCGGGAAGTGATGAAACACAACCTTTCACCCCTTGACAAAACAGGAAGTGGCATCAAATAGCATTGTTCCTAAGTTCACTAAATGACTGTGAATACAAGCAGACGTCCAAGGCCAAATGATAATATGTCATTGTATAGCACTTACGCTTTACCTCTTTTTTATAGAACAAATATGTATACAATATCACCCAACCTGTGTTGGTACTCTTTTATCGACCTAAGAGGGATGAAAGGCTTTTTGAAGGAAAAAAAAAATTGAAAAAAAAACAATCTTTTTTTTCTTCCAATCCGGCCCAGGCATGGCCAGAAACCGGCCTCCACTCCCCAGGGACGATTTTGGCCCGGCCACGGGCCGAAAGGCCGAGGGGCCAATCCGACCCTGGAAGTCATATTAGAATTCATCAGGGACCAGGAAGACACCCTCTACTGTCTCGAGGCCAACATCCCAGCCTTGCAGGGAGGACAGCACTCAGGGGAGAACTGACAACCAATGTTAATGCAGTGGGTGTCACCAGAAGGACCATAAAGGAAGTCAAAAAGAGCTTGAGAGACATGTTTTCCAGGACTACACAGAACCTGGAAAACATGAACATCCATGCCAGCGGCACAGGAGTGGGACCGTCCACCCAAATAACCCATCCAAATGGAGAAGGAAGTAACTGCCATGATCCCCGCAGTGGCAGTGGTTGACATTTGGGGAACATACACATAGGACATACCATGGGGTGAGCAATACTAATGGTCGTGACCAGAGTGTTCATGGTGACGATGTTGTGTCCTGCATGCGTATTACACACCCTACCACCTTGGATGACTTTAAATTGATTGAAATAACATGTGGCTCATTAGTGTATGTTAGGGAGAATTCTCAGAAATGTGCCAAATCCCTCTACCTTGGAGACCCCCAGCAACTTTGCTGGATTTTGACGCCTTGATTTTGTTTTACCTGGAGAGAGTGAGACCCCTTTTCCCAATCTCTCATGTATTTTAATGTGATTTCTGAGCTTTGTGTTTCTTTTGGTTATGGAGCCTGACAAACTCCATAGGCATCATCTTTTACATGGTGTCACACAGCACCTTCAGTGCAGTGGCACAGGGAAGTCTTTCAGATTTCCCAAAGGTTTGAATACCTTCTCTGGGATTAACTACTGTTTCCCAGAGCAGTAAAGTGAAATTGACTTTATTCACATTTGTAACTTTCTAGACCCAGCACACACTATTTTACAGTAGGGTGCTGGAGGGGTTACCTAGTATCCCCTTTGTCTAGCTTCTCAGGTAACATTTTAATGTTACCCGTGCCTCACTGAATGGCTGGTGGCAGTGGTTTCATTTTTACTACCGTGGTGTGCATTTACCGCGAGCTGCGTTCGTACCTGTAGTAAAGCACCCAACTGTGCCATTTTTGTCAAAATGGCCTGGTCTTCTTTTTCACCATTTCTTTGTGGAAAGGCCCTTCTTGAGATTTACTCTGCGCACCAAACCAGGTTTGTTCCCTTTGCTCGTTTTGCCTTTGGCGCGATTCACGAGTAAAGCCCACCTCTGGCTCCAGGGTGCCTGGGGTAGGCAGGAAGTGAGGGAGGTGCCCAAAACTCCCTGTGCTTACCCTCCTAAGAGACCCAAATGCACTCTGTGATGATTGGCTGGCTGACTGTCCGGCAAGGACAGCCACCCTGCTGGTTGAGCAACAGCTAGGCTGGAATGAAAGGGAAAGAACTGTATAAAAGGCAAGTCTTTTGGCTTGGAAGGCAGAGTCGACCACTGGACGAAGGAACCAAAGAAGAACTTGAAGAGGACGTATGCTGCAACCCATGGACCGTTGGTTTGCCCGGTGAAGGTGCCAAAACGCCAAGTACACACCGACAGAGAAGCCCCTGCAAGGACAACTTCTCCCCTTGAGTTGGTGGGACCTATCAACTCCAAAGTAAGCCACCTGGACATCCATCTCGGAGCTGGTTGAATTTCCACAGAGTTGCTGCTGGAAACCGTAGAGCCAGGGAGAGGAACACCAGTTTCGGTGTTTTGCTTTTATGTTGACCAAGAGCTCCAGGAAGATCCTCCAGACTCCCAGGAAGCAGGACTGGCGGAGCCTGAGCCCCTTCAACAGAGTGTGGGACCCCAGAAGCAAAGTAAGTCCATCTCAACAGCCAGGAACCACAGTGTTGCTATTTGCAGTATACGCAAGGAGCTGAAATACTGAACAGCCACTGAAAGTGAAGGTTGCCGGTTGTGAGTTTTGACCATCCCAGTGCAGTGCAGGAGTCCCCCGACATCCTCCCTCTTGTCTCCACGACTGAGGCCCAGGAACAGTGAGATCTGCAGAGCTACACAGGAACAGGAGTCATCTGCTGCATTTTTTCTTCATTTTAAAGATACTGTACAAAGTCTAAGAGAACTTACCTCTTGCAGTAGAGTTGCTTGAATCTTCTACTACTCACAAGTCTAACCGCTTGTGGACCTACATTGATTCATCTTTTTCTTCAAAGACTTCTGAAACATTGTGCAAAGACTTTTCTACTTACCTTCAAAGAAGTGCTTCAGCCTATCTAGACTCTTGCCTATTAGCCTGTTTTAACTGAATAACTGTTACTGGGGGATCTGAAAGTATTTGCCTGCTTAAGAAATGTTTGTGGTATCTTCTTTGCTCTAATAATCTTTCCCTTTTTACTTACTCTTAACTATTTCTGAATGGCAACAGTAATACATTAATGTCAACAGCACCCTAGCAATTGAAGTGACCTGAGGGTGTAGGTCTCTGCTTTATGCCATCACAAATGGGTATTTACTGATTCAGAATTAAGAGATTGTGAAATTTTGAAGTATATTTGTGTGGTGTTTTAAAGTGCTCCGTTCTGGAGAAGGCTTACATTAACTGACTGGTAAATAAATTAATAATTGATTATCAAGAAACCCTGTGTGTAAGTGTCTGCTTGAATACTTGTCACTGTGAACCTCTTTGTAACTCCCCTACAGCTCACATTGACCCCTCTTGGGATAAGCCTGGCTACTCGTCCACACTACCAACCTGTGTAGCACAGACTCATAACAAAGGTTGGGTTACTACTGCCAGGAGGTCAGGTTGTTGTAGTGCACCCTAAGGGTACTGCATACAATCTTGCCTAACAGTGTACATCTGTGTGTTGTATCATTAGGGCACCACCTTTGAGCCACTCTCATTAAAAGAGCATGCTTGGTGCATTGGCATTCATGTATGTTTTCCTAAATGACATGTACAATCTGTGCAGACCTCAGGTATGTGACCAATGCATTAAGACAGATTACCAGTCCCTTGATGACACAGGACCAGAGATGCGGACTCTGGAGGGGAAAGAAGAAGATAAAGTGTCAGGAACACAGCAGGACTCTACCACGCAGGATCACCCTAACGAAGGTCCCCTTGCCATCAGTGAGCATTCTGAAGAACTGGCTAGTCCTGTGAACATCATGCAGATGTGGCAGCACTATATTCCATGGGGCCACAGGATGAAGTGACTGCCAGACCTCCAACACAGTCACATGTAGGAAGTGGGCCCCACACCAAGGGACCACGCCTAAACCCATACACCACGTGGGAGGTAAAGCACCAACATCAGTTGGCTGTCCACACGCAGATGCCATCAATAAGGTCCACAATGAGCGAGGGTCTTCAGGGACTGATCACCCAAGTGGTCACTGCCAAGGAGGCCCTAAGAGGAGAGCTTGGTGATCTGCAGCAAGAAAAGATGTGCACGTTGCCCAGAATGATCAGGCTGCAAATGTGTCGGTACGCTAACGACATTGCTGTAGCCAACAGATTGGAATCTGCCCTTGAGGGTTATATGGTGGCCATGACCACCACGTATAGCAGGAGGTCAAGTCCCAAGGTGGCATCCTCAGGCCCACTGGCACATCCCATTCCTATGGTGTCTACAACACCATCTGGCTCTAGGACAGAGTGGCAGTCAAGGCACCACACCGAGGCATAGCTTGCGCCATTCTAAATTGACATGTTTCTGTGGCAATTTTCCCCCTAGTTTTGTTTGTTGTTGTTACATTTTGGGGACATGGGGATTTGGGTGCATGCTTCCTTTTTTTTATTTCTGTAAATATATATTTGTTTGAGATAAAGATTATTACATTTTGCTTGGAGAAACATGTGTGTGTTGCATTCCCCATTCATTGTGGTACTGTAATCATAATGCTGAGGTATGGGTAATGCCAATAGTGGGTTGCAGATGGACTGCATTTGTGGTGTGTATTGCACAGTCGGCATATTATGGACACATATTCCTGGTATATTCAATGAGGTGTTGGTGGTTAATGTGCAATGACTGGTGGAGAGTTGCATGTTGGCATGTAATATCAATGGACAACTACATGTATGGTGAAGTTGGGTAATGCTGGGCTACAGGACTGCTCCTTCTGCTTAGCTTGGAAACTTTGGCATTGGCAGGTGATATGATATGATAGGTTATTTATAATATGCTTAATACACAGAGGTTTCTAAGCGCGGACCTGGGGATCAACCCTATTTTGCTCCCCAAGGCGAGTGTGTTACCCCTGAGCTATCCTCCTGAGACAAGTAGTGATGCTACATATTGGTGGTTAGGTCATACATAATTGAAGAAGCTATTCACTTTGGTAGTGATATGGCATGCCCCCTCATTGTGGGTGTGGTAGAGTCTATCTAACCCTGTCTGGGGACTTCTATTTGTCCTTGAGATGAGGAAAGGTGACTCAAGGTGATCACAACACGAATCTCATGTTTCCCCTTGCACCACTCCTCGTACACATGAGTTTCTGCTGCTGCATGATGTTTCTGAATCAGTCATTCTTGAATATAGTGCCAGAATCAATGTGCTGCCGTAACACATGTGTGGTGTACTTTGCTATGAGGGGTTACTTCACTTATTTGGATGTCCTATGCATTTGCGACTTTTTGAGGGCGCTTGCTCCTGTTTGTGTTGGAGCAAACGAAAGTGTGCATTTTTTGTGAATTCAGGGGTTTCACCCATCGTTGCTCCCTTTTAGCAGTCACTCCCCTCTTGCATGTCAAATTTAATGCTTTACGTGTTTTCCACCAAATTTGCACATCTTTAGAGCACATTTTGCCCTCTTTTTCTAATGTTGCGCATCTCTGGGATGCACACTTCTTTGATTAGGTGCATTTATTTGTGGTGCAATTGTAATTGTTGCACATTTGTGGCACATCTTGGATCTGCACACTTTTTTATTTTTTGAGAATCTGGCCTTCAAGTTCAAGCAGAGAACTGACACAAAATGTAAGACAACAAGTTTTGATTGGGCACTCCCTTGTTGGCACACAGAGTTAAAGCGTCTTTTGCCTTGGTGAGGCTGCTAAAGATGATTGCAGGATGGGAATGATTAATATAAGGATTAGCCTTCGTAGAAGTCTGAGTTTGTATTCATGTATTCATTTATTTATGTACAGGAGGAACAATGCTCTATTGATTAAAAAGAACATACGATAGATAAGATTTGACGGCAAGCAGAGAGCTTCTTACAGTGAGTTTGAGCCAGGTTGTGGAGGGGAGTAAATGGAACAGTTACTGGCGACAATACATAAGTAGACATACATAGATTAAGGGCATTGAACAATGGACATTTTTAAGTGCAGGTAGGGGGTACAGCAATCTGTGATCTGGATGTGACCATGATGGGTGAAGTGGTAGAGTGGAGGAAAAGGAAGTGAGGGACAAAGGAAGGTTAGAGGCGAGGGAAACATGGTAGCTAGCAGGCAGATAAGAGGTAGGTTAAGAGAGTAACTCAGAGGTGAGGAGATAATCTTTAAGTTTGGTTTTCAACAAATCCATGTGGACTGTTTCTCGGATACAAGTAGAGAGAAGGATCACAATCAAGAGGAAGCACAGGAAGGGCGAGGAGCCACAAGGATAGTGGAGGATGCAGAGCAGTGATTACAAGAAAGTTTTAGAGTTGGGTAGAGGAGGATAGATACAGTGGTGCCTTACCATGGATAGATTTGTGAACCAGGAGAAGATATTTAAATCTGTCCCTGTTTTGCATCGTCAGTTTCCAGCCTGGTGATGGTACGAGGAAATAGGTGTGAAGTGAGGGGGTTCAAAGAGAGTTCTCGTACCGAAGTTAATGATTTTGTAGAGAGGACAGAAAGCCTAGTTGGGGAGACCAAAGAGGATGCTGGCACAGTAGTCCAGTTTAGAGAAGACAAGAGTGATTAAGAGATGCTTGCAGTGTTGTAAGAAAGGTGGTGCCTGAGTTTCCTAATATTTGGGAGGTTGAGGCTAGCTGCTGTTCCAGTTTTGCAGATGAAAGTAGAGAAGGTGTAAGAAGGGTCATAGATGATGCAGAGGTTTCTAGCTTAAGTAGAGTGGGGGAGACTGTCAGGTGGGAACTGAATAGGCAAAGGAAGAGATGAGAGAGAGCTTTTGGCAGGGAAGAATAGCACCATTGTTTTGGTAGAGTTTGACATCAGAGAGTGCAAAGCCATCCAAAACTTAATGGCAGAGAGACAGTTTGAAATTTTGATAGAGAGATCAGAGAAGAATTCAGGAAAACAGAAGACGATTTGGGTGTTGTCCAAGAAGAGTTGGCACGGGAACCCAAAGGAGGAGATTAGTGCCCCAAGAGCAGAGTTGTAGAGTGTAAGGAGAAGTGGACCCAAGCAGAGCCTTGTGGAACACCAACAGTTAGAGGTGTTGTTGCTCCAGGAGACAGATAATTGGCAAGGTACAAGGTAGGATTCAATCCATGCAATGGCTTGATCACGAATCGCAAGAAGAAAGAGTATTAAGGAGATCACCATGATCAACAGTGACAAAGGCAGCAGACAGGTCAAGGAGAATTAGGATACAGGATAAGTTGGAGTTCTTAGCAGAGGTGATGAAGTCGAACACATTCCTGAGAACAGTTTCTGCAGTGTTTAGGGGCTCTCGAAGGAAGTCAATGTAAAATAAATTGGTAAAATGGTAGAATACAACCCTTTTGAGCACTTTAGAGTAGTGCAGAAAGAGAGACACAATGCAAAACTTAGCCCCTTGGTTTTTTGGTGTGGGGTGACTGTAGATGTTTTGAAAACAAATGGAGGAGAGAAGCAGAGTCAAAGGATAGGTTGAAAAATTCAGCTTGGGGAGGGGCCACTAAAGGGGCAATAGGCTTGACTAGCTGAGGAGTAAGACAGTCTTATGGGGCACAAGAGGGGTTAGCTTCCATCAGTAGATATAGCACTTTGCCAGTATTAGTGTGACTAAAGTGGGAGTTAGAGGCAGAGGATGATGGTAGTGTAGGCAGAGTGTAAAATGCAGCAGGAGGGAGAGTGAGGAAGGTCAGGTGTAAGTCTCTAATGTTTGACATTTTTGAAGCAAAGTCATTAGCTGTGAGAGGGGAGTTGATAACCATAGATGTCGGAGGAGTGAGGAGTGAGTGTAGGGTTCCCTGTAGCCAGCGAGGATGGTTCGAGTGATAGGCCAATGAGGGTTAAGTAGAATTCCCTTTTTGCCCCATCAAGATTTCTACTTCAGAAAGTTCAAGGCAGAGAGGTGGAGTTGCAGGTCTTCATGCAGGCGGGTACGCTTCAATTGCACAGCAGCCAGTGCATGTCTGTGCGGAGAAAGTGTTTCAATGTGATGATCCACAACTGAGGATGCTCAGACTTAGGGGTGAAAGAAAGCAGTGGGAAGTGAGAGGAGAAGTGGCAGTGGCAAGGAGGCAGAGCAGAATCCCTCTTACACTCCTGACCACAGCAAAGCCTGGTGGAGTGTTGTAGAAGGTTCAGTGCGAAAGGAGGAGAGTCTGTCTGTGATTTCCATTGCAAGGAGGTGAAGCAGAATCACTCTTACACTCCTGACCTCAACGCAGCCTGGCAGAGTGTTGTAGAGTGTTCAGTGTTCCATGGCTCTGTGCAGAGGAGGAGTTTTATTTCCTGCTGGATTTTCACTACCACTGCATTGGGTCGCTGCGATCCAGCATGCGGCAAGAACGGACACTCTGCTACCCAGACGTATGCCGTCAACGTTAAAGTGTACAGGAAGCAAGTGATTTCACAACACGCCTTGCATCCTAATCTGACGTGACATCTAAATTTTCTAAGGATTATCCTTAGCATCCCACTATGTGCTGTGGGGATAGAACGGAGTAGCTGGGGGCCCGGGAGCCTTGGAGTCTCTTATAAAAAGATATTATTGACACTGTATATGGTGACTGCGGGGCTAATACCCTTTGAGCCACGATTTCGACCAAGTGACTACCTTTAACACACTCCAAGTGGAGTGTTTATTGTGTCCCCCTTCGCATATAAAAACTGCCAGTTTACCTGCCAAATTACCATCGATAAGTGGTGGGGTTGCTACTACTATAGTACTACTATTTTCCTGCATGCTGGGGAAAGCTCTGCCCAAGCCCAGAAACTTTAACCTAAGGAAACAAAAAATGTATGGTAAAAGCAAAGGTTACAAATGTGCCCCGACGGAGGGGGCGGGGGGCATGATAGACAAAACCTCTGAAATAACAAACCACATTAAGTCCCCTGCTCTTATCAAAAATCCCCTGAAAAAAGCAAAGGACATTTCCTCGTCTTTCACTAATAAACAGGAGGCTAAAGTGCGCTTGAACAATTCAGAGCATCCCCAGATCAATGTGCACGTCCACAACAAGCATAACGCAAATAAATCAAATCTCTATTCTACCTTTGGCGGGATCGATAACAATTCCCTCCTTGAATTGTGCTATCAAGTCAGTAACTCTATGATCCTAGCAGTGGAAGTAGAATGTGGTACTAAAAACCACGAACAAACTTTGCCTCCTGCTGTACCCATGAATTCACCTGATGCTGCCCACAGTTTAAACCCTGCCTCAGGTCTTTTGACACAACGACTCTCAGCTTCCCCAAACATGGTTATGGATGACACGCCACCATCGCTGCATACACTTCATTCTGGCTCAAATAACCATACAGTTAGCCAGCATAACTTGCTGAATCTAACAAGAGAACCAAGTAATGACGCAGTGCATTTTGCAATCAGGATTTTATTGAAATTATGCGGGCGTATCCACAAGGAGGTGACGAGCAGGGTAACATTATGGGTACATTACTTGAGGCAACGCATTTTAAGAACACAATGAATACATATGTGGAGGGGGTGGAACAGCAGAGCCAGAGCCTATAACCATTGAATGTCAGGAAGTGGGTACTATTAATGGTGCAGCAGAAGATGCCTTATTATCTCCTTTAAATGGTCCTACATGCAACGAAAGGCGTTTAAAAAAATGCCTATTATTTTGGCTAAAAGCACCTAACAATCCACCCGCTCGACCAATAAATGTAGACATCCAACCCTTAAATTCAACTATTGTCTTTGTGATCAAGGTCCCTACCTAGTCAAAGAAAGCCAAGAAGAAGGAAATGCAGCGGAAAAAATGTCTTCAAGTATTGGTCCGTATTACAAGTGAGCAACGTGTATTGACCTCGCCTAGCAGTATTACATCAGACCACAAAAATCAATCCACAAATGCGCAAGCAAGTGATATGGGGAGTGTAACTCAACAAACTCCTCTCCCTTCTAATCCAGTATTAGACAGTGGGATAGTAAATCAGATGCAACTCTCTGCATTCTCAACTCCAAGGATATGAACTTTGTGCAACCTTGGGCCGGAACTATGATGATATGACCAATATCCACTGTTCATTGCTGTCTACTAAATCTTTGATACGGGCACAAGCTGACTCACTGGAATTTCTTCATCCCTCTGGGCTGCAGCAAACCCAAGTTCTTTTTTTAATTTTTTTTTTATAACACATTTTATTACATTTTGTGCGGTAATACAAAAACATACAAAATGCAACCATATAACTTTGCATACAAATGGCAGAGTAGTACAAGCGGATATGATCTGAATATAAGCAGATGTGGAAACAGTTGTGAGATATGGATGCGAACAAGTCAGCAAATGGCCGTTTACATTCTAGTCTTTCTCAAGCAGCCTCAAAAGGTGATGTTATCGTTCGTGGCCCTGACAGAGTTGCGCAACAAGCTCATTGTCCATTCTGGATCCGAGTTATAATGTCTGTTCCCATTTACCCCAGATTTTATCTGCTTTGCCCGGAGAGCCTCTAGCTTGGTAGACTCGGCATTCCATTAGGATGATGGCGTCTACATCTGACATCCATTGGTCATATTTCAGGGCAACTTCTGAGCCCCACAATTGCGCAATGTTCCTTTTGGCAATTCCTGTGGCTGACGAGAGAAGAAGATTTTCGAAGCGAGACATGTCTACTGCATCTTCAACGCCCAAAAGAAGGAGTTTAGGGTCTGTTGGGATCGGGCGGCACATAACTTTAGTGAGTCTTTCGCTACACTTATGCCAGAAGTGTTGTATACATGTACATTGCCAGAGGATATGATAGAAGGTCCCTTCTTCCTGTTTGCAGCGTAGGCATTTGGGGTCGGTCATTTTGCCCCAATTATAAAAAGCTACTCGGGGATAATATATCCTATGAAGAATCTTCAATTGAACGAGCCTGATTCTTGCGGAGATGGCAGAGTCTCTAGGATACATCAGAGTCGAGATCCAGTCTTCAGGTAATATTGGGCCCACCTCGCATTTCCATTTCATCTTCAGATTCAGCAGCTCTTTTGTGGCAAATGAGGAGATAGCGTTGTACATAGTAGACGTGACTTTGTTATTCACACTGTCTATGACTATATTCCTTTCCATAGGCGTAAATTCCGGCATGTCCGCCATTTGGGCCCGATGTAAGGTGAGTGCATGTTGTAATTGTCCATAGTGATAGTGTTCAGTGTCCGGGAGACCATATGATGCCACAAGCTCGGGAAACTGTATCAACTGATTGTTCACGAATACCTGCTGAATGCTGAGGATCGAGAGGTGAGCATTGTTCCAGATGGGTTGGACTGGGGTCATTTTGTTGTCCCATCCTAAGTGTTTGTGTACTTCCTTCCACACCAGGGCTGTATGTGCTACTATCGTACGTTGAGGAGGCGAGTCTGTTTACAGTAGAGGCTTTCAATCGGGGACATGCCGTATCGTGCAGCTAATTTGGCTTTTATATGGGGAATGGACGGGTCTCCATGCAATAAATCATTGACTGTCGCCATCTGTGTCGCCCAGTAGTAGATCTGGATGTTTGGAAGTCCTATTCCCTGCTCCCAGACTGAGCGTTGGGGGGTTTTGAGGGAAATTCTTGGGTGTTTCCCACCCCAAAGGAGTTTACGTGTTGTTCCATCTATTCTACGGAACTCTTCGGTGGGGACATGGAGAGGGGCGTTTTGAAGGATGTATAAGAACCGGGGTAGGGCCAGCATCTTAAAGAGCGCCGCCCTGCCTAGCAATGTCAGTGGCAGTGCTTGCCAGTGGGCTGCATCTTGCTTGTATCTTTTAACTAGTGGATGCAAGTTTTGTTTTACACAGGTATCCAGCCCATTGGTGATTAGAATGCCCAGGTTGCGGAACTGATTGGTTTCTACTTGATATGGGAAGCCCGATGCTGGTATGCAGTCTACCCCTTTTACCGGAAACAGCACAGATTTGGACCAGTTTACTCTAAGTCCACTGAAGGCTCCATAGTTAATCAATAGTTGCGTGACAACGGGGCAGAAGGTCGCTGGGTCGCCCAGGTATACTAAGAGGTCATCCGCATAGAGGGATATCCTATCTTCCCAGTTCGGCCCCCATCTGAAGCCAGTCCACGTGGTGGTGTCCCGCAGAAGGACTGCCAGTGGTTCCATTATTAGTGCAAACACCATTGCCGAGAGCGGGCAACCTTGTCTGGTTCCTTTCCCTAATCGGATATTACGCGAGGGCCACCCGTTTACTCTGACCTCCGCCGTTGGATTGTTGTAGAGGAGTTGTACCCATTTTATGAATGGCTCCCCAAATTGCATCTTGCGCATTATTGCCCATAAGGCCTCCCAGTGAACTGAGTCGAATGCTTTTTCGAAATCTATGGCCAACAATGCTAGTGATTGCTGCAAAGCAGGTGCTCTCTCCAGCGCCAGGTGCAGCCTGCGAATATTCATTCTCGTGGACCTTTGAGGCATGAAGCCGCATTGGTCAGGGTGGATCAGTGACGTAATGACCAATTGTAGCCTGTTGGCTAGTATTTTGGCTAGTATTTTGGCTTCATTGTTGATTAGGGATATGGGTCGGTAGGAGGTGCATTCATCTGGGGGTTTACCCTTTTTGGGGATCACTACGATGTTGGATTTACGGAGGTCTGGTGGGAGTTCGCCTTTGGCTAGGGAGTGTTCAAACAGGTTGAGCAAGTGAGTGGGTATATCTAGATGGTTCAGCTTTTTCCAGATCTCAAGTGGGAACCCATTGGGACCTGGGGTCTTGCCTGTATGGAGTTGGGCAATGGCTGTTGATATTTCGTCAGCCGTAATTTTGTTGTCTAGAGTGGTAGCTTGTTCTGTGGTAAGTGTTGGGAGGTCAATGTCGTTCAGTATGGTGCTGACCACAGCATTGATGGGGTTTTGGAAAGGTCCTCGTAGAATTCTGCAAAACGTTCTGCAATCTCTGCATCGGAGTAGACAAGATCTGCATTCGAGGTTCTGATGCACTTCACCTTTCAGCCACGCAAGCATTTTGCCTGCTTTTTCCCCCATTTCGTACAGACGTGCTTTCATAGCAATGTGTGCCTTTTTGGCTGTTATGCTTGAGCTAAAACATGGCGCTGGTGCGCAGTGCATTCTGGGAGTGCTCGGAGCCATGATGGATATTTACTTCTTGCCGCAGTGAAAAGCTGCACTAATTTTGCTAAGAGCTAGATTCACGATGCTGAAGAAAACATGCTTTCCAAACCTGGTATGCAGTCAAGGACATTTCTGCTGGGAAAGCTAACTTTGTTATGTCTTGTTATGAGCTATGGGACGGTTTTCCATGGTGCTTGTTTTTAGAGGAGGGAGGCACTTTGCTCCTTGAGGTTACTGTCGGTTGACCCAGCAGTCAACCAACGGCGGCTCATCAATGCGCAAGTGCGTTGCCAGAAGGTTCGAGAAATCGCGACCCCTTTTGAAGGGTGCATATATGCGGAACCCCTGAGCGGTCAGGTGAGATTCCAGCCGGAGGGGGGGCGCTTCCATCTGGCCTACCTGTGGGCTGTTGTGCTCTCGGCCTGGCTGTTATCGGGGTCTTCCAGCCACTTCTGGCGAGATGAGGAATCCAGTTACGCTCATGGTGATGTATTTTCTTTTGAATTCTTTGTTTCTTCTGTGATTTATTTCTATGTTATCACTCGTTGCTTCTAAGCTTTGAATAAATAGCCATATAAGTGCTCATTATTTTCTAAGAGTGTGTGGTTGCAAGTTATTGCGTCTTCCTGTGTTCAAAGTATTGGCTCCGTAATTGCACTGGTGATTTATGACTGTCCGTGCACTCTAGGAGAGCAATACATTTTGGCGTCATGAACAAGATATTTGTGATGAATTGTTCCAAATATTCAAGAATCTGTTTGAACGTAGATAGGCTTCGGTTATCTTGCAAGCGAAAGTAATTTGGCAGTGAGTGTTGAACTGTGTTAAGCTGTTTTTTTTTGTTTCTTTCTTTTGCAGGTGTGTGCGTGCTTGTAGGAGTGATTGCAGTATGGAAAGAAAAAAAATATAGATATAAAGAGGTTTTGTTTTGTTTGCAATAATGAGTAGTTTGTTCAGGAAAAAGAGTGTTACCGCTGGCGGTGAATGTTCTGATGTTATCATTCCAGGCTGGACTAAGAGTCCATATGATAAATTGGCCCAGGAGTGGGCATGCGGCGCAGGGCTAAGTGAAACAAGGGATCAGGGATTGGGAGATGCTGATCCGTCTGATGTAATGGTGTGCTTGCAACAAGTTCCAGTGGAACGTGGTAGAGAATGCGCTGCATTAGGTAGGCGAGGTTGGGTTCTTTTGCATGCTTATAGGAAAATACATTAAAGGAATTTGGAAATGAAAAATGAGGTTTTGCGATTAGAAAGAGAGCTGGCTGCAGAAAGGCAGACTGCGTTAATGCAGCAGATTCAAATGAAACTTTTTAAAGATAAGGCTGACACATAACAGGCTGTGGCCGAGAGGGCAGCAGTCAGAGTAGCCCGGTATAAGTATAGGAAAAGACGTGGGGGGTCAACAAAAGAAAGGTGGCAGCTGTAATCGCTACCGCTGGTGTGGATTGGACCCGGATAAGTGGGATGGTGATATTTTTGACTCAACCAGTCTAGAGAGTAGTTCCGCAAATGAGTCCGACCCCAAAATGGAAAGGAAGCAGAAAACAGTGGCGGCTAAGCCAGTTAGAAGACGGCGAGCCGGACCCCACCCGCAGAATCCTGTGGGCGGAGTTGTGGATTTAACCACGCTGGAGGATTACACCCTGCAGGAGGTTGGGGAAATCATTACCCATTTGAGGCAAAAATCAGGGGAACCTTTATTGACATGGATGGTGAGGTTGCTAGATGGGGGCGCTGCAGGGTTGTTGGTAGATTCCACGGACTCACTGCGTTTTCTACCCTTGTCAACTGACACCAATGTACAGGTCGTCTTAAGGGCAGGGCCCCCCCTGATGAGAATGGTCACGATTCACAGGTGTCTTTGTTGCACCTAGCAGCCCAAGCATGTAACCGTAAATACCCCATTACCACATATTGGCCTAGGGAAGAAACAAAATGGTATACTTTGAAAGAGGCAATTCAAAAAGTCATAGAGCATGCTATGAAAGAGGCAATTCACGTAGATGCTCCAGGACACATGGGGGCCGTGCCGCTCTCAGTTTCAACTCGAAACATGGTGATTAGAACTGCGCCACCCGCATACAAAAGTGTCATTATGACTTTGCTCATAGGTATGATGGGCAAACCCACTGATGAGGTAGTGGATGCCATTCGGCAACTGGCAGATTTAGGGGAGTGGGACAAGAGTGATGACAAGCCACGGGAGAGAGAGGGGCGTAGTGAGAGAAGAACTGAAGGCAGGAGGCAAGCTAGTAGAGACACCCGAGTGTCCAGAAAGGACATGTTTCTGGCTTTGTTAAAAGACGGTGTGCCACGAGAAGAAATTGTTGGCATTGAAACCAGAGTAATGTATGAATTATACAAAAAAAGAGGACTTGCAGCCAAAGAGCGCTATAAACAGGTTATGAAACAGGTAGTAACCAAGCCACAGGGGGACACCTCACCTTCCGCTCCTCCTGAGGAAGAACAAGAAGAAGGGTCTATGGGGACACCTTCCCCATACCAGCCAACATACACTGATTTGAGGAAGGTGGTGAGTGCAATGCTAGAGGCGGAGTCAAGTCACACTCATTCGAAATTTGACTAGGGCTACGGCCAAGCTCCGGCAGCGTCTGCTCGCATAAAAGCTGATAGGCGGCCCCATGTTGATAATTTTTTGGGGGCCAGGAAATACGCAAGGGGTGCGAGCATTGATAGACACCAGGACGGAGGCCAGCGCGATTTAAAGGCAAACAATTTACTATTACAGGTCTCGGGGGAAAGGAGACCCCCGCAGTACAAACGAAAATGGAAATGAAAATAGGCAATTTGAATAGGCAGAAATATCAAGTGTTGATTGTCCCGATACCTGAATATATAATTGGCTTTGACATTCTGGAAGGGTTGACTTTGGGACTTGGAGGTAAAACGTACCAGTTTGGGGTGAGTGCATTGACCTGTACACCCATTACCGTAGGCAAATTGAAGATGCCCCCAGTGCAAGTGCCTGTGGCAAACAAGCGGGTAGCAATGAAGCAATACCGCATTCCTGGGGGGGACAAGGAAATTTCAGACACCATCAAAGAGTATGTGGAGGCGGGTGTGTTACACCCTATCACCACCGCATGGAACAATCCTCTCTGGCCTATTAAAAAGGGGGATGGGTCATAGAGGATGACGGTGGATTACCGTGAGTTGAATAAACACACTCCTCCCTTAGTGCCCGCGGTCCCAGATGCCATTACCTTGATTGAGAATGTCCAAAAGTTTGAGGGGACATGGTATGCAGTGGTAGATTTAGCCAATGCACTTTTCTCTGTGCCAATTGCTGAAGAGTGTCAAGAGCAGTTTGCATTTTCTTGGAGCGGGCATCAGTACACCTTTACAAGGTTTGTCGTAAATCTCCCCCGTCTCACCTGGTATCGCTTCTTGCTCTGTTCTGCGGGAGGATTCCTCTTGTGGGCGGATCGGGTCTTGTATAGGCTCGCTCGAGTCTCGTCCGGCTCCAGCGCGCGTTCAGAGTTCCAGGAAGGTTGCAGTTCCAGGATGTTCAGGAAGAAAGCAGCGGTCGCTAGGGTTGAGGATTCCGGGAGCAGATTTAGAGGGAAAAGGTGGAAGGAAGGAAGAAGGGACCAGGAAACTAGGAATAGTGGATTCGCCGAACAGCACACACACGTCTAGTCACTACCTAATGATAGCGTTGAGACGCGCAGGGCCGCGGGGGCGTGGCCAATTTCTAGAACGTGCCGTGTCCGACGTAAAGGCTGGTGCGAGGCAAGTCACTTGGCATGGCCATGTCGGGAGTAACAAGGAATACAAGCCCCGTCGTGATAATGACCAGGAAGTCCAGAAAGGGAGAGTTCTATGGGTCATGACAAGGTTACCCATGGGGTACATACATAGCCCGACTATCTGTCACCGGCTGGTGGCAGAGCACTTAGACAAGATACCGTGTAAACCGACCTACAAATCTCTCATTACATTGATGATATTTTGATTCAGGGCAAGGATGAGCACAGTGTGCAAGGCCAGTTAGATGTCATTATGGAAAGATTGAAGAAGGAAGGGTGGGAGATTAACCCAAATAAAATTCAAGGCCCAGCTGAAACAGTGATATTCCTAGGGATTCAGTGGCATCATGGGCATCGAGAAATGGTGCCAAAAGCCTGACAGAAAATACTTGAATTCACCACTCCAATGAACAAAAAGCAAGCTCAACAGTTTATTGGGCTGTTTGGGTTTTGGAGACAGCACATTCCCCATTTATGGCAGATATTGGCCCCCCTCTACAAAGTGACACGCAAGAAATATGAGTTTCAGTGGGGGGAAGAGCAGCAGAAAGCATTTGATTTGGCGAAAGACACCGTGCAGCAGGAGCGTGATTTATGGCAATTGACGAAAGGATATGATATGATAGATTATTTATAACGCGCTTAATACCCAGAGGTTTCTAAGCGCGGACCCGGGGATCGAACCTGTGTGGCTCCATGTCGTCTTGCTTCGAAGGTGAGCACATTGCCGCTGAGCTATCCTCCCGAGACAAGGCGAAGTGGAATTGAATGTGTCTGTACAAGACAATTATGCTAACTGGAGTGTGTGGCAGAAGCAGGACAGGAAACGTGTTCCATTGGGGTTTGGGAGTCGTAAGTTGCACGATGCTGGTAACTCATACACTCCGTTTGAGAAGCAGTTGCTGGCATGTTATTGGGCTCTTGTTGATACCGAGCAAATGACGGTGGGCCACAATGTATTGATGAGGCCAGAAATACCAATCATGCAATGGGTACTGAGCTCTCCTAAATACTCTCCTAAAACACATTGAATAGGACATGCTCAAGAAGCCAGCATAATTAAATGGAAATGGTACATTCAAGAGAGAGCCAAATCAGGGAAGGGTGGAGTTGCGAAATTACATGAGCAAGTAGCCAACATACAGCCCTCAGATTACATACCACCGGAAGTGCCTGAAAAACGCGAGTCTCCCGTGAAATGGGGAGTACCTTACAGCGATTTGACCGTGGAGCAAACAGAGCATGCCTGGTTCACGGATGGCTCAGCCCGATATTTGGGAACTGAGCGATACTGGAAAGCAGTGTTGTTCAATCCCAAGACAAAAAAGATTTTGACAATGTCAGGTAAAGGGAAGAGCAATCAGTTTGCAGAGCTTTACGCAGTTTGCCAGGCATTGAAACAAGAGACCCCTGGTCGATGTCATGTGTACACGGATTCATGGTCAGTAGCGAATGGTTTGGTGGTGTGGTTGCCAACCTGGCAAAAGAATGGGTGGAAGATTCATTCAAAAGAGTTGTGGGGAAAAGAACTGTGGCAAGATATTGCAGAAATGTTATCGCAAAGTGAAGTCACTGTGTATCATGTGGACGTGCATTGTGCCACAGACTCATTAGAACGTTGGTTTAATTCTGTTGCAGACGAACACACCAAGATTTCATCTGTGGATGCAGAGGTTCAGGAAGACGATTTGGAGGGTTTGGCCAAGTGGGCTCATCAGAAATGTGGGCACCTTGGAGAAAAGGCTACTATCAGGTGGGCACAAGCTCGAGGAATCAGTATTCCTTTAGAGGTAGTGAAAACGATCATTTTGCAATGTCCAGTGTGCCAACACCAACAGCATAGACCTATCCCTCAGATTGTTCAGGGTACATTGCGAAGAGGAAAACTACCAGGTCAAATTTGGCAGATTGATTATATCGGTCCCCTGCCAATCAGTAAAGGTTGTCAGTATGCATGCACTACTGTGGATACATATTCAGGATACATGATGGTTTTGCCGTGCAAGCGTGCAACACAACTGAACACCATCAGGTTGATAGATCAGATCATATTACATTACAGGGTGCCTTTGCAGATTTAAAGTGACAATGGGTCACATTTCAAAGGCAAACTAATACAGGAGTATTGTCAGGAAAAGAGCATTGAGTGGCTTTAACATGTGCCTTATTACCCTGCCGCTTCAGGGCTGATTAAACAAATGAATGGGTTGTTGAAAGAACAGCTGCGCAAATCTGGAGATGGCAATTTGGCAGGCTGGCGTGATCGTGTGTTTGATGCGGTGCAAGTACTAAACAATAGGCCTGTGAATGAGCATGAAACTCCTTTGATGAGGCTAATGACTCCTACTTTACAGATTCAACCCAATTCAGTCAGAGACACCCTATTGTACTGGGAAATTACCCCAGGTTCTTTAGCTCCCTATCGGGCGACTCCAGAGTCAGCAGGGGTAGACTTGCATTCCCATGAAGAAATCAGATTGGACCCAAGAGGGATTGTTGTAATTGAAACAGGGATTGGAGTACAAATTCCCCCAGAGCATATGGGATGGATTGCCCCTAGATCCGGCCTAGCATTGAAGGGAGTTCAAGTGTTGGGAGGGGTAATTGATGCCGATTACCAAGGCGAGATCAAAGTCATCCTGATGAATAGTGGGGACCAATTGTTACCGATCCACAAGGGTGATCGGGTGGCCCAATTGATTATCATTCCCGTTAAGTTGTCCATGATTAAGAAGGGGGAGCCTCCTACAGTGTTAACTACCCGTGGGGATCGTGGTTTTGGCTCTTCAGACAGTGTGGTACCGGGTGCGAAGGTGTGGGTGGAAAGGACAAGTGGCCCACCAGTGTCCGCAGATGTCATTGCATCAGGCAAAGACCAAGCAGTTTTAGTAATGGAGCCTGGTAGAAAGAAATGGCAATATGTGCCCGCAGACAAATGTTACCTGAAAGAGTGATGTACAACATTGATATCTCTTTTCTGGGTTTGCCTTGTAGATCCTGTGTCTGGATGGTGTATTTGTGGTACTAAATGGACTCCATTTGGGAGAGCTACCCACGAAAAATGTCACATCTGTGCCAGTGATCAAGGGGATACTGATAATGATGAGTAATGCTGTTCAAAAGCAGCCTTATGCCGATGCCGAAAAGCCAGCCAGACCGAAGAAATGGATTTGTGAAATGCGGCAAACACATCAAGCGCAAGTGAAAACAACCTTGATGCCAGTCATGCAAGAGGCAGTTACAGGACGGCGGAAACATTCTCCCAGGATTACCCAAACGGAGAATATGTGGATATACCTGGCACAACAGGTGCTCAACATAACGCACTTTTGCCTTACTGATGTGCCCAATGCTGAAGCCTTATTGACTACGTGCTTAGTAGCAGTGCTGACGCCAGTTCTGGTTCTAAAGCATATTTTCGGCGTCACACACAATGATTCTTTGGTTCAAGATTGCGATATTAGGCAATCTTTTTCCGTCTATGAGTACTGCAGATTTTGCCAGGAAACCGATCGCAAATGGAGAAATTTGACACGTGTTATAACCTATAATATAACCCAAGGCGATGTGTGCTACCTTATGACATGCAATGCGAAAGAAATTGGAAAATGCCAACAGCTCGATTTAACCAAACAGCAAAATCACACGGTGTTTGAGCAACGATTATGCTCCCGAGTGCCACGCACATGTACCAGCGTGAATAACACTATGGGCCTCATTACAAATCAATCGGTCCGGAAATAACGGTAAACCAGCCGCCACCGTTGTTTCCGGACCGCCTGATCCCGACTCCTGCAGGCGGGAGGAGATTAACACCGCCCGCCTGCAGGCAGACTAGGAAACACCGGCAGCATTACGAGATGCTGCCGGTGTTTCCATGGTCCCCATTCCCATTGAGTCCCATAGGACTCAATGGGAATGGGGATTAACACCATTCCGCCTCCGTGATTCCTGGAAAACCGGGGTTGTAATGCCCCGGTAATTCCGGGGATCACAGAGGCGGAATGGTAATAGGAGTCCGGCGGTAACCACGCGGTTTTACCGCCTCGGTTACCGCCGGACTCGTAATGAGGCCCTATGTCTTGTAATCATACAGTGATAGCTGCCAGTCATTTGAATCATGTTAAACGTCCAACAGGATGGCTCTTTTCATGTGGCAACATCACATACGCTTACATTCCAGCTAACATTTCCGGAGGTCCATGTGCCTTAACTCGATTAGGACTAATGATGTTTCCTTTACACCCAGCGATAACTCGAGGCAAAAGGTCAACTTTCGAGTCTGTGGGTCTATCCCCCGATTGTGATTCACATGTGCATTTGCTATCAGAAGCTGAGGTTCTAGCATTAACCCTTTCATTAGTGGGAGTTAGGGGTTTAGCTGCTGGGGGTTACAAATCTTTGATCAAATTAGCATGTTTAGTAGTCAAAGGACTTAATCATACTTCTCAGGCTTTAGAAGAGTTACTCCTTGATAGTAAAGTTATTAGAAAAGCAACTTTGCAAAACAGAGCTGCTGTTGATTATCTATTGCTAAAGCATAATTTAGGGTGTAACGCAGTTGAAGGTATGTGTTGTTTCAATCTAAGTGACCATTCATGATCCATTGAAAGTCATATTCGAGGTTTGCGGGATCTCATTTCTCAAGTGTCCCAAGATCATAATGGGAATTGGTGGGATTGGTTATTTTCATGGATTCCTGATGTTGGGGGTACACTACGTTATTCTTTTGCTTGTATTTGCATTATATTAGCTATCATAATAGCTTGTTGTTGTTGTATTCAATGCATTCCCAACTTAGTTTTAATATTTCGTCGGTTTCAGAGACCGGCTCCTCTGCCACTGGGCCATGGAAGATAAATATCCAAGGGTGGAATTGTTATGCTTGAGCTAAAACATGGGGCTGGTGCGCAGTGCATTCTGGGAGCACTCAGAGCCATGATGGATATTTACTCCATGCCGCAGTGAAAAGCTGCACTCATTTTGCTAAGAGCTAGATTCACGATGCTGAAGAAAACATGCTTTCTAAACCTGGTATGCAGTCAAGGACATTTCTGCTGGGAAAGCTAACTTTGTTATGTCTTGTTATGAGATATGGGACTGTTTTCCGTGGTGCTTGTTTGTAGAGGAGGGAGGCACTTTGCTCCTTGAGGTTACTGTCGGTTGACCCAGCTGGCAACCAACGGCGGCTCATCAATGCGCAAGTGTGTTGCCAGAAGGTTCGAGAAATCGCCACCCTTTTTGAAGGGTGCATATATGCGGAACCCCTGAGCGGTCAGGTGAGACTCCAGCCGGAGGGGGGACGCTTCAGTCCGGCCTACCTGTGGGCTGTTGTGCTCTCGGCCTGGCTGTTATCGGGGTCTTCCAGCCGCTTCTGGCGAGATGAGGAATCCAGTTACGCTCACGGTGATGTATTTTCTTTTGAACTCTTTGTTTCTTCTGTGATTTATTTCTATGTTATCACTGGTTGCTTCTAAGCTTTGAATAAATAGCCGTATAAGTGATCATTATTTTCTAAGAGTGTGTGGTTGAAAGTTATTGCGTCTTCCTGCGTTCAAAGTATTGGCTCCATAATTGCACTGGTGATTTATGACTGTCCGTGCACTCTGGGAGAGCAATACATTGGTACAGTCTAAGGCTAAATTGTGGAGCTTCTTCTGTGCCATTATAAGGGCTCTGTTCATCTCTGGGGTGTCTCTGGCAATGTGATCTAATTCCTTGGACGTGACTTCGCTTTCGGCTTCAGTGATTCCCTCGCGTTGTACCTTCTTTTTTGCCGATGTCCATGAGATGATTTCACCACGTAGGACTGGTTTGTATGCTTCCCATAGTGTATTGGGATCGTCAACCGAGCCTGCGTTCAATTCAAAATAGTTGGAGGTAGCTGCCTCCATCTTTTCTTGAAGGTCCAGGGACCCCAAGTAGTAGGTGTTCAGCCGCCACAAGGGGGGCGGTCGTGGTCTTGCCATTTCCAGTTCGAGTACCAGTGGGAAGTGGTCGGAGATCCCCGGCGGGAGGAAGAATGCACTGCATACTTTATGAATATTTTGGCATGGTAAGAAGAAGTAGTCTATTCTGGAAATCGAGGTGTGGACCCCAGAATGGAAAGAATACTGTCGAACCTCAGCGTGCAGGTCTCTCCACGCGTCACACAGGCCCAATGCTGACACGAAGGAAGCCAATTTGGTAGTGGTGGCGGGATTCTTGGCTCTCAAGTGTGTGCGATCGAGGATATTGTTCATTACTTCATTGAAGTCCCCTCCTAACACCCATGTGTCTGCGGGGTTTGCTGCCAGGATGGGGGTCATTTCGGTTAGCAGGTCATTAAGAAGAAGTGGCGAGGAGTATACTGCCATGAGTGCTAGGGTTTGGCTCCATAGCGTTGCTTGGATGTGTACATAGCGGCCTCCTCTGTCTTGTAGCTTGTGCGTGATCAAAAGCGGAAGTCTTTTATGGATTAGTTTGAGCACCCCTCTCGCACCCATGGAGAAACCAGCGTGCACTGCTGTGCAGTAGTTTGATCTTTGGAAGAATTTGCACACATTTCCTGCAAGGTGTGTTTTTGGACAGAAAGGCTATACCTGGGGAGTGTCTATTTAGGTGCTGCAGTACCAGTCTTCTTTTGATACTGGATCCCAGCCCATTCACATTCCATGACAGGAGTTTGAGCCTTCTTTGGGTTGAATTAGTCTTAGGTGTCATTGGCTGTTTGGAGTGTAGATTTGCGCGTGTGTTTCCTCGGTTGTATACGCTGCAGTTGTACCGCGTTTGATCTGTTCAGTGTACTCATCGTGTCTTTGCATGCTAAACATTGAAAACAGAAAAAAACGTCATCCTCAACTCTCCCCACCCCATACTCCACCCCCAACTGAAGCATCTGTTGACCCAATATAAACATTCAACCAATTAAACCTTTAACTTTTGATTCGTTGCCTTGGTTGGGGGGCGGCTGTTCGGTCGGCCGCCAGCCTAGATATGTCTTATGTTTTAGTTTCCATTATGGAGCATGAGCTCCGTTGCATTATTTGTGCGATGTTTCAGGCATCTTCACTAGCTGTTGTAGCTCCTTATACGTTTTCTTGGTGCTGATTCTCAATTTGTTGCTGATGTTGCAAATCCATGTTGGATGAGTGCTCAGGATGTGGTCTATTGCGTGCTCTTCTCCGCCCCCCCCCCCACAGGGCTCCAGTCTCCATCTATATGCCTCTCGGCTCAACTCCACGCCTCCTTGGGATCTGTGAAATGCACCAATGTACCCTTATGGTAAACCTTAAGTTGGGCCGGAAAGATTAGTCCGTATTTGACACCCAGTGAGTGCAGGCGCTTCTTGAGCGGATCGAATGACTGGCGTGCCTTTTGCACCTCCTTGGTAAAGTCAGGGAAGAAGGCGATTTTTGATCCATTATACATGATTGTCCCTTTTGATCTCGCCAGCTGCAGCACTGTATCCCTATCTCTATAGTTTAGAAATCTTGCGATAACTGTGCGCGGCGGTGCTCCCAGGGTGACCCTGTGATGGGCCTGTTCGATGGAGAAAAATTTCGAGAAGGATTGCGCATCATATGTGTCCACAAGCCATTCCTCGAGGAATAGTTCCATACAGTCCCCTTCCGCCTTCTCGGGAAGGCCAAGTATGCGAACATTGTTTCGCCTGGATCTGCCTTAGCTATCGT
The DNA here is from genome assembly GCF_040938575.1 of Ambystoma mexicanum. Classification (NCBI taxonomy): domain Eukaryota; kingdom Metazoa; phylum Chordata; class Amphibia; order Caudata; family Ambystomatidae; genus Ambystoma; species Ambystoma mexicanum. The sequence goes on from NC_090930.1 coordinate 1,372,114,613, forward strand.
CCACTCTAGCCTCCAGGAGCTTGATGCGTGCCATCATGCCGGACACATTGCGATTTATCCCCCGTAGGCGGTCTTCAGTTTCTGAAATTCATGCCTCCGCCTCCCCAGTGCGTGAAGTCAGCTTTTGCATGCCATGTCTTAGTAGGGACATGTCCACACTGATACTGTCCATCTTTTTTTCCATTGAAGTTCTGGAGCTGGCACTGGCACTCATTATATCTCTGAGGGAGATATCCTCTTCCATGCAGTCTGACTCAGATATTTGCGGCCTCTCCGGGGAGCGAGTCAATGGCGTGGTAGCGTATTGTTCAATTCTGCTCTACATAGAGGTCTTCCTGGGTTTATCTTTCCCCATTTCCTGGTATCTGGTCCGGTATTGGCAGGGGTCACTGGAATTTCTTGGATACAAGCTAGACGCTTTGCCGGTGATGAAGATGAGCTTTAAAGTTTGTGAAAAATGTTAAATGTGCTCAAATAAGGATGTACAACAATCAGTATCTCCTTCAAAGTAATGTGCAACCCCAAGATTCAACAACATTCAGAGATGGAAATGGCTAAAGATTGTCATACCTGGTGCTGTGTTACCCCACAATTGAATTAATATAATTTCATGTAACAGGCGTGGTCACTCCCCTTTTCTAATGAACATTGGATCTCCAGACTTCCTTGTGAACTCTAAAAGAATATTTTTAGGGAAACCTGGTTATGTCCGCCTTTTTATTTGGATGGACACGTGATTTATCAGGCCCTGGCAAAGAAGGGGCTTGAGTGGTTTACTAATAGGTTTCAGACAAGACCTCCCCTCTACACTTATTAAGCCTATGGACATAGGGGGAAACATCTTGGCGGTAACATGGCTTTACTACAGGGGGAATGTCATGATGCCTACCCCCGGGCATCTGGATCAAGCCCATCAGCCCCGGGAGCAGGCATCCAGATATTTAATAAAACCCCAGAAGCCCCGGCTGGGGGCTCTCTGGGTTCAGTCCTGGTGCCCTAGGCGCCAGGCTCATAATAGAAATCAATCCTGGCGCCATAGGCGCCAGGCTCATAGACTTTACTTACCTCATGCAGACCATGCTGCAAATGAATCCAAGCCAACGAGAGGCCTGGATGGGACTATTTTACTACAGGGACTATTTTTTACTCGGGTGTGGTTCTAGGGACTTCTTACCTGGAACTACTTTGGAGGCTATTTAAACCACGCCCGAACAGCAGCACATGCTTCGCATTATTCTGCATCCAGCAGCGTAACGCTCACCGTGCCTGCAGTCAGCATCCAGTCTTTAGCCACGCCCGCCTCGAATCCAGAGCTCCTAGCAAAAGAGGAAAGAAGGAGAGGTTAGAACACATATTATTTCAATCCTTACCTGAATTCCGGATCCATCACGTCTTCGAACTTGAAAAGGACATTATTTCTACACGCGTCGCATCACCAGCTGCAGCGCCGCGCCATACTCACCAGTCCTCACTGCATTTTTTGATCCGGCGCAGCTTCCATCGTTTTCTTCGCCGAATTCCACCATCTAGTGGACAAAAGAAACATAAGGTGAGCCAAGAGAGCCAACAAATACAACCTCTCCACCATAGACTTACCTGATTAACAACCGGAGGCATTATTCTGTAACAAACCATAACTTCTTACGCCGCACCTGTAAGGAGAGAGAAACCAGCAATTTAAATACATGCATCTTTTACTGGACAGTGTTGGGTAATACATACTCTTACCTGAACACCATCAGCTGCCACAAGACAATCTTCCCTCGGACCCAGCTGCAACACAAGAAAGGAATGTACAAGAGTGAACATCGGACATATTGAACTCTTTGAACTTTATACTTACGGGTTCTCGCCTGGAACCTCGGAGCCAATATTCATCCGGAACTCTTCCAACGGCTTTGAACCAGTGAAGTAACTCGTATCTACGCGCCCCTGCATTCCACGCAGGATGGAGAGCTCATCAATTAAAAACATAAGGTGAGCTTACTGAAAGTGAATATCAGTGGTGAATAGGTGGGGAGAACAGTGGGGTGCCATTACTAGAATCCACGGGTGGCTAAATCCCTTTCTCCACTTGCAGGAGAATACTTCTACGGGTCAAGCAGACGAGATTAGGCGGTCCAGTCCAATCTGTCCTCTCTGCACTACGCTTCACGTTGGAGGAGGTCGCAGCTGTCCTGGTCCGATCGACGCCCCTGTGGGAGCCAGGTGAGCGTAACAGGGAACTCATAAAATAATGTTAATGATATGCATTTATGATCCCCCGGAGATGGATAAAACGGAGTCCAGAGTTATATTGATGACCTTATAATGTCTTGGCTGGATGACCTGGAGTCTGATGTAATCTTGCGGGGAGGCGACCTGAATGCAAGATGTGATGAATTTGTTTCTAGGGTGAACTTCCCCCACATATTGAACATAAATTATCTGCTGTTGAAAGAATCCAACATCAAGGGACATGAGTGGCTCCACTTCCTTACAGAGTGGGAACTCACTCCCCTTAGCAGTCGGCTACCGAATGACATCCCTGGAAAACCGACTTGGAAGGTGGTCAAGAGACATGGAATTCTGGACTATTTATGTGGGAATGGTCTTCTGTTAGAATAGGTGTCATCATTATGTTTTTTTTTCAACTGAGTACAGTGACCAAGGTATTCTGGAACTCCATCTAAAAGAAATAGGTGGGTAGCCTAGGGTAATGCGACTTGGGGATTTAGAGGCAGCCCAGGGGGGCAATAATATTTTCTGGTCTGCAGGTAATATCAGATAGACCTGTAAGGAACTTGCTGTGTGGGATATTTTGCCCCATTCCGATATGCCCCACTACATCACTTTACAAATGGGGAAAGAAACAGCCAAAAATGTATGCGCTAAACCCTGTGCGCGCAAAAATCTGCAAAACTGCGTGTGGGTCACAATCACAAAAGGTTGCATACCCCTGCCACACACAGTCAAAGTAGGGGTGAAAACAGAATTCTCACTGCAGGAGCATGCCAGTGGGCTCTGTTACATTTAACATGAAACAAGGCCGCAGAATTGGGCTGAAAACCGAAAATGCTTTTTAAAATGCAGCTTTGCAACCTTCAAAGTGCTGTTTTGGCACTAGATCCATTCATTTTCCAGTGAATCCTTGAGAGTGAAAGGGTTACAGATCATCCAGGTGGCTCAGAGGAGCAGGGCCTCATTGACTGACAGCAGCTAAGAAATGTATTTCATGAAAAAGGCAGGCCAGCAACATTGTTTTCAGTTCCACAGGAAAAATGCGGCTAAAAATGGCAACATGTAAAAATTTCAGCTGTGCAGAGAGAACTCCAAGCAAAGGCTCAATACATACATACAGACTGCAAACAAATCCTAGCACTCAAGGACAGAAATAATGCTGAATTAAATGTGTGTGTGCTGCATAAGAAAATTGGATTTAAAAGGACTCAGTTTAAGGTGCTTTTTCCATGAAGAAAGTGCAAAATCGCCTGTTTAAAAGCATGCTTTAGTTTAAAGGTTTAATTCTTGAAGAAAAGTCAAAGGATTGCTAATGTCAAAATACACTGATAACTGTGCGCATTTTATATGTGTTAATGAAAGATGTAGTTAACTTAAAGCCAAAACCCAGTGTTGAGTTAATTAAATATTCAATTCTGAGCTGACAGCCTCAGCCTGGGAATGGGTAACACCTCACTGCGGGCAGGAAAGGCCTAATTGCTGCTGGGAGGTTTTTGCATACACATGACAAAGAACCCATCAGACTTTTGTCTGGGACTCAGCTAAAGACAATGGCAAGCTGGAACACTCATCCCTACAGGGGAGGGGCAGGAAACTTCCCTCTGGGCCCCCACCCTGATCAAAGGAATTTGACAGCTGTTGCAAATTGAAATAAAAGTAAAAAAAAAACTGCTAAGGATTTTCGGTGGTTAAATGCCTATTTGTAAGTAAGCTTTAAAAACCTTTAACTTTGCCACATGAAGGCGGATAAATCTAAAAGTTGGTGGTTGTAAATCTAATTTTATGCTCTTTCTTTGAAGACGTGATTGAATCTGGTACTGCATAAGGGGCAGAAGTTATAAAGAAACACTAATTGCGTCAAGACTGCTAATGCTGCAGAGCTAATATTGTATACCCGTGTTCTAGGGGTGATTGCACAGATATGTACTGAATTAGGAATTGTTAGGCCAAATTTTTATGATTAAAATTAACAAAATTCCACAGAAACACAAAGTTAGCTCTCATTGACGTAAGAGTTGGAAATAAATGTAACCCATAAAATATGTAATGCATGTGTCTGATTTTATTAGAGGGCATAAGTATAGAAATGTGTATTTGTGGGAAAGTTAGATTTTGGTCCAAATCACTGTGGGAGTTCCCAAGTCACATCCTAAAATATGACAGCTCTTTCTGGCTTCCAACCAGAAGAAGGTAAGTGCCTTTGACCAATCACAGTCATGTGGGTGTGGATTGTAATTCTGCCCCTACCATAAATTTAGTGATCGAACAAAAAATTAACACATATGCACACCTTGGTTTCTCTGCAATAGATCAGTTTGTGGTTTTTGGGTAGGTAGTGAGGTGCAGAGGAGAGATACACAACCCTGACACTAGGTTGTGAGTTAAAGAACTGGAAAAGAAAGGGTATCAACAAGCTGTGGAACCCTCGCATCCCGTGCATACTTGGATGACAGATGACAGTCACTATATATAGCTTTCTAAGTACATACAAATATAGGTAAACATGCTCAAAAATAATTATATCTGTGTGGTTCCAAAAGCAATTATTCTGCCAATGTATTTAAAGATTATGCCTAAAAATTAGGTGTAATAATTAATTTGCTACAACCCAGTTATTCTCAATAGAAGAAGCAAGAGGAAGTAAGAATACCAGAGGGGAATTTCCCACAACGACTAACCCTAGAAGCGAGAATTTTCATAATTCACAAACAGCCACGACATCAGCAGCAACTGCCCAGGATCTTTTAGACGGAAGACCACATGAAGAGGGCTTAAGAAACCCAAGGTCAAAGAAAAAAGCCAACAACACCTAGTAGTCAACTTATCCTCCAAACCACTTTCCAATAACCAACTAAAAGTACAGAATTTGGGTCTCTCATTTACCCCTACACAGAATACAACACACCTGGAAGAGCATGTCAATCTGCACGGACTGATGAGAAAAATGAGACTGAAAGTCTTCTTTGACATACAACCTCCAATCGATAATCCTCCGTCGACTGAATTCTTGGAAATCAAGCCTAAAAGCACATTTGACCCCCCCATCCAAAATACTACTTTTAAACTCTTTGAAACACAGATGTTAAACTAACTTAAAAAGCTTGATTACAATAAGGTGAGAAAATATAACATCCATAAACACCAGAGTAAAATAATTAAAGAACTGGCAGATGACAATACCATAAAACTTAAACCCGCGGATAAAGGAGGAGCCATAGTGATTATGGATACTTCCTTTTACAACTCTCAATGCTTAACACTACTTGAAGACAGAGATACTTAAATCCCCATCAATGAGAACCCCACAGTCAGAATATCTACCATGATTGATGAGGATCTGCAGAAAGCATCTGAAAATGGCTGGATAACAGAAAAGACAAGGTGATTCCTACACAAATCAAATCCGATAACACAAGTATTTTATGGTCTTCCAAAGATACATAAACAACTAACACAACCACTGCTAAGACCTATAGTCGCAGGAACAGATAGCGTATTCTATCCACTTGCAATTTATGTTGAGCAGATACTTCAACCTATAGTACAAAAGACCAGCACATATTTACGGGACACCTCTCATTTTCTAAACATCATACAAAACCTACAGGACTTACAACAGGATGATCTACTGGTTACATTTGATGTACAAAGCCTTCACACTTCCATTCCTCATGGCAAAGGACTTGAAGCATTAGAGTGGGCACTGTTACAGGAACAAGACTGCAAAGCTGAAAAAACATTCATACTGGAACTAGCCACCATTATTCTGCACAATAACTTCTTTAGGTTCAACCAACAATTTTACTTACAAGCATCCGGCACCTCAATGGGCTCAGCAATGGCGCCAGTATACGCCAATTTATTTATGCATCATTTGGAAACTCACAACATAATCTCATTTAGTTGGATGAGAAATTTTGACGTGTTCGTCATCTGGAGAGGGGCAAAGAGTCACTTGAGATGTTCTTATCATACATCAATTCATTGAATGACAGAATCAAATTCACAATGGAGATAGAGAATCCGAGAATTCATTACCTGGATGTCGAACTGGAATTGAAGGATGGAGAAATCATCACTAATCTTTTTACAAAACCCACCGATGTGAACAATAGTTTACATTCCCTAAATCACCATCTGAGACACCTAAAGAACAACCTACCGTACAGTCAGTTTCTTCGGGCCAGAAAGATCACCTCATTTGAATCTACACTCACTGTGGAAATGGATAAGATGTCAAATAAATACCTAGAGAGAGGCTATCCTGAAAACATCATTACTGCTGCAAAGGATAGATCTAACTTAAAATCAAGAGAAGAATTACTCAGGAAGAAACCTGAACATAAGGAGATTCCTTTCTTATATACCTTGAAATATTTGAGCCAAAGTCACCATATTACTCGCCTGATAAGAAAAAAATGGAGGATTATTCAGATGGACCCCCATCTTCAGAAACTCTTTCCCAAACCACCTTTTATTGCTTACAAAAGAGGGAAAAACTTTTGGGACCAACTGGTGAGAGCTGAACGCATTCCGGAACAACGACAATTAACACTACGAACTAAGAAACTTGGAACATTTGCTTGTTTACACTGTGGAAACTGTAACAACATTACAAAAGGGGACTACATAAGACACCCAAGAACCAGTGCTAACATCAAATTAAAACACTACGCCACTTGCAGCACAAAGTCAGTAATCTATGCCCTGAGTTGCCCCTGTGGGATACACTATATGGGACAGACAACAAGGAAAATGAAAGAAAGATGTAACGAGCACAAAAGTAACATCAAGACAAAGAATGAAAGATCACCAGTGGCACGACACTTCACAGACAAGAGGGACACAGTGGCTCAACTGCGCTACCAGATACTAGAAGTTGTCACAAAAGCACCAAGGGGGGGGGCAATCATGCCAAAAGAATGGACCAACGTGAATTATTCTGGATTGATAATTTGGACAGTATGAATCCATATGAAATGAATGAAGACTTTCACTTAGGTGCATTTCTGTAAATTGGCCAAAGTACACATTACATACACACAAAATTGTATAACACCAGGGGTTCTAATGGGTTTACGCTTAACCAATTTTTAAATTAACTTTTACCCCTACACAAGGGTGCTCCCTAGGTATTTCCTATTGTACTGAAAATGATGGTATCTTTAATGAACAACTGAATGATGACCACTGGATGAACTACACATGTACAAGTTTATATTAGGAAATGCCAGGAAATTGTGGTCAATTGAACCAAAATATATTGTAAACAAAGGTGCCCTAAGGTTGGCTTGTAAATATACGGGTTAAGTCTTAGGAGACGTCACAATGAACAGACTCCCTCATCTTATCTCTTTTCTCAATGTAACTCCGCCATATAATGTAACACCTCCCTATGTGAGTCAAGCCTCTTAAATGAATCACACTGTCATATTCCAGAGCATTACGATAGTGCCCCGGTAGCACAGCTTATTTTGGGCTCTTAATATTTGCCATATATTTTGATATCCTGCAATGTGTACAAAACCTCTTAAATGTACTAGCACTTTGCCCCACAATCAAAGCTGACCTTCAGGTCTTAATATCTACCGTGATTAAATATGGTTTACCTCTGGCTAACTATACCATTTAAAAGTGAGCAACATCTTGTTGAAATTACTCCCCTAGAACAGATCAGCTAACAGAAATAAAACTGATAGGAAATTGAAGCAATGACCTATCGCGTCTATGACGCGTAACGAGATTGCTCAACGTGGGACGTAGTGACATCACATGTTTACATGTGGCGTCATTACGCACTCGACGGAACATTCTCAGGAAGCCACTGGCTATTTTTTTAGCTCTCTCCATGGGGAGTTGTTTGAATTGCGCTCCCATTACTCCCCTAGAACAGATCAGCTTACAGAAACAAAACTGATTTGTAATTGAAGCAATGACCCAACGCGTCTATGACGCGCAACGATATTGTTCTACGTAGGAAATGATGATGTCACATGTTTACAAGGGACATCATCACGCGCAGGACGGAATACGCGCATGAAGCAAGTGGCTATTTTAACGCTCTGTTTGAATGGCGCTCACGGGAAGCAGGAGCAAATCCTGAAGTGGACGTCTACAAATCCATAGACTCGCATCTGCCCTAAATAAGTAGGTAAGAATCTGGTATTAGACTCCAATCCACGAGCATTAATCCCCACGTGCCTTTACTTTACTTTGGACCGCTAGACTAAATGTATCTAAATACTTACCCTTCTCCTTTTGATATCTTGTGTCTCCTATTAGGAGATTCCAGTAATACCTGAACGGCCCTAGAATTGGCAGCCTTTGCAAATATACCTGGCATATGAGATACGGCAGGTAAGATGGCGCTATATACATATGATTAAATACACATTAGTACCCTCTTGCAATAGAACTCCCATTCCTATTTTCTTCCATTTCCACTTAGGACATTGAAGGAACTCCTAGAGTCTCTGGCACAGCTTAGAATTACGGGACGAAGATTAAGTCTGATAACAATCTGAGCAAGGTACTTGCCTCTAAGTATTTCTATTATTTATTTATATGCCCGGCATGTTACTCTCCATTAGCTAAACAGATCCATCTTTGCATTATAGGACACATACCATCCAAGACTGGATATATAATATCAGAATGTGATTAGTACCATTACGGAAATGACAACCTTAGTGACAACCTCGGGGCACCGATGTGAGGTAGGAAACACTACGATTTGTGGCGAATAGAATCATTAACAAGTATCTCAATATGATATCCTTAAGATACAACCTAAGAATTGTGGTTACTTTTATAGATATCCAGAAAAGCATCATTGCATTTTTTGAATTGAAGAAACTTTATCGACAGCATTAGACCATGAAAACCCTAAGCATCTACTCCTGATGAAGGGATAGTATTTCCCGAAACGTGTTGAGTTTTATGTTTCATTATCTGTGAATTATAACAGATTGCTAAACATTTGTTGTATTTTATGAAACTAATATGCTGAAAATAAGGACAACCACAAATGTGTGGCAAAAAATGATACCTATAAGCTATGAGTATAATAGCATCAGTGAATAAACAAATATATTTTCTCGAAAGTTCAGTGAAATCTACGCTTTACAAAAATGATTGTGAATAAGTGTGTTGTAGCAAACAAATTATTACACCTAATTTTTAGGCATACTTAATCTGTCGATACATTGGCAGAATAATTGCTTTTAGAACCATACAGATATAATTATTTGTGAGCTTGTTTACCTATATTTTTATGTACTTAGAAAGCTATATATATTGACTGTAATATGAGAGTAAACCTGAGTGTGCAGGCGACGCAAGGGTTCCACAGCATGTGGATACCCTTTCTTTTCCAGGTCCTAAACTTAGTGATGTCAATTGGCATGATACATATGGGGACCTCACAACACACACGGACACTGATTTCTGACTACATCCTGATTCCGCGTGACGCCCTGTTCCAGAATTCTTCATCTTGTCCTGATCAGACAACTTTGCAAAACCAAGGCCCAGCATTTGCTGAACTCTTTTCAGCTAGGCCCTAATCCTGAAACCATCCCAAAAAACATCAGGGAAATAATTCTGATCCATTCTGGCTTGCTACAATTCATGCTTGCCTGCTGAAACTTGCCATCCCGCTAATCTACAGTGTCTAGTGACCAGAAGGGCCAATCCAATCCAATACAATCCAATCTGAGGTGCAGTCCAATTGGCCAGAACCACCCAGCTGACCATCCCGCCAGAAGTGCCCTGCTGCCTCTAGACCTGATCCGTGATGACTAGAATCTGACGGTCTAATCTTAATTTAAAGAGGACTGTAAGTATAAACAGGAATCATAGTAGCCCATAGTATATTTGCCTTGTCCTACCCCAATATCAACCCATCCTCTCTTTAACTTAAGAATTTGTAATAGTGTCACACCAGTTTGAAACATTGCTTTGATTTCTTGTGCTAGTAATTTCTTTACATCCTGTTATCTTGTGAAATCCCAAATCCTTAAAATCATCCCATGGGTAATCGGACTGAGTCCTCCAAGGCAGACACAGAGGTGCTGGGGTTGGTTTCCGTGGACCACTCTGGGGCTTACCGTGTTCCAAACTGGTAACCAGCCTGGATACCCTAGTTTAGAGCATAATTGTCATTGTAAAAACTGATTTCTGACTTCAATTTCGTGCCTTTATTTAAAAAAACGCCTCTCATTCAAACTTGTATGACTTCCTCAATTTTATAGCTAGAGACACAATTTCAACTCTCACTTAAACCTAACACCTGTAGCTACACCCACAACTAAGAAGCATCACGAAACAGTATATTTGAACCATTTCTATCAAAAATCGCATAGTGAAAATTAGGCTGTAATTCGCATTTTTGCAAAAGTTTTTCACGTGTGTTTTCCCATTCAAAGTATTTCCAAACTTCCTTTCTGATTTAGCAGTGTGTACTGGCGTGCATATTGTAGCTTATGTTTGCTAGGACCTGTTCAGTGTTGCTCCAATAGGAATGTATATCAATTTAAGGATTTTTGTACACTTTTCATTGTTTTCTAAGACATTTTCAACTGTCATTTCAAAAGTGTAAAAGTTCCAAAAACGTTTTCGCTCTTGTTTGGGGAGGGAAGATTGCATTCAAACCCTATACACTGTTCTTTTATTCCTGAATACTTGCTGCTTACTGACCCTCTGTGTAGAACTGCTCATTTGTGAACTAAGGACTTTGCAGAGGGAAATTTGAACCTAAGCGCTACCTTTTCACACAAACCAAAAATTTACTTTTCCCTGTGTTTTTATCTTCTGTGCTGCTCAAAAGTGAATTCAATTGCCTTATTTTTTTTCTGATTTCTATTGTCCCCACATTGGTGATTGCTGCCACATATATATTAAAGCAAAAATGTTTAAACAAGGACAAAATGGGGAAACCACGATAACAGAGAAGTACCCGTGGCCATTGCATTTTAAAAGGGAGTGCAAAATTGACATCATAGGAAGAGCATATAATTCAAGGGCCCCTGGACCAAATGGTCTGGCCACGTCCATATTAAAGGCCGACCCAGGAAACTGAGCTACACTGTCATGTATATTGTTTTTTAAAGATTTGTCAGCAGAGGGAGGTACCACAATCTTGGTTTCGATCCATACTGGTCCCTATTTATAAGGCCAGAGACTGTTTACTTGCCAAAAGATATCAATTATTATCATTACTCGATGTTACGGGGAAGTTGTTTGCCACCTGTGTTCTGAAACATCTGCAAACATGGGTGGATGAAAAATAACTATTACGTCCGTTACAAAGAGGCTTCCGAGTAGGAACCAGTATGAATCTTTATATAAAAGAGTCTTGGACTGATTGATCTCTAACGCAAAATGTAAATCGAGCCCCTCACTGTATATTGCCTTCGTGGATTTTAAATCTGCATTTGACTTGGTCAGCAGAAATCGACTTTGGGTAAAAATATCTGAATGGGGCAGTCCTACGTGGCTTCTACAAATAGTCAAGTCCCTTCTTAACAATACGCCAGGATAAGGTAAGGATACGGAAATCATCTTTCAGGTGAATTCAGCATAAACAGAGGGGTTAAACAGGGATGTAAAATGGCCCCACTTCTTTTTAATTTGTATCTTGCGGATTTGATCCGCTGTTTAGAGGCACATGCTAAATGGTCACCTTGGATTGACCAGGCAGAATTACGGCAATTCTGTATGCTGGCAACATATTACTTCTTAGCCATACTGTGGCTGGAATTAAGGGACTAGTAAGAGAATTGGCCCAATATACTAAGAAAAACAAGATGACCATACATTTGGAGGAGACCAAGGGGATGTTGGTCGCCTCCAAAAAATTTAATAGGTCAGCCATTGAAACCCTGCTGGGGCAAATTCAGTACACTACCACATATAAATACCTTGGTCTTGAACTAATGGGAATCGTACCAAAATGTCACCCTCAAAATTACGACAGCTGAAAATGCCAACTTTCTTTTTTGTGACCCCCCTTACACTCCATATATATTATGTGGGGGGGGATTAGAATATAATATTAATATGGGGGGTTTCTGGGGGTCTCTCTTGCATATATATGTGGTGTAAAGTGGTTTAAAAATATATTGGCTTTTTTGGCCGTCGCAATAATCACATAGATCCGAACTAATGCATTCTGCGAGTTATGAAAACATAATAAAATATAAAACCACAAAGGCAAGGCAATTAACCTTTTTGATTAATAGATTTGAGAGGGAGAGGGCAGCTTTCTCTATGAGTGGGATCCTATTGTTGTACAGACAGTGGTTCTGTCCCTCCATATGGTATGGTCTAGAAAGATTGGAATGGTTAAATCATATTGAAGGATTTTTCTGGCATAGCATGCTAAGTCTTCCACATTCTACTCTTGTGGAGTACATGCACCTAGAAGTAGGACTCTTATCTATGAAGGCTGTACTCTGAGACCCCCGACCGGCCCATAGAGTCAGTGTTTGCTCAGAAGCACTTTAAGACAAGATAGCAGCACCCGTGAGATGGATGGGGGTGCAGATTTATTACTCCAACACCAATCAATAAGGTTTAGCAGAGGAAGTCCGTTTAATGACAAGTACAAAAAACCGGGAGTTATGGATGTCAGCAGTGATGCGATCTTCCTTCTCACTTCAACTCCAACGAACGTCATGCAAGTTGTAACATTTACACTCAAAACTCGTCATCATTGACGTGTAACACTCAAAAGTTGACATGCAATTCTATTGGTTAGGAAAAGGTAACTTTACTATAGGTACTATATATGTATATGGTAATGGAGTGAGGGGATTTTTTTGTTTACAGAAATTGAAGAAAAGCAATTCACATTTACACCTGAAGAAGGGGCAGGATCCCCGAAACGCGTAGTGTTTTGATGTGATTGTATAAAAATTCTTTATGGACTTATAATTGAGGACAGTTATCCTTGTCATGTTTAGAGGTTTCTTTTGAATTTGTGATTACCATTTTTTCCTTTGAGGGATACTATATGTATTGTTCAGTGTGCATTCTTGCATTTACTTATCCATATAAATACATGCTTGGATATTAATGAATGATGTAATTCTTTGTACCACATGTATTTGCTTTACATTTGAATTGGTATGGTGACTTTTTGCTGTGATTTAACAGCATGATTATTTTTCTTGATACTTTCTAAAGAATCTGATTGTCACAAGTGTACTCATTAAATACCTCTTTTTGCAATATTTTTTATTTATCCTTTAGTGCAGTATTGGAAGGGACTTAGGTCCCCATTGGAGTGACCAGGTTTATGCCTCAGTAGGTTTCTGAGGCTTTTAGTAGTGTTGGTATGTTTAGCTCGTTTTCAGTAGCAAGAGCACCGCCTGGAGCACCAGTACGTATGAGCCAGCACATCCCCTAGTACCTCTGCAATTTTTCTAATTTTTAGTAATTATTCGAATTGTTTTAGACCTTCACTTAGAATGTCATTTTCTAAAATTGAATCTCTCACCACGAATAGAGCAGAAATCCTAGGCTTCTCAGAGGAAGAAGCATCACCCATCCTTAACCTGATTTCAACCACAAAGAAAGAGAGCGCACAAACCTCTAAAAATCCTGATGATTTAATCAAACAACTGGAGAGCGTGATTAAACGAGAGATCAATCAAAAACTTCATGCAAGTACTTTGGCACAGTACTATAAATCTCAAAGAATCCCGAGAGGTTTACGAGTGGAACTTGAACCTACTCTTTCCAGAGAAAGCCCTGGCTTTATTAAGAGGTGGAGACAGATCTTAAATCGTTGCTCACTAGACCTTATACTTCTCACTATAGAGGAACTGTCTAAGTCTTTAACACAATTGAATGAAGAAATTGAATCTATCAAATCGAGTTTATCTTCTTTGATGACCAAGGACCAATTATCAAGCATTTTAGAGGAAGTAACCACCAAATTGGATCATTTTAAAACTGAAATTGCGAACAAAAAAATCAGAAAATTCAGAAGAGACATGATTGACTACAAACTTGATATTGTATACTCGTGGAAGGTTTACTACAACAAACGCAACCCACATCAACCTCAAGCTAGACCTAGAAGAACTTCGACCTCACAAACATCATCTTCTGAAGCTTCAGGACCACAAACCGAAGAAGAAGCACGCCAACGAAATTCACAACTTAGTCAATCAGAAGCTAGTGACCACTTGAGAAGTATAGCAGGCCCTAGTTCGAACTCGTCTTCTTTTTTAGACAAGCGAAAACCAGAAGATCCAAAAATAAAAAATCTGTCACGCCAAGTGAACCTATCGCAAAGGAAAACTTAGTGATTAACATCTCGACATATCAGTTAATCCTTTTCAATTAAAAACTTTACAAAAAGGATTGTCCTTTGTACCAAATTTTTCAAGTAGTCTTTTGAAAGAAAAGATTGATTTTTTCAGGCTCATGAGAAAGATGAGATTAAAGTTATTCTTTGCTACCACTGGGGACTAACAGGACATGGAGCCTGCCAAATATTTGGAAATTCCTCCCAAGAGTCTATTTTCACCTCCCACTCAGAACCACATCCTTGAAGTTTTTCATAAACAAACTTTGAGAGACTTCAAGTCGTTATCCTTCAAATACAAACGATCCATGTGTAATTTTACCAAATCCGAATCTCAAGCATTGGACAAGTTACGGCAAAATGAGGATATCATATTGAAGCCAGCTGATAAGGGAGGAGCCCTTGTAATAATGGACCGTTCAAAGTATCTAGCGGAAGTAGAACGCCAACTGAGTGACCAAGGCACATACCTTGAATTGTTTTCTGACCCCACTGACAAAGTGAGATTGCTTATTAATACATTTCTAGATGAAGCATTAAACCAAGATTGGATCACGGAAAAAACAAAAACTTTTCTGACCAAACTCACCCAATTATGCCGGTATAATATATCTTACCTAAAGTGCATAAAAGTCTTTTTGATCCACCTGGAAGACCCATTATAGCCGCTTCTGACAGTCTCCGTTAGCCCAATACATTGATAAAGCTATTCAACCCTTGGTGCAGAATACTACAACCTATTTGAAAGATACTACCGATTTCCTATTAAGGATCCAAGACCTTGACTTTGATGAATCAACTGACATTTTGTTTACGATGGATGTATGCAGTTTGTATACTAATATAACACATGAGGCCGTAATGGAAGCAATGGAGTGGTTGTTGCTCTCCTCTCAAAATTGCAGGGCTAATTCTTTATGTGTATTGAGTTTGCTCAAAATTGTCCTAAACAATAATTTCTTTCGATTCCAAGACAGGTTCTTTATTTAAATTTCAGGCACATCCATGGGGGCAGCCATGGCACCCGGATATGCCAATACATACATGGCATACCTTGAGCAAACCTCTATATTAAATCAAGCGGAATATCAGATCCATTTGAGAACCTTTCTAAGATACATCGATGATATTTTCGGTGTATGGAGGGGTTCCCACCAAAGCCTTGTTGAATTTTTTTCATTCATGAACCAACTTGCTCCAAGAATCAAATTTACTACTCAAGTTAGTCAAACACGGATTCAGTTCCTTGATGTGGAAGTATATGTGAAATACAAATGCCTTCAAACTACCATCTATAACAAGCCGACTGATAGAAACAGCATTCTCCTGGCATCAAGTTTCCACCCTAATACCACTATTCAATCCATTCCTTACAGTCAGTTTTTACGGTACAGAAGAATTATTTCAGAGCCATCAGAATTTGTTCTACAATCAAAGAACTTGGAGGAAAGATTTCTCAAACGAGGATATTCTTCTAATACTCTATCCACATCTCTGATTAAAGCATCTGGAATTTCCAGAGCTCAAACACTGCAACATTCTGTTAAAACAGATACTGACCCTCTGGTGTATGTGACTACTTATTCACAACAGAGTTACAAAATTAAACGCATAATCAAACGGAATTGGCAAATGCTCAGGATGGATCCTTACTATCACAATTGTTCTCTACAGAACCTACCTTTGCATAGAGGAAAAGTAAGTCTATTAGAGACTTCTTGGTAAAAGCTGATTTTCAATCGCCATTAACACCCATGAATGAGCCGAAAGGCACTTTACCTTGTAACAATTGCCAACATTGTCACAACGTCATCAGAGGAGCCAATATTAACCATCCCTACACAGGTAAAAAAATTACTCTGAATCATACAGCACATGTGATACAGGTCATGTAATTTATGGGATCAAGTGGCATTTTTTATGTAGGCCTCACTACCAGAAAAGTGAAGTTGAGATGGACAGAGCACAAATCGAACATCCGACTGTGCTCTGTCCATTCTCCAGTTGCTCAACACTTTAGGCTATTTAACCATTCTGTTGCCCAAATGAAATTACTTGTTCTTGAACATATCCAACGTCCTAGGAGGTGGGGTGATATAAATGTGTTGCTTCGTCAAAAGGAGATTGAATGGATTGACAGGCTTGATTCCCTTGAACCAAGAGGCATGAATAATGAGTTCGATTTGTCATGTTATATTTGAATTTTTAAATGACCTTTCCTCGTTTGGTTTCCCCTCTGTTGCTTTACCTCACTCTTTGATTTAAATATGAATTGTGCAGTGATACTCTGTTTGACATATTTAATTGTGTCATCAGTTAAGGTGTGTGCATCTCTATTGAACAAAAATTCTTGTAATTACGGTTCAGATTTCCCTCAGTGTCCTTGAGACACATCCACCTTGAGCATCGATGGAAAAACCAGCGGCATCCCTAACATACAAACATCATAGCTTGCGCCTGTGGTTTACAGGCGCTCTACTTTGGAAAATCATTGGCATCCTTAGCATACAACATCATATTGTTCGCCTATTATTCATAGGCGATCTATTGTGTTTTAGTTATCAGTCAAAGATGTATAGTTATTTAGTTATTCTGATGTTGTTGTGCATGCATCAGAGAGATAATTTGCCTCATTCTTAATCCCAGAACTCAGAGCCTTTTACATCCATATTTTTCCACTCCCCTAGCGTTTATCTTTACCTTTTCTGCTTGTGCACTTACAATGGCTTCTTCAGTGTTTGACACAACGACTCTTAACTTATCATTAAAGCATTTGTTACTTGGTAGATTATACTTGTTTTTCGCTGTTCTCTTACTTTCCTATTTTCTGCGGGAGAGACCAGCTCCTCTGTCATCACTTTACACTTTACAGATAACGTTAATCCTAGATCACATGCCATCTCTGTGGGTGAACGATTTCGGACATCGTTTCACTTTACTTCACGCAGTATTTAGGAGTGCAGTTTCCGGTGGAGTCATGTGACTTTTGAAGCAGCGGTCCTCTATTTTCGTAACACTCGCTTACTAGCTAACTCTGTTTTCACAATCCGACATCCTTTCATAACGGTATCATGTTACATTATGACACCACTGACTTTGAAAGCGTCCGTCTGTTGGTACGGCAACTCCACTTTTTTGGATCATGTGATCGAACCACAATCACGTGACACCGGAAGTGAGTACATTAATGCAATGCGGGACGGGAGGCTGTGATGGCAGCTGCTTCTCTGTTCCCGCATTGCATTTAATACCGTTTGAAATTCAGGTAAGGATCCTTACAGACAGATAACGGCTCCCGCCGGCACCCCGTCGGGTTGCTGTCTTGCCCACCCATTAGAGACATTCACTTCTCATTATGCCCGTCTTGTGACCTACAATCGTTTTTTCTTTTGTTGTTTCACATTTCAGACTTGATCCTGTATTCTTGACGTTTGTGGAAGATTTGGTTTCCAGGTGTGAATCCTGGGTCCGAGCCGTGTTGCTCATAACCATAGGTTTTGATTGTGATCCCATGTTTTGTGGCCAGCTGAAAGTTCTTAGACAAGATCTCTTGCCTTTGTTGGAAGGTCAGTGCGATAGTGCACGTTGATATTTTGCCGCTGGTTTCCCATGTTTGTTTAGGTGGACTTTTGCCTAACTTTTTAGCCACATTACACAATTGTCTCTCCCCTTTTTTTGTTTACAGAAATTGAAGAAAAGCAATTCACATTTACACCTGAAGAAGGGGCAGGATCCCCGAAACGCATAGGCCCTCATTACGACCCTTGCGGAAATCGAAAAACGATGGCGGAAATGCAATACCGCCATCGAATAGCGCTCGTTGCGATCATGACCCGTCACCGTAAAGTACGATGCCATTAGCGACACCGTAGTGAACGCCAACGCTAACTGCACCAAGTACGCGCACGCGCGCCATGCCAAACCGTAATTACCACCATGGCGCAACGGTACGTGAATTCTGACCCTAGCGGACATGTACCTAACGCCATCAAGTACCATTCCGCCATGGTGAGAAGTACGGCATCGCGAACCAACCGTAAACGGCCATACTGAGTGCCTGTACACCACTCCCTGGCCACATTGCACAACTCCTCGTAGGTGCAATGAAGACACACAATGCAACCAGTGAAATGTACAAGTCACCCATGCCTGCCAACGAACAAATGAATCTAGGGGCTCCAAGTGCCTTGTGAGTGGCCATCCATAATTGCCATGGCACCATTGCCGCACTGATGCAGCACAGGCATGTGAAGGGTCAAGTCCAGCAACATGAACAGAAAAATGAGACAAACAAAAACAGGCCCCCCCATCGACTGACACCAGTGTAAGGCAACATCCAAAGCAGTACCCTGAGTGAGACTGCACCAGCCCTGTACTCCTGCCAGTAAACAAACCAACCATCAGCATAAGCATCTACCACACAAGTGGGCAGAGTGACTGAGCAGCCAGGCTCACCTCAAGAGGGGCCAATGGGAGCTGCAGGGCACAGATGGCACGAACACAGAAGCTATTCAAATGGACATGACCACAGTCTCCCTCCAAGAAACGCACGCAAACACAGGCACCTGTGACCAGCCACATTCTGATAATCACATCCTTCCACCAATCCACCTGGCTGACCGGCATCTGTTACACAAAAGCTAATCCCCCGCCCATGAGCATGACATCATTAAAACAGTCATAATGGCAGCCCCTATCCCTGACCACACTGGGCTTCGTAGGCAAACGCGCCCAGTACAGTACCACGCAACTATACTCCGAAGCTGGAACCCAATGCAGATCTCCTCACAATACATCGCTCCACAAATAGGAATATGCTACATCACTTGCAAAGAAGAACGCTACACGGTTCATATCAGAATAGAAATTTAATGCACAACAAAATCACCAAGCCCATACAGCCATTAGGTCATGAACTCCACAATAGATTTCATCATTGTGGGCTGCATCCGCAATAAATGACCAGCTTCTTCTTGTGTGACGCCCTGTTCCTTCATGGTACACAGGGGCTACATTCACGTTCAAAAAGGCAACATGGAAGCGCCTAGAACCGAAGGGCCGTCCCATTAGGTAGGCACTAGTCCAGCTGAAAGGCCGAAATGTTGCTCCTAGCCACTAGTACTGCGTAAGGGCATGTGGCCCATTGGTGATCGTCCCATAAGATCGTAATGGTGCTCCACTGATTGACACGAAGCAGCAGGTGTCGGGAGTAAAATCCATCTGCAGGAGTGGCATACAGATGGCAGTGGCAAAAGGGGAGGAGATACCTGTCACCCAAATGAAATGAAAAAGAATAGTATGTGCATCAGAACTTCATTTGAATTACTCACTTCAATGATCACACTAAATCCACAGCCATATGCATGTTAGCCCACTCCAAAGGATTATTTCCACCCAAAAACCACTTGCGAATCATAAATATATATATCGAGGTGAAAACACTATTACAAACGAGTGTTTTTGTGCATGCGTCTGTTAAAACAGAATCTATCAGATGGGATTAGTAACGTGCATAGACACAAGTGTTTGAAGGCGCGTCGAGACAGGGAGGGTTCAACAAGGGCAGATAGACGATGGTCCCACTATGGCAGCACTGCATCACATAGCGCAGGGGAAGTGGATAGATTCCAAGAAGCCCTGTACATGGCAAACTCTGTATTAAATCATCTGTCCATGCATCCATACATCATTCCCTCATCCCGGCATGAAAACGCCTGATTTCATACTCACATAACATGTGAAATTTCCATTGAGTCTGTGCGTTATGTAGTCTGCAAAATCCACTGTGCTCCAGCACGTAATTCCAGTGTTGTGAAGTAACATGTATTTGGGAACGTCCGGCCTCATCTTCCACTACTCTATTGCGCATCCCATACTATTCATATCAATCAATGCATTCTCGCCATGGCCCCTGTCCCAAGGACATTGAACAATAGAACGTTATATTAGCAGTCAGACCTGTGGGCATCTCCTCGCCGCTAGCTGAAAACCGAAAGCGCCGTCCTTCGAATTCCTCATTTGCAACATCACGTCGAAAAGGCAACTGTGACCGCTTGAAATCACAAATTAATCCATCTAGTGCGGCTGTGTTTGAAAATGGCAACTGGCTTCACTCACAAATGGGACGCCCCGCCCGTCAGTGAACCTCGGTACAGTGTTGCATGAGGGTCCACCGTTACTCGAATACTACATTCCACTGACCCTTCACAAGTCTGTTCGCGACTGCAAAGATAGTATGTGAAACAATGGGACCATAGCAGAATGAACATATGAACCAATATCACACTGCCATCGGGAACAAATACATGATTGTAATAGCAAGATGCCATTCGTCGAATTGCAGCGTTGTGTGCGGGACGTGCTCGCCCAAAGGGGATTGCAGCTGGCACAGGTGGAATGAATCACCACAGGTGGAGGCTATACAGCCTGAAAACACATAAATTGCACACCCAACCCCCTCCCACAACCACACCCACTCCGAAATGCTACCGGCAGGACTAGCGATGTTGGCCCTGGGGGACCTGATAGCACTGCAAGTACTCCAACTTCAAGAAGAAGACGAACCCCAACTACTACAACAACCGGCCGCACGGAGGAGACGCAGGAGGAGGAGGAGGGCAAGGCAGGGCCAGCAAGGGCCGCCAGCACAGCCACTACCACCACGCAGGCAGCCCGCAATCCCACGCCTCCGAGCACATCCGTTCAACCTCACTGATGAGCAGATCCACACCTTCTACCGTTTGGACCGGGACACCATAACCGCCATTGTGGACATGACACAGGCTGACCTTGTCAGCATGATAGATAGCCCAACCGCCATCCCACCCCTACTGAAGGTGGTGTCTGTACTCCACTTCCTGGCCACAGGCACCTACCAGCACACAGTCGGACAGTTGCATGGCATTTCACAGCCACTGTTCTCACGGACACTATTGCAAGTGCTCGATGCCCTCCTGAGACACGCAGACGACTACATCTCTCTACCACGCTTGGAGCAGGAAATTACGAACGCAAAAGTGGGATTCCATGCACTTGGCGGCATACCGGGTTGCATTGGTGCCATCGACTGCACCCATGTGGAATTGGTCGTCCCACATGCCATGGAGGCCCAGTACCGCAACCGAAAACAATTTCATTCTCTGAACGTACAAATGGTGTGTGACTCCAACAGGATCATTACACATTGTTGTGCCCGATTTCCTGGATCAACCCATGATTCTATGGTCTTGAGGAACTCTACAATACCACGCTACATGGAGCGACACGCAGGGAACAGATCCTGGCTACTCGGTGAGTCTCATTTCATGCATGATAATGTGGGGTATGTGATGCGGCAATGACCTGGCAGGAAGGGGGGGGGGTGCGTACGTAGCAATGTCATTCCACAAACATCCTTTATTGTCCACATACAGGTGATGCCGGGTATCCACTGAAGAGATGGCTCCTTACACCACTCCGGAACCCACAGGACCAGCATGAGGAGGACTTCAACCATGCCCACTCACGTACCCGTGTAGTCATAGAACAGGCATTCGGCCTACTGAAGACTCGTTTCCGCTGCCTCAGCAGGTCTGGCGGGGCACTCCTGTACCGCCATGAGAAGGTTGCAAAGATGGTCATGGCATGTGTCATGCTACACAACATGTGCATACGTAAAAATGTGCCCATGCCCCCTGACGCAGAACTGCAAGCACCTGAAGATGGTCATGATGAGGGTGGGGATGTGGCAGCACCTCAAGGAGTCTGTGAGGCACAGGAGGGCCGTGACATTCGTCAGCATATCATAGATGCATGCTTCTAGCACTCACGCCTGGTGGCTGATACATGGACACGGGACTTGTGGCACTGTGTGTGTCTGGAACATGCACAATGTGGACTGTACGCCTATAATGGCCTCGTACACAAAGATCAATGTCCACACATCTCATTGGATGATCGTGCATTGTTTATGGCATATGTGAAATCATGTTACACACCCCATCGACCCGCCACCCAAGTGAGCCCCACACACCCCCTCCACCCTCCTACCTCCCCCCCGAACACCAGTGTCCAAAGATGCTCATTGTCAGTGGGCAGTCGCTATTGCAAGCCCCCTCTCCGGGTATCAGGGGCACCCCTGCCTGTGGAGCGCAGGTTCCTCCCAGATCTACGTTGGGGGCTGCCCTGGACGGAACTTGCAACGGATGATGTCTCTGCCTGCTCACGTCCATGCATGTCCCTGAGGGTTTGTGAGAGCTCAGTGAGCACACGGCGCACAGCGGCAAGTTCAGCACATATGTCTTTGGACGTCGCATGCAGTTCCCCCCTCAGGCTCTCGGTGCTTCTCTCCATTTGTACTCTCAGGCTCTCGGTGCTTCTCTCCATTTGTGCCCTTAGTGTCTCTGTACTTCTCTCCATTTCTGCCCTAAGTCTCTCAGTTGATGTTTCTATGGCTGCCTTAGTACCCCCACATTCATCAGCATCGTCCTTGAGGAGCGTGGCCAGTTGCTGCTGTTGCACGATTACCTGGTCGAGGGACTGTTGCCTCTGCTGTGCCATGGCCATTTGCGGTGGTGTCACAGAGGGGCTGGTCACCTCATGTTGCCTTGCCACAGGGCTTGTAGGGGATGGCCAGTTGTCGTCTTGTGGGTGCCCCTGCGTGGTATCCTCATGGTGTAAGGGATGGAACAGACAGGGGGATTGAGACAGGTCATGGATGGATCTTACTTCGACATCCCCGTTTTCTGTGTCGGAGCATGCTGCCATTAATGCAGTGTCACCTATGGTGCTGCTGCCACCAGAAGCAGTGCCTTCTGTGGCATCCATTGGGGGGACCTGTGGTGGTGCTGTTGTGGGCATGCTGGCTGCTGGGGTGCCTGTTGATGTTCCCTCCTGTGTGCTGCCACTTGATTTGTGCTGCTGCCGTGTCTTGATGCGTGCAGCTGAGGTGGAGGGTCTTTGTCCGTTGGTCTTGGCCCTCTTTGCAGGTGTGCTGGTAGGGGTGTCCTGGAGCTCGTCGTTTGAATCGGACCCTGTGGTGGAGTAAAGGAGGGCGAGCGTTATAAATGGGTCTGTGGAAATTGGAATGGCAATGTATCACATGCATTGGGGTGGTACCTGAGGGTGATTTGGGTTGGGGCCTTGGTGGTGGTTTCATTTTTGTGTGGATTGAGGATGCAGTTGTTTTGCAGCCTGCAGTTAGGGTGTGCCTGCTGCACGTGTAGAGGGTGTTTTTAGGATTTTTAATTATTTATGTATTTAATGTGAGTTTTAAAGTGTGCTATCAGGCCTATGTATGTGGACGTTCTCCTGGACATGTGTTACTGTTGCACTATGTGGACACATGGTACTTCACATGATTGGACATTGTGGATTTGGCATTGTTTTATTTGGCCCACCTACCTGATTCTTCGGATGTCTGCACTCCTTTCTCCATCCCTCCGACTCCCTCTATACTCTCCATTCCGATGGTGGAGGCACAGATTTCTTCCCAGGGGGTCAACTTGATGGGTGATTCCGATCCTCCCCCGGTAGCTGTGGCAATGTTTCGGTTGGCAGAAAGTATGCTCCGGACGCGTATCCGCAAGTCGTCCCATCGCTTTCTGCATTGCTGTGGGTTGCGGGGTGCGGTCCCCACCGCACTTACCCGCTGTGCCACCAGGGCCCATATGGCCTTCTTGTTCGCAAGTGCCGTCCTGGTCATTTGCGTGGAGAAGACGATGCCAGCATTCTCCTGGAGGGTCTCTGTGAGCACGGTGAGTTCCTCACGGGAGAAGTGGACCTGCCGCTTGCGGTCGCACGCTTTTTTCGCTACTTTTCCCATTTTTCTTGGTTTCACTAGGGTGGATGACGGGTTGGGATGAGTCTCAGGGTAGTGTTTTTAATGGTTGTGTGGAAATTGTGTTTTTATAGGTGTACGGCGTGCTGTTTCCCGTTCCGGGACCATGTTTTTACTTCCGTTTCCGTATATTTACGGTCACCGTACTTTCCGATTGCCGCTCATTGCGGTGACCGCTAAGATGGGTGGCGGAATTGCACCTAGGGCGCCGTACGGCGGCGGTGTGGGCCGTTTTGGGGTCATTTCCGCCATCGCGGACTTTGCACTTCCGCCATGGCGTGGTGCTCGTGCCCGATGGGTCGGAATGAGCCGCACTTTGCTACGTCGTGCAATGGCGGAAACGCTATTTACGCTATGGCGGTCCGGTCAGTCACTTTCCGCCAGGGTCGTAATGAGGGCCATAGTGTTTTGATGTGATTGTATAAAAATTCTTTATGGACTTATAATGAATTGAGCTCAAACAATTTTGCCTAGTGCACACCTTTTGCTTAAATTAGGTAAAAGTATTAAGATACTTAGCGGGGTGCAGGGGAGAATATCAACCCTGACACTGGGTTGTACCAAATTATGTGCAAACAGCAGGTGTCCACAACCTTTGTGGAACACTCCCGTCCCTTGCACACCCTGTAGTTGAAAACACAACCAAATTCTCTTGCATAATTTCAAAAATAAAACTTTATAAAGGGATGATTTCGTCATCCATGAATTTTGTACCCCAATTAGGGTTAATTTAGACAAACAATAATTCAACGTTCAATTTGCATCAGTTCATAACCAACATATATAACCTAAAGTAAACTGATTTTTACAGTACATGGTATACATAGTAACTATTTTTCATAGTCCAGACAACCAAACACTTACATTTACAATTCATATGGCTTATAGTAGACAATTTGTACTTGATTTTAACTCCTAATCCAATGTTCACAATGATATGTGATATGCGTCTTAGCAGACAGAGTCAAAGTCTTCAAAGTACAGTATGCTTTACGCATTTCGGGGTGAATAGAACCCCTTCTTCAGAAGATGTCTACTGGACGTGTTTTTTCTTCAATTTATCTGTATCAACAGTAAAAAGTATATTGTTATTTTAATCATAATGATACATCGTAATCCCTGTCTGTCATGACTGGATTTTTCTTAATGTATAATCACCTGTTCGTTTCTTAGTATGGTCTCAATTTGAAATTTAAGTTCCATCTTGATCAGTATATCTTTGTCAATCCTAAAAAAATATATAAAAAATATATAAAAAAAAGGGGGTTGTAAATCCCTACCGTTATGAGAAGTAAAGATGTTAGATATCAGCAACCATGTTTGCATTCTCAAACATGTCCATTAGAGAAAGGGTATAGGTGATTACCTGATCTGTAGGTCGTAGTCAGGATTTTGGATAATCTCCCACTTTGTTTAAGCTCTATAATCCTGTAGTGGGTCTTAGCAGCACAATCAGTGATAACGTGGGCCCTGTAGACGGAAAGAGGTTCCTCAGAGGCTATTCTTATCAGTTAAAGAAATGCTATGGAATCATTCTATGTGGTGAGTATAAAGTTCTAACTTAGCTTACCTCAAGAGGGGACGCCCTTGTGCATGTATCCTGTGATGAAGTTCGTACGAACGGCAACTGAAAAAAATGGCCGTCGTGATGTTTATATAGTGTATTGACGTCAATGCGTGTCAACGTCGTGAAGTCACAGTGTTTACTTTTGACGCGATACAATGTGTGATATTAACAGAACAGGGTAGAGTCATAAAGGCTAAATTGGAACCTGTATTTTGAACATATTAGATGGTAAGTAATGTAGGTCCATTGAGTTATTACATGAATCTAGAATAGTATTTAAAATTATCCCCGACTCGTGATTAGAGGAAAAATCCAGCATGCTCACAGTCTATCTGTTGTTGAAAATAAATGTATTTCTTCTATGTCAATTGATTACAATCGTGTGGCATCAATGTGGGTGTATGTATACATTTCATTGTTTCAAGTAAAAAATAGAAACGCAAGTCCTATCCAGCATTGATGGTGTTGAGAACACAAACAATCTAATAGTCTAAATGTATTTGCAACCAAAGAGACTATTCCTTAGATGGTAAGGGAGCTGTACATGTATATTTTATTGTTAGATATTTTTAAACGTCAACTTAAAAATTTGTGTTAGTACAGCTAGTCATCAAAAAATATTCAAAAGTCTAACAGTAAGCTTATGAGGAGACTTATAAGAAAACACCCAAATTAAATTCTTCATTCATTCCGTTGGGAGAAAGACTGTTCAGTTTTTCAATCCAATGCAATTCTCTCTGCCCCATGCGTCTGTCATGGTCCCCCCCTCTAGGTAATTTTTTCACTTCCTCCAGAATAATTAATTTAAGTTGGGCTACTGTGTGTTTATTCAGAGAGACGTGTCTAGCGACAGGAGATTTGATACTGTTGGTTCGGATATTGCTATTATGTTCATTCCATCTTTCTTTAGCTTTCCTGATGGTTTGACCTACGTAAAAGATACCGCAGGGGCAACTGAGACCGTAGATTACTGATTTGGTGTCACATGTGGTGTAATGATTCAATCGAATTTTTGGTCCACTGTTGGGGTGCCTCACATAGCTACCCTTCATTACATTGTTACAATTGCCGCAATTTAAGCACAGAAATGTGCCTGTCTTTTTCTTCTTCAAAGTCCGCTGTTTGTCTTGTTTGAACTTTTCTGCTTTCACCAGTTCGTCTTTGAAGTTTCTTCCCCTCTTGTATGCGATTAAGGGAGGTTTTGGGAATAGTCTGTCCAGTTGTGGATCCATTTTGATAATGTTCCAATTTTTCTTGATAATTCTGGTAATGTGATGACTTTGGGCAGAATATCTCAAAGTATGGAGAAATGGAATATCCTTCGATTTGTTCTTATTTATAAGGAGATCCTTTCTTTCAAGTCTATCGACTTTGTCTTTAGCCTTTTCAATGATGTCACTAGGGTAGCCTCTTTGTCTATACTTCTCGGCCAGCAGTTGATTTTCTTGTTGTAGTGTCGTGGTGTCTGACGTTATTCTTTTAAGCCGTAAGAACTGGCTATATGGTAAGTTATTCCTTAGATGATCAGGATGATGGCTCAAGTAATGTAATGAGTTGTTCACATCTGTCGGTTTGTGATAAACATTCGTAATTATCACTCCATCTGGTCCAATCCACAATTCAACGTCTAGAAAGTGTAGTTTGGGTTCTCCCACCTCCATTGTAAATTTAATCCGATTGTGAAAGTGATTAATGAAAGCCAAAAAAGCTTGTAGATCATCTTTTGAACCTCTCCAAACGACAAAAATGTTGTCTATGTAAAGTTTCCATGTTATTAGGTTCTGTTGCCATTGTTGTACATTGAGCATCTGTTTGCTCTCTAAATGAAACATAAGCAGATTAGCATACGCCGGGGCCATTGAGGAGCCCATAGACGTGCCTGATGCTTGTAGATAAAATTGTGATTTGTTTCTGAAATAATTATTAACCAGTATAATCTTACTGAGTTCCAGAATGAAAGTTTTGTTGGCTTCACAATTATTATTCAGCAATGCCCACTCTAGTGCTTCCAATCCGTCCTGATGCGGAATTGATGTATATAGACTCTGTACATCGAAGGAGACTAGTATGTCGTCCACCTTGATGGTTGTAAGTGTAACAAGATGGTTGAGAAAATCCGTAGTGTCCTTCAAATAGGTACTAGTACTCTGAACTATGGGTTGCAAGGCTTTATCCACATAGGTTGCAAGGGGGTTGAAAATGCCATTAGTTCCCGCTACAATGGGTCTCATAGGTGGAGTTTGTAATACCTTATGTATTTTGGGGAGTCCATAAAAGACAGGAGTGATCGGATGCTCATTAGTTAGAAATGTTCTAGTTTTCTCAGAGATCCATTCATTTTCCAAGGCTTGATCCAATACAGTTTTCAACATAGCTGTGATGTCTTTAATAGGATCCTGGTCAATTTTAATGTATGTGTCTTGATCTGCCAATAGTTCGTTGATTTTAGTGTCGTAGTAGGTGGTATCCATAATGACTATTGCACCTCCCTTGTCAGCCGGTTTTAGAGTCAGGCTACGATCATCTGCTAGTTCTTTAATGATTAAACTTTGTCGTCTCCTGATATTGTAGTACTTGGATTTTGTAAAGTTCACCCTTCTGAAATCCTTTAGTACTTGTTCTTCAAATATCTTAATGGTCAAATTATTGATTTGTGGGTCAAAATAACTCTTTGGTTTGATTTCCAAATATTTATGTTCCTTCTGTGAATATTCCATTCCTGTCTGTGTATCGAAAAATAACTTGAATCTCATTTTCCGTGCAAGTCTGTGTAAGTTAATTTTTTCTTCCAACAGATTCGAGTTTGGAGTAGGTACAAAAGATAGACCAAGATTTAGTGTGTCTATTAGGTCACTTGTGAGATTTTTCTTTGAAATATTAACGATTAGCTGTTCGGTTTTTGTCTTGGTCTTAGGTTTCTTGAGGCTTCTTCTCTTTGCCTTTTTTCTAAAAAAGGAATCGGTGGGGTATTAGATGTAGTGGCTTCTTGAGATGTGTGTATTATAGTAGTAGTGGGTTGACTTGTTCTTGTGTTGATGGTTTCTTCTCCACTAGTTGGGATCTCACTGCTGGGGTCGCTTGTTCTTGGTTCTTGAGTTCTAGGTTTGTAGGGTGGTTTTTTATTATTGAAGTCTGGTCTGTTTTGGAAATAGTGTTCTTGCCAAGTGTAAACTATGTCTTGTTGATAGTCCAAGGTATCACGGCGAAATTTACGGACTTTACGTTGTTCAATATCCTTCTTGTAGTTCTCTAGGGTCCGGTTCACTTCATCGATCAAACCTGTTAATTCCTCTTTCGTTTTAAACGATGCTAATTGTTCTGATAATTCTTCTATTTCTTTATCCAATTTGTTACCTGATTTTGATAACTCTTCTATGGTCAATAGAATCAAATCTAGGGAACATTTATTTAATATTTGTTCCCACTTCTTTACGAAATGCGGGTTGTCCTTGCATAGTGTGGGTATCAAATAGACCCTGAGACCTCTTGGTATACGTTGGGCTCGATAGTATTGTGCCAAGGTGGTGGCGTGCAGTTTCTGTGATATCTCACGTCTGATTACTTTTTATAATTGAGATATTAGTTTATCAGGACTAGTTGTTACAGGTGTACTGCTTTCAATTTCTTTAATGAGTCCTAATATACGATTCGCTTCTTCTTCATCAAATGCAAATGTGGTTGCATGTTTCTCTGTTAACGTATTAATTTTAGAAAATGACATCACTATACAACAATAGTTCAAATGGGTGCAACTATGGCTTTTGTGTCACACTCTATATCTAGAGGACCTATCAAAAGCTCAAACAATTTTGCCTAGTGCACACCTTTTGCTTAAATTAGGTAAAAGTATTAAGATACTTAGCGGGGTGCAGGGGAGAATAGCAACCCTGACACTGGGTTGTACCAAATTATGTGAAAACAGCAGGTGTCCACAACCTTTGTGGAACACTCCCGTCCCTTGCACACCCTGTAGTTGAAAACACAACCAAATTCTCTTGCGTAATTTCAAAAATAAAACTTTATAAAGGGATGATTTCGTCATCCATGAATTTTGTACCCCAATTAGGGTTAATTTAGACAAACAATAATTCAACGTTCAATTTGTATCAGTTCATAACCAACATATATAACCTAAAGTAAACTGATTTTTACAGTACATGGTATACATAGTAACTATTTTTCATAGTCCAGACAACCAAACACTTACATTTACAATTCATATGGCTTATAGTAGACAATTTGTACTTGATTTTAACTCCTAATCCAATGTTCACAATGATATGTGATATGCTTCTTAGCGGACAGAGTTAAAGTCTTCAAAGTACAGTATGCTTTACGCGTTTCGGGGTGAATAGAACCCCTTCTTCAGAAGATGTCTACTGGACGTGTTTTTTCTTCAATTTATCTGTATCAACAGTAAAAAGTATATTGTTATTTTAATCATAATGATACATCGTAATCCCTGTGTGTCATAACTGAATTTTTCTTAATGTATAATCACCTGTTCGTTTCTTAGTATGGTCTCAATTTGAAATTTAAGTTCCATCTTGATCAGTATATCTTTGTCAATCCTAAAAAAATATATAAAACATATATAAAAAAGGGGGTTGTAAATCCCTAACGTTATGAGAAGTAAAGATGTTAGATATCAGCAACCATGTTTGCATTCTCAAACATGTCCATTAGAGAAAGGGTATAGGTGATTACCTGAGCTGTAGGTCGTAGTCGTAGTAGGTCGTAGTCAGGATTTTGGATAATCTCCCACTTTGTTTAAGCTCTATAATCCTGTAGTGGGTCTTAGCAGCACAATCAGTGATAACGTGGGCCCTGTAGACGGAAAGAGGTTCCTCAGAGGCTATTCTTATCAGTTAAAGAAATGCTATGGAATCATTCTATGTGGTGAGTATAAAGTTCTTACTTACCTTACCACAAGAGGGGACGCCCTTGTGCATGTATCCTGTGAGAAGTTTGTACGAACGGCAACTGAAAAAAATGGCCGTTGTGATGTTTATATAGCGTATTGACGTCAATGCGTGTCAACGTCGTGACGTCACAGTGTTTACAATGAATTGAGGACAGTTATCCCTGTCATATTTAGAGGTTTCTTTTGAATTTGTGATTACCATTTTTTCCTTTGAGGGATACTATATGTATTGTTCAGTGTGCATTCTTGCATTTACTTATCCATATAAATACATGCTTGGATATTAATGAATGATGTAATTCTTTGTACCACATGTATTTGCTTTACATTTGAATTGGTATGGTGACTTTTTGCTGCGATTTAACAGCATGATTAATTTTCTTGATACTTTCTAAAGAATCTGATTGTCACAAGTGTACTCATTAAATACCTCTTTTTGCAATATTTTTTATTTATCCTTTAGTACAGTATTGGAAGGGACTTAGGTCCCCATTGGAGTGACCAGGTTTATGCAGAATGGTCGGCCAGGTGCGGGGTGCCCCTTAGTTACCCAGCCTTCCTCCAGTCCTTGTTACAATCAATCATAACTTTATAGCCATGTGTCAATTAGTTTTCTGCGGTTGGCCTCGAAACTGCATCATCTGTCTGGAAAAGGTTCCGATATCTTCATCTAGCCTGGTGCCATGCGTAGGTGTGAACCCTCGCACTTTCTTACTTAGCTGGTCACGTGATTCAGACAACGTGAATTTGCCTCTTTTCCATCAATTTGTGTATTTGATTTTCGTTTCACCCGCCACCTGCTTTTCGCCTTCTTATCTCGACCTTTCATAGGCAGGATATTCTGTTCTTAGTTTCAATTAGATGTAGCTACTGTTTGTTTCTCCTATTGGTATGACCTTGGCTCTCCTGGCACGAGTTGCCTCTGCTGAGTTTCGTTTCAGTCGTCTCTTCTCGTTTCTGCTAGATATGGAGCTTTCTCATGTGGCCTTTAGTAACCTGGGTTGATTCTGCTTTTTGTGCAATGTAGAAATAAACCTATAATAAGGTGCTTCGTTTGAGGTAGGTTATGTATAGTGGCGCTTGCCGCATTATTCTTCTACTAAGCATAGCAAGCTGCACTGTTTTCTTAGCTTTCTTGCAGTTCCAAGCATATTTACAGGTGTAAACTGGTTGAATATCTTCATCTTGCTTACAGCTGTAACTTCTTACATTTTGACATTGTTCTTTTACTTTAAGTTCACAATATCCTTATTCATGGCATTTCGTCTCTTTGCATCATTCTCTGGTTGTCATTTCTTCTATCTGCAAGTCAGTCCGGGCCCTCGTGATGTCACCATTCATCTTCTATAAAGGTCTTTTTGGTTTCTTCAGGGACTGTACTCAGGCGGTCTTCATTTTGTTTCATTTGTTGATGGGGTTTTCTTAATGGATACCTTACTGTCCATGGTTTTCTGGTTATTGGTACTTCAATAGGTGCTGTTCTTCTAATAGGCACTGGGCAGAGTCCTACTGCGGCTCTCTGCTGGTTTATTTGCTTGTCATATGTCACATATCTCGGTGTGAACGTTCCTGGTTCTTCAAAATGGACGATTGGTGTGCAGGTTTTATTTGGGACCTCCTATACACCCCCCCATATGGGTGATTCATCGACCACTTTCACTTCCACTTTTGGATTCATTTTACTCTGTTCTTCTGCATTCATCTTCACTTCATCACCTGGGTTCATTCCTTCTTCATCTTCTGGATCTATACATGATGGTCTGAAGAAGTGTCTCTTTGGAATCCATATCGTTATGACTCCCTTCAAGTTTCCTGCTCTCCTTACATGTTTGTCTTTATTCCATGTCATCAGTTGACACTGTCCATTTGGGCTGCAGTAAACCATTCTCCCCACATAGTTTCAATGTTTCCTGGGATAGAGAAACTTTGTACCTTCTAGTGCATGAATGCAAGATTTCACAAAATCTCTTATTTCTTCATCAGTCAGGTATTTGGGCTTCCATCCTGGCTTGACATCAATCATGATCTTTATCCCTATGGCTTTCTTTGCAGTTTTCTGGCACTGGGACATTATTATCTTAATAACACACAATCCTAGCAATATTATCACCAGCAGCGCTCCCAGGAACTTGAATGCATCTGTCATCCATTGTGGAACCCAGGAGAATAGGGATCCAAGCCAACTGTCATCATCAACTTCGTCAGTTTCATCAATCATCTGCTTCTGCAGTTTTGTCAGCATACCTATGGCTTCTGTTAGAGTTCCATTTTCCTTATCGTGAGAATGTATAAATGTGCAACATGATTCTCCAATTTCTGGACAAACTCCTCCATCCATAGCTGTGATCATGTCAAGGACATATCTGTTCTGGAGAGTCATTAATCAAAGTTGCTCTTAACTCTTCCTTGATTTCATTGAATCCCTTTATGGTGGTGTGGATGGTATGCAGTAATTCCCATGTGGTTATCTGTAACCATTTAGTATTTGCTCCAACCAGGAATCTTGGCATGAGGATTGTCATGAAAACTGATGAGGTGAGACTAAACAGTCTGTGTTCATATGGGATTGCATGAAAGGTTTGTTCTGATTTGGCAGAAAAGTAATTCTCTCTCTTCATTCAAGTCAGCAGTTCCACAGATCTCCTCTTCCTCAGGTGTGCATCTGCTTTCGAGAAACTGTCAATATTCACCTAAGCTAAGCTGGAACATGGACATTCACTATTGTGCATATAGCTCCCCAGTAACTTGGCAGTCTGATGTATGCTTTGGATCCACATGCCCAATAGTAATCCATAATTACTGCAGTACCCTGCTCCCTGCCTGGGGCATCACATATTTGTCCACAATTCTGATTCTCTCCCATCTTTCTTGTGCCATTGTTCCTGAAGCACAATTTTGAGTGGTACTATCTGCAAGGGTCCTCCTCTGTCTTCGACCCATGTCAGTATTTTTGCAAGCTTTGGCCACACTGGTTGGAATAGCCTCTG
Organism: Ambystoma mexicanum; assembly: GCF_040938575.1. Taxonomy (NCBI): domain Eukaryota; kingdom Metazoa; phylum Chordata; class Amphibia; order Caudata; family Ambystomatidae; genus Ambystoma; species Ambystoma mexicanum. Next base: position 1,372,148,444 of record NC_090930.1, read on the forward strand.
TGAATTTTCATTTGTTTCTTTGTAGGCTCCGAGGACCATCCATGCCCTGCAAATCACTACTCCTTTTTCCCATCCATCTTGTTAAAGCACTGTTCCACAAATCTGCATTTGGCCTCTGTTCTTCCAACTTCGAGCCTCTTCTGGAGTTTGTTCTTGGACATTTAGCTTCTGATTTACTTCCCATCTAATTTCAGCTCCTTTTACTCCAGGTTTCTCTTACCTGATCATGTGATTTCTCGTCTGAGCTCTATTTCTTGTCTTAAGGTCTTAAGGTCTTGAACATAATCATCTTCATCGGGATAGGCTGTTTCAGGTGCCAATTTTAGTGAGGCATCACTGCCCATGAACTGGCCTCCAGTTTTGCACATGGCTACGTTTGAAAGACAGTGTCCTGTCTGGACATCAATTTCTACAGATACGAAGATCTTGGACTTCCCCATCCTGTATGGTAGGAGTGCTCAAACAAAGCATTCTCCCTCTGAACTTCGTCTTTCAACTTCCTTCATGTGCTGGTACCAAATGTTGTTTCCCAAATGTGCTGTGCTGTCCAAGTAATTGTTTAATTCACTGTTATCTCCATGCAAGCTTCTCTTGATTCTTAATGTTTTCCTGTAGTTTGCTATAACTACATCCCTGAATGAAACTATGTGGCTCTTTCTTACTGGAGGATACTCAGGTATCCCAGTCCATGGTGCAGGCCTTCTCATCTGCGCCAGTTGAGTAGACAAGCGTCTGGCAGCCTTTTCCTTGTCCTCGTGTATACTTTTCTCTCTGGTTAGGAGTGCCCATATCCACGCTGGCGTTGGTCCTGTATATGGTTGCATTGTGGAATTTGTACTTATCTCTTCACTGGAACAAATGGGTTGTCCATGCTGTCTCTGTGGGTGTATTCTCCAACTCCTCTTGTCTCTTCCTAGCTCTGGCTATGAACGGCCATAGTGAATGTGCTATCAGTTTTGCTTGTGCAAGAATTTTCTCTTGGCTTGTCTTCATTTCTATAAGTGCTGTATCGTGAATGTCCATTAATGTTATTCTTGTGGGCTTCTTTTCTACTTTCTTTTGTTTTTCCACTAATTCAGCTTTTCCCATGTGTCTCTTTGGTTCTCTTGCAGTGGGACTTCTCATGATAGATAATCTCGCAGATTGTGGTTTCGCAGTCATTGACACTAGGCCTGGTGTGTGCGTTTCATTGTCTGCATGTGTGTGGTTGTCAGTAATCTTGTCACATTCATACTTTGCCGACCCCGTCTCTGGCTTTTTGATTTGTCTGTTACCACAAGTGTGTATGTGTTATTGCTAATCACAACCATCTCAAGTTCATTCACTCCACCATCAGATCTTCTAGTGACTGGAACGACTATGTAAGGTCTGGGTATTTTCGTAGGCTTCATGCACATATCATTAGGTGGGTGCACTGGCATAGGAACGCTTTGTGCACCAATAGAAAATGCAGTTTGGATCGTTAATGACATTAAAACAATGATGAATATAATACACAAATACATTATGCCCCTGTAGGTCAGGCGACAGCATTTACTTCCAGAGAAACGCAGACAAGGTTGCTGCTATGGATCCCCATCTCGATCATTCACCAAAATGTTAACTTTAACTATACTCCTTTAAACAATATTGTCTTTCGGATTCTTTGTTCTGAGTTTCAGGTGTTACACAATTGTCCCCCCTCTTGTGAATAATGAATTGTCTATTGTCACGGGATGCAGTTCTTTTACTAGGCTATGGGAAGTGTCAATATCAAGCAATAATTCAGCAAGTTGTTTTTACTGTGCATGTTCAAAGTATGTCAGGTCCCAGTCTATGCCTCTTATCTGCTTCATTCCCAAAGACATATTGGGCCTCATTACGAGTCAGCCGGTCCTGAAATAATGGTGTTGGTAAACCTGCCACCACTGTTGTTTCCGGACCGGCTGATCTCAAGTTCTGCAGGCGGGAGGTGTCACTCCCGCCAGGTCTGACCTGGCGGGTTTAACACCACACGCCGGCAGGTGGACTTGGAAACACTGGCACCATTACAACATGGTGCCGGTGTTTCTACTTCCGCATGGAGTCCTATTGGACTCCATGGGAATGGGGATTTACCGAATTCTGCCTCCAGAATTACCGGGTCACCGGGGTTGTAATGCCCCGGTGATTCCAGGAATCACAGAGGCAGAATGGTAATACGAGTACGGCGGTAACCTGCCGGTTTATATGGCTCAGTTACCGCCGAACTCGTAATGAGGCCCACTGTCTTTGTCAATAGAAAATAAGCAAGGAAATCTCTGGCAATGTTCTCTCGATCAGTCCCTCAGGGGAAAGCTTACAATCTTCTCAAATATTTCTGCTGATTGTTGGAGTTTCACTTGCATCACTATTCCATGCAAGAGCATGCCTATCTGTGTAGCATTAGCTGGATCTATGATGAAGGTGAGGACATCAACATCTACAGGTCTCCCCACCAGCTCTGGAAAATTAGTGATTAAACTAAAGAAAACGTTGCTGGCCAATCTATTGTCTTCTGGTGACAGGGACATTTGTCCTGTCTTACTGAGGTTTGGAACTATTTGCTCGCATTCAATGTAAACAGTGTCTGCAATTTCCGTTTGCGTGGAGTGCAACTAAGATCACAATGTTATTTAGGAGTCTGCTTAGACGTTCTGTATTTGCTGGATTTCGAAGAAACGCGAGTACGTCTGATGTTCTCCCGACAAGATTTGGACAGACTTTGATTATGCGAAAGAACAGTGTATTGACAAGCTCATTTACATCCTTCTTTGCTCGGGACATTTGGCTTTTCTTCGCTGTATTCAGGAAGTAGGAGGAATTGCTTGGTGATCACAGTAAGCAGCCTCCTTATGATCTTTTCGTTTTCAAGATCTTGAAGAAAGTCAGTGACACTTGTGAGCCTCCCCACCAGTGATGGGTACGATTTTAGCACTAGATAGAAGTATGTCACCACGTCTTTGGTGATGCTGCTACTGCGGGACAACATAGGTAATTCCAAACAATGTCTCTGTGTGGAAGGAATCGGGTACTGTATTTTCTTCCAATTTATGTGTCCTCGATCAAAATTTGGCATGTTATTTTCTCATCACAATTTTAGTGTGTCTCAATCCAAAGTTCAGAGTCAACAGATTATTTTGTAGTTTATTCGTGCAATTGTCTTCTTCACCCTGCAACTAGGATGCACCAAGTGTCCAGGTTATCTGTCCTTATCCCCTTTTTTGCTCAGAGGAATGTCAAAAGTGGAACCACAACTATCTCACAAAAGTTCCTTTGTCTTTACTTTGTTGTTTCTCATGCATCCTTTTTCCTCGTCATGGATCTCGTCTGCATGTGCTGTGGTTCTTCCCCGTCGCTCGTAGTCTCCTCTCGCTGGGGTGCAGGCAGGGGGCCTCCTCCGATGTAGGGTTTGATATCGCCCAGAAAAATCCAAGCTCTTCTACCTTGTAGTTCTCCGGAAGGAGTGCAGTCTTCCACTGTAAAGGGACCGTTAAATCTTGGCTCGTCCCACCTTTTCCTCATATGGTTCTTTACCAGGACGGTATCTCCAGGAAAAATGGATGGTACACAACATCCTTGAGCTATGCCTGTAGTAGTATCTCCTTTTGTGTTCTGTGCTGCCCTACACCCTTTTCGTCATCGCTGCCGCTGGCCTGAAATTACAGTAAGGCAAGATGTCATGCCATTCAGGTAATTTTGCATTTTAGACCCCAACATTTCTCCTGTTGACTGGGCGTCACATCTAGCTCTGTCTTGGGGTGTCAGGGGAGTGCGCATTTTTCTTCCTGTGGCTATTTCGTGCAGCGTAAGATGATGGTCAGAACCGGGTTGATTCCTGAGTGCATACAGTGCCAAAGGAGGGCAGTGTAACCATCCCTTTCTTAGAGTAAGCTTCAACTTGGCTATCCTTTCCTTTAATAAGCCGTTGAGCTTCTAACAGGTCCTGTTACCTTGTGGATGATACATCGACGAGAACTTGGGCTTTATACCAAGCAACAAGCTAATCTGTTTGAAGATCTCGTTTACAAAGTGAGCCCCATTATCTGATCTCATGACTTCACATACCCCCACCTGGGAAATACCTCTCTCACTAGAAATTTGGCCACACAGGTAGAGTCTGGGTGTGTACATGGACCTGCTTCTATCCATCTAGAGAATGGAAACACCACAACAATTAAATACCTGTACCCGTTACATACTTGAATCATGTCGATGTAGTCGACATGCAAGTGCTGAAAAGGCCCTTTTGGCCTTGGGATGACTCCTCTCATTTCTTTTAATGTGTGCCTAGCTGTGAATTGTTGGCAGATTATACAATTCAGTATAAAAAATGTAACATGCTCGGTTAAGTTCAGCATGAACCATTCTTCTGCGTTGCCGCTAGATTCTCTTTTGTCATGTGTGCTGGATAGTGTAACTGTTCCAGCTCTACTTTTAACAGGGCTATAGGCATTACTGGTTTACCAGTGCTGTCTTGTCGCCACAAGCTGTGAGAGGGGTTTAAAGAACACCCTCGCCGCTTCCAAAGATTTTTCTCTTCCTGTGGTACCTCCCCTTGGAGTTCCATCAACTTTGTTTGTTTTAGATTGTTATAACTTTCAGGTGTGGTCCATGCAACCATCATCCTCTCATTTGTATGGGTGACTTCCACCTCCATGATCGTTTCACTTTTGGATGCCATACACTTGGCTTCCGTGTCTGCTGCTTAATTTCCGTGTGAGATAAAATCTGACCCTTTTGTGTGGGCGGCGCATTTCACGACCGCGATGCCCACTGAGAGCTGTAGTGCCTTGATCAGCCTGTCCAATAAGACTGCGTGCTGCACTGGTGTGCTGTCTGCTCGGAGGTAGCCCCTCCTCTTCCAGCGCGCTAAACCTGCGTGCACTGCGGATGTCACATAGGCAGAGTCACTGCACACTGTTACTTCCTGGTCTGTGTGATTCTCAATGGCAAATATCAATGCCAATAATTCTGCAGCCTGTGCTGAAAAATGAGATGGTATTTGCGCACTAAGGAGTACTTGAAATTCTCCATTTGTGGTGTGTTTCATTACAGCGACGCCTGTATATCTTTGCCTGTCGTTTTGATCAATTCTCGAAGAACCGTCAATAAAGACACTTTCTCCTTCTGCCAAAGCATTTTCTTTTACTCTGGGTATTTCATCATAGAATTCTTCATAGTTCGCACTGTCATTTATTGGCTCTCCTTCAGTGACTGGCTCTGCTATGAACATAGCTGGGTTTACTATTTTGCATCGGACTACCTTAATTGAAGGATTCGATATGATCACTTCATAAGCAGAAGCTCTCCGAGATGTCAGTGTGCCCTTAGGCTTCTCTAGGATAGTAAAGAGTGGGTGCTCGACGTACAACGTCATGGAGCATCCCATTACAATGGTAGTAGCTTTTTCAATGGCGAACACTGCGGCAGCTAGACTTTGTTCGCAAGGGAAATGGCCTCTCATCACTGGGTTCAAATTTACACTATAATATGCCAGGGGATTGTACCCCAATGTGGTTCTCTGAGTGAGCACTGCCGTCATAACGCTGCCATTCATATGTGAAAACAGGTAGAATTCCTCTGCATAATTGGGAATCCCTAAAACTGGTGCCATGCAAATGGCTCTCTTGAGTTCAGCAAACACTTCCTCCATGGTCTCTGACCATTCCATTTTTTCTTTCGTCACTTGGGCCTTCTTTAAGGCCTGAAGCAAAGGCTTGGTGTAAGAGCTGTAGTCAAAGACCCATGCCCTGACATAGTTGCACAGGCCTAAGAAGCTCTGCATTTGTTTTATCGTGTGTGGCTTGGCCGTGTTCAGTATGGCTTCAGCTCTTTCTGGGGTAACTCTTTTCCTCTCATGCAAGATCAGTTGGCCTATGTACAGCACTTCTTGTTGACAATATTGTAACTTCTCTTTGTCAACTTGATATCCTTTCTCAGCCAATATAGTCAACAGCCGGATAGAATCGTGTCTACATTGCTCTTCTGTCATGCTGCAAATTAAGATGTCATCCACATATTGCAGGACAACCCTTTCTAAAGCAATATTGCTTAGGTCCATCTGCAGGACTCTGTTAAAAATAGAAGGAGACTCACAGCACCACTGGGGTAGCCTTGTGCTTTTCAGACGCATCTGTCTGAATGTGAATGACGTCAGATCTTGTGAGTCACGGTGCAACAGGATTGAGAAAAATGCATTTTTCAAGTCAATCACCGTGAAATATTTTTCCTCAACAGCTATATTACATAAAATTGTAGCCGGGTTTGGCACTAAGGGAACTCGGCCTCAACAATATCATTTATTGGGCGTGAATCCCGGATTAGCCTCCAAGACCCTCCCTTTGATTTTTTGATCAGATAAACCGCAGTATTCCATGACGACTCTGATTTCACTAAAATGCCTTCTTCCATCATAGCAGAAATTGTCTTAAAAATTCCTTAATCTGCCACCCTGCACATGAGATATAGCTGTGCCTTTGGAAGAATTGCTCCTGTCTTCAGTTTGATTCTCACCTCTCCAACTCGTTTCAGTAATCCTACGTCATAGGGGACTGTAGTCCATACTGAGACAGGCACTTGGGCCATGTCGTCATCAAAATATTCAGGACGGTTCCGTGCCAACATCATTCTCCGAGGCTCTTCTCTTTTGATCATTCTCACCCAATAAGTGAGACTCACCTCCACTATTGTCTCTCCCATATCTGCTTGCTCTCCAAACAGATAGTCATCAGTGACGTCAGTCAATCGATATCCCTCTTCAATGGCGATTACTGCGCACCATTGCCGGCCCTCATCATCATAACCATCAATCAAAGCCATTTTCCCTCGTACTGAAGCTGTGTGTTTCGTCAAGGGAAATACTTGTCCCATTTCCTCGCGCATCGGTATTCTTGGTCTGAAGAAATTCATCTGGGGTCCTCATGATTTTGTCTGCAAGGCCTGGCAGCCCTGCCATTAGCACACGTATTCCATACGCGAATATTTCGGGCTCCAATGGTGTAGCCCTCATAGCTGTGTGTCCTGCGTATGCTCTAATCATTTCACATACGTCTGAATAGTGCATTCCTGGAGTTGAACATATTATGCCCTCCTCCGTGAATGAGATTGACATATTTAACTTTTTCATTAGATCTCGACCAAAATGTTCACTGGGGTCTGCCGTGAATATAATAAAGGCACATTCATTTCACATTCTCATATAGAGACTGGAAGTGTGTTTGTGAAGGGAATGCAACTTGTAGCTCCTGTGAAACTCTGAGTATTTATGGCATCGCCAGACAAGGAAAACTTGCCTTCACGTATGCACAAATGTCTTGCGCGTGTGTCAACTAAGAAGGAATATTCTTTATTCCCTATAACGACATCCACCCTAGGTGAGGGTCTGGTGTCAGTGATAGGATAGAACACATCAGGGCTCCCAGTGAGCTGTCCTAGTCCATATACAATGTTGTCCCACCTTGTGCTGATGGATTTCCCCCGTTCCTAATGTTGCTTCACATTACGGGGCTCACGGTTTGCCCAGTTTGCCCTGTGCTCATCGTTTGTGGCAATTGCAATGGTGACTGTTGGGACTGCCCTTGTGGAAAACGTACTATACCTTGGGGATGTGGGTTTTGTTGTGCTCCTGGCGTTTGCTGTTGCACCTTGTGATTCTGTGCAACTCCCGGTTGTATGAAGGTGGATAGATTTGCCAGGCCTGCTCTTATTCCTTGGCCGTTTTGCATCATGCCTTGATTTCTGCATGTGCGAGCTAAGTGCCCTGTCATTCCACACAGCCAACATACTGGCGGTGGTCTGATCATTTGCCTGTTTAACATATCTTGATTGCTATTTTGCATATTTTGAAAACCTCCTTGATTATTTTTGAAACCTTTTTGATTACTCTGCCATCCTCTTCCCCTAAATCCTCTTCCCCTGGGGTAAAACCCTGTATTGCCCTGATTATTCTGTTGTGAATTATTGACCTGTTGCATGCTCAATTCAGCTGTGCTAGTTATCATGGCTCTCTCAAGAGCATATTTTGACAATTTCTTCTGCACCAGTTTGGCCTCTTCACCTTTTTTCGTGCAGCTTCCTTTTTGCGATTCTTTTCTTGCAGTAGCCTGCAATAGTGTGCGATGGTCAGCTGTATTTCTGACCATGGTTTAACCTCGATTCGTACCAATTTCTTGAGCTGTTTCTGTACCAGCTCTGGCAGTCCTTGGCACAATATATGGTAGAACACAGGTATAGATTTCCCCCAAGATTCATGAGTCTCAAGTACCCACACATCTTGAAAATTCTGTATGTAAATCAACAGATCCTCCGAATCCTTCATTTTCCGTGTCATTATAGCTCCCATATCGGAAGTGTTTTGGTAAAGCACTCGTAGCGCTTTCCATATTGCGGCTCTGCAATTGTTAAAATGGAGCTCCATCATGCATGGTATTAATTGTGGTCACACCAGGGTAACCTGCCCGTGTCCAAACATCATCTACTCTCTCACCAAGTATGGCAATTAAGAGACCCTTGATATCCACAATAACTAATGTGTTCCCTCCTGTCATTTTTTCTACTTGTGTATCCATTTTCCGGCTCCCGATGTCAACATTGCAAGCTTGTGTTTCAAATTTTCTTGATCCATGTGTGGCCACGGAATATATTGTGGTCTTGTTCCCCCTTTGAGTAGTGGAAATTGGGATGCATGGCCCTCTCTCTCTTCTCACACTGTTCTCCTGTCTATTGCAGGGGTAACATTCCTGCATCGCTGCCTGCCTGGCAGTGTCCTAAACCTGCTCACATAGGGCGGTGGAGACACCCCTCTCTGACCGTGAGATCCTTCTTCATGTTGGTCTGACTGTGTGGCTTACTTTGATGCCCTTGGCTCTGACTTACTAGTGTCTGACCATCTTATCCCTTTTCCCCTTGGGAATCGTCTTTCGTCCCTTCTCTCCTCCTCCTTTTCTTCGCGCTCCTCCCTTTCTGTGTCGGACATTGTCTGTCCCCAACTCGTGCAACTTCTTGTGTCTTCTTTGTTCCTACTTATTTCTAGTCTATCCAGGGACAGTTCTCTATTCCCACTACTTCAGGAGACATCCTCAGTGTCGTAAAGCTGAGTGCTCTCTAGGTGCGCGTCTTCCTCCTCCCCTTGAGGTATTTGTTCTAGCCCCATTTCATCATATTTTCTAACTATCGTTTCTCCGATGCTTCTGGTATCGAAGTCATCTTCAATATTCGCCCTAGACGTGCCTCGTACTGAATCGTACTCAGGAAAGAATTCTTCAATGTCTTCTCAATCTACAACAGGCTCGGGTTTCTTAACCTCTCTCTCCAGATATGTCTTCACTTACGTTCTACATCGTCATCGAATTCTATGTGCTTCCTCACCTCTTCTCTGACCCTATCTTCTTCCTTTTTCTTTTCGTTTCTACGTTCTTCTGCCCTTCAGATTTCCTCACCCCTTTGTCTCTTTATTCTTTTCTCTCGGATTCTTTGCTCTTCCTCTAATTTACGCTGCTCCTGTCTGTCTTGATCATTGGCTGCTCTTTGTTTACGATCGAGCTGTCTTTCTTGCTCTTCACGATATAACTGTTCTCGTCGTTGCCTATCTTTTTTCCTTATTCTTTCGTCTCTCAATTCTTTCTCTTTTTCCTTTCTCTGTACATTATCTAGCACCTCCTGTTGTTTCGCATCATCGATGCCTTTGCCATATAGTTTCATTAAAATCTGCCCTCCCATGCATTTGTTTTTTGTGAATGCTATCTCATCAGTTCTATCTTCACTTCCTTTCCATCTTTTACTTTCTCTCTCCTTGTTGAGGGATGCACTTGTCTGTGTCTGGTCCTTTCTTTCATCATCGCATCTCTCCTTGTCCCTTTGGACTGTGGAGGTGATATCTTTATTTTGATTTTGATCACTACTTTGCGTAGGTGACTCATATGCCGGGTTGCTATATCCTGTGGCTGCTTTAAGTTCTCTCAGTGGGTATAACCCCTCGTCCTTATGGTTTTCAATTTCCGGTTCAGACGAGGCGGGTGGCGCGGTAGACGTCCCCCCCCCCTCTGTACATACATTAAGTATCCAATCTATTGGCGGCTCCTATATCTTTCCCTGTTCATACATTTTCCAAAGCTCTAGAACAGCTAGGCGTTTGTCTAACTTTTTGCCCGTGTATGTGGCATGCAAATATGTCGTCATGTGTTGCAAAACAGCTTTAGATAAGGACCCGCCCTGTGGCCATCGCATAAACATTTTGTGGGCAGTTCCTTTAACCCACTCTGTACTGTATTTTTTCATCTTAGGTGCATGTTTCGGCAACTGTTTGCACAGGTGTGCTAGTGGAGTTATGTCCTCCATGTTTAAATCTGTTCCCTTTCCTTTTACATAACACTTTTATCAAAGCATCACGTGATTTAAACAATTTCAACAATATGAGCAAGCCCCAATCCTGATTTTTTCTTCTATTTGACTCAAAAAACATCAGGTTGTCTTCTACAACCTGCCAACTATCCAATCGCACAGTTTTTATGCTAGTTCCTTGAAGGAAAATATTCCATCCTATGACGTTACAACAATCAACACATAAGACAGACTTAACAGACTAGATGAACTCCAGCTGGTCACACGTATCTCTGCCTCTAAAATTACCCCGACATGGAGTTTAAACGTATCCCTTTCGCAGCGCCTTTAATCGCTGTGGTAGTCTATTCATTCCCCTTTATTTGGGACTCTGGATATACGTTTCTTCTAGCCGCTATATTAAGTGTAGGAATAAGGCAAATCCTCTCTCTTCTCGGGTGTCCTCCCCAGTAACCTCTCTCTCCTCAGGTATCTTCCCTTTATCTACTTAATTATTCTTGAGTCATTATTCCCTTCCACATATATACATATATATTCTTCTCTACTTCTAGCTATATTTTGTTTTCCTGCCTCCCTCCGTTACCTTTTCCCTTTATTTGTTCTAAGGCATGCACTTTTGCCAAAACACATAGGACCTCATTACGACCCTTGCGCTCCCAGAATGAAGGGGGCCGGTACGGGACCGGCCCCCTTCATTCCGGGAGCCCGTATTATGGGGTTCCCTTTGCGGGACCCGGACCAGACGCCTGGTAAAATCAGACGTCTTTTCCGGGTCCCACGAGGGGAAGAGGGAGGTAAAAACGGGACACTTATAATGTGCCCGTTGTTACCGCCATCCCCATTCCCATTGAGCCCTATGGGGGCTCAAACGGGAATGGGGAATGGCTCCTGCAAGGAGGATTTACCGGGTCCTCCTATGTCAGAATGACTCGGTAAGTCCTCATTGCAGGAACCCGGTATAGGAGCCCGATTTGGAGGCAGCCATGGAGCTATTAGCCTCCAAACTCGTAATGAGGCCCTTAGTCTTTTTCACTCACTGTTTGCATGTTTCCTCTCTGGACCCTCGGGATCACTGCCTTCATCACTGCCTTCTTCGGCTTTTCTCCCGTTCAGCTGCCCGTAGGAGTGGGAACGGGTTATGTGGGGAACAAGGGTCTCTTCAGACCTCGTTCTGCAGATTTTATTTTTACTCTGCCACGGTCTACGGGGAGCTTCACAGTCTACTCATCCGAATGGCAGAGGACTCGTGATATTGCAGAGGACCTAGAGTTACTTTATGTCGACGGTCAATGGGTCAATGGGTGTCTTATTCTAATCGATAACCATCAATCTCTGCTACCAAGTGTACTCTGAGACCCCTGACCGGCCCATAGAGTCGGAGTTTGTTCAGAAGAACTTTAAGACAAGATAGCAGCACCGGTGAGATGGATGGGTGTGCAGATGTATTACTCCAACACCAATCTATAAGAACAACTCAAATGGTTTGGCAAAGGGAGTCCGTTTAATGACAAGAACAAAAAAAAAAGGGGATTTATGGATGTCAGCAGTGATGCGATCTTCCTTCTCGCTTCAACTCCAACGAACTTCATGCAAGTTGTAACATTCATACTCAAAACCCGTCATCATTGACGTGTAACATTCAAAAGTTGACATGTAATTCTATTGGTTAGGAAAACGTAACTTTACTATAGGTACTATAGCTTTATATGGTAACGGAGTGAGGGGATTGGCTAAACAGTGTCAGGTAGGCATCTAAGCCTCTTCTTCAAAAATTACTACTGCACACGTCACTAAAAGTACGACGTCCCATTGGTTCTACTAACTATAGGACCCTAGATTATTTGGTCCATTGTGATTGGGTGTGCACCAACCTCATGCATACATTTCTACTTTGCTTAGCAGCATGCAGAATGGTCGGCCAGGTGCGGGGTGCCCCTTAGTTACTGGTCCTTCCTTCAGTCTTTGTTACAATCAATCATAACTTTAGTAGCCATGTGTAAATTAGTTTTCTGCGGTTGGCCTTGAAACTGCATCTTCTGTCTGGAAAAGGTTCTGATATCTTCATCTGGCCTGGCGCCATGCGTAGGTGTGAACCCTCGCTCTGTCTTGCTTAGCTGGTCACGTGATTCAGACACCGTGAATTTGCCTCTTTTCCGTTAATTCGTGTATTTGATTTTCGTTTCACCTGCCACCTGCCTTTTGCCTTCTTATCTCAACCTTTCAGAGGCAGGATATTCTGTTCTTAGTTTCAATTAGATGTAGCTACTGTTTGCTTCTTCTATTGGTATGACCTTGGCTCTCTAGAACAAGTTAAACCAAGTAGCAGAGGGGGTGATGTGCAACGGACTTTAGCTCAACGAGAAATTCTATGGATCGACCGTTTGGACTCACTACACCCTCGGGGTATGAATGTTGAGTTTGACCTTATGTGCTTTCTGTAAATTGCCATTAAGATCTATAACCTTTAAATGACATCTGACTTTAGTTAGTCTATGTGTAGCAAGGCATAACTAATCAAGTTGATTCAATGCAGTTTCAACTGAGGCCGACATAGTGTAAATGATATCTGCTTCCTGCGATTTCATGTGTAACAAGGCTTCACAGTAAATGCTACATATTGGTGAGATGATACTATTGTTTTATAATACTATGATGCTATGATAATTGATACTCCATGTGAATTTTCTCTGATTGTTATGACCAACCCTCTGGTAAAATGACTGTGATTGTATGAGTTAGAGACCTTATCACACTAGAAATTGTGGTATCTTACTGCTAGTATTCGGTAAACAGACACATTGTACCTGGACGCCAGACCTGCCCTCCCTTGGGACAGAGATGCAGCAATTTGAAAAAAACCCTCCCGTTTAATTTTTGAACAGATGCAAGATGGGGGCACCACGCGTACCCTGATTGGAGACGCGGTTGTGCCCCCACTTGCATCATCGATCTAACTATGTCAATCATCATGTCCCTACTCACTTGGTACACAATAAGGAACCCAAGATAACACAAGTACTACATATAACCAGCATTGACCCTGTACCTACATCATACAAGCTCCTGCGAGGTCCGTGTAATATACAAATGATCCACGCAGCGGATTCGCTCACGTGGTGTGTTCCCATACCAACGGCGTCCCTGCCGTATGCCCACACAAACATGGCCGTCCCCGGCTCGTCCACGAGCGCATGCGCCTGATTGCCGGGATGACAGATTAAGCTTTGCAGAGTCGAGCCGCTGCTAGTACAGCGGTCAGCTTGCTCGGGGAAGCTCCACACTTCTGGTGAGTACATAGACATTACAACCTATAACGCGAACAAGGGAATTTTCCCTTTACTCTCGTCTTTATACGAACGAGCAGAGTATTCTGCTGTTCGTTTTTGACACACCCATGTCTCCAGGGTGAGATAAATGTTATATTGCTCAAACTGACTGCTCACGCAGTATTCTGATAGCATATTTAGGCTGGCAATGAACGTGTAATATGCCTTGTCGAGTCTTACACAGGGCTTTTAGCCAGAATATAAAAATGATAATCATTTTCCATAGGGTTTCTCTTGCCGCACCCTGCCTCTTCCCGATCGCCTGGAATATCCTGGTGATGACTTGGTGAGTGGCTTTAACTGGCACATTTTGAAACAACCATATTGAGTTACTCTTTGTTTCCCTATGATAGGTCAGATTTGGAATATCACTGCCCTCTGTGAGAGGTTAGTACCTATTTCCCCCCGTCTGGTCTTGGCCAGTTCTATTGAGCCGCACTAATTAGCATAGTCTGTAACACCTGTTCTTTTGAATTCTCTACAGGGAAAGCGTTTATGAGTTTATCTATTTAGAACTACAACATACAGGAACAGCGAAGCCCCCACCCTGAAGATGGATCATTAGATCCGAAACGCGTTGGTTATTCATGATATCTATTATAAGGGCTTCCTTGGATGGAGCTGCTTTACATTACAAACTCTCAAAAGGGCATTAATGTCCATATGACTAATTTAGAACTGTTGTTGGACATTTAAACTATGCAGGAAGCACATGGTTTTCTAAACACCTATGTTATGTGAATACTGAAATCATACATTATCACTTTGTTTTTGTATTTTGGAAGAGACTGACCAGGATATTTTGATACAAAAAGAATTTGTGGACTTGATTCCTGGATGTATAATATGATTTTATGTTTTGTTTGAAGATTCACGTTGATAGGTTTATTAAAATGAACCATATCCTTGAAAATTGTCAACAACGTTACTTCACATTATTTGGCCTATGTTAACACACGCTTTAATCTATAAGAAACTATCATTGGAATCCCAATCTTATTTGATGTTAACGTACTCTTCAAGTGAAAACTATCGGCACAGACCATTAATGACTTTAGGGAAAAAAAACTGCCACACAGGCAATAAAGAAGATACAAATATAAATTTAAACACTTGAACTGAGGTTCCCTAAGAGTGCATCTGGGCTTACTGCCTAGCAATAGGCAGTTCAGGTTTCTTACTTATTCTTGTCCCAAGTGGTCTTGTGATGTTAGCCCGTTTGCACCTGAAATTGCTTATGAATTTCCTTTGTCAATTCTACTGTTAGATACCATTGAATGTATGTACCCAGTACTAATTAACTTGATCGTAATTAGCTGTGCATTCCAACCCCCACATTTTTCCTTCACATATCTTGGTGTGAACATTCCTGGTTCTTCAAAATGGACGAGTGGGGTGCAGGTTTTATTTGGGACCTCCTCTACAAGGCTATGACACGAAGACGCAGGGGTGAGCAGTTTTTTCAAACACAAACCATTAGTAAAGATACTCTACTGGCTTGTATGGTCTTATACAGTCCTGTGGGGACACAGAAAGATGATACATATCTACAATTAATAAAAATGCTGTTCCTCACTGTGAATTAGTATCCTGACTTCCCCTGAGGGACACAATTTGAGGTTCTGAAGAGAGTATTCGCAAAGAAGGTGGTGCAGTGGGACTGGGTTTGCGATTATGAACACCTAGCTACACTTCAAGGTTATGCCCCTCTGTCTTTAGTGACCCATAGATTTATGAGACCTCAACCCTACTTATTACTCTGCCCAACTTTGAGGTGCGAAGGCTCAGACTTTTGATTCGGACTAACCAACTACCAATCTTGCCATTATGGGCGCACGGTTGAAGCTGCAAGAGGATTGTAGATATTGCAGAATTTGTATGATTCCTGGTAACAAAGAAACTGTGAAGCATGTCTTTACGGAAAATACAGAATTTGGCCTGTTATATATGATTCACATAGGGCATCTGGTTCACAGTTATGATGCAATCGTAGACCAGGAATTTTGGACATACTGTCTTAACACAAACTCCACCTCTTTATAGAATGCTTTGTACCAAATATGGATTCATAGTAAGGAACATATTGGAAAGGAACTCTTTTAAACATCCTTATGAAATAAGTATGATGAAGTTGTCTACACATTTTAAAGCTTTTAGAGCTTTTAGTGTATTTTAGCATGTTGTAAATGTTTACATTGTGTGATTGTGTTTTTTAGCTAAGTATGCTAACATTTTAAGGCCTCATTTTGTTTTGAAACTTGGAATTAATTTAAGAATGAAAATGTGTATATATGTACAAACACATTTATGTTTAAAGTTCTATGAACTAAATAATGTATTCATAAATAAATACATAAATAATGTATGAATGGCAGAAGGTTTAAATTTCCTTTTAGTAACAAATAATGCAAGTGGTTAGGAAAGGTCAGAATGTGGAAAGAGATGGTGGTGGAAACAATTGAGTGATCAGATATGGATGGTGTGACAGTAGTTGGCTGCGAGTGAGGCAGAGATGAATAAGAGATCCACATAATTACCCCCTGTGGGTTTAGGTAGGTTATGGATAAGGTAGAGAGTGTGGTCACTAAGAAAAGACTGATGTTCAGATTTCTGAGAAGTGGTTGGAGAGGGAAGGTTAAAGTCACCTAAGAGAAAGAGATGATGTACAGTGGAAAAAGAGTCAAGGAGATTATCAAGATCATCAAAGTATTGGCCAGTGAGTGGAACCAGCAGGGCAATAGATGAGCTGATGTGAAGTGAGTAAGACAGAGCAACAGTAGAGATGGTGAGTTCAGAAGAGGTAGGAAATGATGTGGCATTGTAGATTTGTGAGGCATTGAAGCGGGAAGAGAGTAGGTGGCCAATGCCTTCACCTCTGCCAGTCAATCGAAGAGAGCACATGACGGATAGTTTGGAGTCATTTAGGGCCACCAGGGCGGCAGTGTCAGATTGAGAAATGCAGGTTTCATTGATAGCAGGCAAGTCTAGGGTAGGAGAGCTGGAGTGAAAGTAGTCAGTGAGGAAAGATGTTTTGTTGCATACAGACTGAGCATTCCACTGTGCCATGTTCAGTTGATGAGGTAAGGAAGAGGTAAGGAAGAGTACAGAAGTTAAGTCTCAGAGGGAGAGAGGCAAGGTGGATAGGTGTTAGAGGAGTTATGGTTAGCTTGTTGGTTTGTTTTTTGGAACGAGGTGGAAGAGAGATGGAGTAGTGGGATTTCTAAGTTGTGAGTTTTATAATAGGGATAGGAATGGAGGAAGTTGTAGCATGATTGGAGAAAACGTAGGGAGATGTGAGTAGAAGGAGCAGCAAGAGGAGCAGGATTGAATGTATTATAAGCAAGTAGCGCAGTGTGGGGAGTCAGTACAGTGATTAGGAAGCTTGGGGCACTCACAGGTGCAGGTCTATGCAAATAGTTGTTTTAGTGGAGTGTTGGAGTTAGATTTTAATGTTGTTTGTGTGCAGTACACAAGTCATTTTTATGGCAGCCTGTGACAAACAGGGGCTAACAGGGAACACAGACTAAAATAGACAAGTGTATAGTAGCAGCCCTTAGCTCTGGACACCCGGTTGAATGGACGCCCAAAGGACGGTGCTTATACACCCAAAGTAACCCGGAAGTAACTTTGTCAGAGGTCAAAGGGGCAGCTCCTCGATAGATCCTTGATGCTTTTATGAGGTCTCCTGACCTCTGCAGGCAGCTTCAGGCAGATGGGAAGAGGGCTTATGGTGGTGTTGGAGTGAGCTCTGTGTTGCTTACGGGTTGATTGTAGTCACTCTTGGAAACTGTACCAATCAGTGTAGACATGCTAAGGTCATAATCCAGTAGAAATCCAAGGCTTTTCACACGATATTTGAGGATGATGGTGCACTAAAGAATGAAGGAGGGTTTGACTAGAGAGTGGGTGACCACAGCAATTGACAAGGCCCAAATTGTATGACATTCATCCTGCAGTAGTTGAGTTTAAGGCTGATTTGGTACATCTATTCCTTAATGTAGAGTGGCAAATTGTCTATGTGGAAAAGGGCAATGGTGTGGCCCGATATATTAAGATACATTCTAATATTATTGCCATAATAGTGTAAGAAGACATAGATCCAAGTTTCAAATGTATTTTGGAAAAGAAAATTGCATACCATTAATATTCATAAATAGGAACATGAGTGGAAATATGAAAATGTTGAGGAAGATGAGACATCAATGTAGCCTTGAGGATCACGATAGGTGACAGTGGTGGGAGAGTACAAAATGCTATCAAAGTTAGCGCACTGGCAGTGCATACTTAGAAAAGTAGAGAGCCAGTCAATAGAGGAGCTTGTTGCATTAGTTGCCTTTTAGACCCGTTCTTGCAAGGTGCCATGATGAACTTTATGGAATACTTCTGAAACATCAAAGAGAATAAACCTCCAATGTGAGATCTCCTCAGCAATTTCAGGACTGTGTGTCCAGGCAGAAAAAAGAGTGGTCTCTGAGACTTACTGTGTCGGAAAATAGAATGTTAATTCTTTTGGGTGTTGTGGGTGCCTAAAAACAGTAGGAGCTGAGTTACTACTATGTGTTCGCATATCCCAGAGAACTGGGTCAGACTGGCAAAAGGAGAATAACTAATTGTAGAATTTAAGTCGAGGACGGTTTCTCAAAGGGAGGAGTGAGAGTCGTATATTTGAAAGCTGAGGACACAAGCCTGAGGTGGATAAGCAATTCATTAGTTGTTGAATCTGGATGCAAACCTGCATTAATTCTTCTGGCCATGTGGCTCAATTGAGTGTTTTGTAAATTGTGCCGTTTGTTTATGTTAGTTGCACTGTACTCTCCAAAACATTTAGAAAGTTTATCACAGCTCTATTTAGTCTGCACCTTAAGCATAATATATGAACTCAAATGAGACAACCAAGAATGAGTCCACCCAATAGACACTCAATTTAGAAAACATGGTCACTTTCTGGCAAAGTCAATTTAGCCCTGCATGTCTCTGATGTTGTTACATTGATTACCATTGAGAAGGTTATTATTATTATTTGCTGCTCCTGTAAAAGTGGCAAGGGAACTATTATCAGTCTCCCTGTTTACATGCAAGAGGAACTGGGCCTTGGAAATCCCCTGCCCCAAGAAACAAAGACCCAGCCATAGGACAAAATTCACTGGGCCTCATTACGACCATGGCGGTACGGAGTGAACAGCGCCGTAAAAGGTGCCTGCGCTTTTCACTCCGTACTGCCGCATTACAAGTTCCCCTCGAAGGACATGGTAAGCACGCCAGGGAAAACCAGGCGTGCTTACCGGGTCCCGCGAGGGGAAGAGGGAGCAAACAACGGGCCATCTCGTAATGGCCCGTTGTTTGCTCCCTCTCCCATTACCATTCAGCCCTATGGGGGCTGAAATGGAAATGGGGAAGGACCGTGTCCGGGTCCTTGGATGGAGGAATTACCAGGCCTTCTGAAATCGGAATAGCCTGGTAAGTCCTCATTCCGAGGACACGGACCCCGACACGATTTCGGCAGCAGCCATGCCGCCAATAGCGGTATGGTTACCACCAAACTCGTAATGAGGGCCACTGTCTTTATTAACAATTAACTGACAGGGTTTGCAGTATGAACAATGCAACTTTCTCCAAGTGCTCTCGCTCTCTAGGCACCTGTCGACCAGTTTTGTTAACCCATGATATCACCAAAATGAGGTTACCTCCAAAACCTAACAGGGGAAGGGATTGGTTTGTGAGGTGAACTATATACACACTATATAAGGCATTAGTGTGGTTATTAAGCAAGCCATATCTGGTGGCTCCTCTTGAGACAACCTCTATGTGTTGTGAATACAAACTTACAGGTTAGCATAAGGCAGAGGTCTTCAAACTGGTGGGGCGGAGGCACAAAACTCCAACCTGAAATGTAAAAAAGAAACATATATATTTTTTTAAAATGAATGGAGAAAAGGTAAAGTGGGGCGGGGGGGAGCCCTGGCAAGGGTGGCTCATCCATAGTTGGCGAAGGGCATCAACCCAGTGGCCGCTTTACCCATTATGTAGGAGCTGAGGAGCCAGCCCAGTGAAACACTGAGCAATGCCTTAGCTGCTTTTTCCAGCTGAGGGAGCACTCCTGGGCTGGCTGAACTGTCAAAGGGAAACATGTTTCCCTTCGACAGTTCAGTTCCTCAGCGCACATGCTCAATGAGCCATGCAAGGCTGGGGGTGTTTTGCTTCGCTGGCCTTGCATAGCTCATTGGAAATGCTGGCTGGAGAACTGCATGTCTGTGTGTGTGAAGGGGGGCTCCTGTGCCTCCTCACACATACAGACAGAGCATCCTGGAGTGGGGAGTTTCAGCACCTACGGGCAGGCCCCTGCATGAATGTGTAGGAACCAGGAAGCACTTGCTTCACGATTCTTGTTCCTGTTGTAGGAGGTGGAGGGCTGGGGAGGAAACTTCAGGACCGGGCAGAAGGTACATTCATGTTCATCTATTTTTTTTATTTAAATATCTGTATGGATGTGTGCATGCTTGTGTATGGGTGCTCATATGAATGATAGAGTGCTTGCTGTGTGAATGTGTGTGTGGGTTTGTTTTGGTCCATTCAGTGGATTTTGGTGAGTGGGAGGGAGGGAGGAGGATTGTACAACAATGGCATTTTAAAAATGCCTTTGTGGCACAATCCCCCTACACGCCTGCCCAAATCAGCCTTCCTTCTGAGGCACTGTGGAGGCCATGTGACAGGAATGGTATTTTGTTACTGGACATCTATCATAGATATTCAGTCAAAAACACCTTGCTTTCCCCTGGGCCCCACCAGTGCCCTGCATACACACATAATCACATTGATTGTGTGAGTGTGTTAGGAGCTGTAGGGTCATGGGCACAGGGATGGTATCTTTTTACTGGATATCTATCATAGGTGCCCAGTAAAAAACGCCATGCCTGCCCCTTGGGCCCCTCAGTGCCTCACATACTTACCCATATTCACATTGATAGTGTGAGTGTGTTAGGTGCTGTGGGGCCTAAGGGACAGGGATGTATAGTTTTACAGTACATCTATCATATATGCCCATTTAAAATTTAAAAAAAACATGCCTACTCCCTGAGCCCTCCAGTACCAATTGCAAACTGTTTGGCTTTTTACCCAATTTTTTAAAAAGTATGCTCTAAAATGCAACATTTTAACCAATTATTTAAAAAAGATTCTGGGAGAATCTACTGAACCCTCCTTGATTGGTTGGGGCTCCCTCGCTATGCTTGGTCGCTGTGGCATATGTGGGGGAAATATTTATGCCCCAACACTTAAAAAAATTCACCAGCCACCACTGGCCCTGGGACTGTGCTGGGAATGGTTTGGGGGAGCCCAGGGACCGTATGGGAGCAGGATGGGGGGAGCAATGGGATAGTGGTGGGAGCAGGGTGGTGAGAACCCATGGTCTCTGGTGGGGTCGGGAGAGCCCAAGGACTGGGTATTGGTGGGGTGAGGGAGCCCAGAGACTGATGGGAGCAGGTGGGAGAGCTCAGGGACTATACTGGGAGTAGGGTGTGGTGACGGCACACGATAGTTCATAGCCATTTGAACTTACTGTTCATTTGGCATTTTGGGGGGGGGCGTCCTGCCCACACATTGCTCAGGGGAGGCCCAGGCCAAAAAAGTTTTAAGACCACTGGTGTAAGGTGATTAGCCAGTGCAACATAGTATAGGCTTAGCTTGGAAGGTGGTTAGAGATTGGACAGAAAGTGTCTTCTCAGCCTTGTAGTTTTGGAAAGTTACCTGGCCAAGTGCAACTTTTCAAGGTAGTGGGAACAACACCAAAAGTGCTGAATGTTCCCAATAAGTTATCATCTCTGATCTCCTAGGCCTTGATACAGAATATTCAGCTTTTAAACTGCATTACTTTTATATCCTCCTGCCTTTTGTTCAATGGGAACAGCCTTCTCTGCCTGGCTTGAAAGAATAGGCTATTTCTTGTAGGTCCAGTCCATGTGTGTAGGCACCACTAAATGGAGCTCTCTAGCTTGCAATTATGAGGATTTTCCACTTCTGTTCCCTGCAGGTGTCCTATCTCTTCTGTTAACTTGAAATCTTCTTTCAATCAGTGTCCTTGGCGAGGCTGTGGATGGTGTCTGCACTGGAAGCCTGGTCTGCATGCTTCAGCAGGATCAACCTGTCAGCCTTGTTCTTGAGTTCATCTTGCTTTTCCCATTCACTTTAATGTGCCTATGGCTTCCATCTTTATTTGCATGGCTGCTGTTATGCTCGATTTATGCTCGATTCAAAATGGGGCGGGCGCGCAATGCATTCTGGGAGTGCTCGGAGCCATGTTGGATATTTACTTCACTCCGCAGTGAAAGGCTGCACACATTTTGCTGAAGTGTTAGATTCACAGTGCTCGGACAAACATGCTTTTTCAAACTTGGTATGCAGTCAAGGCCATTTCTGCTGGGAAAGCTAATGTTGTTATGGCTTGCTACTGTTCTCCGTGGAGTGTGTTTTTAGAGCAGGGAGGCCCTGCGTTCCTTGGGGGGAGGTCTCGTTTGACCCAGCTGGCAACCGACGGCTGTTCCTCAACTGCGCAGGTGCAATTTCCAGAAGGTTTGAGAATTAACTCCCCTTTGTGGAGTGTTTATATATGCGGAAACCCAGAGGGGGTCAGGTGAGACTTCAGCCAGAGAAGGACGCTCCGTCTGGCCTTCCTGTGAGCTGTGGCACTCTCGGCCTGGCTGTCCCCGGGGTCTTCTAGCCGCTTCTGGACGAGATGAGGAATTATATTATGCTCACAGTGATGTATTTCTTTTTGACTTTGCTTCTTCTGTGATCTATGTCCATATTAGTTTTATGAGTTATTTCTATGTACTTGTAATCTTTGAATAAATAGCCGTAAAGAGCTGATTATCTTCTAAAGAGTGCATGGCTGTGAGTTATTGTGTCTGTCTGTTTATGGGTATTTGCTCTATAATTGCATTGGTGATTTATGGTTGTTCCGTGCACTTTTCAGGGGAGAGCAATACAGCTGCCCATGTTAGCTGCGGTTAAGCGTCAGAAAGCAGTTCATATGTATTCTTATGCGTCTTGCGGTTTCTGCATAGTAAAAGTTATATGTGTGTCAGTCCTCTATGTGAGTCATAATGCATATTCTTCATAAATAGAGACAGTTGTCAAGGAAGTGTGGTTAACTTGTCGACTAGAAGGGGGATTGCAGAGGGAGACCCAAACCTGGCCTTCGTTACACCCATCCCACTCTCAGCACTGTATCATTTTGTGCAGGGATGTCTATGTGCTTCATGTCAAACTTATCTATGTCAGTCATGACGTCATCAGAGTCATTCGAGGTTGCAGTTGGTCAACTTGTTCAATTGATGACAGCTGTATCTCTTCAATACTGTCATCCGGGTGTAGTCTGAACAGTTGTCTGAGTGAGTGGAGCTTCTCATACCTGCGATACATCAATGATGGGCAGGAAGTGCCCAGAAGCAATGTACATCTCTCGTTTCTCTGTCGTCGGGCTGAGAGTGGGATGGGTGTAACGAGGGCCACATTTGGATCTCCCTCTTCAATCCCCCCTCTGGTAGATAAGTCAACCACACTTTCAATGATGGGCAGGAAGGGCCCAGAAGCGATGTACATCTCTCGTTTCTCTGTCGTCGGGCTGAGAGTGGGATGGGTGTAACGAGGGCCACATTTGGATCTCCCTCTTCAATCCCCCCTCTGGTAGATAAGTCAACCTCACTTCCTTGACAACCTTCTCTATACACGTGCAGCCTTGGGATCCATGCTTTCGCCACTCCTTCCAGATGTCCATGATATCTCAATTGCTTGTCTAAGCTCCAGGGCATATAGCAGCAATCCCCATCGGTTTTGCACTAAACCCATCTTCTCCAATAGTTGCATGGTTACAGCAGAAAGTAGAATCTTGTACAGGGTTCCTCAAAGCACTATGCCATGCTCCTACTGTGCATTCTGAAGCCGGTAACGAATGGTCTAGAGCCAAATCCTGTGCACCCTCGATATCTCCTATATCCAGCTTCAGCTGCTTTGGAAAGAAATGTCAGCAGAGGGAGCTGTGTGTCGATGCGGTCGACTCGATATCCCTCGAGGGCCTCTGTCTCGAGGATGACGTCATCGAAGGTATATATGGAACATGCAGCGCCTGTTGGTTTCTGTTCTGTTTTTTCATGTTTTTCTTACAGTAGAACTACCAGCATTAATGTGGTTAAGACCATACCAGACTCTGAAGGAGCATAGAATGTAATTCATGGAAATTCTGCTGCGGTTTAGGCTGAGAGGGGGGATGAGGAATACGTGGGTGGAACATCCAGTCGAAAGAAAGTTACCAGGGGTAAGTAACTTGTTCTTTGAATGGCGCCAGGCTCATAGAGTAGAACTTACCTGATGCAGACCATGCTGCAAGCTTACCTGCTGCAGACCATGCTGCAGAGCTCAAAGCCAAATGAGGCTTGGAAGGGACTATTTTACCTTGGCACTAGTTTTTACTCGGGTGGGGCTGGGGAGGAATACTTACCTGGGACTACTTTGGAGGCTATTTAAACCACGCCCGAAAAGCAGCACACGCTTCGCATTATTCTGCATCCAGCAGCGTAACGCTCACTGTGTCTGCAAGCCTGCATCCAGTCTTCTGCCACGCCCGCCTCGAGTCTGCATCTCCTAGAAAAAGGGAGGAACAGAAGGAGAAGAGGTTAGAATAAGAGCAAAACCTTCGATCCTTACCTGAATTCCGGATCCACCGCGCCTTCGAGCTGGAAGAAAGAAGCATTTTACGCACGCCGCCTCACCTGATGCAGCGCCGCGCTGAACTCACCGGCCTTCGCAGCATCCTCACGATCCACTGCATCCTTCTGCACGTTCCCGCTGCACTCTGGCACCTAAGGGGAACACAAGAACAGCAAAGGTGAGCCAAGGGAAGAAACAGAGGCAATAGTAACTACCCCCATAGACTTACCTGATTACCGCCGGGGGTACTATTCTTCTTCACGGGTCGGCGCAGTCTCCATTGCATCCTCGCCATACCCCGGCCCCTAAGGGGAACAAAAGGACAACAAGGTGAGACAAAGAGACAAACAAGGGGAACTCTTCTCACCACAATAGACTTACCAAATTTTACCGCCGGAGGCATTATTCAGCGAACTTCATATTATCTCTCCACACCTCTCCACACAGGTTACATTCTTGCCTTATTTTATTGAACTGTGTAGGATAAGCCAAATCCTTACCTGAACTTCGTCAGCTACCACGAGGAACTCCTCGCTGGGGTCAAGCTGCAAACTGCAAGGAATCTGACAAGAATGAAAGTCAGACATGTGAACTCTTACGAACTACATACTTTTCGGAGTCAATATTGTTCTGGAACTCACCAATTCCTTCGAGCCAGTGAAGCAACTGGTTATCAACGCGCCCCTGCGCTCAATGCAGGATGGAGAGCTCATCTTTTCAAACCATCAGGTGAGACTATAAGAGGGGACATCAAAGGTGATCTGTGGGGAGAATAGTGGGGGTGGGGGGATTTATGCTTAACTCCACGGGTGGTTAATCCCCTTTCTCCATTTGCAGAAGAATATTCCTACGGGCCAAGCAAACAAAGCTAGGTGGGCCAGTCCAGTCCGTCATCTTGGCCCTACACGTCACATTGGTAGAGACCGCAGCTGTCCAGTTCAGATCGACGCCTCTGTGGGAGCCAGGTGAGCGTAACACTGTCTCACAAATATCTTTTATTAGAACCCCTCTTCGCAGAGCAGAAGAAGTAGTCATGCCCCTTATGGAATGGGCTCTCAAGCCTACTGGGGATCTTTCCAGGCCCGTCTATAGCATTCTGTAATGGCTAATATATTCTATCTGGACAAGATTTGTTTAGTTATAGCATGCCCCAGTTTATGACCAGTATATCCTATGAACAGTTGGTCATCTAGACAAAACTTTGACATTCTTGAAATGTAGAAACTCAGAGCCCTTCTTGGGTCAAGTCTGTGTAACCTTTCCTTTTCCTTGCCAGGATGAGGTGGTGAGTAAAAGGTAGGTAATACTAACTTTTGTTCCAGATGAAAAACTTAGGTAGAAATGAAGGTTTGACCTTAAGGACAACCTTATCCTAAAAAAACGTAGAAGGTGGTATAGGAGATAGTGTCTGCAACTCACTCACCCTACGGGGTGATGTTAACCCCACTAACAAGATGGTTTTCATTGTTAGTAGTCTTAAAGAACATGAATAGAGTGATTCAAATGGTGCACACATGAGACATTTCCAAACAAGATAAAGGTCCCAAATTGGAACTTGAAAAGGAGATGGACGGAACACATTAGTGAGTCCCTTTAGAAATTGTACTACCAAAGGTATTTTAAAATATGACATTTCTTCAGACGAGCGCTTGAAGATGGAAAGCGCAGCCAAATAACCTTTAATGGTTCCAATCTGGAGCCCCAGATTGGCCAAATACAGCAGAAAAGAAAACACCTCCTACGTTTCACATAGAAAAGGATCCACATTCTTATCCCTGCACCACCTACAGAATTTGTTCCAATTGCAGCGGTACAAAGACTTTGTGGTTGGCCTTCTGGCCGAAAGCAAGATCTCCATTACGCCATCCGGGAGGTCCCAATCCTTGTGTCTCAACCTCTCCGTAACCATGCATGAAGGTTGAGCGTGTTAACCTCTGGATGGAGAACCCAACCCTCCTCTCGCGATAGAAGATCCTCTCTTTGTAGAAGACATTTTGGAGGGCAGATGGACATGTCCTCCTGACTCAATCCAGAGAAATTAGGATCATGGATTTCCTGACATTTCTTAACCTTTCTTAAAAGGATGAGGGGGACTGTAGGAAACGCTTACAGAAGTGGAAACTCCCAGTCCACTACCAATGCGTCCCCTAGAGCTCCTCTCGGGCAAATTCCCTGGAGAAGAATAGTTTGCACTTCCAGATGACACTGGTCAAGAATAGATCCACTTGAGGGGTTCCCCAATGGGTGACGATCTCTTGAAGGACTTACTGAGCTAGTTCCCACTTGTGGACGACTGTGCTCTACCTGATCAGAGCGTCCGCCGTGGATTTCTCCACTCTGGCTAGGTGAACTACCGATAAGGAGATTCCTTTTCCAGAGCTGCATTGCTTCTCTGCACAGTGGTAGTGGTTCAATGCCTCCACTCTTGTTGAGGTAGTACATGGCCACTGTGTTGTCTGTCATTATCAGGACATTCTTTCCTCGCACAGGGCAGAAAGGCCATCGCTGGCGTGGGCTCCCCACCCCATGAGTGAGGCATCCGTAACTACTTTTATTTCCGGCGATGGTTGCCAAACAGGTTCTCTTTTCAGAATGTTGAACTCACAGGCCCACCACAGGAGATCCTGTGTGATCCTGTTTGGAATGTGAAGTAGGTCTGACATGTTAGCAGACTTGAGAGTCTTGCTCCTGGCAGAAAAGACTTTCTTTGCCCAGGTGTCTATACGCTTAACATCCCGATCTGGTGGAATGGTCGGATAGGCAGCTTGTTTGGAGGTAGAGGTTGCTTCTTGCACCATCAGGCTTTCTGTGGTAGGGTGTCTAGACATATAGCTAGGGTCACTACTTGACAGTCTTTATTTTTTAGTCAAATTTGTATTGACTGCCGGACTTGATTCTGGGTCTTTTCCAGTTTGCACTTACTTTCCTTTGTAGAGCAACATGAAATGGCAGGGTGGATCCCCTTGAGGACCTTTGTCCAGGATATCTGTGAGCTTATCCTGTTTGAATGGGAGGGCTGGCATGCTCCATCCCAGAAAACCAGTGACCTTGGTCATTAATTGTCTGTAAGAGGCATCTGCGTGATCTGCCGGGTCTGGCTTGCCAAAATTAATTTCTGGAGAGGTGTCCACCCCACTGGCTGATTTTAATATATCACACAGGTCCTGAATCCTAGACTCCTCAAATATAAAACTATCAGAAACACTAGGTTTCCCATATTGTAACCCAAAAGGAGGATTGTCATCTGAAGGATCGAAGTCTTCATAAATCGATGTGAGAGATTTTAAAAAAACATTTTTTGGCAATGGTTTAAAGGATTTTTCCGGTAAAGTCATTGATGGCTTTGATGGTTTCGAGCCAGATGCCGATGGAGCCTTCACCAAACTTGATTTTGGCATTGATTGCGTCAATGAAACCGGTGTCTTGGACGCTGATGGCGTCGATGGTTTCAGCATCGACTTATCTATGGACTTCGTCAGTGGCGGACTTTGATGACTTCACTGATTCTTCGTTGATTTTTCATCAACCCGAGGCCTTGACGGCTCTCGATGAAAATCTGGCCTGTGAAGATGGTTCCTAAAATATCAAGTAATATTATAGGGGCGCATGCTATAGAAATTCACGACCTCATTATGGAATCACAGCTCGACATACTAGTAGTCACAGAGTCCTGGCTCCATCAAGCATCAGGTCCACTACTAACTCTGGCAATCCCATCCGACTACACCATATTCAGAACAGATAGGACCCACTCACAAGGAGGCGGTGTTGCTATTATAGCCAAGACTAAATTACAGCTTAGATCTTGTCCCATTGAAAGTATTGAAGGGTATGAAACATTACTCGTAAAATTTCCCATAAATGCCAAAACTACTATTAATTTAATAGTAATTTATAGAGCACCTAGCCCCAACAACCACCAAGAGACTGAAATTCCGTTGCTATTAGCTCCACTAATAAAACCCAGCTCGAAATACATCATCCTGGGCGACCTTAACCTAGGTTTCAATGACAGCCAAGATGCCAAAGCAGAATCACTGCACTCTGCCCTGAAGGACATGGGTTTCAGCCAACTAGTTAATGCACCCACACATATCAAAGGCAGGACTCTTGATTGGATCCTCTCCCTTAATACCCCCGTAACCATTGAGGTCATCTCCCCTCTTATTTGGACCGATCACCATAACATTGTATTTACAATCAATCCCTCCGAACCCACACAAAAAAAACCTAAAACTATGATTACCTATGAAACTAGAAACGCCCGCAAACTCACGCCAGAAAACCTCACGCCTCCTCTCTCAAAAATCCTAGCTTCTACCTCGATCACCAGTGACAACCCCTGTCTCCTAGCAGACATATATCACAACTGCCTCACTACAACCATTAATGCTATAGCACCACTCACCACCAAGGCAAAACGCACAGACAAGCGATCTAACTTCTGGTTCAATGATAATCTTATCGCCCTCAGAAGAACCAAACGCGCGTATGAACATGCCTACAGAAAGCATCCTACTGCAGAGGCAGAAAAAGCCTACCAAGAAATAAACAAAACCTATAAAACAGCTACTATTACCTACAAATCTAATGCGTATAATAATAGGATCAGCAATGCTACTTCAGATACCAAGGAATTATTTGCCATTCTAAAAGAATTGGAAAACCCCACTCCAGCCATAAACCCAACCATCCCCAGCAAGGAATGGTGCACCACTATACAAGACGCACTAACAGCCAAAATTGAACTACTCCAAATAAAAATCACATCCAAAAAACAATCACTAGCCAACAAACCTGCCCTCCTTAACCTAAATCGACCACATCAGGAATTCACCAACGCCCCATTCCATTTCACACCTGTATCCCAAAATGTAGTGTTTGACACCATCGCCAAACTTAAAGCCTCCAATTGCAAAGGCGATTCTGTCCCCGCATCAGTAGTCAAATCCTGCGCTCACACCCTCACCCCCATTATCACCAACTTCGTCAACGCATCCTTCAATGCTAACCTAGTACCAGCTAGCATTAAAGAAGCCTGGGTCACCCCTCTCCTGAAAAAACCTACCCTAGACCCCACTGTGCCCACTAATTACAGGCCAATAACAACTGTCCCATTTCTCCTCAAAATATTGGATAAATTAGCATACAACCAAGTCCAAACTCACCTCGAACAAAACCACCTCCTTGGCACGAGGCAATCAGGCTTCCGCCCCAACCATAGCACAGAAACGGCGCTCCTTGACTTAAAAATCCAGATGGATACCATCAGAGACTCAGGGAAACTCTGCATCCTCCTCCTACTCGATCTCTCCGCAGCGTTTGATTTAGTAGACCATAATAAACTATGCGCCACACTAGCGAAAGACTTCAACTTCTCCACCGAATCTACTACCTGGATCAAATCCTTTCTTGCTGACCGCACCTCCAGGGTCGCCATAGGTAAACAAGCCGCTAACCCCATCATAGTACCCATTGGTGTCCCCCAAGGTTCCTGTCTCTCACCAACATTATACAATGCATACACCAAACTCCTCTTCTCAGCGCTAGACGACATGGGTGTCATCTACACCAACTTTGCAGATGACACCCAGATCCTCATCCCTTTATCGGGAGACTACACTCAAGACACCGACACTATCAACAAAATATATGCCATAATCCAAAATTGGATGGCACTAAATAGCCTCTGTCTCAACGATGAGAAGACTGAGATTCTCATTGTGGGCTCCCAATCCAAAATAGAAGCATTACATCCTGATTACTCATCTCAGCCTTGGTATCTAGGCTGGAATACATACATGGAACAATAGTTTCCTATTTAAGGAAACCCGCGTCACCTGCACACTATCAACAAGAGGCTAAAAGCCTGTATAGAAGTTTTGGGTTCAAATGGAATATAATAGACATATAAAATTATTACAAGTGTATACTTTGATTTTTAGAATGTACACCCATTCATGGGTCAGATTCATCTAGATACACAGTTTTATTTG
This sequence comes from Ambystoma mexicanum, assembly GCF_040938575.1. Classification (NCBI taxonomy): domain Eukaryota; kingdom Metazoa; phylum Chordata; class Amphibia; order Caudata; family Ambystomatidae; genus Ambystoma; species Ambystoma mexicanum. Next base: position 1,372,178,805 of record NC_090930.1, read on the forward strand.
TGTTCTGATACCATTTTTTGAAAAATGCATGGGAGTCTCTTTTGTATTTAAGACGATTTATCTTATTTTGTTTTTATTACTTGCTCACCAAATTATTATTATTTTGTTGAATATTTATTCTATCTCACTAACAACACTTAGTTAGGTTGTGGACATACATTGCCCACTCTCCCACTGGTCACAGTGACATTTATTATGTGCAATAACACTTTTTTTCAACACTTTTTTTCAACTATTTCAAGCCTTGAGTAACACACAGAAACACTCAAACACGATCATTTAGTGCATCTAGGGAGCATCCATACATATACAGATTCATCTACAGACAAATGAGGCGGACTACCACCTTTTGCCTCCCAGTAGGAAAACATATTCTGCGTTCTAGCAGATGCTGCCGTCTGACATACAGTACGATGGGAAAACAAACTTCAATTCCCATGATTCCCTCTACACGATTATTTCGTGTGAGGTTGGTCGCGTCGACGTCATCACGCAACACGCGCGGGTGACGTCATTCGCGACCATGTTTACACTTAAATCCAATCAGAATTGGAGCTCGCGACGTGACGTCATCATGCGCATGCGCGGGTGACGTCACTCGCGACTATAAATATACATACCACTCTTATCCGGCATTCGGGTGCGGATGGAGAATGCCCATACTCTACCTCTTACCAGCAGTCACCTTCTTGTACTGTAAGTATCCTTTAAGGCTACCTTTTCTTAGGCGGCTTGACCTTTTCTTTATAATATAGCCATGCTATTTCTCTTTTTTAGAATACTACAACCAGTTCACATTGATGCCTTTAAAAGACTACTGGGGGTGTCCTACATGACATCGTGAAGTGAGTCTAGGTTTTATTCTACACTTCATAAATCACCACGGGTACTTGGCATTTGTCACCATTGTAGTTCTTACATGTCTAAATAGCAGAGGAACAGGATCTTGTTACACCATTCCCCACTTTTTTTTTTAATAGGTTACCAATCACACTCCGATTCTATTGATGGTATTGTCTACAAACACAATAGGCTCCCAAGCATTTGGTGAATAAGTTCATCCTTTGTTACAAGACTAAATCTCTTAAACTAATGTTATTGGTTGAAAACATGCGATGATGCCATTTTTTGTACTCCTATCTAACTAATGAAGTACCTTCTTTTGGTTCAAAAGTATAAACATGAATACATATCATTAGATAATTAATGTATTACTTTTTTCTACAGAAATTGTATTGAATGTTAAGAATACAGAACACATTGCCCCCGATGAAGAGTGAAAATTGATACTCGAAACGCGTTGGGCCACATTAAATTGTGATTTATGATTTGTTGTTATAAAATGAATAAACTACTGTTTGTTGGATAAACAGAAAAGTTGTCAAGAAATAATTGGATGATTTAAGAATAACTTTGTGAGCTAAACAAAGCAATGAAATTTATTTAAAAACTGTGAAAACTACTAGGCTACTGACTGTACCTATTAAAACTTCTATACAGGCTTTTAGCCTCTTTTGATAGTGTGCAGGGGACGCAGGTTTCCTTAAATAGGAAACTATTGTTCCATGTATGTATTCCAGCCTAGATACCAAGGCTGAGCACCTCTCCCCTGCACCTCAAATTACTTATTATTCCTGATTTAACTACTTTGAATCATTACTATATACACTCAAAATATAGGTGTGCATGGTGATTATCAAACTTCTCATCATAATGCACGTCCACAGCAGACACTGCAAACACTGCAAGAGTCTATTTTTCTATGGCCGTGAAGAACCATCTGTGCTTCACAACTGAAGTAAGTGCTTTGCCTCCCAGTTCTGTCTGGAATGCCTCTATTTCTGTATTGATTTCCTCTGTATACCAAACTTGATTCACCTGCTAACCACTCTTCTGCCTATGCCTTTGGAACCTGATTGCCTTTTCCATGTATTGAACCCTGGTCTGCCTTCTGGCTTCTCTCCTTTCTTACCCTATGGGGAACTGTATTGCCTCACCGTGTAGCAAATCATTTTGCCTCCTGACTTTTTGCATACTATTAGTGGGATCAGTTTATGGACTATCTTTTCTTTTGCCTTGATGCCCTGACCTTTGCTCCAGCTCCTGGGTCTCCTTCCTGACTATGCTTCTAAATGTTTTCCTTTTGGATCATTTCTTTTCTCTGATGGGATTGCCTTTTCCCCAATGACAGACCTTTGTGGGGCATATGTGATTGTACAATTACTGCATTACCTTATCTCTTTCCAATAGAAGTGCATCCTCCTGCCTTTCGGGTCAGGTCCCTCCGAACTTTGCGCTAACCCTAACTTTGCTGCCCTGTGGCAGGATGACATTGGTCATTGTTCTGATTTGTGGAATTTAGCATCGCAGGTAGGTTAAGGGGCAAAGGGAAGGAGTTCATTTTAGGGTCATTTTCAGAATCTTGATTAACCCGTTGTTTCTTGTTTTTCTTTCCCCAGACTGGAAACCCCAGACGGTGTTCTCTCGCCTTTTCACTTGGACATTTCCGTCTATTGTGTCCAGTTAACGGGATGATTGTTTCAGGAGGAAAGTCATCCTAGGAGTAGGATTCTGGATCTCTGGTGACCCTGTTGATCTTGATATCTGCACACGTGAGAAGGAGGCTGAACTGCATCAGCATTTAGCATATTGTTGGCATTAACTGTAGCACCTTCGATATTCCTCAGAGTACCCTGAGTAGAAGAAGATTCTGCCTGTGATTCAACAGAGAGACGTCTTGTTCCTGTAACAGCTACTCATAAGACTGAGGTATATCTACGTTTCCTGGCAGAGCATGTCTGCATGAGCCTTCCTTTCTGTTTGCAGGGACCTGGCCTGTAAAGAACGAAAGAACATCAGCAGCAGTGGCATTTCCAATACCTAGCTAACCTGAGTGAGATATGGGGGCCGAGCAAGTACATAGAATACAAGACAATACGTATTCTATAACCTCGTATTACAACATAAAGGCCCTCATTCCGTGTTTTGTGGTGAATGGTAAAAGTAGATCTAAATCTGTTACTGTTACGTTTACCACTCTGGCGAATTACAGCCATCAGAAAATCTGTGCTAATTTGCCCCAGTAGCTGCTGGTGGAAAATTCACCCAACAGTTGTAGAATTCGCCCGAGCGGTAATGCTGCCAGCAGAGTTGCCACCCGAAAACCCAAAAGGACTATTCTGCCACATTATAAGTGGAAATATTGCCAAATTACCACCAAAAACTAGCAGCAATTCTGCCACAAATGCAGTGCAGCTACCTCCAACTAAAGGTTGGAGGTAAATGCATCCAGGTGATGGAAATCAACGCACAGGTGACAATAATAGCCCCCAAAAGTGAATTTAAGGTCCACCCCCACCCCAAACACATTCGCAAGCAACATGCAGCCACAACCACATGTGAACTATGGCATTCACAACCTGCTGCTGTTCATTGAGCTCAAGCAGCATGCACGGCCACCGCTTGGAAGGATACAGGCAGCACAAGGAAGGAAGAGAATATGTTGTAGGGCCCGGCCATACAATGTGTCCATCTGTCCCCCTAGGCACTGACTGATGGACAATTGGTCTTTCTGAATCGCTTGGACCAGAACATCATAGCAGGCCTGCTGACCCTTATAGAGGCAGATCTCCAGAGCGCCCTGCTGAAGTTGGTGCCAGTCCTCCACTTCTGTACCATAGGCACATTCCAGCAGACTGTTTGGACACTGCATGGCATGTCCCAGCCAACATTATCAAAAGTTCTGGAGCAAGTGTTGGATGCGCTAATGAGGCATGCCAATTAACACATCTTGCTACCCACCACCCTGGTCCAGGTGCATGCAGTAAAGGCATGATTCTATGCCATCTCAAAGTTTCCTAATTTCATTGCAGCACTTGACTGCACACATGTGGCATTGGTGCCCCACTCAGGCAGTGAAGTCTGCATACCTGAATCGTGAACAGTATTATTCCATGAAAACGCAGATGACCTGTGATGTGGATCTCACCATCGGCCACTGCTGCACATGATTCCCAGGTTTGACACATGATGCCACAGTTCTCGGGATAAGAACCCTCCCAGCATACATGGACACTGTAACAGTGTGCCAGGCTCCTGGGTTAGTATGAACTATCATGATGATGTAGAACAGAGGCACACATTGAGACAGGCATGAGATCATAATTAAGTAAACTACAAGTCCCATAATCCATATAACATGTAACACTAAATAGCCCATGACCTATAAACCAACAAGCGCTGGGCAGAGACACCTGAGAACACTGCATTCTTCTGCCTTTTCCCACTCACAGCCACTAAACCCCTCTGCCCATGCAGTAAAGGGTGTCAGCCCTATACAAATACGAGCACACGTGAGACACCAGCACACTGAGTGAAATTACCACTGAGATGCAAAACAGTAATGTAGAACACTCTCCATCCCACCTGTTGTAAGTGACTTAGGCTATCCACTGCTACTGTGATTGTTGACACTGGTGAGGTACCCATGGTACACCACAGGAGACAGCCTACAATGAGGCACACAAGGGGACGACGATATGCATGGAACACATGTGTGGACTACTAAGGGAAAGGTTCAGGTGCCTTCACCAGACAGATATGGCACTAATGTACACTCCTGCACAAGTGGGTAATATTGTTGTCACTTGCACTATGCTACACCACATGTGCAAACGGCAGAATCTGCACATGCCTCCAGATGAGGACATTGGACGACCTGACTCAGATGATGAAGACGATATAGATGATGACAGGCCATCTCACAATCAACCCAAGGAATTTAGAGAGACACGTATTGTCCAGAAGGACGTCATGGACAATTATTCCTGAAAGTTCATATTAACACCCGTCACTGTACTTTTAACTGCCACTACATTTGCAATGTAATGACATGATCAATGGATCTACTGGCTATAGTAGAAAGTGATTTATGTATATGTTCATCCCATCCTCAACACCAATGCTCTCCCACCACCTTTGTTCCCAACACCAATGCCCCTACCACCCTCATCCCAAACACCAATATACTTCCACTACCCTCTTCCACTGCAACAACGCCCTCTCACCACTCTCATCCCCAACATTATGACCCTCCCATTATCCTCATTTCCAACACCAATGCCCCCCACCACCCTCATCCCTAGCAACAATGCCCTCCCATCACCCTCTTTCCCAAACGGAATGACATGTCCAGTGTCGCTTGTGCTTGAACTTGCTACATTTCACATCAGACGGTGGGGAGAGTGACACCAAACTCTGAGATCTCCATACCGGATTGCTTAGGATGGAATGGAGCTGCCGTTATTACCCCTGATGTGCTACAGTGTGAGGATGATGGCCCTCAGCACAGTCTTGCTACTCACTGACACAGACTCAGCCAGCTCCCACACCCACTGCCCAACCTGAGAGCAGCTGTGCCTTCACCAATGGGCCTGCTCTGCCTCTCTAATGAGCTGGCCACCCACATCGAGTCACCCTGGACGGCATCCCGCATGGCCTGTGAATTACCAAGTTGTTGTTCGGCAATGTGTCCATGCGCTTCTGCTGCCGCTCAATGGTATTCTGTCTCTCCCAAATCAACTGCAGCATGACTTGAGGCACCAGGGAGGATGTGCTGGGATCTTCTCCCTCCCTCATGGCCCTGCTATATGCAGAGGTGTACCATTCCCATCAGTGCCATGGTTGGGACTCCTTCTCAGGGTGGCACAGTAGGGCCGGACTGCCTGATCTAGGAGAGGATGTGTTGGGGCAAGGAGACAGGAGGGGAAGGGGAGAGGAGTAAGACTGGTTGAGTCCCCTACTCTTAGTGACACCAGCACCTGTGATGTTGACTGTGCCAGGTGAAGGCTGTTCCAAGGTGGTGGCTGTAGTGGGTACAGTGGTGGTGATGGCACCAGGCACTTGCTATCCAGTACTGGATGTGGTGTCCTCATGTGTGCCACTGGTGTCTAGGGGGATGTTGTTGGTGGTGGTCCGTTCCATGGGCTCTATGGATGGTACCACGGTGGCAGGCAGCAAGGGTATGGCTGTGAAAGACAGATGGTGTCTTCTGGGGAGCAGACCTCACCCTGCGTCCTTTGAGGTCTGGCCTGCAGATTTATGCAGGTCCTCTTCTTCTGCTTGGCTGCCTTGAATGCCTGGAGATGTGAGATACTGTCAATTCACGTTTATGTTACTTTGCTGTCTGTTTGATGCACTTTGCCTCATTGTCAGATGCAGAATGTGGCTCATTTGGTAATGTTTGTGCTGTCTGAGAGTAGCATCCTGCCCTACGTGCACATTTGCCCTGCTACTGTGGCATTATGTGGGGTTTGAAATGTGCATGTCATGTACAGGTCGACCTGTGCAATTGCCGATTTGGGACATATCATGGCAATTGCCAACAGCTTTCCAGACATGTGTATGGCCATGACCGGTGTCCATCAGTAATTGCTGGGGCTGGAGGATTGATGGTGCACATTGTGGTATGTTGTCTACATTATGTATGTTCACATAGTGGTTAGGTTACATATTGATCAGTAGCTTGAACTTTTACTCACCATCATCTGCTGGTGTTCCAACACCAACCTCAGCTGTGCCCACACCCTCCCGGCCTTCCATAAGGAGGATGATGCTTACTGTCTCCTCCCAAGGGGTGAGCTTGGTGGCTCAATAGTGTCTCCACCTGTGGCAGCTGTCTCCCAGTGGTATTGTGGCAGCAGTGACTGTACCCTGGTTTTCAGCCCAAACCACCTTTTCTTGAAGTCATAAATGTCTCTGGGCAGTCCCAACTGCCACCAACTTATACACCACACTGTACTCGATATGGCCATCTTCCTCTGGTGTGTGCACTTCTTACTTTGGCCACAATACAGCTCCTCAGAGTGAGCCACGATCTTCTCTGCTAGTACCGTAAACGTGAGGTGCATTTCTGGGATTTGATCTTTCCCTTTTCAGCTGACATGTAGCGCAGTGTTTCACCCTTGGTTGGCTGCAGGAAAGGGGTGATTTTGAATGGATTGAGATTTTAAAATGGCCACCATGCAGCTTCCTGTGTCAATCACTACTGTATTTCAGCCGGCACTAATTGTGCAAATTATCTGTGCAATTACTGTTACCAGCGATGGTTGGTGTGTGCACCCGCCCACTTGTAATGTAGCGGTAATTCCTCCAGGGCCTTTGGCAGTAATGGTGATTCCAAACTCGGAATGAGGGCCAAAGTCTTGAGAGGAATCATGCAAGCATCACTAATTAAAACCGTGAAAGTATTGTTTGAATGCAAATTGCTTTACATGTACAGGCAACTGTGAGCATTTAAAAAGCCAAATTTTGATGTTATGCAAAAAAATCAGGGACGATTTAAAGGTACAAACAAAGCTCCTCAACTGTGTTTCTACCTTTAAATCATCCCTGATTTTCACTGGAAATCTTTGATTTGGAAGTTCCAAAGAGAGCCTTCATTAAAAGAGAAGACCCACAAAAGACTAAAGGTGATTGCGCCCCTGTTCCATTCAATAGCAATTAAATATAGTAAAACATTGGACTGTACCCAGGTATGCTATGGAATGTGTTAAATATCCCCTTATGATAATGTGCATTATATATAACATATTGCTTTAATGTCTCTTCTGATTCAAGGAGGTGAATTTTTAATTCTTTGAATGTTCTCAGACTTTTTGTGTTGCCTCAGATTTTGGCTTGTCAGATTGATTCCAAGAAGATTCTGAGAAAAAAAGCATCATACCCTACATTTGCTGACTTACCCGGCCAGACAGAAGTTTAGGCCCCTAATGAGAGTTAAGGAGAATATATTTAAGCTAGCCATAATGGACCTAGCATGAGGGCTGTAAAATGGGATATATGGGCCCGGAATACCGACTTAGAGGTCCAAGAGCAGCAGGGGTGCAAAGCATGGTTTAGGAGCCCATAACGCGGTACGTCCTGAGGGTATGGTCTATAAAGCTATTATGTGCTTGAGGTGAAGGGGGTCAAAAAGAAAATAACTGGCTATCTCCCAACAGCCACGTACAATGTAATAAGGAGGGAAGGGCAGCATGGCGAGGCAAATGAGTGGTGGTTGGCATGGTGAACTGAGTGATGCCAGGGCGCTTCTGCCAGATGTAGCCTGACAAAGCGTGTGTACAAGAGGCTTGAGTCATTGACCCCATCTAAAATATGAATATGATAAGAAGGGTGGGGGAGAGCCGGTTATTCAGAGTGCCCGGACCACATCTGTTTGGTGTGGCAAGGGTAAGGTGGGAAGTGATACTGGCTTCAGGGCACTCCGCCCAGTGCTCCTTTGATGAAGGGAGTGCCAAACTAAGAGCCCTACGTTGCTGGTGGTAGTGCCATGCTGAGAGCCCTGCAGCGCTAGTGGCAGGGCTCTAGGCACAGCACCCCCTACCGTCAAAGGAGCGCTGTGCCTAGAACCGTGTGGCCAGTGCATAGAAATTGGTGGACTGTCACAGCTTCCCTCTAATTGACTGATTTCTGGGCCATAAGCAATTCCTGAGTCATACCAGATTGTATGGCCCATAAGATTGCCTGATGGGTGTGTGCCACATCACTCCCCAGCATATAATTCAGCTTCATACGCCTAGCCCTGAGGGTCATACCCTGAAGATTGAGTTAAGGGGCCAAGCTCAACAAGGGCGTTTAATGAGGTTAACGGGCCCATAAATCGAGGTACGCCTCAATGGTGTTGTCTTTAAAGCTACTATGTGCTTTGGTTGAAGGGGGTAAAAATTAAAAAAAAGAAAAGGAAATCTGCCTAGAGTAGGAACCATGTACAATGTAATGAGGAGGGCGGGAGAGGTCTTCTCATCCATGCCACATCTGCCAGTGTGGCCCGGCAAGGCAATTGAGTGGTAATCAGACACGGTGAACAGGGAGAGGCTGGGCCATGTCTGCTAGGTACGGCCCAGCAAAGCTTGTATACAAGTAGGTGGATCTGCCCCCATTCTGATTAAGGGAAATGCCGGGAATTCAGAATGCCCTGGACCCATCTCTCAGGCAAAGTGGGAAGCAGCACTGGTGGAAGGGCACTCAGCATGGTGATCCCGGGATGGTTGCAAGGCTCTCAGCGGTTTCACAGGTTTTTATTAGAGCAATGTAACCATAATGTCCCATTAACAGTTTTTTTCACTGAATTTCATATGTTTTTATTCAAGCAACTTAACCATAACATCCATTTAACAAAGGTTTTTCACAAAATTTTAAAAGTTATTTTTGGAGCAACTTAACTATAACGACCCTTTACCAGTTCAATTTCCATAAGTTCTGAGTTCGCAAACTCCTAGTAGCCCTCGTACCTACCTGGGAGTTCATTCTCAACAGCATACTCTATCCCCTCTTATGTCAGGGAGATCAGTGCCACAAGTTGGGAAGATTAATGGGAGGTGTACTGACAAAACAACATGATTTAAACAGTTCAAGGTTTCTAGAGGCTGTGACTCAAGCCCCAATACACACTTTATAAAAGCATAGCTTCTTAATGGGGTACGTTTTGGTGAAATAAAGTCTAATGATGCTAAATACCTACTTTAACATGAATTTCATAACTTCTCTCCACTATCAATATTTGTAACAGTCCCAACGCATCTGACAAGCTTACTCTCCCTCTTAGAATATGTAAAATGTCCTTGAATAGTTGTGCACATTCGCAGATATCCTTCAGGGGGGCTGGTGACAGTAACGTACACAAGGGGATACAGTATTACATCTTTGTAATACAAAATAGTATTTCACTAAAACAAAAAAAATACAAATATTATGTTTTAAAACATCATGTCTTTTATCAATCTTCAAAGTATACAAATGAAAATAGTGTCTACAACAGCGTGTACCATAAAGTGAAGTAAACTGCAAACGTTCTGAAACAATTCACTTCAAAACTTGGCATGTTTTGGGAAAAGCATTTCTTCAGGTGCGCAAAACTACTTCAGAAATGTCAGTAACCAGTACTCTCTTTAGACTAAAGTGCTTTTACAAGAGGAAATAATACGAAACAAATCATGTCAACATGTCAAATGAGTCAATCAAGCATAAAGAAGGTAATCCTAAAATACGATTTAATAAGGGACAGGGAAGATAAAGACCACAGAAAAAGAGGGATGACATTCCAGTGCTTAGGTGCAAGTGAAGAAAAAGAAAAAAAATTAGAGGTGGCATATGAAGGATGAGTGACAGATAAGAGAAAGAAGGACTGAACGAAGAAAGTGAGGAGGAGAATTAAATGGAATGAGAGAAGAATGGTAAGCACGGGCCCGGCCATTCAGGCATTTAAACACAATACAAAATACATTGAAAAGTAAACAGGATTCCAAAGATCTACACAAAACATAAACTGCAGAGTTATAGATTGTTCAGAGAGGAAGGCCGGGAAGAAGACTAGAACAATAGAATAAACGACAAAAGATCAAGGAGGACATAAGACATTTAGAGCATCAAAACTACGAAAAAGGCGAGCCTTGCAGATATTAAAGCGTTGAATGGCAAATACAAGAAATGGAAGAAATGTGAGAAGAGAATGAGAGAGGAGTCAAAGTCAACACCCTGATTGCGAGCAGAAGTAGAAATGGAGATGAAAGCATGTGGACATGAAATAGGAGGAGAGGGAGAGGATTAGGAATAGTAGATGCAGAAAAGAAAAGAACCTGGATGTATTCAGGGGCAAGTAATGATTAGACATCCATGATTCGATAGAGAGCAAGCAAGCCGAAAGGATAGATTGGTTAGAATCAGTAAAAGAAGTTAAAGAGAGAAGACTCTGGGAGTCATCAGCATAGATGTGATATAAAAAGGCAAAGGAGGATATAATGAAAGCATGGCGAGTAGTTTAGAGAGAAAACAGAAATGGAGTCAAGGCATAGCCTTGAGGCACACCATGAGAAAGAGGGTAAACAGAAGATGAATGACCAGAACAAGAGACTGGAAAGGCATTATTAGAGAGCTAAGAAACAAACCATTCTAAAACAGGATCACGAAAGCCAAGATGATAAAGAGGAGAGGAAAATATAGTGGTCAACCGTATCAAAGGCAACTGATAAGTCGAGAAGGACAAGAAGGGAAGATAATTTAGAATAGCAAGAAGATAGAAGAGAGTGAGAAGGCCAGTTTCACTTCAATGACAGGTTCAAAAGCCATATTGAAAAAGAGGGAGAAGTTAATTATGGTTCAGAAAGCCAGAAATCTGTGAATAGATAATACGTTTGAGTAGTTTAGAGAGAAAAGGAAGAAAACAAATAGTGGATATTAAAGACGAGGGAGAGTGAGAAGAATCTGAACAAGGTTTTGTAGAAGAGAAAGTGATAGAAGCATGAGGAAGTGTGATTTTCGAGGAAAAATAGTCAGTGAAGCTCTAGGCAGAAATAGAGGAGAGTGAAGCAGGGTCAAGAGTGGGGTGGGGAGAGTGTGATTTAGGTTCGGAAACAGCGCAGATGAGAGAAAAGTGAGTAAAAGAGAAAGTTAAAGTATTGATGTTTAGCAGAGAGGAGGAGCTAGTCACAGGAACAATGAAGAAAGGTCACGAAATCAAGATTCGATGATGGTCCGAGATTTGCGTCACTGACGTAGAGCCTGCCCGGCTGAACACAGAGAGGGTGTCTTCCAGGGCTCATGAGATTTAAAAGAAGGGAGAAAAAGAATTAAGGAGTTCAGGTGTCCAAGGTACCAGTAGAATGGAGTGATGTGGCAGCATCGGCAGAAATAGAAGTGAAAGCCCCAGCTGAGGGAGGAAGAGAAATAAGTGCAGAAGTAAAGGTGGAATCCTGAAATGAATCGAGATCTTGATGTAGAAAGCTAGAGGATAAAGAGTAAGAGTGAGGGACGAGAGCGAAGAAAGGAGAAAGAAAGAAAATGATCATTGGAGTGAGAGGTAGAGCAGAGACAGTGGAAGAAATAAGAAATGCTAACAAGCTAAGATATAGCCAGGAAACAGAAATGTGAGAAGGGGAGTCGGTATTTCAGGAGACTATACGATTCAAGGATAGATAATAGAGTTACAGCTGAGTGTGAAGAGGAACAATGCAAGTTGAAATTGCCTATAAGAAACAAAGGGAGGTCAGAAGGGAAAGAAACGCATTGAGATCATCACTGAAAGTAGAGGCAGGACCTGGAGGGCAAAATATAAAAGGTAGTAAAAAGTTGGGAGAATGATGAATAATGATACTCGAAAGATCGGTATACTGTGAGGTTAATAGACACAGAAGCATTGATCTGAGGGAGTAAAGGATAAAATACTGAAGCATCTGCCTTGTCAGGTTGGGTCTGGGGTATTGGAGAAAAATAAGGAAGAATAAGAAAGAGCAGCAGGAATAGAAGAGTTAGAGGGCATAAACCAGGTTTCAGAAAGGCAAAGAAAATGGAAACAGGATTATATATCTGGTACAGAATGAGCATTATTGCAGAGCAAACAGGCATTCCAGAGGGCAATGTTGACACAATAGTAGAGATAAGTGGAGTATGTAAGGTTATCAGGATTACGAATGGATGTGCGATTAATGGGCAGGCAACTGGAATGAAAGAAAGAAACAAGGCTAGGTGCAGTGAGCAAATAAATGAGTAGAGTGAGAAAAAAAAGACGGACATTTTGAGAGAGGAGTAGTAGGGTGGAGGGTGGAGTCGTTTGTGAGGAGTCTCGCAACCAACACCAATGGTGCTGAAAAAGCCCAGCAGCAGACCATTAAAAAAACTGTCATTTTCCATATTAATTGTTAACATGCATTTAACTTTACTAAATAAGGGACACTTCTTTATACGCATAAATGAAATTACCGTTTATTTTCTGTTTTCAAATCACTTTTTGAAAACACCTCATGTTATTATTTGCAATAATGCACTGCATATGAATGTACACAATTATTATCGAACACTATATCATCATAACACATTTCTGTCCTCAAAACAATGCGTATTATTTCAAATGTACATATGAATACATGTTTTATAAACTAAAAATGTAATTTAGAATTATATTTACACATACATGTACGTTATTTTGAAGGTATACTTTTTATATGCACCATTACACTGAATTCTATTATAAGTATGACAAGCACACACGAATGACTGTAGCTTCACTTGACAAAAGATGATTTCAATGAGGAAGAAGAAACTGGAAATGTTAACATAAATAATACACTCACCCTACCTACAAATAAACAATACATTTGAATGCATTACATATATTTTATACTGACCCCCATGTTCAGGGTACACTCAGCACTGCCCAAGAATTGCATTTGTTAATCGATAGAGTGCCGCTAGGGAAGGTGTGCCAGGCCAGCCTAAAGTCTGGATAAACTAACCATATGGGAAACAATTCCACTATGCACAACCTCCTAATTTAACACGGGTAAGATTTATAAATGAACCTTTGTTAGACCAGAAGGACCTAATAAAACTAGACCAATGATGTAATAGTTCAACTGAACTCTTATTCAATCATATAATTAGTATCAATAGTTACAAAGTGTTTCTAACTCTGTTATTCAGCACAGAGTTATTGGTACAGTAAGTAACACTACTTTAACTCTTGTCACTTACTAAAGCGTTCAGTCCATGTCACATAGTTTGGTACATAAGTAGACATTAAGTTAACTTTGATTAAAGATAATGTTCAGGTGCATAACTTGACATGTTGGATTCACATGAAAAGTAACATCTAATAATAATCAATGAGTCACATTAGAAAGCAGTGGTAATGGTCTCACACCAAAGGTGTTGCCCCTATACCTAAAGGTGTCGCCCATTTGCCAATGCATGTTTCACCTTAATTACATTCTTTCTTTACATAAATAGCAATACATATATTCATGCATATATATTTAGTGAAAATGCTTTGTTAAAGGGACGTTTTGGTTACAAGTAAATCGAAAACCCCAAGAAATTCGCCAGTTATGGTAAGCTATGGAACCATAACATGCGCCATCACCGTGCACTGCTAACACTAACACCCAGGACATCAAAGATTACATCACAAATGGCATCATTGATGACATCACTGATGATATCACATATTATATGAATTCTAATGAAAAGTCCCAATAAGGGGTTCTGTTTACAATGTTGCTAGGAACATTTGCAGCCACAAAGGGCAGTGCTCCTTTGGTACTACCTCCATGTGCTCACACACCTGCACCTTCCACCCGGCGGCCCTGAGAAATGAGATACCATTCTCAGGAAGTAGGATTACTTCTGTCAACACACCCTCCTCGACCACTCCTGTCGCCACTCGTGATAACGCTGTGGTACAGAGGATTCCTCCTGCCGTCTCACAGGCATACAGGAGGCTGTTGTCCCATACCTTGCGCAGTCAACAGTTCATTTTATTTACTGTGACACAATCATCTGCTGGCGGGACGGAATCTGAAGGACCTTTGAGACAGCTATGAAGGTGCATGAAAAGGATTGCCCCTACATTGGCCCTCATTACGACCCTGGCGGAAAGTGACTGACCGGACCGCCACAGCGTAAATAGCGTTTCCGCCATTGCACGATGGAGCAAAGTCCGGCCCATTCCGACCCATCGGGCACGAGCACCACGCCATGGCGGAAGTGCAAAGTCCGCGATGGCGGAAATGACCCCAAAACGGCCCACACCGCCGCCGTACGGCGCCCTAGGTGCAATACCGCCACCCCTCTTAGCGGACACCGCAGTGAGCGCCAACCGGAAAGTACGGTGACCGAAAATATACGGAAACGGAAGTAAAAACATGGGCCCGGAACGGGAAACATCCCGCCGTACACCTATAAAACCACTAAAACCACACAACCACTAAAAACACTACCCTGAGACACACCCCAACCCGTCATCCACCCTAGCGAAACCAAGAAAAATGGGAAAAGTAGCGAAGAAAGCGTGCGACCGCAAGCGGCAGGTCCACTTCTCCCGTGAGGAACTCACCGTGCTAACAGAGACCCTCCAGGAGAATGCCGCCGTCGTCTTCTCCACGCAAATGACCAGGACGGCACTTGCAAACAAGAAGGCCATATGGGCTCTGGTGGCACAGCGTGTAAGTGCGGTGGGGACCGCACCCCGCAACCCACAGCAATGCAGAAAGCGATGGGACGACCTGCGGATACGCGTCCGCAGCATACTATCTGCCAACCGCAACATTGCCACAGCCACCGGGGGAGGTCCTGAATCACCCATCAAGTTGACCCCCTGGGAAGAAATCTGTGCCTCCACCATCGGAATGGAGAGCATCGAGGGAGTCGGAGGGATGGAGAAAGGAGTGCAGACATCCGAAGAATCAGGTAGGTGTCCCAAATAGAACAATGCCAAAACCACAATGTCCAATCATGTGAAGTACCATGTGTCCACATAGTGCAACAGAAACACATGTCCAGGAGAACGTCCACATACATTGCCCTGATAGCGCACATTAAAAGTCACAATAAATACACAAATAACTAAAAACCCCTAAAACACCCACTACACGTGCAGCAGGCACACCCTAACTGCAGGCTGCCAAACAACTGCACCCTCACTCCACACACAAATGAAACCACCTCCAAGGGCCCGACCCAAATCACCCTCAGGTACCACCCCAATGCATGTGATACAATGCCATTCCAATACTCACAGACCCATCAATAACCTCGGCCTCCTTTACTCCACCACAGGGTCCGATCCAAACGACGAGCTCCAGGACACCCCTACCAGCACACCTGCAAAGAGGGCCAAGACCAACGGCCAAAGACCCTCCACCTCAGGTGCACGGATCAAGACACGGCAGCAGCACAAATCAGGTGGCAGCACAGAGGAGGGAACATCAACAGGCACCCCAGCAGCCAGCATGCCCACACCACCACCACCACAGGTCCCCCCAACGGATGCCACAGAAGGCACTGCCTCTGGTGGCAGCAGCACCATAGGTGACACCCCATTGATGGCAGCATGCTCCGACACAGAAAACGGGGATGTCGAAGTCAGATCCATCCATGACCTGTCCCAATCCCCCTGTCTGTCCCATCCCGTACAACATGAGGATACCACGCAGGGGCAGCCACAAGACGACGACTGGCCATCCCCCACAAGCCCTGTGGCAAGGCAACATGAGGACAACAGCCCCTCTGTGACACCCCCGCAAATGGCCATGGCCCAGCAGAGGCAACAGTCCCTCGACCAGTTAATCGTGCAACAGCAGCAACTGGCCACACTCCTCAAGGACCATGCCGATGAGTGTGGGGGCACTAAGGCAGACATAGAAACATCAACCGAGACACTTAGGGCCGAAATGGAGAGTAGCACCGAGACACTAAGGGCACAAATGGAGAGTAGCACCGAGAGCCTGAGAGTCCAAATGGAGAGTAGCACCGAGAGCCTGAGAGTCCAAATGGAGAGTAGCACCGAGAGCCTGAGAGTCCAAATGGAGAGAAGCACCGAGAGCCTGAGGGGGGAACTGCATGCGACGTCCAAAGACGTATGTGCCGAACTTGCCGCTGTGCGCCGTGTGCTCACTGAGCTCTCACAAACACTTAGGGACATGCATGGACGTGAGCAGGCAGAGACATCATCCGTCGCAAGTTCCGTCCAGGGCAGCCCCCAACGTAGATCTGGGAGGAACCTGCGCTCCACAGCCAGGGGTGCCCCTGATACCCGGAGAGGGGGCTTGCAATAGCGACAGCCCACTGACAATGAGCATCTTTGGACACTGGTGTTCGGGGGGGAGGCAGGAGGGTGGAGGGGGTGTGTTGGGCTCACTTGGGTGGCGGGTCGATAGGGTGTTCAATATGATATCACATATGCCATAAACAGTGCACGAACAACCAATGAGATGTGTGGACAATGATCTTTGTGTACTAGGCCATCATAGGCGTACAGTCCCTATTGTGCATGTCCCAGACACACACAGTGCCATGAGTACCGTGTCCATGTATCAGCCACCAGGCGTGAGTGCTAGAAGCATGCATCTATGATATGCTGACGGATGTCACGGCCCTCCTGTGCCTCGGGGACTCCTTGAGGTGCTGCCACATCCCCACCCTCATCATGACCATCTTCAGGTGCTTGCAGTTCTGCGTCAGGGGGCATGGGCACATTTCTACGGACGCACATGTTGTGTAGCATGACACATGCCATGACCATCTTTGCAACCTTCTCATGGCGGTACAGGAGTGCCCCGCCAGACCTGCTGAGGCAGCGGAAACGACCCTTCAGTAGGCCGAATGCCTGTTCAATGACTACACGGGTACGTGAGTGGGCATGGTTGTAGTCCTCCTCATGCTGGTCCCGTGGGTTCCGGACTGGTGTGAGGAGCCATCTCTTCAGTGGATATCCAGCATCACCTGTATGTGGACGATAAACGGATTATGTTGAATGCCATTGCTACGTACGCACCCCCCCCCTTCCTGCCAGGTCATTGCCGAATCACATACCCCACATAATCATGCATGTAATGAGACTCACCGAGTAGCCAGGATCTGTTCCCTGCGTGTCGCTCCATGTAGCGTGGTATTGTAGAGTTCCTCAAGACCATAGAATCATGGGTTGATCCAGGAAATCGGGCACAACAATGTGTGATGATCCTGTTGGAGTCACACACCATCTGTACATTCAGAGAATGAAATTGTTTTCGGTTGCGGTACTGGGCCTCCATGGCATGTGGGACGACCAATTCCACATGGGTGCAGTCGATGGCACCAATGCAACCCGGTATGCCGGCAAGTGCATGGAATCCCACTTTTGTGTTGGTAATTTCCTGCTCCGAGCGTGGTAGGGAGATGTAGTCGTCTGCGTGCTGCAGGAGGGCATCGAGCACTTGCAATAGTGTCCGTGAGAACAGTGGCTGTGAAATGCCATGCAACTGTCCGACTGTGTGCTGGTAGGTGCCTGTGGCCAGGAAGTGGAGTACAGACACCACCTTCAGTAGGGGTGGGATGGCGGTTGGGCTGTCTATCATGCTGACAAGGTCAGCCTGTGTCATGTCCACAATGGCGGTTATGGTGGCCCGGTCCAAACGGTAGAGGGTGTGGATCTGCTCAGCAGTGAGGTCGAACGGATGTGCTCGGAGGCGTGGGATTGCGGGCTGCCTGCGTGGTGGTAGTGGCTGTGCTGGCGGCCCTTGCTGGCCCTGCCTTGGCCTCCTCCTCCTCCTGCGTCCCCTCCGTGCGGCCGGTTGTAGTCGGTGTTCGTCTTCTTCTTCTTGGTGTCGGAGTACTTGCAGTGCTATCAGGTCCCCCATGGCCAACATCGCGAGTCCTGCCGGTAGCATTTCGGAGTGGGTGTGGGTGTGGGAGGAGACTGGGTGTGCAATTTATGTGTTTCCAGGCTGTATGGCCTCCACCTGTGGTGATTCATTCCACCTGTGCAAGCTGCTCTCCCCTTTGGCCGAGCACGTCCCGCACACAACGCTGCAATTCGAGTGATGGCATGTATTTGTACCCGATGGCCGTGTGACATTTGTTGATATGTACATTCGGCTATGGTCCCATTGCTTCACATACAATCTTTGCAGTCACGAACAGACTTGTGAAGGGTCAGTGGAACGTAGTACTCGAGTAACGGTGGGCCCTCATGCATCACTGTACCGAGTTGCACCGACGGGCGGGGCGTCCCATTTGTGGGTGAAGGCAGTTGCCATTTTCACACACAGCCGCACTAGATGGATTAATTTGTGATTTCAAACGGCCACAGATGCCTTTCCGACGTGATGTTGCAAATGAGGAATTCGAAGGGCGGCGCTTTCGGTTGTCAGCTAGCGGCGAGGAGATGCCCACAGGTCTGACTGCAAATATAACGTTCTATTGTTCAATGTCCTTGAGACAGGGGCCATGGCGAGGATGCAATGATTGATATGAATAGTTCGGGATGCGCAATAGCGACGTGGGCGATGAGGCCGGTCGTTCCCAGATACATGTTACTTCACAACACTGGAATTTCGGCCTGGGGCACTGTGGATTTAGCAGGCTGCATAACGCACAGACTCAATGGATATTTCTAATGTCATGTGAGTAAATATTCAGGCGTTTTCATACCGGGATGAGGGGATGATGAATGGATGCATGGGCAGATGATTTGATACTGAGTTTGCCATGTACAGGGCTTCTTGGAATCTATCCGCCTCCCCTGCGCTATGTGATGCAGGGCTGCCATAGTGGGACCATCGTCTCTCTGGCCTTGTTGAGCCCTCCCTTTCTCGACGCGCCTTCAAACACTTGTGTCCATGCACGTTAACATTCCCATCTGATGCATTCTGTTTTGACAGACGCATGCACAGGTACACTCGTTTGTGATGGTGTTTACACCTTGAAATAGATGGTTATGAGTCGCAAGTGGTTTTGGGGTGGTGATGATCCTTTGGAGTGGTCTAGCATGCATATGGCTGTGGATTTAGTGTGATCATTGAAGTGAGTTGTTCGAATGTAGTTCTGATGGCCATTCTGTTCTTTTTCTTTTCTTTTGGTTGACAGGTATCTCCTCCCCTTTTGCCACTGCCATCTGTATGCCACTCCTGCAGATGGCTTTTACTCCCGACACCTGCTGCTTCGTGTTAATCAGTGGAGCAGCATCACGATCTTATGGGACGATCGCCAATGGGCCACATGCCCTTACGCAGTACTTGTGGCTCGGAGCAACATTTCGGCCTTTCAGCTGGACTAGTGCCTCCCCATTGGGACGGCCCTGTGGTTCTGTGCGCTTCCATGTTGCCTTTTCGTACGTGAATGTGGCTCTGTGTACCATGATGGAACAGGGCGTCACACAAGTAGTAGCTGGTCATTCCTTGCGGATGCAGCCCACAATGGTGAAATGTGTTTTGGAGTTCATGGCCTAATGGCTGTATGGGCTTGGTGATTTTGTTGTGCATTAAATTTCTAATCTGATATGGGCCGTGTTGCGTTCTTCTTTGAGAGTGATGTGGCATATTCCTATTTGGGGAGCGATGTATTGTGAGGAGATCTGCATTGGGTTCCAGATTCGGAGTTTAGTTGCGTGGTACTGTGCTGGGCGCGTTTGCCTACGAAGACCAGTGAGGTCAGGGATGGGGGGCTGCCAATATGACAGTTTGAATGTTGTCATGCTCAGGGGCGGGGGATTGGGTTTTGTGTAACAGATGCCGGTCAGCCAGGTGGACTGGTGGAATGATGCGATTTTCGGAATATTGCTGGTCACAGGTGCCTGTGTTTGCGTGCGTTTCTGGGGGGGGACTGTGGTCATGTCCATTGGAATGGCTTCTGTATTCGTGCCATCTGTGCCCTGCAGCTCCCATTGGCCCCTCTTGTGTATCTTTTGTTCGTTGGCATGCATGGGTGACTTGTACATTTCACTGGTTGCATTGTGACTTCATTGCACCTACGGGGAGTTGTACTTTGTGGGCAGGGAGCGGTGTACAGGCACTCAGTGGGGCCGTTTACGGTTGATTCGCGATGCCGTACTTCTCACCATGGCGGATTGGTACTTTCCGCCATGCTTGATGGCGTTAGGTACATGTCCGCTAGGGTCGGAATTCGCGTACCCTTGCGCCATGGTGGTATTTACGGTTTGGCATGGCGCGCGCGCGCGTACTTGGTGCAGTTAGCGTTGGCGTTCACTACGGTGTCGCTAATGGCATCGTACTTTGCGGTGACGGGTCGTAGTCGCACCGAGCGCTATTCGATGGCGGTATTGCATTTCCGCCATCGTTTTTCGATTTCCGCCAGGGTCGTAATGAGGGCCATTGTCTTTTTTGCGGCCCTGCATCTTCCTTTGTCCAGCTGTCCCTCCCTTATGGTGGTTGGTGCCACTTTCCTTCTACCCTCGCTTCCCTCATCCCTCCCTGCTTTCCTCTCTTTCCCTGTGCGAAAAAGAAAAGACAAACAACTTTTGAAAAAAGGTCAAAGGTCCTCCATGCAACCACCTTTCAAGTTTACAATTATAATCAGAAAAAAAAATCTTATAGACTCCATCTACTTTATATTTATACTTAAAGTAGTAAGAGTCTATAATACCATCTAACATTTTCATTAGCATTACTCTTTATCCTAATGAAAATTGTAGACAATGTGCATAGCAAAGAAAAAGGTGACAGTAATACATTTCTATTGCAACCTCTTTTCTGTGCCATACAAAATGTTAACAAAGTGTAACATGTGTAGGAAATGTTTAGCCACTATTTATGGCTTTCACACTTCGCCCCTCTTAATACACTACCATAAAAAAATAAGTCACCTCCCTTTTCCGCAGTCATATTGTCCGTGGACAGTAAAACTGGAAATTTCAGAGAATTAACGGGTGGCTCTTAAAAGACCCTTTTTTTCTTTTTTAGAAACCCCCTTTTTTGGTTTTATGTACTATATATACTAATAAATGCTGTAGTGTACTTATTTGTTTTGATAACTTTTACAAAAACTGCTTAAAACTTTATTGGGTGTTTTTGGTTTTTATATACTAAACCTACGAACAAATGCTTTGCTACATATTTTACATGTTCCTTTTTTATTTGTGTCACAAAAACATTTTCAAGGCATTCTGAACATTTAAAAGGAAAATCTCATTCCCAGCATCTGTTAAATGTACTCTATCTCTTTGAAAGTTTTCACGCTATCAAACTTTATATTCTTATTGGGGATAACCCTCTACCGTCCAACAACACCACTTAGATCAAGCAACGACATTCACTTAGAACCAAAACTATACAATAAAATTCAGGAAACTACTAAAAACCTGGCTCTTTGCTCCAGAACCAGAAGGAAATGACTAGGAAACATCCTCACAACGGGAAACAAGAACCTTAAGGAGTAATCCATGGCCCTATGTTAATCTGTTCTAACCGGAGGGCACCCGAACAACCATGTTCACATAGGAAACCTAGGTAGGTAAGGCCCCAGAGTGACCAGTGCCCTCCATCCCCATCATCGCCTACCCAGGTCGAGGAACACGTGAGCATCAGCCATGTAGACATACCACTAGTGTAACAAAGAGGAAAACTGCCACTCCTCAACATGCCCACCAACTAAGCAGACAAACTACCACACCAAACATATAGGATAATCATAGATGTTAATCACAGAAACGCAAAGACAAAGAAGTAAGGAAAACCTGCTAACTCTAAAATCTCAACTTTCTGCATACACTTCCCATACATAAACTCACACAACCACATCTCTGCACAGTAATACGTACATACTTTACCACACCACAACAACAGACTAACAACACATAACCCCTCACAATAGTGCATGGGAAGTTGCACCAACCCAGAAAAGCGCACTTAAGCCCAGAGACCAGTGCAAACCGAACTGAAGTTGCCAACAGGAAATCACAGCTCTCACTTTCCCATCCCCACTACACCCTACTAACCCACACACCCACTCCCCCCCCCTTTTTTTTCACCCTCTTTTTAAGACCCGCCAGAGCGCCTGGGGACAACTCAGGTGGTGATGGTGTGCGATACAAATACCATTAACATTAACATTAACATAGCTGTTTGTCCCGGGCCTTAGAACTGCCATTAATTCAACTACTATAACGGCCATTTAGAGACAATCATGATCGTTCAACCAACCAATTTACATGGCCTATATAGACTTTAAAGCTGCCTTTGATTCCATCTAAAGATGTAAATTAATGACCAAATTAGCCGAAGCAGGATTCCCTCATTACTTGATGAACTTGATACATCAATTACACTCAAATACAACTGTTAGAATAAGATTAAGCCAAGAAGGCCTTCTGACTGAACCAATCAACACCCATCATGGACTCAAACAAGGCTGCACATTAGCATCAATCTTATTCAACTTTTTTATAGAGGACATGAAACGATCCCTACAATCAGTGATTTCTGATCCTCCGCGCATTGGAACATCAATTGCCTGTCTCCTTTAAGCAACTGACCTGTGCTCCTTTCAAAAACACCAAAAGGTCTGCAATACCTGTTATCAGCCCTAGGAGAATATTCTAAGCAGAAAAATTTGGAAATGAATGTGCACAAAAGCAAAATCCTACACTCCAAATTGAAAAGACCCTCTACGAAATGGCTGCTGAATGGAACAATGATCTAAATCGTCAATGAGTAACATCAATACTCATCACCTAGATCAGCCATACTTGGACAGCCAATGCTCGAAAATAATTTCTTCCTCCTCACAAGGCAGAATCATAAATGCAAGATATGGAAAATGTTCATATTCTCCGTTAATAACATTCTGCATACTGAAACTGGCTCTGATTGCATTGTATGTTTCAGAAACCAAATCACTCTCCGATGAATCTGACTGGACCAAGTTGGAGGGCCTATATTGGAAACGTGTTTTGACCTTGCCCAAATCCTAGCCCATGGCTTTAATCAGATATGAACTTGGACTCCCCTCGCTATTTGCAATGTACATCTGGAAAGCTTGTTCATTACACATTTCAATTCCCTACTCACCACACTAGCAAAGTAAATGACTACTTCCAATCATCAATTCCCAAGTGAATGGAGAAAACAAATCACTTTACTCTTGTTGATAGGTGATATTTCGGAAGATTTACTATTAACCAATCCCACAAGAGCTAAACAGAAACTGTTCCAACAGGACTGGAATTCATACTGTTGACACATGCAAAAAATATAAATCGTACATTGACAGTCCATTTTCTGCTAAACCACTGCGACAAACAGAACTCTACTTTGTTAAAATTCCCCATGCCACTTCACAGCAATATTTTATGTGCTTTCGTCTAAACATATGTAACACCAAAGAAGTTATAGCAAGGTGATGCTTAATTGCCAAAACTGACAATATATCAGATTTCACTGTCAACTACAGCAAGAAGAAAGTCTACAACATCTGCTGACTGAATGTCCAAGTCTAATTCAGCAGCTAATTAAGCATCTAAATCAGCATTTTCAAGACTTTCGAATAATGACGCCTAAAATTCTATGGCAAAAATGACTGCAAACACAATTTCCAGCGATTCAAGTTGCAATTGCGAAATGTATCCTAGCGCTTAATCTTGACTAACTGGAATGACTAGAGAGCATACATTAATACCGTTCAATTTGACACAAAAATGATCATTTGCATTAGGGAAGTGGATATGCTGGGGGTCAGCACTCCTCCTTGTTCCTCGATGGCCATTCAATGAAGGCCCATCAGAAGAACACATCTGGGTGTAGAACACCCTCAGGCTGTTTCTTTTTTACTTTTCTTACTTCACAATATCTGTTTTGTTTTAACTGCATTATTAATCATTTAAGTTGCAACTGTCCGTTATTTGAAACAAGTTGCATTCTTTTTTTTTACACGAATTGTTGAAATTAATTGTTTGTCTGAAGACAAATATATTGAAAGATTGATGAACTCAATCATAACAATAAAAATAAAAAAAACATTAACATACATGCCATTCCTACATCCTGTAAAAAAGCACATACAGCTTACTTCACTTTCCACCTGGCTTTTTCAATTTGTTGACAAAACAAGTTTGAACCTTTCCACATTTTCTTTTGAGTTATCCATGAAAAAATTATCTTTGAAGCTGGAAACAGCTCCATTAGTCTTTTGAACGTACCCTCTATGGCATGGCAAACTACAATGATACTCCAGTCACATACCCCAAACTGTTGCCTCCACAATGTACGATAATGATGTTGAGATGTTTAAACCAAATGGTAACAATGACACCCAGTTTAATCCTCAAACTCCATACTAGGAGACCTCCACTTCTTCTAATCCAAGATTAGCAGAGATGCAATGACACCCAGTTTAATCGTCAACCTCCATACTAGGAGACCTCCACTTCTTCTAATCCAAGATTAGCAGATATGCCACAGTGATCGGTGTAAACCATTAATCAATGTACCCATGAATTTCCTAGCATCCACACACTCTGCTTCTTCATAGCCATAGCCATTCCTCCACCACTTCACACAAGAAAAAAATCACCTGATACCCTGTGCTCCTGCACACTCAACTCCTCCTTCACAACCATGAAACCTGATTAGCTCATTCCTGATGTCTGGGGATGCCTGTGGCTGTCTACAGTCTCTGCAGTCCTCTTTCCATGCGGGACATCCTTCAATAATCTGGATGTAATGGGCGGATCCATGGACTATCACAGACATCCATGGACACTGTCGCACAGGTCAGATCTTATACCCTTTTTACTCTTTTGCTTGAAAAACTCCATCACAGTTACACATCCATCCATCAATCACATCCCAAAACTGTACATGTAAACCTGTTACCTCAGTTCAACCCTTCAGATGTACATTTCAACTCTCATAGTACATGTCTCCTGTCATTCACAGCCTCCTGCATCAAAAACGACTGTGAAACTCTTCAACATCCACCGCGTAACGCTGTCCAGCTCACCTGATTGGCTGAGCATTCCCTGCATCTGTGGGGAGCTGCCGGAGCTGGCAGGCAATCGCTGGCCCCCTCAAGGGTCTGCCTACTTAAGGTGCATTTTTGTGTTTCATTCTAGCTTGATATCACAACTGGGCGACTATAACATCTTGCCTGCCGGCATCTACAACATTGTTGCCTGCATCGCTTCATAGGACCGGCAAGGGTCTTCTAACATGGCCATCCGGTGTGGTCTTGTTCACACCTGATCCGCCATCCACTTCGTGATGCCATCCAGCTCGCCTGATTGGCTGAGCATTCCCTGCATCTGCGGAGAGCCGACAGAGCCGGCAGCCAATCGCCGCCCCCCTCTAAGGACGTCCATCTAAGAGCCAAGGCTCTCCCTGTCTGTCCCTGTCCGTGCCTGGGAAAACCCAGACAACGCCTTGCTGTGCCACTGATCCGCAACTACTGGTAAGTGCCCTACACCTTTGACTTGCCATTGTGGCACCTGTAGGCGGCTACCCATAACCACCTTTAAGGGGTCACCTGGCCCTGTCAGAAAAAGGCCAATGACCAGTGTACTTTGCCCGCACTCCTGGCTTAACTTGTGTGCAGCGCTTCTCCTCAGAAATTCACGCCTCCATTGAGGCCCTCTACCATTTATCATGCATCCATGCAGGACTTGATTGACTGCCTTCCCCTCCTCTATGGCGACTGCCTGTGCCACGCTATCTTTTCATCAGAAGACACTCAGCCATTCTCTGTTCTAACTTTACTGCTTTGTCAATGACCACTGCCACTGACTTTTCATGCCTCTACTCTATTTGCTGTCAATGATCCACATAGCCAAATGATGCCTCTCACATGTGGGATTGTTTCTCAAATGTAGATGCCTCCTTCATGCACTGCCTTGCTGATCTACTGCATGCTCTGTCTCTAAATCATTATCAGAAGCCCTCTTTCACTTCCTGAACCATACACCTAAATTCTGCTGCCTTATCATCTGTACACTGACTGCTCTTCTGCTGCATTTTACTGTTTTGCTTAAAGTCAAATCTAGGTGTGCTTTTGAACTGTGTTCTGCTGTATTTTAGTGTTTTGCTGAAAGTAGAATCTGATGTTCTTCTCTGTGCTGAGCTGATCTTCTGAAATTAAGCATTTTTCTGTGTGGATTGGAATTTTAATTCTAAGCACTTTTGTGGCTGCTAGGCCACTTGGTGAGTTTTCTTGTGCATTGTACAGCTTCTCCATTCTGTCCTTCTTTCCCACACTTCAATGGCGCTATCCATCTTCCCCATCTATTTGAATTGCTAATCACCTATCCCTCCTCTCTCACGAAGTATGGAAGAAATATGCTTAAAGAAGATCTCTTGGCCGCTAATCCTGTCCTACCTATTGCTGACACCTATGTCAGGAGTAACTTCCAGACAGACTATCACTGATATCCTCTTCTCTGTCCGCTTTCCAGAACTAAGGAACCCCCATATAATCTCTACCCTTGCCCCTTTTTCCTCTTCACCCATTAATGGTAGTACTAGATGTGAAGTACTCTTGGCTCAATTGACATCCTCTAAGTGCATTATTAATTCCTATCAGAATTGCAGTGTCTATGACAAAGGTTCTCAACTCAATCTTTTCCTCTTTGACTGGTGACTGCCAGCCCTCATCAATTTCCTACTTTCTCCTGCAACTCCCCCTTCCTCTCTCGCTGCACCTTCTTCATTACATCTGGCAGGTGTACAACCCCCCTGTGCCCTTCCTCGGAAAAGTTTAAAAAGGTGGTAACTGGCTTTACTTTACCACCATGAATGCTCTATCTGCTGTCAAACACTCTTCTGACAACTGGCTCCTTCTTGAAGACTTTGATCTTGATGTCCTCGCTCTCACCGAGACGTCATTCAGTGCCACCTCTGTCACTGCTTTGGACTCTCTCCTCCCTGATGGCTACAAGATCCTCTCCAAACCTCTGCCCAACCAATCTGGTGGTGGAGTAGCCCTGATCTTTCCCGAATGGGTCCCTGCTTGCATCATACTCACTCAGCCTTATTCCTCCTTTTATAGCCTTGTCTGCAAACCTGGCGTCTCTCCTACTCTCTCTCTCATCCTTGCACCTATCTACAGCCCACCGGCCATGTCTCATTCTTCCTCTCGAATGGGCTGATTTCACCTCCTCTTTCCTGACTTCTACCTCTAAACGCCTTCTCCTTGGAAACTTCAACATCCACCTTGATTCCACTGTCTCCACCTCCTAACTATTCTGTGATCTTTGCACATCTCTTTCCCTTACTATTCTCCCTTCCGGCCCTACCCACTCTGCCGGACATAATCGTGATGCCTTCATCTCCTCTGATCTTCCTATCTTCAACCCTCACACCACTCCTCTCTCCTGGTCTGACAACTCCTTGCTCTCCTCCCACCTGTGACCTCTCAGTCCTCTGAATGAGTGACCCCCAGCATGCCAGTCTGCTTCGCAGTCATCTGGACGATGAAACGAGTGTCAGTTTCAGCCTTTTCCTCCACCTTCATCTCCCCTCCTATCACTGCTATTGACTCTCACACTGACTCTTGCCAATCTTAACCTTGCTATCTCTGGCCACCCATTTCACCTTTAAACCTCAGGCCATTTTGACCTCTCTCGCCTCTGCCCGCTCCTCTACTCCCTTTTCTGTACCCCTGCCTCCCATGGCTTTATCTCTACCCCTGTCAGTCTAGAAAAATAGATACCTCTCACGACCAATGGCAATGTATCATATTGGCCGACGCACTAAACGTCAGTAATACAGACTCATAAGTTTGACCAATGTGTGGCCATTTTGATGTAGCTAGAATCACCATTTTGTTCTCTAACGTTTGCTCGTTGGTTTTTGTTCAAAACTGCTTAGCCGAAAGCTTATTCTGCTTATTCTGTTTCACTGATTACTTTGTTGTTCAAAGCGAAAGAGCAAGGCCGCAAGGCTGGGAGTTATTCGTTGAAATAGAACGTAGGCAGCCCCAGAGAGGAATGTCCAATCCCCTCCCGCATATAGCCTTGGAGGAGAGCAACACGGCATTTAATCATTTCACTGATGCCAGCCAGTCTCGTTAATATGGTAGAAATGCTAGAAAGAAACAGCTAAAGGCTTGAATTATGCTTTTCTTACGGCCCCCCTTTCCTAAACCCAGCAGAGCGTGCCGACTCCCAGGACACGAATAGCAAATAGGAGATAGCAAGGCCTGGAATGCGACTTTTCCCCCGTACGCAGCTTGCCTGCAAGAACAGAAGCACTGTGTTCTGTTCAACAAAGAAATATGTCTCTAGACTCGCAATGTTGCATATTGTTGCTAAAATAGATGTTTGAAGGTGTCATATTCATCGAAATTGTCCATCATCAGACCCAGTTCAAAGAAACTGTACAGTGGGCGTAATGAATAGTTCATGACTGATTGCAGGATGTCCATTTTGTATATATGTAACTGATATAAGTTATTTGCTCTCTTGCGTCCCTCAAGGTCTGGAGACACACGTCGCGGGGCGTGAGACCGAGTTGGCCAACTGAGACTATTTGCTTTGCAATAAACCCTAGCTTTTGGGAATACAACCTTGTGTCTGGCGTGTCAGTTCGTGTGTGGTGATTTGCCTTGTTTCCACTACGCGAGGGTCCCCTAGGGGCCCCTTCAAGATGGCGTCCGAATAGGGACCCTCCCCCACTTGTTCCATCGTGTACGTTGTAAGATAACAAAGGCGGAGAGAACGGCGAAGAACGGGACGATCGAGCCGGGATCAAGAGGTGTTCGGGGCGCCCCTGTGTAAGTGATGAGACTCCTATGCAGGTCTGCACACATCTGATCCCTGATCGACGTACCCGGCCAGAGAACAAGGAGGCGAGGGTCCCGAAACCAGGCAGAGCCAAGAGACGCAGACACAACGTCATTGTTTGCGTCAGTATACGGACGAATTGTGTCTTGGAAGACAATTTGACTTATCAGGTGAGTCGTACCCCGATTCGAAATAGCCCTGATATTGGTTGAGAGTTGACTTTGCAAAATCAAACGCCCAGTGCAAGGTTGATTAGCCGAGGTTAGGGTTAAAACATGCCTGGGGTATTGTCCACCCTAGCAGGTTTTTTCCGCTGTGGTAGACGATCTTTGGAAGATGGCCAAGTTGCGCCACCTGGGGGAACGCCGGCGTACGAGATGTATGTAAAGCATGGTGTGGGTGCGATAATGTTCTGTGAGATTTGGCATAAGCAAACCAGAAACCAAGAAGATTTTCAGTGGCTGATTAATGGGAGTTTTGAGATTGAGAGAATAGATAACTTGGAGAAGGTGTTAATAAGAAAGAACGCACATCCCGCAGCATTCAATATCCTTAGGGACTGGAGAAGGGAAGCTATGCTTCGTTGGAGAAGTAGAGAGAAACATGCACTCAGGCATAAATCAAAAACTGAAATAGCGGAAGAAAAGGAGGAGTGGACTGAGAGTCTGAGAAGGACAGGTAGACGCGAACAGTTGAACATAGAAAGAATATACCCACAACGAGAATTGCATATAGCAGATGATTTAATAGAAAAAATGTTGACCGATACAAAGCGGGGTCCAAGACCAGAAAGTAAAACAAACGCGTCAGGAACCACTGTTCAGCCCCCTCCTGTTGCCCAAACCCCCGCGCCCCTCCCAATTGTTCAAATCCTAGCACAGACGCAGACTGCGCACATAGCACCTCCCATTAGCCAGCTAGTACCACAATAGTCACTTCCTGTTCCTGTTATCCCATCCGCACCTCCCGCCCTAGAAACGGACACAGTCCCGTCCGTCCCACCCACGGTTGAACTTGAAACTACGGAGGCGAGAGATGGGACTGTACAAAGTGGATGCACAAGAGTGACCGGCAGTGCGATCAGCAAGGAGAGGAAGCGGGAATTGCAAGTTCAGCAGAGATGTATATAGATGGGAACGATGGGATGACAACATTGGACTCGATGTATGACTTCCGAAGAAGCAATGAAAGACAGGTAGTGTTGGAATGCATGGGTGAATATTTAGTGAGAAGATGGAAACAGTTAATTGGGAAATTACCGCCACAACAATTGTTAGATTTGAATGCATTAGCACATTGTAGAGAAAGAGATGAAGAAGTAAGGGAACATGTATATGGACTTTTTGAGCTTAAAAATTAACTTGATAATGCATATGCTGAAATGTTTACCACACCTGGGTACGGGAGTAGGGATATCAGGAGGGATAGGAAGAATGTGGCATCACCTTACATACAGCGGCGACATTCATCATCATCAATACAGATAGGCGATAAACTAAAAGTATGTGTACGAGAGGTGCTAAGATGGATGTCGGATCCTAGTACTCCTGCAATGGAAATACATGACATATTCGATGAATATACCATGCCCATGAAAAGAAAAGCACTGCAGGCGATGGCTGAACATTTAATAGACAAAGATATAAAGGACAAGAAGGTCAGCCCCCCCAGAATAAAGGCGATATATAAGAGGGCACTAGAACGAGGGACAGGGGAAACAGCCTTGTTGCTTGACTTGGGGATATTATTGCATATGAGGGAAGGGGGAGGAACAGTGAGTGTGGCATTTCCTATGAGAGAGGTCCCACCTACCTATGTGCCCAAAGTAGAAATTCCTGCAGCAGGCACTGTAGCGGCACAGGTGACGCCAGCACATTATACTGCCCAATATGTACATGTCCCCTTTTCCAGGCAGGAAGTGAATAACATAAAACAGACGATTCCTGATATAAGAAAGAATCCCGCAGGATTTTACAAAGAAGTAGAATCCTGTCTGCAATCATCCGTGCTTACCATGGGTGACATAGATTTAATATTCCCAGTGATCCTGCAAGCAGACATATGGAAGCAGATAAGAAAAGTGGATGATATAACGGCCTATGGTGCCACCTGGGCGGATTTAGTAAAAGAAGACAGGGATAAAGAGGTTGGAGGGAAGCCAGGGGCGAACACGGTAGCATTACCAGGACGAATTATGCAAAGATTAAAAGAGACTGTTCCAGAGAAAAGAATCCAATGGGATAAGTTGACTGCATGTGTGCAAGGCAAGGATGAGCTAGCTAAAGACTATTTTAATAGGTTTGAGGAAGTATTCACAGACTTCAGTGGGCAGGATGTGAGTTGAGAAGCGGGAAAAAGATTATTTGTTAAGTATGTGAGGGGGTTAACTCTTCCAATTCAAAATTTGATAATGACATCCGAAAGTGCGTGGCAAGCAAAAACGCTGGGCGAAGTATTACATATGGCACAATATTATGAGAACAGGGTAAATGCAGAGAAAGAAAAAGAGGCAAAAGATAGAGTAAATTTGAAGACGAGAGTGCTACTTCAGCAAGTAGCGGGACACAACAGAGGGAGGGGGAACGCACAAGGAAGGGGTAATTCAAATATGCATTGAGGACCGTTGGGGCAGAATCAGTGTGCATACTGCAAAGAGGAAGGGCACTGGAGAGCGCAATGCCCACATTTGGAAAATAGAACTGGGGGTGATCAGAGAAGACAGCACCGGGGGCACCCAAGAGCAAATGGACCGAATAGAAATAATATGCAGCAGCACCAAAGTAACCAAGGAGGTCAGAATGAAGCTCAGCATCAGAACGCTACCAACCAGAGTCAGGGCCAGAGTAATCAACAACATGGGAATCCCCAGAATGGGGGAGCTAGAGGAAGGGATGGGAACATTTTTGATACACAACAAAATGCGCATTACAGCAATAGCAGTGATTACACATCGGACGATGTGTTATTCCCTCAATAGGACAGCCCAAGACAGGGGTCGGAACCAGTGTCTATTCCCGTGAATCAGAAAGGACCCTATGTAGAAATGAGAGTCGGGGATACAGAGCACAGTTTTCTTGTAGATACGGGAGCGCAGAAGTGTTCAATCGATCATCACGTGGTTCAAGATATACCACTGTCAGGGCAAAAGCATATTTCTGTAGGGTTCGCAGGTACACCAGTAATTAACCCAGTGTCGCAATCAGTCCCAGTAACAATATGTCCATTCACTGAGCATTGTCCATTTCTCTTAACAGATAATTGTGGAGAAAACCTTTTGGGATTGAATTTATTGAAAAAACTAGGTGCAGTTATTCATTGCACTGCCAATGGTGTGTTTTTAACAGCTTGGCCACAAGATGCACAGGTGTCTGAATTTTTGTCTAAACCCTTGCCAGGAGAGTTGAGTAAGGTGCCAATCTGTATATGGGCAATAAATGACAATGATGTGGGATGCTTAAAGATAGAGCCAGTAAAAGTGATTTTGAAAGAAAGGGTCAAGCTGCCGCGTATTCCACAGTACAGAATTTCAGCTGACGGAGAGCAAGGATTGAAAAGGATTGTTTCAGATTTGGTGAAATTAGGGGTAATTGAGGAAATTGCAGGTAGTACATGCAACAGCCCCATTCTTCCGGTATACAAGAAAGGAGATAACGAGGTACCCTATCGTTTCATAATTGATCTGCGTGCGTTAAACAAGGTAGTCGACCATCAAGTTCCCTTAGTGCCAGACATCACCACCATTTTGACAATGATACCTGCATCAGCAGAATACTTTAGTGTGATTGATTTAAAGAATGCTTTCTTTAGCATTCCAGTGAGCAAGGACAGTAGATATTTGTTCGCGTTCACTTTAGGAGGACAGTCATTCAGATTGAAGCGCATTCCATAAGGATACATGGAAAGTCTGAGTATTTACAGCAGGGCATTGAAGGAACAACTAGATATGCTAGAGCTACCAACAGGTTGTGTATTGCTACAATATAGACGATCTGTTGATTGCTGCAGACTCAGAAGATTTGTAAAGAAAGTACCATTTTACTATTAACGCACTTAGCAGTGCATGGCCACAAAGCCAGCTTGAAAAAATGTCAGTATTGTCGAAAGGAAGTGGCGTATTTGGGTTAATTACTTTTGAAAGAAGGGAGACGATTAACGCCAGAGCGAATAGAGAGCATTTCTGGTATGCCTATTCCAAAAACACAGAAAGGAGTCAGAGGCATAATAGGCATGACTTTTTATTGCCGGCAGTGGATTGGAAACTTTGCGTTAATTGTGAAACCAATGGTGGCATTGATGAAACAGGATGCTGTGATGCCTTTGCAGTGGAATGAAGAATGTCGGAGAGCATTTGAGTTGTTGAAAATTGCATTATGTTCTGCTCCAGTTTTGGGCACACCAAATTATGGGAAGATTTTTAGACTGTTTGTATGCGAAAGTGAAGGATGTGCATTGGCTGTTTTGACACAGGCACAAGGTGGAAGAAATAGGCCATGCGGCTATTTTTCTTCCGTGCTGGACACTGTAGCACGCGCATTGCCACAATGTTTGCGAGCTGTTGCAGCAGCTGCTGCGTCAGTGAAACAAACGGAAGGGATGTTATTGGGGCACACTTTAATTTTGATGGTGCCACATGCCATAGACGTTCTACTAAATAGAACACAGACGCAACACCTCACCTCTGCTAGACTGACTAGATATGAAATCATCTTATTCACGCCCCACATCCAAATTATGAGGTGTAGCGCTTTGAATCCAGCAGAATTAATGCCACTGTCCATAGAGGAACTTGGTGACAACGAATCACCTCCCCATGATTGTTTAATGGTTACTGAGGAAGAAACGAAGGGGAGAGTTGATTTAAGTGACACCCCACAGAATGAGCCAGATGGAGAGTTATTTTGTGACGCCTCTTGTTTTAAATTACCTGATGGCACATCAACTGCCACCTACGCTATAACTACCCTAGAGTGTATTGTAGAAAGCAAAAGAATCCCCTACAACTCGGCACAAGCCGCAGAAATAATAGCCTTGACCAGAGCCTGTGAGATTTCTGAGAATTTAGACATGAACATATATACTGATAGCCAGTACGCCTTTGGCATGGTTCATAACTTTGGCCGACTCTGGGCTGAGAGGGGTTTCTTGACATCACATGGGGCCAGAATCCAACAAGGCCCTTTGATTGTACGATTGCTGTCTGCACTCATGTTTCCAAAGCACCTATCAATAGTGAAATGCGAGGCGCATAAAAGAGTGACATGTAAAGTGGGAGAGGGAAACGCATTTGCAGACAGGATTGCGTAACAAACTGCCACTGATTTAAATACCAAAATGATGACAGTACAGTCTGAGGAAGTGCCTTGCATGATAGAAGATGGGATTGCCACTGTCAAAGAAATGCAGGCCGAAGCTACTGCTGATGAGATACAAGGGTGGGCTGAGGGCTCTGCTGAATTAAATTTGGAGTGTTGTTGGGTGGACAAGAGAACTAAAAACTGGATGTTGCCGAATTCCTATGTAAATGCAATTGTCACAATGGCCCACAGCCCTACCCACATATGTGCCAAGAAAATAAGCCAGCATCTAGCTACGGCATGGGAGAATGTAAAGAATGCAGAAAGGTTGGTCCAGAACTGCATCACGTGATTACAGCACAATGTAGGAAAGGGCACGGTGACTATGGGAAATGGAATAAGAGTGATACGGGTCAATTAGATAAAACAAACATGAATGAATTTGAGGAAATAATTATGAGACCCGTAGGCTGTTCTATATTTCATAAAGCATGAATGATAATCCAAAAACCTACGCCTAAACCTGTACGACGAGATAGATTGTCTCCACCATCCAAAATATCAGTAATCACGTTTTGTGTTAGAGCAGAAGAAAATAAAGATGCAATGCCCCTTCCTATACAGTGAAATATAGCCCACGAACTGTCCCTTTTTGCCTAAAGAAGAAAGGCTCCTATTCAGTAGGAACGTTTATTGATTGCATGAATACAGCGGTTCTCAAAAGAGAAGCAGAACCAGTGTATGTAGGTGATCCCGTTTATTTTGTATGCAGAGAAAAAGCGTATCCCTGGTTACCCAGAAACTGGGAAGGCACATGTTATTTGGGCCTACTGTTCCCAGGAGTGTTCCTCTTGGAGACAGCAGATGTAGCTAGGCTATCCAGATGTAGGCCATGAAGAAGTACAGAAGGCGCTGTGATTACAGAAGACTTAGCAAAATAATTTGTACCATTTCTGGCCCAAGCAATAAATTCCTATAACATAAGGCAACTGTCCTGAATATTAGAGAATACAATAAACATAACAACAGATATACTATACAACATGACGCTAGAAGAAAAGGGGATTAGATTAATGACGTTGCAAAATAGAATGGCTCTTGATGTAATCCTGATTGATCGTGGAGGGGTTTCCAAAATCGTGGGTTAAGCGTGCTGTGTATTTGTAAATGACTCCTCCCCTACGATGTTCGAAGCGATAAGAAAGTACACGTCCTGAGTTCTGAACTCCATACCATGAATGGGAACTGGGAGGCAGGGTCCTGGTTCTGGGAGATATTACGTGCGTGGGGATGGACGTTAATTGCAATACTAGTAGTAGTGTTCGGAATATTTATGACTTGCTGTTGTTGTATACACTGTCTGCCACTAGTGCACTGAGATAAGTGAAGAGTGTATGCATATGGTACCCCTAAAACAAACATATGGCCAAGATCATAAAGATACTCATGAAATGAAAACAATAGAAGAATTAATGGCCATAAATATTGGTGAGAATGAAGACGCATATAGTGGCATGCAAGATTCAGGTTCAAATTCAAATTCAGATACTTCAGACACATCATCAGAGGAGGATGCAATGTATAGATACGGCGTTTGGCAATCGGCCAAAAGGAGGGGTTTGTCAGTCTAGAAAAATAGATACCTCTCACGACCAATGGCAATGTATCATATTGGCCGATGACCAATCGTCTCATGCACTAAACTTCAGAAATACAGACTCATAAGTTTGACCAATGTGTGGCCATT
Organism: Ambystoma mexicanum; assembly: GCF_040938575.1. Classification (NCBI taxonomy): domain Eukaryota; kingdom Metazoa; phylum Chordata; class Amphibia; order Caudata; family Ambystomatidae; genus Ambystoma; species Ambystoma mexicanum. Next base: position 1,372,214,881 of record NC_090930.1, read on the forward strand.
TTGATGTAGCTAGAATCGCCATTTTGTTCTCTAACGTTTGCTCATTGCTTTTTGTTCAAAACTGCTTAGCCGAAAGCTTATTCTGCTTATTCTGCTTATTCTGTTTCACTGATTACTTTGTTGTTCAAAGCGAAAGAGCAAGGCCGCGAGGCTAGGAGTTATTCGTTGAAACATAACGTAGGCAGCCCTAGAGAGGAATGCCCAATCCCCTCCCGCATATAGCCTTGGAGGAGATCAACACAGCATTTAATCATTTCACAAATGCCAGCCAGTCTCGTTAATATGGTAGAAATGCTAGAAAGAAACAGCTAAAGGCTTGAATTATGCTTTTCTTAAGGCCCCCCCTTTCCTAAGTCCAGCAGAGTTTGCTGACTCCCAGGACACGAATAGTCAATAGGAGATAGCAAGGCCTGGAATGTGACTCTTCCCCCGTACGCAGCTTGCCTGCAAGAACAGAAGCACTGTGTTCTGTTCAACAAAGAAATATGTATCTAGACTCGCAATGTTGCATATTGTTGCTAAAATAGATGTTTGAAGGTGTCATATTCGTCGAAATTGTCCATCATCAGACCCAGTTCAAAGAAACTGTACAATGGGCGTAATGAACATGTCATGACTGATTGCAGGATGTCCATTTTGTATATATGTAACTGATGTACATTATTTGCTCTCTTGCGTCCCTCGAGGTCTGGAGATACATGTCGCGGGGCGTGAGACCGAGTTGGCCAACTGAGACTATTTTCTTTGCAATAAACCCTAGCTTTTGGGAATACAACCTCGTGTCTGGCGTGTCAGTTCGTGTGTGGTGATTTGCCTTGTTTCCACAACGCGAGGGTCCCCTAGGGGCCCCTTCACCCCATCCACTCTCTCTCCTCCTTTTCACCTATAACATGGGTGAGGTCTCTAGAGTAGCCCGCTCTATCAGGGTCTCCCTGTTCTTCCAGAACGATTAAGGACAACATATCGTCTCTTGCTCCGGCTCTAACTGTCTTCTGTAACCACTACGTAGCCTCTGACTCTTTCCCTCCTTTGCTCAAGCACACCCTTGTGCACCCCCTCCTAAAAAAGTATCCTGTCCTACCAACTACCACTCAATCTCTACTCCCCCCTTTTTTGGGAAATTCCTACAGAAGTTGGTCTTCCCCCAACTGACCCATCACACTGAACTCGCTGGTTGTCTTCATGACCATTCATCTGGTTTTTTCAGCATCCATAGGCACGAAAACTGGCCTCCTGAACACAAGTATAAAACTGCTTTCAAATCTTGATTCCAACTCTCAGGCTGTTCTCATTCCCCTTGACCTCTGTTCTGCCTTTGACAGGGTCAACCACTCTATCCTAATAATCCTCACTGGTTTGGCTGACCTCCTTCCTCACTGACCATCCTTCCCAGGTGCACCTGGGTCCTTTCTCCTCTCCCACTACTCTCTCTACCTGTGGTGCTCCCCAGGGCTCTATACTCTCGCCTTGGCATTTTAACATCTACCTCGCACCTCTCAGTCACCTTATCTCTGCCTTCTCTCCTCATTTCCAGTGTTATGCGTATGACACAACTCTTCTTCAAGCTCCCCTCTTCCCCTTCCTCCTCCATCAGTCCCGATTGCCTGTCTGCTATTCATTCTTGGTGTGCCTCTAATGATCTCTGTCTTAAAGCCAGTAAGACAGAGATTCTTCCTATTGGGACACTTGCTCTTCGTTTCTTTCCAGAACTCTGGCCACTCTCTATGGGCTCTTCCCCGTCTCCTTCCACTGAGGTCATCTTCAACTCCTCTCTCTCCTTTACTCCTCACATGCGGGACCTTGCCAAGAAGGCCCACTTTCAACTTCACATCCTCAGAGGCACTCTACCTTTCCTCACCTTCCCCCTGAAGCTCAAGGTCTGTAGAGCTCTGGTCCTCTTCAGGCTAGACTACTGCAACAGCCTCTTCCTCAACATGCTCCTTTCCTCCCTTTGCCCCCTTCAACTGATCCAGAGTAGGGCTGCCCGACTTATCCTTGACCTCACGCCCAGGGACCATATCTCTCCAGACTTAAAATCTTGCCACTGGCTCCCGACTGTTGTAAGAATCAAATTAAAGACCCTCTACATCATCCACAAGCCTTTCTGGGGCCTAAGGCCATGCAATCTGCAGTTTTCTTTGGCTAAATCCTCTCCTTTCAGATCCCTTTGATCTTCTAACTCCAACTCTCTGGTGATCAAAGGTTTCTCCAAACAGAGAGCTGGGGGAAGATCTCGCTTCTCGGCTAGCTCCCTCCTCTGGAACAGCCTAGCTCTCTCTCCCCATCTTGAACTGAACCATCTCAAGTTCTGCAAACAGATCAAGACCTTTCTTTTCTCTGCCTCCTTCCTGCTCTCCCTCCCTTGCTAATCCACCTCAATGCCACCGAGACTGCCGGCCTGGTGCCTCCTGTGTCCAACAGGTGCCAGGTCATCTGCCCAATCGCCACCACTACCATCATTTTTACTGCCCACTGGGCCCACACCTGACTGCTGGGCGTTAGACATCCACCACCTTGGATCATCCTTCCCCCTTGCACTTACCTGTTGCCTCCCTCACAGGCACCTCTTGCACTTCACCCCCTTGTCCTCCCAGGGGTCTCTTCCAGCACGTACCTCCCCCACCCACCTATTTCCACTGCACTTGCATGTTCCGAATGTTACAAGGCCTAGTAGGACCGCTCATAGTTTTATTATTTATTCATTGTCAGTGTTATTGTTTTATTTTCTCTGTGGTTCCCTACCCTTTTGCCTTGCGGCACCTTGAAACACTGTTCAGTTGTATAGGCGCCTTATAAATATCCAATACATAAATAAAATAAGTAACTAATTAATTAAACATTTCAATTTGCAGATTCAACAATATCTTCATCTAACAAAACATCGTACATGCATGCTTATAATTTTAAAAGTAAAGTTTTTCACCACATTTATAAATATATATACAGGGGTGCTGATAGCTTGCAATACGCATCTTAATAAGAAGATACTCCTTTTTAACCACTGCTATCAAATGCCATGTATTGCAAGATTCTGCACCTGCTCCAGTTATGTGGCAGTTAATTACATGTGCTGCCAACATATTGGACTTCCTCACACTAACCGCCACTTAGCAGTGTTCTACAAATGCTTTGCAACTGCATTTCCCTTACTTGTAAAAAAGTTACAAATTGTGCATTCTTTCATTGTCAATAAAATGCTCCTAACAAGAAACATTTTTATAAGAATAGCATTTTTCCTTATGTATACATGTCATATTGTCCAACCTTTGCCATCACATCCCTAATAGTGCCACCAGGCTCCACCTGCTTACATTAACTACCACATAGTAGTACCATACTAGTGTATACCAACTGCATTTCCTTTCCTTTACACAAATATTAACATTTTTGCTCAACTGCTGTATCTACATACTGTACATTTCGAACCACACGTTTCTTGTAGTGGTGAACCGCATTACGAATGTCACTTCACACAGTGGTTATAATATTTGGCAAAAAAACTATCCTCACTTTAAAAACACAGAAACATGGTACAAGTGCCAATGTATGTATACATTACTTCCCTTTCAATAAATTCCTACTACAAACATGCAAACCTAAATGCAACACTTTTCCTTACATAAAAAAGACTAATCTTTTGAACCAGTACTACAACACACCATCCTGCTCCTGTTCCAGAGCTGTGCGCACCCGAGCCACCCACTCTCTTCTGCAACCCATTTTTTTCCGTTCCCATTAGATAGTCACTGTGCGTTGTCACCATTGCATCCTCTCTCTGACTGTCTTTGCGCACCGCAGCCTCGCTGCTGACATCACTACACTGCCACGCCACACTGTAAACTGTGTCAAGTAATTATTTTTGTATCACCCAATGCATGCTGATGTTTAAACTGTACTAGGAATTAAGTAGCCATACTTTATGCATGATAGTATGATGATGTATAAATTGTACTAGGAATTACGCTGCCCTACTCTATGCACGCTGAGAAGATCCCACACCCTTGGCGATTAGCATCCTCAGACAACATCCTTGCAGCTACCCAAATGTATTTCTCCCACTACTTCGCAACACTTTATAGACAACTAACGCAGATTCCTCTTAGTGCGTTAGAGCCAAATTGCTACTGCCAGCCATGACACCTTGCAAGTTGATCTTAGACTGCACTCGCAGCCAGATCTCACCTAGCTTATATCAGCTGTTTACCTACACTTCAATGCCTACAACCTTCTCACTAAAGCCCTCCATTGCTATTTTATGGTTTCTCATTCTCACTATGGCCAGCCTGCAATTCATCCCCAACACCATCACAGCAATCTCATCACTCCCACTATCTGAGCATGACCAATCTCCCAGGTCCACTACTGTAGTCACAACTCCCTACCTCCTACTCAGTGGATATTACGCTACGCCACTAAGCCCACTCCCAATTTACCATGCTCCTCAGCATGCAGAAATGCAAGACTTGGTTCTTGAACCACCTCCAACAACACCTTGCGCCATAGGCCCCTACCTATCAAACCCACCTTCATTGTCACCAACCTTACCATCAACAACAACACAACACCTTCACCTTGGCCACCTGAGCCCATCCGTGCAGCAATGCCTCTCCTGCCAGAAATCTCCCACATCAAAGGAGTGCTCATAAACGCCAGGTCCCTAAGTGCTCACGCAATATATATATCTGAACTCATCTCTTCCAACAACCTAGACTTCTTAGCAGTCACAGAAACGTGGCTATACCCAGCAGCAGGACCCTCTCTCATGCTTGCAGTACCCAAAAATTATACAATCTTTAGAGTTGACAGAACAACCAGCAAAGCTTGTGGAGTTGCTTTCATTACCAAAACTGAACTTGGTATGAAAGAATTTGCCAGTCAGCCTATCTCCTCAGGAGAACTCTCTGTCAAACTTCCCCTATCTCCTCAGTGTACACTACTTATACACCTTATTTACAGGTCACCTAGCCCTCTGTCCTCATTCAATGAAGATATTACACATCTCCTCAATCATAACACCATACCCAACTCCCAAATTTTACTATTAGGCGATCTAAACCTTGGCTTTCATGACCCACAAGACGCCAATGCAAAAGCCTTAGAACACTCCCTCCTGGAATTAGGATTTACACAGCATATCACCGAACCCACGCACAGCAAAGGTCGAACCCTGGATTGGGTAGCCGATTTAAACTGCAATACCAAAATACTCTCGACCTCCCCGTGCACCAGGTCTGACCTCCACGTCATTCACTTCAAGTTCCAGAACATCTGTCTTTTACCACCCACTGCTCTGCAAGCACCCCCGGTGACCACCAGAAACAACCGGTTGATTACCCTGGAAAACATACACCCTCTGATCCAACCCATCACCAATCCCCAGATTTCTCCCGACAAGGACCCAGCTAATCTACTGGACACATATAACCAAAATGTGCTGCAAGCATTAGACCAAATAGCTCCTCTTAAAACTAGAACAGCCAGACCACCAAGCCATTTAAACAAATGGTTCACATCAGACCTGAAAGCCCTACAGAAGTCCAAAAGGTGCTCAGAAACCAACTAGAGAAAAAAAACCTCAACTCAGAAAAAGGAACTATTCAACACGGCCTCTAACACCTATAAAGATGCTATTTTAAAAACCAAAACCGACATCTTCAACAATAGAATAATAAATGCCAAATCCAGTACCAAAGAACTTTTCACCATCCTCAAAGAATTGGAGTCACCCATCCCCCCCTCCCACCCGACGTTGTGCAATAAAGATGCCCCCTGGTGTGCAAACATCCAAAAGGCTCTGCTAGATAAAATTTCATTACTATAAGCAAAAATCGAAACCAAAAAAACTCATCCTCGCTTTCAAAGCCAAATCTAGCAAATACCATTCTCCCCCTCCCAAAGCCTGCAACCTATTTGAATTCCCACCAGTCACTACTGAAGAGGTGGAAGCCATAATAACTGACCTTAAACCTTCCAAATGTCAAGGAGACATCTGCCCAGCCTCCATCATTAAAGAGGGCGCCAAGAAGTTTGCTCCCTTCATTACATCCTTTATCAATACTTCCTTCACCTCATGCTCTGTGCCTAAAAATCTCAAAGACGCCTGGCTCATGCCCCTAATCAATAAGCCCACCCTTGACCCAAACATCGCAACAAACTATAGACCAATCACAACCATACCGTTTCTATTATAAATACTGGATAAAGCAGCCTATATCCAAATACAAAACCATCTCAAAGCAAATAACCTGCTAGGCCTCCAGCAATTAGGATTCAGGCCAAGACATGGCACTGAGACAGCCCTCTTGGATTTAAAAATCCAGATGGATGAAGCCAAAGACAATGGTAACCCTGCCCGACTCTGACTACTTGACTTGTCTGCTGCTTTCAATTTAGTGGACCACAGTATTCTAACTATCCACCTAATTACTTCAGAAGCATTTTCACCTAAAGCAGCCGAATGGATCCAATCGTTCCTCTCTGATAGAACCATGCAGGTCTTTTCCGCTACAGCATCGGCAGCCCCCTCTCCAATTACATGCAGAGTCCCTCAAGGCTCATGCGTCTCCCCAACTTTGTGTAACATCTTCACAAAGTTGTTGTTCGACCACCTAAATGACATGGACATCCCCTATACAAACTACGTGGACAACACGCAAATTCTCATCACTCTCTCAGGATCTTATGAGAAAGATTCCTCCCGCTTAAACAAAATATACCTCAAAATCCAAGATTGGATGGCCAAGCACGGTTGTGTCTCAATGACAACAAAATCGAGCTTCTAGTTAACGCCTCAAGGCAACGCCTCAACAAGCTAGACCCTCAATACACTTAATTTAATATTGATGGAAATAACATTGCACTTTCCAAGGACGCTAAAATGCTCAGAGTCTACCTCAATTCCTTTCTCTCCTTCTCAAGACAAGTAAACGCAACAGTGTATTCTATGGCCTATACCTCTAAATTAATAAAATCATGCAGACACTTTTTATCTACCACTAGTTGTATCACTTTGGCTAGAGCTCTTATACTCTCCAAACTGGACTATTGCAACACCATGTATTTAAGCACCAGCAAACAAAACCTTCACAAGCTTCAAGTACTGCAAAATAAAACCCCAGACTGGTACTAAACATACCGCGGACCAACCACATCTCTCAAGTTAGACGCAACATCAAATGGCTCCCCATGCAAGACAGAATTACTTTCAGAACCCTTATGATCACACACAAATGCCTCTCTAACACGGCCCCCAAATACCTGGCCATACATTCTCCAGAGAAATTCCACTAGACCAACCAGAGCTAACTACACACACTGCCTCAACATCCCTAAATTTAAGCTGCAAAATACAGGTGTCTCCAGCTTCCCAGTGTTGGCAGCTAAGACCTGGAACGCTTTACCCCTTACTCTAAGAGATGAACCTTCTTTTCCGGCCTATCGATGCAAAGTCAAATCCTGGCCCTTCTCACTGATCCCCCAATGATTGAACTCTCCATATATTATCTGTATGGTATATACTTGAATGCTTTTGACTGATTCTTCTGACAATTTTAATTAATCAGCCAACCTTGCAAATTATAAAATGGTATCCGTATCTGCATATATGTTACAACACTGCGTGTTCATGTAATCTAAGTGCCATGACTGTAACAACTGTTGTCCACCAAGTTAAGTGCCTAGATACCTCCGGATTCAGTGCGCTATATAACCAAATAAACTAAACTAAACTAACAACATACACTGCTGCAACTGCAAAGTTCCACAGTATTACCACTAGGCCACAGTTTGCCCTACTTTTTAAAAACACTGCAACACATTACAAATCCATTGCAGCCTGACAAGTTCACTTCCAATATTAAAAACAGGACAGAAATGGCCCTACTGCAAAAAAATACATTGTTCATGCATTTTTGTATCAAGGCAAACTTTGCCATACAGCTAATACCATTCCATATTAACCTTAGTACAAACTTTGCTGCGCTGCAACAACTATGCCAATGTGTACCCAGTTGCTTATAATATGCCAAACTGAACTTGTCGTAGTGCAATCATTGTAACAACATAGTTAACATACTTTAGCACTCAACACATAACACATGTATTCAATCTTTTTTCCCAAAACTGCTCCTACCTCAATAAATAACATCCTATGCAATTGAACCTACTTAGCCCTTACCACATATTCTAACTTTCTTTTACAATTACAGGAAAAAAGAAAATTGACAAACACAGATACAGAACAAAGAAAACTCTTCACTTCCTACAAAGTAAGTATATTAATATTGCATGTATATGTCTCTAATTGAAATGACATACTTGCACTATGTATTAGCCTTAAGTATTCTTTTCTACTCAACAATATTATACTTCACTCATACTCATTCCAGTGCAACATTCACACTATTTCTAATCCTATCTCAATATTGCTCTTTATTCAATACACCACCAATTCCTTATTACCTAACAACACAACTGTCCCTCATGAAAATGTACCAGGGGTCTTCCAAAGCTCATAATAAATAATTACCACATGGCGCTTTGAAACACAATTCTGTTGTATAAGGCACCTAATAAATGCTCAATAAAATAAATACCATAAAGTAGTCCAAAAAGGAGCATACACCGCCAAGAAGTAACACTGTTTATTACAGCTGAGCAAGCATAAATCAAAGATGGACCAGAACTGATTGATGAGAGTTGACAATTAGCATGCAGTGAACATAATTTTTATACATGTAATATAATGTTTACAATGTTAGAAATTGTTGCATTTCAAGCTTTGTGTTTTTGTGGTTCCCACAAACACTACTGGTTAAGATATGTAATTCCCTTATCACTTAACATAGGTTAGTTAAAGATGATTGGAGCAAACAGATCTCCCCTCACTTAGTTAATTTCCTCCCCATGTGATGCCACATCACTTTCCTACTCCTCCCGCAAACAGTTTGCAATTAGTAAGAACCTTTGTGCTGACCTCCGGATCTTTATTAGCCTGCCATTGGTCAGCACCACAGCGGATAGAACACGAGACACACTGAACTAGTGGGAAGGGAGGCATTCACATGGCAACTGAAGGATAGTGACCTTCATAAACATTGTAGTGTACTCTGTGAGGACTGGTTACTTCCCAGGGATGTCGGAACTTACTGTCTGATTGGTTCATCGAGGCATGCGGCTCCAATCCACCCCCTCGTTCCTGTGCCATCTGGCTAAAGGGCAATTAAGACAGCTGTGATGTTGTCTGTGTGAATCGGGCAAACTTCCTCAGCTCTCGTTTGGCAACCGTTAGACTGGTTCACCAGCCTTCATAACGTCACCCAGTGCAGTTTCAGTGACTCTGGCCCACTGTAGACAAGCAGCTTGGGTTTGGCTTCCCCCCTTCCTTGGGTGCCGTCCACAAGACAGGTGTACGATGCAGACCTTCAGGAGGCAGTCCAACCTGGAGTCCAACCATAGTGTGTGTTTGCCGGTGGTTTAGCTTCCCCATGCTGGAACCTACAAGTGTCCTCATGTCGTTGTTATAAACAAGGTACCCCTCTCTAGGTTGAATGCAGGGTGAGAGAGAAAGAGAGAGAGAGAGAGAGAGAGAGAGAGAGAGAGAGAGAGAGAGAGAGAGAGAGAGAGAGAGAGAGCATGCCACGGAGAGATTGAGAGTGTGTGAGAGAGAGAAAAAGAGGTAGTGAGATGGAGAGAGAGAGAGAGTGAGAAGAGAGGGAGAGAGAGAAAGTGTTAGGAACTCACCCTCCTCCTGCTCTCTCTGGCACCGCTGGCGCAGAAGACATCTCTATTGCTATCACACTTTCCCAAGATAGCGACGAATGGGGCCTCAGATTTTATTCAAATCCATTCATCCTAGTTGTTCCACCAGAGGGCAGTGTGAGCAGGCTGCTCAGGCACCAGTTTTTTTCATTAAGCATGTAAGCCGGTGTGGGAGAGAGACTGGTGCGTTGCTTAGTATTCCTTTTCTAAGCTATATGCTAGTTTTCCTTTGCTGGGTGAGCTACACCTTACATCCCTCGCCCTTGCCTTCCTTGGCTCATTTACGGGGCATTAATCTACTGAGCTCTCCACTCGGCTCGCCTTCTTATTCTTTCTATCCCCACCTTTCCTCCTTTGCTCGGCACGGCAGCACTCCTCCTGCTATTGGTGCCTCCACGTTCTATCCCACGACTAGCTGCTAAATTTTCCTTTTCATCCTGCTTGCCGCGTTCTTCCCGCGTCTCGGCAGCATTCTTTTTTGGCTTACTGCACAAAAACCCAGACTCATTTAAAAGTGGAAAAGGTCGCTTTAATATAACAGGTCAAAGCTTACAATCAAAACGCTTAACTGGCTCCATGGCCTAACAAGCTAAATAGCTATTTGAACAATCAATTAAATAACTTAAACATTTTCATTTTCCCCCCAACAATTAAATAATTAAATAACCAATTTCCTCCCTAATGATCCCTTGGATCCTACCGTATCCTTGCCCCTTTTCCAGGCGTCCCGCTTTCTCCCCAGGGGCCATGCCCCTCCAGGCTCAATACCTGATCCCCCGGGGTGACCTGCTTGTGCAAACAGCGCCACCCCCTCCTTTCCAGTGTCATTCCCCCATTGTGCTTCCCTCCCCCCACATCAAAAGGGGCCATGCCCCCGGCGCCCCGACCCACTTCAACCCCGTTAAACTCCCCTCTACACCAAACTCCCCCTTCCTGTGACCTGCAGCCAGCCTGACCTGCCACATCAGCAACGATATTACAACACCGTTCACGATGCCCTGACCTGTCACACAAAACTACCATCCCTACCCTCCTAACAGACCCCCCAAAACCATAAACCCCCCCCCGCATAATCCCCTGAAAAAACGGCCCCCCCTATTCCATACTGACATCACCCTAAACAAAATGAAGGGGTGGGAGGGCGGGACAATCGCCAAGTCCCAACCGTCGCCTGCCTCCCGAACTTTCCCTGAGCCCTTAAATACCCCCTGGAGGGGCGCTCTGCACCCCCACGGCCACTCGCTGGCCGTGTGCAGCGCCAAAAAACTCCCCGGGGGGAAACGCTTCGCGTTCCCCCGGGGCCCCCCTTTTGGCTTACTGCACAAAAACCCAGACTCATTTAAAAGTGGAAAAGGTCGCTTTAATATGACAGGTCAAAGCTTACAATCAAAACGCTTAACTGGCTCCATGGCCTAACAAGCTAAATAGCTATTTGAACAATCAATTAAATAACTTAAACATTTTCATTTTCCCCCCAACAATTAAATAATTAAATAACCAATTTCCTCCCTATAGATCCCTTGGATCCTACCGTATCCTTGCCCCTTTTCCAGGCGTCCCGCTTTCTCCCCAGGGGCCATGCCCCTCCAGGCCCAATACCTGATCCCCCGGGGTGACCTGCTTGTGCAAACAGCGCCACCCCCTCCTTTCCAGTGTCATTCCCCCATTGTGCTTCCCTCCCCCCACATCAAAAGGGGCCATGCCCCCGGCGCCCCGACCCACTTCAACCCCGTTAAACTCCCCTCTACACCAAACTCCCCCTTCCTGTGACCTGCAGCCAGCCTGACCTGCCACATCAGCAACAATATTACAACACCGTTCACGATGCCCTGACCTGTCACACAAAACTACCATCCCTACCCTCCTAACAGACCCCCCAAAACCATAAACCCCCCCCCGCATAATCCCCTGAAAAAACGGCCCCCCCTATTCCATACTGACATCACCCTAAACAAAATGAAGGGGTGGGAGGGCGGGACAATCGCCAAGTCCCAACCGTCGCCTGCCTCCCGAACTTTCCCTGAGCCCTTAAATACCCCCTGGAGGGGCGCTCTGCACCCCCACGGCCACTCGCTGGCCGTGTGCAGCGCCAAAAAACTCCCCGGGGGGAAACGCTTCGCGTTCCCCCCGGGGCCCCCCTTTTGGCTTACTGCACAAAAACCCAGACTCATTTAAAAGTGGAAAAGGTCGCTTTAATATGACAGGTCAAAGCTTACAATCAAAACGCTTAACTGGCTCCATGGCCTAACAAGCTAAATAGCTATTTGAACAATCAATTAAATAACTTAAACATTTTCATTTTCCCCCCAACAATTAAATAATTAAATAACCAATTTCCTCCCTAATGATCCCTTGGATCCTACCGTATCCTTGCCCCTTTTCCAGGCGTCCCGCTTTCTCCCCAGGGGCCATGCCCCTCCAGGCTCAATACCTGATCCCCCGGGGTGACCTGCTTGTGCAAACAGCGCCACCCCCTCCTTTCCCGTGTCATTCCCCCATTGTGCTTCCCTCCCCCCACATCAAAAGGGGCCATGCCCCCGGCACCAGAAAAACCCTCCCCCGAGGAGTTCTTTCTGCCCCAACACCCCCCCATTTTCTACCTCAAACTTTTCACCCAGTCTCCCAGCCAAGAACCCAAGTCCGCCAGGTAGTGACTATTCCCATACATGGACAAGTGTACCCCATCCTCTCTAAAGATAAGAAACCCCTCATATGTAATTTCTTTATGGTCCATGACCCTCACCGCCTCTCACGCACAACATTTTTCCATTTCCCTGTTTATCCCCTTCCTGGCCCGCTCTATTGCTCCCTCATTTCTTGCTCCCCTCCACACTCTTCTCGGCAACAACTTAGTCCACACCACCACCACTTGAGGCCACATATCCCTAATCCACCCTAAATCCCTCTTCATTTTCCTCAGCAGAGCCACCCCCGTGTCCCTAACCAGGTCATTCTCCCCAGCATGCAGCATCACCACCCGAGGAACTCCATAGCGTTCCCTCATCCCTGCCAATATGGGCAGCAGCTGATCCCAGCGCAGGCCCCCCAAACCGTGCCACCTCACCACCACTTCCTTATAACTGCACCCCAATTGCCTTCCAAACACCCTTTTCTCCGCCTCTTTGCCAGCCCACTTCACAATTGAATGTCCAACAATCCACACTTGCGCCAACTCCCCCTTTCTTTGCGCAGCATCTGAAACAGAAATTACAACAAATTACTTACAAATCCACTTATTACAAAACAACACAACTTGCCCACCAGGTCCTCCCCCATCTTCTTCAACAATCCCCGTTCCCAAAATCCCTAACGTAACCTTTGTATTTTCCCGACCTCCAACGCCCCAAGCTTTTCACCTTTTCTTCCGAAAAACCCAGTCTGCTCCCCTCAGATGCTGCGCCCATCCTAAAAGAATGAGTCCCAAACTCCTCCCCCTTTTCTCCTACCCTGCCCAACGCCTTACGCAATACCCCCAGCACCTGCGCCGCTGTGACCGACGATCCATCCGAATGCTGAAAAACCAAACCTGAGTTAACCCCACAGCGCTGCTTCCACATCTTGCCCGCATGGACTGGACATAGAGCCTCGCTCCCACGACCCAGCAGGACCCAAGAGCCCCTCCCCTTCTGATCCGTCTTGGACCTTTTAATCTTGATGTCTAAACCTTCCTCTGTAATTTGCACATCTTCCCACCGCAGCCCCCCTACCCCCCCTTGTCCCACAACCAACTCAGAAACCCTGAAGGCCCCAAAAAATAACCATGTAAAACAAGCCGCAAACAGTTCCCCTTCCCATACCGACCAGCAAGCTTCCCCCAAAACCTCAATCAACCTCTGCAGCAATTCAGCCGATATCGGCCTCCTCTTATCCTTGTCCCTCTTACTCTCCCTTGCCCATCCTTCTAACATCCTACTCGCCATCTCCCCCCCACTTGGTTGAAAACCCCAGAACCATTTTCCGTAAAAGGAAATCCCCGCTAGCTTTCCTGTTATCGTTGCCCTTGACCAACCCCTGTCCATGCACCTCAGCAGGAAATTCATAACATCGTCCCTCCTCCGCTCTTCCGCGTCCCATCTACCCCTCCAACTACATGCTCCTCCTCTAACAAAATCCTCCCAGGCCCTCCTGTATGACTTCTTAGATGCCGCGGCCAATGAACCCTCCACCAGTGCCAGCGCTCTCAGCTTCCTATCTTCCACAGCTCCTCCGGAATCTGCTGCCCCTCCTGATCTGCCTCTGGAGCCAATCCACGGAATCTCTGCCATTGAAAACGAGGTAATGCATCAGCGATGCCATTATCCTTCCCTGGCACATGTGTTGCCTTAAACACCACATTCCATTCCATGCAGCGCAGGACAAATTCTCTCATCAGCCTTGCCACCCTCTGATCCCTCGCTGACTGCCTGTTCACCACATGGACCACGCATTTGTTGTCTACATTGAAATTCACCTTCTTATTACGCAACTCCTTCCCCCACAACTCCAATGCTACTAGTAATGGAAAAAATTCAAGGAATGCTATGCTCCTCCCTTCCTTCAACCATCCCTCTGGCCACTTTTCGGCACACCATTTCCCCCCCCAAAACACTCCAAAACCACCGGCCCCCGCTGCATCTGAGAGAATCTGCACTTCCCATGTCACTGGATCTCCCTGCAACCACATTGACGTTCCATTGAAACTCTCCAAAAAGCGCAACCAAATCCTGCAATCCTCCCTCACTGCCCCCGATACTCTTATCCGGTGATGTGGGCACTTCGCTCCCGTCATGGCCCTCGCCATGTTCCTGCAAAACGTCCTCCCCGGGGCCACCACCTTACAAGCAAAATTCAGATGCCCAACCAATCTCTGCATCTCCACCACGGCTTTTTCCAGCAGAACCACCAATTTGCTCACCTTGTCGTGCGGCAAGCGTGAGGTCATGGCCACTGAATCCAACTCAATACCCAAAAATGTTAACACCACTGCCGGCCCTTCCGTTTTGTTTTCGGCTAATGGTACCCCAAGCTCCTCCATCAAGTCTTGAAACCACTTTAGCATTCCTTTGCAATCCTCCTCCCTTTTTGCCCCGCTAATGAACAGAAAGTCGTCCAAATAGTGCAACACACTCTCCCACCCTGAGCTGAATGAGAAGACCCACTGTAAAAAAGAGCTAAATCGTTCAAACAACGCACAGGAAATTGCGCACCCCATAGGCAATGCTTTGTCTATGTAAATACGGTCCTCAAACTGCAAGCCTAACAACCAAAAATCCTCTGGGTGCACTGGCAATAATCTAAACGCCGCCTTGATATTGCACTTGGCCATGAAGGCCCCTCGCCCTTCCTTCCTTATTAGCTCAACCGCCTGATCTACACTCGCATACACAACCCCACATTCTTCCGGGGCAATGAAATCATTAACTGACATACCCTCCGGCCATGACAAGTGATGAATCAGTCTGAACTCCCCCGGGGCTTTCTTGGGCACCACCCCAATGGAGATATCACTAAGTCACCCGGTACGTCATCAAATGGCCCCACCATCCTTCCAGCCGCTATTTCCTTGCTCAATTTTTGCCTTACCACCTCCGCATTCTCTCTCGCCGACTTCAAATTTTCCGCCCACCGCCGTACCCTTGGGCCCTGGTAACCTAATCTGAACCTCTGCCCGAAACCCTCACTCAAAATCTTAGCCCCTTCATTATCTGGATAAAATTGCAACCATTTTTCCAACACCCCCACTTTAATTGAAGTAAAAGCTCTTCCCTCCAACCCCTTTTCCTGCACCCCCCCCCCTGTCTCTTTGTTGGAAACACTGCGTGAGAGGGTGTTTTCCCCCGCACTTACTGCACTCGTGCTTGAAGCTGCACATGGTTCTTGCGCAGCTATCCTTATTGTACCCCCAGCACGCTGCTGAGGACTGGCCCCTGCCTCCTCCCCCTGCCCCTTCATGGGCGGGGCGACCAAGAAAGGGCCGGAAAGGCACTGGCAGCCCACTCCCCGTATGTAATGTCAGGGCAGGCCTCGTTGGAGCCATCCATTGCAGCCAAAGATCCATATCTATCTCCCCCCATACCGCCTGACTGTCCTCTGCCATTCTCGCTCTAAATTCCTCGTCATACCTTACCCAGGCAAAGCCCCCAAAGCTCGTAAAAGCCTTCCTTATTACGTCCATGTATTTAAGCAGGGCCACGCAACGCTCCGGGAATTTTTCGCAATACACGCTGGCATAAATGATAAACGCCGACGTCCAATTCTCAATGGTCACCGGGACCCTCGGGCGTGAAGCCAGTTCCCTCTCTTCCTCCTTAGACCCCTCTTTCGCTCTCACCTCCCTATGAAGCAATTTGAAGACATCTAAAAATTCACCTGCCTGTATCTTTTCCCTGGTCGCCGCCATCAAATGTGCCCCCAATGGTTTTGTTATCCCCATGTATGGCAATTTCTTCTCTTTTCCTTTTATTTCCACCTCTTTATCTTTTCCCACCTGCACCTCGAGCCCCAATGGCTCCACCACTTTGTCAGTTTGGACCTCCACTGAGCAAATGTTCTTCTCATCCCCTTCGGCTCCAATGGCCTGCACCCCAACCTCCTTCATCACACCTTGAAAACCACCCCGTTCATCCCCAACCACCTACTTGTAACCCCTCTCTGCCATGCAGATGACCAATCCCTTTCCCGCTCACCTCTTTCCACACCTGCCACCTGCGGCCTGGCATCCACACCGGCGCTCCTCCTCTCCATTCTTAGAGGGCTCCTGCTGCGGGGACAAAACATGTCAGCACAATCACCCAGCCAATAGTTCCCTTGACCCCTTTCACCCCGACCACCCTGTACTTCCCTTTCCCTATCCCACCTTGAACTTCTTCTCTCCTCCCCCCTTTCCTTTTCCGCCCTGTAATCTTCAAATTCCCATGGCCCCCCGTATTCCTCCCAACCAACTTCATCACCCCTTAAATACCATTGAGGATGCGAGCTCCTGCCCGAGATGATTTGCTGTTCTTCTTGCGAGCCCGGGGCGTCCGCCCCGCCACTCCCCTGACATCTTCTCGGCGGGGTTGTGGGAACCCCTGCCTGGTCCTCTTCTCTTGGGCGAGGCGTTCCGACCTCCACCCTGAAATCCTCATTGCTAGGGGCCGTGCTGCGCCCTCCAGGCTCACCTTGCGTTGACCGAGGAGGGGCCGTACCGAAACCCTCGCCCTCCATCTGTACAGCGGGGGCTGTGCAGCGCCCTCCGCCCCCACATCTCCTACCCGGGGGGGCCGTTCCGCGCCCCACCCTACCCTCCTCACTTGACGGGGACCTCTCCCTCCTTCTCCCACCTGCGCTCTTCTGCAGGTATTTACCCCCTCTTCCCCTCTGCCCCGACACACCCGCCTGCGCCCTACCCCTGCCCCCACTGGTGTTCCCTCGGTCCCTAACTTCTCGAGCGTTCCCCTCTTCCCTAGAGCTATCCTACTCTTCCTCCCTCCCTGACTGCCCCCCCGACCTCCTCAAACCCCCATCCGCCCTCTTGTCTATCTCCCTCCTCATCTTCCTGCCCCTGGATTCCCAAATCTCCCCTCTCCCTGCCGTAGGGGTGCAAGCCACCACCGCCGCCAAGGCACCGTCTGCCGCCACTCTACGCTGCGGCCGGCCCCCACCACACTCCTCCTCACCCGTAACTTCCCCTACCGCCCTTTCCAATTGGGCTTTAGTTGCCCTGCTAATGATTTCCAGGGCCTTCTTCAAGGCCCCTGCATCCACCAGCCCCTTCTTGCTTGCCCCCCGGCCTGTCATTGTGCACACTAATCCGCGTGTGCCCAAAAATATGCCCCCTAAAAATTGCACTACGTACTCTATGCCCCCGAGCCGGGACCTACCCGTGGACTAGCACCCTTGGCCGTGAGGACCCTGACACTAAAGAAACAGCCCCCCAAAACCAAAAACACACCTTGTGTGATAACCCGTAAAATAACCTCCCTAAAATTGAAAATTAATAAAAAAAGAAAATTTTTACCCAAAATATCTTTCCCTAATTAGCTTTTATTACTAGTATTGTCCCTATATGCTTTCCTTAAGCTAATTTGCAAAATCTATAAAAATATTCTTTTTTTTAAATTTTTTTTTAAAACCCTAAAAAACTAAACTTTTATCCTTCAACCCCCTCCCTCCCTACCCCCTGGTCAAAAACCCGAAAAGGGGGGGCCCACCAAAAACACTATAAGAACAAGCACTAATTAGTGCTTGCTAAATGGCAGTGCACACTGCCACCTGGCGGTGCCAAAACAGCACCGCACTTCACATACACACGAGGGACACGGCCCCTTTAATTGCGCTGCCCTGCCCCCTTTCTTCACGAGCGCTGCTACGCCCCAACCGTAACTAGCCCACACGCTCGATAAAAGAAGGAAAAAATCCCCCTGAGGAGCCGCGGAAAAGCCGCTGCAGCTCCGCTCCCACCCAGGCCCTAAAAACCCACACGCACAGCGGGCCCGCGCACAGATGCCGTATTCCCCCCTAATCCCCGCCGAAAACCACGGAGCCCACACACCCCCCACTCGCGGGCTACCCCCGGGGCGAAAACGGAAGCCTGGAGACACGGTAAGACGCGAGGGGTGTCTTATCTACGGCACCCCTCCTACACAAAACTAATAAACAACGTAACTGTAATTTGTTATTATTTTTTTTAAAATTTTTTTTTTTACAAAACCTAACCGCCCTCCTCCTATACTTTTTCCCTACCTCACCTGCACTAACTCGCCTTTTAGGCCCCAGGCACCACAGGGAAGGCTCGGGAGCGGGCAACAGGACTTGACAATCGCCAAGTCCCAACCGTCGCCTGCCTCCCGAACCTTCGGTGAGCCCTTAAATACCCCCTGGAGGGGCGCTCTGCACCCCCACGGCCACTCGCTGGCCGTGTGCAGCGCCAAAAAACTCCCCGGGGGGAAACGCTTCGCGTTCCCCCCGGGTCCCCCCTTCTCTATCTCCTTCTTGCTGCATCTTTCTGCAGCGCGGCTGCGCTTCTTGTCATCTGTGCCTGCGTAGTCTTTTTGCTGCTAATTCAGCATCACCTTAGTACTCCTTGCCTGACGCTCTATCCTGCAGCTCTGCCTAATGCAGCTTGTGTTTTCCTATACCAGATCTTTCTTGCTGCTGTACGGAAAACTCTCTCACCTTTTTTTGGCTGCTTATATTAGACCTTGCCACAACTGGGGTTGCCCCCAATTCTTTTTGTGTGCAGACCCTGTTTGTACATCCGGATTCCGTTCTCAAGAAAATCACTTCATTGGGATTTGCTTTGCCTCTCTGTTACTACTGGGACATCTTCACAAGCCAGCTGCTGGAAGACCAGAATACCTACGCAGGGTTTTTCCCGTTCTGGGTTATTTCCCTGGGATTTTTGGGCTTTGCCGCAGGAGCACCTCCTTAGCTCCTTTTCCATTAACAGGACGCAGGAGAGGCTTCCTGGGCCTTGGTCCACATACACAAAGTTCACCAGATTTGGAATCTCCAGGAAGAGCAGGCAAGTTCTTTGGTACTAGTTTACTGCTCAAACTGCATTACTGTAGAACAGGGTAACATCAGAGTTCTCTTGTTTGCCCCCCTAGGAGGTGTCTCTGCCTGCCCCATTTTTATTCCCTTTGTTGGTAGGTGCACCCCCCAGTCAGGTCCTGAGTCAACACCCTCTTTTCATTCCCGTTTCGATAGATCTTTCGATCGATACCTTCTTTCCCATCATTTCCCTATATTTTTCCTTGGGTATCCATAACCTAGTTACCATACTCATGTCTCCACCTTCCTCCTCATATCTTTTGAGTGGTTCTCCAAATATCGAACAATCCTACCCGTTTGAAGAGCAGGCTATCCAAACACCATTATAATCTTCTATATTCAGTGGGGGTGCTATAAAAACCTCATGCATTCCGTCTTCCCCCTCATCCTGGGATGCTTTTCTTTTAGTTAATTTCTTTCCTCGTCTATTTCATTAGCTGACATTATATATACCATTATTTCTGTTTGCGATACTGGCACCGGCCGATGATCAGTGGATCATACTTGGTGTGATCTGCGTCGGCCAGTGGGCCAACTTAGATCACACCAAGCATCACAACAAGCAATGGGACAGTTATTTTGAAAACAGCGGCCAGCTAACCAGGCACCCAGGCACATAGTGAATTGACCCAATTGTTATGCAGGGTGCGTATCTCCTCAACAGCTTCTGTGAGTGTTCCATTAGAGGCATTGTTTGCAGGAATTGCTGTGCAACAGTTATTCCCTATCTTGTGGATAATGCTACCTTCCATTGCAATCATGAGGTCTACTATACATCGATTTTGCAGGATCATCAGGCACAGTGCACACAGCTCTTGCTGCACTGCGTTCAGTCCCCTTACAGTTGTGTTAGCCAACTTGGGCACCTCATACCGCATGATCTGAATCCATTTAGCATTGGCAGCAGTTTGCACCCCAGTAAGCAAGAGAGATGTGAAAAATACAGATGGTTTACTGAAGAGTCGTAAATGCTGTGGGATCGCACTTAAGCTTTGTGTTGATTATTGTAAATGTAATGACCTTCTCCTTTTCTCCTTGTTATTTGCTTTGGCTGGTCTTGTTCCTCCGTCTGCTTCCTTCCATTATTCTTCTCCCCCAGGTCGAAAGTTCATTGAAAGGCAGCAAGTCAGCCCGTGGCATGACCAAGGCAGGTCTGTGGAGGGTTACAAGTGCACACATTCCTCCCCAGTCAGGTGGTAACTGGGCATATGTTCAGGACCAGCAGGCCCACCAGATATCCATTACCACTGCAATTTCTTTCTGCAATGCCGAGATTCTCATTGTTCTCTGGCAGTCAGTGTTCACCCCCAGCTCAATCAACCCTGTTGCTCTGAAACACTGTGTAAGTGGTTTTATGTATACTGGGGGGCGTTTCTCATCTATCTATGTCAATGAATGCATATTAGCATCCCGTATCCCTTTGCATTCACTATTTATTTTCCCCACCACCCATTCTTCATATCCCACTAGCCCCTCTGCACAACACTGCATCATTCCCTTTTCCCCATTTCCTGTTGTGATACACCAAACCCCCTATTTTCATTTGGGGTCTGGTGTGGCACCACGAGATATCGTTCCCTGTTGAATTTTTGCACTGTATTCTCTTGTGGGTAGTAGCCACTTGTCTTCCCCTCTGAGACCCCTCAGTGTGATATTTCAGTATCACATGCTTAGTAGCTTCTCCCTGGATCATGCTTTCAAGCTGAATGTAATTATCAGTATACATTCCTTGCCCCTCATCTATCAATTGTACTTACACTGTGTGCCCCTGAAACAGCCCTCTAGTTTTACACAGTGATAAGTGCATCAGGCATCATCTCCTCCTCTGCTGTTACTTCTTGGGCATGGAATTGATTTGGCGCCCCTGCAATGTGTGGGATTAGGTAGCACACATTGCAACTACCGTTGGTGCAACTTTGCCCCAACCTCTTCATCTCGCTATACCAAATATTCTCAGATACCGTGTCTGCTCCCTCCCCAAGGGGTTAATTTAACATTTCAAATTTGGGCATGCTTATCTTGGTGCGTTTTTTCCCAATACTGTCAGTTAATGCATCATTATGTTCATTATATCGCAAAAGACAAAGAGACAAAACAATCCTATACCTATTATTTATGAATTCAACTTATGTTTCTTCACATTTACCCGACTGTTCTCTTGCCGCCTGTCCTCTTCACCTACGAGCCTTTGATATATTCATATAGCTGAAAATATTGTCAGTGACAGTTGTAATATACTTCCCATCAAGCAACGTTTCGCCCTTCCCCTTCCGTTGTGCTGTTGTGGACCTTGCAGACATCTGTGACCTGAGTCCATGCCCTTCTTCCGTTTATTTTCACTGGTGTGGGAATTGGGTAGACGATCTCAAATGGGCCAGAAAAACGATGGTCTTTCCAGTTCCGTACGGCCTTATGGATCAGTACTTTGTGCTTGTGGAAATTCCTCTTCCGTTTCGGCATTTGTAGGTACTTCAACGTTGGTTGGCCGACATGTAGATCGTTGGACCTGGGGGGAAATGTATTTGGTCACAATGGTCATTTCCTTCAAGTGATATTTAATTTCTTGTTCTAGAATCTCTGCTGTTGGGTTAGCGTCCGAAATTCAACGTTCATAGAGGTAGGCACATGCATCCTACCAGTTATAATTTTGTGCAGAGTCAATTGATGATCTGCACCAGGTGAGTTGAGAAGGGCAAAAAGTGCCAAGGGGAAGCAATATTAGGGAGAATTCTCTTCTAAGGCTAATTTCTCTTACCTATAGAGTCCCCCAGCAGCTTTGCTGGATTTGAAGGGTTTATTTTTTTCTCCTGCTAAGAGTGAGACCCTTTTTTCCCACTCATAGGCAGATTGCTAGTGCGCGTTTTAGGCTATCTTGTGTGCTTATGGTCTATGTTTATTTCCACCCCCATAGGAATCATCTTTTTACATGTGTGGTACAGCACCCTCCGTGCCGTACCACAGGGGTGTTGTAGCGACCCCCAAACATAGACTCCATACCCTGGGACTGACTACTGTCTCCCAGGGCATGTAAAGTCCCCATTGACTTACTAGTCAATTCCTATGAACAAAACCAGTACAACCCATCTTACTATGGAGGTAATGGGAAGGGTTAATAGTTTTTCCCTAGTGTTCATTTTCGAGGGGCTACCGTACAGTCCCCCTCTCAAAAGTTTCTGGCTGGTGGCAGTGGTTACTACTGTAAATATTCAACCGCAAATATTTCCCTATCGGATATTCCCATTGTTCGAGGCTACCACTTTTACTGACAGCCTCTAACATACCGCCGCTTTATTTTGATATTAACTTTACTCCAGTAGGTTTTTATTGCCAGAACTTTGATTATATTTCTTTCTCGTGTCTTTCTCTATAGTCCTAACCCAGGTTGGGGATCCTTTGTTCGTCCTTTTGGCAGGCTTCTGCACAGAAGCCCTCCTCTAGGCGCCACTGAGTCTGGGGTAGACAGGATGTGTGGGAGGGGGAATAGGCACCCTGGACAGGGTTGCGTACGCAAACCCAAGTGGCACTCTGCCCTGATAGGCTGGAGGGTTCTCCCGCCAGGAGAGCCACCCACTGTGTGAGTGACAGCTAGGCTGTATGAATGGGGGTCTTTCTGCATAAAAGCAGGGTCCTGAGGACTTGAGGACAAGACGTTGCCACTGAAACTAAGAAGCCGAAGAGGAGAGAAGCCAAAGAAATCTGCAACGACTGAAATACCGGTGAAGCCCTGCTGCAGATCCTCACCACTTTTCTCCAACGACTCGAGAAGATCTTCACCTGCAAGAGTCTTCTTCACTTGAGCTGGTGGGGCCAACCAGTTCGCCAATCACCATCCAGGACCTGCCTTGGTCAAATCGCCAGTGCCAAGCACTAGGAGAACGGATAGCCAGGCACCCGTCCACCACGACGCGATTTAAAGGAGCATACCTTTTATTCGTTGGGCAGCACCGCAGGTGGTTTCATCCCTGGGCCGTGCAGTAACTCCAATCTTCCTCCACGACGAGAGCCTCTCTCCCTCTGCTGGATCTCCTGAACTGCAGGAACTGCCAGGAACAACCGCCACAAGGTACATTGTTCCGCCAGGCCGCACTTTTTTGTTGGGTACTGCTGAAGGTGTTTTAAATCCTTTACTTACCGCTGGGTTGGCCGCCCCTATCATCTAACGTTGTCTTTCACCTTCTTCAACCGCCTTTTCGAATCTTTAAACAAAGACTTGACTGCAGGTACTAGAACATTTTGCTCCTGGGCACATTGCCCTGTACCACTGACTCTGGCACAGGCCTATTGACTCTGGCTAAATCTGTTACAACTGCCTTCTCTAGATTGCTTTTCACCTAGAAATGTGTTGGTGCATCCAACTCTTATAACCACCTTTTCCTTCCCTCTTTTTAAACTTGTGGAGTGCCATTTTGCTCGGTTTTCACCTCAGTATTGCATTTGCTAAAGTACTGCCTTGTCTAACTTGTTCATAATCTTCTTGGGAAGTGTTGCTGGTGTGTTAAAGAGTATAAACCTGTTCTGCTGGGTTTTCACTGTGCCGTTTTTCTCAGTTTTCACTCTTGCTCAAACTTGTCTACAATTTAAATAGGGAGTTGTGTATACTTTTCTTGACTGATTTAACTTGCTTTTATAATAGTGATTTGTGTGTGAACATCAGAGTGTGTAAAATAAATATAGACATTCTTTTTGATACAAAGCTTTGGTCAGTGTTTCCTTGTTCCGTAGTATTGTAGTCCTATTGTGTAAACCCTGAATACTGCTCATCTCCCTCTTGAGATAAGTCTGACTGCTTAGCCACAGCTACCAACTAAATCTTTGTGGTACAGACTGATACCAAAGGGGATTTATTGCATACACCTGTAGTCTTAATCTTCTGTAGTGCTCCCTAAGGGAACTGCACAGGATTCTGCCTAACAAGCAATAAAAACAATTTTGGCAAACTGACAATATTAGTTTCGCCAAGCATGCTTTGAGCAAGCCGTTTAGTTTCTCAAAAATTCTATCTGCTTACAGTCGGTACACTATGCAAAGTTTAATTTTTATCCCGAGGAGGCGTGTTACCTCCATAAATTGGAGATTGGCAAAATGCTGGCCATTATCCAACCTTATTTCATCACAAATACCCCATCTTGGAAACATCTCCCTCACCAGGAACTTGGCTGCTGACTGTGTCATGTTTTGCACAGAGTCCCGCCTCACCCCAATGTGAAAATAGACAGGCAACTATAAGCATGTACCTATAAGAGGCACATCTGTCTGGCATATATCGACATAGTCAATATGCAAGTGCTAGAAGGGCCCTTGGAAGATACAAGGGTTCAGTATCTCCCTCTACAATCACCCAATCCATATTAGAGCAGGGTGGTGGCTGTTATTACTGGTGTTTAACCAGGTGCTAAAGACACATGACCATGACCTTGACTATTAATTTAGATAAGACCAAAGTGTTGAGATTGACCGGTAAAAGAGCTTCCCGAGTTAACCTGATGGTGGGTAAAATAAACATACCATATGCGCCCTCTTACCGCTACTTGGGATTAGAGACTGAGCCCAACCGTGACTATTGCAGACAAGCACGTAAAATCAGAGTGGCGCATGTCACTGCATTGATTTATATTTTTTCGAGCAAGCAGGGTGGCTTTACACTTTGGGGGACACAACACCTATATATTCAAGTGTTTATCCCTATGATCACATATGGCCTTGAGGCCCTTCTCTCTTTTGATTTAACTTGGCTCCAGGTGATAGAAGGGAAATTCTGGCGTCGGATACTGCAGCTGCCCCCAGGGGTTCCGTTGGCCCTTATAAGGTTGGAACTGGGACTCCCATCACTAAAAACGATAGTGCTAAAAAAGAGGGCTGGGTTCTTCCTAAAGATGATTAGTTTCAGTACTAATCCACTACTGACAGTGATACATCAGGAAGTGGCCAAAAAACAAACTACCTCCCCGCTATTTAAATCAATGACAAAGTACCTAGCAGACATAGGTTGGACCCATAGAGGAGTTGACTATTTGAAGGAAGTCCAAAATGCACTTGGGAAATGTGTGGACCTTTGGGATTGGCTAGAGAACTTTGCCCATCTGAGTACGTTGAAGAGCTACCAATTTATCAAATGTAGGCAATATACCTTCACGAAGCCTCAGGCGTATTTGAACCTTTGTCCTGCCAAAAGACTCAAGACGCTTCATCATCCTATTTAGTATGGAACAATTACCTACTAGGATGAACTTGGGAACTAGAGAAAATATTCCCATCCAAGAGCGAGTCTGTCACCTTTGCAATATATCTGAATCACTGGAGACAGCCAAACATCGATTAACTGAATGCCAAATATTGACTAGTACAATTCAGTTACACCTTGGTAAATATGTACATAATCCAGAAACCATTGGTGAAATGTCATTTTGGCTATATTGCAAGAACACCTGTAACATGTGTCCGTTTATCGCTCTTTATAACATATGGCTAAAAATTGAATCCAAGTTGGGTTTCTTGATATGAGAAATCGGAGAGTTGCAACGTTAAGATAGTGAGATTTTTACTATGGGGACAATTATTAGTATATTTGTAACTCGTAATTAATTCATGAACCCGGTGAGGAAAGTTTAAATACGCATGTATAGTATGTAGAACATAACTGGACTCATTAATCTTTATTTCAAGAGACAAAGATGTAATGGAATTTGAGAAAGTACTATTGCATGTTTTAGGTTTATTCTATTTATAATTGAAATGTTCTTATTGCTAAAGGTTTTATGTATAGTATATTACTATGGTATATTTTTTTCTTTTATTTTGTCTTTTTACTTTCTCTTTTCCTTTTTATTTATTTTTTTATTTTTTTGTTGTTGCCTGAAGTGTGTTTTTGTATGTTATATGTAAAGTTTGAGTTTCATAAACTAAATCAAATTAAAGAATAAATAAATAATATAAAAGCAAACAAAAACTAGCTGCAAAGTTCAGGGCTTCAAAGAGTTAGGGTGCTACCACATCCCCCAGAAGGACTGCTCCCCATTCAACCATGAAGTTGTCCATCGTGTCGGAAACTATTGCCTAGTTCTTTTCATATGTGAAGATGTTCCACAGTTTGGTGAACCATTCATTCCTGGATGGGGTGGCATTGCTTTTCCACTTCCGTGCTAGGGCTATACTCCTGGCCCTCAGCATGGCTCCCACTACACTGGGAAAGTTGGAAGTTTTGTCGCAAGGGGAGGGAACACCAAGCAAGAGATCAATAGGATGCAATTTTGGGGAGATGCCGACCATGTCTATGATCCAGCTCAACAGTTCAGTACAGTAAATTTGTACAGTTGGGCAGACCCACCACATGTGGTACCATGCCCCCTGTTGGCCGCATTGCCTTGGGCAGAGGGGCGAGACCCCCACAAACATTTTAGACAGCTTAGTGGGGGGAGGGTGCCAGGCATGCACATTTTTGCATTTTTGAAGTTATGTTCCATTGCATATTTATAGAGGGACCCCGCCAGCATTGTTTTACATATTGTACCCCAGGTTTCTTCTTCAATCTCCAACCCCCCCTTATCCATCCAAAAATGTTTAAAGTTCTGTCAAGCTTCAAGGTCTGCCGTGATCAAGGATCTCTACATTTTGGAGAGTACTATCTTCCTGTAGGGTACTCGGCGACAATCATTTCAAAGGGGAGAAGAGGTCGGGAGAGCTCATTACACCACTTGGGGTTGATCATGATACCTTTAAGACGTAAGTATTCAAATATTGAGAGTGTGGACGGGGCCATGGCTACCTGTAGAGACTCGTAGTCGAGGAAGGTGTTATCTTTGAACAGTTACGCTGCTCTCTCAAGACCTGTGTCCAACCACTGTTGAGCAGAGCAGAAACCCACCTTATCCAAATCAAGAGGAGGGCCCCACAGTGAAGTCAGGGGGAAAGGCCAGCTAGAGAGAGGTAGGTTGGTTTTATTGCATTTTCACAGTTCCCAGAGTACTGCCAGTGTGGGGTGGGATCTGAGGTGGGGGATATCTTTGGTCGAGGACCACAGGAGTTCTCTCACTTTCCTGGGAGGAGTGTGAATGTCCTCAATGTATGTCCAGTAGGTCCCCATGTTATCCCTCAAATGTTCCAACATCACCCGAAGCTGTGCTGCTTTGAAATATAGCTTAAAGTCTGGGAGGCCAAATCCCCCTAGATCTATTTGCAGAGTCAAGATGGCATGCTTCACTCTCTGCCTTTTCCCTTTCCAAATAAACTGTAGGACCATGCTCTGGAGTGTCGAGAAAAAGGAATCCGGCAGGAGGAGGGGAAGTGCTGTGAACAAGTAGAGGAGCTGAGGGAGAATGGTAATATTTATCTATACCATTCGGCCAAACCAGGATAGGGTAAGTGGGCTATAGCGCCGGAGATCAGCTTTGATCTTCCCCAGGATTGGAGCATAGTTGAAGGCGAAGAGGGATTTCAGATGCTTAGGGAGAACAACACACAGATACCGAACAGATACACTCTTGAGTCTCATACCACAAGGTGTGTTGTTAGTGCTCGTGTCTTGATCCTTCCCTCCCATGGGCATTAAACTTGACTTGGAGGGATTTATTTTCAGGCCCGAGAATTTGCCGAAGGTTCGAATTTGTGATAGGAGATGGGGGAGTGTTTGGGGTAAGTCTGTCAAGTAGCAGAGAATATCATTGGCGAAGAGGGATAGCTTGAATACATGATCCCTGCATTCAATGCCATTTATTTCCTGGTCCCTTCTAATAGAGATTGCTAGGGGTTCAATGGCAAGGGTGTATATTAAAGGGGAGATGGGGCAACCCTGCCTAGTCCCTCTGGTGAGATGGAGGGGAGAAGAGATGGAACTGCTACCCTCGCCATTGGGCCCCTGTATAGGACTGTAATCCATCTTCTGTACTTCTCTCCCAGTCCCATCCACTGTAGTACCTTGTGCATATGTTGTCTGCTCCCTGCCTCCGAGGGATAAACCCCACCTGGTCCCTGTGCACTGAGAGGGGGAGGAGTTTATCTAAGATGTTTAAATCAGTGTTCAATGGTGAAATGGGCCTTTAGGAGGAGCATTGAGCTGGGTCTTTGCCTTCCTTGGGGATGACTACTATGAGGGCCGCTAACATTGACTGGGGGAGGGCTCCCAACTGTAGAACTCTTTTGAATAGCCTGGCCATAAAGAGGGCAAGAGTAGAGCGGATGGATTTGTAAAATGTTACCGTAAACCCATCGTCACCCAGAGTAGTCCCTCCCTACATTCCCTTGATAGTGTATTATTTCCTGGGGGGTGATGGGAGATTCCATTGGCTCTGCTTTTTCTGGGAGAGGGATGGGATCAGGAGATAGTCGAGGAAACTGTTGGCATCCGAACCGTCGCCCTGATATTCGGAGGAATAAAGAGTATTATAATATTGACAGAATTCCTCTACTACCTGGGCGTCTTTGAGGATTTTTCGGTCAACTATGGGACACAGGGCATCTAGTCTACAGCGGTTCCTGAGCTCTCTCAACTTCCAAGCTAGAATCCTATCGGCCTTCTCGCCCTTTTCCATATATTTCTGTTTCAGAAACGCCAGCTTCCTCTATGTTTGGCAGGCCAATAGTGCCCTGAGTTTCTCTTTGAGTAGTTGGAGCTCTGCCCAGTTCCCAGGGAACATTTGGGACTTTAATTTACCCCCTGGTTGGATGGCCTCGATTTTATCCCTAATTAGCTTTTCCTCTTTCTCTCTCTTCCTCTTTCTCCTTGCACCCATTCCAATGAGCGTCCCCCTCAATGTGGCCTTCAAGGCTTCCCAGACTCCCGGCAGACTAACTTCCCCATTATCGTTAAGTTCAAAGTATTCTTTTATCGCAGCACGTAGTTCCTGGGCAAGTACTTTATCACGCAGTAAAAGATCATTACATGACCATCTTGATTTGTCCCTAGGAACAGGAGGGGTCCCTACCCGCACTTTCACCAGGTCGTGGTCAGACCATGGGAGGGTCTCCACCAAGAACTACCCTTTCTTGTAGACAGGCGTCCACTAGGATGTGGTCAATTCTCGAGAATGTGGCGTGTACTTCTGAAAAAAATGTGAATAGGGGTGCATGTCCCTGGTATGCCCTGTGGGTGTCCACGAGCCCCAGCTCATTGTTAACCTTTCCAAAAGTGGGTGGTTAGGCGTCTTTGTTGGGGGGTGTCAGACGGAGAACTTTCACTTTGCCTGTCTTCCTCTGGGTGGAGGACCATATTGAAGTCTCCTACTATCAAGGCCCCATCAGCAAATGATATGATTTTGGGTGTGATTCCCTCCCAGCAGTGACCCTGGGCCTCATTGGGGCGGTAGATGGAGATTACTGTGACCTTGGCCCCCCTGATTTCCCGTTTGACCATCAAGTAGCATCCATCTGGGTCTTTACGAACTGCTTGGTGTTTGAAATGCGCCTCCCTGGAGACCACTATGGTGACACTATTTTTATTTGACGGGCACAATGCGTGAAATACTTCTTGGATAGATCTTGCCATTAGGGACGGCTCTCCTACCCTCACCCAGTGGGTCTCTTGAAGGAACATGAAGTGTAATCTTAGGCAATTAAATTCCCTTACCACTGGGGAGCGTTTGTGGGGAGAGTTTAACCCCCTTATGTTTAGTGAGCTCAGTGCCAATGTTTGTTTTGTGTCAACCATTTGGATGATGGATCAGAGTTTGAGATACTTCTATGTAACATAACTTCTGCTTCCCCCTCCCTGGGTTTGGGACGGCTGGGGATGATGACACCACCTCCGTCCTCCTGTGAGTTTGTGTTGAGCCTGATTCTGATTCCCCTGGGTATTCTGAAATTGTGGCTCTCTTTGGTTTCTATTCTGCCCTTGTGTTCCCGGGCGATCTCTATTCTGTCTTCTCAGGAGAGTCCCATTTCGATTCTGTATCTGCGGGCACTGTGCTCACCAATGGCCTTCTTGTCTGCAATAGGCAGATTGATTAATCCCTATTGGACAATTCAAATTCCCTTTGTCCCTTATTTCTTTGTCCTTCTCTGCATTTACTCTATTTTCATAATACTGGGCCATGTGTAATACTTCACTTTGTGTTTTTGCTTGCCATGCACTTTCAGATGTCATTATTAAATTTTGAATTTTCGGTAACAACACTCGCCCAAACTTATCAACAAACTTCCCGGGTTCAGTACTCAAGTCTTGAACACTAAAATCTGCAAATACTTCTTCAAATCGATTAAAATAATCTGTCGCTCCTTCATCTTTGCCCTGTAAACAAGTAGTCAATTTATCCCAAACTATTCCCTTTTCAGGTACCAAAGTTTTCAATTTCTCTACTATTCGCGATGGTAAAGCAAACATAACTTGCGGCGGTTTTTCTCCAGCCTTTCTCTCACCATCAATTCTAATCAAATCCTCCCATGTTTCACCTAATATCGGCACGTCATTTATATTTCTAACCTGTTTCCATATATCTGCAGGTAGAATCACGGGAAACAATAAATCAATGTCACTCAATGTAAAAACAGATGAATTCAAAACAGATTCAATTTTCCTAGAAAAAAGGGACATGTACAAACTGTGCAGTATAATGGGCTTCTATCATTCGCGCTGCAGTAGTTGCAGTGGCAGCAACTTCTTCTTTCAGGCCAAACATGGGAGGCACTTCCCTCATGGGTAATTGCAAACTAGGTGTTTCTACATTTGTTTGTTTATTGAGCAATAACGTTCCAGTTAGTTTCATGCGAAAACGCTCTTTTGTAAATCGTCATTAAATCAGTGGGACAACATGTCTTATTCTTCATACATTCATCTTGCAAATACTCTACCATGACCTGTTATACCTTTCTCTGCATTTCTGGTGTATACTGACTAAACGTATCATGCACTTCCAATGGTGGAATCTGTAATCCATCTAAGCGCTTCTCGCGTACAAATTCTCATCTCTTCACTAACAGGCTTCAACGGCGGAAAAAATAGTTGCTGGACATATGACATATGTGGTTTATCTTTCTTCCTTAATTCCCTATGCAGTCGATCAAGCTCATGCTTAAACACAAATAATCGGCCTACATGTTCTCATACTTTCTTCGCATTATCTCGCAAATGAGAAAGAACAACCAAATCACGCAACTCTTGCGGTGCCAATGTGTCAGTCAAACCCCTCCATATTTTCACAAGATAATTCCCCCATGCATTCTAACAATACCTGCTGTTCACCAAGGCCTCTATGATCAGATATGGAACGTTGCACAGCTGCTTCATCGCCACCTTCAACATGTGTTTCTGCCCAATTTCTCAGCTCTTCTTCCCTGTCTTTGCTAACCGTAATACGAGTCACTCTACTGCTTCCTTGCACTGCCCCATCTCTGTAGAACTGCCTACTAAAGCAGATAACTCACGCTCTGAAGGCGGTGGAGGAAATGATGTCACAAGCACAGGGGGAGATGAACTTGCTACTGGTGCAGCTGGAACAATGGGAATGGGAGGTACATAAGGAGTTGGCGCAACTACCGGGTCAGTACTTTGATGTTCGTTTCTTCGCTCATTCAATATTTTATTTATTAGCTCATCTGATGTATGCAAGATATATTTTCTGTACACCTAATTGGAAAGCCCTGCCCATATTCCTAAGGGCCTCTGTCTGTTGATGCTGATCATGCTCTAGCGTTTTCTCTGCATTCGTTGTATGTCTGCGCACGTGTTTCTCTCTACTTCTCAACCAGAGATTAGCTTCCTTCCTCCAGTCTCTCACGACGTCGAACACCGCTGGTCTGGCCTTCTTGTGTAGCAATACTGATTCTAGGTATTCTATATGCGTTAATTCAAAACTCCCACTATCAGGCCACTGTAGGTCTGACACATGTCTGGTCTGCCTATGCCAAATCGCATTAAACACTATTGCCCCTATACCGTACTTTACATACATTTCATATGCCGGCAACACCGCGGGTGGCGCGCCCTGGCCAGTTGCCAAAGATTCTCTATCGCAGTGGAAAACTCCCACTAAGCAGGAAGACAATTTCCCAGGCATGGTTAATCCTTACCCTTCTCTTACCCTGGGCGTTTGATCTTGCAAGAGCACCTCTCAACCAATATCAGGACGATTAAGAATCAGGGCACGACTCACCTGATAAATCAGTTCGTCACTCAGAGCGCAATTCGTCTGTGTACAGACGCAACCAAGATTTGTCGTGACCGCATGTCTGGCTCAATCTGCCTCGTTCCAGGACCCTTGTCTCGATGCTCTCTAGGCGCTGCTCGTCGATCAGGGATCAGCTGTGTACAGATCTGCAAAGGAGTCTCTCATCACTTCTACAGGGGCGCCCCGAACACCTTTCGATCACGGCTTGACAGCTCCGTCCTCGACTCGTTTTTTTGTTGTCAAACTCAACGAATACAATGGAGCAAAAGGGGGAAGGTCCCTATTCGGGTGCCATATTTGCTAGGCCATAAAGACTGCATATGGAAACTAAGGCATAATAACCATATACTGTAGTGACATGACAGACACGAGGTTCGATTTCCAAACAAGTCTGGTTTATTTCAAAGTATCTAAGTCGGCCGACTGGGGTCTCAATGTCTCGCAACGTGTGTTCCTAGACCTCGTGAGACGCAAGAGAGAGCGAGCAACGTTCAAGCAACAATATATATACATAACATGCAATCTTTTGAAGGCAAATCAATCCGCCCATAAATGTATCGTTTAGGCTAGGGTTCGGTGGTTGACAATCATGAAAATTATGACACGTTATGACGAGTCTCTATTCAGTCTAAATATAGTTATTCTAGCAATAGAAGCAGAGACAGCTTTCTGTTATGGGGAACATAAAGCTCTTAGTTCAGGAAGGATATCATGTTCGTAGGAGAGAAACATTCCTTAGCACGTTATCTATGTGTTTCGATTCATGAAACTAAGGGTCAGACAGTTCTGAGGCAGAAAATACCAGTCTCCGCAAAGGAGTACTGTTAAAAGAATATAATTCATGCTTTAACTGCCTTTTACTACAGTGTTTGCAAGACAGGCCGGCACCGGGTCTGCTGATTAGATGCAGCTTCTGCTCGCCTACAAGGAATTCATGAGGGAGGAAAACAATGCATTTCTCTATCATTTGACATTCCTGTCTGTGTTAGTCTTTTTAAGCATTCAGGCTGTGGCCTTGCACCGTGTGTGAGTTTGAAGCATAGAATTCATTTTGCAAAGAGTTTTGACAGAAAGGAAAAAGCAAATGGTTTGACATTTCACAAAATGGACACCCTCTGGTTACATTGACGATTCTGCGATTGCAATGTTTGTCACATGATGTGATTGGTTTCTGGCCAACATACCATACATACTATACGGTCGTTTCTGGTCTAACATTCTCAATGTCACTGGGTCTATTAAGATCACTGTTTTGTTCTCCCCTGTTCCCCTCCCTTGCCTTGTCAAACTCTGAAACACTTGTGTACGAGCGGGATAGAAATGAAATATCAATATCAACAGGCATGGCATATCTCGAGTCACTGACTGCGCTTCGTCCGGGTTGGGGGTCGACATGGTGGTTGTCATTGCTTGGAGTGCTGGAGGGGGTTGGTCGCCCCGGAATTGCTGTAGGGCATCGGACCAGTTCATGGGCAAGTTGAGGTGCAGGAGTTACCACGGTTGTGAGCGGCCTCTGGGAGGAGAGGGAGCGGGAGGGTCAGTCTTCGCTTTGGGTGCGTTAGGTGATAAAAAAAAAGCAGAGGTTGGGCTCTGGGCCATCTGGGTATGCTCGGCTGCTCGTGCGCTGGTTGTGTCTGGATGGGCGATGCCTCCTCGTGGTGAACCGCAGCTCGGCAGATGTGTGGACTTGAGTATGAGACCAACTGGCTTATGCTTGATTCTGCGGTGGGAGCAAGGGCTTTTTGGGGTTACTGTGAGCTGGGGCACACCCAGGGCCACCCAGAGGGGCAGAGCCCACAGCAACAGGGTCTGGGGGCCTGGGAGTTGTGACTCTTCTTGAGGTGACATCTAATGTTATTGCTGCAGAGGGGCAGATATGCCAGGGCACCCTTAGATCTTTACTTGTGGGGGCCCCTAGACGTGCACCCTGAGAGAGCAAAGCCCTGCATTTGGGTGGGAGCCTTCCCCTCAACAAGAGCTTATGTGCACTCCAGAGAGTGAGGCAAGCAGAATAGGTTGGTTTGTGGGGGTTCTGCCCCTTGAAAAACATGGCAGTCTTTAGCTTTATGAGTAAGGCTGTGGTTATGTGACCCACTCTCTGTAAATGGCACTGTGAGAGTGCATTCTCCTGGTCTGATGATTTTTTGGGAGGGATAGGGGTGCCCCGGTAGCAGAAGACTGGAGGTGGCCGGGGGTGCCGGAGGCCGTAGCAAGAGAAATCCAGATAGGCTGGGGCTTTATGGTGAGATACTGTGTGAGGTGGGCCTGTGGGGGAGGGGTTGACAGGCCAGCATGCCTTGGAAGGTGAGGCCCCTCCTGGAGGTCTGTCATGGTCTCCCTTGCTACCCCTCTCCCCACAACCTCACCTTCTGCTTCCCTCGCTGGTGGGTGACGGGGCCTCCCTTCTACTGGGCCTGTGGCTACAGCGGGTTGTCCAGCACTGTTCCTCTAATTGCCGTGGGCTCCTCTCACGTGGAAGAGGAGCTTGTGCAGCTCTGCTCGTTGGATCAGGCGGAGAGGGGGGAGGGGTGAGTCGTCACTTGTGCCTCTCCCCTCATGATTCCTCTGGAGGGGGGGTGAGGGTGTATCCCACTTCCGTGGAATGACTGGTTGTGGCGAAGAGGGCCTCCGAAATGGGCTGGGGAGCAGGCTCCGAAGCAGGCTGAATCCCCTGCCAGAAGGTTTCTGTGACTGGGGAGGTAGGCTCAAAGAACTCAAGGGGTTCGGGGAGTAGGAGGGAGGCTGACTCTCTGCTGGCCGCAGTCCTGACGTGAGTGCACCAGACGGACAAGGGCGATGGGACTCATGGCTCCTCGTCACCCCACGTAGTACGATGGTGGCGAGTTCTCAGCTTTGTCGGGGGTCTCAGAGCTCGAGTTTGGTCCGCATGTGCCGTACAAGTTCCCCCAACAGGTTCTGCCAATTGTTCACCACGGGGGGCAATGAGGGGGGGCTCAGGCCATTCAATGCTCCGGTGGGTAGGGGAGCGCTAGAATCCCCCTGGTGGCTCTCACTTCGCCCCTTTTTGTCAGCCTCCCTCTGCCAGGTTCACTCTTGCTATTTTTTTGCTAAACAGTTCACTGTGGACATCCCTCGGTCTGCTTCACTCCTGTCGACACACTGTTCATACGGAATTTAGGCCTTGCCCCCTTTTATTAGCATCCCTCTGACGTGTACGCTCTTGCCAGCTTTTACTAAACAGTTCACTGTGGACATCTCTCTGTTGGGTTCACTCTTGTCAACATACTCTATTTCGGGACTTTAGACTTTGCCCCTTCTTGTAAGCATCCCTCCAACTTGTTCACTCTTGCCAACCTTTGCAACACACTGTTCATGTGCTAATTTCACCAAGCAGGATTAATTTCCCTTTGCTTCACAATCATCTGTTGGTCAAAGGCTTTCGACGGTACATAGGATTTTACAAGACCCCTCTAGGACCACTTTGACTTCTTTTCGCCTTTACCCAAGGCCTTCTGGTTACGGTAATTTCTACCATCGGCTAATCGGCCAGAGTTTCCTGCGCGAGCACCCACGTGGTGCTGGCCTCCTCTGTTGCTGGTTTCCCCTCTTTTTCATCAATAGTTGTTTAAGCCTTTTACAGTTCAAATTAGTCGCTTGCTATTTTTCGTTCAACACAGTTCAGTTTCTTATCGAGTCTCCCCTTGACTCACCTGCTGTGATGAACTGCTTGGCTTTCTATCCCTTTGGAGTCAAGGTTGGTACCACAGAGACAAGCGTCTCTCCTCAACTTGGTAATCAGCATAGGAGGGTCTCGTGTACCATTGACATCTGCTGCAATGCACGCTGGCTATTGTTCGGGGTCTTAGGATTCCATCTGCAGAGGTTTCCTGGGCCTTGGTCGGAAAGGACAAGGTAGCTTCTGAGTTAGCTCTCACGTCGTGCGGTCTGCCTTGCTTGTTCTGTGTTCTCGTATTCCACCTTTTATCCCCGTGGGGAAAGGAAAGGGTTGTCAGGTGCGTGTAGTTTTGATCAATTGCCTGACTTTGCCTGATGTGGCATGCCCATTTAATGGATACTCCCTTCCTCACGTTTATTCAATCTCACCCAACAATTCAGCGCAAACAACAGACAGTGAGGTATTCAAAAATCAAAATGTTTTAAAAGAATTAGATCCATTTTAGACAACGGTGTCTCCAGTTTTACCCTGGATCCCAACACAATATGATATATATAAAATCATAGAGAATGATGTTTTACCTGCCTATATGAATCACACTATGATAACTCCACAAAGGCATTTACTCTCAATCATAGCAATCTCCATATAGATATTGAATATTCTAATAGACACTATACCTACTGACATTTCTGATTAGCATTGATCTCTTTGCAGAACATCAGTACGTTTTCACCAAATTATTCTAAACAATGCAAAAATGGTTAAACATTTGATGTTCTCCGACATCAAGACAAGTATGGCACCATTTCTTCTTTCATTTACCAGTATTTATGTGTATGTGCATGTTTGGTTTTCCGTGAACATGGAAGGATTCATTTCTATCCAGAAACAAATTAAAATGGGCTGCAGATAAGGCTTTCAGTCTCTTTATATTTTGGGCTGGAGATGTACTATTCTCGATTAACAGATATTTAGTTGACAATTCTCTTCCCTCCCCACTACACTGACTCTGCCTAGGCATAGACAGACAGGAGAATGCAGAGGATTGGTACTTCACACATTTCTTAATGTTTATCATTAATTATTTCAACATGCATTTCGTTGCGCAACCATCCAAACTATATTACGGCCTACAAGGCTACATTAAAGCATGATATCATCCAAAGCGATAACAGTAGCTTTGCACTATGACCCACCGGGTCTCAACACTAGATTCTACCATTAATTATATTTGCCAATAATACTTGGCATTACAAAGACAATTCCACTTTAAAGTGGCAGCCAACATTTTTTAGTTTGAATTTAGCTTTTCACTGCAAGGTATTTGATATAAAAAGGGAATACAGAACATTGGCATATTACCACATATGTCCCTAATTTTGAATTGTATCCCCTTTTGGCAGATTTCCTCCAGGTGTTTGTCAACAGTTTTACTCAATCAAAGTAAAGATTATTCAGGTAAAATACATAAACCAATGCAAAGCAATACAAATATACATGATTCAGTAAGATAAAATGCAATATGCATATATGATATGATATGATATGATATGGCATAACACGCCTGTACACAAGTGTTTCAAGGTGAGACGAGGCAAGGGATGGGGAACAGAAGAAAGACAGACAACGATCCTACTAGGCCCGGTGTCATTCAGATTGTGCAAGTGCATGGGAACGGGGAAGGGAGTCACAATAAAAACACAAATTGATTAAAATCTAATAATATTCAGTTAAAACATTTTAAGATTGACCATCCACCATGCGTTTTCTTCTGTTTCAAGACTTTCTCTGAAATTCTAGGAAACACCAGGCAACAACTATAGATTCTGCCAAAAATGAGTGCAGGTCGACATTTACTAAAAAGAGCTTCTCTCAACAATGGGGTGATGGTCCTTTTCCTAATGTCCTCATAACAAGGGCCAAACAGACTGAAGTGTAGCAGGTCTTCTTTTGCAGCACTACAACCTGGACAGGCCAAGGACTTCTCGTGGCCCTGGTCAATATCCAGTGATCTACAGGTTTGTTGCTGTGTATCAAAGAGGGCTGAATTATGTCTTGATGCGTGAGTAACACATGTTTTCTGTTTGACTCAAGAGAGAGCCCAATCAATTCACATTTTGTTAGAATTAAAGAACAAAAGGCCCTCTTATACATGTTACACTCACCTACTGTTATAAATTCATCTGTACACTGTAAACTTGGGGCATTCAGCTCTCTCAAGCACACCGAAATAAAATTTAACCATGGTACTTTGTGCCAGAAGGAGCCTAAGAGTGAGATTTGGATAATATCATGTGACAAGCTAGCTCTTGGGTTAGACCATAATCGAAGCCAGTGCCTGATTGGCGCCACATACCAGTCGTCCCCAATGTGGGGTGTGCCTAGTTCTGTATGGACAGCATAGTTGGGAGAAGAGCTAGGGAGCCCCAGTTACCTTTTCAAAATGTGGTTCTCAGTTACCTGAATGGACGCTATATTTTCATTACACCAAAATGCTGCCACATAATCGTTTGCTGCTTTTGCTTGTACTTGAAACACTTCCAGAATTAAATTAAGTGGTTGGCCTTGACACATGTTCCTAAAACGAGAAATTCACCCTAGCGTCTTTCATTTTTGTGTTGTTTCTGCACATGGGCCATCCCCAGCCAATTTTCAGAAAAGCATATGCCTAGATTTTGACACCCGTCGAATGATGGCACCATTGCTTACCATGTTGCGCATTTTTTATTTTTTGCCTCTCCCTTGACTGCATGCCATCACTGCTGACATGCTAGTGTTTACGGTTAGCTTCAAATGGAACATAAAATCAATGTAAACATCTATTAACTTCTGGAGGGCTTTCAGGGTACGACCAACTAAAACCATATCATCAGTGTACGCCAACACTGGAAGTGCTTTTGCACCTGCCCGAGGGTAATCTGCCTTTGAGTCCACCAGGGCCCTGTACAGGCCATTAATATGCAAAGTAAATAAAACAAACTGGAGCTAGAACACAGCCCCGACGGACTCCCGATGTTACCTCAAAATAACCAGTGCATTGCCCCTGTTCCCTAAAACAAACACAGGCCCTAGTGTCCTTGTGAATCATTTGTACCACTTTTAATAACTCGGCCGGGCAACCCATATACCCAAGCACCTGCCATAATAGTGCCCTGTCCACCTTGTCAAATACAGTGCTCAGTTCCATGAAGGTCAAATAAATCATTTCACCTTTACAAAGATGGAGGATTCCCCTACCAGGTAGAGCTTGAGTGCTTGGTCGCATCTGCCCAAACCTGGTCTAAAACCATATTGAATCTCTGAGAGAACTTGGCAGTTCAAGATCCAGTCCTCTAGATGTTGTAGCATACCACATCCAAAGACCTTGAAGGAGTTGTCCAACAGTGAAATTGGCCTGTATTAGCTTGCAGGGTCACCCTTTTTAAAATTATAGGGTGAATGATTGTGCTTTCCCAAGATTGTGGGTGCCTGTTTCCAAAAAGGAATTAAAACAGATTGTCAAAAGTGGAGCCCACAGTTCTAGTTCACCCTAATATAAGTCTGCTGGGACTACATCTGGACCTGGGGCATGATTGTGTTAAAGCTGCTTAACTGCTGTCTCCACCTCCTTCAAAGTCAGCTGTATTGAGGAACACCAATCTCCACCCCCATACCTAGAGACCTGACCCTGGTATCAGGACGCACAGTGGTCGGACCGAGATTTAGCTGCCACATAGTTTTCCCAGTGCGTCTTCGCTCTCTTATAGGGTGGGCCTCCTGCAACAAAGTCCCAAAATTTCTTGGAATCTTTCTTAGAGTTGGCTAGGAGAAGCTCTTCCCATGCTTCATTCTCCAAAAAATCATTCCTGCGTTCCACTAACCTTTTATAATTGGCCCTAGCCTTGATAACTTCTCTGGTGGTGTTATCATTGTTTCTTAAAATCCCCTTTAAATTACTCTGAACAGTCCTACACAAATCATCAAACCAGCTGTTCAGTCTCTCTTTGCTTTGTTTAAAATTGTGCTGAAATGATTCTTTCAGGGACCTCCACAGTTCTTCTGACAAGGGGATGAATTGGTTTGAGTGAGCATCCTGGCCAAGAACAGACCGACCGGGTGTGCTTCAAATTAGTGGACACCACTTTGTTTTCAGTTGCTATCGGATTGCACTTTGCCCAGTTCACCCTATGTTTACAATGTGGATTTATTTCACATAGGTCCAGCTGCGAGAGGACAACAACGGGCAAAATAGGGCGGTCCCTTCTTAGCACCAGCCTCAGCGGGAAATGTTCGCCGACACATTCCTGTACAACCATGAAATCTACTATTAGATTCCAGTGTTGGAATCAATGGTTGATGACCAGAGGGCGCTTGTAAATGTCATCTTGCCAGGGACTAGGAGTGCATGCGTCCATTCAAAGAATGCATCTGCATGTGAGCAATCCCACATGCAAAGTCCTCACCAACATCAACAAGGTCAATTGCAATCCATTGCCCAGTTTCACATTGAAATCCCCCCCGGACCAAAACCATATGCTCACTCAGTAGATCTAAAATGGAGCACTCAAGCAGATCTTTGAGTGCCACAAGCCGATTGACTCGTGAGGCGTGTGGGCTATTATAGAAGTTAACCAACAACAGTTTTTCTCCGCGCTCGGGAGTCGCAATGACATATTGAATACTGGAAACGTTTGCTTCCCTCTCCCCAATGTGATAGTTCAAGGATGATTTGATCAAAATCGCCATCTCCCCATAACAACGGCCTCTTTTGTTCTTAGACGCTGATATTGAAAGTGAGGATTGCGCTGGGTGGGCGGCTTACCACTGCCCCTCCTCTTAACCCCTCCCAATAGTCCCGGTGTAAACTTGGAAAACTAGTGTGCAGGGAACAGAACGCAGCAAGGGGAATACATTTGCTCACGTTATTAATGCTGTTCATGTTATATCGAGTGGGACCGAGCCCAGAGACTAAATAATCCAGCATAGCTGAAGTTACTACTGTAACTACCACACAGTCACCCTCTCCCTGTTTAACGGTGTTACCCACCCACGAGGCTCTCCTTGCACTCAAGATGCCCCACGGATTGATCTTCATATCAGGAAAACGAGTGTTAATCCAATGTGTTGTTTTGTTTATTAGTGAAATTGTTGTCTCCTCTGCCCCTTCGGCCAGAATAGGGACACCAGTAATAACTCCCACCAGTGGTGCAGCTTCACGCTGGAGATCAATGACAATTTGATTTACCTGTGGTGTCGCTGTACCCAAATGTGCAGCCGTTTTCGGGGTGATATATTGCTTTTGTTCTTTGAGTCCTCTTACCTCATTCCTTAGTATTCCAGCCCTATTCTGTGGAAAATGAATAGGGTCTACTGCACTTGTAAACTTTGTGCTTCCCTTGGGCTTAGTCTGGGATTTGGACTGTGCCACAGTAGCTGCCCTGATGCCACGCCCCTACTAATGGCCACACTGCAAGCAGAGACCACCTGTTGAAAATCCAGGATATCATTCTTCATCCCTCTGATGAGATCATCTAGGATACTCAGGGAAATATTGAGGGAGTGTTTAGTGATGAGATACCATTCAATACAGGGGCCAATTCTTTATCTAAGACTTCTGCCAAAATCTTAAAATCACTGGATACTGAGTCCATGCTATTATTCCCCTGTAAAAGTGATGAGTTTGACAACCCTCTCCTCTCAATGCCCCTCTCTGCAGGGCTATCTCTGTCTGGGGCAGGATCCTACAATGCAGGATTTAACAAATGTTCCACTCCAGCCCTGGAAGACGGCCCCCCACGAGTGCTAGATGAAACAGTTAGTATGTGTAAAGACTGGAGAGGGGTGTCTGTACTCCTGCTCTCTATATGGTAGAGGAGAGGCACAGAGGACCCCAGCCAAGGTTCTCTATTATTGGTACGTGGTCGAGCAATCAAGGCCTAGCTTCTCAGGAGGTGATGCAAGCTGGTTCTTAAGTACAGTGTAGTCCCAAAGCGCCCACAAAGGAATGTCCGCACACTGTACTAGTTAAAACACAGGGCCTCATTACACGGACGGCGGTAACCATGGCGCTAGTAGCTCCATGGTTGCTGCCAGTATTTTACCGATTCCGCCTTGGTGAATGGGGGAATTACTGCCCCATTCCACGGTTGGCGGGGCGGTAATTCCC
This sequence comes from Ambystoma mexicanum, assembly GCF_040938575.1. Lineage (NCBI taxonomy): Eukaryota > Metazoa > Chordata > Amphibia > Caudata > Ambystomatidae > Ambystoma > Ambystoma mexicanum. Next base: position 1,372,257,032 of record NC_090930.1, read on the forward strand.
CATTCACCAAGGCCCTTCCCCATTCCCATTTGAGCCCCCATAAGGCTCAATGGGAATGGGGAAGGAGCAAATAACGGTACCGCTATTAGCGGTACCATTATTTGCCCTGAAGTCCCTCAGCGGGTCCCTTCCTTAACGGGTGGTCTGGCCACACGTTAAGGATGGGACTCACTGGGGGACCTCGTAGTATGGTGCTAAGGGATTACCGGCACTGGTGCCCTTACCAGTGCCGGTAATCCCTTAGCGCCATCCGTGTAATGAGGCCCACAGTCTTTATATAATTAATATTCAGGGTTATGTACACTATCACAATAACTCACTTTGTGCTTATTTAATCTATAATGGCAAATATATACAATTCTAAGTGGTACCACAATCATTATCAGATTCCATTAAAATGCATCAACTGTACTCTGGTTAAATGTCACACAAATCAATTAATAGAGGTAACCAACAATAGACATAGGAGGAAAGCAGTTGGTTAGAACAATTGGCAGAATACTAGCCCCTACCACTAGACACAGTTCTGTGTGGAGATCCCCCCACCTAGGCAACCTGTAAAGTAAAGATGTATCACAAGTCCAGTCCATATATTGTTCTAGAAGTCCAATTACCTTCTAAGATAGTTCTACAACCCCAATGTACCTGGAATAGCAGAGTTCGACGTTCGGTCGTCGACAGATCCTTCTTGATCTGATCGTCGAGATCCCACGAAGAAAGTGAACTCGGCATCGAGGCAGCAGCTTCGGTCCCAGCGGTGCTTATCGTCGACGAAGCGAATGCGTCCTGCAAGGAAGAGGCGTGCGGGGCACCTCGATGACGATAGTTCAGGACTGCAAAGAGTTTATGAAGAACTGTGGCCCAGCAAGGGTGTTGAGTCTTCTGGCATCTCTACAGTCGTTGGGTGGCGGGAAACCCACCGGCAGATGCTCCTTGCCGTGTCAACGGACTGGCCTTCTCCGGCGGGATAAGGCGGGCGGCGGTGCAGACGAGAGCATCCGTGAATCAAAAGTCTTAGGCAAAGGAGCGTGCAGCTCTCGTTGTCGGAGGCACAGTGTCAATCGGTCCCCTCTTCTGGGCAACAGGGCTCCGAACGGCCTCCAGCGGTTACAGCAGACTTGTGAACCCTGGTGGACAACGGTGGACGGAATGTCCGGTTCTGATCTTCGTTCTCCTCGGCGGTCCCAGACTCCGGTTGGCAGCCTTTCGAGGGTCTGACTTCCAGGGCGCTTCGGCGAAGGTTAGCGGTGCTCGATGATCCCTTCGAGCACGGGAAGAGGGCGCCTAACCAGGTCCTTTCTTGGATCAGTCTCGACGGCTTTCGGCTTACGGATTCCTGTGAAGGGAGACAGCAGTCAACCTTCTTCTTCAGGTTCGACTTTGAGGTTAAGCATCAGTTTTAACTTCAGCTTCTGAACAATTTCCAGTGGCGAGAGGTGCCCAGATATACTATTCTGTCTCCCATCCACACTGCTGGGTCACACTCAGCAGCCAATCATACAGAAGGGCATTCATGCAGTCAGTCAGCCAATCAGGCATACAGTGGATTCAGGCCATACTCCTCCCTCTCAGACACTCACAACAAGGAATGTGTATTGGGACAAGTACTCAGCCATTCAACACTACGCACTGCATTCATACCAGTTTCGGGCAGGGCTGTCTCATTCATTGTGTCAAACACCAGAACCCAGACATCCACAACAAGAAGTGCATATTAGTCACACACTCCATTCACCCAGGTCCCACCCACAGGGTGTACCCACAACATACAGTCACTGGGAAGGCTCCAGCCAGTCTGGCCTGGACTTCACAACAACACCATGGCCCTCATTACAACCTTGGCGGAGGACCATGGTGCTATTAGCACCATAGTCCATGCCGCTAAGGTTACGATTCCGCCATGGTGGATGGCGGAATTACCGCCCCATTCCAAGGTGAGTGGGGAGGTAATTCCCCATTAACCATTTGCCCTTCCCCATTCCCATTTTTGCCCCCATAGGGCATAATGGGAATGGGGACGGTGCTAATTACGGCACCGTAAATTACGGTGCCGTAATTAGCTCCAAAGTCCCTTTGCGGGTTGGATTTTTAACGCCTGCTAAAAGCAGGCGTTAAACACCAACCCGCAAAGGGACACTTGTAATCAGGCGTTAAGGGTTAACGGCGCCGACGGCGCCGTTAAACCCTTCCCTTAACGCCTGAGTTGTAATGAGGGCCCATATATGGAACTTCCACCCAACAGCCAGTTAGAGGGAAGGGACAGAGTCAGGGCTTCCCAGGACTTTGTAAAAACCAGGTAACAAGCAATAGAAAGCAAGAGGCCACAGGGCCCATCGTGTTTCCTATTCCAATGCAGGGCCCGGGTATCCCAAAATGGAGGATACTCAGAGCGCCTGTCAAATTCAGCATGGAGCTGCCACCATCACATACCCTGCTCTGTGGACCACACACAGGTGCCCAAAAACATACACTAGGGGCACAGAGCTGTACCTCCACCCATGGGTGCCATAAGAGTATCCCATGCGTCTGTACACCAAACCAAAAACAGGAAGAGCTGCGCTGCCAGGAGTCCCACATGCACTCTTGGGCAGAAAACAATACAGAACATAAATGAAAAAGGACTACAGGACAAGGACAGGGAGGCCCTGTCCCTCCAATGCATTTCCAGCATCACAGTATGCCGTCCAGATCACTTGTGTGGGTTGACGCTACTTCAATTGCCCTCTCGGTGTTCAGAATTTGTTCCTCAATTTTCCCTGTCATTTATTTTAAGTATCCTTTCAGGATGGATTGGTGGGAGATAAGAGTGCCTTGCGTCTATGGACCGATTTGGCTCTGCTTGCTCTTTTCGGTTTTACTCTCAGCCGGCGGCCGATTTCTTGCCTTGAGGTTTAGTCATGGCTGGTCACACTCTCAATACACACCCACTGGGATAAACTAACGCAAATGTGCAAATCATGCAAATAGGAGCATACCCGCATACAATGGCACAAAATGACATACATTAGCGACAAAGTTATCAAAAACCCATAGCAAATATAAAGTCTATAAAAAGAGTTCATAAAAAAGTAACTATCTATGGTAGATGTTCATAAAAATTAATTAAAATTCATAAAAACTTTGCATACTAAAAAAAGTGATCGATGTTGCTTTTCCTGCAATAAAATATAGATGATGAGAGTATATTAGATCAAGGCAAAAAATATATAAGAGCGGTGCAGTGCAGTACGGTACAGTGCAGGTTAACCGACCCCGTTGAAAGTTCTTGCCACATTTTGTAAGTGTTGATAAATGTTTCAAAGATGTAGGTCCCAGTGCCGTACAATACTGTGCAATAGCAGAGAACAAGAGGCAAAGAAGGGGAGAGAGAAAAAAAAAACAATGACAGGTGCCCAAGGCACGCCGACCGGCTTGAGGGGCTACCTTAGATCAACCCCCACCCCCGGGCAACCTAACAGTCAGAGAAGGAGCAGATGCTGGAGTCGAGTAACAGAAACACCAATTGACTGGAGACACGACCAAACCCCTCAAGCCTTTCTCACTCGCTCATGCCAAAAAGGAGAGCCCAGTTGCAGGGGTTATGTTTTCCCAGGTTCTTAAATGTTACCTTCAATATGTGTCAGGCTCCCGACTACCCAAAGCTACACAATTATAGTGTTAGATTCCCTGGCAACCAATGTTCCAAGTTTTTGAAGTTATCCAGGTTAGCGGATTGTTGGTTTGTCGCAGTGTTACACAACCAAAGTAAACAAGCAATCAGTTTCCAGCACAGTAAGCAATTAAGCTACAAGTCGCCGTCCTCCTCCAACGTGACTCCGGGTGTAACCGCTAGAGCCGCTAGATTCATTCAAGAGCCGCTCACTCTACCCTTGGTAGTATCCAAGCAGCTAGCTTACCTGGGCTGTAGAACCTCAGGCCACAGTCTCCTCGCCTCACTGGACTCCAATGGACCACAACAGACCACTTTCCTCCCCACTTGCTTCCCGCACTGCATTCCACGCTGGCAAGGGGATTGAGTAGTGAGCGACAGCAGGGTCAGCAGGCTCCTCCTCCGCAGCAGTGTTGTGAATGGAAATGGTAAAAACACTGTGGGAGGATCATGACCAGCTTTACTTTTAATTAATAGATTATCCACATAAGCCAAATTCCCTCTTTCGACAAGGAAAGGCATGTCCTTATGTAAGAAGATATTGAACTAATTCCCACTGTTAATATACCCAAATGAAGTTATTGTCAATGCATACTGCTGCCCCTCAAAAAGCAAGTTTATAATGGTGTTCATGGAGTACTGAGACAGTTCACCTATCCTTTAGTCAAATCGAGGGCATTATATACTTTTCAACCCTGGATCTGTGCAAGGCCCTGATCAATGCAAGGAGGAGGCCACCTTGGCATGTGTGCCTTCTTGCTTGATTCCCTTAGGTCTGCACACACAGAGTCTACATTGTCCATTGGGTTTCAATATACCTACTAATAGATTATTAAAAGTACTGTGGATTGGTTTAGTAATCCCACATAATTCCAAATTCTTGATATTCTATGTGAGGTATTCAATGGACTCTAGAGGTAACTGCTATTGTTTTACAAATACTGGTGTCATATTGTATGTATAATTAACAACAGTATGTCCACAGGCACATGAATCTACAGAAAAAAACTTTTTGAAAATCCATAAATAATGGCCTCAACTTGTTGTTTCTGCTCTTCTACCATCTCGTAGAAGCCTGGAAATATTTCTGGGATGGTTATTGCTGAGGTATCTTCTAGTTGTGCAGAGAGATCTTTATCTATGGCATCTACAAGGGCAGTTTATTCCTTAGCGTTCAGAAAATTACTTGAGACTTGGAATACTATCTCATCTTCTATCATCTCAGAGGTAATATTCTCAGCTCCATAGGGGCACAGGAAGTACACCATAAAATCCCTCCCATTATCGAGTATGAATTGATTTTGGCCTGTTACCATTAGCATTGCCAAAACATCTTCTGGTATGGGATCAATTATACGGTTGGCTAAATCCATGGAAACATATTTAGAATCATTAGCTATTCCAATGGTTGTATATGTGGATAGAATGAGGCTTTGGGGGTCATTATTGTCCACCATAATTCTGATTGTGTCATCTTTAAGATCCCCTAATTTGGCTGGAAGCAGATGCAGTTATTGTTGCTGAAGAGTAATATTTAAGTTGATAAAAGCTTCTTGCTTAAATAGGGTCTGGCCTTTTCTTTTTTTTAAAACTTTATTTATTAAACAGACATTGCAACAGAGAGAACGAGCAGTATACAGTCATTTGGTAAGTATACATTCCATGTACATAGTCTGGTGTGGGATTGTGCAGAGCAGTATGGATGCAATTGGGGTACAGTGATCAAAGACATAGGTAACACAGTAACAGTTAAAGCATGGTTTATAGTGATATTTTCGAACGTAATATTTTCAATTGCCATTTTCAACACAATTTTGCCCAAAAAAAAATGTTTTCGAATGGTTTTTTCAAAATTGTATTTTTGAAATGGGGGAGGGGGTCCCCAAACACCCTTTTTTTTTTTTATTGACACTTTTTTTTACTAACGAAACAACATTTCGAAAATATGTTTTAGAAAAATTAACCGGATACCTTAAAGCACATAGGTTAACCAGTGTTGAGAACCAGAGATATCAGGTCGCCGGCATCGTCCTCGCTGTCATTGGTTAAGGAGGGAATATAGGAGCGAAATGGAACCCAGATATTCCTGGCCCTAGATACTACTGGTTGCAAGGTTGTCCAGTACTCTTCATTGTCGGCGGCCCAGGGGACAGCCCCGAGACATTGAGTGTGTATGGGGGCTCCAGGTTGAAGTCAAAGCAGAAGGATAGAGTGGGTCACTAATAGCATACATACACCAGCCAATTTTCTGGAGTCACGCCCTAGCCGGGGGAATTCGTGGAAGAGGCAGGCCAGAGGGGATGTGGTAATAATGCAGTCTAACTTTTCTGAAAGGGTAGCACATACCTCCTCCCAGAACAGGGAGAGGCGCGGGCAGGACCACACCATGTGTATAATTTGCGTCGTCTGATCCACACCTTGGGCATATGGGGGGATGGTCTTTCGATATGTGATGTAGTCTGATTGGAGTGTAGTGGAATCTATGGAGTACCTTAAATTGAATCAGTTGATATCGAGACTTGAATGAGATTTCGTGGGTACGTGCACACATATGGTCCCAATCTGTTATTTCAATCCCTAGATCTTCTCCCCAGGTGTGCCTGAGTTTGACGAATGGGGCGGCTGCCCTGTTGTGGAGGATAATGTATAATCTGGAGACTTTCCCTTTAAGGGTCGTGGTATTCTGGATTTCCAATAGTATTGAGTTGTGCGGGAGTATTGAGGGGACGTCTGGACACCTATTCTTTAGAGAGCGGCGCAGCCCGGCATAGTGGAGCCAGTGAGAGGGCCTATTTTGCAGGGGTTCTGGCAAGTCAGGCCATTCGAGAAAGATACCCTGGGTGAAAACATCTCATACAATGATGAGGCCTGCATTAGACCAGAAACTTGTTGGTGTGGTGTCTACACGGGGGGGATTCAGGGAGAAAGTTCCAGAGGGGAAGGTCACCATGGATGGGGTATGGGGTTCTGGCCTGTTTCCACAGTTTGTTCAGAGCTAATGCTGTAGACCCTGTGGAGTCAAGGGTTTCAAATGTGATGCTTTGGGAGGGGAGAAGTAAAGAGGGAATATCTCAATCATCTACGACCAGGCGTTCGAGTTTAACATGGAGAGGGGATCAGTAAGTTCAAACCAGTGTGATGCAAATTGGGCCTGAGCAGCTATCCAGTACCTCTCAAAGTTAGGGGTGCCGAATCCACCCCTTGACATTGGGGTGGTCAGTGTTTAACATTTCAGGTGGACCACACCAGAGTGCCATAAAAAAGTGTTAATTGTTCGGGTCAGTACTTTAAAAAATGTGTGGCCTGGCCATATTGGGACATTCAGGAATTTGTATCGGAGCTGGGGGAGCTCTACCATCTTAAGGATGGTGATCCTACCGGCCAACGAGATCAGTAGTTTAGCCCAGCCAGTGCATTTTCAGATAAGGATAGATAGGTACTTCCCGAAGTTAGCTTCATATGAGGAGGTCTGTTGACGCGTAACCACAACTCCAAGGTAGGTAATCTCAGATTGTGACCATGTTAATCCCCGAATGTCCAGAGGGGAGTGGCGGGGTGTCTTCGGTCAATGGGAATAATACAGATTTAGAACAGTTCAATTTGAGAACGGATAGTTCACCGAAGAGTATGACATCATCTAAGATTGGAGAGCGGATAAAGAGGACAGCGTTGTCTGCGTAATAGGGAAATGATCTCGGGGGATCCTGACATTCTTATGCCGCTAAGTGCATGTTGTTGGCGTATCCTGTCAGCCAAGGGTTCAATCGCGAAGGCAAAGTTAAACAATGAGAAGGGGCAACCCTGCCTTGTGCCTCTAGCTATTTGGAATTGGGCAGAACACCCGGTCCTCAGTGCGGACCCTGGCAACAGTGGGAAGAATACAAGATTCTCAACCAGGACCGAAAGCAGAGACCAAAGTTACTTTTTTCAAGGACCATCCACAAGAACCTCCAGGACACAGAGTCAAATGCTTTCTGCATATCTAAAGTGGCAGTGACTGCCTGTGTGCCTAGGTCGATTCGAGCAAGTATGCTAAACAGACGGCGCAAATTAAGAGAAGTGGAGCGCCCTGGGATGAAGCCAGACTGATCCGGGTGGATAATGAATGACATTTATGGCGCCAACCTCAAAGCAAGTACTTTGGCATAGATTTTAACATCACAATTGATAAGGGAGAGGGGGCGGTATGAGCCACATTGTGTGGGAGTTGCCCGGCTTAAGAAGTACTGTGATTACTGCCTCACGAAAAGAGTGGGGGAGTACGCCCGCTTCGCAGGCCTTGTCCCATAGGGCTGTTAGTTGGGGGATCTGGTGGATCTTATAGCACTTATAAAATTTGATGGGGAGATCGTCGAGTCCAGGGGCCTGTCACGTCTCCTGCGACACGTCCCCATTCATGTCTGCGTTCAACCAGAAAATCACACAATCCCCACCCATCTGGTTCTACACACATTCCCTGCAGAGTCCGCTGCAATCCCCGCACTCACCCACATAGGGCATGGCAACAACGTACTGGTTTGGGCAGAACTCCAGCTGGAAGATCCTTGCGCCCCTTTTTGCATTGGCAGTTGCCATGGCGTTTATCGTATGGACGGCGCTTCCGTGCGAGCACACCAGTGGTCCACGTCATGTCATGTGACTACCTGATACAGATAAATGGAACGGGGTAACACGGAAGCGACGCTGCTCAGCTGCTTGTTTCTCAAGTACTGTCGGCGCCTGGTTATCTTTTGGATCTTGTTGTTACTACGACCTCGAACGTTATCACGACCTCGGAACGTTATCACGGACTTCTTTGGCTTTTTCCCTTGGAACAAGAAATACTCTGGATTTGGTACAACCTCGAAACACTATTACGGATTGCTTTGCCTCTTGCTGCTACGAACTCAGAGAACAACAATATTGACTTTAGCTTCACTGGTTTTCGACCTCGGAACTGTTTCTCTGGACTGCCTTAGGATCGCCTAGTGCACTGGATTCTTGGCTCAGGTGTTGTGATTCCATCAGAGTGCTGCCAAATCCCTGCCAGTCTCCTTGTGCCATTTGACCCCATCTTGTTCCCTTTACCTGTCAAGACATTGTCACCACACATAGGTAAGCCCATTTTTGACATCACTGTTCATTGCTGCTGTATCCATAACAATCCATTGTATTGCAGTGGTCAAGGGGTCCTTCCGGTGTTCCTGGTTCCTGGCTGACGGCACTCTAAACCTGTGGCCTCAAAGATTGCAAGGGTAGTGGATTTATACCTGCCCGTGCGGTACTTGGGGACGGAGGTATCATTAATCTACACGACCATCAAGCCCAGAACAGGGCCTTTCCAGAGGCTAGTGCGTCTATGGCTTTGGATATTTCCTCAGCCGTGATCAGAGTATCTAGGGCATCCCTCATCTCCGGGAAGAGAATAGAGAGGGGGAGACTATGCAGGAATGTCACTATGTCAGCTGTGGGGACATTGTCTGTGTTCGAGTGGAGGGTTTCATAGAAGGAGCGAAATTCAACATTGATACCGTGCGATGAAAGGGCCACAATGCCATCGGCCCTCTCAACGTCCGGGATATGGGGTGCTCCATTTTCATAGCGGATCAATGTTGCTAAGACGCAACCAGGGTGCTCAGCCTCCCCGTATCTACAGGCAGACTGGGGATCATCGAGGAACTTCCGGTCTCACTCAGCCTGGGTGCTGAACATGTCTAATGCGTGCCTATTTCAGCAAAAGTGACGGGCGACTGGGAGGAGGCGTATTGAGTGTCAAGTAGGGTGAGGCGGAATCCACTCTCTGCAATGGTTCTGCAGATTTTTCTAAGAATTCCTGGCTTCTTAGCAATTGCAATGCCCTTGAGGCAGATTTTAAATGCGTCCCAGAGGGTGGCTTGCGTTTTTACAGAACCAGTGTTTAGTAGAAAGAAGTCGTCTATGCTGGTCCCCAGTTCAGTTTTGAAGGCAGTATCTAGTAGAGCATGCAATTTCTGTCTCCACGTGCATGTCCTCGGGACATCCACATTCCACCTCAGGGAGACTGTCAACGGGGTGTGGTCTGAGAATGTTCTGGGGAGGATAGACATTTGAGTTAATGGTTCTGACGAGTATGTCTGAGATGAGCCATCTGTCAATAGGGGAGTGTGAATCATGTACAGATGAGTAAAAGGAGAATGTTCGGGACTCAGGTTGGGTCAGCCACCACGCATCAGTCACTTTTAGCCGAGACTGTACCTTCGATGATGGTTCTGGCTGTCTTGGAGAGCTGGCAGGGTTTGGAGCCCGATCTGTTGAAGTTCACGTCTAAAATAGTATTGAAATCTCTGCCCCAGAGAATAGGGACGAGAGGGAATCCAGACAGCAGGGAGGAGAGATGTAGGTAAAAGTCAGGTTCATCGATGTTAGAACCGTATATATTTATTATTTTTTTATTTTATCGGTTTATCACAAACCTTTAAAATGTTTACAACCAAAACAAAACACAACACATCAAAACAAAACAAACAACAAAAGGTTTTTGTCATTTTCACACTCTTATGAAAAAAGCCCCTCCCATCTGGTTTTTCTTACAGTCTAATCGCTATCTTCATTGCTCATCAACCAACGATAAATTCAGGCGATTTTCAATTATCATTAAAAAACGAGTCAATGGGAATAGCAATTTCATGTCCGAGCCTTGAAACATGTTGGCCCACCAGTCGTCAGCACAAAGGGAGGGGTGATTTAGACTCCAAGGGCTCAGATGTATTGTCCTTTCAGATCGAAGTATTGTGCAAAATAGCACTAAATGCTTAAGAGTTTCCTTATCTTTAGCACATAGTCTGCACAATGGATTTGTGATTTTGTTACATTTCCATGAGCCCAGCCGTTCTTTGGTTGTAAATGTGTTTAGACGCAGCATCATAAACACTATTCGTGCCTGAGAATCTGGAAACAACTCAATGTAACATTGTGGAGAATTAAATGCCAGGCTTTCGAGCGGTGCTTCACTCATAATTTTTGCCGCAGCTTGTTGGGTACAAGTCGGGTCCCAGTCTACACGCCAGATTTTTAATTTGGCGGCATTTGGATTGTTATGAAGCATGTCTAAACTGATTCCATATTCTCTCAGTATCTCTTTGCATTTCTTAGACCACAGTGACACCATGCTGTTATTTGTTGGTGTTGGACAATGAAAAATGTCGAATTGCGGTATTTGCTCGCAATAGCGAGTTTTGCGAAACAGGCTCACCAGGGTCCAACATACCCTAGCGTGGAGCATTATGAGCGACAGTTCATATCTCACACATGCAGTCAGAATTCCCCTTGGGAGAGCCAGTGCCTTGGACCAAAAACAGTTCTCCAACGATGTCCATGTTTCGTAAGTACAACCCAAAGCATTTTCAGCACCGTATAGCAAGAATGGCATTACTTTTTGCTGGTGAAAATCTAACAGTGGTTGTATTGAAAATTTCCCAAATTTCTTTTGCATAATGACAGCTTGACTTGCCAGTTGCTTGCATTTCCTTTTGGTTTCAGCAATCCATGGCCCATCGTTGAAAGATGAGTTTATTAGCATGCCAAGGTATTTTAGGCTCTGGGCTGTCTGAATTAAATCTTGACCTAGGAACCATCTCAGTTGTTTCGTCTTCTTCCCTCCTTGGCTATTCAGGTTCTTGAACACTAGGATTTCACATTTTTTTGTGTTTATCACCAATTGGTTAGCTGCTAAGTATTGGCCAACAGCGTTCAATTTTCTTTGGAGGCCGACAGGTGTTAAGTCCATCAGGACCAGATCATCGGCATATAGGAGCCAGCTTAGATGTGACTTAGCTACTTTTGGTGGAAAAGAACTTACTGCATCGATCGATAAGCCTATATCCGATATAAATAAGATGAATATTGCAGCAGCTAGGGGGCAGCCTTTTTTTACCCCTTTATAGGTTTTGATTGGTGCAGTTAAATTTCCAGAGTGATCCAGACAGATTTTTATTGAAGTTTCAGAGTGGAGATCCCGGATTGCTGCTACTAAATCAACTGGGCATCCCCAACTTTGTAGTTTTGACCACAGAAGTGACCTGTCGATGGTATCGAATGCATATGAGAAGTCAATGAAGGGCAAATAGACGTTCGTATTAGACTTTATAGCCTCCATTTTAATCAGGTTCAATAGTAGCAGATTTAGCGAGCAGCCTACTTGTTTTACAAACCCATATTGCCTTTTGTCTACATGGTTAGACTTGACTGCCCATGCCACCGGTTTTTGCTGCAACATTGTGGCATAGATTTCCCCCAGTACGTCCAACAATGCAACTGGGCGATAGTTTTTTGGGCATGTTCTGTCTCCCTTCTTAAAAATTGGGATGATAACAGCAGACTTCCATGATTTTGGGGTCCTACGGCACTTAATTATTCTGTTGAATAAAGCTACGCATAAGGATGCCCATAACTCTGGATGCTGTTTAATGGTAAAGTTGGTAAGGCCATCCGGGCCTGGTGCTCGCAAATTTTTTGCGTTCTTGATTATTGACGCAATATCTTCTCTCAAAAGAGTCAGGGCCCACGGTTTTGTAGATGTTTCCAATGGGACAGTTACTTGATCTTTTGCATTGTAGAGGGCTTCAAAATGGGCAAGCCAAGAGGATTCCGAGACCATGCACGACTGCAATGCATTTTGAGAAGCTTGTGAATTGTTAATAAGACTCCAAAAGTCCCTCGTGTTTTTGTTCTTCAATGTAGCTAGCATCTGCTCCGCGACGTTTTGTACTAAGGCATTTTTATGCATCTTCAACCAGTTCTTATGTTTTTGTTTCGCAACCTTTTTTTCCAATTTACCAGCGGCAACATCTAGGGACTGAGCTCTCCTAAGTGCAGCACGCATCCTTCGTTTTTGTTTAAGGATCTCGAGATCAAAGTGATGAGCCCGAATCATGTTTTAATTTTTTAGGCCAACCTTTTTTGTTCTAAATTGTGTCAATAGTTCATCGTATTCAAGATCTGCATTCAGTTGACAATACTGATTCATCACAGCGTTAACTTCACTCTCCTCCAGTCTTAAACGAACTCTGTTTGATTCAACCTGAAGTTTATATGTCCACGTTGGCCTTTGAGCGGTTCAGTTGTTACAAATTTCATAAGTAGCATGTCATGATCACTGTTTGTTGTTTTACTGATGTTCAGCGAATTTATCCTAGGGTGCAGAGCTTCAGACACAAACATGTAGTCTATGATTGATGATGAATCCGCGCGATGCCACGTGGGTGCAGGTGGCATATCGCCACGAGTGCATCCATTCAACGTCTGGAAATTTCATAGATTCATTTCGTTTAACCATGATTGTGCCAGTACACCTGGCTCTGATTTTGCTTGCTTAAAGAGGTTGATGTTTAAATCTCCACAGAGGATTATCTTCGCCCACCCTAGGGCTTCCACCCGAAGATCTATCAACGCCGATATCTGGTCAATGAAATCCGTCTTTCCCGCTCGTAGATGGTTCCAATACAGATTCAGTATTAAGATCCTGTCTTGTATGTGCTCATATGCCCTGGCCCTTTCAATGGAAGTCTCTTGAATATAAGGAGAATGGTTGACAGAGTTTGCGAAACGCCATCCCGATGCTCTTCTCACGATCGTCAACAACCCTGCCATAGGTCGCCCTTGTCTTGATTTTACTGCCGGATTTATTGCAACCTCAAACTCTGAAGTTAACGGCAGCTCACTTAGCCTTGTCTCCTGTAAGCACACGATATGGAGATTATCTAGCCAGATTATATTGAACAGATGTGTAAATCCTCGTGTGTTCCAAGAGGCCAGGCAGCACTCCTGGAGGGTTTCGAACTCCTGCCATTATTGGTTATTTTTTGTGTTTAGGGCCCCTGCCAACCATTGCCATTCGTAATTTGCCAGGGGGGAGGTTGTAATTTGAGGTCCCTCTTTGATGTTATCATCGAAAGGTCCATTTCTTTTAATTGTAATTCTTATTTGCACATTTTGTCCATCAGATGCCACTCCTCCATTACTCGATGTTTGAGCTAGCCTTAACGGAAACAATGATATCATGCGTTTACGATCCACCCCTTGCGACAAACTCAAATGCCCTTGTGTATCCTTCGCCGCAGTATCTCTTCTTGGTACCGGTGTCGTAGCAGGTTTCGTGGACGCTTCCCTTAGAACTTCCAAGGTTCCATTAGAGGCAGGTCGAGACGCCTCGGGCTCAATAAATTTGTAGATATCGAAGCCCAATGAAACAACGATACATTAGCCTCCAATATTGATGCAGCAATTAAGGCCGAGGTTAGGTGGAGCACCACCTTATCATTCATGCCTTCTTCTGGAAACTCCACGATTTTTAAATCGTTTGAAGTTATTGCACGTAAACTTGGTACAAGATGAAGTAACTTAATTACGTTTCCTTGAGTCAAGGTCAAGTTGTCAATCGACTCCAAGCTCTCAATTTTCAACTTGTGGATAGTGCTCTTGTTTGGAACTAACTTTGGAAGACTTTCCTTAAATTTTTGCGGACGTCTGTCAGCCACAAGCCCTTGCACCTTCCTTCGATTGATGTCCGGAGACTCGGCATCAGCGGCTGTAATCAACTGCCCATGAAGACCCTTTTCAATGGCTGATTTATCGTTTCAGCCTGAATTTGACCATGACCCCCCGGTCTAGCAGCTTGAAAGTTAGCTAGACACTGTTTTCTCTTCTCATCCATTGTCAAGAACGCCGGACTGAGTAAGAGCAGAGGCAATGATTTGTTGTCATCCGGTACTTCAACGATGTAACATGACCTTTCATATGACCTGCATTTTGTAGCGGGAGTCCTGCAATCTTCCTTCTTGATTCGTGGTTGACTTGACAGTGGGTTGTCTAAGATTATTTTGGCTGCCGAGTGTACAAGTTTATCCTTGCATTGAATGGGCACCACACTTGATTGCTCTTGCGTGTTGTGCATCGAATCTTTGCCTGTCGATGATGAAGCCTCCAGATCCACGTATTCCGGATCATCGTAAATTGACAGGTCTAGTAGCTCTGTCGCAATATCTACAATAGGAGTGGTGATCTTCATTTGTGATTGCTTTGCAGATGTTAAGTTTACAATTTTACCTTGAGTTTGAATTTGATTTTTAGAAAGAGTAGGGCCCGTAGTTGGTTTGACCAAATCGGTTGACCCTATCTTGACCATTTTAATGTTCCGCAAGAACTTCCGAGCTCCATTTAGAGTGTTATTTTTCCTCGCCTTTTGGTTTTTTGATTTCTTACTGATTGTCTTAACGGCGTGTTGAGATTTTGGTGGCAATTTCTCAGACTTGCCTGAGTTCTGGGACCCTCCAGTAAAAATTGAATATACTTTAGGCAGCCCCGCCGTAGAAGGAATTGACCCATCTTTTGAAGTCAGTTCTGATTGTATGCTGACTCCTGAGGTCGATGCCATTTGAATATCCTGGCAAGCTTGATTAGCGGAATGTGTGGCCTGTTCAAATGCTGTATGGAAAGACAAGTCTGCGACGTTTGAGATAAAAGAAATACAGATGAACAAGGACCGGTCTTTGGCAGTAACACTGAGACCTTGTTTGTTACATCTACTGGGACTGCAGCGCTCTTCTCGGCCTCTACTGAGATCCCAACTCGCCCACCAGAGGAAGCTGCATCGGAATTAATACCTGAGGACATTGTCGTTCCGGCAGAGTCAAAGCACCACGTTGGAGTTGGTGATGTTGTAATAGGATATTTTGCTCCTGCTCGACTTGGGTGCTGGGCTTAGCACTAAATGCCCTCCATCAGTTTTGGTGCACTCAGAGGACCTTGGCCGGAGTAATTGACTTGTATCATATTTAAATAATGCGAGTGCCTCTCGGGCAACTTCAGCGAACAGCCGTTTGTCGGTTGCATCGCTTTTTCTGCCCTCACTTAGTAGGTTAAAGGCTGCATCCAATCTTTTGCTTCCCTCGTGTTGTTCTACATACGAGCGATCACAGATTTTTTCTAATTGAATCAGTTTGGAGTTCATCATAGCCACAATAGTCGTTAAATCTTTAGTTGCCTCATGTATATTCTCATAAAGTTTCATAAACGGGGTCAAAGAAATTGCTGAGGGTGCCAATAGGAGGGCTTGCAATTCAGTTGAGGACAACACAGTGGGTTTTTTCGTTCCTGAGGTTTGTGCATGTTGCTTCAGCATCTTACCGGGATGATATTCGTTGTCGCGCCGAATTTTAGGGAATGGACGTTCCATCAAAGATGAGTCCATAGAATCATTGTGTAAAGAATGCTCATTGCAATACATCTCCTCAGCAACCCCATTTGCATTTGCATTCCTGTTTGGAGCGGAATGTCTTTTCTGGGAGGTCAAGTGAATGCCAGATAACTCATGCCATGACTCTCCATTGGGCAGGTGTTAGTGTGTTTTCAACCGTTTGTAGCAAACTTCTGACCATATATCACCTGTGGCCCTCATTAACTGGGTATTATTTCGTTTCAGGGCTGTTTTTACCTTAGTGTCTACAGAAATCCTGTGCTCTTTAGGTTGCTTATTTGAACATGATTTGTTCAAGAGCACTAGGTTCTGTAAGACATTATTCGCAGCCCCTAGTGAGTCTCTTCTTACAGCACTTTTTTCACCCGAATGCGGCTCCGTCAGGCTGCCAAGAATCAGACACGACTCTCGACATTGCACCTCTGGGGTTAAGTTGTGTTGCTGAAAGACGATGTCGTTATCATTAAGTTCATTAAGTTCGTGAATGTACTCAGTGGCCAATTTTTTCCTGATGCTCAATGGAGAGCTCGCAATGAACAAAGCATCTAACTCATTTACGCTGCGCATGGAATCCTCACAGCCCAGCCTAGGGAGTGAGAGGACATTCGGTTGGGCGGCTGCCTTGCGTAACTCTGATGGACTACAGCCCTGCAAGGACAACTCCCAAGCCCTGCACGCGATCTCCACCAGGGGGAGAACCCCCCTGGTCCACAGCCACCATTCTCCACCCCACGCACAACGTCGTCCAGGCCGCACCGCAGCGGACTCCTCCCCCTGACATCCCCCGCCCCCTCCGAGACAGAGTCCACAGCGTCCACAGGGCCATGGTGCGGGTGAGTGTTGAATACAGATGTAACGTCGGGGGAATGTTGACATTGTTTTCAGGATACTCGTTTCCAGTAAAGTTTGCTGTATTAAAGTTTAGTGCTACCGAGGAGTCGATATGCTCGGCGCTGACACTGTGAACACAGTGAGTACCACTAACGAGTGCAGTGCAGCTCTCCTCAGCAACACCGAGTGTCAGGCGGACTCTCTCTCGCGAATACGCGGGTTTGTTCGAGGTAATAGCTGCAATGGATGCTTCAAATACTGTATCGTAGTGTGTATGTTGAGCAGATTCAAAATCAAGTTCCGGATTACAGTCAACCACATCATCAGTGCAGGAATAGTAGCAACTTACTTTGGGAATGATTTGAGAACGCTGTGAAGCTATAGCTTCTGCTGGAACTCCAGCACAGTCGCGATGCTTCTGAGCTCGAGCCCTTAATGCTGGAGACGGCGCTGTCGCCATTACTGAAGCTCGCCCACTCGCCAAACAGCCAAACGGCTCCAAGTCCACAGCCCTTTACACATCAGGGCTTCACCGCATATATTAAGTAGTACAACCTCTCTACCCAGTGGGCACCCAAATAGTAATACATAGCGTCCCAAGGGGTCTGCATGAGTCACTTTATGTTGAAATTTAAGACTTTTATGGATTAAGATCATGACTCAGCAGTTTTGGGTAGAGTAGTCAGTGTAATAGCGTTGGGGGTCCCATGATCTCGCAAACCTTTCACACCTGCTGGAGAGAGCATGTTTTTCCTGCAGGAAAAGTAACTTAACTTTGTGCCGTTTAATATATAGCTGCATCTTACTCATTTTAGTGTAATTACCCAGCCCTCTGACATTCCAGCTCATACATATGATACAATCATCCGCCATTAAGACGGTAAACCAGTGACAATAGGCAAATGTCCAGTCCAGGAAATGTAATATAGGGTTCAGACCAGACATATAATGACCTTGATTTGACTGTGCCAATTTGGATACATTTAGGTACTTGGATTCTCAATCGTATGCCAAGCATTTTTCCAACTAAATAACACTCCCAACCCACACCCTCCGCCACCCCTCCCCCAACCAGAGAGGTGATAACCCAAAAAACCATTGACCCAACAACAAGCGGAGGCAGCATCACCTGGGGGGGGGCCGTGTGTCGGTCATGAGCGGCTGTACATCCAAAGTGGGGTATTGATTAGGCATTGTGTGGTGCACAATGTGAAACAGTGAGTAAGAAGCAAAGGGGTAGTACATGTGGAACAGAGCCGAACGGCAGTTGATCCAGCGAGGCTGATGATTTGCAGATGTATCAGTCACCCTGGCTCCGTTTCGTACTTAGTGTTATTGAACAATCTCCAAAGGTGAAAAACAGGAATGTCCGCAGTAGTGGAGTCAAACTTTGGTTAGCGCAAAAAAAGATCGATGAATTTGGAGGCCTCCTCAGGGATGGTGAAGAAGAAGACTTGGTTTGAGTGTTCGATCATAAGTTTAGCAGGGTATAGCATGGAATATTTAACACCCAGGTCCCGAAGTCTTTTCTTGGTAGCAATGAAGGTTTCCGTTCTTGTTGGATAGCCACAGAGAAGTCCGGGTAAAGATTGCCTTTTATTGTCGCTGCTCGCAGAAGGGGATCCCTATCACGGTAGTTCAGCACTCTTGCTGTGATGGGGCGGGGAGGAGCACCAGGCTTGGGCTTTGCTGCCAGGAACTGGTGGGCTCTTTCTGTTGCAAACTGCGTGATCATTTTGGGGAATCCAGAAGCGAAAGTAGAATATGTTCGACTGGGACCATCGATCTTATCTTCCGGAATTCCAATGATACGTAGGTTGTTGCGCCTGGAGCGTGATTTCAGGTCCTTTGTCTTCTTGCTGACGTCTTGAACCTGCCTGGACAGGACGGTCACCTCAGTCCGAAGGGCAATGATATCGTCTTCAGCTACCCAGACCCTAGTCTCCACATCCGTTTGCCAGGTATCAGTTTTTTCCAAATGGGCTTTGATCAAGCATATTGTCCCACTCATGTCATCCAGTTTCGAATGAAGAGCAGTGAATCCCTCCCGCTTGTACTCCATCATTTTTTGGGCTTCAGATGCTTTGGATGGTGTTGACAAGGGTGCTCTGTCTCCTGTAGGGGATCACTTGGTTTCAGCGTCACTTTTGCAAACATATTGATTGAGCTTTGCTTTTTGTTAGCTACTTTGGTCATGTTCGCGTGAGACCGCGTGGGAAGCAAAGTCGTATGGCGCCCGAGGGATTGAGAGAGATAGATACAGGCCAGGGAATTTTGTCCAGCGACCAGTGATGGACGGTACGGCAGCTCAAGGTATTCCACAGCTGAGCGATGGGATGGAAGGCCTCGCGTTTCAGAGTGTTTACAAGACTAGGTAGTTCTGATGTGGAGACAGGGCAGCAGTGGGCGAGCGTGGCCGGAGCCGATTAAGCAGTTAGTCTATAGACTTGGGTGAGAAGCCCAGGTATCATGTGTAAAATCTCAGCAGGTAATTGTAATGAGGATGAATGAGGCCCGTTTCAAAGCAGTGTAGGGTCGTCAGGACTGACCAGTGCCGATGATTGAGTCCAGTCGGTCTGATCCGGCTCCCATCTGAGTGAGTTGTGGCCACCCACGTATGGTAGGGTGATAGGTAGTGATGTGAGTAGACGTGATCATGCGTTTCCGCTCAAAGCCACACAGGCGAGAGCAACCATGTCCAAGGTGGGAACTGTGCCCCGGGATGGGGTAAAGCAAACAGTGGGTAAAGGGGGTATGCAGCGTATACACCCCAGATAGTGTTATTGCTCAGGAACTCCCCAGTATTAGGAGGCTGAGAGTCGAATTTTCTTCAGGCCGGGTTCCAGAACGGGCCAATGCGAGGTATTAGCTGTTAGATTCAATGAAGGGGAGTCTGTGGACAGAGGATATGTAAGGGCCTCTGTTGCCTGAAGGATATGGCAGGAGGGCCCCGTGGCTCACTATGGCAGCGTCCAGACCGCTGGAGCAATGTTGGGTGCAGTGGGGACCAGTTCAGTACAGTGCCAGTATGTGGAATACATGCCGTTCCCTATGTGCTCCCCTGGGGTCGAGGACACCGCAGCACGGAAGATTGAGAAGGACGCCAGTAGATCATGCAGCACCATGCACTGGGGGCCTGTACCTTGCGTCTCGATGAGGATATGGCAACATGTACCCACTATTCGTCTCATTGTGTGCCAACGGGCCGTAGCAGAGATTGCTCAAGGGCCGCAGCGGCTGGCGGTGCATAAAAGGGGGGCCTGGGTCTCCCCGTGTCAGTTTTTGTGATGCTATGTGAAGCAGGGTTCCATACAGTACAGTGACATCACACTGGGGTTGTGCCGTGTCCTCTGTGATTCCCCGGGGTTGGCAGCACTGCTGTGGGGTTATCACAGTATTTGTAGAAGAGTATTACTTGACGCTACGCGCCAGGGCCCCGTACCTTAGGTATTGAAGTGGAGGTATTGAAGTGGAGGCAGTACCATGCGCCTCCGAGCCGCCTCGATGGTCTCCAGTGATGGTCTCCAGTGTGGTCGCCTTCCCAGTGCACAGTGCGACGGTTGGAGATATCAGCAAGGGTCATCAGCGTACAAGCTGGGATCCGATGGGGCCGAGAAGCTCCAGAGTAAGATAACTGTGGGACTCAGGAGTCCAGTTTCGGCGCAGCGGGCCGTGAGCAGGCACCCCAGCAGGCAGCTGTCAGAGGGAGGGGGCTGCGGCAGGGATCCCAGGCAGGAGACCACGTTGCAGGTGGGCCATGGGCTCTGCAACAATGGGCACCCCTCCCCCCACCAGGCCTCAAGCTCTGTCACTCAAGTTGGCAGAGGCCCACACTCCGTGGAAGTGTGGCGCTGGGTGCCGTGATGGATTCAGACGGCACCCCTACAGCTGCAGTTTTCTCAGCAACGGTTCTTCTCTGGGTAGTTCCAGTCGGATAAGCCTAGCTTCAGGTCCATGTGCAGCAGACAGTGAAGTTTCAGAGTTAACCGCGGCACCAACTTGGCAGGATTGCTAAAAGGGATCTCCCCCAGATCGGAGCAGCGTGTTCAAGCGGCCATCTAATTTAAGCACAATAGCACCCCTGGGTCTGTCTTTTTCTTATCTCTACTGGTAATTTGTACTGTTGTTTATCTCCAGGAACAGTGATTTCTTCATTGATTTGTGTTCATCAGCATAAGGCAGCAATTAGGCTGACAGAAATGCCTTTTTTAGATAATTGACATCCATCAGAATTCCCCTAATCCAGAGCCAAACTTTGTTATTAATCAGATCTAAATTGATAGTGAATTGGTATAGTATGTCATTGCTGATATAAAAATCAGACATGGCATCTCTCACGACCCAACAATTATGGTTTACTTTTTGAATGCCACATGGATTTCCAGCATGCTCTTGTTGGTAAACATATTTTTAGTCTATTGCATCAAATCCAAACTCCCATTTATCATTTATATTAAATGTGGGAAATATTCTGATCATTTTGTAGTTTCCTGAGTAATATTTCGCTAATAAAGCTTCTTTCTTGAGCCAAGCAAACTTTGGAGACCTGTTTCCTTACCTTCATTTTGTTGAATAGGGAAGTATATGAGTTCTCCTATTCCTTTGCTAATTCTGTTTTCCGGTTCACCCTCTGATTGAACTTGGTTCTCACTAGAGGTCTGCCATGGAAAGAATTTCAGGGTATGGGCTCTAGAGTGGAGAACCACGTGTTCCCCCCACGTTCCTGGGGGAATATCATCCTGGCCTAACCTATATTGCAAGAGCCGTCTCGGGAGGATAGCTCAGCAGCAACCTGCTCGCCTTGGCAGCAAGACGACATGGAACCACACAGGTTCGATCCCCGGGTCCGCGCTTAGAAACCTCTGGGTATTAGGCGCGTTATAAATAACCTATCATATCATATCATGTTTGGAGGTAGATTTATTCTCAAATGTTCAGAAAAAAGTTCCTTCACTACCATCTTGTTCTTTCATAGATCAGTGAGGGATGTCGTGGACTTGCGTTTTTTGGAAATTAATGTCTACTTGATTAGGATGTTTTTCGATCAAATGACAGGTACCATTAAAACGGACTTAATTGCAATCATGTTAGAGATTTGATCACGGACACAAACTGCCGCTTTTGTGTTTCCACAAGTCAGACTGAAACCATAAGACATCTTGTGGTATATTGTCCTTATTTTGAGGAAACAGATGCACGTTCTTGGGGGAATACCATCCCGGCCTAACCTATATTGCAAGGGCCGTCTTCTGGGAACGTAGTATGACAGTATGCGTTTGATCTTGGCGTTATCAAGATTACTATTTAAAATTGATGAGGATCTGAAAACCAAAAACTTGACTCTAGGAATATCATCCTCTGAAGAAATGTATTAGATCTCTTTGTATTGGGGGAATCATTGAATACCTGTTGTATTGTTTATGCCACATAAATGAACTAAATATTGTGGCCGTTCATTTAATCTAATTGAATGTACTGCATGAGAGATTGATCATGGCATCCTGTAACTATAGCGTACATCAAAAGGGTCTCATGCTGGAGATTTAATGCCTTACAATGTAATTAGGTGGATACTAATTGACATTATGAATGAAATGTGTAAAATCTGAATTAGGAATAACATATGTTCAAATATTTTTCGCTAGGAAAAGGAAAAAAGAAAAAAACAATAATGATTTATTTTTAAAGTTTTATGTAGTAATTGTAAATGATTATTAAGTTGTAAATGTTTATAACATTATGTAAACTATAAACAATTTTTAAATAAAAATAAATAAATAATTGGCACATCTTTTTAATGTAATCGTTTGGCAGGTTTGGATATAGTGGACCAGGTTCATGCAATCTATCACAAGTGAGAGCCTCTGCAGCAAATCATTTCCTAGTAAAACAGGTCTGCAGTAGATGTGTAAGTCTATGTTGACCTATTTATTTTTAATTTTATTATCCCATCCATTAGGATATGTTTCCCGTCAAATTTGTGAAACTCACCAATGTGGGGTTTGTGAACATTTTGGTGACTTTCCCCTCGTACTTGGTTGAGATTCTCAAGTACTTCTCTAGATATCAAGTTCACTTGTGAACCGGTATCTATGGTTCACACTGTCCCTGAACTTGGACAGGGATAAAAAACCTTTCATCTTTCATCTCCAATTTACAGAGAAAGTGTGAGTTAGCAGATCATTCACAATTTCATTTGTTGAATATTTGGGATTTCATAGGCTTAAGCTTACATAGTCCCCACAGGGGAATTCTCCTCATGGTTGAGTTCATGTGGGTTGGTCAAGGACTCTGCAGGAATAGAAAAAAAAACATTTTGAGATTGCTTGAGGAATGGTTACTTGGGTACTTCTCCCTTTTCTGTGGATCCAGGTCACTGGTCCCATTTGGACCTGAGGCCTGGAAAAACCTAAAATAGGAGGAATATCCTTTTGTTTTGGGGGTTCTGTTAAACTGTTTGGGGTTTGTTCATGTCGGGTCTCGTGTCTACAGGTTTCTTTGTTAAACTCTTCCTTTTCTTTTAGGTTCTTTGTCAGACTTCCTTTCACTCAGATTGTATGTTCTTTTGGAAGAGGTACTACATCTGGCAAAGAAGTAATGCTGGGTTTTATATCCTTAGACTTCTCTTCTTTTTCAAATGTAATAGTTACATTTTTTTCCTCACCGAATTTCACTTTGTTATATTTCTCAGGGATAAAAAGGTTTCAGTGTCCGCCTTTCCAATTTGTTAGCAAACTCAGTGGTATTTTTTCCGAGAGGTAAAGTAAGCATCCTCTAAGGCTTCGCATATTTTACCAGTCACTACGCCTTTCCTCCTCTCCTTGTGTATTTTGAAGATTAACTATTTCCTCTTGTCCTTGTCTACCCTGAACTGTCACATCATTCTGGCCAGGGTTTCTTGGAGCATTAGATTCAGGAAATCCTATCGAGATCTCTTGATTTGACCAATGCTCTCTGTCAGTTGTTTGCCCTGCTGCTCCCATTGAGAGAATCTCTCTGCACTTTCTGGGCTATGCGGTCTACTTTGTTCATATCTCGGTTATTCTCTAGAAGGGTGACTCTCTCCTCTAGGGGAGTAGTTTCGTTAGTTCTGGGAACTATTGGTGTATGTTTTATTGGATCTTCACTCACCTTGGTACTGAGATCTGTTATCCTGGAACCTAGAAGGAGGTGGAAGGTAACGTTTTTGGTAATTCATTCTAGAGGGTGGTTATTTGCTTCTCTCCGTGGTATAATTCTAATTTCCTTGTGAATTTCTGTTTGTGGGTTCTGAGCATTTCTATCTGTGGGAGGAAAGATAGCCCAGGAGGAGTTTTGAGCCTAAATAGCCAGGATTTATGTAAGTCTCTGGTTTTGTAGGGTTAGTATATTGCATGGAGGACATGTCAGCTGGCTTTGAACAGAGGATCTTCTCTGTTAGGTTATTTAACATCAGAGGAATATGTCTTTGGCACTTCTGTCTCTAAGTCCATATGAGGGATACTTTTCACCTCAGATAATGGAACAGGTGTTATTTTCCTTGTTTGTGGATTCTGTACTTCGTAGATCCTTGTGGCATATGTGATTATCCATTCAAGGGTTCTCCAGTCATCAAAAGCACTAACTGAATCACTTTGTATTTTGCAAGGGCATGGAAGAATGTGGTTTTGAATTCTTGAATTTTGGTATAGACATGCCAAGAATTCTGGGCAAATGCACGCCTGCGCTCTTCAGCAAACTTCATAGGAGATTGGTCCTCAGCACACATTAAGTTGCAGGCTGCCTTGTGGGCTTCGTAAAACCATATTTTCAAATGGCTTCTTTGTAAGAGGACCATTTGTAATGATTTTGAAATTCCAGCCCAGAAAAGAATCTAGAAAACTTGGGAGAGAACGTCTATTTTACAAAGTCCATGTTGTTTTGATCATATTCAATCCAAATGATGCCATAATCTATTGGTACATCTCTTGCTATTCCCAAACAGAATAGTTAGCATTTTTATGTTTATGGGGTCATATAGCTATTTATAGCCTTAAACTGTTTGATTGGGTCTTTCACTGACTATTTTTGTGTTTTTCTATGTCTCTTTACTGGGATCCAGTTTCATCAGAATCAGAGGCAGTGCTTGACTCAATTTCCCTACTTGCATATTTCTCGCCTTCATCACTAAAACTAGGTTGTTTATGTGTCGTTCAAACTCAATGTTTCTCCATGTGCCCAGTGGTTTTGGATCATCACCATAGTCCTTAGCAAAGATAGGTGCTTTTAAAATGTCCTGCTTAGGTTGCATTTTCTGTGTTTCAATGTCAGCCAAACAAGCTAAATGATCTCTGTTTGATCATGCGTTTTAGTTCTTGCTCCCTTAACTCATTTTCATCTCTTGACTCACTAACTCTCCTTTTGAGTGTACTCTCACTCATCTCCTGTACACTCCAGACATCCCGAGTATGAAATGTGCCTCTCTGCCCATTGGATAGCTTTGTATTCCTCTGTATCTGACAGGTAAATTAAGTCTTCCTGTGTATCTGGTTGAGCTTGAGTAGAAAGATAATGGGGGGATCCCTCCCAAGGAGGACAAATGGGTCCCAAAAGACTCTTATTTTAACGGGGTAGGTATGGAAGCAGACCCAGAGCAAGAAGCACTTAAACTCAAACAATGTCACTGAGAGGATTCTGAAATCACAGAGCCAAAAAGGTTTGAGTAACTGTCTCCAGGAAAAGGGCGACAGCAAAGAATCGGAGGAAAAAGGGGACTTCCCAATCCCACCTGTTTCTGGGTGCAAAGTTTTTTTTACAGATTCCCGGACTACAACACAGAAAACTGTCCAAGATCACAAAGTTTCGGAGTTCAATATAAAAAAGTTAACCGCCAAGCTTGTACAGAATGTGCACTTTATTTGCCCCCTTGAGGAGAGATAAGGAAGATGCTATGCTTCTGTCAAGGTACAGGGTCAGTATGCATTATCGGTGCTGCTGTATACTGGATCCCAAGCCACCCTCCTGCCTTTGACCAACTGAATTCAGGAAGGGAGAGGGTCACCAAATTCCCCTCAGACCTCTTCCTGAACAACTCCAAAACTTCCATGGGAATGATATTTCTGTCGAAGTGACTGCAGAACTAGAGATAAAAATTGGATGACATAGGGTGAAACACCCAGTGATAGTCGTCACTGCAGAGGACACACCTTGTCTACTGGGGAATGACCTCCTTTGGAGGTTGTCACCCCTGATTGACTGCGTGAACAAGGTCTTCTGGAATCAGACTAACTGGCCAATCAAATTAAAACAAAGTACAAATTATGTGAGTTTGAATGGCACATGCCATATGAATGAACAGCGGTCTGACAAAATAGAATACCATTTTAGGAACAATCAGGTCCCAGACATCACCGTCATCTCTGTAGGAGAGCAAACTGGTGATGGGAACCCTTATACATTTTTTAAAATCAACCCCCCTCCCAGTTTTAAGTGGCATTCCACACTGTAGGGAAATACTCAGAAGTTTTATACCAATCAACAATCAGAAAAAAAAACAAATCTCATGACAAAAGATGATGGAAAAGCAGCTCAAAGTTTGACTGACATCCAGATATTGGGTGAACAGCTGTTTTCCCCCATTCAGATAAATGAGGGTGAGGAGCCTGTTCTCGCCAGAATATGCTGAATAATGGAAGAAGCTTCAAAGTGAAGCATTATTCAGGAAACTCCCAAAATATCAGACCAATATCAGACCATTCCCACATTTAAATTGATTGATAAGTGGGAAATGGGCCTGCAAACTCCAACTTCCAAGCATCTCCTGCCTAGCAGGTGTATGCTAAAACTTTCCATTGGCGGCAAGAGCATAGAACATAATTGTTGGGTTGTGAGAGATGTCCCCTCCACCTTTTACTTAGGCAGTGTCATTCTCAATCGATTTGCCATTAAGTTGGACCTAATTAATAGGAAAGCTTGGTCCCGGCTGATGGGTAACCCCATGGGGTTTTGACAATTCTGTGAAAGCATTCCGGTCAGCTCCATTGCTGCCATATGTGGTTGAAGTTCAAGTGACAGAAGAGGTTACCATCCCAGGACAGGTGCGACAATGTATAATTCCCCTAAAAATTAAGCGAGCGAACCTCAAAAACCAGTACGCCTAAATAAATGCAAATTATCATCTCCACCAACAAAGTTTGGATTTACATCCGACACCCCAAGTTGACCTAGAACACAACAACATTCAAATATTGGTGGGCAACAGCAACCCTTGAAGTATCACTTTGGGTGCAGACACCTTTATTGGAATGGTGGTTGATGCCCAACATTATTCTATTGATTTAGGTAATAGGATCATTGGACAAATTCCAAATAAGTCCTTACATATCGATGACGGTATCCCTCCGGAAAGGATTTTCACCAGGCAAGGGGGGGATTTCTTGGTGTACTCTTCCTGCCCTTATGGTGTGGAAGAGGTGACCTGTGACATCAGGAAGGATGAGGTGGTATTCTGAGTCAACACTGACTAAATCCCATCCTTGGAATGTGACATCCAGGCCAACACCATAACAAGAAATCTCTACACCCAACTGGATGATACTGCCTAATTTGCTAAGCCACAGGTCTTTCCAAGATTTAAGCAGATGGTGGAAGTATGAATCAATCTCGCTGATGCCTGTGAGGGAGGAGCAAAAACAGAAGCTGAAACAGGTGTTTCTGGATTTTCAGGATATCTTTGCAGTGGATTCAAATGATTGGGGATGCACAGAGATACATTCAACCCCCAAACTCACGGACCGTGAGATGGCTCCAGTATTTGTGAAGCAATACCGGTTACCTCTCATGTCTATGAAATCACTATTAAAAACGTAGAATCCCATGGGATAGTTTGTGCAATCCACAGTACCTTTAAAAACCCATTTCTGGCGAAACTTAACCCAATGGCCAATAGAGACTTTGCACAGACCTAAGCGAGTTAAATAAAAGGGTCCACATTTCAAGATGGCCCAATCCCTATATTGATCAGGGACTGGCCCAGATCCAAGGATCAAAGGTGTATACCACCATCAACCTGACCAACGGTTACTGGACAGTACCTGTGAGTAGGGAAGACAAGTACAAACTTGCATTTACCTTCGGGGGAAGCAATACACGTGGACCCGAACCCCCAAAGCCAGCAATTAATTTAATATCTTCCTACATAAGGCCATGCCTGATTTGGGTAAAAGGGGAAACCTGGCCTATTTAAATGATGTCTTAATCAAGAGCTTAACTGTGGAGGAACATATAGCGGAAATACACTATGTTCTAGCACAGTTGCAGAATGTAAAATCTTCCTACAAAAGGCCATTCCAGATTTGGGCAAAAGGGGAAACTTGGCCTACGTGGATGGTGTCTTAATCAAGAGCTCAACTGCGAAGGAACATATAGCAGAATACGCAGAAAGCAGGAGCAAAACTGTACTTTCAGAAGGCACAGTGGTGTAAGACCTGCGTGAACGTTTTAGGGCACAAAATCACCCCTGATGGTCTCAGTCCCCTGGTGAAAAAGGTGGAAGCATTATTGAAATTGAAATACCCTACTACTCTGTGAGACCTAAGAAGCCTTCTTGTACTCACTAATTATAGTACAAAGTTCATTGAAGACTATGCAGAGGTCACTCGACCCTTGGTCCATTTATTAAAGGCCGGGGTCAAGTGGGAGTGGGGTCTGTAACAATCTGAGGCTGTAAACAACTAAAGAGAAGTCTTTCTCAAGCCCCTTGTTTGGCTTACCCCATAAAGAACAAATAGTTCCTCTTGGAGATGGGGTTCTCAGATACTTGCTTAACAGCGCTATTTTACATAAAGCATGAACAGGTCAACAAAGTAATCTCATAAGCGAGTAAGACTTTGTCCTCTGTGAGTGAAAAATTCAATGTTTATGAAAAGGCACTCATGACAATGGTGTGGGCGTTGAAGAATGACTGCCCATTCATCAAGGGGGAGGGGGGAATCATAGTGGAGACTACTCACCAACCCTTGCAATGCTTACAAAGTGACCAAATCCAAACAGGGAACATAAGTAATTCCAGAATTACTTCCTGGATTCTGTCCATGCACCTTCTATGGAGGTCAGATATGGCCAAAACAAGAAGAGTCCTCTAGCGCAAGGATGGGCTGACTTGTATGACTGTGCTCAAGAAAACTGTCATGAGGACGAAAGTCTAAGGACCAACGTAATATAGAGGCATACTTTACTTCCCTGCACAAAGTCTATGAGGAAGACATGTGACAGGGTATACCCACAGTTTATGTGGATGGGTGCTCCTACCATGTTGACAATCACGGGGAAAAAGAACTAGTGGGTGACATTGGGAGTGCCTCAGTGAATGATGCACTCAAACACACTGCTGGGTACAAAATAGGTTCCCGAAGTAGTCAGGTGGCAGAGTTGATGTGGGTACATCAAGCCATCCTCACTGCCGTTCACCACCAACTCAAATAACTGGTCATTAGAACTGATTCAGATTATGTCCAGAATGGGTTAGTGGAACAGTGATTACCTGGAAAAATCAAGGCATGCTGTGTGTAACTAACCGCTACTGTATTGGAAATTAATTCAATCAATTGATGATCTGGTAAACTCTATTGAGAAAACCATTGTTAGTGAGAATTCTCCAGAATGGCTAATTTCCCTTACCTGTTGAGTCCCTCAGCAGCTTTGCTGGATTTCTAGGGTTTAATCTTTTTACCTGGTAAGAGTGTGAGCCTTTTGTCCCACTCTTACACGTGTTTTTGATGTGTTGTTGTACATTTTGTGCTCTTGGACTATGGAGTCTCACCCACTCCATAGGAATCATCGTTTTACTGTGTGTTGCACAGCACCTTTAGTGCAGTGACCCAGGGTTGTCTTTTTCAGACTTCCCATTATAAACTCCATTTTCTGGGAATGACTACTGTCTCCCAGAACATGTAAAGTTGTCATTGACTTTACTAGTCTTTTTAAATCTACAGACCCAGTACACCCTATCTTCCCATAGAGTACTGGAAGGGTCAATAGTTATCCCTTTTTGTCTGATTCTCATGGAACATTATTTTGTTCCCCTTTCTCTAGAATTTGGCTGGTGGCAGTGGTATCTACCATTTTTATTCTACCGCGAGCTATGAAAATAGCCTCAGTAACCGGAGAGGCTATGGTGGTAGCCTCAAACTCTAAACCCGCTGGACCCCTTTTATTTTTATTTGGTTCTGGTTGGGTTTATTCGCCATTTCTTGTTGTAAAGGTCTTTCTCGTGTTTTACTCTGTGCGCCAAACCAGGTTTGGTTCCTTTGTTCGCCGTCCTTTGGTGGACTTCTGCACATAAGCCCTCCTTAGGCGCCTGAGTGTCTGGGTAGACAGGATGTGAGGGAGGGTTTTGAGGCCCCCTGCACAGGGTCTCCTTGGAGACCCAGGTTGCACTCTAGTTTGATTGGCTAGGTGACTTTTCTACCAGGACAGCCACCCTACTGTGAGATTGACAGCCAGGCTGTGTGAATGGGGGAAAACTGCTTAAAAGCAGGTCTCTGGGACTTGGAAGGCAGAGTCACCACTGGAATTAGATACCCAACAAGGAGCTGAAGGAAGACGATTGCTGCAGCTACTGGACATCCCGTGAAGCCCTGCTGCAGGTCCGAATCGCCCGAAACTCCGACAACAGAGAAGATCTGCAAGGAATCTTTCCTTGAGCTTGGTAGGACCATCCAGCTAGCCAAACACCAAACAACGGCCTCCCTCTCCTAGTCATCTCTGCAGTGAACCGGATAGCCAGGAGGAACGGAACCTGTTTGGGTTTTAAGGAGCGCACCTTTTATTCAACGCTTTGCTCTGCTGCTGGCTTCTTCCCTGGGCAGTGCAGGACCCTCCAGTCTTCCTCCTTGTCACCACAACAGTCGCTTCAGGAACCGTGAGCCTGCAGGAACTGCCAGGAACAACCGCCTCAGCTACAGCATTCTTCATTTAAGGTACTGTGCAAATCCAGTCGTTCGCTCCGTCCGACTGCGGTGAAAGTGCTTGAAATCTTTCGACTCTCCCAAGGCGTGTCCTTATCTTCTCCTTTGAATAATTTTTCCTCCGACCAACTTTGTTTTGAACTCTTGGCAAAGACTTAACCACAAACTACTCTGAACTGTGTGATCCTCAGCAAAGACTCTGAACCATTAACATTGGCCCAGGCCTATTGACTTGAATACTAGGTGAAGTTAGCCTTTTCTAGATTGCCCTGCCTATCACTTGTTGGTGTTGTTGATTTTGGATCACCTTGTCTTCTGCTGCCTCTTAAATTGCTGGAGTGCCATTTTGCTCACACTTCATTTTGAGCTTAACTTGTCCAGAATTGATTGGGGGTTATTGTAGTATATTAAGATTGTGATTTTCTGCAGTTTTATATTAGTGAACTGTTTTATAACTGATGGTGTAAATAAATGTATATTCTTTTACTCAGAAACCTTGAATTAGTGTTTATTTGAACCATAGTAATTGCTGTCCTTTGTGTAACTTCTGATACGGCTCACTTTACTCTTGAGATAAGTCTGGCTGCTCAGCGATCGCTACCACTTTACTGTGTAGTACAGGCTTGTACAAAAGGTGAAATTGTACTTACACTTGTAGTCTTAATTGTGTGTGGTGTTCCCAACGGGTACTGCATATGATTCTGCCTAACACTGGTGTACAGTGGTGAGGATAATGTATAGTGATTACTGTTAGAGTGCTGCTATTACCTTGGCTCAACTAATCACATGGCTAAACACCACTAAAAGCAATTTTAAATCATGTCTGATATGGAAAGCTACAGTCAGGAGACCCTCTTTACGTACATTGTTGATCATTTGAAAAATCTGTGCAGAGATAGGAATCTCTCTGTTAAAGGCAACAAGTCAGAATTAATTGAAAGGTTGTTGGAGAACCAAAGTCTGGGGAGTGGGTCTGAAATACCTAAACCTCCAGCAAATATGGAAAATGATGAGGATGATAATGTGTCAAATATTATGGATGAGTTGGATGAGGCAGATGAGTCTCACAATATAGGCCCTATTGCTCCTCTACTTGCTCAGCAACCTCAACCTTTGTCCACTGGGACCCCCCAGGACCTACACTAAGTCCTGAATTCATTGCTCTAGAAAAGATGAGGCTTGAAATGGAATTCAAACGTATTAATGCTCAAACTGAACAAAAGCATCAAGAACTTAAGCTCAGAGAAATGGAGTTGAACCATGCATTAGAAATGAAAAAGTGGTCTATTGAGAATGCTTCCATCCCAGAGTCTTCTAGGTCTTCCAGTCCTAAGAGACCCTGTATGCCTAAAGAAATTGTTGGTATGTATGAGGCTATGCTTGATATTTTGGATTGGTTGGCAATGTTTCAATATAACCATGGAGTTGAAGACATTACAGGGAATCAGTTGCTTCCTTGGCTCTTCTCTAGGTTACCCACCGTTGCATCTGATGTTGTGATGGAGTTGGGGGAGGTGGATAGGATGGATTATGAGTGTGTGAAGCTAGCTTTAATTGCTAGATTTCGGAAGATCCCTTCCCAGTACCGTAAGAGGTTTAGGACCCTCAAAAAGCATGATGGTACCCGTTGGGCTACCTGGGTGTGTGAATGTTTGAAGAATTTAGAGGGTTGGATTAAGGGTTACAGAGTTAACACTTATGAACGTATGAGAAATCTTGTTATGTTGGAGTCAATATATGATGCCTGCTCTCCTGATCTGAGACAGCACTTGGCTGATTCTAAGGAGATAGATCCAAAGAAGTTAGCTAAAGCCGCTGACTTGTGGGTTGCCAACAGGGCTACTCACAAGGATTCTGGGTCAACTCAGAAGAAGGATGAGGGAATCCAGCCAAAGAAAGATAACAAGGCGAATTCTAATACCTCCAATCCAAAAGAGGGCCCCAAATATAACCAAGGTAAGCCACAAGGGAAACCAAATCAGGCTAGTACACCATCTGGACCCAAACCAGATGGAGGTCAGAACAAACCCCCATTCATCAAAACATTTGGGAAATGTTATGGTTGTGGGTCAACTGACCATGTGAAAGGGGATCCCAGATGTAAGGGTAAACCTTCAGGGATCCACACTGTCTCCTTAGCCTTCTCCCCAGAGGAAGAAGTAGCTATGGCAAGTGGAAACTTTTACCTATTGGCTGATGAATCCATGAGAGTATCAGCTAGTGTTTCTTTATTGTCCCTGGGTTTATGGGAACAACAGAATTTAGATGTCTATAATTCCATCCCAGATAATACTAAAGAGTATTATAAAGATAGTGTTCTTGTGAATGGCCAGGAGACCCCTGCCATCAGAGACACTGGAGCCAGCATAACTGTGGTTGATGAATATTTTTTCAAGGTAGAGGATGTTGCTAAGGCACCCAAACAACTAACCAAGTTAGCTGGAGGCTTTGTGCAAATGCTTCCCCAGTTACCAGCTCTCATCCAGTGCAATGACATGACTGTCAATATACCTGTTAGTGGGCAGAGTGAAGTGCCTGGGAGAGTCCTGTTGGGTAATGACCTGAAACCTCTTGGAGTTGTGTCTAGTAACCCCAGACCTTCCAGTAAAAGGAAACAGGAGCTCACGAGGCCTGCAAGGGAGAGGACCTTGAGAGGCTCTCCAGGGGAATTGATAGAGGAAACTATCACCCCCAGTCCACAGGACTTACTCACTGCTATTTCAACAAAAATAAAAGAGACAAAGGGGAAACCTAAGACCTCCAAGAAGAAAGCAGATAGCTCCCCTGTGCTACCAACCAGGACATCCCCAAGATTGTCCCTCCACCAGCTGAGGAAGAGTGTGAGGTACAAACCTGTGTGGTTGATCCAGCTTCGGAAGAATCAGATCTGGAAGAGGACCTTACTCTAGTTGGAGATCTGGATCCTGCTGACCATCCTGAGCTGCAGTCTTCACTGGCAGACGGTGGACCCAACAGGGCAGACTTCAGCAGAGGACAAAGATAGTGTCCTACTCTTGAAGGTCTTCACCTACAGGCAGCTTCTCAGATCGATGGGAAAGAGCCTGGGAAGAACAGGTAGCACTGGGAAGATGGCCTCTTCTACAGTGAACCGACTGAGTCTATTCATGGGGACTGCAAAAGACTTGTAGTGCCTCTAGAAAACTGACTCAGTTCCTACAGTTGGCCCATGAGATACATTTGGCTGGTCACTTAAGTTTCAAAAGGACCAAGGAAAGGCTCTCTTTATACTTCTACTGGCCTATGATGGGTGCAGAGGTTGACAAATTCTGTAGGAGCTGTCACACTTGCCAAGAGTGGCAAGAGTGGAGCCAAGAATGTGGCGCCATTGGTGCCTCTCCCAGTGGTGGGAGTTCCTTTTGAGAGGGTGGGAATCGACATTGTTGGTCCCCTTGACCCTCCCACATCTTCAGGAAACAGGTTTATCCTGGTTGTAGTAGACCATGCTACTAGATATCCTGAGGCGATACCTACGAGAACTTTTACAGCTCAGGCTGTGGCTAAGGCTCTACTTGGTATTTTTACCAGAGTAGGGTTTCCTAAGGAAGTGATATCCAACAGGATATCCAATTGTATGTCCCACTACATGCAAGCCATGTGGAAAAACTGTGGTGTCACTTACAAGATTTCTACAGCCTACCATCCACAAACAAGTGGACTGGTGGAGAGGTTTAATCATAGTATGATGAGTATGATAGGTGCTTTAGAACGGCCCCTTAAGAGAAAGTGGGACCTTCTACTGACATGCCTTCTCTTTGCTTATAGAGAAGTCCCTCAGGAGGGAGTTGGATACAGTCCCTTTGAACTTCTTTATGGCCATCAAGTCAGAGGTCCTTTGGCCCTGATTAAAGAGGAGTTGGAGAGTGCTCCTTCCCCCAAGCCAGTCAGAGTGACTGACTATGTGATAGGTCTCAGGAGGAGAATGTCACACATGATGGCAGAAGCTAGTGATAACTTGAAAGCAGGTCAGGCTCTGGTCAAACATTGGCATGACCAGAAGGCCAACATGGTTGAGTTTGTTTAAGACCAGCATGTGCTAGTTATGGTGCCAACAAGGCAGAGGGCCTTGCAGGAAAAGTGGATAGGACCCTTCAAAATTGTGGGAAAACCTGGAGAGGAGAACTATCTGGTGGATTTAAGCAGACCTAAGGAGGCTCCAAGAGTCTTTCACACCAACCATTTGAAGGCCTATGTCTCGAGACCAGAAGTGGGAGCTTTGCTTCTAGCTTCAGCTCAAGATGGAGGAGGAGAGTGAACCTCTACCTGACCTACTCAGAGGCCAGCCTTTGGATTAGAAAATAGAAGGAGTTAATCTCTCTTCTAATCTCACATCTGAACAACAGGAGGAGTGCATGTTTCTGTTAAATCAGTTTGCCTCCCTGTTTTCACTATCATCAGGCTTGACCCCTTGGGGCCAGCATGAAATTCTAACTCGTGACTGTTTACCTGTGAAAAGCAGAGGTTACAGATTATCAGACCATACAAGAACCCACATAAAGGAGGAGGTCAACAAGATGCTTGATCAGTAGGTTATAGAGCCATCTACAAGTCCATGGTCTAGTTCAGTTGTTCTAGTACCAAAGGCAGGATCCAAGGAGTTGAGATTCTGTGTGGACTATAGCGCTCTAAATGCAGTCACCAAGACTGATGCCCATCCTTTACCAAGGACAGATGAACTGGTGGATAAACTTGGTGCAGCCAAGTACCTCAGTACATTTGATCTGACGTCAGGCTATTGGCAAATAGCCCTGACAGACCATGCCTAGGAGAAAATTGCCTTTTCGACCACAGCAGGCCTCTACCAGTTTAAAGTTATGCCTTTTGGATCAAATAATGCACCTGCTATATTCCAAAGGATGGTTAATCAAGTTCTGAATGGGATGGAGGACTTCTGCATGGCATACTTGGATGACATTGCAGTGTTGAGCGCTACTTGGAAGGAACATGTTGACCACTTGGGATATGTATTGCAGGCTCTTGAGCAGGCACATCTGACCATAAAGGCAAGTTAATGACAAATTGGTCAGAGCAAAGTGGTCTACCTTGGTTATGAGGTAGGAGGAGGTGAAATAAGGCCATTGCATAGCAAAGTACAAGTTGTACACAACTGGGCCACCCCTACTACTCAAACCCAGGTGAGAGCCTTCCGAGGTCTCACTTGGTACTACAAGAATTTCATAGAGAACTATGGGACCATAGCTTCTGCCTTGAATGTGATCTCCTCTCCAAAATTCCCTAAAAGGGTCAGATGGAATGAGGAGTGCACTCAAGCCTTTGAAAACCTGAAGAAAGCCCTTTGTCAAGCTCCAGTCCTAAGAGCTCCTGATTATCACCAACCCTTTATTGTGCAGTCAAAGGCCTCCAATACAGGTATAGGCGCAGTCCTTGGT
The DNA here is from genome assembly GCF_040938575.1 of Ambystoma mexicanum. Classification (NCBI taxonomy): domain Eukaryota; kingdom Metazoa; phylum Chordata; class Amphibia; order Caudata; family Ambystomatidae; genus Ambystoma; species Ambystoma mexicanum. Next base: position 1,372,293,056 of record NC_090930.1, read on the forward strand.
CAACTGGATGAGAAATGCAGGGATCACCCCATTTGCTTCATCAGCAGGAAGCTGAAGGAACCAAAAAAAAGGTGGGCAACCATTGAGCGTTTATGCTTTGCTATTATGTGGTCTCTGAAGAAGTTTAGATTAGTTTTTTTTTAGTTTAGTTTTTACCTCATCATTCAGGCATGGATGGCCCGTCATGGTCTATGCCTGAATGATGACAAAACAGAACTCATCATACTGGGGAACACACAAAATATCAAAAAACTGAACGATAACTACTAATCATTTGTCATAGATGGCAACACCATTAAAGTAGCGAAAGAAGTAAAAACACTAGGGTTTTACCTCGACTCTTGCCTCTCCCTAACAAAGCAGGTGAATGCGATGGCCTCTAGCACCTCTTATACCTGCAAGCTGTTTAGAGCAGCTAAACCATATCTATCCTCCGCCAGCTGCCTCACCCTATAAAGAGCCCTGTTATTATCCAAATTGGACTAATGCAATGCACTATACACAGGGTCCAATAAACACACACTGCAAAAAATCCAAACCCTGCAGAACAACGCCCTTCGAGCCGCCCTAGGAATCCCAAGAAGAGAGCACATCTCAGACGTCAGAAGACAATCTAACTGGCTATCCACAGCGGACAAAATTAAACTCAAAACAGCATCACTGACTTTCAAAAGTATTAATGACCTAGCCCCCAAATACCTAACAGAAATATTCAAAAGGAGAACTTCTAGCAGACCTACCAGAGAAGCAGACACCAACCAACTAGCCGTGCCCCCATTTAAACTGAGCACAGCCGGAGGCACCAACTTCCCTGTCAAAGCGGCCCAGCTATGGAACTCCCTCCCATCATCCTTAAGATCTGTCCAATCTTATCCACACTTCAGACTCAATTGCATTAAATGGCTCAAAGAAAATGACCTATAACCTACTAGACTAGGACTATTCACATCTGACCCACCTGTTAATCCGCAGCCGAACGCATACCGCGTTCATCACCCACTTAACCCACCTTGCTCCTAACACTCAATGCTTACTGTGTACACATCCCTGTGCACAATCACCTGCACATGTACCCACGCATACTGTCATCACTTACTAATGATACACCATGTAACCTTGCTGAAATGTGTAACTGTAACACGTACATTGGCCCTCATTACGACCCTGGCGGAAAGTAACTGACCTGACCGCCATAGCGTAAATAGCGTTTCCGCCATTGCACGATGGAGTAAAGTGCGGCTAATTCTGACCCATCGGGCACGAGCATTACGCCATGGCGGAAGTGCAAAGTCCGCGATGGCGGAAATGACCCCAAAACGCCCCTCACGGCCGACGTACGGCGCCCTAGGTGCAATTCCGCCACCCATCATAGCGGTCACCGTAATGAGCGGTAATCGCAAAATACGGTGACCGTAAATATACGGAAACGGAAGTAAAAACATGGTGCCGGAACGGGAAACAGCACGCCGTACACCTATAAAATCAGAATCCCAACACAACCATTAAAAATCCGACCCTGAGACACATCCCAACCCGTTAGCCACCCTAGTTAAAACAATCAAAATGGGAAAAGTTGCTAAAAAAGCGTGCGACCGCAAGCGGCAGGTCCACTTCTCCCATGAGGAACTCACCGTGCTCACAGAGACCCTCCAGGAGAATGCTGCCGTCGTCTTCTCGACGCAAATGACCAGGACGGCACTTGCGAACAAGAAGGCCATATGGGCCCTGGTGGCACAGCGGGTAAGTGCGGTGGGGACCGCACCCCGCAACCCACAGCAATGCAGAAAGCGATGGGACGACTTGCGGATACGCGTACGGAGCATACTATCAGCCAACCGTAACATTGCCACAGCTACCGGGGGATGATCGGAATCACCCATCAAGTTGACCCCCTGGGAAGAAATCTGTGCCTCCACCATTGGAATGGAGAGTATAGAGGGAGTCGGAGGGATGGAGAAAGGAGTGCAGACATCCGAAGAATCAGGTAGGAGGGCCAAATAAAACAATGCTAAATCCACAATGTCCAATCATGTGAAGTACCATGCGTCCCCATAGTGCAACAGAAACACATGTCCAGGAGAATGTCCACATACATTGGCCTGATAGCGCACTTTAAAAGTCACATTAAATACATAAATAATTAAAAATCCTAAAAACACCCTCTACATGTGCAGCATGCACACCCTAACTGCAGGCTGCAAAACAACTGCACCCTCAATCCACACAAAAATGAAACCACCTCCAAGGCCCTGACCCAAATCACCCTCAGGTACCACCCCAATGCATGTGATACATTGCCATTCCAATTTCCACAGACCCATAAATAACGCTCGCCCTCCTTTACTCCACCACAGGGTCCGATTCAAACAACGAGCCCCAGGACACCCCTACCAGCACACCTGCAAAGAGGGCCAAGACCAACGGCCAAAGACCCTCCACCTCAGCTGCACGGATCAAGACACGGCAGCAGCACAAATCAAGTGGCAGCACACAGGAGGGGACTTCAACAGGCACCCCAGCAGCCAGCATGCCCACAACAGCAGCACCACAGGTCCCCCCAATGGATGCCACAGAAGGCACTGCTTCTGGTGGCAGCAGCACCATAGGTGACACTGCATTCATGCCAGCATGCTCCGACACAGAAAACGGTGCTGTCGATGTAGGACCCATCCATGACCTGTCTCAATCCCCCTGTTTGTTTCATCCCGTACACCATGAGGATACCACGCAGGGGCACCCACAAGACGACGACTGGCCATCCCCCACAAGCCCTGTGGCAAGGCAACATGAGGTGATCAGCCCCTCTGTGACACCACCGCAAATGGGCATGGCCCAGCAGAGGCAACAGTCCCTCGACCAGGTGATCGTGCAACAGCAGCAACTGGCCACGCTCCTCAAGGAGCATGCTGATGAATGTGGGGGTTCTAAGGCAGCCATAGAAACATCTACTGAGACACTTAGGGCACAAATGGAGCGAAGTACAGAGACACTAAGGGTACAAATGGAGAGAAGTACAGAGACACTAAGGGTACAAATGGAGAGAAGCACCGAGAGCCTGAGGGGGGAACTGCATGCGACGTCCAAAGACGTATGTGGTGAACTTGCCGCTGTGCGCCGTGTGCTCACTGAGCTCTCACAAACCCTTAGGGACATGCATGGACGTGAGCAGGCAGAGACATCATCCGTTGCAAGTTCCGTCCAGGGCAGCCCCCAACGTAGATCTGGGAGGAACCTGCGCTCCACAGGCAGGGGTGCCCCTGATACCCGGAGAGGGGGCTTGCAATAGCGTCTGCCCACTGACAATGAGCATCTTTGGACACTGGTGTTCGGGTGGGAGGTAGGAGGGTGGAGGGGGGGTGTTGGGCTTTCTTGGGTGGCGGGTCGATGGGGTGTGTAATATAATTTCACATATGCTATAAACATTTCATAATCATCCAATGAGATGTGTGGACATTGATCTTTGTGTACGAGGCCTTTATAGGCGTACAGTCCACATTGTGCATGTTCCAGACACACACAGTGCCACAAGTCCCGTGTCCATGTATCAGCCACCAGGCGTGAGTGCTAGAAGCATGAATCTATGATATTCTGACGAATTTCACGGGCCTCCTGTGCCTCGCGGACTCCTTGAGGTGCTGCCACATCCCCACCCTCATCATGACCATCTTCAGGTGCTTGCAGTTCTGTGTCAGGGGGCATGGGCACATTTCTACGTACGCACATGTTGTGTAGCATGACACATGCCATGACCATCTTTGCAACCCTCTCATGGCGGTACAGGAGTGCCCCGCCAGACCTGCTGAGGCAGCGGAAACGAGCCTTCAGTAGGCCGAATGCCTGTTCTATGACTACACGGGTACGTGAGTGGGCATGGTTGTAGTCCTCCTCATGCTGGTTCTGTGGGTTCCGGAGTGGTGTAAGGAGCCATCTCTTCAGTGGATACCCGGCATCACCTGTATGTGGACAATAAAGGATGTTTGTGGAATGACATTGCTACGTACGCACCCCCCCCTTCCTGCCAGGTCATTGCCGCATCACATACCCCACATTATCATGCATGAAATGAGACCCACCGAGTAGCCAGGATCTGTTCCCTGCGTGTCGCTCCATGTAGCGTGGTATTGTAGAGTTCCTCAAGACCATAGAATCATGGGTTGAACCAGGAAATCGGGCACAACAATGTGTAAAGATCCTGTTGGAGTCACACACCATTTGTACATTAAGAGAATGATATTGTTTCCGGTTGCGGTACTGGACCTCCATGGCATGTGGGACAACCAATTCCACATGGGTGCAGTCAATGGCACCAATGCAACCCGGTATGCCGGCAAGTGCATGGAATCCCACTTTTGTGTTTGTAATCTCCTGCTCCGAGCGTGGTAAAGAGATGTAGTCGTCTGCGTGCTTCAGGAGGGCATCGAGCACTTGCAATAGTGTCTGTGACAACAGTGGCTGTGAAATGCCATGCAACTGTCCGACTGTGTGCTGGTAGGTGCCTGTGGCCAGGAAGTGGAGTACAGACACCACCTTCAGTAGGGGTGGGATGGCGGTTGGGCTATCTATCATGCGGACAAGGTCAGCGGGTGTCATGTTCACAATGGCGGTTATGGTGTCCCGGTCCAAACGGTAGAGGGTGTGGATCTGCTCAGCAGTGAGGTTGAACGGATGAGCTCGGAGGCGTGGGATTGCGGGCTGCCTGCGTGGTGGTAGTGGCTGTGCTGGTGGGCCTTGCTGGCCCTGCCTTGCCCTCCTCCTCCTCCTGCGTCTCCTCTGTGCGGCCGGTTGTTGTAGTAGTTGGTGTTCGTCTTCTTCTTGAAGTTGGAGTACTTGCAGTGCTATCAGGTCCCCCAGGGCCAACATCGCTAGTCCTGCCGGTAGCATTTTGGAGTGGGTGTGGTTGTGGGAGAGGGTTGGGTGTGCAATTTATGTGTTTTCAGGCTGTATAGCCTCCACCTGTGGTGATTCATTCCACCTGTGCCAGCTGCAATCCCCTTTGGGCGAGCACGTCCCGCACACAACGCTGCAATTTGACGCATGGCATCTTGCTATTATAATCATGTATTTAATCCCGATGGCAGTGAAATATTGGTTTATATGTTCATTCTGCTATGGTCCCATTGTTTCACATACTATCTTTGCAGTCGCGAACAAACTTGTGAAGGGTCAGTGGAATGTAGTTCTCGATTAACGGTGGACCCTCATGCAGCACTGTACCGAGGTTCACCGACGGGCGGGGCGTCCCATTTGTGAGTGAAGCCAGTTGCCATTTTCACACACTGCCGCACTACATGGATGAATTTGTGATTTCAAGCGGTCACAGATGCCTTTTCGACGTGATGTTGCAAATGAGGAAATCGAAGGACAGCGCTTTCGGTTTTCAGCTAGCGGCGAGGAGACGCCCACAGGTCTGACTGGAAATATAACGTTCTATTGTTTAATGTCCTTGGGACAGGGGCCATGGCGAGAATGCAATGATTGATATGAATAGTATGGGATGCGCAATAGCGTAGTGGACGATAAGGCAGGACGTTCCCAAATACATGTTACTTCACAACACTAGAATTCCGGGCTGGAGCACAGTGGATTTTGCAGACTGCATTACGCACAGACTCAATGGAAATTTCAAATGTTATGTGAGTAAATAATCAGGCGTTTTTATACCGGGATGAGGGAATGATGTATGGATGCATGGACAGATGATTTAATTAAGAGTTTGCCATGTACATGGCTTTTTGGAATCTATCCCCTTCCCCTGCGCTATGTGATGCAGAGCTGCCATAGTGGGACCATCGTCTATCTGCCCTTGTTGAACCCTCCCTGTCTCGACGCGCCTTCAAACACTTGTGTCTATGCACGTTACTAATCCCATCTAATGGATTCTGTTTTAACAGACGCATGCACACAAACACTCGTTTGTAATAGTGTTTTCACCTCGATTTATATAGTTATGATTCGCAAGTGATTTTTGGGTGGAAATAATCCTTTTGAGTGGGCTAGCATGCATATGGCTGTAGATTTAGTGTGATCATTGAAGTGAGTAATACAAATGAAGTTCTGATGCCCATACTATTCTTTTTCATTTCATTTGGGTGACAGGTATCTCCTCCCCTTTTGCCGCTGCCATCTGTATGCCACTCCTGCAGATGGCTTTTACTCCCGACACCTGCTGCTTCGAGTTAATCAGTGGAGCACCATTACAATCTTATGGGACGATCGCCAATGGGCCACATGCCCTTACGCAGTACTAGTGGCTAGGAGCAACATATCAACCTTTCAGCTGGACTAGTGCCTACCTAATGGGACGGCCCTGCGGTTCTAGGCGCTTCCATGTTGCCTTTTTGAACGTGTATGTAGCCCCTGTGTACCATGAAGGAACAGGGCGTCACACAAGAAGAAGCTGGTCATTTATTGCGGATGCAGCCCACAGTAATGAAAAATATTTTGGAGTTTATGACCTAATAGCTGTATGGGCTTGGTGAATTTGATGTGCATTAAATTTTTATTCTGATATTAACCGTGTAGCGTTATTCTTTGCAAGTAATGTAGCATATTCCTATTTGTGGAGCGATGTATTGTGAGAAGATCTGCATTGGGTTCCGGCTTCTGAGTATAGTTGCGTGGTACTGTACTGGCCGCGTTTGCCTACGAAGCCCAGTAAGGTCAGGGATAGGGGCTGCCATTATGACTGTTTTAATGATGTCATGCTCAGGGGCGGGGGATTGGCTTTTGTGTAACAGATGCCGGTCAGCCAGGTGGATTGGTGGAATGATGTGATTATCAGAAAATGGCTCGTCACAGGTGCCTGTGTTTGCGTGCGTTTCTTGGAGGGAGACTGAGGTCATGTCCATTGGAATAGCTTCTGTATTCGTGCCATCTGTGCCCTGCAGCTCCCATTGGCCCCTCTTGAGATGAGCCTGGCTGCTCAGTCACTCTGCCAACTTGGGTGGTACATGCTTATGCTGATGGTTGGTTTGTTTACTGGCAAGAGTACAGGGCTGGTGCAGTCTCCCTCAGGATACTGCTTTGAATGTTGCCTTACACTGGTGTCAAGCGATGGGGGCCTGTTGTTGTTTTGTCTCATATTTCAGTTCATATTGCTGTACTTGAACCTTCACATGCCTGTGCTGCATCAGTACGGCAATGGTGACATGCCAAATATGGAAGGCCACTCACAAGGCACTTGGAGCCCCTACATTCATTTGTTCGTTGGCATGCATGGGTGACTTGTACATTTCACTGGTTGCATTGTGTAACTTCATTGCACCTACGAGGAGTTGTGCAATGTGGGCAGGGAGTGGTGTACAGGCACTCAGTAGGGCCATTTACGGTTGGTTCACGATGCCGTAATTCTCACCATGGCGGAATGGTACTTTCCGCCATGCTTGATGGCGTTAAGTAAATGTCCGCTAGGGTCAGAATTCGCGTACCGTTGCGCCATGGTGGTAATTACGGTTTTGCATGGCGCGCGTGCGCGTACTTGGTGCAGTTAGCGTTGGCGTTCACTACGGTGTCGCTAATGGCATCGTACTTTACGGTGACGGGTCATAATTGCACCGAGCGGTATTCGATGGCGGTATTACATTTCCGCCATCGTTTTTCGATTTCCGCCAGGGTCGTAATGAGGGCCATTGTCATCATTTACTGCTAATGCGCCTTGTAACCCTTCTGAAATGTGTAACTGTAACATGTAAGCTTAAAGTATTCTTGAACACTCGCCCGGATATCCTCGGGTCTGGCGCGCGCTACAAATAAATAAACAAACAAACAAACCATACTTTTATGGATCTACTTTTGTGATTCAGACAGACCACCAACCCTTGAGATGGTTAATGCAAATGAAAGGGGAAAACCCAAAACTGCTAAAATGGCCAATCTGCCTACAAGTGTTTGATTTCACCATTGAGCACAGGTCAGGATGTCACCACCAAAATGCTGATGGTCTCTCTAGGATGTTTTTGACTGACTAGAGTGAAGAGATTCATCCAGGAGTGGATTAAATCCTCCTGTCCCTTAGTCTGAGGGTAGGGGGTGGTCGAGTGTTCGGGAATATTCTCCAGAATGGCTAATTTCCCTTACCTGTTGAGTCCCTCAGCAGCTTTGCTGGATTTCTAGGGTTTAATCTTTTTACCTGGTAAGAGTGTGAGCCTTTTTCCCCACTCTTACATGTGTGTTTGATGTGTGTTGTACATTTTGTGCTCATGGACTATGGAGTCTCACCCACTCCATAGGCATCATCTTTTTACTGTGTGTCACATAGCACCTTTAGTGCAGTGACCCAGGGTTGTCTTTTTCAGACTTCCCACTTTAAACACCATTTTCTGGGACTGAATTCTGTCTCCCAGAACATGTAAAGTTGCCATTGACTTTACTAGTCTTTTTAAATCTACAGACCCAGTACACCCTATCTTCCCATAGAGTACTGGAAGGGTTAATAGTTATCCCTTTTTGTCTGATTCTCATGCAACATTATTTTGTTCCCCTTTCTCTAAGATTTGGCTGGTGGCAGTGGTATCTACCATTTTTATTCTACTGCGAGCTATGAAAATAGCCTCAGTAACCGGAGAGGCTATGGTGGTAGCCTCAAACTCTAAACCCGCTGGACCCCTTTTATTTTTATTTGGTTCTGGTTGAGTTTATTCACCATTTCTTTTTGTAAAGGTATTTCTCGTGTTTTACTCTGCGTGCCAAACCAGGTTTGGTTCCTTTGTTCATTGTTCTTTGGCGGGCTTCTGCACAGAAGCCCTCCTTTGGCTCCTGAGTGTCAGGGTGGACAGGATGTGAGGGAGGGGTTTGAGGCCCCCTGCACAGGGTCTCCTTGGAGACCCAGGTCTCACTCTAGTTTGATTGCTAGGTGACTGTGCTGCCAGGATAACCACACTGCTGTTTGATTGATAGTCAGGCAGTGTGAATGGAGGAAAACTGCTTAAAAGCAGGTCTCTGGGACTTGGAAGGCAGAGTCACCACTGGAACGAGAGAACCAATGAGGAGCTGAAGGAAGACGACTACTGCAACTACTGGACATCCCTGTGAAGCTCTGCTGCAGGTCCAAATCACCCGAAACTCCGACGACAGAGAAGATCTGCAAGGAATCTTGTTTCCTTGAGCTTGTTGGGACCAACCAGCTCGCCAAACACCAAATGCATGCCTCCTCTCCTGATCGAATTTGCTGTGCATCTCAGTAGTGAACCGGATAGCCAGGAGGAACGGAACCTGATTGGGTTTTAAGGAGTGCACCTTTTATTCAACCCTTTGCTCTGCTGCTGGCTTCTTCCCTGGGCAGTGCAGGACCCTTCAGTCTTCCTCCTTCTTGTCACCATGACAGTCGCTTCTGGAATTGTGAGCCTGCATGAACTGCAAGGAACAACCACCTCAGCTACAGCATTCTTCTTCATTTAAGGTACTGTTTAAATCAGGTTGTTCGTTCAGTCCGACCGCGGTGAAAGTGTTTGAAATCTTTCGACTCTCCGAAGGCTTGTTCTTCTCTTCTCCTTTGAATAACATTTCCTCTGACCAACTTTGTTTTGAACTCTTGGCAAAGACGCCCTCTAATCCGTGTTAGCCGGGCGCTTTGAATTTAAGAAGAGAAACGGCATTCACGGTTCATGTTCCTATATCGTGGGCAAATTGATATTGTAAAGAAAGGGGAACGGCATAACAATGGACTGACTATAGCGTGGAAGACACTCTTCCTGAAAGAAGGTATTGAATATGTGCCCGCCCTGTTTTAGAAAATTGGCCACGGAATGTTTTTATATTTCCAATATAGCAATAATTGTTTCTTACAGTTTACATATTGTCTCCTATTCCTTTAGGAAGTCTAGTATCAGACCTTTACCAGAGGCTGCTGGAATACAAGCCACTGGGCGAACCAAATGGGGTTTGCAGGTAGGAAGGACCTTGCTAACTTAGAGACTGTGATCTGAGGTTGACTGCAGAGGGGCCTTTTGGTGTGACGGGAGTGGGTTTTTTAGCACTAACTAGAAAGTGCAGACTATGAAGATTAAGGGAACGTTTTGTTTCCTTTTGAGTTTTCATGAATCTTAGAATCCTTTATGAAACTAGGATCGTAGAGGTTCAAAGTGAAACCAGACTGATTAGGTCAGTGAAGAGTTTCTGTTATCAATTGGTTAGATCGATTCCATTATGTTAACAAAATGGTGGATAAAAGAGATGTCTACCTTGGAGTTAAAGCCATAGGGTTGCTTTATATTCCGATGTTGTATATAACGTTTTTGAGAGGAAACACTGAGAGGGGGGTGATTTTGGTATGTAATTTTTAACTGAATTTTTTAATTGTATGTCTGTTTGTTTTTAGAAATATCTGTTATTGTTCATCCAATCCTGATGAAGACACACACAATCTGTCAAGTCGAAACTATTTACCAACTGGGAAGCTTTTTCGTAAAGAAGAACGATTTGTTAAGGCACCAATAGTCGATATATTTTTCTGGAATGAACTATGATTAACAATTTTGTTATTTACGTTTTCTGAATTATTATGTTTATAATGAAAAAATGTACAAATTAAATGAATAATACTTCCTATGGCACTTTAGTACATTTATATAACTGTTAGATGTGTAAATAATTTGAATGAATGTTTTTGAATGTCTGAGTAGTGAAATGTTTTTTACTATGAACTAAATATTTTGTAATATTGTGTTTTATACTATCTAAAATAAAATGAAAATGACAATTTGATTCATATATCTACTTGCCCTCTTTCTGTAGTGTTTCCTCACCTACTGGTACCATTTTCTGTATATTATTAAAGACTTAACCGCAACCTACTCTAAACTGTGTGATCCTCTGCAAAGACTCTGAACCATTAACATTGGCCCAGGCCTATTGACTTGAATCCTAGTTGTATTTTGCATTTTCTAGATTGCCCTGTCTATCACTTTTTGGTGTTGTTGATTTTTGATAACCTTGTCTTTTCCTCCCTTTTAAATTGCTGGAGTGCCATTTTGCTCACACTACATTTTGAGCTTAACTTATTCAGAATTGGGTTATTGTAGTATATTAGGATTGTGATTTTCTGCTGCTTTAGTGAACTGTTTTTATAACTGATGGTGTAAATAAATGTATATTCTTTTACTCAGAAACCTTGAATCAGTGTTTATTTGAACCATAGTAATTGCTGTCTTTTGTGTAACTTCTGATACTGCTCACTTTACTCTTGAGATAAATCTAGCTGCTCAGTCATCACTACCACTTTACTGTGTAGTACAGGCTTGTACCAAAGGTGAAATTGTACTTACACTTGTAGTCTTAATTGTGTGTGGTGTTCCTACAGGGTACTGCATATGATTCTGCCTAACAAGCATCTATTGGAAAAAGATCAGAGGTCACTCCAAAATAGAGGGACAAGACAAAACTGGAAAGTACTTGGCTGACCAGTTGGCCAAAATTGGAGCCATTCACTGGGATCTCATAGAAACCGAATCCCTGTTGGGGGGAAATCCAGGTCGCTGCTGTCACCATGCCAATAATGAACTCTTAACTGCCCAGTGGAGTAAAGAAACCCCAGATGCAGATTCGATTACTGCACAAAAAGAGGACCCAAATATTGGGAAATGTTATCAACATATTGAAAACCCCCGTGAATTTTCCTCTGACAGAATCGGATTATATTGGAAAGGAGGATCTCCAGGTGTTGATGAAGTTTGCCAAAATGTTCTGAATCCATGACGGTGTGTTGGTACAGAGATCCATATATGGATGTGACCAGTAGGTGGTACCTACCTCATTCCAAAGCCTGATGTTAAGTCACATCAATGACGTGTCCACTGCCGGTTATAGGGTGTTTAGTACATCATTAGGAGCGTTGCGCAAGGTCGGATATTGGCCACACATGGGCCAGGACCTCGACATCTACTTAAAGGGGTGTCTTGTGTGTGCTCAGTTTCAGCCGAGCTCTCTCACACGCAATGCTCCCCTTCAGAAAATGGGAGATGACACTGCCTTGAATGGATTTGCAAGTTGATTTAATCAGGCCAGTGATTTGCTCCTCTAGAGGAAACAAGTACATGTTGACCGTGACATGTTTGTTTATCAAGTAGGTAGACTGTCTTCCAGTCCTGAATTGTAAGGCAAAGACAGCTGCCGCACTAATGATTAATCACATCTTCTCTCGTTTTGGCCTGCCCCAAAGGATTGAGTCGGACCGAGAAATTCATTTTACCAGGGAGGTGATGACCAAGATGTGGGAGATACTAGGGGTAAAAAGACAACTCCACATTGCCTACCGCACAACCCTCGAGCGGGGGGAGTTGGGAGGCACAATAAAAGAATTGTGGGCATTTTGAAGAAGTTTGTAACGGACTTTGGACCAAATTGGGTCATCTGACTACTGCTTGTCCTAAAGGTCTATAGCATCTTCTGCAACAAAAATGTCTCCATTTGAGCTCATGACTGGACAAAAAATGGGGCTACCTCAGCATCTGCTCTACAGAACTCAAGAGCAGACCCTGATCAATGCTCCCACTACCCATGAGTACATTGAGAATGTACGGAAACACCTTCAGCATGTTTCGCTTACACTCATCGAAATTTATAAAAGCCTTCAGAAGGAATAAAAGCTTACTATGACTTAAAAACCACCAAGAAAGAGAACGAAATAGGACACAGGGCCTACCTGTACAATTTCCAAAGTAACCAGACCAAGGAGCGGAAGTTCCTCCCCTCTTGGTGCAGTGTCTTTGAAATTGTTGATACAATCTCACCTGTTGCCTATACGATCTGCATTCCTAAAGGAGAACATACGGAGGAGAAATGGGTCCATCTCAATCAGTTGAAGAGCATTCACCCCAGACAGACTTTACGACTGATTGAAGAGCCCAGTAAGGGTGGAGCCAGGAACCATATGAAGAATGAAAAGAAAGAACGGAAACCCGGATGAGGAGGAAAAGGGAAGTGGGGGCTAGCCATGTGGCTGCCGAAGCATGGAGACTCCATGTGCGGTCTGCGAGGCCCAGGAGACTACATTTCCCATTATACTATATGTCTTTGGTGCACGTGCACCTGGCTATAAAGCCCCTCCCTGCCCCGTGCTGCCTGTTGGTGATTTTGGCATCTGTAGGCACAGGCCAGAGAAGAGCGGGAGAGAAACCGGATGGAGGCAGGACTGTGAGTGGTTCACGGAGGGAGGGACAGGAGGAGGATGCACTGTGAGAATTCCCTCATGGTACGCGAGAGTGCCGCTCACGGCATGATCTTCAGAGTCTGGGGATGAGGCAGTCTCACCTCCAGGCCTCAGTTAAGTGCATTCTTGTTTTTAGACATGGTATTCTTGGGGAAAACGAGGGGTAGGAATATGGCCGTTGTTGGAATTCTGGCAGACTGAGTTGTTGAAAGGAACATTTCACCTGGCATACAAAACATTTTCCTCTGTGTGCCAGCAACGGCATATGAACACTCCAGCTGGCGTATGCTTTAGGACATGGGCTATGACCACACCACTGTTGTTTGTTTACTGCAGCTTGTTTAGTCCCGTATTGGTACAACAGTCAGGCAAGAGATTTAGGCAGCAGTAGAGTATTGAATATTGTAATCTTACTCTGCTTTACGCTATTGCTCAGTCATGTGTTAAATGTGTTCAGCAAACACCCTTGTGCTAAAAGAGTACGCTTTTGTGTCATGTACCTGTGTTCATGTACCTGTGTTCATGTAATTGCTTATCCAGGTGTTCCAGGTGCTATGTGCTTGTCAGTTGCTTACCAGCTATGTTATGATTTACTGAATGTTTGCTTTTCCATGTGAGCATAGTCCTAATCAAGAAGGAGTATGCTCAGTCTTGTTCCCGAGAGAGGAAATTCATGTATTTAGAGGTCAGGTGAAGCAGGAGGCTTCTAGTGATTTCATGATATATGCTGTATGTATGTTTCCTTACTTCCTCACTACCCACCCATCCTCTAGGCAAGATCCTTATCCTCATTCCGGTTAACCTAAAACACCCCCTTCCCTATCCACAACTTCTCCTTAACCCTATTCGCCCCAATGGCTGCCTCGAGGAAACCTGTTATTCAGAATCAGGAGCCCGTGCCAACCAAGGTGGGAGGGGTCAACTGCATTTGGCTTCCGTGGTCAGGAAGGAGTTGTGAGATAATCCATGGGTTTGACAATATCACACATTTACGTTAATGTTGTCGAATTTTGTGTGTGTCAAGTAAAATCAATGTTAACATTTGGTTGCAATGTATAAACTCTTATTTGTTGTCAATTTGTATGCCTATTTACTGGGGAAAGAACTACTGTTTTAAACACTTAACCTCTCTTTTACTCTCGGCAGATTCAATAAATCCTTACCTTCACAGCTTGGATGTAGGAGAGCCTAGAAAGGCAGGAGTTCCAGGACCAAACCCAAAATCAGAAAAGAGTGGAGTGCAGACCAGAGTGCCACTCCCTCAGGACAGGAAAAGAACGTAAGTGCTCCAACGAGGAAATTCATGGAATGAGCCAAATTAAAAAGAAAACAAAAACCTCATTCACCCTTGCTCTTTCAACGGGTCAACCGAGTCAAAGACTTGTGGGGTAAAAGACAGCCCCAGAATGTCCTAGAGAGAGGCCATGCCAGACCATTTAGGAGAGCAAAGCAGGCTTGTGCAACACCCACTGGAATATGAAGGCCAGTCCAAAGCATTTTCTTTCCAACATAAGGCCCAGTGAATGAGTGAGAATGGGCCTCGCTCCATTTTGTTAGAATGTACAGACACTCAGCTAAAGAAGAGTGTGACTCAGAGCTGTGATTTTACTAACATTGTCCAATGCATTCCAAAAAGACATGTGTGCTGCAGATGCTGACTTCGTGTAAAGGCGCATGTGACAGATTTAAGGCTGCAGAAGTACACATGGAAGGAAATAAATACATTTGAAATACTGTGCATTTGGGACCTAAAAAGGAAGAATGATGCCTTTCATTTAAGATATAAAGTCGAATGACTGATTGCATTCATCAGGATTAAAGAGACTTAATTTCATGGTATAAAATCACAGCATGCAAAGAGAAAGGCCTATTTAATTTGGTGAAATTTTGGCACTTGTTCCTTATGTAACTATGACCTATGTTTTGTGTAAGATTGTCTTCATGAACGACAGGCCTAAGTACAATCTAAAATGTAATATGGTAAACACATTGTGCAAATAAAAAACTCTTATTATTGTAGAATGATGTGTGTAACTGGCTGCTGTTGCTTTTCTCCATGTAACTGAACTGGCTGTTTCTGGAACTGTGACCCCCAGAAGTTTGGGCTGGGTTTATCAAGGAAACAGGCTTGGAGCTTCAGTTAGAAGTATAAGAAATGCTGCAAGAGAGATTGGAACTATGATAACTGATGATAAAGATAAGATGACCAACAGAAATTACCTTTAACTTCAGGTCCCCCATAAACTGTGAATTAGCTCTGAGCAAAGACCCTTTGAAGCTCAGAAGAAGAGGGTAGAATAAACATTGGCCCGAGCAGATGGTCTGGTCACATGTTTGAGGAGGAATGGAAACTTAGAGGGGAAAAAGTGGGGGCCAGAAATGAAACTACCGCTCATATAATACATTGCTATATGTTTAACATTTAACCCATTTTCCTAAATAAAAAGAGCATCATGTGTTCCAGTGAGCCCAGCCCAGATTCATATTAAAGAGTATAAAGAGCATGTTGGGTCTATGTAAAAAGACATTTTTGTGATGTACATAACTTAAATTATGATCAAAATTATGATTCTGGCATTGTCATATATTGGAGGAACTGGAAATATTGACAGAGTGATAGACGGTGAAATTAATGTTGAGAGTATGTAGTTTCAGAGTTGTGACTATTATGACGCAGCCACAAAGTGCGAAAAATTACAGCTCTGCCCAGGAATGGGGTGCTGAAATAAAATTAATATTGTCCGACTGGCCATAAAATGCAGAATCCAAAAATATATAGATTCATGTAGTTATCTGAAAAATTAGCATAGCTGCCATGTAGTTAGATTTTCTGAACCCAAAAAGGTAAATCCACTTGTCATTTTTGGATGATGTATTTGTCCTCCTCCTTCAGCTTCCATAACAAATACCTCCCAACTTCTGGTCCTATCAGCAGCCAGTGGGCATCTTGGTTGGAGGATGAGGGGAGAGTGCTAGCCAATCTTACAGTGGGAATTATGATAATGTAAGAGTGTTATCAGCACTATAAGAGGTCAATTTTGCATCAGAACAGGGCTTTTCCTCTTTATTCCTGGAGGTAGTCTACTGAAGGGCTCTTCCAAGGAACAACTGGTAGAGATGCCTCAATCCTTGCATTGGAGACAGTAACAGGGAAATCTAGAAGCTATCTAAGACCCCATCAGAGGAGCAAGATGAAGTCTGGGTGCAGGGGAAAATCCTTGACTGAAGCCCTTGACCAGATCTTTTCTATCCTCAGAGGAGCCCTGCTGTTTCCCTCAATGCCCCATAATCAAGGCCTCCTATGTGAGTAGGTTAATCCAAAAGCCATCAATTGTGTGGGGAGCTACCTGACTTCATCCCTTTCTATTAGTGGTTAGTAGGGGGGTGAAACTGGATAGGCACTTGGCACATTGTATTAAATCCAATTAATATGAATTCTACTATAGAAAATCACCCTATCCATTTACATTGTATTGTGTTGGAAACAGGCTGTCTTAATCCTTTCCATTAAATTGTGGGGAGGAGGGAACCTGTGTAAATCCTTAGCGCATTGAATTGAAGTTAAATCAATTAATTCCCATATAGAAAATCACAGGATGAGTGTTGCTAGAGTTCGAAACTAACAAAGTTCATGCCGAGAGTGTTAGAGCTGGTAAAGAGAATAAAGACTGAGGTAACTCTTCTTCTGAAACCCCTGACTTCTGTCCAGCAGGGGGGTCCTGAATCCCAATAGAAGTAATCCTAAAATGGTACCCTTCAGGTGAATGGGTAGGGTTCAAACTAAATTTCACCTTTATTCCCTTGCATCCCAAACCAGAATTACCAAGCATTATATCTCATTTGTAGTTGTTGCAAAGCGAAATTCCCCATTTATTCTCATGCATCCCAAGCCAGAACCCTCAAAGCACTGCATGTCCTTTGAATGTGTGTTGAAAAACAATGTTCCCATTGAGTTTCTTTCTCAAACATTGCCCTTCAGAAAATAAAGCCAAAAAGATTTTCCCATTGAGGTTCTTTCTCAAACACTGGGCCTCATTACAAGTTTGCCGGTCTGGTAGTAACTGTGCCGGTAAGCTACCGGCACCGTTGCTACCGGACCAGCAAATTACGTGTTCTGCTCGCGGGTGCCTTTCCACCCGCCAGGACTGGACTGGCGGGCATACCGGCACCCGCAAGCAGAGCACGTCGGATGCACCCGCACCATTCTGAATGGTGCTGGTGCATCCGACCTCCCCATTCCCATTGAGCCCTATGGGGCTCAAATGGCAATGGTGAGCATTTTTTTACGGCACCCACGAATAGGCAATTACAGGGTGTGGCGTGGCCATAATGACCCGGTAGTTGCCCTTTCGCAGGCGCCGGAAAAAAATGATACCGGCGGCAGCCATGCCAGTTTTACACGGCTACCACCAGTGTCATACTGAGGCCCATTGCCTTTCTAAAAATAAAGCCAAATGATTTTCCCATTGAGTTTCTTTCTCAAACTTTGCCTTTCTCAAAAAAAAGCCAAAACTATTTTTCTATTGTATTGTGAATATTTTCTGTTGGTTAATTTGCAATAAATTCTGATGTAAGTTGTGACTGCATATTTCAAAATTGTACCTATGTTGTTTTAATAACGGAAAGTAAATTGAGGTTGTGAAATTGTGTAGTGCCACAGCATTGGTGGCTGATTTTTGGTCGTTATTACATTTTGTCAAACCTTAAATAAGTCTTGTTCCTAGCTTATTAGTGGTACATGGGTTATTTGTAGGGGTGGTACAAAATAAGTGGGAAGCCTCACTAAAGTTTAAATTGTATAAGTGCTTTGGGTGTGCGCCACCCTGCTTGGGGGGGAAAGGAACTCCCTCAGTTGAGTGTGACCACCTAATGTAACGCAACAGGACCCACCCCCATCGTTTGTAGCACTCTAAATATGAAGGACCAATTTACTCAATCATCCGCCTTCTCAGAGTTAAGTGCTAAGAGAACATAGTTCAAGCCCAACTCTATTGGATTTGTCTACAATATGGAGCACCCTTCAGATATTAGCAAAGGTGTTCCTTCCCTGAATAAAACCAGATTTATCCTGGTGTATCAGGGATGGCATCGCTCCTTCTAATCTGGAAGCCAGGACGGTAGTGTACAGTTTAGCATCAATATCAATGAGTGAGATTGGCCTGTACAATGAACTTAACTGTGGGTTCTTCCAAGGTTGCAGGATTAAGGTTACATGCACCATTTCCATGGAAGGGGATATTTTACCAGTCTTCCTAAACTCATTAAACAAGCCCGCTAAGTACTTGCTGTCTGAAGCAGGGAGACTCCACATTTAATCATAGCGACAGTGGTATCCGAGAAAGAAGTTGGCCTGTTGTAACTTCATGCAGGCTCCCTTCCAAACCACATGACCACCCACCATCCAATCAGTAAACAGACCATCCCTCAATACACAGGTATCCTTAATATCCAGAGGCACCTGTGAGAAACCTGAAGGTGTCTCTCTGGCTAGTCCCTGGGGATCTGTCATGCAGATGGCCAGGAAACGGCCATCACTATTGGATCTAGTTCTTGGGGGTCAACCAGTGAGGGAGGTCAACCTGGATTGGGGGTCCACGGAGAGTGGGACACTGATGGGTGAGACACAGAATCTCCCTTCCTTTGACACCTTTTCCCCATCCTTTGACGTAGGACATGTAAAGCCACTGCCCCCCCTTTTGCAGCCAAAACACTTTCGTACAACACAAAGGACAACGGACTAACATAGGACCCGTTTGCTTGACATGTCCAAATACAAGGGTCAGGCTGTATCAGGCAATTGATCAGAATCACACACACCTGACAGCCCTTTCCCCTCTCCACAGGGATAAAAGGTGGAGCAAGAGAGCACAGTACAAGCCCGGCAGTTCAAGAGAAGGAGAAAGGCGGCGGGAATCGAGAGGGTGGAAAGGAGAGAAGCAACCTTTCCTTTTCCATCCCAGGCCCGCGGAACCTTCATAGAAGAGGACATAAGACCGCAAACAATAGCACAAGTGTTTCGCAGCAGATATCAACGGTACAAGGAACTGTGAATGAACTGTAAAGAGTAATAAGGGGAGACCAGCTGCTGAGGGAAACCGGCACCACGTGTGTGCTCACTCAAGAGACTCTGGTTGATCCCCATCAGAGCACAACTATGGGTACCAGAAGGCCATAGGAGAGTTGCTGAAAGATGTCAAAGTGGTCATACAGGAGGTCTAATAAAATCCCTGTGCAATCTAAAGACTTTGATCTACAAATTTTGTGAGAGCAAGGGAAGTGAATCTCGCATACAGAGAAAACAGGGGAAGTGAATTCCAAAAACATTGAACTGTGTAAAGTAGAATTGTGAGGGTAAAGAGGGGTCAGAAGACCAGAAAGGGGGCCCAGGGGTGAGCCACTATCACCCTAATTGAGAGACACAGTAAACCCAGTGAACAGAGGTTGAGACTCCAGAGGGGTCGGAGCCTGGCAGAGGGGGATCCAAGGGTGAAAGGTTGTCACCCCAAAGATTGAGAAGTGTGGATGCGAAAATAAAGAGACGCCAAGAGTGAACCCGAAGGAGGGAGGGCAGAGAAGAGGGGTCTGAGCCCAGCAGATAGAGATCCAGAGGTGAAGCAATCCCCCAAGTACTAGCAGTCAATAGGGGTCTGACCCGGCAGAGGGAGATCCAGAGGGGTGAAAGCATCACCCTAGTACTGACAGTCAAGGGGGTCTGAGCCCAACCGAGGGAGATCCAGGGACAAAGCTATCATCCAACGTTTATAAAGAAAAGAACTGTGGAATACAATTGAGAAGGGTCAGCGCCCAGAAGAGAGGGACCCAGGGGAGAACCCATCACTCAGCGAACATTGGAAACAAACTTCCATTTGGTTAAAGGAACTTTTGTTTTGCTATTTAAACATGTCAGGCCCTCAAAGGAAAGAGATTTTCAAAGGAAATGAGAAACTAACCAACCCTACTAACAATTTCCCTTTCTGCATACACCTCTCAAACTCCAAACCAAACACAACCAAAATCTACAGCACAACAAACCGCACAAACTTCACTACATTGCAACAGCAAAACAAAAACACGCATAGTCTTGCACAACATTACACGACGACTACCGGCCGCAAACACCCCAGGCCCAGCCAATGGACCCACCGGGTTGAGGCCGCCAACAGCACATCACTGCTCTCTCGCACTTTTCCTGCCTCCTACCACTAACTCAACCTCCCCTCCTCTTTCAGAGCCGCCATAGCGCCAGGGGACCACTCCGGTGGTGATAGTGCGCGGTACAAATGTCCTTTAACATTAATATTAACTTGGCCATCGACGATCCTCAGGGCTAGCAAAGCAACTGTTGTCTCATGCTGGAGTAGCCAGAAACTGTACTGTGCTCCAAGCTCCCATCTTACCCTGTGCGCAAAACGTGGGGAAGGGAGACCTAGGCTACCACATCCAGATATATCATTTTGAGAACCCTTCTTTCTTTTCTTGTGAACTATCCCACACACCCTTTTTTGGTTTTAGTTGTAAGGTTTGGCAATAGGTCTCTTAGTCTAGGCCTTTTATTTGACACAACACCACTAGGACTGGCTTATTTTTCATTTGATGGTTGAAGTTTGCTCCCATTTTAGATTTAGGTTTAGAATAGGTATTTTCCAACCTGCATACAGCATTTCATTGTTCAATAAACACCCTTGAACTGTGATCACTTTTGTCTGTCTTACTTGTTGCCACCATGAGTTCCTCACATATGGTGTTAAAAGTGAGATATGATCCAACTGAAAAAAATTGAAAACCCATTCTAATAATTGTGGTGCCACCAGAAGGTGAAAATAGGATAGTCGATCTCTTAGGCCCTCATTACAACTCAGGCGGTAAGGGGTTTACGGCGCCGTAAACAGCGCCGACCCTTACCGCCTGAGTACGAGGTCCCTTAGCGCCATGGCGGATTTAACACCTGCTTTTAGCAGGTGTTAAAATCCATGGCGCTAAGGGACCATGGAGTTAATTACGCCACCATAATTTACGGTGGCGTAATTAACGCCTTCCCCACTCCCATTATGCCCTATGGGGCAAAAATGGGAATGGGGAAGGGTAAATGGGGATTGGGGATTTACCGCCCCGCCAGGGTCGGAATGGGGCGGTAAGTCCGCCAACCACCATGGCGTAAACGTAGTTTACGCCATGGTGGTAAAGTCACGGCCCAGGCGGTAACTTACCGCCTGGGTCGTAATGAGGCCCTTAGAATCTTACCATGTATCCACGTTGAAAAAGGTGTTATCCTCTCAGTTATTTATTCCATCTGGTCAACAGGATCTATTCTTCAAAACTCAAGTCATGCTAGTCACTCTTCCTCTCTCTCATTATAACCTACAACCTTGGGACTGGATAATTCTAAATGTTCAGCCATTGTTTTCTTTCATTTGACACAGTGCCTTAAATTCCCCTCCCTCTGTGCACTTTCTTGTTCGAGGTAATCAATCTTCATCAGTGGCGGGACCATCTGGGTTACAAATTAATCTACCCCAGGCCACTCCTTCAACAGAATCAGAATCGGAGGACTCGAAAGATTTTGAGACCTTATGCAAATGGATTGAGAGTTGTTTCTTCTCTGATTCAGAAACCTCATGGGAAACTAACACCTCCGGAAGAAATGGCTGATCTAACCAATATCATTGCCCAACTAGCAGCCCACCAGATGCAGGCCGAAAACAGACTCCATAAGAATTTGACCAAACTAATTGCGTTAGAGGCAAGACCTTCCCTGCTGCAGGGCGTACTTCAACCATATCTCGAAGGCGAAGATTTGAGATTTTTTTTTCTAAACTTTGAACGCCTAGCTGACCAATTAGCTTGGGAAGAGAAACTTAAGAGATGTTTTTTGGGTCCTTTACTAAAAGGGGTACTCCAAACATCTTATCAGTTAATCAACCTTGCACAAGGAGCCTCCTTCTTATCCATCAAGGAAGGCTTATTGAAAAGAGTAGGGCAAACCTGCAACTTTTATCGGCAGAAATTACGGGGAAATTAGGTTGAACCCAGGAGATACCCCTTTAGAAATGGGCGAATAGATTAAGAACACAGTGGCCCTATGGGTTAGTAATAAGACTCTAGATGAACTGGTGTAGATGATTACCTTAGAACAATTTACTAACTCCGTACCCACTTTTTGCCAAAAAGGCGTCCTCCAATTACTCTACTCTAGCCATGGCCAACAAAAAAGCGCAAAACCATTTGGATGCGGCTAAACATTTCCACCTAGCCCATCGATGGGAGGATAGAAGAGATCATAAACCCATCCATCAAACTCAACCCCAAGGAATAGACAATCCAGGGGATCATACAAGAGCAAAGAAGGGGTACCGAGAGAGAGAATAGAAATCAGGAAATGGCGCGCATTGGCTAGAGTGCTTGGAGAGTGCAGTTACTTGCAGGAATGACTTCCTTCATTAACCGCTTTACCAACTAGATTTGTGTATCCTTGTGGACTTTTATTATTGTACTTTTACTGGACTTTGAGCATTACTCAAACTTAGCTCTGCCCACCTACTTCCTGCTGCCCTCATAAGCAGCTGGCCATGCACACTCTAGGCTGGACTACTGCAATAGCCTCTTTCTAAATCTGCCTGCTTCTACTCTCCGCCCTCTGCAACTCAGCCAGAACAGGACTGTGAGACTTGTCCTTGGCCTCAAGCCCAGGGATCGTATCTCTCCAGGATTGAAATCGCTACACTGGCTCCCAATGGCTGCGAGGATCAAGTTCAAAACCCTCTGCATTGTCCACAAGGCCTTCTGGGGCCTCAATACCTTCAACTCTCTCTTCCTAAATATCTTCCTTCCCGAGCTCTTCACTCATCCGCCTCCAACTCCCTCAGGGTCAGACGCTTCTTCAAGCAACGAGTTGGTGGTCGAACTCTTTCTTCGGCTCGGGCATCCCTCTGGAATAGCCTCCATGCCTCCCTGAAACTTAAGGAGAACCATCTCTAGTTCTGTAAGCACCTTAAAACCTTCCTCTTTGTTTCTGCTTTCTCTCCTCCTCTCCCCTGCGTAACTGATACTGCACTGGTCACTTGGCTACCCTCAGATCTCTAGCCCAGGTCCCCTCCCCCACCAGTTGCACACCAGCACTGCCTCCCTGGCAACACCTGTGCTTGAGGACAGTTTACTGTTTCCTTACAGTCCCCTACCAGCACTTGACACCTGATGTCTGCACTTACCCTTGCACTTGCAACCAGCTGGCCGCACCTTTTACTTATTGCTTATTTATTCCATTTATCATACGGTCGATCCCATGTAATGCACTTCCCTCTTGCCCCCCCGGCACTTTTCCCCCTCCCCTTTCCCTGCACTTGCGTGATCTCAATGTCACCTGACCTAGTAAGATCGTTGTCCGTCTTCCCTCTCTTCCCACTCCCTTGCCTCGTCGGGCCTTGAAACACTTGTGTACAGGCACGTTATAAATGTGATATCATATCACTCGCCCGTGTGCATTGGCCATAGTGCTTGGAGAGTGCAGTTAGGCAGTTTGGCAATGTGGTGAGCACCCCTCTGTCCGCTCTCACTTATTTTCCGTCCATTGCATACTTCAAAGTGTAACCGTATTGGGTATACCATATATGTTTGTACAAGTTTGTATTGTGACAATTCATATCTCTTCCCATATTTACCAGTAGGCATCATGAGTTATGCATATACCCTAAAAAGCGCTATGCCGTCTATTATTACCAACAATAAAATAGAGCCCTGCAGGAACTCAAAATACGAGAGCTACAGGTTGCATGCTTTGCAGCTAACGGCTCGCCCTTGTAGACCTCCACCTGCCCTAAACACGGACATACGTTACTTTTGTATATAAAAACAGCTATTGAGGATGCACAATCCATAATTGCCCGGAGTGATGTAACAAGGTTGCAAGGCAAGACCTCTGCTGAAATCCCTGATGCAGAATTAAATGTCTTTGCAGACTCAACCTAAGTCGAGTCTGACTTAGCTTCTCTTTTACCCATGTCTATTCTTCCCATCTGCCCCTCGCAAACAGTACCCTGTGTTGCTACATCAACCATCAATGTAACTAATATTATTGCTGATATCAATCCCGTTTCGGGCGTGCATTTGCTGATACTCTCCACACCAGCCTGAATCAGTATCACAGACTGCCTTTCACAAGAAGCCACTCCCGATAAAGCAATTACCTTGAATTGCGCTTCTACTCGAGTGAGGACTAGTAATTCCACCTCTAATGATGCTGCTACCTCCATAACAGAGAATTGTGCTAAATCACAACAAAATAATTCCTATCATGAAGCCGAAGTTACATCTCCTGGCTCACCTAACAAATATCTGAAAGGACAACACCCTGTGATGCAGGAACCCACAAAACACATTTGTAAGGCTGCCATACACTGCCTTCAATTATCATCTGGCTTGTCCCAATCTCCCATCATGTTCTCTAACACCTCATCTGCTTCATCTCCTCTATCTGTCTCTTTTTCTAATCTAACTCCTCTCAGAGTATCTTTTCCCAGTCAAGCACCCTTGCCCATGATTGAAGTTAGTCTAGGAGCCATCAATATGGCACTTGCATCTTTAACAAGACTTTATGAGACTCTTGTTGCAAAGATAAATAGCAACAATGAATT
Organism: Ambystoma mexicanum; assembly: GCF_040938575.1. Taxonomy (NCBI): domain Eukaryota; kingdom Metazoa; phylum Chordata; class Amphibia; order Caudata; family Ambystomatidae; genus Ambystoma; species Ambystoma mexicanum. Next base: position 1,372,317,827 of record NC_090930.1, read on the forward strand.
ACTCCAAAATCTCACACAAAGTATATTGATTCACAGCTCTTGCTTCCAATGCATCTAGACTAATTCCATCGAAAAAGGGAAAAACCCTAAGACATTAGTATGGCATTCTATAACTCCCTCTGCCTGTTAAGAATCACAACCCTTGTGAAAATCCACGAGCTCTCCCACTTACAAAGTCTGCCTCCCTTATGTCAGACCCTTCCCTAATATGAATTGATTAATCTCCTCTAATTCTCTAGTACCCCCCTCAAGTGGGGGCCTGTGATGTTTGGAGTGATGCAAAATCGGTTGAAGAGCCAGGTGACCTTTAACACTAAAGCCAATGAATTACACAACAAATCTATTATTACACAGGTTCTACCTTCATCACCTTCGTCGAGAAAATCTGCTTTAGGCTACGCCAACATCCAATCTTCTGGTTTCATTTATACTATTTTTTCTAAAAATTAACCCCAATCTCACAATCAGCTCACATTAAAAAAGGCCAAGAACCAAAAGTCCTTGCCAAAATCAGTACATGGTGGCCGTCGCAGATTAATACGAGCCATACCTCTTCCACTAACCAAGATACAAACAACGACTTCTCAGATTAAAACAAAATATATAAAGATTGCCAAAGTAAAAAAAGCCAACATCAAGACTATCAACCAACATAGTGCACCTCCAGACATGGCGATACATGCTGACAGGGATTATTGGCATCTCGACGATCTTGTGTGAGAGACAGTCAAATTAAATGGTGAGGTTGCTTCCCGCAACTTCAGTCACAAATCTAACATGACTGCAACTTCCTTTTCACAGGATACTACAAGCAAATCACACAACACATCTGACATCCCACGCATTGCTGATTCTGATTTTGACGCCGATTTTAATTCTGAGGCTGGTCAATCATCACATATACTTTCATGTCGACACCCCCGTCACATACTATCCACCAATTTCTTACCCTTGAACAGCGACAAGTCAAAATTGCACAACCTATGACTGACGACAATCCTGCACCTAAGTCAGGGCGCAGTTTCGTAGGCAACCCCATCAAGCAACAGAAGAACTCTGCACATCTTGCTCAGAGCAATGTTCCAAAGAAATCACTTGCCATAACTAATAGGGCTAACAAGGATCTGGAATTGGTTGATCACAAAAACTTTCACTAACACTATCTTGTCGAGGGGGTCGTTTTGAAATGTACACCTTGAACAGGAGCAGCATTCTTCCGATATTCCCTGACATACCACATCTGGATGATCCCAGCACATCAGATATTTCCCTGGTTGAGTTTTTACATTATCTAGACCTTACCCAGGTTAGACTATGGACTAACTCAGGCATAGTCTTAAATACCCTTTGGAAGGCAAAGGCAGAATTATATTACATGGATTCATCCTGTGACAAGAGGTCGTGCACAGTGATTCCCCTCCAACGGACCACTGCCACTAGAAATCTGACTGCTGCGCCATCTCTCCATCTCAATCATTCATAAGAATTACTTGGACACAGGGAGCTTTGACCACGTTCGAGAGGCAACTATAACCACTCAGCCTGATCTCTCTGCAGGGTGGGACAGACCCGATCAACCAAGTGTGAGAAAGGTAGATTTTGCATGACCACTCACCTCTTCAAGTTCTACAACATGTAGTTTAGCCAGCTGGAATACGAGGGGTATAAACATCTTTTCTGGTTAGGTCATAACATGTTAAACAACTATGACATCATATTGCTTCAAGAGACCTGGTATATCACTCCGCCTACATGGGATGGATATGTGCTAACTTTACGCACTGCCAAGTCGTCGCAGCAAGGCCATCTTTCAGCTGGTCTCCCAGTAGCAGTCAAAACGTGCTCCCTCCTCTCTTTAGAACCCTGGGCCACTCCCAATCCCTACATCCATCTGGTCAAAATTAAATCTCCAGCTGGCAATCTTGCTATCATAAACATCTATTGGAACCATAATGATATTTCTGAATGTACCTTCTTTCAATATAAGGAACAAATACTTGAATTAATTGCCCTTGACCCCTCCATCATGTACACCATACTTGCAGGTGACCTAAACATTCATTGTATGAAGAGTCACCCCCCTATACTGGATGGTCCTGCAGAAAGGTGGCTCTCCATAATGCAAAATAGATATTTTGCAATTTTAAATGGGGCTCTCAAGGGTGACATTCGCCCGCAGGTTACGTGGAAGAGAATGAATCAGAGTGCCACCATTGACTAACTTTTTGTACAAAGCAATATGTTTCAAATTCTCCCTCAACTGCACAGCAGTCACAAACTTCTAGCAATTAAAAGGTCCTGGGTTCTTCCCCTAGTTTGTCCTGATTCTTACTCCCCACAGCTACAGTTAATGAATGGACGTAACAGATTTTGTTGGTTGGTTGAACAGCTACTTGACTTTGATCATGTGCTTCAAACAGATTCCCAATATCTTAAGAGAGATCTTATACGCAAAGATGGCCTCTATGTAGCCACCATGACTATGTTACATTGCAATCATCAGTCATTCAGAAACCATTGTATACGCACAAATATGTCTAGACCAAGAACTTACCACAAATATGTCTATACCAAGAACTTGTAAATAAGCAGACCGCACTTCGTAGAAGTATCAAAGATGTAACAGATCTGCCACCTCACGACAGGCATACCATCATTCGAAACTTACAGACCAGATATATAAACTGGCATTAAGCTCATTGTGCTCTAATATATGAACGAGATTCGGATCAGATGCTAGCAGCAATTTCCTCCAAGAACAGCCGAGATATTTGGAGAATTATTATTGCTGCGTATCAAAATAATCAATTCACGTATCAAATTAACTCATTTTGTCAAGAGGTTTGTTTTCAACATTTCCAAGAATTATATACCACTCCATCTCCTCAATCCACTCATAATTTAGGCATCTGGACTTCATCCGATACTCTGGTCTTTGAAAACTGGACATAACACTCCAGATCAAGAAATAAACCACATCTCGTGCCCCGGGCCCTGATGGCTTGACCAACGTAATACTTAAATCTCATCCAGAGGTTTGGGCATCTATACCTTTATGGAAAAAGTCTATTATAGTACTGATCTTTAAAAAAGAGTGACCGTGAATTACTGAGCAACTATCGCCGATCGCACTGTTAGATATTCCATGCAAAATCTTTGCTCGACTACTTTTACAGGATCTATCTACCTGGGTCAAAGAAGCCAAAGTATTACATACCTGTCAGACAGGCTTTGTTCCAGGCATGGGCACAGCCATTAATCTATTTGCCATATGGGCCATAAAGAGTAACAGTCTCCAAACCAAACAACCCCTTTACATAGCTTTTAGACCTCCTATTTAAAAAACTGATAGAAGCTAATTGTCCCTCCTACATTCGAGCCCTAACCATGCAATTCCACTCAAAAACTTTGATACAAATTCGATTATACATATACAGCAATTTATCTAAACCAATCACAACAAATCATGGCTTAAAGCAAGGGTGCATATTAGCCTCCTGTCTTTTTAACTTTTTCATTGCCGATATTCGTTTTTCCTTAAAATCTGTAGTGTCGGACCCTACAAAGATTGGCACATACCCTATCCCATGGTTTCTATACGCCGAAGACTTAGTGCTTTTCTCTAAAACACCTAAAAGCCTTCATAATTTACTCACAGCCCTAGAACTTTATGCTGATCAATACTACATGACTATTAACTTAGCAAAGACAAATTTTATGACATGTGGTAAAACTCAGCTCACTAAATCCATCAAATACAAGTGACGTATCTATGGCATGCCTATTGAAACCATCCATCAAAATTGTTATCTAGGGTTGAATGCCAATACCCATCCGTCTGAACTACCGTATACATTTGATAAAGAGAAGAAAATTCTTACTGCAGCTTGTTAAAGACTCCAATTAAGCAGTCCCACTATGTCAGTGCCTTGTCTGGGATGGCTCAAGGGAAGCCCTTATTTATATATTTTTATGTCCAGTTCGTGTACTCTGGATGACAATCCTTATATAACACCCCTCTCTTAGAATCCCCCTGACCCCACTGAGCCAAAAAGTAAGTTTGTTTTGCAAATTTAAAAGGTTTATTTGAGAATTAAACAATATATATATATCGCACTTTTATAATAAATTAATAACTGATATCACACTTGTGAATATGAGCAGTAATCAGCAATAGGTAATCCGACAATAGCACAGTTCTGGTGACTTATGACTAGGAACAGGGGAATAAGGTATCAGAGAATGATTTATGGTTTCAAGGAGATGCAAAGATGAATAAGAGGCAGTACAGAAAAAGAAATTTTAGCAAAAGATAATGGGCCTCATTACACGGAAGGCGGTGAGCCATGGCGCTATTAGCGCCATGGCTCATGCCGGTAAAATACCGGCACCACCTTGGCGGAAAGGGGATTTACCGCCCCATTCCAAGGTTGGAGGGGCGGTAAATCCCCCTTCCGCCATTGCCCTTCCCCATTCCCATTTCTGCCCCATAGGGCTCTATGGGAATGGGGAAGGCGCTAATTACGGCACCGCAATTTTGTGGTGCCGTAATTAGCTCCGAGGTCCCTTAGCGGGTTGGTTTTTAACGCCTGCAGAAAGCAGGCGTTAAAGCACCAACCCGCTAAGGGACCTCGTAGTAAGGCGGTAATGGTTAACGGTCACCGTTACCATTAACGGTGGCCGTTAACCATTACCGCCTTCTGTGTAATGAGGTCCAATGTGATCACTTTTTCTTCGACAATTCACTCCCCCCCTATGCAATGTAAGGAGATGGAAGTAACACGCACAATTCTCAGGAATACACACAAATGCAATACAAAGTTTCAGTTCTCCCCAGCGAGCTTAGAGGAAAACAGATATGATTTTAAACACAGGCAAAATCCTTTTAAAGGTGGTGGCAATGAAGTGAAAAATATACTCAAATTGCTTTTAATTCCCTATAGGAGGTTCAGGGTGAGTGACAGCTACTTTAAATTAGTTCAGGATCACTTTAGCAATGCTCTATGAATGATTGTCAGGTTGCAAATGAATTTCAGCAAAGGAAAGCAAGGCGCTGCGATTTTGACACATGAAGACATTTGAGCCAAATCGCAAATCGCGGCACTTTTTCTGAGTGCGTCGAGCGCGATTACAGAAAAAGTATAATGAATAGAAAGTCGGTTCTGGGTTTGTTGGAAAGCCCAGAGTATTAGCTTTAAAATGACAATTAAATTTCGTTCAAGAGATACGGACGATTTAGTGGAGGTAGATTTTCAGAATTGAAATTGCAGTTTCAGAATGACAGATGCGCTTTGGAAGGTTTTGAATCAACAGGATGGAAACGATTTCTGATGATGCAGTTCTAATAGGTTAAAATAGTTTGAATTTGATTATTTTAAACTAAGAGATTGGGTTTTTTCACAGTCCTAAGGATACTCACTCCTAATTTTGGAAGGACTGGGCCTCGTTACGGATCTGGTCAACCGGTTTGGACTGCAGTTCCCTCGCCACGGACGATCTCTGCCTGGTTCTGCTCACAGCGATCTCTGGTCTCTCTGCTCTCTGGGTCTGTCAGGCACCGGTCTCTGGAGATTGATGGATTTAAAGTCTGGATCTCTGGATGTGAAGTCGTCTGTCAGCGTGCTGCGCAAGGAAATGGCAATTGAAAGTCCCTATCTGGCTTCCAGTGGCTCTCTTTATGTGTTTTGAAAATGGGTGGGTCGGCTAATTCTGCATGCCCAACCCTCTCAAGATTTGATAGGCCAAAGAATTCTTTGGTCCCTGATTTGAGAAAGGATAGTGTGTCAGAGTGATGTCAGCCATTTACGATCTATTGAAGAAATGCCCCTTTGCTTTTACCTTAGAAATCATTTTTCATAACTACACATATTTCCCAGATACACAGTTGTTTGACATTACATGTACATATTACCGATTACTTAAGGTACATTCTGGCCCAACACTGATCTTCCTGGGGGTTTGCATTCAAAAATGACAACTTATTTTCGTTTTTAGTTGATTTACCAATATCAGACGTTTACCAAAAATGGCACACATGTACACCGCCTTTCTACCCATATTCCATTAATTTACTAGGTCTCTAGCATAAACACAGTGGCCCTCATTACGACCCTGGCGGAGAGGGTTTACGCCAGCGTAAATCATGGCGTACCCTTCCGCCTTACTACGAGATTCCGTAGCGCCATGGAGCCTTTTACGCCTGCTTTTTCCGGGCGGAAAAATCCATGGCGCTACGGGACCTTGTTGTTAATTACGCCACCGTAATTTACGGTGGCGTAATTAACTCCTTCCCCACTCCCATTATGCCCTATGGGGCAAAAATGGGAATGGGGAAGGGCAAAATGGGGATTGGGGATTTACCGCCCCGCCAAGGTCGGAATGGGGCGGTAAATCCGCCAACCCCCATGGCGGTGCTGACAGCTTTTCGCCATGCTCCATGGTGCAAATTGCACCATGATCTCCGCCAGGGTCGTAATGAGGGCCAGTGTCTGTAGTATTAATAATTAGCAGGGTTTTGGCTCAGAAGATCACAGAGCGACCAGCCTAGTTTTGAACTGGGAGTGAATGTGTCAATTTAAAGATCCCAAAGTTGTACATTTCTGTCATCTGGTTACAATTAGTTATCAGTGTTTTTATAAAACATATATTTGCCTTCAATTCAATTCACTTCAGTGTTTGGGTCCGCCCCCCAGAAACTTGGGAGTCAGGGATCACATGTCTCTTCTTCCAGGCAGAGCTCTGTTTACAGTCAACACTTAAATCAGCATACTCCATTCAATTGAAAGAGTCCTTTGTGTCGGCTGAGGTCAGCAGGCCAGGGGGTGACTCTGCATTTGGTTAGCATGTCCATGTGATCTCCTGGCTTCTTGTGTGTAGTTCTGAGGTGAGAAGGTTTCCCGGCCTCTTGCAATGTTAATTGAATCAGCCTGTCTTCAGGGAACAGCAGGTGTTTAAATTCTTTAATTAACCAAAAGGCTTTGAAGTTTCCAGCTGTCTCAGGAGGCTGGCAACTCCTGAAGTACAGTTCTACTGTCAGAGTTTAGACCGCTAGCGCCAGCTTGTGTCCAAAGCTGGTACTGCAGCTATTTTTTTAGGAGTTGAATTTGACAGGAGGATTTTGCTTGACAGCTCTAATCCTTTCTGCCATTGTTTTGATGGGCATCCTTACAGTAGAGTGGTGATGTGGAACCCCCCTCAAGAAGGTTGAATCTTTAGAGTGGTCTTGTGCCCATGATTTTAACAACTTGTTGACATCAATAAAAAGGGATTTTGAACAAATTGAAATGGACATTTTGAGCTTGCACTTCAGAGAAACAGCAGTGATTTCAAGGCGCTTTTGATCTAACAAGCACTGCTGTTTTTCCTTTGGCACCACCTTTCACCCCTGGTGCTTCCGGTCCATCACGCTTGCACTGGTGGGTGGCAGGTTAGGCGACCATTTTGGTGTGTGCAAAACTGCGCGGTTCTCCTGGTTCTGGTATAGAATGATGGGCAGCGACAGCTCATCCCCACATCTACCCGGTCTATTGATTTAGTTTTGTTCTGGGTTAGAATAATGGGCGGCGACAGCTCATCCCCACCTCTACCCGGTCTATTGATTTAGTTTTGTTCTGGGATAGAATGATGGGCGGCGACAGCTCATCCCCACATCTACCCAGTCTATTGATTTAGTTTTGTTCTGGCCTAAGAATTCAACATGGGTCAAAACCCTTGACAAGCCCCCCCACCCGACAGCGCTTTGATTTCGAGTCGAGGGGGAGTCGGGTGCAACAGATGTTTTGATCCACGCTCTGGTATGTCCGCATCATCTTCTTCCAATTCCGTTGATGGAACAGTTCAGCATCTTTTCCTCCCTCCAGTTGGATCGCTTGTTTCTACTCGCCGGTCCTGATGGGAATATTGGGCGGTACCCCGGGCCCCTTGGATCTTTGCTCCCGGTCCCTGGGTCTTTCTCCTTGGTCAGTCTCCATGGTTTCATCTCTCCTAGGATGATAAAGCAAAAGCGGCAATACCTATTCACAGACATTTCTCCCCCACTATTGATATAGTGGGGCGGCATATACATTTTATAGTCAAAAACATGAACATATACCTTTTTTTAAATCAGGAGGCCAGAACATGTTCAATAATCATAGAATTTTATAGGCTATATGTGGAATATTTTAGGGTGGAACTGAATTAATCTGGAGTGGTCCCCTCTGGTATTGCAGAGGACTCCTCCAGTTGCTGCAGAGTGTGCCTGGGATGGCAACACTTTAGCTGATTTATATGGACCCACTTGTCTCCCCCTTCCACCAGACTACCTTTGGGGATGCAGATCTTATACGCTACTGGGGAGACCTTGTCTACTTGTCTATAATTTCAAACGGTCCCTTCCATGTAGGCACATATTTTCGCTGTTTGTCCTGGTTTCTTTGGAAATTGTACAGATAGACCCGGTCTCCCACATTATATACTTTCCTGAAAGTTTTCAAATCGTAATGGGTCTTCATGCTATCAGCTGATCTTTCTAGATTCCGCTGAGCATAGGCAAACGCATGTTGGAGGTGTTTCCTTAAATTCTCCACATACTCATGAGTTGTGGAGGCGTTTATCAACGTCTGCTCTTGGGTCCTGTAGAGCAAATGCTGGGGAAGCACCATCTTGTGTCCAGTCATCAGCTCAAATGGTGACATTTTAGTTGCAGATGAAGGGGTAGATCTGATGGCCATTAGGACCAGAGGTAATCGGATATCCCAACTTGGCCCAGAATCTGCCACAAACTTTTTTAATATGCTCACAATGGTCCGGTTGTAGCGTTCTACTGCCCCAGAAGAAGCTGGCCGGTAAGCAATATGTAGCTTCCTTTTGACACCCAGTATCTCCCACATTTTTGTCATTACTTCACTGGTGAAGTGGCTACCCCTGTCTGACTCAATCCTTTGAGGTAGACCAAAATGGGAAAAGATGTGGTTAATCATCAGGGCAGCTGCTGTTTCTGCCTTGCAGTTTGGGGCCGGGAGACATTCCACCCACTTGGTAAACAAGCATTTAACCGTCAACATGTACTTGTTTCCTCTAGATGAGCGAATCACAGGGCCTACGAAGTCGATTTGCAAATCTGACCATGGCAGTGTCATCCCCCTCTTTTGGAGAGGCGCACGGTGTGTGAGGGATGATGGCTGAAATTGTGCACACACAAGACACCCCTTCAAGTATTGGTCGAGGTCCTGCCCCATGTGTGGCCAGTAAGTAACCTCTCTTAAGATTTCCAGTGTAGTGTGAAACCCCCTATGACCGGCGGTGGCCGCATCATGGGCGTGACTTAACATCATGCTTCGGAATGAGGTAGGAACCACTCACTGATCATGGCCAGCTTGGGATTTCCTTACCAACAAACCGTCTTGGATTCGGAACATTTTTGGACATTTCATCAACACTCTTAGGTCCTCTTTTCCAACGTAATCTTATCCGTCAGGGGAAAGTTCTCAGGGTCCTCAATGTGTTGGTAAAATTTACCAACTATTGGATCCCCCTTCTGAGCCGTAATTAAATCAGCATCAGGGGTCTCCTTACTCCATTGTGCAGTTGAACGATCATTGTGAGCATTTGTCTGGGCCCTAGTGATAGCAGTGACCTGGATTTCCCCCAACAGGGACTCTATTTCTATTAGATCCCCTTGGATGGCCCCGGTTTTGGCCAGGTGATCAGCTAAGCCATTTCCAGTTTTGTCTGGTCCCTCTACTTTGGAATGACCCTTGATCTTTTTCCAGTAGATGGTCATCCCATTCGATGTGACCAGATATTTTGGATTAACTTCCCATGTTTCAGGGGTTTGTTATTAGCACATAACATGCCTCTGGTTTTCCAATAATCCAGGTGCTCCACGAACCCGTTCCGTACATAATCCGAATCTGTGATTATGACCAGTTCGTGGAGTTGATGTTGGACAGCAGTGAGGATGGCCTGATGCACAGCCATCAACTCTGCCACCTGACTACTTCGGGGACCAATTTGGTACCCAGCGGAGGGTTCTGGAAACTCCTTCACCCATGCATTCCCTACGCCGGCCACCAGTTCTTTCTCCCCGTTGTTGTCAACATGGTAAGAGCATCCATCCACAGACAATGGGCATTTCCTCACATTTGTCTTCTTCAAAGACTTTGTGTGGGGAATTAAGGTATGCCTCCATGTTGTCCTTGATTTTTAGACTTTTGTCCTCGAGACAGTTTTCTCTGGCACAATCATGCAAGTCAGCCAGACCTTGCGCGAGGGGACTCTTCTTGTTTTGTCCATATCTGACCTCCACAGGAAAGCCTTGCATTGTCAGAATCCAGGAAGTAATTCGGGAATTACTCACATTTCCGGCACGGATTCTGTCACTTTGGAGGTATTGCAGAGGCTGGTGTGGAGTCTCCACTATGATGTGTTCCCCCTGGATGAACGGGAGGTAATTATGCCCACACCATTGCCAGGAGTGCCTTTTCACAATCGTTGAATTTTTCCTCCACAGAGGATAAAGTTTTGCTCGCATAGGAGATTACTTATTGACCTTATCATGCTTTTGGTATAATACTGCCGTCAAGCACATATTAGAGAACCCTGTCTCCAGGAAGAACTCCTTGTTTCTGACAGGGTAAGCTAGGCAAGGCGCTTGTGAGAGGCTTCTTTTGAGTTGCCTTACTGCCTCAGATTGTTCTGGACCCCATTCCCACTTGACCCCCCCCCTTCAAAAGATGAATCAGGGGTCTGGTGATCTCTGCATAGCCCTCAATGAACTTTCTGCTGTAATTAGTCAGTCCAAGGAGGCTCCTTAGTTCCTGCAGAGTTGTGGGATCCTTCAGTTTCTGAAGTGCTTCCACTTTCTTTTCCTGGGGACAGAGACCCTGAGGAGTAATCTCATGCCCCAAGAAATTAACACGGGTTCTACACCACTGTGCTTTCTGAAAGCTCCGGTGGCCCTCAACTGTGTCAGAACATAACAGATCTCTGCTATATGTTCCTCCACAGATTAACTTTTGATGAGGACCTCATCTTCATAAGCCAGGTTACCCCTTTCACCCAGGCCAGGCATGGCCTTATGTAGGAAAATGTTGAATTCATTGCCGGAGTTGAGGTATCCGAAGGGAGTCCAGGTCCATGTGTACTGCTGGCCCCCAAAGGTAAAAGCCAGTTTGTATTGGTCCTCCCTACTGACGGCACGGTCCAGTATCCATTGGTCAGGTCTATTGCAGTGAATACCTGTGACCCCTGAATTTGGGCCAGCCCTTGGTCAATGTAGGGCAGAGTCCATTGGGAAGTATGGACCCGTTTGTTGAGCTCCCTAAGGTCAGCACAGAGTCTCCACCGGCCGGTTGGCTTCAATATTCCCAGCACTGGATTATTGAAGGTGCTGTGTACTGGACGGATCATTCCCCGGGACTCAAGGTTCTTAATTATTTCTGTAAGGGACTCCATGGATGCGAGAGGCAAACGATATTGCTTCACAAACACTGGAGTCATTCCAGGGTCCGTGGGAATTGTTGTTGTGTGGATGTCGGTGCGACCACAGTCATATGAGTCTACTGCAAAGAGATCTTGGAAATCCAAGAAAACTTGTTTCAACTTTTGCTTCTGTTCCAGAGTCACGCAGGCATCAGCTAGGTTGACTCTCTCTTCCACCATCTGCCTGGAGCCTGGAAATTTTGCTATCTCAGCGGCCTCCTCCAGCTGGGTGGAGAAGTCCCTGGTCAGAGTGCTGATTTGGACTGGAGGCTTCAGGTGGGAAAGGCAGCCCTCCTGGACCTGGAAAATCACCTCATCCCTTCTGAAGTCAAAAGTCACGTCTTCCTTACCATAAGGGCAGGAAGTGTACACCAGGATGTTCCCCCCATGACGGGTAAAGATCCTGTCTGGTGTTGTATTGTCATCACTGTTACTGTCAAAACAGTCCTTGGGGATTGGTCCTAACAGTTAATTTCCTAAATCAATGGAGAAATGTCGGTCATCAACCGCCATTCCAATAATGGTGCCTGCGGCTAGAGTAATACTCTGTAAGTCGCTGTTATCCACCTCTATTGGAATGGTGTCATGTTCTATGTTGACTAATGGTGTCGGGTTTACCCCCAACCCTTGCTGTTGGAGAGAAGCATTTAGATGAATATAAGCATCAGGGTTTTTCAATTTCTGTCCCCTTTTAACTTTCACTTCCAGGGAGAATTGTCGGGTCCTTTCTGGGATGGTGACCCCCTCTTTAACCTGAATTTCGACTGCATAAGGTTGAAATTGGGCTGACCTAAATGCTTTTTCTGGATCATCAAAGCCCATGGGATTATCCGCTAATTGGGACCAAGCTTTGAAGTTTATAAGGTCGAAACTAATGGCAAAGCGATTGAGAATGTCACTGCCTAAGTCAAAGGCGGCAGTGACGTCTCGCACAAACCAACAATTATGGACTATGCTCTTGTTGCCAATAGAGATTTTGAGCATACACCTGCTTGGCAGGAGATGTTTCGAATTGGGTGTTTCCAGATCCATTTCCCATTTGTCTATCAGTTTGAATTTGCCAATGGCTGGTTCTTTTGGGAGTTGGCGGAACATGGCTTCGCTGATGAAGCTCTTACCGTTGTTCACACACACTCGAGTGAGAACAGAGTCCTTCCCATCATTTAACTGAACAGGGATGAACAACTGCTCTCCAATTTGCTGAATATCAGCCAGGCTCTGAGCTGATTTCACATCTTCCTGGACTATCGGAGTGGGAATGTCTGATTGTGGATTAGTAAAGAATTTCAGAGTATTTCCTTCCAGTGTGGAATACCACCTTAAACTGGAAGGAAGGGTGATTTTCAGAAATAGAGAGTAACACCCAATCACCAGTCTGTTGTCCTACTGCTATTACTGTCACATCTGGAATTTGGTTGTTCTGGAAGTGAAATTCTACTTTGTCAGATTTTTGTTCAACCATGTGGCAGGTGCCGTTTAAACTAACATGGTTGACGCTCTGTTTTAATTTTATTGGTCGGCTAGTCTGGGTCCAGAGGACCTTGTTTACGCAATCTATTAGGGGTGACAACCTTCTCAGGAGGTCATTCCCTAGTAAACAAGGGGTGCCCTCTGGAGTCACTGCTATGACCGAGTGTTTCACCTTGTGTCGACCAATTTTGATGTCCATATCTGCAGTCCCCTCGACGGGAATTTCCTTCCCGTCAAAGTTCTGGAGTTGTCCAGGAAGAGAGGTGAGAGGAATACGGTAATTCTCCCCCCTTCCTGCATTTAGTTCATCAAAGGCCCTTTTGGACAGAAGGGTAGCTTGGGATCCAGTGTCCACCAGTGCCAAAATTGTACCCTGCCCCTGTACTTGTACCGGGGCATAGTATCTTCCCTCCTTCTTCTCAAGGGGGCACAGATAATGCACATTTTTGGACAACTGGTGGGCTAATTTTCTGGTTTTGGACATGGCGAGAGAAGAGATTTGGGCAGAATTCTGTGGAGAGCCTGGGGAATCTGAAAGAAAAAGTTGGCAACTTGAAATGGTTTTGGGCTCTGGGCCGCCCCCCCCCCTTTTTGGAGGCAGTCATCAGGATGGGTTTGACCCATGGGATTTTGGTATTGTTGGTTCTGGGATAGAATGATGGGCGGCGACAGCTCAATCCCCGCATCTACCCAGTCTGTTGATTCGGGTTTAGGTTCCCCTGGTTCCGGTTCTGGGCTGCCCCTGCCTTTTTGGAGGCAGTCACCAGGATGGGTTTGAACCAGGGGTTTTTGGTATTGTTGGTTCTGGGATAGGATGATGGGAAGCGACAGCTCTATCCCCACATCTACCCAGTCTAGGTTGGAATCCCTTGGGACCCATTTCCCTTGGGAGAAGTTCCCCCATCTCCGAAGGAGAAGATCCTTTCCCCAGTATCCTCTTGGGATCCCTCTCCCTCAAATTGGAAGACCTGTACCTCCTCCACAAAATGGGTCTGTTTGGGTCCTTTGTTTCTCCTACCTCCTCTCTGCTCCTTGGGTGGCAGACTTTCAGGGGTAGGAGATTTTGTTTCCGGTTCCTGGGTTTCCAGGGGCTGTTTACAAGTGGGGAAGGAAGCTTCCTCCAAGGCTTTACACCCCCCTTCCCCTTGTGCCTCCTCCCTGGGAACCGGTGGGTTATCGGGGTGCGGCCCCCGTCATTGTTCTGGAGCACCAGGCCCAGAGTTTGGGCCATTCTGTGGTGGCATGCTCATCTGAGGGTTCTGTTGAGCCCTCAGTATGTGACCCAGATCCCGGGCCATATTTTGGACCTGGCGCTCAAGTTGGGAAACCCGCTCAGGCTGATACGTGGTTCTGTTTTCTCCCCTGGGCTGATCCCGGGAAAGGTAGCTATCCCTTCTCTGGTCGTACCCTGGGTTGGGAAGATTTGGGTACCCCTCCACCCTTGGCCTCCCCTCTCCCGGATTAGGTTGTCTGGGCTCAGGAAAGTGGGGAAAGAAGGATGGATGATTTTGGGGCTGGAAGTTGGGTGGATACCTGGGGAACAAGTTCTGCCCAGGATTTGGTGAATTTCTGCCCTCCTGGGGGAAGTGCGGAGGGAAGTTCCCTGGGTTGGGCGCTTGGTTGGATCCCCCACCTTGGGCCGTAGGAGTCCACACATACCCCAGGATTGGTCTGTTTCCCTTATAGTGGGGACTTACATAGTCAGGGGAGCGGGGGACCCCATTTGTGGGACTACCTCCTTGACTCTGTGACTGGCCCGAGGGCCTTCTGGGCTGTGAATTATTTGGTGCAGGCAGGTTTTTAGGTCCCCCCATCTCCAAATCTAAAATGGGGGCAACCTTTACCTCTGCCACCTTGGCAGCAGCAGGGGTGCTGTTGGTTTTGGGGTTTTTGGGCGGATTCTTATTTTCCACCGGTTTCTGCACCTCGTAGATGCGGGTGGCTTGGTCAATGACCCAGTCTAAAGATCTTTTCTCGTGAAAATCTCTCACAAGCTGGGTCATTATGTATTTTGGGAGTGCATGGAAGAATGTGTTGATGAATTCTCTGCTGTCCGTGGGCACCCTTCTGGTGGTCTGCGCAAAGGCACGCTTCAATTCTTGCACAAATTCTTGTGGGGCCTGATCCTCCCCACATTGAAAATTGTAGGCTGCCTTGCGAGCCTCTTGGGGATTCCGGTGAACCAAAAAATGTTTAAGATGGCCGCCCTATAGGTGGACCATCTTGAATGATTTTGGTCCTCCAGCCCCGCAAAGAAACTGGTGTATTCTGGGAGAATGTCCATTTTACGTACTGGATGCAGCTACTGCTGTCCTTCAAATGGAAAGTCTCCATCATTTGCTCAAAGAGCTCCAAGTGTTCCCAAACAGAATACTTGGAGTTCTTGTGATAAGGGGTGATGACACTCCTTATTGTCTTGATCTGCTTTAAGGGGTCCTTAAGCAAGGCCCTGTTTGCCTTATTGGCCTTTTTGGTTCAGGTAACCCTGGTCCACTCATCCTCTGACTCAGAGGCACTGTTCCCAGAGGTGCCCGTCTGATCTTCCAGGTTTTCCCGGATTCTGCGAGCCTGGGAATGGCTGGCAGAATGTGGTGACCTGGTCTCCTGTGACCTGGGCCGCTCAGAGGAGTCTTCAGATCCCTCCTTGCTGCCAGGATTTGATGGGTACCCCCCCTACTGACCTCACTGGGCGGAGGTTTTCAGGATGCCCTTAGTGGGCCTACTCTCCTGGGGTTCCCCACTAAATTGCACTGTGCTTAGGTGCCCATACCCGGATGCCCGCCATCCATTCCTGGGAGGTACTGGCCTATGAACCCCATACTTTTGGCCGGATAGTAATCTGCCCTCCCTGTGGCCCTGTGCTCATGTGCGCCAGGGGACATGGGGGTGGCAGAGTCCAAGGACTGGGAGAGATGAAGGCCTTTGGTACTTGGGCTCCTGAGGTTATGCTCAGGTGTTTCCCTTTCCCAGCGAACTTCATCTCCATCAGCCCCTGCTCCCTGTTGCAATGCAAGAGCCTGCGCTTTCAGTTCCTCAGTTAAGGCCTTACTGGAGCCTATCATTGTGCTGACAGAGAGCCTCATTCTCTCTCTGTGCTTCCTGGTTGGTCCTGGAGTACTGGGCCAGTCTTTGCTGCAGGAGGGTTACCTCCTCAGTTCCATCCCTACTGGCCTGCTCCTTTCTTGCCAGAGCATCTTCCACCCTCCTGGTGTGCTCTAACAAGTTCTGATGCTCTTTTTGGAGGTCACCCTGCCCCTGGAGGGCCAGGTGATTTTCTTCCATTTTCCTTTTTAAATGACAGACTTCCCGGCCTAAGGTATCCCTTTCCTGAGTAAGAGCCTGCATCTGTGCTGCCAGGTCGTCCCTCTGCCATTGAAGGGCACCAGCTTTCTGGCGCTCTTCATCAAACTCTGCCTGGGTATGCAGGTCTTTCAAAATCATTTTATTGTTTTCCTCTTTCTCTCTGTCTAGTTGGATTTGCAGGGTGGCTACCTGCTCTGTGCACGCCCTGTTGAAATTGATCTGTTGCTCCAGCTTTTTCTGGCACTGCAGTAAGGAGTCCAAACTGTCTTGGTGCTCCTTCTGCAAAGCCAGAATTCTGGTATCCTGGTCAGCCTTTTCCTGTTGTAGGATATCCATATCCTCCTTCATTTTAATGATGTATTGTCTACTCTCGTTTTCTGACTCCTGGCTTCTGTGCAGCCTCTGCTCAGAAGAGACCAGGTCAGATTGGGCCTTTTCTAACGCCATCAGTTGCCTATTTGCCAGATCTTGGCCTTCAGCACATTTGTCCGGCATGGCTCCCATATATAGATACAAATATGCCGCTATCCTGGCAATCTTATTGTGTTCATCTTTGGCCTTAGGAGTCATATATAGTTCACTCAGGGCCACATGTAAGGGACCCTGATCTCTTCAGATATCTGACCCCGTTGTAGTGACCTGTTGTGTGATCGCCTGCAACCATACATTTTGGTCCTGTTCAGACCATTCACCTCTCACAAACGGTTTATGTAAGAGGTGCTCCCTAGCTATCTTCACATCTACCAAGGTCGTCATTCTGGAGATTGATTTCCTTCCTGACTTACAGACGTTTGTATTTTATTTTGCAAAACAGACCGTTTCCTTAGAGCGTTCCTTTGAGGAGTGCTTTACAGCGTAACACAGCGTGGTGATCTAACCGGATATGTATCCTGTTAGCTGGCACACTGTATTAATCTGCACAAGTGATAGATCTAATCCAGAATCCCCGTCTACGAGCCCCCACTTTGTTAAAGACTCCAATCAAGCAGTCCCACTAAGTCAGTGCCTTGTCTGGGATGGCTCAAGGGAAGCCCTTACTTATATATTTTTATGTCCAGTTTGTGTACTCTGGATGACAACCCTTATATAACACCCCTCTCTTAGAATCCCCCTGACCCCGCTGAGCCAAGAAATAAGTTTGTTTTGCAAATTTAAAAGGTTTATTTGAGAATTAAACAATATATATCGCACTTTTATAATAAATTAATAACTGATATCACACTTGTGAATATGAGCAGTAATCAGCAATAGGTAATCCGACAATAGCACAGTTCTGGTGACTTATGACTGGGAACAGGGTAATACGGTATCAGAGAATGCTTTATTGTTTCAAGGGGATGCAAAGATGAATAAGAGGCAGTACAGAAATAAACTTGATATGATTTCAGCAAAAGATAATGTGATCACTTTTTCTTCGACAATTCACTCCCCCCTATGCAATGTAAGGAGATGGAAGTAACACGCACAATTCTCAGGAATACACACAAATGCAATACAAAGTTCCAGTTCCCCCCAGCGAGCTTAGAGGAAAACAGATATGATTTTAAACACAGGCAAAATCCTTTTAAAGGTGGTGGCAATGAAGTGAAAAATATACTCAAATTGCTTTTAATTCCCCATAGGCGGTTCAGGGTGAATGATAGCTAGTTTAAATTAGTTCAGGATCACTTTAGCAATGCTCTATGAATGATTGTCAGGTTGCAAACGAATTTCAGCAAAGGAAAGCAAGGAGCTGCGATTTTGACACGTTACGAAATTTGAGCCAAATCGCAAATCGCGGCACGATTACGGAAAAAGTATAATGAATTGAAAGTCGGTTCTGGGTTCGTCTGATGATGCAGTTCTAATAGGTTAAAATAGTTTGAATTAGATTATTTTAAACTAAGAGATTGGGTTTTTCACAGTCCTAAGGATACTCACTCCTAATTTTGGAAGGACTGGGCCTCGTTACGGATCTGATCAACAGGTTTGGACTGCGGTTCCCTCGCCACGGACGGTCTCTGCCTGGTTTTGCTCACAGCGATCTCTGGTCTCTCTGCTCTCTGGGTCTGTCATGCACCGGTCTCTGGAGATTGATGGATTTGAAGTCTGGATCTCTGGATGTGAAGTCGTCTGTCAGCGTGCTCCGCAAGGAAATGGGAATTGAAAGTCCCTGTCTGGCTTCCAGTGGCTCTCTTTATGTGTTTTGAAAATGGGTGGGTCAGCTAATTCTGCATGCCCAACCCTCTCAAGATTTGATAGGCCAAAGGATTCTTTGGTCCCTGATTTGAGAAAGGATATTGTGTCAGAGTGATGTCAGCCATTTACGATCTATTGAAGAAACGCCCCTTTGCTTTTACCTTAGAAATCATTTTTCATAACTAAACATATTTCCCAGATACACAGTTGTTTGACATTACATGTAAATATTACCGATTACTTAAGGTACATTCTGGCCCAACTCTGATCTTCCTGGGGGCTTGCATTCAAAAATGACAACTTATTTTCGTTTTTAGTTGATTTACCAATATCGGACGTTTACCAAAAATGGCGCACATGTACACTGCCTTTCTACCCATATTCCATTAATTTACTAGGTCTCTATCATAAACAGAGTGTCTGTAGTATTAATAATTAGCAGGGTTTTGGCTCAGAACATCACAGAGCGACCAGCCTAGTTTTGAACTGGGAGTGAATGTGTCAATTTAAAGATCCCAAAGTTGTACATTTCTGTCACCTGGTTACAATTAGTTATCAGTGTTTTTATAAATCATATATTTGCCTTCAATTCAATTCACTTCAGTGTTTGGGTCCACCCCCAGAAACTTGGGAGTCAGGTATCACATGTCTCTTCTTCCAGGCAGAGCTCTGTTTACAGTCACTCAAATCAGCACACTCCATTCAATTGAAAGAGTCTATTGTGTTGGCTGAGGTCAGCAGGCCAGGGGGCGACTCTGCATTTGGTTAGCATGTCCATGTGATCTCCTGGCTTCTTGTGTGTAGTTCTGAGGTGAGAAGGTTTCCCGGCCTCTTGCAATGTTAATTGAATCAGCCTGTCTTCAGGGAACAGCAGGTGTTTAAATGTTTTAATTAACCAAAAGGCTTTGAAGTTTCCAGCTGTCTCAGGAGGCTGGCAACTCCTGAAGTCCAGTTCTACTGTCAGAGTTTAGACCGCTAGCGCCGGCTTGTGTCCAAAGCTGGTACTGCAGCTATTTTTTTAGGAGTTGAATTTGACAGGAGGATTTTGCTTGACAGCTCTAATCCTTGCTGCCATTGTTTTGATGGGCATCCTTACAGTAGAGTGGTGATGTGGAACCCCCCTCAAGAAGGTTGAATCTTTAGAGTGGTCTTGTGCCCATGATTTTAGAAACTTGTTGACATCAATAAAAATGGATTTTGAACAAATTGAAATGGACATTTTGAGCTTGCACTTCAGAGAAACAGCAGTGATTTCAAGGCGCTTTTGATCTAACAGGCACTGCTATTTTTCCTTTGGCACCACTTTTCACCCTGGCGCTTCCGGTCCATCACGCTTGCACTGGTGGGTGGCAGGTTAGGCGACCATTTTGGTGTGCGCAAAACTGCGCAGTTCTCCTGGTTCTGGGATAGAATGATGGGCAGCGACAGCTCAATCCCCACATCTACCCAATCTATTGATTTAGTTTTGTTCTGGGATAGAATGATGGGCGGCGACAGCTCAATCCCCACATCTACCCAATCTATTGATTTAGTTTTGTTCTGGGATAGAATGATGGGCGGCGACAGCTCATCCCCACATCTACCCAGTCTATTGATTTAGTTTTGTTCTGGCCTAATACTTCAACATGGGTCAAAACCCTTGACAAGCTGCACAAGCTAGAATCATTCTTAAACCATATGGAAGGGCACAGATGACTGTGTGAGCTCTGTCCTCATGGGTCTGTGAAGTGAGCTGAGCCCCCACACCACGAACCCGCACATGGGAGTAAAACAGAAACGTGCGTCGGAAGACCCCCCCACCACTTAAGGAAAAAATCTGATGAAAATCAGACAAAGGAAACTGGAGAAAACACAGACGGAAGTTTCCCGCGGGAGAAGGAACGAAAGAGA
This sequence comes from Ambystoma mexicanum, assembly GCF_040938575.1. Classification (NCBI taxonomy): domain Eukaryota; kingdom Metazoa; phylum Chordata; class Amphibia; order Caudata; family Ambystomatidae; genus Ambystoma; species Ambystoma mexicanum. The sequence goes on from NC_090930.1 coordinate 1,372,338,131, forward strand.
AAGTGGAGTGTAAGCAGCCTAATGCTGCAGATTGGAAAGCAGGCCCCTGGGGCGCATCGCGCACTGAAGAGGTGCTCTGAGATCCACCCCCTCCCCAGCACCCCCTCCTGGGTGCTTGGCGTTGAGGCGTGGGTGGTGAGGAACAGAGGAGCATACAGCGGCCACCCAGCAGGGACCCCCCCGTGTGCCTTTCACCCCGAGACCTGCTGGAGCACGCACGGGACCCCGCAGTCAACAGAAGTGGGTGGTGCTTCTGCGGCCGTTCGGCAGACACATCATTAACAGCAGCAGAGACCGCGCTGCATAGAGGCCATGGCGCCTGTGATTCGCCGTGGAGAAGCTTCCCATGAAGCCCGAGGCCACGGAGCATGTGCTGTGGTGTCGGCCACCCACCAAGAGCACACAGTGAAAAGTAAAGCTGGGACACGCACAAGCCAGGCCCCTAGCATTTATCACCCCGCGCCCGACGGGGAAAACAAGACATCAAGGTGCAGACCCATCACACTGCCCCAGGCCGGCCCAACCACCTGAGCGAACGTTGCCCACACAGGGCGATCCCACCGGGCCTGCCAACGCAGCTGAGCAAAACTGGTAAAAGATAAAAGCTAAACCTCACGCCCATATACAGCGGAGCACCACGCATGAGGGGAGAAGGACCCCACCTCAATTACTTTATATACACCACCAACAAGATCCCAGGAACTTGAGGTGAACTCCAGACACCCCATACCAACGGACTTAAAATAGGCACTAGGTCCACCTTGAACCCCCCCGGATACCAGATACAAAGACTGTGCTGCCACAGGACCCGCGTCCTACCTCCTTGGGAGGGGCACAACACAAATCAGCACGAGGGGGAAGCTCCCCCAGGAGGGTCTCAGCCGCGAACATGCCCAACAGCACATTAGGCGCCCAGAGAGCCCCTACACCAGCCTTCCACCGACACAGTAGGTCACACATCAGCCCACTGGCCTGGAATCATTTTAGAGCCACCGGATCATGCAACGGCACAGACGGTAAGGCCCCCAAACCAGGGGCGTGTGCCTCCTCTGACCCAATAATTGCCTCATGAACATTAAGAGCAAACTAGTCGGGTACGCCTACGCTCCATCCCCCCCGGCCCTTGACCATAAAGACATAATGGCGACAGACATCGCAAAAACGGGAGCAGCTGCCACCAAGGGCGACATCGCCGCCCTTTTGAATTTAATAAAATGCATGGGAGCCAATCTGGGTGGCAAAATAGATAAGATCACACAGAGAATGGATAACATTGAAGAGAGACTGGAAGGTGTTGAGAACAATCAAGCCTCGATTGACACCCTTGAAACCCAAATGGACATGAGGATACGAAATATCGAGAAGAGGGAAGAAGAAATACGCCTGAAGATGGACAATTTAGAAAATAGAGAAAGAAAGAACAACCTATGATTCTTCGGAATACCGGAACACGAAGGAGAAACTGAGGAAGACCTCAACAAAAACAATACATGATATCATTAAAATTGTGACGGCAGACGAGTACATGGACAAGCCTAAAACTGAATGAATACACAAAGCTGGAGGGCCACCCGGTGGCCCAAGATCGGTCCTCGCCAGATTCCACCGATACCAGGATCCTGCAGAAGGCCATATCCGGCGACCCCCTCACACTGGGAGGAGCCCAGATAACCATATTTCAGGACTTATCTTCACTTACCTTCACCCTGAGACGTCTCTGCAGCCCTCTGACAAAATCGTTCAAATGGCAAGGCACGCGATACCGTTGGGGATACCCCTTCTCCCTCTCCTTTGAGCACGGAAGCAGAAGGATACTGCTGTGATCCGAAGAAAAAATCAGAGACTGTATCACAGACATTCTCGGAACAGGTCAAAGAGAAGGGGAACGAGAGGAAACCGAACAGAACGGACTGCAATGGGAGCTCCAGGGCCCAAGGAGAAAAAGAGTGAAGGGGTCAAGAAAGTATAGGCGAGGCAATAATACACCCGAAAGCGGAAAATGAAAATCCATCCCAGGGAACTACATCCAGAAACGGACAACCGAAGAATACAACATGGGCAATAGTCATGAACCCGGTGACTCACACACCATCAAAATGGGTACAAATCAATGAAGAGTCCCCCCTTGATGTAACGGCCGAACAGACAGCCGATGAAGAGCCCGAAAACCGCATGAATTATCACACTTCCGTTTATCACTGTTATTGTTAAGTTCCATTGTGTTGGGGGAGTGGGGGAAGGGAGGGGGCTCAAAATCTAAAAACGACTATTTGCCGGTGGTCCAACATTGGACTGAACACTGTTATCTAGTCCAATCCGGACACCACCAAGCAATGATGCAAGCCCTCATCGACGCGTGAAAAGACAATGAAAAGATACAGAAGGCAAGGGGTATCACATTGGATCACCCCCAAGGGGAGGGAGGGGGGAGGTCAGGTGAAAACACCAAAGCTCAAGACAGCCATGAGCGCTTACCAGAATATCTCTACTACGTCGGCACCCGACGACAAGAGAAGGGACTTAAAGAGCGAACCAAGAAAACACGAAATGATAAGCGGCAGGCTAGGCACAATTAAAATTGGCACCTTAAAGGTCAAGGGACTCAATTCCCCACCAAATGGTCATTAGTGTCCAGGGAATTTAAGAGGGCAAAGCTCGACATGCTCTTTGTCCAGGAAACCAGAAACAGTAGAGTAGAGGAAAGAAGGGTCCTCTATGCCAAGACAGGTACCGAACACTGGAGCTCTGCACCACTTGAGAAAGCCAGGGTTGGCATCCTAATCGACAGGGAGCTCTGTTTTGAAATCATGAAAACCTGGACAGATGTAAGCGGCAGAGCACTCGTATTGGTCGGCAAGATACAAGGTACTATCATCACGCTCGCATCCGTATATGCCCCCAACTCTGGGCAGTCTAGGTTCTTACAACATATAGTCCCTAAAATCATGTGTGAAGCGGAAGGCGAAGTGATCATAGGAGGCGATCTTAATATGTGGACAGACAAGCCGGTAATCCAATGGCCTCCACTCCACCAGAGGCCGGTCGCACACAAATAACAGAAATGATAGATGCCTACAAACTCAAAGACGCATGGCGTCACATGAACACCCACCACGCAGGATTCACATTCTACTCAGCGCCACACGCCACATATACTAGAATCAACTATATCTACCTCACCCCGGAGCTGACTGCAGCAATGTCAATATTCAAAATATCTCCTATAACGTGGTCAGATCATGACATGGTTACAGTCACTCTCAATTGACTGGCGCTCCCTCACAGAAGTTCGAAATGGCGCTGCAATGAAACACTTTGGAAAGACTCGATATTCCGAGATCAACTGAAGAAGGACATCAACCAGTCCTTTGAACAGAACAACACAGGTGAAGTTTCATTGGATACAGTATGGGAAGCATGGAAAGCCACATGGAGATGGATACTCATCAAGGAAGGAGCAGCAAAGAAAAGAGAACGCCAACTCATAGAAAACAAGCTCAGAAATGAAATAACCCAACTAGACTACAACGCCCAGTCTTCCGGCCATGATAGAGCCCAAAAGATAGAGGAAGCCAACAGCCAGAGAGAGGAATTGCATCAACTGGAAACAGACCAAATCGTGTGCAAACTACAATACTTGAAACAAAAACAATACAAGAAAGGGGACAAGGCAGATGCTCTGCTCGCCTCCAGACTCTGCGGGCAGCGTAAAGAAAGATGGGTGTCAGCTATAGAAAGTGAACCCAATACCCACGAAGACCACCCCCCAAATATTCCTGAGACCTTTGCCAGCTTCTATGAAAAGCTGTATACCTCAGACTCCACATCACACGAGAAAGCAATCACAGAATACATGAACAAGATATCCCTCCCAAGCCTGCCCCAGGACATAGCTCAAACAATCGATGCTCCCATCACCGGCGAAGAGATAGAAGAAGCAATCAAGAGACTCCCAACAGGGAAAGCCCCTGGGAACGATGGCTACACGGCCGTCTTCTATAAAACCTTCATCAACACCCTCCCCCTTTTCATGGTCAAGCTCTTCAATAACATCCTCTAATCAGGTACTGCTCCTGAAACCTTCTCCGAGGCGCTAATTACAGTCATCCCCAAAGAAGGCAAAGACCCTAAACTGTGCGCATCCTACCACTCTATTTGTTTCCTAAACAAGGATGCCAAAATCTATGCGAGAGTCCTCACCTACACGGTTAGGGTCGCATATGCCAGCCATAATCCACAACGATCAGGTGGGATTCATCCTTGGAAGACAGGGAGCGGACTCCACTTGCAAGACCCTTCATCTTATACATGAAGCCAAGAAAATGACGAACACACCTGTACTATTCTTAATTGACGCTGAGAAGGCCTTCGACAGAGTCGAATGGCACTTCCTTGAAGCCACGCTGAGGAAAATAGGCCTAGATCCTGCCCTCAGATGAGGAATTAAAGCTGTTTACACCTTGCGCGAGCATCTGTCTCGGTGAACTCCCAGTACTCACGCTGGCTCCCCCTGACCAGAGGAACGAGACAGGGATGCCCCCTCTCTGCAATACTATTCGCACTATTACTGGAACCCCTGGCACAGAAGATCAGAATGAGTGACGGCGTCGAGGGACTACACATGAGCGGCCCCAAATATAAGCTGGCACCGTACGCATATGACATCGTGCTTCTTGTGCAGTATTCAAAGACGTCAATCCCCCAGGCAATTCAACTCATAGAAGAATACGGAGCATTATCAGGCTTCAAAATGAAAAAAACCAAATCCATCCTCTACCCGCTGCACGAACCTTCACCGGACCAACGAATAGAATTAGAGCGATTGGGAATCATCATTGGTGGCCCGACATTAAGATACCTAGGTGTTAACTTGATGAGAGATGTCGCAGATATATACAAAGCCAACTTCCCCCAACTTCTCGCTGCCCTCAACGCAGATCTCGCAAAGTGGCAACCTCTCACAATTTCATGGATGGGACGCCTGAACGCCGTAAAGATGGTTAGTCTCCTATGCTTCTTATACCCCTTTCAGGTACTCCCGGTGACAGTCCCAGAACACTTCTTCAAACAAGTGAGAAGGGCAATAACTAGATTCCAATGGGCGGGAAAGAAACCCAGAATACCGTACAAAACTCTAATATTACCCAAGGATCAAGGAGGAGTTGGCCTCTGTGATATTGAGCGATATTATCTGGCGGCCCAATTAAGAATCCTCATCCCTCATCTTCGGGACAGGAAGGACCTGCAATGGGTTCAATTGGACAACGATAACCTAACCCCGGCAACCCTTGCAGAATGGATATGGGTCCCCCGGGCAGAGCTCATGAGAAGACTGCGCAATCATCCAATATTGGGGACAATATGGAATATATGGAAGGAAGGAAAGGGAATGGTGGGCGTGACCACATGGCCCTCCCCCCTGAGCCACCTCTGGGCCCCAGGGATCTGAGAAGAAATCCTGGAACACCCAAGATATCAAACTTGGTTTGACGCAGGACTTGAAAGAGTGGGTCAGTTATGGAGAAAAGACAAATTTATACCAGTCATGGAATTAGAAGAAGCCCTCCAGATACACCCCATATCGATCTTCTTATACATGCGCTTGAAAGGCATCCTGTCCAAGAAGGAATGGAAAGATAAGACACGAAGAGAGCTAACTCCCTTTGAAAAAATGGGAAAAAGATTTTGGCAGAGAATTTGATCAGCAGACGTGGAACACGATTTGCAGCACACCACCCCGGATATCAAATCGCTTCACAATACAAACTACAACCAATAAAGCTACTCCACAGATGGCAGTCCGACCCTCTCAGACTTACGAAAATGTACCAGACCAACAGTCCAAAATGCTGGAGATAATGTGGAATGGAAGCTAACTACTGGCACATGTGGTGGGACTGTCCCAAAGTCTGCATATACTGGAACGAGGTCCTGGGATGGATTAAACAGATAGATGGCATCGAGAAGAACTCATCCCCCCTCCTGATGTTGTTTGGCCTAGAAGAAGAAGACAAGCTCACCAGGATTAAAGGGTTGGTGTCACCGCTGCTGTTAGCCGCAAGAGCATGCCAGGTCATCAAATGGAAGTCCTCAAACATCCCAGTCAAAAAAGAATGGATCCAAATCACCAGGAATATCCACACAATGGAGAAAATCACGGCAGCCCTTCACGATAAGGCGGCGTGACACGAAGAAATATGGAGCGACTTCGTCAATATACACATTGTATACGAATGACCAAACAATCTGAAAAGCACCGACAGGCATAAGCAACATCCCAAACGAGAACTGAACAACACCGGACACATTTCAAGCAACCAAGCCTGCCTAGAGACCTAAGCATAAATGAATCACAGGAGAACCAAGACCCACTCTATGTTAAGCATGTACTAAGCTCTTGCCTACGAACTTATAGAATGTGAAATACCGTTGGGGGGAGCGAGGGGGGAGGGAGGGAATTCAGCACCCAAACCCAGAAGGGGTGTGGAGGACAATAATAGTCGAATGTACAGCATCTATCGCATCGAAATGTTATAATGATGCACCAATGTGAATTTAACATGCATGTAACTATCTGTACCCCCCATATGTTATAAAATTAATAAAACTTAAATTTTAAAAAAAAAAAACTTATGGAAAAGTCTCTCTAGAGCCAGTTATTAAGTTCTACACACAGAAAGTTGTACCAACTATCACCTATGGTGCAGAGACTAGGACCTACCAAGACTCTTTTTACTGGACCAAGCTTGAAGGTCAATTTTGGAAAAGAAATATTGCCCCTGCCGCCCAGTCAACCAATGTTTATAGTTCGTCAAGAACTTGGTTTCCTTTCCTTGAGTGCGATTTGCACCTGGAAAATGCTTAATCTATACAAAAAGTGTATTGTGAATGGCACTGAAGGCTCTTTGCCATCTATCTTGGCAACATATTTAAACAAAACTGTTGTTAAGAATGTCAAACCCTGGAAAAAGCATGTTGTAAACATGATGATAGAAGGAGGCATCACCTTCGATCTATTAACAACAAATCTAACTCGGGCAAAGAAAAAGACGTGGCTCCTACATTGGATCACCACACGAGGTGCTACTTAATTATGCTATCTGCTTCAATATATAGATCAATGTATCTACACTTCATACTGAACCGTTGGCGTATGTGTGAAATCATGGGACGTAGGCATAATAATATTGCTAAATCACTCAGAACGTGTAGGTTCTGTAGAGTCTCCTCAGAAATGGAAACACTTAAACATCTTCTCATTTACTGCCTTGCCTTGATACACAGTAGGAGATACCATCTAGAACGCCAATATAAGAATTATAGATGTGTTTCCCATGACACGCTATGGAATAGCCTCCTTAGAGGTGATCAAAATGCTGTAATCTTTGCAGCCATTAACTTTTTACAATCATAAAAATTAGAGGCAGCCTCTGAATGTAATGGGGCTTTTCCTAGATTCAACAACCCAAGGATCATGTCATACTGGCCATCCATGATTGAATCCAACTAAACCATGCTGCAGCTGAGATGTAGGTTTAGAATAGGCGTTTTTCAACCCGCATACAGCATTTCATTGTTCAATAAACACCCTTGAACTGTGATCACTTGTGTCTGTCTTACTTGTTGCCACCATGAGTTCCTCACACTCCACATAAGAAGAATAGATATGTTCCTACTAAAAGCAGGGAAATTAGTCTGGCTTTGTGGTGGGGGTCTCGAGAATGAATTTGAGGAATGGAGAGTAGCAAGAAAGAGAGGTACTGTGGGGAGGTCAGAAGGAAGAAGGTGGAAGTTGAGGCAGAATTTGAAGGAGGTTGGGAGAAGAGATAATTACCATCAGGAGGAGAGCTGTTGGGGAGTGAAAGATGTGCATCATCACAGAGTAAGGGTTTTTGAATGAGGTTGGAGTGACAGATAGTGACCATCAGAATAAAGATATTGTGGGATGGCTTGAAAAACCAGTACGTTCTGAACCTTCACCAACCATGATGGAAATGGAGGTGGAAGCCATTTCCAGCTCTGCTAGGGAAGAAGGAGCCAGAAGGGGAGATACTATCAATATACCTGGGGTGGTGGGGGAAGTACAAGTGCCTCTGATAGAAACAGAGAACAAAGAAGTTCCAGCAGAGCACATCAGTCCAGGGCAGAACGTAGACGGGGAGCCTGGAGGTTTGAGATGTCGCAGCCTCACTGAGGGAGTTTTTACTATAAGGGCTCTAAAAGAGGTTATCGCAGAAACCAGGACCTTAAATTAGAGTAGTGGTGAACTGACCAAGGATGCCCGGCTCGACCCTATGAAGCTAGCAAGGATGTGGGCCTGATTTAGCAAATCTCAATTACTGTCTAATTCTGCTGGATGAGACCTATTGAGTGATACAAGCTTGGAATGTACTGGGTGTGGAAGCCCCCCATCTGGCCCTCAAACCCATAACCTGAAGGCAAAGACCAGGGTTATAACGCATACTGCCAAGATGGGATGGATGTACCTCAATCTGGACCTCATAAGAGACTTTTTTAATGAACTTCAGCAGATCAATTATTTTCATTGCCTTACCTGTTTTGCATATAAGAATACACAAATTTTCGTTTTGAAAACACACTAGTATCATTTTTTGTGTGCAAGCGACACTCCAACTCCTGTCTCACTCCTTTGCCTCTCTCCTGCACCTACAAAATGCACAAAGGAGATTTGGTAAGTTTAAGGTTCCTACATGGGTGAAGCAAGAGAGGCACATCTGTGACAGAGACGTGAAAGTGGAAATATTGGATTGGGGTTGTTTTACTGAGGCAATAAGAATGCAAAAGAATTGCAGCGTAATTGACTGTAGTCGATTTCGCCCCAAAAAGTTTTTACTCCAGTAAAAAAAACATGTTCCCCAAAACCCACCCATAAACCCACAACCCCCCCTACTTACCTTTACTCCGTCCACCAAAGCTGCCGCCTCACCTGTACCCTGCGGCATCTGTTTGGTCCCTCTAACCTGGGTCAGAGCTGATGTGACAGGATCTCTTTTTCATTTTACTTCTTTTTTTTTGGGTCCCCCGCTTCCAATGTCAAGGAAGTGGGGAACACCCCTGCAACCCCTGAAGCCAAAAATACTGAACATGGGGAGCAGGGGACACCCCTCCAACCCCTGCTTCTCATGTTCGGTATTTCCGGCTTTAAGCTAATGGTACTGGCTGAATTCAGCCAAATGTACGATTCAGCAAATTATTTTCCAAAGTTTTGGAGGAAATGGAAATATTGAAGAGGAAGATACTGGAGAAGAGAATATTACCAAGGAAAGTTTTGGAGAGAGGTGGTGGATCTAATATGGAGAGTGGAAAAGGGTGGAAGTAATGAGAGTGTGGGCTGAAGACAGTGAAAATGTTGATAGTGAAGTCAAAACAGGAGGGAAAAGCAAAGCATATAAAGAGAACAGTAGAAGAGGAAGGAGTAATTATTGGCAGAGTATAAAAGGGATGTGCCACCTGTACATTCCTTGGAGGAGAATTAGAACAAAATGACAACAGTTGATGAGCGGCTGAAGAGTTAAGAGTAGTTAGAGAAAGAAAACAAAGATGATACAAGGATACTTTTTAGAGGTGGACATGTGGAGATCCAGAACATTGAGAGTAGGAGAGGCGGAGGTTATAGATAACCAGAGGTTGAGGGAAATTGGGGGTCGTCTTCTTTAAAGACTCAGAAGATGTGAAAGAGCGAACACCAAAAGCAAACACAAGAAAAGACGAGGCTCATCATACTATGCTGCTTGGTCTATGAGATAGTTTACTATGAGTGGGACCCTGTGACAGAAGTTGGCCACCCTCTCACCCTTCCAGTCAGATGTGGCCTACATTCAGGACTATATGAGCTATGCCCTGCTCAATCCATGGTCTTCAATAACCTGATTTAGTGTGAACAGACAAGCAGAATGCTGCAGTAACGAAGAGAAGATCGCCACCATAGGAAGAGTGCAGTGTTGTAGTACCCTATAATGAGTGTAGGATACTGAAACACAGCCCAGATGAGAACAAGTCACAGGGGAAGATACCACATAGACTTTCTAAATATTGTCCAGTTCCCTGGGAGGAAGCCTTGGAGACACTGAAACTGAAGGAGCAGTACTTTGAACTTTTAGTTATTCCCAAACTCTTAGTTTGTCATAAAGGTTGAATACAGCCAGACCTAATGTTAATTTTAATTGAGAACACCATCCTGACATTTTCATTAAAGTATAGTCCCTCCCCATTCGTTATTTCTCCCCACACCCTGTAAACCGCTTAATAAATAACATCCAAATTACATGTTCTGGGTTGTTCAGTCATTGAATCCCTAGCTACTGCCTTGGCCTTCTCCTTTGCCTAGAAAATGCATTTGTGATCAACACTGCATTGGCTCTCTCCTCCTCTTAAAAATGTACAGATGATTCTTTCTGCTTTTGCTTTCACCTATACCTACAACATGCATCTGTGATGCCCCCTATTTTAGCATTCTCCCCACCCTCAATATGCACATATACCCATCACTGCCTTGGAATTCTCATCATCCTAAAAGATGCATGTGTGCTTCTCCCTCCTTGTGTGATCTCCTCACCTGCAATATGTATGAGTAACTAACAGCAACTTGGCAGTCTCCTCTGCTTATAAAACGTATCTGTGGTAATCCCTGCGTTGGTATGTTTGCTGCCTAAAAAATGTAGGTGTGCCTAATACTGCCCTGGAGTCCTCAGCCTACGAAATGCATGTGGAATTCTCACCATCTTGCAATTCTTCTCTGCCTACAAAATGCATGTGCTATTCTCACTTCTTTAGAGTTCTTCTCCACATCGAAGGGCATGTATGCCTAGTACTGGCTTGGCGTTCTACATGGATATAAAATGCATATGTGGGTTTCCATTCTTTAGTGTTCTCTTTCACTACAAAATGCATGTGTAGCTAACACTGTCATGATATTTTTCTCTGCCTTCTTCAAGCCTACATATGCATGTGTTCACTGTGCATTGACATGTTCATCCTTCTACAAAATGCACACGATGTTTTTCCTGCTTTGACATTCTCCCTCACCAGCAAAATGCATGTGTGGGTATCACGGCTGTAGACTTATCATTTGCCAGCAATATGCATGTGTGCCTAACACTGCCTTGCCATTCTCCTCTCTTTATAAAATGCCTATGTCGTGCCTTCTGTTTTGGATTTCTCCGCCTCAAACAAAACATATGTGTGTTTTCCCCTGTTTTAACATTCTCCACATCTCAAGAATGTATGTGTGCCTAGCGGTGCCTTGGTGCTCACTGCTACAAAACATATTTGTGGCACTCCCTGCTGTAAGGAGCTCATGGTGGCAACAGTAAAGACAGACACAAGTGATCACAGTTCAAGGGTGTTTATTAAACTGTATAGGAAGGTTGGAAAAACGCCCAATCTAAACCTAAATCTAAGATGGAAGCAAACTTCGACCATCAAGCAAAAAAAAAAAAAAATCCTAGTGGCATCTTGTCAAATAAAAAGGGCCTATACTAAGAAAAAACTATTGCCAACCCTAATTCTAAATACAAAAGAGTGTTGGATAATGTCCACAAGAAAGAAAGAAGTGTAGACCAATAATAAGTCAGGATGCGGTAGCCAGGGTTCTCCCTTCCCCAAGTTTTGAGCACGGGACAAGGTAGGATTTCGGAGCACAGCACACACTCGAGCCTTCCCAGCACAAGCAACAGTTCCGCTCTCAGCTATCAGGACCTTCAGTGGTTAAGTCTCTTTTCTACAAAAAAAGTCTCTTGCCTCCGTGGACCTGATGTATCCCAAAATAATAAACAAATAGTTCTTTTTCACATGTACACTGGGTGATGCCTTTTCACCCCTGGGTCCCCCTTTTACGGGCTCATACCTGTCGCAATTTTAGCCTCCCTCAGCTGGGTTCACTACGGCTTCTCAAAACAATCTTTTATGTGACATTAACAAATCTTAATGTCTTTTTGAACAGTTCATTGTGGGCATCTCTCTGCTCGGTTCACTTTTGTGCCACCGGGACAGGCTGTTTTTTAGACAGGTTCAAGGGTGTGGAAGACGCCCGGGGAGGAACATGGACAGCCTATACATAGGGCAATTGCAAACCTTCAATACCCGGGTATCCCCGTTAGAACCCCCATGTTCAATCTATCAGACCATGTACTCTCAGCGGCGGACACAAGCAAACTTCGGAAGGGCTTAGGTTTTGTACCCACTCAAACCATATCAACCAACTCCTTGGAGTTAGAGTTAAGACAATTTTTCCGGTCAGTGAGACTTAGAGTGTTCTTTATGGACAAAGAAGAGAGATTGGTCCAAGCTAACCCGAACTTTAGACCCAAATCCACTTTCACACCTAGGGACAATGACATACCCCCAGAGATAGTGCCTTTTGAACGGATGGTACTTTGTGAACTTCTGTTATTAATGGGAGAGCATTCTAACCGAACTGGACACTAGAATCTCACTGGACAGGAAAGGGAAGCCCTGAAAAAGCTAGCTAACAATAGAGATTTCATAATCGAACCCACAGACAAGGGCGGTGGAATCGCGATAATGAACAAGGAACAATACACCAAAATGGTATGCACTTTGATTAACAATCCCAACCACTATGTGAGAATGAGAACAGACCCAATGTCAGAACTGAGGACGCAAATCCAACACTGTGCAACAGGGCATTAGACTTCAGTTTTCTACCACAGGAAGAAGCACATTTCTTGGCACCCAGTGACTGCCGTACACCAACAATCTATGCTCTTCCCAAAAGCCACAAAGATGCCACAAACCCTCCAGGGAGACCGATTGTATCCCTGTGTGGATCCATCTTGGAAACAATTAGTAAATAACTTGAATATTTCGTGCATGACTTTGTTGAGCAAGCCACATTTTTTTGAGGGATACCATGGTGGCCATTAATGCTTTAGAAGGTCTGGTTTGCAAAAGCGGTACAGATCTCCTGGACTCGTTGGATATCACTGCCTTGTATATGAATATCCCACAGGATGCAGCACTTACCATCATACATTGGAAGTTGGACAATCGGCCAGCTCAGTATCTGGTTCTTACAGGGTTTTTATTAGAACTACTGTACATAGTCCTATGTAACAATTTTATACAGAGCTGTTCCTACAAAAACATGGTGTAGCAATGGGAGTTGTCTTTGCTCCCTCAGTGGCTAATATATATATATATATATGGCCAATTTTGAAGAACACTTTATCTGGAACAATAACCCATACAGAGAACACGTATTATATTAGAAATGCTACATCGATGACAGAAACAAGGACTAGTGTTATTTATGGACTCGCTTAACCAATGAAATCCCAACCTCATCTTTCCCAGTCATGTTAATGAAAATGTACTCCCCTTTCTAGACCTTAACATTGGACATCAAGGGGGAAGAATTTACACCACTCTGTTCCTGAAAGAGACAGACAGAAATAGGTTCCTAGTCGTTCCATCGAAATCCATAGCATTGACAGACCAATCCATCTAAAAAAAGTGCATAAAAAAGTGCATAAAAAAAGTGCATCGAATGCATGTACTTTTTTAAATGGGGGATCACCACCCCAACCCCTTTTTTTACCCTTTAAACCCCATTAAAATAAAATTAAACCTTTTGCCTTCCAAAAACATGCATTTGATACATTTTTTCAATGCTATTTTTTCGATGCATTGGTCTGTCGATTCCATGGATTCACTGCAATTACCAGATACCACAGAAATACTCTGTTATTACATACCAGTCAAACTCCTCAATCACTTAAAGACAATCTTCCGTGTGGACAATTTCGACAGATCTGGCGTAGCTGCACCTTCATGAAGGATTACACTCACCATGCCCATAACCTTGCGGATAGACTCACAGCACAAGGCTACCCTTGTAGGTCTATTAAACAAGCAGCCAAGAGAGCCTGGTTTACAGATGGAGATACTCTATTGCACCCCCGAGTCAGAAAAACAGAACAGTGGATTGTGTGTATTACCACTTTTTCAAAACATCCGACCAGGATCAAACAACTGATCAGAAAACACTGGAACCTGGTAACGAGGACCGGCTGCACCAAAGGACCCCCTTTATTTGGCCTTAAACAAGGACGGAATATGCAAGACAAGTTAGTACACTCCAGATTTCAGTATCGACTCACTGACTTAAGACAAAACACCCTTCAAGCAGTCTTGGGACACAATAGGGATTCACTTGTGGGACACTACCCGTGTGGTAACTGTAGTATTTACCAGTTTACCTCCAAAACTACTAGGTCCGAACACCATGATTTCACTTGGGATATAGCGCCAACTTACCAACTGCCAAAAGTAAAGTGGGATGACCATAAGGAAAGTGGTGACATGCATCAACGAGCACAGATCATACATCCGCACTCACAACCAGACAGCACCTCTTGTCCAGCACTATATAGAGTCAGGACACAGTGCAGATGATTTAAAATGGATCATCATTGAACAAATTAAGGGGGACCATTTTAATTTCTCCATTGGTGGCAGACTACACAAATTAGGGAAGACCTAGATCCATCGTCTACAGACCCACAACATTGGCTTGAACGATGAATTACACTGGGTGTCATTGCTGATTCAATGGTAGTTGGGCTAACCTGGTCCTTCCAACAAGGCTGCAGTTGATATCCATACCTTCTTTCTTAGCCTACACAGCCCGTTAGGGGTTTCAGTCCCCTTTATATCTCAATCATTCTCGATATCACTGTTGAGATTAGGCAAGCCGGGTTTCAGAGCCACTCCACCAATACCAGACTGATTCACCAGGGGTTTTATTGGGATTCATTACCCATCCAGGTGAGTATTGACCACCATGCACTTTATCTGCTCCTGCTACAACGGCTCGAATTGGCTTGTTAGCCAGTTCAACAGCACTAATGTAGTTTATATGCTCCTTCTTTGGTGTTCCCTTTCCTCCCCAGCAGCAGAGGGAGGCGTTCAACACCAGAGTCGAACTACGTCAAGGGCTACCCTTCACCTGGGCTCATTTGATTATGGCAACCTTCCAAAAACCCTGCTTTGATGAATTATTCCTTCGCAGCACTGCTGTATCAGGTAGGCGCATAGGTGCCTTGTTATCCACACTACCTCATCCTCACCAGTATGAATCCCATGGGCACAAGGGCATTGCCCTTTTTCAGCCTGACCTGTCCATGACACTTTGCACTATTTGTATGTTGGGCACTATGCACCAGAGGTGATAACACTTCCAGGGCGCCACCTGGCCAGCTTGTCTGCCACCCCAGTGCCTCCATCACCCCTCTGGTTGCTTCCTAGCTGGGTGATCTTTTCTGACATCTCGACCTCTGTGGGCGGAGGGTCCTCACTGCTCGCATTCTTTTACTGCATAATTGCTCATGGCCCCTGCTGCTTTTACTGACACAGTACACAGCAGTATGTGCATGAGTGCTGTCTTTATACCCAGCACATACCTTTAGCTGTGGCTGGCCACTTAGTGTTACATTGTTTTCTTGATACAGTGACTAAAGGCTCTCCTAGCTCCAACCTGAATTTTCGTCCTGATGAGGCTGGTCGTGCTGCATGTCAGCGGACCACCACAGCCGAAACTCGAGCCAACAACAAGAATAAAACAGACCATTTTTCATCTGCATCTGTGTGTGAAAGGAGACAATTATTGACATTAGTTGCACTCCATGTACCAGTGTTTGTGTGCACACCACGGTGTGCACAGAACAGAAACATTCAATTGTCAGATTTAGGATCGTTGATTTTTAGACTAATTGCAAAACAGCTCCAATAACTAATTACACTTTTGTGGAATTATTGCTTTCCTTAGTTGTGTGATAGGTATGAGTGGTATGGGTGTTAAGTGTGTTAGGGGAGAGGAAGGATTGTGGTGCGTTTCAATCAATTTTTTTCAGGTTTTGTTTTATCTGTCTTAGCAACAGATACTGTTTAATGATGAATTTCATATGTTATGATTTAATAAATGCCTTCTTAAATAGTTGTGGCATGATTGATGTCTATCTTTAAACTGCTGTAGGGTATGTCCTTTACTTTTTTCTCAGCCATTCCCCTTTGATACCCTAGCACCTTGTAAGCCTTAGCTTTACTTCCTTGTTTTTGCTATTGCTTTCACTCTTGTCAACACGCTATTCCTTGGGACTTCATGCTTCGCCCCCTTTTCATCGGCATCCCTCCATCGGGTTCAGTCTTGTCAACTTTGTCATTCTCATGATTCCTTAATCAGTTCTTATGGTGCAGGTATCACTTCCCTTTGCTTTACAATCATCTGTCAGTCAAAGACTTTCGACTGTACAGAGGATTTTACTAGACCCCTGTATGACCACTTTGACCCCTTTCTCACAACTCCTTCGAGGGCCTTCTGGTAATGGTAGTTTCAACAGTAAGATAATCGCCCAGAGGTTTCCGAGTGAGCACCCACGTGGTGCCTGACTCTTCTGTAGCTGGTTTTGCCCTTTCGTATTAACAATTCTTTATCTTTTCTTTAATTAGCCATTTGCTTCTTTGGTTCAACACAGTTTGGTTTCTTATCGGCTCTCCCCTCGACTCACCGGCTGTGAGGAACCGATTGGCTTTTATTGTCTCGGAAGTCAAGACTGGTACCACAGTGGCAAGCGTCTCTTTCCGGCTTGGTCATCAGTGGAGGAGGGCCCTGTGTACAGTTGACATCTGTGCAACACACGCTGGCTATTGTTCATGTCCTTATGATTCCTTATGCAGAGGTTTCATGGGCCTGGCTCGGAAAGGGCAAGGTCACTTCTCTCCTTGTCACCCTCTCAGTTTTCACCATCTTTCTCCTCTTTTACTGCTGTGCTGATTTAGCTCTCTCGTCATGCAATCCACCTTGCTTGGATTGTGCTCTCGTGCTCCACCTTTTATCACTGTGGGGAAGGGAAAGGGCCTTCAGGTGTGCGTGATTCTGGTCAATTGCCTGACCCTTGTGTTGGGACAAGTCAGGTAGATGGCTCTGGCGTTTGTCCGTCATCTCTCGTGATGCGCGTGAAAGTGTTTTTGTCGGGGAAGGGGGCCAGAGGGGGGGCAGAGTGTTTGAATATCCTACATGGTAGGCTGGGAAAAAGGTGTTATAAGAAGGGGGATACCGCGTTTCATCCGTTGGTGTCCCACTTCCACTCTCTGAGGACCCCCCATCCAAGGTATCCTCCCTCACTGGTTCACCCCCCAGGGACTGGATCCAATAGCGATGGCCATGTCCTGGTCACCTGGACGGCAGATCCCCAGGGACTAGTCAGGGAGACACCTTCAGATTTCTCACATACCCTTCCTCCATTCAATATAACCACATTTATTTCACAGGGGAACCAGGAAAGAAAATCTACATTTTCCTGATCTTTTCCTTTTCAGTGTTCCACGGTGAAACAATAGGGTTGTAGGTCTACAAACCATTGCATGACCAGAGGGTTGCAGTATTTGCATTGGTGTAAAGACTGGAGGGGGATATCTGTACTCCTGTCCTCTATATGGCAGAGTAGAAGCACAGAGCACCCCACGCAAGATTCTCTAATGTTGGTAGCAATGGACGAGAAATCAAGGTTTAAGCTCTCAGGAGGTGATGCAGGCTGGTTCTTAAGTACAGTGTAGTCCACAAGCCCCCACAAAGAAATGTCCACATACTATGTTAGTGATAACACAGTTCTTTATATAAATAAGGTTCAAGTTATATACATACACAATAACACACTTTGTGCTCAGGCAATTCTATAATGATGAATATGTACAATCTCTATGTGGTACCACAATTTCTCTTGAGTCCATTAAAAGCACCAACTGCTGACAGTTTCAAATGGCATACAAATCAATAGCAAAAGGTATCAACAATAGACATATGAGGAAAATAGGTTGGTCAAACAAATGGCAGAATACTGGGCTCCTACCACTAGGCACAGTTCTGTGTGAGGATCCCCCACCTGGGCAACCTGTAAATAAAGTATATTGACAAGCCCAGTCCATATATTGTTTAGCAGAGTTTTATTTCCTTCTACAAATGTTCCACTACCCCAATGTACCATGTTAAGCAGAGTTCGACGATGGGTCATCGAAGGATCCTTCTTTAGTGAACTCCCTTTAAGGCAGGAGCCACGGATAGTCAAGATTCCTCGAAGAAAAGGTGAAAAACGTTGTCGAGGCAGCATTTTCGGTCCTTGCGGTGCTTGTCGACAATCGATCGTGGACGTCCTGTCAAGATGATTTGTGCGGTGCACCGCGATGACGATAGTTCATTGCTGCAAAGAGTCAATGAAGAACGTAGGCCCAGCAAAGGCGTCGGGTCATCGGCGGTTGGCGTCGGCGATCGGGAATCAACCATGGCTGGCTTTCGGATCTTTGTCTGCGTCTTTGAGGACTTCGGGTGGCGGCGAACCCACCTGTGTATTATACCCGGTTCAGCGGCGACCTTGACTTTCTCCGGCAGGACAAAGCGTTCGATGGTGATGAGCAAGGGAGTCCTTGATTCAAATGTCTTAGGCAATGGAGCGTTTCAGCTCCGGTCGGCGATGATGGTCGTCGACGGCAATGGACTTCAATGTCCGGGCGCTTCTCTTCAGATTCCTCGGCGGTCCCTGTCTCCGGTTGGCAGCCTTTCGATGACTGACTTGCAGGGAGCCTTGGTGAAGGTTAGCTGGTGTACGATGTTCCCTCGTACCACGGGAAGAGGTCTCGTAGCCAGGTCCTCTCTTGGATCAGTCCTCAAAGCCATGACAGCTTTGAGATTGCATCAAAGGAAAGCAATTATTTTTCTTCAAGCCTGGCTTTGAGAGTAAGCATCAAGTTTAGACTTCAGCTTCTGAACAATTTCCATCAGTGAGAGGTCCCCAGATATACTGTTCGGTCTCTCATTCACTCTGCGGGGTCACACTCAGGCAAGCAAGCATTCAGAATGGCATTATTTCAGGCAGCCAATCAGGCTGACAGTGCATTCAGGCAATTCTTCTCCATCCAGATACTCACAACAAGAAATGTGGATTGGGACAAGCACCCAGCATTCAGCACTACACACTGCATTCACACCAGTTTTGGGCAGGACTGTCTCAAACATTGTGTCACACACTAGAAACCAGACACCCATAAAGTGAAATATATATTGGTCACAAGCTCCATTCACCCAGGTCCCAACCCAAGGGCGTACCCACAATATATAGTCACTGGGAAGGCCCCAGCCAGTCTGGCCTGGACTTCCCCACAATATTATATATATGGAACTTCCACCCAACAGCCATTCAGGGCAATGGACAGAGTCAGGGATTCCCAGGACTTTGGGAAAACAAGGTAAAAGGCAATAGAAAGCAAGAGGCCACAGGGGCCATCTTGTGTACTATCAGGAATTAACTTATTCCAATAGCATGGCCTGGGTATCCCAAAATTGAGGATACTCAGAGCACCTGTCAAATTCAGCATTGAGCTGCCACCAGCGCATACCCTGCTCTGTGGGCCACACACAAGTGCCCAAAAACATACAATAGGGGTACAAGGTTGTACCTCCACGCATAGGTGCTATAAGGGTATCCCAAGGGTCTGTTCACCATGACCAAAAAAAGTAAGAGCTGCACTGCTAGGAGTCCCACATGGGCTGTGGAGAAAATAACACAGAACACACATGATAAAAGCACTACAGGACAAGGACATGGAGGCCCTGTCCCTCAAATGCATTTCCAGCATCACAATTGGCTAATCCACACTAGGGGTGAGTGATCTGTAATGAGTTTGAACTTTCGTCAAATAGGTAGTATCTTAGATGGATTATGGCCCATTTGATGGCCAGGGCCTCTAGTTCCAACACAGAGGGCCTAATTCTGAGGTGGGCGCAAAGGGATACCGGGCACCGGTAATGACACCGGTTATTGACTGGACCCCTTAAGGGATACCGGGGTCAATAACGGTACCGCAATTCGTGATACCGTTATTGACGCCTTCCCCCTTCCCATTGAGCCCTATGGGAGCTCAAACGGGAATGGGGAATGGTTTTTACAATGGGGACTCACAGCTCCCGCCAAGTTCGGACTGGACTGCTAAGTCCTCATGGAATGAGGGCAGACACAGTCCCGTTATTGGTGCTAGTCATGGCGCTAGTAGCGCCATGACTAGCACCAACCTCGTAATGAGGCCCAGAGTAATTTATTTCCTGTGGGAACAGTTTGCGGCTGGTGAATAATATGGGGTGTTCAACTCCATCACAAACTTGAGATAGGACTGCTCCTAACCCTGTATGGTAGGCATCCGTTTGTAAGACAAATTCTTTAGAGAAGTCAACTGCCTTTAGGATCGGGTTCTGGCACAGAGTTTATTTCAAGGTATTCAGATATGAGTCATATCTCATGCTCGTCATTCCAATGAAG
Source organism: Ambystoma mexicanum (assembly GCF_040938575.1). NCBI lineage: Eukaryota > Metazoa > Chordata > Amphibia > Caudata > Ambystomatidae > Ambystoma > Ambystoma mexicanum. Next base: position 1,372,358,476 of record NC_090930.1, read on the forward strand.
TTTCTGGCATTCCGAATTCTTAAGTTTATCGGTTAGACAGGCTGTTTTTTCAGAAAATGTGAGGATAAACCCACACTAATATCCTATCAACCCAAGAAAAGCTCTAAGATCTCTTTTGCTCTTGGGTGTTGGTTCATCTAAGACAGCTAACTGGATCAGCTCCCAGCGGGTTATTTGGAGCCACTTAGCATTTACCCGTGCTGGATACTTGGAATGAGTGAGGCAAAGAAAGTCCCTGCAGAGCTAAACAATCGATATCTGTCTCGGATCTGCGCCAGTAGTTCTGAAGATGCTTTGGATATGTAATTGGACAATCATCTGTTTTGGGACAGCATTTCTTCCTTATTGCCAGAGGACAGGACATACATTTGCGGCTCTTCCGTTGGTTGGGCCTTGATTTCACGTGGAGCATCTTGCACTTCCTTGCCCCCACCGATGTGGCTCTTTGGTATCACCATTAGAGCAGAATGTAGTGTGGCCAGTGAGCAAATGCCGCTCCATGATTGTGGGAGATGCAAGTATGCCTGGCTGCCACACACCCAGTAAGTGTCCATGAGTGCTGCTGTCCCCTTCCTCATGTCTGGGATGGTGAGAGTCCTGTTGCAGTTTTTGTTTACCCCATTATGGGTTTTCCTTCTCCCTGGAAACACAGTTCATATGTTATTTCTTTCTGCAGTTTGAACGGTTTTTCGATGGCAGTCACCCAGGTTAGCTTTGCAATATGCTCCTTCCAGACTGGTGTACACGTTTTTTCGATCCATTGCAGCTTTTCAGGTGACACTCCTCGTAGCGCCTCGGCTTCACATGTCACTTCTTCGTCTTTCCATTTGTAGTCTGTAAATAATGTCCCTTTTATCATGAAAAAACGGTTCTTTCAGGCATATTACTCCTTCCACTTTCGGGCAGCATGTTTTCTCGTTCTGTAGCATGTTAAGAGTTATTTCGTGTGCCTGGAAGGTGTTCTTAATTCTGCCCAGTGTAAGATGAAGGAGACATTGGGCATTTATAAGAGCCAATTCTTTTGGTAGCAGCACCTTGGGTGTTCCTGAGGCGTGGGGGATAAGGGAGCAGACATAGCAACTCTCATTTGTTGTTTGCTTGGCAGTTGCACTCATGTCCGCATACCATTTATTAGTCTGGTGAGGGTGTCTTGGGTCCTCCATTTTATCTAAACCCAGACCATAATACTCGTCATACTTCCTACTCCCCAACTCCCTTTTCCTTCTATTATTTCTAAGGTATCTCCCAGCTTCACGGGCGAGGTGTAATCTAGACCCACCTTTTCCCACACCCCCCTCTTCCCATTCATCATACAGAGATGCAAACTTTTCTGCCATCTCTTCATTTTCTTCTTTTATTCTATGATGTAATGTACTGTCTGCTGTAGGGGTGGTTACATGTGTGGGCAGGGTAGTGGGGGTATTGTAGAGCCATGATATGACAGAAGGGTTGCGATCATTTAAGCTGTGGACATTGTAGTCAGAGACATTTGGCAGGGGAGGTGTGCTAGCATTCATTTTAACACTGCTTTTCTTGGAGGGGGTGATTGTTTTGGGCGGTTTCGTGTCATAGCCCCATACAAGCTGGAATCCGTCCCATACCAAAAAATCACCTTCTTTTACCCTTTGAGTTGTTTTGGTTTCATTTGTCATATTACTTCCGTTCCCCCCTCCCCCCTCATTCATCTCAATAGAGATGAATTCTACAAACCAATAAGTTCTTAGGCCAAACAGTATCGCAAAAAATAATACGATGCACACAGACAGTCCACATTCATACCAATATCTAAAACGTTTTACTATAGCATCTCTACATCTAGACACTCTATTGCTATCCGTTGCAGGCTGCCCATTTATTGCCATGGTTGTTTCTATTTAAAACATAAAAGTGCAATAAGTATATACACGTAAACATCTTTTTTTTGTACTGTATGTACCAGAGGATTATGGGAAGAGAGAGAGGGAGGTGGTGGGACGGGCACATAGAGAAAGAGAGAGAGAGAGAGAGAGAGAGAGAGAGAGAGAGAGAGAGACATTTTCTCATTTATATTTGATCACTTTTTCATATTTCATTTCAATCATTAATGTTACCCAGTTATCTTTTTCTTTTACCTGTAAGTGAATTTGTTCGTTAGCATATTAATATACCGTTTACACTTCCTTTTACCTGTACCTTTTCATTCAACATTTTCATTGTTATTGTTTGCTGTTGTCTGTGCCTCCTCATTCACTTCCTCCTGAACATTATTGTACGCCCTCCGTACATCTGTTAAATGTATCCAGTACCGGAGTCCTTTGACCTTGACAGCGGTGGGCGTACAAAAACTACCTCGTATGGGCCATGGAACCTTGGGGCATCCCACCTACGCAAAAAACTTCCAACATAAATGAAATCCCCTGGCATTAGTTGTCTTTGGGGTTCTGTTCCACAAACGACACGGGTGTGTTCCCTTCTTCCCTTGTAAATGGCGGTGAGAGTTGTCTTGAAATTGCGCGCGCTGCCCTAGTCAGTTTTTTCAGGTAATCAGTAAACTCATCTCCTAATATCGTGGCGCTTCTGTGTGCATCTGAGTGTCTGCGCAGCAGAGAATGTGCTGTGTGCATTCGTCTTCCCGTCACAATCTCGTGCGGGGACAAGTGGTGGTCCTTACTTGGCTGATTCCTCAGCTCGAATAGTGCAAGGGGTAAACAATACACCCAATTTTTTTTTAAGTGAGAAACATAGTTTGGACAATCTCCCTTTCAACAGGCCGTTGATCTTCTTGACAACGCCGTTACTTTGACGGTGATAAATCGAGCAAAGCTTATGTTTAATCCCCAACAATGCAGTTACTTCTTTGAATAGCTCGTTTACAAAATGAGTGCCGTTGTCTGAGCGAATCACGTCGCAAATTCCCCAGCGCGGGAACACCTTTCTCACTAGGAACTTTGCGGCGCATTTAGCATCAGGGCGTGCACATGGACCAGCTTCGACCCACCTGGAGAACGGACATACAACTACTATCATGTAGCGTGCCCCATTACACCTTTCCCCCATGTCTGCATAATCAATATGCAGTTCTCGGAAGGGCCCTGTAGGTTTTGGAATTTTCCCTCTGAGTGTCCGTAAGGTCATCCCAGAGTTATATATCTGGCAGGTTGTGCACTCCATTGCTAATCTTGATATATGTTCTTGGAGCCCAGGCACAAACCAATATTCCTGTATCTCTGCTGCTATATGTTGTTTGGCATTGTGTGCTGGAAAGTATAATTGCTGGAACGCTATCTCCACCAGTTTAATGGGCATCACTACTTTACCTGTGTTATTTTAGTGCCACAATAAGTCTGTTGCCGACTGGCTGTAACCCCTTTTTTCCCACAAGGCTTTTTCCTCATTACTTGCTCCTTCCTGCAACTCTAATATTTGCGATATGGGCATGGCATTGTACCCTTCTGGTAGTTCCTCACTTGCTTGTTGTTGCAATAGGTACTCACCTGCAGTTTCTTTTTCAAAATATGACACCTCCTTGGTGGCAGCGTCCGCTGCCGCGTTTCCCAAAGATACAATGTCTGTGTTAGACGTATGTGCTTGGCACTTGACGATTGCCACCATTGTAGGTTCTTTCAGTGCCTCAATTAATTCCTTTAACAGTTCGGCATGTTGTACTGGAGTCCCATCCGCCCTGCGAAACCCTCTCCGCCCACACCGGGCCAGGGAACCGTGTACGGTGGTAGTCATATAGGCTGAATCTGTGTATATCATTACTGTGCATCCCTTGGCTTCACGTAATGCTTCAATCAGGGCAATAAGTTCTGCTGCTTGAGCTGAAAAGTGCGATGGCAGGCGATATTGTACTAGCACCTCGTACTCACCTTCTTCTAATCTCACTACCGCCATTCCCACATGTTTTTCCCCTGTATCCATGTCAATTGATGCTGATCCATCTACAAAGTACACCTCTCCTTCGGTTAGGGCATTTTCACTTACCACCGGGCCCTCTCCCTTTTCTCCTGTGTAAGTTGCACAATTGTGCTCTTGCATGTCTTCTAATGTACATGGTTCTGTGATGAATGTCGCTGGGTTTACTGTTCTGCACCTTACTATGTGGATGTTGGCGCTGTACAATATTATCTCATAGGCGGTTGCCCGCTGTGTTGTCAGTGTGCTTTTTGATCTCTCCAGTATTGCGAACAGGGAGTGTTCCACAAATAATGTAACGGAGCACCCCATTACTATAGTGGCGCTTTTCTCAATGGCGAATGCGGCGGCAGCGAGAGACTGCTCGCACACAAAGTGACCTTGCATTACTGCAACTAGCGTGCCACTGTAGTAAGCCAATGGCTTGTGTCCCAGGGTTGTCTTTTTGGGTCAACACAGCTGTCATAAGAGTCCCTTTGCAGTGGGAGAACAGGTAAAATTTGCGCTCATAGTCCGGATTGGCGAGTACTGGAGCACTTGAAATTAACTGTTTCAGTGACGCAAAGGAGTCACTCATTTCTTTTGATCACTTTATGTTTGCATCTCTTTTACGGTGTTTGGCTCTCTTACTGATGTGATCACTTCTACTCTGTCAGGTTTTATCTTTTTGCCATCCTTTGATATCAGCTGTCCCAGGTGTTGACAGTATTGTATTTTCCCTCTGTCCACTTTGTAGCCTTTGTGGGCCAGCAGTGTTAAGAGGGTAACTGAGTCCTTCCTGCACTCATCCTCATTCTGTGCGCAAATCAGCAGGTCATCTACGTACTGAATGATTGTTCTTTCAGCTGTCAGGTATCCCAAGTCTTCGTGGAGGATACGATTGAATATGCTGGGACTCTCACAGTAACCCTGTGGCAACCTGCAATGTACATATCTCTTCCCCCCCTAGTGTGAATGCTGTCAAGTAACTGCTTTCTTCTGCCAAGGGAATGGAGAAAAATGCATTTTTCAAATCAACTACTGTGAAATGTGATGCGTTTTTTGGGATACTGCAAAGTATCGATGCAGGGTTCGGGACTAGAGGAAACTTTTTGTATGACGTCATTTAGTGGGCGTAGATCCTGGATCATCCTCCATGCCCCTCCCTTTGCTTTCTTGATCGGGTAAATGCAAGTATTACATGGGGAATTTGAGGGTATTATTATTCCCTGGGCCAATAAGGCACTTATTGTTTCTTCATCCCTTCCTCAGCTTCGCGAGACAATGGGTACTGCTTGACTCGGGGCAGGATTGCTCCCGGTTTAAGGTTTATTGTGACTGGGGTAACTCCGTGCAACAACCCTACATCATGGGGACCTGTAGTCCACAAGTTGCTTGGCACTAGTTTCATGTCATCATCAAAAATGGAAGGCAGTGCTCCTACCACTGCCATCAACTGTATGGGCACTTGTCTCACTTGTATCAAGATATCACATGGTATTGCTATCTCCATTATTATCTCACCGTCACTTTGAGTCAGAAAAGAGATCCTCATCTGACAGATCACGTAAGGCATTGTCGCAATTGATGAACACAGTGCGCCATTCACATCCATCTATGTCCATGCCAATTACGGCAATTCCTTTGGCTGATATCTGTACAGCATGCAAATCTAGAGATATCACTGAACCAGGTGCAATGTCTGGGCATACTATTGGGCGGAAGATGAATTCTGTTGGCACCCGCCATTCTAGGTTTTTTAGCTCGGGTACTACTCGGGCTAGTATTTTCAACCCTTCAATGAACACATTTGAATTTACCGGCATGCCACGTATCTCTGGTGCTGTTGCTCACGCATATACCACCAGCATTACACACAACGGGCATATTCCTGGGGTGGAGCAAACTATTCTTCTTTCCGTGAATGATATAGTCATATTTAGCTTGCTGAGAAGGCCCCTTCCAAGCAAGTTTATCGGTGACTGTTCATAATAGAGTAGGGGTGTCCTCACTGTTTTACCCCCCACTGTCACATCCAAATCTTCTGTGTAAGGAACTTCAACGACAGCCCCAGAGAACCCCTGCGTCTCCAACCTACGGTTAGATAGCAGAAACTGGCCTTCACGTATGCATGATTTTTCGGCTCCCGAATCCACCATAAATATGAATTGCTTGTCTCCTATCTGCGCTCCTACTAATGGTTCCTCCGCTGCATTGTAGGTGGTAGTTAGAACGGGACACGCAAGTGTTCCCTGTGGGCTGTCCTATGCTGGTTGCCTCATGGCTCCCCCTTGACTAAAGACATTGCCTGACACTACTGCCACACCACTGTAGGGGGCTGGGGCAGGTGCCCCGTTCGCAACTGTTGCGAAAGGGTTTCCTGGTGTGTATTGCATAGGTTCGTTGTTCTGTGGGTGTCCCAGTGCTCTATTGGGTTGAACTAGTCTTTGGTCTACGTACCCTTGCTCTTGTTGCCTCTGCTGTCTTCCCATTGGAAGGCCGTATGGGCTCCCTGGGTGGGGGTTACGTATTGTTCCATCTCCTGAAATCCGTTTTTTGGTCTGTTCCTGCATTCTCGATAGAAGTGTCCCCACCTCCCGCAATTCCAGCAGCTCCCCTGTGCACCTCTGGGACCTTGCCCCCCATATCCTTTATTACTAGCGTACCCCTGCCCACCCCCTCTGTGACCCCTGTACCCACCTCGTCCCCCTCGAGGGGCCCAATCTTGCCACTGCGGACCTCCGTACGGCTCCTGTCCGTTCCACTGTGGTTGCCCCGCTCCTGCCCAATTCGCTGCCATCCTCCCCTGTATTGCTACCAGCCCCTCCTCCTCCTCTTCTCCCTCCCTGTTATGTGGGAGCATGGCTACTGCTGCAGCGACCTTCACCAGTTTCGTTTGTACTAACTTGGCCTCATCTGCCAATCTTTTTTGTGCTATTTCTTTCTCACGCTCTTTTATTCTTTTGCAGTGGTGGACTATTATACTCTGTATTTCGGGCCATCCCTTCACCTCAATTCCTGCAATTTTGTCAAGTGCTTTTTGTACCTCTTTAGGCAGCCCTCTCTTTATTATGAAATAAAATAATGATGTTGACTGATACCAGGGCGTGCCCGTTTCCGCTCTCCACATCTCCTGTACCCGGAAAATGTAATCCATAGCATCTTCCCCATCATTCATCGTACATTGCATAACTGACTAAGTCTGGGGTGTCTGGAAATGTTTCTCTTAATGCATCCCACACTCGTGCACACACTGTGTTGAAGGAGGCACCATCATGGCGGTCACAATATAGTGTTATCCACGGGAAACCAGCTTTTGCCCACACTCTATCTGCTTGGTCCCCAACTGCTGATACTAGCAGACTTTTCACATCACCTACCGCCAAGGGTACTCCAGCTGTGTGCTTCTCTAATGCATATATCCACTTACTTGCCCCTCCCGACAGCGGTGGTAACAGCTTTAACAAATTGGCCTTATCCATCTGAGCCCAGGGTATGTAATCTGGCCTCCCTCCTCTCCTGTGTATCAATGGGAGTTGTAACTTTCCCTTTGTTACTTTGCTTGTATTCACCTTTGTTCCTTTCTTTCCTAGTGGAGCCATTCTCCCCAATCTATTCCTTAATCGTCCTGTCCATTCCTCATCCATTGTTCTCCCTAGAGATGCACCATCCATCCTCCCACTTTCTCCTCCCATTGCCGCACTTAATCTCCCGCCTTCTTCTTCATCGTCCTCCACATGAAACCACAAATCCTCTCTACCCCCTGTGGCCATTATTTCATCATCAGCATGTTCACTCACCTCATCTAGTTCTATTATTCGCGTGGGCTCTTCTTGTATTCTGAACAATATTTCCCTCTTCTTCCACCCCTCCTCAATCGACTTGTCAAGGCCCTGTGCCCTTGGCGTTTGCTCTGACCGGGCAACATTAGTCCCACTCTGCTCACAAATGTTTTTAATTCTTGATAATTCTTCTCTTGCTAATGAGAGCCTGGAGTCTAAATCCTCTGTTAGCTTTTCTATATCTACTGTGGGTGTACTTACCTGTCCACGCTGTCTATGGCTCTCATACGGTGGGGGTGCAGTCGGGCCATGGGTCATTGTAGCTGTAGTTGGGGGCACATACGTGGGGTCACTATACCCCTCTGCGGGCACCAGTTTATTAAGTATAGGGTACAACCGTGTTACTTCACCTGGTTTTCCTTCCTCTATCATCTCTTTATCATCTTTAGGTATCAGTAATGGGTTATCGGTGATAGATGGCAAATTGGTCCCTAACTCCTTCTTTTTGAGAGGGGGCACTTCTTCAAACAATCTCCAAAGTTCTAATATCTCCTTCCTATTGTGGAACTGCTTCCCCTTATATTTCATAAAACTGCAGGTTGCTACAATGTCTAGAACATTTTTGTCAAACGATCCCCCTTCTGGCCATATCTGCGGCAGCCCTTCTCCCTTTAACTCTGTGACCCACTGGTCGTGGTATTTTCTGATGCGTTCAGCATACCCAGGTAAACTCTTACAAATATGGGCCAGGGGTGTTTCTGCCCCCATGGTATGTGCTTGGCTTATATATCACTATATATACGTACGTATAAAAACCTGTGCGTTTCTAACACCTGGGCAATATGGGAGTGGGTGTGTACAGCTTATACTTTAAATAATTTAGGGGGCACATACAAAAGCAAACCACCTTTTGCACGCTACCAATATCTTCAGCACAAATATTCAAAAGAAACAGTTTAATTCATTGGGCTTACCACCTTAGAATGTCTCCTGGTCACACTTACCATGACCACACCATAATCATACACATTTTACCCTTCACTAAAATCATCATAACATAGCTACGTTTTGACACATATAATGCATATACAACGATAGTCAACACTCTATTGACAGTTAACCTTTAATCTTTTTCCTCCCTCCCTAGTTGGCCCCTTCTTTCTTTGTTTGATATGAGGTCCCTCTTTTGCTTGAATCTTTTTTATTTTTGCTCAGTATTAATCTATTTTTATTCATAGACCCAGAAAGAATGAAAGAATAGCAGATACTAATATATTCACTGTGTCTCCCTTTTTTACCAGATACCTTTATCTTATTCTCCACTTGTTCATATATTCCCAGTACTAGTCAAGATAGCACTATGCAGCGCCGCCTTCTACCCCCTTGCAGAGCTAGGTTCCCGCCTCTTTATCTCTTTTCACCTTTTGATCCTAATGGCCATATGCAAAGAGAAAGTAAAGAAAATGTGGAATAGTTTTTAGTGTTCCCAAAAGTGTTCCCTTTTAAATGACCTTGTTTTTTATCCTGCTCCCTTCCCCTACTCCCTTTACGGTCACTCGCACTTGATGCTCACGTGCCCGTCTTGAACCGAGAGTCTCCAAACTGGGTCCGTCCAGGCGGCGCTGTCACACGCTCAACGGCCAGCCCCAGCTCCGGCGAGCGGTACTCAAAGGGGATTTTTGAAACAGGATCCCGTACCCTTTCTCTATCGAGTGCGCACTTCTAAGCGTACCAGTTGCCGTAGGCGGGTAGCTTTCCGGAGCAGGCGCACCGTGCGTCTCCCTTTTCGACCAGAGATTTTCGTGCCAGAGGGGACGGAAGGGATATATTAAGAGATGTAATCACGCATTCAGGGTCACCACTGAAGGCGAGCGTCCCCAAATAGCACGACCCTCCCCGCAATGAGAGGCAATAAGGGAACTCTCCCAAAATGGGAATAAGGCTAGGACCAAGTACAGGTGAGCTAAATAGAAGTTTTATCCAAGTCAAATAGGGCATGCAAAGAACTCTCCAAACTCCGAGAGTGCTCTGCCTGACAATCGCGAAGACAGGCGTTTATATTTACAAAAAGTGTCATAAGAACCTACACACTATAGGGGGCACATGTTCATGGGGATTGGGTGGCGTTGACTAACTATATGTGCAGCTGTGATGTGTCGCTTGGTGGTAGGTGGACAACGCCGGGTGCCAACGTGGGGTGGGTAGGTCAGCTGGGCTCATCCAGGAGGTGCTGCCAGGCCAGGCGTGGTCAGTGTCATTGATGGACGTCTTTCTTGGCTTTCTGCCCTAATGGCCATGCACAACCCATTCATTCAATACTGCAATGTCAGTTGTTCTGTAAATCCTACAATAGACTATTCTACAGGTTAATGCAACACAGGAGGAATGCACATTGGGTGGAGTACTTTGACGATACATCAATACATGATTACTGTTTTCCTGTTGACTAGGTTCATGGGTCATGGGTTCGGGTCTCAGGGCACGGGGTGAGCTGTCAGAGTTTTAAGTCTCGTTAGAAGTAATGACAGATGCTTTTACACCATGTTGGTGCAATATTAGGTGTCTTATTTTACAAGCGCCATTAATCTGGGGTGAACTGGTGGGCCATGGGACCTATTAGGGGCACCTCTGGCCTTTGGTTATGGCCAGGTTTTACTGCTAGGTTGTAAATAATTCAGGTGGCTGGCCGTGGCCATGTGAGCTGCGGGGGAACATGAATGCTTGAAGCTGAATTGGGGGAGGTGAGGCGGTGCAGCTCGGGATTTTGCTTTCTCTGCAGGCTTCAATGGGAAGGGAGGGGAAGTGACCTTGGATATGCCCACGATGATACTCTTCTCATATGCTGCAGATTGTATTGAAGACAAAGGGATTCATATAATGTATAATGCTTATTGATTTTCTAAAGGGTTACACGTCTACATCGTTTGCACCTTTACATAGTCAGTTCAAATATGTTAACTATACCAACGTTTTTATTAATCACTACAGGGTGAGTATTTGCAAAAATAGCAGCTCTTGCATTATATGATAAACACGATACGTGAGGTAGCATTAGGGTTGATGGAGCACGCAGGAACAACAGACCAATATGTTTGACAGCAGTAATACATGTTAAACTCATACATTCCCATTTGATTGCATTCTACGTATCTCTTTAAGCAATTTACATGAGCTCACAGTACTGTCGCGCTTGTGTTCCTTTGCACTCTAGCAGCATCAGTTTAGTCATGGCATAAGGACTTAGTATTGCTCTATTTACATTACCCCTAGAGAAGCACATAGTAGGAGGCCTGGGGCACTGGGTGTTTGTACATAACTGAGGTGGTTTGGGTATCCTGACCATTTTGTCAAATAATAACACATTCTTCTATTCTTATAGTGTTCGTAGATTTTGACAAGGGGGTCGTGCAGAAGGGATATCATTGTGATGCATTATATATATATATATATATATATATATATATATATAAACAGTTTCTTGGTATAGGATTGAGGCTTTTGTTGCGTCGGGGACAATTTACAGTTATTTTCCAAGCCGGCCCCGCTACCCGGGTCACGCTGAGGATAATGATGCACTGCGGAAGGTGAATGATACAGTGTTTGCTCTAGCACTAGCTCATGTCCGACTGTTCGTGGGAACGGGCTTTCAGCGGATCTGCCAGGGAGCGGAGGCAACAGGGGTAGGCGAGGACTCTGTGAAGGTGGGGGCCGTGCTGCAGCGCACGAGGAATCATGTCTTAAGATGGCGTTCTTGTTTTCAAAATGGTTTCCAGGACCTAGCCTAATACAGTACGTTTGGTCAATGTGTCAGCCAGTGGTCCACCCACCACCTGGGCCCTGGTGGCAGGGGGGCCCCTGACGAGTCATGGACGTCACAAGGAGTGGACTGCAGGGGAGGGGGGGGTCCCTTGGACCTGTCCTCCCATACACACTCAAACTTGGGATAGGACTGCTCCTAACCCTGTATGGGAGGCATCCGTTTGTAAGACAAATTCTTTAGAGAAGTCAACTGCCTTTAGGATCGGGTTCTGGCATAGAGTTTGTTTCAAGGTGAGTCATATCTCATGCTCGTCATTCAAATGAAGTTTCTGGCATTCCGAATTCTTAAGTTTATCTGTTAGACAGGCTGTTTTTTCAGAAAATGTGAGGATAAACCTACAGTAATATCCTATCAACCCAAGAAAAGCTCTAAAATCTCTTTTGCTCTTGGCTGATGGTGCATATAAGACAGCTTTTTCTTTCTCAAGTTGGGGTTGTACATTCCCATTCCCTAGGAAGAAGCCAAGGTATTTTACTGCTGACTGGGCCAATCGGCACTTAGCTGGAATAGCAGTTAGGCCAGCATTTCTGAGGACTTTCATGATGGTATAAAGATGGAAGAGATGGTCCTCCCAAGTCTTACTTTAAATGACGATAGGAGGGGACCATGGGCTTGAAGAAGGCTCGAGAATATTGGCGTTCAACATTTTGTTGACTTCCTCAATCACTATCTGTTTATGGGCTTCTGGTAGTCTGTAAGGTTTTAAATGAACCACTTTACCTTTTGGTGTTCTAATATAATGGTATGTGCCTTTTACTCTTCCTGGTATTTCTGTGAATACTTCGGGAAACAAGTCCACTACATCTTTTAGATCTTCCTGTTGTTGGATAGATAACTCAGAAGAAAATAAATCAATGTTATCTATCTCTTCAGGAACCAGACAGACTAGTACCTTGGCATGGGTGGCTGATGGGTTCTCCTTCCACTCTTTTAAAAGATTTATATAATATAAGTGAACCTTCTGTTTTCTGTCCAATTGGGCTACTTTATAAGTACAGGTTCCTTTTCGTTGTAATATCTCATAAGCTTTGTTCCACTTGGAGACATGTTTGTTTTCTGAGGTGGGAAAGAGGACCTGTACCTTTTGTCCTATGGAGAATGTTCGTAAATGCACTTTTTCAAAATAAGTGCATTTTTGTTGGCTCTTGGCCTTTTCCGTATGAGTGCAAACTAAGTCTCAAATCAATTTCATTTGTTCTTGAATTCTTGCGGCTAACTTTGAAATTGGAATGGCGACCTCTTCTCGTTCTTTCCAAGTCTACCAGAGCATGTCCAGGACATCTCTGTGCTCTCTACCATATAGTAGTTCAAGATGAGAAACCTGTGGAAGCTTGAGGGGTTTTCCTTACAGTGAATATAGTGCCCACGGGATCATTCGGTCCCAGTCTTTCCCGTCCTTGTCTACCAGTTTTCGTAAAATGAGCTTCAGGGTTTTATTGAGTCTTTCTGCCAAACCATCTGTTTGGGGATGGTACACAGAAGTTTGCAAGGTGGTAATGTGGAGTAGCTCTTTGACTTCGGCCATGAGCTTACTCATAAAATTTGGACCCTGGTCTGTTAGTATTTCCTTCGGAAAGCCGACCCTGGAGAACTACAGTACAAGATGTTTGAGGATGTGCTGGAGGGTATTATTTTGCATTGGGAATGCTTTGGGATATTGGGACGCAGAATCCACGATCACCAGGACATATTTATTGCCTACTCTGGATGTCTCTAAAGGTCCAATTATATCCATACTGATTCTAGAAAAGGGGACTTCTATGATCGGCAATGGGTTCAGAGGGGCAGGTAACGGGATGCGCGCTCTGGTCTTTTGACACATTTCACAGGTTTGTATGAAGGTCTTTATATCGGAGTGGATCCCGGGCCAGTAAAACTTCCCACTAATATGTGCCTGGGTTTTAGCATGTCCTAAATGCCCCCCTGTAAAATGAGAATGCGCAATCTCTAGGACAATCTTTCGGTGACTCTTGTGTATTACCAATTTTGTTTTTATTAAACCCTCCGTGGATGTTTCTCTTCTATAAAGCAATCCTTGTCTTAAGAAGAAAAAGGGACTCCCTTCTCTATGACTTCTCCTTCTGGAATTGCTTGTAGAAAATCTTCTGCGAGAGCTGGATCATTTCGCGGGGCGAAGGCTAGATCGGGATAGATGGTAGGCTCTTCTCCCTTCGTTTCTTCAATATTAAGAAACTTATCAGCTTCCCCAAAGCCTAAGTGACCTCTATCTGTTTTATCTGGTTCACTTTCTTTAAACTTAGTTAATAGAGCTCTCTCCAAGATTCCCGGGGTGATATGATCTCCTCAATGTACCTCAAAGGCAACCTCACCATGATTCTGAAAGAAAATCTTCACATCTCCCCAAAAGTTGGGGTTGATAACGCCTGCCGAACTTCTACGCCATCCCGAACTTCTACGCTAAGCCAGATTTCGGGGTCAATCTTATGTAGCACCCCGGAAGGGGTATCAAAACTAAGTCTGTAGGAATCATTCCTCTTTTTTCCAGGGCACCAATAGCTTCCCTACTGTTACAGATATCAAACCCTATTTATTCCTTGGTGGCGATGGAAGGGTTAGAAGCTCTCCGACTACGTTTTTGAAATTGTAGGGTTGTTCAATTTGTTTTAATTGAGTCACATCCCACTCTGACACCATATGTAAGGAACTCTTGGTGGCAACAGTAAAGACAGACACAAGTGATCACAGTTCAAGGGTGTTTATTAAACTGTATAGAAGGTTGGAAAAACGGCCTAATCTAAGCCTAATTCTAAGATGGGAGCAAGCTTTGACCATCAAACAAATATAAGGCAGTCCTAGTGGCGTCTTGTCAAATAAAAAGGGCCTAGACTAAGAAAAACCTATTGCCGGTCCGTACGCTAAATACAAAAATGTGTTGGATAATGTTCACAAGAAAGAAGGTAGTGTATACAAATAATAAGTCAGGATGCGGTAGCTGGGGTTCTCCCATCCCCACGGTGTGAACACGGGACAAGGTAGGAATCCGGAGCACAGCACGTGCTCAAGCCTTCCCAGCATGAGCCAACAGTTCCGATCTAGGCTATCAGGACCTTTGGTGGTTAAATCTCTTTTCTACAAAAAAAGTCTCTTGCCTCTGTGGACCTCATATATCCCAAAATAATAAACAAAGAGTTCCTTTTCACATGTACACTGAGTGATGCCTTTTCACCCCTGGATTCCCCTCTTCCGGGCTCAGACCCTTCTCAATGTTAGCCTCCCTTAGCCGGGTTTCACTACGGCATCTCAAAACAATCTCTTCTGTGACATTCACAAATCTTAATGTATTTTGTATTTGTATTTGTTTATTATTTGTATCGCGCACCGAACCCTGAGGTAACTGGGCACTGGAAAACTTGAGTCTTACAGGCATATAATAAAACGTTGACAGACAAGAAGACCAGTGGTTACAGTTAGGTCTGAGGACACAGGCATAAATAAAGCGATGACAAAGGGTGGGAAGACCAGTGGTTACAGTTCAGTCTGACGACAATTATTTACAAGTGAGTGCAAAAGGAGGACAGGGGACGCCTCATCGACTGAGCTTGTCACTAAGCCCGTTTTTAACTCCAGTTTTGAAGGTAAGAAAGGATGGTTCAAGTCTGTGAGAAAGGGCAGAGAATTCCAGCATTTGGCTGCTTGGACAGGGAAGCTGGCACCCCTTGCAGTTTTTAGAGTGAACCTTGGAACTGCAAGGCAATTGGATTGGGCAGATCTGGTGGGCCAGGATGGTTGGTACTTGCTGAATTTATCAGAAAGATATTTAGGAGCTGAATTTGATAGACATTTGTGTGTGATTGCCAGAGTGCAGAGAGTGATTCTATCGCGAACAGCAAGTCGGTTGTCTTCTCGTCTGAGAGTTGTAATGTGGCTGGATCTGGGAAGATTAAATGCTGCTCTCAAATTATTTTGTAAGACTTGAAGCCTATTTAAATTCGGTTTTGAGGATCCTAGGAAGAGTGTGTTGCAATAATCAATTTTAGACAATGCTAGGGCTCTGGCAAGCGTTATACAGCTGCTAGTGGACAAATAGGGTTTGCAGCTGTAGATTAACTTGTTTGTGTAGGCGGTGGAGGAAGTCACAGGATTGACTTGTTTCTTTAGGGATAGAGTGGAGTCCCATTAGACTCCCAAGGTTTTTATATCCTTGGCAAGTTCGATCCAGTTTCCGTCAATTCAATGTTGAAGGATGTTTACCTTTGGTCAAGTTTATTTAGGCGTGCCTGAGTGCTGACAATCAGAAGCTCAGTCTTTTCATCATTAAGGCACAGACTGTTGGTGGCCATCCAAGCCTGGATTTCTAGGTAGATTTTGTTGATTAACTTGGAATCCTCTTCGTAGTGGCCAGTAAGCGGGATGAGGACCTGGGTGTCATCTGCGTAGTTAGTATAGATGACACCCAAGTTATCCAAGCGACCGAAGAGGAGCTTTGTGAATATATTATAAAGCATTGGCGAAACGCAGGAGCCTTGGGGGACTCCACAGTGTATAGGGATCGGATTGGCAGAGGCAGTAGGTGAGAAGACTCTAGTGGTTTGATTGGATAAAAAGGATTCGATCCAATTAGAGGCGTTGGGTGAGAAGGCTTCTGCTGAGGTGAGATGTCCGGTGAGGATTTGGTGGTCGACTGCAGACAGGTCTAGCAGCAGAAGGATCGCTAATTTACCTTTGTCCTTCGCCTCGTCCATGTGGATTTTCAAATCCAGAGTGCTGTCTCTGTTCCATGTTTTGGCCTGAAACCAGATTGTCTGAGGCCTAATAGGTTGTTTACTTCCAGATGATTCTGGATTTGTAGATATGCAACTCCATCCAAGATTTCTAATAGGAAGGGCACGGTGGTGATTGGCCTGTAACTTGTTGGAATATTTGAATCTAAGTTTTCTTTTTAGGTGGGGCATGACCCAGGCCTCTTTGAGATTGTTAGGTACTTGGTTGGTCTTGAATGAAGAATGTATTAATGTAGCAATGAAAAGGGACAATTCTTTGGCTCCTTCCTTAATGGTGGAGGCAGAACAGGTGTCTCCCTGGCAATGAGAGGGGTTCAGGCTCTTAATAATGTCTTCCACTTCTTTTAGTGTCACTTGGGAGAACACAAAAGGTGGGCATTGAGGGGGTGACTACTCTTGATCAGGGTCAACGAGCTGGTTATTTGAGAGGGTGCTCTTTTTAGTTTCTATCTTATTTTGTAGTAGCGCTATTTTGTCGGATAGGGCTTATTGGATTTTAGCGCACTAGGCCGTATCCTTCATGCAATCTTCCGTAGGAGGTGATGGTGATTCTAATTCCTTCAAGATGTTAAGGAACAAATGAGGTTTGACACCCAATCCAGGAATCGGCCCTTGATGTGTGTAGGTTCTGTGACTCTATGTTTGAAGCCAAGTTGGGAGATGGAATTTTCTAACGCAAGGGCCTGAGTGTCATCAGGGTCGAGAAGTCCTAGATTAAGGACCCCCAAGAGGATAGTTTCGGAACCAAGCTTGGTGTTGGCAGAAAGGAGGTCAATGATGTCTTCCTCAAAGGAAGAGATCGGACCTGGAGGACGGTAGACGAGGTGCATAAGGATAGTTTGGGTGGGTGAGAGTGTGACTTTAACAGATAGGATTTCTGCAGACGGAAGGCTGGAATGGGAGATGGCTCTGAGGCCCAAATGCCGCTCCTCCTCCTTTACCTGATTTTCTGTCAGCCCTAATGATAGTGTATCCCTCAGGGAGGGCTAATGAGATTGTTGGGCCTGCTGCCTGGTGAAGTCAGGTTTCGGTGATGGCCAAAAAGTCCAGACAGTTGGCTGTGATAAGGTGACCAATGGTGAGGGCATGGGCAACTAGTGAGCAAGCGTTAATGAGTGCTCCTTTGATGGTGGGCAGCTGTGAAGAGTCTGACAGCCCTTCTGGGCTCAGCTTTCCTGATGAGGAAGGTGCCAAGGTCATGGCAGGGGCCATCATGGTGGTAATAGGGGTTGGTGAGATCAGAGGCTGTGGGGCTGCTGCTAGACAGGTGATTGGCAAGTGCTTGTTGGCCTTGGATGGTGTATATCGGGTGGGCAACCTTAAGGTTGCTTTCTGGTTGGGGAAGTGAGAGCCTAGTCTCTGGTTTCTGATGTCAATCGGGCATGGGATAATTGGTGTGGGGGGGGTGGCGAAACGCTGAATCCATTCAGTTGGGCTGAGTAGTGGAATGGATGTGTTCCTCATGAGGGTGCCCTCTGTGGTAATGTATTTTAAAGCATGTTGGAGAGGAGAGAGGAAGTGCATTGGGGTGATAATGTGGAACAGTGGAGGAAGGAGGCCATGGTGAGGGTGACTCTGTGGAACACGGACATGGTAGAGATGAGTTTGACGTAGGTTATAAACAAAAGTGGAGTTGCTAGAAGGGACGGATGATAAGGCAGCTGGTGAACTGGGTAGGAGTGGAAGGTTGGTCGATAGACACCTGTGGCTAAGACCTAGTAGGTGCCGAATTCAGGTTGTGAACTAGGAGTATGCTGTGGCCTGTAGCCTGTGATCACACAGGTTGCCAGTAGTTGGAATGCTAGAGCAATGAGGGTACAGTGCACAAATGCGTAATAATCTGTGTAGGCAAATACAAAATAATTCAGGAGCGACAGAGCGGTAAGCTGGCAAAGGGCAGGCACCTAGCGCTCAAAGCATCAAATCACTAGCCTATGACTAGGCAGGCACATGTCCTAGGATATCTGGCATATACTATTCATGACATAAGTGGCAGGGCACAAGAGAAGTCTGGTTGGTAGTTAAGGCAGAGTGCCAGGTCACCATGATGAGCCTGTATGGTAGGGAGTGGGCTGGTGCATAAAGCATGTGATCATCAAGGTCATTAGGTGGACTGGAGTATTGAGGAAACAATGCACAATGGGAGTATAATCAGAGTAAGCTGGTACAGGTTGTACAGGCAATTCAGGTCAATGAAATTAAGCTAGGCCAGCACGCATTGCACAGGACACAAAGAACATGCTAGTGCGAGTTGAGCACAGATTGCACGAGATTGCTAGGGAACATCGAGCGCATGTTACATGGGCAATGCCAAGTTATTCTCACAAATCAGTTATGCATAAATAAACATTGCTCACTGTTCTTAGAGAGGCAACAGTTTCACCTCACTGATGATGCCCAACAAGGCTGAAACACGTGTATGGGGTTACTGTTGTTACTCTTGTTCAGAGGAGAATTGCCTAGCATTTCGGCGCTGGACTGCCCCTGGGCAGGACAAAGGCTGATATGCGGGGAAATTTCTTCTCTGTGAAAGGGACAGTGAGCTAAAGACTTGGTAGAGTCTCTCACAGGGGTTATTCACCCAAGAACAGGTCATTGGGCTCTGTTCGTGCTGGTAGAGAGATTCCCAGACCCCCTTTGTTTTGCATAAATAACAATTGTCGCAAGCTAGAACATGATGAATATAAACATTGCGGTACAGAGAAGTAAGATGTCACTATGACTCACAAATACTGATGAGAGGCTTTAGGAAAGTGGCAAAGGTAACAAATCACAGAGGGATATTTGGAACAACGGCAGTATGTCCTGGTCTGTGCTTAAATACTGGCTGCTGGCAGAAAGACGGAGCAAGCAAGCAGACGCTAATGTACACCAGAAGAGTGGGAAGACTATGGGAGGCGAGTAACAGAATTTATGCAGCACTTGGGTGATGGCCGATGTAGTTGGGTGTCTTTTTGAACAGTTCACTGTGGACATCCCTCTGCCAGGTTCACTCTTGTGAACACACTATTCCTTGGGACTTCAGGCATCCCTCCATCGGGTTCACGATTCCTTGATCAGTTCTTACGGTGGAGAATTAATTTCCCTTTGCTTTACAATCATCTGTTGGTCAAAGACTTTCGACTGTACAGAGGATTTTACTAGACCCCTGTATGACAACTTTGACCCCTTTCTCTCACCTCCTCCCAAGATCTTCTGGTAATGGTAGTTTCAACAGTGCGGTAACTACCCAGAGGATCCCGAGTGAGCACCCACGTGGTGCCTGGCTCTTCTTGTAGCTGGTTTTCCCCTTTCGTATTAACAGTTCTTTGTTGTTTCTTTAATGAGCCGTTTGCTACTTTGGTTCAACACCGTTCGCTTTCTTATCGGCTCTCCCCTTGACTCACAAGCTGTGATGAATCGCTTGGCTTTTCTTGTCTCCGAAGTCAAGGCTGGTACCACAGTGGCAAACGTCTCTCCCCGACTTGATTATCAACGGAGAAGGACCCTTTGTACCTTTGACATCTGCTGCAACACACTTCTGCAAAGGTCTCACGGGCCTGGCTCGGAAAGGGCAAGGTCACTTCTCTCCTTATCACCCTCTCGGTTTGCGCTGTCTTTCTCCTCCTCTTAAACTGCTTTGCTGAGTTAGCTCTCTCGTCGTGCGGTCTGCCTTGCTCGTATTGTGCTCTCGTGCTCCACCTCTTATCCCTGTGGGGAAGGGAAAGGGTCAGGTGTCTGTGATTCTGGTCAATTGCCTGACTTTGCCTGAACCTTGCGTTGGGACAAGTCAGGTAGATGGGACAAGTCAGGTAGATGGCCCTGGTGTTTGTCGTCTTTTGTGATGTGCAAAAGTGTTTTTGTCAGTAAAGGGGGGCAGGGGCGGGAGGGTGGCAGAGTGTTTGAATATCCTGGTAGGCTGGGAAAAGGTGTTATAAGAAGGGGATACCGCGTCTCACATATCAGTGTCCCACTTCCACTCCCCGAGGACGCCCCATCCAGGTGATCCTCCCTCACTGGTCCACCCCCACTGGATCCAATAGCGATGGCCGTGTCCTGGCCACCTGGATGACAGATCCCTGAGGGACTAGTCAGGGAGAAACCTTCAGGTTTTTCACACTGCTTTGACATTCTTCTGATCTAAGAATGCATGTGTGCCTACTATACTAGCTCCTTGGCCTTCTAAACCTTCAAAATGCATGCTTGTCTAAAACTGCCTTGGCACACTCCTTCACCTTTTAAAATGCATATGGAATTCTCATTGCCTTGACTTTTTCCTAAACATGCTACTCATACGCGTGTTTCTTGCTGTTTAATCCCTTTCCTCTATTTAGAAAATTCATGTGTGATTCTTTCCACTTTCTCTTTTCCTCCGCCTATGAAATACAAATGTGTTGAATAGTACCTTGATATTCAAGGTCACCTACATTTTGTCACAGATGGCCGAAAAATCACTCCCACTCGCAAAGGCAGTTCATAGGTTTTTATTGCTTTCTTCATTCGCCCTACCGCCTTCCCTCTCCCCTCTTGTTTAGACACTCATCCCTCACCCAGGTTAGTATATATAGAAGATTAATGACAAAATTCGTCCTCATTGATCCACCACCAAACAACATTGCATGCAACAAAAGCTAGATGACATGTGTCTGAAAGGATTCAGCACTCAGCTGTCAAACTCAGCCAAATCCCTGAGCTTCATTGTTGACAGTAGTCTTTCCTTCCAAAAGCATATAGCCAAAATGTCACATTCCACATGGCTACAGATCCACACACTCTGCAAAACTAAACCCTTCTTTCGCCCAACTGAATTCCGTAAGGTGGTCCAAGTCCTCGGTATCCCACACGTTGAAGGAGGAAATGGCCTCCTTACTGGGCCTCCAGCTGCACACCAGGCCCCCATGAAAGCAGGACACCACGCTGCAGCCTGCCTCATTACAGGTGCCCACAAATCTGACTGCATCTCTCCAACATTGCGCATGCTTCACTGGCTCTCACTCCCCGTCAGGATCATGTTCAAAACTGCATTTATCACCTACAAAACAGTCCCAAATGGAACGCCAAACTATGCGACTAAACTCCACACCTCTGGAGGCTCCTGCAAATTAAGTAGCAAAACTATCAAAAGGTTGGAGTCAAAGCGAGCCGGCAAAGAGAAGACTTGCAAGCAGTCCTTTTCCTGTCACGTCCCGACACTCTGGAACTCAATCCCGGTATAATCTCCAAATGCCCCACCGTACTCCAGTTCCACAAAACACTAAACACGTGTCTCTTACAATACCTGCTGAAGGAATACAAATCCCTATCTCCCTCCACAAACAATGCTGTGTTACTGTGTAAAATGGCAAGCCCAATTCTGGCACAATCCTATTGTAAAATGCGCCACTGCTCTTGTGCTAGATTTGCGCTATAAACAATAATATCTAATAAACCTATACTGGCTAATTTCTGTCTCACTCTGAAGATAATGACCTAAAGGCTGATATGCCTTCTCTAGCTGATCTCCCTCATGGATCCCCTAACTTTCCCAACCCTATCAAATTGTTAGTGTTCTCCTGAGATTTGGGAATTGTGCATTACGGATACTCGATTGGACATCTGTCTCTTTCTTTCACGTTCACACTCTCCTCTCCCTCTCCTACTCTTCCTTCTCTCTTCAGCCTTCTCCCGTCTCCTTCTGTTGTACTCCTTCTGGGTCTCGCCTCTACACTTGGATGTTTCTTCCTCCTTCTTCATCCTCCAACTACTCGCTCCTCTGCATGAATTCCTCCTTTCTCCAATACTAGACTTCTACTGCTCCCTCTGCCTCCAACTACTATGCCCTCCTCCACACTAGTACTCCTTCCTCCAACTACTACTTAACCACTCTTCTTTCATCCTTTATCATACACTTCACATTCACTCCTAACACTACTATCTATGAGCTCACTTGCCACTATAAAACACACCTTCACAATGCAGTGCCACTTTTACTCTTTAGCCAATAACTTGCATGCTCCTGAAAGTTCTTTTAAACTCTGATGCTCCTTCCTGACTCCTGCTGGTTTCTTGGTTGTACACATCTTCCCCTGACCCTTTCTTGAATAGCCAACAATTCCTAGTTTCTGTTGCCACCATGTATCCCACTTTCTCTGCTAGTATTGGTTCTCTCTCCCTGGCCAATCTGGCGCTGTCTTCCCCACCTATGGTGGGTTAAAGAAACAAAAAGTCAGGAGTAGCCGCCTAAGCTCCGCTCACTTTTTTCACATTCGTCTAATGTGGAATGGCAATGGCTGCTTGGGAAGGCCAGTGTTCATGGTCGTGTTTCAGAAAGTAGTTTCAGCACCCCCTGAGATAAGACTTGTATTTTTTCCCCATTAGTATTTGGTGCTATAGGAAGCTCGCTGGTGTCCCTCGGCAGCCCTGCCAGGTCATGCTGCCTACCGTGTATTGGTGCGCCTTCTCCAGGCAGCTCTTTCTTTCCCCGTGATGGATCAAAGAGGCCTGCTGCGGTTAGGATGCAGGTGCAACACCCAAAATGTGAAGCGAAGTACAAGCTGCAGAAATTCTGTTAGCATGAAGGTTTGGTCATTTTTAGTGTCAGTTTTCTGTCATTTGTCACAACATTTCAGACCTTTTTCAAATTGGATTTAGTTTCGCCACATTCTAGGGAGCACCAGGCTATCGAGCATATGGTGGAATGATGGGCAGCAAAAGATATCACAAATCTGGTGGTAATCCGGCACAATTTCCGCCAAGCGGATATAGCGTTACCGCCAAGTCGTGCAGTAGAAGTAGCACTTCATCACTGGCTGCAGCTGGAAGCTGGAGGTAACTGTTCTTTGTTTTCGCAAGTATTAACACCGGTTTTTGATGCTAATTGCGCCAAATATGGACTTGTGTTGTGCCTGTGTTTGCGCCTCGTGTGTCTGGCTGTAATAGCACTGGCTGCTTTTGCAGTTGTGGTATTTGCACTGGCTCATGATCCGGCAGAGCGATATTGGCTTCAGTAATTCCGTTACCGCTGCTTTTAAGGGTTACCACCAGACTTGTGATGCGGCCCATTGTTACTGGTTCACATTAACATAAGGGCCTCTTGCCACATTAGCCAGAGTCCTGCTATTTTGAACTAGGCCCCATCAGAGTTGTAGATTTCTGTCATTCAGGGAACTAGGCCGCATATCTGAACCTCTGTGCTTTCGTTTAATTAAACTTTATTCCTGCTTCCTCTAGCAAGAGTTCAGCATGCCAAGGTCCTTGGAGGAAAGGTGAGGTGCAGCACACATATCAGTTAATATTGCAGGGCCTGGCTGAACTTTGAGTGAAATGTAGAATAACGGTGTGTGCTCTTGACGATAGATAAGTGCTATAGTTGTGAAGAACATATTTTGGTGTGAACAAAGCCTTGGGTGGAGACAATGCCAAAAGCGCCAAACCATATCATCGTGCCCTTTAAGGAGTGTTGGGACAACTGAGTCAGCAATAAAATGGCCTGGCAGTACGAATAAATGTGAGAATTTAGTTTTCAAAGAGTGGGGCCTCAGTTATTTTTTTTGCATGCCATCTGATTCCCAAGAGAAAGTCAGAAGAATGTGCGCTAGGGATAGCAACATCTTCAAAAACAGGAGTTGCAGAGTAAACTACCACAAGGCCTGGGAACTGTCTGGATTGTAATTAGAATTACAATTACAATTTCCAAGTTGTCTGAGCTCATGGACTGGGCACATCTGCAGGGATGTCACAGCTTCTCTTTGTTTCTCTTTGCGTGGCTGTTTGCAGATGTGCATGGTAGTAACCTGGTTTAAGCTATCTCATCACAAATCTAAAGCACT
Organism: Ambystoma mexicanum; assembly: GCF_040938575.1. Taxonomy (NCBI): domain Eukaryota; kingdom Metazoa; phylum Chordata; class Amphibia; order Caudata; family Ambystomatidae; genus Ambystoma; species Ambystoma mexicanum. The sequence continues at coordinate 1,372,382,483 of NC_090930.1, forward strand.
ACCCCCAAATGGAAAAAATCCCATCCCAGACTATTAAAATGCCACACATGAAGTTTTTGAGTTTGTGCCTACATGTCTGTATACACACATGTGTTTGAACCTAACAGTTTGAACCTATGAAATGTATGGGGTTTGAGTTGTACTTGAACTCCATTGCCTAAACCTACTCGTACCTATATGTAAGCACTGGTACAGCAACAATAAATGAAAAAGATCTATATTAAAGTTCAGGACAACATTTACTGTTCGTGCAAATTACCTGCCATTCATTTCTTTATTTTTGGTCAGTTTGCCACATAATCATAATACATTTTGATTAATTCAACTATGGATGCACCAAGCAGAGATCTGTGGAGCGATCTGTTAAGGAACCCCAGTTGGCTCACAAAATGGAAGCAAAGCCTGGAGCCTTAAATAAGGAGGTGAGAAGACATGACCCCATTGCACACCCAGGGGGCACCAATGAGTGTGACTGATAATTGTATCGCGTATTCTCTTGACCATGGGAAGCATCAGCCAGATTGAAAGTTGAAAGCTCACAGTGGCATATTAAGTGCTCCATGGGATCTGGGAAAAGAAAACAAGGCTAAAGGTCCCCGAAGAGTCAGAAGATCCAAGCTGCCCTAAGTCTAGTTAACTTCCCAGAATTTAAAGCACTTATATATACTGACAATTCCCCCCAGAAAATGGGGGAAAACAGGGAGAACAGGGACACAGTGCAATCCCTACTATGATAAACAGGCAATGAGGACATCCCACCCTAATAAGCATTGGTAATAAGAAGGAGCTCCACACCAAGGCTAGGAGTTATATAAAGAACTGCAAATAGATTTCATATATTCATTTTTTATTGTTTAAAACACAAATCTAGCTCAAGAGTAGCAGAGTGCTGCTAAGGGTGTTGGTAGCCAGTGTTTGGGCTGGTATATTTGAACAGTAGCACAGTACTGCAAGTTATGCTCTCTGCATAAGTCTGTGCATCTATTGGGATTAGTACTAGGTGAACTATTGCGGAAAAATTCATGTTCAGAGAATTTTGCAGAATTGGGGAAATGTGGGGGCAGTTCCCGATGGTGGGTGCGCAACAAGAGAAGTATTGCTTGCAGGTCCTCTTTTAGTGAACAAGTTTGGATTGAAGCTAGTTTGTCAAATCGCTGTGGAAGGAGCATGCGCCCCCTCATATGTGTAGCTTAGCCACTGACTGCTTTGTAAATGATACATGAAATCTTGAATAATATCCTTGCCTGGATAGGAAGCTGTAGTAGTTTCTATAGGACAGGGGATATTCAGTCAAATTTCCATGCACATGTGATGTGCTGCTGTGTGGTGGACTGCTGTTAGGCTAGTCAGGTAAGTAGCTGGGAGCTCCATTAGTAGGGCCTTTCCCATATCAATGTACAAGACCACAAGGACCTGCACTATGGACCAGAAGTCCTGCAACAGGATGAAAGGTTTTATTTTGCAAAGTCTAGAAATTTGGACCAAGGCTGTGCAGCCCTTCCTAGCTACATGCTTCTGGAAGGAAACGCTGCTGTCAAACAAGTAGCTAAATCCCAGATTTGTGGATCAAATTCACTAGATGCATGTCATTTACATGTTGTTTCGTGGGCAGACCAATGTGGATGAATTATGTCTGGGATGGGTTACATTTGAGGCAGGCAGTCGACATCCAGTACTAGATGATGGTTAGGTAATTGAATAGACGACTAATGGCTGGCCTCTTTCCTCTCTGACCGACCCTCTCAGGTCCAACTAGGGTCCTTCCTCTCCTCTATCCCTCTCTCTACCTGTGGTGTTCTTCAGGGGTCTAACCTCTCTCCCTGGCTGTTCAACGAATACCCGGCACTTCTTGCCCACCTCATTGCCATTCACTGCCCCAACTTTCAGTGCTATGCGGATGACACTCCACTTGTTTTCAGGCTCCCTTCTGTCATCTCTTCTCCTTCTCTCATCTCTGACTGTCTGTCTGCTACACAGGAGTAGTGTTCCGCCAACAATCTCTGCCTTAATGCCAGTAAGAGAGATTCTCCTCATCAACACACCTGCTCCCTCCTTTCCTGTCACTCTCTGGCTGGTCTCCCTTGGCCCTCTTCCTGCTCCCACATTTGAGGCTAAAAACCTGAGGGTAATCTTCGACTCCACACTCTCCTCCTCTCCTCACATCTCCGACGTCTCTAAGAAGTCACACTACCAACTGCACCTCCTCAGAGGTATTCTTCCTTTCCTCTTCTTCCTCCAGAGCTCTGGTTCTCTCTAGGCTGGACTACTGCAACAGCCTCTTTCTAAATCTACCTGCTTCTACTCTCCGCCCTCTGCAACTCATCCAGAACAGGACTGCGAGACTTGACCTTGGGTTCAAGCACAGGGATCTTATCTCTCCAGCACTGAAATGTCTGCACTGGCTCCCAGCGGCTGTGAGGATTAAGTTAAAAACCCTCTGCATTGTCCACAAGGCCTTCTGGGGCCTCAATACCTTCAACTCCCTCTTTGTAAATATCTTCCTTCTTGAGCCCTTCGCTCCTCCACCTCCAACTCCTTCAGGGTCAGTCGCTTCTCCAAGCAACAAGTGGTGGTAGATCTCTTTCTTTGACTGGGGCCTCCCTCTGGAACAGCCTCCTTGCCTCTCTGAAACTTGAGGAGAACCATCTCCGGTTCCAGAGGCACCTCAAGACCTTCCTCTTTGCTTCTGCTTTCTCTCTTCCTCTCCCCTGCTGAACTTCTGGCTGAAACTGAAACTGCACTGGTCACCTGGCTACCGTCTGTTCTCGGGCCCAGGTCCCCTCCCCACCAGTTGCACACCTGCAGTACCCCCCTGGCAACCCTTGCACTTGGGGTCTGTATTTGTATCCCCACAATCCCCCTACAAGCACTTGGACACTCGATGTCTGAATTTACCCTTGCACTTGCCACCAGCTGGCCGCACTTTCTTATTGTTTTTACTGTTTGATCCCATGCACTGCACTGCCCCCTCCCCTCTCCCCTCACACTTTCCCCCTCCCTCCTCCACTGCACTTGCACAATCTCAATGTCACCTGGCCTAGTAAGATTGTTGTCTATGTCTTCCCTTTGTTACCCCTCCCTTGCCTCATCGCGCCTTGAAACACTTGTGTATAGGTGCGTTATAAATGCCATATCATATCATATCATATCATGTGGGATTTTTACTGTCATGTATAACAGAGTATAGCGTGGATGTTGGAGAATGGCTATATTGGGATATTTGAAAAGTTACCCAGAGGCTCCCAGTAAAGGTGAAAGAGTATTGATGAGAGGATGGACACTTGGGGAACTATAAAGGAGACTAAGATATCAGCTAGATTACAATGAATTCATATGCACATCCTAGTGTCTGCTCGAGAGGTAAGAGGTAGGCAAATTCAGGACAGTGGCATTGAATCCCATCCTGTTGGCCACGAGGGAGAGAAGGATATTGTGGTAGACGGTGCTGAAGACAACCAAGAGGTAAAGATGAATAAGGTATGAGTTACGCATACCTCTGATATAGAGGGCATCATCCACCACCTGGATGGTGGCTGTCTTGATGTTGCACTTGGGGTAGAACCCTGGCTTATAGTTGTGTATTAAGTATAGTTGTTTGATTCTGGCGAGAACCTTTACCAAGATTCTTCTGATAAATGGGAGGTCCGTCATGGGCGGTTGTATGAGGGTGTCTAGGAATGATCCCTCAGTGAAGGAGGCATTTATTATGATGAGGAGAGCGCTGAGCGCCGGGTCCATCAATTGCTTTATGATGGTGGCTGGGATGATATTGTGACAGTAGGAGGCAGGTTTGAGGTATGCGAGCATATTTAGGAGGTCCAGATAGGGGAAACCAATTCAGATGGGTAGTGTGTGTGCTGGAGTGCATGGGGAGCTAACGCTGGGGCCGGGAAGGGGGAATGTACAGTCAAAATTGCTTAGGATTCATGGATCCAGTAAGTGCAAATATCATGCTTTGAATGTGGTTGTGGGCATAAAAATCTGCAATGTTAAACTCTCAAAGAAAGGCATTACTAGTGTACGCTAATTTGGCATAGGAGAGTAAGTTCGACATGCCGTCAACGAAAGAGTCAATCATATGCTGAGGTCTGATTGTCATGGATTCTTTGTGTTATAAAAAGAATTGGCAGGTGAGTGATTCAAACAAGCTCATTCTGGGGGATGGGATGATGGAACATTGCTGATCTCCCCTGTGGATGATTGCTGTTCTGCCGCCTGACCATCTAAGCCGGTCAGCATGTTGGATGCAGAAGCCGGTAGGGAGGAGGATATCAAAATCATGGGGAGAGGATGAGGTAAAACATGTTTCTGTGTAGAAGGGGGCATTGAGATTGTTGTATGACATGAGGTTGACGGTTGTGATGGTATGAACAACTTCTGAGCGAGCATTGATCAGCATGACTGGGTGTGTGTGCGTGGTCTGTGAGTTTTGGATGGGGAAAGGCATTCATGAGGTTCACTAGACTAGCTTTCCACAGCTGTCCAGGGTGATTAGTCGTTCAAACCCTAGTGAGGGTGGGGAAGGGTTGTGGAGGAAGGAGACACATGGTGATATCTTTTGGTGAGGGGTTGTATAGCGACTACTTTGTAGGTGAAATGGAAACAGCAGGTCCTTTGGCCCTAGAAGACCCATAGAGGCACAAACAGGTGAGGCTGTTGTCTTTGTCTGTCCTTGGCTGAGGACACCAGCAATTAGAATCCCTAAGGAGGACTGGTCAAATAGGTGGTTGGACGAATGGTAGGGCATGGTCAAATGTCCAGCAGCCACCTATATGTTGTCTGCCTGGAGCTGAACTGGAATCCTTATGCAGTTGCCAGTAGGATGGACACTGTTGGTGGGTGGGACAGTTGAGTGGCAAGTCTTTATCATGTGACCAGCAGGCTCCTCGAAGTTACATGACTGAAGCTGAGCTGGAGTCCTCATTTAGCCACTGTTTGGCCACTGGGAAGGTAGGAAACTGATGTGGGGTGGGGGACAGCTGTATGGCAGAGCCTAATCATTTGACCAGCAGCCTCCTTAATTCAGTCTCCCTGCAGCTGGCCTCGTGTCCTTATGGTGTAGTTGCTGGGAAGGTGCGAAAATAGTAGTGGGCTGGGAAGCAGAGTGGCAGGATGGGTCATACAATCTTATAAAGTTTTTGATTATTAGGTTTTAGATTTTTTCAAATGTGTCATATTGTATCAATGATTATATTGGACCATGAACACACCATCACATTTATATATCTCACATGAAAATATGAATTCAAGTTTAATGGATTAAGAAAATAAACTTTGATTTCCATTATCATTAACTTTACTTAAACTAGAGACTGATGCAATACACTATACTTTGTCCTGCCAACTCCTTCAGCCAACATGCCAATAGCATGGAATAGTATGACAGCTCAGAATCATGGAATGTCATATTATCCTAGGCAACACAGTTATGCCTTTAATTCAGTGATGATCTCCACTGGGATTGTTCAGGATGATGATATGCCTTGAAAAATAGCAGTTCGTTTTATCACATGGAGGTCCTGCATGGTTTATAACAGTGGAGGTGAAAGGTAGCCCATCCCCCACATGTGTGGACAGTTTGGAAGAAGGAAAAACAAGGGATGCCATACATAGCTTTGTGGAGCAACCTGTGAAGGAACCCCTGTTGGGAGACTAAAGGAAAGCAAGGACTTTGGACAGAAAGATGACAATGAGGAGACAAGGCCAGCTTAGTCACCTGGGTGCACAAATGAGAATGACTCCTAATTATAATGGTTAGTCACTTCATCAGGAGAAACAACAATATGCTTGAAATATTGAAATCACTGTGGTACATTAACAGCTCCATTGGATTAGGGTGACAACTACAGTCACAGGAAAACAAAAAATAGAACACAGGGCTAAAGGAACCTGAGAGTTCTGTGAGAATGTAGTTGTCTACCACATTCTCACGAATGCACTCCACCCACTTGCTACGCTTATCCATCTCTGGTAGATATCCAAGCTACCAGTTGGTCAGTAAATGCATCAAAATATGAAAGACTCATATATGCAAACAAATCTTCACAAGAATGGGGTAAAACAAGGGGAACATAGAAAATGGTTCATGCCCACAAAGATAAGGAGGCATTGAAGACATCACACCCCTACTAGCACCAGTAATAGGAAGGAACTGCAAACCAAGTCTATGCATTACAGAGATAACTATAAATGCACCATGACATGAAGGAGCAGACGATCAAGGGAACCATACCAATCCAAATCCTGACTAATAATACAGTGATTTCTAAATTCAAAACGTGGCCACCCATGTCCCATTCCTTTCACTCCCTGTTAAGCCAACCATTAACTGGAGGTGTTGCTGGATGGCTTTCAACTCTATTTTAGGGTCGCATGGGCTTTACAGAAATAGTGATAATCAAAAGTAATTGGCTTTCCTGCACTGCGTAAGCACACAGGGTATATGCATTTTTTCCACTTATCAGATACGTGGAGAGAGCCATTTGAAGGGAAGTCAAGTACAAGAACCACAAATTAGAAAAAGGTACACATTAAATTAAAGACACATTTTGTAACTAACAGGCCGATTCATGGAAATTAACAGGCCGATTCATGGAAATAATGTGCGCGGAAAAACCGGCGCACGCGTGCGAAAACGTGCGATTCGCAGTGCCACAGAAAAAATCGCAGAATATCGCACAGAAAACAGCGCACATCCATTCATGGAAGCACGGGCACGAGCAAAATGTGGGATGTGCGCTGAAAAAGTGCACGCCGCATGCTGGCGCACAGGTCATCTAACGCTGTGCGATAAAGCCACAGCGAATTCGCACATAGCGCGGCGCACATCCCAAAAGTAGGCGGAAAACGGGGCGTGACACACGGAATGGGGAACAACTCGTGAAAATGTGGGCGTCACAGGGGAGAACCAGGAGGCAAGTGCGCGAAACGCCCAGACGCTCGTCTACAACAGGCATTCATGGAATCGAATCGGGTAAAACAGCGCACGGCCAAAGACGCGCACAGGCCCATACCCGTACGCCACAGAAAGCAGGCGGTAGCGTCCCAATACATGTGCGCCAGAATGTGCGCTTAAAAAATACAGTATACACAGCTCAGCGATTGTGCCTGGGGGAGCGTGTGCGTGCATTTCAGGTGTGCGCGCAAAGTCATACACGCGTTTTGGCTGGGTGCGTGTACATCATGGGTGCGCAAGAGGTTTCACACGCGTTTTGGCTGGGTGCATGTATTCCAGGGGTGCGCGAGAAGTTTTACATGCGTTTTGGCTGTGTGCGTGTATTTCAGGGGCGCGCGAGAAGTATCACACGTGTTTTGGCTGGGTGCGTGTACATCATGGGTGCGCGAGAGGTTTCACACGCGTTTTGGCTGGGTGCGTGTATTCCAGGGGTGCGGGAGAAGTTTTACACGCGTTTTGGCTGTGTGCGTGTATTTCAGGGGTGCGCGAGAAGTATCACACGTGTTTTGGCTGGGTGCGTGTATTCCTGGGGTGCGCGAGAAGTTATACACGCGTTTTGGCTGGGTGCGTGTATTTCAGGGGTGCGCGAGAAGTTTCACACGTGTTTTGGCTGTGTGCGTGTATTTCAGGGGTGCGCAAGAAGTTTCACACGCGTTTTGGCTGGGTGCGTGTATTCCAGGGGTGCGCGAGAAGTTTTACACGCGTTTTGGCTGTGTGCGTGTATTCCAGGGGTGCGCGAGAAGTTTTACACGCGTATTGACTGTGTGCGTGTATTTCAGGGGTGCGCGAGAAGTTTTACACGCGTATTGGCTGGATGCGTGTATTTCAGTGTTGCGGGAGAAGTTTTACACGCGTTTTGGCTGGGTACGCAAATCCATTGGACCAAAGGCCCTTACAGCGCAGGCACGTCTGTGACGTGAACTGCACGTCCAAGTTCCAGCTCTTGTAATAGGTCCTTAGCACGTATACGCGGAAGTGACGTTGGACGCGTGGTCCGGTTTAAAAGGTACGTGTAGGACGTCATTTCCTTGTACGTGCTTTTCGTGGAGAGCGAGTGGGTGAAATCTTTACTTCTTGTCGGTTCACACGCGAATTACTTCACAGCGTTTCGAGTTCGTACTCCCTGTTACCTCTGTCAGTTCTTATTTTTCTCTTTTTCTCTGGACCTGTTTCCTCAGACAGCGTTTACTTCTCCTGTAGTCCTGTCTCCTCAGACAGCGTACAATTCTTCTTTCGGCGGGGGTGTTGCCAATGCGTGCGCGCGCACGCGCGTCTTCTTCACGCACTTTTCCCAGGCAGACGGTGAGTTGCGCACCTATTTTCCAACAGTGCTTGCCCCGTGTGTCGCGTACCCCTTCAGAGGTCATTGTAGGCTGCGTGTGACACGCATACGTTCATTATTGTGTTTCTGGGTGCCACAGCGTAGTGCGTGTTTTTGTATCCACGCACGTGGTCTACGAGGGGTCGCTTGCACGTCATTTTCTGTTATTGGGGTGCCTGTGCTTTGCGTGACCCGTCATCTTTCCCCAGGGGTTCCATTCAGCCTTGCAAGTGCACTAGGGTACGAATACCATCTAGTACCCTACCCCTTTGACCCCCAATTGCCCAGGACAATACTTTCCTGCTACTCCCATACGCACAGCTACATCAGTGCCATGTCTGGGAGGCGAGCAAGAGGTAAGGGTGGCAAAGGTGGCCGACCCTCAAGAGGTGGGCGTGGTGGGCGCGGTAGGGGACGTGGCCGGGATTTGCAGGCTACCCCTAGCACCCCAAGTGTGGAGGACCAGTCAGGGAGACCCATGCCCCCCCCCATGGTTGAGGAAAACGTGGCTGACACCATCGATGCTCAGCCCTTGTTGGACCCGTCCATTGTGGCACCTGACCTGGCACAGGCTGACTCCGAGGCTGATTTCCAGGTCCACAAGTCTAGGCCACGGGTGGCCGTGCCAGTCAGTGTCACCAGGCCACGTGTATCAGGGGCAGCCATGTCATCTGCTGCCCCAAGTAGGCGGGGTGGGAAGGCTGCAGGGGCAGCTGCGGCTCCGTCCACCCCAGCTCTGTCTCTCCCAGCCAGGACAGTGTTGGTCCCAGTCCGTCAGTCTGAGGTTCCCCCTGCCACTATCACACTCGAGCTAATGCCTGCAGGAAGTCAGATGGTCAGTGTGCCATTGCACACTACGACACAGTCCACCGGTGCTCCTGCCCCGAGTGGCCAGAGCGGCATATGCCACTCACAGTCCCCACCACCTCACAAGAGGAAGAGGAAGATTGCATGTGCACTACAGGCTGATGCCCCCGACACGGCTACACAGTCCGGCACGCCGAGGAAGCCTAGCTTCAATGATGCCAAACTGAATCAACTTGTGCAGTATGTGTCCGATCATGACGCCGAAATGTTGAGCACTCCAGGGTCTAGGATCACACCTGCTCACCGTCAGGCACACTGGCAGGCCGTCGCGGACAGCATAAGTTCCCTTGGGTTTATGAGGCGCACAGCTACTGAGTGCTACAAGCGATGGAATGACCTAAAGCGCCAGACAAAGAGTAAGCTGGCCTCAAGTCATGCCGCAACTCTGGTGACTGGAGGTGGGTCTCCAGTAGAGGACATTGAGCTCACTCCACATGAGAATGTCGCTGGGACCTACGTCAAAGAGGAGCAGATCCAAGGTGTGGGAGAACTTCCAGATTACGAGGCATTGTCCGGTGAGTGCACATGCATGTGCGTGTGATCCATGTGTACGTTGCATGTGGGAGGGGTCCAGGGTGGGTGCCAGGTCAGGGTGTGTGTGCCTGAGTGGTTTGGGTCACCCATGTGCTTCATCCAATGCATTTTGGCCCCCGGGATTTGGGTATTGCAGTGTCCCTTCTGGCCACAGCAGGCATTTGCCACTATATTGCGCCAGCTGACCTTGAAGTGGCAACATGCAACAACATTGTTCCGTATTTCGCTGTGCACGTTCTGGCTGATTGTAGGAATACCCCCAGTGCTATTGCACATCACTCTGCCCTATTCTCACAAATATGACATGCCTATGGTACATGCCAACTGTGGGTTGGCACTGCTAGCCAGCATGCATCTGATGTGTTGCCCTTCCATCTTGGTGTCATCAGTGTCTGACATTTACCTCCCCTTCCAACTCAGTGACAGTGCATGCATGGGAGGGACATAGTCATGTGGGACATGTGTCTATCAAGTACTTTTTCTGTAGCTTGTCTGGCCTATTTGTGTGCCATGGTGCTAATGCCTGTTTCCATTTTCTGTCTTTCATGTTTTTTCAGAGGATGACGCACTTGATGCTGTTGAGGGTGAGGAGATGGTGCTCACCCAGGAGGGATCCCTGACACGATCGAGCACGAGTGGGGGACGTGGTGTGTTGGTGGGTGAGAACCCACTCTTGCTGCAGGGCATTCTCTCCAGGGCTGTATATGGGTGCACCTCCCCAGAACTCTTTTCAAGTGTTGATTCGGATGAGACCCATGTGGATTCGCAGGTATGTGTTCATGGAAGGGATACTGTTCTGTCCGACCCACCTGCACCAGGGGTAGAGCCCACAATGGGGATGTCAGTGTTGGTAGGTGCGCCTGTGGTGGTTACGGATGCAGGGCCACACTCCGCAACATCTGATCCTGTTCCTGGGCCAGCAGATCAGAGGGGAAATGCAGTCCTGCAGACTCAGGCAGTGCCGACACAGCGAGGCGCAGTTCGCCTTGCCCCAGACAGGTGTGGTGCCCGCCAACGCGGTGGCCGTCCGCCACCTGGCAATACCGTATGGGAGCAATCCATATATGGTATGGCCAACCAACAGGCAGCATCATCAGAAATGATTGCTCAAGCCATGGACAGGGTGGCCACTTCCATTGTCCCCCCAGAAAGGCAGAGGGAGCTACTAGAGCAGGCAACAGCCTCCATTTGCCAATCAGTAAGGGAGGACATGTTGGCGTCCAACAGGGACAGACAGGCGGCCCTGGACAATCTGAGGGAATCAATTTCTCTAGATGCCCAGGGACAGAGGGAAGCCCTGAGGGGAGAGGTCCAGCACCTCAGGCAGACTCTACTGGACCTTGAGGCTTCCACTGTCACCAGGACAGAACAGCTGCTGGAGCACGTCACCCGTACGCTCTTGGCAGAGATGCAGGCAACTCGTGCGGAGGTCCGGGCAACACGTCGGGTGTTGCATGGGGATCTCCGCACCATATCCCTCCAGAACGAGGCCTTCAACACCCGCATGCTTGCTGCAATGGAGGACCACACCAGGGCTTTGCGTGGGCTGCCTCCCATAGCACCACCACCTCCTGTGGCAGCAGCAGAGGTTGGGGAGAGCGAATCCAGCAGTGATTCTCCCACAAATTAGTAGCCGTGCAGGCCATGAGCCCATGGAGGTGTTTTATTTTCGCAACATTCACCCAGGTGGCTGTTGGTGAGCATCCTGTCCTCGGACCTCCTGGGTGGCCTCTCCCACCCCCCCTGCCCCCCACATGGCCATTTTTGATTTTTGCTTTTTGATTTTTGAGGTGCAGTGTGTTGCCTTGTGTGGCTCCCGTGGGCATCCACTGTATTCCGTTGGGCACATGCAGGCTTGTCCTGAGTTTGGGTTAGATGCTTGGGTTTGTGAGACACACACCCCTCCTGCTTCCCGTTTCCATGGGCTTGCAAAGGGTGTGCCCAAGTGACAGTGACTTACACAGTGACGTTGGACTCCCATGAGCTATGTGGCCAGTCTGTAGTCAATACTGTGTATACATTCCTAGTGCATATTGTAGTAGTATTGTACACTGCATGGTGTATTGATGTGTGCTTGTGCTTCCATGTCTCCCTCCTAATTTGCAGGGTCAGTCCTCATGTCTTCACAAGCCCGTCTACTTTGGAGATGGAGTACATGATGTTAGCAGTGCACTCACAGATGTGGCTGGCACCAACACTGTACAGTAAGAGGTGGTCGATGTGCTGGCATTATCAGGTTGTAGGTCAACGTATCCTTTGGTATTTGGTCATGTTTGTTGTTATTTATACATATATGTGGGCATATTGTGTGTGGGCAGTTTCCATTTGGGACACTGTACTCTGTGGCACTTGTGTAATGTTTGGGGTATGAATTTGTTTGCTCTCACATTGCATGACATGCCATGGTGGAAATGAGTGTGGGCCTGCTGGCAGGTGCCCCTCACTGCTGGGGGGTGGGGGTGCAGGGGGACATGGATGGGGGAGTGGGGGGGAGGTGTTGGGTGACATGGCACTGTTGTCATGTAGTATCTTGGATGGTGGTAGTGATATTGGCATCATTGAAGTGTGTCTTTTGATGACACAGCATTGGTGGTGTATGTGTAGGTATGGTGGCACACAATGGTACACTTCCAGATGTACAGTCTCAGGCTGGTATGGTTGTGACAGGTGACTCTCCATTGAGGCATCATCTTTGTCAGAATGAGTCATCATTGATTGTCAGCTGGTATGTGCCAGGGCTGTGCCCACTCCACAGGAGTGTGATTTTATGTGAAGTAATTAGCCACCAGCTGCGTACGGGCTGCCTCCCCCCGTGCCCTTTCCCCTCCCATGCGCAGCGGGCGTGCATGTGGTTGGGGATGTGGGGGCACCACCATGTCCACGGCCAGGCCCCGGCGTGTTGCAACGTTGTGCAGGACACATGCTGCCACTATGATCCTGCACACTACTGGGGGAGCGTATAACAGCTGCCCGCCAGAACGGTCAAGGGAGCGAAAGCGTGACTTGAGCACTCCGAATGTGCGCTCCACTATGCCCCGGGTTGCAATGTGGGCTGTGTTGTATCTTACCTGGGGTGGCGTGGTGGGGTTCCGAATTGGCGTCATCATGTGGGTGCTGAGAGGGTAGGCACTGTCCCCTGGGGAGGTGGTGATGGGTATCATTAGTGGGGTTGTGACATTACTCAGTATCTGACATGCATGCACGCGCAGTGGCATTTATACTCACCGAGCAGCCATGTATCGCCATGCCGCCCAGCCTCTATGTCCCGGTTTAGGGTAGACATTCTGTAGATGAAGCTGTCGTGGGTTGATAGTTTGCATATACTGAGGTGATGATTCCCTTGGCATCACATACTACCTGGACGTTGATGGAATGCCAGTGCTTGCGGTTTCTATAGATGTGCTCAGTTGCCCTGGGGGGGACGTAGAGCCACATGGGTGCAATCAATGGCGCCTAGCACTTTGGGGAATTGTGCCACCCTGTAGTATTCCTGTGCGACAGCCTGCCTTTCTGCAGGTGTTCTGGGCAGGTATATGTGCCTGCGGACTGATGGGCGTGCAGTGATGATGGCCAAGACCTGGTGTAGGCAGCGTGACTGGGTGGCCTGTGACACCCCCCCCACTATGGCACTTGTCCGCTGAAATGATCCAGTGGCCAAGAAGTGCAGTACATTAAGGACCTTCTCCAGGGGGCTGAGGGCTTGGGAGCAAAGGGTGGGTGATGTGAGGTCATCCTCCCACTCACTGACCAGGTCGAGTATAATGTGAGGTGGAAACCTGTACCTCCCATACACCTGGTCATCAGGCATCCCAAAAAGGCTGGTTCTGGGTGTAAAAATTCTGGCACAGACTATCCTCCTCCTCCTGCGATATCCCACGGCCACTGCTGCTAGGAACGGTATATTTATCCTGGCGTCTGAGCTTGTTTGTTGTTTGCGCGCACTTTTATGCTGTGCGGGTCAACGTACGCCTGCTTCCTGCTGGCGTACGTGCTTCCGGATTGGCCACGTTCGATTCCATGAATACGTGTTGTAGGCGAGCGTGTAGGACTTCCCGCGCACCCCTGAAATACGCGCGCCCAGCCCTAACGCGTGTGAAACTTCTCGCGCACCCCTGAAATACACGCGCCCAGGCTAATCGCATGTAATACTTCTCGCACTCCCCTGAAATACACACACCCAGCCCATTCGCGTGTAGTATTTCTCACGCTCCCCTGTAATACACGCACCCAGCCCTAACGCGTGTAAACTTCTCGCGCTCCCCTGTAATACACGCACCCAGCCCATTCGCGTGTAGGATTACTCGCGCACCCCTGGAATACACGCGCCCAGGCATATCGCGTGTAATACTTCTCACGCACCCCTGGAATACACGCACACAGCCCAAACGCGTGTGATACTTCTCGCGCACCCCTGGAATACACGCACCCAGTCCTAACGCGTGTAGAACTTCTCGCGCTCCCCTGTTATACACGCACCCAGGCCATTCGCGTGTAGGATTTCTCGCGCACCCCTGAAATACACGCACCCAGCCCTAATGCATGTAGAACTTCTCGCGCTCCCCTGGAATACACACGCCCAGCCCATTCGCTTGTAGTATTTCTCGCGCTCCCCTGTAATACACGCACCCAGCCCTAACGCGTGTAAACTTCTCGCGCACCCCTGGAATACACGCACACAGCCCAAACGCGTGTGATACTTCTCGCGCACCCCTGGAATACACGCACCCAGCCCTAACGCGTGTAGAACTTCTCGCGCTCCCCTGTAATACACGCACCCAGCCCATTCGCGTGTAGGATTTCTCGCGCACCCCTGGAATACACGCGCCCAGGCATATCGCGTGTTAGACTTCTCGCGCACCCCTGGAATACACGCACACAGCCCAAACGCGTGTGATACTTCTCGCGCACCCCTGAAATCCACGCACCCAGGCCGATCGCGTGTTACCGCGAAACCCGTATTACACTTTCCCCGCTTTGGCAGTCCGGTAAACTGGTCAAGGTTTGGCGCAGCCCTTTGCGATGTTTTAGCGATTTTGATGGCTTTTCCTTGTGCGAGGGCGTTCTTAGGGGCGTAACTGGCGCTGCTGCAGGGTCGCTGCGCCACTCTGCGCCACGGCTTGTTTTGGAGGATTAATCCATGAATGCGATGTGCGCTGAAATGGATTTTATCGCACGCGGCTGGCGCAGACATTCGCACGGGAACACTCTGCGCCAGCCGCGTGCGATACTTTTGACTGTATTTCCATGAATCGGCCTGAATGTGTCCCTAAAAGAGATCTAACTAAACCTCCGGCGGATGTTCTAGCCCTAGAGAGCGTAACTTGGAAACCTATCTAGTGTGAGGGATAGAGAGAGAAAACTAACCCTAACCTATCTCACTACTTTCACTAGATGCTAAAAATAGGGCACACTGTTTGGAAGTCGAAACTTTCTATTTTATTTCATTGCTTAAAGACTGTGGCCCTCATTACGACCCTGGCGGAGTTCGAAAAACGATGGCGGAAATGCAACACCGCCATCGAATAGCGCTCGGTGCGACTATGACCCGTCACCGCAAAGTACGATGCCATTAGCGACACCGCAGTGAACGCCAACGCTAACTGCACCAAGTACGCGCGCGCGCGCCATGCCAAACCGCAATTACCACCATGGCGCAACGGTACGCGAATTCTGACCCCAGCGGACATGCACCTAACGCCATCAAGCACGGCGGAAAGTACCATTCCGCCATGGCGAGAAGTACGGCATCGCGAACCAACCGTAAACGGCCCTACTGAGTGCCTGTACACCGTTCCCTGGCCACATTGCACAACTCCCCGTAGGTGCAATGAAGCCACACAATGCAACCAGTGAAATGCACAAGTCATCCATGCCTGCCAACGAACAAATGAATCCCAAGAGGGGCCAATGGGAGCTGCAGGGCACAGATGGCACGAATACAGAAGCCACACAAATGGACATGACCTCAGTCCCCCTCCAAAAAACGCACGCAAACACAGGCACCTGTGACCAGCCATATTCTGATAATCACATCATTCCACCAATCCAACTGGCTGACCGGCATCTGTTACACAAAAGCCATTCCCCCGCCCCTGAGCATCACATCATCAAAACAGTCACATTGGCAGGCCTCATCCCTGACCTCACTGGGCTTCGTAGGCAAACGCGCCCAGCACAGTACCACGCAACTATACTCCGAAGCTGGAACCCAATGCAGATCTCCTCACAATACATCGCCCCCCAAATAGGAATATGACACATCACCTGCAAAGAAGAACGCTACACGGTTCATATCAGAATAGGAATTTAATGCACAACAAATACACCAAGCCCATACAGCCATTAGGCCATGAACTCCAAATCACATTTCACCATTGTGGGCTGCATCCGCAAGAAATGACCAGCTACTTCTCGTGTGACGCCCTGTACCCTCATGGCACACAGGGGCTACATTCTCGTACGAAAAGGCAACATGGAAGCGCCTCGACCCGCAGGGCCGTCCCAATAGGGAGGCACTAGTCCAGCTGAAAGGCCGAAATGTTGCTCCTAGCCACCAGTACTGCGTAAGGGCATGTGGCCCATTGGCGATCGTCCCATAAGATCGTAATGCTGCTCCACTGATTAACACGAAGCAGCAGGTGTCGGGAGTAAAATCCATCTGCAGGAGTGGCATACAGATGGCAGTGGCAAAAGGGGAGGAGATACCTGTCACCCAAATGAAATGAAAAATAATAGTATGGGCATCAGAACTTCATTTGAATTACTCACTTCACTGATCACACCAAATCCACAGCCATATGCATGCTAGCCCACTCCAAAGGACCATCACCAACCAAAAACCACTAGCGAATCATAACTATCTATAACGAGGTGAAAACACCATCACAAACGCCTGCTTCCATACTCACATGACATGTGAAACTTCCATTGAGTCTGTGCGTAATGCAGCCTGCAAAATCCACTGTGCCCCAGCCCGTAATTCCAGTGTTGTGAAGCAACATGTAATTGGGAACGTCCGGCCTTATGGCCCACTTCGCTATTGCGCATCCCATACTATTCATATCAATCATTGCATCCTCGCCATGGCCCCTGTCCCAAGGACATTGAACAATAGAACGTTATATTTGCAGGCAGACCTGTGGGCATCTCCTCGCCGCTAGCTGGAAACCGAAAGCGCCGTCCTTCGAATTCCTCATTTGCAACATCACGTCGAAAAGGCATCTGTGACCGCTTGAAATCACAAATTCAACCATCTAGTGCGGCTGTGTGTGAAAATGGCAACTGCCTTCACTCACAAATGGGACGCCCCGCCCGTCGGTGAACCTCGGTGCAGTTCTGCATGAGGGTCCACCGTTACTCGAGTACTACGTTCCACTGACCCTTCACAAGTCTGTACGCGACTGCAAAGATAGTATGTGGAACAATGGGACCTAAGCAGAATGAACATATCAACCAATGTTACACTGCCATCGGGTACAAATACATGATTGCAATGGCAAGATGCCATTCGTCGAATTGCAGCGTCGTGTGCGGGACGTGCTCGCCCAAAGGGGAGAGCAGCTTGCACAGGTGGAATGAATCACCACAGGTGGAGGCTATACAGCCTGGAAACACATAAATTGCCCACCCAACCCCCTCCCACAACCACACCCACTCCGAAATGCTACCGGCAGGACTAGCCATGTTGGCCCTGGGGGACCTGATAGCACTGCAAGTACTCCAACTTCAAGAAGAAGACGAACACCGACTACAACCGGCCGCACGGAGGAGACGCAGGAGGAGGAGGAGGAGGGCAAGGCAGGGCCAGCAAGGGCCGCCAGCACAGCCACTACCACCACGCAGGCAGCCCGCAATCCCACGCCTCCGAGCACATCCGTTCGACCTCACTGATGAGCAGATCCACACCCTCTACCGTTTGGACCGGGACACCATAACCGCCATTGTGGACATGACACAGGCTGACCTTGTCAGCATGATAGACAGCCCAACCGCCATCCCACCCCTACTGAAGGTGGTGTCTGTACTCCACTTCCTGGCCACAGGCACCTACCAGCACACAGTCGGATAGTTGCATGGCATTTCACAGCCACTGTTCTCACGGACACTATTGCAAGTGCTCGATGCCCTCCTGCAGCACGCAGACGACTACATCTCCCTACCACGCTCGGAGCAGGAAATCACCAACACAAAAGTGTTATTCCATGCACTTGCCGGCATACCGGGTTGCATTGGTGCCATCGACTGCACCCATGTGGAATTGGTCGTCCCACATGCCATGGAGGCCCAGTACCGCAACCGAAAACAATTTCATTCTCTGAATGTACAGATGGTGTGTGACTCCAACAGGATCATTACACATTGTTGTGCCCGATTCCCAGGATCAACCCATGATTCTATGGTCTTGAGGAACTCTACAATACCACGCTACATGGAGCGACACGCAGGGAACAGATCCTGGCTACTCGGTGAGTCTCATTTCAAGCATGATAATGTGGGGTATGTGATGCGGCAATGACCTAGCAGGAAGGGGGGGGTGCGTACGTAGCAATGGCATTCCTCAAACATCCTTTATTGTCCACATACAGGTGATGCCGGGTATCCACTGAAGAGATGGCTCCTTACACCACTCCGGAACCCACGGGACCAGCATGAGGAGGACTACAACCATGCCCACTCACGTACCCGTGTAGTCATAGAACAGGCATTCGGCCTACTGAAGGGTCGTTTCCGCTGCCTCAGCAGGTCTGGCGGGGCACTCCTGTACCGCCATGAGAAGGTCGCAAAGATGGTCATGGCATGTGTCATGCTACACAACATGTGCGTCCGTAGAAATGTGCCCATGCCCCCTGACGCAGAACTGCAAGCACCTGAAGATGGTCATGATGAGGGTGGGGATGTGGCAGCACCTCAAGGAGTCCCCGAGGCACAGGAGGGCCGTGACATTCGTCAGCATATCATAGATGCATGCTTCTAGCACTCACGCCTGGTGGCTGATACATGGACACGGAACTTGTGGCACTGTGTGTGTCCGGAACATGCACAATAGGGACTGTACGCCTATAATGGCCTCGTACACAAAGATCAATGTCCACACATCTCATTGGATAATCGTGCATTGTTTATGGCATATGTGAAATCATGTTACACACCCCATCGACCCGCCACCCAAGTGAGCCCAACACACCCCCTCCACCCTCCTACCTCCCCCCCGAACACCAGTGTCCATAGATGCTCATTGACAGTGGGCAGTCGCTATTGCAAGCCCCCTCTCCGGGTATCAGGGGCACCCCTGGCTGTGGAGCGCAGGTTCCTCCCTGATCTACGTTGGGGGCTGCCCTGGACGGAACTTGCAACGGATGATGTCTCTGCCTGCTCACGTCCATGCATGTCCCTAAGGGTTTGTGAGAGCTCAGTGAGCACACGGCGCACAGCGGCAAGTTCGGCACATACGTCTTTGGACGTCGCATGCAGTTCCCCCCTCAGGCTCTCGGTGCTTCTCTCCATTTGTACTCTCAGGCTCTCGGTGCTACTCTCCATTTGTGCCCTTAGTGTCTCTGTACTTCTCTCCATTTCTGCCCTAAGTGTCTCAGTTGATGTTTCTATGTCTGCCTTAGTGCCCCCACATTGATCGGCATGGTCCTTGAGGAGCGTGGCCAGTTGCTGCTGTTGCACGATTACCTGGTCGAGGGACTGTTGCCTCTGCTGGGCCATGGCCATTTGCGGTGGTGTCACAGAGGGGCTGGTCACCTCATGTTGGCTTGCCACAGGGCTTGGGGGGGATGGCCAGTCGTCGTCTTGTGGGTGCCCCTGCGTGGTATCCTCATGGTGTACGGGATGGAACAGACAGGGGGATTGAGACAGGTCATGGATGGATCTGACTTCGACATCCCCGTTTTCTGTGTCGGAGCATGCTGCCATTAATGCAGTGTCACCTATGGTGCTGCTGCCACCAGGAGCAGTGCCTTCTGTGGCATCCATTGGGAGGACCTGTGGTGGTGCTGTTGTGGGCATGCTGGGTGCTGGGGTGCCTGTTGGAGTTCCCTCCTGTGTGCTGCCACTTGATTTGTCCTGCTGCCGTGTCTTGATGCGTGCAGCTGAGGTGGAGGGTCTTTGGCCGTTGGTCTTGGCCCTCTTTGCAGGTGTGCTGGTAGGGGTGTCCTGGAGCTCGTCGTTTGAATCGGACCCTGTGGTGGAGTAGAAGAGGGCGAGCGTTATTGATGGGTCTGTGGGAATTGGAATGGCAATGTATCACATGCATTGGGGTGGTACCTGAGGGTGATTTGGGTTGGGGCCTTGGAGGTGGTTTCTTTTTTGTGTGGAGTGAGGGTGCAGTTGTTTTGCAGCCTGCAGTTAGGGTGTGCCTGCTGCAGGTGTAGAGGGTGTTTTTAGGATTTTTAATTATTTATGTATTTAATGTGAGTTTTAAAGTGTGCTATCGGGCCTATGTATGTGGCAGTTCTCCTGGACATGTGTTACTGTTGCACTATGTGGACACGTGGTACTTCACATGATTGGACATTGTGGTTTTAGCATTGTTTTATTTGGGACACCTACCTGATTCTTCGGATGTCTGCACTCCTTTCTCCATCCCTCCGACTCCCTCGATACTCTCCATTCCAATGGTGGAGGCACAGATTTCTTCCCAGGGGGTCAGCTTGATGGGTGATTCCGATCCTCCCCCGGTAGCTGTGGCAATGTTGCGGTTGGCAGAAAGTATGCTACGGACGCGGATCCGCAGGTCGTCCCATCGCTTTCTGCATTGCTGTGGGTTGCGGGGTGCGGTCCCCACCGCACTTACCCGCTGTGCCACCAGGGCCCATATGGCCTTCTTGTTCGCAAGTGCCGTCCTGGTCATTTGCGTGGAGAAGACGACGGCGGCATTCTCCTGGAGGGTCTCTGTGAGCACGGTGAGTTCCTCACGGGAGAAGTGGACCTGCCGCTTGCGGTCGCACGCTTTCTTCGCTACTTTTCCCATTTTTCTTGGTTTCACTGGGGTGGATTTCGGGTTGGGATGTGTCTCAGGGTATTATTTTTTTAATGGTTGTGTGGAAATAGTGGTTTTATAGGTGTACGGCGTGCTGTTTCCCGTTCCGGGACCATGTTTTTACTTCCGTTTCCGTATCTTTGCGGTCACCGTACTTTGCGATTGCCGCTCATTGCGGTGACCGCTAAGAGGGGTGGCGGAATTGCACCTAGGGCGCCGTACGGCGGCGGTGTGGGCCGTTTTGGGGTCATTTCCGCCATCGAGGAGTTTGCACTTCCGCCATGGCGTGGTGCTCGTGCCCGATGGGTCGGAATGAGCCGCACTTTGCTCCGTCGTGCAATGGCGGAAACGCTATTTACGCTGTGGCGGTCCGGTCGGTTGATTTCCGCCAGGGTCGTAATGAGGGCCAGTGTGTCTTATTGATCCCTAAATTGCTCCATTCCAAATGAGCCAAAATTAAAAAACAATCCGCTCTTTCGTTTGTTTAGTGTCTACTTTCCTAAGCACTCTACTAAAAAAATGACACGTTTTTGGCCGATCACACTGTTCGTGTTGTGCGTCACAGGGATCAAGTCATCACACCTGAACCTTAATGGTGTCAACCAGTTTCACCGGATATAGAAACACTTTCCGCTTTCTTCAGGACATATGGCATGACATTAATGCATTATGTTCACTAAAAAAGAATAATATTTGGTAATTTCTTATCTTGATTCTCATTCTTTGGATTACGGAGGGCGTCTCTTATTCCCTCAAAAGGACATCTCGGATTTTCTTCCACGTGCCCTAAAAGGTAATACACATAGGGATGTATCATCAATATCTATCTCTTGCTATTTTGGGCATAATACTGATGACAGGTAAGTGTACAGTTAAAATCCTCACCTTTCTTCATACGGTGCTTGAACACATTCTTGTCTTTTTTCTCAGCTGGTTGTTATCCAGAGGGTTGACCAAAACACCTAAGGACCAAGAGTCTGGATATTACTCTCTATTTGAGTTGATGATGTTTCTCAGTTTGCATAGTTAGCCAATTGTCTCTAAAAAAAGCATGGGTCTTACCCGTTCTCTTTTACTGAGTCTGGCACTGCTTAATTTGTTTTCTCTCTTTTCTCTCTGTGTCATTCCTTGTGAGGACGTGGTCCCCTGTAATAGAGAATGGTGCACAGTTTTTAATGTTTACGCCCATCTTCTCTAATCACTTACAATTCTGCGTTCTTCTATGCAGGCCCCTTTGTGTTTGTTTCTCACACGGTTGTCTCACAAATATGCAGAACCCCGGGCAGTGTATTTTTTAGCCCTCTCTTTCCCCATATTTCTCACTGGTTCCCTGTAACGTTCATCTATACAGGCCCCTCCGTGTTTGTTTCTCACATGATTATCTCATGAAAACAACAAAACCCCGGGAAGCGTATTTCTTTTAGCCTCTCATTCCCCATTTCTCCCACAAATTCCCTGTAAACTTTCCAAATGTGCATCTAGATAATTTATTGGTGCAGGATTTTGCTTACCTAATACAGCGACTTCTATGTATCCTCTCCGAGATCCGATGCAGTTCCAAATACAACCTGCCATCTTGGGAGTCCGTACTTTTTATATATACGGTCACGTGGTCTGCTTCGTAATCCTTTGTTAATTTATGAATCACTGGTTCGTGTTATTTACCCAAGCTCTAAAAATGATAGTATGGCTAGTCTATTGTTATAGAGCAGTTTATTGACAATTACGAAGCACTTACACCTGATAATTTTCTGGTTTGTTCCATGGTTACTGACAACCCGCCATTGTGGGTAATGTAGTTTCCATAACAATACTCTTAAATATATGACAAAGGAAGGTTATGGGACCTGTGAGACCTCTGTATCAGTATTGGGTAGGTCAGATCTTCCGGCTCCGCTGGTGGCATTCGAGACTGCCCTTCTATTGCGCGCTGCCAAAAGTGCATTGTGGGTGATGTGGTCCACTTACATATAGTGCTTGCCTATTTACCGGTGTTTGCCTAATGTACATAGGGTATAAAGTGTACATGTGTTGGTATTTTTTTCCCTTCCCTGAATGGAATGTTCTTTAATGGACTTTCCTTGTGGTTCACGTGGTTTTTGATTGGTTACTCTCTTCATGTCCCAGGTTCTCCGATGCTCTCGTATATGATATCTTCAATAGGGAAGGAGGACCATTTTGACTTAACTTCTGTATGTGCTATGTTAGCTGCATGGTAGATTGCTATGTTAGTCAGAGTGTGCCTACTGTGATGTGGTTGCTTCTAATGCTGATTCACATCACATTGTGTGTCGGATGTATGGTCTTGTATTGGCATGATGTGATGATACTTATTTCTATACACACTCGAGTGGTAAATGATGTACTTCAATAACTCTAAACTTGAGTGTAATGGTCTGTTCATATAAGCAGTAGGTACTTCACTCATTATATAGATTCGGTATCTGAGAGGTTTCCCATTTCTCTGTTCATATATGGCCAAGGTCGGACATCTCTATTGGGCCAACAGATTTTGGTGCCCTTAGAGTGTCGCTAGGGTTTGCCAGCAGATTTCCTCATTGAGGCCTGATTGATGGCTTTTTAGTCTGTAAATCCATGGCTTTTCTCTTCTCAGAAGTAAGGCTCCTATATTGCCCCCTCTCTTTGGAACCACTTCCTTTTCTAATATCTTACAACAAATGTCATTTTCCGAATGTTGCTTGCGTACGAAATGGTCGACCAGTGGGGCATTAGTCCATTTGGTCCTGATATTTGACCTGTGTTTGCATATTCTAGTTCTTATAGCTCTCATTGTCATCCCAATGTAGACCTTTTCACACAGGCATTTAATAAGATATACTATATTACTTGTGTTACAATTGGTGAGTGATCTCTGTTCCCACTGAGTTCACCCTCCTATGTCAATGGATGTAGTGCGCTTAGTGAAAAGGCATACTGAGCATCCTCCACAAGGTCTGTGTCTACTTGCTTTTGGTAAGTTCCACAGCGTGTGTTGGTTCTCCTTTTCTGTGCTGTTTTCCTTATAGGTATGTACTAGCATATCTCTGATATTTTTTCTCCTTTTAATTGCAAACAGTGGGGGATCCAAGTTGGTGTCTCCTACATTGAGGATATGCCACAGTCTCCTCACATCTTCTTTTATTCGGTTAACAACCGATGAGAGGCTAAAAACAGCCATTATTTGGTTCTCGCCCCTTGTCTTCTTCCCTTGTTGTGTAAGGGTTAGTTCTCTTGGTATATTTCTAGATCTTTTTCTTGCATGTTTGAATGTTATCTCTAGATAGTGGCCCTCATTACGACCCTGGCGGATTTTTTCCGCCATCGACGGACTTTTCCGCCATGGCGTAAAGTCCGTTTACGCCATGGCGGATGGCGGACTTACCGCCCCATTCCGAGGTTGGCGGGGCGGTAAGTCCCCATTGACCCATTTACCCTTCCCCATTCCCATTTCGGCCCCATAGGGCTCAATGGGAGTGGGGAAGGCGTTAATTACGCCACCGTACATTACGGTGGCGTAATTAACACCAAGGTCCCATAGCGCCATGGATTTTTACGCCCGCAAAAAGCGGGCGTAGAAGTGACCATGGCGCTTTGGGAACTCGTAGTTGGCGGTAAGGGGTCGGCGCAGCTAACGCTGGCGTAAACCCCTTACCGCCAGGGTCGTAATGAGGGCCAGTGTCTTTCTTTCAGATTCAGTGTAAGTCTTTTTGCTTGAAACTCATTTCTTGTTTATTAGTGCAGTTTCTTCTAAACCGGAGAAATTGTCCAAACGGTAAGTTTTCCTTGAGAGTTCTTTGGTGGAAACTGTTGAATTCCAAAAACAAATTCCTATGTGTAGCTTTTTGGTACACAGTTGTTTCCACCTTGGGGCCATTCCTGATAATCTTGAGGTCAAGGAAAGTGGCTTCTTTCTTGCTATATTCAAAAGTAAATTTCAAAATGGGGTTTAGGCTGTTTAGCCACGCCATACAGCCGAGTAGGATTTTTTCGTCTCCTCCAAAAAATAGTAACATGTTGTCTATGTAGCGACGGCAACTCAAGATGTTTGTTGAGTAAGGATTGGATTGGTGCAGAATGTTTCTTTCTTCAAAATCTGTGACATATACAATTG
Source organism: Ambystoma mexicanum (assembly GCF_040938575.1). Taxonomy (NCBI): domain Eukaryota; kingdom Metazoa; phylum Chordata; class Amphibia; order Caudata; family Ambystomatidae; genus Ambystoma; species Ambystoma mexicanum. Next base: position 1,372,407,255 of record NC_090930.1, read on the forward strand.
CTAGGGGGGGGCATTGCCCCCATTGCTGTTTTGGACACCTGTTCGTAATATCTGTCTTCCACCATGAAGTAATTTTTGATCAATGCTATTTTGGCGAGTTGCATGCTGAATTGAATAGGCATCTCGACCGGAGGTTGTTTATCCTGGCGTACTTTCTTGATGACTTTTAAAGTTTCCCCTTGTGGGATTTTCGAGTAAAGAGACTCAATGTCATGGTGACAATATATACATTCTCAGTCCTTACAACCACATCTACTAGGGGGATTAGTACTGCTGTGGTGTCTTTTGTATACAATCTCATCAAGGGTAACTCATTTATCAGGAAAAAGTCCACAGACTGGGGCAAAGGTTCAAGTATTGAACCTATGTCTGAAACAATCGGTGTCCTGGAGGTGTTGTAATGCCCTTATGGATTTTATGTAGTGAGTAAAAGGCAGGATATATTGGATAGTTTAGGCAGAGGAAATATGCTTCTTTTTGGCTTATATGTCCTTCTGCTAAAGCTTCTTCAATTATGGGATTGATCATGTTTCTCAATCTTCCTGTCGGATCGCTCCCCAACCTTCTATATGTGGTTCTGTCATCAACCAAATTGTTTACCATAGTACAGTAGTTCTCTTTGTCCATTACTACTATTGCCCCTGCGTTATCGGCTGGATTTATTAAAATGGCCTCATTGTTTTGTAGATCTTTCAATTCCGCCGATTCTGTTTTGTTAAGATTGAAGAAGGGGATATGGTTCTCTGCTTCTATCTCTTCAATTTTTTTCAGCATCGCCTTTTCAAAAGTGATGGATTCTGCTGTAATAGATTGTGGAGGTGGATAGAAGGTAGATCTATTATGCAGATTTGTGATGTCTTGATCATCCCTATAGATGCTATTGGCAAAGTGTTGTTTTAGACAGATCTTTCTCATCAGTTGGGTGAGTTCAATTCTAGTCTGGAAGGGGTCATGTCGTGTGGTGGGTACGAAAGAGAGTCCTTTTTGCAATACCTTTATGTGTGATGGGTTCAGCGGTGTCTTGGATAAATTCACCACTAATGACTGCCCTTCTTGTTCTTCATTCACGTTTAGCTCTTACCTTCTAGTTAAATTCCTGGGGTGTTTTGCTCATACCAGCCCCTGCCTCCGTTCCTTGTGATTCTGGTTGATTGTTCTTGCCACCATCCTCTTGGTCTCCCTCGTTCTCTGGGTTGTTGAAAACCCTGGGTGTTCCCACGCCTGTTTTGTTCTTGATCTTCAAACCAGAGTTTTTTTCGGGGTCTTCCAGAGTCTTCATCGGAGCTTCTATTTGAAAAATTCCAATTATTTGGTCTTGGTCTATTTTTCTGTTGTTGGAATTGCTGTCCTTTTTGTTGCCTATTGTTGGTATTCTGATTACTGTTCTTCTCTATCTCTTCAATATATTCATTTGTAGTGTAAGGATTTTTTTTCTCATGTGAGAAAGATGCAAAATCATTTTGAGTTTTTAGATTTTTGAATTTAGATTCAATTCTTTAAATTCTTTTAAGGTTGCATCTAATGTTTCCATGCTCTTGAGATACTTGACAACAATCGTTTTTGCTACCAAGGCGTCTTGTTTCGCTATGATTTCATTCATTATTTTTTCAGAGACAGCCTTAGCAGTGTTTATTATTAGGATCCGCCAATCCCTGGTGCATTTGTTAGCTATGAAGCTCCAGTCTTTCCTAAATTGTATTTGTTCGAGAAAAATACGCGGTTCGATTTTAATTATCAGGCCATTGGGAGCAATGTGTGACCTGAGGTACTCGGTCATGATGGCTGCATGGAGCTCTGTTCTGATACATTTTTTGCGTAGGATCTCTAATTCACCATTCATCCCCCTTCATTTCTAGATCTGCCTGTTCGTCGGTCCCCAAGATGGATGGATTCGCTAAGATTCCCTCTACCAATTCCTCAGCGTAAGGTAGATAGGTTGTTTCTGCCATCTCTGTACTGTGTCTGTAAATGCCTTCTAACAGACAGATCTATGTGGTCCCCCTATTTATTATTTGCTTTTTAAAGTGTCCTAAGTGGTACACTAACTAACGGTGGATCACAACACTAGAAAGATATTATAATACAATTAGAGTTGCAGAGTTGACTTCTTCTGTCTCAACCCGCTGTATTTCAACATGAAAAAGACAGAACCAATTATTTACCAAAGTTATTCCTAGTGTTAAAGTCCCTGCAAATGACTAAGTGTCCCTAAAAGAGATCTAACTATCCCTCCAGTGGATGTTCTAGCCCTAGAGACCGTAACTTGGATGCCTATCTAGTGTGAGGGATAGAGACAGAAAACTAGCCCTAACCTATCTCACTACTTTCACTAGATGGTAAAAATAGTGCGCACTGTTTGGAACTCAAAACTTTCTATTTTATTTTATCGCTTCCAGACTGTGGGCCTCATCACGACTTTGGCGGTAACCCTTAAATCCGGCGGTCGCGCTATTACCGCCGGTTTTAAGGGTCCGCCAAATCAGGACTCCAGCGGATTTTGCCCCAGCTCTTGGCTGGGGGGAAATCTGCAGAAAATCTGCGCTATTACCACCGGCGGGAAATCCGCCGGCGGTAAGAGCGCAAATTTTCCCCATTGAGCCCAATGGGGAATGGGGCATTCCCGAATGGGCTCAATGGGGAATGAGGAATAACATTACCGCCGAACTCGTGATCCGGCGCTATTAGCGCCGGGGAGTTCGGCGGTAGGGCTAATACCGCCAGTGGTAATACCGCCGGCGTTACCGCCAAAGTCATGATCAGGCTCTGTGTGTCTTATTGATCCCTAAATGAGTCCATTCTAAATGACCCAAAATTAAAAAACAATCTGCTTTTGGTTTGTTTAGTGTCTACTTTCCTTAGCACTCTACTAAAAAATTATGCATTTTTGCAGAGCACACTGTTCGTGTTGTGTGTCAGGGGGAGCAGGTCATCACACCTGAACCTCAATGGTGTCAACCGGTTTCAGCGGATATAAAAACACTTTTCGCTTTCTTTAGGACATATTGCATGACATTAATGCATCGTGTTGACTAAAAAAGACAACATTTTGGTCATTTCTTGTCTTGATCCTCATTCTTTGGATTAACGAGGGCGTCTCATATTCACTCAAAAAGACGTCTCAGATTTTCTTCCACGTACCCTAAAAGGGAATACACAGAGCGGAGTAACATCAATATCTTTCTCTTGCTATTTTGAGCATATTACTGATAACAGGTAAGTGTACAGTAAAAATCCTCACCTTTCTTCATATGGTGCTTGAACACGTTCTTGTCTTTTTTCTCAGCTGGTTGTTATCCGGAGGGTTGACCAAAACACCTTATGGTCAAGAGTCCAGATATTACTCTCTATCTGAGTTGATGATGTTTCTTAGTTTGCATAGTTAGCCTATTGTCTCTAAAAAAGCTTGTTCTCTTTTAATGAGTCTGGCACTGCATAATGTGTTTTCTCTCTTTTCTCTCTGTATCTTTCCTTGTGAGGATGTGGTCCTCTGTAATAGAGAATGGTGCACAGTTATTAATGTTTACGCCCATCCTCTATAATCACTTACGAGTCCACGTCTTTATATGCATGCCCCTTCGTGTTTGTTTCTCACACAGTTGTCTCACAAATATGCAGAAGCCCAAGTAGTGTATTTCTTAGCCCTCTCTTTCCCCATATTTCTCACTGGTTCCCTGTAACGTTTGTCTCTACAGGCCCCTCCGTGTTTGTTTCTTACGTGATTATCTCATGAAAACAGCAAAACCCCGGGAAGTGTATTTCTTTTACCCTCTCATTCCCCATTTCTCTCACAAATTCCCTGTAAACATTCCACGTGTGCACCTAGATACTTTATTGGTGCAGGATTTTGCTTATCTAATACAGCGACTTCTATGTATCCTCTTCTTGATCCGATGCGGTTCCAAATACAACCCGCCATCTTGGGAGTCGGTACTTTTTATATATACGGTCACGTGGTCTGCTTCGTAATCCTTTTTTAATTTATGAATCACTGGTTCCTGTTATTTACCCAATCACTAAAAATGATAGTATTGCTAGTCTATGGTTATAGAGCAGTCTATTGACAATTACGAAGCACTTACACCTGATAATTTTCTTGTTTGTTCCATGGTTACTGACAACCCGGCATTGTGGGTAATGTAGTTTCCATAACAATACTCTTAAATATATGACAAAGGATGGTTATGGGACCTGTGAGACCTCTGTATCAGTATTGGGTAGGTCAGATCTGCCGGCTCCGCTGGGGGCATTCGAGACTGTTTCAATCGCGGTATGCATAGCAGATCTGAAATCTTGTATGTAGCCACATCCCGCTTGCTTTAAATTCAAATGTCTAAGCTTGAATCAGTTCCCTTTTTGGCATCTCAGCCTGCTTCGGGGTACTTCCATTTGGTAGTTGCCCTTCTATTGCGCGCTGCCAAAAGTGCATTGTGGGTGATGTGGTCCACTTACATATAGTGCTTGCCTATTTACCAGTGTTTGCCTAACGTACATAGGGTATAAAGTGTACATGTGTTGGTCTTTTTTTTCCCTTCCCTGAATGGAATGTTCTTTAATGGACTTTCCTTGTGGTTCACGTGGTTTTTGATTGGTTACTCTCTTCATGTCCCAGGTTCTCCGATACTCTCGTATTTGAAATCTTCAATAGGGAAGGAGGACCATTTTTACTTAACTTCTGTATGTGCTATGTTAGCTGCATGGTAGATTGCTTTGTTAGTCACAGAGTGTGCCTACTGTGATGTGGTTGCTTCTAATGCTGATTCACATCACATTGTGTGTCGGATGTATGGTCTTGTATTGGCATGATGTGATGATACTTATTTCTATACAAACTCGAGTGGTAAATGATGTACTTCAATAACTCTAAACTTGAGTGTAATGGTCTGTTCATATAAGCAGTAGGTACTTCACTCATTATATAGATTCGGTATCTGAGAAGTTTCCCATTTCTCTGTTCATATATGGCCAAGGTCGGACATTTCTATTGGGCCAACAGATTTTGGTGCCCTTATAGTGTCGCTAGGGTTTGCCAGCAGATTTCCTCATTGAGGCCTGATTGATGGCTTTTTAGTCTGTAAATCCATGCTTGTTCTCTTCTCAGGAGTAAGGCTCCTATATTGCCCCCTCTCTTTGGAACCACTTCCTTTTCTAATATCTTACAACAAATGTCATTTTCCGCATGTTGCTTGCGTACGAAATGGTCGACCAGTGGAGCATTAGTCCATTTGGTCCTGATATTTGACCTGTGCTTGCATATTCTAGTTCTTATAGCTCTCGTTGTCATCCCAATGTAGACCTTTTCACACAAGCACTTAATAAGATATACTATATTACTTGTGTTACAATTGGTGAGTGATCTCTGTTCCCACTGAGTTCACCCTCCTATGTCGATGGATGTAGTGCGCTTAGTGAAAAGGCATACTGAGCATCCTCCACAAGGTGTGTGTCTACTTGCTTTTGGTAAGTTCCACAGCGTGTGTTGGTTCTCCTTTTCTGTGCTGTTTTCCTTATAGGTATGTACTAGCATATCTCTGATATTTTTTCTCCTTTTAATTGCAAACAGTGGGGGATCCAAGTTGGTGTCTCTTACATTGAGGATATGCCACAGTCTCATCACTTCTTTTTTTATTCGGTTAACAACCGGTGAGAGGCTAAAAACAGCCATTATTATTATGTTCTCGCCCCTTGTCTTCTTCCCTTGTTGTGTAAGGGTTACTTCTCTTGGTATATTTCTAGCTCTTTTTCTTGCATGTTTGATTGTTCTCTCTAGATAGTGTCTTTCTCTCAGATTCAGTGTAAGTCTTTTTGCTTGAAACTCATTTCTTGTTGATTAGTGCAGTTTCTTCTAAACCGGAGAAATTGTCCAAACGGTAAGTTTTCCTTGAGAGTTCTTTGGTGGAAACTGTTGAATTCCAAAAACAAATTCCACTCTGTAGCTTTTTGGTACACAGTTGTCTCCACCTTGGGGCCATTCCTGATAATCTTGAGGTCAAGGAAAGTGGCTTCTTGCTTGCTATATTCAAAAGTAAATTTCAAAATGGGGTTTAGGCTGTTTACCCACGCAATACAGCCAAGTAGGGTTGTTTCGTCTCCTTCAAAAAATAGTAACATGTTGTCTATATAGCAATGGCAACTCAAGATGTTTGTTGAGTAAGGATTGGATTGGTGCAGAATGTTTCTTTCTTCAAAATCTGTGACATATACAATTGCTAGTGGGGGACATTGCCCCCATTGCTATTTCGGACACCTGTCCGTAATATCTGTCTTCCACCATGAAGTCATTTTTGATCAATGCTATTTCGGCGAGTTACATGATGAATTGAATAGGCATCTCAACCGGAGGTTGTTTATCCTGGAGTACTTTCTTGATGACTTTTTAAGTTTCCACTTGTGGGATCTTCGAGTAAAGAGACTCAATGTCCATGGTGACAATATATACATTCTCAGTCCTTACAACCACATCTTCTAGGGGGATTAATACTGCTGTGGTGTCTTTTGTATACAATCTAATCAAGGGTAACTCATTTTTCAGGAAAAAGTCTACAAACTGGGGCAAGGGTTCAAGTATTGAACCTATGTCTGAAACGATCGGGTGTCCTGGAGGTGTTGTAATGCCCTTATGGATTTTAGGTAGTGAGTAAAAGGCAGGATATATTGGATAGTTTAGGCAGAGGAAATATGCTTCTTTTTGGCTTATATGTCCTTCTGCTAAAGCTTCTTCAATTATGGGATTGATCATGTTTCTCAATCTTCCTGTGGGATCGGTCCCCAACCTTCTATATGTGGTTCTGTCATCAACCAAATTGTTTTCCATAGTACAGTAGTTCTCTTTGTCCATTACTGCTATTGCCCCTGCGTTATCGGATGGATTTATTAAAATGGCCTCATTGTTTTGTAGATCTTTCAATTCCGCCGATTCTGTTTTGTTAAGATTGAAGAAGGGGATATGGTTCTCTGCTTCTATCGCTTCAATTTATTTCAGCATCGCCTTTTCAAAAGTGATGGATTCTGCTGTAATAGATTGTGGAGGTGGATAGAAGGTAGATCTATTATGCAGATTTGTGATGTCTTGATCACACCTATAGATGCTATTAGCAAAGTGTTGTTTTAGACAGATCTTTTTCATCAGTTGGGTGAGTTCAATTCTAGTCTGGAAGGGGTCATGTTGTGTGGTGGGTACGAAAGAGAGTCCTTTTTGCAATACCTTTATGTGTGATGGGTTCAGCGGTGTCTTGGATAAATTCACCACTAATGACTGCCCTTCTTGTTCTTCATTCACGTTTAGCTCTTATCTTCTAGTTAAATTCCTGGGGTGTTTTCCTCGTACCAGCCCCTGCCTCCGTTCCTTGTGATTCTGGGTGATTGTTCTTGCTACCATCCTCTTGGTCTCCCTCGTCCTCTGGGTTGTTGAAAACCCTGGGTGTTCCCACGCCTGTTTTGTTCTTGATCTTCAAACCAGAGTTTTTTTCCGGGTCTTCCAGAGTCTTCATCGGAGCTTCTGTTTGAAATATTCCAATTATTTGGTCTTGGTCTATTTTTCTGTTGTTGGAATTGCCGTCCTTTTTGTTGCCCATTGTTGGTATTCTGATTACTGTTCTTCTCTATCTCTTCATAATATTCATTTGTAGTGTATGGATATTTTTTCTCATGTGAGAAAGATGCAATATCATTTTGAGTTTTTTGATGTTTTAATTTAGATTCAATTCTTTTAAATTCTTTTAAGGTTGCATCTAATGTTTCCATGCTCTTGAGATAGTTGACAACAATCGTTTTTGCTACCAAGGCGTCTTGTTTCGCTATGATTTAATTCATTATTTTTTCAGAGACATCCTTAGCAGTGTTTATTATTAGGATCAGCCAATCCCTGGTGCATTTGTTAGCTATGAAGCTCCAGTCTTTCCTAAATTGTATTTGTTCGAGAAAAATACGCGGTTCGATTTTAATTATCAGGCCATTGGGAGCAATGTATGACCTGAGATACTCGGTCATGATGGCTGCATGGTGCTCTGTTCTGATACATTTTTTGCGTAGGGTCTCTAATTCACCATTCATACCCCTTCATTTCTAGATCTGCCTGTTGGTCTGTCCCCAAGATGGATGGATTCGCTAAGATCCCCTCTACCAATTCCTCAGCGTAAGGTAGATAGGTTGCTTCTGCCATCTCTATACTGTGTCTGTAAATGCCATCTAACAGATAGATCTATGTGGTCCCCCTATTTATTATTTGCTTTTTAAAGTGTCCTAAGTGGTACACTAACTCACGGCGGATCACAACATTAGAAAAAGATATTATAATGCAATTAGAGTTGCAGAGTTGACTTCTTCTGTCTCAATCCGCTGTATTTCAACATGAAAAAGACAGAACCAATTATTTACCAAAGTTATTCCTAGTGTTATAGTCCCTGCAAATGACTAAGTGTCCCTAAAAGAGATCTAACTATCCCTCCAGTGGATGTTCTAGCCCTAGAAAGCGTAACTTGGATGCCTATCTAGTGTGAGGGATAGAGAGAGAAAACTAGCCCTAACCTATCTCACTACTTTCACTAGATGCTAAAAATAGTGCGCACTGTTTGGAACTCGAAACTTTCTATTTTATTTCATCGCTTCCAGACTGTGGGCCTCATCACGACTTTGGCGGTAACCCTTAAATCCGGCGGTCGCGCTATTACCGCCGGATTTAAGGGTCTGCAAAATCAGGACTTCAGCGGATTTCGCCCCAGCTCTTGGCTGGGGGGAAATCTGCCGAAAATCTGCGCTATTACCGCCGGCGGGAAATCCGCTGGCGGTAAGAGTGCGAATTTTCCCCATTGAGCCCAATGGGGAATGGGGCATTCCCAAATGGGCTCAATGGGGAATGAGGAATTACATTACCGCCGAACTCGTGATCCGGCGCTATTAGCGCAGGGGAGATCGATGGTAGGGCTAATACCACCGGCGGTAATACCACCGGTGTGACCGCCAAAGTCGTGATCAGTCCCTGTGTGTCTTATTGATCCCTAAATGAGTCCATTCTAAATGAGCCAAAATTAAAAAACAATCCGCTTTTGGTTTGTTTAGTGTCTACTTTCCTTAGCACTCTACTAAAAAATTATGCGTTTTTGCAGAGCACACTGTTCGTGTTGTGTGTCAGGGAGAGCAGGTCATCACACCTGAACCTCAATGGTGTCAACCGGTTTCAGCGGATATAAAAACACTTTCCGCTTTCTTCAGGACATATTGCATGACATTAATGCATCGTGTTGACTACAAAAGACAACATTTTGGTCATTTCTTGTCTTGATCCTCATTCTTTGGATTAACGAGGGCATCCCATATTCACTCAAAAAGACGTCTCAGATTTTCTTCCACGTACCCTAAAAGGGAATACACAGAGGGAAGTATCATCAATAACTTTCTCTTGCTATTTTGAGCATATTACTGATAACAGGTAAGCGTATAGTAAAAATCCTCACCTTTCTTCATACGATGCTTGAACACGTTCTTGTCTTTTTTCTCAGCTGGTTGTTATCCAGAGGGTTGACCAAAACACCTTAGGGTCAAGAGTCCAGATATTACTCTCTATCTGAGTTGATGATGGTTCTTAGTTTGCATAGTTAGCCTATTGTCTCTAAAAAAGCTTGTTTTCTTTTACTGAGTCTGGCACTGCACAATGGCCCTCATTCCGACCCTGGCGGAAAGGGTTTACGCCAGCGTAAATCATGGCGTACCCTTCCGCCTTACTACGAGTTCCCGTAGCGCCATGGAGCTTTTTTCGCCTGCTTTTTCCGGGCGGAAAAATCCATGGCGCTACGGGACCTTGATGTTAATTACGCCACCGTAATTTACGGTGGCGTAATTAACGCCTTCCCCACTCCCATTATGCCCTATGGGGCAAAAATGGGAATGGGGAAGGGTAAAATGGGGATTGGGGACTTACCGCCCCGCCAAGGTCGGAATGGGGCGGTAAATCCGCCAACCCCCATGGCGGAGTTGGCAGCTTTGCGCCATGGACCATGGTGCAAATTGCACCATGGTTCTCCGCCAGAGTCGTAATGAGGGCCAATGTGTTTCTCTCTTTTCTCACTGTGTCATTCCTTGTGAGGACGTGGTCCCCTGTAATAGAGAATGGTGCACAGTTATTAATGTTTACGCCCATCCTCTATAATCACTTACAAGTCCGCGTTCTTATATGCATGTCCCTTCGTGTTTGTTTCTCACACAGTTGTCTCGCAAATATGCAGAACCCCGGGTAGTGTATTTTTTAGCCCTCTCTTTCCCCATATTTCTCACTGGTTCCCTGTAACGTTTGTCTCTACAGGCCCCTCCGTGTTTGTTTCTTACGTGATTATCTCATGAAAACAGCAAAACCCCAGGAAGTGTATTTCTTTTACCCTCTCATTCGGCATTTCTCTCACAAATTCCCTGTAAACATTCCACGTGTGCACCTAGATACTTTATTGGTGCAGGATTTTGCTTACCTAATACAGCGACTTCTATGTATCCTCTTCTTGATCCAATGCGGTTCCAAATACAACCCGCCATCTTGGGAGTCAGTACTTTTATATATACGGTCACGTGGTCTGCTTCGAAATCCTTTGTGTATTTATGAATCACTGGTTCGTGTTATTAACCCATTCTCTAAAAATGATAGTATGGCTGTTCTATCGTTATAGAGCAGTCTATTGACAATTATGAAGCACTTGCACATGATTCTTTTTCTTGTTTGTTCCATGGTTACTGACAACCCAGCATTGTGGGTAATGTAGTTTCCATAACGATACACTTAAATATATGACAAAGGATGGTTATGGGACCTGTGAGACCTCTGTATCCGTATTGGGTAGGTCAGATCTGCCGGATTCGCTGGTGGCATTCAAGACTGTTTCATTCACGGCATGCATGGCAGAAGTGAAATCTTGTATGTAGCCACATCCCGCTTGCTTTCATTTTGAATGTCTAAGCTTGGATGAGTTCCCTTTTTGGCATCTCAGCCTGCTTTGGGGTTCTTCCATCCGGAAGTTGCACTTCTATTGAGCACTGCCAAAAGTGCATTGCGGCTGATATGGTCCACTTTCATATGGTGCTTCCCTATTTACCGGGGTTTGCCTAAGGTTACGTAGGGTATAAAGTGTACATGTGTTGGTCTTTTTTTCCCCTCCCCTGAATGGAATGTTTTTTATTGGACCTCCCTTGTGGTTCACATGGTTTTTGATTGGTTACTCTCTTCATGTCCCAGGTTCTCCCATGCTCTCATATTTGATGTCTCTCATAGGGAAGGAGGACGATTTCTACTTAACTTCTGTATGTGCTATGTTAGCGCATGGTAGATTTCTTTGTTAGTCACAGAGTGTGCCTACTGTGATGTGGTTGCTTCTGTGCTGATTCACATCACATTGTGTGTTGGATATATGGTCTTGTATTGGCATGATGTGATGATATTTATTTCTATACACACTCGAGTCGTAAATGATGTACTCCAATAACTCTAAACTTGAGTGTAATGGCCTGTTTGTATAAGCAGTAGGTACTTCACTCATTATACACATTTCCAAGTATTGCTTGCATACGAAATGGTTGACCTGCTGAGCATTAGTCAGTTTGGTCCTCATATTTGACCTGTGTTCGTGTATTCTAGTTCTTATAGCTCTCGTTGTCATCCCAATGTAGATCCTTTCACACAGGCATTTAATGAGATGTACTACATTACTAGTGTTACAATTGGTGAGCGATCTCTGTTCCCTCTGACTTCGCCTTCCTATGTCAATGGATGTAGTGCGCTTAGTGAAAGGGCATACTGAGCATCCTTCACAAGGTTAGTGTCCACTTGCTTTTGGTAGGTTCCATAGCCTGTTTTGGTTCTCATTTTCTCTGCTGTTTTCCTTATAGGTATGGACTAGCATATCTCTGATATTTTTTCTCCTTTTAATTGCATACAGTGGGGGATCCAAGTCGTTGTCTCCTACATTGAGGATATGCCACAGTCTCACTTCTTTTTTATTCAGTTAACTACCGGGGAGTGGCTAAAAACAGCTGTTATTTGGTTCTCACCCCTTGTCTTCTTCCCTTGTTTTGTAAGGGTTACTTCTCTTGGTATATTTCTCGCTCTTTTTCTTGCATATTTGATTGTTCTCTCTAGATAGTGTCTTTCTCTCAGATTTTGTGTAAGTCTTTTTGCTTGAAACTCATTTCTTGTCCATTAGTGCAGTTTCTTCTAAAGCAGAGAATTTGTCCAAACGGTACGTTTTCCTTGAGAGTTCTTTGGTGGAAACTGTTGAATTCCAAAAACGAATTCCTATCTGTAGATTTCTGGTACACAGTTGTTTCCACCTTGGGGCCATTCCTGATAATCTTGAGGTCAAGGAAAGTGGCTTCTTTCTTGCTATATTCAAAATTACTTTTCAAAAAGGGGTTTAGGCTGTTTAGCCATGCCATAGAGCCGAGTAGGGTTGCTTCAGCTCCTTCAAAAAATAGTGAAATGTCGTCTGTATAGCGACGCCAACTCAAGATGTTCGTTGAGTAAGGATTGGATTGGTGAAAAATCTGTGACATATAAATTTGCTAGCTGGGGGCAAACGTTGCCCCTATTGCTGTTCCAGCCCCATGTTCGTGATATCTGTCTTCCACCATGAAGTAATTTTTGGTCAATGCTATTTGGGCGAGTTGCATGATGAATTGAATAGGCATCTTGACAGGATTTTGTTTATCCTGGAGTACTTTCTCGATGACTTTTAAAGTTTCCAATTGTGGGATCTTCGAGTAAAGAGACTCAATATCCAGTGTGACAATATATACATTTTCCCTCTTTAGAACCATATCTTCTAGGGGTAGGCTTCAGGTGATGCATGCATGCCTTTTGGGTACGTAGGGGATGGCAGTAGGTCACATTCAATCATGTGTTTTGGCATGTATAGCAATACATACAGGGGGGGTTGCAGAGGGCAGTTGGACTCATGAATGGGGCTGGCCTGCTTGCATTTTGCAGTGGGTTGTTATATATGTTGCCTGGTGCGGCAGTAGGTACACACTTGGGAATCTGGCTTCCTGTTGGTGGCATGGCAAGGGTAAATTGTTGGCGTAGGCATTTATCTGTTGTCTGGCAAGCATCTGGTTTATGCGGCCAGCTTGCAGTGGTGAACTGCTGTGGCCATGCCATGGCTGTGTGTTGCATGGCACTTGGATGTGTCCCTTTGCTGTCCTCCTCACAGCTCAGGTTCACAGGGGTGCACATGTGCACTGGCACATGGGTGCTGCAGTGGGTGTCTGTGGTGGCTCACACACACGGCACCCAGTCATAATGCCCGGCTCATTGATATTCACACAGGGGGATGGTGTGGTGGGATGATCACATTACATTCATATTAGGGGGTTTTGACTCACCTTTGGCTTCCTGGGTGGTAGCACCTGCCTCTGCCCCTCTGACTCCCTCTTTCCATGCCATGTCTATGATGCTGCTGCAACACTCCTCCCATGGCATGAGCTCCGGTGGTGGCTTATATAACGAGATTGATCAGAAGAAACTGGAGTTTCATAGAATTGGACCGACGGCTTTGTCAATTGTTCCCCAAGCCACCTATTATTGCGTAGAAAAGAGGATGGAATTTTAAGGATCAACTCGTAAAGGCGGAAAGACCAATAAGGGACAAACAATAAATCATAAAGAAAAGGAAGACAGGCACATTTCCCCGCTTGAATTGCAGCAACTGCAATAATGTAATGAGGGACAGTCACATCAGACATCCCAAGAATGGCAAAAAAAATCTGAATAAATGATTACGCAACTTGTGAAACTAAATCCATTATCTATGCACTAAGTTGCCCCGGTGGCATTTATTACATGGGCCATGCGATTAGAAAAGCAAAGGAGAGGTGGAACAAACACAAGAGTAGCATCAGAACCAATAACATCAAATCACTGGTAGCTCGCCACTTTAATGAAAGAAGACACAATATAGCACAACTAAAAATGATTATATTGGAAGTAGTTAAGAAAGCACAGAGAGGGAGGAACTATGTGAAACGCATGGACCAAAGAGAGATCTTTCAAATGGAGACACTGAACAGTTTAGCCCCAGATGGGATGAACACAGAATATAATCTAGGTGCTTTTTTGTGAATTACCATTTGTATTGTTAATAGTGGTATCATGTTTCAGAGAACTTATACATCTTCCAATTTGATGTATGAAAAATGAATTATGGAAATGAATATAATAACAGTGAATATTTAGAAGGCAGACACCAATCAGAACCATTTTATGAAGCAGATTGTGAGCATGGCCCAGAGGATAAACACATTTTTTGACAATCTCCCAGGGTTTTACCCAACACATTGATACCCTAGGAATCCCTACCAATCTCCCATATGTACAGACTCCAGCGATAAGAGAAGGAACACATCTATTATTACCTGCACACCACCTATGGGGCAGCAGTCACTGAGATTTAGACCAGACATTTATCTATAGTTTTACCAAGTTATTATATATAATTAAATACTAGCATTAAACACCAAAAAGACATTCATTGCCTAGCTGGATCAGAATTTATATATCATTATTGAGTGGCTATGAAATGTAACTGTAAATATGTACATTCAGATCATGTTAATCTACTATCGATCCAATACAAATGGGCAAATCTGCTACTGGACAATGGTCAAGTAGTGCACACCTTGATTTGCAGAGATGATCTCTAAATATACCAGGGCAGTAGACTTCTTATTCATTAACATAGTGACAAACTCACAATTTGTCCAGATTTCAGTAATACATGGTATAGATGCTGACAGGTTCAATACATACATAGACACATATCTATTACACAGCAGCTTCGAATGTATTTATTTTAATTCTTGAATCTGATTCATATATTTCATATACTTTTAATGTGGATGTGATCCACACACACCGTGCATTATATTTTTTTACAATGGGTTGAAGTCACAGATACTATTGAATTTAGGAACACAATCACACATTCAACAACAAAATGATGACGTCATCACGCTCAGGTGTGATGACGTTTCAAAACAAAGAGTGGTCATTTTGAATCCCAGATTCCTCGTGGTCCTGACTGGCAGCACAGGTCCTTGCAGGAAAATTCAACCTTGGGTAAGCTATTGATGGACACTTCTTTAAATACATACATTAGGACTCTTGAACTGGTTTTATCAACCATAAGATGGAAGCTGCAATGTTCCTTTTATTAATTTACACTAACAGGGTTACACCTTATAGCTGCATACTGTAGTCAACATTGACTAAAACAACAAAGTGCCCATCTTTAAAATAAGAATGGGGAAATGGCACACCACAAGAGTAAGCCTTTGTTATCTGTGTCTGAGAGAGACAGATATAAGTCAACTAAAATTACAATTGGCTATACTACCAACAAAAGAACCTTTATTGATTCAACTCATCCTTCCTATTTATAGTTACATCTGAAAGAATTACACAATGTGCCTATAAGAGACAGATAGTGACAAGTGGAGGATTCCCTTACATTTAGCATTTCAATGCTGGAGACCCTCGCCCGACAGGTAAATTGTCAAACTTGACTACATTGGATTACTCTTCAATTCCCTTTCACAATGTCCCGTAGAAAGTAAATTCTGTCATCAGATCCATTGCGAAAAATAGGGCCATTTTTATACATTGTTTATATAAAAAAAGTGTGCTACTTTTAAACACAAAGTCCTGGCATTGACTCATGACACTTCTCCTATTTACAGGAGGAACCTTGCCTCACCAAAGCAATTTGGACATAAGAAAATTTGAACAGAATCTGTACATGACAATATAATCCAGGTGATTATCTGAGTAGGAAACATGACAGATATTATCACTCATAAATATTTCTGTTACATATTGTTGATAATAATTTGAGTCTAATATATGATTATTATATGTGTAGGAGGTATTGTCTTTGGGCTATTACCTAACTTGCCAGTATTTTGGTATTGTAGGATACTGGCTGTAAATAAATGATATCTGGTTATGGTGGTAATTTAGTGGTGAGAATACCTTTCATAACACTGCCCTATATGATAAGCAAACCTTCCCCGTTTATAACTATGTCCGGTACTTCGGGCTGACTGTAAGCATGTACCCAGGCTTAGCACATTTAGAAGAGAACACAGATTGTCAAAAATCGCATATACATTTTGCCAATGACTTATCCACATTACCACCCTATGCCGTTGGAGTGCTCTGTTCCACCTCAGCATGCATGGTGAAACAGACTCACACCAACACACACATTTTCTAGCTTGTCTTTGTATTGCCACTTTTGTTTCTTACTTTTTACCTCCAGCGGTAAATACTTTAACACTGTGGTGTGGGCACCAGAGCACCTCCTAGCTATCTCCCGTGAGTTAGATAATAACCCACAGAGACATAAAAAGAAATCCTTACACCAAATCAGTCTTCACACTTTATAAATCTGTTAAACATCATGTCATTTACAGTAACAGCATAATTCAATTGGCAACCATGCATTCCCCAACTCCTACCCACATCAACACTGCTGTGGTTACCTAGAAGAAGAAATATAAACAGGCATTGCAGTACATGGAAAACATTTATAACATGGCATTCTGTCCTTTTGTCATTTAGCGCTTGTATAAGAAAACATTGAACATTTTCTTTTAAAAATAACCTCCTGTGTAACTGATAAGAACCACATTCAACCGTCCACACTCCTCATGTTTTAACTTCACTTACAATGAGTTTTGAGACTTCTGTGCTTCGTCTGGAACAAGTTCTTTCTGCCGTGGTTTATCTGTGCTGAATTGTTACAATTCCTACGCTGCCTTCTCGCACCCCCGAAGTCAGCTTTGGGATCCCAGCAAACTTGAATGCCAGGGCAGCCAATCTTCTCTCCGAACTCCCATCAGCAGACTGCAGCGCCACGAGGACAAAAAGCCCCCTCCTTTACTCAGCACTCCTATTTATTTAATTTAACTGTCAATCACCACAAACGTATCTGAACACCTCCTATGCTCCTGATCCCCCTGACCAATCCTCTGCAGGAGTTGGTATATGTATCAACTTGCTTTCCTACTTCCTTCGCACACAAAGGACTCTCAGAATGCACACAAACAACAGCCATTCATTTTTCATTCTGTTTTTTTTTTCTAGTGCAAATTTCTTTTCCATGGAGAAAAACTTAGAGAGAATTTCCATCTGTGTTCACTGACATTGCATTGCAATGTTAATCAGGAGAACTAATTAGTTATTGTGGTGTTAATAATAGGGAAGTTAGTTAATTAGTAGAGGTCATTTTTCCAATGCAACTTTACACAGATGGGAATTCTCATAATCCATACAGATAATGCACTTTGAATGCACTGTCTTTTTGCAAACACTCTGCTTTGCCATGCAGGGCCTAACTCACCGTTATAATGAACCACTGTGGCCTTCCACCTGCTTCATATAATTTACCATATCTTTTCTGCATTTAGACAAATTCCACTAAAAATGCTGACCTGTATCCCTAATATGCTGCTCCCATTTGCACCCATTTGACTGGCTACTTCTATTGAAAACACTGTCATCTGCACCCATTTTGCTGGCTGCTTTTAAAATCACTGCCATATATCTCTACATATTTCATATGTTGTAGATAAGAAAAGGATTGACAGCATACGCATCAGGAAGTTCCTGAAGAAGGGGATCAATTCCCGAAAAGGCATAGAGCAAATACCCAAGAATTTGGAAAACACTACCCATATTATGAAACTAACAATATGAAAAATTGTTTAGGACTTCTTCATGATTGTATTGGTAGTTGTGCAATAGATTCTGGTGAAATAACAAATGTCGAAACAGAATTGGACAAACTTTTGAGTAATAATAGTTCACATAAAATTGAACGTATGAAAATAGTAAAATCTACACTTTTTTACAAATCTCATATCTAATGGTATTTTTGTAAACAATCTTATTGTCATTAACAACTTGGTTGTAGTTGTTAGGGGGAATTCTCATAAATGTGCTAATTCCCTTCACCTTAGAGACCTCCACCAACTTTGCTGGATTTTGAGGACTTGATTTTTTTACCTGGAAAGAGTGTGAGCCTTTTTTCCCACTCTTTCATGTATTTTGATGTGGGCTTTACTCTTGTGTTCTTTGATTATGGAGTTTTAGATAACTCCATACACTTCATATTTTCATGTGTGTTATACAGCACCCTCAGTACAGTGACACAGGGATGTCATTTATACTTCCAAAACGTTTAAATACCTTCTATGGGATCAACTACTGTTTCCCAGAAAATGTAAAGTTAAATTGACTTTACTAGTCTTTTTAAATGCCTAGACCCAGCACACACTATCTTCCTGTAGAGTGCTGGAGGGCTTACCTAGTATCCCCTGTGTCTAGAAACTCATCTATCGAAATGGCTGGTGGCAGTGGTTTTACAACAAACTACCAGGATTTTTCCCGACCATGAACACCGGTAGCTAAAAATCACGGGAGCCATGTTTTTCAAGATGGTGCCTTAAGCCCCTTTTGTATAAACAGGTCCTGGTCTTCTTTTTTCGCCATTTCCTTTTGGAAAGGTCCTTCTAGTGTTTGTCTCTGCGCGGCAAACTAGGTTTGGTCCCTTTGTTTCTATGCCTTTGGTGGGCTTCAGGACTGAAGATCGCCTCTGGCGTCTGAGTGTCTGGGGTGGGCACGAAGTGAGGGAGGTGCCCAAAACTTCCTGTGATTAGTCTCCTAGGAGACCCAAATGCACTCTGGCGTGATTGACTGGCTGGCTGTCCGGCAAGGACAGCCACCCTGCTGGATGAGTGGCAGCTAGGCTGGAATGAAAGGGAGAAAACTGTTTAAAAGGTGAGTCTCTTGGACTGGAAAGCAGAGTCGACCACTGGAACGTTAGAACCAAAGACGAGCAGGAAGAGGACGGCTGCTGCAACTCCTGGACCATTGGTTTGCCCGGTGAAGCCCTGCTGCAGGTCTGAATTGCCAAGATCATCTCGACAGAGAAGCCCCTTAAAGGACGACTTCTTCCTTTGAGTTGGTGGTACCAATCAACTCGTAAGCCACCTGGATACCATTCTCGGAGCTAGTTAGGATTAACCAGAGGGAAGGACACAGGCTTGTGTGCTTGACTACAGCTAATCGAACCGAAGATCTTCCATTTTGCCAGCTTGTTCACCCCATCTCGCGCAGTGCAGGAGTCCCTTGACGTCCTCCTTCTTGTCGCCATGACTGAGGCTCAGGAACAGTGAGATCTGCAGGAACTGCCAGGAACCACCGTCTTCAGCTGCATCTTTTCTTCATATTAATGTAATGTGCCAACCCGATTGAGAGAAATTACCTCTCGCAGTGAAAGTTTGTGAAACTTTCCCAACTTGCACGCCTAATCAGCTTGTGACCCAACATATAATTCTTTTTAGTACAAACTACTTCTGAGACCTTTGGCACAGACTTTACCGTTTAGTACAAGAACTGCTCTTTTCTATCTAAGACACTAGCCCATTGACTTTGGCCTAGGCCTATTGAACTGAATCGAGTCCTCTAGTGAACCGAAACTATTTGCACTGCTTAAGAAAGTATTTGTGATCTATTCTATTAAACTGTGCCTTTGTCCTCCTATTTAAATTGACTGAAATGCCATTTTGCTCCTATTTCAGGGGAGCCTAATTTACTTAGAAACGTAATGGTTTGGTACTAAAGTGTGTTTGTGTATGATATTAAGTTGCCTCGTTCTAGTGAATGTTTTCTAAATTACTGTGTAATAAATTAATAAGTGTTTTACCAAGAAACCTTGAGAGTAAGTGTCTACTTGAACCACTGTGATTGTAAGAACTCTCTGTAACCTCTTTTACTGCTCACATTCTCTCTTGAGATAAGCCTGGCTGCTCAGCTCGCTACCAAAAACTGTGTAGTACAGACTTATACCAAAAGTTGGTTTTGCTTACACCTGTAGTCTTAATTGTATGTGATGGTCCCAGAGGGTACTGCATGCAATTCTGCCTAACACTGTTGGCAGCGGTGGGATAAAGTATAGTTGTTACTTTGAGAGTGCTGCTCTAACTTTTGTTATATACCTATGGATAACTTCAAACAGGAAGCCCTGATCATTCTAACAGTAGATCAACTGAAAGATATGTGGAAAGTCAGGGCCCTCCCTGTTAAAGGCAAGAACATTGAATTGATTGAGAAAGTGTTGAATCATCAAAGACTGAGAGGTAGAGCTATAACCCCTACCCCCTCAGCAAATGTGGATAGTGTTGATGAGTATGATAATGATTCAGAGTCTAACTCTAATTTTATTGATGAGCTAGAATAATCAGAGGAGTCTCAGTATGTGAGCCCCTCTGCACCTCTACCTGCTTTAGGTCCTCAATCTATAGCCACAGGAACCCTACCTGGTCCAATACTCAGTCCAGCATGTGTCTCTCTTGAAAAAATGAGACTTGAGTTAGAGTTCAAAATGCTCCAAATGCAAACTGAAAGTAAACATCAAGAAATCAAACTCAGAGAAATGGAAATTCATCATGCTCTTGAAATGAAGAAATTGTATCTTGAAAATGGTTCTATTCCAGAGTCTTCTAGGTCTTCCAGTCCTAAGAGACCTTGCATGCCTAAAGAAGCTGTAAGTATGTATGAGGTGAGACTTAATATTGTGGATTGGTTGGCTGCTTTTGAGTATAACAATGGGATTCAGGGTTTCACTGAGAATCAGTTGATTCCTTGGCTTTTTTCTAGGCTCCCCCGGTTGTAACTGATGCTGTAATGGAGGTGGGGGGACTTGAAAGATTGAAGTGTGAAAATGTGGAGCTAGCTTTGATAGCTAGATTTGGGAAAGCTCCTTCCCATTTCCTTAAGAGGATTAGGACCCTCAAAAAGCAGGATGGTACCCCTTGGGCTACCTCGGTGTTTGAATGTTTGAAGAACCTAGATGGATGGGTAAAGGGTTACAGAGTTAACACTTTTGAAGGAATGGGAAATCTATTTTTGTTGGAATCTATTTTTGATGCCTGCTCTCCTGAGCTTGGACAGCACTTGGCTGACTCTAAGGAAATTGATCCAAAGAAGTTAGCAAAGGCTGCTGACTTGTAGGTTGCCAACAGGGCTACTCACAAGGATTCTGGGGCAACTCAGAAAAAAGATGATGGGAAGCAGCAAAAGAAAGATGGCAAAGAGAATTCTAAAACCTCCAATCCAAAAGAGGGCCCCAAACAGAAAAAGGGTAAGCCACAAGGGAAACCGAATCAGGCTAGTGAAACCTCTGGTGCCAAACCAGACGGAGGTCAGCAGCAACCCCCATTTGTCAAAACATTTGGAAAATGTCATGCTTGTGGGTCTACTGACCATGTGAGAGGGGATCCCAGATGCAAGGGTAAACCTTCAGGGGTCCACACTGTCTCCTTAGCATTTTCCCCAGAGGGAGAATTAGAAATGGCAAGTGGAAACTTTCAATTACTGGCTGCAGACCCCATTGGAGTCTCTGACAGTGCTTCTTTAGTGTCCCTGGGTCTGTGGGAACAGCGGAATTTAGATGTCTATAATTCAATTCCAGATAACACAAAAGAATATTACAAGGACAGTGTACTTGTAAATGGTCAGGAGACCCCTGCCATTAGAGGCACTGGGGCCACCATTACAGTGGTGGGTGAATCTTTTTTCAAACCGGAGGATGTTGCTAAGGCACCCAAAGGCCTCACTAAACTTGCTGGAGGCCCTGTCCAAATGCTTCCTAGACTACCAGCTCTCATCCAGTGCAACAACATGACTGTCAAGATACCTGTTAGTGTACAAAGTGAGGTACCTGGGAGAGTCCTGTTGCGGAATGACTTAGAAACTATTGTAGATGTATCAAGCACCCCCAGGTATCCCAGTAAAAGGAAAAAAGAGCAGACAAGGAAGGCCAGAGAGAGTACCTTGACTGACTCTCCAGTGGATGTTACAGAGGAATCTATAACACCCAGTCCACAGGAATTAGTAACTGCTATTTCTAAGAAGAATGAGACAAAGGGGAAACCTAAGATCTCAAGGAAAAAGCACTCCTGTGCTACCAACAAGGACATCCCTGAGAGGACTGTCCAAAGTCACACCTGTGACTGCTCCACCAGTTGAGGCTGAGTGTGAGGAACAACCAGGAAAGGTTGAATCAGCTGCTGAAGATTCAGAGCTGGAAGAAGACCTTACCCCTGTTGGAGATCTGGATCCCAAAGACCATCCTGAGCTGCAGTCTTTACTGGTAGAAGGTGGCCCCTGTAGTGCATACTTTAGCAGAGGTCAAAGAGAGTGCCCTACTCTTGAAGGACTTCGCCAACAGGCAGCTTCCCAGCTGGAAGGGCAAGGGCCAGGGAAGCATAGGTTGTACTGGGAAGATGGCCTCTTCTACAGTGAACCAACTGGGTCTATCCAAGGGGACTACAGAATACTTGTAGTGCCTCTAGAGACAAGACACTAGTTCCTACAGTTAGCCCACGAGATTCCTTTGGCTGGTCACTTCAGCTTCAAGAAGACCAAGGAAAGGCTTTCTCTGTATTTCTACTTGCCTAAATTGGGGTCTGATGTAGATAAATGCTGTAGGAGCTGTCACACTTGTCAGACATCTGGCAAGAGTGGAGCCACGAATGTGGCACCTTTACTGCCTCTCCCAGTGGTGGGAGTCCCTTTTGAGAGGGTAGGAATCAACATTGTTGGTCCCTTAGACCCTCCAACCTCTTCAGGCAATCAATTTAAATTGGTTGTAGTAGACCATGCTACTAGGTATCCTGAAGCTATACCTATGAGCACTGTTACAGCTCAGGCTGCTGCTAATGCCCTACTTGGTATTTTAACCAGGGTAGGTTTTCCTAAGGAAGTCATTTCTGACAGGGGATCACATTTTATGTCCCACTACATGCAGGCCATGTGGAAAAACTGTGGAGTTACGTACAAGTTCTCAACTGCCTACCATCCCCAGACAAATGGATTGGTAGAGAGGTTTAACTGTACTATGAAAAGCGTGATAGGTGCTTTACAAGAACCCCTTAAAAGAAAGTGGGACCTTCTACTGCCATGCCTTCTATTTGCTTATAGAGAAGTCCCTCAGGAGGGAGTTGGATTTAGTCCCTTTTAGCTTCTCTATGGACATCCGGTTAGAAGTCCATTGGCCCTAATTAAGGAGGGGTTGGAGAGTGCTCCTTCTCCCAAGCCAGTGTGAGTCACTGACTATGTGTTAGTGTCACATCTGTGCCCTTCCATGTTGCTCCTGCGCCTACATTTCAGCAATCTATGCGCGTAGCGCATCGAACGGCTCGACCGTTCTACACCCGCTGGAGACTTTTTAACGCACTTCCAGGTAGGCGGCGGCATCAACAGTGGATACGTCGCTAAGGACGCTTCTAAGGTCACGTGACTCATGTCCCAACCACGTGACCTTCTCGTACGTACTTCGGCGTACGGCAACAGCGGTTCACTGCTTCTGATTGTTGTTTCGTTTGATCATCCTGGAAACCCCGGCTCGCAGAGTCTTTCCTTCCTTTCCAGCTTTCCGGTCTTTCAATTACAATGGATTGGCCCTCATTGGAAACCTTTTCTGTTTGTCCAATTCAAGTTGGATGTCCTTGCTTGCTTTCTTTCTGGCAGTGTTCAGTGCACTGTTCTCCCTCGAACACGCTCCCGCAGTGGTTTTCCGACCAGGAATCCTCAAGTAAGAATTTCCTGGTTGAACTTTTGCTTGCTGCCTTATTATCCTTTGTTTTGGGAACAGCTCTGAACCGGCAGCCACATTTAGCCTGTTCCCTCCATTAGTACTGACCTTCTGCCCCAGACATTTCCTCCAGCAGTATTGGGGGTTGTAACTGTTTTCTTCTGCTTCATTTAGCAACCCTTTTTTGGTATTTTTTCCATAGGCACTTATTGGAGTTGTGCCTACCTTAATTCTGGTATTGGATTCAAGGTGATTTACTTCAAGGGCATTGGAACTTCCTACTCCATGGTAAACAAGTCCCCAAGGAAGGATTAGAGCTCATTCCATTCTGAACTTTTTTCCCTTGTTATACTACAGTGCACATGACATTTGGGACGCTATCCAGGGGTGCACCAACCTGGCACTAGTGCGACCCTCGTGCCATTCGGGATAAGCTTCCTTACTAACCTTCCCTTCCTAAACGTTGTTTCCCATTGGATTACCTGGAGTTCGACTTGGATTCTTGTTTGGACTACACCAACAGGTTAGTGTGGGTTCAGAAGGGGTGTTAATAGCTGAACTGTACCAACATCATACTCATAGTCTTATTTGTTTTCTCACAGCTTGGTGGTTTTTCCTGTTCCTTGCCCTTTCCATTAATCACTTGCCCTGCCTGTGAATTCTTATCAGACAGGGGGTTTTATCAATTGGAAGGTCTGTTTTTGATCAAGTCTCTCCGTAGTAGACCATCAGCGTATGGGCTCAGATATCTACAGATTGGGACATCCTCAACACGTATGCTTTTAAGGTCTGACCTTCAACTTGTATCCTTTGGAAGTACAGGTGGGGGCTGTACCTATCCTTGGATTGGTTCATGACAGTTAGGTCTGCGGGGGAGAATGACACACGTGATGACAGAAGCATCTGATAACTTAAAAGCAGGTCAGGCTCCAGTGAAGCATTGGCATGACCAGAAGGCCAACAAGGTTGAGTTTGCTCAAGGCCAGCAAGTTTTAGTTATGGTACCTACAAGGCAGAGGGCCTTACAGGACAAATGGATTGGACCGTTCAAGGTTTTGGGAAAACTTGGAGAGGTCAATTATCTGGTGGACTTAGGCAACCCTAAGGAGACACCCAGGGTCTTTCACACCAACCATATAAAAGCCTATGTCTCAAGACCAGAAGTGGGAGCTTTGCTTCTAGCTTCAGCTCAAGAGGAGGAAGAGAGTGAACCTCTACCTGATCTCCTCAGGGGACAACCTTTAGATGAGATGATAGAAGGCGTTAATCTCTCTTCCAATCTGACACTGGAGCAACAGGAGGATTGCAAGTTTCTGTTAAATCAGTTTGCCTCCCTGTTTTCACTATCACTTGGCTTGACCCTTTGGGGCCAGCATGCTATTCTCATTGGTGACTGTTTACCTGTTAAAAGCAGAGGTTACAGGATGTCAGATCATGTAAGAACCCACATAAAGGAAGAGGTCAACAAGATGCTTGATCCCAGGGTAATAGAACCCTCTACCAGTCCATGGTTTAGTCCAGTTGTACTAGTGTCAAAGGCAGGATCCAAGGAGTTGAGATTCTGTGTGGACTATAGAGCTCTAAATGCAGTCACAAAGACTGATGCCCATCCTATACATAGGACAGATGAGTTAGTGGGCAAACTTGGTTCATCCAAGTACCTCAATACATTTGACCTAACGTCAGGCTATTGGCAAATAGCCCTGACAGACCATGCCAAGGAGAAAACTGCATTTTCAACCCTAGCAGGCTTCTACCAGTTTAGGGTAATGCCTTTTGGAATAAAGAATGCACCTGCAACATTCCAAAGGATGGTTAATCAAGTTCTGAATGGGATGAAGGACTTCTGCATGGCATACTTGGATGACATTGCAGTGTTCACCCCTACTTGGAAAGAACATGTTGACCACTTAAAATATGTTTTGTAGGCTCTTGAGCAGGCCCATCTGACCATTAAGGTAAGTAAATGTCAAATTGGTCAGAGCAAAGTGGTCTACCTTGGACATGAGGTAGTAGGAGGTGAAATAAGGCCATTGCCGAGCAAAGTACAAGCTGTACAAGAATGGGCCACCCCTACTACTCAATCCTTAGGTCTCACTGGTTATTATAGGAACTTCATAGAGAACTATGGGTCCATAGCTTCTCCCTTGAATGTGATCTCCTCACCCAAATTTCCTAAAAAGGCCAGGTGGAATGAGGAGTGCACCAAGGCATTTGAAGGACTTAAGAAAGCCCTTTGTCAAGCACCAGTCTTAACAGCTCCTGACTACAGCCAAACCTTCATTGTGCAAACAGATGCTTCCAATACAGATATAGGTGCAGTTCTCAGTCAGCTGGATGAGAAAGGTAGGGAGCACCCCATCTGCTTCATCAGCAGAAAGCTGAAGGAACCTGAAACAAGGTGGGCAACCATAGAAAGAGAATGTTTTGCTATTGTGTGGTCACTGAAGACGTTTAGACCATACTTGTATGGATCTACTTTTGTGATTCAGACTGACCACCAACCCTTGAGATGGTTAATGCAGATGAAGGGGAAAATCCTAAATTGCTAAGATGGTCCATCAGCCTACAGGGGTTTGATTTTACCATTGAACACAAGTCAGGGTGTAATCACCAAAATGCTGATGGTCTCTCCAGAATGTTTGATCGACTGGAGTAAGGAGATTCATCCAGAGGTGGATTAAATCCTCCTATCCCTTAGTATGGGCGGGGGGGGGGGCGAGTCTTAGGGAGAATTCTCATAAATGTGATAATTCCCTTCACCTTAGAGACCCCTAGCAACTTTGCTGGATTGTGAGGACTTGATTTTTTTTTACATGGAAAGAGTGTGAGCCTTTTTTTACCACTCTTTCATGTATTTTGATGTGTGTTGTACTCTTGCATTCTTTGATTATGCAGTTTTAGATAACTCCATAGGCATCATCTTTTCATGTGTGTTACAAAGCACCCTCAGTGCAGTGACACAGGGAAGTCTTTTAGACTTCCAAGAGGTTTAAATACAGTTTCCCAGAGAATGTAAAATTAAATTGACTTTACTAGTCTTTTAAAATTCCTAGACCCAGCACACACTATTTTCCTATAGAGTGCTGGATTGGTTACCTATTATCCCCTGTGTCTATAAACTCATGTAGCAGTCTAATGCTACCCTTTTCCGTCGAAATGGCTGGTGGCAGTGGTTTTACAACAAACTGCCATGATTTTTCCCGACCGCAAACACTGGTGGCTAATAATAGCGGGAGCCATGTTTTTCAAGATAGCGCCTTAAGCTCCTTTGTTTAAACAGGTCCCGGCCTTCTTTTTTTCACCATTTCTTTTTGGAAATGTCCTTCTAGTGTTTGTCTCTGCGTGCCAAACTAGGTTTAGTTCCTTTGTTTCTATGCCTTTGGTGGGCTTCAGGACTGAAGACCGCCTCTGGAGTCTGAGTGTCTGAGGTGAGCAGGAAGTGAGGGAGGTGCCCGAAACTCCCTGTGCTTAGTCTCCTAGGAGACCCAAATGCACTCTGCCATGATTGGCTGGCTGACTGTCCGGCAAGGACAGCGACCCTGCTGGGTGAGTGGCCGCTAGGCTGGAATGAAAGGGAGCAAACTGTTTAAAAGGCAATTTTCTTGGACTGGAAAGAGTCGACCACTGGAACGAAAGAACCGAAGACGAGCTGGAAGAGGACGGCTGCTGCAACTCCTGGACCGTTGGTTTGCTTGGTGAAGCACTGCTGCAGGTACGAATTGCCAAGTTCATCTCGACAGAGAAGTCCCTTCAAGGATGACTTCTTCCTTTGAGTTTCTGGGACCAATCAACTCATAAGCCATCTGGATACTATTCTCTGAGTTGGTTAGTATTAACCAGGGGGAAGGACACCAGCTTGTGTGCTTGACTACAGCTACTCGAACTGAAGATCTTCCATTTTGCCAGCTTGTTTGACCCGTCCCCACGCAGTGCAGGAATCCCCTGACATCCTCCCTCTTCTCCCCATGACTGCGGCTCAGGAACAGTGAGATCTGCAGGAACTACCAAGAACCACCGTCTTGAGCTGCATCTTTTCTTCATATTAAGGTAGTGTGCCAACCTGATTGAGAGAACTTACCTCTCGCGGTGAAAGTTCGTGAAACTTTCCCAACTTGCAGGCCTAATCAGCTTGTGACCCAACATATGATTCTTATTCGTACAAACTACTTCTGAGACCTTTAGCAAAGACTTTACCGTTTACTACAAGAACTGCACTTTCATATCCAAGAAACTGGCCCATTGACTTTGGCCTAGGCCTATTGAACTGAATCGAGTCCTCTAGTGAATCGCAACTATTTGCATTGCCTAAGAAAGTATTTGTGATCTATTCTATTAACTTGTGCCTTTGTCCTCCTATTTAAAGTGACTGAAATGCCATTTTCCTCCTATTTCAGGGGAGCCTAATTTACTTAGAAACGAATTGGATTGGTAGTGAAGTGTATTTGTGTATGATATTAAGTTGCCTCCTTCTAGAGAATGTTTTCTAAGTGACTGTGTTTTAAATTAATAAGTGTTTTACCAAGAAACATTGAGAGAAAGTGTCTACTTGAACCACTGTGATTATAAGACCTCTCTGTAACCTCTTTTACTGCTCCCATTCCCTCTTGAGATTAGCCTGGCTGTTCAGCTCGCTACCAAAAACTGTGAAGTACAGACTTATACCAAAGGCTGGTTTTGCTTACACCTGTAGTCCTAATTGTATGTGGTGGTCCCAGAGAGTACTGCATACAATTCTGCCTAACAGTAGTTACAACACACAAAGGGTGTACAAGGGACGGGAGAGTTCCACAAAAGTATGGACCACTGCTGTTTTTTCATTGTATGCACCACCTAGTGTAAAGGTTGGTGTATCTCCCCTGCACCCCACTACTTTCATACGTCTTTAATAGTTAGAATCTGAAGGTGTGCTCCCACACACTCAATGAACAGTGATCCACCTCCGGTTGCCATGCTGTATGTCGGTGCTGGGCTAGGATGCCCCGGACCTGGATCTGCCCACAGGTCGTTGAAGCGCTTCCTGCAGTCTTCCCCATGCCTGGGGACATGACCGACTACAAACATCTTCTGGCTGATGGTGGCCTAGATGTGGTTGTGGCGCATTGAGCTGGTTTTTTATGGTGTGCCTCGTACAGCTCCTCATAGTGCCCTAACAACTCCTCCACAAGGATGTTGAGCTCAGACTCTGTAAATTTCAGTTTACAGAGCCGATCCTTGGCAGACTTGCCCCTTGCGCGCTCTTGTGACATTTCTGGTATTCAGTTGCTGTGGATGGCTCCCAGGGGCTTCGATTTTTAATGGATTGTGATTTCCAAAATGGCTGCCACAGTGTTTCCCATTCTGGCAGCAACGCATTTCCTGCATGCGTTATTACTGCACGCTATTACTGCGTGATGTTGAATGCAGACGACGCTAGTGCTATTTAGGTTGGGATTTTGGGAGTTTGCACGCTTCCGGGCGTTATTTTGGTCGAACGGTGTTAGCATTAACGCCGGCGATGTGTGCGCGTGTCCGCCGACTCGTGATACAGTATTTCTGTGCAACTACTCCAGATGTTAACGATAATACCGCTCGACTGTAATTATGCCCAGATAACACCCCACTTGTGATTAGACCCTTTTTGTTGGTTTGTTGTCAGCCTGAATATATGGTCAGGGTGACTCTCTTGTGGTTCCCAGATTCTCCCCAGCTTTTTACCGCCTTTTACTTGCTGGGTTGGACATTTAAGTTTGTCAGGCTAATTCTTCTGGGGTCACCACGGGGTGTATGATGTATATGGGTGGCAGCAGTCTCTCTGATATTATGCAGGCCATAAACTGGCTAGTAACTTGGCTTCTAGGGGGTTCTCTCATGTTAAGGTTTGGCAGCACAGTGGTCTTGGTGGTTGCAAATCGTTGATTTTGCATAATGGTAGATTGTGTGTCTTCTGCTATAAAATTCAGATCCTCCTCAAAAATTGGTAGCGAGTCGTGATTTTATTAAGGACAGGCACGTTCAGATTAAGCCCTTGAGTCTGTTTTTTATGACGTCTTTCTATCACTGTTTTCAGATGTGTCTCCATTCAAGCCTTGTGCTTTTGCACCATGCAGATGGGCTATGTCACTGTTCTGATATTCGTTCCTTGGCATTTGTGGATACTTTTCATACTCGTTCTTTTCAGTAAACAAAGAGGTAGGCTGGATGAAGGAGATCTATTTGTTGTTTGTTTTGCGACCTCATCTTTTTGTTTATGTTAAAAGTATGCTCTTCTAATGTTGTTATGATTACTGGAGATTGGATAGCTTTATCGAGGTTTAATCCTAGACCCCTAAGCATCACTGCTATATGTTTACAAATACAGTTTTAGCATGTAAGAAAATAACTTGATTTCTCACCATTATTAATATCACTTACTTAATGTTTTCAATGTTTCTGTGAGGGGCATGGACACTATTAATACAACATTAAAAATGAGTGTGGAAAGCAGACAACAAAGTAACATTTTTGTAAACATACATGTGTAAGTTGTGCCAGATAACAGACGCTCAGAATGGAATTTCAGCATTCCAACAATGCTCATCCCGGTCAGCCTTGAGTTTGGACTCTAAAATAAGAGAGGGTAAAAGTGTGTAAAGGATGACCGACCGTATGGATTCTGGACATACCTGTCCTGTCTGATGTGAAGGATCTGAGAGAATCCTTGGAACATTCAAAAGGTGGAAAATCAGACGTTAGATCAGAGAAAGGATCTTACAAGATGCAGTGCAGAGGGTTTTAGTTTCAAGCAAAAAGACTGATAATGTTCAAAGAATGTTACCGGAGACGGAGAAAAAAATGACGCAGGGCATTTTTCAATGAGCGTTGAAGTACAGTTTTCAAATAAACTCTGGGCGCTGTCAGGAGGTTACATTGACACATTCAAGCATTCTTTTGTGGAGCAAACAACGCTGGGCAATATAAAAAATAGGCAATATTTAAGAAACGCACAGGATCCCGGACCCTGCACTGCTCTTTTAGTTACCGGTCTTAGAAGTTGAGAGAGATTATTGTTTTAGAATGAGTGGGCGGTATTCTCAATGGCTTGCTTCAGTGCTCCAGGTATAATTAAGTCAAACTCTCTCCAGAATTATTTATGTCTAACCTTTACATCTCTTGGAAAAATCAATATGGCCATGCAACACAGAATCACTAATAATGTTTACACTGATCGTGATTGCCCAGGTCACATCTTTTTACAGAGTGTTTTGTTTGCAAATGTGACATTTCAGAATCTCGTTCTGGGTTCTACAAGAAACTGTTCATTTTTGGCATTGCATTGCTTGCTTGTCACGTGGGAATGACGAGGTGGCGTATTTCAAAATGAAGTGGGAATGTTATAACGTAAATAATGTAGTTAAAGGAAAACGTCGAGAGTAAGTGTAGTTACAAATAAAATCGTAGCAGTCGAACGGACAAACGTAAAAAATTGTAGAGCACCGAGAAGAGACAATTAGCCAGTATAGTTACAACGACATATCGAAGAAAAGTATGCAAAGGATTAGAACTAGTCAACATTACATGTTGAATGCGCACTTTGAAAATGTTTTATGCACGTCGCAGTTCCTGTGAAGAAAACACAAAAACCTGATCCAATATTGGGATCTTGCTACAGAGACAATAGCCATGAATCATCTTTGGGAGCTGTTGGAGGTTCCCCAAGAATTAGGTGGCACGCGTTGGGACCGGAGGCTGCATCTGCCTGTAATGGCTCGCAAGCCCAAAGGAAGCAGCGATCTTTACTAAGGGCTCCTGGTTTTGTAACCTGCATGTACCACCCGCTGCCAGGGCCAGTATCACCATTTATAACTGGATGCATTGGCATTTCATGGTATTGAACGAATGGATGAGATGCACCATCCTGGTTATAATTGTCCATGTTTCCTGTCATTAGGAGGATGAATAGAGGGACTTATTCCAACCTTTTGCTCAATGATGTAGTGATTTTTCTTACAAGAAAAGCAAATGGTGTGAGGCCTGCACCAGATGTGCATAGGCATTTGAAATGTTATTTCTATGCGTCTAAATGGATCAGAATGCATTTTTAAATGTTAATCTTAGTTGTGTTTCTGATACTTTTTCAGTTGTCATTAATGGCATCCTTGGCTGTATTCTCTGAAAAATAGAATTACTTGCATTTGCTTTGATTGGCAGATATTATACTCGAGAATTGCAATTACAGTAAATCTCTGTGAAAACTGTGAAAACTGAGATGGTGGGCAACATTGTGAACTTCAGGACAACTGTTGTATCACAAGCAATAACAATAATCTACGGTGTCCTTCAAAGGTTGCATCCTTGGACTTTCTTATCACTTCTACACTAACGACTACGAGCTCTTTATTTAATATTCCTTTTTCTCTTCTTCTTTTCCCTTTATATATTACTGTCTACTCTCTTTCCAATCCTGGATGCTCGCTTGTTTTCTACATCTCAGCTATTCAAAAACAGAAATACTTTTCTTCCCTTCCTCCTCTATTTCCTCTTCACTCCCTCCCCCCTTGGCCATTTCCTTCCCTCCTTCATTTATCCCCCTGTCACAACAAGACCACAACCTTGGTGTCATCTATCACTGCAGCTGTCAAATGGGCACCTTTGAACTCTCAACCTGCTCTGTGCTCCTGGTAGTGCAGGTGTGCAGATCAGGATAATGATGTAGCAGGTTACGGGTACACAGTTTGCCTTTGGCATGGAGCTTATGAAATGGGAATCTGATCAGCAGATTTCACTTTCAGAGATGGAATTACCTGCATCATTTTCTTAATTGCTAAAATCAAAAGGCCAGGGCTACACCCTTTCTAGATGGCAATTGCTCAAAATGCCCCTTTCCCATTGCAATGGAAAGTCCCAGCTTTCAATAGCAATGAAACGAACGGGAGGATAGCTCTTTGGCAACGTGCAGGTCTTGGAAGCAAGACCACGCTGAGCAAACACAGGTTTGAATCCGGGACCCGTGCTTGAAAAATGAATTTGAAAAAAAGCGTTATAAATAACCTAGCCTTCCACAATGAACCTAGCGCCTAGATACCTATAGATTATGTGTGCTGTAAATAAATGAAAAAAATGAAAGTAGCACAAGACTGAACCAATGATCTTGACAAGAACCAAATCTGGACACCTGCACACCTGACCACACTCCACACCATAAGCACAGCACATCCAGCTGTGATTCACTAGCAGTGGCAAATTGTCCCACCAATCACAACATCCCAGATCAGACTAAATACACACATAGGTGACTCTACATGATTCTTTCTGAAAGGCACATGCAGGTGCGCTTTGAAGAAGTGCATCCATTTCCATCAGATGCCATATGACAAGTGTGCGTCCAATCACATGGTAAACAGTCACTTACACCGCAGGAAAGAAGGATGCCCTTGAAACACCCATTTACATACCCCAGTTCTCAGATACCGTATGTGCGTATGCATGTCACTGGATGGGGGCCCAAGTGGTTCACCCAATTCAATAAGGCCAGAATGTACAGCAAGATGTGAATGGAAATGTGAAATGAGTATGAGATGATATGGCATTTATAACGCGCCTATACACAAGTGTTCCAAGGCATGACGCGGCAAAGGAGGGGGTACAGAGGGAAGACAGACAACGATCCTACTAGGCCAGGTGTCATTCAGATCGCGAGTATTAGACCATGCAAACAATGCCATGCCAAAACGCATAATACACGCCTATTCACAATACTGCAGACCAGAGGTGACTAATACAAACAGCTGTGCATAACTCCCCCCCACACATCGTCAGTCAAAAATGCATGTAGCACCCACCCAACCACATGACATTAGTAAAGGCAGAGGCTGCTTGGTAAAGCACAACCATGGGGGGCGGAGGAGTGGGGGGGGGTGGCACGAGGGAGTGCCTCATGTTGCAGCATACATGCCTCGGTGCACACAATGGAGAGAAGAAAAAGGGAAACTACCATGTATGACCACATCCCTCAAATCCACTCCAGAAATTAGGGATCACCACCATGCGATAAGAGTAGCAGTAACACCCCCACCATTCCTCAAGAATAGGCACATGGATATGAATGGAATACCAAGGGTATGGACATGTTGCTGAGACATTGGGCTGCTACAGGAATCCGAACCCTATCCCAACTCCTGCTGCATATGGCAAGGACCTACTTGCACTAATAATGGGCAAGGACATAATTGTGCACAGTGCAGAGCAATGGCCAACATCATTCAAGATCAATGTTATAAGAATGGGTACTCCCAGGTTTTTTGTTATCGAGGGGGCGGCACTATCTAAGGGAGACTTATACGTAAACAGCAGAGAGTGATAGGTCGCCTACCCCTACCTCAGGACCCTGAGTCGAACAAGATTATGTCCAAGGAAACCTCATATAGCCTTTAAAAGACAAAAAAATCTCAAAGACAGCCTGGTACATACTCACCCAGGCGCTAAAATATCACAATCTACTCAGAACACACTATGGGGTCTCTCCCCAGTTACAGGACATTTTAAGTGTGGCAAATGTTCAGTTTGCCCACAAACTAAAAACATGAAGAATATCACCTTAGGCACTCGAGTCATTCCCTTACGTGAATTTACTAACTGTGCCACCACTTGGGCAGTATATGTCATCCTCTGCCCCTGCAATCTAGCATACATTGGAAAA
Organism: Ambystoma mexicanum; assembly: GCF_040938575.1. Lineage (NCBI taxonomy): Eukaryota > Metazoa > Chordata > Amphibia > Caudata > Ambystomatidae > Ambystoma > Ambystoma mexicanum. The sequence continues at coordinate 1,372,441,539 of NC_090930.1, forward strand.
ACAAAAAGGCAAGTCAGACAGCGCATTTGTGAACATAAGTCATGCATAAAAAACCGAATAGAAAATAAACCACTGGTGGCACATTATGTGCAAAAACAGCATAAACCAACAGAGATGCTGTGGTGCGTCTTACAAACCGTGAAACAAGCGATAAGAGGTGGTGACCGTAATTTAACTCTAATCAAGTGTGAGCAACGCTGGATTTATGAAACTAACTCTGTAAAAAATGGCTTAAACATTGCTGTTGAATGGAACAAATTTCTGTAAATCTTGCAAATAACACATAACACACGGGCGTTAAGGCTTTGTTACAATGTATAATACACCTGTTTGCCATGATGTAGTTTCACTCGTCATATCTGTTGTTATTGATACACAGACTACACTGGTGCACTACACTTCCCAGTATGCACTAAACAGGTGCACTCCGTCGGACCAACACTAAAGTCGGCCGTAGGTGTTTTGACTTACGAAAATTCGAGAATGTTCATAAAACTGTTCCTGCTACATTTTTCTGTAACATTGCGTGATAACACACAATACACGGCCGTTAAGGTTTGGTCACTTTTTGCTTCTGTTACTTTGCATGTACCGAACACGAACAATACAGGTGGGTTGGTCTAATTGGCAATCAGATCTACTCCCTTGCCCTGTATAATACAACTGCTCGACATGATTCTGCTTCACCCACTATATCTGTTGTTATTAGTACACAGACCAGACTTATGCACTACATCTCCCAGTATGCACTACACAGGTGCACTCCGCCGGACCAACACCAAAGTTGGCCGGAGGTGCTGTGATTCACTAAAATTCGAGAATGTTCATAGACTGCCGCTGCCACATTTTTTTCCTTTAACATAAAAGATCAGGTTCCTTGCAAAGAAATTGAATGCAAAAGTTGAGATGCACAAAATAGTGGTGCATACACACACGTGATATCCCTCACGTGCCTCTGACGTCCCCTTTAAAGTACGGACTTAGCCGATACTATTTGGAACAAGGCGTATCCATAAGACCCCAAATCGGAACGCACAGACTATGGCTTTTTTGGAAGGTGAGTCTAGACCTATCTAGATCTATGGCGCTGTAAGCATGATGCCTGCTGAATTTACCTGTTACACGCTATTCGTGTAAACACGGACATGAGTAGCCAAAGGGTTCCCGATGTTTATAACACACCGGTTTCTCTTAAATATGCAAGACTGCGTTAGCTGCTCGCCCTAGTATTGTATACTTACTACAATGACCAGCAACACTGGCGGTACAGTGTAAATAATTTTGGCCGTTGTGCCAATAGTTGTGGTCTGCCCAGAACACATATTTCTAGTACGCACAGATATATAAACCGTTATAGCTAGGTTTTGATCTGTTACATACTAGTAAGCTCTAATTGTTGATGCTATATTTTTACAGCCAGAGCGCTATATCAATAAACGGAAGAATATCACCATTACTGCTAATCGAGCCAAGTGAAGCCCTCTTAGCCCATCAGCGTATCAAGACCGTATCATGAAAGGTAACTATTATAAACTACCGGTACCTATTAATTAATAATTAATTAATATATAATAAATAATGAAGAACAAAAATAGGCGTCTAACTGATCACTGTCCGTATGTTTTACAGACACTTTACATGACGCGAAATGGATGGTATTCCTGTAGGAACCCATTTGAATTTATTTGAATTCATCGACACTTACCATCAGACCCCAAGAAATTGAGCTTCTTTCAGGTTAGTCCAAGTCACTGTAGCTCCAAGACTGGTAGTCTACACCCTCTTTTAAGAATTGGTTAACAATGTGTCCTAATTTATATAACAACCTTTTATGTATCCTTCTCTATATATCCTAATCCAGATGTTTAACTAATGGGAAAGTATTTACTACGAAAAAATCAATCCGCTCCTGTCCTGAAGACGGCCATTATCTACACCCCGACCAACGGCACCAGAGAGAGTCCCGTATGAGTCACAAAGGCCGAAACATATGTCGACATGTTATGAGGAATGTGTGTATTAGCCGATTCCTACCTCTCATATTGAACAATTTATAATAGGATAGCTGGCGTGTATCAAATACCCCTGAGCTACCCTATATCTATGCAAGTTATCTGAAACAAGAGTGATTAATAAATTAAACATACAATATTAGGTTATTCACTCAGTTTATAAACCTTTGAGGTATACATCAGCAGTTGGGAGACCACAATATATGTTGACTCTCCCTTGCAAGTACACATACACACTTCAACAGTAGGATATACTGTGTTTCCCGTTATCTTCCACTATGGTTTTGACCTTTTTGAAAGGCCTGGTGCACTTTCATTAGCCAGATTGTAAGTGATTAGCACAGTTTGTTTTTATATTGCTTTAGGTGTTGTTTTTTAGACTAATGTTTTTTATATTAATCCTGAGAATAATAAACTGAAAACTGTAAAATAACTTACATATGTGAATGAGGGTTGGTTTCTATAATCTCAAAACTATATGAGGTTTCCTTGGACATAATCTTGTTCGACTCAGGGTCCTGAGGTAGGGGTAGGCGACCTATCACTCTCTGCTGTTTACAACATCATTCAAGAGACATGCAATGTGTGGAAAAGAGGGACATGCAATGTGTGGAAAAGTGAACAAAATTACGCTAGCACTGCTTAAATGGCAACATTCAGCACGACAGCAGTGGTGTGTAGATGTCCATACAGTAGCTGATAGGTAAAATTGGGATAGTCATTTGACACTTGTGCATGGCAAATATGTGGTTGCATGTGCTGGAAAAATATCAACAACAGGAAATGCTGAACAAATGAACAGGGTAGTGGCAATATGGCCAAATGTCATCCAATCGCCATGTTCCAAATATGAATGACACACCTCCATAATGTGTCCTCCACCACACAGTGCCTCCTTATTACCTGTCAATGTCGTGCAAGCACCCCCATGCCATGAAGTTGCCCATGGGCAAGTCACACTGGTCAAAATGCCATTACTGTCGGTTCACATTACTCCAGACAATGACCACCAAGTAGACTGTGTGCTGCACTCATCACTGTCTAGGTAGCACATTTGATGTCTTAGTGATGTGTGCGTATACTGTCACATGAACCAGTAACACTGACATTGCCTTCTCATTCATCAAGGGATGGAGATGACAGGGAGAAGGAGAATGTGGATGACAGACGGTGATGGTGATGACACCCTTGAGTGGGCAAGCAAGCAAGCTTGGTCAACATTTATTTATTTATTTCATTTGGATAGCACAGAAATCAGCCCATGGGCATCGTGGGGAAGTTACAGGTACATGCCATTTACTGTTCATGCAAGCAAATTGGTGTCAATAGATAACTGGTACATTCTATGGTGGTGCGCAGGACAGACCCTTCTAGGTGTAGGCGGTGGATTGTGATTAGGAGAACAAGTGCGTTTTGAGTGCTTTTCTGAAAACACAGTAAGATCTTTCTGTTCAGAGTGTGCGGGAAAGGGAGTTCCATTGTTTGGCTGCTAGGTAGTGGTAGCTAGCTCTGCCTGCTTTGGTGCCTTTAATCTTGGGTATGACTAGGCGGACAGTGTAGGGTGTTCTAGTAGGTCTTGTTGAGTCTGGTTTGACTAATTTCTGGGAGATGTACAAGGGGGTGGGATGCAAACGCATTTATGGGTGATTGGGGAGGGTTTTGAAGGTGATAAGTGCATGGATGGGAAGCCAGTGGGCTTCCTTTCTTGCTTTGGAGATGTGTTCTCTTCTGGGGATGTTCAGGGCTGCTTGTAGAACATTGTTTTGAATGGCTTGGAGTTTCTTAATTTTGCTTGAGGATGTGCCAGCAAAGAGTAGATTGTAGTAGTCCAGCTTTGAGCTTATGATGGCTATGGTTACTGTTAAGCAGCTGTTTCTGGATAAGAAGGGTCTGGAGGCATTTAAGACTTTGGTTGAGTAGGCTGATGATGATGCAATGGCATTGAATTGGCGCGACATAGTTAGGGAGGCATCTAGGTGTACTCATATTGTTTTAACAGAGGATGAGACCGGAATGGAAATATAATCTCAGGTATGCAGAGTATGATATGATATGATATGATAGTTTATTTATATAGCGCCTATACACAATGTGTTTCAAAGCGCTTCAAGGAGGGAGGGGAACATAGGAAAAATACAGTTACATTCAGCAAAAGTCCTTGAAACAATACAGAATGTGAAAAAAACTATCATAATAGGCCTGTCGACATTTCTGATAGTGCAAGTGCGTAGAACGAGTAAGGCAAGAGGTAATGGAAAGGAAGGAAAACAGAGCAAGCAGTAACATTACTAAGTCTGACGACAATTTACGCAGTGCAGGTGGTAACAAGAGGCGGGGTGGGAGGGGGGGGCAAGTGGAAGGAGGGGGGGAAGGAGAACAAGACACGCTACTTGAGCAAAAGTCAGTGACAAATTGAAAAGTAGGGGAGGGGGGAGGGGGAGAACAACAGGGGGGGGGACAGACAAGCTGCTATCAAGAGTCACGGGACAGATGATAGGAGTAAGTGCTAGGAGGCGGAGTCTAAGAAGGGGGAGAAAAGGAGGGGGGAGTAGGAGGGAAGATTGAAGAGGATGGAATGAGGAGGGGGTGGAGCGCAGAGCAAGAGGGGGGGCAAGCAGGGTGAGGGCACACAGAAACTCACGGGGGCCAGGGGGGGCACACAGATACTCACGGGGGGCAGGGGGGGCACACAGATACTCACGGGGGCAGGGGGGGCACACAGATACTCACGGGGGGCAGGGGGAGCACACAGATACTCACGGGGGCAGGGGGGGCACACAGATACTCACGGGGGGCAGGGGGGGCACACAAATACTCACGGGGGGCAGGGGGGCACACAGATACTCACGGGGGGCAGGGGGGGCACACAGATACTCACGGGGGGCAGGTGGGCACACAGATACTCACGGGGGGCAGGGGGGGGCACACAGATACTCACGGGGGCAGGGGGGCACACAGATACTCACGGGGGCAGGGGGAGCACACAGATACTCACGAGGGGCAGGGGGGGCACACAGATACTCACGGGGGGCAGGGGGAGCACACAGATACTCACGGGGGGCAGGGGGGCACACAGATACTCACGGGGGGCAGGGGGGAACACAGATACTCACGGGGGGCAGGGGGAGCACACAGATACTCACGAGGGGCAGGGGGGGCACACAGATACTCACGGGGGGCAGGGGGGCACACAGATACTCACGGGGGGCAGGGGGAGCACACAGATACTCACGGGGGCAGGGGGGGCACACAGATACTCACGAGGGGCAGGGGGAGCACACAGATACTCACGGGGGGCAGGGGGGGCACACAGATACTCACGGGGGCAGGGGGGGCACACAAATACTCACGGGGGCAGGGGGAGCACACAGATACTCACGGGGGGCACACAGATACTCACGGGGGGCAGGGGGGGCACACAGATACTCACGGGGGGCACACAGATACTCACGGGGGGCAGGGGGAGCACACAGATACTCACGGGGGGCACACAGATACTCACGGGGGGCAGGGGGAGCACACAGATACTCACGGGGGGCAGGGGGAGCACACAGATACTCACGGGGGGCACACAGATACTCACGGGGGGCAGGGGGAGCACACAGATACTCACGGGGGGCAGGGGGGGCACACAGATACTCACGGGGGGCAGGGGGAGCACACAGATACTCACGGGGGGCACACAGATACTCACGGGGGGCAGGGGGGGCACACAGATACTCACGGGGGGCAGGGGGGGCACACAAATACTCACGGGGGGCAGGGGGGGCACACAGATACTCACGGGGGGCAGGGGGAGCACACAGATACTCACGGGGGGCAGGATACTCACGGGGGGCAGGGGGAGCACACAGATACTCACGGGGGGAGGGGGGGCACACAGATACTCACGGGGGGCAGGGGGAGCACACAGATACTCACGGGGGGCACACAGATACTCACGGGGGGCAGGGGGGGCACACAGATACTCACGGGGGGCAGGGGGGGCACACAAATACTCACGGGGGGTAGGGGGGGCACACAGATACTCACGGGGGGCAGGGGGAGCACACAGATACTCACGGGGGGCAGGGGGGGCACACAAATACTCACGGGGGGCAGGGGGGGTACACAGATACTCACGGGGGGCAGGGGGGGCACACAGAAACTCATGGAGGTGCCGGCAATCCGGCGTACCGCGGTGGACAGCGGTAGACAGGGCCTTAGGAGTGGGCCTTGTGAGGAGGGCCGGCCAAGCCTGCCGGCCTCCTCATTGGCCCAGATGTAGTGGGCCAGGGCCAATCCCAGGCCACCAGCAGCAGGATGGAAGGCACTCCGGTGCCCAACAAAGAGAGAAAGAGCCATCTTGGAATGGGCGTGCCTCGAGGACCCAGTGAGGCAAAAACACAAAACAACACACAAAGCATGCCAGCAATCTGCATTTTCAAGCCAAGAAAGTACATGTGGCTGATGGCAAAGTCACGTAGTCCAAATTAGCAGAGTGCTAAAGTATGCTGTGGTGTCATCGTGCGCCGATGCAATAAGCCCCCCTGGGCTTACCTGCAGATTCGAAAATGCACCGTGTGCATTGCAGGGCCTCAGGATGGCAGAGGGGAGGCATCCAGGTCGCAGCTCCGGTCGCCGTAGATGGAAGAAGTGAGGGGAGAAGGCAGCAAGAGAGATTACAGGGCCAGGAGTGGGCCTTGTGAGGAGGGCCGGCCAAGCCTGCCGGCCTCCTCATTGGCCCAGATGTAGTGGGCCAGGGCCAATCCCAGGCCACCAGCAGCAGGATGGAAGGCACTCCGGTGCCCAACAAAGAGAGAAAGAGCCATCTTGGAATGGGCGTGCCTCGAGGAAAGGAGTGAGGAGAAATGTATTAGGAATGGAATGGCCGTGCCTCGAGGAAAGGAGTGAGGAGAAATGTATTAGGGTTTTGGGAGGTCAGATTATTGGGATTTCCGTGTTGTCACTGTTTAGACAGAGATTGTTCTCCACCTTTCAAGTCTGAATCAGTAAGTTAATATTGTTGAGGGTATTCAAATCTTCTCCATAGTTGCCTGTGAGAGGGATTATGATTTCGGTATCGTCAGCATAGTTATTGTAGGCAATGCCACATGAGTCTAGAATGTTGAAGAGGGGCTTGGTGCAAATGTTTTAGAGGGTGGGGGAGATGCAAGACCCTTGTAAGACTCTGCAGGGGATGGGGAGGGGCGTTTGCATTTTCTGTGAAGACCTTCATGACTCTTCCGTCCAGAAAAGAGGCAATCCAGGCTGTGGCATTGGGGGAGAAGTTGGCCGAGGCAGTGAGGTGGCAGCATAACATGTTAAGGTAGACCAGGTCAAAGGCCACAGAAAGATCGCGGAGGAGAAGGAGGAGGAGTGCTGTCTTGCCCTCATCTCTGATCTCATCTAGTTGATTTTTCAAGTCTAGGAATGCTGACTCAGCGCCATGGCCCAGGCAGAAGCCGGATTGGCGCATTCGTAGGATGTGATTTGTTTCAAAATAATTCTGTACTAGCAAGTAGGGTGCACGGTCAAGGAATTTTAGCACAAAGGGGGCCGTGGTGATCGATCTGTAATTAGTGGGAAAAGCAGGGTCCAAGTATGCTTTTTTTAGGAGGGGGAGAGCCCAAGCTTCTTTAAGGGTGGCTGACATTGAGTTCGAGGAGTAGAAGGCATTTATGAAGGCAATGATGGTGGGGGTTAGGGTTTTGGCACAGTCTTTGATGAGGGTGGCTGGGCAGGTGTTACCTTTGCATTTGGAGGTTTTGAGGGTATTGATGATTCTTTTGGTTTCTGATAGGTGTTTGAAGCAGAACTGTGTCAGAGAGTGGATGGTTGAATAGGGGGGTGTACTAATGGCAGAGGCAGGAATGGACTTGGTGTATTTGGCTTGTTGACCAAGTATTTTCTTGTTTAGTGTTTTTAGCATAGTCTGTTGGATATCTGTGCACCAATTTTCGTCCTTGGTGAGAGTGGGGGAGGAGTGGATGGGGATGGGAGTTCCAATTCCCTAAATATTGATTTAATCTCTCTTGTGTCTGATTTGGCGTTGCAAATTGTAGAGTCGAAAGAGTTGACTTTGGCAGATATAATTGCCAATTTGTATTATTTTGCAAGTTTGGTGAAGTCCTCTTTCAAAGGTGCGGTAGGGTTTTTCTGCCAGAGTAGTTGTGCCTGACGTTTAAGGTCCTGCATATCTAGGGGGTCATGGGTGAACCAGGCGTTTGAGTGCCTCATGGGTTTGGCTTGCGTGGGAGTAGGGGGGCTATTGAATTGACGCCTTGGATAGGGTTAAGGTGTAGATATCCACGAGTTTCTTTAGGTTGATAGAGAAATGGGCTTTGAGGCAGGGGTTCTCCAGCCAGGGCAGTTTTCTTTGGTGAGTTGCTGAGTGCTGCATGTCACAGCTGGTGAAAGTGGTGCAGTGGTATGTTTGTGTTTGGATGGATTTGGGATGGTGAAGTGGATTATTTGGTGGTCAGACCACGGGCATGGGGAGTTGGAGCTCACAGTTATTTTGCAATTGTGTTCAGAAATCCAGTCTAGTGAGCAGCCTTTGGCGTGGGTAGGGTTGAAGATGCAGTGAGGAAAGCCTATTGTTTAATGAGTTTGGCCAGTGAGATGGCCTGGGGATCATTTGGGTCATGGAGGCCTTCCAGCAGAAGCATTTTAGAGGAGGTTTATATATTGTCATAGAGGATGTGTAGGAGGTTTCCCTCAAAGTTGTGGGAGGTGGCAGGGTGGTAGTAGATAAGGTGGATGGTGATGGTGCAATTGGGTGAGGGGGATAGTTTGAGGGATAGTGGGTCAACATTGTCACTGAAGGCAGTTTGGGCCTGTCTCAGTGGGAGGGACTCTCTGGTTAACATCTTGACATCGCCACATGATACTGAGGTGAGAGAATCTCCACAGGACACAAAGCATGGCCACAGTGGCCAGGACACTGGTGCCACTGATACCACCTGGACAATGTCACTGTGGCTCCATATGACATTCTGTTACTGAGCCCTGGGGACACCCCGGTGTGGGAGAATACATCACAGCCTCTCCTGTGGAGCCATCTATTCCAAGGCCAGGTAATGAGACATCTTTCAGGAACTACTGGTCATCTGCCAAATGCTGACCATGCATCCAGCATTTCCAGCACATATCCTGTACCCATTTCAAGTGGCCCTGTGAATTCCGGTCTCTTGGCAGACACCATTAAGAGACTGACAGCCATGGCGGCTTCCCAGGCATGGATAGAGGCCAGTGGAAAGGAAATGCATGAGACCTGCCTTTCACTTTGGCCAATGTTGGAGGATGTCCAACTGTCCCCGGAGGATATACACCATGAAATGGTGACAGCCAACCAGCTGATGGAAGACCTGCTGGTGGGAGCACAGTCAGCAAGGTGAGAGGCCAGAGAGGATGATATGCTTACTCAAGAGCAGGCCTTTGCAGCGGCTGCTGCAGCTGGTGCAGATGCTTGTGCTCGATCATGGGAGGATACTCGGCTTGTCACAGAGCAGGTGGGATCACTGACATCAATGGTCTACACTGGGGATAGGGAGGATGAATGACTGGCCCAAAAGAAGGCCTTGGCTGAAGAGGCCTGTGCCCAGGGATGGGTGGATACCCTGTTGGCCCCAATGCAGGTCTCCAGGCACATCCAGGCAGCTTGCAATGTGTCCAGTGCCTCCTAAGAAGCAATGCACCATTTGGCTCACATCATGGGTTCCTCTATCACCGGATGGTGGAGGCCATCTTGCAGCATAGTCTGTCTCAGGTTGCCATCACTGACATGCTGGCCTGCCAGGAGCAGTCCCTTGACCTGATGCATGAAATTGTGCATTTCTACCTCATCTATTCCCACATCTGCTCCCCCTCAACACAGCATTCATGTGCAAGGCCTACCCCTGCCGGCACCAGCAACATTGGCATGTTCCACAGCCACCTACTCCTACCAGAAGAGGCCCACAGGAAAGCAGCCAGAATGGGGAAGGTGAGCCACCCCCTTGCAAATTGGACACATATCTGTATTGTTTCCGATAGCCATCTTTTGTTTTTCCCTGTTACTTTCTGATTACTCTGATTACTGACGTGAACCTGCACGCCATGTCCCTGGCCTTTGTTTCATGCTTTCCTGTCATGGACATTGGACACATTTAGGAAGTGCCATGGACTTTCTATTCAGCCCTCTGTTCCTGCATATCACAGGATCCCTCTTGTTCACAGCCTCATTTCGATATATGCTCAATGAATGGTATTGAGTTGAGATGTTGTTATATATGTTCTTGAAGGGCGCTTTGTTTGCAGAGGTGGGGTGCAGGGAGAGTGATATGTGCCATCATTTTCAGGAATACACTCACCTCTATCCGGAGGAAGTAATTCACATGCTTGTCATGCAGCACAAGCTCATCAATGTTGTCCTGCTGCTACCCATATCATGTTGGCTGTCTGTGGACACCATTGTCCTTATTATCAGACTCATCATCTGCAAAGGCATCATACGTCATGGGAATGTTTCATCTGAAGGCCACATTGTGCAACATGCAGCACATGGTGATGAGGTGGCACACCTTTACTGGGCGGTACGTGAATGCCCACCAGATCAGTACATGTAGTGAAAGCATTTCTTCAAACCACCAAAGGTCCTTTCTATGATGGTGCGGTTGTGGCCCTGGGCATTGTTGTAGCTGTGTTCCTGGCGATTGGCTAAATGGCATTGTGACGTCATCAGCTAGTTGTGGATGGGGTATACGGCATCACTGTCAGAAGTCAATAGATAGATTACAGTCTAGTGGCTTCATTGTAAGGTGGGTGGTATCGAGCTGTCATGATTGTGGACACGATTCCCCTCATGCATTTGTGGTAGACAGGTGACAGACAGGCAGGAATCAGGTAACAGTGGATGTTGTACATGTGTAGGCCCAAGGTGCATGGGCGTAATTTTAAGGGGGGACAGGGGTGTTTGTCCCCCCCAACTTTCATGGCACACCATTTTGTCCCCATAATTTTAACTGGGGCACCTTTTCTTCAGATGTCATGGCCCTCCCCAACATTTTCAACAAAGTTACTCCACTGCCAAGGTGCATTCATGGTTTTGCAGGGTTCAGTTGGTTAAGCCCATGAGGCAAATAAAGCTTCTGGCTGTGTCCTTTCAGCAGGAGCTTGCTATGTCCCATCACATGTCAATGGATTGACACTGCTACATGTGTATAGTGGTGTAGTAATCTTGTGGTATGCTATCTGATTCATATGACCATGTTGAAGTCAATGAAAATATGCACGGCTATGTGATGCTGGCCAAGTTAGCTATATCTGTGTGCCCAGTAACAGAGGCTATTGTGAGTGACACAGGCATAGGCAGAAGTGCACGCTATGTTTCGATGGTGTGGTGGTGTGCTGTCCTGTACTTAGCCAGCAGCCATGCCTCGCTTTAATGTATTTCCTCCATGATGTGTGGCAGGTTACTCTTGGCCAGGATTATGAAGTCATGCGTGAACCCTGGAAATCAGAAACATACGTGTGTGAAGCAAATGTCTGGATCACAGACCATTAGAAATCGATTGAATGCTGCATGCTTCTGCTACTGTAGACATGCGCTTGTGGCCTGGTTTGTCCATGGGCAATAAGTGTGCAGTTCAATGCTCGAACAACTTTGAGGAAGCCTGCAATGGCATAACAGCTGGACTTGATGTGGTTGAGGATTGTAGAGTCTGTGGAGAAAGCTATGAGGTGGCGCATCCATCTCATCATGGCAGATGTGATCTGTGAGAGGATCCGTGAGAAGCAGGACTGAGAGATGCAAAGCTCCAGGGCCCCCGTAAGCTGAAAACTACCTGTGGTGAAGAAATGGAGCACTGTGAGCAGCTTCAACAGGGTGGGCGCAGGGATGAAGGTGCCTGTGTCCGTGAATGGATCTATCGTGTTCTCAATTTATGGCAGGAGCTGGAAGATGGTAGGCATGTCCAGCAGTGGTAGGCGGTGAGGACCTACTTGTCTGTGAGTTCATAGTGCATAATTCTGGTCCTGAACATCCTCTGTGAGAAGGGCGTTTAAGCTCTCCTACTCATCCTCCTGTCCTGGAACTGCTGATGTGCTGGGGGCTGGGATGCAGGCTGATGGACTGCCTGGGCTGGGGGCTGAGGTGCAGGCTGATGGAATGCTTGGGCTGCCTGGGCTTGGGTGTAGGTTGATGGTCTGCCTGGGTTGGGGCTGGGTACAGGCTGATGAATTGCCTGTTATGGGGTTTGAGGTGCAAGCTAATGGACCTCTTGGGCTGGGGTGTGAGCCTGGTTGGCTGTCTTGGCTGGGGTGCAGGCTGCTGCTGCCCCACCTTTGTGCTGCTGAGTGTTCACCTTAGCTGCATGATTTGTTGAAACAATGGTACTTGGCAGCCCATGGTGCTTTCAAAAGTGAGGCTGTTTTGTTTCCTGAGCTTTGTATGCAGCCCATACCCCCTAATTGGTGTCTACTTGCACGTGTGGCTTGTTTTGAGGGCTGCATGCCTTGTTGGAAAGATGGCTGCATGCTGTGTGCATGGCCTATTTTAGTCTTGTGATTTGCACCTGTTTTGAGCAAAGGGGGTAAACACCATTGCAATGTTTCTGTAGCATTCCCATCCCGATAATTACAAGTCATAACTTTTTTGCATAAAACCTTGGTGTAACTTACATTGCGTAAATTATGCATGTTTTTTACGCTTTATGGGTATGGTGTGATACCTATGATGCTGACGTAAGGTCAGAGGGCAGTTGTCTACAGGACTAGCATGTAGTGGAGCATACATTCATGATGCAAACATTTTATACCATGAATTTATGCTCAAAATGAGCTCCTATGGAGTTTATGTTGCATTGGTGCGTAACCCATATGAAAGGTGTAAAAATATTGCATAACCTTTCATTCACGTTATGCCCCATTTTCATTAATTTGTTTGGCATTGGTTATGCCTGCTTATGGTCTCGTGTAGAAGGGATGTGACCAAGCAGCTTGGGCTGGTCTGCCCCTTTTGGGTTTGGTCCAAGCCTGATTTGTACATGGTCTTTCCACTTTTGTAATGGCTTGGCAGGGGAAAAAACGACGGTCTGGAGGGTTGCCCACAGCAATGCCAGAGGTTAAGATTTATTCTTAGCCTTCCAGCCATCACCTCTTTTGTTTTGATTGCTTATGATTCTGCCACCCCCTTCCTCTCCCCGCCATTAAAATCTTCCAGCTTTTGTGCCATCATGGATTTTCATGCTGGTGCAAATGCTGTGGATTCCTATGAAGGCTGCCTTCTTTTTACACCAGCAAAGAGCAGACAGGCCCCGACATGAATCCACCGTAAACGCTATCAGGGTAATTCATAGAAATTCGCACAAAAGTGGCGCACGCGACTGGCGCACAGCGTGCCCGTGCGAATGTCTGCGCCAGCCACGTGCGCTAAAACCGATTTCCGCGCACAGCGTATTCATGGATTTTCGCATCCAAAACCAGCCGTGGCGCAGCGTGGCACACCGACCCTGCAGCAGCACCAGTTATGCCCCCAAGAACGCCCTCGCGCAAGGAAAAGCCTTCAAAATCCCCAAATAATCGCAAAGGGCCGCTAACCCTGGACCAGTTCACAGGGCTGGCAAACAGCAAACGCCAAGCGGGGAACATGTATTTCAGTGGTTCGCGGGAAGTTCCACACGTGATTGTCCTGTGTACGTGTGCATCAGGGGTGCGCGGGAAGTATCACATGCAAAATCAGCAGGGTACGTGTATATCAGGGGTGCGCGGGAAGTATCACACGCGATTCCAGCAGGGTACATGTATTTCAGGGGTGCGCGGGAAGTATCACACGCGATTCCAGCAGGGTACGTGTATTACAGGGGTGTGCGTGAAGTTCCACACGCGATTTCAGCAGGGTACGTGTATTTCAGGGGTGCGCGGGAAGTATCACACGCGATTCCAGCAGGGTACGTGTATTACAGGGGTGCGCGGGAAGTTCCACACGCGATTTCAGCAGGGTACGTGTATTTCAGGGGTGCGCGGGAATTTCCACATGCGATTGGCCCTGTGCGAGCAGGGTACGTGTATTTCAGGGGTGCGCGGGAAGTTCCACACATGATTGGCCCCGTGCGAGTAGGGTACGTGTATTCCAGGGGTGCGCGGGAAGTTCCACACGCGATTCCAGCAGGGTACGTGTATTCCAGGGGTGCGTGGGAAGTTCCACACGCGATTTCAGCAGGGTACGTGTATTGCAGGGGTGCGCGGGAAGTTCCACACGCGATTGGCCTGGTGCGAGCAGGGTACATGTATTCCAGGGGTGCGCGGGAAGTTCCACACGTGATTTCAGCAGGGTACGTGTATTTCAGGGGTGCGCGGGAAGTTCCACACGCGATTGGCCCCGTGCGAGCAGGGTACGTGTATTTCAGGGGTGCGCGGGAAGTTCCACACGCGATTGGCCTCGTGCGAGCAGGGTACGTGTATTTCAGGGGTGCGCGGGAAGTTCCACATGCGATTTCAGCAGGGTACGTGTATTTCAGGGGTGCGCGGGAAGTTCCACACGCGATTGGCCCCGTGCGAGCAGGGTACGTGTATTTCAGGGGTGCGCGGGAAGTTCCACATGCGATTTCAGCAGGGTACGTGTATTTCAGGGGTGCGCGGGAAGTTCCACACGCGATTGGCCCCGTGCGAGCAGGGTACGTGTATTACAGGGGTGCGCGGGAAGTTCCACACGCGACTTCAGCAGGGTACGTGTATTTCAGGGGTGCGCGGGAAGTTCCAAACGCGATTCCATCAGGGTACGTGTATTTCAGGGGTGCGCGGGAAGTTCCACACGCGATTGGCCCCATGCGAGCAGGGTACGTGTATTCCAGGGGTGCGCGGGAAGTTCCACACGCGATTTCAGCAGGGTACGTGTATTGCAGGGGTGCGCGGGAAGTTCCACATGCGATTTCAGCAGGGTATGTGTATTTCAGGGGTGCGCGGGAAGTTTCACACGCGATTTCATCAGGGTACGTGTATTTCAGGGGTGCGCGGGAAGTTCCACACGCGATTTCAGCAGGGTACGTGTATTTCAGGGGTTCTGGGGAGTACTACACGTGAATTGGCCATGTGGGTCCTCCCAGGTGTTCGCTCTACAACCTCCACGGCCCCTGCAGGCAGCCCACACCACGGGGGACTACCCTGCACCCCTGCTCATGTACCGCAGGCAGCCCATCCACCATGGGCATGCCCCCCAGCCAACCCACATGTCACTGTTAGGCGGAAACCTGTGCAGTTCCCTCTGGGACCACTGCAAAAGATTTAGGACTACAGGTGTTTGGCGGTGAACCCACTTGGTAGCAGTCTGTACCACACAGATTCACTTGGAGGCTGTAGCTGAGCAGTCAGACTTCTCTCAAGAAGAGTTGAGCAGTATGTGGAGTATACAATATAGGATAATTCTTCACAGTAAGACAAGCAAACACGCAACAAGGCTTCAGTGTAAAGATATTAAGGTATTTATTTATAACGGAACATCTATAGAAAACACTATGGCACTATCATGGTAAACACTTCAATTACAATTACTCTACGCAGAAGAAAACGATCAATCCCCCTAACAATATTTCGACATGTCTAGGTTCTACCGGTATCACTTATTTTCAGACAGAGGTGTATACCTCAACATAGATGGCACTCTAATATTAGTTAGGACGGGAGAGAAAAATAGGCAGATTACGAAATCAACACAGTTCAATACTTCACGGATAAAATGCAAGGCAAGAAGGCAAGAACCACAATAGATCATAAAGTTCAGAGGCCAGGCCCACTCGGAGAGAGGCAAGGCGATATGTTCCCAAAAATTCTCTAGTGGAAATGCGTTCGAGTCTTTGTAGCAAATTGTTATCGGCAGATTGAACCAGTTCAGAACAACACGCTAGAAGAAGTTTGGAGGCGACCCAACGGAAAGGCGAGGATTATGACACCTCACTCGAACCAATACAAAGGGAAGCCAGGCGGACACTGTACCTTGTTGTGGAGAGACATCTCCGGCGGGGGCAGTTGTTCCTGGTGGTGGATGCACGTCGGGTCTTTGCCAAGAGTAGAGATGATCTCGTCGTCGAAGAATAGTGAAGTCCGGTGCACCACCAGGGAAGAGACCAGCCGCGGAGTGCTCCGTCACAAGGCACCACCTTTTGGTCGCGCTACAGGGGTAGTGGCTATCCGGTTGCCGGGGTGCTCTGCACGGGCAATTCGACCACTGCGTCCTGAGGCGAAGAAAAAGCAAAGGGGACTGGTTGTTCCCACCAGTCAGGGGAAGAGACTCTCCGGCAGGGAGATCTCCTCTGTCGTCGGGAAGTGGTGAGTCGTTCAGCAGGGCTCCACCGGAGGTGTCGTCGTTGCAGGTCGGCTCAGCGTTACCCTCGTCCGATTCTTAGGTCCTGTGGCGACTTCTGAAGATCCAGTCCCAAAAGCCCTGCTTTTATGCAGAAAACCCCCATTCATTCAGCCTAGCTGTCAATCAACACTCGCTAAGTGGTGAGCGGGGAGGCTCACCACTTGGGCCAATCACTCCAGAGTGCGACCGGAGTTGGCAAGGCAACTCGGTCCAGGGTGCCTAAACCCCCTCCCACACCCCTGTGGTAACCCAGACAGAATGGCACCACTTTGGAGGGTCTCTGTACAGAGGCCCGCCAAAAGTGGAACAAAGGGCTCAACCTTTGGTTTAGGAATCACAGAGACGAACACAGACGCCATTTTAAAAAAACGATTTCTGGCAGAAAATACCATCCGATAAACTTATTTAAGATAAGTAGACCGGTGGTATGTTAGAGATTAACGAGGAAAAGTATCAATCTCCAACAATGGGACGAATCCCATAGGGTTATGTCCGGGGTCGAACATAACAAGTAGTTTCCACTGCCACCAGCCAAAACTCGACGAGGGGGAAGGGACAGTGCCCCCTCGAGTAACAGACCCAGGAGTTATCGAATTACCCCTACTAGCACGTCCACAATAAGATGGTTGGTACTAGTTCTGTTAGTAAATTTAGGTCTAGTAAAGCCAATGGTGACTTTACATGCCCGGGGAGACAGTAGTCAGTCCCCGGGTATGGAGTCTATGATGGAGGTCCGCTAGGACGCCCCAGTGTTATGGCACGTAGGGTGCGGTGTAACACATAGAAAAACATATGAGACCCTATGGAGTAAAAGACCCCATAGCCCATAGAACACATTGACATTCAAAGGAATTACACACATACATATCCAAGAGTGGGGGGAAAAGAGTCTCACTCTTGGCAGGATGGAAAAAAACAAACTCCAGAAATCCAGCAAAGCTGCTGGGGGACTCACTAGGTTAGGAAATTCAGCCTAAACAGAGAATTCTCCTTAACACTCGCCCCCCCCAGACTAAGGGACAGGAGGATTTAATCCACTCCTGGATGAATCTCATACCTCTAGTCGATGACATACATCCTAGAGAGACCATCAGCATTTTGGTGGTGACACCCTGACCTGTGCTCAATGGTGAAATCAAACCCTTGCAGGCAGATCGACCATCTCAATAGTTTTGGGTTTTCCCCTTTCATTTGCATTAACCATCTCAAGGGTTGGTGGTCAGTCTGAATGACAAAAGTAGAACCATACAAGTACGGCCTAAACTTCTTCAGAGCCCACACGATGGCAAAGCACTCTCTTTCGATTGTTGCCCACCTTGTTTCAGGATCCTTCAGCTTGCAGCTGATGAAGCAAATGGGGTGATTCCTACCTTTCCCATCCAGTGGACTGAGTACGACACCTATCCCTACATTGGAAGCATCTGTCTGCACAATGAAGTGTTGGCGGTAATCAGGAGCTCTGAGTACTGGGGCTTGGCAAAGAGCCTTTTTCAGGTTTTCAAAAGCCTGATTGCACTCCTCGTTCCATTTAACCTTTTTAGGAAATTTGGGCGAGGAGATGACATTCAGTGGAGAAGCTATGGTCCCATAGTTCTCTATGAAATTCCTGTAGTACCCAGTGAGGCCTAGGAAGGCTCTCACTTGGGTTTGAGTAGTAGGTGTTGTCCAATTTTGCACAGCTTCAATCTTACTGAGCAAAGGCCTTATTTCTCCACCTCCTACCTCATGTCCAAGATAGACTACCTTACTCTGTCCAATTTGTCATTTACTCGCCTTTATGGTCAGATTGGCTCGTCCAAGAGCCTGCAAAACATCTCTTAGGTGGGTTACATGTTCTTCCCAGGAATTGCTGAACACTGAGATGTCATCCAAGTATGCCATGCAGAAGTCCTCCATCCCATTCAGAACCTGGTTTACCATCCGTTGAAACGTAGCAGGTGCATTCTTCAATCCGAAAGGCATTACCTTAAACTGGTATAAACCAACGGGGGTAGAAAATGCAGTTTTCTCCTTGGCATGGTCTGTCAGGGCTATTTGCCAATAGCCTGACGTCAAGTCAAATGTGCTGAGGAACTTGGCGGCACCAAGTTTATCCACCAACTCATCTGTTCTTGGCAAAGGGTGGGCATCAGTCGTGGTGACTGCATTAAGAGTTCTATAATCCACGAAGAATCTAAGCTCTTTAGATCCGGCCTTTGGTACTAACACAACTGGGCTAGACCATGGACTAGTAGAGGGCTCTATTACCCCGAGATCAAGCATCTTGCTGACCTCACCTTTGATGTGGGTTCGTACGTTTTCTGACATTCTGTATCCTCTGCTTTTGACTGGCAGGCAGTCACCAGTGAGTATGTCATGCTGGCCCCAAGGGGTCAAGCCTGGCGAAAGCGAGAACAGAGAGGCAAACTGATTCAACATGGATTTGCAATCTTCTTGTTGCTCGGGTGTCAGATTGGAGGAGAGATTTACTCCTTCAATTTTTTCATCTATAGGTAAGACTCTGAGGAGATCCGGAAGAGCTTCACTCTCTTCTTCTTCCTCAGATGATGCTAGAAGCAATGCTCCTACATCAGGTCGTGAGACATACGCTTTGAGGCGGTTGGTGTGGAAGACGGTCGGAGCCTCCTTGGGATTGCCCAAGTCCACCAGATAGTTTACCTCTCCGAGTTTACCCACAACTCTGAAGGGTCCCATCCATTAATCTTGCAAGGCCCTCTGCCTTGTTGGGATCATAACGAGAACGAGCTGGTCTTGAGCGAACTCAACCATGCTAGCCTTTTGATCGTGCCAGTGCTTGTCCAATGCTTGTCCAGCTTTCAAGTTATCGCTTGCTTCCGTCATCATGTGCGACATTCTCCTACGGAGACCTATCACGTAGTCAGTCACTCTGACTGGCTTGGGGGAAGGAGCACTCTCCAACCCCTCCTTAATCAGGGCCAATGGACCTCTGACGGGATGATCATAGAGAAGTTCGAAGGGAGAGTAACCTACTCCCTCCTGAGGGACTTCTCTATAAGCAAAGAGAAGGCATGGCAGTAGAAGGTCCCACTTACGCTTAAGGGGTTCTTCTAAAGCACCTATCATGCTCTTCATGGTTCGGTTGAACCGCTCTACCAACCCATTGGTTTGGGGGTGGGAAGCTGTTGAGAACTTGTAAGTAACTCCACAGGTTTTCCACATGGCTTTCATGTAGTGGGACATAAAGTTTGACCCCCTGTCAGAGATTACTTCCTTAGGAAACCCGACCCTAGTAAAAATACCAAGGAGGGCCTTAGCCACAGCCGGAGCTGGAACAGTCCTCATAGGAATTGCCTCAGGATACCTAGTAGCATGGTCTACTACAACAAGTATAAACCTGTTGCCTGAGGAGGTTGGAGGATCAAGGGGACCAACAATGTCAATCCCTACTCTCTCAAATGGGACTCCCACAACTGGGAGAGGCACTAAAGGTGCCACATTCTTGGAGCCAACCTTACCAGAGGTCTTGCAGGTGTGGCAGCTCCTGCAGTGTTTTTCTACTTCGGCCCCCATCTTTGGCCAATAGAAGTAGAGAGAGAGCCTTTCCTTAGTCTTCTTGAAACTCAAGTGACCAGCCAAAGGAATCTCGTGGGCTAACTGCAAGAACTGTGGTCTGTTCTCTTGGGGTACTACAAGTCGTTTGTAGTCTCCAGGGGCAGACTCGGTCGGTTCACTGTAGAAGAGGCCATCTTCCCAGTGCAACCTGTATTTCCCAGGCTCTTGCCCTTCAGCCTGAGCTTCTGCCTGGTGGCTAAGACCTTCCAGAGTTGGACATTCTCTCTGTCCCTTACTGAAGTCTGCCCTGCTGGGTCCACCTTCTGCCAGTAAAGACTGCAGCTCAGGATGGTTAACAGGATCCAGATCTCCAATGAGTTCCTGGCCTTCCATTAGCTCTTCCTCAGAGT
The DNA here is from genome assembly GCF_040938575.1 of Ambystoma mexicanum. Lineage (NCBI taxonomy): Eukaryota > Metazoa > Chordata > Amphibia > Caudata > Ambystomatidae > Ambystoma > Ambystoma mexicanum. The sequence goes on from NC_090930.1 coordinate 1,372,461,794, forward strand.
CTAATTCTACCACACAGGGGTGTACCTCCCTCTCAGCCTCAGCTGGAGGTGGAGTTACGGGTGTACTTTTGGACAACCGCGGGGAAGTCCGTGTTGGCTGCACTGAAATGCTGGCTGCTGGTTTCGGGATAGAAGTCTTAGGTTTCCCTTTCGCTTCTGATTTCTTGGAGACAGCTGCCGACAATTCTAGTGGAGCAGGAGTGATTTCTGTCTTCATCATCTCCTGGAGAGTACCGCGCATGGTCCTCTCTCTTGCGGGTCTGGTTAGCTCCTGTAACCATTTACTAGGAGGTCTGGGAGTATGCGATACAACTCCTAGAGTTTTCAAATCGTTACCCAACAGTACGCGTCCTGGTACCTCACTCTGTATGCTGACAGGTATCTTTACAGTCATGTCGTTACACTGGATGAGAACTGGTAATTGGGGAAGCATCTGCACAGGCCCTCCAGCTAACTTGGTGAGGCGTTTGGGTGCCTTAGCAACATCCTCAGCCTGAAAAAACGATGTATCCACCACAGTTATGCTGGCCCCAGTGTCCCTAATGGCAGGAGTCTCCTGGCCAATCACCTGGACACTGTCCTTATAATGCTCTTTATTATTATCGGGGATAGAATTATAGACATCTAAATTCTGTTGTTCCCACAATCCCAGAGATACTAAAGAAACGCTGGCTGAGACACCAATCGGTTCGTCAGCTAGCAGTAGAAAGTTTCCACTTGCCATTTGGACTTCCTCCTCTGGAGCGAAGGCTAAGGAGACAAGCTGGACCCCTGAAGGTTTACCCTTACATCTGGGATCTCCTTTCACGTGGTCAGTCGAGCCACAAACAAAGCATTTACCGAACGCTTTTTGGAATGGTGGCTTGTTCTGACCTCCTTCCGGTTTGGCACCAGAAGACACACTATTCTGTTGTGGTTTTCCCGGTGGCTTACCCTTCTGGTTTTGTTTGGGGCCCTCTTTGGAATTTGAGTTATTCGAATTCTCATTTGAGTCTTTTTTAGGCTGTTTTCCCTCATCCTTTTTCTGAGTTGCCCCAGAATCCTTATGAGTAGCCCTGTTGGCAACCCACAAGTCAGCGGCCTTAGCTAGCATCCGGGAATCCAATTCCTTCGAATCAGCCAAGTGCTGTCTGAGCTCAGGAGAACGGGCATCATAAATCGACTCCAACATAAAAAGATTTTTCATACCCTCATAAGTGTTCACTTTGTAACCCTTAATCCATCCCTCTAAGTTTTTCAACTCTTCACTCACCCAGGTAGCCCAAGGGGTACCATCATGCTTTTTGAGGGTTCTAAACCTCTTAAGATACTGGGAAGGGGTCTTCCTGAATCTAGCTATCAAAGCTAGTTTCACACTTTCGTAATCCGTCTTATCCGCCTCCCCCAACTCCATTACCACATCAGTCGCAACAGGAGGGAGCCTAGAGAACAACCAGGGAAGTAAAGCATTCCCGGTGATGTCCTGGAGCCCATGATTGTACTCAAACAGTTTTAACCAATTCAACACATCCAATCTCGGTTCATACATACCCACTAATTCCTTCGGCATCCGGAGTCTTTTGGGACTGGAGCTCCTAGAGGAACCAGAGGAGAGAGAAGCATTTTCCATAGACAGCTTTTTCATTTCTAACTCGTGATTAAGTTCTATTTCCCTGAGTCTTAACTCAGCTTGCTTCTGCTCAGCCTGGGCATTCATCCGTCTGAACTAGAGCTCTTGGTTTCGTTCAGATTGAGCCAAGAACCGTTTGTATTCTAATTCGAGCTTCATTTTTTCAAGTTCAAAAGAAGCAGGGTTACTTGTGGGACCTGGTATGGGCCCCGTAGGTACAGCTGGTAAGGCAGGTAGAGGAGCAGGGGAGACAGTTTCGTTAGCCTCTCCGTCCTCGTCAGCCTCTTCATCGCTATCATCAGAATTACGATTTAGATCAACACCATCATTGTTATCTACATTTGCTGGAGAAATTGGTTCCTCTGAACCAGTACCCAGACTTTGGTTCGCCAGCAATCTTTCTATTAGTTCTAACTTCTTGCCTCTTACAGAAAGATTCTCTTGCCTACAGAGAGCTCGCAAACTCTCAGTATTTTCACCTGACAAGGATTCTTGACTGTAAGTTTCCATCGTAGACATGTTTGTGAAAGTTGCTTTTTAGTGCTAAGCTTTGTGGTTAGTTATCCTAAAGCGTCGAAAAGCATTCTAAACTGTATACTCGATACAAATCCCACCGCTGTACACCAGTGTTAGACGGAAACCTGTGCAGTTCCCTCTGGGACCACTGCAAAAGATTTAGGACTACAGGTGTTTGGCGGTGAACCCACTTGGTAGCAGTCTGTACCACACAGATTCACTTGGTAGCTGTGGCTGAGCAGTCAGACTTCTCTCAAGAAGAGTTGAGCAGTATGTGGAGTATACAATATAGGACAATTCTTCACAGTAAGACAAGCAAACACGCAACAAGGCTTCAATGTAAAGATATTAAGGTATTTATTTATAACGGAACATCTATAGAAAACACTATGGCACTATCACGGCAAACACTTCAATTACAATTACTCTACGCAGAAGAAAACGATCAATCCCCCTAACAATATTTCGACAAGTCTAGGTTCTACCGGTATCACTTATTTTCAGACAGAGGTGTATACCTCAACCTAGATGGCACACTAATATTAGTTAGGACGGGAGAGAAAAATAGGCAGGTTACGAAATCAACACAGTTCAATACTTCACGGATAAAATGCAAGGCAAGAAGGCAAGAACCACAATAGATCATAAAGTTCAGAGGCCAGGCCCACTCGGAGAGAGGCAAGGCGATATGTCCCCAAAAAGTCTCTAGTGGAAATGCGTTCGAGTCTTTGTAGCAAATTGTTATCGGCAAATTGAACCAGTTCAGAACAACACGCTAGAAGAAGCTTGGAGGCAACCCAACGGAAAGGCGAGGATTAAGACACCTCACTCGAACCGATCAAAAGGGAAGACAGGCGGACACGGTACCTTGTTGTGGAGAGACAGCTCCGGCGGGGGCAGTTGTTCCTGGTGGTGGATGCACGTCAGGTCTTTGCCAAGAGTAGAGATGATCTCGTCGTCGAAGAAAAGTGAAGTCCGGTGCACCACCAGGGAAGAGACCAGCCGCGGAGTGCTCCGTGACAAGGCACCACCTTTTGGTCGCCGTACAGGGGTAGTGGCTATCCGGTTGCCGGGGTGCTCTGCACGGGCAATTCGACCACTGCGTCCTGAGGCAAAGAAAAAGCAAAGGGGACTGGTTGTTCCCACCAGTCAGGGGAAGAGACTCTCCGGCAGGGAGATCTCCTCTGTCGTCGGGAAGTGGTGAGTCGGTTAAGCAGGGCTCCACCGGAGGTGTCGTCGTTGCAGGTCGGCTCAGCGTTACCCTCGTCGGATTCTTTGGTCCTGTGGCGTCTTCTGAAGATCCAGTCCCAAAAGCCCTGCTTTTATGCAGAAAACCCCCATTCATTCAGCCTAGCTGTCAATCAACACTCGCTAAGTGGTGAGCGGGGAGGCTCACCACTTGGGCCAATCACTCCAGAGTGCGACCGGAGTTGGCAAGGCAACTCGGTCCAGGGTGCCTAAACCCCCTCCCACACCCCTGTGGTAACCCAGACAGAATGGCACCACTTTGGAGGGTCTCTGTACAGAGGCCCGCCAAAAGTGGAACAAAGGGCTCAACCTTTGGTTTAGGAGTCACAGAGACGAACACAGACGCCATTTTAAAAAACCGAGTTCTGGCAGAAAATACCATCCGATAAACTTATTTAAGATAAGTAGACCGGTGGTACGTTAGAGATTAATGAGGAAAAGTATCAATCTCCAACAATGGGACGAATCCCATAGGGTTATGTCCGGGGTCGAACATAACAAGTAGTTTCCACTGCCACCAGCGAAAACTCGACGAGGGGGGACGGGACAGTGCCGCCTCGAGTAACAGACCCAGGAGTTATCGAATTACCCCTACTAGCACGTCCACAATAAGATGGTTGGTACTAGTTCTGTTAGTAAATTTAGGTCTTGTAAAGCCAATGGTGACTTTACATGCCCGGGGAGACAGTAGTCAGTCCCCGGGTATGGAGTCTATGGTGGAGGTCCGCTAGGACGCCCCAGTGTTACGGCACGTAGGGTGCAGTGTAACACATAGAAAAACATATGAGACCCTATAGAGTAAAAGACCCCATAGCCCATAGAACACATTGACATTCAAAGGAATTACACACATACATGTCCAAGAGTGGGAGGAACAGAGTCTCACTCTTGGCAGGATGGAAAAAAACAAACTCCAGAAATCCAGCAAAGCTGCTGGGGGACTCACTAGGTTAGGAAATTCAGCCTAAACAGAGAATTCTCCCTATCAGTCACCTTGCACTACTGATCAACAATGCATGTCTCCCAGCACCCCCACCCCCCAGCAGTCAGGGGCACCCTCCACCAGGCCCCCACTCATGTCCCCTATTACCCCCACCCCCCAGCAGTGCAGGGGCAGCCTCCACCAGGCCCCCATTCATATCTCCCACCACCCCCACCCCCCAGCAGTGCAGGGGCAGCCTCCACCAGGCCTCCACTCATGTCCCCTATTACCCCCACCCCCCAGCAGTGCAGGGGCAGCCTCCACCAGGCTCCCACTCATGTCTCCCACCACCCCCACCCCCCAGCAGTGCAGGGGCAGCCTCCACCAGGCCCCCACTCATGTCTCCCACCACCCCCACCCCCCAGCAGTCAGGGGCACCCTCCACCAGGCCCCTACTCATGTCCAACTCATGTCTCCCACCACCCTCACCCCCCAGCCACCAGGGGCAGCCTCCACCAGGCCCCCACTCATGTCTCCCACCACCCCCACCCCCACCCCCCAGAAGTGCAGGGGCAGCCTCCACCAGGCCCCCACTCATGTCCCCCTGCACCCCCACCCCCCAGCAGTGCAGGGGCAGCCTCCACCAGGCCCCCACTCATGTCTACCACCACCCCCACCCCCCAGCCACCAGGGCAGCCTCCACCAGGCCCCCACTCATGTCTACCACCACCCCCACCCCCCAGCAGTGCAGGGGCAGCCTCCACCAGGCCCCCACTCATGTCTCCCACCACCCCCACCCCCCAGCAGTGCAGGGGCAGCATCCACCAGCCCCCCACTCATGTCCCCCTGCACCCCCACCCCCCAGCAGTGCAGGGGCAGCCTCCACCAGGCCCCCACTCATGCCTACCACCACCCCCACCCCCCAGCCACCAGGGGCAGCCTCCACCAGGCCCCCACTCATGTCTACCACCACCCCCACCCCACAGCAGTGCAGGGGCAGCCTCCACCATGCTCCCACTCATGTCCCCCTGCACCCCCACCCCCCAGCAGTGCAGGGGCAGCCTCCACCAGGCCCCCACTCATGTCTACCACCACCCCCACCCCCCAGCCACCAGGGGCAGCCTCCACCAGGCCCCCACTCATGTCTCCCACCACCCCCTACCCCCCAGCAGTCAGGGGCACCCTCCACCAGGCCCCCACTCATGTCCAACTCATGTCTCCCACCACCCTCACGCCCCAGCCACCAGGGGCAGCCTCCACCAGGCCCCCACTCATGTCCCCCTGCACCCCCACCCCCCAGCAGTGCAGGGGCAGCCTCCACCAGGCCCCCACTCATGTTCCCCTGCACCCCCACCCCACAGCACTGTGGGGCACCTGCCAGCAGGCCCCCACTCATGTCCAACTCATGTTCCCCTGCACCCCCACCCCCAAGCACTGTGGGGCACCTGCCAGCAGGCCCCCACTCATGTCCAACTCATGTTCCCCTGCACCCCCACCCCCCAGCACCGTGGGGCACCTGCCAGCAGGCCCCCACTCATGTCCAACTCATGTTCCCCTGCACCCCCACACCCCAGCACTGTGGGGCACCTGCCAGCAGGCCCCCACTCATGTCCAACTCATGTTCCCCTGCACCCCCACCCCTCAGCACTGTGGGGCACCTGCCAGCAGGCCCCCACTCATGTCCAACTCATGTTCCCCTGCACCCCCAGCCCCCATCACTGTGGGGCACCTGCCAGCAGGCCCCCACTCATGTCCAACTCATGATCCCCAGCCAACATGTCATCACGATCTAGATCCCTGGTCCCTATGGTCAGCCTCCAAATGCAAAACACCCACCCGAGTATTGCATCCACCCACTCAGAAATGGCAATAACATGATAGAACTGCAATTGCAAGTTTGGAAACGAACACATGTCCCTCACATACACCCAATGGGTGTCAGTGAATCTCAAAACCCATATCATGATATGCATGAAACCAATGAGATGATACTACACATTGAAGTTTGATCAAAAATATGTATTAAAGAAAACATGAATTGAATCAAAAATAAACTAACAGAAATGGGAATGTAAAAAAAGTAAAAAGAAGCATGTCCATGAAAAAATGCAAAACCAAAAATCAGAATCCAAAGGAATGGTGTCCAAAGTCACAGTCCAGAAAAGAAAATCCAATGGGAAATTATAATTGAAAGCCATTGCTCCATGGGTAAATTGTAAAAAGAAAAGAAAATCCAACAGTGAACTATGTACAGGTGAACAAGCCAGGGTCCACGATCCCAACAAAAGAAATGAAACCTATCTAACAACACTACCTAATAAAAAATAACTATATACAAAAATGTGGCCCATTGTCCAAAAGGTCCAAAGAAAATGCAAAAACAAAGGAAACCTAACACTAACTACATAACTATTTACATGGGCAGCGGGCTAGTCCAACGGCTCACTGGATGTTGTCATGGGCCAGGGCATCATCGAACTCCTGTTCAATGGCTTGGAGGCGGGCATGTTCCCTGCCCCCGAGGTCTCGCATGGATAAAGCAGTGTCCAGCTCCAACTCCCTGCGAAGACCCTCGAGGCACTCAGCCCGCCTCAGCGCCCTCCGCATGGAGTTCTCCGCCCTGACCATTGTGAGCCGTTCCTCCTCTGCCCGCTGCCGCTCCGCACCTATCTGCTGGCCCAACCGCTCCCACACGGAAGCCACTCCCATTCCAGGGTTCTCCTGCCCTCCAGCCGATGCCTGCACCCCTGATGTTGATGGCCCCGAGCCATGATGCCTCCCACGTCGAGCCTGCCGCTGCCTCTGACGCAACTGCCTGTGCCAGCACGACGGCATCCAGGCTGATGGTATCCACCGACGCCATTGTGCACGTGCCCTGCCCGATGATGCCGTCACATCCTCCATCTGCTGGGGTCCAGTTGCTGGTGTGTCCACTCCTGCTGGACCTCCGACTCCCGACTGTGGCAGGGATGGGATCCCCACCGAGCCGGCTGCATTGGTCGGGGCAGGTCCACAGGGGGCCCTGGTGGCATCTGGGCCGGAAGACGGCATGGAGAATGACTGGTGCATAGTCTCCACAGAGGAGGAGAGGGTCGCCAGATTGGCCGACATATGTAGGAAACCCCGACCATGGCCGTTCCCAACTGGGCCACGTCGGCACGGTGCTCTCCGTGATGACGTGCATGCTGCTCCCGGGAAGCACGCACCTCATCACGAATTGCACCTATGCGCAACGCGACACCAATCAGGACCTTCTCCATACGGCCAGGGGTCCCCTCGTACGCAGGTGGAGGGGAGTCAGATGACATGGACATCCCCCCTACCTGCGGACGGGCCTGGGATGGGGCATCCCTGCTGGTGCATGGTGGTGCAGTCACAGTGTCAGGGCCAGTGACATGCACAGGCCCCTCCACGGCAACCTGTGCTGCCTCCTGCCCCTGCCCCTGGACTGCAACACTTGCACCAGCAGGGATGCCCCCACCAGGCCCCATGTGCGCCTCAGTAGCGGCCTCCTCCACCTCTGTGGAAACCACCAACCTGGATGGCTCCACCCCGTCTTCTGCCGTTGCAAGCCCCTGTGGGGGCTCACCCACCCCTTCCGCTGCAGCCGTGGGGGCATCCCCGCCGCTTTGCTCTACAGAGCCGTCTCCGCCCTCTTCTTCACGTGGCGCTGTGTAGAGGGAGACATAGAACACAAGCATCAGGGTACTGTACAATGGTCCCCTAGACAGGAAGCAATAGCAGATGAGTGGCACTGTCAAAGATCACTTCCATCATGTCCCTCCACAACACATGGCTCAGTGCAGGTAAAACACATGCGGTAACAGGCATGGCACATGCTATGGACATTAGCATACATGTCCAAGTGATTCTTGAAACATACACTGTTGTTTTGGAACTCACATGCATCATGTGCCATGCCTATCACATGCACACACTTTACCCTAGTTTCATCCATCTGGCCTCGTACACCACAGACACAGTGGATACAAGGATGACTAGGCTGCATCAATGAACCTGAACATTGCGACAGACATGTGTCATGCATCCCTGGCATTCACAAGTCACAGACACGCAGGTCAGACACACAGACATGGACAGCATACATGTACATGGCATCAGCACCCATCCCTCACCCATGTCCAGGAACAGAGACTGGCATGCTTTCATGTGGCCATTCCGCATAGGGCAACCCATGTTGCATTTGAACACATGCACCAACCATGTGGTTCACACATTACTGGTCTCACATGCATGACGTCCCTGCACACACACATGCATACATGGCCTATGTCACACATACAGGCAAGTATCAGACAACCAGCACACTGCGACATGCCCTGTCTCACACAGCAATGCTTGGCCACTTACTGCTCAACTCCAGACGGGTCTGCCTCTCAAGGATCTGGGCGTGGAGTGCTGGGCCTACGCGTTCCAGGACCCTCATCTGGATGGTACTCATGCGGCCCCGGCCCCACTCCACGAGGCGCCGGGCCTTCAAGAGGGTCCTGGACCTGCAGTCATCCCAGCGCTTCTTGACATGTTGGTAATCACGGACTGCCACCCCCTCCGCGTTGATGGCAGTCACGATGTCTGTCCAGATCCGAGTCCATCCTTCCTTGTTGGCGCTTACTTCCAAAGAGGGCATCATACTGCCCCAGGACTTTCTCCACCAGGACACCAACTTCGGTGGCAGTGAAGCTGGTGCCCCTCTGCCTCTCTGGCCGGGGGTTGCCAGTGGTGCCAGATGTTGCAGTGCCCGGCATGGCAACCCCAGAGGCAGGAGTGGGTGGACAACTGGGTCCTGGGGCTGGGCTGTGGAGCGATGGTATCCCAGTCGGGAGTCTTCTGTTCCAGCAGGGGTGGACACAGCAAATGGACCACTGCAGATGGCTGATGTGCAGGCACCAAATGGCAGGGCACGGTGGCAGCAGGCAGGCAGGCAGGCAGCAGCGGATGGCTCGTGGGAGGCTGCTCGGGGCTCTGGGGGGCAGTAATTCGGCCTTTTGGGCAGGAGCATGGTCTTCCGTGTGCTTAGGTGTGGCCAGCTTGATACAGAGTGATTTGGCACGTGAAAATCCTGCACGTCTGCGTGTAAATCGAGGAAAGGCCCTTAGCACGTATGCACGTCAGCACGCATATGCGATTTCATTGGACCAAAGGCCCTTAGCGCGTGAGCGCATCTGTGACGTGAGGCGCGCAGGTGTTTCCCTCATTACACGTGATGACAGAGCACATATGGATTTCCACCAATCGCGTGTGGAACTTCCTGCGCACCCCAGAAATACACGTACCCAGGCCAATCGCGTGTACGCTCACTTCCCTCCGATAACACACAATGACACTCGGACGTGCAGTTTTACCACGTGTGCTCGCATATGCGATTTCATTGGCCCAAAGGCCACCATGCGCAGCTGTGATGTCACACGCATGGCCGTAGAGAATGGCACGTGTAAAAATGAAGAGATACACGTCCGAGTGTCAAAGCGCGTAATTGGTGGAAATGGCCTCATTGCGTATGCGCGTCTGTGACGTGTGTATAAAAGGTACGTGTAGAAAGCCATTTCCTTGTACGTGCTTTTCGTGGAGAGCGAGTGGGTGAAATCTGTACTTCTTGTCGGTTCACACGCGATTTACTTCACGGCGTTTCCAGTTCGTACTCCCTGTTACCTCTGACAGCTTTTTCTCTTTTCCTCTTTTTCCTGGGCCTGTTTCCTCAAACAGCGTTCCCTACTACTGTTGTCCTGTCTCCTCAGACAGCGTACAATTCTTCTTTTTGCGGGGGTGTTGCCAACGCGCACACGCGCATATTTTTCACGCTTTTGTTCCTAGCGGACGGTGAGTCGCGCACGTATTTAACATCTGTGCTTGCCCTGTGTGTCGCGTACCCCTTCAGAGGTCATTCTAGGCTGCGTGTGACACGCATACGTTCATTCTTGTGTTCCTGGGTGCCACAGCGTAGTGCAGGTTTATTTTTCCACGCACGTGGTCTAGGAGGGGTTGCATGCACCTTACTTTGCTTTTTTGGGGTGCCTGTGCGTTGCGTGACCCGTCATCTTTCCCCAGGGGTGACATACAGCCTTGCTAGAGCACTAGGGTACGATTACCATCTGGTACCCAACCCCTTTGACCCCCAATTGCCCAGGACAATAGTTCACATCGACTCCCATACGCACAATAACATCAGTGCCATGGCTGGGAGGCGAACAAGCCGTAAGGGTGGCAAAGGTGGCCGAGCCCCAAGTGGTGGCCGTGGTGGATCCAGTAGGGGACGTGGCCGTGACTTGCAGGGTGCCCCTAGCCCCCCATGTGTGGAGGAGCAGTCAGGGACACCCATGCCCCCCCCCGGTTGAGGTTACCGTGGCTGACACCATCCATGCTCAGCCCTTGTTGGACCAGCCCACTGTGGAACCAGACCTGGCACAGGGTGACTCCATGGCTGACTTCCAGGTCAGCAGGTCTAGGCCACATGCGCCAGTGAACGTTGGTGTCATCAGGCCACGTGGATCAGGGGCAGCTAGGTCATCTGCTGCCCCGCGTAGGCAGGCTGGGGAGGCTGCAGGGGCAGCTGCGGCTCCATCCACCCCACCTCTCACACACCCATCCAGGACAGTGTCGGTCCAAGTCCATCATGCTGACATTCCCCCTGACACCATCACACTTGAGATAATGCCTGCACCAACTCCCATGCTGAGTGTGCAATCGCACGCTACTGCCCCTAGTGTCCAGAGCGGCGCAGGACACTCCGGATCCCCACCATCTTCCAAGCGGAAGAGGAAGAGTGCTCGTCCAGTAGAGGCTGATGCCCAGACACGGCTACACAGTCCGGCCCGTCAAGGAAGCCCAGCTTCAATGAGGCCGAACTGAATGCACTTGTAGAGTATGTGTCCGCACATGACCGCGAAATGGTGATTGTTGCAGGATCCAAGACCACACCTGCACAACGTCAGGCACACTGGCAGACCATTGCGGACATCATAAGTGCCCTTGGAATCGTGAGGCGCACAGCTAATGAATGCTACAAGCGCTGGAATGACCTGAAGCGCAGGGCAAAGAATAAGCTCGCCTCAAGTCATGCCGCAACTCTAGTGACTGGAGGTGGGTCTCCAGCAGACGACATAGAACTCACTCCACATGAGCAGGTTGCTGGGACCTACGTCACAGAGGAACAGATCCAAGGCATGGGAGAAGTGGCAGATTACGAGGCATTGTCCGGTGAGTGCACATGCATGTGTGTGTCATCCATATGCATGGTGTGTGTGGGAGGGCTTCTGTTTGGGTGCCAGGGGAGGGTGTGTGTGCCTGAGTGGTTCGGCTCACCCATGTGCCTCTTCCTATACATTCTTGGCAACAGCATTTGGGTATAGCAGCATCCCTTCGGCCAACATTAGACATCCAGCCCAACACCACACCAGTTGCCCTTGGAGTGTCATCTTGCCACAACACTGTTGCTTATTTACCTCTGTTTATTCAGGCAGATTGTTTGCATACCACCACTTTTACTCGGGATTTCTCAGTACTATTGTCACATGTCTGACATGGCTATGGTACAGTGGACTGGCTCAGTTTCGTGGACATGATTAGTTTGGACATGTCCCTGTGCTATAGGACCATTTTTGACTGGCAGCTGCAGGTTAAACATTTGAACCATTACAATGAAAATAATCAATCATATGAACAAACTGGACTGAATGAACAATTGGTGACCCCCTCTCCCTCTTCACTTCATGGCTAGGGTACATGCCATCTGTGTGATGGCATGTGTATTTGACCTGCCAATCACTAGCCAATGTGTGATGCCACTGCTAGGCAGCATGCAGCAAATGTGTTCATCTTCCATCTTGGTGTCATCAATGTGTGCCATCTGCCTCCCCATCACACGCAGTGACGGTGCATGCATGGGAGTGTTTTAGTCATGTGGGACATGTGTCAATCAAGTACTGTTTCTGTAGCCTCTCAGCCCTAATTGTGTGCCATAGTGCTAATGCCTGTTTCCATTTGTTTTCTTTTATGTCTTTGCAGGGGAAGACGCACTTGATACTGCTGGGGTTGTGGAGATGGTGCAGACCCAGGAGGGGTCTGAGGGCCGACCGACCACCAGTGAGGGACGTGGTGTGGTGGTGGGTGAGAACCCACAACTGCTGCAGGTCGTGCTCTCAAGGGGTGTCTCTGGCTGCACCTCCCCCGAGCTGTACTCAGGTGTTGATTCGGATGATGAGACCTACGTGCCGTCGCAGGTGAGTGTTCCTGGGAGGGATTCTGTTCTGTCCGACCCACCTGCACCAGGGTTAGAACCCTCAATGGGGATGTCAGTGTTGGCAGGTACGCCTTTGGTGGTTACGGATGCAGGGTCACACTCCGCGACATCTGATCCTGTTCCTGGGCCAGTAGATCAGAGGGGGAATGCAGTCCTGCAGGCTCAGGCAGTACCGGCACAGCAAGGCGCAGTTCGCCTTGCCCCAGACAGGTGTGGTGCCCGCCGACATGGTGGCCGTACGCCACCTGGCAATACCGCATGGGAGCAATCCATTTACGGTATGGCAACCCAACAGGCAGCATCATCAGAGATGATGGCTCAGGCCATGGATAGGGTGGCCACTTCCATTGTCCCCCCCGAAAGGCTGATGGAGCGACTACAGCAGGCAACAAACTCCATCTTTTATGTCTTTGCAGGGGAAGACGCACTTGATACTGCTGGGGTTGTGGAGATGGTGCAGACCCAGGAGGGGTCTGAGGGCCGACCGACCACCAGTGAGGGACGTGGTGTGGTGGTGGGTGAGAACCCACAACTGCTGCAGGTCGTGCTCTCAAGGGGTGTCTCTGGCTGCACCTCCCCCGAGCTGTACTCAGGTGTTGATTCGGATGATGAGACCTACGTGCCGTCGCAGGTGAGTGTTCCTGGGAGGGATTCTGTTCTGTCCGACCCACCTGCACCAGGGTTAGAACCCTCAATGGGGATGTCAGTGTTGGCAGGTACGCCTTTGGTGGTTACGGATGCAGGGTCACACTCCGCGACATCTGATCCTGTTCCTGGGCCAGCAGATCAGAGGGGGAATGCAGTCCTGCAGGCTCAGGCAGTGCCGGCACAGCAAGGCGCAGTTCGCCTTGCCCCAGACAGGTGTGGTGCCCGCCGACGTGGTGGCCGTACGCCACCTGGCAATACCGCATGGGAGCAATCCATTTACGGTATGGCAACCCAACAGGCAGCATCATCTGAGATGATGGCTCAGGCCATGGATAGGGTGGCCACTTCCATTGTCCCCCCCGAAAGGCTGATGGAGCGACTACAGCAGGCAACCAACTCCATCTGCCAGTCACACAGGGAGGACATGTTGGCGTCCGACAGGGACAGGCGGGCGGCACTGGCGACTCTGCAGGAAGCCATCTCCGTAGAGTCCCAGGGCCACAGGGAAGCCCTGAGGCTGGAACTCCTTCACCTCAGGACGACTCTTGGTGAGCTTGAGGCTTCAACAAACCGAAGGACAGAACAGCAGCTGGAGCGTCTCACCTGTACGCTCTCAGCTGAGATGCAGGCAACTAGGGCGGAGGTCCGAGGCATCCCGTGAGTTGTTGCATGGGGACCTCCGCACACTAATCCTCCAGAACGAGACCTACCACACCTGCATGCTTGCAGCCATGGAGGAACAGACTAGGGCTTTGCGTGGGCTGCCTCCCATAGTGCCACCACCTCCGGATGCAGCTGCAGAGGGTGAGGATAGCGACAGCAGTGATACTCCCACAATAGGGTAGCCGTGTAGGCCATGAGCCCATGGAGGTGTTTTTTTTCGCAAGATCCACACAGGTGGGTTTTGGTGTGCACCCTGTCCTCGGACCTCCTGGGTGGCCTCCCCAACCCCCCAGGAGTTTTTTTTTTTGGGACAGTCTGTTGCCTTGTGTGGCTCCCGTGGGCATTCGCTGCATTGTGGCTGAGCACATGCAGGCTTGTCATGGATTTGGTTCAGATGCTTTGGTTTTTGTCACACACCCCTCCTGCTTCCCGTTTCCATGGGCTTGCAAAGGGTGTGCCCAAGTGACATTGACGTACATGGTGACATTGGACTCCCATGAGCTGTGTGGGCAGTCTGTAGTCAATACTGTGTATACATTCATAGTGCATATTGTTGTTGTATTGTACACTGCGTGGTGTATTGATATGGGCCTCTGCATCCATCTCATCCTCCATATTTGCAGGTCCATTCCTCATGTCTTCACAATGCGGTCCACCTTGGAACTGGAGTCCATGTTGTAAGCAGTGCACCTACACTCTTGCGTGGCGCTAACACTGTATACTTGGAAGTGTTCGGAGGGCTGTCATCATCAGGTGGTGAGGCTAGCTAATTTTTAAGTCTGTAATGTCATGTTTAAGGTAGGTTGGAGGTTGTGTAGGTGATTGGTATTCTTGGTAAGTATTTGGTAATGTGGGTTGTAGGTCCTGCATTACTGTGAGCATTTCATGTGTGGACATGTTTCCATTAGGGACACTGTAGCTGCTGACACTTGGGGCATGCTGTGGGGAATAATTTCTTTCCTCTCACATTGCATGACATGCCATGGTGTGTTGTGTGGCCGTGCCAGGGAGGGGGTGGGTGACATGGCACTGTTTTCATGTAGTATTTTGCAAGTGGGTATTCATTTCTGCAGCATGGAAGTGTCTTTTCATGACACTGCATTGGTGGTGTTTGTGTAGGTAGGGATGCACACATTGTGACACTTCCACATGAACAATCTCAGGCTGCTATGGTTCTGACAGTCAGTTGACAGTCCCTTTGTTCGTCTTGATTGTCAGGTCGAGTCATCATTGCTTATCAGATGGTATGTGCCAGGCTTGTGTGGACTCCACTGGGGTGTGATTTCTATGTGAAGTAATTAGCCACCAGCTGCGTACGGGCTGCCTCACCCCGTGCCCTCTCCCCTCCCATGCGCAGCAGGCATGCATGTGGTTGGGGATGTGGGGGCACCACCATGTCCACGGCCAGGCCCCGGCGTGTTGCAACATTGTGCAGGACACATGCTGCCACTATGATCCTGCACACTACTGGGGGCGCATATAACAGCTACCCGCCAGAACGGTCAAGGGAGCGAAAGCGTGACTTGAGCACTTCGAATGTGCGCTCCACTATGCCCCGGGTTGCAATATGGGCTGTGTTGTATCTTACCTTTGGAGGCGTGATGGGGTTCCGAATTGGCGTCATCATGTGGGTGCTCAGAGGGTAGGCACTGTCCCCTGGTGAGGAGGTGATGGGTATCATTAGTGGGGTAGTGACATAACTCTGCATCTGACATGCATGCATGTGCAGTGGCATTCATACTCACCAAGCAGCCATGTATCGCCATGCCGCCCAGCTTCTAGGTCCCGGTTTAGGGTAGACATTCGGTAAATGAAGCTGTCGTGGGTGGACCCTGGATAGTTGGCATATACTGAGGTGATGATTCCCTTAGCATTACATACTACCTGCACGTTGATGGAATGCCAGTGCTTGCGGTTCCTATAGATGTGCTCAGATGCCCTGGGGGTACGTAGTGCCACATCGGTGCAGTCAATGGCACCTAGCACTTTTGGGAATTGTGCCACACCGTAGAAATCGAGGGTGGCAGCCTGCCTTTCTGCAGGTGTCCTGGGCAGGTATATGTGCCTACGGACTGATGGGCGTGCAGTGATGATGTACAAGACCTGGTGTAGGCAGCGTGACTGGGTGGCCTGTGACACCCCACCCACTATGGAACTTGTCCGCTGAAATGATCCTGTGGCCAAGAAGTGCAGTACATTGAGGACCTTCTCCAGGGGGCTGAGTGCTTGGGACCACAGGGTGGTTGTTGTGAGGTCATCCTCCCACTCACTGACCAGGTCCAGTATTATGTGTGGGGGAAACCTGTACCTCCCATACACCTGGTCATCAGGCATCCCAAAAAGGCTGGTTCTGGGAGTGAAAATTCGGGCCCTCACTATCCTCCTCCTCCTCCTTTGGTAACCCACGGCCACTGCTGCTAGGAATGGTATATTCATCCTGGCGTATGAGCTTGTTTGTTGTTTGCGCGCACTTTTATGCTGCGCGGGTCGACGAACGCCTGCTTCATGCTGGCGTACGTGTCTCAGGATTTTTCGGCACGTCATAGGCGAACGTGTGAATATTCCCACCCACCCCAGGAATACACGTAGCACGCTCTCACAGGCACAGTCGCGGGTAAATATTCCCGCCCACCCCTGGAATACATGTACCCCACTCTCACAGGCCCAATCGCATGTGGAAGTTCACGCACACCCCGAAGTACACGTACCCAGGCCAATCGCGTGTGGGACTTCCTGCGCACCCCGAAGTACACGTACCCAGGCTAATCGCGTGTGGAACTTCCCGCGCACCCTGTAGTACAGGTACCCAGGCAAATCGCGTGTGGAAGTTCATGCGCACCCCGAAGTACACGTACCCAGGCTAATCGCGTGTGGAACTTCCCGCGCACCCCGAGGTACACATACCCAGGCCAATCGCGTGTGGAAGTTCCCGTGCACCCCGAAGTACACGTACCCAGGCAAATTGCACGGCTGGGGGGTGGGGGTGGTGGGAGACATGAGTGGGGGCCTGGTGGAGGCTGCCCCTGGTGGCTGGGGGGTGGTGGTAGACATGAGTGGGGGCCTGGTGGAGGCTGCCCCAGCACTGCTGGGGGGTGGGGGTGGTGGGAGACATGAGTGGGGGCCTGGTGGAAGGTGCCCCTGGTGGCTGGGGTGTGGGGGTGGTGGGAGACATGAGTGGGGGCCTGGTGGAGGGTGCCCCTGCACTGCTGGGGGTGGGGGTGGTGGTAGACATGAGTGGGGGCCTGGTGGAGGCTGCCCCTGCACTGCTGGGGGTGGGGGTGTTGGGAGACATGAGTGGGGGCCTGGTGGTGGCTGCCCCTGGTGGCTGGGGGGTGGGTGTGGTGGTAGACATTAGTGGGGGCCTGGTGAAGGCTGCCCCTGCACTGCTGGGGGGTGGGGGTAATAGGGGACATGAGTGGGGGCCTGGTGGGGGCTGCCCCTGCACTGCTGGGGGGTGGGGGTGGTGGGAGACATGAGTGGGGGCCTGGTGGAGGCTGCCCCTGCACTGCTGGGGGGTGGGGGTGGTGGGAGACATGAGTGGGGGCCTGGTGGAGGCTGCCCCTGGTGGCTGGGGGGTGGGGGTAATAGGGGACATGAGTGGGGGCCTGGTGGGGGCTGCCCCTGCACTGCTGGGGGGTGGGGGTAATAGGGGACATGAGTGGGGGCCTGGTGGAGGCTGCCCCTGCACTGCTGGGGGGTGGGGCTGGTGGGAGACATGAGTGGGGGCCTGGTGGAGGCTGCCCCTGGTGGCTGGGGGGTGGGGGTGGTGGTAGACATGAGTGGGGGCCTGGTGGAGGCTGCCCCTGGTGGCTGGGGGGTGGGGGTGGTGGGAGACATGAGTGGGGGCCTGGTGGAGGCTGCCCCTGGTGGCTGTGGGGTGGGGGTGGTGGGAGACATGAGTGGGGGCCTGGTGGAGGCTGCCCCTGGTGGCTGTGGGGTGGGGGTGGTGGGAGACATGAGTGGGGGCCTGGCGGTGGCTGCCCCTGGTGGCTGGGGGGTGGGTGTGGTGGTAGACATTAGTGGGGGCCTGGTGAAGGCTGCCCCTGCACTGCTGGGGGGTGGGGGTAATAGGGGACATGAGTGGGGGCCTGGTGGGGGCTGCCCCTGCACTGCTGGGGGGTGGGGGTGGTGGGAGACATGAGTGGGGGCCTGGTGGAGGCTGCCCCTGCACTGCTGGGGGGTGGGGGTGGTGGGAGACATGAGTGGGGGCCTGGTGGAGGCTGCCCCTGGTGGCTGGGGGGTGGGGGTAATAGGGGACATGAGTGGGGGCCTGGTGGGGGCTGCCCCTGCACTGCTGGGGGGTGGGGGTAATAGGGGACATGAGTGGGGGCCTGGTGGAGGCTGCCCCTGCACTGCTGGGGGGTGGGGCTGGTGGGAGACATGAGTGGGGGCCTGGTGGAGGCTGCCCCTGGTGGCTGGGGGTGGGGGTGGTGGTAGACATGAGTGGGGGCCTGGTGGAGGCTGCCCCTGGTGGCTGGGGGGTGGGGGTGGTGGGAGACATGAGTGGGGACCTGGTGGAGGCTGCCCCTGGTGGCTGTGGGGTGGGGGTGGTGGGAGACATGAGTGGGGGCCTGGTGGAGGCTGCCCCTGGTGGCTGTGGGGTGGGGGTGGTGGGAGACATGAGTGGGGGACTGGTGGAGGCTGCCCCTGGACTGCTGGGGGGTGGGGGTGGTGGTAGACATGAGTGGGGGCCTGGTGGAGGCTGCCCCTGCACTGCTGGGGGGTGGGGGTGGTTGGAGACATGAGTGGGGGCCTGGTGGAGGCTGCCCCTGGTGGCTGGGGGGTGGGGGTAATAGGGGACATGAGTGGGGGCCTAGTGGGGGCTGCCCCTGCACTGCTGGGGGGTGGGGGTAATAGGGGACATGAGTGGGGGCCTGGTGGAGGCTGCCCCTGCACTGCTGGGGGTGTGGGGGGTGGTGGGAGACATGAGTGGGGGCCTGGTGGAGGCTGCCCCTGGTGGCTGGGGGGTGGGGTTGGTGGTAGACATGAGTGGGGGCCTGGTGGAGGCTGCCCCTGCACTGCTGGGGGGTGGGGGTGGTGGGAGACATGAGTGGGGGCCTGGTGGAGGCTGCCCCTGGTGGCTGGGGGGTGGGGGTGGTGGTAGACATGAGTGGGGGCCTGGTGGAGGCTGCCCCTGCACTGCTGGGGGGTGGGGGTGGTGGGAGACATGAGTGGGGGCCTGGTGGAGGCTGCCCTTGCTCTGCTGGGGGGTGGGGGTGGTGGGAGACATGAGTGGGGGCCTGGTGGAGGCTGCCCCTGGTGGCTGGGGGGTGGGGGTGGTGGTAGACATGAGTTGGGGCCTGGTGGAGGCTGCCCCTGCACTGCTGGGGGGTGGGGGTGGTGGGAGACATGAGTGGGGGCCTGGTGAAGGCTGCCCCTGGTGGCTGGGGGGTGGGGGTAATAGGGGACATGAGTGGGGGCCTGGTGGGGGCTGCCCCTGCACTGCTGGGGGGTGGGGGTAATAGGCGACATGAGTGGGGGCCTGGTGGAGGCTGCCCCTGCACTGCTGGGGGGTGGGGGTGGTGGGAGACATGAGTGGGGGCCTGGTGGAGGCTGCCCCTGGTGGCTGGGGGGTGGGGGTGGTGGTAGACATGAGTGGGGGCCTGGTGGAGGCTGCCCCTGCACTGCTGGGGGGTGGGGGTGGTGGGAGACATGAGTGGGGGCCTGGTGGAGGCTGCCCCTGGTGGTGGGAGACATGTGTGGGGGCCTGGTGGAGGCTGCCCCTGGTGGCTGGGGAGTGGGAGTGGTGGGAGACATGAGTGGGGCCTGGTGGAGGCTGCCCCTGCACTGCTGGGGGGTGGGGGTGGTAGGAGGCATGAGTGGGGGCCTGGTGGAGGCTGCCCCTGGTGGCTGGGGGGTGGGGGTGGTGGTAGACATGAGTGGGGGCCTGGTGGAGGCTGCCCCTGCACTGCTGGGGGGTGGGGGTAATAGGGGACATGAGTGGGGGCCTGGTGGAGGCTGCCCCTGCACTGCTGGGGGGGTGGGGGGTGGTGGGAGACATGAGTGGGGGCCTGGTGGAGGCTGCCCCTGGTGGCTGGGGGGTGGGGTTGGTGGTAGACATGAGTGGGGGCCTGGTGGAGGCTGCCCCTGCACTGCTGGGGTGGGGGTGGTGGGAGACATGAGTGGGGGCCTGGTGGAGGCTGCCCCTGGTGGCTGGGGGGTGGGGGTGGTGGTAGACATGAGTGGGGGCCTGGTGGAGGCTGCCCCTGCACTGCTGGGGGGTGGGGGTGGTGGGAGACATGAGTGGGGGCCTGGTGGAGGCTGCCCTTGCTCTGCTGGGGGGTGGGGGTGGTGGGAGACATGAGTGGGGGCCTGGTGGAGGCTGCCCCTGGTGGCTGGGAGGTGGGGGTGGTGGTAGACATGAGTTGGGGCCTGGTGGAGGCTGCCCCTGCACTGCTGGGGGGTGGGGGTGGTGGGAGATATGAGTGGGGGCCTGGTGAAGGCTGCCCCTGGTGGCTGGGGGGTGGGGGTAATAGGGGACATGAGTGGGGGCCTGGTGGGGGCTGCCCCTGCACTGCTGGGGGGTGGGGGTAATAGGCGACATGAGTGGGGGCCTGGTGGAGGCTGCCCCTGCACTGCTGGGGGGTGGGGGTGGTGGGAGACATGAGTGGGGGCCTGGTGGAGGCTGCCCCTGGTGGCTGGGGGGTGGGGTGGTGGTAGACATGAGTGGGGGCCTGGTGGAGGCTGCCCCTGCACTGCTGGGGGGTGGGGGTGGTGGGAGACATGAGTGGGGGCCTGGTGGAGGCTGCCCCTGGTGGTGGGAGACATGTGTGTGAGGGCCTGGTGGAGGCTGCCCCTGGTGGCTGGGGAGTGGGAGTGGTGGGAGACATGAGTGGGGCCTGGTGGAGGCTGCCCCTGCACTGCTGGGGGGTGAGGGTGGTGGTAGACATGAGTGGGGGCCTGGTGGAGGCTGCCCCTGCACTGCTGGGGGGTGGGGGTGGTGGGAGACATGAGTGGGGGCCTGGTGGAGGCTGCCCCTGCACTGTTGGGGGGTGGGGGTGGTGGGAGACATGAGTGGGGGCCTGGTGGAGGCTGCCCCTGGTGGCTGGGGGTGGGGGTGGTGGTAGACATGAGTGGGGGCCTGGTGGAGGCTGCCCCTGCACTGCTGGGGGGTGGGGGTGGTGGGAGACATGAGTGGGGGCCTGGTGAAGGCTGCCCCTGGTGGCTGGGGGGTGGGGGTAATAGGGGACATGGGTGGGGGCCTGTTGGGGGCTGCCCCTGCACTGCTGGGGGGTGGGGGTAATAGGGGACATGAGTGGGGGCCTGGTGGAGGCTGCCCCTGCACTGCTGGGGGGTGGGGGTGGTGGGAGACATGAGTGGGGGCCTGGTGGAGGCTGCCCCTGGTGGCTGGGGGGTGGGGGTGGTGGTAGACATGAGTGGGGGCCTGGTGGAGGCTTCCCCTGCACTGCTGGGGGGTGGGGGTGGTGGGAGACCTGAGTGGGGGCCTGGTGGAGGCTGCCCCTGGTGGTGGGAGACATGTGTGGGGGCCTGGTGGAGGCTGCCCCTGGTGGCTGGGGAGTGGGGGTGGTGGGAGACATGAGTGGGGCCTGGTGGAGGCTGCCCCTGGTGGCTGGGGGGTGGGGGTGGTGGTAGACATAAGTGGGGGCCTGGTGGAGGCTGCCCCTGCACTGCTGGGGGGTGGGGGTAATAGGGGACATGAGTGGGGGCCTGGTGGAGGCTGCCCCTGCACTGCTGGGGGGGTGGGGGGTGGTGGGAGACATGAGTGGGGGCCTGGTGGAGGCTGCCCCTGGTGGCTGGGGGGTGGGGTTGGTGGTAGACATGAGTGGGGGCCTGGTGGAGGCTGCCCCTGCACTGCTGGGGGGTGGGGGTGGTGGGAGACATGAGTGGGGGCCTGGTGGAGGCTGCCCCTGGTGGCTGGGGGTGGTGGTAGACATGAGTGGGGGCCTGGTGGAGGCTGCCCCTGCACTGCTGGGGGGTGGGGGTGGTGGGAGACATGAGTGGGGGCCTGGTGGAGGGTGCCCTTGCTCTGCTGGGGGGTGGGGGTGGTGGGAGACATGAGTGGGGGCCTGGTGGAGGCTGCCCCTGGTGGCTGGGGGGTGGGGGTGGTGGTAGACATGAGTTGGGGCCTGGTGGAGGCTGCCCCTGCACTGCTGGGGGGTGGGGGTGGTGGGAGACATGAGTGGGGGCCTGGTGAAGGCTGCCCCTGGTGGCTGGGGGGTGGGGGTAATAGGGGACTTGAGTGGGGGCCTGGTGGGGGCTGCCCCTGCACTGCTGGGGGGTGGGGGTAATAGGCCCCATGAGTGGGGGCCTGGTGGAGGCTGCCCCTGCACTGCTGGGGGGTGGGGGTGGTGGGAGACATGAGTGGGGGCCTGGTGGAGGCTGCCCCTGGTGGCTGGGGGGTGGGGGTGGTGGTAGACATGAGTGGGGGCCTGGTGGAGGCTGCCCCTGCACTGCTGGGGGGTGGGGGTGGTGGGAGACATGAGTGGGGGCCTGGTGGAGGCTGCCCCTGGTGGTGGGA
Source organism: Ambystoma mexicanum (assembly GCF_040938575.1). Lineage (NCBI taxonomy): Eukaryota > Metazoa > Chordata > Amphibia > Caudata > Ambystomatidae > Ambystoma > Ambystoma mexicanum. The sequence goes on from NC_090930.1 coordinate 1,372,484,136, forward strand.
GACATGTGTGTGAGGGCCTGGTGGAGGCTGCCCCTGGTGGCTAGGGAGTGGGAGTGGTGGGAGACATGAGTGGGGCCTGGTGGAGGCTGCCCCTGCACTGCTGGGGGGTGAGGGTGGTGGTAGACATGAGTGGGGGCCTGGTGGAGGCTGCCCCTGCACTGCTGGGGGGTGGGGGTGGTGGGAGACATGAGTGGGGGCCTGGTGGAGGCTGCCCCTGCACTGCTGGGGGGTGGGGGTGGTGGGAGACATGAGTGGGGGCCTGGTGGAGGCTGCCCCTGGTGGCTGGGGGTGGGGGTGGTGGTAGACATGAGTGGGGGCCTGGTGGAGGCTGCCCCTGCACTGCTGGGGGGTGGAGGTGGTGGGAGACATGAGTGGGGGCCTGGTGAAGGCTGCCCCTGGTGGCTGGGGGGTGGGGGTAATAGGGGACATGGGTGGGGGCCTGTTGGGGGCTGCCCCTGCACTGCTGGGGGGTGGGGGTAATAGGGGACATGAGTGGGGGCCTGGTGGAGGCTGCCCCTGCACTGCTGGGGGGTGGGGGTGGTGGGAGACATGAGTGGGGGCCTGGTGGAGGCTGCCCCTGGTGGCTGGGGGGTGGGGGTGGTGGTAGACATGAGTGGGGGCCTGGTGGAGGCTGCCCCTGCACTGCTGGGGGGTGGGGGTGGTGGGAGACATGAGTGGGGGCCTGGTGGAGGCTGCCCCTGGTGGCTGGGGAGTGGGGGTGGTGGGAGACATGAGTGGGGCCTGGTGGAGGCTGCCCCTGCACTGCTGGGGGGTGGGGGTGGGGGTGGTGGTAGACATGAGTGGGGGCCTGGTGGAGGCTGCCCCTGCACTGCTGGGGGGTGGGGGTGGTGGTAGACATGAGTGGGGGCCTGGTGGAGGCTGCCCCTGGTGGCTGGGGGGTGGGGGTGGTGGGAGACATGAGTGGGGGCCTGGTGGAGGCTGCCCCTGGTGGCTGGGGGGTGGGGGTGGTGGGAGACATGGGTGGGGGCCTTTTGGAGGCTGCCCCTGGTAGCTGGGGGGTGAGGGTGGTGGGAGACATGAGTTGGACATGAGTGGGGGCCTGGTGGAGGGTGCCCCTGGTGGCTGGGGGGTGGGGGTGGTGGGAGACATGAGTTGGGGCCTGGTGGAGGGTGCCCCTGCACTGCTGGGGGGTGGGGTGGTGGTAGACATGATTGGGGGCCTGGTGGAGGCTGCCCCTGCACTGCTGGGGGGTGGGGGTGGTGGGAGACATGAGTGGGGGCCTGGTGGAGGCTGCCCCTGGTGGCTGGGGGGTGGGGGTGGTGGTAGACATGAGTGGGGGCCTGGTGGAGGCTGCCCTTGCACTGCTGGGGAGTGGGGGTAATAGGGGACATGAGTGGGGGCCTGGTGGGGGCTGCCCCTGCACTGCTGGGGGGTAGGGGTGGTGGGAGACATGAGTGGGGGCCTGGTGGAGGCTGCCCCTGCACTGCTGGGGGGTGGGGGTGGTGGGAGACATGAGTGGGGGCCTGGTGGAGGCTGCCCCTGGTGGCTGGGGGTGGTGGTAGACATGAGTGGGGGCCTGGTGGAGGCTGCCCCTGCACTGCTGAGGGGTGGGGGTGGTGGTAGACATGATCGGGGGCCTGGTGGAGGCTGCCCCTGGTGGCTGGGGGGTGGGGTGGTGGGAGACATGAGTGGGAGCCTAGTGGAGGCTGCCCCTGGTGGCTGGGGGGTGAGGGTGGTGGGAGACATGAGTTGGACATGAGTGGGGGCCTGGTGGAGGCTGCCCCTGCACTGCTGGGGGCTGGGGGTGGTGGGAGACATGAGTGGGGGCCTGGTGGAGGCTGCCCCTGGTGGCTGGGGGGTGGGGGTGGTGGTAGACATGAGTGGGGGCCTGGTGGTGGCTGCCCCTGCACTGCTGGGGGGTGGGGGTGGTGGGAGACATGAGTGGGGGCCTGGTGGAGGCTGCCCCTGGTGGTGGGAGACATGTGTGGGGGCCTGGTGGAGGCTGCCCCTGGTGGCTGGGGAGTGGGAGTGGTGGGAGACATGAGTGGGGCCTGGTGGAGGCTGCCCCTGCACTGCTGGGGGGTGAGGGTGGTGGTAGACATGAGTGGGGGCCTGGTGGAGGCTGCCCCTGCACTGCTGGGGGGTGTGGGTGGTGGGAGACATGAGTGGGGGCCTGGTGGAGGCTGCCCCTGCACTGCTGGGGGGTGGGGGTGGTGGGAGACATGAGTGGGGGCCTGGTGGAGGCTGCCCCTGGTGGCTGGGGGGTGGGGGTGGTGGTAGACATGAGTGGGGGCCTGGTGGAGGCTGCCCCTGCACTGCTGGGGGGTGGGGGTGGTGGGAGACATGAGTGGGGGCCTGGTGAAGGCTGCCCCTGGTGGCTGGGGGGTGGGGGTAATAGGGGACATGAGTGGGGGCCTGTTGGGGGCTGCCCCTGCACTGCTGGGGGGTGGGGGTGATAGGGGACATGAGTGGGGGCCTGGTGGAGGCTTCCCCTGCACTGCTGGGGGGTGGGGGTGGTGGGAGACATGAGTGGGGGCCTGGTGGAGGCTGCCCCTGGTGACTGGGGGGTGGGAGTGGTGGTAGACATGAGTGGGGGCCTGGTGGAGGCTGTCTCTGCACTGCTGGGGGGTGGGGGTGGTGGGAGACATGAGTGGGGGCCTGCTGGAGGCTGCCCCTGGTGGTGGGAGACATGTGTGGGGGCCTTGTGGAGGCTGCCCCTGGTGGCTGGGGAGTGGGGGTGGTGGGAGACATGAGTGGGGCCTGGTGGAGGCTGCCCCTGCACTGCTGGGGGGTGGGGGTGGTGGTAGACATGTGTGGGGGCCTGGTGGAGGCTGCCCCTGCACTGCTGGGGGGTGGGGGTGGTGGGAGACATGAGTGGGGGCCTGGTGGAGGCTGCCCCTGCACTGCTGGGGGGTGGGGGTGGTGGGAGACATGAGTGGGGGCCTGGTGGAGGCTGCCCCTGGTGGCTGGGGGGTGGGGTGGGGGTGGTGGTAGACATGAGTGGGGGCCTGGTGGAGGCTGCCCCTGCACTGCTGGGGGGTGGGGGTGGTGGTAGACATGAGTGGGGGCCTGGTGGAGGCTGCCCCTGGTGGCTGGGGGGTGGGGGTGGTGGGAGACATGAGTGGGGGCCTGGTGGAGGCTGCCCCTGGTGGCTGGGGGGTGGAGGTGGTGGGAGACATGAGTGGGGGCCTGGTGGAGGCTGCCCCTGGTAGCTGGGGGGTGAGGGTGGTGGGAGACATGAGTTGGACATGAGTGGGGGCCTGGTGGAGGGTGCCCCTGGTGGCTGGGGGTTGGGGGTGGTGGGAGACATGAGTTGGGGCCTGGTGGAGGGTGCCCCTGCACTGCTGGGGGGTGGGGTGGTGGTAGACATGATTGGGGGCCTGGTGGAGGCTGCCCCTGCACTGCTGGGGGGTGGGGTGGTGGGAGACATGAGTGGGGGCCTGGTGGAGGCTGCCCCTGGTGGCTGGGGGGTGGGGGTGGTGGTAGACATGAGTGGGGGCCTGGTGGAGGCTGCCCTTGCACTGCTGGGGAGTGGGGGTAATAGGGGACATGAGTGGGGGCCTGGTGGGGGCTGCCCCTGCACTGCTGGGGGGTAGGGGTGGTGGGAGACATGAGTGGGGTCCTGGTGGAGGCTGCCCCTGCACTGCTGGGGGGTGGGGGTGGTGGGAGACATGAGTGGGGGCCTGGTGGAGGCTGCCCCTGGTGGCTGGGGGTGGTGGTAGACATGAGTGGGGGCCTGGTGGAGGCTGCCCCTGCACTGCTGGGGGGTGGGAGTGGTGGTAGACATGAGTGGGGGCCTGGTGGAGGCTGCCTCTGGTGGCTGGGGGGTGGGGTGGTGGGAGACATGAGTGGGGGCCTGGTGGATTCTGCCCCTGGTGGCTGGGGGTGGGGGTGGTGGGAGACATGAGTGGGAGCCTGGTGGAGGCTGCCCCTGGTGGCTGGGGGGTGAGGGTGGTGGGAGACATGAGTTGGACATGAGTGGGGGCCTGGTGGAGGGTCCCCCTGGTGGCTGGGGGGTGGGGGTGGTGGGAGACATGAGTGGGGGCCTGGTGGAGGGTGCCCCTGCACTGCTGGGGGGTGGGGGTGGTGGTAGACATGAGTGGGGGCCTGGTGGAGGCTGCCCCTGCACTGCTGGGGGGTGGGGGTGGTGGGAGACATGAGTGGGGGCCTGGTGGAGACTGCCCCTGGTGGCTGGGGGGTGGGGGTGGTGGTAGACATGGGTGGGGGCCTGGTGGTGGCTGCCCCTGCACCGCTGGGGAGTGGGGGTGGTGGGAGACATGAGTGGGGGCCTGGTGGAGGCTGCCCCTGCACTGCTGTGGAGTGGGTGGTAATAGGGGACATGAGTGGGGGCCTGGTGGAGGCTGCCCCTGGTGGCTGGGGGGTGGGGGTGGTGGGGGACATGTGTTTGTGATCAGTAGTGCAAGGTGACATGTGGGTTGGCTGGTGGGCATGGCCATGGTGGATGGGTTGCCTATGGGACATGAGCAGGGGTCCAGGGTAGTACCCTGTGGTGTGGGCTGCCTGCAGGGGCCGTGGAGCGTGTAGAGGGAACACCTGGGGGGACCCACATGGCCAAATCACGTGTAGCATTCCCCGGCACCACCGAAATACACGTACCCTGCAGAAATTGCGTGTGAATCTTCCGCGCACATCGGAATACACGTACCCAGGCCAATCGCGTGTGGAACTTCCCGCGCACCCCGTAGTACACGTACCCAGGCTAATCGCGTGTGGAACTTCCCGCGCACCCAGGAACACGCACACACGCTATTTTTCACACAGCGGGTGTCCGTGTTTGTCGGTGCCCCTTTGCACCTCATTTGTCCTAGAGGGCTACTGTATGGGCCATTCATCATGGCTGTATATGGGTGCTTTTTGTTAGCGCACATTTTGGCGCACATTTTTCAGTCGCAGGGGCGCTACCGCCTGCTTTCTTGTGGCGTACTTGTTTGGCCCTGTGTGCGTCTTTGACCATGTGCTGGTTTGCCCTATTCGATTCCATGAATACGGGTTGTAGGCGAGCGTGTGGGCGTTCCGCGCACTTGCCTCCTGTACTTCCCCCGTGACGCCCATATTTTCACGCGTTGTTCCCCATTCCGAGTGTTACGCCCCGTGTTCCGCCTACTTTTGTGATGTGCGCCGCGCTATGTGCGATTTCGCAGTGGCCGTGGCGCACGCTGTTGGATGACCTGTGCGCCGGCGTGCGCGGCGCACATTTTTAGCGCACATCCAATGTTTTTCTCGCGCACGGACTTCCATGATTCGCTGTGTGCTGGTTTTCCTGCGATTTTCGCACTTTTCCTGCGATTCGCACGTTTTGGCACCTCTGCGCGGGAATTTTCGGCGCACATTAATTCCATGAATCGACCCCTATCTGTCTTGCACATGGCAGGCAGCATTAACTTAATTTGAATGGCAGAGTGCAAAAGGGTGGCATACAAGCGTGCACAACACCTTTTTATACTTCCCTTAATAATAATGATTTTGCATGTATATAGTGCTACGAACCCTCAGGCATCTGAGCGCTGCTTATTATTACACACGACCCCGGAAGGATGAAAGGCTGAGTTTGGCTCTGCCGGGATTCGAACCTGCGTTGCCAGACTCTGCACGGATGTGTAAGTGAGTGCTCTACAAGCTGTGCTATCTGACCTTCTGCACTCTGCTCTGAAAATGAGGAAAATTTCATGGGGGACCTGTCTATGCTCAAGTGCAAATGTAACAGGTCCCCAATGTATAATTACATTGAAGCTTGAAAGTGTGCTCCTATGTATCAAATGCCATCAGCAATCAGGTATAGATTTGAGGATTTAGATGGACCAATGAGGAGAAAGAATGGTGCTCTCTTACAAAAATGTAGGCCCTATTTTAGGGTCTACCATCAAAATTCAGATCCACCACATGCCCCTCAAATGGCTGATGAACTTAAAGGGAGAGAATAGAACATTTCTCAGGAGGCCCATAAGCCTTCAATGCTTTGAAATTAACATGTATTTATCTTTATTTATTCAACATTTGTATAGCGCGCCAAACCCTGAGGCATCAGGGCGCTGGTTACATGAGACAGATACAGGGAGGTAGCGGTATAGGGAGACAGGTAGGGGAAGCAGGTATATAGCAGTGCTGCAGGTGCAGAGATATACACATCTCAGATACAGCTGCAGCGGTGTGAAGATGGTAGAGAGGGTGGTGGGGTTGGGGCCGATGTCTGTCTCGTGTTAAGGTTACCCTAAGGTAGGTGGCCAGGCAGAACAGGGTTTGATTTGCTTCTTGTGGAAGACCCCATGTGAGGGTTCTGTTCTCAGTTTGTGTGAGAGATTGTTCCAGTGTTTGGTAGCAATGGCAGGGAAGCTGGCACCCCCAGCTCGTTTCAGTCTTTAGGGTGAGATTGTTAGACAGTTAGATTGGAGTGGACGGATGGGTCTGGAGGATTATGTTTTTAGTATTTTTTGCAAAAGGTATTTTGGTGCAGTGTTGGCTATGCATTTATGTATGATTAAAGTGTTTTGAAAAGGATGTGCTGCCTAATGGTAGCCATTGGGATATTTCTTTCTGGTCGCTGAGTTGTGATCATATTTATTAATACGCAGTGCCACTCTCTGAGGGCGTAGTTTTGAATTACCTGGAGTTTGTTAAGATTTCCTATTGAGGTTCCTGCAAATAGGGCGTTACAGTAGTCCAACCTAGACCCTATGAGAGCTCTTGCAATTGTAAGGCAGCTGTCTAGGGATAGGAATGGTCTGCAGGCGTGTATGAGTTTGGTCATATAGGCCGCTGAGGAGGCAATGGCGTTGACTTGTCTGTTTAGGGACAGGGTAGCGTCTGGGTATACTCTCAGGGTTTTCACAACGTTGGAGCCTGGTATGGAGATACTGTTGATGGAGAAGACTTTATAGTTGGGGTTAAGTTTGTTGTTCATTTAGACATTGCCATCCATGCTTGAATAGTGTGATATATGTCATTCAGGGCAGTGGAGTCGGTAACATAGTTGCCAGAGATGGGTATGAGAATTTGTGTGTAGTCCTCGTAGTTTGTGTACAAGATCCCAGACTGTCTAGGATGTCAAAAAGAGGTTTTGTAAATATGTTGCACAGTGCTAGGGAGACGCAGGAGCCTTGGGGGAGTCCGCAGGCGATTGGGGTAGGTAGGGCGGGGGCTAGGTCAGAGAAGACTCTGAAGGTTCTGTTGGACAGGAAGGACGAGATCCAGGTAGTGGCTTGGTCTGAGAAGTGTGCGGATGAGGCGAGATGCTGGCAGAGGATACAGTGGTCAACCAGGTCAAAGGCTGCTGACAGGTCCAAGAGGAGTAGGAGGGAGACCATGCCAGTGTCTTTGGCCTCGTCGATCTGTACTTTTATATCCAGGAGTGCTGATGATGTGCTGTGTCTCAGTCTAAATCCTGATTGTCTTAGGCCCAGAAGGTTGTTGGTTTTGGGGAAGGATTGGATATTGGCATAAGCTGCTCTGTCCAGTATTTTGAGTAGGAATGGGACCCTTGTTAGGGGGCAGTAGATGGTGGGGATGTCAGGGTCTAATGATGTTTTTTTTAGTAGGGTGAGAACCCATGCATCCTTGAGGATGGTAGGCACTTCACAGTTGGTGAAGGAAGCATTAATTAATGCCTGATGAAAGGTGCCAATTCCTGGGCACAGTCTTTGATCATGGTGGCTGGGCAAATGTCAACTTGGCATCTTGTGGGTTTCAGGCTTTGAATGATGCTCAGGGTTTCTTGTGGTGAGACAGGCTTAAAGTGGAAAGCCAGGGTTGCAGGTGGCAGTGGTATTGTCTTAGAGGGGGTGGTTAGTGTCAGGGAGTTCTGTTTTAGTAGAATCTTGTTCTGGAGGGAGGCCAGTTTGCCAAGCAGTGCATTTTGAATATTGATGCACCATGCTTCTTCTTTGATGCAGCTGTCTTTGGGGATGGCTGGTGTTTCTAGTTTGTGCAGAATAGCAAAGAGTTGTCATGAGCTGGTTTTGGCAATTCTGTCATTGCAGTTTCTTTTTGGCTAGAAGGAAGGTGTTTTTGTAGGTCTTGGCTGTTGATAAGAATATGTTTTAGTTTGTGACAGAGGGTGAGTTCTTCCAGGTGGTTCCAGCTTCTCGTTTTTTTTGTGCGTAGAGCTTTAAGGTCTGGAGTAAACAAGGAGTTGTGGTGTGATAGGGGTCTGGATTTCCGCTGAGTGAGTGGTGCCACAGAGTTAATGGCTTTTACCATGGTTCACTTATAGGTTTCAACGACAGCTGTTGGGTTGTCTAACATGGCTGCTGGGTGGGTGGTGATTCCTGACAGTAGTGGGAGGATATTTGTCGCTGTGTGATGTTTTTTGATTTGCGCGAGCGGCCGAGGAGCTGATGGTTACTGAGATTGAGGGTTCTTCTGTGTGGGAAGGTTGAATGTTATCATGTTGTGGTCTGACCACAGATAAGATGCGTTGGAGGTTATGGAGATTGGGCAGTTCATTTCAACAATCCAGTCAAGTATCCAACCCTTGGAATGGGTGGGGCTGTGAATGCATTGGGAGAGTCCGAGTGTGCTAAATGCGTTGGAGAGTGAAAGGGCATTGTTGTCCTTAGTGTCATTGAATTCCAGGTTAACATCGCCCAGGAGAAGAATTTGTGAGGTGGGCTTGGAGTTGGAGGCTTGGATTTGTAGGGTGTTCCTCAAAGGTAGATATGGGGCCGGGTGCCCTTTATACTATGTGGATGGTTAATGTTGAGGTGTGGGAGCGAGCGACTTTGAGGGAGAGTAGTTTGCTGGAGGTGGTTGTGTCATTGTTGATGTCTCTAATGAATAGAGTGTCTTTGACAATTAGGGCATTTGGAGTGTGATCTGTCTTTCCTAAATAGAGTGTAGTTGGGTGGGATGGCTAGAGTTAGGGCATGGCCTGAGGCTGGGTGTAGCCAGGTTTCTGATATTGCGAGTAGGTCAGGGCCAAACATTGCAAGGATAATGATGTGCCTAAAAAGTATAACTGACAGGAATAAGAAATACATTTAGGGGTGAATTAGATCATCCTGTCCCTGGGCATGGAGGGCTGAGTGTTAGGAAGGATTTATTTTGTAACTATTCTCTAGTGACTTTGTAACAGAATGCCATTTGTTGCTGGTGTGAAAGCACTAACCTTTTTGATTTGTATTAAAATAAAAGGGGGGTCTGCAAATCAGACTCCCCCTTTCAAAATGCTCCATTCCAAATGTATAATAAATGCAGTTGCATTGCTGTAACCATTCTACTAACATGACAGCACCCACTCTGCTGGGGCCCAGAGCAAGTTCAAAGTCCACATGTGCATCATTGACAGCTGCCAGGACAAAATGTTGCTGCAGCTAAATTATAATATTTGTCTGCCTTCATTTTTCTGGTGGCAGGTGAACCTCTAAATTTAAGCCATGCTTGTCATGGTGATATGGGAAGATCACACACCAATATAAGCCTAAGCAATCTGATATGACATCAGTGAGCATGCTTGAAATGAGACAGGACCGATGTGTGCTGTGTATTGACATCTAGGCTGAATACCTACACAGCTGCCTTGTGGAACAATAGCCAGGATGTTGCCTCCATTGATTCTCCAGTAGGAAGGGACACACCATCCACCAGGGCATAGAAACTTTCCCCCGGAAGTCTCCAGGGAAAGGTGCTGCAGAGGGAACAATGACATAACAGAACCAGCCTCACACCATTGTACCGATCAATGGATTGCCTTTGAAGCTAGCAGACAAGGAATGGGTGAAGTTGGAGTAGCTAACGAGCGAAGGTAGGCCAGAAGAGGGGTTCTGCCATCATGCTTTCTGGTAGGGCTCTCTTCATTGTTCCTTTCCCCCCATTTCCTGCAGTTACGGTCCTCTGGATGTGATGTCATAATACAAAGGGCACTTGTTACAAGATGATTGGTCTCCTTACAGCAGGCTTGTTTTGGACCAATTCCCTGTGGCATTATGCCTTTTAAAAGGAGAAGGACAGACCATTGTTTTCAATTAATTCCTGGACTTTAAGAAGATTAAGACAAAAGGACCACTGAACTTCAATTGGGAGTGCAGACCATTGCAAAGTTCTCTGTAAGGAAGGTGAAGACAGAAGGCATCAAAGGCTGAAGAAAACTCTTCTCCCCAAACATCCCCAGTGTACATGGGATGTGAACTGCTGTTTGACCAAGGACTCACTGTGGCTGCAACGGAACCAGGTCCCTGTCAGTGGAGGTGATAAAACCTCTGTTGGTGCCAGCCAAGATGGGAGTTAATTTTGGACCCCTCAAACATTTTGCTTTGGTTGCAGTATCCTGACCTGACTTTTCAGTGGAGCGCAGCGTTTAGCTGCACTCCACTGGGCTTTCATTAATTTTTACGGGGAAACTGACATGTCCTTCAGGCTGTCAGTACTAAGAAACGTTTCTCTTAGGCTTTCAAATTTGTTGCCACGTTTGGTAACATTTTATCACTGCACAAAGTATATTACTGTCCCACGCAATTGGGTCCTTGTGTTTTATGGCCCTAGTCAACCACTATGGATTGTTTGGTGATTGCAAGTTGTGCCTAAGAACAAACTGGTGGCAGCAGAAGCTTTTTCTTTTATTTAGACAACTTTTTACTGAGGCATACCGCGCTTACCGCGTTTGGCTTATGACTGTGGCCAGTATCCATCAAGGCTTGCCACAAGGTCCTTTGTCTGTTCCTTTGGCCATTTTGTCCTTTAGCCTTCCCCCTGGTCTTCCTGACCCATGACTTCCTTATTTGGGCATGCAGTTGCCTGTGAAAGCTGTTTCTTTTGTGGGCTTCTGCAGGTTGTATGTGTGGGACCCAGGAAGTGGTTTGGGACTGTCTGGTCCCAATCAACACTGCTGGTGCCAGGATGTCTGGTGTGCATGAGGTCATGAGTGCCCCAGTGGTCGCTGATTAGACCACTGCTGGCATGCATGAGTGGTCCAGAGTTTCTCATTGAGGTGTGAGCACTCACCAGACTTATATGTAAAGCGGTCCTGAATGCCAACCAGCAGATCAGAAACAGGTCCGAATCGACCTGTTGATAGAAGTATCTTGAAGAGCCGAGCAGAACAAAGGAAGATCCGGTCCCAGTGGAGCCCTGCTTTGACGCTCCATCTCCAAAAACCTGTGAAGATACTTCAAACCTTTGAAGTGGTGGGACTAATCACTCTTGATGTTTCCTGGTTGCCCTGCAACAGAGCTTGTTCTGAAATGTTCCTGGGTCATCCAGGGGACTGTATGAAAAGTAAGTTCCGAAGACGGGGAACTCCCGTTCCCTGCACACTGTTTGGGGCTAAACGCCAAATTCTTGAATCTGTATGTATGCATATACAAATACAGAAATTGCTTTAAATGCTTTGGAAAAAGGAACACAATCGTTTTTTTTTAGAAATACCAGATTTTAAATGATAGAATAAGAATGTTCCAATGAATAATAATGATTTATATATATATATATATATATATATATATATATATATATATATATATATATATATATTTTTTTTTTTTTTTTTTTAATAATCACATTTCAGTTAAAAAGAAAAGGGAAAACAGGATGTTGTTTGGCCCAATGCATTTAGAGATAAACGCTCTTCATCAGGGGTCATAACTGGTACATTCCAACCCTATTTACACCATGTGCATCAAACAGTATACTGCTAAATACCTATTAAATTCAGATTCTGTTGCAAGACTCAGTAGCGTAGAGATCCTACTCTTTCCTCAATACTGCTGTCCTTCCTAGTGTAAACACAACAGCCATATAAAGAAAGCTGTAATAAGCTGATTCGCAAAAACCTAAATGGACTAGACAGAGTTCTGAGAATCTCAGTCTCACCTGCCTTTTCTCTTGATGTCTAGGCTATTCTTAATATGTTTATCTTCAGATTACCACTTATCTGGTCTAGAAGACAGCAACCTTGGTCTATTGGGTTAATATGGGATAAAGATAAATCTAAGCGTTTTTGTCATTAAAGGAATGTAAAACACTCTATTGCCATTGAATGGTAGAAAAAATGAGTGATAGAGCCACTCACCCCAACTCGAGGGTAAACTACGGAGATCTGTGGAGGACTGTAGTCTCTCTCATATGCAGCTGTGCATTCCAATATATCTGACAAAAATGGAATCAATAATTAGTGGCCCGTTCTTAATATAATGGGAAAGGTCCTAAGTCTGGTAAGCTCACCAATACTTAGGCCTCAAAAGTCTAACATCTGTCTGCCATCCTGTGCGTGAGGAAGCGATTAACGCTCCTTCTAAAATAGCTGCCATTTGTAGTAACATGCTTAGTCGTGATGACATCATCACGTACGTGATGCAGCTGATGTCTTGTTTGTAAATAAGCAGCCTATATGATCATTTTAATCACAATCCGTGGGCATCCTCATAAATGCTCAAGGCCCTAATACGCTTGTAAGATATAGGAGTACTGAATGTGTAATGTGAACAACTTGTTTAAACTGTCATGTGTAGTGTAGGTCATCACATAAAAGTGACACGCCATATTAGAAAATAGATCCTTTTTTTAAAAGAATTTGTGTGTTCTACGCCAAAAATAAGCAACTATATGATCTCTTTTCTAGAAACATTGTATCTCTAGCATTGTATAGGAAAGTTGTCCAATTACAGTATTGTAACATAGTAATATCAAACAAATTTCAAATTGTGCATGAATTGCTTGTTCTGCCTCCTCAGAGTTTACATTCTAATACTCCAGTGAAATATTTTCTTGGTATACTCCTAGTTTTATCCTCCTCTTTAGAGTGTACAATCTAGTGATCCTAGAATGTGTGATACATTAGATCCCTAAACTGTTATAGACATAATTTGCTACCAAATTAAATGGTAGGCAAATGATCTTTGTGATACATGTAGATTACAATAATTGGTGTTATAATTTTTCTTCATTTACAGGAAAGGTCCCAAATAAAAGTCCTTGTTCATGCCCCATGGTGCTACCACATCTGATTCATGAATCCAGAATGACTCTCTCTGAGGTAATTTTTTGTTAATGTCACCTCCGCTTGGTAGAGGATGTATAATCCCCAAGACTACAAATTTCATTTGGCTAATTGTGTGTCTGTTTGCTTGAAAGTGTCTATATACTGGTGATTTATTGTTTGCAGTCCTGTCATGATGCCCGCTCCCGGGGAGCCGGTTCAAGCCCTGCGTCCCTGAAAGCGGACATCCAGTCCCCAAGGAAAGACCCAGAAACCCCATATAGGGGCCCTTTGGACAGTGTCCTGGCGCCTATGGCGCCAGGCTCATAAAAGACATCAGTCCTGGCGCCATAGGCGCCAGGCTCATTATGGGAGTGCTTGGGTGCACTTACCTGATGCAGACCATGCTGCAGGATCCCAGCCTCCTTGAGGCTTGAAAGGAACTACTTTACCTGTGGGACTAATTTACCATCCGGGCGTGGTCGGGGAAGGATACATACCTGATTGGAGGGAGGATACATACCTGGAACTTCTTCCAAGGCTATTAAAACCCCACGCGAACAGCCACACGTGCTTCGCGTTGTTCTGCATCCAGCAGCTGGACGCTCACCGTGTCTGCTCCTGCATCCTGACTTCTGCCACGCCTGCGAGCATCCTGGATCACCTGCAAAGGAAGAGAAGAAGAGAACAGAAGAAGGAAAAGTCCTTACCTGCTAAATCCGCATCCCGGAGACATCTCGCCGACAATCCTGAAAAGGAAGACTTTTATTTAAAAGCTCATCGCGTCGATCGCTGCAGCGCCGCATTCCACTCACCTTTACAGGGCGCCTCCATGTTCAGCAGCAATCATCCGGATTCGCAGTCACGCCCCAGCGCCTTGGGAGAAAAAGGCAAGAACAAAAGGTGAGAGAGAGAAGGGAATAAAGAAAGCTAAATCTCCATGTTAAGACTTACCTGTTGATTCATTCCCTCTTCATTTCGGATCCGCGCCGCATCCTGGCATTTCCGGACCCCGGCCCCTAAGGGGAAAAAGAGACATCACATTAATGAGCGAATGAAAAGACATTACCAAAAAACGCTCATTAAGACTTACCTGATTTCTACAAGGATTTCACCTCTCATCTCGGGTCGGTGCCTGTTCCCCGGCATTCCGTACCCTGGCCCCTATGGGGAAAAAGACTCTAGCATTAGTACATTAATGCATGGACACAAGGGGAACCTCTTATCAAAAAACTTACCTGGAAGCCAAGCAAGTTTGGTTCTCACCAATCCGAAAATCCAGTGAAGTAACTGGATACAAACGCGCCCCTGCATCAGAAGCAGGATGGAGAGCTCGTCCTTCCAGACCCTAAGGTGAGACGCTACGGGGAATCACAGAAGGGTTTCGAGGAGGGTGAGAGGGGAAAGTGGGAGGCCGATTGCATTACCCCGCAGACAGTTAATCCCCTATTTTCACCTACAGAAGGATACTTCTGTGAGCCAGACAAGCCAGATTTGGGGGCCCGGTCCAGTCCGTCTTCCGAACCCTGCGCATCACCTTAGAAGAGGTCACAGCAGAACGAACCAGGCCAGCGCCTCCGTGGGAGTCAGGTGAGCGTTACAGAACGCGAAGCCTTCCTACAAATTCCCACCCAGGCGCTATGGAAAGTTCTGAGACTGATCAGTTGGCCCAATTACTGGGGGAATTACGGGCCGAAGTACATGCCGCTCGTCAAGAGACTAATGCCCTCAGGAGGGAATTAATCATATCAAAGGAAAGAGCTGATGACCTGGCCAGACAGCTTTTGCAAGGTCAAGCTGGGCAAACTCCTCTACCCGGTTCCGGAGGGAACCCCGCTCCTGTGGTTTCCAGTAACCCTGTGCAGATTAATCTACCCGGAAACATTCCGCTGGCCCCACCCGAACGTTTTGCTGGGGACCCCAAACGATTCGCCGTATTCATGAATCAGTGTTGTTTGCACTTCCTATGCAGACCTGGGGCCTTCCCTAATGATCAGACTAAGGTAGCCTTTGTATTGTCATATCTCAGTGGCTGCGCTGCCGATTGGTCAGTTTCACTGGTTACTCAAGATGACCCGATTCTCCGTGATTTTCAAGGGTTTCAAGCAAGCATGGAAAGGTTATTTGCTCGACACTCTCAGGGGCAGGCTCTGGATGACGAACTTCTATCCCTGCGACAGGGCAATCAGGACCTCCTATCCTATATAGCAACCTTTAATAGACTAATTGTGGAAACGGGATGGCCAGAGGATAAAAGAGTCACGTTGTTTTATCGAGGCCTACGCGGAGAACTTAAAGATGTCTTGGCCCAAGTTGTAAATCCACCCCAAGAATGCACAGAGTATATAGACTTAGTGGTCCAATTGGATCACAGACTTCAAAACAGAAAAGCAGATCGGTCCAGGTTTGAGACCCGGGTGTTGGTCAAGACCCATGCTAATCCCAAGGGAGTTGATGTCTCTGAGCCTATGCAAATTGGAGGGGTTAAAGGACCCTTAACTCAAAAGGAACGTGAAAGGAGGCGGCAGTTAAAATTATGTCTTTATTGTGGGAATTCTGGACACTTTCTACGAGATTGCCCGGCAAAACCGCCCCGAAAGGCAGTAGGAGTCGCTGATAAAAACCATGAAGACTCTGTTTCGGGAAACGACTCCGCCCGACAAGCGTAGGGGTCCGTTTGCCGAGCTTGAAAACTAACTCTCAGACCTCGCATTTCATTGTGCCAATGGTTCTCGTAGATCCAGAACAGCCTAAGCGGTTGCATGCAATAAAGGCATACATCGATAGTGGGGCTATTGGAAACTATGTGGATCGTGAATTGGTCTCTAGGATTAACCTCCCTCTCCGTCCTAATACCAGCAAAGATGTCATCACCACAGTCGATGGAACTGAAATTGCCTCTTTACCGGTAACACATTCCACTACTGAGGTGACTCTTATTGGTCCCGACGGCCATCGGGAAGGTGTTGTGTTTGATGTAATCAAGGCTCCACAGTTTCAGGTTATTCTTGGAATCCCTTGGTTAGAGTCACATAATCCTCGAATTGATTGGCGAGCTAAGAGAATAACCTTCCCGGATTGTACACAAACCTGCTACCCAGAACACCTGAAGATTAATCTAGCATCTGTAATCTCTGCCTCCATGCAACTACCTCCGGAATACAAAGACTTTCAGGACGTCTTCCAAAAGGAACAGGCCAACACGTTACCTCCTCACAGATCGTACGATTGCCAAATCGATCTGGTGCCCGGTGCAGAACCCCCTTGTAGCAGGATTTATGCCCTTACCGAACCTGAGAACCTGCATTTGAGACAATATTTGGATCAATACCTAGCTAATGGTTTTATTCGCCCGTCAAAGTCCCCGGCATCCTCGGCTTTGTTCTTCGTGCCCAAAAAAGAAGGCGACCTTAGAACTTGTATCGATTACCGCGCATTGAACCAGATAACGGTTAAAAACCGTTATCCTCTGCCTCTGATCCCTGAAATCCTTGACCAGGTGAAGGACGCTTGCATATACACCAAGTTAGATCTCCGGGGGGCTTATCATCTGGTACGAGTTAAAGAAGGCGACGAATGGAAAACTGCCTTCCGTACTAAATACGGATTATTCGAGAACCAGGTGATGCCTTTCGGATTGTGTAACGCGCCGGCTGCCTTCCAATACTTCATGAATGATGTCCTTCGGGAACTCATCGATGTTTGTGTTGTCGTATATATCGATGACATTCTGGTGTACTCCTCTTCGGAATCTGATCACAGAAAACACGTCAGGGCAGTACTTGAAAAACTGCGCCAACACAAACTATTTGCTAAATTGGAGAAATGTGTTTTCCATACCACAGAAGTCGAGTTTCTAGGTTTCATCCTGACATCCAAAGGAGTCCGAATGGACTCAAGAAAAGTGGATGCCATCCTCAAATGGCCATCACCAAGCTCTGTAAAAGGGGTTCAAACTATGCTCGGCTTTGCCAATTTCTATCGCAGGTTTATCCCGGAATTTTCACGCGTGGTACAACCCATTACTGCACTCTTGAGGAAAAATAAATGTTTTGAATGGTCTGAAGAAGCCGAGCAGGCCTTTCAGGATTTAAAAGCTAAGTTTACCTCCGCACCTATATTGAAACACCCGCGTCCAGATCTCCCTTATGTCGTCGAGACTGACGCATCCAGCCTAGCCATGGGAGCTGTCCTGTCCCAAAGAGATCCCGAAACCAACCAACTGCATCCCGTAGCATTTTGGTCCAGAAAATTCTCGGCACCCGAGGTTAATTATGCAATCACTGACAAAGAACTGTTAGCCATTAAGTCCGCTTTTAAAGCCTGGCGGCATTATCTGCTTGGCGCTCGACATACCATCACAGTGATCACTGATCACCGGAATTTACAGTATTTGAAAACCGCCAAGGCTCAGTCATCACGGCAGCTCCGATGGGCTTTGTTTTTCGCTGAATTTGATTTCGTGATTACCTATCGACCTGGCTGCAAGAATGGCAAAGCAGACGCCTTATCCCGAATTGGAATGGGAGAAGCTGATACAAACTCAGAACCAGTACCAATAATTCCCGAACAGAGGATTCTAGGCATGACTTTGTTACAGACGCTTGAAGACATTCAAGCCAGAGTGAAACAACTCCTGGACCCTACAACCTTACAGGATTGGATACAAAAGGGATCAGACTTTACCATAGATAATGGTTTACCTTATTTCCAAGGACGCCTATTCCTGCCACATAAGGAATTACACAAACTAGTTATTTCCGGTTATCATGATACATTAATAGAGGGACACCCCGGTATTGCCAAGACAGAGGAAAAGGCGCAGATCGACGTAAGATTATCGACCAGTCACCACCCTCAGACCGATGGTCAGACCGAGAGGACAAATCAGACCCTTGAGCAGTACTTACGGTGTATGTTATAGAAATCTGAAGGCAACTAGAAAGACATTCTTTGGATAGCCGAATACGCATATAATAATTCGGTACACTCTGGAACTGGCCACAGTCCTTTTTATACTTTGTTTGGGCATCACCCTCGAACCTCAAACCTTGACTCACCTCAGAACCTCGGAATGCCTGCAGTAGAACATCTGCATTCTACAATTACCCAAGCCTTCAAAGAGGCAACTACGCATTTACAACAAGCCAAGAGAAAATACAAGGAGAATGCTGATCTACATCGGAGTGAAGCACCTCAGTATCAGATTGGGGATAAAGTGTGGTTAGCTACCAGACATTTACCACTCAAAGGGCCTCGAACTTTTAACCCAAAATATCTGGGACCTTATTCTATTACGGCAATAATTAACCCAGTGGCTGTTAAACTTGATTTACCAGCTAGTATGCGAATTCACCCTGTTTTTCATGTGTCACTTCTGAAACCAGTGGTACCCGGAACCCGACTACTCAAACCTCCAGAACCTATTCTAATAGATGGGGAGCCTGAATTCGAAGTGAAGAACATTTTAGACTAAAAAATGTTTAGGTCAAAGCTGTTCTACCTAATTGATTGGAAGGGGTACGGACCTCAGGAGAGGTCGTGGGAACCCAACGACCATGTGCATGCACCTCGATTAGTCAGGAAATTCCATCGACTCTTCCCAGATAAACCAAAACCCCCGGAGGGAACAACCTTGGGAGGGGCCTTGGGGGGGAGTGCTGTCATGATGCCCGCTCCCGGGGAGCCGGTTCAAGCCCTCCGTCCCCGAAAGCAGACATCCAGTCCCCAAGGAAAGACCCAGAAACCCCATATAGGGGCCCTTTGGACAGTGTCCTGGCGCCTATGGCGCCAGGCTCATAAAAGACATCAGTCCTGGCGCCATAGGTGCCAGGCTCATTATGGGAGTGCTTGGGTGCACTTACCTGATGCAGACCATGCTGCAGGATCCCGGCCTCCTTGAGGCCTGAAAGGAACTACTTTACCTGTGGGACTAATTTACCATCCGGGCGTGGTTGGGGAAGGATACATACCTGATTGGAGGAAGGATACATACCTGGAACTTCTTCCAAGGCTATTTAAACCCCACCCGAACAGCCACACGTGCTTCGCATTGTTCTGCATTTAGCAGCTGGATGCTCACCGTGTCTGCTCCTGCATCCTGACTCCTGCCACGCCTGCCAGCATCCTGGATCACCTGCAAAGGAAGAGAAGAAGAGAACAGAAGAAGGAAAAGTCCTTACCTGCTAAAACCGCATCCCGGAGACATCTCGCCGACAATCCTGGAAAGGGAAGACTTTTATTTAAAAGCTCATCGCGTCGATCGCTGCAGCGCCGCATTCCACTCACCTTTACAGGGCGCCTCCATGTTCAGCAGCGATCATCCGGATTCGCAGTCACGCCCCAGCGCCTAGGGAGAAAAAGGCAAGAACAAAAGGTGAGAGAGAGAAGGGAATAAGGAAAGCTAAATCTCCATGTTAAGACTTACCTGTTGATTCATTCCCTCTTCATTTTGGGTCCGCGCCGCATCCTGGCATTTGCGGACCCCGGCCCCTAAGGGGAAAAAGAGACATCGCGTTAATGAGCGAATGAAAAGACATTACCAAAAAACGCTCATTAAGACTTACCTGATTTCTACAAGGATTTCACCTCTCATCTCGGGTCGGTGCCTGTTCCCCGGCATTCCGTACCCCGGCCCCTATGGGGAAAAAGACACTAGCATTAGTACATTAATGCATGGACACAAGGGGAACCTCTTATCAAAAAACTTACCTGGAAGCCAAGCAAGTTTGGTTCTCACCAATCCGAAAATCCAGTGAAGTAACTGGATACCAACGCGCCCCAGCATCAGAAGCAGGATGGAGAGCTCGTCCTTCCAGACCCTAAGGTGAGACGCTACGGGGAATCACAGAACGGTTTCGAGGAGGGTGAGAGGGGAAAGTGGGAGGCCGATTGCATTACCCCGCAGACAGTTAATCCCCTAATTTCACCTACAGAAGGATACTTCTGCGAGCCAGACAAGCCAGATTTGGGGGCCCGGTCCAGTCCGTCTTCCGAACCCTGCGCATCACCTTAGAAGAGGTCACAGCAGCGCGAATCTGGCCAGCGCCTCCGTGGGAGTCAGGTGAGCGTTACAGTCCAGATGTTGGATTTGTGCTCTGTCGATCTCTCTTTAAATTTGCGGATGGTTTGACTTACATAATATTAGCCACAAGGACACTTTATGGTATAGATCACATATTTGCTATCACAAGTTGCAAAATCTCAAAGTAATATTTTTTTGCCTGTATTTGGATGCCTAATGTGGTCTCCCTTTAAGATGTTAGAGCAGTGTTGACAGTTGAAAACAAGAGTACAAGTGAAAGGGTCGATAGTTTACTGGACGACTCTCCTTCTATTCAATCCCCACAAAATAACACACTTAGAAAGTTGTACCTGGGTATAGTGATTTTTAGTTTTTATATCGTTATTTCTTTTGTCATAAGGTAAGGTACAGTGTAAAACATCTCAGAGATGTCAAATCTTTTCATACAGAAAAACAAGAACATAAACAACAGATCAACACAAGTTCTTGTACATTTAACAGAGTGCAAATTCTCTATTGTCGACATCTAACGGACAGTGTCAAAACCAACAAGTGAACATTTAAAACAGAGATACAAAAGGAAGAATTATGCATGACAGTGTAACTGCATTGGTAACACTATGATTACAAATGTTTCAACTCGCCACATTTATGAGCACCACATCAACCCAACTGAATCTTGTCTCAACCTGACTAGACTTCTAACTCTAACCACTGGGAGTCATTGTGTCACACGCTGACTTGGCACAGCATGAGCATTGGTTCAATTTCAAATTCAAAGCTGTTTGGAAACCATCAACTCACATTGTCTTGAGTAACAACTTGATTCACAGAGAGCCTTATCTTGACGCTGACTTATCACTGGATGAATGTGACCTGCCCAGTCTTAACACCGGCTCAACTGCAAGAAACCACATAAAAGTCTGGATTGATGCTGTTGAGTACCCAAGACAAAGAAATAAGATATTGTGAAGAGGTCCATTCCCTATCATCCACATTTTCTAACCAGAGTGACTTTTAAGCCACTCTCTGCCTTTGTCTGAACAGTGACATTGCGCCTGGACACACCTGCTCATGTACCCAGAGTGCTATTCCAAAACAACTTGCATTTTATATGTTCCTCTAAAGCGGTTGGTTTTAATTGGTGTTTTTATCTAATTATTTGCCTCTTTCATGTGCAATTTAAAAGATTGTATTTTTATAGGATCTTAATTGGACATTCTTGTTTTTTTTTTTTGTAGTATCAGTGTTTGAGTTGCTACTGTTATCACCGTAGACACCTCCTGTAGATATAGCCTGCACTCAGCCTGCAGTACACCGTTAGGTGAAAAAGGTATAATGTTCGGGTTGTGCCTGTTTCGCATTTATGATTGTCATCACTTCTGGTTCAGTAGTAGTGTTGTCCCGAGTAGAGGGTTTAGCCACTAGTCATCCCTCTACTCCTCCAGAGCAGTAGTCATGTTGTCCCTGACTTCAATGGAGTGCACCAGCACATCTGTTTTTATCTGGATTCTTGATGATTTCTTTCATGCAAGTGAGGTTCTTTTGCCCTATTCACCTGCTTTTCTCCTTTTGTCTGCGGCACACTAATTAGTCCATATTGCTACTATTGTAATTTGTCTTCCTTTATTTGTAACCCCTTCTTTGGCGTTCAACAAGGACATACTGGGCCTCATTACAAGTCCTGCAGTAACCCTGCCGGTGCTAACGGCGGGTTGCCGCCGGACTCGTAATATTTCAGCGGCGCCTGACTTCCCGATGCCACTGGGACATTACAAGTCCCGACAGCACGGGAAGTCAGGCGCCGGAATTTGTAACTCCCCATTCCCACAGAGTTTCATAGGACTCTATGGGAGTGGGGAGATGGAAGCGCTGGCACTGTTGCTAACGGTGCCGGCTTTTCCATGAAGAATCTGCCTACCATGGCCGCTGCACCCGGCAAGGTCAGACCTGTTCGGGTGCAGCGGCCCTGGCAGGCAAACTTGTAATTTGCCAGTCCAGAAAGGAGGGTGCCAGTGTGCATACCAGAACCCTTGTTTCGGGACCATCAAAGTCATAATGAGGCCCACTGTGGTCCTGTTATAGTTCTGTAATTAATAACCCAGTTACTTTTTTGATGTGTATGAACAGTCTGATGGCAGTGAGCAGTATTTTTCAAACATTGTTTTCCTGGTGAAGAGCCATGTAGCTTAATTTATTTACCACAATAGTGACTTTGTGAGTGCAAAATAGCTGATCCTCATTGCACAATCCCTGTTATTTGTGCCATCACCTTTTCTGGCAATCGTCTCACCTGCTCAGCTCAGAAATCGCCATATAAGTGCACGCATTTCCTAAGTAGTACAGCACTGGACTGCTGGTCAGTGATTTGTGTCTGTGAATAGGCTAAAATTGAGGTTTGGCACTTTCTGGTCCCAATACAGACTTCAGCTGGGGTATGCCCTGCTGCTGGGCACATGTTAGGTGGCATGCTGTCCCTCATCTGATATCTTCCACCTGTTTGAATGTTGCAGGTCAATTCCATAGGTAAACTGGGGCATCCGACAGCCCTATTTCTGGAAAAAAGAGGAGTACCTGAATGCATGCAATATTGTTGACAACAAAAGCCAAGAATCTGAAGCCAAAGGATAACCAGACACCTGCCAGAGAACTACTGCTGTGACAAGCATTGGACAAGCCAACCATCACATTTCAGAACTTTGTATTCAGATCAAGTGGAAAGACCTGAATCCGATCCCTTGCTCTTCTGGACTGGTGGGACAGGGAGTCTGAAGATTTGTTCTGCATTTATCTCTTTTCCAATGTCACAGGCATCACTATGTCTTCATTTGCGCTGTGTCTGCCTAGACATGGAAGGCATCACTGCTCTGCCTCCTTCCTTCCTCATCACTGGAAACTTTGATGCCATACTCAGAGCTCTACTGAGACCTCACTAAAATGCTTCTGCCATCTCTCACCTCAAGGAAGGGTTTCTTAGAACTTGATGTCTGACTATACTGCTCCCTAGGGGCTGCAACCATGCCCTGGAACTATTCAACATCTGCTCCTGCCTGCTGCTCCAGAAGGATCCTCCTGTGCTGCTAGAATGGAAATAGTTATGTGTTCACCCTGTCAAGGGTGACTCAACAATTGACTTACCTAACCATCGATTGAAGTCTCGCACCAGCAGCCTGCGAGACTTCCGTGAATTCATCCGCTGTGGGACCTGTTGATCTCACTAATTCCCTTTCCCATGATGTCTGTGGTGTTGCAAGCTAGAGTCATAAATTTAGATACCTTATATATCCTTACATGCCCCTATCCCCATTGACATTCACTCAATGTTAGGTCCTTAAGTTAAAAGTAGTTAGCTTGCCAGGTCAAAAGCAGTGGAGCCTATGTCAGGTGTCCCCTCTTCCATCATCTAAAGATTGGGGATTGGTACTCCCCCCATTTCTGAAGGGCTAACTGAGACTTTATACAGTGACATTTTAAAGAAAAATGCTTACCAATGTCACTTACCAATCACAGGTTCAACCCTGGAAAGGGAAGGGATGGACTTCCTAAGCATTCTGCTAATGTGTTAAGCTATTTGTTAGGCCTACACAATATCTCTTAATAGTTTTGTTTTTCCCCACCTCAGCTGTGTACAGTGTATTATTGTTATTATTATTATTATCATTATTATTACAGTATGTATTGTGCGCAAACCTAGCTTTGTGAAGAAATTAAGCGCTTTACAAAAATAGGGTGAACAACATGGTGAGGGGAGCAGAGAAACAAGGGAGTGGTGAGGTAGCAACAGGGGAGTAGAAAGCTGGCAATTTGTCAGCAAGAGATCTACAAGCTATCAGGGGAGGAAACATTGGGGATCAGAATGCCGAGTCTCGGGCAGGGTGGAGATTTTTTGCGAACCTAGATGTTAGGGAGCAGCAATTCCTTGTAGAGGAGTGCCTTCAGCTCCTTACTGTGGAAGTGAGGGGGAGAGTTGATGTTGATGGAGGGGATGTTCCAGAGTCTTGGGGCACATAGAGAGGGTAGGTCTGTTTTCTGGTTCTTTCTTTTCTTCACCAGTGGAGTCCTTATTTGTGGTGGGTTGTAGGCCTCTATAGATGTAAGTTTCTCAGAGAGGTAGCTTGGGGACTTCATGGTGACAGCCTAGTAGATGATGCAGTAGGATTTGAGGATGAGACAGGATTGCATCAGGAGCCAGTGGAGTTTGATGAGCGTTGGTGTGATGTGGTTGAATTTATACAGTATTTGGTTAGTCGTTCTCTAGCATGCAAGACAACTCTCAGGGGTGCCCGGGTAGTCAACGAAGGCCTTCCAAATGTGTATTGCCACCATCCAGGCAGTAGAGGACCAAGGCTTGGACAGCAGATCAGAAGTTGTTTTCTGGAATGAAGGACTTGATTTTCCACAGGAGAGAAAGTTGGGACCATGCTGTTTGTATGTTCCTTGCTATGTGCTGTTTGAAAGAGAGGAGTCTGTTGATGTCGAACCCAAGGGACTTGGCAGAGGTGGACAGCTTCAGTCTAAAGCCCTTAAAGTGCATAGCAGAGAGTCAGGTCTGGATGTCAGGCTGTTCAGTGCTGTTGGTCAGGAGTAGGAATTCCATTTTAGGGGGGTTTGAACTTCAGATTGGCGCTGGAAATCCATAAATGGATGAGTGAGAGGCAGGCCTTGAACCTGTGAATGTCTTTGATGCAAGATGTCTTGTAATAAAGCCACACTCTGTGCTAAAGCAACCACCTAGAATACAAGAATAGCTAACGCCAAAGACAACACCAGAAAAATCGGCACTATCCTCAGGGAACTGAAAACCCTGTGCTCACTGCCACCCCCGTTCATCAAAGATGAGGCGTGCTACTCAAACCTTGAAAATGCCCTACTGGATAAAATAGATACCCTACAAGTTAAAATCAACTACAAACAAACCGCCCCAGTACTAGTCAACCATCACCTAGCCCTCTCCACTCTCCACTCCTTGAGCAAGATGAGCCTATATTTTACTTTACCAATGTCTCTGAGCTGGAAGTCAAAGCCATTCCAAAAGGCCTAAAACCTTCCAGATGCAAAGGTGACATATGCCCTCCACCCATCATCAAAGACTGCACTGAGGCCTTAGCCCTTTTCACCACCCTCTTCATCAACTCTTCATTCTCCACGGGGGTTGTCCCCTCCAGGCTCAAGGAAACCTGGGTACTTCCCCTCATCAAGAAACCCTCCTTAGACCTGACAATTCCCAACAAATACATATCAATCACAACAGTCCCTTTTCTATTAGAAATACTAGACAGAGCCGCCTATATCCAAACGCAGCACTTTTTGGAAGCCACCCATATCCTGGGACTGCTCTAGTCCGGATTCTGACCAGGCCATGGTACTGAATTCACCCTGCTTGATCTGAAAAATCAGCTAGGCAAAATCAGAGATGAAGGGAAGCCACCTCTTATTCTGCTGCTGGATCTCTTGGCAGCATTTGACCATAAGATTCTCTCCAACCATCTTACTAGATGGAAGCTACTGCGTGGATGGCCTCTTTCCTAAAAGGCAGACCAATCAGAGTGTTCGCCAGAAGAGGCCAGTGCCCACTCCCAGCTCTGATCTCCTGCGGAGTTCCCCAAGGGTCATGTGTATCATCTACATTACATAACATATTCATCAAGACGCTTTTTGACCTCTTGGATTCGGTCAGTGTATCCTACACAAACTAAAGAGATGACACTGAGATCCTCCTCCCCCTCTCTGCCAACTACCAAGATGACTCCACCAAGATCAACTCAGTCTATCTGACTAACCAGGCCTGGATGGCCATGCATCTTCGGTGCCTTAATGATGACAAGATCGGGGTCCTTCTGATAGGCTGCCCGTCAGTGCTGAAGAATCACAATGCACAATATGCAGCATTCAATATTGATGTCAATACCATCCCAGCTTCTCCCACAGTAAAGACCCTGGGAGTCACCCTAGATGCCTCACTATCCCTAACCCAAGTGAATGCCATTGCCACGTCTGCCTCATATTCCACAAAACGCATTATGCATCCGGACCTTTCCTTTCACAGGATACAGGATCTAGACAGGATTATTGCAACACACTCTTTGCTGGCACCTCCTCCTCCTACATCCAAAGAATGCAGGTAATCCAAAACAATGCACTTTGAGAAGCGCTCAACATTCAGAGAGAAGAACAGATCTCTGCCTTGAGAACAAAGGTTCACTGGCTCCCAGTGCGCGAATGGGTACTATTCAAAACCTTATCGATTGGACAAAGATGGCTCACCAAAACTGCTCCTCCATAACTCTGAGAAAAAAATCTAAAAGCACATTCCTCCAGACCATCCAGATTGGCCTATACTCACACACTGTTCCTATTGACCTTCAACCAACAAAGGTGTGAGACTCTAGTTTCCCAGCAATGGCAGCTAAACACTGGAATGCATTGTCACCCGGCTACGTGCCGAACAATCCTACTGGACCTTCAGAAAGGCCCTAAAAACCTGACTCTTTGTGTACCATCTGTACAGTATTGCTACCTATATCTGATTAGACCTTTTTCCTTCCCTTAACTCATGTAACTTGTTGTAACAGCGCCTTGATGTCCTTGGGTTTAGCACACTTTATAAATGAGAAATAAATAAAATAAATAAAATAAAGATGCGTATTGGTGGATGTGGATGTTACGTGGAGCGGGGAGGTTTCTAAGTGGTTCCATGTAAAGATTGGAAATCACAGGGTAGAGGATGGATCCTTAAGGGACTCTTGAGTAATCCATTTGTACAAACTACTGGCAATTAGCAAGGTACAATTTTAACCAGCTGAGGACAATCTCACTAATCCCCATGCAGTGATGTAGATTGTCAGTGAGTGTCTGGTGGTCTACTGTGTCAAATGCTGCTGAGAGGTCAAGGAGAACAAGGAGTCAACAATGGCCATCCACAATGATTTTAAGGGAATCTTTGATCACCTTGATGGTTGTTGTTTCCATGCTGCATCTGGGTTTGAAGCCAGATTAGTTCTCTGAAGAAGATTGCTGCCTGATGTGTTGAAGGAGTTGCATTGCTACTGCTTTCTCAAGAATCTTACCTAGGAAGGGAAGATGGGTGATGGGGCGGTAGTTGCTATTGTTTCCTGAGAAGCAGGAGGATTTGTACAGAATAGAAGGTTGAGGGGAAGGTGCCTTGAGTTAGGGGAGCTTTTGATGATTGTCAAATAAGGAAGAGTTCTTCAATATGAAGATATGGAGGATGTTGTCTGTATACCATGTGGTCTTGAGGGTTACTACTGAGGTCTTCTCTAGTGAGCTAGTTGTGGTTGTGCAAGATGGGCCATGTAGTGTGCTCTCATTGGTAACATTGGTGATATGTGTTGGCAGATAATGCTGCTCTTGTTGTTGAAGAACACATTGATGTGGTGGAATTTTTGATGAAGTGTGGTATGGGTCGGTTTAGCAGAGAATTGGTGCCATGCTTGATGGCCTTTAAGTGGGCTTTGCTTTCATTTCGGCCTTAGCTGTAGTGTTTTGGTAGTGGTTGGCCTTGGCTGCTGTGATCAATCATCTGTGTATAACTGTGATGCTGGAAATACATTGGAGGGTCAGGGCCTCCCTGTCCTTGTCCTGTAGTCCTTTTTCATTTGTGTTCTGTATTGTTTTTTGCCCAGGAGTCCTGTTTTTGGTTTGGTGTACAGACCCATGGGATACCCTTATGGCAGCCATGGGTGGGGGTACAACTCTGTGCCCCTAGTGTATGTTTTTGGGCATGTGTGTGGTCCACAGAGCAGGGTATGGGCTGGTGGCAGCTCCATGCTGAATTTGACAGGTGCTCTGGGTATCCTCCATTTTGGGATACCCAGGCCCTGCCATTGGAATCAGTTGATTCCTGATAGGAAACAAGATGGCCCCTGTGGCCTCTTGCTTTCTATTGCCTGTTTGCCTGTTACCTTGTTTTCCCAAAGTCATGTGAAGCCCTGACTCTGTCCCTTCCCCCTGGCTGGCTGTTTGGCGGAAGTTCCATATATGGTGTTGCTGTGAAGTCCAGGCCAGACTGGCTGGAGCCATCCCAGTGACTGTATGTTGTGGGAACACCCTGTGGGTGGGACCTGGGTGAATGGAGTGTGTGACCAATATGCACTTCTTGTTGTGGATGTCTGGTTTCTGGTATGAGAGACAAAGACTGAGACAGCCCTGCCCAAAACTGGCATGAATGCAGTGTGTGGTGTTGAATGGCTGGGTACTTGTCCCAATCCACATTCCTTGTTGTGAGTGTCTGAGAGGGAGGAGTATGGCCTGAATGCACTGTGTGCCTGATTGGCTGACTGACTGCATGAATGCCCTTCTGTATTCTTGGCTGCTGAGTGTGACCCAGCAGTGTGGATGAGAGACAGAAAGGTATATTTGGGGACCTTTCACCACTAGAAATTGTTCAGAAGCTGAGTTGACACTTGAAGAGTAACTGGAACTGCTTATCCTCGATGCCCAGCTGGAAGAAGAACTGCTGCTGCATTTGCTTCGACCCGATCCGAAAGCTATTGAGTTCATCGAGGACTGATCCGAGAGAGGACCTGGCTGGGCACCCTCTTCCCGTGCTCCGAGGGACCATCGAGCACTGCTAACCTTCTCCGAAGCTCCCTGGAAGTCAGACCCTCAAAAGGCTGCCAACCGGAGATGGGGACCGCCGAGGAGAACGAAGTGAAGCACCTGGACATCGACGCCGGAAGAGAAGAGGGGACCACTTGACGCTGTGCCGCTGACAACTGGAGCCGCGCGCTCCTTTGCCTAAAACTGTTGAATCGAAGGTCTCCCTTGTCCGCACCGTCGACCGCTTCATCCCGCCGGAGAAAGTCGAGGACGCTGACGTGCCGAGGAGAATCTGCTGGTGGGTTTCCTGCCACCCATAGACCACAAAGACTTCGACGACTCAACGCCCTTGTCGGGCCACAGTTGTTAAGAAACTCCTTGCGGTTCTGAACTATCAATCGACGAGGTGCCGCGCACACCTCATCCTCGCATGATGTCGCCGACGAGCACCGCCTGGATCGACGCCGCCGTCTCGGCACCCTCGAACTTTTCATCGACGCCTCTCGACGATCCGTGGCTCACTCAAGAAGGATCCATCGATGCCTCTTCGAAGAACTCTGCTCCACCAGGAACATTGGGGGGGTAGAAACATTATAGAAGGAATTAAGACTTATAGAACCATATATGGACTGGGCTTGTGACACATCTTTGCTTTACAGGTTGCCCAGGTGGGGGGATCTCCACACAGAACTGTGTCTAGGTAACGGGGCCAGTATTCTGCCAATTGTTCTAACCAATTGCTTTCCTCCTATGTCTATTGTTTGTTGCCTTTATTAAGTGATCTGTGTGACATTTAACCAGAGTACAGTTGATGTACTTTAATGAGATCTGATACTATTTGTGGTACCACTTTAGAACTGTATATATTTCCCATTGTTGATTCTCTGAGCACAAAGTGAGTTATTATGATAGTGTACATAACCTTGAATATTAATTATATAAAGACTGTGTTTTAACTAATACAGTGTGTGGACATTCCTTTGTGGGGGCTTGGGGACTACACTGTACTTAAGAACCAGCCTGCATCACCTCCTGAGAAGCTAGGCCTTGATTGCTCGACCAGCGCTACCCTATAGAGAATCTTGGCTGGGGTCCTCTGTGCCTCTCCTCTGCCATATAGAGAGCAGAAGTACAGACCCCCCTCCAGTCGTTAGAATAACAAAGAGTCCATGAGCAGGGGGAGGGCAGATGCAATGGACACTCACCAAGACTTTTCTTGTTTTCTGTTGAAAGTGAGTTCTTGAATGTACCAGGGTGCACATGGTTTAGGCGTGTGGCTGAGTTGTTTAACTGAGGCACAGCAGTTGATGTTGGTTGTGAGGGTGGTGTTGAGTTCTTGGAGAATTGTGTCACACTCCTGGTTTGTCCGGGGTAGATCAGCTCATGTGACATGGAGTTTCGCAAGATCTTTTGTGAGAGACTCCAATGGGCTGCTTGACTGGTATGGTGTGACTAATGACAAAGGGGATTGACAGATGGTCTGACCCGTGGAGCAGGATTGGAGAGCTGTGATGGCAAGTGGACAGGAAGATGATGATGAGGTCGAAGATATAACCTTTCCTTTGAGTTGTGTCTTTTATGTGCTGTGTGAGGTTCTGTCATGCCTTCAGACTCACCCGATCATGATCGTGTGGATTGCAGGCGGCGGAGAGAAACGTGGACCCCTCCCGCGATCACCTCCGTTCAACCTTTAGGGGGACGCTGCGCTCCGAGGCATCCCTGGCGTCGCTTTCCACGCCTGCATTGGGGATTGCCTTGGAGGGGAGCGCCACTCCATGCTGCGGTCCTCCGCCCGACACGGCTTGTCACGAAGAAGGGTCACGTGACACGGCCTCCAGGAAACAGGCGTCAGATGAACCAGTGGGTCACGTGACCAAGAAAATGATCACGTGACCAGGAAATCGTCCACGATTGGCCAACGAACCAGGAAGACTGCAATAAAAGGGGCTTGGCCTTTGCACACATTGCTTCTCAGCTGATCTCTCTGCGTTTAGCGATTTTCTGCATTTTGAACTTCATGGTTATCGAATGCTTGGATTTTGGACTTTGTTTTCTCTTCTGGATTGCCCTCAATTTTGACGCTTGGATTCTTACTGACCTGTATACCTGGATTACCTGAACTTTGGACTGATTCTTGGATTGTTTATGGATTGACCTTTGGATTTGGTGCTTGGCAAACCTTCAGCTACCTTTTGTCTGAACTCTTGGAACTCTGTTAAGTACTGTTCACCTTCAATCAGACCCTCTCCTCTCCCTTCAGATCCCGTGATCCCATCCTCTCCTCTGCACCACCCATCTGACCCCAGGGGGGAAATACAGCTAGGTTCAAGGCACTCATCATTCACCTCAAGGGTAGGTCTTTCTTGTTATTATCTGTTTATGCTTGTTGTGAATACCGTGTAGCCACTAGCTAACCTGGTATTTTCTTTGCAGCCACCCGGGACCTGGTGTTTCCTGTTTACCCCCCCACCTGTGGCTCCAATAACCGGTCAGCGAGTATTTTTACCCCTCTCTGACTGGTGCTTGGGGACGGAGGTATACTAATCCACGTGGACCTCAGGATTTGACAGGTTCAGAGTGTTGAGCAGGCAGTGGCGATCCTACTTCATTGACTTGATTGCTAAGTTGTCAGGGATGTTGCAGACACAGAAGGAGATGTTATTGACATGAGAGAGAGACATAGTGGTGATCAAGTCCATGACATCCTCGAAGACGGTAATGAAGATGGCATCCAAGTCATGTGTGGTGATGAGTTTGGCTATGTCTGTTGCATGGTTTTTTGCTCAGCGTTCATTGGCAAGCATCAGTGTTCATGTATTAGCAGAAAATGTATGCTGATGTGGTCTATGGTGATGCTGGTGAGATTACTGCAATGTGATGTCCATGATGTTGCTTGTGAACAGTGTGGTTGGTGATGAGTGGTGATGGCAAGGATGAGCTGTTGGGAAGAGGGGTCAAAAACATATTTGAAGGAGCTTACCCAATGTTAGAGGTGCAGGGATTTAGGTCATCAGTCCTCCCCGTCCGAACAGGTCCAAACAGGAATTGCCCTTTTCTTTGTCTGCCCTTGGGCCTCATTACGACCCAGGCGGTAAGTTACCGCCTGGGCCGTGACTTTACCACCATGGCGTAAACTACGTTAACGCCATGGTGGTAGGCGGACTTACCGCCCCATTCCGAGGTCGGCGGGGCGGTAAGTCCCCAATCCTCATTTACCCTTCCCCATTCCCATTTTTGCCCCATAGGGCATAATGGGAGTGGGGAAGGCGTTAATTACGCCACCGTAAATTACGGTGGCGTAATTAACAACATGGTCCCTTAGCGCCATGGATTTTAACACCTGCTAAAAGCAGGTGTTAAATCCGCCATGGCGCTAAGGGACCTCATACTCAGGCGGTAAGGGTCGGAGCTGTTTACGGCGCCGTAGACCCCTTACCGCCTGAGTTGTATCTTTGGACACCAGGGTGGAAAACACCCTTGATCTAAGAGTTAAGAAAGGAAAGGAAGGGACAGGCTGGGTGGGGCTTAGGTCATATGAAAAAGATCCACTTGCACCTACTGAAAAGTAAAAAAGGCTGCCTGGAAGGTGTCAATACTGGTGGGCAGAGCAACTGAGTGACATGTCCCTGTAATGTGACCTGCGGCCTGCTAAATGCTGTCTGCCTGGAGCTGGCCTGTAGTCATTAAGGAGCTGCCTGGAAGGTGTGCAAACAGGTGCTGGATAGAGCAACTGACTGGCCGGACCTTGTCATGTGACCAACAGCCTACTCAATACTGTCTGCCTGGGGCTGGACTGGAGACATTAAGTAGCTGCTTGGAAGGCGTGAAAACTGTAATGGGTGGAACAACGGAGTGGCAGTGCCTGGTCATGTGGCCAGCACTCTCCTGATTTTGTTTTGAATTACAAGTGCTGTGTTCAAATATTTCTGCCTGTGTTAATAAGTAGTCTGTTTTTGTTTTCACCTGCTTGGACCACTTCTCTTCAACAAACTTTGCTCTTGTACTTCACACCAAGCCTACCTTATTCTGAGTCTAAGCATATCTGCTCAGTGATTCAAACATTGAGAGTTTTGCCCAAGACTTTAGTGTGAAATGGGTCGCACCTTTACGTTGGCTTCTCAAAACCCCACAACAAAGAAGGTTCTGAAAAAACCTTATTTACGCTACAGAGCCCCTCTCATTTCTAACTGCTAATTTATATTGATATCACAAAGCCTTAAACTGGAAAAAATCTGGAGAGGCGAGCAGCATCTTGAAAATGCCATTGTAGACATGCAATTTACCAAATTTTTTTTCAGGTAACCTGATTTGCTTCAGATTTCTCATTTTGCATGAGGTATGATCACAAGCATCTCTTGTTGTGCTCCTATGCAATTCTTTGTGAATCAGGGTCTACCAAAAGCTTCTTAAAATGTGATGATTAAACTGCTGTAAACAATACTTCAGAATTCTTAACTTCACCATTTCTCCGTGGTGGAGTGAGTCATGATGAAGTGCTAAACCATTGATCTGTGTTTCCTTGAAACGTGCATTAGGATATGATATGATATGGTATTTATAATGCGCCTATATTCAAGTGTTTCAAGGCACGACGAGGCAAGGGAGGGGAAACAGAGGGAGGACAGAGACAGTGATCCTTCTAGGCAAGGTGACATTGCGATTGTGCAAGTGCAGGGGAGGGGGGAAGGGGAAACATGCAGGGGGAAAGGGGAAGGGACAGTGCGCTACGTAGGTTAACAGTAAGATATATAAGGACAATAAATGAAAATGCGGCCAGCAGGTGGCAAGTGCAAGGGTAAGTGCAGACATCAGGTGTCAAGTGCTAGTAGGGCTGTGGGGATACAGAACAGTCCCTGGGTGTATGGGTTTCCGGGAGGTGGGGCTGGGGGGTGCAGTGCAGGTGTGCAACTGGCAGGGAGGAGACGTGGGCCTGAGATCAGAAGTTAGCCAGGTAACCAGTGCAGTTTCAGATTCAGCCAAGATACCAAGCATTACACAGTTCCCTGAAACATCAGGAAGGGTATTTGAGTGTTATTGTTGGGCAAAAATGAGCTGTGTGCGTGGCATGTAAAATACTTTGTGTCCAATGAAGTTCTTTTTTTGTGATGTTGTGTGATGGATATGGCAAACAAAAGTTAAGTGCTGGGTTTTTGTGGAAATACATGTTGTGCTGTATTGTATGAGCAAAGCGCACCACGGCAACATGATTCTTTGTTATGCTTTGAGCATTCATTCATTCATATTGTGATCATGAAAGTTATGTTTTTTGTTGGGGCTGATGTCCCTTCTCTAAATGATGAATATATTTATTTATTGTTTTCTGTTTGCGAAGGTTAGGTTTGTTACATAAATGTAACATCCTATTGTGCTGTTGTCATATTATGAATCGATGACTGAAAACTGGATGGGACATTGCCTTTTTCACTTTGTGTACTTTTCAGAGATGATCGGGCAAAAGACAAATTACTGTTATTTAAGGATGGCGAGTCAGAATTTAAAAAATGCTCACTTCACTTTGGCTTAGTAAGGTTGATCTTGAGTTCCTAACAACACTTCCACTTGTGGGAACTTGTAACGGTTGTGATGGAAATGTTCCCTACATTGGTTTGGAGCTTCTGATTTGCTGAAAGGGCATAAGAACAACATCTTGGTATAATAAAGAGTGTAGTTAGCTAAAGCAGACCGTGTGAACTGCCTGAAATCTGATACAGGGGCTGATAAATCAAGGCTATGTGGATTAAGGGCAAAATATAAGGCGAAAGTGTAAAGAAAAAAGGAGTCATTCAATAAATTGAAATGGGAAGAACCTTTCCAGGCTCTCAGCCAGGGCAACACAAGGATATTTTGGGAACTGGTAAGCTACAAAGAATCAGTTGGTGAAAATAGGGTCTTAAAATTGCATCCCCCAGAGACTAGGAGAACTCACTTTATGAGTTTGTATGGAGAAATTTTAGCTGGTTCTGTGCCCACAGAGGGTCCTAATGGTGTAACTGTGGGCTGTAATTTGCCACGCAAATGGGACTCTATTCCCGCTTAGTCTCGCTGAAGTCCAACTAGCGTCATCGTTGCAAAAATGAGGGCAGGCCTCTGGCCCAGATTGTATTCAAATCGACATGTACAAGGATGAAATAGGTATTTGGGCCTCACTATTGTGTCGCCTATTTAATGCAATTCTAAATTTGAACATAATCCTAATTTCTTGGCAGCATGCAACTATAATTCCAAATTACAAGAAAGGTGGGCAGGGTTGGATTGGCCCCTCGGCCTTTCGGCCCGTGGCCGGACCGAAATCGGCCCTGGGGAGTGGGGGCCGGTTTCTGGCCGTACTTGGCCCAATTTGGAAGAAAAGAAAATTGAAATAAAAAATATTATTTTTTTCAATTTTTTCAAAAAGCCTTTTATCCTTCTTAGGTCGATAAATGAGTACCAACACAGGTTGGGGGATATTGTATGCATATTTGTTCGATAAAAAAGAGCTTGACTGTAAGTGCTATACAATAACATATTATCATTTGGCCTTGGACTTCTGCTTGGATTCGCAGTAATATACTGTACTTAGGTCCAATGCTATTTAATGCCACTTCCTGTTTTGTCAAGGGGTGAAAGGTCGTGTTTCATCACTTCCCGGATGTCACTTTGGGGTGGGGCCAAATGACATAACTTCCATTGATGTGATCAGAGGTCAAGGTCGTGAGACGAGAGGTGGGCCACTTTTGTTGGGTGACCGGGCCTATTTCTTGTCCCAGTCCGACCCTGAAGGTGGGAGAGAAAGCCCAGGGAAGTATAGCCCCATTTCCTTATTCGATAGCGTAGAAAAAAGGTGTTTGCTAAGGCTGTCCTTAAGCATCTAAAAGATTGGGCATCTGCTAATGAGATTATATATCCTCTCCAGGCTGGTTTCCAGTATGGTAAAAGCACGCTGGACCAGAGCTTTCGTCTATTTCTTCTGGTCGAGAAGTACACTCTCTTGAGAAGAATGAAACTGTATGTGGTATTTATTGATCTTGGGACTGCATTCAATAGCGTTTCTAGATCTTTGTTGTGGTAAATTTTGAATAACAGAGGTATTCCTGGCCATCTTCTGACAATTTTTCAACAACTGGGCTCTTGCAAAAAAGCCACTGTGCCATGGAGCCAGTGGGGAGAACTAACAGGACCATATCCAGTAGAAGGGGGGGGGGGTTGGACAGGGGTGTGTACTTGCCCCCCTTTTGTTTTCTATCTATATAGATGAGGTGATTAGGGCAATACACCTGGATTGTGTGGACCCACCTAAGACGATGAATGACTCTATACCTATGTTATTTTTCACGGATGACGCAGTGATCCTGGCAATGTCGCCAATGGGTCTGCAAGCCACTTTGGAGTAATTTATAAAGACGTGTGACAGACTGAAGCTTGTGATTAACATTGAAAAAACCAAGACCTTGTTTTTCAGACATACATTTTAAAAACCTATTTTCTTTATTAGCATTTAGTTTATTACAAACTTTTAGCTTAATTTAAAATAACCATTCATTGTCTGTTTCTGTCACATGTAGGTCCAGATTTTAGTGCAGTCGGACTGTCCTTCAAGTGTCAGTTGTCTGTTTTTGGAATTCTCTCCATTTATTCAACACTCAGCGGAACTTTCTCTGAGTTCTCTTTTAGTCTCATCAGTGTAGTTTTCAAGAAGTTCACTGTGGCATAATTAGTTCTTTGATTGTCTGCTTGATAAATTCTTTCCCACCATTCCTCTGCATCCAAACCCACAATGTGACCAAGCACATGGAGAAGATGAATCCAGCGTGGTTCTTTTAATCTTGGGCAGAATAAAACCAAAGGTTTTAGTGATTCTTCTTTCTGGCTGCATAGCCGACATTCATCTACTGCTACTTTGTTGTATCTTTTTAGGTACTACTGTTGTGTAATATATTCAGTCTTAACCTTATTAGTATATTTCGCCCAAGATTGTTAGGGAATTTGTTCAGGTATCTTTTTGTCACATTTGATAACCCTATGTTGTTTTTGGTTAATGTGTGAATTTTGGACTTTTCTCTCTTTATACCTAATAAAACCAACATTAGCGTGAATGGAAAAATCTTAGAGCAAGTTAACTACTATGATTATTTAGGAGTTCGATTTAGTGATAATGGTTACCGGTTTGAACAAGTGGGGAAATCATAGTCCAATCTTTTTAAATACGGTGGCGCGATTACAAATTTCTTCTACAACCACGGTAAAGGAGCCATCTCCCCAGCTCTTGAGGTATATAGAGCCCAGGCAAAGGCAACAGCCCTGTATGGAGCAGATATCTGGGGCTATGCAAACCAGGGAAAGTTTACAGTAGCCGAAAAGCCAATTTCTTAAACAAATTCTCATGCTCCCCCCTAGTTGCCCCAACACCTTCATTCATGTCAAACTTGATATTCAACCATTGGGTAAGAACTGAGCTAGAAACCGGTTTTATATTGGGTTAGAATTTGGGTGTGTCCTGATCTTTTAAATTACAGAGAATCATTGGCACATGTCATGGCTTTGGATGGGGGAAAATCACTGCCCTGGATGGCCCATGTCAAGAAACCTCTATAGTTTTGAACCCAACCACCATGTGGAGCATCAAGACGCTATTGGCAACTCCAGTACGTCTGTGGTGAAATGTGCTTCTTTGCTCTCTCAGAATAATCTCATGGATGCATGCAAACTCTTGCATATGGGCCAGGAGTATCTGCTAAGTAAGCCCGTTTGTGGGTTTGAGTCTTTCCTTGCTATGATTCAACCGACATTCGCTTGTTTGTTCTTTGTCAAGATGAGACTTGGTATCCTTAATGTAGCATATTTGATATGTCGCTGGACACCACATGATGACAATTCATGTCTAGTCTGTGGATACATGTGCAGCATTTATTTCGGATATAGTGCCTGACATTCTTTATCCGTGTTGCCATTGTTTCGTGAGGAAGATATTGACAGTGCTGCTCAGCCAACTATGTTAATAAAATCATCCACAAACATAAGAATAGTGTTCAGAGTAAGCACTCTACTTCACTGAGCAGGGCTTTATAGAGTCAAGGTAATTAAACACTTGTGGTACGACTTGCTTTGTAGCATTTCTAACCTTAAATAAGTTTGCATACTCTAAGTCTGACTGACAGTCAGTATGTAGCTGCCATTTTCTAAATCTAACTGGGTTATTTGTTTGTGTAATATAGTTGAATTTCTGGATGTAACATAGGTTTCATACTAAACCGGAATCAAGCTAAAATAGTGGTATCTGTAGATTTTGTTTTACATTGTCAATTTTGTATGAATGTGCATCCCACGACTAAAATATTTATTTGTAATCCTTTGTACAGATTGATCAAATTGCGAATACAGGGAAGTGCAATATTTACCGATTAACTTGTTGTATATTATGCTATTTGTTTAGTTTTGCTATGTATAATTGTGTATGTGCTTTTATGGCATTTTGCCGAAATAAACTTTTTCTGACTGATTCTTCATTGTGCTTTGAGCATGTATTCAAATTCTGATCATGAAATTTAAAGGGGAAGTAACTGTCCTGATCTTTTAAACATTTCCTCTGCATCTTACCTTAGTTTTCCTCACTTTTATACATGTGAAAACAACGGGTTAGGCGCCGCCATTTTGTGATAATCTTATCCGTTGATGCATCGCCCTAAGTTCAAGTGCCCTTGTGCCAAGAATACAGATCGCCAACCCCTCAAACTGACATCACTAGTCCAAACGATATACACCACCTATTTTCATGACGTTCGTGGCCCGCGTAGCCAAACATGCCGTGTCATCACCCACGCCATAATGTTACTTAATGTAGAACCAGGAGAAAAACCTTTATTTTAAAAAAAACATCAACAGTCTGCAATGTAATAAGTGCTTTTATTTTGCTAAGAATGGTCACAAGAGAAGATTAACAGGCCGATTCATGGAATAATTAGCGCGGCGCAAGTGGGCAAAAACGTGCGAATCGCAGTGGAATAGCGAAAATCGCAGTGCAAGTGCGAAAATCGCACGAAAAGCAGCGCACGTCGATTCATGGAAGTCCGTGCGCGAGAAAACCAGCGGATGTGCGATAAAAAAGTGCCATCTAACAGGCCATCTAACAGCGTGCGCCAGGTCACAGCGAAAATCGCACAGGCCACAGCGAAATTCGCACATAGCGCGGCGCACGCAACAAAAGTAGGCGGAACACGGGCGTAACACTCGGAATGGGGAACAACTTGCAAAAACGTGGGCGTCACGGGGGAAGTACAGGGCACAAGTGCGCGGAACGCCCACACGCTCGCCTACAACACGTATTCATGGAATAGAATAGGGCAAAAAAGCGCACGCTCAAACCAGCGCACAGGCACAAACACGACCGCCACAAGAAAGCAGGCGGTAGCGTCTCT
Organism: Ambystoma mexicanum; assembly: GCF_040938575.1. Taxonomy (NCBI): domain Eukaryota; kingdom Metazoa; phylum Chordata; class Amphibia; order Caudata; family Ambystomatidae; genus Ambystoma; species Ambystoma mexicanum. The sequence goes on from NC_090930.1 coordinate 1,372,522,996, forward strand.
GCGGCTGTAAGAAATGTGCGCCAAAAGGTGCGCCAACAAATAGCACCTATATACTGCCATGATGAATGTCCCATACTGTGGCCCTCCAGGACAAATGACGTGCAAAGGGGTACCCACAAACACGGACACCCGCTGACAAAAAATACGTGTGCGTGTATACCAGGGTGCGCGGGAAGTCTCACACGCGATTTCAGCAGGGTACATGTATTACAGGGGTTCGCGTGAAGTTTTTCACGCGATCGGGCCTGGGGGAGCGGGCTACGTGTATTACAGGGGTTCGCATGAAGTTTCTCACGCGATCGGGCCTGGGGGAGCGGGCTACGTGTATTTCAGGGGTTCGCGTGAAGTTTTTCACGCGATCGGGCCTGGGGGAGCGGGCTACGTGTATTACAGGGGTTTGCATGAAGTTTTTCACGCGATTGGGCCTGGGGGAGCGGGCTACGTGTATTTCAGGGGTTCGCGTGAAGTTTTTCACGCGATCGGGCCTGGGGGAGCGGGCTACGTGTATTACAGGGGTTCGCGTGAAGTTTCTCACGCGATCGGGGCTGGGGGAGCGGGCTACGTGTATTACAGGGGTTCGCGTGAAGTTTTTCACGCGATCGGGCCTGGGGGAGCGGGCTACGTGTATTTCAGGGGTTCGCGTGAAGTTTTTCATGCTATTAGCCAGGGTACGTGTATTTCAGGGGTGCGTGGGAAGTTCCACACGCGAATAGCCTGGGCGCGTGTATTTCAGGGGTGCGTGGGAAGTTACACACGCGAATAGCCTGGGCGCGTGTATTTCAGGGGTGCGCGGGAAGTTCCACACGCGAATAGCCTGGGCGCGTGTATTTCAGGGGTGCGTGGGAAGTTCCACACGCGAATAGCCTGGGCGCGTGTATTTCAGGGGTGCGCGGGAAGTTCCACATGCGAATAGCCTGGGCGCGTGTATTTCGGGGGTGTGTGGGAAGTTCCACACGCGAATAGCCTGGGTGCGTGTATTTCAGGGGTGCGCGGGAAGTTCCACACGCGAATAGCCTGGGCGTGTGTATTTCAGGGGTGCGTGGGAAGTTCCACACGCGAATAGCCTGGGCGCGTGTACTTCAGGGGTGCGCGGGAAGTTCCACACGCGAATAGCCTGGGCGCGTGTATTTCACGAGTGCGTGGGAAGTTCCACACGCGAATAGCCTGGGCGCGTGTATTTCAGGGGTGCGCGGGAAGTTCCACACGCGAATAGCCTGGGCGCGTGTATTTCAGGGGTGCGTGGGAAGTTCCACACGCGAATAGCCTGGGCGCGTGTATTTCAGGGGTGTGCGGGAAGTTCCACACGCGAATAGCCTGGGCGCGTGTATTTCAGGGGTGCGTGGGAAGTTCCACACGCGAATAGCCTGGGCGCGTGTATTTCAGGGGTGCGCGGGAAGTTCCACACGCGAATAGCCTGGGCGCGTGTATTTCAGGGGTGCGTGGGAAGTTCCACACGCGAATAGCCTGGGCGCGTGTATTTCAGGGGTGCGCGGGAAGTTCCACAAGCGAATAGCCTGGGCGCGTGTATTTCAGGGGTGCGTGGGAAGTTCCACACGCGAATAGCCTGGGCGCGTGTATTTCAGGGGTGCGCGGGAAGTTCCACACGCGAATAGCCTGGGCGCGTGTATTTCAGGGGTGCGTGGGAAGTTCCACACGCGAATAGCCTGGGCGCGTGTATTTCAGGGGTGCGCGGGAAGTTCCACACGCGATTAGGCTGGGTGGGTCACAGGTGTTCCCTGTACACCCTCGACGGCCCCTGCAGGCAGCCCACAAAACAGGGGACTACCCTGCACACCTGCTCATGTCCCCCTGCACCCCCACCCCCCAGCAGTGCAGGGGCAGCCTCCACCAGGCCCCCACTCATGTCTCCCACCACCCCCACCCCCCACCATCCAGGGGCACCCTCCACCAGGCCCCCACCCATGTCTCCCACCACCCCCACCCCCCAGCATCCAGGGGCACCCTCCACCAGGCCCCCACTCATGTCTCCCACCACCCCCACCCCCCAGCATCCAGGGGCACCCTCCACCAGGCCCCCACTCATGTCTCCCACCACCCCCACCCCCCAGCAGTGCAGGGGCACCCTCCACCAGGCCCCCACCCATGTCTCCCACCACCCCCACCCCCCAGCCACCAGGGGCACCCTCCACCAGGCCCCCACCCATGTCTCCCACCACCCCCACCCCCCAGCATCCAGGGGCACCTCCACCAGGCCCCCACTCATGTCTCCCAGCGTGCTACGTGTATTTCAGGGGTGCGCGGGAAGTTCCACACGCGAATAGCCTGGGCGCGTGTATTTCAGGGGTGCACGGGAAGTTCCACACGCGAATAGCCTGGGCACGTGTATTTCAGGGGTGCATGGGAAGTTCCACACGCGAATAGCCTCGGCGCGTGTATTTCAGGGGTTCACGCGATCGGGCCTTGGGGAGCGGGGTACCACTCACCGTCTGCCTTGCGTGTAGAAGAACGCGTAGCCAACACCCGCTGTGAAGTAATAGCGTGTGAACCCCAACGGATGGAAAACACACGCACCGCACGAAAAGCACGTACAGAACATAAAGGCACGCGGGATCACCAAGCCCTGCCAGGGCAACGCCCGTGCGCAAAACGTCACGGACGCGCTTACGCTGTAAGGGCCTTTGGTCCAATGAAATCGCGTACGCGTGCTGACGCGCTTACGCGCTAAGGGCTTTTCCTCGATTTTCACGCTGACGTGCAGGATCTTCACGTGCCAAATCACTCCGTATCAAGCTGGCCACACGAAAACACACGGAAGACCACGCTCCTGCCCAGAAGGCCGAATTACTGCCCCCCAGTGCCCCGAGCAGCCTCCCACGTGCCATCTGCTGCTGCCTGCCTGCCTGCCTGCTGCCACCGTGCCCTGCCATTTGGTGCCTGCACATCAGCCATCTGCAGGTGTCCAGTTGCTGTGTCCACCCCTGCTGGAACAGAAGACTCCTGACTCGGATAACATCGCTCCACAGCCCAGCCCCAGGACCCAGTTGCCCACCCACTCCTGCCCCTGGGATTGCCATGTCAGGCACATCAACATCTGGCACCAGTGGCAACCCCCAGCCAGAGGGGCAGAGGGGCACCAGCTTCACTGCCACCGAAGTTGGTGTCCTGGTGGAGCAAGTCCTGGGGCAGTATGATGCCCTCTTCGGATCGTCCCGCGCCAACAAGGAAGGACGGGACAGGATCTGGGCCGACTGTGTGGTTGCCATCAACGCGGAGGGGGTGGCAACCCTCACCATCCAGAAGGTCAAGAAGCGCTGGGAAGACTTGAGGTCCAGGACCCTCATGAAGGCCCGGCGCCTCGTGGAGGGGGGCCGGGACCGCATGAGTTCCATCCAGTTGAGGGTCCTGGAACGCGCACACCCAGCGCTCCACGCCCAGGTCCTTGAGAGGGAGACCCGTCTGGAGTTGAGCGGTAAGTGGCCAAGCATTGCTGTGTGAGACAGGGCATGTTGCAGTTTGCTGGTTGTCTGATACTTGCCTGCATGTGTGACATAGGCCATGTACGCATGTATGTGTGCAGGGACATCATGGGAATGCATGTGCGACCTGTAATGTGTGAACCGCACGGTTGTTGCATGTGTTTGAATGCGACATGGGGTGCCCTCTGCAGATTGCACACATGAGAGCATGGCAGTCTCTGTTCCTGGACATGGGTGGGGGCGAGGGATGGGTGCTGATGCCAGATACATATGTGGTATCCATGTCTGTGTGCCTGACCTGCGTGTCTGTGACTTGTGAGTGCCATGGATGCATGACACATGTCTGTGACAATGTACAGATTCACTGATGCAGCCTAGTCATCCTTGTATGCACTGTGATTGGGGTGTACGGGGCCAGATGGATGTGACTGAGGTGAAGTGTGTGCATGTGATAGGCATGACCCATGATGCATGTGAGTCCCATTACATTGTATGAATCGAGAGTCCATTGGACATGCATTGAAATGTCCATGGCACGCACCATGACTGTCACTGTGTGTGTTTTGCCTGGACTGACACATGTGTTGTGGTGTGACATGATGGAAGTGTACTTTGACAGTGGCACTCATCTGCTATTGCTTCCTGTCTAGGGGACCATTGTACAGTACCCTGATGCTTTTGTTCTATGTCTCCCTCTACGCAGCGGCTAGTGAAGGAGAGGGCGGAGACGGTGCTGTGGAGCAAGGCGGCGGGGATGCCCCCACGGCTGCAGCGGAAGGGGTGGGTGAGCCCCCACAGGGGCCTGCTACGGCGGTAGACGGCGAGGAGCCATCCAGGTTGGTGCTTTCCACAGAGGAGGAGGAGGCCGCCACTGAGGCGCACATGGGGCCTGGTGGGGGCATCCCTGCTGGTGCAAGTGGTGCAGTCCAGGGGCAGGGGCAGGAGGCAGCACAGGTCACCGTGGAGGGGCCTGTGCATGTCGCTGTCCCTGAACCTGTGGGTGCACCACCTTGCACCAGCAGGGATGCCCCATCCCAGGCCCGTCCGCAGGTAGAGGGGATGTCCATGTCATCTGACTCCCCTCCACCTGCGGACGAGGGGACCCCTGGCCGTGTGGAGAAGGTCCTGATTGGGGTCGCGATGCGCACGGCTGTGATTCGTGATGCCGTGCGTGCTTCCCAGGAGGAGCACGCACGTCATCACGAAGAGCACCGTGCCGACGTGGCCCAATTGGGATCGGCCATGTTCGGGGGTTTCCTGCATGTGTCGGCCACTCTGGCGGCCCTCTCCTCCTCTGTGGAGACTATACGCCAGTCGTTCTCCTTGCCGTCTTCCGGCCCAGATGCCACCAGGGCCCCCTGTGGACCTGCCCTGACCAATGCAGCCAGCTCGGTGGGGATCCCATCCCTGCCACAGTCGGGAGTCAGAGGTCCAGCAGGGGTGGACAACACAGCAACTTGACCCCAGCAGATGGAGGATGTGACGGCATCATCGGGCAGGGCACGTGCACGACGGCGTCGGTGGTTTCCATCATCCTGGATGCCGTCGTGCTGGCAGAGGCAGTGGCGTCGGAGGCAGCAGCAGGCTCGACGTAGGAGGCATCATGGCTCGGGGCCATCAAGATCAGAGGGGCAGGCATCGGCCGGAGGGCAGGAGAACCCTGGGATGGTAGTGTCTTCCGTGTGGGAGCAGTTGGTCCAGCGGATAGGTGCGGAGCTGCAGCGGGCGGAAGAGGAGCGGCTCGCCATGGTCAGGGCGGAGTTCTCCATGCGTTGGGCGTTGAGGCGGGCTGAGTGCCTCGAGGAAGCTCGTAGGGAGTTTGAGGTGAACATGGGGTTATCCCTGCGAGACCTCGGGGCCAGGACAGAGTCCCGCCTCCAGGACATGGACATGGAGTTCGATGATGCCCTGGCCGGCAACATCACAGAGTGAGCCGCAGGACTTGCCCGCTGCCATTGTATATAGTTATATAGTTAGTGGTAGGTTTCCTTTAAATTTTTTTTTTTTTATTTGGTTGCGATTGGACAATGCGCCACTTTTTTGTATATAGTTCAGTTTTTAGTTAGTTGACATAGTTAGGTTTCATTTGGTTGGGCTCATGGACCCGGGATTGTCTTGTAAATAGTTATTCTACGGATTTTTTGATTTATTGGATTTTTTTCATGGACATTCATCTTCTTTTTGTTGTTTTGCTTTGTGGTTTTTCTAATTTCATTTCCATTCAAGTTGATTTTCAATACATTTTTATTTTCATCCTTCAATGTGTCGTATCATCTCATTGCTTTCATGCATGTCATGTTGGGTGTTTTAACATTCACTTGCAGCCATTGTGTGTGACAGACATGTGTTCATTTGCATTATTTACATTGGGTGTGTAACATGTAATTGCCTTTGATATGTGGGTGGATGTGATAGTTGGTTGGGCCTTTTGGCAGGGGAGGATGGCCATTACGGACATGATTGGGGATTGTTGGGACCCAGGTGCAGGGGGGCATGGATGGGACATGGGCGAGGGCCTGCTGGCAGGTGCCCCACAGTGCTGGGGGGTGGGGGTGGTGGGGGACATGAGTTGGACATGGGTGGGGGCCTGCTGGCAGGTGCCCCACAGTGCTGGGGGGTGGGGGTGGTGGGAGACATGAGTGGGGGCCTGGTGAGGGCTGCCCACGGTGGCAGGGGGGTGGGGGTTGTGGGAGACATGAGTGGGGGCCTGGTGGAGGCTGCCCCTGGTGGCTGGGGGGTGGGGGTGGTGGGAGACATGAGTGGGGGCCTGGTGGAGGGTGCCCCTGGATGCTGGGGGGTGGGGGTGGTGGGAGACATGAGTGGGGGCCTGGTGGAGGGTGCCCCTGGATGCTGGGGGGTGGGAGTGGTGGGAGACATGAGTGGGGGCCTGGTGGAGGGTGCCCCTGGATGCTGGGGGGTGGGGGTGGTGGGAGACATGGGTGGGGGCCTGGTGGAGGCTGCCCCTGCACTGCTGGGGGGTGGGGGTGGTGGGAGACATGGGTGGGGGCCTGGTGGAGGGTGCCCCACAGTGCTGGGGGGTGGGGGTGGTGGGGGACATGAGTTGGACATGGGTGGGGGCCTGGTGGAGGGTGCCCCACAGTGCTGGGGGGTGGGGGTGGTGGGGGACATGAGTTGGACATGGGTGGGGGCCTGGTGGAGGGTGCCCCACAGTGCTGGGGGGTGGGGGTGGTGGGGGACATGAGTTGGACATGGGTGGGGGCCTGCTGGCAGGTGCCCCACAGTGCTGGGGGGTGGGGGTGGTGGGAGACATGAGTGGGGGCCTGGTGGAGGGTGCCCCTGCACTGCTGGGGGGTGGGGGTGGTGGGAGACATGAGTGGGGGCCTGGTGGGGGCTGCCCCTGGATGCTGGGGGGTGGGGGTGGTGGGAGACATGAGTGGGGGCCTGGTGGAGGGTGCCCCTGGATGCTGGGGGGTGGGGGTGGTGGGAGACATGAGTGGGGGCCTGGTGGGGGTGGTGGGAGACTTGAGTGGGGGCCTGGTGGAGGGTGCCCCTGGATGCTGGGGGGTGGGGGTGGTGGGAGACATGAGTGGGGGCCTGGTGGAGGGTGCCCCTGCACTGCTGGGGGGTGGGGGTGGTGGGAGACATGTGTGGGGGCCTGGTGGAGGGTGCCCCTGGATGCTGGGGGGTGGGGGTGGTGGGAGACATGAGTGGGGGCCTGGTGGAGGGTGCCCCTGGATGCTGGGGGGTGGGGGTGGTGGGAGACATGGGTGGGGGCCTGGTGGAGGCTGCCCCTGCACTGCTGGGGGGTGGGGGTGCAGGGGGACATGAGCAGGTGTGCAGGGTAGTCCCCTGTTTTGTGGGCTGCCTGCAGGGGCCGTCGAGGGTGTACAGGGAACACCTGTGAGGACCCACCCAGCCTAATCGCGTGTAAAACTTCCCGCGCACCCCTGAAATACACGCGCCCAGGCTATTCGCGTGTGGAACTTCCCGCGCACCCCTGAAATACACGTACCCTGCTGAAATCGCGTGTAAAACTTCCCACGCACCCCTGAAATACACGCGCCCAGGCTATTCGCGTGTGGAACTTCCCGCACACCCCTGAAATACACGTACCCTGCTGAAATTGCGTGTAAAACTTCCCGCGCACCCCTGAAATACACGCGCCCAGGCTATTCGCGTGTGGAACTTCCCGCGCACCCCTGAAATACACGCGCCCAGGCTATTCGCGTGTTGCACTTCCCGCGCACCCCTGAAATACACGTACCCTGCTGAAATCGCGTGTTAAACTTCCCGCGCACCCCTGAAATACACGCGCCCAGGCTATTCGCGTGTGGAACTTCCCGCGCACCCCTGAAATACACGCGCCCAGGCTATTCGCGTGTGGAACTTCCCGCGCACCCCTGAAATACACGCGCCCAGGCTATTCGCGTGTGGAACTTCCCGCGCACCCCTGAATCACACGTACCCTGCTGAAATCGCGTGTAAAACTTCCCGCGCACCCCTGAAATACACGCGCCCTGTGTATTCGCGTGTGGAACTTCCCGCGCACCCCTGAAATACATGTACCCTGGCTAATCGCGTGTATAACTTCATGCGTACCCCTGATATGCACGTTACCCGCTTTGCGTTCCTTGTTTGGCAGCCCTGTAAACTGGTCCAGGGTTAGCGCAGCCCTTTGCGATGATTTAGCGATTTTGATGGCTTTTCCTTGCGCGAGGGCGTTCTTGGGGGCGTTACGGGCGCTGCTGCAGGGTCGCTGCGATACTCTGCGCCACGGCTGGTTTGGGAGCCTAAAATCCATGAATACGCTGTGCGCGGAAATCGGTTTTAGCGCACGTGCCTGGTGCAGACAATCGCACGCCGACACTCTGCGCCAGCCGCTTGCGACACTTTTCTGCGAAATTCTATGAATTACCCTGTAAGTCCACAAAATGAACAATATCTTTTTGCAATACAAGTTATAGCTAGCGAACATTGCATGGTTTCGAATGTTTTTTATAACTTCTTCATGATACGCCGATTGCGATCACCGATCGATCAATCCCTGTACTCCAACTCTTGTGGGTCCTTATGTTACACCAACAAAACTTTCTAATGCCACACATGGTGTTCCGTTCGTGAGAAGATATGGATTCTTTGCACTTTCAAGCACAACGCTTTCGCTTCAACACATTTTTACATCATACAAGCTGACAAGTTGCTCCTTATTGCTGGTACCGCTAAAGGGCAGAATGCTCCCTGTCGGTCGTCCCACATAACGGTTATCAGATAAGCATCGTTGATGATTATCCACCAATGTTGACTGAAGAATCCATCCGGCGGTCTCTGGAAACTATGACATGCGCAGAACGGTACAATATAGCTGTGTAGATAACAGAATAAAATAATATATTTTAGCAGCCATTCTGTAATCGAATATAACATGTTACCATATAATTCAGAACCGGATAAAACCTAATCATAAACAGAAACTACCTAGAATGGATACAGACATGACAACATGGGGAGAAGGTGAGACCACGACGTGTATTAAAGGTAAGCGCTGTGAAGTAGGTATACCTTCCAATGGGATGGAGAAACCCAGATGCACCCGCTACACATAACGGGCACTATCAGAAAGTAAGGACAGTGATAGTAACGTTTGCTGTTGAATCACAGACAGATGGCATTATAATGGAAGTGGTAAGAGTAGTGATCGAAAAGAGAACCAAGTGCCCGTGGAAAACGTTCTGCCCCCACCCCCACTTTCTGGTGCACAAGGATGTAATGGTCACAGCACACCAGGCTATCCCATGGGACAAAGCAGTGTAAATATCATTAGCCTGCATACAGGTTGTGGGTCCGGGTCTTCAATGAATAATCATCATAATATGGTCCAGCCAAAAACCCATAACTCTGCACAAAAGATGTTGGTGGGCAAGGCCAGTAAGCAATATGTCCATAAAAGTCATACATCTATTCACATTTCTTTAAACTATACCCAAATAACAATCATTACTAGACAGATAAACAAATACATGAATATCATTCAACATAACATAACATACTGTGTCAATTCATTTGGTCAAATTGCACATTTGCACGTGAATGAATTTGTCATTATGTGTACAGCATACATGCCATTTTTAATCGCACAAATATTATGTATAGTTAAGATACATAATTTCAGGAAGTTCCATTCTCTCGATGTCACAGTGAATAACAGCTCCGAACAACAGATTGCAGAAATGGAAAGTACTTTTTCGTATGTCCACTTTCAATATAGTAAATGTTATCATTTGTTTGTGGGTATTCAACACAAAGTGTCCTTCGAACAGTTGCTCACTTTCGCTCAAGGCCAAATAACAATAGCAGCTTGTTTTCAGGAATTGAAGCCAGAGACGGGTAGGTTTTGATTTTGGGAAAGAATTCCCCCCAAAAAAACTGGACAAGACACTGCTTTGGGCAAGTGGTTGAGAAAACCAAGGACAGTTACAAACAGCGAGGTAAAATATGTTTTGTGACAGAACCGTAAGAACAATCCAGAAAATTATGTGTTGCTGTTATCTCCAGTGATATATCATCTCTGTAAGAAAAACAAATTGAAACCCCACATTTCCCTCATCCAACACTGTTAAATGGCACAAAGCATAACCGTACCCCTAGTGTGCTATGTAGGAACCACCCCTTATTACTATGTCCCTGTTCCACTCTTGAATCATTTGTTTGCTACTTACACTTCTGGCATATTGCACGGTTCTTACTATAATTCATGCATGTCTGATCATGCTCCCTTGCGCACCTGAAGCAGCCCTCTCTACCGTCATGCGAGACATGGTAACTTGCATGCTCATACTAAATATGTCTCCACTGTGTTCATTATCATGTCAAGTTGCTACACGACGCACAAGGTGAACATTTGTACTGCACATTCTACATCGGTCTCAGGAGGGGTGACAGTGACCGGAAGCCCACAATGAGCAAACACAGCAACAAACCACAAATTACTCTTAAACAAGTGTATATGATAGATATCTATACATTTTTTGTTTTGTCGACCGGACCAATAGACAAAAGTAAACTTTAGTTAAGAGCAAATGGTTACTGCACACAATACTCTATTATACAGTATAAATACAATATGTTTCCTAATGCGACAAATGAGGAAACCACAGCCACAACCTGTAAAGAGTAGGTTTGGTTAACACACTAGGAGCATTAGACAATACTTCAGAGTCATTCTGTAAATTTCTAGTCCAGCCCTAAGAAGTGGGGAGCCTTGTGCTCAACACTACAGTTGTGCGTAAAAGCACACAATCGCGCAGGTGAAGCAAAATCGCGTCTTCTGGGAAGGCTGTAGCAAGTCAGGAAGGAGCTTGAGGCGATGAAGAATTGGTTCCCACTATTCGAGTAGGATATGCCCTTTGCAGCAGAACAGTTTTCAAAAGGTGAGAATAGCTAGGGAGCGCAGACTAACCGACCCAAAATAGAATACCTTTAGGCGATATTCGTGTGTAAAAGGGATCGGTTTTGCCAGGGGGAACCGGTAAGTGATGCAAGTAGTCTCTGACCCTCGGCACAGTCCAGACCAAACTTTGCCAGTTTAGTCGAGGTTGCTAGTAGGTTCGAGTTATATTGACTCAGAGGATGGGCCAGGGAACCTGTGAGAATCATGAGGATCAGACCAGCAGTAAATGTTGCAGTTGAGTCATTTCCGGTGAAGGGAAAGCGGTGTAGAAGGATACAGTCTTTACTAGTTTGCAGAACTGTGAGGGTGCTCCAGAAGTCTGACAGGGGCATGGATCCTGTTGGGAAGGCAGGCACCTGCGGAGGAGAGAGACCCGACACTCACTCTCAGATTGGAGAAGTGTTTGTCATGGAATTGGAATCAGGAGTGTATGGCTGTATGAGGGTTCTATTTAGGGAAGTAAAGTAGGAAATTGGTCTCAGGCCCCAGAGCAGTTTGTGATTGATGCTGAGGGTCTTGAATTTGATCCATGTAGCCACCTGGAGCCATAGGATAGATTTTATGTCTGCAATGACACCCTTTTTTACCCCTTTACATTGCCCATTCATCAAACTTATAGTGTCGACGAAATGCACCTCCACTTCGTCCATATAAAAAACATATTCCTTATTGGAATGACTTGTTGCGTCTACTAAGGGGAGGCCATCAGCGCAAGTACTATGGATTGCATGTGTGCATAATGTGAGTGTCTACTAGAGGGTTTCACAGACATCAAGCCTCAGTGTACCTTTCACAGATGGTAAATATCCATTTGCATTTCAGTCTTTCTCCCACCCACATGGGCTGTCAAGCACTGAAATGCTAGGGCAATTCTCTACTGAACAAGAGTACCAACAGCAACCCCAGACACATGTCTTCTTGACAGAGGATAAGCAATATAAATGAAGGAAAGCTAAAAGAAATGCATGAATGCATCATAAACCAGATTATATTGGTGTAAAAAAATACTTTTTAATACATTATCTAGCATTGAAATTGCAAGTTTAATACCATTAGCTTGTTTCTGTACAATGTCCAAACATTTGATTGTGAGCAGATTTTGAAGACAGCTACAAATCATTTAAATGTGAAAGTCAACAGTTCAACAAGTTCCAATTTTGGAGGACAAGGCTCGTTTGCAATGTTGTGTGGCATTGTATGTGCCCTGGGAACAAAATAGGGAGCCATTCCATGAGTATGCAGGGTCACCATAGTCATGTCAGATCTTTCACAAATTCAAAATAAATGTTCTGGTATATTGGCTTGGCCACCCATTGTTTGCTTTGTTTTGTAAAGGCCATGAGGTAACAAAGCATCCCAAAAGTTCCTGCAGTTTTCGCTTGTTCCATCCCAATGTTCTCGTTGTGCACAAGTACAGCCAGTCTTGTTCTGGCCTTCATACTGTCTATGTCAAAATGCAACCTATTTGGCCTGTACTTTAGGCACATATTATGGAACACCTCCAAATCTAAAGTATGGCAGAATTCAGTGAGTCTCGTCAGGTCTCTTGAAAGCATTTTATTTTACACGATCTTCTCAAGTGCTGTGTGTGGAGGGGAACATGGCACCAACCACTTCTTCTTACGTTCCTGCTTCTTCGATAAAGGTCCATGTGCACATTCGTGGAAATGTTTGTGAAATGTTTGTTTTCTCTCTATGAGTGTATGTTGGAACAATGGTGCATTCATGAATAGCATTTTTCAAGTAGAATTTCTACAGATCCATCACAGGTTTTGGAGCTCCACCAAAGATGTTTGCTGATAGACTGAGACCACTTTAAAAGGTTTTCCTGAACCCTTTTTCTTACCAGCAGCTATCATTTTTATATTGGTTGATTTGGCAACATGCCATACATCAAATCGATGCTAAATGTGTGGAAACTGCTCTTGCATGGCCTTTGCAATTGCAACGTGTCTGTCAGTGGCTATCAGGACTATTTTCATTCCTCTGGATTCCAGAAGTTCCGTGGATTTTATGAAACCATGTTTCTCCATGGCCACAGAAGATGTACATTCAGACACCTGCACGATGACCAAACTCACAATTTTTTTACTTTCCATGGGCCTCATTATAAGTTTGCCGGTCCTGTAACAACGGTACTGGTAAACTTGCCGGTACCGTTGTTACTGGACTGGCAAACTACGACTTCTCGCGGGTGCCTTCCCTCACGCCACGACTGGCCTGGCGGGCATACCGGCACCCACAAGCAGAGCATGTTGGATGCACCGGCACCATTCTGAATGGTGCCGGTGCATCCAACCTCCCCATTCCCATTTGAGCCCTATGGGTCTCAAATGGGAATGGGGAGTATTATTTCCCGGCGCCCCTAAATGGGCAATTACCGGGTCCGGCGGGGTCGTAATGACCTGGTAATTGCCCATTCGCGGGTGCCGGAAAAAATTGCAAGTTTGGCGGCAGCCTGCCAGTTTTACCGCCAAGGCTACCGCCAAACTTGTAATGAGGCCCCATGTCTTGAAAATGGTAAGTGCAGTACTTAGCGGAAAATCCTGGACTGTCACACTGCCCATCGCCAGCTAGCCTGACACTTTTGCCAGAGAATGTACTGTCCATTGACATCTGTTCGAGTTTCTAGGCATGACTAATAGCGGGGAATAAGAATTCCCTCTGATATTTGAAGTACTGGGATTTAGGAAGGAACTCAAGTCCCACAAATTGACAGAAACTGGAAATCTTACTGAAAGTCAATCTGCTGAACAATAAAGCTGCTGAACAAAGTACATTTCCAGCAGGCACTTTACCGAGCATCAGTTGAGCAGACCATGAAAAAGTGTTATGGAGGTGGACACAGCTGGCCTGGATTTTCAGGTTGGTGCCTTGTAATACACAGAAGATATTGACCAATGGCTCCCTGCATATGCTCCGACTTAATTTATGATCACATTTAATCATTTGTGCAATCTCTAGCAGGCAGCAGTCGAATACAATGTATTTCTGCTCCTTTAAAAGCCAATCGTCCTGTAGTACTGTGTTTTGCGACTCAACGGTGGTGGACAATTCCCCTAAACCATTGAGCAAATTCATCAATCAATTGCATTGATGCTTCAGCCTCTGTTAGTTCAGACTGTGATATTTCCGCATGAATTGGAGAAACAGGTAACATTGGATGTTTGGTGGATGGAACATTTTTAGAGGTTATCGATTGTGTCAAAGGGTCTGCAAGCAATTGCAATGCATCTTCATTGTCTTCAGTTTCATCTGGCTGATTTACCACAAAGTAGCAATGGTTCATGGTAACTTTGTATGGTTTGCAGGTGAGAATCCATTTAATTTCTGGCCACCGCACATATGCACCACGAGTCTGAATATTGACTGGACCACGCAGTGCCTCAAATAGTAGTTGCTCCATTGTGAAATCCATTTGGCAAGCGTCATCTTTGGTTTCAGTTATTTCAGTTGTTGCCTGAGCCTTTATACTCCTCTTCCTTCTGGGCCTCTAACAGATTTATAGAAAAACACATACAGAAGATACGATTTTCCAACTTAAAACATAATATGACTAAAACATCCACTTAAAATATTCTCCAAAACAAACTTATTTTCTTAATTCGCTTCAAAACCGTGGACATTGCCGACTGCAACATCAAGCTGAAAAAACTGTGTTTTTATATGGTTTAAATAAAGCAAATTTATTTTCAAATCAAATGAACATATGTACATATCTATAAACAGAACCAACTTGACGAACTTGAAAACATTACAACATTATAAAAATGTAATCACAATCCAATGTGATGCTGAATTGTATTTCATATTAGGTTATGTATTCCTCTGGTCCATGTGTCTCTTCAAATTCGACATCTTCAGTACATTCGTTGGAGAGAAGAATCATACAAAAAATTAAATGTCAAACGAATGCAAAATCTTTCATTGGCCAGAGCACTTCCGCACAAAGTAGTTTAAAATGATTTTGAATCTTATACTATAAGGTTTGTTGTTGCAACACAAATAGAACATTCACATGAACAACCCCCTGAAAACTGTGTAAGTGAGTTGGTAATAATATACATTTCAGATTTCCCCTGATAACCTTCTGAGATGACACATGGGGCTTCATTACCGGTCCGGCGGTAACCGTGTGGTAACCGTGCCGGTACAATTGCAGGTAGCTGCCGGACCCATAATGAATTACCAGAGCCTGACTTCCCGGTGCCACCGGGCTATTCCAAGTCCGGTGGCCGGAAAGTCAGGCACCAGCAATTTTGTTAGTCTCCATTCCCAAGGAGACCCATAGGACATTAACAACGGTGCCGGTGCTCCCGTGAGAACTCTGCGAGTGGGTGGCCTAGACCTAATAGGTCTCCACCAGGTATTGGCCTGCATAACATCACATGCGTGTGTGTGCAGGCACATATATATGCCGAGAACACTGGAGAAAAGGCAGATAGTGTGTCAGGATTTCTATGCAGATGCACACTTCCCACACCATCGACTGTACACATGGTGCACTACGACCCCCCGAATCCCCTCCGATTGATGGAGCACATATACCACAATTGCAAGCACTGGCATTCCATCAACGTGCAGTTCACCTGTAACACAATTGGAGTGATCATGCAAGTCATTGCCAATTTCCCTGGCAGCATGCATGACTGCTACATTTATCGCCAGTCAGCAAACTACCGGGCCCTGCCATCAGGAAAATGTGGCAACGCCTGGCTCATTGGTGAGTATGACCTGGACCCCACATGCATGCATGCACATAACACACTGAAGAACAGTCCATGATAATAAATGCTAATAGCAACCATGTACACATTTGCAGGAGACAGTGCATACCCGTTATCACCATTCCTGCTGACGCCAAACAGGAATCCGGCCACACCAGCTGAGTTAAGATATAATACAGCACATGTAGCCACTAGGAGCACAGTGGAGTGCACATTCAGGGTGCTTAAGACATGCTTCCCCCACTTCACCATTCTGGTGGGGTTTTGCTATGTGCTATATGCCCCACCAGTAAAATGCAAAATCATTGTGGCAGCAGTGTACTGCACAAAGTCGCCACATGGTCTGGCATACCAGTTGACATGCAGGTGGGACATCATCCTCACCCACAGGCACCACCCTTGCCCTTGATTGAACAAAGGGCACAGAGAGAGGCTGCACGCAACCACCTGGTGCAAACATACTTTACATGAAAACCTGTCCCTGTGGAGAACACACAGTGAAGCCACAGCCTTGGTGCCATTCAATACTGATTTGGGGCCTACCCTCCATGCCCATGACAACACCCTGAGAATGTGTGTCTGGGAGAGGCAAACTGTGTGTGTCCATTACACATGAAATAAAATGCACCAAACACCAAAACAATCATAGCAAGTGGATCCAACAGTGTCCATGTGGTCCAGACCAAAGCACACAACGCAAGCAACAAGTTCCCTGACCACTGTCACATGGATACCACCAACTATTGTGAACCTAGATCCCGAACAGCACACAGGAGAATACAAGTAAGAAGGCACAGCACAAAATGTAAAACTGCAAATAGCACATGTGAGGACTGCCCTGGCCAACCTCTGCGTGTCTCACAAAAATATACAGGTGTATTGGCCACACCATAGCATGACAGCAAGTATGTTCATCCACATAAAAATAGTCAGGCAGAGTTTGAGAAATGCAAGTGCACTGCAAGAAAGATGCAAATCTCACCTCATATCTTTGCCCTTGTGAGCCTGCTCAAGCAGTGCCCTGGAATGCATTGATGCTCTCCTTCAACGTTGCTGAGGTGTTGCGTGCACACATCTGACAGCAATGTCCCCTTCAATCACAGCAACCGTCTTCTCCTGCAGAATGCCACAGTAGAGGAAAACACCACAAGGTCAAAGCAGGTAACAGATCCATGCATCCAGTTACACTGCAACATGTACCCCCTGAGTGCCATGCAACAAATGCAAACAAGAACTCTCCAGCCAAGCATCACCATGTGTCCCTGGACATATGCAGCTAAATCCACCCACCTCAGGGCAATGCAATTTAAACGCCCCACACATTGACACTGTCCCCTCCCACAACACCTACACTCCTTACCCCCCACACTCCTTACCCCCCACAGTGCCATGCAGTGAAGGATCAGGTACCACTTACTCCTTGTTCTGGTGAGGGGACATTGTGAACACTCTGATCCGGCTTCAGTGAGACTGACACTGAGAGGACTCCCAAACAGAGATCACTGAGAGGTTAGAAATCCGGGATCCCCTTGGAAGCACTCCCAATGCCACGATATGGCATTCCATGATTAATGTGGCATCAGAGCAGTGCAGTTAACACTGGCAGGGGAGCCGATGATGGAAAGTCCAAGATGACGGGATGCAAACATCTCATCAATTGCAGTGAAGACATGATCCGGCAGTCATACAGGAAGGCAGGGAACAGAGGTAACTCCCATGAAAGAAACAAGTAGACAAGAGAAAGGAATGAGAAACAGAGTTAAAGGAGACTGTCACACACAATGGATTAGGGAAAAGGCAAGAGGAAGGGAAGGCAGAGTACACAGAGACTGCACTGAATGGGGACCAATGTGCTGGGAACTGAATGAAGCATTGAGATGCACTGAGCAGCTGTCAGCAGGCAGCTAAATATCTGCTGGCGTACTGTGCATTGTGCATGTCCCCATTGCAATCAACAACACCAGGTCAATGGCATGTGGCTGGTGTCTGTGGTGAACATGGCATCTCCAAAAGGCCTGCAATGCTGTGTTGTGTGTGGATTTCTCTCAGGACTGCACCCCCAGAAGGGGCAGAAGAACCAAGACTGGACTGCCAGCGTGGGTAGATAAGACATGATATGATATGATATGATATGATGATATGATATGATATGATATGGTATTTGTAACGCGCCTATACACAGGTGTTTCAAGGCGCGACGAGGCAGGGAGGGGAGGAACAAGGGGAGACAAAACAAACGATCCTACTAGGCCAGGTGTCATTCAGATCACGCAAGTGCAGGGGTGGGGGAGGGGGGAAAGGTGCAAGGGGAAGGGGAGGGGGGAAGTGCAGTAAAGGTAAGTGGCGTAAGTAATAAATAAAAAAGGGCCAGCTAGTGGCAAGTGCAAGGTAAGTGCAGAACAAGTGCTGGGGAAGGCGGGGGGCTGTAGGGATACAGAGACAGTCCCGTAGTGCAGAGGGGTTCCAGGGGATCAGTGACTGGGACCAGGACCGAAGGCAGTTTAGAGTGGTCCAGTTGCAGGATCAGTGCAGTTTAGTGAAGAATTAATTAGCTGTTCAGCAGGGGAGAGGGAGAGAGAAAGCAGAAGCAAAGAGGAAGGTTTTGAGGTGCTTCCGGAACCGGAGGTGGTTCTCCTCAAGTTTCAGGGAGGCAGGAAGGCTGTTCCAGAGGGAGGCCCCTGCCGCGGAGAGAGATCTACCCCCAGCTCGTTGCTTCGAGAAGCGGCTGACCATGAGGGAGTTGGAGGCGGATGAGCGAAGGGCTCGGGGAGGAAGATATTTGGGAAGAGAGAGTTTAAGGTATTTAGGACCCAGGCCCCAGAAGGCCTTGTGGACAATGCAGAGGGTTTTGAACTTTATCCTCGCAGCCACTGGGAGCCAGTGTAGAGATTTCAGTCCTGGAGAGATACGGTCAGTGGGCTTGAGGCCAAGGACAAGTCTCGCAGTTCTGTTCTGGATGAGTTGCAGAGGGCGGAGAGTGGAGGCAGGCAGATTAAGATAGAGGCTGTTACAGTAATCCAGCTTCGAGAGAACCAGGGCTCGGGAGACAGTGAGCTTCTGGGGGAAGGAGAGGAAGGGAAGAATACCTCTGAGGAGGTGCAGCTGGTAGTGTGACCTCTTGGCGACATCAGAAATATGAGGAGAGAAGGAGAGTGTGGAGTCGAAGATGACCCCAAGGTTTTTTGCCTTGCAGGTAGGAGCAGGGAGGGGGCCAAGGGAAAGCAGAGTGAACGGGATGCTGTGCGGCAGGCAAAACACATGCAAAAACTGCAAGAAATCACTCACCAGACTCCCATCACCATGTGTCCCAGCACCCATGCAGCCAGACCTGCTACCCTCATAACAACTCACCAATCGCCCTATGGTGACAGTCTCCCTCATAACAATCACCCCGCAAACAATTCCCCCCTGATTGCCATGCAAAAACAGCAAGCATAGACTCACCAGCCTACCATCACCATGTGTCCCTGCACAGCAGGACCTGCTCAACACAGTAAAAGGCCCACACTGTCACAGTCTCCCTGCCACCAACAAAACCACAACATGTGTCCCCCTGAGTTCCATTGACCTATCTGCACCCGTTTCGCATCGATGGGTGACCCAAAGGCATATGTCACACCTGATTGTGGGTGTGCAGAACTTGTATGCCTCAAATCAACGGCCCCACTTGTGCCCGCATCCCAGGACTGACTGACACCTGTTTCCAGAGTGCCTGAAGGAACATCTATGCAATGCATGTATTTGCAAGTTCAGAATGTTCCTTTAGGCACTCTGGAAACAGGTGTCAGTCAGCCCTGGGATGTGGGCACAAGTGAGGCCATTGATTGGAGGCAGACAAGTTCTGCACACCCACAGTCAGGTGTGACGTATGCCTTTGGGTCACCCATGGATGCAGGGCAGGAAAAGAACACCAAGTGAGGAGGTGAAGGTCTCAGGAGTGGAAGTACAAGTGTGGTATCTGACGCAAAGGATGACAGAGCGCAAGAGGGAGACAGGACACAGAGTGATGAATGTGTAGCTGTGGAGTGGAGAGAGAGGGGTGGGCAGAGGGGAATCGTGGTGCAGGGAGCAGACTGGGTGGTGGGGAGATGAGGAGATAGATGGTGGCCAGTACAATGGGTGAGTGCAGAGAGAAGGTGGGCAAGAGGGGAAGACAGAAACAGAAACACTTGAAAAAGCAGCATGGTCAGAGAACCTGGAAGGCACATAGAAGGACAAATAGTACATGCTTGACTTTGTCTGGTGCCTTTAGACTGTGCGCTAACTGTTAGGGATTTAGTTTGTCTTCAATAACCACATACACATTTTCTTGTGCTTGACTTAGTACTTTAAAAAAATATATATTGGGCCTAATTACCAGGAGGGCGGTAAGGGGTTAACGGCGCCGTTAAAGGTGCCGTAGCCGTTAACCCCTTACCACCCCATTACGAGGTCCACTCGTGAGACCCGCTCAGGAGCCCTGTTTTTACCAGACGTCCTTAGAGGGTCCCGCGAGCGGCACAGCATGCTAACAACGGGTCCGTCATTAATGGGCCCGTTGTTAGCATGCTCCCCATTCCCATTGAGCCCTATGGGGGCTCAAATGGGAATGGGGATGGACCGGCTCCGTGTTCCCTTAATGGGGACATACCAGGCCCTCCAAGGTCGGAATGGCCTGGTATTTCCTCATTCAGGGCACCCGGACCCGGGTTTGGGGGTAGCCATTGTCTTTTTTGTACGTTTTGTATTGTTTGTCATTCAATTTTATCCACAATTTTGTCTTTGGTTATTTTGTATTGATTTCATACAATTAACTGTTCACTCCTCATTGTTAGTCATACATTTTACTTTTCATCTTTCGATTACTATTCATCTCTCAACACGTGTTTTCCATAGTGGTTCCCATGGTTCATCAGGAGAGGTACTAACATGAAAGGTTGTACCTTTCAACAAACAAAATAGAAAAACAGGGGATAAAAAGAGAAAGGTTTTTTATATAGATGATGTATTTAGGCATAAATATTTTGTTCCCCTTTTACACATTTAGATGCTTGATTTGTCTATTTAAGGGGACACACCCTGAGTAATAGCTTTCTTTTGGAATCTTAATAAGACTTGATTTTTTTCCATTAGGTTCAATTAGTCCTTCTGTGTTCAGTTACCTTTAGAAGTAAATTGTAATTCATGTAAGTAATTTGTTCATTCAGTGGCTGGTTACCTTGTTACCCTAAAAATACAGTCCCAAATGGCAGAAGGTGCTCTTAGATCTAGAGAATTGCTTCTAGATTCAATGTATGCCTTCTATGTTCAGTTACCCTTAGAGGTAAATTATAAATATCATAAGCATTTTGTTTATTCAGTAACTAGTGTCCTTATTTCCCTAAACATACAGTGCCAGAAGCCAATAAGTGCTCCTGGATCTGGATGAGGAAACCGCCATGGGTTGAGGAGGCGTGAGTGTGCAGGGCCCGCTATCCTGTGGTGGATCCTCAGGTGGTTGTGAGGCTGGTGGCGGATCCAGTCTATGCAGTGCCAATGCCTTCTCTTCATTGGCTAGGGCCAGCCATGACATGGATGCATGCACCCGCAAAGGCGGTGAGGTCACCATGTGCTTCATCCCGAATGGCCACAGAATCAGTATGTGTGC
Organism: Ambystoma mexicanum; assembly: GCF_040938575.1. Taxonomy (NCBI): domain Eukaryota; kingdom Metazoa; phylum Chordata; class Amphibia; order Caudata; family Ambystomatidae; genus Ambystoma; species Ambystoma mexicanum. Next base: position 1,372,544,194 of record NC_090930.1, read on the forward strand.
TCACATGTGCCACCTCAAGATGATGGGGTAGTTGTCATGATGCCTACCCCCGGGCATCAGGACCAAGGCCCTCAGCTCCGGGAGCAGGCATCCAGACATTTGTTTAAACCTCAGCAGCCCCGGCTAGGGGCTGTCTGGGTTCAGTCCTGGCGCCTTAGGTGCCAGGCTCATCATAGAAATCAGTCCTGGCGCCATAGGTGCCAGGCTCTTAGACTTTACTTACCTGATGCAGACCATGCTGCAAAAAAGTTCAAGCCTGCATGAGGCCTGGATGGGACTATTTTGTTACAGGGACTATTTTTTACTCGGGCGTGGCTCTAGGGAACTTCTTACCTGGAACTACTTTGGAGGCTATTTAAACCACACCCGAACAGCAGCACATGCTTCACGTTATTCTGCATCCAGCAGCGTGACGCTCACCGTGCCTGCAGCCAGCATCCAGTCTTCTGCCATGCCCGCGTGCCTGCAGCCAGCATCCAGTCTTCTGCCACGCCCACCTCGAATCCGGAGCTCCTAGAATAAAGAAGAGGAAAAGGACAAGGTTAGAAAACGAACTTACTTCAAATTCCTCACCTAATTCCGGAACCATTTCATCTCCGGACCTAGAAAGTACATCAGTCCTGCACGTGTGGCTTCGCCAGCTCCAGCATGGCGCCATACTCACCAGTTCTCACAGCATCTTTCGATCCGGCACTTTCGCCATCATTTCTTCGCCGTAATCCGGCACCTACGGGACACAAGAAAAAACAAGGTGAGCCAAGGGAATCAACAAATACAACCTCTTACCACCATAGACTTACCTGATTTACCACCGGCGGTATTATTCCATAACTCTCCACATTTTCATATGCCGCATCTGTAAAGAGGGAGAAAAACAACACGTTAACGCATGTAATAGTTACCGGACAGCGTTGGGTAACACAGACTCTTACCTGAACGCCAGCAGCAGCTACGAGACCTTCTTCTAACGAACTCAGTTGCAACTTAAGGAAGGAAGGGGACAAGAGTGAACATCGGGCACATTGAACTCTTTGAACTTGATACTTACCAATCCCGCCAGGGACTTCAGAGTCAATACTTACCGGAACTCTCCCAACGCCTTCAAACCGGTGAAGTAACTGGTATCTACGCGCCCCTGCAAGACACGCAGGATGGAGAGCTCATCTTTTACGAACATAAGGTGAGGTTACTAAGGGGATATCGGAGGTGATTAGTGGGGGAGAGCGAGAACAGTTGGGAGGCCATCACTAAAACCCAAAGGTGGTTAATCCTTGTCTCCACTTGCAGGAAAATACTTCTTCGGGTCCAGCAGACAAGACTAGGTGGGCCAGTCCAGACAGTCATCTCTGCACTACGCATCAGGTTGAAGGAGACCGCAGCTGTCCGGGTCCGATCGACACCCCTGTGGGGTCCAGGTGAGCATAACAGTAGTGTCTGCCTCAAGGCATCCATCTCTTCATGGATCTGTGTGCTTGTGGCTGAGAGTTGATCATGCAGTTCATCCTCAAGCTCTCCATCTCATTGCGATTAGATTTAAGAGATTCCAACATCGTCTGTCTCAGGGCCTCTCTGTGAGCCTTAGCATCTGCATGCAGGACCTCCTGCAAACACTTCAGATCAGCCCTTCAACCCTTGATGTTGTACTCCATGCCACATCTGTGGAAGAAGCTTGAGGACTGCATGATCTGAAGCCGTTGTGCATCCTGGGCAGCAGGTGTGAACATGTTCTCGGCAATATGATCCATGCCCTCTTCTATTTGATCCAACACATTGCCATGCTGGATGGCGACACACAACATTTGCTGCTCCCACACTGACCCTCCTGCAGGCACACACCCACCATTTGTGCGGGGCCGACAGCGGCGTGATACAAGGGACCATTCCCATTGTTGCGGTGCCCTTGTCATTGGATGCAGGTCTGAACCCTCTATTGGACATCAGCCCCAGAACCTGACAAAAACTCCTTGGACGGAAGCCTTGCAGCCATAACCACTGCATAGGTGGGGCCCACCAATGACTGGCCTTGTGAACCCAGCTGCACTGCCTCAGACTCAACGGCCCCATCTGATCTGCCAATTGGGGCACTCACTGTATCCCTCAGTGAGTCATCTACTTCTGGTTCTGCATCCGAATTAGCTGAGTCAGAAGAGTCCGAAGAGGCTGGAGCCCGACTGATAATGGCCTGTAGCACCTGTGGATTTTCATGGCAAACTACAGCACAGCCTCTACTGGTGGACTGCCGTACCACCTCCTCTTCTTCCTCCTCCTCCTCTGCATCCACTACATCATCACCCGCATATGGACAGATATTGACATTTTAAGTCATGTGTTTCGTGATAAACATGCACATGTGCATCAAAATACAGGCAGCCACAAAATGGCAGGACACCCATGCATCTGACATCGTTCCTGAGCACAATGTGAGCTGTGAGATATAAAGCAGGTAGGTTGATAGGTGCACACTGTGGATTAGGTAAATATTTCAAATTATTAGAGAAGTCCAGAGAGTCTGGTTTCAAAATTCTAGAGGTGCAAGGGAGGAAAATAAGGCCTTGGCACAAGACCCTGTTATACAAATGAAAGAGAAAAGAGGATCCAAAGTAGGAACCCTCCCGTCCCTTGCACACTGTCTGTAATCCACCAGAAAGGTGGTAAATAATTATAGATTAATGATTACAAGAATTGCATGCATGGTCTTGCAAGAGGTTGCTTTCAATTAGTTATTTGAATGAATATTCTATGAATACAGACTGTATAAATCAAACAAGTATTTTAATCACATGTAGAGGAAATATAACAATAAGCAAAAAGACATTCCTCAGGTTCAATACAAAATGGCTTTACCCGTTTCAAGGGAGATCCCTCTTCATCAGAAGCCTGAGTTGAACTGTAGTTGGTTGATAGTGGATACCGTTAAAAAGAAAAGAGAGCAAGGGATATTCTGTTATCTAAGATGGCATGCATATAGTAGGTTACATGTCAATACATTCAATCATAGTACATACACATAGACAATCCTTAATTTAGCATCATCGGGAAAAGGTTACCAATGAACATATACCAATCCATCTCTGTTTAAAAGACCAACTTAACAAAGCATAAACATTCGACCCCTTGATTAATCAATTGAGCAGAATGGTCTAATTTCGTTAATGAGCTGAATAGAAATTGGGTAACTACCATTACAGTTGGAAAGTTGGATCGTTCTGTATAGCCTCCACTTGTCTGTATGGGTCAACAAGTTCAATGTACCGTGCGGGGGTATACACCCGAGCGATATAACTAATAGTTATGTACTTAGGTCTAGAGACTGACATCACATCACAAGGTCAGTTACTGGGAAAAGGACTGTGGATATTAAAATCACCACATGGATAAAAAGAAAGTACACATGACTATCCCTTATCGAGAACGCTAACCTATAAGTGCAGAAAGAACTTGCGGTGGTAAGAAGAAGGGTGCCTGGGATATGGTCCCAGAGTGTACATTTAACATAAATGTCCACAACGTAAATTGACCAGTTGCCTAGAATTTGGAACAAAAAGAATAAAGAAAGAAAGATAAAAAGGCTTTGTAAAACAGGGTAAGCTAAATAAGTGGTATCCAATGTTTGTGTATCCCATATTTGTGTTATAAGGAGGGACTCACCCTAATCTCAAACCGCAGAGTCTAGCGAAATGAACATCAGCACATAACGTCTCACAACTTGCGAGAAGAGGCGATTTTCTTAGGCAGGAGTTACTACTGCCAAAGAAAATAAATGCGTCCTGTTTAAGAAAGAATGTGATATCTAACTGGAGTATTAGTGATCAAAGATGTAGTCAAGTGTATACCTCAGAAAGGTTAGAGGTCATGTCGAGGAGATTCAGTAGACCTGCGGGGTGCAACATGCAAAGGACCACCGGAATAACACTGGAACAGGGCCTATATCAGGTACATGCTGAGCTTGGTAAGTCGTACGCGGTTTGTGAGCACTGTAAAATTTAAGAGAGAGGGCGAGTCACTCGTAAGTTCAATACTGTTAAGTTGCCGAGATACATGCATCTACACGTGGGTTGATATAATACATAAAGCACTCTTACCTGCAGAATACGTTTAAATCAGTAAGACGTGACTGCCGATACCAAGCAAAAAGGGGTTACCAAGGCAACCACGCAACACGGTCTAATGATGACTTGTGCTGCCGCAGCACGGTGTTAGGGAAACGGAGTAACAGCAAGGTGGAACAGAAAGCGTAAAGGAAATGCTAATTTATGGTATAGTCTGTTAGACGGATGTATCTAACGCTAATATTTGGATATTTGAGGACCAATGATCAACTGACCACAGGCTTACCTGTGCGGACATTCACGATCGGGTTGAAAAGAGCAGACCGCTGTCGGAAACGTCCATGGTTATGGTAACCAAGGCTCAAGAGAGACACGTCCACAGGCCCAAATGGAGTCTGGAACTTAAAGATAGAGGAAGGACTAAGTAAACAAGGGGAGTCACAAGGTCGGCCATCTAGGAATGGTGACTGGAAAGAGCAAATTCCACCCAATTCCCAGAATGATGAGGTATATTGTGCAGGATCAAGTAAATATACGTCCATCAAAGGCCAGTACTCGTGAAGAATCGAGAGGTGCCACGGTGGCAATTCAAGGGATACAGAAGAAACTAGTCACTGCAGACTGTCGCTCTATTAAGGTGACGATGGACCAAGGTCAGGAAAAACAATTATAGCTCATATCTATGTGTCCTAAATAGCATTCACCAATATGGATGATAACTTAAAAATGTATCAATAGTGAGACCGTGAAAAATAAGTGATTTACATTATGCAATCTCAATGTAATAAGCCACTACGGAGCAGAGGCTCCAAGAAAATCTGTGGCTTTGAAACTAGGGGGATGTTTGATCGATACAACCTTAAGAAGAATGTCTGCGTATGCTATCTCCTGTGCAACGCGAGATGTTTAAGGCAGAGAGTAACATATTTCCACATAACTGTACATCCCCTTGTTACAATAGATGCATAAACAAGTATATTCTCCAGTGAACCAATTTTTCAACAGTGTTATAAAGGCACACATATCCGTTTTGAGTCTTACATAACCAAAGTGGCATTTGTCTGGATAACATCTCATGTATAATGCAGAATGTTTAAGACAACAGATAGCATATATATGAATACCTAAACCTTCACCCAAACCTTCACTTATTACAATAGATACATGATCCCAATTTTCAAACTTGGTTAGTGCAATATCATCAACGTTACTTATACATATATCCACCCAAACTCTCACATATTACAGGTAATGCATGATCAAGAGCGTGGTATGGTGACCCAGTTTTCCAACTTAATCGATGAGTACTTTAACAATTACAATTGGCATATAACTCATGCGTCTGTACAAGAATAGGTTTTATATGAACAGTAATCTACAATAAAACCTATTAGACCCGATAGAACACAATCACAATCCATGTCATGTCCATGCCGTTAGTGAATACTTAGACATACAAAAGTGGCATACACAATGCCTAATGGGCCATGCTACAATCATTTCGTCACATAACCCAGAGACAAGTACTGCACATGGGGCATTTAATGATGAAGGACACCACATGACATCAGTCAGCCCTACAAATCCACAGATACTACCAAGAATTAAATTTGACGGACAATATATGATTAAAATGTTGTACTTGATAACCATGTCCTGTCAATTCACACATGTAGGATGTGCAATCACTGTGCACCATTGCTACATGTGCAGCATTCCTGAGATGCAAAACAGTGATATCCCTGCAAAAGTGCTCTTGTGGATGCGTTTGGACACGACCAACATGCATTCCCTCAAGATCCGCATTCTCAACATCCACCCAACATGCCACCCACTGGCACATTACACTTAAAAGTGAGGCTGCACCCTGATCAGGACAGCACAGTCCTTTGTGTTGTTGTGCATAGTGCAGTATATATACAATCAAATATGTGACATGTGTGCAGCAATGATGTGTGCACTTGCAAATGCACAACCCTCTCAGTGAATGCCTCACTGTGCTTGTCCAAAATGTGACTACACATATGACTGTTATCGTCTGGTGTGTCACATTAATGATGACACCAGGTCTCCATGCCTCCTCTGTGGGGAATCAAGTGGGTGTGAGTCCCCTACTGTATGCCTACCACAAGTCATGGATATGCATTGTCAGTTCACATTGTGTGTGATTACAGTGCCTTTCACATGTCTTCATCTAATGAAGTGTCAGTTGATGAATGGCTATTAGTGAGTGACTGACAGTCACTGACTGTCACTTTGTATGCTGCTGTCATGCAACCGCCACTGCCATCTCATACAATGCGAAGTGGCAGTGTACATTGTGTGTGTTTGCTTTGCACAGTATTCATCCTTGACCTGTGTGACCGCACAACTAGGTTGTCCATAGCACCAGTTATACATCACTTGTGCATTCACTAGTGCAATGGGAATGTTGACATATGCATCTACTAAGAGTGCGCCATACTGTACCCACACTCAATAAAATGGATCAATCACAGATTTTTCCTCAAAATCAATACTAGCCTGTTCCAAAACCCCTTGCCACACCACCACAACATGGTATTCACTGGCTGCAGGCCAGCACCGAGTAGAGACAGTAATGGCAGCACTGTCAGTCAAAGCATGACCTTGCTTTTTTGTGCACGATTCATCCATGAGGCATGTCTGATGATGAGGAAGCTATGTCTGTGTGAATGTGGAACCCATATGACATATCATGACCTGCGTTTGTCAGATATACTGGCCCTCATTACGACCCTGGCGGAAATCGAAAAACGATGGCGGAAATGCAACACCGCCATCGAATAGCGCTCGGTGCGACTATGACCCGTCACCGCAAAGTACGATGCCATTAGCGACACCGCAGTGAACGCCAACGCTAACTGCACCAAGTACGCGCGCGCGCGCCATGCCAAACCGCAATTACCACCATGGCGCAACGGTACGCGAATTCTGACCCCAGCGGACATGCACCTAACGCCATCAAGCACGGCGGAAAGTACCATTCCGCCATGGCGAGAAGTACGGCATCGCGAACCAACCGTAAACGGCCCTACTGAGTGCCTGTACACCGCTCCCTGGCCACATTGCACAACTCCCCGTAGGTGCAATGAAGCCACACAATGCAACCAGTGAAATGTAGAAGTCATCCATGCCTGCCAACGAACAAATGAATCTCAAGAGGGGCCAATGGGAGCTGCAGGGCACAGATGGCACGAATACAGAAGCCACACAAATGGACATGACCTCAGTCTCCCTCCAAGAAACGCACGCAAACACAGGCACCTGTGACCAGCCATATTCTGATAATCACATCATTCCACCAATCCAACTGGCTCACCGGCATCTGTTACACAAAAGCCATTCCCCCGCCCCTGAGCATCACATCATCAAAACAGTCACATTGGCAGGCCTCATCCCTGACCTCACTGGGCTCCGTAGGCAAACGCGCCCAGCACAGTACCACGCAACTATACTCCGAAGCTGGAACCCAATGCAGATCTTCTCACAATACATCGCTCCCCAAATAGGAATATGACACATCACCTGCAAAGAAGAACGCTACACGGTTCATATCAGAATAGGAATTTAATGCACAACAAATTCACCAAGCCCATACAGCCATCAGGCCATGAACTCCAAAATACATTTCACCATTGTGGGCTGCATCCGCAAGAAATGACCAGCTACTTCTCGTGTGACGCCCTGTACCCTCATGGCACACAGGGGCTACATTCTCGTACGAAAAGGCAACATGGAAGCGCCTCGACCCGCAGGGCCGTCCCAATAGGGAGGCACTAGTCCAGCTGAAAGGCCGAAATGTTGCTCCTAGCCACCAGTACTGCGTAAGGGCAAGTGGCCCATTGGCGATCGTCCCATAAGATCGTAATGCTGCTCCACTGATTAACACGAAGCAGCAGGTGTCGGGAGTAAAATCCATCTGCAGGAGTGGCATACAGATGGCAGTGGAGGAGATAACTGTCACCCAAATGAAATGAAAAATAATAGTATGGGCATCAGAACTTCATTTGAATAACTCACTTCAATGATCACACCAAATCCACAGCCATATGCATGCTAGCCCACTCCAAAGGATCATCACCAACCAAAAACCACTAGCGAATCATAACTATCTATATCGAGGTGAAAACACCATCACAAACGCCTGCTTCCATACTCACATGACATGTGAAACTTCCATTGAGTCTGTGCGTAATGCAGCCTGCAAAATCCACTGTGCCCCAGCCCGTAATTCCAGTGTTGTGAAGCAACATGTAATTGGGAACGTCCGGCCTTATGGCCCACTTCGCTATTGCGCATCCCATACTATTCATATCAATCATTGCATCCTCGCCATGGCCCCTGTCCCAAGGACATTGAACAATAGAACGTTATATTTGCAGTCAGACCTGTGGGCATCTCCTTGCCGCTAGCTGAAAACCGAAAGCGCCGTCCTTCGAATTCCTCATTTGCAACATCACGTCGAAAAGGCATCTGTGGCCGCTTGAAATCACAAATTCATCCATCTAGTGCGGCTGTGTGTGAAAATGGCAACTGCCTTCACTCACAAATGGGACGCCCCGCCCGTCGGTGAACCTCGGTGCAGTGTTGCATGAGGGTCCACCGTTACTCGAGTACTACGTTCCACTGACCCTTCACAAGTCTGTTCGCGACTGCAAAGATAGTATGTGAAACAATGGGACCTAAGCAGAATGAACATATCAACCAATGTTACACGGCCATCGGGTACAAATACATGATTGCAATGGCAAGATGCCATTCGTCGAATTGCAGCGTTGTGTGCGGGACGTGCTCGCCCAAAGGGGAGAGCAACTTGCACAGGTGAAATGAATCAACACAGGTGGAGGCTATACAGCCTGGAAACACATAAATTGCCCACCCAACCCCCTCCCACAACCACACCCACACCGAAATGCTACCGGCAGGACTAGCCATGTTGGCCCTGGGGGACCTGATAGCACTGCAAGTACTCCAACTTCAAGAAGAAGACGAATACCGACTACAACCGGCCGCACGGAGGAGACGCAGGAGGAGGAGGAGGGCAAGGCAGGGCCAGCAAGGGCCGCCAGCACAGCCACTACCACCACGCAGGCATCCCGCAATCCCACGCCTCCGAGCACATCCGTTCGACCTCACTGATGAGCAGATCCACACCCTCTACCGTTTGGACCGGGACACCATAACCGCCATTGTGGACATGACACAGGCTGACCTTGCCAGCATGATAGACAGCCCAACCGCCATCCCACCCCTACTGAAGGTGGTGTCTGTACTCCACTTCCTGGCCACAGGCACCTACCAGCACACAGTCGGACAGTTGCATGGCATTTCACAGCCACTGTTCTCACGGACACTATTGCAAGTGCTCGATGCCCTCCTGCAGCACGCAGACGACTACATCTCCCTACCACGCTCGGAGCAGGAAATTACAAACACAAAAGTGGGATTCCATGCACTTGCCGGCATACCGGGTTGCATTGGTGCCATCGACTGCACCCATGTGGAATTGGTCGTCCCACATGCCATGGAGGCCCAGTACCGCAACCGAAAACAATTTCATTCTCTGAATGTACAGATGGTGTGTGACTCCAACAGGATCATTACACATTGTTGTGCCCGATTCCCAGGATCAACCCATGATTCTATGGTCTTGAGGAACTCTACAATACCACGCTACATGGAGCGACACGCAGGGAACAGATCCTGGCTACTCGGTGAGTCTCATTTCAAGCATGATAATGTGGGGTATGTGATGCGGCAATGACCTAGCAGGAAGGGGGGGTGCGTACGTAGCAATGGCATTCCTCAAACATCCTTTATTGTCCACATACAGGTGATGCCGGGTATCCACTGAAGAGATGGCTCCTTACACCACTCCGGAACCCACGGGACCAGCATGAGGAGGACTACAACCATGCCCACTCACGTACCCGTGTAGTCATAGAACAGGCATTCGGCCTACTGAAGGGTCGTTTCCGCTGCCTCAGCAGGTCTGGCGGGGCACTCCTGTACCACCATGAGAAGGTCGCAAAGATGGTCATGGCATGTGTCATGCTACACAACATGTGCGTACGTAGAAATGTGCCCATGCCCCCTGACGCAGAACTGCAAGCACCTGAAGATGGTCATGATGAGGGTGGGGATGTGGCAGCACCTCAAGGAGTCCCCGAGGCACAGGAGGGCCGTGACATTCGTCAGCATATCATAGATGCATGCTTCTAGCACTCACGCCTGGTGGCTGATACATGGACACGGGACTTGTGGCACTGTGTGTGTCCGGAACATGCACAATAGGGACTGTACGCCTATAATGGCCTCGTACACAAAGATCAATGTCCACACATCTCATTGGATAATCGTGCATTGTTTATGGCATATGTGAAATCATGTTACACACCCCATCGACCCACCACCCAAGTGAGCCCAACACACCCCCTCCACCCTCCTACCTCCCCCCTGAACACCAGTGTCCATAGATGCTCATTGACAGTGGGCAGTCGCTATTGCAAGCCCCCTCTCCGGGTATCAGGGGCACCCCTGGCTGTGGAGCGCAGGTTCCTCCCTGATCTACGTTGGGGGCTGCCCTGGACGGAACTTGCAACGGATGATGTCTCTGCCTGCTCACGTCCATGCATGTCCCTAAGGGTTTGTGAGAGCTCAGTGAGCACACGGCGCACAGCGGCAAGTTCGGCACATACGTCTTTGGACGTCGCATGCAGTTCCCCCCTCAGGATCTCGGTGCTTCTCTCCATTTGTACTCTCAGGCTCTCGGTGCTTCTCTCCATTTCTACTCTCAGGCTCTCGGTGCTACTCTCCATTTGTGCCCTTAGAGTCTCTGTACTTCTCTCCATTTCTGCCCTAAGTGTCTCAGTTGATGTTTCTATGTCTGCCTTAGTGCCCCCACATTCATCGGCATGGTCCTTGAGGAGCGTGGCCAGTTGCTGCTGTTGCAAGATTACCTGGTCGAGGGACTGTTGCCTCTGCTGGGCCATGGCCATTTGCGGTGGTGTCACAGAGGGGCTGGTCACCTCATGTTGGCTTGCCACAGGGCTTGTGGGGGATGGCCAGTCGTCGTCTTGTGGGTGCCCCTGCGTGGTATCCTCATGGTGTACGGGATGGAACAGACAGGGGGATTGAGACAGGTCATGGATGGATCTGACTTCGACATCCCCGTTTTCTGTGTCGGAGCATGCTGCCATTAATGCAGTGTCACCTATGGTGCTGCTGCCACCAGGAGCAGTGCCTTCTGTGGCATCCATTGGGGGGACCTGTGGTGGTGCTGTTGTGGGCATGCTGGGTGCTGGGGTGCCTGTTGGAGTTCCCTCCTGTGTGCTGCCACTTGATTTGTCCTGCTGCCGTGTCTTGATGCGTGCAGCTGAGGTGGAGGGTCTTTGGCCGTTGGTCTTGGCCCTCTTTGCAGGTGTGCTGGTAGGGGTGTCCTGGAGCTCGTCGTTTGAATCGGACCCTGTGGTGGAGTAGAAGAGGGCGAGCGTTATTGATGGGTCTGTGGGAATTGGAATGGCAATGTATCACATGCATTGGGGTGGTACCTGAGGGTGATTTGGGTTGGGGCCTTGGAGGTGGTTTCTTTTTTGTGTGGAGTGAGGGTGCAGTTGTTTTGCAGCCTGCAGTTAGGGTGTGCCTGCTGCAGGTGTAGAGGGTGTTTTTAGGATTTTTAATTATTTATGTATTTAATGTGAGTTTTAAAGTGTGCTATCGGGCCTATGTATGTGGCCGTTCTCCTGGACATGTGTTACTGTTGCACTATGTGGACACGTGGTACTTCACATGATTGGACATTGTGGTTTTAGCATTGTTTTATTTGGGACACCTACCTGATTCTTCGGATGTCTGCACTCCTTTCTCCATCCCTCCGACTCCCTCGATACTCTCCATTCCAATGGTGGAGGCACAGATTTCTTCCCAGGGGGTCAGCTTGATGGGTGATTCCGATCCTCCCCCGGTAGCTGTGGCAATGTTGCGGTTGGCAGAAAGTATGCTACGGACGCGGATCCGCAGGTCGTCCCATCGCTTTCTGCATTGCTGTGGGTTGCGGGGTGCGGTCCCCACCGCACTTACCCGCTGTGCCACCAGGGCCCATATGGCCTTCTTGTTCGCAAGTGCCGTCCTGGTCATTTGCGTGGAGAAGACGACGGCGGCATTCTCCGGGAGGGTCTCTGTGAGCACGGTGAGTTCCTCACGGGAGAAGTGGACCTGCCGCTTGCGGTCGCACGCTTTCTTCGCTACTTTTCCCATTTTTCTTGGTTTCACTAGGGTGGATTTCGGGTTGGGATGTGTCTCAGGGTAGTATTTTTAATGGTTGTGTGGAAATAGTGTTTTTATAGGTGTACGGCGTGATGTTTCCCGTTCCGGGACCATGTTTTTACTTCCGTTTCCGTATATTTACGGTCACCGTACTTTGCGATTGACGCTCATTGCGGTAAGAGGGGTGGCGGAATTGCACCTAGGGCGCCGTACGGCGGCGGTGTGGGCCGTTTTGGGGTCATTTCCGCCATCACGGACTTTGCACTTCCGCCATGGCGTGGTGCTCGTGCCCGATGGGTCGGAATGAGCCGCACTTTGCTCCGTCGTGCAATGGCGGAAACGCTATTTACGCTATGGCGGTCCGGTCGGTTGATTTCCGCCAGGGTCGTAATGAGGGCCACTGCTAAAGGTCATTCATGGTCCGAGAGAATCATTCCCTACTTTCATGCCTATGGTATTGTTGATTTTGTTGCGGCATAAGTCCCTATCTATGAACAGCATCCTACGATGATGGGTCAGTGTTCTTGACCAGGCATGCTCAGACCGAGAATCTGCACCTCTTCATCTACAAATCTCATGGCACAAAGGAGCAACAGAGACCTCATGCCACACCTGGGTGGGCGATGTAGCGGCCATGTCATTCCATATGAAACAGATGACATGCCTGGACAAGTATGCATGTCTCAATTAGACAGACAGTCCAATGTCCGTACGAGTGTCGTCCACAATGATGATGAACCCATACAGGCCTTTAATGTCAGTCAGATGGACAAGACCAAAGACAAAGGCAAACTAGCTATCCTACTCTTGTTAGACCTCTCAGCTGCTTTTGATCTGGTTTATCACCAGATCCTTACTGAACACTTGACCACAGCAGCAGCATTCTCCACCAACGCATCCAAATGGATTAAAACCTTCCTGACCAACCATACCACTAGAGTCTTCTCAGCCTCAGCTTCAGCAGACCCAATTCCCATCCACTGTGGGGTGCCCCAAGGCTCATGCGTTTCACCAACACTATACAACATTTTCACAAAGCTCCTCTTCAACTGTCTTGACAACCTGGGTGTCATCTACACAAACTACACAGATGACACACATGTTCTCATCACGCTGTCAGGGTGCTGTGAAGTTGACTCTAAGCTAATCAATGACATCTACCTCGAAATCCAGGCATGGATGGCGGCCCACAGCCTCTGGCTAAATGATGAAAAAACCAAGCTCTTGATTGTCGGCACGCAGGCCCACTTATCCAAACCCGACCCACAATACACATCCTTTAATATAGACGGTAACCTAATTAAAGTCACAAAGGAAATAAAAACACTCACAGTCTATCTGGACTCTACATTATCATTAAAAAGACAAGTCAGCTTTTTTGCACCATCTACAGCGTACACCAATAAACTGATTAACACGTGTAAATCTTACCTCTCCCGCACCAGTTGTATGACGTTAGCAAGAGCTTTGGCGCTCTCTAAAATAGACTACTGTAACACGCTATTCCTAGGATCCTCAGAACTCAATCTCAATAGACTCCAGGTCCTACAGCATAATTCACTAAGGTCTGCATTAAGCATTCCTAGATCCAGCCACATCTCAAGCCTGAGACAGAAATCAAACTAGTTGTCTGTGTGCAATAGAATAGCTCTCCGCGGTCTAGCAATCACCCACAAATGCCTGTGTAACTCCGCTCCCAGTTACTTGGCCGACAAGTTCTCCAAATACCAACCAGCCCGTCCTACTAGATCTGCTCATTCCCAGCTCCTCACAGTCCCATGGTTTAACTTAAAAACCGCAGGTGGTGCTAGCTTCCCAGTTCAAGCTGCCAAACTCTGGAACTCTCTACCCCCTACCATTAGAATGCAACCTTCCTTCTGGATGTTCAGAACAAGAGTAAAACGCTGGCTCTCAGAGAAGTCCAACATCTGAGGCTCATCAGGCACTACTACCTAGACGTGCCTAACTGGCTCCCATATTCATGCCTTCCTTATCTATGATCGTATGTTATTTTTGTCATGCCCTTACCTAATTTCTTATATATTGTACCAGACCTACCTGTAACCTTGGTCGTCCCAACTGTGATTACCTATGTATGTACTTCTGTAACATGTTAAGCCTTTCCAGCGCCCAGTAACCTCAGGGTTAGGTGCGCAATATAAATATTAAACAAATACAAATAATATGAACTTGATTGACACATTTGATATTCAACCATGCACATACATGACATGCAATTCAGACAGGCACACATATTGGCATTGTTCATGCCTATAATCTTTCGCATAGGCTTTCTATGGACATTTCAATTGTAGAGTACCAGACTGGCCACCTTTGCATGATGATCCACTATCAGATATATTTCATCATGTTTCATCTATTGTTGCCGTTTACATCATTCAAGTCAAGTTGCTTCTACATAACGCCTGCTACACAGGGCACTGTTCTGTGGGCACTGATGCCCAGGCAGGCTGGTCCCACCACAGTGTGTTATGGCAGGCAGCTCTGACATTGTGACAAGGAATCCCGTAAGAGTAGGTGACAATATTTACATCCTACTCAGCAGAAAATTATGTGTGTGGTCAACATATATAGCATGTACTTGTTGAACAATTCATAGAGACAGGCCACAAGAATGTTGCAATTAACGATACATGTGGATGTGGAATTTTTTGGCATGACCAAGAGGTGTGCCCTTTGGGTGATGTGTGCCTATCGGGAGGGCATGTCATGGGGTCTTGCAATGCGCACATGTTTCGAATGATACCCTGCATGCAAGTACTGTCATAGCAGTGTAGGCCAGCAGACAGTGATGTGTACTGTCACACTAATGTGTGCCACACATGTGGCGCACTAAGGACATGTCCTTATTGCAAGCCATGTGACAGAAGTCTAAATGCTATCAAACATGCATTGCCCAAGGATGTCAGACAACTACAACTTCTGCCAGCTGTACCACTACACATATATGGGTGGGTCAACCATGATTTTCCATAAATATGACGTACAAAAAATAGCTACTCACTAGATGTGTCCTCATAGGTCTCCACACCTCCCACGCCTTGCAACTGCACAATGGAGATGAATTGACTCATGGCCTCTTCAATTCGAGTTAGCTGCTCCTCCACTGGTGGCCCCCCTCCAGTGACCAGTGCAGAGGCCAGGTTGACACTGAGCTTATGTTTGGTCCTCCGTGTGAGGTCATTCCACCTCTCCTGGACCTGTACAGCAGTGCACATCTCCACACCTACGGCGATGATGAGGTCTGTGATCTGCCGCTGATGCACCATTCATTGTGTGGGTGAATAGGTGCTCCCCACATACTGGCACATCTCACGATGGTGATCGCTTACATAGTCAATGAGGATCTGGAGCTCCTCCTTAGTGAAGCACCTCGTCCTCTGCAGACTCTTGTCCTGTGCCATGTCTTGGGGTGGAGCCTCTTCCTGCTATGCAGGGCTTCCCTTTTTAGCCTGGGAGGCCCTAGGTGGTGCTGCTTCAACTGTCTGGCTGTGACCACATTGATGTACAGGTGCCAGGTCACCTCCGGGCTGACCCACCATGTCGTCCTGGGGCGGGGACAGATGTGTCCTCACCACGTCGGCAGCCCTGTCTACTCCCTTTCCCTTTTGGGACCTTTCCACTCATGATGCAGATGTTATGGATGAAAGGAAGAATGCACACCAATATATTGTTCTGGGCAATATGAGGAAGGGAACAGTCTATGTGACATCCGGCGTAGATGCGTTGTCCAGCAGGGCTCCAATGTACCTCAAAAGCAAAAATATGCATATGCGATATGCAGAGGCACCCCAAAACCAATAATTGCCTATACGATACCTAGAAATCTTCCGAAATGTGAAAAGTGGTACAAGATACGCAAAGGCACCTCAAAAAACAACAATTGTGTACCCGATACCCAGAAAGCTTCCAAAAGGTGAAAAGAGCAGTACGTGATACAAAGATGCACCACAAAACACAATAAATGTGTACTTTACACTCCGTAGGCCTCACAATGGAGAGAAATACATGCACGTATGCACAGAGACAGCCCCGGAAAATAAAAGAGTGGTATGTGAAACCTGAAGGAAACGGCTTGTGTATTTATTCATCGATTTATTGGACATTTGTAGGGCGCCTATACATAAGTGTTTCCAGGCACCACAAGACAAGTTGGGGGGGGGGGGGGTAGTAAAACAACAAAAATTGTTATATTGGCCTTGTAACAATCCTACTGTGCAATTACAAGACAAGGTGATAAGTGCAGGGCGGGTGGAGGAGAGGGAGAAGTACAGGAGTGGGGTCCCCAAAGGGAAGGGGGTAGGCAAGTACTGGGGGGGCCAAGACAGCAAGTGGCAGGGAAAGCAGTGGGGGGGAGGAAGGGGCACCCAGAGGGCAAGTGATTGCAGGAGATGCTGGGAGGACTGGTAGGGGGTGGTCTGGCCCCTGTATGACTATCAAGGGACCAGGCACCAGCCAGCATTGTGGATGATGCATAGGGTCTTGAATTTGATCCTTGCGGTCACCAGGAGCCAGTGGTGTGATTTTAGGGCTGGATCTGGGCTTGAGGCCAAGAATAAGTCTCACAGTCCTATACTGGATTAGTTAAAGGGGACGAAGGGAGGAAAGAGGCAGATTGAGGAAGAGGCTGTTGCAGAAATCCACCCTAGAGAGAACCAGAGCTCTGGAGACATTGAGTTTCTGGGGGAAGGTGAGGATATGACTGCTTCGCAAGGTCCGTGATGTGTGGAGAGAAAGAGAGAGAGGAGTCAAAGATGATCCCCAGGTTTTTTGCCTCACAAGTGGGTGAAGTGAGAGGACCAAAGGAGGCAGGCCAGAGAAGGGGGAGCAAGGAGCAGGTCTCCCAATGAGAAGGATCTATGTCTTACTGGCATTAAGGCACTGATCATAGGCAGAGCACAATGCCTGAATATCAGTCAGGCAGTCAGGTATGAGAGAGGAGGGGGAGGCAGTAAAGAATGGCAGCATGAAGGAGAGCTGTGTGTCATCTCCATAACACTGGAAATGAGGGCAGAAGGTGGAGATCTAGAGGGCCAGAGGGGCCAGGTAGATGTTGAAGAGCCATGGCAATAGGATAGAGCCCCGAGGGACGCCACAGGTAGAAAGTGAGATGGAGGAGATAAAAGGACCCATTTGCGCTTGGGAGGGTCTGTTTGAAAGGAAGGAGGTCAGCCACTCCAGTGCCCAGTGTGTGATGCCAAGGGTATGAGGATGGAGTGGGTGACTGTGCTAGAGGCAGAAGAAAGATCCAGGAGGACCAGAACAGAGGATGAGTTTGAGTCCAGATTAGAGAGCAGGTCTTCACTGGCGTTACTTTTTTCCGTGCATCTGGATGCCCTGAATCCAGACTGGTGGTCATGGAGGCAGCCAGCCAATTTGGTGTGGAGGGTCAGTTGGGGGATGACCAACTTCACCATGAATTTGCCCATAAAAGGGGTGATAGAGATAGGGCGATAGTTAGCTAGACAAGAAGGGTCAGCAGACAGTTTTTTTAATAGAGGGTTCACAAGTGCTTAAGAGGTTGTGGGAAGGAGCCAGTGGCAAAGGAGTGGTTGCAGCGGTCAGCCAAGGCTGGAGCGAGAGAGGCAATGTTGTTCTTGATCATTCTGGAGGAGCAGGAGAGCACCTGTTTAGAGGAGACTTCCGTAGAGCGGTCAACTCTAGAGGTCTCGTCTGGTGCAATGGGAGAGAATGAAGCAAGTATGGGGAGCAGATGACAGAGCGGACAGGATGTCCTGAGCTTTGGAGGAAAAGTGGACGTAAGTGCAGTGCAGAGGGCCTGGGAGGGGGCAGGAGAGGAGGAGCCTGCAGTAGGATTGACAAGTTTCTTGCAGATTTTAAACAGTTCATCTGTGTTATTGGTGGCTCCAGGGATGCAGGCTTGGACATGAGCCCTTTTCTTGGACATATTGCCTTTAGAGTTGGCGGCAGGCCAGTTTTTCAGAGGATGAGCTAGATGCCTGCCACTTCCACTCTGCAGCTTTGCACTTGCGTTTCAAATCAGAGTCATACCAAGAGTTGCATTTGGAGGAAGGCTTCATGCGGATCCGCATGACGGGGGCAAGAATGTCCAGGGTGTTAGAGACAGAGAGATGGAGGTTAGCTAGAACAGAGTCAGAAGGAGAGTCAAAGGAAGGGGGGTTACGAAGGAAGAGTCAAATGCAGCGGTCATACCAGGACAGAGGGTTAGTAAGAGGGTTGGAGAGTGGGATGTCCGTTGCGATGAAAGCATCCAATGTGTGTCCAGCAGAGTGGGTTGGGCCAGAGGGAAGAATCATGAGGGAAAGAGAGTCACATAGGTTGCAGAAGAGTATAGTAGCCATATCTGGAGAGTCAAGATGGATGTACAAGTCCCCAAGGAAGATACGTTTAGGGCAGTGGGGCAAGAAGAGAGGAGGACAGGTCTGCCCATTCTGAGAAGGACTGTAGGAGGCCTGTAGATGGTAGCGAGAGTAAATGAGAAGGTAGGTGAGACCGGTAGCATGCAGACTAGGCTTTCAAAGGATGAATAGGTTTGAGTGGGGATGATGGAGGCAAGAACCCACACGGGGAAGATCAGAGCTACACCACCACAAGACTGGGAGGGCCTGGGATTGGACAGGCTCTTGTAGCCCTCAGGAAGCAGAGTATCAAAAGCAGTGATGGTGCTGGCATTCAAACACGTCTTAGTGAGAGCAAGGACATCAAGGTCAAGGTCTTCAAAGAGGTGACAGATGTCAGAGGAGTGTTTGATAGCAGAGTGAGAATTGAGGGTAGCTAAGTGAAGCTGTTTCCCCCCTTTAAATGGTTTGTTAGGGGGGCACAGAGGGTGGGGGTTAGGAATGAGCGATGGAGGGGTGGTGGAAGGGGGGGAGTTGAAGAGAGATGGAAGATGCCTGTCAAGAAGGAGGAGGTTGTGCTCAGAGCCCTGGGCCATAATAGTGCCCATCTAATAAACATTAATGGTGCACTTGTAAGATGCAAGTGAACCAAGAGCACTTCCCATCTGGTGGGGTACTAAAAGGGGAGAGGACTGAAACTATATGGGGAGTCCATAAGTTAGAAGAAGGAACAGCAAAGAGAATGTCAGTGATAGGAGTGGCCCGGGTTAGGAATAGTGCCTTCACTCTACCCTGAAAACCTAGCCACATAGTAGACTCTCAGACTTAGGTGTGTTTTTCTATATTTAAATTGCATTGTGAAAGTCTTTAAAATTGTATTGTGAAACCTAGGCCTTTTCCCCACTATACAGGACTCTCAGACTTAGGTGTGTTTTTCTCTGGTATTTAAATTGGATTGCCATGTAGCACCGTTCTGTGGCTTTTGCCTCATAGCAAACTTTTCTACCATTATCTAAGCTCCTGTCATCTTACTAATGTCTCGTCTCTGTCTCATCTGCTTGCACCCCTCCCTGTGTCCTTCCCTAGTGTTATCCCCGCCACTTCCCCTACCCCCTCCCACACCCTTCCTCTTCTCTCATCTTCCTACCTACTCTATGGTGCTTGCTGTCTCTCCTATCTTTTCTAACTGCTTCTCTATCGACTATCCTACTCTCCCCACTAAATCTGGTAGGAAGAATTTGAAAAATGACATCCTGGTCTCCAACCCAGTCCTCCCTATCGCTGATACCTATACCAGTGCTTCCTCCAGGCAAACCCTTACCAGGATCCTCTTTTTTGTTCCCTCGCCAGACCTATGGACTCTACATATGGTCTCTGTGCTCTCTCCTTTCTCTTCTTCTGCCATTAATTGTGGCACCTGGTGGGAGGCCCTCCTGACCTCCTTCCACTCCTCAAAGGTCATCATTAATGTTTACTTGAATGGTACCATCTTGGTCCAGGGCACTCAAGCCAACCTTCTCCTCTTTGATAGACGCTTCCCACGCCTCATCAATTTCCTTTCTTCTCCTGCTGTCCCCTCTCTCCCCTCCATGGCTTCCTCGCCTCCCCCTGCTGTCTTCTCCTTGGTTAGCTTGCCCTCTACTCCTTCCTCTTCTGCCCCCCCCCTCAGGCTTCTTCTACACCATCGCAGGGCGTACCTCTGGTTTGTACACCTCCACGGAAGTCTTTCAAGGATGGCAACCCTCTCCATATTGAAGTATCGGAGAGGGGGGCACCACAAGTTTTCTCTTTGCTTCAATTGAATATATGAATTTCACCTTCAGTGTCAGATTAAATTGATTTTAACCTGGAGCTACCAGTTCAAACCTAGTCCTATAGCACAAGGACCTAAATAAACTAAAAATACAGAAACAAGGCAACTCTGCCTTATTATAACTGGCGCATCTCAGTTGGCCCCTCTGTAGGGCTGCAAATTTCCCAAGAAGTTCAATTTCTTCTTCAATATGTTATTCAAATTAAATACAAAAAAATCAAATGTGTCTATGTACTTTTAGCCAGGAATGTTTATTCACATTCTCGTTTTAATATAATTATTGATTCACATTATACTGTGTTGGGCGATCATATTTTGCCATCAATATACATTCTGCCAATGCATTTCGGTAAGAACCTTCGTCAGGGCTGTATATAGGCACTTGATTACATCATCAAGCTAATCATAATTATCTATTCATCAGTTTAAATGCATTGCATGGTTTGAATACAGTATATTAACGAATTCACACATACCATTTGGTTTGTCCCACGTATATTCAATAGTTCCGCCAGATGAAAAATAAATAACCAGAAATAGCCATTTAGTTTCAGCATTATGAGCTCTATATGCATTGATTTTTAGGACAGAAACGAGTCCTACCTGATCGCTTTGAATGTGTTTTTCTCTCTAGTGTTTACAAGCCCCAAGGGCTTCTGTTACTCTATTTCGTATTGTAACCCCCGCGGCCTCACAGCTGCGTGTGTTTAGATGCGTAACGAAGCGCATATGTCCATCGTGCCTCTGTTGAAGAGATAGGCAATTAAACAGCCATTCTCATATTGTTGTATCTATTGTAAAGAGCGGCGAGTATTCGCCGATGCTTACCTAGAGTTCCAGCGTTGTCCTGCCGTCTGAAGAGAGACGTGCGCGCGCATGCCTATGTGTTTGATTTAAACGTTGTCATGGAGACGGTAGCGAGGCGCCGTGGTCCAACCAGAATGCTGGAGCACGTACGCCTCGCGCCCCACCCCCGGGTGTTAACCCTGGGGCGGGGATCTCTCCATGGCAACCTCTGTTCCACTATGTGCGATAAGTCGAGCTGTCAGTGCCTTACTCATGTGTTTAACTCTTTATTCGGATAGCTAAACATACTATTTGTTAAATACACTATGTGTGATTTTACATGGATTTCTACGGTGCGTTACGTGTATTACATGATGTAAGAACTATGCTATTACTACTATTTCTCTAAGCTCTTTTGAAAGGTGTGTCTGCCGTGTGTTAAACCCTTTCATATGAACATACTCTCTGTTAAATACATTATGTGTCATTACACATCAGTATCTCTGGTGTATTACGTATTTCACATGATGCATGAACTCTGCTGTTCCTACTATTTGAATGGTATGTCCGCATTGTTTATGATGTATGAACTACGCTATTCCTACTATTTCTCTTGGCTATTATGAGAGGTATATCTGCCTCATTAGCAACTATAAGCAAAAATTAGCTAAGTGTGCACTAAGCACACAGCCTTGAGCTTATTACCTAAATTTCGACCAATGTTGGGTACTAATGTAGTTAGCTGAGAGCAGTGGGTCTCAATATGAATATAAAGAGCGTCAATAGCGTGTCATAAGTGCAACCCAAGACAGTTAACCTAAATAATGATTTAAATAGTGTGTAGTGTTAAAAGTACTTCATCTACAGGTGCAAGCAGCAGACATTCACCCAAAATAATTTTTAAACAATTTAAAACACGCAATGATTATTCAGGTAAGCATGAATGTTAATCCAAGTGTCTAAATCTATCGGTCTTATGCACCAATGTCTGGAATCCATACAAGGTTATCCAACATCTGTGGGTATTTATGCAAAGTCAGAAATTCTAGATTACAAATTACAAAAAACACATAAAGTTGATCTCCTCATTCATTCCTTTAGGCATTAGAGAACTCAAACGGTCAATCCAAAAAGTTTCTCGTTGATCCATTGTTTTTTGGAAGTTTTCATGTGGATCTCTCTTTTCCACTATCTCTAGGATAGCAAAGCGTATTTGTGCCAAGTTATGTTTCTTGTCTTGCCAGTGTCTGGCCACAGCCGAGGTTTTGTTGTTATTGCGTATGCAGGATCTGTGTTCATTCCATCTCGTTTTGGCTGTTCTCACAGTTTGACCAACGTAATGTAAACCACAGGGACATTTTATAGTGTATATCAAGTTTTGAGAGTCACATGTCCCGAAACTTTTTAATTTTATAGTTTCTCCTGTGTACGGATGTCTCAAGGTATCACCTTTCATTATGTAGCCACAGTTGCTACAATTCAGGCAGGGAAAAGTACCACATCTTTTCGTAGTTTTCTTTTTCTGTGCTGGTTTGGTTTTTACAAGTTTATCCTTAAGATTGTGGCTTCGTTGATATGCGAATATCGGGGCCTCTTTGAATAGGTGTTCTACTTGGTGGTCACAGGTCATTGTGTTCCAGTGTTTTTTAATGATTGTCTTAATGCGGTTACTCTGTCTTGAGTATTTTGATACAAATACTAGGGGAGATTCTTCAGTCTGATCTATGAAATTTGCGTCATAACAGGTTCACCCCTGTTCCTCCAAAACCATCAAAGACCACATTGACACCCTGGCTCCTCCTCTGGCTGACTTCTGCAACCACTCCTTCACCACTGGAGTTTTCCCTTCCCCCCTGAAGCACTCCTTTGTGCACCCTTCTTAAGAACCCCTCTGCCAATGCGGCTAACTATAGCCCAATCTCCATCACTCCTTTCCCGGGCAAACACCTGGAAAAGCTGGCCATCTCCCAGCGTAATCTTCACACTTAATATGTTGGTTGTCTCCATGACCATCAGTCTGGCTTCAGAGCTGCAAGAAGCACAGAAACAGTTTTCCTGAACATCCGTGAAGACCTGCTCTCCAACCTTTTTTTTTTATAACACATTTTATTGGTTTTTACACATTAATCGTTACATAACAGAGGAACAAACATAATACAATAGATAAAGTAAAAAATAGCAAAACGGACACAGATTCATCACCATCAATAGACACAGTACATTGTATTTTATCCACAACATATGACCTTCTCATATTTGGCTATTATACAAAGGTTATTAGTTTATTGTGCATCTTCTCATCTCTGCCAGATTTTCTGGGCTTTTCCAGGGCATCCTCTGGCAGTGTAGATACGCTGCTACATTGACACTGTTCATATTGCGGGGTTACATTGGACCCCGACAGCTTTGCTATATTGCATTTGATCAAACCCGTGGTCGTCGAGAGAAACCATTTTTCAAAGCGTGTCATTTCTCCCTCTTCCTCAACGCCCAACAACATCAATTTCGGGTCTCTAGGGATGGTGCGACCCAGAAACGCTGAAACGCTGATAGCTTGTCACAGCAGTGTTGCCAGTACTCCTGAATCTGGGAGCACTCCCATATTATATGAAAGAAGATACCCTCTTCTCGTAAACAGCATAAGCAGTTGGGGTCTGTGGCTGTGCTCCAGCGATAGAGAGCTACCCTCGGGTAATACACTCTGTGTAACACTTTAAGTTGTATCAGTCGGAGCCTAGCCGATATGGCTGTTTCTCATGGGTACATCAGGATTGTAACCCAGTCCTCAGGCAATATTGGACCAATATCCCCCTCACATAAATTTCAGGTTGCAGAGTTCAGGTGTTGCAAAGGAGGATATTGCATTATACATAACAGAGGTGACTTTAGTAGTTATGCGATCAAGGACAATATTCCTCTCTAGCGGTGTACAATCAGGCATGTCAGACAGCAAGGGGCGATGTGAATGCAGTGTGTGTTTCAGCTGCATGTAGCAATATCGCTCAGTGTCGGGAAGACAGAACCTAGCAGCTAGGTATTCAAAGGACGCCAGCCTGACGTCCACAATTACATCCCCAACTTTGGTTATTCCAGTTCATTCACAGTTTGCCTAGTTCGGGCAGATCTCTATTCCCCCATAATGCTTGTACTGAGGTAATATTTTTGTCCCAATCAATATGTCTGTCAGATTCTCAGATTCTGTCCAGATTAATGCTGTATGTGCTGTCATAGTGCAAGGGAGTGGGGGTTTTAGTGTTTGATAGAGGCTTCCTAGTGGGGATAACCCCTGCATCACAGAGATCCCTGCTCTAATGTGGGTCAGTTTTCTGCTTTAGTGTAATATGTCATTAACCACTGTCATCTGACTTGCCGATAGTAGGTTTGCAAATGTGGCAATCCAATACCTCCCTCCCAGATAGAACGTTGAAGTGTTTGTAGCGCTATCTGTGGTTGCCCTCCCCCCCACAAGAGCTTTCTGAGAGTGCTATCGATTTTGTGGAATTCTAGAGCTGGAATATAGAGTGGGGTGTTTTGTAGAATGTATGGAAAACGAATAGGGCCAACATTTTGCACAGCAATCCTCTCCCCAATAGAGTTAATGGAAATAACACCCAGTGACACACATCGTCTATAAATCTGTCCGTAATCGGGTGTAGGTTCCTGACCACTTATTCTGTGAGGATAACCGTGATCTGAATGCCCAGATAACGGAAGTGTTCTGTTTCAATGTGGTATGGGCAATTATTTGAGACATCGCTCCCTGCCCCTTTGACCGGGAAGAGTATGGATTTGGACCAGTTCACCTTCAGACCAGTGAAGGATCCATATCGTTCTAATAGTTTTGTAACCACAGGACAAGAGTTGGCCGAATCTCCCAAGTATATTCAATGGTCATTGGTATATAGGGAAACTCTGTTTTCCCAGTTCTATCACCAGCGGAAGCCTCTCCATGACTGTGTTTCTTAGTATTACGGGCAAGGGTTCAATTACCAGCGTGAAGAGCATCACAGACAGGAGGTAGCCCTGCCTTGTTCTTTTACCCAGTGGGAAGACTCTCGATGGCCATTCATTTACTCTGACCTCTGTGTGAGGAGAGCTATTTAGGAGTTGTACCCAGCCCATAAATTGTTCCCCAAATCCCATTCGGAGCATCATTTCCCATAAGGCCTCCAAGAACACAGAATCAAAGACCTTTCTCGAAATCTATCGACAACAGAGCAAGGGGTTCTTGAAGGGCCGGAGCTCTTTCTAGCGCTAGGTAGAGCCTGCAGAGGTTCATAATTGTGGATCTCTGTGGCATAAATCCTCATTGGTCCGCGTGAATCAGTGAGGTTATCATTCTTTGTAGTCTTTTAGCTAGCACTTTTGCTAGGATTTTGGTCTCACCTTTCAATAGGGAGATCGGTCTCTATGAGCTACACTTATCTTGGGGCTTGACTGCCTTTGGAATTATGATTATACTAGCTTTCCTCAGCTTGAGAGACAGAGCTCCTTGTTCCCTATAGTGTAGGAACATTCTAAGTAGGTGTGGTGCTATCTCATTCCCTCCCAGCCTTTTCCATATGTCGATCGGGAAACCATTCGGCCCCGGTGTCTTCCCTGATTGTAGTTGTGATATAGCAAATACCAGTTAATCTTCTGTGATGTCCTTTTCAAGAAGGGCTGTTTGATTGGCGCTTAGGGAGGGGAGCACGATCCCATCAAGCACCGAAGCATCTATGGGATCCTCTGGAGTTCTATACAGTTCAGCATAATAGGCTGTAAAACCCTTCGCAATATCACAGTCAGTTTGTAACAATTCCGAATTCTCTGTTCTAATTTCTCTGACCTGTCGGTGGCCTTCATCCCTTCGTTCTAACCATGCCAACAGTTTGCTGGCTTTGTCACCTGACTCATATAACCTTGTGCGCATCACCCTATGTGCCTGTTTGGCACAATCTAGAGCTATGTTGTAAAGGCATTCCTGGGCTAGTAAGAGAGGTCGATATGTGTCGGGTGAGCCAGTCGCGACATATGCTGCTTCTTTTTGCTGCACATCCTGCTCTGCCTCCACTAGTGCCTGTTGGTGTGCTTTCTTATGGCCCGTCATCCAGGAAAGAATCTCGCCCCGGAGTACCGGCTTATATGCCTCCCATAATATCGCAGGGTTATCTACTGACCCGATGTTCAGTTCAAAATATGTGTTTGTAGTTGTTTGGGTGCATTCTATGAGGTCTGGCAATCCCAGATAGTAGCTGTTAAGGTGCCACGAGGGAGGGGGGAGTGGTCTCTCTGTCGTGAGTACCATCAAGAGAGGAGACTGATACGAGATGCCACGTGGGAGTAAAGTCACCTCCACTGCTCTATGTGTGTCTCCGTTGCTGGGAGGAAGAAATAGTCCAGTCTCGAGAGTGAGACATGGACCCCAGAGTGGTACGAGTACTCACAATATTTTGGGTGTAAGTCTCGCCACATGTCCTTCAGCGCAAACGCTGAGCTGAAGGTGGCAAGTTTAGTATTGGTTCTAGGGTTTCTTCCTCGTAGATGTGTACAGTCTATCCCTACATCCATGACTTTGTTGAAGTCTCCTCCTAATACCACAATGTCTGCCGTGTTATTAGTGATTATAGGCGTGATATCACAAATTAGCTTGGTTATAAGTGAGGGCGGGGAGTGAACCACTAGAATATCAAGGGATTGGTTCCATATCGTTCCCTGTATGTAGATAAATCTACCTCCCGTGTCTTGTGTCACACATGGAGAGTTTAAAGGGGAGTCTCTTGTGTAGTAATATTAGCACCCCTCTCGAGCCCATGGAGAAACCGGCATGTATCGCCATGCGATAATTACTACGTCGGAACAGGTTGCATGTTCTGCCTGCCAAGTGTATTTCCGTGAGGAGTACAATATCGGGTGAGTACCTATTTAGGAATTGTGTCACTAGATGACTTTTGATCCCACTGCCCAGTCCCTTGACATTCTATGTCAGGAATCTCAGGGTTTTGACAGTATTCCTAGCCGTAGCCATAACGGGTATATTGAGAGCAGGTGAGTGTAACGCTATATCGCAAGAGTAATCTGCGAATTGACAGCAGGCTAGCGAGCTGCACTGTTAGGGCATGTGTGTGGTATGATCGGTGGATCTGTGAACAATATATAACATAACTTCCCCATCCCCTCCCTATACTCCATCCCAACTTGAAGCATCTGTCACCCGAATATCAAATGATAGTTGAAAAAGAATCAACCACTAAACAAACAAATCTAAACCATTCATACAAGCTGTGTCACCAGTTCAATGTGTTCAGATGAGTCCGGTTTTGCAGGAGTGTTCGGCTTGGTTCGGGGGGAGTTTTCTTTCCTTACGTTTGCATCAGGCCACTCAGCTTGAGATATGAGCGTGATAGGGTAGGTAGTTCCTTGTGTGTTACATGGAAGCAATGAGGATCCCAGTCTATCTTCCGCTAGCAGGTGTAATGTCTTGGATCACAAGGGTGGCATATTAGTCATTTACCACGGGTTGAGGTGGATCAGGTGCGTGTTCCTGTGGTGGTTGTGGTGGTAGATTTGGTTCCGGAGTTATGCGGGGATGTCTGCTCCTGTTGGAGTTCGCTGCTGTCCAGTCTCCTTCAATATGTTGTTCCGCCCATTTCCATGCGTCTTTGAGGACTGTGAAGTGTACTGTTGTATTCTGGTAGTATATATTGAGCTGTGCAGGGAATAACGGTTACCAGTCAAATGGTCGAAAACATTTGGTCGACAGACAATTTGGTCGACACCATTTGGTCGAATGCCAAATGGTCGAATTTTTTTTTTTTTTTTTTTTTACCCATTTTTTGGTTTTTTTTGGGGGGGTCCCCCCCAACCCCCTTTTTTTTCTTTTTTATTTTTTTTCCCCACACGAAAACCCACAAAACACATATATAGAAAAAAAAAAAATTCGACCATTTGGCATTCGACCAAATTCAGTCGACCAATTGTCTGTCGACCAAATCACTGTCGACCATTTGACTGGACACCGGAATAACAGCACATATTTTATGTTCAGAGCTTGTAGTTGCTTATTGAGTTGATCAAAGGACTACCTAGCTCGTTGCACTTCCTTTGTATAGTCCGGAAAGAAGGCAATCCGGGATCCATTGTAAGTGATCAAACCCTTGGCCCACGCCATCTGGAGTAGTGCATCCCAATCTCTGTAATTTAGGAACTTTGCAATGACTGTGCATTGCGGTGTGCCCAATGTTGGTCACCCTGTCTGCATCCGATGGGCATGTTAAATTGAAAAGTAGGAGAATTTCTTGGGTTCAAACATATCTATTAGCCAACTTTCTAAAAACAGCTCTATGTTTGGCCCCTCTGCTTCCTCCGGCAGGCCCAGGATGCAGATGTTGTTCCACCGCGATCTGCCCTCACCCTCATCCACTCTCTCTTCCAGTGTTTTCAGTTGCACCATGACTCTGGATACCTGTTGTTCCATGCTATGATTCTGTCTTCTGTTCCAGATATACGTTGTTCTGCTTCCCCTGTGCGGGATGTTAATTTTTGCAGTTCATGTTGCAGAAAAGAAACATCCACGCTGATACCATCCATCTTTTTTTCCATAGAGGCACGTGAGTTGGCGATCGCGTTCATGACAACTCTTAATGATATATTGTCCTCCGGCTCTGCCACGGCATCTGATGTTCCTTGTGCAATTGTGGCGGACGGCACTGGAGTAGCGATCTAATCCATCTGGCTTTGAGTAGGGTTTTTTTTTCACTTTGTCTTTGACCATGGTAATGTGCAGCCCCAGGTGAGTAAACAAACTAGTTGTCCGATGTTCTGGGTGTGGCAAAGGAAGGGTACAGGGGTATTCTGTTCTGTTCCGGGCGTAGCAAGGGTTACCAGGTCAATTTCCGTCTTTATAGTTTGCACGGCAAGTTACGCATGAGATGTGGAATCCGGTTGTTCAGTGTTCACGTCCGACCAATGTTATCCTGAGTGAGTTGTACTCTGATCATGTCTATCGTTGCTGTTGACAGGCTGGGGAGTCCTTCGTCAATGGTCGCCAGTGTCTCACATTAGTTGTCCGATCCACCAGGGGCTCAAGCCGGACCATGCGTGTGCTTTGTAGTGTGGTTTCCGCCTATGTATGGTAATGTCTATGCGGTATCTTCCCTCCACGGATGTCAAGGCCAATGTAACTCAAATTTCAGTCACTCAGTGGGCATACTGACCGTTCTACCCCTTTTATTGTGTTTTCTTGTGTGGGGGGTCTCATCCACACTGTCAGGTCTTGTTCCCAGGCTGTGGGTGTATATGTTCCAGTGTAGTGTCTACTGGATCTCTTGGCCTTTGCCGGGCGGGGTTTCGTCATAGGGAAGTATTGGGCAACCGTGATGTGAGTTATTAGGTACACTCCACATCAGTGCCCGCTCCACGGCGGTATATGCACTTGTCTATCCCAGTTGCGTGCTCACTGCACTTTGTCTTAGTAGGCTCCGAGCGGCAACGTCATGTTCTATCTCTCAGGCGCAGGGTTAGTTGCTGGTTCATATCCTACCGTTTGTACTATAATTGTAAGGCCTAGGTCTGTATGGGGAGGGGGCATTTACCACCGGTGGGCTGCCGTGTGATTGCTCGTATGTTCGCCGGGGGAGCTCGTTTCTTGGGTCCAAAGCAGCTCACCCGCTTTTATGTGAGGGGGGTCGAATCAAGGTGGCGATCGACACCATTTAAATGTATTGGCGCAAGTCATTTGAGGATCGCCAGACGCGTAATTGTCTCCTCCCCTCTTTTCACCGCGGATCACTGGTGATCATTATTTAAAGCACACCCTATCAGGTGTTGAGGTGGGTGTTGTAAATTGTTATTTCGGCCCACTGGACCCCCTTATATTCCGCTTAATGCACCACCTCGGGGCTCTGATTTCGTTTCTATCAGGGTTCCAGTGGGTTGTATACTAAGTGACCTTTTTACAGTTGACCTCGGGAGAATTGACCTAATTTAGAAGGTCAATTAGGACATATATGCAGGGGTGGAAACCCCCCGCAACCTCCCACCCAATCCAAAACCCCCTGCAACCCCTCACCCAATCCCCTTATATTATTTATAATCCAAAACCAACCCAATACATATATGAAATATCTAAAATAATATAAAGGTAAATTGTGCAGAAGGTCAATTAGGACCACTATAATGAGGTCAATTGTGCAAAAGGTCAATTGTAAAAGGTCAATTTGGGTAATACCTTCCAGTGTGCCATGCACCAGCTAGTAAGCCATGTGTGTCCACTGCACACTTACTGTGGGGTGCTGCCTTGGAATAGGTACCGCAGTATTCTTAGAAGCCCCAGCATTTCTCCGATGCAGATCCCGAGTCCTTCACCTGCGCTGTGTCTAGGACTAGACAGCAGGGTTCCCCGGGTGCCAAGCCCTCCGCTGGTTACCAGGGGCAGCAGGGCGTCACCACCGCACCCCCGTCTCCAGGCTATTGGAGCCGGATACAGCCATTCACCACCAGACCGCACTTTATTTCTTGGCCGATATAGTCACAGGAGCTTGACCACATTCAGTGGATCGTTGGTTTGTCTCCCTCCGTTGTCACCCTCATCACGACTCGGAGTGTCAGTGGTCATCCCAGGTGCCCAGGACTCCACTGTGGCAATGCTCCAGAGTCACCACCTCTCAGGATCGTAGGGACGCATCACCATTCCAGACCTAACACCACGTTTCAAGGCACTTTTCTCTGGTGCGTCGGGTGGTTCACAATTAGGTCCAAAGCCGGTGCGCTCTCACTCACAGCGCCCCCCTCTCTCTGTGCAGTTCTCACACAGTCACCATTTTGGTCAGGCAGCCGTGTCGGTGGATGGAGTTTTCGGAGTGGATATCTCCATGGATGTGCTGTGATTTTTGACCAGATCTCTTCTGCTTCATCAGACGTTCATTCCCTGCAGTGAAGTACCTTCAGGGATGTCAAATGCCCCAGTTGCCAGGATGTATACCAGGATTAAGCTGGCGACCCAGGGAGTTCAGAGGATTCACGTCCTCAGCGCTCTGTAGTTGGCCACGCCCCCCCTGCTCTCCAACCTTGATTCCAACAACCCCTGTGTCCTCATCTTACTTGATCTCTCTCTGCCTTTGGCACGGTCAACCATGCCATCCTGCTCAACCGTCTCGGTGATAACCTGGGTATCACTGATCAGGCCCTGGCTTGGCTGACTTCTTTCCTCTCCCATCGATCCTACCATGTCCAACCTAGGTCCTTCCTCTCCTCTATCTCTACTTATGGTGTTCCCCAGGGGTCTAACCTCTCTGCCTGGCTTTTCAACCAATACCTGGCACTTATTGCCCACTGCAGTGCCGCTCTCCGCCCCAACTTTCAGTGCTATGCAGATGACACTCAACTCATTTTCAGGCTCCCTTCTGCCACCTCTTCTCCTTCTCTGATCTCTGACTGTGTGATTTTGTGTGTGTTCAGCCTTAAAGAGCTATTGGCGAGTCCCTGTGATTTTTGAATTTTGTAGAATGTCTTAATTTGATTGGAGTGATTAATTTGGCAGCAATGTCAGATCCTATGGGTGCTGAGGCTGACC
Organism: Ambystoma mexicanum; assembly: GCF_040938575.1. Lineage (NCBI taxonomy): Eukaryota > Metazoa > Chordata > Amphibia > Caudata > Ambystomatidae > Ambystoma > Ambystoma mexicanum. Next base: position 1,372,576,021 of record NC_090930.1, read on the forward strand.
AGTATCTTGATACTAATAAACAACAAGAATTAGGATCCTGTTATGGTGCGCCAAATTAGTGAATTTATTGGTAGATTGTAGATTCTTTTTGCTCTGTAAAATAACAAATTATTTTTAAAAAAACTTTAGTTGAATTGTACACTTTATTTCAATGTTCCAACTTGAATTCTCTGCATAGTATTTCGAAAAGGTACTATTTTGACCCCACTTTTAGCTCCTCATTATAGTTACTTTGTCCTCAGTATTTTGAAACAACTCATGCAAAAATCCTTTCTTTCAAAAGCACACGTATTTTAGTGTTCCTGGTTAGATCCACTTCATTATATTTCAAAAAGTGTTAATCTGTGGATTTAGCGCCTTGACGCGTGTTTCCCCATCTATCATGCAGACGGTTCCTCAGGAGGGTTAGATAATGGAGTATTGTGTGAGAGACCTGAAACACACCAGATATAGTAAATCTTGAATGCAACTTGTGTACCCCCAATCAACATTTGCTCAAAATTATGTGTGATAATACTCACTATTATTTGCACTTGGTGCACTTCATAAATGGTACATTAGGTATATGCCCTCTCCTTCTGTTAGGTTACAACTGAGTTTCCTCCTATGGTGTACAGAATAATATCAACTTTGTCAATTCAACATCCTTATTGATAAGAAATATGCACTGTTAATTGCTTGACACATTTCTTTCCTGATATTGTGCCTTCATTTACTTTTTTTTCATTACTTTCTGTGGGTTTCCCCTGCTACGAATGCTGACTTCCTCGTGGTACGATTGCCACGGGAAATCAAAGATGCCCATATTTTGTACTGGCGTGATGATGCGGTCACGTGCATGGAATGTGACCACGTCATCACACTCCTCCATCTTGCTTTGGGAAGCATATGTATATGTATTGAACACGGTTTCTCATACATATTTCTATAAGTTTAAAGCCTTTTACTTCTATAAAAGTAAATTCTTATGCTTCTTGTATTGATGTATTGTTCTTACTGAAATCACTTAATTGTCTCATTATGAACCCTTTTTGTCCTAAATTTACACTAAATATTGTTGGTTTGTCTAGGTACCCTATATAATAATTTCTCGCTTCACATTTCCTATATCTGTGTCTTTAAAAATAAAATTACAATACTATGCATGACTCTGTGTGAAAAATAGTTAAAGTAAAAATAATAATAGTTAACCGAAATTAAATATGTTGATCACACTATGGGAATGAACTTGATTGTCTTATTGCAACCATCTTGATAGTACTTTGATTAGAATATATACAGTTTACAAGCAATGTCATTGTTTTTGTTCAAGAGTCATTTGCTGAGGCATCAAAGAAAATGGTGCATTTCCATATCTGAGTTCAGACCTGAATGGCAAGTGTCCAATATGCAAATCCAGTAAGATTCTCTACGTCTTAGTAATTGTTCTTGATTGCCTCCTCTGGGAGATAGTTCTACTTTTTCCAGACCAAGAAATCTTATGTTGCACATGGATTCTGCTGAATGATTTTCTTGAAAATAGAAATCCAAATGGGATCTGAGATCTTGACTTTTGATTGCTCTCACATATTCTCCAATTCTTATCATCAAAGGCCGAATTGTGCTTCCTATGTATTTTTTGTGACAGATATATTGGATCCCATATATCACATATTTTCTGTTGCAATAGATTAGGTGCTTTATTGGTTTGGTTGTGCCATTTGGCATGTCAATGTTTGTCTTGCCATTGTCTGAGTACTGACATACTTGACAGTTACCACACTTGTAGTTTCCTTTTGTTGGTGGATGCAGCCACATCTGTGAATTTTTGCTTTTTGAAAAATGTGATGGACTGAGCATTGCCTTTAGATTTTTAGATTTGTGAAAAGTGATACTGGATTTTTTGCCCAAAATGGAAACAAGATCTGTGTCCATTTGTAGAATATTCCAACTTTTTGTTAATACATTTTTGATAGTTTGATTATTTGTGCTGTAAGTGGTTATGAATCTCACCTTGTCCGGTGCTTTTGATTTGTCCAATTTTGTTTTTTTTTTAGAAGATCTTCTCTTGTTCGTAGTTTGGTTAATGATAAGTATTGATTAAATATTTCTGTCGGTATCCTCTTTGTTTGAATTTGTCAATGATGTTGCTTACATGTTTTTCAAATTTTGGATTTGTAGCGCAATTTCTTTTAACTCTAAGTAACTCCCCATATGAGATATTGTAGATGACATGATTCGGGTGCTGGCTTGAGGCATGAAGCATACTGTTTACGGCTGTTGGTTTTATATAGAGTGTTGTATGTATTGTGTTGCTGTCTATATATAGATCAAGGTCCAAAAAGGCAATTGCTGTTGTACTTTTCTGTAAGGTGAGTTGTAGATTGTATGTATTTTACTTGAGGTACTTGTGATAATTGTTGAGTTGTTCTTGAGTTCCATTCCATATTATCAAAATGTCATCGATATACCTTCCCCAATATACTACATTGTTGTCTGTTGTGAACGCTGGATGTGGCCAAGTGTGTTCGATCTCATAACATCCCATATATAGGTTTGCGTATGATGGTGTGAATTTAGCACCCATGGTGTGCCTTGTAGTTGTTTGTATAGTTGTTGATTGAAAGTGAAGATGTTATTACGTAAAGTGAAATTGAGCATTTCTAGAATCATCAGATTTTGCTGGTGAAACGACAATGATCTAGTTTTGAGGAAGTAGTAACTTGTTTCTAATCCTTTTTCATGGATAATGCTTGTAAAGAGTGCTGAGCCATATAATGTGACTAAACAATAGTTATCTTCCCATTATCCTAACTCCAATTGTTGAATCACATGCTCAGTGTCCTGAATGTAGGATGTTAATCCTACTGCTAGAGGTTGAAGATGTTTATCTATATATTGTGATCATGATCCTGTTAATGATCTGATGCTATTAATGATGGGCCTGCAAGAGGGTAGCTCCAGAAATGGTTTATGAATTTTGGGTATGAAGTATATTGTGGGGGTCATCGGGAAAGGAGTGTGCATACATTCCTGTTCTTCTTCTGTCAATAGACCTATCTCTCTCCAATGTGTGCTCATTGTATGCCATTCCTTTTACAGTATGGGTATTGTATTTGAGTTTAGTTTTTCATAGCATAAGACATTCTCCAAATGTTGTAGCGCTAATTTGACTAAATCTCCAGTATACATTAACACAATGTTGCCTCCTTTGTCTGCAATTTTTACTGTTCTTTGCTGATTTTGTCTTAGATAGATTAATGCTTTCTTTTGACATAGGTTGTGTCAGATTTTTGGTTTATTTGCAGACATGTATATCTGTCTCAAATCTTGCTGTGTTCCTTTGCAAAACATGTCTATGGCATTTCCTGATGCTAGATGGGGGACAAACCTAGATTTTGGTCTTAAGTTTGTTTCTTCAAATAGTCCGAGGGAAATAGCTAGATCCTCTGCAAAGGTTTGTATGCTGTGGATATCTTGTAGTTCTTGTAGATTGAGTAGTTCTGCTGTGTCTTCAACATGGACAGCTGATAATTCCAAAGGGAATTGACAAATTGGTAGTTGTTTTCGTATGGTCATATTTGAACAGTATTTTTTAAGTTTTTCGTTTTCGACTAAAAATGGGTATAGGTCAATTTGGACTGAGAAATAGTCTGATTTATTGGTAGGGCAGAAGGATAATCCTTAGTTGAGTGTTGTGATTAGCTCTGGTTGGAGTTCCAAATTTGTAAGATTTACAATTAGGTTTTCCTTTGGGGAAGTGGATCCTTGGATCTGCTTTGCATTCCTATATTTCTTCCGCTGCAATTTTGCATTGCTTCACTTCCCCCTTCTGCCCCTCCTGATCCTCCTGGGTTTGTTGTTTGAGCAGCTGAGTTGATCTGATTGTGTTTTGGTGGTGAATAATCCCTGGACTGTTTGTGTTTGATAAATTCTCCTAAAAAAGAAGATGTACTTTGTTCTGGAAAATTTGTTGCAGAAGGTGAGATTGCTGTTATATCCTGTTCCATATTCACTTGCTGTTCCATGTTCACTTGCTGATTCTATGTCAGAAGATAGCAGTGAAATCTGAGGCGGTATTGTTAGGGAGAATTCTCTGTTTAGGCTGAATTTCCTAACCTAGTGAGTCCCCCAGCAGCTTTGCTGGATTTTTGGGGTTTAATTTTTTCTCCTGCCAAGAGTGAGACTCTTTTACCCTCACTCTTCGGCATGATTTGAGTGTGTTTCTTTGACTCTAGATGTGTTTAATGGGCTATGGGGTCTTTTACTCCATAGGGCTTCAGGTGTTTTGGTGATGTGTGTTACACAGCACCCCCAGTGCAGTAGCACAGGGGTGTCATAGTGACCCCCCAGTATAGACTCCATACCCTGGGACTGACTACTGTCTCCCAGGGTATGTAAAGTCACCATTGACTTTACTAGTCGTAAATTCTGAACAGAACCAGTACAAACCATCATATTGTGGACGTACTGGCTGGGGCAATTCAATTGCCCCGGGGTCTGTTAGTCGAGTGGGCACGTCTCCGTCCCCCCTGATCGAGTTTTGGCTGGTGGCAGCAGATACTACTTTTTATATTCAACCGCGAATATTTCTTTATGGGATTTTCCCATTGTTCGAGGCTACTATCTTTATTTATTTAATTACGATAGCCTCAAACATACCGCCGGTTTATTTAATTAATATTAATTCTCCGGTTGGTATTTTTTGCCAAAACTCAGTTCTAAAATGGCATTTGTGTTCTCTTCTGTGACTCCAACCCAAGTCGAGCCCTTTGTCCCACTTTTTGGTGGGCTTCTCCACAGAAGCCCTCCAAAGTGGTGCCACTCTGTCTGGGGTACTTAGGAGGGGCGGAGGGGGATTTAGGCACCCTGGACTGAGTTGCCTAGGCAACTCAAGTCGCACTCCATCCTGATTGGCCCAAGTGGTGAGCCGGCCGGCTGACCACTTAGCATGTTTGAGTGACAGCTAGGCTGAGTGAATGGGGGTTTTCTGCATAAAAGCGGGGCTTTGGGGACTGGAACTTCAGAAGTCGCCACAGGACCTAAGAATCCGACGAGGGAGAAGCTGAGCCGACCTGCCACGACGACACCACCGGTGGAGCCCTGCTGGACCGTCTCACCACTTTTCCCAACGACAGAGGAGATCTCCCGCCGGAGAGTCTTCTCCCTTTGACTGGTGGGGATAACCAGTTTCACCGTCTTTTTGCCTCCCCGACGCATCTCGTGGCCGCCTTGCCTGTGCCAAGCACCCCGGAAACCGGAATAGCACATTTTACCATGACCGCAAAATAAAGGGTACTACCTTTAACCGGAAAACTGCGCGGCTGGTTTCTTCCCTGGCAGTGCAACGACCTTCATCTTTCCTCCAAGTCGAGATCTTCTCTTCCCCTGGAGGACGACGAGACTTGCACCCACTGCCAGGAACAACTGCCACCGCTGGAGGATCCTTCCCACTTAAGGTACCGTGTCCCGCCTGGCTTCCCTTGCCACCGACTGTACGGGGTAGATTTAGCCCCCGGCTTTCGAACCTGGGTTAGCCTGGGACACCCTGGCTAAACTTTTCTGAGCCTCTCTAAACTCTTTTCTAACTCTCTGCAAGACTTTCTAAGCCTAGTGTAACTATGTGATCTTGGGCGCATTTGTGCTCTGCTCTCTATAAGAGTGGGCCCAGCCTATGGACTTTGGCTCACAAGTGACTTTTGCTCTTCTGCCTTGCTAATAGTGTTCCTAAATCTTAGAGTGGTGTACCTTTCCATATTCTGTCTTTTTCCCTCCCTTTTTCATAAACTTATTGGAGTGCCATCTATAGTTAAGCGCTCACCTCTGTATGAAAATAAGTGGTGTTAACTAAGACTTATCTGATAAGGAATAAGGGTTGCACATATTATAATAGTAACTGTGTTTAGAGTATTTTACAATAAGAGTGCTGGAGTGTTTCAAACAGTGTGTTTTTAATTAAATAATTATATACTTTGATACCAAAGCTCTGGTCAGTGTTTGCTTGTATTATTGTGTCTGAGTGCCTATTGTGTATACTCTGCATACTGCCTAACTCTTCTTGGGGGAAGCCTGACTGCTCAGCCACAGCTACCAGGTAAATCTGGGTGGTACAGACTGCTACCAAGTGGGTTTACTGCTAACACCTGTAGTCCTAAATCTTTTGCAGTGTTCCCTAAGGGAACTGCACAGGTTTCTGCCTAACAGGTATAGAGATTTGTGGCTTGCCTTATAGTGATGGTTTGTATATTGTGGTGATTTGTGGTTTCTGGAATGTGTACACTCTTTTAAATATGTAGTCCATCTTGTCTCTGATAAATTTCCTTTGTTTTTTTATTTTTATTTCTTGAGTGTAATGGTCTATGATGTCATCCAAACTTTGGTCGTTTTTGAAAGTTTTTTATGGTGTATTCAATGTGTCTATGTCAGTCTTAATTTGAGTGATTTCTTGTACTATTTTGTCATGTTCCTTTTTGGCATGTTATATTATTCTGTTAATCATTTCCTTTGACGTGTTGGTTAATAACTCTTCCCATTCTTGTAATCTTTCTAGATCTTCTTCTTCGAATGAGGGAAAAATACAGATTCTTAAGCCTCGTGGGATTCTGCCAACTTGTAGATGTTTCTCTAATGTTTTTATTTCCCACCATCTAGATAATACCATTTTTAAAGATTTTTCCAATAGCACAAATAATTGTAATGATTGCGGACTGGTCTTATCTGTTTCAGATGTCGGCGCTGTGTGTCCTGAAAATGGTTGTTCAGCCTCTTCATCTCTTGTAGAATAACTCTTTAACATTTTCTTTCTTGATATAAAACTATCTATGATTATGATTACTGATGAAGTTTGGGAATCTGCCTGTGCTGCATTTTGAAAAACTGATATTGTGTGTGTTCAGCCTTAAACAACTATTGGGGAGTGCTCATGATTTTTGAATTTTGCAGAATGCCTTAATTTGATTGGAGTGATTAATTTGGCAGCAATGTTGAATCCTATGGGTGCTGAGGCTGACCAGTACCTTGATACTAATAAACAACAAGAATTAGGATCCTGTTATGGTGCGCCAAATTAGTGAATTTATTGGTAGATTGTGATTTCTTTTTGCTCTGTTACACACAACAAATTATTTTTAAAAACACTTTCTTTGAATTGTGCTCTTCGTTACAATGTTCCAACTTAAATTCTCTGCATAGTATTTCGAAAAGGTACTATTTTGACCCCACTATTAGCTCCTCATTGTAGTTGCTTTGTCCTCAGTATTTTGAAACAACTTGTATCAAAATCCTTTCTTTCGATAGCATGCGTATTTTAGTGTTCCTGGTTAGATTCACTTCAATATATTTCAAAAAGTCTTAATCTGTGTATTTAACGACACGTGTTTCCCCATCTATCATGCAGACGGTTCTGACTGTCTGCTATCCAGGAGTGGTGTGTCACCAATGATCTCTGCCTTAATGCCAGTAATACTGAGATGCTCCTCATCAGCACACCTGCTCCCTCCTTTCCTGTCACTCTCTGGCCGGCCTCTCTTGGCCCTCTTCCTGCCCCCACCTGTGAGGCTAAAAACCTTGGGGTCATCTTCGACTCCACACTCTCCTTCTCTCCTCACATCTCTGATGCCTCTAAGAAGTCACACTACCAGCTGCACCTCCTCAGAGGTATTTTTCCTTTTCTCTCCTTCCCCAGAAGCTCACTGTCTCCAGAGCCTTGGTTCTCTCTAGGCTGGAATACTGCAACATCCTCTTCTAAATCTGCCTGCCTCTACTTTCCGCCCTCTGAAAATCGTCCAAAACAGGACTACAAGACCTTGTCCTTGGCCTCAAGCACAGGGACCGTATCTCTCCAGTACTGAAATCTCTGCACTGCCTCCCATTGGCGTTGAGGATTAAGTTCAAAACCCTCTGCATTGTCCACAAGGCCTTCTAGGGCCTGGGGCCTCAATACCTTCAACTCCCTCTTCCTAAATATCTTCCTTCTCGAGCTCTTCTCTCATCCGCCTCCAACTCCCTTAGGGTCAGTCGCTTATCCAAGCAACGAGTTGATGGTAGATCTCTTTCTTCTGCTGGGGCCTCTCCCTGGAACAGCCTCCCTGCCTCTCTGAAACTTGAGGAGAACCATCTCTGGTTCCGGAAGCACCTCAAGACCTTCCTCTTTGCTTCTACTTTCTCTCCTCCTCACCCCTGCTGATCTTATGGCTGAAACTGAAACTGTACTGGTTACCTGGCTACACTCTGATCTCGGACCCATGTCCCCTCCCTGCCAGTTGCACACTTGCACTGCCCCCTGGCAACCCTTGCACTCGGGGACTGTTTCTGTATCCCTACAGCCCCCAACCAGCACTTGACACCTGATGTCTGCACTTACCCTTGCACTTGTCACCAGCTGGCTACACTTTTTATTTATTGTCTTTATTTATTTTACTGTTTATCCTCTGCACTGCACTGCCCCCTTACTCTTTCCCCCGTACTTTTCCCCTTTCCCCCTCCCCTGCACTTGCGCGATCTCAATGCCACCTGGCCTAGTAAAATCGGTGTCTCTGTGTTCCCTCTGTTCCCCCTTCCTTGCCTCTTCGTGCCTTGAAACACTTGTGTATTGGTGCGTTATACATATCATATCATATCATATCATAGTCTGGCTGGAGGAAGCATTGATGTCATTGTCTGCAATGGGCAGACCAAGGTTGGATCTCAGGAGTGCCTTTTGAATTGTCTTCCTTCCAGACTTCAAGAGAGAAGGAGTATAGGTGATAGAGAAGCAATAAGAATAGATAGGGGAGATAGGGTGCACAATGGGGGCAGGGACAGAAATCAGAGGATAGTAGGAGAAAGGGTTAGAAGCACTATGCTACAGTAGAATCTCACCAGGCGGCCAACCAGACGGAATCAATGAGCAAACTGGATTTCCAGAATCAAAGATCAATTAACAAATTGGAAAGCACACCTGAATGTGAATTTGCCAGTAAGCACTAAAAAGCAGTGCAAAATGGAGGATGCACAGTTGGGAAAGCACACCTGAATTCGAATTTGCCAGTAAGCACTAAAAAGCAGTACAAAATTGAGGAGGCACGGTTTTAAAAACACATCTAAATTCCAGTTTTCCAGTAAGCACTAAAAAGCACTACAAAATGGAGGATGTACAGTTGGAAAGGGACACCTAAATTTGAATTTGCCAGTAAGCACTAAAAAGCAGTACAACATGGAAGACGCACAGTTGGAAAAGCACACCTAAATTCAAATTTGCCAGTAAGTACTAAAAAGCAGTACAACATAAAGGATGCACAGCTGAGGTGTAAGAGAGGCATGGTATCACAACTATGACACTGACACAAGAGTTACTAAGTTCTTGGGGTTTTGAGAAACTCCTACTTTGCCCTATAGCTATGACGGGGGAAGTCTCTACCATCAAATAATAAAGAAAACACAGTCCTAGTCAGTCTTTGTCAAATCAAAATGACCTACACTAACAAAACCTAATGCCTGCACTATCTCTCATACAAAAAGTGTGTAAAGGAGAATATGTACGCAAAGGAAAATCAGTGTTATAAAAAAAGGATCAAATTGGCTGAGTCAGCTCTCCTCCCCATGTTGGACAGCACAGAGAAAGGAGGCCCCCATAGACAGGATGACACACTCTGGCTAAGGTTCTCAAAACAAAGGCAGTTCAAAATGTGGATTGACACCCGCCTGGCCATCCACGTTAAAGTCACTTATTCCAGCGTTCCAAAAGTTCTTTCACAGCTCAGCAAAAAGTTCACGCACGTCTCCCTCAGCCAGGATTGGACCTCTCAATGAACAAGTACCTGATTCAACGCAGATCTCCCTCAGCCGGGCTTGGACCTCACAGTCACAGCACTTGCAGGGGTTCCCTTCCCCATGCTTTATGCAAAGTCGTTAGGCGTTCTCTTCCCCCAACTTATCATACTTCCGGAGGACCACTTTGACTTCCTCTTTAGCTCACACTCTTGTGTTATTTGCCCAAGTCTCTCTTGGTAATTCAATACCATAAGCACAAAAGTTCAAAGAAATCTTTCTCTTCATGCATTCACCTTTCCACTTCCCCTTTTGCCAGGGTTAATCTTGACCATTACGCATTTCAGAGTTCGTTCACTTTGCCGCTGTATAACAAAACATCTCACATTTCGCAGAGACTTTCCAGTGGGCTACTTCCTTTTGCCAGACCACTCTGCGAATCTGTATCACTGGCTTCACAGTTATCAGCCACATAAAAGTTCATCACTGAGAACACCAGGAGATGCAGACCAAGATGACGGGGTAAAGACCGAGCTCTGCTGAATGCTGCCTAAGTAGAGATTGTGGAGCGTTCCCCCTGATCGCTTTGAGGTCTACTTGGAGGGAAAAGCCTGCGGAGGTCGGAGAGAGCCGGGGGAAGAGTGCCCATATATCTCCTGGGAGGCTGAGGAACACCCGGGCCACACAGTGAGTCCATCGGGGTGGACAACTGAAGGCTGTAGGGAGCCCTGGGGTACGAGGAGTAGCCGAAGCTTCGGAAATACCCAAGGAGGCCCCAGAACAAAGGAAGGTACCACAGGGGTGTGAAAGCCACCCAATGAGAGCAAGCCACCAGCCGTGGGAGCACAAAACAGCAGATGGAGCTGCAGGCTACACGTAATAAAGTGCGGGACACAACGGTCTGCAGAGCCGCGGGAGGCCAGCAGCAAAGTGATGGATACGGCAGCCTGTGGAGCCACAAGCTGCCAGCATAGCCACCAGGAAGACCTTGGCAAATCCCTGCAGTGGACGCACACCGACCATTGCCAGCTGGTAACCCTATGCTGCACTCCTGACGGGAGCTAGTCCCAAGTGGTAGTTCTACCTTGCAGTAACCATACACTCCCAAATGGGAGTATTAGTTGTACAAGGGTTGATCTCAGTAGTATTCCAAGTGATCCGATTAACTTTATATAGTGTTTAGATAGCAAACCAGATACATGAGGCACTGTCAACCTGTAAGTCTACAGACTAGAATAAACCTGGCTGAGAGCAGACAGATATGAGACAGGCCCAATTGTCATTATATCACCACATCATCAAATTTAATTTGCACCACACTATTACCTAAGAAGTGTGTGGAGATTAATTCAAAACATAGGTAAATACATACAAGGCAATTAAAGATTTATAAACAAAGGACGAAATTTCAATTAAGCTGAAAAAATTATCAAACAAACCATATTTTGTAAAGAAAGGGCAAACAATGTAAAATACACTTTGTCTCAGCTAAGCTGATGGCAATAATTCATGTGCAAGGTGATCACCACATTTGTGTTTCCCTGCTTCTGAGCAGTTACATTCACTCTGCTCAGATTCCTAAAGACACTCCTATTAAGTAATCAGTGCCAACGCGTTTAGGATTATTGGTAATCCATCTTCAGGGCTGGATGTGTTTTAGTTTCAACAAAATTCAGTTGAGTTCCTACAAAGTATAAGGATACACTAATTAGATCTCTAATTAAATTTTGGGAACTAGACAGGTTACTCTCATGAATGGAGATACACTGACCTGCTTTTCCAGGTAAGTAGAGACGATTCATGATCACCTGTGTTGGTTAAAGTGACATTGAATACAGTTTGAAGTGTTTGATTCTAGGCACAGAATCATGCTCTAGGGTACTATTCATATGATTCATGATAACTCACCCGGTCAGAAAACCCAAAGTGTCCCGCCGGGTGAAAAATGGAGTGTCAAGCTGTGGCTACAGATGTGGACACCTGGAGGCATGGGGAGAGAAGAGATAATATAAATTACTACACACCGAGCCAGGAGGCTGTGTGAGTGTGTAACTCATAGTTAGATATGTTAACAATTAGCTCCAAAAGCAGTGCTGCTGAGACACCGCGATAATATAAATGACTACACACTGAGCCAGGAGGCTGTGTGAGTGTGTAACTCACAGTTAGATATGTTAACAATACGCTCCGAAAGCAGTGCTGCTGAGTCACCACAACTATTATATATCATGGTGCTGTAATCGTGATCACAGATTGTCAATGAGTAAAGTTATTCATTCACAACTTACTTCATAAGAATCGCCCTCGGTACACCAAATGTAGCAGCCCATCACAAGGATGTGCTGCGCGGCTCTCCCAAGCAAAATAGGTTGCCATAGGGAGGGCGCGCATGTGCATCCCTGTGCGGGGCGCCATCTTGGTGTGGGTTACCGTATCTCCTGTGTAGTCCTCGTTTAGCTGAATTATCATGTCTCTGTTTAGTATTGTACTGTGGCAGGGTGCTATGGCTCTCTCTGGGCACCATAGCACCCTGCCACATTGAGAGCACTTGACAGGAGAGCAGGTAAGGGAGAGCTATGCCAGTGAGGAGCAGTGAGCCTGCAGTGGACCCCTTTGGAGAGGCCCATAGATCCTACACACGGCCACGTGCAGATGTGGTCTGAGCTTAGGGATAGGAGAGTTAGGACTCAGGAGGAGGTCTTGGCCCCGGCCAACCTGGAGAAGGAAGAGACCACGGGAATACAATCCCTGCAAAGCTACCAGATAATGCCAGCAATTGATCATGAAGGGGCAAGGCGCAGGAAGAACCCTATGGCGGAGGGGGATGCTGCCCCTCCCTTACTAGAGATGATCTGAAGGAGACCTTCCATGAAATTAAGGTCATTCGGAACGATATTCAGTCATCGATCTGTGACCTGAGGGGTAGAGTGGACAAGCTGGAGGACTAAATGGAGGGGATGGAGAACAACCACATGCAGGTCAACCTACGTGACATGAAATATGAAGCGCGACAGGTGGAATCCTGTTGAAACTGGACAACCTCGAAAACAGAATGCCGTAAACATTCTACGCATTCTGGGAATATGAGAACAGAAGGGGGAGACTGCAGCAGATGCTGGCAGAAAGGTGCAAGGACTCATTAATACCCTTTTTCTCACAGACGGCGGGAAGGAAGACCAGCTTGAGAGAGCGCACAGAGGTGGAGCAGGTGGGGGGCAAAGGCCCAAGGTCGATTGTAGTCTGCTTTCTCAGGTACAGGGAAAAGATGGAGGTCCTGGAGAAGGCGAAGCGCCTGGGAAGTGTCCAGTTTGAAGGGGTTGAGGTGAATATTTTCCACGACCTGTCTGGTCTCCATCTGTCCCATTGCTGGACTGTTGCCCCCTCACGCAGTGGCTAACAGAGTAGGGAACTAGATACCGCTGATCATTCCCATTTGCATTGTCATTTGAAAGGGGAGAAATTGACTATCGGGTCACCAGGGGCTAGGAAGCACAACAGGTGTTACATGTGCAGAAGGAGGAGGCTGCCGCTGCTGAGGCCATGGGTGAGGACGGGTGGTGTCTGGTGGAAGTGGATCAGAAAAAGGGCTTCCACACAAAGGGGAGGATGCCTGGGAGTAGGAAGTACAAGAAGCTCAATACACCACCTCCGGTAAGATGAACAGGAACCGGCTACAAGCAGAATTGTGCTATGAATGTATTTGTGTTGCCCGAGTGGTTAGGGGCTGAAGTTAATCGGGGGAACAGCGGGGAGTAGGGAGGCAGCAGCGGAGGCGCAGGTTAACGTTGGTGGCCCATCGAATGGTGGGCATCTCCAGTGAGAGATTGGGATCTCTTGGGGGCAGTGGGGGAGGGAGGGGAAGTTGGAGGGGTGGGATCATTGGGGGACGGTTCAGAGTTCTTGGGAACAGTTGTGTTTCCTTGCTTATTTTGCAATAAAGAGGTTTTGGAAGTGGGATGAGCAATCAAAATAGTGTACACTGATGGAGGGGTCCAGTGTCAGTGCTCTCAAGTGTGGGACGTTAAATGTTAAGGGCTTGAACTCACCCATCAAGCGATTGTTGACAGGCAGAGAGTTCCTCAATAGGGTGCTGGACATACTGGTGGTGCAAGAGACAAGGCTTGTGCGGGGGGAGGAAAGGCGCATTCCCTGGGACTCAGATTGGGCAGGTGTTCTGGGCATTGGGGCCTACCAAGAAGGGCGGAGTGGGTATCCTCCTCAATCGGAGGATTCACCTAGTCGAATCACAGGTGTGGCGGAAAGCGGATGGAAGAGCTCCGATAGTCTCTGGCACTTTGGAAGGAGTTGAGGTGACTTTGTCCACAATCTACTGCCTGAACCTAGGACAGTTCCAATTTTTGCAGGAAGTGATGGGGTAGATACTTAGGCAGAGTTTGGGCGTGCTACTGTTGGGGGGGACTTCAATATGCGGCAGACCAGCACATGGTCCACAGTGGGCGAAGCAGTCAGCCCGCAGGTGGGGATGCCCAGGAGGGGGCAGGCTTCCTTAGTGGTTAGACAGAGCTGGGCCTGATTGATGTATGGAGGGGATGTCACCCAGCTGACAGGGGCTATACATTTTTCTCTCTAGGCTCTAGGATGCGGATTGACTACTGGTTCATACAACAACAAAACCTGGGTAGGTTAACGGGTAGCAACCTTATCCTCGTTAGTTGGTCAGACCACGATATGGTGGAAATAGGAATTTCAATGGGGGGCCTTCGAATTAGGGACTCCTTATGGCACTGCAATGATATACTCCTTAAGGATGTCGTGTTTGCCAGAGAGATGAGGACAGCAATGGAGGAGTTCTTCCGGTTTAACGATAATGGAGAATGGTGTGTGAGGCCGCAGAGGCAACATGGAGAGGCCTCTTGATGCGGGAGGGTGCAGCCAAGAAAAGGGTTAGGACACTGTTGGTGGAGAGGTTGAGGAGCGACATTCGTGAGCTGGAAGCTCGGACGTTGTTAGGACTGATTTTCTATACTCTGGCATGGTGGACAGATGTATAGAAGGCCAACCTATATTGTGACAGAGTCAACTCTGGGAATCTGTAGCCAGTGACAGGCGGTCTAGGCTAAGTTCTTCAGAGAGGTGAGAGTGTAAAGGGTCCACAATGAGGTCACACAATGGGAATAACAAATTGCACTTAGACAGGATGTATAAAAATACAGTTATTTAATCATGGACAACAACACACTATAAGAAAATGAATACAAGCAGGTAGACTTATCAACCAATACCATCAAACTAAATACACAATACAAATCAAAATACTCCTGAAAAAGGAATGAATAGGTAAGTATCATACACGAAAAAGGTCCACAGAGGTGATCCCTACCTAAAATTGGCCAACCCTAAGTTGTCTGGGGCTGTGTGTCCTATTGTTCAGGATACAGTTCCACAGAATTTAGGATGCAAACAAAAATGTAGGTAGGGTCTATGGAGTCCAGTGATGGATTCTTAGAGTTAGGGTTCAATGTAAACAAGTGCCCAAAATTACCCCCAAGAGTCAGAAGTCTTGCCAAGGCAAGTAATGGCAAAGCCAATAGTATAAGAAAAAGGATTATTATAAGCCTATTGACCTATAATGGAGTATAGGGGTATGTTAAAAGCTCTGTAACTTACCCGCCTTACTCCGAATCTTCCCAAGTCTTTGTAGAACAAAGGAAGGGTGTCCTGGCTTGCTTTTCCCACTGAAATCCGTGGTCCTCGATTTCCAGGAGTTGCCGGTTCGAGAAGGACTCCGGTTGGGATCTTTTGCTGGTGCAAGGACTCTCTGTGAAGAAATGCAAAAACAAATGATGCAGCACCCCTCTAGGGACAGGACTGATGTCAGAAAAGCAGGTTTTGGATAGTGCATGCCGCACACATCGATGCAACAGGACTCAGTAGCCGCGGTCAGACTTTCCGGTCTTTCTCGGGTCCCCTTGGTGCTAGGACGCCGAAATTTCACAGAGGGTGTCGTTGCAGTGGCAGCTGAGGGTGTGCCAAGGAAACTTGGGATTGCGACGAAGTTAACCCGGTAGCCCAAAAACAAAGCTGGTCAGTCAAAGGATGATTCCCGTGCACTTCTGAAGGCGGTTTTGTGCTGGGCACTAAGTAGATATCGGGAATGGATGGTCCCTCCACTCCAAGGGTCGTAGCACCTTCGCAGGGTTACTAAAGATCACAAGGCAGACAAGGCTCCACCAGAGCTGCAGCAGAAATCACTTGCCAGGCCTTCTTCAGTCAGGCTTCAGGTTTCTTTGTGGGTCTTCTCAGCTGGAAAGGATACTTGGCTCCTTCAGGTTCCTCCAGGATCTCTGAAGAATGCATCCAGGGGTCCTCTTCTTATCCTAAAAGCCAGTTAGGAGTCGAAACTCCCAATAGCCAATAGCAGAACTAGCCCACACACACACCCCACAGTCGTCCAATCAGGACCACTGGTGGGAACAGTTAGGCATACCACTCAGACACACAGAAACCAGGATCTGGATTAGGGTCAGACGACCCAGCTCACATCATGCCTGTCAAACACAAAGCCCTCCAGTAGCCCGCCAAAAGCTGTTGCTTTCCCGGGCACTGGAAGTCCTTATAAGGATCTTCCTGGACTCTGAGGCCAGGAAGAAGGCTAAACAACAAGATGCAAAAAGAATGGGTGAAAAACCTTGTGGCACGGCCATGTTTGATCAGTAGCCACAGTCAGTAGTCAAAAGCGGTAAACGCGGTAAAGCTAAAATTAAATTCCCCCAAAAGTTGGGAAAAGTCACTACTGCCACCAGCCCATCTTTTAAGCACATCTAGAGTAACCAAAAAATCCTTTAAGTGTTAGTCTAGGCAAAACAAAAATGCACTCCATTGCACTGCAGTGTAAGCTGCTTTGTGAGATGATAAAAAGTTACCACAAGTGATACAAAAGTAACCACAAGTAGCAACATAGTAACATAACTAAGGGAACACTGTTTCCCAGTACTGATAGTCTTAAGGACATATCAGTTACCCCATAACTTGTGAGCAAAGGCTGGTGCAGTGAAGCTTAAGGCTTCACTGTACTGCAAAAAGTACAGGTCAGATTAAAAATAAAAGCCAAAAGTTTAGGGGATCCATAAAGATGGAAGGAAAGGTGCAGTAAAGAGAATCTTTCCTAACAGGCGTCAAGTGGAGGAGAAGTGGACAGTGATAAGCTTCAGCTAGAGAGGGAGAAATAACGAGAGTTGAAGGAATTGGAAGTGGGCAAGTTAGTGTCTAACTTACAGTTCCTTTGTGAGCGATACTAGGAGAAGGGTGACAAAGCAGATGCGCTGCTGGCATCGAGGCTGCAGGTACACCAAGCAGATTGCTGGATAACTGCAGTGGAAGATGCAGGGGATCACTGCACTCCACTACGGGGGAGGTTTTGCAGGAATTCACCACATTCTGTAAACACCTTTATGGGGAAGAAAGGGTGGTTGAAGAGGGAGACCTGGATCAATACCTGAGGGGCGGTGCCCCTGCCAGTCCTGCACGAGGGGGAGAAAGAAGATCTAGATAGGCCAATTACCCCAGGGGAGGTATTGATGGTGATTAGAGGGCTGAAGGTGGGAAAGGCCCTAGGGGACGACGGATACACAGCAGGGTTTTATCAAATGTTCTAAGGGCGGCCTATCCCCACACATGTAAAAATTGATCAATCACATCCGGAACACAGGGAAGGTGCCTCTGTCATAATTTGGTAGGGCTTTAATAACAGTCATCCCGAAGACAGGGAGAGACCCCAAGAGATGCAAGTCATATCGCCCCATATCCTTGCAAAATGTGGATGGCAAGATCTTTACCAGGGTACTGGCCACCAGAATGGAAGGAATCATGCCACGATTAGTGCCCTCGGACCAGGTGGGTGGACACATTGTGTAAAACACTGCATTCAATGGAGGTCATGACAAAAAGGTGGGGTAACCCGGTGCTGGTTACCCTCAACCCCTACAAGGCGTTTGACAGGGTAGACTGGGATTTTCTCTATGGAGTATTGCACAAGTATGGGTTTGGTGAACAGATTTTGAAGGGGATAAGGGGAAGGGGATACGGGCACCATATTTGTCCCCGATGGCATGGGTGGCGGCTAATGGGAGACTGTCGAGGTTCATTAACCTGAGGAGGGGTATGGAAGCAAGGATGACTGCTTTCACCACCCTTATTTGAGCTATCAATGTAGCCACTCACTGCAGTTGTAGGGCATTGTGGTGGGGAATAGGGAATTCAAGGTGAGGCTCTGTGTAGATGATATCTTGCTGCACCTGGTGAACCCACAGACTTCAACTCTGGCGGCCTTGAATTTAATAAAGGAATACGGGTGCTTCTCCAGTTCAAAATCAACAAGGGAAAGTCGGTTATATTTTCTTTTGCATGGGATGGACAGAGGGATGTGAAGGCCCTCTGGCCCCTGGGGATGGAGATTCAGCTGGAAAGCATACAATACCTGGGAGTCACCATAGTTAGACACAGGGGACCTGAGTAGGGCTAATTATCCACCCCTGTTTAGCATATTGTTCAGCTAAATGATGGAATGGGGCAAAGGACACATTTTATGGATGCGGAGGCTGAATGCCCTGAAAATGAATTTTCTTCTGAGAGTGTTGTACATGTTCCAGATGTTACCCATACAGGCGCCAGAGGACCTCTTGCTGGAGGCTAAGGCCCGAATGCTACTGTTTCTATGGCAAAAGCAGAAGCTGAGGGATGGATTTCATACCCTGATACTGCCCAAAGATCGGGGAGCGGTGGGGCTGCCGGACCTGACATTGTACTACAAAGCCACCCAGTTGAGAGCAATGTTGCCACACCTGTGGGAGGACCCTGACAAAAAGGTGGGTTTATCTGGAAAATGATCACCTGGGTCCGGCAACAATGGGGGAGTTGCTCTTGGTCCCAAGGGAGCAGATCCCATGTAGAATTAGGGAACACTCGATCCTTGAGGTTTATGGGAGGTGTGGAGAAATTGAGCTGGAATGTGAGGAGTCACCATGTGGCCTTCACCAATGAGTCACATTTGGGCTCCCCCTGTAAGGGATGAGATACCCGAACTGGTTTGAGGCAGGGCTAGCCAGAGTCGGTCAATTGTGGGTGAAGGGTCACTTCATAGGGATCCAAGAGCCGAAGACTGGTCTGGGTATTGGAAAGCTGCCCGTTCTTCTCATTGTCAGGTTTAAAGGGGTCTTCACGGCAGAGAAATGGAGGGAACTGATTCAAAGAGACCACACACAGTTCGCGAGGGTGCTCGACACACACACAGCAATGAAGGGCCTCATCACGTTACTCTATAGGGCGCTGGTGGAGACTTCCGCAGACAGGGTTGAGGGTCTCCGGCAAAAATGGGAAAGGGACCTGGCTCTAGAGTTGGATAAAAATCTCTGGTGGCTAATGTGTAGGAGGGCGTTTAAGACATTGTTGGCCTGCCAATATAAACTGCACAGCCTGAAGTTGTTGCATCAGTGGCAATATGACCTGATGTGGCTCTCAAGAATGTTCCCATCATTGAGCCCGTTGTGTTGGCATGGATGCAGGGATAGGGTAGATTATTGCCACATGTGGTGGGGATGTCCAAGGGTCCAAGTGTTCTGGGCTGAGATCTTGGGATGGATCAAATAGGTTGAAGGGAGGGAACGTGTGTTGGAACAAATGTTGACATTGTTTGGTTTGGACAATCAAGATGGAAAATGGCACACCTTGACTCATATGACACACTTTTTGCTGCTGGCAGCCAGGGCATGCCTGGCGATGTGTTGGAAGAGAAGTGAACTTCGGAGCCTAAAGGAATGGTCTGACACGGCAAGGGATATTTATCTCATGGAAATGATCACAGCGGCACTCCATCGGGGAACCGCTGGGATGGAGGGGGAATGGCTGCAATTTTACACCAAATTTGGGAATGCAAGTCGAGGGTGAAGCCACTCTTGGTAGTCGCGGCCGGTCCTGACGGAAGCAATCAAATGTATAGGTTGTGCACCTTGTTGTCGTTGTACTGTTTTTGGGACCCCTTTATGCTGAAGCTGTCAGTGTGTGCTGTAAACCGTATGTGTAAAAGGAATGTGTTAGGGGGAGGGCTTGGAGTTTAAATAAGAGTAGACAAAAGATCTCTTGTTTGAATCATGTTACTGTGTTAACCACCTTCTGGTCTTCATGTGACTTTTATTCTGGCAAAACCAATACAAATTTCTATTTCCCCCCAAAAATGTTAATCACTGGTTAGCTTTCTTTTGCGTCTCATCAGCATGTGTGCAACCTTCACTTGTGAGATACACTGCTGCTGCTTCAATCTTTACTTGACACAAACTGGCCTTTAATGTCTTTCACTAACTCACCGGTTGTGCACATTCATTTCTTGCCTATGCGGCTTTGATTCACGAGTCAAGGTTAATACCACAGGCTTGGCCTCGCCTCCCCAACTCTGTTGTTCACCCTGGAGATTCACCGGTGTCATTGAAACACAATGCAGTTTTCTTCTTGTCTGCAATTTGGCTTTTTCTGCATCTCCTTCACGGTTCCCCGGAAGCAAAAACCTTCTGTAGGGATCTTCTGGGGTTCCCTACCCTTTGCTTTAGTTCCTCGATCGGTAGTCCTGTTGCAGTAGGTTTGTCTTGGCCCCCGCAAGTTCTGCTCATTTTCATTTTCCACCATGCAAAATGTATTTAGACTTCTAGTCCCACAATGATGGGTTCTTATTTCACCGCCAATTCGTCAGCTCCCCTAAACAGCATTCTGGCGGTTTTGGGAGCTGCATGTTTTAAAATGGGATGTTTCTTGAGGTCAGGGTCGTACCACCTGCCCCTCAAAGGCCTGGGCTTTCCTGTTTCACCTAGGGAAGGAGCACTGGTGTGGGCACTGCCAGGTAATCCCAGCTTCCACTGGTTTGGCTCCCTGGAGTCAGAGCTCCCTCGCCACACAGCAGCCTTCCCTGTTCTCACAGGCCCAGCAATTAGGCAGTCCTCCTTCCTCCAGGCCATCCAGGGTCTCTCGAGCTCGAATTCTCTCCTCCTGGCTTCTGTGCACCATGCAGCATTCCCAGCTCGCTCAGAGTGTACCTGTGCCCTCTACCTTTTATAGTGACTGGGAGGCTTAACAGGTTTCAGGTGAGAATGATTGTAGAGGGAAGCCTGACCTTGCCTGGCCTGATTATCGGGACAAAATGGCGACTGTCCATAGGAATCCCTGGTGCATTGGTTCCAATGGGTAATCTACATAGCTCCCTTTTGCCTCTTTTTTTAGTCTTGTTCGAAAATGGGGAGGAGGAGTTGTAGTTTTTATCAGGGTGAACGTGGCAGATGTATTGTTGTGGGTGAATGGGTTTTGGGCAATAATATCCTATAATGACTGAGGGGATGTCGCATAGTGATGTATTGCAATGGGGGGGATTCCAAGGATTGGTTTTGGTAGGTTTCTTGCGCACAGCCTATGTAAAGTTAGCTTCATAAATGAAATATAAGAAGGTTGTTCACTAGTTTGGGGTTTTATTGGTTGGCTACCAATAGTTATGATGTAACAGAAAAAAAGAGTGCCAACATACGGTTGAAACATTGAATGCATTATTTTTTCTTTTTTTTATGGGGGGGTGGTCCCCCCAACCTCTGTTTTTTTACCCCTTAAAACCTATTATACTTAAAAAAAACATTTACCTTTGAAAAAAATGCATTTCATACTTTTGGCATTCGATGGTTTCTATTTGATGCAATCGCTGGATACCCCAACATACTCCATTTGGAGGCATGTGCAATAATATCACCCTTACCCGGTCTTTCTCAAGCCACAGTATTGATGTTATAAATAATGTTTTAATAATAATAATAATAATAATAATAATAATCATCATTTTGTGTGCTAGTTCATACACATACTTCTTACAAGGCCCATACTTCCCGAAGGCCCACCTTCCAAGGCCCCTGTTTGTTGCCTGTTTATTACCGGATTGTGCAGTACCCCTATAACCCTTGTTTTTCCATGGCTGGTCTTGTGCCCCTCCCTACCTGATCCCTTGTGATGTCTGTTGTGCCGCCCACCCTGTCCCTGGCCCCCTGTGATGTCTGTTGTGCCCCCCCTGATCCCCTGTGATGTCTGTTGTGCCCCCCTCCCTGGTCCCCTGTGATGTCTGTTGTGCCCCCCTCCATGGTCCCCTGTGAAGCCCTTGTGCCCCCCACCCCCTCCCCGCTCCCCTGTGATGTCTGTGGTGCCCCACCCCCTCCCTGGTCCCCTGTGATGTCGGTTTTGCCCCCCACCTACTCCCTGGTCCCCCGTGATGTCTGTTGTGCCCCCCGCCCTCTCTCTGGTCCCCTGTGATGTCTTTTGTGCCTCCCCAACCCCTCCCTGGTCCCCCGTGATGTCTGTTGAGCTCCCCTCTCCCTCCCTGGCACCCCGTGCTGCCCATTTTGCCCCCTCCCTGGTCCCCTTGTCTGTTGTGCCACCCACTCCCTCCCTCCTTTCCTGTTCTATTCTTTCCTGTTCTTCCCTCCCCCCTTAACCCTCATCACTGCAGGAGTTGTCTTGTTTCACCATCACCGACCTGTTGCCAATGCTTGGATTTGACTTTTGGACACTTCGACTCTTGGTGCCTCACCTTCTCAACTCGTACGCTTGGTGACCCTGTATCATTTGACTTCAAGGACACTTTGACTCTTGGTGCTCACCTTCTTAACTCGTATGCACTGGGGCCCTGTTTCACGTTGTGCCCATCGTCATCTTCAATCCTTGCTTAAATTTCATTTCTCTGCAACATTTGTGTTTTACTGACCTCTGAAACTGTATTCGCTCTCCCCTCTGCTCTCCCTGCTTTCACTGTTTTATTCTCTGTTCCGACCTCCTATCCCTTCTACTCTCTCCTCCCGCCCTCCTTAATCTTTTCTATGCTCTTACTCTATCAGAATTGTCCCTGTACCTAGTATGATAGCAACAATTGTCTGTCTCCTCCCCCTTCCCTTACCTGTTTCCAGCACTATCTGAAATGTCGACAGGACTAGTACGATAGTCGCTTGTTTTGTTCCTCTCCCTCCTTTCTCTCCCCCTCTCTCTCACCTCTTGTAATCTCCGACTCTACCAGAACTGTTGTCAGGCCTAGTACGGTAGTCGCCTGCCTGTTTTCATTTCCCTCCAACCCCTCCCTTCATTATCTGTGTTTTAGCTCTTGCACTATCTGAAATATCGCCAGGCCGAGTACGATGGTTAATTACACATTCTTGTTGTTCATGGCCTTATAAGGATGTCATTGTATTTTCCCTTTTTCCCTCCCTTGCTTTGAAGAGCTTTGAAACACATTGTCTATAGGCGCTATATAAATAAACAATCATATCATATCCTGTCTCCCCCAAGGGCATTCTTCCCAAAGTCTTCAAGGGTTCCTCTCAAAGGTGATCCTCCCTCACTTGTCCGCCCCCAGGGTTGGGATGCAAGAGCGATGGCCTCCCCTGGCCACCTGAGTCAGGGATCCCGGGAATGGCATGGGAGAAACACCTCAGGTTTCTCACATAGAGCACACCCGAGAATCAAAATTGTGAATAGAAATATTTTTGAAGCAGGGCATTAAGGAAACAGCAGTGAGCTTTCAGAAAGAGGCACAATATGATGCATATTTCAGATGGTGCAGAGTTTGTAAATTATAGTTTGGCAGGTAAGGAATGGAGCAAGAAACAACCAAGGCAGTCAGCGTGTCCCAAGGAGGTGTGTGGTCCAGGCCAATGTGATCCATGTTGCTTACCAGACTAATTGTTAGAGCAGGCTTTAGAAACATGGGTGAAGCGTGCAGTGGGCCCGGGCAGTGTGAATCAATTGGGAATGTTGACAAATGGAAGGGTTCATGGAGTAGCCAGGGGAAGTGCTCCCTCCAGCTCCGAACAGGTCCAGAAAGGGTCAAAGTGGGGGCCTTGGAGGGGCCAGTTCTGTCACCTGCTGGCTCCACCTATTGGTGCTGAATAAGATGAATGCAGGCAATCACACAGCCCATGAGACTGGCTCAGGCTGCAGACAAGGGAGCCCGTCGCCCAGCGTTAATGGCAGTGGCCATATTCAAATGGGGCGACAATAATGTAGAATAATGGTGCAAGTAGGTAGAAATACACCACCAAATAGCACCCCCAAATACGTGCATGTGATACTCATCCGTCTCGTACCTCTGTGCGCAAATCCAGTGATGTGCGTCACGCACCTTAAATTACACCGTCAGTGCCGTGAGCCGTATAGCCCTGCTGCATCTAGCTCGTGAGGCGTAACATACGCAGTAAAGGCCTTAACTCTGTTTTCAGCTGCTACGTATGAGAGATGCAAACCAGAGTTTCTCCTGCATACCAACCATTGCTTTTGCCTCCTCCGGCTCTGCTTTCTCTCATACACTCCTTATCTGTTGCTGCCTGATTGAGTGTGAGAGCCTGCTTGCTTCTAGCACTGTCTCAGAATGCCAGCTGTCCTGCTATTTATTGCCTGTAATCATGTGTTCAGCCTGTGACCACCTCTTCTGTGTTTGGAACTTGCACCTCTCACTGCCAACACCACCACAGCACCTATCCAGGACCCAGCAAAGCCATACCTGCCTTGCCATGTCTAGACCATCTACATCTTTGGAAGAGTACAGAACCCACGTCAGCGAGGCAGAGGGCTGCCAACTTCACCAACACTGAAGTTGACATCCTGGTGGATCGGGTCCTGAAAGCCTATGATGCCCTCTTCAACCCAGCAACACAGCTGGGTAACGATGCACATCAAAAGATCTCGAACGACATCACGGCTGCCATCAACAAGGAGGGGGAAGCAGACCGTCCAATGAAGATGATCCAGAAACGATGGGATGACCTCAAGGCCCGTAGCCATTTGAAGGCAGTGACAGCCCTTGCCAGGGAGCCTACCATGGAGGTGTACCATGTGGCTGCCACTGTTTGTCCCAGATAGAGCTGCGGGTCCTTCTGAGGTTTTACCCAGTACTTCACACCCAGATCTGTGCGTGGAGAAGTTGTCTTGTAGCTGTTGGGGAATACCCATGTGGAGCAATGCTCGACAGTTTATGTGTGGCTTGCATGATTGCATATGCCCCATTCTGTATGCAGCATGTGTGTAGGTGTGAGATGCAGTTGCTGCCTCATGCCAATGCTGGGTGTATGTGGTGTCAGACATTGTATTCTAGCATATGCATGGGTATTTGCTGAATTTTTTCTCTGTGACTTGTTGGACTTGGGCACATGCTGTGTGGGATCATGGACCAAGTGCAGAGACAGATCAGAAGCGGGCATGCTATGTTGTGTCCATGTGTGGGATATGCATGACAGACACCTCCATATGTGGCACACCTGCAAGTGCATCTGGATCATCCTCCCAGGACAGCCACCCGGCTGTGTGATTGACAGCCTAGGCTGTGCATGAATGGAAGAAACCTGCTTAAAAGGCAAGGGTTTTGGGACTACAAGCAGAGTCGACCACTGGGAGAAACACCCGATGAAGAAACCATGAACGAAGCTTGCTGCAACGTCCTGGACCTTTGAATTGCCTGGTGAAGCCTTGCTGCTGTGCTGAACTTCTTTTTCACCTCAACAGAGAAGCTCCGGACAGAATGACTTCTCCCCTTGGGCTAGTGGGACCAACTTACCCCAAGACGAACTCCACTGGACCACCATCCCGACTGGCTGTGATTCTTCGTTGCTGTGAGAGCACAATTCCAGGGCTCGAGTGTCTGTAGTCGAGTACAAAGTCTGCCGCGGAACGAATCCGGCTAGAAGTTCCAGGAGAATCCTAAGGACCATCCAGAAGCAGGACCTCCATATCCAGAGTCCCTCACCAGAGTGCAGGACCGAGGGAGCAAAGAGAGTCCAACCAGTATCCAAGATCTGCAACGGTGCTGTTTGCTAAACACTGACAATGCAAAGTGCTGCTGAACCGAAAAGAGCCTATAGCTGCTGACGACCTCCCAAGTACTGCTGCAGGAGCCCTCCAAACATCCTCCCTTTTGTCCCCATGACTGAGGCTCAGGAAATAGTGTTTGCATCGCTGTAACAAGACAAAATCCAGCTGGGCCACTCTTCTTCAAACCAGAGGTACTGTTTAGGCTTGGGGTTCTTACCTTATTGACTTTTAGCAGCGCTCTTCTCAGTTGGGAATTGCATTGGCTTACCTTTTAGAGTTGATTTCAACTCTCTTCTCCCAGGCTTAACAGCTTGTTCCCCTACAAGAGATTTTTCTAACAAACTCTGTAACTTTGTGCAAGACTTTGATCTAAGAAGTGCATCCGATCCATAGACTGTGTCCCAAATGACTTTGGCTGGCCTGGCTCCCTGAAGACTCTTCTGGTCCATTGACTTTGATACTGTTTGTCCCTCATAGGTGCTAGCTTTTTGTATAGTGTTACTGCTGGGAAAGACTTATCTAGATTTCATTGGAATATTTAGTTGTCCTCACATATACTGAGAAACTGTCTAACCTTTTTCCCTCCCTACCCTTTCCTTTCTGCAACCTCAGAATCTGCAAAGTATACTAGCGAGATATAGACATGCGATTACTGTCCTTGTGATTGACGTCACCTCAGGGTGTAGGAATTGTGTAAGAAGCATATCCAAAGATTATCCACTAACTTATTTTGATTCTGGAAAGTAATTTCAAAGTATATTTACATTGTTACACAAATTGCCTTTTTAAAGAATGGTTATTTGAAATTGTATGTTAATTAAATAAATAACTATTTATAACTGAAAATTCTTGAGTGTGTTACTTGGCTACTTGTATTTACGGGTATCATTTGTACAGCTCTACAGCTCACATTTACCCCTCTTGAGATAGGCCTGGCTGCTCAGTCACACTACCAACTTGTGTAGTACAGACCTATACTAAAAGGTGGGTTACCTAATACCAAGTAGATAAGTGTTGTGTAGTCTCAAACAGTGTGACTGCATCAATTCTTACCTAACACTTGGTAGCAGGCGGTGGAATTGGAGAAGTGTGGTTACATTGACTATTTGGTGTACTTGTGCCCAACTAAACCAGCCACAAGGCTAATCTCCCCCAAAAAGATAAGCAACTGTAACATGCCAAATATGGATAACTTGAATGAGTCAGCCCTGACTTGCCTGACAGTAGAGCAACCGAAAGATATGTGTAAAACTAGGGGTCTGACTCTGAAAGGAAAAAAATGTGAATTGATTGTAAGGTTGTTAAATCACCAAAGCTTTGGTAGTAGGCATGTAACACCTACTAACTAAAATAATGTGAAGGATAATGATGAGGATGTAGTTTAGAGTCAAACTCCAATCAGCTAGAAGAGTCAGAGGAGGGAGAGTAGTCTCCAGAAGGGACCCACCCTATTCCACAGCCTGCTCCTGTACCTCAGTCACTTCCCATTGTGACCCCACAAGGTCCAAATCTAAGGCCAGAATACATTTCACTTGAGAGACTAACATTAGAGTTGGAGTTCGAGAAACTGGATGTGCAATCTGAAAAAAAACATCAAGAGGTGAAACTAAGAGAAAGAGAAATGCAGCCAGAAATGGAAATGAGGAAAATGTCCCTTGATTCTGCTTCCCTTCCAGGGTCTTCTAGGTCTACTAGTCGCCAGAGGCCTCACCTGCCTAAAGAAGCAGGGAGTATGTATGAACCTAAACTTGATGTGTTGGATTGGCCGAGTACATTTGAATAGACATATAGTCTGCAAGGAATAAGTGGGAATGATATGATTCCATGGCTCATGTCTAGACTCCCCCTGAATGGCTGTGATGCTGTTATCGTGTTGAGTGCCAGTGACAGAAAGGATTATGAGCCAGTTAAGCTGGCATTAATAGTCATATTTGGGAAGACTCCTTCACAGTACCTTAAGAGGTTTAGGACACTCAAAAAGACAGATGGTACCCCTTGGGCTACTTGGGTATGTGAAAGTTTGAAAAACTTAGATGGTTGGGTTAAGGGATACAGAGTACACACCATTGAAGGAATGAGTAATCTTTTTTTGCTTGAATATATTGTTGATGCCTGCTCTCCTGAGCTGAGACAGCACTTGGCTGACGCTAAGGAAATGGATCCTAGGAAACTAGCACAAGCAGCTGACTCGTGGGTAGCCAGAAGGGCCACTCATAATGATTGTGGGGCTACTCACAAAAAGGAGGAGGAAAAGCAGCACAGGAGTGAGGAAAATGAAGTTTCTAATTCTAACCACTCAGAAGAGGTCCACAAACAACCTACGGGTAGATCCCATGGGAAACCTAGTAGGTCTAGTGAACCCTATGGTGCCCAACCAGAGGGAGGTCAACAGAAATCCCCATTCCAGAAAGCATTTAGAAAATGTGTTGTATGTGGGTCTGTAGACCATGTGAAAGGGGATCCACGATGCAAGGCTAAGCCTGCAGGGGTCCACAATTCCTCCTTAGCCTTCATCCCTGAGGGAGAAGAACAAATGGCTAGTGCACACTTTCATCTACTGGCTGAAGAACCCTTTGGTGTTCAAGCCAGCGTATCTTTAGTGTCTCTGGGTCTGTGTGAAAACCAGAATATGGATGTGTATGACACCATTCCAGATAACACAAAAGAATATTATATGGACAGTGTTCTTGTGAATGATCAGGAGAATCCTGCCATGAGAGACACTGTGGCCAGCAGAACAGTTGTGGTTGAAAGCTTTTTCAAGCCTGAAGATGTGGCTAAGGCACCCAAACGTCCCACTAGATTTGCTGGAGGCCCTGTCTAAATGGTTCCAATTCCACCAGCTCTCATTCAGTGTCACAATTTGACAGTAAGGATCTGTGTCAGTGTACAGAATGCGGTGCCTGGGAGAGTCCTGTTGGGGAATGACTTAGTGTCCATACCCCCAGGCCTCCCAGTAGGAAGAAACAGGAACAAACCAAGTTCGCTAGAGAGGCAACCATAAGAGACCACTCTGGGCCTGTGGGAACCTCTACAGAGAACCCCACTGTAAGTCTTTGTGTTAGTAAGTTAACCTCTAAAAAAGGCAAATCCACGACTAGAATAGGGAAATGGGAGCCCACACCAGGCTCTGTCATTGCCACTCCAATTGTACAGTATTTGCCCCACACCGCTTCTGAGGAAGAGGTGGAAAGACAAATTGGACCCCTATCTAGGCCTGTGAGAACTGGTAGTTCTCAAAACTGCTGGAAAACCAGGAAACCTGAGTCTGAGGCTAAACACCGTAAGACTGTTGGATATTCTGTTGAAGACCCCAGTCTAAATCCGAGTGTTAGGAGGGAAACCTCTAAGCCAGGTAAAATAAGATCTAAGAGGAAGTGGAAGCATGTACCTTGCTTGACCACAATCCCTCCAACCAAGATACACAAGACCCAACCTGCTCTTGTGAGAGAGGTGGTGGGGAATCATGGAGGCCCCTCTAGGTCTAAGGGACGTCTTTGTAAGAACCCATATGAAAAGCCTATTATAGGTTCAGAAGTTGCCACAACTTCTGAGGGACTAGTAAAACTGATCCCCCATACATTAAACAAGAGAGAGGTACCCAACAGTATTTGCAGGTCATGTATCTTGCAAATCAAAACCAATGTTAAAAAGCGCCATGGCAAGGGTTACAAAAGATTGGTTGTGTTCTCAGCAAACAATTTAACCAACTTGCAACAGGAGATCCTCCTGTCCCTTAGTCTGGGGGGACTAGTGTTAGGGAGAATTTTCATTCTAGTGCTAAATTACTCCCACCTTAGATACCCTCAACTATTTTGCTGGCCCTATGACTTTTTAATTTTAACCTTGGAGGGAGTGAGAACGTTTTCTCACTCTCTCAAGTGTTTTTACCTGATTTGGATGTTGAGGGTCATTACAACCCAGGCGCTAATTGCGCCAACTTTACCACCATGGTGTAAACTACGTTTATACCATGGTGGATGGCGGATTTACCGCCCCATTCCAAGGTGAGTGGGGCGGTAAATCCCCATTTCCCATTATCCCTTCCCCATTCCCATTTTTGCCCCATAGGGCATAATGGGAGTGGGGAAGGCGCTAATTACGCCACCGTAAATTACGGTGGCGTAATTAGCAGCATGGCAGGTTAGCGCCATGGATTTTAACGGCTGCTAAAAGCAGCCGTTAAAATCAGAATAGGCGTTAAGGGTTAACGACAGCGTTAACCCTTAACGCCTGGGTCGTAATGAGGCCCGTTGTGTTTTGACTGTTTTTGGAGTCTGACAAACTCCATAGGCATCTGCGTTTTGTGTGGTGACACTCAGCACCTTCAGTGCAGTGTCACAGAGACATTCTTTTAGATTTTGCATAAGGTTTAACTACCTTTTCTTGTGTGAACTACAGTTCCCAAGAATAGTAAAGTGAAATTGACTTCACTTACCTTTTCTCTTTGTAGGTCCAGCACACACCATCTGATGTGGAGTGCTGGGGGGTTACCTAGTAGCCCCTTCTCCTACTCTCTTATGCAACATTTTATGTTTCCCTCACTACTTTAAATGGCTGGTGGCAGTGGATACTTTTTCCTACCATTGTGCTTTTCTATTGCAGGCTGAACTCTCAGCTGCAGTACAGCACCCATGGGTGACCATTTTGTCAAAATGGCCCCTGTCTTCTTTTTTCACCATTTTCTGTTTGTGAGATATTTTTTGGGTTTTACTCTGTGCTTTGAGACAGGTTTGAGCCCTTTGCTTGTCTTGCCTTTGGCGGGTTTCAGCCCTGAAGGCTGCCCCTGGCTCCAGTGTGTCTGGAGGACAGGATGTGAGGGAGGGTCCTGAAACTCCCCTGTCCTTTGTCTCTAGGAATGCCTGAATGCAACTAGTCCTGATTGGCTGGCTGGTTGCCTTTCAGTACAGCCACCCTGCTGTGTGATTTACAGCCTAGGCTGTGCATGAATGGAAGAAACCTGCTTAAAAAGGCAAGGTTTTTGGGACTAGAGGCAGAGTCTAAAACTGGGACAAACACCCAACGGAGAAACCGTGAACGAAGCTTGCTGCAACCTCCTGGAACTTTGAATTGTCCGGTGAAGCCTTGCTGCTGTGCTGAACTCCCTTTTCACCTTGACACAAAAGCTCTGGATGGAACGACTTCCCTCCTTGGCTTAGTGGGACCAATTAACCCAGAGATAAACTCCACTGGACCACCATCCCAACTGGCTCTGCTTCTTCATTGCTGTCAGAGCCCAATGCCAGGGCTCGAGTGTCCGTAGTCGAGTGCAACGTCTGCCGCGGAACGAATCCGGCTAGAAGCTCCAGGAGACTCCTAAGAACCATCCAGAAGCAGTACCTCCAGATCCAGAGTCCCCTCACCAGAGTGCAGGACCAAAGAAGCAAAGAGAGTCCAACCGGTATCCAAGATCCGCAACGGTGCTGTTTGTTAAGCACTGAAACCGCAAAGTGCAGCTGAACTGAAAAGAGCCCGTAGCTGCCGATGATCTCCCAAGTACTGCCGCAGGAGCCCTCCAGACATCCTCGCTCTTGTCACCACGACTGAGGCGCAGGAACACGGGTCTGCGCCACTGTAGCAAGACAGAATCCAGCTGGACCACTCATCTTCAAACCAAAGGTACTGTTTAGGCTTGGGGTATTTACCTTATTGCCTTTTAGACGCGCTCTTCTCAGTTGGGAATTGTATTGGCTTACCTTTTAGAGTTGATTTCAACTCTCTTCTCACACGCTTAACAGCTTGTGACCCTACAAGTGATTTTTGATCTAAGAAGTGCATCAGGTCCATAAACTGTGTCCCAAATGACTTTGGCTGTCCTGGTTCCCTGACATCTTTTCTAGTCCATTTACTTTGATACTATTTGTCCATCATAGCTGATAGCTTGTTGTATACCGTTACTGCTGGGAAAGGCTTATCTAGATTTTATTGGAAGATTTGGTTGTCCTCACATATACCGAGAAACTGTCTGGAAAGTAATTTGAAAGTATATTTACATTCTTACAACGAATTGCCTTTTTAAAGAATGCTTATTTAAAAATTGATGTTAATTAAATAAATAACTATAACTAAAACTTTGAGTGTAAGTGTTACTTGGCTACTTGTATTTACAGATTTCATTTGTACAGCTCTACAGCTCATATGTACCTCTCTTGAGATAGGCTTGGCTGCCCAGTCACAATATCAACTTGTGTAGTACAGGTGGGTTGCCTAATACCAGGTAGATACATTTTGGGCCTCATTACCAGGTTGGAGGTAGCCTTGCCAGTTTTACCGGCAAGGCTACCTCCAAACTCACATCCAGATACGGCACCCGCAAATGGGCAATTACGGGGTTATTCTGGCCCAGTCGGACCCGGTAATTGCCCTTTCGGGGGTGCCGGGCCTGGTACATCCCCATTCCCATTGAGCTCCATAGGTCTCAATGGGAATGGGGAGGGTGGTAGCAGTGCTACCATCATGTTCTGCTCGTGGGTGCCGGTACGGCCACCAGGTCAGACCTGGTGGCTGCAAGGGCACCCGCGAACAGAGCTACTAGTATGGCGGTACGGTAGCAACGGTGCCGGTAGCGATACCGGCGCCGTTGTTGCCTTACCACCATACTTGTAATGAGGCCCTTTGTGTAGTCTCACACAGTTTATGAATTCTTACCTAACACCAGGCAATGGCACAGAGACAGGCAGCAGTCGGACAGGTGCCACCTCGGGACAGTGCTGGCACTGTACCCCCCCACCAACGTGTGACATCCATACAGTGGGGGTACCTGCCATCCTACACTCAACCAGGCAGCAGTAGATGAGGAGTGTCCAGAGGCAATCCATACAGGGCCAATCGTAAATGAGGAGGCAAGCCAGACAGGACAGGGGTAACATCTGGCAGGAGGACCAGAGGGGACTCTGGAATATGGTTGCATCAGGATCAAATTTCAGAGGCAGCTGATGATAGAGAGGCAGCAGGCTAAGGAGGCAAGAATTTCAAGGACCAAGGCGGAGCTGGTGGAGAGGCGTACATTAAGGTGGACTGCCATCCTGGGGGAGGCTTTCAGGGATGCAGAGGAGGAGGAGGAGAGGAGGATTGTAGGGGGTCTGCAAGCGATCCAGTCAAGAATGGAGGATGAAGAATGTGACTCTGCCCTGGACGACGCATTGAGAGACATTTGAGCCTTGCTGCCAGTGTAAATAGTTCTTCGTATGCAGTTTCATTTTTTACTTTTGTTTATTTTTCCTCCTTTGACATTTCCCCCTTCCCCATAGTTGTTTATTGTAGTGTATATATCTGGAACACAGATTTCTGATTCTTGACCACACATTTATTGCTGTCTCTTTGTTCATGTGCTGAATTTGGTTTACTGTGGCTTACGAATGCATTTGTTCTGTGACTGTCACGTGGGTTGGGGGCCTCACTGTGGATGTGGGAGATACACTCATCACTTGTGCACTCGTTATTTGGTAGGTTTAGCGGTCCCAATCTATAGCCACCCACCTGCACACATCAGCTATCACCGAGAGGATCCTCTCATGTCATGCTGCACATCTATTACTCAAATGTTAATATTAATTTCATGTGATAGATGTTTTAAGTCTGGCTGTTCACATCATCCATCTCCTTGGCTCACACACTCAGAAAGCCTTCACATCACCCAAACACGTGCCTGTTCTGTTCTACTTGTGTTACTTGCAGGGATTTTGACAGCTATGCCTTCCTACCTGACTCCCTTCATTCATTCATTTGTATAGGCTACTATGCACATGCCCATTGCATTTGACTCTGTCCTATCAGTGATGTCTTGGACTTGTGTCCTCCAAGGACATTCACCTACAGCACTTTGAGGCCATTGCAATGGCACATGGGCACCATGAGATGTCACATTGCATCACATTGCTTTACTATGTCACATGTACATAGCGCGTTCAGTGTAGTTGGTGCTATATTCTCCTGTCCTGTTGATGTGCAACTAAGAGTGATGTACCAGGGAGTCCTGTGATGAGCTATGGACATGGATCCTGAAGATCCCCCAGTTGTTCAGGCTAGGGGAGTATATGTGGCTGGTGTACTTCATGTTGGAGGCAGCCCAGTGGAGTTGAGGTAAGTTGTTGGTCAGCATTGGACTGTTAGGGGTGTAATGCTGCAGGGCCAGGCTGGCGTAGTGGGTGGAGGTGAGGGGGCTTGGTGGGTGGTGTTGGGACTTGAGGGGGCTGCCCAGGGGTAGTGGGCAGAGGTGAGCAGGCCTTTGTGGGTAGTGTCAGGGCTGCCTGGGTGTGATGAGTGGGTCTGGTGGTTGGTGTCGGGTGAGGGGGATGCCTGGGGGTAGTGGGCAGAGGTGAAGAGGCCTGGTGAGTGGTGTCAGGGCTGCCTGGAGGTAGTGTCAGAGGTGAGGGGGGCCTGCTGGATAGTGCCAGGGCTGCCTGGTGGTAGTGTCCGAGGTGAGGGGCCCTGGAAGGTGGTGTCAGGACGTGAGTGGGCTGCCTGGGAAAGTGGACAGAGGAGAGGGGGCCTGTAGGGTGCTGTCATGGCTGCTTGGGAGTAGTTTTGGAGGTGAAGATGCTAGTGGGTGGTGTCAGGGCTGCCTGCTTGTAGTGTCAGAGGTGAGGGGGCCTGGTGGGTGGTGTTAGGACTTGAAGGTGCTGCCTTGGGATAGTGGGCAGAGGTGAGCAGGCATTTGCGGGTGATGTCAGGGCTGCCTGGTGGTAGTGTCGGAGGTGAGGGGCCCTGGAAGGTGGTGTCAGGACTTGAGTGGGCTGCCTGGGGATAGTGGGCAGAGGTGAGGGGGCCTGGTGGGTAGTGGCAGGGCTGCCTGGTGGTAGTGTCAGAGGTGAGGGGCACTGGAAGGTGCTGTCTGGACTTGAGGGGGCTGCCTGGGGGTATTCGACAGAGGTGAGGGGGCCTGTTGAATGTTGTCAGGGCTGCCTGGGGTAGTGTCAGAGGTGAGGGGGCTAGTGGGTGGTGTCAGCACTGCCTGGGGTTAGTGTCAGAGGTGAGGGGGGCTGGTGGGTGGTGTCAGGGCTGCTTGGGGGTTTGTTTGTTTGTTTGTTTGTTTCTTTATTTGTAGTGCGCGCCAGCCCAACAGGTATCAGGGCGTGAGAACAAGAATACTTTAGGCTTACAAGTTACAAGGTTACACAATCACAAAAGTACAGATCAATGGAGATGCAGCAGGTAATACATTTACATCACAGAGATAGCTTACAGTAGAACGGTCAGTTAGGCTACTGGTCAGTTAGCTGGTAAAGCTGGCCTATAGCCCATTTCCTTTAAGCAACTTGATGAGGTTTAATCTGAAGTGTAGGTATTTTTGGTCAAGCCTTAAGGTGGGCGGGAGGGAGTTCCACAGTTGGGCAGCTTTGACGGGGAAGCTGTTACCTCCAGTTGTAGTCATTTTGAATGGGGGAACTGCTAGGCAGTTCGTATAGGCTACTCTCGTGGGTCTTGATGTGATTCTTCTTTTGAACCTCTCTTTTAGGTAGCTAAGAGCTAGGTTATTGAGGCATTTGAACGTTAGAGATGCAGTTTTAAGTTTGATTTTGTCAGTCGTGGATAGCCAATTGCATTGTCTGCTAATTGTTGAGATATGTTCTCTTTTGGGGATTTCTAATGCCGCTCTAAGGGCATTATTTTGCAGTATTTGGATTTTCTGAGTAATGTATTTATTCGTGCCTAAATAGAGAGTGTTACAATAATCCAGTTTGGACAGCATGAGTGCTTGTGCCAGCATGGTGCAGCTGATTGTGGACAGGTAAGGTTTAGCTGATTGCATCAATTTACAAGTGTAGGCTGTGGATGATGCCATAGCGTTCACCACTTGTTTTGCTAAGGTTAGGCTAGAGTCGAGGTAAAAATAGTGTTTTTACCTCTTTAGCGACTTTGATAATGTGGCCGTCTATGACAAAGGTTGTGTAGTCTTGACAGAGTTTCTTGATGTTGTGTGTGGTCCCCAGTATGATGAGTTCCGTTTTGTCATCATTCAGGCATAGACCATGACATGCCATCCATGCCTGGACGATGAGGTATATCTTATTCACCAAGGCCAAATCCTGTTTGTAATCCCCAGAAAGTGTGATGAGAATCTAGGTTTCATCTGCATAGTGTATGTGACGCCAGATGGTCTAAATCATCAAACAGGGGCTTAGTAAAAATGTTATACATGGTAGGGGAGACACATGATCCCCGGAGAACACCACACATAGTGGGAGCAGGGTCTGCAGCTGCTGAGGTAGAGAAGACCCTCATAGTTCTCTCGCTTAAAAATGATTTAATCCATGCTATGACTTGGGGCGAGAAGTGTGCTGCTGATTCTAGGTGGTTACAAAGCACTCTATGATCCACCAGGTCAAATGCTGCAGAAAGATCCAAGAGGAAGAGCAGGGCAGTTTTACCTTGGTCTCTAAGCTCGTCGACCTGGGCTTTAAGATCAATAAGTGCTGTTTCAGGACCGTGTTGTGGTCTGAAGCCTGACTGCCTGGTGCCTAGGAGTTGGTGCAGCTCCAGGAATGTCTGAATCTGTAAGTAGGCCACTCTATCTAGAATCTTTAGTAAGAAACGCACCGTGGTGATAGGCCTATAATTTGTTGGTATAGCCGGGTCCAGTTATTGCTTCTTAAGGAGGGGGAGGACCCAAGGTCCTTGGGGTTACTTGGTATAGTGCCTGAGGAGAATGAAGAGTTGATAAATTTGGTGATGAATGGAGCTAAGTCTCTGGCAGCGTCTTTTATTATTTGAGCAGGGCAGTTGTCACCTCGACAGTTTGATGGTTTCAGCGATAGGATTATTTTTTTGACCTCCAGTATGGAGACTTTAGTAAAGTTAAATCTTTGTTCTGGTTTGGCATTGGTAGGTGATTTGTCAGTTTGGGTGGTTGTAGATGGTAAGTTTAGATTTTTCTTGTCAATTCTAACTTGGAGGGTGGCCAGTTTGTCACTAAGGGCCTTCTGAATGTTAGAGCACCATGTCTAATTTTTGTCACAGTTATCAGGTACCGGGATGGGATTCTCTAGTTCCTTTAGTATTGTGAAGAGTTCTTTGGTTCCTGATTTGGCTTGCATTATTCTGTTGTCGAAACTTTCTTTTTTGTCTTGCTTTATTTCAGTTTTGTATTTTGTAGAAATATGAATAAGGGTAGCTTTATTCGTCTCTGATGGTAGTAGTCTCCAGGAGGATTCACACTTATGTTTTCTTTCCTAAGTGATTTTAGGTATGGGGTAAACCAGGCATTTAGATGTGCTTTAGGTTTGCTGTTTCTCATTTTTAGTGGGGCGATAGTGTCCAGGACATTAGCCATGACAGTGTTAAATTCATTGACTAAATATAAGGGATCTAATGTGTCTGGCAGCAAGTTTAGGGTCGGGAGAATTAGTGGTAATAGCCTGTCTGTTGTTATATGTTTTGTTCCTTGTTAGTGTAGGGGGTGCTAGAGTATTATTTTGTGGTTGGAGTATTTTAACATCTAAAGAGAAGGCTATAAGAGCGTGATCTGTCCAAGCTTGCGGATAGCCGGAGGTGATAGTTGTGTTACAATTGTGGTCAGCCACCGAGTCAAGTGTACAGGCTTTCTCATGGGTCGGCTGCTTCACTCTTTGGGTGAAGCCAAGCTCTGAGAGGGCATTGGCAATGTTTGTGGCTTGTACATCTTTGTGATCATTGAAGACTAGGTTCAGGTCTCCTAATAAAAGGATGAGTTTTTCAGATTATCTGAGAGGATCGTGGAGATGTCCTCCTCAAAGGTGCCAATGGGTCCTGGTGGCCTGTAGATAAGGTGTATATTAATAGTTTGTGAGTTAGCTGTTAGGAGCTTGACAGTTAAGGACTCACAGGAATGTATGCAGGGGTGTTTCTATTCTTAATGATCAATTAGTTTTGGAGATAAGAGCTAAGCCTCCTCCGCGGGAGTTAGTTCTGTCTTCTCTAAAGATGGTGTAGTTGGTAGGCACAGCAAGCATCAGGGCTGGGCCAGTCGCTAGATGTAGCCAAGTTTCGGTAATGGCTAGGAAATCATAGTTGCCTGTTTGAATAATGTCAGCAATTTCTGTAGCATGGCTGTTAATGACCTGGCATTAATAAGTGCTCCTATAAGTGTAGGGCTGGATGTGGGCAACGTTGAGGTGACAAGTCTGATCTGTTTGGCTAGATTAGTTTGTGATTTATGATGATTATCTATTTTGTGGTTGTGATTGGTAGATTCACTTAATGCTGAGTGGTTTAGTTTTGTAATGTCCTTATGATGATTTCTGATATAGGCACATGCAGTAAGGTGACTGGCTGGCGGTTCGTATATTTTAGGTAGTCTCGATCCTAGTTTGGAATTCCTGTGTATGAGGTGGCAAGGAATAGTAGTTATAATGGGGTTAGGAGAGGGTATCTTTCCTGGGGTGGGCATGTTCAGTGTAGTAATGCAGTTAGGACTTTTAGTGGTCATGTCTTGAGGAGGTGGGCTCATAGAGGACATTATAGGCCTAAGAACAGTCAGGTAAAGGAAGATGATAAACATTATAAACTGGTACTGTGTGAGTATCTCAAGAAGCGTTCATCAATCCTAAGTACGTTAAATCACTAGGGAGGTCAAGCTAAACAGAAGCGTAGACATTGGGGGTCATCCCGAG
Source organism: Ambystoma mexicanum (assembly GCF_040938575.1). Taxonomy (NCBI): domain Eukaryota; kingdom Metazoa; phylum Chordata; class Amphibia; order Caudata; family Ambystomatidae; genus Ambystoma; species Ambystoma mexicanum. Next base: position 1,372,614,165 of record NC_090930.1, read on the forward strand.
GTTGCCGCTTTACTCTATGGCGATAGTGTTATGTACGGTGCGTTTGATGCCGGTAAGGGCATTTTGAGGCCCTTTTGCGGCATGGCGCAAGGTATATTACCGGCATGGCGCAAAGCTCGTGCCTGCAAAGTCGTAATAGGCCGCTTTTAGCGGTCTATTGCCAACTCGGACACAGTATTTGCACCATACCGGTAATTACCGTTCCTTACCTTCAAACTCGGAATGAGGCCCATTGCATTTAGTGAATAATACCATGGGTTAGCTACAGTTCCATTGGAAAGTCTCTAATTAGCAAGGTATAGTTCACTTATAGTTTCCTTGATACTAGTACATGTGATAGGCTGGCAGTATTGGGCACTGTAGTATAATATATAGTGCCTTGAAGTTTATAGCAACTCACTGAATGTGATGGCATTTTGTTACGGGCAATAATGTGGCATACACATATAGCCAGTCCTATGTTGCCAGTATAACAGGTGAATATGTGGCTGGAGGCATGCAAGGTATGGAATTCATAAAGCAGCCAAAGCCCAATATAAAACTACAGAGAGTAAAAGTACATCATTTTTTTTCTTTGTCTGGATTACCTCATGCATACAGGAATACATTATTGAATATTATTTATATAACTGACTGATTTAATTAACAAGTAAAAATCACTAATGCTAACTCATTAACATTATAATGTAGTCCCATGTACAAAGTGAGGTGAAAATACATATTTTGAAATTCGTTTTTAAACGTGCACTCGATTTTTCTCTCTTCTTTTCTCTTGCTGTGTTGAATGCAGAAAGCAGAAAGGCAGCAGGAAATCGAAAAAGATACAGTTACTATAATCTGAAGCTACCATTGTTTGGGACATGAGGGTGTTAACAGAATACATTTTCTGCTAATATGATTGGAAGGAAGTGTATCTGCAGTTATGCCACGTAGGCAGAATGGGACGGTGCAGGGTTTTGCTGGGAAAAGTCGGACAGAGGGAGAGGCAGTTCGTTTTTGCTGGGCTCGAGAGACGGATGATCTTGGTGTCTGGGCACTGGCTTGGAATTTTTGCTGTGCATATCAGACACTGAGATTACAAAGGCAACCCCTGCGGACTGGGCCCGCTCTTCTGAGGGAGGTTGTTTGGAGGAGGAAACCACAAATCTTTTGGTAAGAAGCCAAAGTTAAGTGAGGGGGTTGCTGTGTATTTTCGTGTGAATGAACAGTAACAATCTAAAATGTCATGTAGGCAGAATAACTAAAAGAAATCCCCTGCAGTTAGTTTGTCATATGATAATGTTGCAAAGTGAATATTGCTCTGTCTCTGTATTGTTTCTTTTCTTGTTTTCTATTACAGAAAATAATGCTATGTACATGGTAAGATATTGATTTGAATTGCAATTGTTTATAATACACACAATATAAAAGCAGAACGTGTAGAGAGTTTTTGTTGTTCTCTTTTCTTGGTGCATTTGGAATAGTCTTTATGATACGGGGAAGATATTTTTTTAGGTAGTACATTTGTCATTTTTCCCATCTAGATGAAATAACAGACAGAATAAGCTGTCCTAAAATAAGACTTAGCAGTAATAAATTGCTGTATGCGTGTGTTCCCCAGTGCATGCTGTCTGGGTGAAATCTAATACAATATATAGATTACTGGGGGTCTATGAACCAGTAATGGGGCCATGGACGCATAGTTCACTGGTGTAGATAAATCAGTGATAACATCCACAGGTGGCACTCTATATGAAAGTGTGGTGTTCCTGAATGTAGTTCCAAGGCTCTCTATAGATCACAAGAGTATTATAAGAATAAGGAAGGTTTTGTGTATGATGGCGCTATAAATAGGGGAGGAAATTATGCTCACTACCAAGTAGTTTACCATCAGAAAATACTGCCAATAGTGTATATTACTAATTTATCCAATATAGTGTAATCAAATATGGTCACTGGAAGGAGGTAAGGCCAAACCCAATCTAGATGCAAGGATGCGTTATCACCAAATTACCACTCTTCTTTCGGCGGTAAGGAAATACCACCAGACCACAAATCTACACAAAATACCCTACAAATATGGTGCGTTGCAGGCCGGGAATGTGATTATAGAGCACCTACTGGGCGTGGCAAGTGTGTCTCACACTACCATCCATGCATTACAGGGAACCCATCTCATAATAGCAGTGTGACACTAAAAGTGAATTTCAGAATGTCTCAAATAGAAGCCACATTCTCAGAGCTAGTGCAATATCTGGAGGCAAAGTTATATGCACATGGGACATGGTCATCAAATAATGCCACAGAATGGCATGGCCGTATTTATGGTGAAGTACAGAAAGAACCATTAAACAGCATTTTTGCAGAAGGCAGCATAATTCAGGTCTGCCTTTTGAGACTATTAAATGCAGCTGATAAACATGCAGAGAAAGACTGTTTGATACGGCTATGTGCCCAGACATGGTTTGTCCTGAACAGATCCCTGCGAATGCAAGAAAGTGATACTAAACTGATTAACAGGTTAAAAGCTGATCTAGATGGGGCAATTAAAAAAGAAGAAATGTTAAGAGCAGAATTGGAGGTATGTCAAAAAGACATGCAGTTAAAATGTAGGGATATTTATACTCAATTGTCTAAAAGCAAGAAACAGTTTGAGGATAGTGAACAAGAATTGGTACATTTGAAAGCGTGAGGTTGTTTTGGATATGCAGATTTTGCAAAAAGAACATTGTGAAAAAGAAAGTGATCTCCAAAATGCTGAACAGGAAATGGTTAAAATGTTTCATGAAAGAGACAAGAGAAACAAAGAATTCAATGAATGCCAAATGCAAATTTGCGATATGCAAGAGGTAATTAATAAAATGAGTGATGAAAACAACTATTTGCATAAGGAGGCAGATAGGCTCCTTAAGAAGTGTAAGGATTTGGAACAGCAAACGTGCATTTCCAAGTCCCAGGCTAGACAGCAGGGCACCACATTAAATGGAGTTGAGGTGAATCCTGTTTCTACCCAAAGAGCTAATGCCCCAGTGACTGGGCCTGTGACTGAACTTGGATGCAGCGCCCTTGGGGGATTTGATACACCCATTGGGGGACGCCACCAATCTCATACACTTGAAACCAGAATTGATCCACAAAGTAGTGCAATTTCATGCATAGCAACGAGTAGCCCCATAAAGATAATGAAATCCATCAAAGCCCTGATCAAAACATTTAAAAAAGGAGGGGAGTGCTGCATAGAGGACCACTTAGAAGCGGTGCATGACATATTTAAAGCCCTCCAGATACCTAAGTAACAATACAGACAATATTTTCATTTAACTCTGGACGCCCCCACAGCCAGTATCATTAGGGGATTAAATGAACAGCAGAATATGACATGGGCTGAGTTTGAAAAAGAGATTAGATGTCACTTCTCTCCTTTCCAGTCATTACAGGAGGTGAAGAAAGTTGCTTACACAATTACTGCTGGGCCTAATACATCCCCTCGCCAGTTTTTGCAAGACTTAATAAGAGCTTTTTCTCACTTTGATGTGTCTTTTGACCCCAATTCCAATGAATTTAAAACTGCTTACTTCTATGGGCTACAGAAAGATATCATATCACAGTTGGTCCGTTAATTTGACCGTGACAAGTCCCTTGAATGGATTGTACACCAAAGCACAAAACTATATGAGGTACTCTATTGTCAGGGTAGAGAAAATTATAAAATGAAAGACACTAGACCAAAATCTAAAGAACCCTCAGCAACAGTGATGGAAATCAGGTCAGTCAAAATGTCCCTTGAGTCTGCTCAAACTCCAGGTAAAAATAATTTGACACCTGAACAAAGGGGTAATCAACAAAGGTCGTCACTCTCTGCACCAATGTTTCAATCACATGACCCTAGTAATATCGAGAGCTACATCAGCCCTAGGTACTTAGGAGATAGGCCCTGGGCAGGGTATCGGCTTGATGCGTCAGGTATGAACAATAACCAGAGACAAAGTCAGGATCAAAGAAATAATGGTCCCTACCAGACATTGGGAACACAGAGCAGATTTGATCCCAACACCATTATATATGGTAATCAGGATAGACCCCGATATGTGGACAGATTTTCTGATAATGGGAATCAACATAGGGGTCAGTACCCACAACATGAGAGACAGGACAGGAGGCAGAATATGAATTACAGTCCACGTCAATACAATGATTCACCAACAACAGGGGACTACAACCAAAGGATGGGTGCACCCTACTCCCCATCACATATGAATCACATATGAATCAAGAATTCAGGAACAATCCCAATAGAAATCATTCCCCTGAGAGGTATCAGAAAAGATTCAATCAGGGGGAAAACAACCAATATCGATCTAGGCCACAGAGAGAGGATTCTAGAGAAATTGAAAGATTCCAGTGTCTCGAGGCCCAAGTCAAAATGTTGGCTGAACAAATAGGAAAGCTCTGTACAGCACAAAAACAGTCATCAAAGGAGGGGGCAGAAGACCATAGCACTGACCGGGCGGTTTCTGATAAGTGACTAAGTATTTATGATACCTGCAGTGCCAAGAAAACAGATTGCTGTGATGTGATTTTGCATAATGACTCTGAGATGCCTAATGATTTAAAAATGAAAGTACCAGCAAATGGGCATGTGACAGAAAGTGCAAATACTTATAAAAAAGAAGTTCGGTTTAACATAGAGCTAAATCAAACATTGGGGATGTGTACCAATGAAACGGGAAAACCTGAAATTCCAAAAGAACAAAGAGACAAATTTAAGAAAAATGACTTATGCATGGGGAATACCAGTGAACAGGGAGTAAGTGGGGATACTATAACTCATTCCCTGGGCAATCAAAACAATAACCAAACAAAGGCAGAAAAAAGAAATACTCAAAAGGAGGGTACAGGTCAATCACCTGAAGAATTCTTTGAGCCACAATATTTTTGAAGAAGTTAAAAGGACTGGTACCATACTAAATGATTACAAATGCACAGAGTTACACAATGACAAATTGCCAAGTGATGTTGTTACACATGTTCAGTTGGAGGATTGTAATGTGACCTCTGATGATACCTGGATGGATGGGCGAACAGTGGCCACACTCCAAAAAACCTCTGAACATGGTAAAAATTAAGAGTATCTCACACAGAAATGACAAGAAAGGAGGGAAAAATGTCTTTCCATTTACCAATGTGCTTAGCCAAAAGTGAAAAAGGCCTGAGAAAGGTGAGTCCTGAAATTAGTAAGAATTCGCACTTCTTATGTGTATTAGAGGAAGTTGAAGACAGGCATTGCTCCCATCACTGTGGAAGAGAAATGCAATACGTTTGCAATGATTGACACTGGCACACAGGCCACAATTATGTCCAAAGAATTGGTAAAAAGTATTAATGAAGGAAGATCTCCACAGAATCAGATCACAGTGAGGCAAAATGAAGGCCCCGTGCATAATTTTAACGGGGAGGAGGTGTCTATTATAGACGTTACCGAGGTTGACATAAAGATAGGAAAACACAGAATGAAACAGGAGGTATTGATCACATCTATTTGTGAAATTCCATTTTTGATGGGGACAGATTGCCTGAAAAGATTGTCTCCTCTCATCGATGGGGTGAATGGAGTACTGTGGTCCTTAACCAAAAAACCATTGAGACCTAAGGAAATAAAATCACAGAACAGCAATATGAATGAATGCCACACCGTTGCCAAAACAAATGATGCAGTAGAGGTATATCTCCAGAATAGCTGTATACCTAGCGTCACTGTTATCTTGATGTGTCAAGATAAAATGCAGAGTGAAAATGAGAAACAACTTGTACAAATTTATTTAGACCCTAGGAAAAAATGGCAAACTGCAATAGATGAGCACACATTACGTTTTTATTTAAAAGAGAAGACATGCAAACAGAATACTACTCCTAAAACAGACACAGAAAAATACATTACTACTCCTGCTGAAATACACATGGAAGATGAGCAACCATGGGTTCACATTGGTATAAATGACTATTCTAAAATAATCAAAGCCACCTTAGCGCTTGAACAGGAAAGAAGCTTTATTAATGAGAAATTACTGCAGAAAATAATGGAGAGGGAGGAGATCCCAAAATTTAGAATTAAGAAACAATATGTATCTGGTTTGGACAGTCCAGACTTTGAAAACCGAATGGCAGGTAGGTGCATGCTGAAGATTAGTATTGGGCAGAAAACAATTTACCATAATGAGTGGATAGTGAGTGGAACACAAAATGACTTTTACATGGGCAATGATATCATGCACAGAATGTGTATGGTGTTAGATTTCCTTAATCAAAAAATATGGTCACGCCTAAGTGGGCCTGCACCTGAATTTGAAGACAAAACAAGGGTTTATCATTGCTCACAACTGGTCCAATATGCAATTGAATTACAGCTGAGGAAGGATACTATTATCCCTGCATTCACCAAGCAGGTTGCAATAACACTAAAGTGCAAAAATGGACAGCAGATGGAAGATTCTGATGCATTTGTGTGCTTGAATGAATCCATAAAACAGCAAGTCCTGGATTATGAATACATTCCATTGATAGATGTTGGTGAAGGGTCTGTAAAAACTATGGTGAATAATAGAGGATGTCAAGATATTCATTTAGAGGAAAATTGTTCATTAGGAATGGCCATTCAAAAATCACATTATACTGCAGATCTAAATAACATGGTGATTGGAAATGTCCCTGAAAGGTATGTGGATGCCAGGGGTGTGTTGCCAGAATACCTGGATTCTCAGCCCAAAGGAATCTTTAAACTTCAATCTGTGTACCCTTATGATTCAAATGAGACAGTGTGCTGTCATAAAAAAGATTATATAGTATTTGACTTAAATGAAAATGAAACAGAAAATCAGCCCATTGAAGTGGAAGCTGATATGCCAAAATATGTAAAAGTAGCAGCTTTACAGAGAGACACAGCCGCACAGTTAGAAGAAAACACAGAGATTCCTCCACTGGAGGATTTCCCAGAATTCTCAAAAATGGTAGAGGAGCAGATTGTATCAGCAGATGCATGCGATAGCGATGAAGATAAAAATGAATTGAGAAAAATATTTATGGAGTTTAAAGATGTCTTTGCTAAAGATGCTTATGGTTGCGGCCTAACTAATTTACATGTTGCCACACTACCGGAAGGGTGTAGTAGAAGCCCAGTATTTGTGCACCAGTATAGATTACCACTGGCATGTTTAGAGTCATTCGCAGAGATAATACTAATTTGGAGTCTCAGGGAATTATCAGGCCTATTCATAGCACATCCAACACACCTATTCTAGGTGTGTTAAAGCCAAATGTTCAATGGCGTCTGTGTGCAGATTTGAGGGAATTAAATAAAAGAGTGCCAGTGTCCAGATGGCCACTGCCATTCATTGATCAAGGCCTGGCTCAGGTGCATGGCTCAAAAGTGCTTACTACATTAGATCTCACATCTGGATATTGGTGCGTGCCATTGGCAGAGGAGATTCAGAATTTATTTTCATTTTTATTTGATAAGACCCAATAAGCATGGGTTAGAGTTCCATTCGGATACATTAATAGTGGGAGTGAATTTGGAATATTTTTGAGAAAGGCTATTCCTGATGCAGCGGAAAGAGGAACCATACTTTACGTGGATGATGTCCTGAGAAAAATGAAAGCTTAAAAAGCCATTTTGATGAAATTAGACATTTTCTTGGTCAATTACAAAAGGCAGGTGCCAAAGTATCTTTACAGAAAACACAATGGTGCAAGAAAAAGGTGAATTTTCTAGGCCATGAAGTGACTGAACATGCACTAAACCCACAAAAGAAGAAAGTAGAGGCCATACAAAAACTAAAAGACCCTATAAGTGTGAAAGGTTTGAAAAGTTTATTAGGAATGACGGGGGTATAACAGAAAGTTTATTGAAAATTATGCTGAAATTACTCAACCATTGACTAAATTACTGAAGCTGAATACACCCTGGAAATGGGAAAAAAGAGCAATCTGAGGCAGTGGCTAAATTAAAGGAATGTCTTATAAAGGCCCCATGTTTAGCATACCCCATAAAGGATAAGGATTTATTTATAGAAATAGGTTTCTCTGAACATTGTATGTCAGCAGTGTTATCACAAAAACATGATTTGAATCACAAAACCATTGCTTATGCAAGTAAAGCATTTTCCCAAGTAGAAATTAAATTCAGTGAATGTGAAAAGGCCCTTTTGACCACTGTGTGGGCACTACAGCATTTCCGCCCCATTGCTCAGGGGGATAAAGTAATCATTGAGACAAATCATCAACCATTGCAGTTTCTGGAGAGTAAAAGAATTAGGTCAGGCAATCTAGCAGAGTCCAGGATTACTTCATGGACACTGGCATTGCAAGGCTTTCCTGTAGAAGTGAGATATGGCCAAAATAAAAAGAGCCTAGTTGCGCAAGGTTTGGCAGATCTACATGACTGTGCAGCTGAACATGTGTCAAATGAAGTAGAAGTGGAATCTAGTTTACAGGAGTTTGGGCAATCACCACACAAAGCTTTTGATGAAAGGACATGCAAGGATTTGCCAACTGTATAGGTTGATGATTGTGCTTTTCACATTGAAAATGAAAGTAATACACAATTGGTGTCAGGAATAGGAAATGTCTGGTTGAAATGTGAAGGCATTCCCAGTATCGGGATGAGAATTGGGACTAGGAGCAGTCAGGTAGCAGAATTAGCAGCCATTTATAAAGCAATTACTACTGCAGTTGATAATACATTTAATGAAATTGTCCTGGTGACTGATTCTGATTATGCACGAAATAGCTTTGTGGAATATTTGCCTTACTGGAAAGCAAGAGGCATGATTACATACAAAAAAAGCCCCTTAAACATGGAAAAATGATACAAGCCATAGACAAATTGGTGTCAGAGAATGATTTTACAATATACTGGAGGAAAATGTGTGGACATTTAAAAACTCCAGGAGAGGATAAGGAGGGAAATGATAAGGCAGATCAATTAGCTAAAATTGGGGCTGTGATGGGAGAGTTGCTACCTATTGAACATTTACTTGGTGAAATACAAATTGATGCAGTTACAAAAGAGGTAGATCAACCAGTAGTACAATGGAGTTATGATACACTAGATCAAGATCTGATTAAGGCACAAAAGGATGATCCAATTTTGGGAATCTATTATAATCATTTGATAGACCCTGAGCAAAGCCCTTTAACAGAAATGATTGTGTGGGAAAAGAAGAGGTGAGGGTGCTATTAAAGAATAAAAAATGAATCAGACTACAGGATGGACTCATGATTAGGGAGTCCATAACAGGACAAATACAGTGGGTGGTACCCCTTTCATTCAGAGGACTAATGCCATACCATGCACATGATGCAATAACTGCAGGACACAGAGGTTCACAAAAACATTAGAGATAATGAAAGATTATGCTTACTGGCCACATATGCCCCAAGATGTAGAATTATATACTAGGGGATGTCTAGTATGTGCCCAATTTAAACCTGCTTCACTAATGCATCGAGCCCCATTAATGAAAAGAGGCTTAACTCTTCCATGGCCAGATTTGCAAATAGACAATGTAGGGCCTGTAAAAAGTTTGAGAAGGGGGAACTAGTATATTTTGAGTGTGGTCTGTTTAATGTCAAAATGGATAGAGTGTATTCCTGCAGCAGATTGTAGTGCGCAAACAGCAGCTACCTTACTAGTAAATCATATATTTTCAAGATTTGGGTTACCACAAAGAATAGAATCAGATAGAGGAACCCTTTGCGCTCTAATGAGTAAAGTGTGGCAAATACTGGGAGTGAAAGGAAAACTACATGTTGCATATAGACCCACCTCTTCTGGTGGAATTGAACGTTGTAATAGGTCTGTTGTGGATATATTAAAGAAGTTTGTAGCAGAGGTAGGTTCCAGTTGGGATTTACGTTTACCTCTGGTTTTGATGGCAATCAGATCAACTCCTGCCAAAGCAACAGGTATCAGCCCTCAAGAAGTAGTGACAGGTAGGAAGATGGTGTTGCCACAACATCTGCTATACAAGACACATGAGCAGAAAATTGTAAGCGCATCTACAGTTCATGAATATATGAAAGAACTGAGGAAGCATTTTCAACATGCATTTGCTTTTGTGCAGAGGAATTTGGAAAGAGCCGCTGACAGTGCAAACTCATATTATGATAAAAAGACATCTGTGAAAGAGTATTGTGTGGGGGATCAGGTGTATAAATTTAATTTTGGAAAAGATAAACAGAAAAATTCTAAATTTCTGGCTGCCTGGCAAGGGCCATTTCAAATCATAGATAAGGTGTCTCCACTGGTTTATAAAATATTAAAAACAGAGGGTGAAACAGTAACAGAACAATTTGTTCATGTTAACCAAATTAAGCCCTGGCATCCCAAACATGAAGTAAGGAGGTCTGAGCATGTAGAAACAGATCAAGTGCCCTAAATGCATGAAAGAAAACACATGGGTCTATTTATAGTGCCCAATACCAGAGAAATAAAAATAGATGTGGTTGATTGTTGTAATGGAATAGATGTAAATAAAGATACTATATGTGATGATCATTAAAAGGGTGCTGAGGCTAATGAAATTATTTTATTACAAGGTTGAAATATGTTAAATGATCAATGATGTTGTGTATGCTTGTTTTCTCTCTAACATGTGCTTATTTTCAGAGACCAAAGAAAAAGGGTGAAATGTTTTGAATTAAATATTTTATTTTTGGTAAAAGTGTGAAATGTGTATTGTGCTATATACTTAACCTGTCTATTTTCTATTTGATTTAGAATCACTAACCTGTGTTTTAAGGTTGGAGGTCACAGGACCGGAGGACACGGGAGGTGATGGAGTCCTGGAGTCCACGGGATGAAGATCAAGTGATGCCTGCCTCCGGATGGAGGTGAAGACAAAGTAACCGGGACGCCAAAAGAGATGATTCCTATGAAAAAGCATCCAAGAGTGCCAGGATGAAAGAATTCAACAGATGGACCAGATGATGTAAAGCTGATAGTCGGGACGTCTCAGAGATGGACATCATTGTCATCAATGAAATTGAATTGAACTGAACCTGCAGTGTTGTGGGTGCATTAATTCCAATGCACCCTGGAAGTATGGAGTCCCACACCTTTATTGTTTTATTTAATTATTTTAATTTGTTATGTTAATTCCTTGTTTTAATTATTTATTTTTGTTTATTATTTTATAATTGACTTCAAATATTGGGTTCACAAAAAAGAACATTGGACTATGGACAATTCAGTTGGAGACAAATATGTACAATATTTTATGAGAACTAATGGACTCATTTGAGATGAATTCTGATTTTATGGTGGTTAAGCAGTGATTTATTGTATAAAATGTGAATATTCTTTTTTGTTGAATTGCTATGATGGAAAAAAAGGGAGCGCAAGTTGTGTTTCCTCCAATTGTGGCTTGGACCACTGCCAAATTGTCAGAAAAGGAGGGATAATGTAGTATAATATATAGTGCCTTGAAGTTTATAGCAACTCACTGAATGTGATGGCATTTTGTTACCAGCAATAATGTGGCATACACATTTAGCCAGTCCCATGTTGGCAGTATAACAGGTGATTATGTGGCTGGAGGCATGCAAGGTATGGAATTCATAATGCAGCCAAAGCCCAATATAGAACTACAGAGAGTAAAAGTGCATCATTTTTTTTTCTTTCTCTGGATTACCTCATGCATAGAGGACTACATTATTGAATATTATTTATATAACTGACTGATTTAATTACCAAGTACTAATCACTAATGCTAACTCATTAACATTCTAATGTAGTGCCATGTACAAAGTGAGGTGAAAATACATATTTTGAAATTCGTTTTTAAACGTGCACTGGATTTTTCTCTCTTCTTTTCTCTTGCTGTGTTGAATGCAGAAAGCAGGAAGGCAGCAGGAAATCGAAAAAGATACAGTTATTATAATCTGAAGCTACCATTGTTTGGGACATGAGGGTGTTAACAGAATACATTTTCTGCTAATATAATTGGAAGGAAGTGTATCTGCAGTTATGCCACGTAGGCAGAATGGGACGGTGCAGAGTTTTGCTGGGAAAAGTCTGACAGAGGGAGAGGCAGTTCGTTTTTGCTGGGCTCGAGAGACTGATGATCTTGGTGTCTTGGCACTGGCTTGGAATTTTCGCTGTGCATATCAGACACTGAGATTACAAAGGCAACCCCTGCCGACTAGGCCCGCTCTTCTGAGGGAGGTCGTTTGGAGGAGGAAACAACAAATCTTTTGGTAAGAAGCCAAAGTTAAGTGAGGGGGTTGCTGTGTACTTTCGTGTGAATGAAAAGTAGCAATCTAAAATGTCATGTAGGCAGAATAGCTAAATGAAATCCCCTTCAGTTAGTTTGTCTTGTGATAATGTTGCAAAGTGAATATTGCTCTGTCTCTGTATTGTTTCTTTTCTTGTTTTCTATTACAGAAAATAACGTGATGTACATGGTATTGATTTGAATTGCAATTGTTGATAATACACACAATATAAAAGCAGAACGTGTAGAGAGTTTTTGTTCTCTTTTCTTGGTGCATTTGGAATAGCATTTATGACATGGGGAAGATTTTTTTTAGGTAGTACATTTGTCATTTTTCCCATGTAGATGAAATAACAGACAAAATAATCTGTCCTAAAATATGACTTAGCAGTAATAAATAGCTGTATGCATGTGTTCCCCAGTGCATGCTCTCTGGGTGAAATCTAATACAATATATAGATTACTGGGGGTCTATGGACCAGTAATGGGGCCATGGACGCATAGTTCACTGGTGTAGATAAATCAGTGATAACATCCACAGGTGGGACTCTATATGAAAGTGTGGTGTTCCTGAATGTAGGTCCAAGGCTCTCTATAGATCACAAAAGTATTATAAGAATAAGGAAGGTTTTGTGTATGATGGGGCTATGAGTAGGGGAGGAAATTATGCTCACTACCAAGTAGTTTACCACCAGAAAATACTGCCAATAGTGTATATTACTAAATTATCCAATATAGTGTAATAAAATATGGTCACTGGAAGGAGGTAAGGCCAAACCCAATCTAGATGCAAGGATAAATTATCACCAAATTACCACTCTTCTTTTGGTGCTAAGGAAATTCCGCCAGACCCCAAATCTACACAAAATACCCTACAGCACTCGCATACATATACAGGCAGTGTAATCAGTAATCAATATTAGCATTTTGTATGCGATAGACATGTAGTCAGACATTCATATTGCAATAGATATATTGTAAATTACTGTTATTGGGCGAAGGCTGACCGTGTTAGTCACTATGGGGAAGCAGGTAATCTCCCATACTGTTGTGCATGGGATATAAGCAATAGTCAAAGTCACAGCAGGTGTGCTAGATTAGGCAAAGGGAGGGCAGTTTGTTACAGGCTTCGGGGACGGCTGCCTTGGGAGGATGTAATCTGCGGATTTTAGTACAGTAGCATTATAGTTTGTATGAGACTTGCGTAGGGAGTTTGAGTAGGCTCACCTGACAGTCATTGCAGGAGAATAACTTACGGCAGCATAATGGCCCCTGGCTCCTGTTGCGCTCTGTCAGCTCCATCAGAAGGGACAATTATTAGAGTTCAGAAGGGCTTCTAGGCGAAAAGGGTCTGGGTGCCTAGAGCTTACCTCCTCTGCACAGCACTTTTCTGATGGTGTGTGCTGCAGCACACGGCGGAGACGCTTAGGAGCTCCAGCTCCGGCGTGGATGGGAAGGATGTGGATGCTGGGATCCAGCTCCCTCAGAAGGGAGCCTTCTTTCCTGGTCTTACTTCCTGGGCCGGCTGATAGCCTGCCGGATATTGGCTGAATGGAGAAATCGAGAGGCTGAGCCAATCCGGGCAAAGAGGGGCCAGGGACACGGTGGTGCTAGGATCAGGCAAAGGTAGGGCTTGAGGCAGTGCCCATTTTAGATGCGGTTACCTCGTGTTGTAGCAAATACGAAATCAGATGAAAATTCGCTGTGTGCACACAATCTGGTGCCAGTTATAATGGTTAGGCATCCAAATTGTAGTAGGTGCTGGTGCGGATGGGGCGACAATTATTAGAACTCAGAAGGGCTTCAAGGCGAAAGGGGTTTGGGTGCCTCAAGCCTACCTCCTCTGCACGGCACTATTCTGATGGTGTGTGCCGCTCCTGCAGCACACGGCGGAGATGCTCAGGAGCTCCTGCTCCGGCGTGGATGGGAAGGATGGGGTAGTGTCTGAGGTGGGGGGGGGGCTGGTGGGTGGTGTCGGGACTTGAGGGGGATGTCTGTCTGGGGCTAGTGAGCAGAGATGAGAGGGCCTACTGGGTGTTGTCAGGACTTCCTGGGGGTAGTGTCGGAGGTGAGGGGTTCCTGGTGGGTGGTGTTGGGACTTGAGGGGGCTGCCTGGGGGTAGTGGGCAGAGGTGAGCAGGACTTTGTGGATGGTGTCAGGGCTGCCTGGGGGTGGTGAAGGGTCCTGGTGTATGGTGTTGGGTCTGCCTGGGGGTAGTGGGCAGTGGTGAGGGGGCCTGGTGGGTGGTGTGAGGACTGCCTGGGGTTAGTGTCAGAGATGAGGGGCATGCTGGGTAGTGTCATAGCTGCCTGGTGATAGTGTTGGGGGGGAGGGGCCCTGGAAGGTGGTGTCAGGACTTGAGGGGGATGCCTAGGGGTAGTGGGCAGAGGTGAGGGGGCTAGTGGGTGGTGTTAGGGCTGCTTGCTGGTAGTGCCAGAGGCGAGGGGGCCTGGTGGGTGGTGTTGGGACTTAAGGGGGCTGCCTGGGGGTAGTGGGCAGAGGTGAGCCGGCCTTAGTGGGTGATGCCAGGGCTGACTCTGGGTGGTGAGGGGGCCTGGTGGGTGGTGTCAGGGCTGCCTGGGTTTATTGTCAGAGATGAGGGGCATGCTGGGTAGTGTCAGGGTTGCCTGATGGTAGTGTTGGAGGTGAGGGGTCCCTGGTGGGTGGTGTCGGGACTTGAGTGGGCTGCCTGCCTTGGGCTAGTGGGCAGAAGTGAGGGGGCCTAGTGGCTGGTGTCAGGGCTGCCTGGGGGATGTGTCGGAGGTGAGGGGGCTTGGTGGGTGTTGTCAGGGCTGCCTGGGGGTAGTGTCAGAGGAGAGGGGGGCTAGTAGGTGGTGTCAAGGCTGCCTAGGGGTAGTGGTGGAGGTGAGGGGGCCTGGTGGGTGCTGTCGGGACTGGAGGGGGCTGCCTGTGGTTAGTGTGGAGAGGTGAAGGGGCCTGCTGTGTGGTGTCAAGGCTGCCTGGGTTTAGTGTCAGAGGTGAGGGAGGCTGGTCGGTGGTGTCAGGGCTGCCTGATGGTAGTGTCAGAGATGAGGGGGCTGGTGGCTGGAGGCAGGGCTGCCTAAGGGTAGTTTTGGAGGTGTGAGAGCCTGGTGGGTGGTGCCAGGGTTGCCTCGGGTAGTATCAGAGTTCAGGGGGCTCGTGTCAGGGCTGCCTGGTGTTAGTGTCAGAGGTGAGGGGGCGGGTGGGTATTGTTGGGGCTAAAGGGGGCTGTTATGATTTAGGGGGATCTGGCAGCAGTTAGGATGCCTTGGAAGTAGGGGGGGCACACAACAGTTTTGCTGGGGTGCAGCCATTACTTACGGGGGACTTCATGCAGTTTTGTTGGGGTGCAGCCATTACTTATGTGGGACCTTGTGCAGTTTTGCTGCGGTGCAGCTGTTACTTACAGGGGACCTTGTGCAGTTTTGCTGGTGTGCAGCCGTTACTTACGTGGAATCACGTAGATTTCCGCAGTGGTGCTGGATCGTGTACCACATGTGGACATGAAGGTTTGTGGAAAGGTTTATCTTCGACAATGGTTTCAGTTTGCGTGGGAGCATGTTGTGAGTCAGGTTACTTTGCGCTTTGCATTCCATGAATTAGTGGAGCGCGCATAGGCAACTTTCCGCGTAGAGGTACGCAAAGTCGTTTTCGGCGTGGGAGCTTTGCAGTATCAATGCGCACTTTTCTATGAATCGGACCCCTAGTCTTCGCATAGCAAAGAAACACATCATGGATTTAGGACCAATTCCCAGTAGTTAGTCAATTCAAGATGCAATTGAAATGAGTCTGCTAGAAAGAACTCTTATTTCATCGAGAAAGCAACCAAATTCACTGACATCAAATCAATTAAGCTTTGAGCATAACCCTTCAATCAAGACATAAGAAAATAATCTTAACTCAGGCATTTTGCAGGCTGTACTTGATTCCTGTTACTATATATGGGGCAGAGATATGGGACTTTACCAATATCACTAAGGAAATTACAAAACAGGATCTTATAGTGGCTATTGGCACTAGCATTTAATGCTAGTCCCTCAACATCTACGAAACTTGACCTTGGTATTATGGGCATCAATTACACAATCATATTAAAACCCCTTTAGATTTTGGTTGAAGTTGTGAAACACCTGTGAACTTAAAGGCCTGATATACAAAAAGGTTTTCAATGGGACTTTCCATGTTAAAACATTTTTGTAAATCAGGCCGAGAGTATTTTATGATGTGTTGTCTGATGTTTAAGGTTTCCAAGGTGCTCTAAGATCCAAGTGGGTCCAACATATAAAAAACACGCCAACAATGGTGGGCCAGCCCAGTTTATGGGACAAGCCATGCAATTATGTCAATAATTATAGGTCAATTCTGATTTCTGCATTTAATTAAACGGTTTTCATTGATCAATTGGATTCTTGTGCCCATAATACTCTCTACTTCAAGGGCCCGATTCATGGAACTATTTGCGTGGTAAATCGGCGCATTGCGTGCGCAACTTAGTTTGTCGATTCATGGAATTGTCTGCACGTGACTTTTTCGTACTGTGCAGGGACTTTTCGCCGGCTCTGCATGTCTCTACAAGAGGCCGAGTGCCTTGCGCGAGACACCGCACAGAGGGGCCGATTCATAGAATTCAGCGCACAAGTGGCGCACGCGGTTGGCGCACAGTGTGCGCGTGCGAATCCCTG
This sequence comes from Ambystoma mexicanum, assembly GCF_040938575.1. Classification (NCBI taxonomy): domain Eukaryota; kingdom Metazoa; phylum Chordata; class Amphibia; order Caudata; family Ambystomatidae; genus Ambystoma; species Ambystoma mexicanum. The sequence goes on from NC_090930.1 coordinate 1,372,631,080, forward strand.
CGCCAGCCGTGTGCGCTAAAATCCATTTCCGCGCACAGCGTATTCATGGATTCCAGCCACCAAAACCAGCCGTGGCGCACAGTTGCGCAGCGACCCTGCAGCACCGCCAGTTACGCCTCCAAGAACGCCTCTCGCGCAGGGAAAAGCCATCAAAATCCCCAACCGAGCGCAAAGGGCAGCAGCAAACGCAGAGCTGGGAGCGTGCATTCCAGGGGGGTGCGGGTGTTTCCATACGCGACTGGGCTGGGTACGTGTATTACAGGGGTGCGCGAGAAAGTCTACACGCGATTGGCCTGGGTACGTGGATTTCAGGGGTGCGCGAGAAAGACTACACGCGATTGGCCTGGGTACGTGGATTACAGGGGTGCGCGAGAAAGTCTACACGCGATTGGCCTGGGTACGTGGATTTCAGGGGTGCGCGAGAAAGTCTACACGCGATTGGCCTGGGTACGTGGATTTCAGGGGTGCGCGAGAAAGTCTACACGCGATTGGCCTGGGTACGTGGATTCCAGGGGTGCGCGAGAAAGACTACACGCGATTGGCCTGGGTACGTGGATTTCAGGGGTGCGCGAGAAATTCTACACGCGATTGGCCTGGGTACGTGGATTTCAGGGGTGCGCGAGAAAGTCTACACGCGATTGGCCTGGGTACGTGGATTCCAGGGGTGCGCGAGAAAGACTACACGCGATTGGCCTGGGTACGTGGATTTCAGGGGTGCGCGAGAAAGTCTACACGCGATTGGCCTGGGTACGTGGATTTCAGGGGTGCGCGAGAAAGTCTACACGCGATTGGCCTGGGTACGTGGATTTCAGGGGTGCGCGAGAAAGACTACACGCGATTGGCCTGGGTACGTGGATTTCAGGGGTGCGCGAGAAAGTCTACACGCGATTGGCCTGGGTACGTGGATTTCAGGGGTGCGCGAGAAAGTCTACACGCGATTGGCCTGGGTACGTGGATTTCAGGGGTGCGCGAGAAAGTCTACACGCGATTGGCCTAGGTACGTGGATTTCAGGGGTGCGCGAGAAAGTCTACACGCGATTGGCCTGGGTACGTGGATTTCAGGGGTGCGCAGGTGGTGGGTGTGCGGGAAGTTCAAGACGTGAATTGGCAGTGTGGGTCCTCCCAGGTCTCCCCTCTACCCCCTCCACGACCTCTGCAGGCATCCCACACCACAGGGGACTACCCTGCACCCCATGTCATGTCCCACAGGCAGCCCATCCACCATGGCCATGCCCCCCAGCCAAGCCACATGTCCCCTTGCACCCCCACCCCCCAGCACTGTGGGGCACCCTCCACCAGGCCCCCACCCATGTCTCCCAGCACCCCCACCCCCCAGCCACCAGGGGCACCCTCCACCAGGCCCCCACCCATGTCTCCCACCACCCCCACCCCCCCAGCCACCAGGGGCACCCTCCACCAGGCCCCCACCCATGTCTCCCAGCACCCCCACCCCCCCAGCCACCAGGGGCACCCTCCACCAGGCCCCCACACATGTCTCCCAGCACCCCCACCCCCCAGCCACCAGGGGCAGCCTCCACCAGGCCCCCACCCATGTCCGACTCATGTCTCCCAGCACCCCCACCCCCCAGCCACCAGGGGCAGCCTCCACCAGGCCCCCACACATGTCTCACAGCACCACCACCCCCCAGCCACCAGGGGCAGCCTCCACCAGGCCCCCACCCATGTCTCCCAGCACCCCCACCCCCCAGCCACCAGGGGCACCCTCCACCAGGCCCCCACCCATGTCTCCCAGCACCCCCACCCCCCCAGCCACCAGGGGCACCCTCCACCAGGCCCCCACCCATGTCTCCCAGCACCCCCACCCCCCCAGCCACCAGGGGCACCCTCCACCAGGCCCCCACACATGTCTCCCAGCACCCCCACCCCCCAGCCACCAGGGGCAGCCTCCACGAGGCCCCCACCCATGTCCGACTCATGTCTCCCAGCACCCCCACCCCCCAGCCACCAGGGGCAGCCTCCACCAGGCCCCCACACATGTCTCACAGCACCACCACCCCCCAGCCACCAGGGACAGCCTCCACCAGGCCCCCACCCATGTCCGACTCATGTCTCCCAGCACCCCCACCCCCCCAGCCACCAGGGGCACCCTCCACCAGGCCCCCACCCATGTCTCCCAGCACACCCACCCCCCAGCCACCAGGGGCAGCCTCCACCAGGCCCCCACCCATGTCCGACTCATGTCTCCCAGCACCCCCACCCCCCCAGCCACCAGGGGCAGCCTCCACCAGGCCCCCACCCATGTCTCCCAGCACCCCCACCCCCCAGCCACCAGGGGCAGCCTCCACCAGGCCCCCACCCATGTCTCCCAGCACCACCACCCCCCAGCCACCAGGGGCAGCCTCCACCAGGCCCCCACACATGTCTCCCAGCACCACCACCCCCCAGCCACCAGGGGCAGCCTCCACCAGGCCCCCACACATGTCCGACTCATGTCTCCCAGCACCCCCACCCCCCCAGCCACCAGGGGCAGCCTCCACCAGGCCCCCACCCATGTCTCCCACCACCCCCACCCCCCAGCCACCAGGGGCAGCCTCCACCAGGCCCCCACCCATGTCTCCAAGCACCCCCACCCCCCCAGCCACCAGGGGCACCCTCCACCAGGCCCCCACACATGTCCCCCTGCACCCCCACCCCCTAGCATCCAGGGGCACCCTCCACCTGGCACCCACACATGTCTCCCACCACCCCCACCCCCCAGCCACCAGGGGCAGCCTCCACCAGGCCCCCACCCATGTCCAGGAACAGAGACTTCCATGCTGTCATGTGTGCAATCTGCACAGGGCTCCCCATGTCACATTCAAACACATGCAACAACCATGCGGTTCACACATTACAGGTCGCACATGCATTACCATGATGTCCCTGCACACATACATGCGTACATGGCCTATGTCACACATACAGGCAGGTATCAGACAACCAGCACACTGCAACATGCCCTGTCTCACACAGCAATGCTTGGCCACTTACCGCTCAACTCCAGACGGGTCTCCTTCTCAAGGACCTGGGCGTGGAGCGCTGGGTGTATGCGTTCCAGGACCCTCAACTGGATGGAACTCATGCGGCCCCGGCCCCCCTCCACAAGGCGCCGGGCCTTCATGAGGGTCCTTGACCTCAAGTCCTCCCAGCGCTTCTTGACCTTCTGGATGGTGCGGGTTGCCACCCCCTCCGCGTCCTCTCCCGTCCTTCCCTCTTGGCGCGGGACGATCCGAAGAGGGCATCATACTGCCCCAGGACTTGCTCCACCAGGACACCAACTTCGGTGGCAGTGAAGCTGGTGCCCCTCTGCCCCTCTGCCCCTCTGGCCGGGGGTTGCAACTGGTGTCAGATGTGGATGTGCTCCACATGGCAACCCCAGGGGCAGGAGTGGGTGACCAACTGGGTCCTGGGGCTGGGCTGTGGAGCGATGTCATTTGAGTCGGGACTCTTCTGTACCAGCAGGGGTGGACACAGCAACTGGACCCCTGCAGATGGCTGATGTGCAGGCACCAAATGGCAGGGCACGGTGGCAGCAGGCAGGCAGGCAGGCAGCAGCAGATGGCATGTGGGAGGCTGCTTGGGGCACTGGGGGCCAGTGAAGTGTCCTTCTGGGCAGGAGCGTGGTCTTCCGTGCGTTTTCGCGTGGCCAGCTTCATACGGAGTGATTAGGCACGTGAAAAATCTGCACGCTGCGTGTAATGCGCGTAAGCGCGCGTGAAAAACTGCACGTCCGCGTGTAATAGGAGGAAAGGGCCCATGCATAAGCGTGCGCGCGTGAAAAACTGCACGTCCGCGTGTAATGCGCGTAATCAAACGTGAAAAAGTGCACGTCCGCATGTGACTTGACGCGCGCGTGCGTTTCCCTCAGCACGGGTTAAAGGTGAGCGGGCCCAGCAGTTCGCTGTACGTGCCTTTCGTGGAGACCGACGTGTGTTGCTGCTTCCAGTTGTTTCGCGCGCCATCTACTTCACAGCTCTCAAGGACGTATCTCTTCTTTTGGCAGGGGTATTGGCTTTTTCTGCATCGCGCTAGTCAGACGGTGAGTCGCAAACGCTCCTTTTCCCACTGCGGGTGCCCCTGTGTATCGCACCCATTTTCGATGTCATCGTAGCCTGCGTGTCCCACGCGTACGCGTTATACGTGTTACTGGGTGCCACCGCGTACTGCGGGAGGTTTAATCCACGCACGTAGGCTGCAGGGTTGCGTGCACGGTTTTACTGCAGTTTTGGGGTGCCTGAGCGTTGCGTGACCCGTCAACACATCACCGGGGTCACATACAGCCTTGCAGGTGCAGGGGGGCTGTTAACATCTTGCTTCCCACCCCCTTCACCCCAATTGCCCAGGTCAATTGTGCTGTACACCTCCCATTGGCACCACTCCATCTGTGCCAGCACTATAACATCTGTGCCATGGTAGGGAGGCTACCAAAGGTGAAGGGCGCCTCAGCTGGGCGTCCTCCTCGTGGCGGGCGTGGTCGGGGACGTGGCCGTGGTGACCAGGGAGTAGGGGGACTCCAGGGTGTCCAGGGCAGCCACAGAGGGGGAAGAGGCAGGGGTGCGCCACTTGAGCACAATGTTGTGCCATGTGTTGGTGCAGCCATGCCACCACCCCCTGTGGTTCAGGGGGATGCAGCTCCTGCATCTGGCACTGGCACCCGTATGACCCGGCAGTCCGTTTCATCGACTGCCACGGGCCCAAGGGTAGCGGTAGCTGCAGGTGCAGTTGTGGGCACCGCCACCCAGGCTCAGGGTCTGCCAGCGCAGGCTGCGTTGGCACTTGAAGAGCCCTTGGTAGATCTCCAACAGGCCAGGGGGGAAACCATTGGGGCAGGCCGGGCTGCTCAGACCAAGACACGTGTCCCTGGGGCAGTCATGTCATCTGCTGCCCCGAACAGCCGGGTGTTGGCAAGTGCAGGGGCAGATGCACCCAACAGCACCCCGGTTGTGAGTCTGCCAACCAGGACCGTTGCGGTCAATGACCCTGCCACAGCTGATGTTGCTGCGCAGGGTCCATTAGTGGGCACCCAGCTGCCACTGACACAAGTCAGGCCTTTGGTCATCCCTCCACCTGCCACTCCCTCGGCTCAATCCACCCAACCCACTGGCCATACTGGTCAGGGCGGCATTAGCCAGCCAGGGTCTGCGCCACAGTCCAAGAGGAGGAAGGTTGCATCTGCAGCACAGGCTGGGACCCCACACACAGCCACGACCTCCTGCACGTCGAGGAAGAAGCCTTTCTGTAAGCAGGAACTGGACTTCCTCGTGGACTACGTGCGGGGACACAGCCGTGACATGCTAGTGGGTGCCAATAGTCAGACTACGGCTGCCCAACGTGACACCCACTGGAAGCATGTGGCGGAACATGTCAGTTCATTCGGCCATGAGGTGCGCACGGCGCAGGAGTGCAAAAAGCGCTGGAATGACATCAAGCGCAGCACTAAGGCCAAGCGTGCCTCAAATTACAACTTGACTCTGGTGACTGGCGGTGGGCCTGCACCAGAGGAGGAAGAACTCACTCCGCATGAGGCTCTCGTTGCGGAGTTCATACCACCAGAATTGGTCGAAGGTGTGGGAGAGATGCTGGACTTTGATGCCCAGTCCAGTGAGTGTTGATGCGTAGTTGTTGAGGACGTGTGTGTTTCACTTGTGGGATGTGTTGTGCATGATTGCTGCTACATGTGACCTGTACATGGTTCTGATGTGTAAGTAATGCAATGCCACCGTCATGCATGTCTCCTCTGCCTGCATGCGGGACTCCATGTGGCCATGCTCCCTTGCCCCTCCTCCGCCACTCTGCACCCCAGTTCCACCTTTGCACTGGTCTGCTACATTCTTGCCAATGTGTAGTTTCATGTTCATGTGTCCTGTGTAGATGCTAACTTCCAGCTTAGAAACTGCCAGACATATGCCGTGTGGTACAGCCTTAGTACTCGATGCAGGGCATCCCACTTGTACTGTGCATGGGTCAGATGTCCCGCAGGGACATGAGTGCCCATTCATGCTCCATGTGCATTGCACACATGCCCCTATGTGTCCTTGACTGGATGATCACTGTAATATGAGTCCTTGGTTACATACATTGCCTGCCATATTATCGGCCTCCCCATGTCAACTGTGGCTCAGTCCTGCGTTGCACACATGTTTAGGCTCTGACAATCTGTGTGGCTCACAGGCCTCAGCCTGTTCAATGGCCAATGACTCTGTCCAACTCCTGTCGTGTCTTCTACACACGTGGCCGGCCTCCGGATCTTCCATCATGTGTCCTGCCCACTGTCCCAGCATCATTTGCAGTGTTGTAATTGAAATCACATTAAGCTGTTGATGCCAGTCAACACTGCTTGTCAATACACAGGTGTATGGTCAGCCTTTTGATACCATGCTAGGCATCCCTGCTTTGGTACTGGGGTGGAGGGGTGCTTGCCTTCTAGACATGGTACACATTGAATACACAATGCACGTGATGTCTGATTTTGACATTGCACTGCCTTCACATTTCCTGGCACACACCATGGAGTGCTTGTACATGTAGGTAGTGAGTGGCGTACACATTTTCTGCACTGCATAGACCCACTTCCATGCAAACTGCCACCTTTCAACAGGTCTGATCACAGAAGCTATTCTAAGTAGACCCAGCATGCATGCAAGGTCATATGTTGTGTGTCACATGTCTGCCAGATGCCTTTGCTGTCGGTGTGTGTGTGTGTGTGTTGTGTGCTTCTGACATGTGTACTGACCTTTTCCTCTCTATTTTTCAGGTGATGACGCAATGGATGCAGAGGATGGTGTTGTCATGCCAGACACAGGGTTGGTAAGACCACATCAACCCGGCACTAGTGGGGGTCGTGGGGTGGTAGGCCACGAAAACCCCCAAGTGCTGCAGTCCATCCTGTCTCTGGCTGCCTATGAGTCCAGCCTTGATGACGACTCTGACGTCCATGTTGAGTTGGATGACCATCAAGTCCATGTGTCAGGGGTGAGTGATTCTGATGTGGACACTCCTCTGTCTGCGACCCCTGCACTGAGGGATCAGACAGTCTTGGTTCCTCCGCCCGTGGTGGATCGGGACGCAGGGTCACCCTCCACACCAGTCACTGATGTGCCTGGGACATCACGTCGACGGGGGCATGTAGTCGTGCAGCCGCAGGCGGTGCCAACACAGCGAGGACCCCCGGTCCTTGGGTCCCGCAGGGGTCAAGCCCGGCAACGCGGTCGCCGCGCGCAACCGCTGTATACTGAGTGGGAGCAAGACATGACTGCCAATTCAGAACGGCAGGGGGCAGCAATGGAGAACATCGCTGACAGCATGGAGCGTGTGGCCCGATCTGTGCTCCCCCCTGCTAGGCAGGTGCTTCTCCAGCAGCAGGCGGCACGGTCCACGGCCCGCTCACTCAGGCTGGGCATGGCGGCCTCAGACAGGGCACGCCAGGCTGAAATGTCGTCTCTGCGTCAAGCAATTGCTGCTCACGCAGAGGCGCACATGGATGCCCTGAGGGAGGAGTATGCCTCCCTCAGATCCACTCTGGGTGTCCTTATGATGTCCCAGAGGCAGCAGGCAGAGGAGAGGTTTGCACAGCTTGAGCGCACCATCTCGGCTGAGCTACAGGCTTGCCGGGAGGTGCAGCGGTTGTCCAGCCAGGCCTTGCAGGAGGAACTCCGTGTTACACGTGCTACCTTGCAAGAGGAAGCACGTGTATCACGTGAGGTCCTGCATGCAGACCTATGTAACATCGCCACACAGAACCAGGCTCACCTGTCTGGCAGACTTGCTGCCGACGAGGGGCAAGCTGCGGCTAGGCGTGGCCAGGCTACTGTGCCACGTCCTCCTTTCCAGGATGAGCCAGACTCGGACGACCATCTATCTCCCACATAGGTCGTGCTGTGAAGGCGTTGAGCCCATGGAGGTATTTTTTTTTGGCTCAGCATCATCGCATGTGGATGTTGAGCAGCACCCTGTACCTCCCCCCTCCTGGGTGCCTCCCCTCCCCCCCGGGTCGTATGTGGCCATTTTTGATTTTTCTTTTAGTTTAGTTAGTTAAGTTTCTGTTTGATAGTTAGTTTAAATAGGTAATGTAGGTTTTCCTTAGTTAGTGTAATTAGTTAATAGTTGAGTTAGTTTAAAATTTGTAGTCTATTGTGCTTACATGTGACAGTGCGGTGCCTTGTGGTTTTTGAAGGCATCCACTGTCTGTTCCAGCTGGGCCCTTCATGGTTGTCTTGTGTATGTGTTTGCTGCTTGGGTTCCTTGACTCACATATGCCACTCCTGCCTCCCTTATCCATGGGCTCGCAAGGATGGTTCGGTGTAACAGAATTTTACACAAGGGCTTTGGACTGTCATATCTGTGGCATGTCTGGTGCTTTTTGACTTGTGTTGACACCCCTAGTGGGGATGATTTAGGTGTAATTGTCCACTGTTCAGCTTTTGCTAGATGGGGCGTGTCATGATTAATGTGGACATTGATTGCTATGCATTGTGTATTATGTTTCATATCTTTCCTGTACACGTGCTTGTTGCAAATCATGCTGTAGATAGTGTTCCACACTTTGGAGGTGAAAGACGGACTGATGGTGTGATTTGTGATGTGACTCTCTGACATGGTCAAGTAATGAGATGCCTGATGAGACACACACAGATCACTTTGATGCATTAATCATGTGTTTCATGCACTTTCTGCAGGGGGATGAGGCATCAGAGCACCTTTGCCAGCAGACATGGCCCATTGGACGACCTAATTCCTGACCCGTTTGTTGGTGCCCACATGCACATGTGTGCACAAGCAGAGCCACAGTGATTGCAGACCCACATCCTAGAACTGCTGACATGTTCCAAGCAACTCCAGGCAAGGTGAGCATCACAGGGGGGCCACGAGACAGCAAAGCTTGCACCAGGCGAGTTGCACGTGCAGGCTTAGTCACAGCACTGAGGGTGAGCTTAGACAAATATTGGTGTTGAAGCACAGAATGCAGCTCAGATGTGTTTGTGGACTGATGGCTGTTGATAGTAGGGTTGTCTGGGACACATGCGGGGGCAGTGGCACATACCCTGCGGTACACCAAGGTTCATTGAGGCACTTGTATCAACCATGTAGCCTTCCAAGACATGGAAAGGGGCAGCTCACAGGGACATACAGCAAGGGACATACTCGGGTGCAGTGCATGTCTATTCCACGTACTTCATGATAAATGCACTGGCAACTTTGTTTTGGTCATGGTGGTACGCAACTTGATCTGTAGTCATGGCTTGCCATATGGGTCTGTCTGCTTACCCAGGGAACATTGCATGTTGTGTGAATTGTGACACATTGGTGTTCCATTTGCCACGCACCCACCAGCGGCTGACTTACTGCATTGACTGTGAATGACCCGTCACAGGGTTGATGTTATATATGGGTACGAAGCATGGAGCACAGATTTTCTGTTTGTAGAGGTGTATGTTGTTATGGGGCATGTTTTGTGTTGTGTTTTTGTGTAATTGGCATGTACTGGTTGCTGACTGTGTCTCTCTTTGCAGCATTGCAGTGCTCCTGTAACCGGACCTGAGAGTGCGCAGGCAGGAGGCCAGCACTCAAAACCAGAGCTAAGTGTCTTGTTGTATTTTCTTACAAACTGCCCTGCATAGGCTTGCTGGGGAGTGTACTGATGCATGGATGTATGTGTGGTCCTATTTGGTATGTTTTTTACCCTAATCACCCTTGATCCTATGCAATTTCGAAACCTGTACCCTCTACCCGGTGTTCCTGCTTCCCATGCCTATCCAAGCAATGTTCCCTGACCCTCTTTCCTCCACCAGGCCCCCACCCATGTCTCCCAGCACCCCCACCCCCCAGCCACCAGGGGCAGCCTCCACCAGGCCCCCACCCATGTCTCCCAGCACCACCACCCCCCAGCCACCAGGGGCAGCCTCCACCAGGCCCCCACACATGTCTCCCAGCACCACCACCCCCCAGCCACCAGGGGCAGCCTCCACCAGGCCCCCACACATGTCCGACTCATGTCTCCCAGCACCCCCACCCCCCCAGCCACCAGGGGCAGCCTCCACCAGGCCCCCACCCATGTCTCCCACCACCCCCACCCCCCAGCCACCAGGGGCAGCCTCCACCAGGCCCCCACCCATGTCTCCAAGCACCCCCACCCCCCCAGCCACCAGGGGCACCCTCCACCAGGCCCCCACACATGTCCCCCTGCACCCCCACCCCCTAGCATCCAGGGGCACCCTCCACCTGGCACCCACACATGTCTCCCACCACCCCCACCCCCCAGCCACCAGGGGCAGCCTCCACCAGGCCCCCACCCATGTCCAGGAACAGAGACTTCCATGCTGTCATGTGTGCAATCTGCACAGGGCTCCCCATGTCACATTCAAACACATGCAACAACCATGCGGTTCACACATTACAGGTCGCACATGCATTACCATGATGTCCCTGCACACATACATGCGTACATGGCCTATGTCACACATACAGGCAGGTATCAGACAACCAGCACACTGCAACATGCCCTGTCTCACACAGCAATGCTTGGCCACTTACCGCTCAACTCCAGACGGGTCTCCTTCTCAAGGACCTGGGCGTGGAGCGCTGGGTGTATGCGTTCCAGGACCCTCAACTGGATGGAACTCATGCGGCCCCGGCCCCCCTCCACAAGGCGCCGGGCCTTCATGAGGGTCCTTGACCTCAAGTCCTCCCAGCGCTTCTTGACCTTCTGGATGGTGCGGGTTGCCACCCCCTCCGCGTCCTCTCCCGTCCTTCCCTCTTGGCGCGGGACGATCCGAAGAGGGCATCATACTGCCCCAGGACTTGCTCCACCAGGACACCAACTTCGGTGGCAGTGAAGCTGGTGCCCCTCTGCCCCTCTGCCCCTCTGGCCGGGGGTTGCAACTGGTGTCAGATGTGGATGTGCTCCACATGGCAACCCCAGGGGCAGGAGTGGGTGACCAACTGGGTCCTGGGGCTGGGCTGTGGAGCGATGTCATTTGAGTCGGGACTCTTCTGTACCAGCAGGGGTGGACACAGCAACTGGACCCCTGCAGATGGCTGATGTGCAGGCACCAAATGGCAGGGCACGGTGGCAGCAGGCAGGCAGGCAGGCAGCAGCAGATGGCATGTGGGAGGCTGCTTGGGGCACTGGGGGCCAGTGAAGTGTCCTTCTGGGCAGGGGCGTGGTCTTCCGTGCGTTTTCGCGTGGCCAGCTTCATACGGAGTGATTAGGCACGTGAAAAATCTGCACGCTGCGTGTAATGCGCGTAAGCGCGCGTGAAAAACTGCACGTCCGCGTGTAATAGGAGGAAAGGGCCCATGCATAAGCGTGCGCGCGTGAAAAACTGCACGTCCGCGTGTAATGCGCGTAATCAAACGTGAAAAAGTGCACGTCCGCATGTGACTTGACGCGCGCGTGCGTTTCCCTCAGCACGGGTTAAAGGTGAGCGGGCCCAGCAGTTCGCTGTACGTGCCTTTCGTGGAGACCGACGTGTGTTGCTGCTTCCAGTTGTTTCGCGCGCCATCTACTTCACAGCTCTCAAGGACGTATCTCTTCTTTTGGCAGGGGTATTGGCTTTTTCTGCATCGCGCTAGTCAGACGGTGAGTCGCAAACGCTCCTTTTCCCACTGCGGGTGCCCCTGTGTATCGCACCCATTTTCGATGTCATCGTAGCCTGCGTGTCCCACGCGTACGCGTTATACGTGTTACTGGGTGCCACCGCGTACTGCGGGAGGTTTAATCCACGCACGTAGGCTGCAGGGTTGCGTGCACGGTTTTACTGCAGTTTTGGGGTGCCTGAGCGTTGCGTGACCCGTCAACACATCACCGGGGTCACATACAGCCTTGCAGGTGCAGGGGGGCTGTTAACATCTTGCTTCCCACCCCCTTCACCCCAATTGCCCAGGTCAATTGTGCTGTACACCTCCCATTGGCACCACTCCATCTGTGCCAGCACTATAACATCTGTGCCATGGTAGGGAGGCTACCAAAGGTGAAGGGCGCCTCAGCTGGGCGTCCTCCTCGTGGCGGGCGTGGTCGGGGACGTGGCCGTGGTGACCAGGGAGTAGGGGGACTCCAGGGTGTCCAGGGCAGCCACAGAGGGGGAAGAGGCAGGGGTGCGCCACTTGAGCACAATGTTGTGCCATGTGTTGGTGCAGCCATGCCACCACCCCCTGTGGTTCAGGGGGATGCAGCTCCTGCATCTGGCACTGGCACCCGTATGACCCGGCAGTCCGTTTCATCGACTGCCACGGGCCCAAGGGTAGCGGTAGCTGCAGGTGCAGTTGTGGACACCGCCACCCAGGCTCAGGGTCTGCCAGCGCAGGCTGCGTTGGCACTTGAAGAGCCCTTGGTAGATCTCCAACAGGCCAGGGGGGAAACCATTGGGGCAGGCCGGGCTGCTCAGACCAAGACACGTGTCCCTGGGGCAGTCATGTCATCTGCTGCCCCGAACAGCCGGGTGTTGGCAAGTGCAGGGGCAGATGCACCCAACAGCACCCCGGTTGTGAGTCTGCCAACCAGGACCGTTGCGGTCAATGACCCTGCCACAGCTGATGTTGCTGCGCAGGGTCCATTAGTGGGCACCCAGCTGCCACTGACACAAGTCAGGCCTTTGGTCATCCCTCCACCTGCCACTCCCTCGGCTCAATCCACCCAACCCACTGGCCATACTGGTCAGGGCGGCATTAGCCAGCCAGGGTCTGCGCCACAGTCCAAGAGGAGGAAGGTTGCATCTGCAGCACAGGCTGGGACCCCACACACAGCCACGACCTCCTGCACGTCGAGGAAGAAGCCTTTCTGTAAGCAGGAACTGGACTTCCTCGTGGACTACGTGCGGGGACACAGCCGTGACATGCTAGTGGGTGCCAATAGTCAGACTACGGCTGCCCAACGTGACACCCACTGGAAGCATGTGGCGGAACATGTCAGTTCATTCGGCCATGAGGTGCGCACGGCGCAGGAGTGCAAAAAGCGCTGGAATGACATCAAGCGCAGCACTAAGGCCAAGCGTGCCTCAAATTACAACTTGACTCTGGTGACTGGCGGTGGGCCTGCACCAGAGGAGGAAGAACTCACTCCGCATGAGGCTCTCGTTGCGGAGTTCATACCACCAGAATTGGTCGAAGGTGTGGGAGAGATGCTGGACTTTGATGCCCAGTCCAGTGAGTGTTGATGCGTAGTTGTTGAGGACGTGTGTGTTTCACTTGTGGGATGTGTTGTGCATGATTGCTGCTACATGTGACCTGTACATGGTTCTGATGTGTAAGTAATGCAATGCCACCGTCATGCATGTCTCCTCTGCCTGCATGCGGGACTCCATGTGGCCATGCTCCCTTGCCCCTCCTCCGCCACTCTGCACCCCAGTTCCACCTTTGCACTGGTCTGCTACATTCTTGCCAATGTGTAGTTTCATGTTCATGTGTCCTGTGTAGATGCTAACTTCCAGCTTAGAAACTGCCAGACATATGCCGTGTGGTACAGCCTTAGTACTCGATGCAGGGCATCCCACTTGTACTGTGCATGGGTCAGATGTCCCGCAGGGACATGAGTGCCCATTCATGCTCCATGTGCATTGCACACATGCCCCTATGTGTCCTTGACTGGATGATCACTGTAATATGAGTCCTTGGTTACATACATTGCCTGCCATATTATCGGCCTCCCCATGTCAACTGTGGCTCAGTCCTGCGTTGCACACATGTTTAGGCTCTGACAATCTGTGTGGCTCACAGGCCTCAGCCTGTTCAATGGCCAATGACTCTGTCCAACTCCTGTCGTGTCTTCTACACACGTGGCCGGCCTCCGGATCTTCCATCATGTGTCCTGCCCACTGTCCCAGTATCATTTGCAGTGTTGTAATTGAAATCACATTAAGCTGTTGATGCCAGTCAACACTGCTTGTCAATACACAGGTGTATGGTCAGCCTTTTGATACCATGCTAGGCATCCCTGCTTTGGTACTGGGGTGGAGGGGTGCTTGCCTTCTAGACATGGTACACATTGAATACACAATGCACGTGATGTCTGATTTTGACATTGCACTGCCTTCACATTTCCTGGCACACACCATGGAGTGCTTGTACATGTAGGTAGTGAGTGGCGTACACATTTTCTGCACTGCATAGACCCACTTCCATGCAAACTGCCACCTTTCAACAGGTCTGATCACAGAAGCTATTCTAAGTAGACCCAGCATGCATGCAAGGTCATATGTTGTGTGTCACATGTCTGCCAGATGCCTTTGCTGTCGGTGTGTGTGTGTGTGTGTTGTGTGCTTCTGACATGTGTACTGACCTTTTCCTCTCTATTTTTCAGGTGATGACGCAATGGATGCAGAGGATGGTGTTGTCATGCCAGACACAGGGTTGGTAAGACCACATCAACCCGGCACTAGTGGGGGTCGTGGGGTGGTAGGCCACGAAAACCCCCAAGTGCTGCAGTCCATCCTGTCTCTGGCTGCCTATGAGTCCAGCCTTGATGACGACTCTGACGTCCATGTTGAGTTGGATGACCATCAAGTCCATGTGTCAGGGGTGAGTGATTCTGATGTGGACACTCCTCTGTCTGCGACCCCTGCACTGAGGGATCAGACAGTCTTGGTTCCTCCGCCCGTGGTGGATCGGGACGCAGGGTCACCCTCCACACCAGTCACTGATGTGCCTGGGACATCACGTCGACGGGGGCATGTAGTCGTGCAGCCGCAGGCGGTGCCAACACAGCGAGGACCCCCGGTCCTTGGGTCCCGCAGGGGTCAAGCCCGGCAACGCGGTCGCCGCGCGCAACCGCTGTATACTGAGTGGGAGCAAGACATGACTGCCAATTCAGAACGGCAGGGGGCAGCAATGGAGAACATCGCTGACAGCATGGAGCGTGTGGCCCGATCTGTGCTCCCCCCTGCTAGGCAGGTGCTTCTCCAGCAGCAGGCGGCACGGTCCACGGCCCGCTCACTCAGGCTGGGCATGGCGGCCTCAGACAGGGCACGCCAGGCTGAAATGTCGTCTCTGCGTCAAGCAATTGCTGCTCACGCAGAGGCGCACATGGATGCCCTGAGGGAGGAGTATGCCTCCCTCAGATCCACTCTGGGTGTCCTTATGATGTCCCAGAGGCAGCAGGCAGAGGAGAGGTTTGCACAGCTTGAGCGCACCATCTCGGCTGAGCTACAGGCTTGCCGGGAGGTGCAGCGGTTGTCCAGCCAGGCCTTGCAGGAGGAACTCCGTGTTACACGTGCTACCTTGCAAGAGGAAGCACGTGTATCACGTGAGGTCCTGCATGCAGACCTATGTAACATCGCCACACAGAACCAGGCTCACCTGTCTGGCAGACTTGCTGCCGACGAGGGGCAAGCTGCGGCTAGGCGTGGCCAGGCTACTGTGCCACGTCCTCCTTTCCAGGATGAGCCAGACTCGGACGACCATCTATCTCCCACATAGGTCGTGCTGTGAAGGCGTTGAGCCCATGGAGGTATTTTTTTTTGGCTCAGCATCATCGCATGTGGATGTTGAGCAGCACCCTGTACCTCCCCCCTCCTGGGTGCCTCCCCTCCCCCCCGGGTCGTATGTGGCCATTTTTGATTTTTCTTTTAGTTTAGTTAGTTAAGTTTCTGTTTGATAGTTAGTTTAAATAGGTAATGTAGGTTTTCCTTAGTTAGTGTAATTAGTTAATAGTTGAGTTAGTTTAAAATTTGTAGTCTATTGTGCTTACATGTGACAGTGCGGTGCCTTGTGGTTTTTGAAGGCATCCACTGTCTGTTCCAGCTGGGCCCTTCATGGTTGTCTTGTGTATGTGTTTGCTGCTTGGGTTCCTTGACTCACATATGCCACTCCTGCCTCCCTTATCCATGGGCTCGCAAGGATGGTTCGGTGTAACAGAATTTTACACAAGGGCTTTGGACTGTCATATCTGTGGCATGTCTGGTGCTTTTTGACTTGTGTTGACACCCCTAGTGGGGATGATTTAGGTGTAATTGTCCACTGTTCAGCTTTTGCTAGATGGGGCGTGTCATGATTAATGTGGACATTGATTGCTATGCATTGTGTATTATGTTTCATATCTTTCCTGTACACGTGCTTGTTGCAAATCATGCTGTAGATAGTGTTCCACACTTTGGAGGTGAAAGACGGACTGATGGTGTGATTTGTGATGTGACTCTCTGACATGGTCAAGTAATGAGATGCCTGATGAGACACACACAGATCACTTTGATGCATTAATCATGTGTTTCATGCACTTTCTGCAGGGGGATGAGGCATCAGAGCACCTTTGCCAGCAGACATGGCCCATTGGACGACCTAATTCCTGACCCGTTTGTTGGTGCCCACATGCACATGTGTGCACAAGCAGAGCCACAGTGATTGCAGACCCACATCCTAGAACTGCTGACATGTTCCAAGCAACTCCAGGCAAGGTGAGCATCACAGGGGGGCCACGAGACAGCAAAGCTTGCACCAGGCGAGTTGCACGTGCAGGCTTAGTCACAGCACTGAGGGTGAGCTTAGACAAATATTGGTGTTGAAGCACAGAATGCAGCTCAGATGTGTTTGTGGACTGATGGCTGTTGATAGTAGGGTTGTCTGGGACACATGCGGGGGCAGTGGCACATACCCTGCGGTACACCAAGGTTCATTGAGGCACTTGTATCAACCATGTAGCCTTCCAAGACATGGAAAGGGGCAGCTCACAGGGACATACAGCAAGGGACATACTCGGGTGCAGTGCATGTCTATTCCACGTACTTCATGATAAATGCACTGGCAACTTTGTTTTGGTCATGGTGGTACGCAACTTGATCTGTAGTCATGGCTTGCCATATGGGTCTGTCTGCTTACCCAGGGAACATTGCATGTTGTGTGAATTGTGACACATTG
The DNA here is from genome assembly GCF_040938575.1 of Ambystoma mexicanum. NCBI lineage: Eukaryota > Metazoa > Chordata > Amphibia > Caudata > Ambystomatidae > Ambystoma > Ambystoma mexicanum. Next base: position 1,372,647,922 of record NC_090930.1, read on the forward strand.
GTGTTCCATTTGCCACGCACCCACCAGCGGCTGACTTACTGCATTGACTGTGAATGACCCGTCACAGGGTTGATGTTATATATGGGTACGAAGCATGGAGCACAGATTTTCTGTTTGTAGAGGTGTATGTTGTTATGGGGCATGTTTTGTGTTGTGTTTTTGTGTAATTGGCATGTACTGGTTGCTGACTGTGTCTCTCTTTGCAGCATTGCAGTGCTCCTGTAACCGGACCTGAGAGTGCGCAGGCAGGAGGCCAGCACTCAAAACCAGAGCTAAGTGTCTTGTTGTATTTTCTTACAAACTGCCCTGCATAGGCTTGCTGGGGAGTGTACTGATGCATGGATGTATGTGTGGTCCTATTTGGTATGTTTTTTACCCTAATCACCCTTGATCCTATGCAATTTCGAAACCTGTACCCTCTACCCGGTGTTCCTGCTTCCCATGCCTATCCAAGCAATGTTCCCTGACCCTCTTTCCCCACTGGGGTTGCGGATGCCTGTGTAAGCCCCGAACTTGCAGGCGCCAAAACCCTAGAGGGGGTGGTTGGTTCGTACCACTCCTGAGCCTGGACTACAGAAGGCCATGACAATGATGTCCAAGTTTGTTTGGATTGTGCATGTGTTCATGCAGGTTGTACATTTTCGTGCATTCCCTGGTTTCATGTGTCATTCCTGCTCCCCTCACCTGCCACGCATTCCAGTCATCCAGTGTGTCTACACCTGTCCAGACTGCATATCCCTGAACCTCTTTCCCCACCAGGATCTCAGGGGCCTGTGTGAGTTTGACCTTGCAGGCACCCGGGACATGGTGTGGGTGGTTGTTTCATGAGACTCCAGCGCCTGTACAGGGGATCTGTGACAGTACACATCCATTCATGGTGCATCATCCTATGTCATGTACCACACATGTCTCACATCCTGTCGTGACATTGTTTTGCTGTGCTACCTTGGTTGTTGCATCATTGTGGTAGTACTTGGCCTTTGAGACGTACTGCTATGTCAAGTCATCTACTGGAGGGTGTTTGGGTTCCTTTTCATGCCTTGGATTATGTGATTTTGGAAATGAGTGTGGATTCTGAGGGTTCAGGCATCTCTTTACACACAAGGTGGGAGATGGACACGAAGGGTAAAGGTGATCCTGTGGCCAGGTGGGAATGAGGGTTGGAGGCTCCATGACCCAGGTGCAGTTGTTCAGTGGGTCATGGTCATTTGCGAGGGGGGGGGGTTGTTGTTGATAGTTGCGTTGCCCTGCAGTGTGATGGGAACTCTGACATTGTAATGTTGTTGTCCTATGTACATGTTGTGTTCTGCTGATCAATGCCTGTTCATGTGTTGTGTTTTCCTTTCAGGTGCGAGGGGATAGTAGTGGTTTGACATGCTGGGGTGTACACATGGTGGATGTTCACATGTGATGTGTAGGGAACACTGATGGTCACTTGAGTGCACATGCATATGTGGAGTGCATGTCCTTGCAGAACCACACACTTGCACTCGGATGCACTCCATGTACTCCCACCCTTGCATATCCACGTGTACACTGTTTGCCTTCTGGTGCCCACTGTGTCCCGCCAGCACATGTTCTGTGACCGATTATGGTTCGAGTACATGCCTAATTTGATGTTTGATGTAGTCTGTCACTTAGATGTGATGCTCAGGGTGTGCATCACACGCAATGGCTGTTCACTGTGCTGTGCGCTGAGCAGTGTGATGCAGGAGTAGGACATTGCACACATGAGCTGCAGTGTTCATTTTGCAATGCATCATGTGCATATAGCCAGGCATTCATTGTGATGTTACGTCTACGACTGTTGTAATGCATTTGGAATCGACTTATTTTTGGTGGGACATTTTGTTGGTCTGTCATTTCATCGGATTCCGGGTCAGGCATCATTGTCCGATGCCACTGTACATTTAGGACATGGAAATGTGTACCTTATCGTTACTGGGTCGGTGTATGGGTATTGCTTGCCATGTCATGTTGATGTTTGGGAGGGTTTGACTGTCATGACAGTGATGGCCATGGCCTGTTTTGCAGGTGTGTGTGATGCACACCTTGCATGTCCAGGTCATCCGCTTCTCAGAGCAACTAGCTGGGGGTAGGTTTCTCTCCGCAGCAGGGCCCTCCCCCTCAAACAGACTTCCTGACTTGAACTTGAGGGGAACCATCTCCAGTTCAGGAAGCACCTCAAGACCTTCCTCTTTGCTTCTGCTTACTCTCTGCCTCTCCCTTGCAGAATTCTTCACTGGAACTGCACAGGAGCTGCAACTGGGCCACTCTCACCAACCTCGGTCCCTGGCCCAGCCACTGTCCACTTGCACTGCCACCCTGGCAACCCCTGCACTGCAGTACTGTCTCTCTATCCCTACAGCCCTCCCTTCCCAGCACTCGTCTGCACTTACCTTAGCAGTTGCCACCAGGCGACCTATGTATAATTGTTTGGCCTACTTCCCCTGTACTGGACTCCCCCCCACCCTTGCACTTTTCCCTTCCCCCTACCCCTGCACTTGCACAATCACAATGACACCTGGCCTAGTAGTACCATTCTCTGTGTTCCCTTGTTCCCCCCCCCCCTGCCTCATTGTGCCTTGTAATACTTGTGTATGGCTCATGTCATGTCACATGTCATATGTGTGCATTTTGGTTGCACAGGATAGCTTGTGTTTAAGTAGCTAGGGATGCAGACGATGTGGCACTTCCATGGCAACTATCTCAGGGTGGTAGGGTTGTGACAGTTGACTGTCACTTTGTCATCATCGATTGTCACCTGGTATGTGCCAGGCCTGTGTGCACTCCGCAGGGGTGGGAGTTTAGGTGAAAAATGTGGCCACAAGCTGGGTCCGGGCTACCTCGCCACGTGCCCTGTCCCCTCCCATGGGCAGGGCCTGTGCCTGTGGTTGGGGATGTGGGGGCACCACCATGTCCACCGGGACGCCCTGCCGTGTTGCAACATTGTGCAGGACACATGCTGCCACAATGATCCTGCACACAACTGCTGGTGCATAGAGTAGTTGCCCACCAGAGCGGTCAAGGGAGCGGAAACGTGACTTGAGCACTCCGAATGTGCGCTCCACTATGCCCCTGGTTGCAATATGGGCAGCGTTGTATCTTACCTGGGGTGGTGTGGTGGGGTTCCGGATTGGCGTCATCATGTGGTTGCTCAAAGGGTAGGCACTGTCCCCTGGGGAGGTGATAATTGTTCAGATTATTGGGGTTGGTATATTTGTCTGTGTGTGACTTGCATGCATGTGCAAGGGCATTTGTACTCACCTAGGAGCCATGTGTCGCCATGCTGCCCAGCTTCCAGGGCCCGGCTCAGGGCGGACATTCTGTATATGAAACTGTCATGGGTGGAGCCAGGGTAGTTTGCATACACAGAGGTGATGATTCCCTTTGCATCGCATACCACCTGTACATTGATGGAATGCCAGTGCTTGCGGTTTCGGTAGATGTGCTCAGTGGCCCTAGGTGGACGTAGGGCCACATGGGTGCAATCTATGGCACCGAGCACTTTGGGGAAGTGTGCCACCCTGAAAAAATCCAGGACAACGGCCTGCCTTTCTGCGGGTGTTCTGGGCATGTATATGTGCCTGCGGACTGAGGGGCGCGCTGTCATGATTGCCAGTACCTGGTGTAGGCAGCGTGACTGCGTGGCCTGTGAGACCCCCCCCACTATGGCAGTGGTCCGCTGAAACGACCCAGTGGCCAAGAAATGCAAGACATTGAGCAGCTTCTCCAAGGGGCTCAATGCTTGGGAGCAAAGGGTGGGGGATGTGAGGTCATCTTCCCACTCCCTGACCAGGTCTAGGATGATATGGGGTGGAAACCTATACCTGCCGTAGACCTGGTCATCAGGCATCCCAAAAAGGCCTGTCCGTGGTGCAAAAATGCGTGCCCTGGCTATTCTCCTCCTCCTGCGGTGTCCCACAATCACTGCAGCAACAAATGGGGCATTCATCGTCGCTGTATATACGCGTTTGTTGTTTGCGCGCACTTTTATGCTGTGCGCGGGCGCGGGACGCCTCCGTGTGGGCGGACTCGTTGGTTTCCCGTATTCTGGTGTCATCGCGTGTGATCAGAGGGGAGCGAGCGTACACGCGATTGGCCTGGGTACGTGTGTTTCGGGGTGCGGGAAGTTCCACACGCGATTGGCCTGGGTACGTGTGTTTCGGGGTGCGCGGGAAGTTCCACACGCGATTGGCCTGGGTACGTGTGTTTCGGGGTGCGCGGGAAGTTCCACACGCGATTGGCCTGGGTACGTGTGTTTCGGGGTGCGCAGGAAGTTCCACACGCGATTGGCCTGGGTACGTGTGTTTCGGGGTGCGCGGGAAGTTCCACACGCGATTGGCCTGGGTACGTGTGTTTCGGGGTGCGCGGGTAGTTCCACACGCGATTGGCCTGGGTACGTGTGTTTCGGGGTGCGCGGGAAGTTCCACACGCGATTGGCCTGGGTACGTGTGTTTCGGGGTGCGCGGGAAGTTCCACACGCGATTGGCCTGGGTACGTGTGTTTCGGGGTGCGCGGGAAGTTCCACACGCGATTGGCCTGGGTACGTGTGTTTCGGGGTGCGCGGGTAGTTCCACACGCGATTGGCCTGGGTACGTGTGTTTCGGGGTGCGCGGGAAGTACCACACGCGATTGGCCTGGGTACGTGTGTTTCGGGGTGCGCGGGAAGTTCCACACGCGATTGGCCTGGGTACGTGTGTTTCGGGGTGCGTGGGAAGTTCCACACGCGATTGGCCTGGGTACGTGTGTTTCGGGGTGCGCGGGTAGTTCCACACGCGATTGGCCGGGGTACGTGTGTTTCGGGGTCCCGTGAACTTTCACACGCGATTGGTTGGGATCCACGTGTGAACTGTCATCACGTGCAATGAGGGATACTCCCTCGCACGTCACGTCACAGACGCGCTCACGCGCTGAGGGCCTTTGGTCCAATGAAAATGCGTATGCGTGCAGACGCGCTTACGCGCTAAGGGCCTTTCCTCGAATTACACGCTGACGTGCAGAATTTTCACGTGCCTAATCACTCCGTATCAAGCTGGCCACGCGTAAGCACACGGAAGACCACGCTCCTGCCCAGAAGGCCGAACTACTGCCCCCCAGAGCCCCGAGCACGCTCCCACCTGCCATCTGCTGCTGCCTGACTGCCTGCTGCCCATGTGCCCTGCCATTTGCTGCCTGCACATCAGCCAGGGGTGCTGTTGGTGTGACCACCCCTGCTGGAACCAAAGACTCCCGACTGGGATTCCATCGCTCCACAGCCCAGCCCCAGGACCCAGTTGCCCACCCACTCCTGCCTCTGGGGTTGTCATGTCGGGGCCAACTCCATCTGTGACCACTGACAACCCCCGGCCAGAGAGGCAGAGGGGCACCAGCTTCAGTGCCACCGAAGTTGGTGTCCTGGTGGAGCAAGTCCTGGGCCAGTATGATGCCCTCTTCGGAAGTTGCCGCGCCGACAAGGAAGGACGGACTCGGATCTGGACTGACATCGTGACTGCCATCAACGCGGAGGGGGTGGCAGTCCGCGACTTCCAACATGTCAAGAAGCGCTGGGAGGACTTCAGGTCCAGGACCCTGACCAAGGCCCAGCGCCTCTTGAAGGCAGCGGATGCCAAGGGGCGCCCGGGGCCACTTGTCGGAAGAACAGATGAGGGTCCTGGAACACATATCCCCAGCGCTCCACGTCCAGGTCCTTGAGAGGCAGACCCGTCTGGAGTCGAGCGGTGAGTGTACATGCATCCTGATTGTGAGCAGTGCGTGTGGTGATTGTTCAGTAGTGTGCAGGTTGCACATCTGTTTGTATGGGGTCGAGTATGGGTGCGGGTGTACAGGGCCATGGGGCTGACACATGCGAGGGCTGTAATGTGTGAGACATGGATGGTGCCTGTGTGTGTGGGCTTGCATGCCAAATGCAGTTGTGTGGGCACACAAGTCTGTATGAATGTGTATGTGAGTAGACATGTCCGTGATGTCACGCATGTATGTTGTTTTCAGCTGATTGTATCAGCGCTGTGTACATGTGCATGTGTGTGTATTTGACAAGGGTGCAACAGTGATGCAACATGGATGCATGTGACAGCGGTATGTGGAAGCCTGATTGGCAGATGTGACATGGATGCCCGTCTGAACACTGCGACACTTAGCAGAGGTGTACACATGCATGCAAGTGTGGTGGTGTGTGTACATGTGTGGTGCACTTCCTGTGTTGCATGTGATGTCTGGCTCACCTTTGCCTGCTGATGCTGTTGTATGTGTATGGATGGTGTTGGCAGTTGCAACATGGCTGTGGTATGGCTCGTGTGTGCAAGTTGTAATGACATGTGTGTTGGGGATTGTGATGACATGTCAGAGGTTTGCCAATGCCACTCATGTACAACTGTCATGTGTGTATGTGTACATTGTACAGTGCCCTGATGCCTGTGTTTTGTTTCTCCCTGTCTGCAGCGTCAACTGATGAAGAGGGCGGAGAAGGTGCTGTGGAGCACAGCGGCGGGGATCCCACCGCCAGCCGGAGACGCAAGGCCCGGCTCCCCTCCCAGGTTGTCATCTCGTCGGGGAGTGAGGAGTCCGGTGCCGCGTCCCAGGCCGCAGCTGCCGGGGGGAGGTCCAAGAGGCGGAGGTTGCAGTTGGACTCCTCGGCAGCAGAAGGGGCAGCTGGGACCCCACAGGGCCCAACGGGGAAAGATGGCACAGAGTCATCCAGGTTGGTGGGGGGTTTGGTGGAGGAGGAGGCCGTGCAAGCACCGGAGACGGGGTCTGGGGGTGGGGATCCCACTGGTGCTAGTGGTGCAGTGCAGGACCAGGGACAGGAGGCAGCACAGGCCGCCGCGGAGGTGCCTGTGTGCAATCCTGTCCCTGATCCTGTCCCTGCATCATCTTGCACCAGCAGGGATGCCCATGTCCAGACCAGTTTTCAGGCAGGGGATGAGCTGACGTCAACTGGCCTTCCCCTGCCTGCGGACGTGGCTATCCAGGCCCGGGTTGAGCCTGTCCTGGCTGGAGTGGCGTTGCGTCAACGGGCCATGCGAGGCGACCTGCAGTCTTTTCATGAAGAGACTGCAGGTCATCTCGAATGGCTCGTTGACCACGTCAGCCTGCTGGGACAGGTCACCCAGGCCGGATTCCTCCGTCTGATGGGGCTTGCCACGACCCCCTCCTCAGCTGGACCCCCTACGCGCCAGTCGTCCTCTGTGCCATCTTCCCACCCATCAGTCACCTGGGTGCCCTGTGGAGCTGCCTCTGACGGTGCGGCCAGGCTGGTGGAGGAGGCATCCCTGCCACAGTCGGGAGTCGGACGTCCAGCAGGGGTGGCCACGTCAACGACTGCACCCCAGCCGGCGGAGGATGTGCAGGCAGCAGGAGGCAGTGCAGGGGCAGAGGCACAGCAGCAGCAGCTCCATGGTGGGAGCCATGAAGGCTCGGGGCCTTCGACATCGGAGGGGCAGGCATCGGCCGGAGGGCAGGAGGACCCAGGACAAAAAGTGTCTTCCGTGTGGCAGCGGTTGGGCCACGCCATAGATGCGGAGCGGCAGCGGGCGGAAGAGGCACGGCTCTCAATGGTCAGGGCGGAGAACTCCATGCAGAGGGCCCTGAGGCGGGTCGAGTGCCTCGAGGCAATCCGCAGGGCTTTGGAGGTGGACACGTCGACGGCCCTGCGGACCCTCGGGGCCATGGAGGAGGACCGCCTCCGGGACATAGAGGAGGAGTTCGATGATGCCCTGGCCCGGCACATCCAGAAGTGAGCCGTGGAACTAGCCCGCTGCCCTTGTACATAGTTATGTAGGTAGTGTTAAGTTTCATTTTTGTTTTTATTTCATTTGGACCTTTTGGACATTGGCCACATTTTTGTATATAGTTTTTTTTATTAGTTAGTGTAGTTAGTTAGGTTTCCTTTATTTTGTTGGGATGATGGACCCTGGCTTCTTGCTTTGTACATAGTTGTGGACTTGTACATACTTTATTTTTTAAAATTATCCATGGATCAATGGCTTATGTTTTTTTTTCACATTGGATTTTGTTTGGTGGACATTGACTTTGTAGTACATTACTTTGGATTTCTATATTCTTTGATTTTTTCTTTTTTTTGGACGGACATGCTTCTTTTCATTTTTTTCCATTCACATTTCAGTTTCTTCATTTTTGTTTCCATTCATCTTTCCTTTAATACATTATTTATTTGTTGCACTTCAATGTGTGGTGTCTCATTGTTTTCATGCATTTCATGTTATGTGTTTTGAGATTCACTGACACCCATTGGGTGTATGTGAGGGACATGTGTTTGTTTTGGAACTTGCAATTGGTGTTCTGTGATGTAATTGCAGAATATGAGTGGGTGGATGCAATACTCGGGTGGGTGTTTTGCATTTGGGGGCTGACCCTAGAGACCAGGGATCTGGACTGTGATGACATGTTGGGTGGGGAACATGAGTTGTACATGGGTGGGGGCCTGCTGGCAGGTGCCCCACAGTGCTGGGGGGTGGGAGACATGAGTGGGGGCCTGGTGGAGGGTGCACCTGGATGCTGGGGGGGTGGGGGTGTTGGGAGACATGAGTGGGGGCCTGGTGGAGGGTGCCCTGCACTGCTGGGGAGTGGGGGGGATGGGAGACATGTGTGGGGGCCTGGTGGAGGGTGCCCCTGGATGCTGGGGGGTGGGGGTGCTGGGAGACATGTGTGGGGGCCTGGTGGAGGGTGCCCCTGGATGCTGGGGGGTGGGGGTGGTGGGAGACATGAGTGGGGGCCTGGTGGAGGGTGCCCTGCACTGCTGGGGGGGTGGGGGTGTTGGGAGACATGAGTCGGACATGGGTGGGGGCCTGGTGGAGGGTGCCCCTGGTGGCTGGGGGGGTGGGGGTGCTGGGAGACATGGGTGGGGGCCTGGTGGAGGGTGCCCCTGGTGGCTGGGGGGTGGTGGTGCTGGGAGACATGAGTCGGACATGGGTGGGGGCCTGGTGGAGGGTGCCCCTGGTGGCTGGGGGGGTGGGGGTGCTGGGAGACATGTGTGGGGGCCTGGTGGAGGGTGCCCCTGGATGCTGGGGGGTGGGGGTGCTGGGAGACATGTGTGGGGGCCTGGTGGAGGGTGCCCCTGGATGCTAGGGGGTGGGGGTGTTGGGAGACATGAGTGGGGGCCTGGTGGAGGGTGCCCCTGGATGCTGGGGGGTGGGGGTGCTGGGAGACATGTCTGGGGGCCTGGTGGAGGGTGCCCCTGGATGCTGGGGGGTGGGGGTGGTGGGAGACATGAGTGGGGGCCTGGTGGAGGGTGCCCTGCACTGCTGGGGAGTGGGGGGGATGGGAGACATGAGTGGGGGCCTGGTGGGGGGTGCCCCTGGATGCTGGGGGGGTGGGGGTGGTGGAAGACATGTGTGGGGGCCTGGTGGAGGGTGCCCTGCACTGCTGGGGAGTGGGGGGGATGGGAGACATGAGTGGGGGCCTGGTGGAGGGTGCCCCTGGATGCTGGGGGGTGGGGGTGCTGGGAGACATGTGTGGGGGCCTGGTGGAGGGTGCCCCTGGATGCTGGGGGGGTGGGGGTGGTGGGAGACATGAGTGGGGGCCTGGTGGAGGGTGCCCTGCACTGCTGGGGAGTGGGGGGGATGGGAGACATGAGTGGGGGCCTGGTGGAGGGTGCCCCTGGATGCTGGGGGGTGGGGGTGCTGGGAGACATGTGTGGGGGCCTGGTGGAGGGTGCCCCTGGATGCTGGGGGGGTGGGGGTGGTGGGAGACATGAGTGGGGGCCTGGTGGAGGGTGCCCTGCACTGCTGGGGAGTGGGGGGGATGGGAGACATGAGTGGGGGCCTGGTGGAGGGTGCCCCTGGATGCTGGGGGGTGGGGGTGCTGGGAGACATGTGTGGGGGCCTGGTGGAGGGTGCCCCTGGATGCTGGGGGGGTGGGGGTGGTGGGAGACATGAGTGGGGGCCTGGTGGAGGGTGCCCTGCACTGCTGGGGAGTGGGGGGGATGGGAGACATGAGTGGGGGCCTGGTGGAGGGTGCCCCTGGATGCTGGGGGGTGGGGGTGCTGGGAGACATGTGTGGGGGCCTGGTGGAGGGTGCCCCTGGATGCTGGGGGGGTGGGGGTGGTGGGAGACATGAGTGGGGGCCTGGTGGAGGGTGCCCTGCACTGCTGGGGAGTGGGCGTGATGGGAGACATGAGTCGGACATGGGTGGGGGCCTGGTGGAGGGTGCCCCTGGTGGCTGGGGGGGTGGGGGTGCTGGGAGACATGGGTGGGGGCCTGGTGGAGGGTGCCCCTGGTGGCTGGGGGGTGGTGGTGCTGGGAGACATGAGTCGGACATGGGTGGGGGCCTGGTGGAGGGTGCCCCTGGTGGCTGGGGGGTGGTGGTGCTGGGAGACATGAGTCGGACATGGGTGGGGGCCTGGTGGAGGGTGCCCCTGGTGGCTGGGGGGGTGGGGGTGCTGGGAGACATGTGTGGGGGCCTGGTGGAGGGTGCCCCTGGATGCTGGGGGGTGGGGGTGCTGGGAGACATGTGTGGGGGCCTGGTGGAGGGTGCCCCTGGATGCTAGGGGGTGGGGGTGTTGGGAGACATGAGTGGGGGCCTGGTGGAGGGTGCCCCTGGATGCTGGGGGGTGGGGGTGCTGGGAGACATGTGTGGGGGCCTGGTGGAGGGTGCCCCTGGATGCTGGGGGGGTGGGGGTGGTGGGAGACATGAGTGGGGGCCTGGTGGAGGGTGCCCTGCACTGCTGGGGAGTGGGGGGGATGGGAGACATGAGTGGGGGCCTGGTGGAGGGTGCCCCTGGATGCTGGGGGGGTGGGGGTGGTGGGAGACATGTGTGGGGGCCTGGTGGAGGGTGCCCTGCACTGCTGGGGAGTGGGGGGGATGGGAGACATGAGTGGGGGCCTGGTGGAGGGTGCCCCTGGATGCTGGTGGGTGGGGGTGCTGGGAGACATGTGTGGGGGCCTGGTGGAGGGTGCCCCTGGATGCTGGGGGGGTGGGGGTGGTGGGAGACATGAGTGGGGGCCTGGTGGAGGGTGCCCTGCACTGCTGGGGAGTGGGGGGGATGGGAGACATGAGTGGGGGCCTGGTGGAGGGTGCCCCTGGATGCTGGGGGGTGGGGGTGCTGGGAGACATGTGTGGGGGCCTGGTGGAGGGTGCCCCTGGATGCTGGGGGGGTGGGGGTGGTGGGAGACATGAGTGGGGGCCTGGTGGAGGGTGCCCTGCACTGCTGGGGAGTGGGGGGGATGGGAGACATGAGTGGGGGCCTGGTGGAGGGTGCCCCTGGATGCTGGGGGGTGGGGGTGCTGGGAGACATGTGTGGGGGCCTGGTGGAGGGTGCCCCTGGATGCTGGGGGGGTGGGGGTGGTGGGAGACATGAGTGGGGGCCTGGTGGAGGGTGCCCTGCACTGCTGGGGAGTGGGGGGGATGGGAGACATGAGTGGGGGCCTGGTGGAGGGTGCCCCTGGATGCTGGGGGGTGGGGGTGCTGGGAGACATGTGTGGGGGCCTGGTGGAGGGTGCCCCTGGATGCTGGGGGGGTGGGGGTGGTGGGAGACATGAGTGGGGGCCTGGTGGAGGGTGCCCTGCACTGCTGGGGAGTGGGGGTGATGGGAGACATGAGTCGGACATGGGTGGGGGCCTGGTGGAGGGTGCCCCTGGTGGCTGGGGGGGTGGGGGTGCTGGGAGACATGGGTGGGGGCCTGGTGGAGGGTGCCCCTGGTGGCTGGGGGGTGGTGGTGCTGGGAGACATGAGTCGGACATGGGTGGGGGCCTGGTGGAGGGTGCCCCTGGTGGCTGGGGGGTGGTGGTGCTGGGAGACATGAGTCGGACATGGGTGGGGGCCTGGTGGAGGGTGCCCCTGGTGGCTGGGGGGGTGGGGGTGCTGGGAGACATGTGTGGGGGCCTGGTGGAGGGTGCCCCTGGATGCTGGGGGGTGGGGGTGCTGGGAGACATGTGTGGGGGCCTGGTGGAGGGTGCCCCTGGATGCTAGGGGGTGGGGGTGTTGGGAGACATGAGTGGGGGCCTGGTGGAGGGTGCCCCTGGATGCTGGGGGGTGGGGATGCTGGGAGACATGTGTGGGGGCCTGGTGGAGGGTGCCCCTGGATGCTGGGGGGGTGGGGGCGGTGGGAGACATGAGTGGGGGCCTGGTGGAGGGTGCCCTGCACTGCTGGGGAGTGGGGGGGATGGGAGACATGAGTGGGGGCCTGGTGGAGGGTGCCCCTGGATGCTGGGGGGGTGGGGGTGGTGGGAGACATGTGTGGGGGCCTGGTGGAGGGTGCCCTGCACTGCTGGGGAGTGGGGGGGATGGGAGACATGAGTGGGGGCCTGGTGGAGGGTGCCCCTGGATGCTGGGGGGTGGGGGTGCTGGGAGACATGTGTGGGGGCCTGGTGGAGGGTGCCCCTGGATGCTGGGGGGGTGGGGGTGGTGGGAGACATGAGTGGGGGCCTGGTGGAGGGTGCCCTGCACTGCTGGGGAGTGGGGGGGATGGGAGACATGAGTGGGGGCCTGGTGGAGGGTGCCCCTGGATGCTGGGGGGTGGGGGTGCTGGGAGACATGTGTGGGGGCCTGGTGGAGGGTGCCCCTGGATGCTGGGGGGGTGGGGGTGGTGGGAGACATGAGTGGGGGCCTGGTGGAGGGTGCCCTGCACTGCTGGGGAGTGGGGGTGATGGGAGACATGAGTCGGACATGGGTGGGGGCCTGGTGGAGGGTGCCCCTGGTGGCTGGGGGGGTGGGGGTGCTGGGAGACATGGGTGGGGGCCTGGTGGAGGGTGCCCCTGGTGGCTGGGGGGTGGTGGTGCTGGGAGACATGAGTCGGACATGGGTGGGGGCCTGGTGGAGGGTGCCCCTGGTGGCTGGGGGGGTGGGGGTGCTGGGAGACATGTGTGGGGGCCTGGTGGAGGGTGCCCCTGGATGCTGGGGGGTGGGGGTGCTGGGAGACATGTGTGGGGGCCTGGTGGAGGGTGCCCCTGGATGCTAGGGGGTGGGGGTGTTGGGAGACATGAGTGGGGGCCTGGTGGAGGGTGCCCCTGGATGCTGGGGGGTGGGGGTGCTGGGAGACATGTGTGGGGGCCTGGTGGAGGGTGCCCCTGGATGCTGGGGGGGTGGGGGTGGTGGGAGACATGAGTGGGGGCCTGGTGGAGGGTGCCCTGCACTGCTGGGGAGTGGGGGGGATGGGAGACATGAGTGGGGGCCTGGTGGAGGGTGCCCCTGGATGCTGGGGGGGTGGGGGTGGTGGGAGACATGTGTGGGGGCCTGGTGGAGGGTGCCCTGCACTGCTGGGGAGTGGGGGGGGATGGGAGACATGAGTGGGGGCCTGGTGGAGGGTGCCCCTGGATGCTGGGGGGTGGGGGTGCTGGGAGACATGTGTGGGGGCCTGGTGGAGGGTGCCCCTGGATGCTGGGGGGGTGGGGGTGGTGGGAGACATGAGTGGGGGCCTGGTGGAGGGTGCCCTGCACTGCTGGGGAGTGGGGGGATGGGAGACATGAGTGGGGGCCTGGTGGAGGGTGCCCCTGGATGCTGGGGGGTGGGGGTGCTGGGAGACATGTGTGGGGGCCTGGTGGAGGGTGCCCCTGGATGCTGGGGGGGTGGGGGTGGTGGGAGACATGAGTGGGGGCCTGGTGGAGGGTGCCCTGCACTGCTGGGGAGTGGGGGGGATGGGAGACATGAGTGGGGGCCTGGTGGAGGGTGCCCCTGGATGCTGGGGGGTGGGGGTGCTGGGAGACATGTGTGGGGGCCTGGTGGAGGGTGCCCCTGGATGCTGGGGGGGTGGGGGTGGTGGGAGACATGAGTGGGGGCCTGGTGGAGGGTGCCCTGCACTGCTGGGGAGTGGGGGGGATGGGAGACATGAGTGGGTGCCAGGTGGAGGGTGCCCCTGGATGCTGGGGGGGTGGGGGTGGTGGGAGACATGGGTGGGGGCCTGCTGGCAGGTGCCCCACAGTGCTGGGGGGTGGGAGACATGAGTGGGGGCCTGGTGGAGGGTGCCCCTGGTGGCTGGGGGCTGGGGGGTGGGGGTGGTGGGAGACATGGGTGGGGGCCTGGTTGAGGCTGCCCCTGGTGGCTGGGGGGGTGGGGGTGGTGGGAGACATGAGTCGGACATGGGTGGGGGCCTGGTGGAGGGTGCCCCTGGTGGCTGGGGGGTGGGGGTGGTGGGAGACATGAGTGGGGGCCTGGTGGAGGGTGCCCCTGGATGCTAGGGGGTGGGGGTGCAGGGGGACATGAGTGGGGGCCTGTTTGAGGCTGCCCCTGCACTGCTGGGGGGTGGGGGTGGGGGGAGACATGGGTGGGTGCCTGCTGGAGGCTGCCCCTGGTGGCTGGGGGTGCAGGGCGACATGCGTTGGTGGGCAGTAGTGCTAGTTGATATGTGGGTTGGCTGGTGGGCATGGCCATGGTGGATGGGGTGCCTGCAGGACATGTGCTGGGTAGGCCCCTGTGGTGTGAGCCACCTGCAGGGGCCGTGGAGGGTGTAGAGGGTACACCTGGGAGGACCCACACGTGCAATTCACGTGTGCTGCTCCCCGCGCACCCCCGGAATACACGTACCCGCTCAATCGCGTGTGGAACTTCCCGCGCACCCCTGAAATCCACGTACCCGGCCAAATCGCGTGTGGAACTTCCCGCGCACCCCTGGAATCGTCGTACCCGGCCAAATCGCGTGTGGAACTTCCCGCGCACCCCTGAAATCCACGTGCCCGGCCAAATCGCGTGTGGAACGTCCCGCGCACCCCCGAAATACACGTACCCCGCTCAATCGCGTGTGGAACTTCCCGCGCACCCCTGATATCCACGTACCAGGCCGAATCGCGTGTGGAACTTCCCGCGCACCCCCGAAATACACGTACCCCGCTCAATCGCGTGTGGAACTTCCCGCGCACCCCTGATATCCACGTACCCGGCCAAATCGCGTGTGTCACTTCCCGCGCACCCCCGAAATACACGTACCCCGCTCAATCGCGTGTGGAACTTCCCGCGCACCCATGAAATCCACGTACCCGGCCAAATCGCGTGTGGAACTTCCCGCGCACCCCCGAAATACACGTACCCCGCTCAATCGCGTGTGGAACTTCCCGCGCACCCCTGAAATCCACGTACCCGGCCAAATCGCGTGTGGAACTTCCCGCGCACCCCTGGAATCGTCGTACCCGGCCAAATCGCGTGTGGAACTTCCCGCGCACCCCTGAAATCCAGGTACCCGGCCAAATCGCGTGTGGAACTTCCCGCGCACCCCTGGAATCATCGTACCCGGCCAAATCGCGTGTGGAACTTCCCGCGCACCCCTGAAATCCACGTGCCCGGCCAAATCGCGTGTGGAACTTCCCGCGCACCCCCGAAATACACGTACCCCGCTCAATCGCGTGTGGAACTTCCCGCGCACCCCTGATATCCACGTACCAGGCCGAATCGCGTGTGGAACTTCCCGCGCACCCCCGAAATACACGTACCCCGCTCAATCGCGTGTGGAACTTCCCGCGCACCCCTGATATCCACGTACCCGGCCAAATCGCGTGTGTCACTTCCCGCGCACCCCCGAAATACACATACCCTGCTCAATCGCGTGTGGAACTTCCCGCGCACCCATGAAATCCACGTACCCGGCTTAATCGCGTGTGGAACTTCCCGCGCACCCCCGAAATACACGTACCCCGCTCAATCGCGTGTGGAACTTCCCGCGCACCCCTGAAATCCACATACCCGGCCAAATCGCATGTGGAACTTCCCGCGCACCCCTGGAATCGTCGTACCCGGCCAAATCGCGTGTGGAACTTCCCGCGCACCCCTGAAATCCACGTGCCCGGCCAAATCGCGTGTGTCACTTCCCGCGCACCCCCGAAATACACGTACCCCGCTCAATCGCGTGTGGAACTTCCCGCGCACCCCTGAAATCCACGTACCCGGCCAAATCGCGTGTGGAACTTCCCGCGCACCCCCGAAATACACGTACCCCGCTCAATCGCGTGTGGAACTTCCCGCGCACCCCTGAAATCCACGTACCCGGCCAAATCGCGTGTGGAACTTCCCGCGCACCCCTGGAATCGTCGTACCCGGCCAAATCGCGTGTGGAACTTCCCGCGCACCCCTGAAATCCACGTGCCCGGCCAAATCGCGTGTGGAACTTCCCGCGCACCCCCGTAATACACGTACCCCGCTCAATCGCGTGTGGAACTTCCCGCGCACCCATGAAATCCACGTACCCGGCCAAATCGCGTGTGTCACTTCCCGCGCACCCCCGAAATACACGTACCCCGCTCAATCGCGTGTGGAACTTCCCGCGCACCCCTGAAATCCACGTACCCGGCCAAATCGCGTGTGGAACTTCCCGCGCACCCCCGGAATACACGTACCCCGCTCATTCGCGTGTGTAACTTCCCGCGCACCCCCGGAATGCACGTACACCGCTCAATCGCGTGTGTCACTTCCCGCGCACCCCCGGAATACACGTAGCCCGCTCATTCGCGTGTGTAACTTCCCGCGCACCCCCGGAATACACGTACCCCGCTCAATCGCGTATTTTACTTCCCGCGGCGCCACTTTTTTGATGCGCTGGGACTCTACCGCCTGCCTTCGTGTGGCGGACGTGTTTCAGCTTGTGCGCGGCTTTGGCTGTGCGTGGGTTTGCCCTATTCCATTCCATGAATACGTGTGGTTCGTGTGCGTGTGGGCGTTACCTCTGCTTCCGTGCAGTGCATCCCCAGTTACGCCCTTATTTTCGCGTGTTGTTCCCCATTCCGCGCGTTACGCCCCATGTCCCGCCCACTTTCTGCTGTGTGCGCTGAGGTTGTGCGCTTTCACTGTGCGCGTCGCGCACCGTCGTGCACGCCTTTCGCGATGTTGCAGTGACTTGTGCGCCATGCACGGGTTTGGCGCACATCGTGCGGTGAACACGCGCAGGGACTTCCATGAATCGCACGCGTGCGCGTGCGCCTGTTTTTTTCCGCTTGCGCCTGCTTGCGCCTGCTTGCGCCTACTTGCGCGTAGATTTTCGGCGCACGTTTGTTCCATGAATCGGCCCCACAGTGTCATACTTGGCTTAAAGTTGCATTGTTTATTCCTGTGCCCTCTGTATTACGGATAAAGAAATAAAATGGCTTAAACCCATCATGTGAGAATTTTGGAATAATAAGCATGAGAACGCCTTCAGGTTATTTTTAATAGACCTTTCAGATAATGTGTTACATGTGATTTTATCTTTTTTTAAATTAGAAATCGTGGCTAGTTAGATGGATGTTTTTATCTAATCTATAGGGGTTGATCAATTGTGCTTATATTTTGCATGTATTTATGTACATAGTGTGTTATTAACTTGTATTTATTGGTATTTTGCCATGATTGTATATGTTTGCTATTTTATTGATTTTTTTTAAATGCACTGCTTTCATGGCTTCAGACAAAATAGAGCTAAACATTGAATTGAAAATTCCAGCTACAAGTCACAAGTTGTGAAGCATATTTTTCCATCTGCAAACAGTTCCTCAACTTGACTAGATGCGTTTGACGACTACTTATCGTATACATATTTGTGTAGTCTGCTTTTTGATAGAAGATCAATTTCTTGGCCCAATTTTAAGCATGATTGTTATGGTCTTGGGGCTATTTATACAATGCAAAATAGGCCTTAAATTTACATTACGCAACCGATAGCAAATGAGAAGAGTGACAATCCTAGAGCTACTTTTGGCAAGTGCATGGTACAATATCTAAAAAGGGTTCAGAATTACATTGTACAGGTGTACTTGCTTGGAGGAGTGTGGGCATGGTGGTAGTCTATGGGCAGAAGACATAGGGCCTCATCACGAGTTGGGCGGTAACGTCGGTGCTATTACCGCCAGCACTATTAGCCATACCGCCAAACCCCCGGCGCTATTAGCTCCGGATCACGGGTTTGGCAGAACGGTTAGTGCCCATTTCCCATTGGGCCCATTCAGGAATTCCTCATTCCCCATTGGGCCCAATGGGGAAAATGTGCGCTTTTACCGCCAGCACATTTCCTACCGGCGGCAATAGTGCCAAAAATCTGCAAATTTGCTGTGTATTTCCCCCCTGCTCAGTGCTGGGGGGAAATCCGCCAAGGCCATGATCTGGCGGAACCTTAAATGCAGCGGTAATAGCGCTACCGCTGTATTTAAGGGTTACCGCCAGACTCGTGATGAGGCCCATAGTGTTAGCATTGCCACACATTTATTTTTATTTTTATTTTCTCGACAGTCCAGCTTTCAATTACAAGCATCATCCTGGAAAGGGATTTGTTACGGTTTATTTTGCAGCAAGCACAGAAACTTCTAATGCAGACTTCCTACTTGTTATCCCCCTACCTTAATTTGCGCTTGGACTGCTGCAAAAGCCTGTTATTAGGCACATCTAAGGCTAATCTATAGCCTTGCAAGTCATTCAAAACGGGGCAGTTAGAGTTGTCTGTGGCCTTTCCAGGAGGGAGCATGTCACTGAAGCCAGAAGAGATTTACACTGGCTCTCGATCAAACAATCATGCACGAGGCACTGTCCATGACGTACACATTTCGTAATGGTGAGGAACTGCAATATCTGGCAAATCGCCTTGGTACCCTCTTGCCCGTTTGTTGCTTACGCTCCTATGATCCCTCAAAATTGGCACACTCTTTATATATAAATTGGAATGTATGTTTGTCCGGCTATACAAATCCACACTGTTGAACCCATGTCTAGCAAATTTTGCATGGATTCCTCTTGTGTATGGGGCAAGATCGTAGTCTATGTTTGGATGCCAAAATCTTATATGCAAAAAAAGTTTGTATGTGTGTGTATGTTTGTCTGGCTATACAAATCCACACTGTTGAACACACAGCTACCAAATTTTGCATGGATTCCTCATTTGTCTGGGGCAAGATTGTAGTCTATGTTTGGATGCAGAACATTCACTCCATAGAAACCCACATTTACTGATGCTCACCCTGATTCACTACAGTAGGTACTATAAGGAGGAACAATTTGGAAACGTGTCTGAAGCAAAATGTTTGATGTGTTGGTTATTCCTCTGAAATGTATTACTACTGTGTACAGTTCGGCAGTGTTTATTAAAGCATTTTTAAAGGAATTTATCACGCAAATATGGGAAATGGCAAGGTTACAGTTTGCTTAACTTCATTCACAAGAAGAGAATACAATCAATCAATCTGTCTTGGACATTTTCTCAAATGTGCTGAAGCCATTGAGTAACTGAAACATGGCAAACAAAAAACTAACATCACTTGGAAAAGCTCCATCTGATGCAAAGTGAAAATCAATATGAAGAGCCTCTGAAACACAACAACAAACAGCAGCACGTCTGAAACACAACAACAAACAGCAGCACGACGTACCCATCAGAGGACAAGAGCAACTGTCTCCAGGGAAAATGAGATTCCAGAACAAACTGAAGCAAGAATTGCTGACTTGAAGACAAGAGCAACATCCTCCAGGGCACATGAGACACCAGAGCAAACTGAAGCAAGACTTGCAGACAAGAGGATAAGAGCAACATCCTCCAGGGCACATGAGACAACACTCAATCAGGACATGGGCAATGCCGGGTACTTGACATATAATTTGCTTTTAAGAACTATGAAGCAATATCTATGATGTGCATCTATATTCATGCATGAATTCATGCTGTACGCATTTATTCATAAGGGTTTCTTTAGTAGAACGTGGCCCCTATTGGTTCCCTAGACCTGGTTATAAGTCACTCAGCAGATGTAATAGGTAGATCACGGGATGAATCAACGACAACCCTTGCTCACTATTCTTAGAGAGGCACAGCTCCACCCTACTGATGAGGTCCAACCAGACCGAAATACGTGTCTGGGGTTGCTGCTGGTACTCTTGTTGAGAGGAGAATTGGCCAGCATTTCGGTACTGGACTGCCCCAGGGCAGGATAAAGACTGATATGTTTGGGATATTTCTCCCCTGTGAAAGATAGTGAGCTAAAGACTCTGGGTAAGGCTCTTGTAACCAGGAATAATGTCTGGCAGAGAGTCTCCCAGGACCCCCTTTGTTATTTGCATATTTTAAGTAACTTTGGTTCTCACCCTAAATTACTAGGGGAATCCAGACGTGGACCCCTTGCTCACTATTCTTAGAGAGGCACAGCTCCACCCTACTGATAAGGTCCAACCAGACCGAAACACGTGTCTGGGGTTGCTGCTGGTACTCTTGTTCAGAGGAGAATTGCCCAGCATTTCGGTGCTGGACTGTCCCAGGGCAAGACAAAGACTGATATGTTTGGGATATTTCTCCCCTGTGAAAGATAGTGAGCTAAAGACTCTGGGTAAGGCTCTTGTAACCAGGAATAATGTCTGACAGAGAGTCTCCCAGGACCCCTTTTGTTATTTGCATATTTTAAGTAACTTTGGGTCTCACCCTAAATTACTAGGGGAATCCAGACGTGGACCCCTTGCTCACTATTCTTAGAGAGGCACAGCTCCACCCTACTGATGAGGTCCAACCAGGCCGAAACACGTGTCTGGGGTTTCTGTTGGTACTCTTGTTCAGAGGAGAATTGCCCAGCATTTCGGTGCTAGACTGCCACAGGGCAGGACAAAAACGGATATGTTTGGGATATTTCTCCTCTGTGAAAGATAGTGAGCTAAAGACTCTGGGTAAGGCTCTTGTAACCAGGGCTAATGTCTGGAAGAGAGTCTCCCAGGACCCCCCTTGTTATTTGCATGTTTTAAGAAACTTTGGGTCTCACCCTAACTTACTAGGGGAATCCAGACGTGGGCCCCTTGCTCACTATTCTTGGAGAGGCACAGCTCCACCCTAATGATGAGGTCCAACCAGACTGAAACACGTGTCTGGGGTTGCTGTTGGTACTCTTGTTCAGAGGAGAATTACCCAGCATTTCGGTGCTGGACTGCCCCAGGGCAGGACAAACACTGATATGTTTGGGATATGTCTCCTCTGTAAAAGATAGTGAGCTAAAGACTCTGGGTAAGGCTCTTGTAACCAGGACTAATGTCTGGCAGAGAGTCTCCCAGGACCCCCCTTGTTATTTGCATGTTTTAAGAAACTTTGGGTCCCACCCTAACTTACTAGGGGAATCCAGACGTGGACCCCTTGCTCACTATTCTTGGAGAGGCACAGCTCCACCCTAATGATGAGGTCCAACCAGACTGAAACACGTGTCTTGGGTTGCTGTTGGTACTCTGAGAATTACCCAGCATTTCGGTGCTGGACTGCCCCAGGGCAGGACAAAGACTGATATGTTTGGGATATGTCTCCTCTGTAAAAGATAGTGAGCTAAAGACTCTGGGTAAGGCTCTTGTAACCAGGACTAATGTCTGGCACAGAGTCTCCCAGGACCCCCATTGTTATTTGCATATTTTAAGTAACTTTGGGTCTCACCCTAAGTTACTATGGGAATCCAGACATTGACCCCTTGCTCTCTATTCTTAGAGAGGCACAGCTCCACCCTACTGATGAGGTCCAACCAGACCGAAACACGTGTCTGGGGTTGCTGTTGGTACTCTTGTTCAGAGGAGAATTGCCCAGCATTTTGGTGCTGGACTGCCCCAGGGCAAGACAAAGACTGATATATTTGGGATATTTCTCCTCTGTGAAAGATAGTGAGCTAAAGACTCTGGGAAAGGGTCTTGTAACCAGGACTGATGTCTGGCAGAGAGCCTCCCAGGACCCCCCTTGTTATTTGCTTGAGGACAAGAGCAACATCCTCCAGGGCACATGAGACACCGGAGCAAACTAAAGCAAGACTTGCAGACAAGAGGATAAGAGCAACATCCTCCAGGGCACATGAGACAACACTCAATCAGGACACGGGCAATGCCAGGTACCCCACTGGTCTAGCTGTCGTAAGTTATATTCACTTAATTTGTCTCCTGTTCTTCCAACTGCTCACATTGTATTAGTTTATTTTCCGTTCCTTGACATATCATTTGCTTTTAAGAACTATGAAGCAATATCTATGAATTTATGCTGTACGCATTTATTCATAAGGGTTTCTTTAGTAGAACGTGGCCCTTATAGGTTCACTGAGCAGATGTATTAGGGAGATCACGGGATGAATCAACGACAACCACCAACATCCTCATTTTAATGGGTGCATAAAAGCATAGAAAGTTCATTTATGCATGTTTCAAAAGCTTTTAATAATTCCATGTTCACCTAAGAAACACACAGAGATTGCACACACATGCAGATTACCTTTGCATGCCATGCAATCAGCCAGCCATACATGCAGTAGGGAAAAACACATAAACTATCTGTGTGAAAAATCAGACCGCATGATAAACTGATCACCCAGAATGTACCTTAAGTTAATCTGAATGGCAGCATCATCAGGGATGCAGAAACAACATTTATGAAAAGTCGTATGTAAGTCAACGAAGGGGAGGAATTGTACCAAAACAGGAAGCTGTTCCACGTAGTCAGATGCCCAAACCACCACAGTTTAGGCAGCTAAACACCATCCTTTCTCAACAGCACAAACTTAAACAATGAAACTGTTCAAAGCTATATATTTGTCTCATGCTTTGCACACATTTTTTGTCTGGGTGACTATTCTGACAGAGGAAATGGGCACCATACCAAGTGAGCATTGCATGCTCAGAAGGAACGAATGTTTGAATTTCTAGCACAGACATGTTTGATACATTAGTGGTCATTCTTATGTTATCAAAATGCACTTTGTTTTTATGCAAAGCAGCCAGCATTCTATATTCAGGGCAGCACACCATTCAACACTTACCTCCACTCCCCAGTCACGCCCATAGTACTGACGACAATCCCGGCCCCAGTCCTGCCACACCACTGTAAAACAGACCCTCGCCATCACCCCCACCCCCTGTGCGAAGGGGAGGGGCGGAGTTCCCCCAGTAAATGTCATACATGTCCAGCACTGAGCAAACGTTACCCCTGAAACCTGCTAAATGGGGGGACTTTAAAATACACAAAATGGTCTGACTCACTGCAAAAGAGCATGGACTGAGAGTCAGGGACATCCTGCCATATACCCCCTATTTACCCTGTATCACTGACAAGGAGGATGAACTCAGCCCTCAGCTCCATCTCTTAGCCTCCTACATGTCACATGCCTGCTAGCTTCAATGAAGGTCCAAATTGGGGCCAGCTCGCTATTTAAGGATTTTCTCAGACCTCATCTATAAAGTCCTGGGTCCATTTCCATGTGTCAAGTCCCCAATTTATCGACCAGCCAGACCTGTTTTGCCCTCGCATCATCTGGTCCACATTGATAGATGTGGCCATGGGGGCAGTGGTTTGGCAGTTCCTTTGAGTCTGATCCATCTATTTTACAAAAGTTGACAGGTGAATTTCCAGGATATGCTCTTTCAGTATGCCTGGAATTATGGCTGTTTGCACACAGACGTCTTCTGCTATGATCTGGATCTCGACCTGGGCCTTGAGATGGCTTTCCCGAACCCCATGACACTTATGATAGAGACAAGCTTTGAGGCAAGCATTTGATTAGGAAGAAATACGTCGGACTGTTTTGTGGTCTAGAGACTTCCTTAATCTAACAAAGTTGTTACATTTTGGCAATTGACTTGGGCTGAGATTTAATTTCTCCTCCTGTCCTTGTGCAAGCATTTCTAGATGTCTCTCCTTTCTTAGGGTCTTTCTCTTTCAGCCGTCATTCATCTATGGTGATCAGTGGCATGTGTGGATAGCAATATATGGTATGCATGGGCTCCTCCAGTGGATTGACAGGAAGCTAGATGGATGGTGGTACCATTACAATATTGTCCCAGGGTGAGGGTGTCGTTCACAAACTTCGTTATCATTCTATCCATCCACTTAACCAGTGCAGTTGAATCCAATGCAAAAACTGTCATGGTGTTTTTAAGGGTTATATTAGCAGGCCATACAGTGCTGTTAATGGTACGCTGTATTGAGACCCATTTGGTATAATAGATAAGGAGAAGCATTGGGTCTGATCCAGTCCTCGGGGTGGGGTTCAGGAAAAAGTGTGACAAGTTAGCTATGCTTTTCAGTCCTTCCCTAACACCCCCAAACAATTCCACCTTTTCGGTGGCATTCACTCACATTCTCTGGGGATATGAAATGCCCATACAGTTGCTGCTGCATGGCGGTGGTTGCAGTGCACTGCAGCTCGACGACCTTACGCCATTTCCTCTAGGGAAACTTACAGACGAAGACTTGCAGAGCAGAACAGAGTGGAGAAAGACAAGACGAGAGTTTGAACTGTGCTGAATTTACAGAGTGTGTCAGCTGGCCAGAGTGTGTTCCAAGGTAGAGACGTGGCGGTCAGTCCAATCTATTTGCTTACTTATCGACTTTCTCGTCTACTGATGTTTTTACTGGCTCTTTTAGAGAGGTGTGATGGAAACAGGTGTGATGTGTATTTAAAACAGGCCAGGACCATAAGTCTAAAGGATGGGGGTTGCCAGCCTCCTTCAGGCCCGCCATTTCTCTTGCGCCCTAAGGTTTAAAACCATAAGTGGGCCTTAAGGCCCTGTGGTCCTGAAAAGGATTTGTTTGATGTTGTAAATTCTTGCACAGATGACAGGAGGCGTGATGACAGGCTGGATGGCTTTTATTTCACAGATAACAATCTGCCATCAACGTGTAAGTACTGCAAAGTCTGAAGGCTAGGCAAGCTTGCCTAATAACTGTTTCTGGGCTGTGAGACAGAAATGTCCAATAATAATAATAGCCCCCGGGCCCAAATATCGGAGGAGCCGCCAGGACGCGTCTTGCCGCGTCCTCTGGTGCTCCCGTAATGCGCGCGGAGCACGCGGGGGCGGTCCTAGCCACCAACGCGAGATCTCGCGAGAGTAGGAGACTCTCACGATATCTCTACACACCTCCCTTTGATAAAGAAAGAGGAGGTTCATTGCATAACATAGTCAGTGTATCTCACCGGTCTTCTGTGCTCTCTTCTCGGCCGGTCACCCTTTCCAGTGCGATCTTCCTGTTGCTCCTGTTCGGATTCTGGCATGGGCGATCCCGGTTCCATCTCTGTTTCTTCCCTTTCTTTGTCGTTTCTCTCGGGCTCCCGTGGTTCCCTTCGCTCGTTGTCTATTCCTTCTTCGGCAGGTGGTCTCTCCGGGGTTCTTGCTCTTTCTTGTCTCTTCTGATATAGGGCTACTCTTTCCAGATTCCATGTGCGCCCGTCCTCTGTGCGGACATGATTAGTTCCCCTGTGGACCAGTTTGGTGGGTCTGCTGAACCGAGAGCCCGTGATTTGGTCCTTTTTTGGTAGTCTTATTTTGACCCAATCTCCCCCTCCAATGTCTGATGCTTGCTTGGTTCTTCTTCTTTGGTCACTCCATGTTTTCATGCGTGCCTTGCTGTTTTCAATTCTCCACACCACTTCTGACATGTCCACTGCTTCATCTTCTCTCACTTTGGATAACCATGGTGGTATGAGCGTGGAGGCTGCACTCCTCCCTCTCAACATCCGAAACGGAGATATTTGCGTTATTCCGTTAGGAGTGAGTCTGTGGGCCGCTATGGCCTCCTTGGTAGTTTTTAGGGGGTCCATCCCCGAAGCCGTGGCTAGTTGTATTGCTCCCTTAATGAACCTGTTGGCCCTTTCAACAAGCCCATTAGCTTGGGGATGATACAAGGCCGCCTTCCTTTGGCCTATATTGTGCTTTCTTAGGAATTGTTCCATGTCCCGCGAGATCAGTTGTACCCCATAGTCTGTTACCACTTCCTTGGGGAGGCCTTCTCTTTGAAAAATTTCAGTGAGGACTTCAATTACCGTCGCTGTGGTAATGTTTGGGACGAACTCAGCCTCGACCCACTTGGATAGGTAATCAACCAGCACTATGCCGTACCGATGTTCTGGTGCCATCGCTTCCAGAGGTCCTATAAAGTCTATGCCCACTTTTGACCACACCGCTTTTGGTATTTCTGTGGGAATTAGGGGAGCCTGTCTGAGTTTCAGTCTTTTGTCACTATTGAGGCACTCATGACAACGCTCTATCATGGTGCGAATCTCTTGGTCCATGGACGGCCACCAGTAGGCCTCCCGGACTCTGCGCCGGGTCATCGTGTTTCCCAGGTGACCAGCGTGGGCTCGGCATAGGATGGTGCTCCTCATGCCTATAGGTGGGATTATCTGGTCCGTCTTCATTATTATTCCGTCCGTTTCCAATATCTCTTCGGCCACCTTCCAATAGGGTCTCATACCTTCTGGCACCATTTTTTCACCTGGCCACCCTTCCTTGATCCACTGACGGATTTTCGCCATAGCCGGGTCTTTTCTGTCCTCTTCCAGCCAATGTTTCTCGCTGAGTTCCATATAATCAGGTGCTTTTATGCCAGTGATCGATGCTACTATGCATTCTCCTCGTAGAAACGTGGTGGCCTTGTCTTTACCTTCTGGCAATCTAGACATGCAGTCAGCCTGCGAATTCTTCCACCCTGATATGTGCTGCACTTCAAACGTGTACTCCTGCAGTTTTGCTGCAATGCGTGCCAATCTGGGTGTGGACACTTTGGTACCTCCTGGGCTGAGCATGTGGATGAGGGGTTTGTGGTCCGTCACCAACTTGAATTTCGTGCCCCACACATATGTTCTAAAAATGTTCTACCGCCCATGCGCACGCCAACATTTCCTTTTCTATGGTAGAGTAGTTCTGTTCCGCCGAGGACAAGGCCTTCGAGGCAAAGGCTACCACATGCTCCGTGTCCCCCTTCTTCTGCGTAAGGACTGCTCCTAGTCCGTATGCACTGGCATCCGGGGTGATGACTGTATCCCACTCCGGGTTAAATGGCTGTAAACACGGCGCTTCCATGATGTGCCGTTTTATACTTTCAACCGCCTTCTTCTGGGGTTCTTGCCATGCGAATACCGAACCCTTTTTGAGTATGTCACGGAGTGGTGCTGAGGTTTCAGAGAACAAGGGAATACATTTTGCGTAATACTCTGCCAGTCCCAAAAATGATCTTACTTCGTCTTTGCTGGTCGGTTCCGGTGCTTCTATGATTGCATGCATCAGATTTTGTTTCGGACTTATCCCTTTTTCTGAGATTTTGTACCCCAAGTATTCGACCTCTTTCACTTTAAATGCGCATTTTTCATGGCGTAGTCTCACCCCTGCTTCTTGCAACTTGGTCAGGACCGTTTTCAATGTGGCGTCATGCGTTTGTTCATCCCCTGCATACACAAGGATGTTGTCCTGGAAATATGCGACATTTTTGACCATTCGTAACAAAACATCCATCATGCGTTGAAACGCTGATGCTGCCGACGATAACCCGAATGGCACCTTGGTGAACTGATAGGTGCCAAATGGTGTGATGAATGCTGTGAGGGGTTTTGACTCTTCATGCAATTGTATTTGGTGGTATGCGTTTCTCATATCCAGTTTTGAGAAAATCTTGGCTTCCTTCATCAACAAAATGAGTTCATTTATGCTCGGTAGTGGGTAGTTGTCGGTGATGACCTCTAAGTTTAAGCTGCGACGGTCTATACACACCCTTAGCTCTTGCGAGTTCGGTTTCTTTATCAGCACTACTGGGCTCAGCCATTCTGACGCTTCAACTTCTTCAATGACCCCCTCCGCTCTCATTTTGTCCAATTGATCCCTGAGAGTGTCTCTTGCGGTTGCTGGCACTGGCCGCACACGATGTTTGACCGGGACGGCATTTTTTTTTAGCATTATTTTATGGACAAAACCCTTTATGTGACCCGGCTCCTCCGAGAAAAGTTTTGGGTAGTCACTCTTGACTATGGGCCCATCCCTCGCGCAGACAGACAGTACCTGGTCTTCTGTGCTGGGGTCCAGTTTGATTTTGAGCTTGTCTTGGTCGTCCCATCCCAGTACTGCTGGGCCTTCGTGGCTGAAATAAACTCTGGTGGTGGTTTCTCTTCCTTTAAACTCCACCTTCCCTTTGATATATCCCAGTAGTTCAACTGACGCCCCTCCAAATACTGTGGGTTTGTGACGTGTGGTGAGAACTTGGACCTTTTCTTTTCCCACCATTTCCTTGTATGTCCGTAGGGGTATTATGGTGAGGTCCGACCCAGAGTCCGCCATAACTCTTGTTTCGCGACCGTCAATTTTGATTGTGCAATGGGGCTTTTCTCTTCTCGCCCTTGTGCTGTTTACCATGATGACTGTGGGTCTCCCCTCATCTTCTGAGGACGATTCTTGCTCCCTGTTGTGATCGGTGTTTACACTGGTAACTTTCTTGTTTCTCCACCGACACACCAACAAAAAATGGCCAATGCGTTTGCAGATTGAGCACTCCTTATCTCTAGCTGGGCACTCCCTATCGAATGCCAGGTGTTTCGTGCTGGTGCACCTGTGGCATTTCAGAGGTTCTTTCTTACCTCCTCTCCCCTCTCTTGTGTCCGGTGTATGTCTTTCTTTCTTTGAGTGAAATGTGACTGCTTGGATTTCAGCAGAACTCTGGGTTCCCGTGAGTTCTTTTCGTCTTCCCGCGGTTTCTTCAACCGCCCTGGCAATTTCGATCGCCTTCTCCAGTTGTAATTCTTTCTCATTAATGAATTTATCTTGAACTTTTCTGCTGTTTTTTGTGGACTGTCAACATGTCGCAGATGAGGCTCTCAGCATTGTTGCCGAAACTGCACAGCGCTGCCAGTTCTCGCAGCTTGGTGACGTAATCGTCGACCGGTTCGGATATTTCTTGTCTGCGAGTGTAAAAGCGTATTCTATGCAACACCGTATTCTCTTTACTGGCAAATCTCTTCACTATTCTTCTAACCGCCTCCTTAAAGACGTCATCGTTGTCGCCTGCCACCGGGATCGGGGTAAGACTCTCAAACACCCGCTGTCCTTCCACTCCCAGGGCATTAAGTAACATAGCCCTACGCCGTGCCGCTGAAAATCCTGCCCCTCCTAGTGCCTCTACATACGTCGTGAAAAGGGGTTGCCATTGCGGCCACGGGATGGCGGGTTTACCTGGAGTTTGCAGGAAGGGGGGTGGCGGCGTCACTCCTTGCATGTTCCCACGTGGGTTGTAGTGGTGATCCTCGTCGCCAAATTATGTTGTAAATTCTTGCACAGATGACAGGAGGCGTGATGACAGGCTGGATGGCTTTTATTTCACAGATAACAATCTGCCATCAACGTGTAAGTACTGCAAAGTCTGAAGGCTAGGCAAGCTTGCCTAATAACTGTTTCTGGGCTGTGAGACAGAAATGTCCAATAATAATAATAGCCCCCGGGCCCAAATATCGGAGGAGCCGCCAGGACGCGTCTTGCCGCGTCCTCTGGTGCTCCCGTAATGCGCACGGTCCTAGCCACCAACGCGAGATCTCGCGAGAGTAGGAGACTCTCGCAATATCTCTACATTTGGTTATTGTGTCGGAGTAATGCAGTAGTCTGGTGTTTAGCCTGGAATCACGTGTTGCGCAAACAGTGGGAATAAAAGGAACAGCAGTCGGCGCAGGCATCTGCTCGATAGTCAAAAGTGTGGTAGTGCAGCTTGGCTGTCTGTCATGCTGCGTGATCATATCTGGAGATCATATCTGGAGTCTACGCTGCATACTTTTGAGTTTGTTGTTGCCACACGCATGGCAGGCTGACTTGTTCTCTTGGAGATTGGTATCTAGTAACGTCCATTAGTACTGCCTCAAGGATTTTTGTGTAAATCCCATGTTGCCTAGTGCTGCCTGAAGGCATTCACACTGCCATATTGCACTTGACGTTAACTATCCATGTTTAGTGTGGAGTGAGTGTGCGGTGCAAACACAAGGCAAAGTAGAGTCGGCTCTTTGTGGGGTGTGGCAGAGGCTGAAAATATGGTACATTTAAGATTCAATGGATCATTATCACTTTTGCAAATTACCCTTTCTTTGGCTATGTCTAGCAAGGCACCTAGATACCAACCAAGAAGCAATGTGCACGGAAGGTCCAAACCCACAAGATGGGGACATTCTCATAAAACTGCTTTGAGGAAGAAAACAAGACCAAGGCCCTTATTGGGAGTGGCAGACCCCAATAAGGTTGATAAGGTGACTAACCCCCAGGATGGGAAGTCTATCATCTTCTTTACAAAGAGGGGGCTGGATGAGGCCGTTCCTGAGGATACCCTGCCTTGTCATGAAGCTCAGCATATTGAGCCTATAAGTCGGCCAGTAAATGTAAATTGTTTAGTGGAGAACAGCCTGGATTTTCCCACTGTGGTAGTCGATGTTATGTCTACCATTTGTGAGAATATCATAGGAGGAAGATACTCACAGTCTCTGGACTTAGTAAGATTGATTTCATCTAGCTCAGAGTCCTTCATGGATTCCACAGCCTGCCTGACAATGGAGTCTAGTACTTCAGTACAGGATAAGGATGCATTATCGACTATATATACACTTGTCAAAACGTTACTGGTATTATGTGCTGACATATTGAAAAAGCAAAACACTCCCAGTCCATGTTGACAGCAATTGATATAGCTCTGGTGGCTCATGTCTCTCATTTCTCCACCTGCTTGAACAACACATATCGGATACTGAGTGTGAGTGTAACAATGTACCACCCATGCACGAGTGTGAGGGTAAGGAAGACTTACAGGAAAAGGAAATTAATATTGAGTCAAGTGTTCAATTGTCCTCTCCCACCTTGAACATTTCTGTGGCGGATGTGGAGAGTGCCTATGTAAATTAGCCAGTATGTAAGTTTATTGAATCCAAAGAGGCGCATGAGAGAATGGAAAAGGAAAAAGCAAGTGGATCCCATGCGCATAAAATATAATAGCCCCCGGGCCCAAATATCGGAGGAGCCGCCAGAACGCGTCTTTCCGCGTTCTCTGGTGCTCCCGTAATGCGCGCGGAGCGCGCGGGGGCGGTCCTAGCCACCAACGCGAGATCTCGCGAGAGTAGGAGACTCTCACGATATCTCTACACACCTCCCTTTGATAAAGAAAGAGGAGGTTCATTGCATAACATAGTCAGTGTATCTCACCGGTCTTCTGTGCTCTCTTCTCGGCCGGTCACCCTTTCCAGTGCGATCTTCCTGTTGCTCCTGTTCGGATTCTGGCATGGGCGATCCCGGTTCCATCTCTGTTTCTTCCCTTTCTTTGTCGTTTCTCTCGGGCTCCCGTGGTTCCCTTCGCTCGTTGTCTATTCCTTCTTCGGCAGGTGGTCTCTCCGGGGTTCTTGCTCTTTCTTGTCTCTTCTGATATAGGGCTACTCTTTCCAGATTCCATGTGCGCCCGTCCTCTGTGCGGACATGATTAGTTCCCCTGTGGACCAGTTTGGTGGGTCTGCTGAACCGAGAGCCCGTGATTTGGTCCTTTTTTGGTAGTCTTATTTTGACCCAATCTCCCCCTCCAATGTCTGACGCTTGCTTGGTTCTTCTTAATTCTCCACACCACTTCTGACATGTCCACTGCTTCATCTTCTCTCACTTTGGATAACCATGGTGGTATGAGCGTGGAGGCTGCACTCCTCCCTCTCAACATCCGAAACGGAGATATTTGCGTTATTCCGTTAGGAGTGAGTCTGTGGGCCGCTATGGCCTCCTTGGTAGTTTTTAGGGGGTCCATCCCCGAAGCCGTGGCTAGTTGTATTGCTCCCTTAATGAACCTGTTGGCCCTTTCAACAAGCCCATTAGCTTGGGGATGATACAAGGCCGCCTTCCTTTGGCCTATATTGTGCTTTCTTAGGAATTGTTCCATGTCCCGCGAGATCAGTTGTACCCCATTGTCTGTTACCACTTCCTTGGGGAGGCCTTCTCTTTGAAAAATTTCAGTGAGGACTTCAATTACCGTCGCTGTGGTAATGTTTGGGACGAACTCAGCCTCGACCCACTTGGATAGGTAATCAACCAGCACTATGCCGTACCGATGTTCTGGTGACATCGCTTCCAGAGGTCCTATAAAGTCTATGCCCACTTTTGACCACACCGCTTTTGGTATTTCTGTGGGAATTAGGGGAGCCTGTCTGAGTTTCAGTCTTTTGTCACTATTGAGGCACTCATGACAACGCTCTATCATGGTGCGAATCTCTTGGTCCATGGACGGCCACCAGTAGGCCTCCCGGACTCTGCGCCGGGTCATCGTGTTTCCCAGGTGACCAGCGTGGGCTCGGCATAGGATGGTGCTCCTCATGCCTATAGGTGGGATTATCTGGTCCGTCTTCATTATTATTCCGTCCGTTTCCGATATCTCTTCGGCCACCTTCCAATAGGGTCTCATACCTTCTGGCACCATTTTTTCACCTGGCCACCCTTCCTTGATCCGCTGACGGATTTTCGCCATAGCCGGGTCTTTTCTGTCCTCTTCCAGCCAATGTTTCTCGCTGAGTTCCATATAATCAGGTGCTTTTATGCCAGTGATCGATGCTACTATGCATTCTCCTCGTAGAAACGTGGTGGCCTTGTCTTTACCTTCTGGCAATCTAGACATGCAGTCAGCCTGCGAATTCTTCCACCCTGATATGTGCTGCACTTCAAACGTGTACTCCTGCAGTTTTGCTGCAATGCGTGCCAATCTGGGTGTGGACACTTTGGTACCTCCTGGGCTGAGCATGTGGATGAGGGGTTTGTGGTCCGTCACCAACTTGAATTTCGTGCCCCACACATATGTTCTAAAATGTTCTACCGCCCATGCGCACGCCAACATTTCCTTTTCTATGGTAGAGTAGTTCTGTTCCGCCGAGGACAAGGCCTTCGAGGCAAAGGCTACCACATGCTCCGTGTCCCCCTTCTTCTGCGTAAGGACTGCTCCTAGTCCGTATGCACTGGCATCCGGGGTGATGACTGTATCCCACTCCGGGTTAAATGGCTGTAAACACGGCGCTTCCATGATGTGCCATTTTATACTTTCAACCACCTTCTTCTGGGGTTCTTGCCACGCGAATACCGAACCCTTTTTGAGTATGTCACGGAGTGGTGCTGAGGTTTCAGAGAACAAGGGAATACATTTTGCGTAATACTCTGCCAGTCCCAAAAATGATCTTACTTCGTCTTTGCTGGTCGGTTCCGGTGCTTCTATGATTGCATGCATCAGATTTTGTTTCGGACTTATCCCTTTTTCTGAGATTTTGTACCCCAAGTATTCGACCTCTTTCACTTTAAATGCGCATTTTTCATGGCGTAGTCTCACCCCTGCTTTTGCAACTTGGTCAGGACCGTTTTCAATGTGGCGTCATGCGTTTGTTCATCCCCTGCATACACAAGGATGTCGTCCTGGAAATATGCGACATTTTTGACCATTCGTAACAAAACATCCATCATGCGTTGAAACGCTGATGCTGCCGACGATAACCCGAATGGCATCTTGGTGAACTGATAGGTGCCAAATGGTGTGATGAATGCTGTGAGGGGTTTTGACTCTTCATGCAATTGTATTTGGTGGTATGCGTTTCTCATATCCAGTTTTGAGAACATCTTGGCTTCCTTCATCAACAAAATGAGTTCATTTATGCTCGGTAGTGGGTAGTTGTCGGTGATGACCTCTAAGTTTAAGCTGCGACGGTCTATACACACCCTTAGCTCTTGCGAGTTCGGTTTCTTTATCAGCACTACTGGGCTCAGCCATTCTGACGCTTCAACTTCTTCAATGACCCCCTCCGCTCTCATTTTGTCCAATTGATCCCTGAGAGTGTCTCTTGCGGTTGCTGGCACTGGCCGCACACGATGTTTGACCGGGACGGCATTTTTTTTTAGCATTATTTTATGGACAAAACCCTTTATGTGACCCGGCTCCTCTGAGAAAAGTTTTGGGTAGTCACTCTTGACTATGGGCCCATCCCTCGCGCAGACAGACAGTACCTGGTCTTCTGTGCTGGGGTCCAGTTTGATTTTGAGCTTGTCTTGGTCGTCCCATCCCAGTACTGCTGGGCCTTCGTGGCTGAAATAAACTCTGGTGGTGGTTTCTCTTCCTTTAAACTCCACCTTCCCTTTGATATATCCCAGTAGTTCAACTGACGCCCCTCCAAATACTGTGGGTTTGTGACGTGTGGTGAGAACTTGGACCTTTTCTTTTCCCACCATTTCCTTGTATGTCCGTAGGGGTATTATGGTGAGGTCCGACCCAGAGTCCGCCATAACTCTTGTTTCGCGACCGTCAATTTTGATTGTGCAATGGGGCTTTTCTCTTCTCGCCCTTGTGCTGTTTACCATGATGACTGTGGGTCTCCCCTCATCTTCTGAGGACGATTCTTGCTCCCTGTTGTGATCGGTGTTTACACTGGCAACTTTCTTGTTTCTCCACCGACACACCAACGAAAAATGGCCAATGCGTTTGCAGATTGAGCACTCCTTATCTCTAGCTGGGCACTCCCTATCGAATGCCAGGTGTTTCGTGCTGGTGCACCTGTGGCATTTCAGAGGTTCTTTCTTACCTCCTCTCCCCTCTCTTGTGTCCGGTGTATGTCTTTCTTTCTTTGAGTGAAATGTGACTGCTTGGATTTCAGCAGAACTCTGGGTTCCCGTGAGTTCTTTTCGTCTTCCCGCGGTTTCTTCAACTGCCCTGGCAATTTCAATCGCCTTCTCCAGTTGTAATTCTTTCTCATTAATGAATTTATCTTGAACTTTTCTGCTGTTTGTGTGGACTGTCAACATGTCGCAGATGAGGCTCTCAGCATTGTTGCCGAAACTGCACAGCGCTGCCAGTTCTCGCAGCTTGGTGACGTAATCGTCGACCGGTTCGGATATTTCTTGTCTGCGAGTGTAAAAGCGTATTCTATGCAACACCGTATTCTCTTTACTGGCAAATCTCTTCACTATTCTTCTAACCGCCTCCTTAAAGACGTCATCGTTGTCGCCTGCCACCGGGATCGGGGTAAGACTCTCAAACACCCGCTGTCCTTCCACTCCCAGGGCATTAAGTAACATAGCCCTACGCCGTGCCGCTGAAAATCCTGCCCCTCCTAGTGCCTCTACATACGTCGTGAAAAGGGGTTGCCATTGCGGCCACGGGATGGCGGGTTTACCTGGAGTTTGCAGGAAGGGGGGTGGCGGCGTCACTCCTTGCATGTTCCCACGTGGGTTGTAGTGGTGATCCTCGTCGACAAATTATGTTGTAAATTCTTGCACAGATGACAGGAGGCGTGATGACAGGCTGGATGGCTTTTATTTCACAGATAACAATCTGCCATCAACGTGTAAGTACTGCAAAGTCTGAAGGCTAGGCAAGCTTGCCTAATAACTGTTTCTGGGCTGTGAGACAGAAATGTCCAATAATAATAATAGCCCCCGGGCCCAAATATCGGAGGAGCCGCCAGGACGCGTCTTGCCGCGTCCTCTGGTGCTCCCGTAATGCGCGCGGTCCTAGCCACCAACGCGAGATCTCGCGAGAGTAGGAGACTCTCGCAATATCTCTACATTTGGTTATTGTGTCGGAGTAATGCAGTAGTCTGGTGTTTAGCCTGGAATCACGTGTTGCGCAAACAGTGGGAATAAAAGGAACAGCAGTCGGCGCAGGCATCTGCTCGATAGTCAAAAGTGTGGTAGTGCAGCTTGGCTGTCTGTCATGCTGCGTGATCATATCTGGAGATCATATCTGGAGTCTACGCTGCATACTTTTGAGTTTGTTGTTGCCACACGCATGGCAGGCTGACTTGTTCTCTTGGAGATTGGTATCTAGTAACGTCCATTAGTACTGCCTCAAGGATTTTTGTGTAAATCCCATGTTGCCTAGTGCTGCCTGAAGGCATTCACACTGCCATATTGCACTTGACGTTAACTATCCATGTTTAGTGTGGAGCGAGTGTGCGGTGCAAACACAAGGCAAAGTAGAGTCGGCTCTTTGTGGGGTGTGGCAGAGGCTGAAAATATGGTACATTTAAGATTCAATGGATCATTATCACTTTTGCAAATTACCCTTTCTTTGGCTATGTCTAGCAAGGCACCTAGATACCAACCAAGAAGCAATGTGCACGGAAGGTCCAAACCCACAAGATGGGGACATTCTCATAAAACTGCTTTGAGGAAGAAAACAAGACCAAGGCCCTTATTGGGAGTGGCAGACCCCAATAAGGTTGATAAGGTGACTAACCCCCAGGATGGGAAGTCTATCATCTTCTTTACAAAGAGGGGGCTGGATGAGGCCGTTCCTGAGGATACCCTGCCTTGTCATGAAGCTCAGCATATTGAGCCTATAAGTCGGCCAGTAAATGTAAATTGTTTAGTGGAGAACAGCCTGGATTTTCCCACTGTGGTAGTCGATGTTATGTCTACCATTTGTGAGAATATCATAGGAGGAAGATACTCACAGTCTCTGGACTTAGTAAAATTGATTTCATCTAGCTCAGAGTCCTTCATGGATTCCACAGCCTGCCTGACAATGGAGTCTAGTACTTCAGTACAGGATAAGGATGCATTATCGACTATATATACACTTGTCAAAACGTTACTGGTATTATGTGCTGACATATTGAAAAAGCAAAACACTCCCAGTCCATGTTGACAGCAATTGATATAGCTCTGGTGGCTCATGTCTCTCATTTCTCCACCTGCTTGAACAACACATATCGGATACTGAGTGTGAGTGTAACAATGTACCACCCATGCACGAGTGTGAGGGTAAGGAAGACTTACAGGAAAAGGAAATTAATATTGAGTCAAGTGTTCAATTGTCCTCTCCCACCTTGAACATTTCTGTGGCGGATGTGGAGAGTGCCTATGTAAATTAGCCAGTATGTAAGTTTATTGAATCCAAAGAGGCGCATGAGAGAATGGAAAAGGAAAAAGCAAGTGGATCCCATGCGCATAAAATATAATAAAGGCTTGCCTATCAGGAAGAAGGTTAAATTAGTGGTAAATAATAGCCATGGACATACAATTGAATCAATGAAGTCACCTATAGATACAAGCACCACTGTAGAGGTGACACCTGGCTCAAAACAAAGGCTGGCATGAAAAGGTTAACATCTCTGGCAGTGAAAAGGAAGGGTGTGTTGGATTATTGGGTCCTGAGAGCACAATGAAAATTGTCAAAATCAGGAAATAACCCAGTTTGGCAAGATGGGGAGAGCTTGAATGAGACAACAAATGTTTCTGATGAGATGGATCTAGTTTGGAATCAACAGGACAGGGGGTTGCCAATCTGTCAATATTACTGGATCTGAGTTGCAGAGCCCTTGAAAATATTGGCAACACAGTAAAATCTCTAGTTGAAACAAAACTCACCATTAAATAACTTTTGGCAACATCAGAGAGCCTGTTTTGAAATCGTTCTGAAGTGTTGAGATTGTTCTTCATTGTCCCACTCCTCAGGGTACTAACCACTCAATATGTGACTCGGTTGGTGCTTCCTGACTCAGTGAATTATCAAAATCTGACCGGTTTACACTTGATAAATGCTCAAATTGTGGATTTTATAATTTCTCACGCTCATTATCTTTTTAAAAAAATGGGGTTACCCTATAATGATCAAATGTCGTTCAGCGTGCCAAATGTTCGAACAGTGGACATAAGAAATAATATGTAGCTCCCTAGTCATGCGGGCAATAGACTCATTGTCGCTCATGATGCCAAGGCACAGCAAAGTTGGGCCTGGATCCCTCATACTCAGGCACAAACACAGAACTGAAAGTTAGATATCCATGATAAACCTATTACGATGATGAGTGGGAATATTTGCAGGGTTAGACAGCCTACAGGAAGTGTATTCGGGTTGAAACACATGATGGTTAGGGGTGGAGGAATGTGATTGAACACTGTATGTCCCTAGGTAAACAAGCACATTGGGACTGGTTGGTGGGTTCCTTGGGATGATGGCTGGGTATCCATTCTGGTCTCTAAAAACACATCAACAGAGTTTGTGAGTTGGTACTCTTCAGGTTTCAAAAGCTTTTTGTCGATGGATAATGGCAGACATTTAAACCATATGCTATTGTGGCTCTTCAATAGACATGGTTGCTTTAAGCCCCCTTATTGGGTGGATTCTCGGTTTTTGTGAAAAAAGCTAAGAAAGGCTTAAAGGAGCGTCCATATGAAGGCTTAATGATTGCAGCAAATAATTCCTCGAGTTGGCTGTTTCACCAATTGAAATCAGTATTGCATGTCCCTTTTATTGGTGTCTTAATGTTCATGTCTGAATCCATTTTAACTGAATGCCTTATGATTCATTTGTATTTAAATCCCACATTGACGACAGATGTTTCAATATGGGAGGAACTAGAAAAAGTAGTTTCATACTGGCATGAACATAGTAGAACTCTGTTATTTATGTTTAGGGGTGATTTTAATTTCTTTTTTGAAGGAATGCAGGAAAATGGAGATGATCCATCAGCAGTGGCAATAGGGGTCTCTCGGAAAGAAACAAGGGGATTTACTGGACAGACTTCATGGAAAGGTGGAATCTCAATTGTTGAAATGGTAATGTGGAGGGGGGTTGGGAGTGTGGACCTACTTGGTTTGGTCCCTTTTCCCAGTCCACTATAGATTTAATGTTTATGACTGAGTCACTTTCTCAATTGGCCAGTTACCTCAATATATGTAGGGATCCTGGCAGTGATCATGTTAAATTGATAGTCGACTTTAATGTTGTTTCTAATTTGAAACAGTTGAAAATCACAGCATGTACTGGACTGAGTGTAAATGGCCAGGGAAATAGGGTCTCTGAGGTCGTTAAAGACCTGGTTCACTTTAATAATTCGATAAAAAGACAGTGGGATAAATGGTAAGAGGGGCAACATGAAGTGAATGACCTAGTGGATCTGTTTACAGTTCTATTGATACAGCACAGTAGAGCACTGATGCCAATTAGTTGGTGGGCTGCCGAGCCATTGTTATGAACTCACAGAAGGAAATTTGATGTGGTGATCAGGGATAAGAAGCAGGAGTTTAGACAGGGAAATAGGGAGATAGTGAAGTCTTGCACCTGTAGTTTGGATGAGGGAGCTCACCTCCTATGTAGGGGTAAGTTAATTTACAAAAATTGGCTTAAAGCATAACAAATTACAAAATACATTAAACAGAATCAAGCAATATTTTCCTACTGTGTGCAACACAATAATGAACACATTTGTCAAATTTTGAAGGGTTCCCAAGATCAGCAAAGCTGGTTACAGTTGAATGGGATTCCGGAAGATAAGTGGCTTGCTCATTTTAAGAATATTGTGTCCCCACAGGATGAGGAGGTTTTGTTACCATTAAACAAGGGTCAACGCTGGCCAATGTACTGGAACCATGATGAGATCAAAAGTATGATTATGCATTTGACTAATTCTATGGCCTCTGGCCTGGACCGTGTTTCTAATTTTGTGCTGAAAATAAACCAGGATTTATGGGCAGAAATCCTGTTGATACTTTTTAAGTAAATTGTGGAAGCAAATAAAGGATATTATGATATGGTATCTAGTGATAATATTGCAGCAAATAATATTGACAGAATTTACAAAGATGACAAAATATTGTTAGAATTAATAGAGTTGGTAAATAATACCGACCAGCAGAAAAAAGATTGAAATAAAGGCAAGAAAGTGTAAAGATTGTGGTGAATTTTAGCTGTTAAAAAAAGGAAAAAACAGATTTAGATTAAAATTGGGATAAAGGTCAGGCAAACAAGGAGATTTTAGGAGTAGGAGAAGGGGGAGGGATTGCTGATGTCCCCTGAAAAAAGGTATCTTTACAATAGGCAGTGTAAAAGGCATGTCGATATTTTTTCTTGAAATATTTATTGCACTTTGTAATCGTACGTCACTGTTATTTCAGAAATAACATCACAGTAAACCTTATGATATGGGCTGAACAACAGAAAATTCTGAATATTAGACAAATAGGCTTCAGAAAACGTTTGTTGTTACCTTTATTTAAAAAGGTGGCATTGTTGAAAAATAAAGCACTATATGTAGCTAGTTTGGACATGTCTTCTGCCTTCGTCAAAGTGGATTGACAATGATTCTGGAATAAACTTACAGTTAGGGGGATTCCCAGGGGTCTTATAAGTCTTCTTAAACTTCTTTACCACAACAATAAGGTATATTTTAGACTAAACTCTGAGGGAGCAGTAACCAAGGAGTTTGTGGTCGGTGTAGGGGTCAGAAATAGATGTGTGCTGGCCCCTACACTATTTAATTTGTATATTTCGGATATTGCGGATGCTCTGAAATTTACTAATTAATTTCCTCCGAGATTGGGATCTGTAGAAATTGTCTGGCTGCTCTATGAAAGAGAAAAGCCAGCGGGGAGAAAGGGTGTGGGGGTTGTGCCTCAGGAGTTCAGCGTTCAGCCCAGGAGGGCCACCGTAAGAGCTGTGTGTTGTATCCGCCCTGCGTCCCGCAACGCGGTGACGCAGGGCGTCTGAATAAAATCCCCGCCCCCGAGGATGGGGAGCAAGACGACGCTCTGAGTGTGGCATGTATTCTTTTCGCTCCCGTTGGAGCTGCGACATTGTGGCCGCCTCACACGGCCTACGCGTTCTGTCTCCCCACGCGCAGGGCCGCGGAGGCAGGACTTAACAATGGCGACGAGGGGAAAAGAACCAAGCACACGCGCTCGGCGCTCTGCCAGCTTTTGCTGACCCACGGCAACACAGGAAATGTTTGGACACCCGTTTGGGAGGGGGGGCGGGCACACAAAACCCCCCACCCACGAAAAAAAAAATATGTATATTTTTTTTTATCCTGCACCTGTGGTCCATACCAAGTGCGCTCAGCCTCAACATGGGCCACTGCTGTTTGGAAGGGCCACACCCCTCATGAACTCCCATTTTGATGGGCTACAACCATTCATTGCCTACCAGGGGTCAGAGGCGCCACAGCACAACGTGGGAGGCCCCACTCCTGCTCCACGCTCGTGGGATCAAGACCACTGCACGTGGTGGGCGCCTGAATCGGAGGGGCGGAATCACCTAAGGACCAGCATCAAGGTGAGGCGAGTGAACCCCAGCGTGACACAGTGAGGCCCTGCCATGGCAACCGGCACGCCCACCCCCAGGCCCGGCACGCCTTCAAGACTTGCGGCCAATCTGTCGATATCATCACCACAGGCTCGCCCACAAGGGACCTCCTCGGCAATGATCCAGCCCTTTGACTCGTTTACGGACCCATCATCAGTCGGCCCCCAATGGCAGCTATGGATCCAAAAATTCGAAATGGCGATGGATTGCAAGGATATAACCACTGCCAGGAAGATGAGGTTGCACCTGCTGTTAAACATGGGGGACGAGGTACTACGCATATTTAATTCGCTAACCATTGATGATGGCCAGGACGTCTACCAACAAGCAAAAGATGCCCTGAAGGCTCACTTCCTCCCACAACTCAACCCTGACTACGAAACCTTCATATTCTGCACCACCATTCAGGCAGAAGAGGAGACCTTGGATGCCTACCATACACGACTTAGAGCGCTGGCAATATCGTGTGAGTTCACAGATGTCGAGAAAGAAATCCGGAGGCAACTCATCAACGGCATCCAATCAGAGAAACTGAGACGGATGGTACTAAGTGAGAAGGGCATCTCTCTAACACGTATCCTCGAATTGGGTCGTCAAAAAGAACTGGCACATACCAGGGCCGCCAACATGGGGGCGACTCTGCAAAAACTACAGCCCGCCCTCACGACAGCCATGGTGTCCCATGTCACCAATAGACAATTCACGAGAGATGAGGCTGGCGGCAACTACGCACAAGCTAGGTGGCAGCCGCGAGTCCCGGGCTCTACGGAGTGTGGATGGTGTGGTGGACCGCGACATGGACGGCGAAACTGCTCCGCGCAAGGAACAACATGCGGGGCATATGGCAGAAAGGACCACTATGCCAAAGTATGCCGGTCATCGGGCACCCCACTGCCGCCCCCGCACAATCCCCAAGAGAAGAGCGGGACAAAGAAGAAGAAGCAAGTCAATGCAAGGCGAGTCGAAACCGCAAACTCATCGACCGAGGAAGAAGGGTATGATGTCACAGGGACCCAACATGAATCCGGAAAGGAACAATGGAAGAAAGGGAGGAAAGTCTACCTGGTGTCAGCCCTGGATCATGGACAGGTGACACAGAAAAAGGGTCTCCGGAGGCACAAATGCCTGGTCACTCTCCAAAACCAGCAAGTGTGGATGACCATAGACACGGGAGCCTCCGTAAATGTCATGCCCACAAGCACGTTCCAGACACTGCAACCACAACCAGATGTGAAGAACACAGACACTTTACTGTTTGTGTATGGCTGCAGGAAGCCCCTACCGGTGGTTGGCAGATTCCGCACCACTCTTAGCTACGGTGAAAAAAGACTACTGTCAAAAATGTACGTCGTAGATGCGGGGATCGAATGCCTTCTGAGTGAGGACGCG
The DNA here is from genome assembly GCF_040938575.1 of Ambystoma mexicanum. NCBI lineage: Eukaryota > Metazoa > Chordata > Amphibia > Caudata > Ambystomatidae > Ambystoma > Ambystoma mexicanum. The sequence continues at coordinate 1,372,690,019 of NC_090930.1, forward strand.
GCTGAAGACCTGGGGTTAGTCAAGTTCGTCTGTCAAATGAATGAAGTGCAAGAAGTCGAGAAGATCCTGGAACATTATCCCAATCTGCTGAACGGGATAGGGTGTTTGAAAGGAAAGACAATCAGGCTCCACATAGACAAGTCGGTCCAGCCAAAGGCCGTAAGACACAGGAGGACCCCGTTCCACATGCGTGAGCAAGTAGAGAAAGAACTTAAAGCGCTGGAAGAAGCCGGCATAATAGAGGAAGTGACTGGGCCAACACCATGGGTTTCTCTGATGGTGGTCACAAAAAAGCCCAAACAACCCGGGAAAGTCCGGATTTGCATAGACATGCGTCTTTCGAATACCCCAATCAAGCAGGAACGCCACATCACACCTACGCTCGACGAAATCGTGGCCGATCTCACCAGGTCGCGAGTCTTTTCCAAGGTTGATCTGAAAGCAGGATACCAGCAGCTAAAGCTTCATAGAGACTCTCGATATATAACCACTTTCTCGACACACCTGGGTTTACGAAGATATAAGCGTCTAAGCTTTGGGGTCTCATCGGCGGCCGAAGTCTTTCAACAGACAATTCAGGAAGTCATCCGGGACATACCAGGTGTCCTCAATGTGAGCGACAATATCCTGATCCATGCTCAGGACAGGGAAGAACATTTTAGGAGACTAAAGACACTATTGGGCAGGCTAGAAGACACTGGGTTAACCATCCACAAAGAGAAATGTGAATTCTTCAAGACGGAAATAACTTTTTTTGGCTACAAATTCAGCAGCACTGGCATTTCCCCGGACCCCCAGAAGGTTGCCGACATACAGGCCGCAAGCTCACCAATGACACCTACTGAAGTGCGTAGCTTCCTGGGGATGGCCACGTACTGTGGGAGGTTCATCCGCAATCTGGCCACTCTCTCTGAACCCCTGCGAGAGTTTACCAAACTGAACACAAAGTGGGAATGGGAGCAAGAGTGTCAGGAGGCGTTTGAAAACATCAAAGAATCGCTATCCGTCGACACAAAGATGGCGTACTACGACACCGAGCTCCCAACAGAGCAATTTGTGGACGCGAGCCCTGTCGGCTTAGGGGCCATCCTCATGCAGGTCACCAAAGAAGGGGAGAAGAGGCCTATTGCATACGTGTCAAGAGCTCTCACAATGGCAGAGCAGCGATACTCGCATATTGAGAAGGAGGCGATTGCTGTACTTTGGGGGTGTCGTCATTTTCACCTCTATCTCTATGGATGAAGATTCACGGCAGTTACAGATCACAAACCCCTGTTACCCATCTTCATGGGCACATCCTCTCACCCGCCGGCCAGAATAACCAAATGGCTGTTGCATCTCCAGCAGTACAACTTTGAACTGGCCTATCAGCCAGGAAGTGGAAACCCGGCGGACTTCCTCTCAAGACACCCTCGAGCGGCGACTCCACAAGAAGTCCAGATAGCCGAAGAGACCGAGGAGCACATATGCCAGGTTGTGCGGGCTATGAGACCAAAGGCCATCAGTATCGAGGACATTGAGTTGGAAACACACAAGGACCCGTGCTGCGACCTGGTGAAGGATGCCATCATCTCAGGCGATTGGAAGTCCTTCTTGAATAACATCCACAACAGGGCAGTGGAAGCAAAGGCGTTCCTCACGGGGATATTCACCATAAGACAGGACCTGTTGATCACAGAGCAAGGACTGCTGCTCAGGGGTAATCGCATTGTCATCCCGCCGAGCATCCAGGACAGAATCGTGGCATTAGCCCATGAAGGCCACCAAGGGATGGCTCGGACAAAAGCTCGAATCCGGCACCGAGTGTGGTTTCCACAGATAGACGAGAAGATCGAAAGACTAATCAACACCTGTTTACCCCGCCAGATAACTGGAGCGCCACCGGATCCAGAACCAATACAGTCAGCGGAACGTGGTCTTGGCAGATGGGATGCTATCAGCATCGACTTCTGTACACTACAAGCAGGCCTCTACCTCCTGGTGGCCATTGACGATCACTCCCGATATCCCGAAGTCGAGGTTGTTGAATCCACGGCAGCAGAGGTGGTTATCCCTGCCATGGAGAAGATGTTTGTAACACATTGACTGCCCACCACAATCAAGAGCGAAAATGGAGCACCATTCCAAGGGGAGGAATTCAAACAGTACCTGCAGGAACTAAACATAAGGTACCACCACATCATGCCGGGATGGCCCCAGGCGAATGGTGATGTTGAACGGTTCATGAGGACACTCAACAAAGTGCTGAGAGTGTCGAAAGCAAATGCCAGCCCATGGAAAGTCGAGACTGTACCGTTTTCTACAGAACTACCGGATCACCCCTCACAGCACGACGGGTGTCCCCCTGGCAGACCTCATGTTTGGCACTATAATAAAATCCTCTATCCCCCATCACCCCAGCAGGAGCCCGGACGGATTCGCCAAGGAGCGCACTGAAAGAAGGAGAACAAGTGCCAACGCACACATGAGTGCCAAGAGGAGGTCGAGACTATCCGACCACCAGGTGGGCGACCAGGTGGTCATGCTGCGGAACACGACAAGGTCCAAACTGGACTCCCGCTACGAATCGCTCCCATGGACTGTCAGTGAGAAACAAGGGACCATGGTAACAGTGAAGAGAGGAAGCCGACAGGTGACACGAAACGCATCGTGGTTTAAGGCTGTTCCACGCAACCTGTGGACTGATGGCGAATGTCACCAAGAAGATGACGAATCCCAGTCGAACGAAGGAGACCCCGCTCACCTCCAGGAGGAGGTAGAAGTGGCCGACAGGACGTGGGAGCAGTGGAGCGAGCCGGACATGGGTGAGCCGGACATGGAAGGTGAGGCACCCAGAGAGACAGTGGGGCTCAGCCCCAGAGGGGGGCGATATAGGTTAAGAACTGCCACCAAGCCACCCGCTCGGCTCAAAGACTATGTGTGGTAGCCGGCCCCATTCAGACTGTAAGAGGGGAGGACCCCAGGGTTTCGTAGTTTATTGTCTGCATAATGGTTTTGGACATGTTTCGTTTTAATGTTAAATTAAGTTGAAATAAAGGAGGAATGTTGTATCCGCCCTGCGTCCTGCAACGCGGTGACGCAGGGCGTATGAATAAAAGCCCCGCCCCTGAGGACGGGGAGCAGTTCCGGGCAAGACGACGCTCTGAGTGTGGCGTGTATTCTTTTCGCTCCCGTTGGAGCTGCGACATTGCGGCCGCCTCACACGGCCTACACGTTCTGTCTCCCCGCGCTTTGGGCAGCGGAGGCAGGACTTAACACTGTGTGTCAGGCCATGTCAGGCCCTGCCCCCATGCATATTTACATTTTGTGGCTGTCCTGCAGGGTCAAAAGCCCACAGGGAACAAGGACGCGGGAGTTGCGCTTTTGCTGGGAGTTCAGCGTTGAGCCCAGGAGGGCCACCGTAAGAGCTGTGTGTCAGGTCGTTTCTGGCCATGCCCCCTGCATATTTAAACGTTGTGGTTGTCCCACAGAGCCGCACACCTGTGGGAGCAAGGGCACGGGAGTTGCGCTCTCGCTGGGAGTTGAGTGAGCATGGGAGGAGCAGCTATATCATCAACAGCAGCCCAAGTGATTCTTTCCCTCCAGCAACACAAAGTAAGTAAGGCTGCTGCTTTCTCCATGTTACATTCACAATGGCAGCCCAAGTGATTGTTTCCTACAGCAACGCAAAGCAAGTAAGGCTGCTGCTTTCTCCATGTTACATTCTCACCGACAGCCAAAGTGATTGTTTCCCTACAGCAACATAAAGAAAGGCTGCTGCTTTCTCCATATTCCACTCTCTTGTTTCCCTACAGCAATAGAAAGAAAGTAAGGCTGCTGCTTTCTCCATATTCTTGGGTATACACGTTGCTGCGTTACATCAAATTGAATTTTTATAGGGAAAGTTTAAGACCAAGAGCCGTGTGTGAGATTACCAAAGAGACTGCTTAACTGTAATTTGATTTGGGCTAACCAGAGGAGTGGGGGTGAGGCGAGCGAGGAGGGGGAGTCGGACCAAGGGTGCCCCCTTAGGCAATCAGGCTTGCCGCTCTTCCATACCCCTGTAAATTGGTTAGCTCGCAGTTGGAAAACATTAATGGGCCTTATCCAAGCCTTGGTCTAGAGGTGTGAGAGGTGAAGTTGGGGAAGACAGGAATATCCTTAGTGGACTGACTGATTTGTGATCGCAGCGCCCTTAGCTCCGGTTTCTGTTGGTTGCACTATATATGAAATGGCACCAGTACTGGTTTTTCCTTTTTATTTACTCTGTGGAACTGTGTTTAAAATGCACTGGTACATATTGGGAAGGCCTTCATAGAGTGGTCAAATTGCTGGTGCATTCGTATTTTAACATTTGGTGTATATTTGTTAGGTCAACACATTTAATGTAATTGTGTTTTTATTTTGTATGTGTATTTTAATCATAAAAACAGTTCTGTACGCTAAGCACTGAGTACCTAGCACCTTAGCATTTTAGCACATTGCACTTTATGCATGACCTACAGAACGCGCCCCTTTTGGACTTCCTGGTCCTTGTCTCAACGGGGCTTACACTCCCTGGTACTCCCAACTTGGCCGTCCAGTGTGAAACACCTTCCTCGCTCTACACGTTGGATGTAGCGTGTTCTATTAATAGACCACGCCTCCCGCGGCTCCGCGTGTCTCAATGCTATTGCGAAGTAACTACCAGACGTGTGCTCCCTAGCTCGCGGTATTGTTATCCTTGGTTCTATCCCAACCAACCCCATTCCTAGACCCTTTCTCTTCTTTCTTGATTCCTGGACTTGTGTGCTGAGTAGCGCACTCTGTTAATTTCCCAGATTCCTGGATCGTTGTATCCCAGAACTTTGAACGCACGCTGGAGTCGGAAGAGACTCACGCAGCCTTATTCAAGACCTGATCCGTCCGCAAGAAGGCATCGACCAAGACATCCTGCAAAGATCTGACTCCGGTGAGAAGGGGGGAACTCCTTGACAGTTTGAGACGCCACCCGACTGAACTCGATATGGACATGGAAGCGGCCGTCCAGGACCTGATGCGTGGCATGCAAGAGCTATCAACCGAGGTACAGAATCTAAAGGCAGAAAACGCTGCTCTCAAACAAACAATTAGTCCTATCCCGTGATTCTGCCACAAAAGAAAGTGTGTTGCTGGGCGGCATAGTGGACAAATACGATGGGTCAGCAAAAACCCTTCGTGGATTCTTGGATTCATGTTTTGTCCACTTTACTTTTAAGCCCTACTACTTTTCGACTCCCAGGGCTAAGGTGGGTTTCATAATTTCTCACCTTTCAGGAAATGCCTTAACCTGGGCTACGCCCCTCGTTAATTCCGGCGATGCTCTCCTAGATGACTATGATGGGTTTATACAGGCCCTTAAAACCATGGTCGACCACCCAGAGCAGGTCTATACTGCCCAGGGAACGCCTGTTAGACTTTCAGCAGGGATCCCAGGATATGCTCACCTATGTAACCCGATTCAAGCAATTAGTCAAGGAAGCTGATTGGTCCCCTGAGGTGAGGAGAGGACTGAATGAGGAGATGAAGGATGAGTTGGCCAGAGTGGCTCGCCCAAACTCATTCCAGGCACTAATGGACCTTGCCATGCAAATAGACTTTCGTATCCAGGAAAGGAAGGCAGAGAAGAAGAAATCCAGAGGTAATCCTCCGAAAGTGTCCTTTGAGAGCACCACCAAGACGGACACATACCCAGGCTCAGTCACTGAACCAGAACCCATGCAGATAGGAGCCTTCCGTGGACCTATATCCCCGCAAGAAAGGATGAGAAGGATTCATACGGGGCTGTGCATGTATTGTGCCTCAGACAAACACTTGGTTAGGGAGTGTCCTCTAGCCCCTCCTTGGCGTTCGGGAAACGCCAGCTCCCGATCCTAGATGGAGCAGAGCTTCGGGAGAGAGATGTTTGCTCCACATCAATTCCATCCTTGAACTCTCCTGGACAAAACAATTTGGTGATACTACAGGCCTTCCTATCGCCCTCCAAGAATAAGACCTATTCCATTCTGGCCTTGGTAGACTGCGGAGCTATGGGAATTTTCATTGATCAAGATTGGATTGTTAGTCATCATATTCCATACGAGACACGAAGCACCATGCAGCCAGTGGAAGCAATCGACGGAAGACCCCTCACTTCAGGACCCATAAGCCTGCAGACAAAAGAGATCCAGCTTTCTATAAACCATCATCAAGAGCGGATTAGATTCAACATCATTAAGTCAGCTCATTACCCCATGGTATTGGGTATGCCCTGGTTCCAGAAGCACAATCCGTATAGCAATTGGACAGCAGGATCACTATTCCTAGGCTCAGAGTTTTGTATGTCTCACTGTCTATTCCTGGATCCCTCCTTGACACCCCCTAAAGAACCACCAAGAGACCAGCAAACACCACTCATGGTTTCCAATATCATACAAGTCCCTGAGGCCTATCAGGGATATGCTGATGTATTTTCATCTGCTATAGTCCAGGCCTTACCCCCTCCCAGACCTGAAGACTGCGCCATAGATACAGATCCCTCAGCAGTAATTCCCTTCGGCAGAATGTTCATCCTTTCCGAACCTGAGAAAAAGGCCCTCCGAGAATACCTGGATACCAACCTTGAAAATGACACCATAAGACCTTCAAAATCTCCAGCAGGTGCTTTGTTGTTCTTTGTTCCCAAGAAGGACACCAAGGAACTCAGACCTTGCCTCGACTATCGTGGCTTAAATCAATGCACCCTCAAAGATCGGGACCCACTGCCTCTTATCTCGGATATCCTGGAAGCTGTGAAAGGCGCCGTAATATTCACGAAGTTGGATATCCTTGGTACCTATCATTTGTTCCGTGTCCGGGAAGGAGACGAATGGAAAACAGCCTTTAGAACACCATTTGGTCACTATGAATATCTAGTCATGCCCTTTCCACTAGCTAATGCCCCCGCAGTTTTTCAACGTTTCATGGATAGGGTGTTTTCTGACATGTTATTCCTCTTCGTCATTGTCTATCTGGACGACATATTGATTTTTTCCAAGGATCTTCTAAACCATGAAGAACATGTAAAGGCAGTATTACAACGACTCTGTGAACACAAACTTTTAGCCAAACCCGAAAAATGCTTGTTTCACGTTACTTCTGTTCACTAACTAGGATTCATCCTTAGCCCAGAAGGAATTGGTGTGGACCCTTCAAAGGTAAAGGACATAGTGGCATGGCCCGCTCCCACGTCTGTGAAACACGTTCAATCCTTCCTGGGGCTTGCCAATTTCTACCGGAAGCTCATATCCACCTTTTCCGAGATCGTTCAGCTGATCGTTGCTCTCTTGAAGAAAGACACCCCCTTTATCTGGTCTACAACGCAAGATAAGGCATTCCAATGTTTAAAGGCAGAGTTCACGCAAGCCCCCATCTTAGCCCACCCTGACATAAATCGACCATTCCTAGTGGAAACGGATGCCTCTAACTACGCCATAGGAGTGGTCTTGAAACAGGAATTTGAGGATAAACTGGAACACCCCATTGCTGGAACCCTGACTCCCAGTGAGACACACTACTCCGTCCTGGAAAAGGAACTGTTAGCCATCCGTCAAGCCTTCACTGAATGGCGACATCTACTTCTGGGTGCTGGATATCCAGTTCAGGTCCGCACGGACCATCGGAATCTTCAAATTCTACAGTCATTGGAGTGTAGGAACAGTCGTCAGGCACGTTGGGCCTACTTCTTTGCCCAGTACCAGTTCCACATCACTCATGTTCCCGGATCACAAAACCTGATTGCTGACGCCTTATCTCGACGTCCTGACTATGTAGCTACTGAAGATAGGGCCTGTCCTAAGATGTTTCCCCACACGATCTTTGTAGCTCAAGCAGTCAATCTCCTGGAAGAAATTTGAGTGCAAACCCAATCCTCTGATCTCTGGAAGGATATGTCAAGGAAGAATCAATGGAACCTAAGAATCAAGGAAGGATATTTATTCAAGGACAATGCACTGGTCACTCCTACACAGAAATTACAACAAAGAATAATAAACCTCTGTCATGATACCCTTCACTCCGGACATCGTGGCATAACCAACACCCTCCGCCTCATACAAAGACAGTTTTGGTGGCCTGGAATGAAGACCAACGTACAGCAGTACTTCAAAGCTTGTACTATCTGTAGTTAAAATAAACATGATAACAAGAGGGCGGCGGGTCTTCTACCTCAACCTACACTGCCAACAAGGCCATGGGAATTCATTTCTATGGACTTCATTGTGGAATTACCACCTTCCCGAGGATACACGACCATCATGGTTACTATAGACTTGTTCACTCATATGACTCATTTTACACCCCTGTGTAAGCTACCATCCTCGTCCGAACTTGCTGGAATCTTCCTGGAACACATATTCCGTCTGCATGGACTTCCTTCCAAGATCATATCTGATCGAGGATTTCATTAGTCTCACAATTCTGCAAACATCTCTGTCGCATTTTGGGAATCCAACGCGCCCTCTCATCAGGTTATCATCCCCAAACCAACGGGGCCACAGAATGTACTAATCAGACCCTGGAGCCGTATCTTCGATGTTTCGCCACCAAGGTTCAGGATGACTGGTCGCTCCTGATACCCGTGGCTGAATTCGCCTACAACAATTCCGATCATTCAGCACTTAAGACCAGTCCTTTTTATTGTAGCCAAGGTTTCCATCCATTGGTTCTACCCTCATCCTACACCGGTACCTACTGTTGACTCCTGGATCGAAACCCTCATCAACGTACACCAGGAGGCCAAAGAAAACTTAGAGAAGGCCAGAACACAGACTAAGAGGTATGCAGATTCCAAAAGAAGACCAGGCCCTTCTTATGCAATTGGTGATCAAGCCTGGTTGTTCTCGAAATTACTACCCCGACATCTACGGCCAAAAAAGTTGGCCCCTCGGTACTATGGTCCATTTCCCATCAAGGAAATTATAAATCCAGTTTCATACCGGATCAGACTACCAGACTCCTGGAAGAAAATTCACCCAATATTTCACACATCCTTATTAAAACCCTACATCCAATCCTCCCGGAAATCCTGCCGACCCCCTCCTCTGCTGGTCGACAACCAATTGGAATATGTAGTATCCCGAATATGTGACTCCAGGTATAAACGGGGTCAGCTTCAATAACTGGTTGAATGGAAAGGATATCCTCCTAGTGAAAGAACCTGGGAACCACTTTCTAATCTCAAGACCCCTCGACTGCTCAGAAGATTTCACCTTATACACCCAGGCAAACCCAGAGGAACGGGTCTTCGGAGGAGGCATGCTGTCATGACCTACAGAACGCGCCCCTTTTGGACTTCCTGGTCCTTGTCTCAACGGGGCTTACACTCCCTGGTACTCCCAACATGGCCGTCCAGTGTGAAACACCTTCCTCGCTCTACACGTTGGACGTAGCGTGTTCTATTAATAGGCCACGCCCCCCGTGGCTTTGTGCGTCTCAATGCTATTGCGAAGTAGCGACCAGACGTGTGCCCCGTAGCTTGTGTTATTGTTATCCTTGGTTCTATCCCAACCAACCCCATTCCTAGACCCTTTCCCTTCTTTCTTGATTCCTGAACTCGTGCGCTGAGTAGCGCACTCTGTTTATTTCCCGGATTCCTGGATCGTTGCATCCCGGATCTTTGAACGCACGCTGGAGTCGGAAGAGACTTGTGCAGTCTTATTCAAGACCCGATCCGTCCGCAAGAAGGCATCGACCAAAAAATCCAGCAAAGATCGGACTCAGGTGAGAAGGGGGGAACTCCTTGACACTTTAAACTTAGCCTTACTGCTGTCATTACCATTGTTGGTAAGGGATAGGTGATAAATCCCTGTTTTTCGAGGGCGAAAGGGGCAAAAGAAAAGCAGAAATGGTTGATCCCCCTGGGGCCACCAAGAATAATATTTTTAAAATGTTGCAACTGATAAATGATGTGAATGTCTTAATCACTGAGATTGATGTGACCTAATAGATTTTTGTGGACCAGATCCAATACAAAATAACATTTTAACAGCAGTGAGGGGAACTAAACCCACTGCAAAAATGTATAGATTAGCACCCTTTGAGGTAGCATTATTGCCGGGTCAGGAAGGAGGAAAAAACGATATCTTCCTGGTTAAGAAAAACGACACAACTCTAAAATCACATTACACTAACATTATTGAAATCCATTGTCAGGATACATTTTCGCCTCGTCCTACTCAAGGTTTAAATGTAAATGCTTCAGTTACAGGAGTTGAAGCTCAGATAGAGATTGAACATTATTCTTTCAGTGACCGTAAAGGAGAATATTACAGAGTAGCGCCCTGAGGTTATTGAGGAGTTAGATGTATATGAGGTAACCCACTCAATAGCATTGTCTGATCATTATGGGACTCTGGCAGTATCTGTTCTTAGATTACCGTATAAATCTCTCCCAGTTAACCCTCTGAAAATTGTTAAGGGAGTGAGAAGCCTAAAGGGCAGAAAAAAGATATAAGCTAACAATAAGATACTTGCAACTAAGGGAGAGAAACAGATAGGACCAAAGAAACAGAGGGGTCCGGGGCTCCCCAGAACTCAAGCAGTAGGCACATAGACAGAGGATATAAGCGAGCTGGAGACGGTAAAGGATAATCTGAAAAACAGCAAACAGGGCCTATTGGTGAAAGACCTAATAAAGTCAGTGGAAGAGAGCATCATCACTAAAATGGGAGATTGGATGAAAGAGACGATAGTTCTAATGAAAGAGAGCAAAATTGAGATGGATGATCTGAAAGCCTCTATTAAAGGTAAGGCAAAGTGTGATATAATTCCAGTCAGTACCAAGGGATGTTCACAAGTCCAACATATAGAATCTGAAGGAAAAGCTACGAATAGGACACCCCTTAGGGGCACAACTAACCCCTGGAATGGGAGGAATGATAACACCATAGGTAATAAGGACTGGACGCAGAATAAACCACAAGCCGATAGGGCTCCTCCGATGACAGGGTCCAATAGATTAGTTTTGGGTAGATATCCAGATGGGCCAACAAGGAGGAATGGCACTTTTCTACCTGAAAGGACCTTGTTGAGGAACGGCCCAACTATGCCAGTGTAATTGAGGATTGGTCCGATCCCCCAAGATAGGGTCCCAACGAGGAATGGCCCAATTTTGTTTGGCCAAACAAGGTGTTGCTCAACTATATTGTGGGAGGTCTGATAATAAATAAACCAAATGTACCACAGGGAGACCCACGGCTCTCGGTTATAATGACTAATATCCCCCGTAGCGGTGAGGGAAAGTTCGAGGACTAGGAAGGACTGAAGAATAAGTATATTGGATCCGACACACCAAAGGGTGTTTGTCTGTAATTACAGATGATATCGTGGAGTGTGTGAGGGGAAGAACACAATATGCCCATCTGGATTTTATTCAGGTGTTCCTTAAATCATGCAAAACAAAGGAGGGTCTGGGAATCTCTCTACCAGCACGAACACAACCCAATGACCTCTTCAAGTCTTTAGCTCACTGTCCTTTTCACAGAGAAGACATTTCACCACATATCAGTATTTGTCCTGCCCAAGGGTAGTCCAGCACTGAAATGCTAGCCAATTCTCCTCTGAACAAGAGTACCAACAGCAACCCCATACACGTGTTTCAGCCTTGTTGGGCATCATCAGTGAGGTGAAGCTGTGCCTCTCTAAGAACAGTGAGAAAGGGGTCCACGTCTGGATCGCCCTGGTAACTTAGGGTGAGACCCAAAGTTAATTTATGCAAAACAAAGGGGGGGTCTGGGAATCTCTCTACCAGCACGAACACAGCCCAATGACCTGTTCTTGGGTTAATAACCCCTGGGAGGGACTCTACCAAGTTCCTTAAATCATGGGCACAAGTTGAGTGCCTGTTAAGTATAGACCGTAGGTCACTGATGGTAGGGAAAAGAGCAGTTGTTTTAAGATCACCGGAGTATCTCCATTCTGGGGGTAAGGGGAAAAGCATTGGGATTGGGATCCAAGGGATCCTGGAAGAAATGACAAACTATCAAGATTCTTCCAGACAAGCAACCCCAGGGACGTTACATCCAATAATGCAATCTAGGCAAATGGTGACCTGGAGGATGTGGATTGACATGGGGAGAGGGGAGGTCATCAGGATTGACTTAATGGTGGTTTCTCTTTGGTGCCCTGGAATGTAGCAGGCTTAAATAGGCTTTTGGGAGATATGAATTTGTATCTGTTCATGAGAACCTTTAATGTAATTGTGCTACAGGAGACCTGGTCCTCTGATCCAGTTTTTTTCCAAGGTTCCAAACACTCTATGTTCCCGCTACAAAAGGACTAAAGGGGGAGAACCAGTGGAGGCCTGATCATTTGGGTAGATGTTAACCTAAGTTGGAAGGTGGAGATCCAGAAATTAGATTCCCAGTACTTACAATGGCTCTCCATTTCCATAGGGGACAAGGATATGTTGGACTTGTTTAATGTTTACAACAGGCCAACGTCTGAAATAGGAATGGGGACACTAAATCAATTAAGTGACATAGTAAGTTCTATACAAAAGGTGAAACGGTTGAGTAGCATGGTAGTAGTAGTGGGTGATTTTAACCTCCAACTGGAACCAGTGGCCATATTGGAGGGTTTATGGGAGGACCAAGATACAGCATGGGATATCCCTGATGTAATAGTTTCACCTCCAGTTTTTCACCTTGCAACTGAGTCATTTTGTCTGCTCTACGACCTGAAGCTAAGAATGTGCAATGGGCGATTTGCAAAAGATTAGCCTGACTCAGTAACATTTAGGGAAAACAATGGATCATCGATTATCGATATAAGTGTTTCAGGTGTAGATTGGCCTTGGGTGCTTGATTTTAATGTTCAGACAAGACCTGAGAGTGATCACTACCTCCTGTGCACACAATTTAGTGGCTTCGGCTTAAGGAGTTCTAAAGCCAAAGCAGAATTAGTGGATCAAGGTATATGTATTAGCGGACACGCTCGTAAAACAGTTAAATGGGGGAAATTGTTAGATAGGAAGGGTAAACCTGCTCTGTATGGCTCTATTATTCCTAATTTAGATTCCATATGTAATCCGGAGTCAAGTGATATGTGTGTATTGGAAGCTTTTAAGGGTTTAAAAGAAAAATTGCTTCCCCACAACTCAGCCCCGAAGAGTGTAATTAAGAAGAAAACCTTACATAAGAACGTATGATATGATGAAGGGTGTGGGGAGGCAAAAAAGGAAATTATAGCATGCGTTATGTCTAAGGGGAGTATAGATAAAAATAGGCTAAGGACGACCCACCTACAGGGCCATTTTAAGCACTTTTGGGGCCCTGGACACGGACATCTTTGGGCCCCCCTCCACCAAACCAACAGAATTAAGGGATCGAGAATACTGGTCGCGCACCCCACACCCACCTGTCGCGCTCACAACCTATAGGTTGATATGCTGCCTCGCAGAATAATAAGCACGTTTACTCCCTTCAAGTCCCCTTACCCTCTTCTTTCAGAATGATAAATAAGTAGCATTTGAAGACCAACATTAGCAGTCTACAAAGAAGTTACTGTTCTAGTACATACAGGATACTTTTTTATCAATAACATACAGGAACGGATGCAGCCTGTAGTATTAATGCAGGGCCATATGTAAAAGGTATATGTAACCCATAGTAGACAGAGAACTCACATTAGCTGCCTCACAGAATGCAAAAGTGCTCATGCATGGATAGAGACCACCAATTAGAAGGAAGGAGAACTCTACACATACCATAGCATGGATAGTGGAAGCAGATTAGAAGCTACCAGGAAGGTGTCTTTATCCAGACAGACAGAGATTAAAAGTGGGATATGGTTTTCAAATAGTGTTGCCATTAGATATCAAAGGAACAAATTCCTGTGGTGTGCGATATAAATATGCTCACTATTAACACAGTGCAACCGTGAATGAGGCTTTTATGAAGATCATACCATCACAAGGAAATCACTCTGAAGGGCTGACAATTTTGAAAGGTTTAGGGAGTGGCAATATTAAGAGGTTAAGCAACACAAGGATACATGAGATACCCAGGATCACACATTGGTTAAGGGGCGAAGGGGTGAAGCTGGGATTTGTGGTAACTCTGCAATTTCTGCATTTGAACACCATTTTAAGCAAAATATTATAGAAGGGTGTTTTGCAAAATGGGAATGATTCTAGCTTCATTCTCTCCATCATCCAGGGAAGTATATAAGGACCAGCATACCAATCGATGTGATTTAACAAAATTGATCTGAGTTTGTCTTTTGTATTTTAAAGCTTTAAATACTTCCAAAACAATGGCTTGTGACATTTTCATTTATAAACGTGTATACAAACCTTTGACTTTTAACCCCAAAAAACTATTTTTTGTGCCAAACAAGCGGACCTTAAAATATGCTTGCCTGAGGCCTCCAACATATGGTCAGCTCTCGTCTGTCTACCATCCTTTCCACCCAAATGGCCTGCATAAGAAGAAAGATCAAGTAATGGGCTAAACGATACCAGCAGTATGCAAGAAGGCATTAGATGATTTGGCAAGGATCACTGTATCATCTACTGGCAAATTCAGGACACAAGCATGAACGCTTTTGTTCCATAGTCTTGTATTTTGGATACTTATTCACCTCTTGGACTTACAGTTTATGCCATCGTTGGAGGTGTTTGCCTTTGTTTTACAACTCCCCATATGAACAAACCAATTTCTAGACCTTCACCATATGGCTGATATGTTAGTTTTTATAGCAACCCCTATCTGGTGCAGGTACATTGCTGATGATAGCAGATGTTCTGCAAAACCAAGTACATATGCAGGCAGGTTTATAAACTTCAGACATAGGAAAGGCTCAGCCAGCCTTCCTGGAATGTGATATTCTAATTTTGCATATGAACACACATCTCTGCAATGGGTGCTTCACACACTGAGCTAACTTCTGAACCATTGTGGCACTCAATTTATCAATATGCATTTCACCGTTGCATATTGCACATGATCAACATAATCCCCACAGGAAGGAAATAATGCTACAGAGTTGTGCCGTAAGGAACACACAAACTATGTATACCACAGTGAACACAGAAAGCAATACATGATGAATTGATCAAGGCAGAATGTACTTGTCAAACCCGAAAGACAATGAGTTGAGAGCCTCAGCAGCACCCCATAAAATATTCTGAAGTGTGCTATTTAAAACTGGTGAACAATGGAATCTTACTTCTTCAGAACAGTTAGCATTGTGGGGCCTCCTCCAAGGTGGGGGCCCTAGGCAAGTGCCCCTTTTGCCCACTCATAAAAACGTCTCTGCCCACCTACAATATAAAAACATAGTAGCCACTACGAAAAATGATTTTGTTAAGGCTAAATGGGAAAGTATGTCAGAGGCCCTACTAAATAATAATAATGTACTTTTCTGGCAATTAGTAACTGAAAAGGAGTTAAACGGGGACCAGCCATTAGACTGCTGTATAGGCCCAGAGGAGAGGCAGCTGCACTTCGAAAGGTTGTATGCAAAATCGGATGAACACGAGCCTATACTGCCATCTCGAGATGAGATCCTTTTGAGGAACAGAGATGGGCTCTGTATAACCTTAGACGATGTGGCAAAAGTGATTGCCACTCAAAAGCATGGCAAGGCAGCGGGGCCGGATCTCATCCCTGGGGACTTGTTTAAGGATGAAGTGGCTATTTGGTCTGTGCAAGCTATTCAATGCAGTAATTAGAGCCAGTGAAAAAACTGTTTTCCTGGCTCAGAGCAACAATAACTCCATTGTACAAAAAAGGGGGAAGAGATAGCCCAGCTAACTATAGCCCAATATTGTTATTGGATAGTACGGTCAAAACATTTGGAAAAATCATTTAAAGTCACCTGCAAGAAAGGACTGATAGTAATACTAGTATATGTGAGCTGCAAGGCGGATTTAGAAGAAATAGAGGAACTATTTATCATTGTTTCTTACTCTTTATGCTGATTCAAAAATGTACAGCATTGAATCAGATGAAATGACATGCTCCCTTTCTTGGCCTGGAGAGAGCTTTCGATTCTGTATCGATGGAAATGTTATGGAATACATGATCTGCACGTGGAGTTCCACTGCATTTGATTAGCATCATAAGGCTCCTCTACTCTGGAAATAGCGCCTCAGTTCACTCTGGTTTGGGAGGAGAGAACACAGAGGCCTTTGAAGTCGGAAAAGGGATAAGACAGTGTTGTTCACTGGGCCCCTTTAGTTCAAGCTTTACATTCAAGGATTGTCCTAATTTAGGTCTGGACAAGTATCCAGCGTTATTTTATGCTAATGACACAGTTCTGTTAGCAACATCACTGCAAGGATTAAAAAAATCCTTGGCAATCTTTATGAATAAATGTTAAGAGTTGGATTTGAAGCTAAATATTGGGAAAACTAGGGCGATGGTGTTCAAGCCTCAAATCTCAAAACCCACCCCCTTGGTGTTAAAAGTGAATGAAAAACAACTTGAGCAAGTTAAAAACTTTGACTATCTTGGGGTTAGATTTCAAGAATTAGTTGGCAGGGGAGCCCAAGTGAGCCGGTCTGTTGGTACTCTATGAAAGTATGGGGGGTTTATTCAGCTGTGTCATGCAAGCCATAGCCAGGGTGCAATTCCGCAAGCATTAGATTTATATGCTAAACAGGTACTTCTGGCTGCATTATATGGGGCAGAACTGTGGGGCTATGCCAGCTTGGGAAACCTTACCACAACAGAATTCAAAAGCCTGAAAACTTTGGTTTCATTTCCTAGAAGCACCCCATCTGCTTTGTGTCTCTTAGAGTTAGTAGTAACCCCAGTGGCATCTAAAGTGTCGATAAGCCCTGCATTGTTCTGGCTAAGGCTATGGAAACAAGAAGGGCTACAGAAACACAGAGTCGCACTAAATCACATAATGTCCCTAAATGGAGGTAAATCCACAGAATGGGTTCGACATGTAAAAAAGACCCTTTCAGAAATAGGGTGTGGTAATTTATGAGATAACTCCCAGGATCAACCAACTGGAATCAGGAAAGTGCAAAGGGTCTTGGTGGCCAAAAGGGCAAGGGACTGTTTGGTTATGGATGCCCTGAATCTCAAAATGGGCCCAATTATCTTGAAGTCATGAACCAAGGCAGGACACTATATCAGGATTTTATATCTCCCCACTATGAAAAATCCCTATATATGAGGGTGAGATTGGGGACCCTGCCAGTAGTTGCTTTCTCTTGTGTTTGGAAAGAGTGAACAACAATACATGCCAACTGTGTGGGGATGCTGTTGAATCCATGACTCATTTTCTGTTGTTATGCGAGTAAACGAAATATTTGAGGAACCTTTATGTAAGACAGTTACTCAGGGAAACAGGGCTAAGGGATACTAGTTCAGCAATGTTCTTCCTGAGACATTGTTCCTCACCACATGTATTTTTTGCGGTTGCAAGATATACCCATAGGCCATGGTTGCTAAGAAAGAAGATGTAAAATCATGCTGTGATACCCCAAGGCCAGAGGCTGCGAGCAGTGCTCTCCTCTGAGTTATGATTTTAAGGAAAGAAAGTCCATTAGAGTTGATTGTTACATCAATTAGTGGGCTACTTCCAAAAGCTGTGAGATGTTTTAGATCAAGATTGGAGAAAAGTCATGTTTTCAATTTGTTATTAACTTTATTCACTATGTAATCATTCTCAATTTTCCTGTTTTTATTGCATAATATATGTGTTGACTTGAAGATTTTATATCAAATACACTTTTATTGATTGATATTGTTCTTTTCGATCTAACCTCAATAGGTCTAATGAAATCCTTAGATACAGTTGGAAAATACACTAAGGAAAATATGTTAGCTATGAATCCAGAGAGGTCTCTGATTCTTGTACATAATAATTAAAGGATATTTAGGAACCATGTTTGGTATATTTGGTGTATTGATGGGTCAGTTCGCCCAGAAGTTTTGATGCTACTTTATCTGGGCTATGCTTTGCAGTACAATCCCATTTAACTGTGATGAAAGCCATAGTGTTAGCTAGACTGGAAGCAATCATGGTCCAAATAAAATTAATTATTATAAACTCTGTCATATAACTCTTCTACCCCTTTACAAACAGAAAGCCATCCCTAAATTAACATATGGTTTAGAAGTACTTCCTCCTTCTATCAAGGGTGGGTTGGAAGTGTTTGAAGGGCGATTATAGAGGGCAGTACTGGGGTTATGGAACTTGGTGCCTTTTACCATGATACGTTGGGAGTTGGGTTTGTTTTCCTCGTGGCAGGTATACAAATGTAAGAAACTCGAATTGTATTTCAAAATTAAGAGGGAGGAGGGAACATCTTTACATAATGCCCTCAGAAAAATGTACTGAGATGATGAAGATCAGTCTTTCATGGATTCCATGTCATCCTGTGAGAAATATATATTTAAAAGAAGCTGCAATCAATCCTGAGACAGGCTCTAATAATTTCAAAACGAGAAGGCAGAATTTTAATAGAATTTTTACTTGGGATTCGCTACAAATGCATAAGCATTATGAAGAATATTGTTTGGTGTCTGTGAACTTGGTTAATCCTCTCCCTTACTTGGTTAAATCACCCTCAAATAAATTATGCATGTTCTTTTTAAAATGTAGGATCAATTGTTATTAACTCTTGAAATCTTGGGTCCAAAGATTGGTCTCCCAGTTGAGAAAAGAGCATGTAGATTATGCCATTTGCTGATAAAGGAAACACTTAAGCACTTAACCCCATATTGTAGTGCTTTGGGTGAGTGTAGAATTAAATATTTTGGAAGATGTGTTCATTCTTTAAGCTGTGTGTTGTTAGACAGCTTAATGGTTTCAATAATGACACCTGACTCTTAAGCATTATCCATTGCATAAGTTACATTTTTTAAAAGAGTTTTTATGTTGCTGGGTGATATTCAGATATTTTCTCAAGAGCTTTTAAGTTTAACCGAAACACTATTTGTTAAGGAAATTAATTTGACTACTAATAGTTGTGTTTTGGATCGGGTGTATCAATATCTTATTTTATATGATGAGGGGACAGATTGTTTTAATAGATGTGAGATTTTATGTCAAAATGTTCTTATTCTTTTTAATTGTGAAATTGTGATGAATATGTTATGAATCATTGTGAAATGTCTAACAAGTAACCAAATCACAAAATAAAGCATTACAGAATAATGCCCATGCACTTTTTATCTTGCCAACTTTGTGGGGTCTTTCTTTTCTTGGATGAGTTTCTCAAATGGTTGAGATGGTCTCCCTGAACTTAAAGAAATACCACACGCCACCTGGATGACAAGATTAGCAGGCTTCTTTTCTTTTGTGCGGTGCAGGCCAATTTCAAATGGTGACTCTTCCAGACTCTGAGTCACAGCCTGGTAAATTTGCAAAACTCAACAATTCTATTCAGAGTCAAGGTTTTCAGGCCCTTTGATCTCTCCCCAAGGAGTATACCTTCACCCCTTCCCTCCTCCTCTCTTCCACTCTCCTACTTTCTCTAATTATCAATCTCTAATTGTTCTCATTGGCTCCAACCTGCTATCTGTCTTTTATGCCATTCTTTCAATCAGATTATCCCTTCCCCTTAAATACTTACTTTCCCTCCTTTCTGCCTTCAGTGATATACCCCACCCCACTCTCCCTCTTGGCTTTCTCATTCTGTACCTTTCTCTGACTTGTTAGCTACTCCAGCCTTCTATGTCTCTTCACCAACTCATTCTCCCTACTTTTCTCCTGTAGTCCTCACCACCACCTCCACTCACTTGTATCTCTCGTTTGCTTATTTCTTTCCTACTGTCTTACTTTATCCATCATATGTGTTCCTTTCTGTCCCTCCACTGCTCTCTTTTCTCCCACTACATGGTTGTCTTCTGCACATCCTCCACTATTCTCATTATTCCTCCTTGCCATACCAGCAAACTATAATCTGCATTTCCTCTATATGCCTAACTCCCACATCTTTCAAAGCCTAATTGCGATGCTCGGACAAGGTGTGGGAAACATGTGAGTGGGCTTGCTGATTGGCCCATACTGATGGAAACTACAAATCCACCAGGTGATGCTACTCAGCTGGTAGTCCTCTGAGGGTTCTGAGAGGCCATCCTATTTAGTGTACAAAGTTATTGCCAGTTAGGTTTAGCCACATTCAATCAGGTAGAGCTTTAAGGCAAGGCTTCAGGTTATTTGGGGGTGATGTAGTGGCACAGTGAGACACACAAAGCACTCAAATAAAAGAAATTAGAAAGAATGTACAAACATACAATATTTATTAGGCCTTAACACACTTGCACACGTGAGGCAAGTATTATCACTTTTATGTAAATTATTACTGAAGGAAAACCATAGAGTTTAGCAATGAAACAACAGACTGTAGGCAGCAAAGTGAGTTAAAACAGTTAGAAAAACAATGAAAACAAATAATCTTCCTTCTAAAATAAGGCCCTAACTCGTTAGAAGCCCTTCCCTGCTAAGGTAAGTAGGCGTATTTCCACAAAGAGTCAAAAGTTCCAGTAAAATACCTGTTGCAGGAAGATGGAACTCTTTAAAAGTGAGACTCCCGATGGGATATGCATGGTTAGGACTCCATCAATCATGACAGGGAGAGTTAGGGTGTGGACTTTACGTCTGTATATCCCTATAGTGATAGAGTGCTCAGTTACCCGTCTCGGCACCTTTCAGTAGAAGGTTCCGTTGCATGTGGTCAGGGCCTGAAGTGCCTTGGTAGTTCTCGGGTTCAGCACTGGGTACAGCTCGGCAGTGGCTCCATGCTATGAAAAGATGGTTCCTGATACCCTGAACCTGGATGACCAAGGCATCACAGGAAAATTACATCACAGGTCCCATGATAATAGGAGACCATCAGGCCTCGCTCAAGCTGGAAATCAGTGAAGAACACCGCAATTAGAGGGTGGCAGGCAATGCTCATGATGATGTTATGTTATTTTAGTGGTATTTATACCACACATTGTTGCCATTTGAATGGCCCTCAGGCACTCTGGTGGATCTCAAAAATAGAGTAGGGGTGGGTTTTTTAGTGGGAAGTAGAGTAAAAGTGCATTCGTGATTTTCCTGTGGTATTGATAATTTCAGTTTGGGAAAAAAGTCACTCTGTGTGGATATTCCTCTAAGTGATATGAGGTCATGGGTGTGCTGCAATGCTTGTGAGAGGCTTTTGTGCTGGTGGCAAAGGGATTCATTGGTTTAGGTGCGATTGTGTACGTTATTGGAAGTGGTGTGGAGTTTTGCTGTTTGATGTCAGTGTGATGGGTGTTATAGATGTGTGTCAGAGGCATAGTTGGTTAGCGTACAGTGTGTAGGGATACGTCGTTTAGTATACGTTTATGGTGAGAAGAGGGTGATCTTTATGGCATAGGATTATGTCCATGTTACATAGGTAGCTTGTTGAGTAATTGAAATGTAATTGAAATCCAATGTGCTTTGATTAGCAATGTTTGGTCTGTCTGTGTCAATGTTCTGTGGCTTGAAGAGTTAGCTGCGAATGTCAAAGAGAGCTGTTTTTACTGGTTTCCTGAAGGTCAAGTTTCCTCTGTTGTGCTTATTTCTTTGTGCACGAGTTCCAGTTTCGTTGAGATATTTGAAAACGCTGATCCACCATATTTCATTTTCAAATAGCTTTTGAGTCTAAAGTGTGTGTCTTTACTAGACCTCAGGTTCTCTTTGTTCTGTAGAATGAGATTTCTCCTTGCAGGAATACTGCTCCTTGACTGTGAGTTGTTCTGTGAAGAGTGCAAAGCATTTTGAAAAAGATTATTTTCTTGAATGGCATCCAACGTAGAGATCTTAGTGTTGCCATAACATGCTCTCTCTTGCAGAGTCTTAGGAGTCTTGCCTCTGTGTTAGGGATATGGTATGGTATGGTATTGTTTATTTATAAAGCGCCTATACACAGGCAAGAGTTTCAAAGCGCTCAAGGACGGTGGGAACATGGGGAAAAAACAGTTGCTCAGAGCCCTTGAAATTCTGAGACGATAATAGTCTGCACAGGCAGAGTAAATGCGTATAATACATTTAACAGTTGAGACACAGCCAATAGGCCTGACAGCGATTCCGCAGTTTTACCAGTGCAATTAGGGTGAAGACAAGGGAGAACAGACAATCTTCAGGCATGGTGCATTCGGATTGTGCAAGTGCACAGACTGTGACAGGCAGGGGGAGGTCCAAGTGCACCCAGTCAGTGGATTATTCTCTTGGGCTATTCTCAAGTGCAGTGAAGGTGAGTGGGCTGTAGGGTCCTGAGGCAAGTGCGAGAGAGGACTGGCGAGGGTGCCCGGTACCTGTGAGACTCTGAGGTACACCAGGCAGCCAGTCAGCAAGCTGTTAGGAGGAGGGAGAGAGGGAAACAGCAGATAGCTAGGTTAGCAGGGCAGAGGGAGAAGGAAGAGGAGAAAAGGAAGGTCTTGACGAGTTTCTGGAATTTAAGGAGGTCAGGCTCAAGACCGAGGTTGGCTGGGAAGGTATTCCAAAGGGAGGCACCTGCAGAGTATAAGGATCTCCCTCCAAATCTCTGCTTGGAGAACCAGCTCACTCGCAGAAGGTTGGATATAGATGACCGAAGGGCTCGTGAGGGACAGTATTTAGGTAGGCAGCGGTGCAGGTAGGTAGGTCCCAGCCCCCAGAAAGCCTTGTGGACAATGCAGAGTGTCTTGAACTTGATCCTAGCAGCTATGGAGAGCCAGTGAAGGAATTTCAGCACGAGAGAGATGTGGTCCCTGGGCTTGAGGCCAAGGATAAGTCTCACGGTTCTGTTCTGGATGAGTTGCAGAGGGTGCAGGGCAGAAGAAGGGAGGTTCAGGAAGAGACTGTTGCAATAGTTCAGTCTAGAGAGAACCAGGGCTCTGCAGACAGTGAGCCGCGGGGGAAAAGTGAGAAAAGGTAGAGTACATCTGAGGAGGTGTAGCTGTAAATTAGACCTTTTAGAGATGTCAGAAATATGAGAGGAGAATGAGAGAGTGGAGGCGAATATGACCCCAAGGTTTTTAGCCTCGCATGTGGGTGCAGGTGCAGGGCAAAGGGAGGCTGGCAAGAGTGAAAGTGTGAAAGCGGGATCAGGGGTCCGAATGCAAATGATCTCCATTTTACAGGTGGTGAGGCAGAGGTCGTTTCCAGCACACCATGACTGAATAGCGGACAGACAGTCGGATATGAGCGAGGAGGAGGCGGCTGAGGGTGGCCTGAAAGATAGTTGCGTGTTATCAGCGTAACACTGGAGGTTAGAGGTGGAAGTGGTAATCACATGTGCCAGGGCAGCCGTATAGACATTGAAGAACCAGTGGGATAAATTAGATCCATGGGGAACAACACAGGATGAGAGAGCTATAGTCGAGAGAAAGGAGGTTAACCACACCAGATCCTGACATGCGATTCCCAGGGTGTCACGGAGACGTGCGATCAGGATATTGTGGTTAACAGTGTCAAAGGCAGAGGAGAGGTCAAGGAGAATGAGAACAGAGGGAGTGTTAGTGTCTAGATTTGAGAGCAGGTCTTCACGGGTGTTCAGAATTCAGAAGAGCAGTTTCCGTGCCTCTGGATGCTCTAAAGTCAGACTGATGGTCATAGAAACAGCCAATAGATACAGTGAGGAGGGTCAGATGAGAGAGTCTGCCCAGGAAAGGAGTGATAGAGATAGGGTGGTAGTTCACCAGAATGGAGGGGTCGGCAGAGGGCTTCTTGAGCAGAGGGTGCACAAGGGAGTGCTCAAGGGCAGTTGGGAAAACTCGAGTGGAAAAGAAGAGATTCCAGAGATCAGCCAAGGCTGGGGCGAGGGAGTCAATATTGTCCTTAATGGTTTTCGAGGGGCAGGGGTCCACCTGTTTGGAGGAGGCCTTCACAGACAGGACTTGTCTGGTGACCTCATTGGGTATGACAGGTGAGAGAGAAGAGAGGGGGGGCAAGGGAGGCTCCGGTGTTGGTGTATGCTGTGGACAAGAGGGGGGGGGGGGATGTCTTGGGTTTTTGTGATGAAGTGTGCAGCCAGGGCCGAGCAAAAGTTCTGGGTGGGTGTGATAGAAGAAGAGGTTTCTGCAGGATCGGCCAGTTTCTTGCAGACTTTGAAGAGTTCTGCTGTGTTGTTAGATGCCACAGAGATGCAGGCTTGAATAAAGACTCTTTTTTTTTGGAGCGGATGCAGAGTAATATTGCCTTTGAAGGAGGCGGCAGGCCAGTTTGTCAGATGGTCCACCCAACGAGGTCCATTTCCACAAAGTTGCCCTAGACTTGCGTTTAAGGGCAGCTAGATCAGAGTCGTACCAAGAGTTGCACTTTTTGGAAGGCTTCAGTCAGACCCTCATGACAGGGGCAAGTGTGTCAAGAGTGTTGGAGATACAGAGATTTAGGTTAGCTAGGGCTGTGTCAGTTTGGGAGTCAGCCGCAGGGATGGGAGGAGGAGAGGAGGTGGAGGCAAAGGCAGCCATTGTCACTTTTTTCATGGGTCTGGTGACTTTGAAGCTCAGTGGCCGTGCCGGGTGTGTTGCTGCAAGAGAGGAGAGGAGAGCTTCAGGCATGTTGAGAGGAGAGGTTGGTCATTCCAAGAGAGAGAGGTAGTGAGAGGGATAGAGAGAGGGATGTCAGTAGAGATGAGAGCATCCAAAATGTGGCCCACAGTGTGCGTAGAGCCAGATGGTAGGATAGAGAGGGAGAGAGTCGCATAGGTTGCAGCAAGGTCTTGAGGAGTCAGGAGAGTCCAGATGGATGTTGAGATCACCCATCAGGAGTAGAGTAGAGAGGAAGCCAGGTCAGCCCATTCCGAGAGGAAGAGAGTGGACTGTCCTGGTGGCCGATAGAAGGAAGCCACAAGGAGAGAAGATTAAGGAGAGAGTGATAGCCTGCAGACTAGGTATTCGAAGGAGGAGTAGGCCTGAGTAGGGATGATGGATACAGTGCCACTCCCCCCCTGTCTTCTTTGGCCTGGGCATATGGGGGATTTTGTAGCCTTCTGGGAGGAGTGTGTCAAAGCTCATGACAGAGCTATGCATGAACCACGTCTCTGTGATGGCGAGCAAATCAAGGTCCATCAGTTCAAGGAGGTTGCAGATGTCAGATGTCAGATGACAGCAGAGCGAGTGTTGAGCATGGCAATGTGGAGCAGGTTACAATCTTTGAAGGTCTTCCATGGCAGGGTGCAGGGGATGCTGGTCCCTCCCGGGGGTGGCAAGAGGGCCAGAGAGATAGTGGAGGATGGCGGAGGAGCCAAGGCCAACAAGACAGCAAGGACAGTGTGGCAAGGTATGGATGCCAGTGCAGAGGAGGAAGGCGCATTGGGCAAGGGAGCCTGAGCAGAGGAGGAGGAAGGCACATTAGGCAAGGGATCCTGTGCAGAGGAGGAGGGAGGCAAAGATGGGAGGGGAGCATGGCCGGAGTGAGAGGTGGGGACAGAGCGGAGAGGGAGGAGCCTGTCAAAGAGAAGAAGGTTGGGTTGAGGACCCTGAACCATGATGGTTCCATTGAAATAGACATTGATGATGACTCTGGAAATGGCGAAGCGGTCAAGGAGAACCTCCCAGCGAGGGCAACCATTAATGGGAGAAGAGGGGATAGGAGAGAGAATGCCGACCATGTAGCGGGTCCATAGGTTAGGTGAGTTAACGAAAAAGAGGATGTCTGTGAGAGTCTCTCTGGTGGAAGCCATGACATGGGTGACTGCACTAGGAAGGCCTGGGTTGGATCCCAGTATGTCTTTCTTAAGTTTCTTCCAACCAGATTTAGTGATAGGGGAAGGATAGGGGATAGCGAAGCAGTTAGAGAAGATTGGAGAGATAGAAAGCGACATAGATGGCTACAATGGTGCTCACACACAAGTCTGAAGTACTGAGGCACGAGGAGGAAGGGAGCGGGGGGGGCAGAAGGTGGTGTGGGAGACAGAGGGTTGTGCACACAACTAATGAAACACCAAGCAGCCACTAGGTACAGCTAAATTCAATGTTTGCTGGACAAGAAGAAACACAGTTCTGCCACTAGGCACAGCTAAATTAAATTTTTACAGGCCAAGAGAAACACAATGGGGCCACTAGGCACAGCTACATTCAATTTTTGTAGGACAAGAGATAACACAGTGTGGCCACTAGGTACAGCTAAATAACATGTTTGCAGGACAAGAAAAAACACAGTGCAGCCACTAGGCACAGCTAAATTCAATTTCTGCACGACAAGAGAAAACACAGCGTGGCCACTAGGCACAGCTACATTGAATTTATTGCAGGACAAGAGAAAACACAGTGCAGCCACTAGGCACAGCTAAATTACATTTTTGCAGGACAAGAGAAAACACAGTGCAGCCACTAGCCACAGCTAAATTCAATGTTTGCAGGACAAGAGAAAACACAATGCAGCCACTAGGCACAGCTGATTTCAATATTTGCAGGACAAACGAAAACACAGTGCGGCCACTAGGCACAGCTAAATACAATTTTTGCACAAGAGAAACACAGTCGGCCACTGGGTGCCGTTAAGTTTGTTTTTTAAAAAGAATATAGGGGAGGGTGTCAAGATGAGACGGTGGGACAGTAGAGGTGAAGAGGTAGAGGATCACTGATTTAAGTAGGGGGAACTAACCTTCAGCGAGTGGAAAATATTTAATTAATTGTAGTGCGCCCAGAAGGGTCTAAGTATTCATCTGCCTCCATGTGGGGGAGTAAGGCAGAACCCTCAGACCAGGCCAGGCAATGGACAGGGGTACAGTCAGGGCCTTAGGATGTGGGCCTTTGGAGAGGGGGCTAGCTAAAGTCTGCCAGTCCCCAATAGGCCAATTTGTGTGGTAGTTTTATTGGTGAGGTAGTCAGACATGTCATGACTGATGCTGTTGGCAAAGTCTATTCTTGAAATTAGTGCTGAGATAAGGGTGGAGGTTTCTGGTATGGTTGCCATATCCAGAGGCCATGCTATAAGTGGTTGAATAGAGGGATTCTTGGACGTGATCATGATTTCAATTTTATCCAGGTTGAGTTTAAGGTTGTTGTTGTTTCTATTACATGAAATGATTTGTGAGAGGCAATTGTGGAAGGTTTGGTCTATTTCCTTGCTGGTGGCATTGGGCAGATGATTTGAATATCATCTGCATTGTTCTAGAATGTACGTTCATGCCGTTTTAGGAAGCATTTCATTCATTGTACTCTGATTTTGCTAAGCCCTGCTTCTTGTATTCGTTTGATGTGGGTTGCATTGTTCACTGTAATAAAAGCCAGTGAAAGTTCGAATAGTATCAAGACAGAGGCAGTATTGGAGTCTGAATTCATTTCAGGTTTTTCCAGATTAAGAGTAGTGTTGATTCAGCTCCTCTCATAAGCCTGAATATGACTTGTGCTTGGACCAGTAAGTTGTTGATTTCCATGTGTGTCAGGATTTGTCCATATACATAAGCTTCTATCAGTATGGCCTTGTAAGGGATGGTTGCTATTGGTCAGTGGTACATGGGGTTGTCTGTTTTCTGTGGGATCTTTGAGAAGAGGTTTAGTGTAGACAGATGTGGATGTCCTAAAATGGTTCCTGTTTCCAGAGAGTGGTTTATGAACTTGCAGAACTATTGTGCAGGTGTTCCCGTCAGAACATTTTTCTTTTATGAACTTCCCCTCCATTGATCTATTAATCACCCAACGTTGTGCTCTTTTTTGAACCTGTCCTGACTTTGTCTAGGGCAGTGAAGTTTTCCGTTCCACTCCCCTGGCTTTATGCTAATTTTGTTATGGGGAAACTGATAAGTCCTTCTGACGTTATTACATGTATGCCTTTGCGGAATTAACGTGCTGGTAACGTGCTGGTAATTCTGTTTGGCATCACGTTTCTTGACCTGCATGCTACAGGTTTTCTGGTGGGGTGGCCTGATTTACAGCCTGCCAAGAGCAGGCAAAAAACAGACAGTATTACGGGCACTGGTATTACCATTGCCAGTAATACCGGAATTCTCCCCTTGGAATGGGGATTAACCTACCTTTAATGGCATCTGTAATATGCCGGTAATTTTGGCAGGCAAGGTGCCAGTAATGGCATAACCTTTTGGTGGTATACAGCGGATTTACAGGCGGGATACCACCAAACTGTTTCCCTTGTGTCTTTTACTTGTTGTAACTTTTTAACCTTGTACACAGCATCTTGCAATGCAGTGCAATGAAGATGATTTTGTATCACCCTAATCTTTACACTTGGGAGAAAAGCTGACGGCAGCAATTACATTTTTACCATATTTGTGTTATTTCTAGTGTGCACATTTGTGTTTACCGTGTATGGCGACTAAACGAGGCTAGTGCCCTAAAATGGCCAAGCCACAAGATTTTTGCTTGTTCTTTGGCCATATTGTTTTTTAGCCTTCTTCGTGCCTTGTCGGGTCAGGAAATCCAATTTAAGGTTATGCACTTGCCTCAGCTTTCTTGGCCTAGTGATGCCTTTGTGTGAGTGTGTGGCCCAAGAAGGGGGTGGGACTGACTGGTCCCACTCCACATCTGTCGTGCCTGAAGTTTGGGGGTGGACATGAATGAAACCCACAGTGGTTCCTTATTATACTGTTTGAATGGTTCAGATACTTACCCTTGGTGGCCTTGGACTTGCCTTCAGAATGTATTTTGGATAAGAAGAGGACTCCTGCAGCCAATAAAGGAGAACAACATTGGAGGCAAGTATCCTGTCTAGGTGAGCAGCTGACTGAAGATCTGTGTATGACTCCCAAAGAGGCCTGGCATCCCTTCCTGTGTTTGCCTGATGAAGCCCTGATGGACTAATTGATTTGCAAAGGCCCCGAGCAGTGCTTCAAGGTATCTGGTCTTTCCATCTAAAACGTATTCATCGAATACCTTTCCATCGAAAATTAGTCATTGAATTGCCTTTCTATCGAAAAGCATATTCATTGTATTATTTTCGATGGTTAATTTCGATGGATAATTAGGGGTAGAGTTAGATTAGGGACAAGGGTTGGATTTATGGTTAGATTTAGGGTTAGACTAAGGGTTATATTAGGGTAAGGGATAGTGTTAGGGTTAGATTAAGGGTTAGATTAGGGTTGGGTTAGGTTTAGGGTTAGGTTTAGGGTTAGGGTTGGGGTTGGGGTTAGAGTTGGGGCTAGGGTTAGATTACGAGTTAGATTAAGGGTTAGATTAGGGTTAGGGTTAGGGTTGGTGTTGGTGTATTTCCATCTAAACTTGTCCATTTATATATTCGATTGACTGGTTTCGATGGAAATGCACTTTTACATGTAAAAGATAGCATTTCGATGCAATGGCATTCGATGGATTTCCATTGATGGATTTGCATTTCGATGCATTTCCATCAATGGAAAGACCATAAACCGTGCTTCGACCCTTAGACTGGTGGGAGAAACAAATCTTGATGCAGTCTCGATGAATCCCGAGTAGAAGAACAGCTGACTGAAGATCCGAAGAAGACTCATGAAGAGGCCCTGGATCCATTCCTGCAATTGGTCTGGTGACGTCAGCTGGACTAATTGATCTGTGAAGGGCATGAGCAGTGCTTCAACCCTTGGACTGGTGGGACCAGCCAGTCTCGATGCAGTCTCAATGAATTCTGTGTAGAAGATCAGCTGACTGAAGATCCGAAGAAGACTCCTGAAGAGGCCCATCATCTCTTCCTCCTTCTGCACTGGTGAAGCCTGGCTGGATTACATGATCTGCAAATGCCCTGAGCAGTGCTTCATCGCTTGGGCTAGTGGAACCAACTAGGGTTGACATGTTCTTAATGATCCAGCCATCCTGCCCCTGTGGAAGTGTCCCTGTACCACCCAGTGACTGACTAGCTCTCCAGTGGGCTACATAGCTAGAGCCCTTGCCATTCTGCATTTGAAGCTAGAACTTTGGTGATCGCCAGCATGTTTTATTCATCTTGAGTCTTTTACTTGTTTTCTATTTTCTTTATTGTTTGAACTGTCCATTTTTGGTTTCAATGTTATAGATCTGTGATTAGTACTGTATGTATGATTCAAATACATATATTTATAAACAAATCAATTGGAACAATTAAGTTGTACATCTGTGTGATTTATTTCTTTATTGGATGTGCTTTCTATGCAGGGTTGCAAACGTGTAACCCCTTTGGGATACACCTTCACTTTTGAATAGTTGTCTTCATTTTCTGAACATATGCAATAATTTTCAGTGGGATACTTTCTGTGTTTTTGCTGAAGAGGTCTGCATTAGTGTTTTCTGCATTTCTCATTTGCAAAATATCCTTTGCACTGAGCTCCTGGACCCGGCCAGAAGAATCATTGCATCCTCAGCTCCTGGGCACCTCTCACTGAAACCAACAGCAGGGAATCTGACATTCAGCAACCCTCTGTCGAGCCATCCAGTCCTCCTGGAAAGTAGGAGTCAGGGGGTAAGTAAACGCAAAGCATTTGTGTCCCTGTGTCTTCCGTAGCATAGCATTGAGAACACATCTCTTTGCATCCTTCCATTCCACTGCTTTTTGGAAAGGGCACTGGGGCAGTGAAACCTGAAAGATAAGAACACATCTTTACTTACCAGTAACTTTGATAAATCTCTTTTCTTGAATATTTAATATTTCACCACCTCAAGTACTTTACTTGCATCAGATAACATTCTAGGGAAAAACATTTGGACTTTTGGGCACAAGGCCCCACTCTTCATAGGGATTGGATTTCTGAAGATAGGGCATATTTCTTGTGAATTGGTTTCATCTTACTGCATCACTTATTTACATTATTTTATTAATTTAGGTCCTTGAATACATTTTAGAGCTATGGTGACTGTATAGTTGTTTATTATTGAGTGTTGTGAGATATTATCATCTGCTTGTTTCATTTTTTTACTATGCGTTTTGTGCCTAGAATGAATGTAGTATTTTTGTACATTCCTGTCTAAACTGAATTATTGTGTGGGTCACTGATTGGACTCATTGTGGACCTCTGACCCCACTTACACTCTGCTGAGAATAGCCTTGACTGCTCTCCATTGCTCCCTTGATTGGGTTTGGCTAACCTCTCGGAGTTATCCTGTTCTCTATAACTAGGTTGGCCTCCTACAATCTGTCCACCAGGCCAGATTATAGACATCCATTTTAACAGTTTCTTTGCTGAGGTTTTTTTCTTGTAGATGTCTCCTGGGCAAAGGTATGCTGTGGAGCTAGGTTTTCTGCTTTCTTTCACTAATTAAGTACATTATTCTTCTGAGATCACTGTGAAGCACTTCAGTATTGTGGCTGTGTTTTGTTTAGGATATCTTTGCTTACATCCTTGGCCATAGAGCAAATTACTTGCGAATGTCTATGACTTTGTTTTTAAAGTGATTTGCAAGGTCATCACAGAGTGCCTGTGAAGGATTGGTGATGTTATTGCATGATGTCATGTTTCTTATCTCGTTGATGATGTTGCACATCTCCTTCTATGCATTGCTGCTTTCCTTGATTTGTTTATCAGAGTGTAATTTCTTGACTTTTAGTATTTCTTTTTTATAGAGCCATATCTTCTTTTAGAACCCAATGCTGTCCTGTTTGTTATAATATTTCCTGCATGCATGCTCAAGTTACTGGTTTGTTTTCTTTAAAGATCAGAGGCGAGGAGGTGTAAACAATCTTGTGGTCATTTACTTCTTGGAAGCGGCAAAGAGCTTTTTCTGTGTTAGGAATCTAGAATCTCTGTGATACATTTTTGGAGTGTCTCCATTTGTTGTTCTGTTGGAGGTGTGTCCAGGAGAGAGATTAGAGAGGCTTTGTAGATCCCATTATGATGTTGAGTTCCACAGTGTTGAGGGATTTGCAATTTCTTTTCTCATTTAAAACTATATGCCTGTCAGCGCATGAATCACAAACGGTATCATTAGGTGGTTGTCCCAGAAAATGTGTACTGGGGATGCAATTGCAGTAAAGTTTTTGTTTGCAAAATACTGCACCAGATGTGTGTCCGCTGCATGTGTTGCCCCTTACATTTGTTTTAGGTGCTTTCTAGCTAGATGGGAGGTCAGTGATTTGGCAGAGTTGCTATTCTCTTCTTCGAATCAGATGTTAAAATCTCCTAGTATGATCGGGTGCTTGTGTTCTGCTGCAATTCAAATTGTGATATGTATCTACCAACTTTTTGAACACTATGGACATAGAATCACTCTATGAAATCATATGATATGGCATTTATAACGCGCCTATACACAAGTGTTGCAAGGCGCGGCAAGGGAGGGGTAACAGAGGGAAGACACAGACAACGATCTTACTAGGCCAGATGACATTGAGATCGCGCAAGTGCAGGGGAGGGGGAACGGGAAAAGTACGGGGGAGAGGGGAGGGGCTAGTGCAGTGCATAGGATAAACAGTAAAATAAATAAGACACTAAATAAATAAAAAGTGCGGCCAGCTGGTGGCAAGTGCAAGGGTAAGAGCAGACATCAGGTGTCAAGTGCTGGTAGGGGGCTCTAGGGATACAGAAACAGTACCTGAGTGCCAGGGATGCCAGGGGGGCAGTGCAGGTGTACAACTGGCTGGGAGGGGACCTGGGGCCGAGATCAGAGAGTAGCCAGGTAACCAGTGCAGCTTCAGGTAAGCCAGGAGATCAGCAGTAGAGAGGGGAGAGAAGGCAGTAGCAAAGAGGAAGGTCTTGAGGTGCTTCCGGAACCAGAGATGGTTCTCCTCAAGTTTCAGAGAGGCAAGGAGGCTTTTCCAGAACGAGGACCCAGCAGCAGAAAGAGATCTACCACCAATTTGTTGCTTAGAGAAGCGACTGACCCTGAGGGAGTTGGAGGCGGATGAGCGAAGAGCTCGAGAAGGAAGATATTTAGGAAGAGAGAGTTGAAGATATTGAGGCTCCAGGCCCCAGAAGGCCTTGTGGACAATGCAGAGGGTTTTGAACTTAATACTCGCCGCCACTGGGAGTCAGTGCAGAGATTTCAGTCCTGGAGAGATACGATCTCTGAGCTTGAGGCCAAAGACAAGTCTCACAGTCCTGTTTTGGGTGAGTTGCAGAGGGTGGAGAGTAGAGGCAGGCAGATTTAGAAAGAGGCTGTTGCAGTGGTCCCGCCTAGAGAGAACCAGAGCTCTGGAGACAGTGAGCTACTTGGGGAAGGAGAAGAAAGGAAGAATGCCTCAGAGGAGGTATAGCTGGTAGTGTGACTTATTAGAGATGTCAGAGATGTGAGGAGAGAAGGAGAGTGTGGAGTCGAAGATGACCCCGAGGTTTGTAGCCTCACAGGTGGGAGCACGGAGAAGGCCAAAAGGGGCCAGCCAAAGAGTGACAGGAAAGGAGGGAGCAGGTGTGCCAATGAGGAGAATCTCGGTCTTACTGGCATTAAGG
Organism: Ambystoma mexicanum; assembly: GCF_040938575.1. NCBI lineage: Eukaryota > Metazoa > Chordata > Amphibia > Caudata > Ambystomatidae > Ambystoma > Ambystoma mexicanum. Next base: position 1,372,723,224 of record NC_090930.1, read on the forward strand.
CAGTGACCTATAGAGTATTCTCCAAATTCAAGCTCTCAAGTGTGTTTGAGCATTTGTCAAAAACCACATGATGCAAAGAACAGTGCCTACTAACTTCATCATTGAACTCTTGGAACTAGCACTGACACAAAACTATTTCTCCTATGATGACACTTTCTATCTGCAAACCTGCGGCACTTCAATGGGGGCAGCATTTGCCCCTGCTCGGCTATTATATACATGGCGGCACTTGGAATAACATTTGTGATCAATGAGATAAACCCATTTCTGAACAACATTACAAAATGGAGAAGGTATATGGATGATGTGATCTTCATCTGGCATGAGGACCGAACCACACTAGAAAATGTCCATGCCTGGCTCAACCCATGTAACCAGTCCATAACATTCACCTTGCAAGCCAACACCAAACCAATCGACTTCCTTGTTCTGACCATACAGGCGAAAGATGACCACCTGAAATGCACATTATTAAAAAAGAAAACACAGGAACACACTGCTCCATTACAAAAGCAGCCACCCCAAAAACCGGAGGGACAATCTCCCATATGGGCAATTTTTGTGGCTCAGACGAAACATCCGAGTTATGCCATCATGCCCAGGATCTAGAAAACAGACTACAAAATTGGGGAAACCCTCCTTCAACCCAAAACCTGTGATAAAAACCAAGATATCATCACCTGTGTGACCACATTTTGTCCCGACACCACCAAAATTAAGCAAATTATCAAGAAGTTTTGTCTGCTAATCCAACAAAAAATTCCGGACGAACCTTATCCCTGAATGGCCTTGAAACGTTCAAAAAATCTTAACGAACACCTGACACATGCCAGACTGTCTAAGAAGTAATCGAGAAATACTCTTTGGAACCTAAGAGACCTACGGAATACCATCCTTGTGGAACATGTTCTTTATGCATATTTACAGGCAAGATCAAGAATTTTGATGCAGCAGGCAGAGAGTTGACACTTCAACACTTTTCTAACTGCAAGAGCGCCAACGTAATCTACATCACTGAATGCTCCTGTGCTCTCCGGTATGTAGGTCAAACCACGAGACCAGTGCACAAATGGATCATTGAACATTGCTCTAGAATACGGTGCAAAACCAATACTGCCCCAATTGATTCCCACTATATTGAATTCCAGCATAATCAGGATGATATAAGGTGGTGAGTAGTAGACAAATTCCACAGCAAAACTACATCAGCAATGCAGTCAACTACAAAGAGGCACGGTGAGTCTTTAAACTGAAAACCATTGACAAAGGACTTAATGAGTCAAGTATCACTTCCCCATTGAGGTAAACCGGCCTTCAGTCACCTAACTTCCACTGTGGTCGGGCACATCAGCCCCTGATTAAGCATTGTCCTACTGTACATCATGGATCCTGCATGAGTCATGGTCTGTACACTAGATATTGACCTAGGGGCCTCCATCTACTACCCTAGCCGCATGATCCTCCCAGAGGACAACTTCATACACCTTGCAAACAAGTCATAACATTCCTTGCATCTATTCCATGGACATTGCCGCCTCTTTGTGACCAACATGTTACAATAATAGGAGTGCCGATGCCTATGGGCCATCCATATCAGCACGCGCTACCTAGTATCACATTCTTTGAGTTTAGCTTGCCAAAATTATCCAAAATATACCTTCAGGGCACTCACGCTATGCCTTCCCATTCAGTGTTTAACTTCCTGCCAGTAGCGTCCATGACATCCTGTGTGCCCTTTCGACCTACTATGCTTGCGTGGGTGTGCACCACTGCCTCTAGACCCTACCGTGCAGATGCGGTTCACGACTATGCTTTCTCCGTGTCCATGACAATGCTTGTACAGAGTCCGCTCCGGGTAAAAAACGGCATCTTCGTCAGACAGCAAAATCAGCCTCACACAATAGGTAAGCTTGCCGCTGCATGCCCGCCACATTGACAGTGCCCCGGCAGCTGTTCCCCTTTTTCCCATTATCTAGAGGAATGCCAGACATTACATTCGGAGGCTACACATCGTGATAAACACCTCACAATTTTTTTCTTTTCCTTTTTCCACCTTTTTCTGTGTCCTCAGCTCCCCCCTTCCAGGAACGTGTAGATGCGGGTAGAATGCATTAAAGACAGAAAACAGCAACTTGATTGTTATGACTCTCTACATGTTCCTTTACATACTGAGTCAGCGATTGCTCCTATTTGTTTGATCCATTGTTTAGCCTACGGTTTTGAGGCAGCTATGTTCTTGCACAGCAGGACTGACTGAACTGCTCGGCATTTTTGTGTCCCCTGACCGCTCAATTCAGAGTCTCCTAAAGCGGACACCCAAGACTAACACAGAGGGCTCATCCTACTCAAGAACTTCCTCTACCAATATGAAAGCATGTACCTATACGAAGAAATAACCTATATTTAATCAACACTCCCACATGAGGGACCTTCTATCAGGTCAGTGGTGCCCCCACAGGCATTGCAATCACCATAGCATGCCAGCACAATAATGTATGCTTGTTAAATCAATCCCCCTTTTCTTGGTCCTCCTTACTTGCCTACAGCCAGGCAATACCTACTAATCACTTCCATGCTCTCTCTCTTCTAGAGACAGAGCCCAGAAGAAGGCAGCCTCCATTGCTTACCGAAACGTCTATATACCAAGAAAGCATTGTCCCTCAGAAGTCCATATCACGCCAAGGGGAACTATTTTGCGACGTCTACCTAGGACTGGTCTTCTTTTACTTTGACCATGGACTGGTCATTACTGAACTCACAGCATGACCATTCATTGGACCACCCCTTGAGACTGCAATATAATCACAGTTAGATAGACATGAATCCTGTTCTAACTGTCGATTATACATACATGTTTCAGGAACTGTCAACACTACAGTTTATTTTCATTTTATGTTTGAATGCACTGAAGTGTTCAATCAATACCTATGTGTTTTAAGGATTTTACATGTTTATGTTTGTTTCACATCCAATTAAACTTTACAGCTTGTTTGTGATTTCTTGTATATTTACTTGTAAAACTAATGTTTGCAATACATGAGGAAGAATAATTCTAAAAAATGTCAATAAACAGCGGCTACAGATTGAACCGCAGACAGAAAAAACACATGTTGAATGCAGTATATGTGGGTTATTTTGGAGGGAATACCAACACCTTTGGATTTCCTTTATGTTGACATGGTTTCTTCAGGACTTTTTTAAAGGTTTTTTGTAGGCTGATTTACTCTGGCCACGACTTACTGAACTCAATACATACTGGACTAAGAGTATGTTGAAAAGAATGGACTAGTGGAAAGACCACACCCCATTGTTTCCTAGCAATTCAAATTATGGCATCTATACATTTATCTGTAAAGGTCTTGTTGTATCTATGTTGTCTGTAAACAAGTAAGAAGTAAAGATTGGTTTGCTGGTCCAGTGCTAGGTGATGAAAGAGTGATTCACAGTCTGGTATGTTTAGTTATGGTGATGTTGTGATTCTTCGGTGTTCTTTGTAAGCTACCACCAAGTCGCCTCCTCTTTTTCCTTCATGATTGGCCTGCCTTAGTTTGAAGTTGGGGGTAGGAGGGATTTGTGTGCAGCTACCTCAAAGCATCCATTAGCTATATGCTCCAGGGAAGAAAAGCACATCCATTCCCTCTTCACTGAGAAGCTCATGTATGTATGTGCTATATTTCGACGTTGATCAGACTTTGACTAAACTGCAGTGAATCTTCTTGTTTCTGGGCTTTGTTATTCTTTGAAGGGTTGCACCAGTAGGGCGATTGCCTGGCTATTCAGCTTGGCCTTTGGTCTATGTATTGCCATTTGAATGAGGGTTCGGCGGGGACCTTTATTGGTTCCTTTTCTTCTTCGAGGAGGTTAAGTAGGTTGAGTGTAGGTTTAAACTCACTTTTGTCCAAAAAAAATATAATATCGATTTATTTGGGTGGGTTCCAAATAGATACAGTATATTTCTGGGTGCTGTCATTGCTGAACAAGGTCTGCAATGCAGAAAGGGACTGATCCTGGTAAGCCAGCAGACCATTCAGTGCAGCATGTGTCTGGGCATGCTTGAAGCTGACTTCTACCATCTAGTGGCTGTGAGCATTTGGTCTAGAACAAACATCTCAACATAAAATATGCTGTGTGAGTCAAGGATAAGGCTGACGTGTTGGGGGACTGAGGTTTTAACTCTCAAGCTGCTTTGTAAACTAGAATCCATGCCTACCACATCAATGTATTGTGTGCTTCAGGAGTCTGCTGTGTCACCCCTGGTATTTAACACATTTATAAAACCTTTCCATGCTGTCTTTGAAGATATAATGATAATCATGATAATGATGTGTTATTAATATAGCACTTTGGCCAAAGCGCTTTACGGAGAACATATTTACATACAATATCACCCAACCAGAGATATGAGTCTTGGTTACCAATGTAATGTAGATGATTCACAACATTGTTTTGACCTCCCCCTCATTGATATTCCGGATAACCTCCAGTCTTAATCTATCCTTTATTATATTAACACCTGACGCATAGCAAATGGTTTATCCTGAATAGTAATCAATCTGATCACCATAAAAAAGACCATAAAAAGCACAACTGCTAATAACCTGTAATTGACCTACAAAATCACATTTTTCCTCTACAATTGCAGCCCATTCCAGTTTTTCCAGTGATTAAAACTTTGGGTGTGTTATTTTGATTTAACCATAACAATGCCAGTCCATGCAAACTTCTTTATTGACTCTTGTAGAAGCTATGTTAGTCCTTCGAAAAGAAAATACACATTCTTTTTTTTGTTTTTTTTAAACAACATTTAATTAAATTTTACAATTCACTACAGAAATCACAGTACTGCAACAGGAGCGAGACATTACATATAGACCTGTTTCTCAATGTGGTTATCAATTACAGGAATTGCCAATGACTCCATGTTTCTGTGGTTAACAACTTTGGAACAGTTCAGGCCCCATCTGGCGCTGGTTACCCTGCTATAGTTTTTCCCAGCCGCGACTATTGTTCAGAGAAGTGGGCTGTGTTGCAGCCATCTGGTGAGAGGGGGCCTCCTCTTGAGGGCTGGGAATTTAGCCGCAAAGTCAAAAAACGGGTCCCAGGTGGTCAGAGTTTTGTTCAGGGCGCCTACTCGGATAGCTGCAATTTTCTCAGCCACTGCTATGTCCCAGCATTTGAACCACCACAGTGCTATCGATGGGCCCCCTTCGTCTTTCCACAGTTTGGCCATTGCGATCTTTGCTGCTAGGAGCAGGTGGGTGCATAGGCTGGCTCTCTGCCCTGATAGTGGGTATGCACCGTTACCAGTTACCCCCAATAGAACAATCCCTGGGTCCCAGGGTAAGGAGAGCCCTGTGATATCTTTAATGTGCTTTAGTTAGTATTTCTCTCCAGTATTTTTCTGCCTTCGGGCAGTCCCAAACCATGTGGAACAATGATCCGGGGGCTGGGCAACCGCACCAGCAGCTACCAGGAGCGGTCGGATTGGCCTTCTGAATTTGGACTGGGGTTACATAGTATCTGTAGCATAATTTATAGCCCCCTTCCCTATTTGTGACGCATTGAGAGCTTTTGGGCAATCTCATCCATATTTTCCCCCGCTCTTCAACCTCTAATTCTCGGCCTAGATCTTTTTCCCACTCCAACATAAATCTTTCTTTCTTCCCCTGGTCTGTCCTGTCTAGGAGGCGGTTCATAGTGGAGATCCTACCCCTGCTAGTAGGTGTGTTTAAAGAGAGCTCAAGAGCCGACAGGTCTCTAGCACATTTTTCACGGATTAGTCTACCAGACATCCAGTGCCTGATCTGGGCATAGTGGAATCTTTCCTGTTCCCTTACTCCAAATTTTACTTTACATCTCTCAAATGTGATGGGGGTCCCCTCTTCTAGGAAATCGCTAGTTTTAACCAACCCACCATCTATCCAGTACTGGAACTCTCATGGGTGACTGCCTGGTGAGAAGTTGGGGTTACCCACCGACCCACGGATGCCCCATCTCCAGGAAGCCGCTTTCCAACATTGGCTCGTGACAACCGTGGCCGCCAGGGGGCCGCTGTTTACCTGCGGTTTTATGTTTGGTAGGTGTGGGAGGTCTGATAATGGGACCGGGCACCAGTATTCTTCGATTTGCCTCCATTTCAGGGGATCTGATTCCTGCACCCATGCGAATGCGTGTGATAATTGGGGGGCTTGGGTGTATCTAGCTAGGTCTGGGACTCCCAGTCCTCCCTGCACCCTCCCTTTTATCATGATTCGTTTGTTAATTCTAGGCTTTTTCCCACCCCAGACGAAGTCTAGGATCTTCTTTTGCAGAGCGGTTAGAGCCGGGCCTGGGATATGTATGGGCAAAGCTGTGCAGTGGTAGAGCCATCTGGGAATTAGGGTCATTTTGATCACTGTAATACGCCCAAACCAAGAGATCTCCTGCTGTGTCCACCTTTTAAGGCCATCCTTCAGGCTGCGTATGAGGTGTGGGAAGTTGCTAGAGTAAAGTCGCAAAGGGTCTCTTGTTATCTGTACCCCGAGATATTCAATAGTCCCTTTACTCCATGGGATTGATAATAGTGGAGCTAGCGGTTCTTTCTCTTGTTCAGTGAGATTGATAACCAGGGCTGCGGATTTGGACCGGTTCACCTGAAATCCCGATCTCTTCCCACATCGCAGGCAGGGATTTCTCTAGTGATGATGCAGTAATTAACACATCATCTGCATATAATGCAATTTTGTATTCGTGATCTCCCACTGATATCCCCTCTATATGCCCATTTTGTCTGATTCTGGCCGCAAATGGCTCTATCGAAAGGGCGAATACAAGGGGGGAAAGCGGGGACCCTGCCTAGTACCCCTGGATATCTGTATGGGCTCTGACCTTATGCCATTGACCCGTAGCTGTGTTGTAGGCCGTTGATAGTTGGCCATAACCCAAGTGACAAAATTGGGGCCAAAAAATTGGGGCCAAAACCAAAAAGCTCAAGGACTGCACGGATATAACCCCAATCTACTCGGTCGAAGGCCTTGTGTGCATCTAGTGAAATCACGGCCATGCCGACCTTTATTTTGCGGGCATTTTCGATCACATTTATTGTTCTTCTGATATTGTCATGGGTGCTTCTGCCTGAGATAAACCCTGTTTGGTCTCGATTAATCAGAGCCGGGAGGAACGCGCCCAGTGTTTTCGCTAATACTTTCGTGAATATTTTGCTATCATTGTTCAAGAGAGATATTGGTCGATAGGAGTCCGGGGATTCCTCCCGGGCTTGTGTAATAAGATCGTGATCGACTCGGCCATTGAGTCAGTCACGGAGCCTGTGGATAAAAAGGAGTTAAATAGATTAGCTAGCTGTGGGGCTAGTATTCTGGTATATTTTTTGTAAAAATGTGCGGAAAGGCCCAGCGCTGTGGATTTAAGGGATTTGATAGCTTTGATGATTTCTTCAACATTAATAGGTTCATCCAGGCCCTCCATCTAGGGCAAGCTCTGAGGGAGAATGGCACTTAGGAATTCCGGCAGCCCATCCAGGACCGCGGGATCGCCAGACATAATGGATTTATGGTGCTTCACTAGTTCGTTGATTTTCCCTGTGTCGGTGTAGTACAGCTTCCCATCATGTCCACGTATCTTTGCGATGTTGCGGCTATGCGTCTTCTTCGGTTTCTGCACTAGGACTTTGTTTGCTTTGTTCCCTTTGCTATAGTAGAATTGTTTTGTATATGCTAGGGATTTGGCAGTGCAATCAGCGCAGTGCATTTCTAACGCTAATTTAGCCTTTCTCAGAGATCGTTCGGCCTTCCTGGTGTAACATGCTTTCAGTGCCGCTTCTCGTTGGGACACTTCTTTTTCGAGCTTGGCCATAGCTATAGTCGATATTCGTCTCTTCTCCGCTCCTGCCCCTATCCGAGCACCTCTGACCACTGCTTTCATTGAGTCCCAGATGGTATTGATAGGGGATTATACAGTGGTGTTTTCTGCAAATTAGTTGGTTGATATGCTCTCAATTTCCAACCTGATGGCTTCATCTAGCAGCAAAGAGTCATTTCATTTCCAATACCACCGAGTGGGGCTCTTTTGACCTGATATAGCTAGATTCGGGAAAACTGGTGCGTGATCGGAAATCATGCATGTGTGTATTTCTACGTTGTTTAAACATGGGAATAATGTTCCGGGCAACAAGATGAGGTCTATTCTCAAGAAGCCTTTGTGCATGTTGGAGAAGTGCGTGTAATCTCTTCAGTTGCTGTTGAATAGTCTCCACACATCCACAGTCTCCGTCTCTCTGAACAGTTCGGCTAGAGAAAGAGCATGTGTGATGTCTGCCGCTGTAGAGGCAAGGGTTTTGTCAACTTCTGGGTTTGGCGTGGCGTTGAAGTCCCCCCCGATGAACAAATGGCCTTCACGGAATGCTAAAATAGTTGGGATCAGGTCCTTGATGAACTTGTTTTGAGCTGTGTTGGGGCAATAAATTGTAACAATCGTGACAGGTAGTTCTTTGAACAGGCCCTTGAGCAGGAGGAAGCGGCCCTCTGAGTCTCTTCGTATTGTGATGTTTGAGAGTGGAACTTTATCGCTTAACAATATCACAACCCCTCTTTTTTCGACCCCGCGGAAGCAAAGTAGGCCGTCCTATATCATTTAAATCTTATGCGGCGTTCGTCTTCCTGCAATAGGTGGGTTTCTTGGAGTAGCACAATATCTCCAGCCAGTTGCTCGAGCCGATGTTCTACTGAGCGGCGCTTCCTTGGAGAATTCATGCCTTGCACATTCCAAGATAGGATTCGTAACTCGTTCCGATCAGCCATAGCCCAGGCGCACATGTTGCTTATGAAATCTGACCCACTCCACCTCCGGGACTGTGTGGATGATATGCGGAATCTGTGATCAAACTAAAACGGTCCATGTAGTCGTATTCTCGTTGCGAGCTGTGATGTTGCCCCGAGAAATGTTGCTCACTGTGAATGCTGTCAAAAGATTTGAATTTGTCCCTCTAAGACCCCTAGCAACCCTCCCTCCCCCCACCCCCCACCCAACAATGAACTGGTAGGAGAACCGGCATCCTACTGTCACCGGGAACTGGTGGCACCAATGCTCCAACTGCTGGCCAACTGGGCCGCCGAAATCCGGTTTGCTGAAGCGCTACAAATGATCATTCATCGCTCATTTGGATAGATATAACTTTCCACTCTTTGCTGTATGTCTGCTTACCCCTCCAAGCGGAGAGGTTCAGGTAACTGGTGTTGGGGCCCATCTGAGACTTCCGTGGGAGACCCTCAGCCTAATTCGCTGTCTTTCCTCGGTGGGCCCCGAGGTCTGCGCCTCTTGTTAGATCTTGTCCATTCCCCTCCTCTGCCGACCTCTGGTTGAGTGTTGGTTGCTTCTTTGGGTTCGGATTCCTCCCCTGCACTCTTCCGGCTCATGAGTTTCTCCACTTCTTTCATTGTGTAAATTTGCCTCTGGGACCCATCCCAACTGAATTTCACTCAGGTGGGAAATCCCCAATGGTACGGGATTTTCTTGTTCCGTAGCCACTCCGTCAATGGACGCATCATTTTCCGCTTTTGGAGGGACTGCATCACCAGGTCCTGATATAAAGATAATGTTGAGCCCCGGAAGGTGATTTGCTGTAGCTGCCTAGCTTCCCGCATTATGTCTTCTTTTATTTGAAAGAAATGTATTCTGGCAAGAACATCAGGGGGAATTTTAGATGTATTCCTGGGGGTCGTTCTGTGAACCCGGTCTAGCTCCAGGGGCGAGTTATCCGGTAGGGTGATGATAAATCGGAATAAATCTGTCACATAGGATTTCAGTTCTGCATCTGCGATCGAAGAGGGGATCCCTCTAATACGGATGTTGTTCCTTCGTGAACGATTTTGCCAGTCCTCCTGTTTTGCTTCAAGGGCGTTGCATCTGGTTTCGAGGGCGGAAATTCTGTCCCTGTCCTGTTCGCTGTCAAATTTTTGCTCGCAGACCTCAGATTCCAAACCGGCGGTTCATTGCTACACTTCCCCGATCCTTTTATCTAAGGCGTTGATTTTCTTCGTAACTTCTTCCGTCCCCTTTTTAATCTCCCTAGTCAATGCTGTCAATAGGTCCTAAAGGCCGGACTTGGTGGCTGCCTGAGCTGGTTGGGGTCTGATCCCTCCAAGGCAGAGACGCCGATCCCAATTGGGTCTGCCGGGGGGTCGGCCCTTTTGGCCCTGTCCGCAGATGCATTGACCATGAGGGCAGCTATATCTGCCTGCTTGGAAGATTTCCCACTTTTAGACATGTTGTCGGTATCTGTGAGGCTGTAAAACTTGGCTCCAGCTTGGGTGTCTCTCCTTCTTTTCCGTGTGCAAAAGTGCTCTATCTCTGGGTCTGCTTTACTCGCCCTCTGGGTGATTGGCGCCAGTCGGGTTGCGCCCGTTTCAGAGACCGCGGACCCCTTGTCTATGGTGCGGTGCATGCACCCCCAATGGCTAGTCCTGGAGTTGATTTTGGTCCAGATGGGATTATTGAACAAGATCGTTGCAAGTGGGCCCCGGTCCAGATGGACCTTATAATGCTTAACAGGAACCCTTCCCTTCCCAACTCCTCACCTCCAAGCCTAAGGGCCGATGTCGCATGCAGTTGCATCAAGTGGCGGGTCCCTGCCGGGGTCTTTGCACTCGGTGGGATTCACCTTTCTGGCAGCAGCCCTCGATTCCCCCGGGCCTCCGACTGCTGCCGCGCGCAGGCGCTTACAATGTGTAGAGTAGGTGAGCTGCTCAGCCGAATGGTAGCTGAATTGAGGCAGCATACACGGGCCTTGGGAAGGCAGAGCCGCGGGTATCTGGGGTGCCTTGCTATGTCCACCTGGCTCTCGCTGCCTAGATGGAAGGGATCTGTGGGTACTCCGAGGCCACAGGGGTCCGGAACAGAGCCCCACACCGCTCTGAAAACTCCCTAGGAGTGGCGACCGGCGCAGTGCAGGAAGCCAGCCGGAATCTGGCCTGATGCTTCTTTCTCGCGGTGTGGGCCGTAGTCTCCCCCTGTTGCTCCTGCTCGCGCCTCCTCAGGCTGAGTCACAGACCTTCCCCGTTGGGTGCCGAGCGAGCTTTGGGCACCAGGCAGCCAACGGCGTTCATGCAGTATGCGGCTCCGATCCCCTGCTCAGTGGAGAAACGTGGCTCTGGTGAGTTCAAATCCTGCTGCAGATCGATACGCTTCTGGGAAAGTTGGAAGTGGCGATCGGCGGCTTCAGTTCAAACGCGGCCCTCGACCCCAATTCATGCTGTCAGTGCCTCTGCGCGGGGGCGAGTTGCGGCGGCCAACTTGGGAGCCGGCGGGAACCTCGCGAACAAAACGGCCGATAACCTCTTCATTTGGCTTCGGATCTGGAAGCCACCAGTGCGACAGCCGCAGGGAAACCTCTGACACATCATGTGCCAGTTTCAGCATTTATCGGGGCCTCTGGCAGGTGCAAATTAGTTACGGAGCATTGGGCCAGCCGGAGCTCTCAGGAAGCCATGCCGTCCGCGCTGGCTCCTAGCCACGCCCCAATACACATTCTTACAACAAAACCTCTAGCTACAATAGCTACAGTAATCATTGGCTCTAATCACGATATTTCCCTACAGTCTGCGTGTTAAAAAGGCAGCAAGCTCTAGACTACAGGTCGTTCAGAAAAATATTGAAATGTGTTCTACTAACACAACTCATTCTGGAGTGTGCCTACTTTATTTCAGTTATATTGGATTCCAGTCCGTGCATTATTTTCAGGGCAGCTATGATATGATAGGTAATTTATCGAACCTGTGTTGCTACATGTCGTCTTGCTTCCCAGGGGAGCACGTTGCTCCTGAGCTATGCCCCCGAGACTATTTTACATAATATGTAAAAGTTAGCATTGAAACAGCTCAAATTATATTAGGTCAAGGATAAAAACTCTAACTACCATTGCAAACACTTTGTTCTTTTACAACATTTAAAGTTGTGGCACAGAAGCATAAAGTCAAATCAGCAGCTGGTAACCATTTGTATGGCTGGGGGTTGCAAACTATGAAAAGTCTTCCACTACACATACAACAGAAAACCTCTCTATAAAGGTCCACAAAACAACACATCTGGTTTTACGTGTCCTAAAAGTCTTTAAGTTCATAAGGTTGTAAATATTGTGTATCAGTCATCATGATCCTAGCACAGTTATCATTTACCTTTTTACTACGTTGAAATATACCAGGGTCTTCTAGGCTATATAAACACCTGTAAATAAATAAATAAATAAATAAATACATAAATAAATACAATTTGTGAAAGGTTCAAGGGATGCTAGAGTGGAATGTAGCTGCCTTACTGACCCCGAGGACACTCCTCTTTGGGTGGTGTCTGCAATCGTTGAAGAAAAAGTTGAATATTTATTTGTTTGTGGGTGGCGCTGGCAGTGTGGGCATTTGAAATCCAGGGTGGGTTGTTCGTGCAGATGGGGAGATAATGGGTGTGGGGGAACCTGTCTACTTCTTGTTGGAATTAACAGTATGCTTGCCGCTGCAAAATGGAGTCCTGAGCACCCTCCTATGTGTTGTCCTGCTTATGATATGATATGATATGATATGATATGATATGATATGATATGGTATTTGTAACGCGCCTATACACAAGTGTTTCAAGGCGCGACGAGGCAGGGAGGGAGGGAAACAAGGGGAAGACAGACAAACGATCCTACTAGGCCAGGTGTCATTCAGATCGCGCAAGTGCAGAGGTAAGGGGAAAAGGAGGAAGTGCAGGGGGAGGAGGTGGGGGGGAAGTGCAGTACAAGGTAAGTAGCATCAAAAATAATAAATAATAAATAAAAAGGGCCAGCTGGTGGCAAGTGCGAGGTAAGTGCAGAGCAAGTGCTGGGAAGGGGGCTGTAGGGATACAGTGACAGTCCCACAGTGCAGGGGGAGCCAGGGAGGCAGTGCAAGTGGAGAGTGGCTGGGCCCTGGACCGAGGTTGCTGAGAGTGGCCCAGAATGCAGGTTTAGTGCTGAATTCAGTGGGGAGTTAAGCAGGATTAGCAGGGGAGAGGGAGAGAGAAGGCAGAAGCGAAGAGGAAGGTTTTGAGGTGCTTCCGGAACCGGAGATGGTTCTCCTCAAGTTTCAGGGAGGCAGGAAGGCTGTTCCAGAGGGAGGCCCCTGCTGCGGAGAGAGATCTACCCCCAGCTCGTTGCTTCGAGTGCTGGGAAGGGGGCTGTAGGGATACAGTGACAGTCCCACAGTGCAGGGGGAGCCAGGGAGGCAGTGCAAGTGGAGAGTGGCTGGGCCCTGGACCGAGGTTGCTGAGAGTGGCCCAGAATGCAGGTTTAGTGCTGAATTCAGTGGGGAGTTAAGCAGGATTAGCAGGGGAGAGGGAGAGAGAAGGCAGAAGCGAAGAGGAAGGTTTTGAGGTGCTTCCGGAACCGGAGATGGTTCTCCTCAAGTTTCAGGGAGGCAGGAAGGCTGTTCCAGAGGGAGGCCCCTGCTGCGGAGAGAGATCTACCCCCAGCTCGTTGCTTCGAGAAGCGGCTGACCATGAGGGAGTTGGAGACGGATGAGCGAAGGGCTCGTGAAGGAAGATATTTAGGAAGAGAGAGTTGAAGGTATTTAGGTCCCAGGCCCCAGAAGGCCTTGTGGACAATGCAGAGGGTTTTGAACTTAATCCTCGCAGCCACTGGGAGCCAGTGAAGAGATTTCAGTCCTGGAGAGATACGGTCCCTGGGCTTGAGGCCAAGGACAAGTCTCGCAGTTCTGTTCTGGATAAGTTGCAGAGGGCGGAGAGTGGAGGCAGGCAGATTAAGATAGAGGCTGTTACAGTAGTCCAGCCTTGAGAGAACCAGGGCTCGGGAGACAGTGAGCTTCTGGGGGAAGGAGAGGAAGGGAAGAATACCTCTGAGGAGGTGCAGCTGGTAGTGTGACTTCTTAGAGACGTCAGATATATGAGGAGAGAAGGAGAGTGTGGAGTCGAAGATGACCCCGAGGTTTTTAGCCTTGCAGGTAGGGGCAGGAAGGGGGCCAAGGGAGGCCGGCCAGAGAGCTGCAGGGAAGGAGGGAGTGGGTGTGCCGATGAGTAGAATCTCGGTCTTACTGGCGTTGAGGCAGAGGTCATTGGCGGCACACCATTCCTGGATAGCAGACAGATAGTCGGAGATGAGGGAAGGAGAGGAGGAGGCCGAGGGTAGCCTGAAAATGAGCTGGGTATCGTCTGCATAGCACTGGAAGTAGGGGCAGAGAGCGGCGATGCGGTGAGCAAGGAGTGCCAGATACTGGTTGAAAAGCCAGGGAGAGAGGTTGGATCCCTGGGGGACACCACAGGTGGAGAAAAAGATGTCAGAGAGGAAGGAGCCCATTTGGACCTGGGAGGGTCGACCGGAGAGGAAAGAAGTCAGCCAGGCCAGAGCCTGACCAGTGATACCCAGGTTATCACGGAGACAGTTGAGCAGGATGGCATGGTTGACAGTGTCAAAGGCAGAGGAGAGATCGAGCAGAATGAGAACACAGGGAGTGTTGGAATCGAGGTTCAGGAGCAGGTCCTCACGGATGTTCAGGAGAGCAGTTTCCGTGCTTCTGGCCGCTCTGAAGCCGGATTGATGGTCATGAAGATTACCAACAGATTCAGCATGGAGGTTAAGCTGGGAGATGGCCAGTTTCTCCAGGAGCTTACCCAGGAAGGGAGTAATGGAGATTGGGCGATAATTGGCCGGGCAGGAGGGGTCGGCAGAGGGTTTCTTGAGGAGGGGGTGCACAAGGGAGTGCTTGAGGGGGGATGGGAAGACTCCAGAGGCGAATGAGTGGTTGCAAAAGTCAGCCAGGGCAGGAGCCAGGGAGTCGATGTGGTCCTTGATGGTTTTGGAGGAACAGGGGTGAACCTGTTTAGACGAGGCTTTCATAGATCGGACTTGTCTGGAAACCTCATCAGCAGAAAAAGGTGGAAAAGCAGAGAAGGAGGGTGGAGGGGCGGCTGCAAGAGAGCAAGAGGAAGAGCCGGGAAGAGAGGGAGGGAGGAGAGAGGAGGAGAGCGAGGACAGGATGTCCTGAGTTTTTGAGATGAAGTGCGAGGCCAGTGCAGTGCAGAGGGCCTGGGAGGGGACAGGAGAGGTAGAGACTGCAGCAGGGTTGGCCAGCTCCTTGCAGATTTTAAAGAGTTCGGCCGAGTTGTTAGATGCCTCAGAGATGCGGGCTTGGATAAGGGCTCTCTTCTTGGTGTGAACGGAGAGCCGGTATTGCCTTTGGAGCATGCGACAGGCCAGTTTGTCAGAGGATGAACATGAAGCACGCCATTTCCTCTCTGCCACCCTACACTTGCGTTTTAGGGTGACGAGATCCGAGTCATACCAGGAGTTACATTTGGCTTTGGGCTTCAGGCGGATTCTCATGACGGGGGCAAGGATATCGAGAGTATCAGATATAGAGGAATAGAGCATGGAGAGGGCTGTGTCAGGGTGGGAGTCAGCTGAGGGGGGAGGAGGGGGCGAGAAGGTAGCAGCGAAAGCCTCAACTGACACGCGCTTCATGGGTCGGATGACCGAGAAGGTGGGTGGCAGTGAAGAGGGTGGCTTTGCCTGTGGGGTAGGGAGGGAGAGGTGGGAGGATAGGAGAAAGTGATCGCTCCAGGAGAGAGGAGTGGAGAGAGGAAGGGAGAGGGGAAGGTCAGAAGAGATCAGAGCATCAAGAGTGTGCCCTGCAGAGTGAGTAGGCCCAGACGGGAGAATAGAGAGTGAGAGAGAGTTACAGAGTTCGCGAAAGAGACCAGTGGGGGGACAGGAGGCATCGAGGTGGATGTTGAAGTCACCGAGAAAGAGGAGTTGGGTGGTTGAGGACAGGAGTGAGGAGGAGAGGTCAGCCCATTCAGAGAGGAAGGAGGAAATTTGACCAGGTGGCCGATAGATAGTAGCCACGGTAAGGGAATGGCTAGGAGAGAGAGAGAGTCGGCAGACAAGGCATTCAAAGGAGGAGTAGGTCTGCGTAGGAGTGACAGAGGCAGGAATTCACTCAGGGAAGATAAGGGCAACACCACCCCCTGAACGGTTGGGCCTGGGCACGGAGAGGATCTTGTAACCGTCAGGTAGGAGTGTGTCGAAGCTGGTGGCAGAGCTGGCTGTGAACCATGTCTCAGTGAGACTGAGGACGTCGAGGTCCAGTTCCTCAAGAAGGCGACAGATATCTATATAGCATCTATATCTATAAAGATGATGTAAGTATGCATGTCGGCAGAATGTGTCCAACTTTCACAGTATGACATAACATATTGGCATGTACAGAGCACGGAAACTGAACATTTCCAGGTTTCTTAGTGCTTTCTAGACAAATACGAATAGTTTATATACATATAGATTCAGAATGCACATTTCTGGTACTGTACTGTACACCGATGTAGCATATATTATAGATTACCCCTGCTATCTGCGCAGGGAGTATTAATTCTATTAAAGACTAGGAGGCGAGCATTATGCTTCAACTTCTTTAATTCACTACTCTTCAGCAGTTTCAACAAACTCAAAAACCATAACAAAACACTGAAAAATCAGTCTGAACAGACTTTTCTTTTTTACAACTACAATCCCCATAGCCTCTGTAGTCCATCTCACGCCTTGCTCAGATATGACCACATCCTGCCCTGAGCTCCTCCTCTCTTTTACTGCTCTTCAAGCAGATAAGTGCCTTTTTATTAAGCTCCCTACTATACTGTAGTATTTAGAGTTTTGTGGGGGATTAATCTCTTATTTGAGGAAGGATGCCGCATAGGCGGGCGAGGAGTACACTTCATATGTGTTTCTGATGCGAGCTTAGGTTGCAAGTTTAGTTTTTGCAGCGCGTAGGCGCTCAAACGCGTTCATTTCGTTTTCGTGTGCATTTTACTTTCGCGGCGAACACTGCAGCATTCAGGCGCGTTAGCAGGGTGCCGCCCGGATCCCCTTCGGGGTAGCCGAGGTGGCAGCATTGGAGAGCTGTCGGGGCCGCCTGGCAGCAGCAGGCCCCCTCCTTCGTGGAGGCGTGGTCGGCCGCGCTAGGGAGCAGAGGAGTCTCCCGGCCCCCTCCTTTGGGAAGGAGGGGCCTTATCCCCGCTCGCTTCCGCGTCGCGTGTTTTCTTCGTGACGTGGAACGGAGCGGTCCATGTTTGGGGAGCCGGGCCAGGCAGTGAATAAGAACGCGCTTCGTTCAGAAGAAGCAGCAGTTCCATTATTGCGGAACGCGGGCAGAGTGCTCAGAGACAGCGCTGCCCATTCGTGAGCAGGCTGCAGCACGCTAGTGCAGAAGAGTAGCTGGAGGCGAAAGCAGGCGATCTGCTGCCTGATACGCGAGGCCCAGCACAGAGGGGCCGCTAATTGACACACGCCCATCCCAGGCATCCAAGAAAAAGTACAGTCCGGTGCAGCCACGAGATTTGTGAAAAAAAATAATAATAATAAATAAATATATATATATATTTTGTCAATTATTTGACATAAAACAGACGGGAGGAAGAATAAAGAGGTTGCAGGATCTCTGGCCCGTCAGCAACATCTATATTGTAAGGGGCGTGCTGCGACACCTTTTTAAGGTATTTAAGAGATCAAGTAATATGAGGACACAGGGTGTTGGAGTCAAGGATGGAGAGCAGGTCTTCACGGATGTTCAAGAGGGCAGTTTTCATGCTTCAGGCAGCTCAGAAGCCAGACTGATGGTCATGGAGACAACAAACAGATGCAGTGTGAGGATTAAGCTGGGAAATGGCCAGCTTTTCTAGGAGTTTGCCCAGGAAAGGAGTGATGGAGGTTGGACAGTACTTGGCTGTGCAAGACGGGTCGGCACAGGGTTTCTTGAGAAGAGGGTGCACAAGGGATTGCTTCAGGGGGGAGGGGAAGCTTCCTGTGGTGAAGGATTGGTTGCTGAAGTCGGTCAGGACAGGAGCCAGCGAGTCAATGTGGTCCTACCAATGTAGGACACCTACCTAGAACAGCTGGGGAATGGTGTGAAGGTGGAGGAAAACCAGGATCCCTGTAAATTCCCTCCCCAAGGTGGTGCCAGGTGGAAAGCAAGACGTATCCAGCAGCTGCAAGTTAGCACAAGTTGAAAGGTAAGGAGGACTGATGACTGAGTAGTCCTACTGAGAAAAGTCTGTGACCCGACTAGGGAAAAAGTTCCCAGTCAGGAGCAGAATGTAGCACATGAAGGAAAGTCCCAACTAAGCAGAGTACAAGGTCAAGATATCCGTAAGAACCAATTGCGCTGTAGCCAAACGTAGAGAAAAAAGCAGTCCATGTAATGTTACCAAGTTTTGAAGTTCCCTGTAGTTCAGACAGCCGAGAAGTCGTAGCCAGAGGATGAAACCTGAGGAATCCGGGAGGCAAAAACGAGGTCAAAATCCAAGGAAGCAGAACAAGAACGAAGCGTGTCACAGACTGGTAGGAACAACAGCTGAGAAGAGCTGTGTAACAGGCTCAGAGTCTTTTTAACCTGCACTCGTATGATCACGTGAACGGGTCATCGCTTGGTCACGTGAGTGGGACCGCGTCACGTGACCAGCCCGACGTGCACTGTGAGCTTCTCTGTCTCCATGCAACCGCAACTGCCAACGCGGCCATAGCCGCCACGAACGCTGAAAATGCTGTAACGGAAACCCTCTTGATAATGGGAGACCGCAGTATTGTTGGCTACCATGCCGCTGCTGGATAGGAAAATGAGACATAGATGTACTTGAAGGTGCTGTGTATGGGTCTGACGTAACTTGATGTGTTGCTGAGTGCATGACAGAAACCCCACCCCCCCAAAGGCCCACGACCCAGTGGGCAGGATGGATTGTCCCTATGGAACCGGGAAACCAAGAGCGGAGCGTGGACATTCGCTGCGGGTTCTCAGGATCTCTCTTCAGGGCCAAACCCACCCCAGTCAACCAGGTAATGTAGACGTCCTCTACTGAAATGGGAGCCAAGTATACCACTGATTTCATATTCATCCGGGGAACCCCGGAAGTCCGGAGTAGGAGGCAACACTGCCCGAGTAGAGGGGGAACATGGTTTCAGAATGGAGGTATAGCACACGGGGTGAATGCACCAGGCAACGCCACGTGGTAAGTGACAGGATTGATGACTCTGGTAACCCTGTAGGGACCCACAAAACGAGGAAGCAGCTTCCAACACCCAGGGATGTGCAAGTGTCTAGTGGATAACCACACCATCACCTACAATGTACGAGGGGGCCTGATCGCATTGTCTATCAGCAACACGACACATCATGAATTGTGCATCTCGGAGATGGGTAAGGGCTTGATCCTGAATGGTCGACAAATCCCTGAGGCATGCATTGGCAGCAGGAGTGCAGGTGGCAGGGAGATCGGGAAAAGGCAGGGTACGAGGATTCTGACCATATAGAATGTAAAAGGGAGAAAAGCCAGTGGAAGAGTGAGGGGCGTTATTGTATGCGAATTCAGCGACATGTAATACCTGATGCCAGGAGTGTTGGCATTGTAGGGACAAACAGAGCAGGTATTGTTCAAGCGTCTGATTGACGCGTTCTGTCTGTCCGTCAGACTCGGGTGATAAGAGGATGAGAACTGTGCATCAATTCCCATGAGTTTCGTGGGGGCACGCCAGAATCTTGAAGTGAATTGGGAGCCCCTGTCAGATATCAGAATAGTAGGAAGACCAAAGAGACAAAATACAGACCGAAAAAACAGGCCAGCCATGGTAGGAGAAGAGGATAAACCATTGCAAGGAAAGAAGCATGCCATCCTAGCAAAGGGGTCCACTATGACCCAAATATTGTGTCATATCCCTGTGTTTTTGGGAGATCTGTCATGAAATCCATGGAGACAGTATGCCATGGCCGGAGCGGAAGAGGCAGTGGCTGGAGTAGACCCAAGGGTTTTCCTTTGGGGTTTTAGAATTGGGCACATTTGGAGCAACTGTTAACGAAATCACAAATGTCCTTGTGCTTTGTGGGCCACCAACACCAGCGCTGGAGCAAGGCTAAAGTGCGTTTCTGGCCGGGATGTCTGCTAACTATGGCATCATGGGACCATTCTGTCCTGTACAAACAGTAAACCATTATGAAACACCAGATTCCTTTCTTGTGCTAGTTCGTTGTTGAGGGAAACCCAAGGAATGACTGAAGTGATTTAACTGTTGTGGGGACAGGCCAATCAAGGACTGCTTTCACCTTGGAGGCATGCATGGAAAGACGACTAGACGTTATGTGGAACCCCAAGAAATCCACCTCTGTGGCTTGGAAAAGACATTTTTCGGGTTTCTCATAAAGGGCATTGGACTTGAGTCGAGCGAGGACCTCCCGGACGTGTGTTATGTGCTCTTGCAAGGAAGGAGAGAACACCAAGATGTCATCTAAACAGACGACCACAAAGATGTCAATTATGTCATAGAACACATTGTTCATGAACCTTTGGAAGGTCGCAGGGGCGTTACACAGACCGAAAGGCATGACCGTATATTCATACAGGCCATGCCGGGTGCAGAATGCGGTCTTCCACTCATCACCCCTCCTAATGCGGATCAGATTGTTTGCGCCCCGGAGGTCTAGTTTAGTGAACACTGTGGCATGAGTCAGCCAGTTGAGAAGAGACTTGATGAGTGGAATGGGATATTGATTTTTTATTGTTACCTGATTAAGCCGCCTATAATCTACAGAGGGACGAAGGTATCCCTCCTTCATTGGCACAAAAAAGATGGGACTAGCCGCAGGGGACTCTAACGGCCTGATGTGTCCAATTTGGAGAGAGTGATAGATGTACTCCTTCAGGGCCTGGTCTTCCGAAGGAGACAGTGGGTATATCAGTCCAGTTGGCACAACGGCCTCAGGAGCCAGGTCTATGGGACAGTCATAGGGACGATGGGGCAGGAGGTGCTCCGCACACCCCTTGTTGAACACTTTTAAGAAATCATGGTATTCTGTGGGTATGCCAGAGACAGTTGCTCCCACGAAATGACCAGGAGGGTCGAGGTCCATGGACTGGTGTTCATCAAGGGTTAATTGTGCAAGGGCACCCAGCGCTTGGGATGGTGATGTAATATCATCGGAGGAGGTGAGACAGTGCTCCTGGCAATAGGAGGATTAAAAAAGCACATGGCCAAAAGACCAGTCAATAGATGGATTATGAACACGTAACCAGGGAATGCCTAGGATCATGCCAAACTGGCGGGTGGTGATGAGATCAAAGGACACCGTCTCACTATGTGTGTCATGGATGATTAGTGTTAACGGGGCTGTCTGCTGTTTGATAGGGCCTGAAACAAGTGATGAACCATCCACTGCTGCACTGGTTCAGGTTGTTTTTTGTTCTGCAAGAGCAGATTGAGGGATGCCGCTGAAGCGATTTCCACCTAGTTACCTGTGGCCCCCCAAGTCTATTACCAATTGAACGGGATGTTTATTGTCATCTGTGGACAGGAGAAGGGCATGGATCGATATGGGGTTCATGTGACCAACAGGAGGCATTGAGGGGGTCAGGTGTAGGCCCGTCCGTGCCCCCAGGTCTAGGGACAAGCCTTCTGAAAACCTGATGGTTTGGGTCTGGGACGTCTTGGACATTCCTTGATGAAGTGACCATTCAGACCACAGTAGAAGCAGGCATTGGAGGTCCTGCGTCGTTCTCTTTCTACGGCAGTAATCAGGCTTCAAACCCCCCTATTTGAATAGGTTCACCAGGAGCATCGCTGGGTACTGGACCAGGAGATAGAGACAACCCAGGACCCCGTCTGGACTCCATTTTACGCTCAGCCTTCCGGTCGTCCACCTGGAGGGCTAGGTCCACCAGTTCAGGGTATTGGGCGGGCAAAGAGGGTACCATGGCCAGTGCATTTTTCATAGGGTTATTCAGTCCCCGTTAAAAGACCACAGCCTTCTTGTTCTCGGGCCAGGCTGTTTCCACAGAATATTGGTTGAAACGGGTGATGTAATCAACTAAGGATGCCTTGCCTTGGGTCAGGTCTAGTAATTCCAAGTCCTGGGCTTGTGCCTTATGACGGGTATCAAATACTCGGGTCATTTCGGCCACCAACAAATCAAAATCATATAACACTAGGCTATTGCTTTCCAGTAATGGGTTAGCCCATGAGGCTGTGATGCCGCCTAAATGGGAGAGGGTGAAAACGGCCTTCGTGGTGGAATCTGGGAATGCCTGAGGGCGACATAGAAAGTGGAGTTTGCATTGGTTTATAAAGGGCACATATACAGGAGTCTGCACGTTGGAGCTACCGGATGGACCAGGTTGAGGAGGCGGGTCCCTGAATTCTGGGTCTGCGACAGAGCATGACGTTCCCTCTGAATATTTTCCAATCGCTGGTGTATGGCTGCCGTGGTGGCCGATATGTCATTCCGCAGGACTGTAATAGCCTGAACCAAGGCAGCCACCGGGTCTCCAGCAGCGGTTTCCATAGTATAGGTGGACAGGCTTCTCAGTTTGTCAGGAATACAGATCCGCATAGACTAAGTATACCTCCGTCCCCAAGCACCAGTCAGAGAGGAAAGAAAGCACTTGCTGACCAGTTATTGAGGCCACAGGTGGCTGGAATGGAAGCACCGGACCCTAGGTAGTTGCAATGGAAAATGGGCAAGCAAGTGTTAAACACAACGTGATGCTAGTTCAATAATCAACAAGCTGTGCAACAGACAGGACACCTACCTAAAGAACAGCTGGGGAAAAGCGTGAAGGCGGATAAAAACCAGGATCCCTGTAAATGACCTCCCCAAGGTGGTGCCAGGTGGAAAGCAAGACCTATACAGCAGCTGCAAGTTAGCACAAGTTGAAAGGTAAGGAGGAATTCCTAGTGACTATAACTAATTCCCAATAATCATTTTTGTTGAGCAAACATCTAATTTACGGCTAGCCCCCCGCCCACACCTGCTACTTTAATGCATTATATCTCTCAGACAGTAGTGCGTCATGACTACACCATGATTCTACACCGGCTTAAGCTACGAATATTATTTTAAACACTGCTTAATTTTACAAAGGCAATTCTGCATTAAAGCAGCACCAACATGCATTTAGTTGAAAATGGTATCCCACAATACAAAATACAATAACATCTCACTCTCGTTTTAGTGAAAATGGGAGAAAACATGGCATTCAAATGCACTGCACCTATGACCCTGATCTCAAATTGCATTCCAAAGGACTATCAGCCATCTTTTCTCTCAGATTTCGTCCATCTATAGGGACAGTTTAGGATTTATTGGGTTTTAATTTACCATTTTAATTGTGGTGTCGTATTTTGGAGAATCAGTTGGGGACTCGATCAGTCTGGAATCACTCCATCAGCAAGCACTCAGCTGCCTATCTGTAAACCAATTTCCAAACTTAGACTGGTAATCTTTTTCTGAATGAGCCAGTCTCAAAGTTGCATCCAGCTGCTTTCAAAATCCTCCACGATTCATCTCCCCATATTAGTTAAATCTGAATTTCTATTAGGCTGCTTGTTATATATTGTTTTTACCAACCTCATGAAATACACAGAAAGGGAGGGGAGTTGTGCTCCTAATATTAAAAGGGCTATTTAGTTTTTTTTTTACCTTACTTTGGATGTCAACATTTGAAATGAATAATACATTAATCACTGTAATGTAGTGTGCCTGATTACGTGCTGAAAAGATCACTGCATGATATACAATGGTGGAGATGCATGTTTTTCCTAGTTTTCATCTAATCTTTATGTGGCATGCTATGTGAATTATTCACTAAATGTTTGGCCATTATATGAGTCTTATTTACTCTTAAGACATCGTGATGTATTTACTGCCCTGATAGTTAAGTAACATGCATTTACTCAGGACGTACATTTTATGTGGGGCATGAAATTGTTGTTCATGTACTGGGCTTTTCCTGCCTATTGTACATTGACTGCACACCTGTAAGATCAATGTTGTTAGCCTGGCTGCTGTTGAAAGATTTTTGGAGATTGCTGATAAATGCTAATTGAAATTGGAATCATATGTTTTCAGGATGACAGCCAGTCTATTGCGCTTAGAAGATGCACCAGGCCAGCATGCAAATTGTACCTAGAGATAACATGGCCTTCTACAGATTACCATATCACTCTATTTCAAAGAAAAGGTTTCATCCAAACCTCAATGTATGTATGCAGGCACCACTTCAGTGAACAGTCCACCACAGGCATTGCTACCTACCCACACACATTTAGCATGCAGCGATGACCTACGACAGAAATGCAGGACTAGCTGGACACATAATGCTCCCCCAGGCTTAAAAACTGCACACAACACATATGCCATCAGACTGCAGTGATGACCTACAACAAATTCGGTCCAGCAGGACACTTCATGAATTTGTCTTGCTATTGCACATAATCCTCTCCACCCAGCCCCCATACACATGCCTGACCTCATGGGTAGCTTCATGGAGCCCAGCCAGCCCCGCCCCTTAACTCCTTATCTTGGCCAAATGCACCCACACATTCTAGCCATCACACAATTTCCCACACCTTGGATTCTGGTCCCCCGATAGCCTTTCCACCAGAAGCGGATTGAGGCCATATTAAAGGGATAAAGGCACTACACACATGACTACTACAACTACCTTAATAATTTGTCAGAGGTTAACAAATAAATACAAGCAATCACCATTATGCGAATGTTGGTTATTGCAACAAAAAAAAAATATTTTATGTTTGTGTATATATTTTACCCCTTGCCACTGTTTCTATACACCTCCTGCAATAAATATCATATTAGATTCCAAAACATAATTGGATATTATTTTCAAAAAGTAGGTGTTTCATATATCACAGGATGTCTTCATTATGAGAATTCTCAGAATAAGGCACAGTATTTCACAAGAAATCCGATTTCACCTTTTATGCCCCGCTCAAGTACCCATTGAGTTTGACCCTCTTCTTTACATGAAAATTGAATTTTCATGTGGAGTATCTGCCTCGATCGACACTCAACATGCAATATTTGCATCATGTTATGAAACTTCATAATCTACCAGCAAGAGCACTTGCACCAAATCCACAAAGTGATGCAGGGATGGACTCCTTATTTCTAGTGGATTCTCCTCACTCATCGGAATATGGCTGCAAGTATGTGGAACACTTTTATTTGGTATTGATTACTGTGAGATTGAAGACTCAGTCGTGATGGAAAAAGAAAACACAAAAGGTAAAACAGTAATTATCATGCTGTGACCATACAATTTAGACCATATTCAGTAGTAGTCACACATTACAGGAGTGATAGACTGTTGTTCTGTAGATGCAGAAAAGCTGTCTATTAGTTCATTTGCTCAGACATTGCACCCTTTATACACAGTGCTATTTCAGTGCTTGCATTTACATATTTGGTTATCCATGTAAGTCATCGGATTTGTATTTTTAGGTCTTGTTTAACCTATAAAAAAATTCACTCCAGTTCGCAATCGTTCAAATGCATTCATTCAAACACTGCTAAGAAGTCAGCGTATGGAAATCCATTTTTCAAATGTCACACATAGCCATTGAATATCGTAGCAAGATGTTTTACACATGGATTGTAATCCAATCACGTCTCCAGGTGATACGTTCCAATGAGGCAGGTCCTTTTCTTGAGTAGAGTCAGTGTACCACCGTTTGCTGTTAATTTAAGTTAGCAAATTTTAGCAAACACAGTCATTGTGATACACGTCTCGACTAGGATGTTCTGATAGATAAGCACTGTCCAGTATCGTTGTTATGAACAAGGTAATGCTATGCATGTATTTATCTGAATTGCAAACATGCATACAAAAGGTGAAATAATATACTGTAACCACAAAATGCCCCCCCAAAAAATCAGTCCACAAATAACAATGAGCAATGAATTATTTGGCATATTTGTATTATTATTATTAGTATTATTATTATTATGTGTTTACTTTTCCATGGTGTGCCTGTATGCCAAGGACGGAAAAGCCAGTGATAGCAGACAACTCTTAGTTTATCTGGGTCCTTTATTCATTTTACTCCATAGCCCTCTGCACCTTTGGAAATTACTGTTTTATTCATAGAAGAATCTTGTCATTTCCACATCATACAAATGTCAATGTCTTAAATGTCAGTATTCCAACATTTAAAATGTCAGTCTTTCATAGTTCTTCATATGAACACGAAGAATACTTTTGAATTAACTTACAGTCGCTGTTCATGAATCTGAGAGTGACGAGCATTTCGCTTTTTCCAGTGTTCCATTTGCATTAATAATCACTCAAGTAAACACCTGCTTTAAAACCATGGATGAAGTTCCTGAAGGTGCAGTCTTTAATAGAATTCATGTTTGAGTAGACATTGCGCATTTTGGCATTTGTATTGTGATTCAAAAGAAATAGAAAGCAACATTTGAAAAATGATTTGATTAGTCATAACCTTTAAATATCATCAGGATGTCTCAACCTCTTCTGTACCTTGTCTGTTTTAAAGCAAATGTAACATTCTTTCCACTGCTATTCACTTTTACTTTCGAAAACGAATATCATTTTGAAAACATTTGTGCAGATTAATGTTCGCCCTATTTGAGGACCAATTGTTACTAAAGCCTAAATATTCCAGTGTCTTAGTAAGTCGATATTGTTATATTTTTCAGGGCTCTTAATGAGCACATTATAGGCGCATAATATATATTTTTTTAACACTCTCTCCTTCGTCAGAGGCTACTGACCCCAGTTTTTATGTTTTGGTAACACTGCCTCTTAACAAGTTAGATTTGACTAAGGATTGCCTACATTATAAGGGCAAATTTCTATTTATTGCCGTGTACAATAATTGCATTTTAGTTTAGCTGGACACATTTGGATAACATTACGAGAAGATGTACCAATCATAAAGGGCTGCGAAAGGCGAAAAAAGTAAGGTGATTAGACTGAGATTTTCTTTCTTTTCTGTTTTTTGTACGTCTATGTTGTAAGGGAAGTATACAATTCTATTGGGCGTAAACGTAATCTGAAATGTCATTCTTCAATCATTATGCTGTGTGGGGAAAGTCTTTACATTATGGTTTACAGCCTTTTTGAGTGCCATTCATTTCGTTTAGTTTTGCTCTATAACTCACAATAAACCAAGCAGTTGAATGAAGGACATCACGTTGTCTCCAAATAAATTAATTTCTTTTTCTTTCTTACTTGTATATCACTGGCTGGGCGATTTTGCATTTGAGGGCTGTATAACCATCAAACCAAAAGATAGAGCAGTGTTCACGTAAAGGAAAGGCCAGATCCTCCAATAGTAGCAGTGGCAGAGCAGTCAGGCTTAACTTCAGGAGGGCGGTAGGCAAACAGGGAAGTACAGTTGTTTCCAAGTGCCAGACAAAAGAAAAACACCACACAGGTATATAAAAAAAAATTGCACGTTTATTGAAGGGTAACACATATCATATGCAATGTATATAAGTAATCAATCAAATCAATCAATAAATTAAACGTTATTCGGCACAAAAATCCATAAAAGCTCTTAAAAATATCAGGCAACACATACATAGACATTCGTAATAGGACATAAAAAACAGCACATACCAGTTTCATTTCATACAGACAAAGAAATGGCGACATGACTCATGTTGTTAACATTTCCAGATGAAATGGTCATATAACTCCATATAAAAGATTTCAGAAAATACAAAAGAACCAAAATTCAGTGTAAATGAAATTCTAGCAGTGTCAGATTCATATAATATCATTCTGAAAAGTCCAGTGGGGAGAATATACTTGTAACCCCACCGGCTGTCATTGCCCAGTAAAACAGATTCCCAGTCATCTATTTCACTCAGATCTGTTTGTTGCTTCGGAGACATGTTTAATTATGTTTTGTCTACAGAACCACACTTGATGAACATAGCGAACAGCGCAGGTCACTGTGCTTGGGCTTGTGCTTTCCTTACAGAATGCCAAACATCAGTGGTTGTCCGAATCCCTGTCTCCCTCAACAAAGGGCGAAGAAATCATACTCTGAGATCTCTCAATTTGTGACAAACATAAAATGAATGACTGTCTCTTCACCCAAGCCACATGAAGGGCAATTAGGCAACCCACTCTGACCCCACAGTTGTGTAAAGATGGCTAACTGTAGTGACCCAAGCCTAAAACTAATATACAATGATCTAGCATACGATGGATTTGGGTAGTTGAGGTAACTTTCTGGACCAAACTCCAGTTTGTGACATAGATAGTATGGTCCCAGTTACAATTTGTTCACCTCTCCAATCATTTTTGTCCTGATTTGGACGATGGCTGCTTTCTTAATTCTATTTAGGGCTCTCTTGTCAACACTCTGTGGTACTGTACAAACTAGATTCATTCAAACTGACCACATTGTCATGTTGACATTCTAGTGTTGGGATAAGGGGAGGCGGGAGGCCGGGAGGGAATTGACGTAGGGAGGCGGGGGTTGAGTTAGTTCTAGAAAGAAGGAGAATAAACAGAGATGTTCTTATGTGAAGCTCCGTGTCAGTGTCTCTTTCCAGCACTGTGATGCGCGCGCGTGGAAGACCAGGTCACCCATTACACTGGCGACGAAGGGACCACTCTGGATGTCCAGAAGCCCACAAAGTCACAGAGCCGAGCAGGTGCTGGGGACAAGGCTGTCTCCCGAGTGGAAGCGCATACGGCATCACAAAGGATCCGGGGCTGCACGTGCTGATACAGTACCCACCCACTACGGAACGCTCAGTCGAGCTTATATTGGGCTCGGGCTGCAGTGGTGACTCTCTGCTCACAGTGAGTGGGGGGATGAGAAGGCTAAATCAATGGTGCTTGTGCCGAAAGGCAGCCATTGAAGGCATAGCCTGCCCAATGAGAAGGCCCTGAACATTCCTACAACCACTCCTGGGCCCCTTGCTCACTGTGTTCAGAGAGGCACAGCTCCACCTCACTGATGATGCCCAACAAGGCTGAAATACATGTATGGGGTTGCTGTTGGCACTCTTGTTCATAGGGGAATTGCCTTAGCATTTCGTGCTGGACTGCCCATGTGGGCGGGATAAAGACTGATATGCAAATGGGTATAGTGAGCAAAAATGTGGCTGCAGACTCTAGAGTGGGTACTCTCCCAAAGAACAGGCAATTTTTGCCATGTTCGTTCTCATAGAGGAGCGCCCATGACTATTTTTTTTTCTTTTTGAAGGGCCTTAGGTCTAGTCACACTGTTTCCCAGGGTCATCCAGACGTGGACCCCTTGCTCACTGTGCTCAGAGAGGCACAGCTCCACCTCACTGATGATGCCCAACAAGGCTGAAACACGTGTATGGGGTTGCTGTCGGTACTCTTGTTCAGAGGGGAATTGCCATAGCATTTCGGTGCTAGACTGCCCATGTGGGCGGGACAAAGACTGATATGCAAATTGATATTTGCCATCTGTGAAAGGTACAGTGAGCTAAAGTGTGACTCTAGAGTGGGTACCTTCCCAGAGAACAGGCCATTTTTGCCGTGTTTGTTTTCAAAGAGGAGCACCCATGACTATTTTTTGACTCTACCCTAAGTTGTTTAAAGGCACTGGAAAGCTCTGTAACAGACACATAAAGCTGAACATCGATGAATCAGTGCGACCTGTAGCCCAACACTATAGGGGCATGCCAGTGAATATCCAGAAAAAGGTTGAAGACGAGCTACATAAACTCCTGGAAAAAGACAACATTGAGCCGGCGACGGGTCCAAACACATGGGTCTCACCCATTGTTCCTGTTCCGAAAAAGAGCTCTGACGCAATAAGACTGTGCGTGGAAATGAGACGGCCGAACCAGTTGATCCTAAGGGAAAGACACATGGCTCCACGTATCACTAATATGATACATCTTTTAAACGGGGCTAACGTCTTCTCAAAGCTGGACTTGAAGAAGGGTTACCACCAGCTGGTCCTAAATCCTGAAAGTAGGAATATCACAACTTTTGTCACTCATCTGGGACTGTACCGCTATAAAAGGTTGAGCTTCGGGGTCTCTTCGGCGACCAAAATATTTCAGGCAGAAGTCCACACATAATCAAGCACATACCAAACTGTCTGAACTTTAGTGATGATGTAGTAGTATTTGGAACTGATGTAGGAAAGCACGACGAAACACTGGCCAAGGTGTGCATGGCCCTTGAAACTGCCAACCTCACGCTCAACCAGGAGAAGTGTGAGTTCAGAAAAAACACTATACACTTCTTTGGGCATGTGTTCTCCGAAAATGGCATGACACCTGGTCCCAACAAAGTAGCCACGCTCAACGAGACACCACTACTCACCAACATCTCGGAGCCCAGGTCCTTTTTAGGCCTCGCAAGCTACTTTACCAGATACATAAAGGACTTTGCCCCCATCAGCGAGCCCCTCCGATCACCAAACATAATGCAGTGTTCAAAAAATGCCAACAGGCTTTCAAAGTCATTCGGGAAATGGTGGCCAGAGCTCAAAATATGTGATACTATAACTCAGACTGGAAGACAGAGCTCACCGAAGACGCAAGTCCAGTAGGGCTAGGTGCCATCCTATCCCAGATTGATGAAAAAGACCCAACACAAACACATTTTCGCATACGCCAGCAGGAGTCTCTCCGCCATGGAACAGGCCTATTCTCAGGCAGAGAAAGAAAGCCTTGCAGTGGTGTGGGCGTGTGAACATTTTCACTTGTTCCTCTACGTCAAACCGTTCAGTGTTGTGACTGACCATCAAGCACTCCTATTCCTCTATGGTAACCGCAAGCCAAGATGCCACCCCACATTGCAAGATGGAGACTGTGCCTGCAGGACTATGCATTTGAATTTATCCATAGGCCGGGAAAGGAAGAAAACCCGGCAGACTTTCTATCCCGACATCCCCGCGAGGAGTGCACACCTGAACGCTAGGTGGTGGACTGCTACCTGCGATACTTGATCCAACTGGCAGTGCCCGAAGGCATACAACCCACACAGCTGGCGCAGGAAGTGGATGCCGATAGCGCTTGCCAGATCATTTGTGAAGGGCTTCTATCCAGCAATGGATAGAGCCAAGGAACAAAGCTGTCTCGCATCTAAGGAGGTATGTCACAAAGTGGACAGACTTTTAAGTCAAAGAGGAGTTAGCACTCTCTGAGGGCAATCTTCTGCTGAAAGGTCACAAAGTAGGTATTCCTACCTCACTAAAAAGGAAGGTAATTGAGCTGGCCCATGAGGGACATCGTGGCGTGGTCTCCACGAAGCGGATGCACCGCCAATAGGTATAGTTTCCGTAGCTAGATTCCATGGTCGAGGAACTCCTGAAACAATGCACCACGTGCTGTCTGCTGACGCCAAATCTACGCCCTCAGCCCCTGAGAATGACCAAACTCCCCAAAGGGCTATGGGAGGCCGTGACAGCAGACTTCTTTGGGCCTATCGAAGGGGGGAGGTACGTGCTGGCTGTCATGGACGAATACGCAAGATATCCTGAGGCTCAGATCATATGGTTAACGGCCGCCCACCATGTCATACCAGTACTGGACTGCATATTCATGGCCTACGGAGGACCTTATCAGGTGAAAACAGACAATGGGCCTCCATTCAGTGGGCACAGCTTCACCAAATTCAGTGAGTACATGGGGTTCCATCACCACAAGGTCACCCCATTGTGGCCTCAAGCCAATGGCATGATCGAAAGATTCATGGACAATCTGAATAAGGTGCTACAGGTGGCGAGACTCACGGGACAGCCTCACAAACAGGTGTTACACCAGCTATTGAGAGATTATCGAAGCACACCCCACAGCACCACAGGGAAAACCCCAACTGTGATCATGTTTGGAAGGGACATACAAACTTGGCAACCCCAGGCCTGTCACCAAGAGGACCAGTCACCACTGGACACTGAAGTGAGAGAAAGAGATCAGGCTGCGAAGGAACACATGAAGGAATATGCTGATGCCCAATGAAAGGCTTGAGAACCACACCTTGAGATAGGGGATCTGGTGGCAGTCAAACAACCCCAGACTCACAAGCACACGGCCGCGTTCCAAGAGGTACCACTCATCATATCCGAAAGAAAAGGTTCCATGATCACAGCCCAAAGAGACAGAGGTGTGACCAACCGTAATTCGTGCCACTTCAAGAAAAGTGGAAATACCCATCAACTAGTCGGATGATCCCTATCAAGTAGATCACGAGGACTCAAAGGTGTCTGACAGGGAGAAGGTCGGGGGAAGATCCTGAACCGGTGAACTGGCTGAACCGTATAGCTCTCGAACTCAGAGAGCCAGAAATAGGCCTTGCCGCCTCATAGAGCAAATGGCCTAGTGAACCCTGTTCCTGTGTATTATTGCCCACGTTGGGTATCTGTTTAATTTGGGGGGGGGGTGTCATTTTGACGTTCTAGTGTTCAAATAAGGGGAGCTGGGAGGCCAGGAGGGAAGCGACGTAGGGAAGCGGGGTTGAGTTAGTTTGAGAAAGAAGGAGAATAAAGAAAGATGTTCTTACTGTGAAGATCCATGTCGGTGCCTCTTTTCAGCGCTGTGGTATGCAAGCGTGGAAGACCAGGTCAGCCATTACACACGTGTTTTCAATATGCTCCACCTTACCCCCCTCCAGGCTCAGGAAAATCAGAACTAATGTTGAGCATAACACAATTCGGTTGTAAAAATAGTAAATGCTCAGTAAAGACCTAACCTATCCTTGACCCTAAAATGTAATCCCATTACCTGGTGGTAAACACCACATATACAGACTTTACGAAATATAAAGAGAACAGAACTCTAGACAATATAACATACAGTAAGAAGAAAAACCTTTTTTTCACAGTCCATCAAGTGCTCTTTTCCCCCTCCCAGAGGTCCTAGACCAAATCTTAGTTGATCTGGCAACTTTTCGCAACTTTCAAAGTCCTATTTCGACTCTGTAGTCCACGGACAGTCATGGAGTCCGCAAATGGTTCCTCTGAAGGGACCCACCCATTACATTTCCTCATTCTTAATCTGGCAGACCAGGAGAAAGGACTTGAAGAAGACCAGTTTTACAGAACTTTGAATCCAATCTGTCAAGGCCATTCCTCCTCCACAGCCTCCACCACCACCACCAGAACAACCATCTGGAGGGTCTGGACAAGGGAACAGGCATGGAGATGCAGATGATGATGAAGAGGAAGAGCAAGATGAGGTAGAGGAAGTACCTACCTCCAGCGCCCGAAAAGAGTCATGTGGGTGACAGTTTTTTGCTACCGTTGGGAGTGTACCGAAGGCTCGGGCAGCCAAGGTGAGATTCCGGGAGTGTGGGGTTGTAACAAGTCATCGAAAACCAGGGCGTTACTCTTACTGGACCACCTCCATGCAGTGCCACACCTGATCCAACCACTCGGGTGTTCTGAGAAAGGCACTTCCTTTCTCAGGGAGAAGCAGGTTGACAGCCTCTACCACATCTTCCTCGACTGCTCCTGCCACCACTCGGGCTACTGCTGTGGGACAGAGGATCCCAGTGGCCGCCTCACATGACATACAGAACGCTGTTGACTCTTACCTTTCGAGAGTCACAGTACTATGTTTGCACTGCAAAGCACTGATATGCAGGGGGAGCCACCTGTCCACCTGCACCTCCATCTCTGTAGTTGGTGCCCCTTCTCTCCCCTCCCTACCAAACCTTACCTTGCCTCTCCTGTAAAAACAAAAAAGCAAAGAAAATACAAAATCACAAAATACAAAAAACCTTGTTCCTTTAGAAGCGTCTTTCACAGTTAAAAAACATCAAAGGACCCTTTGCAGCCTGCATAGTCTACGGACAGTGCGGTAATCCACGTGCACCTGGAAAATTCCAGGCGTGGGGTTGGGGAATGAAAATCATTTTGTTTTTTGTTAAAAAATGGTGGCTCTTAAAATAATCTTTTTTCTTTCTCTTTTTGGCTTTTATATATTATTTTTGATTATTGGGTTTTATGTACTGAACTAACAAATATTCTACTGAACTTTTATTTCAGTGTTTTCTTTTTGTTTACTTCAACTACTAAAGAATACTTGAATCCATATGTTGTGTTCACAGAAACTGCTTCAATGCATTTTTAATGTTTTCAAGAAGAATCTGATTTCCCACATCAGTCCGATGCACTCCATCTCTTCCAGAAATGTTGATAAGATCACATTTTCATTATGAAAAGATGTCATGCCACCATCCCGCAAAAAAGCACATACACCTTTGTTCACATTGCACCTTGATTTATTGCACCTTGATTTATCAATTTGGGGACAAAGTATTTCAAACGCATCCACATTTGTCTCTGAGCTAGCTGAGAAAAAATAATTTTTGAAAGTTGAAAACAGTTCCATTATCTTTCCAAATATATCCTTCATCGCAAACTGTAATGATGCCCCGCCTCCAAACCTATTACTGGGCCTCACAACTTGCGGTGGTCAATGATCGGCTTTACGGGGACCGGGAACAACCCCACATAAGGGCTGAACTTGCCGCTATGCATGACCCGGACCCACTGCGCTCACTATATCAAACTCCCCAGATACCCTCTCCACCAACAACCGCGGCACAAATTATCACTGTTTGGAGATAATCACATGTGTTTGTAGGGTGGAAAAATAAAATAACCGCTGCACAGCCCTTGTGGAAAAACAGTAACTTAAAGGCAATCGGGAAACTCGAGCCATTGCCAAGTTGGGTGGGGGCTGGGATTCTGAGGGTTAAAGACATCCTTGAAGAAGGGAGACTAGCCTCGTTTGAGGACATGCAATTAAAATTCCAACTCCCGGGCACCGAAAGGTACCACCATATACAATTGACCCATGCCCTGAAAACCTATATACTTGCAGACGCCACTGTCCCGGATTACACACCGATAGAACGTAACATGATACCAGCATACATCCCCACCAAAAGCACTTCCATCCTATATAATGCTATTACATCCTTCGCTACTCCTGAACTGACGAGCTTGAAAGTTAAACGGGAAATGGATGTAGGTGAAATAGACCCAGAGGACAGGATTCAGGTTCTAATGCACCCATCGGAAGTTGCCATCTCCTCTAGGCTCCGGTTGGTGCAACTTAAAATCTTGCACAGAGTGTACTACCCTAGAACGATGCTACATGGCTGCAAGAGGGCATCGAACCCAAACTGTCTCCGGTGTGGGGAAGATGAGGGAACTTTCTTTCATATCCTATGGGCATGCCCCACATTCGTGCCTTCTGGAATGCATGCTGCGATGAATTTACCAGAATACTTACCCACACGATACCACTGGATCCAAGGGTCCTAATCCTGGGAATACCAGATGAGACTGATCTTAATAAATGGGAAAGGCTGCTATTGAACACAGCAGCGGGTCTGATGAAGCATAACATTGCACAAAAATGGGGAGCCCCAGAGTCCCCGACGCTGGAACAATGGGTAATGGACTTGGACACATGTCCTATGATAGAGCGTTGAATATACAATGCAAGAGGTTGTCCTACCAAAGCCTCCAAAATATGGGGACGGTGGGAAGAAGGAGGGCTGTAGTAAAGACAATGGTGATGAGACTTTGAACAAACACATAAATGGTCATGGGAAATGCTTTTGGAGATTGGTGATACAGGTACTAATATCTATGATTGGACATGCTAGTCCTCAATTGTTCTTTTTTTTTCTTTTTTGTTGTTCTTGTGATTGTGGTATAAAACAATAAAAAATGTTTTATCAAAAACTCACTACTAAACATCAAGTTGTGCACATATAGGCTCAAACCATACCACATGTCATAGACCATGCTATTAAATCATACATTAGCATGCCTGGGCCTATATTCCCATGATTAAGACGTTATCAAAAATGACGATCAAATATTAGCCATAGAGATGGTAGAAAATACAATATGCTAATTGCCACTTCGGGTACGATTGCCTCACTTAGTATTAATTATCTGTTCGGCTGCAGTCCATACTTTAAACAGAGCAATAATTAATGATTCACTAAATGTATTCAGACAATAATTCCAAAAGTGCACTCTAGGAATACTATCATAACAGTACACATGCCGCTCTTATATGCGCATATACACTGGTACTAAGACCCGACACTCAGTGAGGATATGTCTGTTTCTAGGTTTTCAGCTACCTTACAGATCCTACAATATCGTTGGTCATTGGATAGTTTCCACTGAGAACCATACATGGCCCTAACTGGTAGTTGGCTTGTTCTCATCAAGAACCAGAATGTACAGACTAAAGGATTGGGATATCATAATAGATACCTTTGAGGGTAAAGATATTTATGAACAATTCCAGTTTGATGATTGTAGTTATGAAGATTACTCATATAGGTAAAATTGTTATTCCAATCCTTTCTTTCCACTTTCTTTTTAAACACCATTTTAATGATTTCATATCGGCCACAATAAGAATGGTCAATAGACCAGTTAACATCAGTATATAAATCATTACACATGCCATCATATCTATTGGTTGCTTTGGTCTTCTTAAGTTGCATTGTATCTTTCCCAATGATGCAGAGCATACTGCTCTCAGGGTGGTCAATGGCTTTCAAAGGAAGCAAACCTCTTTGCTGCAGAATGACAGCTTTCAGAGGAACTAAACCAAATTCTACTCTGATGTACTGTATCGGACAAGATGGTGGTAGGCCAAGTACATTACACCAGAAGTAGCCTTCTATTTTATCAAGCGATAATACATTTTTGATGGTGAGAGCTTCCAGCCCATAAGCAATGAAGGGTATAAACCACTGCCTATACAACATCATTATGCCATTTAAGGAGTACCTTGCATAATTCAAAACAAATATTTGCACAAGAGTTGTTATTTATTTTGCTTGTTGAGTTTTACTTTCTATTAAAGCCTGATATCCGACTCAGCTATTCAAATTTACTCCCAAGTACCTGTAAGATTCTGTGTAATCAATGGTTTCCCAGGTTAGCACCATTTAGGTCTATAAACCTTTTTAGATGCAAAAAGCATTATTCGAGATTTCTTTAAGATAATGCTCAGGCTATGTTCGTTTGAGAATCGTCCTAGTTCTTCTAAGATCATCTTCATACCATTAAACGTATGGTCGACGATGACCAGATCATCTGCATAAAATAATGCAGTAACTCTAGTCATACCGAATTTAATTGGACAATTAGCCTGTTTTTCCAATTGTCTTATTAATAGGGCTAAATAGAGGTTGAATAACTAGCCACCAAGCAAACAGCCTTGTTTTACTCCTTTTTCTATTTTAAAGGGCCTAGATAATCAACCTTCATTATCCAACCGAATCTGGGCGGTATTATTAGAATGAAGCCTCACCAATATCTTCAATAGCCATTTCTGACATTTCATTTCCTATAATATCTCCCATAATTTAGATTGGCAAACCCCATCAAAAGCAGAGCTAAAATTGATGAATGTAACAAACAGAAGGATTAGGTCTCAGTTTAGCTTGTGAAGTTATAGCATCAAGGAGCTGAATGTTAAACATAGTCCTGGAACCAGATCTAAATCCAGATTGAAAGGATGCAATAGCTGGTTTTCATTAGCCCAGCCCTGTAGGTGGTCCAGTACTGTGGCAGCAAATACTTTGCTGGTAGTTTCCAACAGTGATAGCAGGCGATGGTTTTCCGGGCGCAGATCTCATACCAGCCTTAAATACAGGTATTAAGATGGAAGCTGGGTATGGTTTTTTCCTTAAATACTTTTTTGGACAATGTGTACATTATCCAGGACCAACTGATAGGATCATGTTTGATGATCATCGAGGCAAGCCCATTAGGGCCTGGCGCTCTTGATTTTTTAATTTATTGATAATCACAAGGATGTCTTTTCTAGAAACCCCCAGGGGCCACTCTTTCGCTGTAGTTTCTACCTTCGTGGAAGGTAGGTCAGCATACATAATACTAGTGAGGTATTCTACCCATTTATCCTCTCCTATCGAGTTTATTGGTTTAGAGATAGAATTACCTCTAAATTTATTGAGCATATTCCAAACTGACCCAATGTCTCCCATTTGCAATGTACCAATCATATTTTGCCATTTTGTGTTTAATTTCTCAGCTTTTCTACGTTTGCACCAGCCTCTATATTTATTATTCAATGTTTTCTTTTTTGCTTAAATTCATTCATGGGTAAACGTTGCTTCTTTAAGTTGCGAAGCTCCATACAATGTTTACATGTAGCCGACAACAACTCACCATCATAAGATATATTCAATTTTTTCCCATTTACAACAATAGGAGGAGCACATACAGATGCTACTTCTAATGTGGTTTTCCTTATCAAAGTGTTGATCTCATCACACTTCAGTATATTAATATCTTGTTCCAGGTTTTGAATCATTAACTGTGTCTTTCTAGTAATTTTCTTGATTTTGAAGACATTCCATTTTACTCTAGTTGCACTCTTATTTACCGCAATGTTTATGGGACCCCTATCTTTGTTACTTAAATGATCTAAGTGCAAATTAGCATAGATGAGGGAATGGTCACTATGTGGCATTGTTATCTTTCCAAAATCATTTATATATTCTAGCATAAGGGCATTCCCACATATATAGTCAATAGTGGCATATTTACTGCCACACTGCCATGTACACTTTCCTGGATTATCACTTCTTGTTCTTCCATTAAGAGGCCATGGATCCCATTACATCAATAAATGGTTGCAAACAACATCCCTTGCATTACTCTTGGGCTTATTCATGGCATTTGTGGTTTCAACATTAGTAAACGTCATGTTCATCGATGTTATCCCACACATGGCGTTATGATCACCACCCAGGATTATCATACGTTTTCCCTCAATTAGGAGCCAATCAGTAATTATTACATCAATGGAATCTTGAATCTCCATTGTGCACTTTTTAGTAGGCGGGTCGTAGATTTGAATCATTAATATTCTAGGGGTTGCCAACCATATTTTAGACTTTATTTATATAGCTAGCACATTATCAAACACATCGTTAGTTACCATTTCGGTAGCCTCAAAGTCATGGTTGACCCCAATTAATAGACCACCATAGGGTCTCCCTTTTTCTCCTTTCTTAGCATTACATTGGAATATGCAGTGAGAATCAATATGATAATCCTCTAGCAGCCATGTTTCCTGCAGCAAAAAGATTGGAAATGTTATCAACTGTTCAAGAGATGCGCCTGCGGCCAGGAAATGTTCATGACCTCTTGTATTCCATGAAGCTATCTTACACTCTCATGGTTGCAATTTTTCCAATTGGCCAAACAGATTTTTCAACCATTTCCAGCCCGACTGGTTGTCAGTGACAACCTCAGTTTGTACACAAGGGTTAATAATGGGATTAGTTATTGATATCCAACAGTGTTCACACTGTAAAGAAACTCATAGCCAAGAAAATCCAACGATTCCTCTTGGGATCGTATGAATGCAGCAGTCACAGGTAATGCACAGTCCATTAGAGACACGGCACCAAATGCACGTTTGAGTGATTGTATAAATGAAAAGTCACATGAAGACAATATTCTAAGTGCTGGAATCTTGTTAAATATTGCAACCAATGCAGATCTATTTAACGTTCGCTTAGTTTTCCTTTCCATTCTTTCACTTATAGTTACCACTCTATTGTTTGGTGCATTCTTAGGTCCATCTCCCAAGTTACTTGCAACATGTTTATCTGCATTTTCCACATGTCTAGGTCTAACTGGATTTGCAAGCTTTATATCAGGAATTTCCGTTTTTTTCAGATTCAGTCACCGATTGGTTATCCCCCTCCATATGAACCACCAGCGATTCTGTTGGACTAAGCTTGCTGTCTTGTAACAGCCAGCTAGTTAGAGTAGCTATTTTCACTGATTGTCTTTTTTTGCTGTTTTCTCGCTTCCGCTCACGTCTAGATTTATTTTTCGTGGCCACAGTCGACGTCACAGTGAATTTAATAGCTGCTACTGTTCTTGATCTTCATCTTCAATACTAATGGGTTCTGATCTCTTAGCCTTTTTTGTTTCCGTTTCCCTGCTTGCTGTCTATTTTGCTTATGCGTGGGATAAGAAAGGAGTAGTGATTCCGTGGTGTTATAGGAGTTGCAAGGATCATTTAAGTTTGCTATAGAGGGAGCCAACACTATTTGAACAGATATATTAGCTTTGGACACAGCTTCCATTTAGTTTTCATCTTTAGAAACTATCGGAGCGTTATGATTTTGCAAAAGCAGTTCTAACATTTCAGTATTCTTCTGTGTCTGATAGTATATTTGGTCACATTTAACCACTATCAAATGCCATGTATTGCAGCATACAGGACCTGCTCACATCAAGTGGTAGTTACTTACAATGTTGTGCATTTAAAAATGTTTCTTTTTAGGAGCATTTTCATGAAAGTAAAAAAAATGCACATGTGCATTTATAGCAGCAATGAATGTAACTTTTTTTTAAAGAAAGGAAAAGCAGATAGAAAAGATGTGTACAACATTTTTATATGGCGCTTGGTGTGTGAAGTTTAATATGTTGGCAGTACATGCATACATGCCAACATGACACATTCCAATCTATAGATGCTTATCAAGTCTTGGTTTGCTTCTTTGCATTCTGTGACTTGTAATTCCACTTCTCCCATTAGACAACTCAGACTACAAGTAAGAGTAAGGGTCTGTACAGGTGTGATGAGATGGGGGTTAGTGAGTAAGGGAGTGGTAGTGTGATTGAATAAGTAGGGACATCATGCTGTTTTGAGGAAACCAGTGTGTTATAATGGTGGTGTTTGGATGGGAATAAAAAGAATGTGAATGTTGCAATATAATGAGGACTTTCACTGGACTGGAGGATTCGAAAGTGTGACATTTATATGGAATGAAAAATGGAAATTCTGTACGTTTAAAAATGTTTCTTTTTAGGAGCATTTTCATTGAAGTTAAACAATTCTATGTGACTTTATAGCAGCACTGTGTGTAACCTCTTCGTAAAAGAAAGAAAAAAGCAGATGCAAAACATTTGTACAACATTTTTAAGTGCCACTGAGTGGGTGGAAGTTTAATATCTTGGCAGTACATGCATTCCTGCTAACATGACCCGTTCCAAACTGTAGGTGCTTATCAAGTCCTAGTTTTTTCTCTGCATTCTGGGACTTGGAGACCAAACTTTCTAATGGGAAAACTGCAACTACAACTCCCACAGTACAAAGACAAAAAACCTAGACTTGATAAGCACCTAGATATTGGAATATATTGTGTTGGCAAGTATACTTGTACTGACAAAATATTAAACTTCTACACACCAAGTGCCACTTAAAAGTATTCAACAAATCGTTTCCATCTGCTTTTCTTTTCCAAAAAAGTTACACAGTGCTGCTATAAATGCACATATGCATTTTTTTTACTTTCATAAAAATGCTCCTCAAAAGGAACATTTTCAAACGCTCATCATTTTCCAATTTTCATTCCATATACATGTCATACTTTCTAACCTCACTCATTACATCCCTTACACTGCCACCATTCTCCACCTGCTCACACATCAATGAAAAAGTATCTATGTAGAACACTTCACCTTACATATAAAGTACACTTCTTTCACAAACTCTACTATAAGATACCAAACACTGCTGCAACAAAAATCTGCCATTGCATTATCATAAAGGCCACAGTTTCCCTACTCTTTAAAACACTGCAACATATTACAAATACATTACACCAAACACAGCACTTCTTCTATTAAAATCTGCAGCACAAAAATAACCTAGATATGTACCTTTTTCTCACACCCATCTTTACCCAGCTCCTTCGAATTTGCCGAACAGCACTACTCATACTCCAATTGGTTTAACAACATAGTTAACACACTTTTGTACACCACACATAACACAACTTGATGAACTCTTTTTCCAAACAACTCCTACCTTCATAAATAACAACCTCTCATACTAAAAGTAGATGACCATTACCACATATACCCAACTTTCTTTTACTATTACAGGAAAGAAGAAGATTGCCAAAGACAGGTACTGAAAAAAGAACACTCTTTACATACTACAAAGTAGGTACATTAATATAGCATGTATATCTCTCTAATAGTAACAATGTACTTTCACTATATAAGCCTAGAGTATTATTTTTGAATCAACAACATTTATTTCAGTCTTACTCATTATATTGCAACATTCACACTATTTCTATTCCCATCTAAACACCACCGTTATAACCGACTGTTTTCCTCAAAACAAAAATGGCCCTACTTATTGAATCACACCACCACTCCCTTACTCACTAACCCAAGCCTATCACACCTGTACAGACTCTTACTCTTACAATCTTCCCAACCACACCTATAATCCCACTGCACAATCACACAGCACTCTATTCATCTCTACAATCACACCCACAAACTCATGCACAATACATGCTGTCACCGGGGTCGGTGATATCTTCGTCCGACAGTGTAGATTCTGAGATCTACCCCTCCCCCGACTCCTCACCTTCTTCTTCCTTCCAAGAACCCTTCTTTTCCTTTCTTCGAGATCGCACCTTTTTTTTAAGTAGATCGGGATGACCCCCCGAGGAAGCCACCGTGCCCCCCAAGAGGGGAGACCAGGGGGCCCCTCCCCCGGGATCGACCAAGAGGGGAAAAAGCCCTTAGGCACAGAAACCCTCTGTGTTATCGTTGGGTGCCTTGGAGGTGTGGAACCAGGAATCCTTGAAGGGTGAGAGCTGGTGGAAAGTGTCTGGAGGCAACACGTGGAGTGAATCCCCCCAGAACACAGGCAGTCCAGTAAGCAGTCCGAGGATCTGGTACACGAGGCTAGAAGTGGAAGTAACAAAACGGCAAGCAAAGGCAGTCCAGGGGAACAGGCCGGAGTCTGGTACACGGAAGGTCACAGCAAACAATCCTGAAGGTAGGCGAGAGCAAGTCCAAATGGACAAGGCAGGGAACTGGCACACGGAAGGTACGGAGCAGAGTGAGAGGAAGTAGGAAACAGAAGAACGGAGTAAGCGGAACAGACAAGAGGAGGAAAAGCGTTAAGTGAAGATGGGAAGGAGGGAGGGTAAGCAAGTTGGAAGGAGGGCAGGGGAGGCGGGCGAGTGAAAACAAAGCCAAGGGAGCGAGAGAAAGGCAGATAGAACCAGCGGAAGGACGAAGGAAGAACAGAGGGGGCCGGACTGGGCTCGAGGACCCGACCGGCGGAAAAGCGAGTAACCCAGGAAGATAGCAACAGATAGCAAGCAACTCAGGGCTAACGGACGAAACCAGAAGCGTTGCGACGCATCCGTGACCCGGAAGTGGCCGGTTAAAACACCGGGCCGCGGAGCGCCCAACCAATAGGAACAGAAGGAAAGTAAAGCCAGGAAACAGGGGAGTGGCCGGAAGCTGCCGGCGAACGGGACTAAGTTCCGCGTCGCCAGCGGCTCCAAAGACGCCAGGAACTCGGCGGCATGACTGTATGCCCCCTCCTATAAGCTCCTCCCCCTGGTTTCCCTGGATGAAAGAAGTGGTACTTGCGAAGTAAGACAGGAGCATTAATGTGTCTGATGGGTTCCCAAGAGTTTTCCGATGAAGGGTAGCCCTTCCATTTAACCAAATATTCCAGCCTGCCCTTATGATACCTGGAGTCACAGAGTTGGGCGACCTCATATTCCGCCCGAGTGGAACCCTGAGGAATCAGGGCCTGTCTAACCTGTCGTGCCCATGTGTCAGCATGAAATGACTTGAGTTGAGAGGCATGGAAAACAGGGTGGACCCTTTTGCGATTGTTGGGTAATTTTAAGCGAAAAGCCACAGGGTTGATCTTCTGTATGATCTCGTATGGCCCTAGATACTTGGGAGATAACTTGGAGGGATGTACCCAACGAGGTAAATATCTAGTGGAGAGCATGACTCTGGTACCCACATCCCATCCTGGTACAGGTCTACGGTGTTTGTTGGCTTGAATGCAATATTGAGCTTGGGCTGACTTAAGGCCTTCCTCTACCTTCTTGTGTGTCTCTCTAAGGAGGGAGAGGGAAGAATCTACCGATGGTACGCTAGTAGAGAGGCCCGAGACAGGAAGAATGGAGCAAGGGTGAAAACCATAAGTACCAAAAAAATGACTGAACCCCAGAGCGGCATGTGTGGAGTTATTGTAAGAGAATTCAGCTAGAGGGAGTAGCGTTCACCAGTTGTCTTGTTGGGAGTTGATAAAGCACCTTAAGTACTGTTCCAGGGTTCCGTTCAGGCGTTCAGTTTGCCCATTGGATTGCGGATGGAATCCAGAGGTGAGAGCTCTTTCGATACCTAGTCTGACACACAGGGCCTTCCAGAACCGGGAGGTGTACTGACTACCCCGGTCTTAAATCATCTTGTTAGGTAGACCGTGTAACCGGAATATGTCTTGGAGAAACACTTCTGCCATCTTGGCTGCAGTAGGAACACCAGGCAATGGGGAGAAGTGAGCCAATTTGGTAAATTAATCCACTACTACCATGACACAGGTGCATCCTTGAGACGGGGGAAAATCCACTATAAAATCCATAGAGATCGTGCTCCAAGGACCCTTGGGTACAGCACTTGGTTCCAGTAGACCAATTGGTCGTTTACGGGATGACTTTCTCCGCAGACAGACGATACATGACTGAACGTACCGATCTACATCCTTTCTCATCGTAGGCCAGTAGAAATGTCTTTGAAGGTAGTCGAGAGTGCCAGCCACTCCCCTGTGTCCTGCTAGTTTAGAATCATGACACCAGGCAAGTGCTGTCTTGCGGAAAGCTGGTGTGGGTAAATAGAGTTTTCCTCCGACAAGGTAAAGGCCGTTCCTGATTTCATAGGCCAGATCCTTAGAATGTCTTTCCACTTCAAAACGACCTCCAGAATCCTCCTGTACCTGCTGAAGGAATTTAGAAATAATTCCAATAGTCCTGGACTGGGGAAACATCCGTTCAAGAGGCGTATCTGTCTCTGGCAGGTAATCACACCGGCGGGAAAGAGAGTCGGCTACAACATTCATTTTGCCAGGGATGTAGGTTATGTGGAATTCGAATTGGGCGAAGAAGTG
Source organism: Ambystoma mexicanum (assembly GCF_040938575.1). Classification (NCBI taxonomy): domain Eukaryota; kingdom Metazoa; phylum Chordata; class Amphibia; order Caudata; family Ambystomatidae; genus Ambystoma; species Ambystoma mexicanum. Next base: position 1,372,768,025 of record NC_090930.1, read on the forward strand.
AGCCCATCGGGCCTGTCGAGTGTTGTAGCACTCAAACTGTTTGAGAACCTGCAAGTTCTTATGATCGGTCCGTATGGTGAACGAGAACCTTCCTCCTTGAAGCAGATGGCGCCATTCTACACAGGCCGCCTTCATGGCTAGAAGCTCTCGCTCTATGACCGAGTAGTTCCTTTGACTGGTGTTTAGGGTCTTCGAGAAATAAGCCACCGGATGTTCTGTACCCTGGATTTCTTGAAGAAGCACAGCCTCTATTGCGGCTGATGAAGCGTCCATCTCTAGAATGAAGGGTAGATGTTGGTTTGGTTGTTGTAAAATCGGTGCCGAACAGAAGGCTTCCTTAAGATTCCCAAAACTGTCTTCCGCCTCCGCCGACCATTTGAATGGAGTTGCAGACTTCTTTAAAAGTGAGGTGATGGGTAGTATCTTTTGAGAGAAATTAGGGATAAATCTCCGGTAGAAGTTTGCTAACCCCAGGAATTTCTGTATCTCTTTGACTGAGGTGGGTGAAGGCCATTCAATGATGGAAGACACTTTGTTAGGATCCATGGAGGTACCGTGGTCTGACAGAATGTATCCTAAATAAGGAATGGAGGAGGCTGAAAACCCACATTTGGCGAGTTTAACAGACAACTGATTTCTCTGTAGCCTTCTGAATACTTCCCTGACATGTTCCACATGGTCTTCAGGAGTGCGAGAGTATATCAGAATGTCATCTAAGTATACCAATGTGGTTTGGCACAGGAGATCGGAGAATAGTCTGTCCATAAACCGTTGGAATACCGACGGGGCGTTTACCAACCCGAACGGCATTACCTGGTATTCGAAACGTCTGAAAGGAGTCCGGAATGCTGTCTTGCATTCGTCTCCTTTCTGCACCCGGAGTAGGTGATAAGCATTCCTCAGGTCGAGTTTGGTAAAGATGGTAGCACCCTGTACAGCTTGTAGGATATCGGTTATCAATGGCATAGGATACCAGTCTTTTATGGTAACCTTGTTTAGACCGCGATAATCTATAAACGGCCTCAACTCCTTTGAATCCTTTTTAGAGATGAAGAACAAGGATGCCCCTGCAGGGGACTTTGAAGGCCTTATGAGCCCGTTTTCCATGTTGCTGTCCAAGTACGTTCGGAGGTATTGTTTTTCTTCTAATGACAGTGGAAACATCCTACCGAAGGGTACCAATGCACCTGGGGTGAGATCAATGCAACAGTCTTCAGGCCGGTGCGGAGGGAGCACGGCGGGTATCTTTTCAGTTGCCACCTCGTTGAACTCCTTCAGGTAGTGTGGGAGACAGTGTACAGTTCTGACCTCGCAGCTATTTGTGGTCTTGACGGTCTCGAATCTTGGTTCTGGCAAGCATTCCGATTTCCATAGTGAGGACTGAAAACTAAGTAAGTTTCTAGACCAGTCAATGCTGGGGTTGTGTCTGCGTAGCCAACAGATACCCAGGATAAGGGGGAAGTGAGCAGCCCAGATGATATCGAATGTGATACTTTCGGTGTGTTGTTGGATGGACAAAGTAAGTGCTTCCGTGGTGTGAGTGAACAAACCCGAGCTCAAAGGTTCGCCATCAACCCCTTCCACCTTTTGATCTTCTCGTTTGGCTATCCTTTTCACTCTGTGTCGCTCTGCCCAATGGGTATCCATGAAGTTCCCTGCTGCTCCACAGTCGAGTAGGGCTAAAGTGGTTACTTCCTTGGGGCCCACTCTGAGAGAAACTGTGAGCACCATCAACCGGGAGTCCTCACACGTTTCAGTATAGGATACAGAAAGAGGCGCGTAGGGACTAAGAGCAGCCCCTCGGTAATGCGTCCCAATGTTTACCGAGGGCGAGCGTTTCCCGACCTTCTGGGCGGTACTTCCGGACAATCTCTTAATAAATGTGAGGAAGACCCGCAGTACATACACAGGGAACCCTCCCTGCGCTGTTTCCTTTCTTCAGGTGTGAGCGGGGCTCTGGTGGTTCCGATCTGCACGGGTTCTTCCTTAGCGGTCCGTTGGAAGGGTATAGATGCGGGTGAGTGAGTCTCCAAGAGAGGGGGTACACTTAACCTTGTCTTCTTCTTTTCTTGACGTCTTTCCGTCATTCTGAAGTCAATTGGGAGGGTAGCTGTCAGGAGTTCGGCAAAAGACACCGGTCTTTCTATCCGGGCTAGTTCGTCCTTCAATTCCTCCCGTAAACCTTGCCGAAATATGGCATACTGGGCCTGTTCCTGCCAACCTGCCTGAGCTGCCACCTGTTTGAAAGTGGTTATGTATGTCAGTAGATCAGAATTCCCCTGACGGATGTGAAGGAGGTCCTCCGAGGCCAAGTAGGTACTCTCTGTTCGCAGAAAGGTTTGTTGAATCAGGGCCTTAAAGACATTGTAGTCCTGTAAAACCGGGTCTAGCTGGTTTACTAGAGGGTAGCCCAAGCCAGGGCATTCATCATGTGGGTGATCATAAACCCCACCTTGGCGTGGTCTGAGGCAAAGGTCTGAGGGCGAAAGGAAAAATGAAGATTGCATGCGTCCAGGAACTCCTTAACCTTTTTTGGGGAACCATTGAACTTCCCTGATACTAGGGGAAGTGGAGGTAAATCGGTTAAAGGTCTTTCCCTGTCCGTCAGACGCCGTTGAAGGGTGGCGTTAGCTGTCTTAAGGTTCTGCATCTCCAAACTTAGACCTTGTGCAGCGGCTACGAGTTCTTGTACCTGCTGTGGGGTGGCCATCTCTTTTTGGCGTCACAAGCTGTCACTGGGGTCGGTGATATCTTCGTCCGACAGTGTAGATTCTGAGATCTCCCCCTCCCCCGACTCCTCACCTTCTTCTTCCTTCCAAGAACCCTTCTTTTCCTTTCTTCGAGATCGCACCTTTTTTTATGTAGAAAGGGATGACCCCGGGAGGAAGCCACCGTGCCCCCCCAAGAGGGGAGACCAGGGGGCCCCTCCCCCGGGATCGACCAAGAGGGGGAAAAAGCCCTTAGGCACAAAAAACCCCTGTGTTATCGTTGGGTGCCTTGGAGGTGTGGAACCAGGAATCCTTGAAGGGTGAGAGCTGGTGGAAAGTGTCTGGAGGCAACACGTGGAGTGAATCCCCCCAGAACACAGGCAGTCCAGTAAGCAGTCCGAGGATCTGGTACACGAGGCTAGAAGTGGAAGTAACAAAACGGCAAGCAAAGGCAGTCCAGGGGAACTGGCCGGAGTCTGGTACACGGAAGGTCACAGCAAACAATCCTGAAGGTAGGCGAGAGCAAGTCCAAATGGACAAGGCAGGGAACTGGCACACGGAAGGTACGGAGCAGAGCGAGAGGAAGTAGGAAACAGAAGAACGGAGTAACCGGAACAGACAAGAGGAGGAAAAGCGGTAAGTGAAGATGGGAAGGAGGGAGGGTAAGCAAGTTGGAAGGAGGGCAGGGGAGGCGGGTGAGTGAAAACAAAGCCAAGGGAGCGAGAGAAAGGCAGATAGAATCAGCGGACGGACGAAGGAAGAACAGAGGGGGCCGGACTGGGCTTGAGGACCCGACCGGCGGAAAAGCGAGTAACCCAGGAAGATAGCAATAGGTAGCAAGCAACTCAGGGCTAACGGACGAAACCGGAAGGGTTGCGACGCATCTGTGACCCGGAAGTGGCCGGTTAAAACACTGGGCCGCGGAGCGCCCAACCATTAGGAACAGAAGGAAAGTAAAACAAGAAAACAGGGGGCATGGCCGAAAGCTGCCGGCGAACGGGACTAAGTTCCGCGTCGCCAGCGGCTCCATAGACGCCAGGAACTCGGCAGCATGACACATGCATATACATTCCACAACGTTTAAACCCAAACTTTCTTTTTTCCCAACAGACAGAACAGAATGCCTACTAAAAAGCATCGCTGTAGAAAACAAAGAAAAAATAGAGCAGATAAGAATAAAAGCAAGATATCTAGTCATACACCTCTAAAACAATTTATATAAAACATTAAAACAAAACAGCTGGTAACCTCACTCAACAAAACTAAACCAGCAACCCCTAAAGAAAGCATGGCCCCTCTTCCAAAAACGAAGTAAAAAAAGATGTACAAAGAAAAGCAGACCTACTAATGGTCCTAACACTATGGGCCTCATTTCGAGTACAGGCATGGCTACCGCCGGTATCCATTTTTTTCCAGCACCTGCAAATGGGCAATTACCAGGTCATGCCGAGTTTGGTGGACCCGGTAATTGCCCATTTGTGGGTGCCAGTAATGAGGGACTCCCCATCCTCATTCGGCCCCAGAGGACGTCAGATACACCGGCACCATTCAGAGTGGTGCCTTTGCATCTGACATGCTGTGCTCCCGGGTGCCGACAGGCGCCCGTGAGCACAGCTTGTAGTATGGCGATCCAGGCACTACGGTACCGGCATGCTTACCGGTACTGTAGTTCCCGCACCGCCATGCTTGTAATGAGGCCCTATATCTACCAATGTTAACCTAGCCACATTAAAGCATTCCCCACAAATATTTTTCCCAAAAAATGTTCCACTGGAGAGTTCTTCACAATCTTATAAATACAGCTGAAAAGTCACAAACTACCCTTAAAAACTACAGCAGAAGACTAATCCTCAAAGCTCTAATTAATTGACAGCGCATTTCTACTAAAGAGAAAGTTGTTTATTGTTGGGTTTCAACCCCTCCTTTAGTGATGCCGTAGATACGGCAGAACTCGTAGATGACGAGTTCTTCCTATCAATGTACCCATTGGTCTTTCAAACGTGACAATCCAAGGTGTCAATTGATGTAAAGACAGGGACTCAACCTCGACTCCAGCAGCTGCAAAGAAACACTCAATATTAGCACCACTGTAGAATACACAGAATAAAGTGCTAATTGAATAGTAAAAGAAAAAGAGCTAACCTTTGGGTTAGCGTGATATTCATAGACTCGACAGGAGAGAGTATTTGGCGATGTGTTGAGGTGTTTAGGCAGCGTGACACCTATAAGAACAGTACAGCAATTAGAAGTATACCTGACCAAGGAAACACAAATGCACAGAGAAGAAACAGTCCTTACCCTAAGTTAGTGCAAATGGCAGTTCACGTGGATATCCAGACAATCAGAAAACAAGTAAGGTGCAAATCCAAAGATGATGGAAATCCAACCTACCCCAACGGCACGAGGACGCCTAACAAATATGCACCAAGCGTCTCCGGTCCATTCAAGAAGGTTTACAGAGTTAACAAGTTCTGTAAGAATCCGTGTGAAAATATGGAGTACTAGCAGGGAGTTCAAAGTTGAATGCAGTCCGTGAAACAGGTGATGATTGGCGTTAAGCAGGCAGAGACTTGATTAGAACGTGGAGAAAACTCAGTCTGTAGGAAAAAGGCAACAGGGTCGGGCATTGTGCGGGCGTAGTCTTTACCGAATGTGATCCAAACAGCAGTCTGTATTGCAGGCAAAGGTCGGCGTGGAGCGGGAGCGTAGTACCGATAAGGGCAAGGCAAGACGAGGTCCGGAATCCAAAGATAAGGTCACAATTACAGAAAGGGAGGAGCAGAACAAAGAGCTTGGAACGAAACCAACAACTTCGATTCAGAAGCGCCGTTTACCGGCAGGGGGTGTGTCTTTATGCTCATTTAATCATGTGACTTGGATGTAGTGCGTCTACAGACGCAAATCACATGAAGATGCATTACTACTCGCTTCCCCAGTTGCCAAGGCGATACATATTGAGCAAGGAATGGTGCCATCAATGTTCTTGGGGTGTGACCGGAGCGCAGTACATAACGTTTCCTTGAGCTTGACAAGGTATTCGTAGAAACGTTGTGGTTTATATGCCGTGTAGACACACGTGTTCTGTGCATATGTGACGGAGACCGTGATTTCAGTAATCGCAGAGACGATGTCCTGGCATTTATATTGATTTTAAACAGAATTAAACCACTAACTAAATGAATAAATACTACAAAAAGAACTTCTAAACATGTGCTTTGTCAATAGAGAACTTTTCAAACTTCTGTGAAGGTGAATGGATTCACACAAGCAGCGCAGAACCATATTTCAATGAAGAGGCTTATAAACAAAAAACAAAACAACCCAATTGCCATAGACAGTAATGGCCAAGGGTATGAAATGGTAGGAGACACCATTGTGGCAAAAGAAACCCTTATAGATAAAAACATCCTCAGCAAACTTTCAACCAAACATTCCTTTTGCCCAAACAAACTGTCCAGTGTATAAATGTACATGCAGCTCAATGTTTAAGGTACTTCAACAATCCTGTACATCTTTACAACAATTCCTCAATCACTGCGTGAAACTAAAAGACAAAACTAAAATTCAAACTTTACAAACCATAGACTCTTGTCCAGTGGACAGCCACAATGGACTTTAAGGACATTCATTTCAGGAACTGCTTGCAAAAGCACCTTCCACCACATTAAAATGTTAGCAACACACCATTCTGCTATACGGAATCTTGTGCTTAGGGTATACTATGCAAAATACCTGCTCTAGAACTAAAACATTTGAAAAACATTCTCCTACATAGAGCAGCCAAAGAACTCCTTTGAAAAATAGAGTAAATCTAAAGAAAATACTCCAGAACTGAAGTTGACTTAGAAAATTCAGTAACTTCCGAAAACATTAGCGAAAGCCTCACACACACCAACCTCCTAAGAAACACATACAAAAAAGAAATAGCTACGTTTCAAAACACATCTGCTGAAATACCAGACTAAGTATGTTCCTGTTGTCGCAGAGCTTTTCATAAAAAGAGCACAAACATAATAGATATGGCCTACAAATAGAGGACAATGAGGAATCCCAATAAATACAAAATAACTGACCCCTCAATAGTTTGCACGTACTGCAATACAAAGCTTGACAATAACCAAATGCCATCACGTGCTAACACTAATAACTTAGAATAATTCCCACTTCCAAAGGCTCTCAAACAACTTAACTTGTATGAGAGCCTTATAATCCAAATAATACACCCATTTCAAGCTGTAATACGCCTTCAACTGAAAACAGCCAAATTGACTCAATCTAATTTACTAAAAGGCATCCGTAGCAAAGTAGTATATTTGCCATTAGATCTTAAAGAAAATGTAGAAACTCTAGGAGTACAACGGCCAATAGATCAATCTTTGATTGTATTAGTTAATGGTGTACCAACAAAAGACAAACTAAATTGGCAACAAGTAGTCGGCTTAAACAAAATTAGACAAGCCCTACAATATCTGAAAGAAAATAATGTATACTACAAAGATATAAACATAGAGAAATACTTAAGTGATACCACCCAAAAAATGCAAGATTCACTAGCAACTGGCCAATTTGAATGTGTCGATCATGTTACTGAAGCCAACATTTTAGACCATTATACAATTCACCCACTACACTCCAAAGACACCACTGAAGATGAATGAGCATATGGAAAATAATTGTAGAGCACATTCTTTTCCTCTACTCTTTCCTACAGGAAAAGGAGGGAGATATGATGAAAGGTCCACATAAATTAGTGCATCAGCATATCGCTCTTTACGAATGTATTCTCAAGACCCCAGATTCAGACAAAATGTAGAATACATTTTCCACCTCCTGTTCGAAAGTGAACGAGCAACTCTATATTATGGCGTTGCACACACATTCAAAACAGGCATTTCTGCTTCCCAACTGCTTCAAAAGATAAAAGACAAAGATGAAGTTTTGCAGTCAAGTATCACAAATCTCTTGGTAAATATGTGTGGTACAAAAGAATACTGGTTTCCGATGTCACGCTAATGTATGTTGTGTGCTAAGGAACCTAGGCCCACCCACATGGTTTGTTACTTTAAGTTGTTGAAAGTGCACATGGTATGACTTTCATGACTTCATACAAATTGCAAACCAAAATAAAGATGAAATAGAAATAAAAACACCAGAAGAACTCTGTTCGCTTGACTCTGTCAATGTATCAAAGTACTTTCACCATCCCTTCATTGCCATAAAACTACCCCTCCACTCAAAGAAGTGCAACACTTCTTTTGGAGAAAAGAATATCAATCCAGAGGAGCACCACACATCCACATGCTGTTGTGGATAAAAGATCTTTCCAAATGTGTACATGACAGTGATGCCACTGTTTTACAGTTTATTGAAAAATACATTACCTGCAACATCCCTTCAGAAACCACACATAGTGAAATACGTATATCAATCTTATCCTTCCAAAAACATAAGTGGGCTAAATACTACTGATGTAGATATAAAAACAAAGGTAAATAATATACCAAAAGTCCCTTTGGCTTCCCTAGACCAGTTTGCAATAAAGGACAAGTAAATACCTTGATGTCTTTACAAATCCCCTAAAAACACATACAATGTTAAAAGGGACGAAGCATCCAAGTGCATCAATGATTACAATGCAATCATTGCCCTCTTGTGGAATGCAAACATAGAAAAATCAATACATTGCAGACAATTACACTGCAATTGCAAGATATGTCATTGCCAAAGCTGAGAAAACAGCTAAAAGACCTCTGGAATGACATCATCTGACAAAACTGTCACAAAAATTGTAAAGCTTCGATATAAAAATATTCTCCCATAGAGAATGTGGGTGGTACGAAGCTGCAGACCGTTTAACAGGTACAGCCTTGTATGGCACATATGAACACATTGTCTGGCTAAACCTTGTTAGGACAGTTTTTCTGAAGTCCAACTAAGGGCCTAGAAAAACCATTCAACTGAGGCAGTACAAGACTCCACTGTTAGTAGAAGGCTGTACCACCTGTGTTCAGGGTAGTGTAGACAGAGCAGCCAGGCTTATATTAGGAGGGAGAGAGGGCAGTAGACACAGTACAAGTGAAATTGTAATACAAATGATCCAAAGAAACACTGAAACACTATGGGCCTCATTCCGAGGCTGGCGCAAAGGGATTACGGGCACCGGTAAGGACACTGAAGCCGGTAATCCCTTTGCCCCCTATTCCGAGGTCCCTTAGCGGGCCCGTCCTTAACTCCTGGTTTTACCAGGCGTTAAGGATGGGGCCCTTTAAGGGACTTCAGAGCTAATAATGGTACCGCAATTTGCGGTACTGTTATTAGCACCTTCCGCTTGAGCCCTATGGGGGCTGAAATGGGAATGGGGAATGGCTTTTTCAATGGGGACTTGCCGGTCCCGCCAAGGTCGGACTGGACCACTAAGTCCCCATTGAACGAGGGCGGACACAGTCCCGTTATTGGTGGTAGCGCCATGACTACCACCAACCTTGGAATGAGGGCCTATGTATTGTAAAAATAAAGGATTTATTTAAATACATTATAAGACATCGCAGTATAAAAACACAACACTATACTTGAAATCCATAGACCCAAGTATAGACCTTATTTGGAACACCTAACAGTAGTCCTAGGGAAGTCAAAACCTTGTTATACACATTTAGTATAGGTCAAGCCTATTCTTGGGGAGTCAAAGACCAATGGTTACTTTCCGATTACATTCAGTAATACAAGGGAAGTAGGCCCTTCCAGTTGTACAGTGACTCGTGGAACAAATCACATAAACAGTCAACTGCACAATATACTTTTGGTCAATAGTGAAACACTTATCCTAGGTGCAGTAAAAACCTATAACTACTTTTGTCATAACACACAGTTATACCAGGTGAGTAAAACCTAAGGATGCAATATACCATTACAGATGCTCATGAAATCAGGGAAACCCAGGTTGAGGTGAGCAATAACTCTGGAACTTATGTTGGATGGCACACAGCTAACAAAGGTAAGTAAAACCCACATACTTTAACTTCACAATGAAGGGGAAAGTAAAACCCAATGCCACACTTTACTGAATAGTTATTCTAGGCAGGCAAAAACCTAATGTAGACTTATTAAGGACAGGCTAGCAGCAAGTCAGGGGAAGCAAGACCTAGTTGGGGGACACTCATACAGTTATCCTAACAGGACTAACCCGGTGAAACCACCACATTACTTTTGTAAAGAGGCACAACCTAATCACAGGAGAGTAAAATACCTTCACATCTACTTTCTATTAGACTGGCAACACAGTGGCTAAGGAACAAAAGATGTTGACCATACTTTTAAGAATAGTGCATCACACATTCAAGATCAGTAAGAACTTTTGTAACTGTTCACTCTTAGAATTACAGTTACCAACCAACTCTTTACAAGTAAGTAAAACACATGATCTCTTTTCTAGGCAAAAGTCCCAATCCCTTCAAAGTCGTTCTTGGAGCATGAGTGTACTCAGTGGCAGAAGGGGGGGGGGTCACTAGGACTACTGACCAACAGGCAGTGTTAGAATAAGTTCTTTAGTAGCAAAAGTCAGAGTTCCTTAGGAAAACTGGGCAAACAGCGAAGTACTTTTAGAGTTAGAAGAGGGTCCAGGGGCTTCACAGAAGATGCCCTAGCAGGATTCTAGCAGTGGGACTGGGTGCACTGGATGAGGGACCTCCCAATCACAGAAAACACCCCAGGTCTACACAGAAATCCAAAAAGGCTTAAGGTAAGTATATACCCAAGCCAACACAGTACCTCAGCAATGAAGAAGAGATTGCAGCAGGAGAACTTCGGGGTCTGCAGCCAAATACCAAGTCAATGGATACCTTGTCGTGGAGACTGAAAACAAGACCTCAGAAGGGACTTTGCAGCAGGGATTGATGAAGAATGCTCTAGGCAAGGTTTCCCTCATGGCTGAATGCGGTTCTGCGGGTTTGGCGCATTTTCAAGGATCACAGAATAAGACAGAGCATCCATTTTAAAGGTCCATCACTCTTGTGAGGGGACTTTTTAGACTCCATTTGTGTCTCTGGAGATACACCAAGATGCTTACGAAGTTTCAGTGAGATTCGGAATTCGGAAGACTATGCGCTGCACAGTGGCTGGAGGTCCCAGGGTATTGGGGTATTGCAGGAATGCAAGGTTGCAACAACTCATGGGATGGCTCAAAATGCAGGTCTTCTTGGGTCTAGTGGGTCACATCAGGCTCTGGGTTCAGGTCACCATTTTCAGAGACCCCAGGTCAATTGAAAGGAAGGGCTGTAGCAGGCTCCGGTTATACAGCAGGTCCTCTGGTCACTGGAAATCATCTCTGCCACTTTTCCTTCATCATCCTCTTCGGTTTTCTGTTCCAGTAGTCGACATGACTTCAGCTTCCAGGTTTCCAGTATTTATCAGGAACTACAGCACAACCTCTGCATTCTCTCCACGCATTTTACAAGAAAGGGGCATTTGGTTGTCCAATCAGAACAGCCAGCCCACCGCTGGGATTTGTCCCAGTTGAAGCAAGGCGTAAGACAAAGGATGGGGAAGTTTTGGACTCCTCCCCCACTTCCGGAGCTTACAGTCTGACTGGAGCCTGGGCAGGGTGTCCACGGGACTCCCGTCAAAGACAAAAATCACACAAAGAATTTTCTCACTCTGAATGTCAGGGGAAGGAACAACAAACAACAAGAAACACTAAAATGGCAGAAAAAGAAGACAGGGCCATTTTGGTAAAATGAGCACCCTTAGGTGCCTTTACTGCAGCTGTGATCACAGCCCGTGTTAAAGGTGCACCAAATTAGTAAAAGGTATAACTGCAACCAGCCATTAAAGGTAAGCTTGTCACTGTAACAGAATTGTTACAGTTTTAATGTGAAAGGGGATACATTGTATCTCCGCAGCACTCCGCATAAGGGGGGTGAGCTGGTTTCACAGAATAAAATGTAAAAGGGATCCAAAGATCCGTTCTACCCTTGGGAACTGTAGGTCACTCAAGGTTAGCACAAGAAAGTTAAATGGGGAGCCCCTAGGGCAACCCAGCAACAACAGGCGCTTATTGCCAATAAGTTGTTAAACATTATAACTTTAAAAAGACACTATGGAGAGTCTTAAAAATGACACCCATAAAAAGAGTTAACGATTAGGTGAGTGTGGAAAAAGGTTCCCACTCACTGAGGTCTTAATGAAAAATATCCCACTAGAAAAGCTAAACGTTCTGGTGTTGAACCAGGAAAGGAAGATTTACCAGCTCTGTGGAAATCTTACTTAATAAACCTTGGTCCAGTTTCATCCCAACACAGACTACTAAAATACTAGCAAGGGATAGAAACAATAGCCACAAATGATCCCAAAAGCCAGGACATTTTTTAAAAATAATTTAATTGACACATACTACCCAAACAGAAGTTCTGCTTTGGAAAACAAGTGTCTGTACGACATAGCCCAAAACTCGTCTTACAAAAAAAAGTCACACCAGATGAGACAACTGGCAAATATTCAGTCTCAATTTCAAATTCAACCAAGTCTAAGTAATCATATAACTTTTTCATTTAAATCTGCACAACATAAAGAACTGTATTATATTGCTCTATTACAACTTTTTAAACCTTGGAGAAGAGAAGAAGAATTATTAGGTATTATTAGGTGTTATTAGGTAACTATGACTCATGCTGTATTCAAAGCAAATGAAAGCAGTATAACAAGTCAATTTCAAACAATACAAAGAAATGAAGGACAATGAACATCAACAAGAGGAAGAAATTGAAGCTCAACTAGAAAAAAGACATTCCTGAGGGCAGTCAACCTTTCCTTACAGGAACCCGAGAACCACTCATTCCAAATGAAGCAGAAATAGCCATGAGTGAGGTAGAAAATACCATGTACCAATCTAAACAATATGAAGAAGAATTGTCATTGCTGAAATCACAGCTAATTGGTGATCAACTCGCCATTTATCTGGAAGTCACTGAAGACATTGAACATGGTTTTAAACATGAAACTAAAACGTGTAGCTGTACAAATGATAAACCTCTGCTTCTGTATGTAAGTGGTGAAGCTGTTTTTTTGTAAAACTTTCTTTATTAAAATAATTAGCACATTTCTGCAAAACTTAACAATCAACAACCTTTCTGCTGTTGTAACATCCCCCACAGGATTAGCTGTCCACAACATAGGAGGTGCAACTTTACGCTGACTACTGCTGCTCCCAGTAGAACACCAAAGAAAATTAGAACACTACAAATCATCAGCAGAAGCTGCTACTAAAGTACGCAGACATCTGAAACAAATGAAAGTGCTCCTGGTAGATAAAGTAAGCATGGTTTCCAATCTCATCTAGGCTTTAATTCACCTCAGAATGCATGAAGTCCTAAAAACCGACTACAAAGAACTGTTTGGAGTAAAACACTTTATTGTTTTCAGGGACCTCCTACAGTTAACAGCAGTGAAATGTCATCATTTTCAAAACATTAGGACACAAACAATTGCCTAACACACTCTACATCATTGGAAATGTAAATCTTTGGCAAGATTTTCACTGCAGAGAACTAACTCAAAACATGTGTCAGTATGCAGACCTCACATATGCTATCATTTTAAAAAGCATTAGAACTGGTCTGCTTACTAAAAATGCAAAATCCATCTTAAATGGTAGACTAATCCATGGGTTATATGGGTGAAACACATCTGCTCCTGATGTCATGAACAATTAACTCAACAAGATATAAAACACATGTCCTTAATGCCAACCCTTGCAATCTGTAGTCAATTCAACGAGACAAAGTTAAAATAAGAAATGCTACCCATACTGCATATCAGCTCCACAGACAAATTAGAAGTGCACGGCATGCCACTCCCTATGTGTCAACAAGCAACAGCAAAACTAAATAGCTTAAAAATATGTATCTCCAACACAGCTGGATTAGAAAAAGTATTAATTCTGTCTAAACTGCAGAGTAATTCTGAAACATAATCTTGACATAGAACAAGGTTTAGTTAATGGAGAAATTAGTACAGTTGTTGGCTTCCAAACATATCCACATGACAACATTCACTTTGTCAACATCCACTTTGACAAACTTGCAGAAGTGAAAAAATAGGCTGCATAATAATACGTTTCCTTCTTTTCAAAGACATGTTCCTACACAGAGAACAATTCTCTCTATCTCTTGCATATGCTGTCACTACTCACAGAATGAATGCAAGGTCTAACCCTAGATCAAGAGTTGATTGACATTGGCAGCACAGTCTTTAAAGAAGGTTTGAGTTACGTAGCACTTTCACATCTGCATACACTCAATGGTCTATTCCTAGTTAACTATGATGCAAAGAAAGTCAACCCTGACATTCCTTTCATCCTAGAATAAAACAGGCTATGTGAACTGTACACCCCCAACTAGATATGTACCCTGTACCTCAAAAAGGAAAACCTTTAAAAAGAAAAATAATACAAACAGAACTTAGACCAGATCTCCCAATAATATTGCTGAAGAAACAATGACCAACTGCTTCTGCATCAAATACAACTACAAAACTGTCTAGTACAAACTCAACTACACATCCATCAGAAGACAAAGAGACCAATATTTCTTCCCAAAAATAACTGCAGGCCCATAAAAGGATGCAGAGGCACAACTTTCTGGTCCATTTTAATTCAGCAATACTAATGGAGTAAATTGCTATCCAAATGTGAGAATCAATCTTCTCTTCCAATTGCCACCAATTGTTTACATTTACTTAAACGGCTCAGACCCATTGTGTTTACAAGTGCTCGTCCTTCATAGAAATGCCGCAAATAATCCTGACAGCACTTACAGTGTTTCAGTTTTAAGGCAAGAATTGGACTACTTTACAGGAATTCCTAATGTACTTACTAAAAGTACAGGAAACCAAAAACAACCCTAAAAATCAAATATTCCAGATTTCCTACACATGGAAACATACATGCACTATCTGCAACCATGTTTCACAAGAGCACATCCCTAATGAATGATTTGTATATGTATCAATACAAAATGGTGAATCCATTCCATCTCACCAGCTTCTGCAGAATGCAAATCATGGCATATTACGTCCTTTTTGTAATTCAGACAATCGTTCCAGCATACAAATAAACTGGCACAGCCAATAGCTGTCATGATGCCTGCCCCCGGAAGACCAGACCCGGCCCAACAGCCCCGGAAGCAGGCATCATGCCACTTGGAGCATGCCCAAAATCCCCAGTTAGGGGCTGTTTTGGTAAAGTCCTGGCGCCTATGGCGCCAGGCTCATAAAGATAAAGTCAGTCCTGGCGCCATGGGTGCCAGGCTCATTATTGATAACTTACCTGAAGCAGACCATGCTGCATACTCACCTGAGGCAGACCATGCTGCATGAAGACTCAAGCCAAATGAGGCTTAGGAGGGACTATTTTACTGAAGGGACTATTTTGTTACTTGGGTGGGGCTGTGGAAGAATACTTGCCTGGATCTTCTTCCAAGGCTATTTAAACCACACCCGGACAGCCACACGTGCTTCGCGTTATTCTGCTTGCTGCAGCGTAACGCTCACCGTGTTTTCAACAGCTCCAGTCTTCAGCCACGCCCGCTTCAGTCCTGGGACTCCTGAAACAAGAAGACAAAAAGGATAAAGGTTAGAACAGGAGTTTTAACTTTAATCCTTACCTGAATCCTGATCGATTTCGCCACGGAACTGAAAGACAGAAGTCTTTGAAGCATCGCTTCACATTCCTACGGCGCCGCGCTGAACTCACCTGCTTGGCGGTACTTCAGCATTCCATCACGCTCTCTCCATCTCGCGGCCGCCCTCCGACACCTAAGGAGACAAAGACAGCAAGGTGAGCAAGGGGACTCTCCAAGGCCATACAAGCTACCCCCAAGGACTTACCTAATTTACCACGGGAGGTACTCACCTCATTTCGGGTCGGCGCAGTCAACTCTGCTTCATCGCCGCACCCCGGCCCCTAAGGGGAGAAAGCAAGGACAATACCAGTTACCCCCCACAAAACTTACCTGATTTACCACGGGGGTCTCACCTCATCTCGGGTCGGCACAGTCAACTCTGCTTTATCGCCGTACCCCGGCCCCTAAGGGGAAAAACACTATAGACTTACCTGAATCTTACCAAGTGCCATTTGGAAATCTTCGAGTGGATTAATCGGCAATCTGCAAGGAATCGGACAGAGTGAAGAGCAGACATTTGAACTCTTATGAACAATTGGACTTTAGAGTCAATACTGGAACTCACCAATTCCTCTACGCCAGTGAAGTAACTGGTCATCAACACGCCCCTGCGGTCGACGCAGGATGGAGAGCTCATCTTTCCAAACCATCAGGTGAGACTAAAGAGGGGACATCAAGAGTGATCAGTGGGAAGACAACGGGAGTGGGGAAGGTGGGTTGACACTCAATTCCACGGGTGGTTATTTCCTCTTCTCCTTTGCAGAAGAATATTCTTGTGAGCCAGACAAACTAGGCTGAGCGGGCCAGTCCAGTCAGTCATCTCGGCGCTACACATCACGCTGGTGGAAATAACAGCGGCCCAGTTCCGGTCGACGCCCCCGTGGGAACCAGGTGAGAGTAACAATAGGTCGTACTAATGCTTCTACCGTACAATGCAGATGGTACCAAAAACTGTAAGCTAATTAACTATGCACACTGCCAAGTATCCCTTGGCAAGAAAATCTTCACAACAGTAGGCATAATAGACCACACTGGTGCCACTTCCATTTCGGGCCACTATACTGCATATGTCAAAAAAAGAAGTGGTTGATTCGAATCTAACAAGACTTCTGTTACTCCAAAACATAGGTTACCATCGTTGTACTGCCTTAGGAGGAGCTGGAGCTCCCCCCCCACTACAGGAGCAGTGGCTTGCCTTGAGGCACATCCGGATCACAAGGTAGGCCCCCTGCTCTTCCTTGTTGCATTTATAATTCCGCAGCCCAACAGTGCGAAATGTGTCCTTTCTCGCCGGAACCCTGCCATAATTCGATATTAATTTGTGGCATTCAAAAGGAATCCTGTCTGCTTCCGATCCGGCCCCCACTGCACAGGAGTGTAGCCAGCACCATCTGCGAGCACAAGGCCTTTAGCCACTTCAAAATGGCCGCCCGCCATCTTTGAACCGAGTCCTATGTGCAAAAACACATCAGGACCAACATCCAAATTTGATTGGCCCTCTGCACCCACTCTTGCACCAATTGAGAGCTGGCACGCTCAAGCCGGCCCACATCCAAATGCACACATTTCAAGGCAGTGCTTCCTGTCGTGACCCTGTCTGGAGCCTCTCGAGCCCAGGGCCACGAGCCTTACACCCCTCTCCTCTCACCCCTTGCAACGCCCTGCACCCGCTGCTAAGCCCTCTCCTCGAACTTAGCTCCAGGCCGTTCTTCTTCTTGGAGCTGCTCCCGACGCCTGGATTACATGTAATGTACAACACGTTGTTGCATAGGCTAGACTTTGTTGTTTAATTTCTCTCCTCGAGGAATTGGTGGTTAAGCTACTGCAGAGTGTTACTCTCTGGCAGTTCATTACTTCTTCTTTACTTTCTTTCTTGCTTTCAGCTACCTCATTATATTCAATATGGCGGCAGCAGACTCAGTTTTCTTCTCGGAGGAACAATTAGCAGCAGCAAGAGAGGTACCTTCTTTCTTCGACAACATAGATGCCACTATAGGAACTGGCGATGATTCCAACATTACTAGTGAAACCCTTTTAAAACTCAGAAAGAAAACATTCCGTACGGAGATGCACAGTCACCTACTTAGGGAATATTTGAAAAATAATATTATTCCACAGGCCTGGTAGTTCGACTGGAACCTTGTCTTTTTATTGATGATATATTACAAACAGGCTTTCTCTGGGGTGGCAATCAAATGTAGCCGCGACTTAATGCTTCTTACAATTAACACAGCACTCAAGAAGAGTGCTTTAATTGGGGACGAGATTGATAAAGCAGAATCTGCATTTGCCCTAGATACCTCCATTGCCAATATAAAAGAAAAATTGGAACACATTGAAAAACAAACTAAGGAGTTCATCAAAATAACAACTAACAAAAAAATGGACAAACTCAAAAAAGATATCTTGGCTTTCACTAAGGAAGGTACATTCCCCTATCTTAATGCTGACTACAAAGGACTTGGACATTGGTCTAATCCCAATTCTCAAATGGGCCCGGCACCCAATCACAAAAGGGTCACCTTTTCGGATACATCATCCGATGGTAGTCAGTCATACTCCAACAACAGGGGGAGACACAATAGAGGCAACAGAAGGAACAGAGGGCAGCATAGAGGCAGAGGAGGTAGACAGTGTTGGCAATTTTCCCAATACGGTCCTCCACCTCCTTTTGCTCAATATGGTCAGAATGCTCCTTTCCCTACCCCCAATCTCCCTTTTCCACCTCCCGAATTAGGACCACCACCGTTAGACAACCAATTTCATACCAGGAGGTGGTCCTACCGGAGGTAACACCTAAGTCGTCGGTTTACAATATTTCTCACAGGATTTTAAATCCTCTTGAAATTTCCACACTAGAGAGAGGATTCTCTTTCATACCCATGCAAAATCCATCCAAAATGAATACAGGAATTGAATTACGTAGCCTGTTTCGCAAAATTAGATTGAGAGATTTCTTTGGCCATAATGATAGAGAACTTATTGATGCAGACTCTACCACTCAATTTAAGAATAAGTCTACCTTTATGCCTAGCCTTAATATGGTTTCAGACGAAACAGCAATTTTTGAGAAGGCCGTTCTTAGGGATTTCAATCTATTACATAAACGGGTTGCCAACTACCCTTGCACACCCAGCTTTAACTTTTCCAAAAAAGAATGGGAGTGCCTTAGGAAACTAAAAGAAGACCCGTCTATTATAATCAAGCAAGCAGATAAGGGGCGTGGCATCATTGTTTTAGACGCCACCCAATATGACCAAGAAGTGATGCGTCAACTTGATAATCCTTTGGTGTACCACAAATTGAGTGGGGACCCTACTGAAGGAATCAGTAAAGAAATCAATGCCATTTGCACCACAGCTTGTGAGGCAAATATTATCAGTGAGAAGGAATTTTTATTCCTCACGGCCAAGGGAACTAGAGTCCCACTATTTTACATATTACCCAAAATACATAAAGATCCCACCAACCCTCCGGGTCGCCCCATAGTTTCTCTCTGCAGTTCCATATTAGAACCTTTGGGACAATTTCTTGACTATTTTTTGAAACCCTAGGCATCCAATACTGCCACCTATGTATCAGACACAACGGATGCTATTAAACATCTTGAGAACTTGCCTTTTGATCCAGAACATGAGATGCTAATTGCTTTGGATGTAGAGTCTCTCTACTCCAATATACCACAAGCTGAATCTCTAACAGTGATTAAACATTTCCTAGACACTCGCCCAGAGATCCAACACATACCTAGTGAGTTCTTGATCCAGCTCCTAGAATTAGCTCTTACCAAAAACTATTTCAGATTCAAGAACTCTTACTATCTACAGGTGAAAGATACGGCAATGGGGGCATCTTTTGCCCCCAATTATGCTATCCTCTACATGTGGCAGTTTGAGAAGTCTCTCATATTACATGATTCAAATCCTTTTTTTGCGGCCATACGTCTATACAAAAGATATATAGACGATATCATAATGGTTTGGGACCCCACCAAAGGGGATTGTACCACCTTTCTCACTTGGATCAATTCCCTTAATCCTCATCTAAAATTCACTATGAGCACCAGTAACTTCTCGCTTCCTTTCCTGGATTTAGCGGTCAAAATTGACAGGGATCACATTTTTGTGGACCTATTTCATAAAGATACAGACTGCAATTCCATTTTACGGTTCGACAGCTTTCATCCTAAAGCTCTCAGAGATAGTATATCCTATGGGAAATTTTTGAGAGCAAGACGGAACTGCACCAAGGTTAGTGATTATTCGGTCCAGCCTGGCACCATCACAACTAGATTAACAGCGAGAGGATATCCTCCCTATTTACTTAGACAGGCACGGAAAAGAGCCAGACATCAACGCCGAGATATACTGCTTACCAAGCAGAATAGACCGGATGTCACCAGTCAACACATTGTGTGTGTAACCACCTTTAATTCCTATCATAAGGAGATCAAAAAAATGATTTACAAACATTGGCACCTTCTACAACTCAATAATTCGGACTTGGAACGACCATTATTCGCTTTCAAAAAAGGAAAAAACCTAAAAAACTGGTTGTCGCAAGCAGATCGAGCTAAACCTGTTCCCAGACAACCCAGATTACCTTCACAGTGGGGTTTTCAACCTATTGTGGAACACTTCCCATGTGTGTTTTGTAGTGCCTGTAAATTTACTACAGCATGCTCTACCATATTCATCAATGGTAGAGTCTGGTCCCTTAAGCAACACACCACGTGTAACTCTTCTAATGTGATCTACGTTATTGTCTGTGCCTGTAACAAATCTTATATAGGTAAGACAGCGAGACCCATCAAGACCAGAATCTCGGAACACAAATCGAGAATTCGGACGAACAAAGTGGCACACTTTTTGGAGTTAGGTCACAATTGTGACGAACTTAAATGGTGGGCACTGGAACGAGTCTTAGGGACAGATCGTCTTAATACAGCTACCAGACTAGCACAAAGGGAGTAGTGGTGGATGTACCATACTGATAGTTACCACACTGGATTAAACCATCAGGAAGAATTGCTTCAATGTATTACCTGATATCTGGCCAATGGACCGTCACCATTTCCTCCGTTGCCTGTTCATTCATTTTCAGAGAATGGTCTACCATCGACCATGTACCTATATCATTATGGTGTTTGCATCATATTTTGATGCTAGACTAGACTTAGTAACATCTATTTTTCTTTTTAAATTCTTTTTCTTTCCTCCCTATGTTGGGATTCTGATGTTCATTTTTTGTGTGTCTGGGTAGTCGATGTTTTTGGCTTTCCATGCATTCAATTTGTTAGGCATGTAGTGGCCCTTTAAGAACTAGACTAGTTCATCGACGTCATGTGACTAATTTGCGTTAGTCACGTGCGACGATAACACAGTATTTCAGGAAGTGCAAGTGTTTCTTACATTTGACTTCCGTCTTCATTTTCGGAGCTGCTTGAGGAATGGACGTACTCGGCAGCCTTCTCGCGAAGCCGTCTGTGCTGAGGTCGCAGCTGTTTCAGTCGGCGAGGAACACGCCCAGCGTTTACACGCAGGTAAGAGCGGGCGATGTCTTCCTTCCCTATTATCTCATTTCTTTTGTAATCAGAATGCGGTTTTCAAACAGCTTAAGATCCGCAGGGCACGCAATAGTATTTCACTGTACTTTCTGTCTCTATAATGGGTCTATTACATTTAACTATGCCATGGACTAGAGACATTGCTGCTTAGTAGGGTATTCGCCCATGCAGCACCCTCCACGGCATATTATTGCAGCTCTATTATTTCTGTTCATACGCAATTCGGGTGCTAATTTCTCGGCTGATTGCCTGGAGGACCCGTGACAACTTTGACTGCCCTCTTTCCTTCTGTTATGGGATCATTTCTTCTTTCTCTACCTTTTTAGGAGACGATTCACAAAAGGAAATCAGGTGATGGGATCCTTTTCCACTCAGTATGGACCCACCTTGCACCCCTATTAGATTCTGAGGTTGCACTACTAAGAGAACTTCCTCATTCTTGGATTGTTTTCCTTTGGACACATTCTAGAGGAGTGTCCGTTTTTGACCTGAAGGTAGGGTCTTTGTATTTTTCTGATGTACTGTACTGTTAGGATGGTTTCCACTTTGTACTCTATTCATGTAACCAGTGGGATGGTAGTGAACACCAAGATCGATTCAGGCTTTCCTCTACATTTCAGCCTTATTGAATTAACTTAACTGTATATTCACAGCATAGATGTAGGGACAATATGTCCCTAGATATTATCCTATAAACTATTTTAGGACTTCCCACCTCTGACTATTTTCGAGAGTAGATGGTGGGGCTACTTCTCTATTACTACTATTGGGATCATATTATTAATTGCTTGTATGGGGTGATGTATGGGGTTGCTAGATCAGGTCAAGGGATGTTTTTAATTTTGCAGTTTTTACTTGCATTGATGTATTGTCTTACACTTTTCTCTTTCTCTTCTTTCTATACATTCTTCCTTGATTTGATGTAACCTTAGTTCTGAGCAAGATTAAGATGGAACATATTGACCATCCTTGTGAACTAAGGAAGAACCATATGAAGAAGAAGGGACACATGGAATAGCACCAAGACATTCTTTTATTGTCTGTGAACAAGTGCCCTGTTGTAAATTTATATGTGGAGAAACTACATGTATTTTGCACAATTGATTACCTAATCTGTCCTGTCCTGAGGAAGACGACTGTCAAGCCTTCTCTCTCTTACCAGGTTAAGAGACAGACGGCTTAGACTCTGTTAATTAGTCGTTGAAACTACCTGTGTTAGATACCAGTACAGCCCATGAGACGGTTGGTAGCTGTACTAGGTACTGGTTGTTGACTACTATGGTCAGATTGGAAACAAGTTTTGCATCCGTTTTGGCATATACTGATGCATCTCTTTCTGTCTTTGTATAATACAATTGATTTGTTGTTTGGGGACAACCTATTTATCCTACAGGAAGCATTGATTGTCTTGACCTGTGCGGGATGGTGCCCGTCATATAAATATATATGATTTTTTGTTTATTTTTCTTTACTTATTTTCCTTCTTTATATTTTTACTTTTTTCTCTCTTCTTTGCCTTACTCTGGTTATGTAATTTTGATTTTGAATATAGATTGTGCATTAATTAGAGATTCAAGCTGTCCTCTGATGCAATATGTTTTTGAATCATCTTATGCACAGTGTGTCCATTTTACACTTTAAGACGTCTACTAAACCTATATGCACTTTAATTGGATATGCGTAATATTGATTGTGTGTTTTTATGGTGATTTTTGTACTATGTGTAATAGAATTGAATATGTGTCTATTAAAGATTAATTGAAAAACATTTTTATTTGCCTTGACCTGGTCTATCCACCCATCCAGCGCCTATTCAATGAGCATTTCATTCGGTTGATTGATTCAATGGTTTGATTCACGTGAACCCCCCTCACTTTCTTGTGCTTATTGTTCTGTGCTTCCCCTGGGTTCACGTTGTCGGGGACGCCTATCCTGGATTACATGCAACGCTGCTCCAGATGCCGGCAATACGAACCCTGACACATGTAAGATCTATCAGATAACGCGCATTTAGAAAGTGAACTTTTTCGCCGCCCACCTGCTGCACATTCTATAGCGTACGCCGGCCCGCCTGGCATTTGACCCACATCTCTTTAATATTATCTGTTCTTATCCTCTAGTGATTGTGCTTCCCCTGATACCACTGCTTGAAGTTACTTTTGCCATACAGTATCTGCATTAACCCTCCGTATACCTCATGCATCAAATGCTCCTACTGTGGCATGATCTATCGTCCTATTGACATATGCTCAGATTGCTCAGCCCCAAACGGTCGGGCCTCTCAGTACATCCCAGTAGGCATCATTCCTATCTCCCCTATGACTACTGTTGTTACTGTGTTATGTTATGTTATTTTGCACTTATATAGCACCTTAGATACCATTGGTATGGTCTGAAGGCGCTGGTAGGTTTAACGCCCTTGGGAACCGAAGTTCTGGTCAGTAGAGGGAGTAGAGAGAGTCCAAAGGTGCGTGTGCGCATCCGGTATGTGTGCAGCTGGTGCGGAATTCCTGTGGTAGCTGCTTCCTAGCGGTAGGTGTGGTGGCTGAGAGGTCAGGAGTATGTGTTCGATCTGGCCGGAATTATCCAGACCGAGAGTGGCAGCGTTAGGCCTGAGGAGAACGCCTGGCTGGGGGTGCGAGACCAGCAATGATTACTTAGAGTGATGGATAGATGATAGAGCTTCTAGAATGCAATTGGGTACACTTCTAAATTCAACTTTCTCAGAGAGGCTGTTGGGCGCAGCTTCTAGAATGCAATTGGGTACACTTCTAAATTCCACTTTTCTCAGAGAGGCTATTGGGCGTAACTTCTAAATGCAATTGGGAACACTTCTAGCTTCGACTTTCCCAGAGAGGCTGTTGGGCGCTAGTTCTAAATGCGATTGGTACACTTCTAATGCAAATGGTCACAGCTTCTAAATGCAATTGGGTACACTTCTAATGCAAATGGTCACAGCTTCTAAATGCAATTGGGTACACTTCTAATGCAAATGGTCATAGGTTCTAAATGCTATTGGGTACACTTCTAATACAAATGGTCACAGCTTCTAACTGCAATTGGGTACAGTTCTAAATTCAACTTTCTCAGAGAGGCTAATGGGCGCCACTTCTAAATGTAATTGGGTACACTTCTAATGCAAATGGTCACAGGTTCTAAATGCAATTGGGTACACTTCTAATGCAAATGGTCACAGCTTCTAAATGCAATTGGGTACACTTCTAATGTAAATGGTCATAGGTTCTAAATGCAATTGGGTACACTTTTAAATTCAACTTTCTCAGAGAGGTTATTGGGCGCGATTTCTAAATGCAATTGGGTACACTTCTAATCCAAATGGTCACAGGTTTTAAATGCTATTGGGTACACTTCTAGTGCAAATGGTCACAGCTTCTAAATGCAATTGGGTACACTTTTAAATTCAACTTTCTCAGAGAGGCTATTGGGCGCGAGTTCTAAATGCAATTGGGTACACTTCTAATGCAAATGGTCACAGCTTCTAAATGCAGTTGGGTACACTTCTAAATTCAACTTTCTCAGAGAGGCTATTGGGCGCAACTTCTAAATGCAATTGGGTACACTTCTAATGCAAATGGTCACAGCTTCTAAATGCAATTGGGTACACTTCTAAATTCAACTTTCTCAGAGAGGCTATTGGGCGCAACTTCTAAATGTAATTGGGTACACTTCTAATGCAAATGGTCACAGCTTCTAAATGCAATTGGGTACACTTTTAAATTCAACTTTCTCAGAGAGGCTATTGGGCGCGATTTCTAAATGCAATTGGGTACACTTCTAATGCAAATGGTCACAGGTTTTAAATGCTATTGGGTACACTTCTAATGCGAATGGTCACAGCTTCTAAATGCAATTGGGTACACTTCTAAATTCAACTTCTCAGAGCGCCTATTGGGCGCAACTTCTAAATGTTATTGGGTACACTTCTAATGCAAATGGTCACAGCTTCTAAATGCAGTTGGGTACACTTCTAAATTCAACTTTCTCAGAGAGGCTATTGGGCGCAACTTCTAAATGCAATTGGGTACACTTCTAATGCAAATGGTCACAGCTTCTAAATGCAATTGGGTACAATTCTGAATTCAACTTTCTCAGAGAGGCTATTGGGCGCGACTTCTAAATGTAATTGGGTACACTTCTAATGCAAATGGTCACAGCTTCTAAATGCAATTGGGTAAAGCCTAGCCCTTTACAGCTTAAAGTGCCTCCATGTAGATTGGGCCTCACTGTTCTAGCCTGGCCCTATGCAAATTGATGTGTTTCACTGCTCTAGCCTGGCCCTATGCACATTGATGTGCATCACTGTTCTAGCCTGGCTCTATGCAAATTGATGTGCTTCACTGCTCTAGCCTGGCCCTATGATTATCCCATGCTGGCCCTTTTGCTGATTGGTGTGCCACACTGTACCAGTCTGGCCCTATTGTGTGCTACCTTCCTGAATTAGAATTAGTCCATGCCTAGACCCCATACCTGACACTCATAGGTTCTATCCTATATAAACTTTGATATGACACCATCCATAACCAACCTGTCCACCCGCCCTCTAATTATCCTTAATACACTCACTGCCCTATCTACAATGGTAGCTATCTACTATAGACTCCCAAACACTTGTGTTTAGGCGCGTTACAAATGCCATATCATGTCATATCAATAGCCTACCAGAGTCCACCTCCTTAACCTATCTAAGTCAGACCTGTCCCACCACTCTACGTAACTTTAGCTAGGATCTAGATCGCCCAAGCCACCACGAACCACCATGCTCCAGGTCTCTTCAAGACTGAACATACGCGTGTACTGCACGACCCTTCCAAAAATAAACCTAGCTACACCCAAAAACCCTGTACTAAATCACCTGAAACTATGCCCAACACTGACCACACCAGTGCTACCAGAAAAGGAACACAACCTCAAGGGAGGCCTCATCAACGCCAGATCCTTAATAGCCCATGCCTCCGAAATTGCAGACCTCATTACCTGCAACCAACTCGACTTTCTAGCAGTGACAGAAACATGGCTGCATAAAGCAGCTGGCCCAGCCTTAATGCTTTCCATTCCCCCTAACTTTACCATTTTTAGAAAAGACAGATAAACCTCCAAGGGAGGTGGCATAGCCTTCATCTGAAGAGCTGACCACACCATCAAAGAAGTAGATTATATGCCCATGCCCTCAGCAGAACTACTTTCTCTCAAACTAGGTATATACCGCATCACGTACTATCACGGTGCACCTTATCTACAGACCTCCTGGCCTACTAAATTCCTTTGAAGAAGACATAACTACCATGCTCAATACCAATGCCAAACCGGGGACACAAATTATCCTACTTGGGGACGTCAACCTAGGATATAATGACACTAAAGACTCTAATTTCTCAATCCTAGCAAACACAATACTGGAAGCAGGCCTTACCATCTGGAACAATGTCCCCACACATGTCAAAGGTCGTACTCTGGATTGGGTGAAAGATATTAAGTGCACTTCTACCATAACGGCTATTGAACCATGCGTCTGGTCTGATCACCATCTGATCTTGTTGACCATCTCTGACGTACCCCAACCAAAAATATCCAAACCTCTGGCACCTCCAACCCTTACACGCTGCAAAAAAAACATAACAATGACCAATCTCCTCCCTCTGATTCAACCTATCATCAGTCACTCCAATCTCGCCACTTACCCTAATGAATTGGTTGACCTGTATAACAATACTATCAACGCAGCTTTAGATGTCATTGCCCCACTAAAACTAAGTACATCCAAACCTCTTGTCCATCTAAACAAATGGTTCGCCCCAAGCCTAAAATCTATGCGTAAAGAAAAAAGACAAGCAGAAGGCCGTTGCAAATAAAAACTCCCCTCATAACAAAAATCTTCTCACCAACAATTATAAGAAACAAATCATTAAAGCAAAAAAAAGACCTTTAATGACAGAATTAAAAAAGCAAATTCTAACACTAGGGAAATCTTTACCATCCTAAGAGAATTAGAATCACCCATCACACCTATTGACTCCTGTAACGAAAGATAAAATATGGTGCACAAACATCCAAAACACCTTATGCAATAAAATCACTATGCTACAAGATAAAATCTCTGCCAAAAAATCCTCCCTCCACAACATTGCGCTCTCTACCCAAGAAGCCATCCTACAGGAACTCTCTGTCAACCAAACTAAACCGCATAACAAATTCAATTTTAGAGCGATCTCCATCGTAGCAGCTAAAAACATCATCACGTCTCTCAAACCCTCTCGTTGTCTGGGTGACACCTGTTCAGTCCCTATTATCAAAGAAGCTGCTCAAGAATTAGCCCCCTTCGTCACTTCCTTTATCAACTCCTCCTTCAAATCCTGCACTGTGCCCACCAACCTCAAAGATGCATGGATACTACCCCTCCTAAAAAACCTAACCTTGACCCCAATACCCCAACTAATTACAGACCTATAACGACAGTTCCGTTCCTCCTTAAAATTTTAGATAAAGCTGCCCATCTTCAGATCCAATCTTATCTGGAGATCAATAACCTACTAGGCACCAGACAATCTGGATTCAGACCGAGACATGGAACCAAGACTCCCCTCCTTGATCTCAAAAACCAACTAAATGAGCGTAAAGACAAAGGAGCCACATCTATTCTCCTACTCCTAGATCTATCAGCCGCATTCGACTTGGTAGATCATAAAGTGCTTTGCAACCACCTTAAATTGGCAGCCAACTTTTCCTCCAAGGCCACTGCATGGATAAACTCTTTCCTGGACAATAGAACTATAAGAGTCTTTTCGCCTACTTCAGATGCTGACCCAGTCCCCATCACCTGTGGGGTTCCTCAGGGGTCATGCATCACCCCAACCTTTTATAATATTTTTACAAAGCCCCTCTTTGATATCCTGGATAAACTGGATGTCTCGTATACTAACTATGCTGACGACACCCAGATCCTCATTCCAATCCAAGGTGACTACGACAAAGACACCATCCTCTTAAACAAAATCTACCAAATCATCCAAACTTGGATGGCTACACTCGGTCTATGTCTTAACGACAAAAAAATCGAGCTCTTAATCATTGGCTCCACTAGCAAACTAAACACACTTTCCCACCTTTACAAATCCTTTGATATTGACGGTATCATAATTAATGTAGCCAAGAAAGTTAAAACGCTAGGTTTCTACTTAGACTCAACAGTTAACCATAACAAGCAGGCGAATGCCACAGCCTCAGCAACTAGCTACACCTGCAAGTTAATTTATGCCTGCAAGCCATTTCTGTCTACGGACAATTGCACCACCATCACACAAGCCCTTATCCTATCTAAATTGGATTACTGTAACACACTCTATTTAGGTACCAGCAAACACAGCACCCACAAACTCCAAACCTTGCAAAACAACACCATCAGAACAGTACTAGGCAACCCCAAAGAGCAACATATCTCGGAACACAGTAGAATTGTTAACTGGCTGTCCATCAATGACCGTATCAAATTCAAAACCCTGAACATTACACACAACTGTCTTAACAACAAAGCACCCACATACCTTACTGAGAAATTTACTAGGTACACATCTGAACACCCCATTAGGAAAGCCCAAGCCAACAGCATCAGAGTCCCTAACTTCAATCTGAAAAGAACAGGAGGCTCCAGCTTCCCAGTATTGGTGGCAAATCTGTGGAATTCCATTCCGGACCCACTTAGACCCATTCCCACTTTTCACTTGTTCAAAACGAATGTCAAACTCTGGCTGCAGACCAACGACTGCTGACACTTCTCACTTGAACAACCTCTCCTCGCTCCTTAAGCAATCATCCTTTCCTTTCTCTTCTCACCATCAACTGGAAATATATCCTAATATCATGTATGTAATTTGTAAGATATACCTGCAACTGTAACATAAGAAATATAAGATAACTGTAACATAATTAAGATAAGTAATGTAAGATATTCATGTAACAGCAACTTGTAACTGTAACATAAGAAATGTAAGATATTTATCTAACTGTAACCTAAGCTTTTTCACAAGCACCCAGTTGTCCAACAGCCCGGTGCACTCTATAAATAAATAAACAATACAATACAATACAAATCTAACAACTGCCTAATTATATTTCTTCAACCCAAATGTAGTCACTAAACTGTAGCACAATAAACAGAATACGCCAACAGGTATCGACTACATAGATAATACTACAATAGTACTTTTAAAAGTCAAGATAGTTGGAATACGCCAACAGGTATCTAACTACTTCAAAAATACCCTTCATTGCAATACACGTCATATACGTCATCATAGTTCTTGTTAGTGCAAAACCTCTTGTAAAGTGTAATATAGTTAGAGGACACAAACAGGTATCAAACAGCTATCACACTGACGCTCACATAATTATAATATATTTTTTTTAATCCTCCCCAATATTCTAATTATTTCATGTCAATACAATTACAGTGTAGCACACACCAATGTTGTACCAGACATAGTACATATAATATACTGTTTATGAGGGTCAAAACAAACAAATGTATATGTAAAATTGTATGCAATTAAATCTTTTGCACTATCCTGCTTAACAAATTATACTGTTTTTTTCTTTCAGAGAAAAAGAACCAGAGATTCCAGCTTTATTACTGTGTGCAACTAAGTAACCATAACAAGTATAAACAAATATATATTCCAAACGCACTATCCTCAATTGTACTGCAAACTTAAATGCCATATACAGTTCAATTATATCATTCCACCACATTACAAACACTTTTTACTCCCACTACATTACCTCTACTGACTATACATATATTACTGTTGTTGTGGTTGCCATTGGCCATATGAGTATGTACAATACACCTTTAAATAACCAAAACTCTCCTTAAACCACCTGCAATTGAAATGATGTCCGCATACACCAAAATTAACCGCGGACTCAGCAGCACCTGTATGCCCCTTTTTCACCTATAAAAACAGCTCTGTATAATTTTTATTGCACTCCTCCACCCTTTTAAGCCCCTGTTAAGGTCACCAAATAACCCCAAATGTGTTTTCCAGATGTTTCCCCCATCACATCCAACATGGCAACCGTTTAAAAAAAATATGATGCACCTTACGCTTTTGTGCATCCAATCAACAGGTGCGCACATTGTCAATGGACATTACGCTGTCCCCTGATTGGTCCAGACATGTCTGCGGAACCCCGAATCAGGAAATGAGTCCGCGGACCGGACCCAGATATCACACATCTTGTGTAACATACTTTTTGGCCGTTTTAAAAAAAACTACTGGACGGATTTACACCACATTTCCAAAGGCACACTTCTGGCACCAATCCACCGCTCCTGGTGCAAATTTGCCAAAAACCGTCCAACTGATTTTTTTTCCATTGCATCTATGAGGATTTCCACACATTTTGTGGACCCCCCTACAACTTTTCCCCCCCTTGACTAAACCACGCCAAACATTGCAGAATACTTCCAAGGGGGCCATATACTTTTTTTGCTAAGCTTTGCAAGGATTCGTTGAGGGGAGGAAAAGTTATAAGCCGCCCAAAAAGTGCTCTTTCTCTTACTTGAGCAACTTAACCATTACTACAGGGCTGCTACCGCAGGACCTGACATTTTTCGAAGTGTGTTTGTGTGTTCAGGGTTGGTTCCAGCCCCATAATAGTTGGTGGGCTGACATTTTGGCCCAAGGTTAGCATACCAGTCTGGAGTGTACTGATGATAGTGAAATTTCACAAACCCAACCCACTCGCCCTGCACTGTGGTATCAGTATTGGCAATTTCGGGAGACTGCCAATTTTGCGATCGTTGGCTCCAGCCCCACAACAGTTTGTGAGCTGGAATTTTGCCCCAAGCTCAACATACCTGTTTGATGTCTACTGGCGATAGTGTGATCTGTCTAACCCCGCCCACTCACACTGC
Source organism: Ambystoma mexicanum (assembly GCF_040938575.1). Classification (NCBI taxonomy): domain Eukaryota; kingdom Metazoa; phylum Chordata; class Amphibia; order Caudata; family Ambystomatidae; genus Ambystoma; species Ambystoma mexicanum. Next base: position 1,372,798,904 of record NC_090930.1, read on the forward strand.
ACAGTGCGGGGTCCAACCCTGTGCTATCGGTATAGGTGATTTCATGAGATTGCTGATTTTTGATTTTTCCAAAAATGGGCAGTTAGGACACTAGGTCGGCATACCAGTCTGGGGTGTACTCGCCATAGTAAAATGTGAACAAACCTACCCATTCGCCCTGCACAGGGGTCGAGCACGGTCTGGCCCTGTGCTATCTGGCGATTTTGGGAGATTGGTGATTTTGTGATTTTTCACTAATAGGAAGTTATGACACAATAAAACATACACAAGGCTATAGCAGACCCCCCACGTGCATGTCAGCTACAGACCCAGGCACCGCCAGGTTGTACAGCTAGTTTCCTAATAACTGCTGTCAGCACAATATAAGTATTTATTTGTGATTAAGCAGTTTGAAAAGCATATAGCATCTTTAGAAATATAGCATGTGATAAAACACAAAGGAAGGGGCACATAAACACAGTGCATTTGTGTGGTATTCTGACCAAGAAATAAACACATTTTGAAGAAAACTAGTGACGACAAGTTTAAGAAGCGTGTTTCAGTATGGAAAGGTCTTTTTGTTTTTTTTCAATGAAAGTGAAAGCTGCACATTTTGAAACAGAAGTGTGCCCATTATGTAGGAGGCATGTTTTAACGTTGATGGCCCCCACCCCAGTGATTGTCATGTCCCATTAATTCTTGTGGTGTGCATTTGAGGCCAGAATAAAGAACACAGGCTAAGAAATCAGAGGCTGCAAGCGTACGAATGATGGCTGGGTGAAGGAGCACCTTTAAGAATCCTGGAAAGAGTTATTTGCCAGAGGGTGGGTAAAGCAGCAAATAGGCGGGGTGCAATTGCCCCCTCTAGAGATTACTATGGTCATGTGGGTAGACATTTTGTGAAATCTGATATTTTGAAGTTGATGTTTTGGGTGTCTTTTTGACGATGTCTACACACTTGTTGAGGGTGTCTGCCAGCACTGTGATATTTGATGATTCTGGTAAAGCTTATTCACATCTGTCCAGTCACTTCTCTAGAATGCTATTTCTTCTACATGGTGTTCCTTTATGCTGCCACAGCAATTTAGGTGGCTCTTTGCCACTTGCATGTCGATGTGGATGTGTTCAAAACATCCACAACAGATATAGCGACAAAGCATTGTGGATGGTCAAAATAGTTGTTGGATACCTTTGATTGTATGGGTTCTCTCCTTACATGAGGGCTATTTTACCTGAAGGGCAAATTACCTCACTGTAGCAGTACAATCCAGGCAGTTGGGAGTTGCACAGCTGATTTTGATCTAAGAGGAAGACATGGAAGAGGTTGCCCACAAACCACCAGCACTGCTTCTACCTGATCATGTTGGAGGATGTGATCTGCCAAGGTGCTGCTCATGGAAAATGCAAGCCAAAATAGTTGAGGAAGGTAAGTGCTCGACAGTAAACTGGGCTACCGGTGGACAAATACATATATGCGTAGTGTCCTTGCGCTTACGCGATTGTATGATGGCTGACACCTCCATCATGCTGAGCAAATCTAGGGTCTGTGAGTAGGTGTGGGGATCAATAACTATTGCGTATGTGACTTTTCTCTTTTCACATGGGATCTTGAGTGTGGGCCAACATACAATTCTATGTGTTCTCTGGTCAAAAAGATGTGTACTGCAGTGTGAGTACTGTGACAGTTCAGAAGAAGGACACTGACTCTAACTTTCCATTGATCTGGTACTTTTATTAACTAAAAGAAACAAATGTCTATCTTACCCTATGCTAATGGTTTCCCTACCCAACAAAACTAAGGTGCACATCAGCCGTCAGTGAGAGTTCACATCAGGATCAGTCCACTGTCCATTTGTAAACATAAAGATATATCCCACCCTGCATCAAAAATAATCTCTATGGAAAAATAATTTTTCGGGGTGATCACTCAGTTATTACTTTCCAGGTGACCTTTAGGTTGCATCAATAATCTAATTGAATTGCTTCTGATCATCTTAGAATAATTGAGCTAGTTGGAGAGAGAAAACATTTTTAGATAACATGTGCTTTTTAATTCATGTTGTTCAAAAAAATACAAAACATTACTACAAAATGTTCAACATGGATGTATTCAATAGTAAACAATAAACATATTCTAATCAAAGGAAAAAGCATTTATCTTCATGCTTCATGACAAAAGACATTCAACAATCTGACAAACAATAATTAACATTTCAAAGTATGACATTTAAAAGTGAATTTTTGAAAGAGAAAAACTTGTATTCAGTTCCCTAATTTGACCCCCTATGCTGGGTGTCTAGAAAGAGGCTCCCTATATCTTTTCCTTGTAATTACTTTGTTCGGAAAATGAGGCCAAAGTTAGTGAAAGTTCCAAAAAGAAAAATATTCTTTGTTCTGAGTCTTTAATTTAGCCATGTGTCTGGGTCTTATATAATAAAAGAATTCATTGCCTACGTGGGTCTTGGTTCTCAATCAAGATTACCACGTTTCGGCGGTCCTTCAACTTTGTTGTTTGTCCCCCTTCATCAGGGCATCTTATTTGAAGACCCTGCCGATCATGTCATCCCAAGTCTTGGGTCGTGTCTGGTCCAGAGTCTTGAACCGTCCTTCGACCTAGTGCGCGGCTGCCTGTTACACCTCTGTATTCAAAAATTTCTGAGGTAGGTGGTCCAGAGTCCCTTTCCTAATTGTGGTGACTCTTGTCTCTGGTGGAGGGTCCAGGCTTCGGTTTAATGTAAGGGGGCCTGGAAAGGTGGCTGAAAACACATCCCAAGCGGTGCAAAAATCATCTCCAGCTATTGAGTGGTCCAGTGATAAACGCCTGTACGTGGAGGACTGTCCGGTCACAATGTCCCCGGAATCCTGTGGTCATTCCGGTGTAATCCCCTCCGGTCCGCGGGCCTGTGTCCACCTCTCGAGGTGTCTGCGGAAAGCAGATGCAGTCGTATGTGTCTAGATCTGGTGGTTTGCAGCATCTCTCTGAGTCCATTGTCCAAACTAACCTATTATAACCTTACAACTATTATAACAACAAAAGCAAGGAGTTTCAAATAGTTCTTGGTAACTACTTTTATTACATCACACAGTTCTACTACTGGGTTATTCAAAGGTTCAAGCACCTCTTTCTTTTGATTACTCTTTCATTCCTTCTTTCTCTTACTCTCCTTGTATTTATAATTTTGCTTTCATAGGATAACTTTGTGCAACAGTTAGATTGTGTCCCTTGGATTCTTGAGTTCTTGATCTTTACTTCACAGACTTTGGTTTCACTTTGGCCTTTGCCCTTGTTTTCTATTTCAATCTGTTCTCTCAGTTTGTCCCTCTTACAGTATCTCCTATTCGGTAATACCTCAGGGTTGTCCTCTTGATCTCCTGGATTATAAACCTTCCAGTAAGGATTATCATTCCACCTTAGTGTCTTAACTCAACTTGGATGAGTTGAGTGTTCCCATAACAGTTCTCTTTTCTGTCTTTCACTATTGATTCTTTGTCCTGACTGGAACCACTATGAGTGTTCCAGTAACGATTCTCTTCCTCTTTCTTTAATATCCATTTCTGAACTTGACTGGGATGAGTATGAGCGGGACGTATATGAGCGTGCCAATAATGATTTTTCTTCTCTTCATTCAATCTCAAAAACTGATCTGGACTGGGACAAGAATGAGTATGCCAGTAAAAATTCTCTTTCTCTTCACTCAATGTGAATATCTTATCTTGACATGTTATGTTATGTTATCTTAACACAGCTTATAAAGCGCATGGTCACCTGAGGGGCCCTTTTGTGCTGAGAGCACAAAGGGGCAGGATGAACAGTGCACCCTAAAAGAGAAGGGTCTTCAGGGATTTCCTAAATAACAGATGGTTAGAGAGATTTCTTAATGGGGTCTTAAGATTTTTCCACAGTTGAGCCGCTGCCACCGAGAAAGCCTGACCGCCCACTGTCATGCGGCAGAAGGAAGGCACCCATAACCGGCCAGCAGACCTGGAATGGAGCATCCGATTAGGAAGATAACAGACAAATGTGTCACAGAGATATTCAGCTCTTGATCCTGAAGGGCACGATGAACCAGGCAGAGTGATTTACATTTAATGCACTGATCTACAGGTAGCCACCGCAGAGCGTGCAGAACTGGGGTGATATGAGCTCCATATGGAGATCCAGTGTCGACTCTGGTAGCAAGATTTTGTAGGCGCTGGAGTCGCTGGACAAGACCTTTGGGCTAGGCAAGGTAGAGCATGTTGAAATAGTCCAAGCGGCTAAGAACCAGAGCAGCTATAACTGGTGGTCTCATTTTAGGAGGTATAAGGTGGAGCACTTTCTGCAGGATCTTCAGGTGGAAGTGTCCCGCTTTGCACACAGCCAAGACCTAGTGATCTATAGAGAGAGTAGAGGCGACCACAACCCCAAGATTGTTTACCGTTGAGACTGGAACAGGGGGCAACCAAGAACAGATGGCCAGAAAGAGAACACCCAGAGTGATGGATCGCGGGGCACCCACCACCAGAATCTCTGTCTTGTCTCCATTATGTTTCTGCCAGTTGTGGTTCATCCGCTCTCCCATGGCAGACAGACACTGGGAAAGGCATGACAACATCTTAGCCTGTGATGAGTATAAGCATGCCAGTAATCATTCTCTTTCTCTTTACTCAATGTGAATATCTTGTCTTGCCTGGGATGAGGATGAGAGTGCCAGTACTGATTCTCTCCAGTCGCCCTCCCGGGTCTTCCGCTTTCTCCATTATCTCCTATGCTTGAGGACAACATCACTAACTTGCAATGGGTTGGGACTTTCTTCTGCGCTGGTCTGGTTTGCCTTTCTTAGTTCTTGAGGTTTCACAGACAGTGTCTGTGTTTTCTGACTTAGCGGTTCTGTTCTTCTTTCATTCAGCAAAGTGGTATTGGCATTTTTCACTGACCTCCTTGTCCACCTCTGCACAGCTTCGGTCACGCCACCACTTAGCTCTTGTTCTGGGCAAGGACGCTTTGCCTTCACTTCAGCTTCTCTTGTCCCTTCTCTTCTACAACGCCAAGTATCAGAGACCTCAGCTGTATTTCACCTTCGCACAGGATGCTGTACCTGCAGCTTTCCTTCAGGATACTTTTAAAAGCAAGTTCGTAATTCACGTGTTCTCTCACTTATCCCCCAGTCTTTGTCCTACTTAGTGTGTCATGCTTTCCTGTGCCTTCCTCAGCGTAACGTTATAGTTCTTTCTCTCTGTTTGCTTCATGATCTGTATTCCTCCACAGGTCTCTACCCTCAGGCATGTTTCCCTTAAAGGAATAATCAGTGCATCTTGATGGCAATAACAGATTTGGTATGTTCTTCATACCTTTCTTCACTGGAAGTCTTTAGAGGTATGTCCGTGGTGTGTACCTTAGGGAGTTCCTCATTAGAACAGGAGTCCCTCTCCCTTAAAGGGGGAGTCTCTCATGGTGAGGCCCTGCTTGTCTCTACCACTTAGGAGGGTATTGCGGAGCAGGCTCACCTCCCTATTAATCAATCAACAATACTTTATTTTGTCTTAGCACCATAAAAGCGATACATAAAACTTAAAGGATAGTTCCGGGACTTTTTTTTATTGTCCCTACGGTTCGGCCATGTGTTTTTAAGCATAACTCGGTAGATCGTAGAAAACTTTCCTATGGACCTTACCCGACTTTTCGTCCATTAACGCACGCGAAATCAGCCGCCATTTTCTGATAATCCTATCATTTCCCCCCATCGCCCTGGCTCACCTGCTTTTGCGGCACTAAATCAAATCCCCCGCCCCTGAGCCTGACATCAGCAGACGCGTACCGCCCATTTCCCAACGCCAAAGCACGTTTCGTGTCAACAATCGCTGTGCCTCAGCTAATGAAGTGTCGCCATGGAAATGGCAGGACGCCTCTTTCCTCAATAAGTATAAACACACCGTTTCACAACACACAGCAGCAGATTTTCGATTCCATTACTCTCTCTGTGTTACTTTGAGTATTCTGTGACTCGTTTCTGTGCTCTGGTCAGCTACCTTCGCCGCTTCTAGGCCTTGTGAACACCTGTACCATCTCTGTAAATTATTTTACTTTCTTTACCACACAATGGCTACAATAGTGCCGTATATGTACCAGCCCGAGTACACCGAGCAAGAACTACTGGAAAGGCAAGCACGCGAAAACGATGGGGATTCGGACGGCAGTTGGGAGGACCAGTCAACGGATGAAGAGCCTGGACCATGTCGCATGGACGGCGTCTCCACCTGGTGCACGTGCAATCGGTGCGAGCTAATGCCAACTGAGGAGGAGAACTGCTGCTGCCGTGAAAATTCCGGGTGCTTGGCCTACATTTCGGAAGGCGAGCCAAGTCCGCAATGCATCACCGAGCTGCCAGAGTTCAGGGAAGCCTGCCTCTCACGGACCGTGTTGAGGATGATGATGGTGCTTATGCACGAACTTCGCGGCACTGTTCGTCCGCGTAATCCGAGTAACGAGTAAGTATACTCTGGTTTTGATGTCAGTGATGCCACTACTATGTCATGGTCGTCTCCCACATATAAAATGACATCTACATATCATTCGAATGCATGTAAATTGGTTCCATATTGTGGATTTTCTAGATAGAATTTTTTTCAAAGCAGAATGACATTTTTTACCTGAATCGACAGTGATAAGAAAGTTTTGTCATTTTAATACAGTTTGCATCTTTCATTTTCATAGGTGGTACAGGCTGGTGGCCTATCGTTGCTTCACTTGGTGGCTTCACGGGAGGCTCGGACACCGGGTTCGGAGAGTAATACCTGCCTGTGCGGTACTTGCCATTAGACAACATTTCCCCAGCGACAGTGGACAATACCGCGGATTTTCCCTGGATGTGCTGCAACCGGAACTTTACAATGTGTAATGTTTATTATTTATGTTCAATTGAAATTAAGATCTAAAATAAAACCCAACATATATTTTAACAATGGTTGTTTTGATTTTTTAAATGAATCTAGTGTGTCTCCATTGAATAGTCTTCCTGTGCCTTGTCTTGTCACACCACATGTCTCCGGCCAGCATCCTCCCTCACGCTGGCCGCCCATCTTCAATCCACATAACCGTTGAACCCATATGCAGCAGACATACATATGTTATTTTGCGGGTTGGCATCAAGCCTCCCGGCCTTGCCTCCTCCCCCAAAAATACTTACCACACCACTTTGTTCAAGCGTTGGCAATAAAAGGAAGGCTGTTGGATTTTATTGATACAAAACATGGTTATAGGTAAATAATCAATATGGTTGATCATAATAAATCATCCTTTTGGGCACCGGGTACAGAGATGAGCCTGCTGCTGACTAACTGCCTAGGCATCCAGGGTCTCCAGGGTGAACTGCACCCATATATTCTCCTGGGAGGGTGAGGTATTTATAAACTCACCCCCCTGCCTTCCATGTACTAGATCCTACAGCCTGCCTCTTACATGCAGTTAGATGGCCTCTCCTTGGTGAGGCCCTGCGGCAAACGAGTCTTGTCTGCACGACCACCGCCCTAATCCACACCCCCCCGCGCCCTATCAAAGGCAGTTCGCACCGGGGTACTTGTGCTGCCAAGCGGAGCTGTCAGGGAGCGATAAAGGCCAAGAGGTGCCAAAGACCATGTACACTTCAAAGTGGTCTATAGAGCATGGGTTGTTGTTCCCATGTCTACCTCCAGACCCCGTGTCTCCTGCCAAGCATCCCCCTTCACGCTGGACGGCCCCCTGCAAACCGCATAATGCCACGACATATACACGTCATTCATTCACAAACACACCCCTGTTTCGAATTCTTTATAACCCACTTCATATTTCTAATGAGAACTTCTTTGCGCTTTGCTAGTCAACCCGTGAAGGTGCTGGTTATCTGCTCTTCGTCTCGGTGAACTTCCGTGACCACTTCGAGGAAACTCGTCAGTTTGCAACCTGTGAACTGCTCCCTGTTCTACGACAAGAAACTACTCTGATCCCTGCATCTAACTGTTTGTTCGTCAAGGTAAGGCCATGTACCAGAATCATTTTGCGTCCAATTTCTTTTCGTTCAAGACAGTACATGCACGGAACTAGTCACATGTTCTGAGTTTACATTGGTATTCATAGAGAATTGTTGATCTTTACTTTTCAGAACTTTCCACAATGCCTGCCTGTTCCATTGGCGGTTGCCCTTCGAAGACCCATAATAAATCTGAAGGTACTATAATGCATGTTTTCCCTAAGACAATAGATCAGATAAGAGAATGGGTCCGATATTGCGGATATCCTCCGTCTGAGCTTGAAAGTAGAGTCCTAGAAGTCTTTGCGGACAAGAGGGGTGATCGATACCGCATCTGCAGCAGGCACTTTAGCTCAGACATGCACTCCACATCATTGCTAATAAAGAAGAACACACCGCGAGCGAGGCGAAAATTGCTCTCAACCGCTATTCCCACTCTATTCGTCCACATCCCTCCACTGGTGAGTCAAGTTTACGTATTTATCTCTCGGCCTTGTGGTAGTGTGTAGCATTAGCTAACAATAATTTCCCCATGTATGTATCCACTCAATATGAAGGCGGAAGATTCTCCATCCGTGTCGTTATTGCAGTCATCAGCCACTTCAAGCGCCTATCGGGTAATCTTACTTAGCTATTCTGCCACTGACTTGTTTTAGGCATGTAAATCAATAGTTTTAATTTATCGTGTAATTATTTTACCTAATGGTACACCCTTGTACTCGTCCTCTAGTCTTTGTTTTCAGTTATAATTATTGTTATCCAAAATAATGCAAGTACTGTCTTTCAGGGAGATGCTGAGGAGTCCAACGTATTGACGACAACCGTTGATGTCACTCAGATGCTCGAGGTACGTTTCCGGACAGTTCCATCGATGGAGATCATCAGATCTTGCATTCTTGTAGCGTGATTGTTACACACAATGTTTCTTTCGTTTTTAGCCATTGATATGTCCTTCTGTCGTCGCCCTCCTATGTGTCTTCTTTTTTCAATATTGTGTTCATTACTAATGAAAGTCCTATGTTTCAGGGAGTCGATGGAGCATTAGTCCAAGAAGAAGGGGGAGCATGCAGTTACGGGTCGGCGCAACAGCTTGCAGAAGTGTGCACCGCAGTTACATCGTCCCTTGATGTTCTTATGCATTTCGAGGTATGGATACTGACAGTTCGATCAAGCGAAATCATATGACGTGATTACATCCGCTATACTTCCTTCTTTATTAACGCAAGTACTATGTTTCAGGGAGATGACGGAGCTTCTTCAACAAGAACATCACCCCTAGTAGTTGATGCAGATCTCTGGGTGGTGACACTTCCAACGATCGAGCAAATCAAATCATATTTACATATCCATTATTTATTTTAGACAACTGATCATTTGTGCAGGTCTATTTAGATGAGCCGTTGACGCCTGCACAAAGTTTATGTTCTTTTTAACAAAATAGAAAACCATACTTATGCAATTACTGTGTTTCAGGGAGTTACTGAAGCATCATCTTCAATAATATCATCAATGGAAGTCTATGAGGAGCCCGAGGTATGGATCTTGACAGTTCCATCTAACTAGATCAACAATGCGTGAATAATTGTCGTTTGAATGTTCTACACAAAGCGTTCATTCGTGTTTTGCTATTGAGATGTACGTGGGTATTGGTCCCCAAGTACATTTTGTGTTTTCAATATTATTATACATACTAATGAAAGTTCTATGTTTCAGGGAGTCGATGGAGCGTCAGTGTGTGATGGATGTGCTTATCATGAAAATATAGTCGTTGCAGCGCAAGAGTAAGTGGAGACATGCACACACGAGTCGGAGCAACAGCGTCCTGATGTTGAAGTTCGAAGCAAGAAAGTTTCAAAGAAAAGAAAGCAAAAGAAGGTTAGTGTCCTGGTCACTATATTATGTTGTTTTTCACTGTTAATAGTTCAATACTGTAAGTTGTGTTTAAACTGAACATCCCTTTTCCAATCTGTCCTCTAGTTGCAAGTAGGTGTACAAACTAGATCTACACAGACAGTGAAGCGAACGAGAGATGTTGCTTGTCAAACCTTTTGGCAGGGACTTGAGACTGGAGATGCATCGTGCCAATGGGAAGAATATGAAGTGATTGACAACGGAGCTATACCACATCCAGCCATTGATAGTGAATGTCCTCCTGGTAGTTCGGATGCAGTCGGAGATCAATTCACAGAATCCACACCCGCAAAAACTAAGACCGCGAGAAAGTTGAAGAAATTGTTTTATTCACCCATCGCCGGAGAAGGAACAGATGTTGCAATGGAAGAGAATGAAGTGGACGACAATGAAACACCATCAATATCACTGAACATAGCGGAAGACGATATCAGAGATTCTACCTTTCATGTGAGTGACATGTCCTCAACGTTACAGGCCGAACCAGCTGGGATGCAGAGTGAAAGTATAAGGAAAGAGGCCAAATTCATTGTATTCGATAGTTGTTTGATTGATATTATTATTCGGATGAAATGTGGGCATTCGGTTGGTGGGGAAGTATGTGGGGAGCCATTGATTAATGTGACTTGTGCAATTCGAGGCACTAACCTTAAAATACATGCCACCTGTACAAAATATCATCCTTTCTCATGGTCTGCACAACCCATGCTGGGGCAACTGCCAGCAGGCAATCTACTTTGTGCAGCGGCTGCACTTTTTAGTGGTTCAAGTTTTAAAAAGTTAGAGTCTTTCTTTCAGTTTGTGGGAATCCATTTCATTGCGAAAACTCAGTTCTACAAATACCAAACCGATTATCTATTTCCAGCCATTAGCGAAGCTTGGAGAATGGAAAAAATGTCTATTGATAGTACATTCGCGGGCAAACGGTTCAGGCTAGCCGGTGATGGACAGTGCGACAGCCCAGGATTTTCAGCCAAGTACTGCACCTAACACTTTCAGGACATGGAAAGTAAGAAAATTGTGAGTTCGGTGGTCGTGCAGGTGTCACAAAGTACATCCTCAGTGGCCATGGAGAAAGTTGGCTTTGTAGCATCATTGCAAGAACTACAATCGTGGGGAATGGTGATCGACCTGATAGCCACGGACAGACAAGTTTCAATTGCCAAGACAATGAGAGAAGAGTACAAAAATATAAATCACCAATTTGACGTTTGGCATCTTGCAAAAACAATCAATAAAAAAATGTCGGCTGCAGGTAAAAAAAAAGTTATGCAAGGTATTTCACAGTGGTCCAAGTCAATCAGCAACCATCTTTGGTGGAGCTCAAAAACATGTGGAGGGTCGTTGGAAATTCTACTGGAAAAATGGCGGTCAGTAATGCTACACTGTAGCAACGTTCACTGCTGGAACACAAACCAACATTTCCACAATTGTGAACATGGCCATTTGTCCACAGAGGAGGCACGGAAGAAGAAGTGGTTGATTCCTTCAACACCCACTCACAAAGCCATTGAAAAGATTGTATTTGATAAAACTATAACAAGAGATTTGAGGGGACTCACGGAATTCTGCCACACAGGAGATTTGGAGGTGTTCCACAATATGTGCCTAAAGTACAGGCCAAAACGATTGCATTTTGGCATGGAGGGCATGATAAATCGGACTCTTCTAGCGGTCTTGGCACATAACCATAATGTTGGCCGTCAACAAAATAGGACGACCGGAACTTTAGGGACGCTTCGCTACAATAAGGCCTTCACTAAAAGAAGTAAACAATGGGTTATTAAACTAGTGTTTGAGGATATGCAATATGACTTTATTGAGAGACTTATTGTTGATGTCCTAGATAGGCACATACATGGAGTTGTGAACGAACCTGTGCAGGGGACAACTGCATTGCCACCCAATATTGCCTCTGTTCCATGTCCACCTAAAGAAGAGCTCACTGAGAAATACACATCACGGTTTAAATGATTGTAATTTGATTGTCTGCCCCTCCCTTCACCGTGCAGTTGTGCGAACCACCCGGGTGTCACCTGTGACTTTGCTCTGGAGTCTCCTCATGTTGCAGGCCCATTGAATATGTGTAACTATGTATTGTGTAAATAAAAGTGATTGCTCAATGTACATGCAATGTGTCTATCCAACCTTGTTCATTTGCGCATTAAATTAAACCAAACAGTAATATAAATCATTTTTCAAAAAATATAGAATGTCTCCGTATTTATGGTTCTCTGGGGCTGCAAATGCACGCAGACAAAATGCAAAGATGGAGTGTAAATTTCAAGTACTGTGAGATGGCCTTACACTGAATGTAGCTAACTAGGAATGTGTGCTCGTTCAAAGTGAAGGTCAGCTGCTTTGATTTTTTGCTCGGGTGCCGGAATGGCCCATGACTCAGTATAAGGTTCTATTGTTATTTACCTTGACAGGCCGGGACCATCCCGAAAGACTTCTTTTTGGGGGTGTGGGGCAATAACGTAAGAAACGATAATGAATATAATTTCAGAAACGAAAGCCATTTAATGTTCGATCATTAGAAGAAATAACGTCGGCATAGAAGGAGTGGTATTTCGGGGCTGCCCTACGCACAGACACAATGGAAAATGCAAATATAATGTAAGTAACTCTTTAGATGAGTTTATACCGCAATTTAATTACTATACAGTAGCTTTAAAGACGGGTTAAGTTGTACTTGTTCGTTCTATGTGGCATATTGTTTTGTACCGCGCACTATCTTGAGGAGAACCATCTCCTTTTACGGAAGCACCTCAAAACCTTCCTCTTTGCTTCTGCTTTCTCTCTCCCTCTCCCCTGCTACAACTGGTCCACTGTCTGCGACCTCGGTCCTGGGCCCTTCCACTCTCCACCTGCACTGCCTCCCTGTCAACCCCTGCACTGGGGACTGTCTCAGTATCGTACAGCCCCCCCTTGACGTATAATACCCAGTTGCACTGTCCTAGCTATGAAATAATTTCCCGACCTAATATATAAAATGAATAATTTTAATAAAGATCTGATGGTGAGACTAATTTCATTTTTTATGTTTTTAAAACAGGTACATCCTTCATTATTGTATGTGTCACGAGTACCAGACACCGGCGGATGGCTTTTTTAACCGCCAGTTGCTTCTCCGCGTGAACAACGTTACCACCCTGACCATTTTATGGGACGATCGCCAAGTACAAGTATGCCCTTACGCGGTACTAACGGCTAGATGCAACATACAGACCATTGTGGTGGCCTAGTGCCTCGTTGTTGGAACAGCCATGCGATTATCAGTGCGACCGAAGAGCTTATTTTATCGTAAACCAACACCCTGTGTACTGCACACGAACATCGCTTGCCTCAAGACGAACTATTTTGGATCGAGAGCAAAGAAAAATGCAAATCACTGAATATTCTCAAAACATTTGATGTCAAATAAATGTACTTTGCCAAATGTACAATCTTGCCGTTTGCTTTTAAACCACAGTTTCATATTCCGAATTGTGGCGCTGTATTGTGAGATGATCTAAGACCCTGTGTACAGCAAAGGAACATCGCGTGCCTCAAAACGAACTTTTTGGAACGTGAGCAAATAAAAATGAAAATCGCTGAATATTCTCAAAACATTTGATGTCAAATAAATGTACTTTACCAAATTTACAATCTTGCGGTTTAATTTAAAAGTACAGTTTCATATTCCCAATTGTGGCGCGCTGTGTTGTGTGAGCTCATCTGTGTTGATTTCCGGGTTCTGTGTGGAGTCGCGTAGAAGACGCCTGGGCGCGTTTGCCTACGCAGCTCAGTCACGTCACGGATAGAGGCGGGGAATATGAATGTTTTGATAAAGTCTGTTTCAGGGGCGGGGGATTTGATTTAGTGCCGCAAAAGCAGGTGAGCCAGGGCGATGGGGGGAAATGATAGGATTATCAGAAAATGGCGGCTGATTTCGAGTGCGCTAATGGACGAAAAGTCGGGTAAGGTCCATAGGAAAGTTTTCTACGATCTACCGAGTTATGCTTAAAAACACATGGCCGAACCGTAGGGACAATAAAAAAAAAGTCCCGGAACTATCCTTTAACATTAATGAAACACTAACAGATAAAATAGGTAAAACTTCAACGAATTTTAAATGATCTTAGGTATCTATGTCTATGGTTTCAGAACATCTCATCCTGAAATATTTCACTGCATAGTTATCAGGATTAAAAACCTATTCCAAGGGGCTAAATCAATCCAGAGACCCTAGTTTCCTACATCTCTTCTTCCATGCCGTGATCAAATGATTGGCAACCACATATACAACCTCAGGGGGAGATGAGTTTTTACATACATTCTCAGCATCAGCAAGGGTACAAACACCTGAATTCTTGATGCATGTTCTGAGGTTCTTACCTCAAATTTGGATGTAGATTCAATAATATTGACCATATGCACCAAACATTTCCAGATTCATACCATACAGTGGACAGGAGTGCTAGCGGTAAAGTGCCAAATCTCAATTTCAGATATAGCAATCGCACAGAAGGCGGCTCAAAGTCCATTACATTGTTTTCATATGTCCACCATTGTCAGACAATCAGCAAGTCATTTGGCACACACCAGGTCCAAATATGCCTTTTTGGTGAGATCCATAGAATCACCAGGCATATTCTATGGCTCTAACAAAATGTGCTCCAAATTCACAATGCAAAACATTGATTTCACGTGACTTAACAAGGGAAGGTTAGCCGCAACATCGCAGCCCATTAGGTACCTAATAGCCTCCCGATAGCAGCTCAGGTATTAGTCTCTCCAAACTTGTATCCAGTATAACACCAGTTTGATCTCAATCACATCACATATTTAATCAAATTCCATATGGACAAAGACACTTTCGCGTACTAATCGATAGCATAAGAATCTTTTGAGAAACATATTTTAAATAGTTGTCATACAACCATGGATAATGTGACCCCACAATTTCGCCACATAAGTGGCAGCACCAACTGCTTTAGATCTATACAGTTCTAAGGCTGGGGAATTATAGCATTGGTGCCATAATTCTCAGAATAATGTCCAGCAGCAGTGCAGTTATGACCTAGAGTAAGCTGCATCTTTTTCATATGTTTGCTCCACTGTTACTCATCAAACGAAAAACCCAGGTACTCAAAATGTTTACTTCCTCAACCTTTACCCCTTTGATCACAATGGCTGGTTTGCTATGTTTTCTCATTTTCCTTTCACAGTTGATTATCTTCATTTTGCTAGTGTTAATTGTAAGGCCCTATATGTCACAGAAATTCACAAACAAGTCAGATAATCTCTATAAGTACATCATCATTTTCGTACACTAAAATACTGATGCCATTCCCATCAATCCTAGGGTCGTCAGCATAGTCTATGATTAAGTATCTAACAACATCATCAAAAAAGATTGATAAAAGGGTGGGAGCTAATACACAGCCCTGCCTCACCACTTTCTCAACCGGAAAGTGCAAGTCTCCCCTGGTCCGACTCTCACAGTGACAGTGTTTCCGGTATCAAGCAAGAGGATAGTATTTAGGAGGGAAACTAGTATATCTTTATCCATTAACGTTTTCAAAAGTTCTGCACAGGGAATTCAGTCAAACACTGTCTTAAGGTCAATGATCAAGAAATATAGGATTTCAGACCTAAAGGTCACATATTTCTTGACCAAGATGTAAAGCCTAAATGACTGATCCACCGTGCCAATACCCTTCCTAAATCCACCCTGTGGGCTGCTTATGCAGTTAGCCTCAACTGCCCAATGCCCCAGTCGGCCCAACAGCAGCTTGCCAAAATGTTTTATTTATTTTATTCTATTGTTTTTTTTTATAATGCGCCTAGTACCGTAGCTGATTTCGGTTTCTAAGCGCGTATCCGGGATTCAAACCTCTGTTGCTCTGCGTGGTCTTGCTTCCAAGGCCTGCACGTTGCTCCTGTGCTGTCTTCAATTCGCCCATTGCCCATCTAAATGAGAAGGGAGATAGAGCAATAATTAGCACGGTTATCCCTGTCTCCCTTCTTGAAAATTGGGACGATTGCAGCGTGATGGCACAAGGGAGGGGCCCTATTTTATCGGCAAAATAAATTGTAAGATAGCTACAGATAAGCGGCCAAACCTCCAGCTCATTTATATAGACATCTACTGGGATCATGGCAGCCCTAGAGCCTTGCCACTGTGTTGTGACAGTATTGCCACCTCTACCTCCTTTAGGGTAAATAGCAGTTGTTCCCCATTCTTAAGTAAGTGATTTGGGTTTCAGCATCCATTTCCCTCCACCCCCCTGTGATCCAGTCGATCCTCCTTATATACAACCAAAAGTGATTGACCCAATGGTCTTGGGTAATTGCATATGCAAAATGAGAGAACCCCCATTGTTATCACCTAAATAGGCTAATCTCCAAAATGCCATCTGATGTCTGCAATTTATGGCTGCATTCATGGCTTCCATTTGGTTGTAACCCACAATGTCTTTTTTTTGTCAATGAGCTGCTTATGTTCATTCCTCACTTCCAACAGCTGTGAGTGTAAGTCAGGATCAGTCGCTTTTATACATGCCAATAGATCATACTTCTTCACTCTGCATTCAGCGTCAAACCATCCTGCTGGTTTCTTCCACATTGCTTTGTCTTTGGGCCAGAGCAGGGTATAGTTAAGTGTTGTTGCACTACATTGATTAGACTGATGTTCAGATCCCCCAATAGCTCATCATTAAGCAGGCCACTTGTCAAACCTTCTTAATGAGAGGGTGTGCCTCTAAGAACATCTCACCTATTTTGAGATCAAGTTCCAAACTATCCCATTTCAACCTCTTTCTGTTGTTAGCTCAAGTGATCAGAACTGTATCTAATCATGGACTACAGCTTGCAACCAAGCTTATGGACCCAAACAAAAGTGACAAAGGTAAATGGTCACTCTCTGATCTAGCAATAACATTACAACTATTTACACTCTGCCAGTACACTCTTACAGTAGTTACAGACTTGTCACTCACTTATGTGACTTTAACCTTCAAGTTAACAATTCCAGTGACGTTAAAGCTAAGAATCTTGTCACTCTCCTGGCAGATTCCTCCCTATCCTTTGGTTCGACCATTATTTGCTTCTCATTTAAGTTTTCCTTGAGACCTCATCACACAGGGCTCCGAAATCCTAATAATGACATCACCACTGGGGCTGGGTTTCCCCAGCCTCGATTGGGAACCTGTTGCTTAGACTGACACAGAGGGGGGTGGTGGTTGTGTGCTGGCTCTGGAGAAACTGTCAGCTACTTGCTCTAAACCCATGGCTCCTTGGTTTTCTGCCAATGGAATTTTGCTTAAACAAAGGTTGCTCTCATGCAGTGCATAAAGGGTGCATTGACTATGACGTGTGCTCCAAACAGTCATACAAGCAAGAGCTTCTGGGGTTGACTGGGCTTTGTCCTTAATTTCACAAACTTCGGAGCAAACACTGACAGGAAATAACCAGATTAGTGCTTCTCAGTTTGAACCAGTAACTAGCCTCTCTCTTAAAAAGTAGGTTGGCATCTCCTATTGACCCAATTCCCTTGCATGCCATCCAAGCTCTTCCTGATGAGGTTATCACGTTGTTTACTACTGCTTTGCATCATTCATCTACGACTGGGATGATTCCCAATTCACTGAAACATACCTTTGTGTCTCCCCTCTTGAAAAAGGCACATTTGGACCCATCCCTGGCGGAGAACTATCTGCCCATTTCCCTACTTCAAGTACTCATGAAGTTGATGGAGGCTATTGCCACTCTTCAATTTTCCAGGCTTTTAGAATCCAATAGTCTCCTTCATTTTTTTCAATTCAGGTTTCGCCCTCGTTTGAGCACAGAGTCTGTAATGATTTCCATCCTGGATGACATTGCCTCTTTTCAAGCCATGGACAGGTCAGAGTTTTGATTCTCCTCGATCCTCTCTGCAGCTTTTGACACCATGGATCATAAAATTCTATTGCAAAATTTGAAGAGAATTGCGGTTGCAGGTCACGTACCCCAATGGCTCAGATCTTTATTTTCTGACCGGTTTCAGACAGTGTCGCTGCCTTCAACCCTATTACTGAGCACAGGGTGCATTTCTACGCAGACGATACACAGATTCTTTTTTGTTTAAACACCCAAGGGTCAGATCCTCCCTCCAAATTGCAGAACTCTGTATCCACCATTGGGGATTGAATGGCCACAAACTGGCTTAAACTCAATGATGACAAAACAGAGGTGTTGGTTTGTTTCTTTGTTTGTTTTTTTGTACTAAGGACAATTTTGACATTCCTTCCTCCTGAGTCCCAGACTAAGGTGGTTGCTTCTTCCATTAGGGGGTCTGTGCACATCTACTTGGCATCTAATTGGGGCAACTTGCCTTTTTTCTCCAACGCCTGTAGGTTCTGCAGTACTCTCCAGCATGGTTGGCTCTTGGAGCCCCAAGGATGTCCCATTCTTTGTCCTTGCTTCGCCAGTTGCACTGGCTCCCCATTGAGAGCCGGATTAAGTTCAAGATACTCTGCCTCATCACGTGTTTGGTGGTAACCCTTAAATGCAGCAGTAACGCTATTACTGCTGCATTTAAGGATCTGCCAAATAACAGGCTTGGCGGATTTACCCAATGGGGAATGGGGACTTACCGTTCTGCCAAACCGGTCATCCAGCGCTAATAGCGCCAGTGGGGTTGGTGGTAGGGCTAATAGCCCCGGCGGTAATACCACCAGGGTTAACACCAAACTCGTGATGGGGCCCACTGTGCCTGGTTCACAATACTTGAGCGGAATATCTGTATTCCAAGCTGACTATATATAATTTGGTTAGAACCCTGTGTTCCTCATCACAAGCTCTACTCATAATTTTGAGATACTGCAGGGCTCAAGCCAGGACAGATCCTTTTCAGTCATGGCCCATACTCTTGGGCATTCTCTTCCTTTGTTTCTTCGTGAGTTTATATATCACCTTCAGTTTCTGAGAAATTTGAAAACTTACCTTTACTGATTTCTAAGTGGCCTGTTCAGCTATTTAGTTTTTCTCACTTATCTTTTTTGCTAGCGCCTACATGCCATTTGGCCATAGTTTGCACTTTATAAATGTTCATACAATGCAATACTGTGTGGCAAATCTACCAGAGTGTAGTCTATGTTGCTTTGGATTGTACACTTCTGATAGTTTTGACAGGAGGATATTGCCAACCACTCAACCATTAACGGCTCTGACACCCAGCCGGAAAAGAAAAATAATGTTGGCGGTGTTCATGACAAACTCATATTGCTGCCTCCTCCCTGGAGCGGTCAAAATAGGGCTACTCCAGATGTCATCTTCTTCATCCTGGAGATCAAACATCTGCTATTGGGGTTCCAATCAGAGATTAAAATCACCCTTTATCAGTACTGTGTGTGTGAAACCAGAAGGTCCTCTTTGATCTGTCATTCAGGTGTCCAGGACACAGCCATCACTTTTGGATTAAGTTCCTGAGGGTGGACCAGTGCGGGAGGATCACCTGGGTGAGGGGTCTTCGGGGAGTGGGACAATCGATGGCGAGACGTGGTTTCCCCCTCCCTGTAACACCTTTACTATTTAGCAACTTTACCTCCACTTTCCCTATACAAACACATTTTCATGGACAGCCCGCTCTGGCTCACACCCGAGCATTGTATCTGACATGTCCCACTACTATGGTCAGGCAAAGTCAGGCAATTACTGGTAACCAAATTGTGATGGTGAGTCGGGCTCTCCTAATTTCCAAATCGGTTATATTAATTCTATTGATGTGATGTTGTAAGCTTGGGGTGCAAACCCACTGAAAAAGGTGCCTCCGCGATGCGGCGACTAAAAAACCATACAAAAACAGACCTTGGCCGTGTGGCCAGCGGTGTGGGCTTCACACCCTTAATCCACTATACAGTGGTATAATTTAAAAATAATGGTAAAGAATATTCTCGAATGTTGTCTTTCTTTCCGAATGCTCTTTAATTCATCAACCTTCATACGTTTTCTTCAAATCAAATTTTCATGACAGAATTCATCACAGAATTCATCACATAAATGGCCTATGCATTTCGGGTATGAACCCTTCCTCAGGGCCTGTGATTACACCTTTTCCTAAGGTATTAAATTTCAACTTTCATAGCATAATTAACATTGCATCACAAAATCAAACAGAAAAATCATTAGTTCCCAAAACATCAATGAAACATTCACATATCAATGTATTCATACATATATTGACCAGATCATCAAAAGTCAAAAGAAATAAATTAAAACACAATAGCGTTGGTACATTACCCCATTTTCATGTTGGTGATGTAGGTTCCATGAATCATGTCGAGATGACCAAGATTGAGACACCATAAAAAACAAATAATGAAAAATAACAAAAGAACAATAATCAGTGTGATGGTCATGGTGTAAACCACCTAATCCACTAATCTTCAAAAAATGCGAGTGTTCAAAAATGACTTGCACGTCACCCATGGATTCGTCCGTGGGAGGGATATCTATTCCGGAGTGGTCGCTGTAACGAGATCGACCGCATATTTGTGAGTAAATCCACACTCCCAACTTAATTCGGAAAAACAAGCATCTGGTTGCATAAATATAAACTTACATCAGTCATGGCAACGCTATATTTCACTAGACCAGAAACGGTCTGACTGTGTGCCTTCCACTTCCACCAGCAGTCATATCTGCGGGATACCAACGCATACAACAGCGGTCTCTGCAAAGAGATCGAATGCGTGTCACTAGGTACAATTCACTCTATCTTTCAAAAGCGTTAATTACTAATATCATGCGCTTACTTACTGGAAATCAAAAATTGCGGTTATCCGCCAGAGCTGTACGCTCGCACACACTCACTCACTCTGCAGTATCTTGTGAGAAAATGTTGTGGCTGCACCCTGTCTCCTAGGCAACTGTTGCTTTATATGTAGCGGCCATATTGAAATGGGATTACTGGTAACCACTCACACCAGACTTCCATTAAGCTTCCCCACACTGATAAAAGGCATAGCACAAGAGCACACTCTGAGCTAGGCAAAGCACATGAAGGAACAGTGTTTTCCTGACGGCATCTGAACGAGGAAGAGAGACGGCAAACCAAGAAGGGTATGGAACAAGGGAGTTACCCTTGACCTTTCCGGTGAGGAGCCTTTACTTTCCAGAACCCTTCAGATTAAAAAGCGTAAGCCAAGGAAACCAAACTAAAGAATCCTGTATTGTGTGTCAGAGATACCCGAGGCCATCCTGCACAGCTGACTGAGTCGTGGAGGAGCAGGTGCCTTGGTACCATCATTGGCTCCAAGATCAAAGCAGAGCCAGAGAGATCAACACAGCCGGTGAGTTGGGGAGACAGATGCAAGACCGGTCTGTGTTGAAGTCAAGGTTGCAAGTGGCAACATTGTATAAAAAGTGCAAGAACTAAGATTGGTAATGCGTGTGATGAAAGACTCAAGGAAAGCTTAATTGCTGATGGATGTTTGAATATTAGGGAAAAAAGATACAACACCAGTGACAGAGTGGTCCGGCACCGCAAGGTGCTCAATTGAAGGCCTTTGTAAGGTAACCAGCCAAGAAGTGACATAAACGAAAGTAGAACAATGATAAGTAAATTGAATCGAAGTGGTCCGGCGACTGTTTAAGCAAAACCCATTGCACATTTGAAAGTCTTCGATTTTTGATACAAATAGGAAAAATTTGAAAGTAAGATTACATGGTCTGAGCCCGAACGAGGGAGAGCAATTGTGAACATTGTGCTAAGGGGGTCCGAGCCCGATAGAGGGAGACCAAATGTGAACATTGTGCTGATGGGGTCCGACCACAAATGAGGGAAATCCTTTGTCTGACCCCGATCAAGGGAGATCAATTGTGAATATTGTGTTAAAGGGAGTCCAAGCCTGAAGGAAGGAGACCATGAAGAACACTGGAAGCGAGAACCTGCAAATGTGAAAGTTCTGATAAGAAAGGAACTTTGTTACTTGTTTGTCACAACAGGCTCTCTACAATAAGAGACTGTTATTGAGAAAGAGGCTTTGGCAGAAGGCCTTGATACCTATGCTTTAAACTGTATCCTCATGGCAGAGAAGCTAGAGTGTGTGCGAAGCTCGAACGTGCCTCCTTGACCCATGCTTAAAACATGGGGAAGGGAAACCAACTGCTCAACTATCCTAACATATTATTTCTTGAACACTTTTCTTTTTGCATACATTATTGTCCCACGCCATTTGTATTTAGAAGTAAGGATTGTCAATAGGTTTATTAGTATAGGCCCTTTTATTTTGACAGAGACTCTACTAGGACTTGCGTTATTATTATTTGTTGGTCGTAGCTTGCTCCCATCCTGAGATTTAGGCTTACATAGGCGTTCAACCAACCCATTGATGTTCAATAAACACCCTTGAATTGTGATCAATTGTGTCTGTCTTTACTGTTTGATGCCACACCTTCCTTACACGTGCCACTGTTAGGGAGGTTAAACTGCCATTCTTGTCAAATGTATTCTAAATCCAACTGAGTTTGCAGAGAAAATCTGCGGTAGTGGTGATTATATATGTTTGCTAGGAAAAGCTTATGCTTCTCCTGCAGTCGGATGTTCAGGCATGCTAAATCTATTGTCTCCAACCAGGCATTCAGTTCCGACTTAATTCAAATTGACAAGCCCCCCTTAAGGCCTGATCTCTCGGCCAGGATATCATAGTTTGTATTAACCAGCCATAGTCACAGGTGACATTGCCAAGGTCACTTGGACGCAGATAAAGTCATATCTGCTGACAAAGTCAGCCCATTCCTTGTCCTCTCTTAATCTCTCAAGGCCAGCTATGTTCCAGGAGATAACCTTGAGCTCACCAAGCTCTTGAGTGGGTTGCTCTAAAAGGTATACTTGCTCGGTCCATGTCTTCTGACCTTGTATGATCAAAAAAGTGATGGTGGAAGGTTTTGAATAAATCTGAACCACTGGCATTTCTCTGGGAAACCTTCCACACCACTGGTTTTTAGTCTGTCTACGCCATTGCAAAAGGGGTATGTAAGAATATATATAGCACTTTATAAGGATATATAGCGCTTTACCAAAATGTAATGGCATACTTTTTATTGCAAAGTGCAGTGGCATTTTGTCACCAGCTGTAATATGGCACATACATATATATTTTTCTTTTGCCAGTATAACATGTAAATATGTTGTTGGTGGCATGCAAGGTACAGAATTTATAACACAGCCAAGCCCAACTTGAAATTGCAGAGAATGAAGTGCACCCATTTTTTTTTTTCTTTTCTGTGATGCCTTATACAGGAGCCTAGATTGATCATATAACTGACTAACTGGGTAATTTAATTAACATTACTAAACACTAATTCTAACTTCCTTAACATTATAATGTAGTCTCATGTGCAAAATGAGGTGAAAGTACATATTTTGGTGATACTGTTGTAATGAAGTTTAAATGCACACTGTCATTTTTATTTTTAATTTTCTTCATTTTCTTCTGTGTTAACTTGTGTATGTGCAGCAGGAAATAAATTGAAACAGTTGCTCAGAGAGCAAGGATTTCATTGTTCTAGAAATTAAGGGTGGCACAGAAAACATTCTTTTGACCTGATTGGAAGAAAGTGTCTGCAGACGTGACACGTAAACAAAGTAGGAAGGCTCTGAGTTTTGCTAATGGCAAAACTTGCAGAGAGGAATTAATTCAGACTGGGCTGTGAAGACAGGAGGAGTTCCACAGGGTTACAGAGCGCTGGCTGTTATCTGGCCGCGCTCCCCAAACAAGATTACAGGAGCCGTTTGTGCTGATACTGGGCCTGTCTTTGTGAGTGGAGCAAGGTCGCGTGGGGGATTTCAAAGAAACACTTTTGGTAAGATATGTATAAGTGAGGACACTGTGAAATAATGCATGAGTGAGTGAGCATTACTACAGTGCAGAAAAGGCAGAGAAATCACTGCATGTTTATATAATTCACCATGTTCAGAATGTGGGAGCATTAACCCATGTTTCAAAAGATCTGTTTGTTCTATTTTGTTTTCTCTTTGTATTCCAGATGACGATGCAATGTACTCATGGTAAGAATTAATGATTGTGAATAACATTTGTATATAATATAATGAGCATATAAAAACAAATGGGTTTGTGTCATTCATGCATATGTGAATCATTTTCAGCAGACAAGGTCTAAAGGGGAGACTCATGTTAGTGCAGTAGTGCATTTGCCAAATTACCAATGCAAGCCAAGTAACTGATAAAGCAGTTTTTTTTTGTGTATGTGTGTGCTTTCCTTGCATACTGGACGTCCATGAGTCAGTAACACATAAGGGCACATAGATTACTGGATGTAGATAAGCCAGTGATACCAGCCGCAAACTGTAGATGGCGCTCTGAATAAATTATTGGGTTATAACAGTGCATAGGTACAAGGCTCTCTATAGACCACTGGGAGGTATTCTAATAGAAAGGAAGGTGTTGTTTTATGATGGGGTAATAATTTAAGGAAGAAAACCATGCTCATCACTAAATACCGCAAAACCATACACCACTAAAATTACAACCAATATAAGCTAACAAGGTATGGTCACTAAAATAATATGAGGCCAAACCCAATCTAAATGCAAGACTAATTTACCACCAAATTACCACCAATATTTTTACGGTAAGAAAATACCACCAAACCCCAAATTTACCCAAATAAGACAAAATATCTTACAGGTCCAACCGTTCAGGTACTGTCAGCAATGGTAGAAGCCCAGTCTGAACTGCTAGGCCACGTTCCCCCTGCACAGAAACACAAACAACCCTAGACATGTTTCAGCCTTGTTGGGCCTCCTCAGTGAGGTGCAGTGAGGTCCCTATGGTGCAGAAACACAAGCAACCCTAGACATGTTTCAGCCTTGTTGGGCCTCCTCAGTGAGGTGCAGTGGGTCCCTATGGTGCCGAGAGCCAGGGACCCACGTCTGCGCATACCTTCTCTCACACATGGAGACAAACTACAACCAAAAACGTGATGGGTGGAAGGTTTTGAATAAATCTGAACCACTGGCATTGCTCTGGGCAACCTTCCACACCACCATTTTTTAGCCCGTCTGCGCCATTGCAAAAGAGGTCCAGCCATATGCAAATCAGTCATGTAATGCCACCAAAGGTAGCAGCTCAGTCCAAACTGCTAGGCCAGGTACCCTCTGCTCAGAAACGCAAGCAACCTCCAACATGTTTCATTGGTTGCCAGTGCTGATGGTAATATTGGTTAAACTACAGGGAACTAATTGGTTCTCAGTCTGCATAGTTTGTTTAGCACAGCTGACTTCTCCATTAGTTATTGGTCCCAGCGTACTTTCAGCTAGAGGAGCAAACCTGTTAGATAATGGTATTCCGCCAACCTCATGTTGCAGAGGCGGAATAGAGGCCACATTACTTATTGCTGTAATGCCCGTTTCCTCCACAATGCCCTTACTTTCTCTGCTGGCCTGTAAGAAGTGTTTGTTTCTATAACCACTTCTCTTTTGCTATACTTCTTGTTTTAGGATCCTTGGCTAGTAAATGGTAAGGCTTTATAACATACTGGGCACACCAGATTATCACACTATATATTGTGAAATAAATAGGTGACTCAATGATAGACCAACACACAGGCGTTCACAATTATGCTCCCAAGCATTTTATATTCTTTCAGCAAACCAGGATAAGAAACTTGTAGCAAAGCAACATCAGTGATGAACATATGCAAAAGACAAATTAACATAATATTGTTTGTAACCATACAATCAAAATACACACATATGGTAACTACACCTTCTCCACCATTCTCTCACCATGTTACCTCTTTCTGTCCGAGCCCATGGTGCCACCAAGCACGTGGAGGAACATTCACAAAACTTCCAGTGTCTTCTAGCATTTCAGCTCTTCTTGTTTTTAGACAGAATTCAGAGTCTTGCTTCCTCTTTTCCTGCTCAGAACAAAGGAGCATTAGCTGATACTCGAGGTCATTTAACAACTAACCCCATCACAGGCTCTGAATCTCGCCTACGTGTTTATTCACCTACCATGGCACTATTGCAGACAGAACCTATAGCCCACACAATGGCTCCCATATTAGCTGTTATTACCCCCTTCTAGTTTCTACTGCTACATTTATTTCCCCACACCCAACATGTGCTTGTTATACATTAGTAACTAGCATTGTTAGTACTGTTAATAAAACCTACAGCATACTGTACCTGGCGTGTGCTCCAATATTAGCTTTATTTGTAACTGGTGCACACTGTCTCTGTTGAAATCAGTGGCCCAGATGAAGTTAGTTCATGGTTGAATTTTGTGCACTGCATTATTCCAACAGGCCGCCCTCTTAGTGTTGGTTTCTCACTAGTACTGACACCTCAAAATCATAAAATTTTTCACCCGTCCCACGCTCATTGGAGAGGGGACAAAAAGGTAACTGGTTCTGCTTGTGTGTATTTGCTCTCTTAATTCTTGACCCTTCTATATCAGCATGTTGCATTTGCGGGACCGGAGCTTTAAGGAAATTCTTTGTGTTTACACCTGCAATATCACAATCATCTAACAGCACTTCAATCTGGTCAGTAAGAATAGGGTCAGATAAGCCTCTCACAGTGTCCTAGCCTGGCTCCGTTAATCATATTGGAACATGGTCCTCTCCACTCTCCCAACTGCTTCAAGTTTCCTATTAATGTTACGCCCCTCCGTGAACCAAAAGACAGGGTGGACGCTGGATCGCAGCCCAGTATGGGGCAGCAGGCAGCGGGTCAGAGGCAGATGCCAAACACACAAATGAAGCCTAGGAAGATGCATTGTCTGTCAATCTGTAGTAGATAGCCTATCTACTTGCCAGACTGCAGACTGCGTGCTTGACCACGCTTTGCCATGGCTTCACCACACGCCGGGAGTTTTAAATCCAGCCACAGGTTTGCCTCCCTAGCCTCACAGGGAAAGATTCCAACTTGGAGAGAAATTACAGATTCCCATGATTCTTCAAAGTACGTTTGTTGTGTTGCCAAATTCATGGAGGTGACATACAATTACCTCTTGTCCAGAGGGTGCTGGAGAAAAAGGACATGGGAGTGGAAAAGTACTACTTAAATGGACTGGAGCTTCATCCTGGTCCTCTGCAGCAAGCAGATTTAAATGGTCATTGCAGATTTCATCCAACTCTTGGTGTGGGCATTGGGGTAATGTGTATTTGGTTTGTATGTACTTGAGATGCCACCTTGTTAGGGCAAGAACTGTCAACGTGATAAGGCATGTATATTTGGGGGTGCATAGAAAAGTCAACGGGACACAGCACCAACTCGGGAAGGGTTAAAACAGCCTACTGGGGGGGGGGCACCATAATAGAATTATAATAAACAAAGGCTGTATCAAATATCTGACCTGACAGGGGTCAAATTATAGTATTTATTCAACATATAACTAAAATACAATTACACATTTTACAAAAATAACAATGTAAATAAATAGTCAAACAGAAATACATGAATTTCACAACACATACGTTTGATGACCAGAAGAAGTGTCCAAAGGGATTATTCACAAAAAACACACAAGAGGATATGCAAAGTTGTTAGTTCAACCCTAATGCTAATGTATACAGAATATATACATAGAAACCCCAATATAGAAAGGGGGGAACCCCCGACAACCACTAGTCCAACTAGTGGTCTTTCTGCCTTCCAATTCGGGGGATACTTAAGAGAAACTTTAAAGAGCAGCAAGGTAGGTGAATCCACCAACAGCTAATACCCATAAACACACAATCTATTTAGCAAAACATATACATTTTATTAAATATACATAAAAACACTGTAAAAAAGTTAATCAATTTAATAAAAAGTCAATCAACAATGTACAAAGTGCTTGTGACAACAACAAACCTAGGCGTATGAGTCGCAACAATTCATACCCAATGTCAATCTGACTTCGGTTTCTTACACCCCTCTAATTCAATTTGAATATAGAGATGGAATTTGATCCACACTTGGATCTCGATTGAAAAACTAGCCTATTTAATCACTAGTGTAATGCCTCAACATGTTTCAGTTCATGTTCTTGTGTTAAGAACTTTCTTCAGGAGGAAATCACAATTCTTCACTTGGAACTTGACAGAACATGACTGAACTGCAACCATCATTCTGCATTTCAAGCTTGGGTACAATGTGGGTGTGAAAAAAAATAAAAACAGAGGGTCAACTCAACCCATAATTTATTTAAACTAAAGACAGTATAAATCTGTCAGACACGAGGAGCAGAACACATTCTTTACCTGGTGTGCGAATGGGGGGAAGAAAATCTTGAAAGGGTCCTGGAGTAAACTATTCTTCCAGTTCCACTGCAATCCCAAAACCAATTGGCACAGTCATCTGTAAAAGTACATAGATTCAATATCAGACTTCCCTCTACGAACCAACTACTATATACCACAAGGCAACTAAGGGCAAAACCTCCCATTGAACACTGCTCGTGGGGAGTTACTCATCATCATGAAACATGTAAACAGTCTACTGTCCTGCACTCGCTAGACTGGATACCAAGGAAAAAACTCCCTGATCGAATATACACTGTATTTCTAGGGAACTGTCAACCATGCGACGACAGAAAAAAAAACTGTTTTTAGAAACATCTACACTGTATGGAGCTCACTTCTCTAATCATGTTAAGAATGTCTACCACGAACATACATGCTATCCGCCCAGCCTGTCTAATGTGCGTGTGTGCTCTCATCAAACCACAACTCAATTTCACCCGGGAGTACGCTTACCTAGATGTCTTTAGTACGACTTCGCTGGTCATCATTAATGTAAGTCTAAAGTTCTGACAGACCCAATCGTCAGACTTGGAGATACAAACCCCTGTAGATTCAATTTCAGAAAACAGGAGGGACGTCTGTTAGGGTTGGGCGCTAGAGGCGGCATGAATGCCCAATATAACTAGCAAGAAAACAAACAAATCCACCTTACCACCCGTCTGTGTAAGACACGCTCACCTGGTCCAGTCGGTCTAGGGAGTATGGCAGCACAAACAAACGCAAAGCTTTTTCGCCCTGCCCAGGAGAAACCTTCCCTTCGCCAGAGTGCTTTTTACTCTCGGCTGCTCCATTCACAATAGGAACATGCAGAGTACAATTCTGCACCGGCACCGTGGTTGCATTCGCTAGCTCCAGCTTAGGGGAACTGATTTAAAGACTTTACATGCCAAGAGGTCAACAGATGGTCCTTTTTCTTTGTCTACTACTCCTGTGGTGACTTGTTCGTTCTGAGAAGCAATTGTTTCTCTAGCAACACACAACAGGCTTGTTTTCTCAAAAAGGAGAGCGTACCATCCACTATGAGAGCCTTCACATATGACATCCTGGTTGTTAGGCAAAATTATATGCAGTACCCTTTGGGAATACCACACACAATTAAGACTACAAGTGGCAGTAGAAATTCACCTTTGGTACAAGCCTGTACTACACAGTAAAAGTGGTAGCGATGGCTGAGCAGCCAGACTTATCTCAAGAGCAAGTGAGCACTATCAATAGTTACACAAAGGACAGCAATTACTATGATTCAAACAAACACTGACTCAAGGTTTCTGAGTAAAAGAATATACATTTATTTACACATCAGTTGTATAACATCTCACTAAAGTAAAGCAGTCTAAAAATCACACTCTTGTTTGTTTGTTTGTTTGTTTATTTATTTAGTATAGCGCGCAAAACCCAGAGGTAACAGGGCGCAACAGAGGTCAGGAAGATAGGATTACTTAAAAACTTGGTTACAGAATAAGATAGGCATGAGAAAAAGTGCATTGCATTTACAGTTACATTGTGTGGGATGTGCATATATACATATAATTGAGCGAGGGTTTACAAATGTACATATTAATACTGTGCGTAGGAGCAGTTCGGTTGCATTTACATATTTACAAATTTAAGGCTGTGCATGGTAGTCAGGTTATAGCATTGGCATGATCAGATTAGATGGCAGGGTTAGTCGTGAGGATCATTGGCCCGCAGCCAAGTGAGGGTGTTTCGCCTGAAGCTATAGTAGGATTGGTCTGTATAATGTGGAGTCTTAATGTACTCTTAATACACTACACCACTCCCAATAGACTCCAGACAAGATAAGCTCATAAATGAAGTGTGAGCAAAATGGCACTCCAGCAATTTAAAAAGGGAGGGGTAGACAAAGTTAGGCAGAGATTGAGCAGCACCAACAGGTAAGTAAGCAGGCAATCTAGAAAGAAGAACTACAGCGATGGAATTAAATCAAAAAGGATTAGGGCCAAAGTCAATAGGACAAAAGTCTTTCGCTCAAGATCACACATGTCAGGGTAGTTCGCGGTTAAGTCTTTGCCAAGAGTTCCGGATGAAGTTGGTCGGCAGAATAGTTTGTTTAAAGAGTAGAGAAGGACACGCCCTCGGATTGGAGAAAGATTTCAAACACTTTCTCCGCGGCTGGACGAAACGAACAACCGGATTTGCACAGTACCTTTAGATGAACAAGAAGCTGTAGCTGAGGCTGACGTTCCAGCCATACGCAAATCAGTCAGGTACTGCCACCAATGGTAGCAGCCCAGCCCGAACTACTAGGCTAGGTCCCCTCTGCATGGAAACACAAGCAATCCCAGACATGTTTCGACCTTGTTGGGCCTCCTCAGTCAGGTGCAACTTGGTTCCCTATAGCGCAGCGAGCAAGGGACCCACGTCTTTAGCCATGGCGTGTGTTGTGGACGCACTGGGTGTTAATCATTTTTCTATGCACTGCTGGTTTCTGTCTGCATTTCATTCTTTGTATCCCCTCAAGGTGCTACACATGTGCACATTAGCGCTTTTTCTGTAAAAAAAAGAGAAGGCCACTAGAGACATTTTAAGACCCATTGCTCCCTTTGTGCTGAAACCAAACATCCTTGAACTGTTGCGATTAATTACTATACCGACTACCCTCCTGTCAGCATGCAGAGTGCATCCTTTTTCCCTCTTTGAAACTGTCCTCTGCATTCCTTTACAGGGTGGGTTGTATTCCTTTGTGTGCTAGAACTGTGTGTTGTGATAATAATAAAGTAGAAATGTATATACAACCTTGACTGGACAGTCCCTTGGGTAATAATTGTTTTTTCGGTGTGTTACAAATAGCCAATGATCTACAACCTTTCGGAGATAAGCCTGCCGTTCCGTGCATGTTAACAAAACTGGACAAGGAGGTTTATAATTTGCTTGTCTTTCCAATCTGTTCAGATCCCTTCTGGTGTACTTGACGTGTGGCATTGATTGCTAGTTTAGAAACCGATATTCATCCATGGACCACTGGTACCCCGGAAGTTGATTCATCACACTCACGCATACATCGTCTCTAACATTCACTGACACTTCATTCTCCACACAGGTACCCACCCAGAACATTCATGCACGCAATCACATTCATGCCCATTCAGCCACCAGTCACTCATTGATACAAATTCTCTCACATCCACTCACACTGTATTCTCCACACAGGTGCTTACTCAACCAGAACATTCACAGAAACAAACACAGTAATACCCTCTCAGCTACCAGTCACTCTCTCATACACCTTCTCTCATATTCACTCACACTGGCACAGAAGCACCCAGAACATTCACACACACAAAATCACGTTCATACTCATACACCCACCAGTCACTCAACCACATACCTTCTCTCACATCCACTCACACAGCATTCTCCACACAGACACCCACCTACCCAGAACATTCAAACACACACATAGTCACATTCATATCCATTCACCCACCAATCACTCACTCATACACATCCACTCACAGTACATTCTCCACACAGTTACTCACCCATCCAGAGCATTAACACACAAACACAGTTACATTCCTACTAATTCACCCACCACTCACTCACCCATAAATATTCTCTCACATCCACTCACACGGCATTCTACACACAGGCACCCATCTACCCAGAACATTCGAACACTCACCTAATCACAAACCACAGAAGAAAATAAGCGTAAGATGGACTGCTGAGCACAGAATTAGCAAGGTGCAGAAAAAAGTATCACAGAGCAGTGAGGGTTACACACAGGCATTTAATTCCTCACCAACAGAGAACATAAAAGAACTGAGGTTTCACCGTTTCCACAGGTTAATCAAGGAACTAACAAACAACTGGTCTATATATCAGATTTTGTAACAACTACATCGCCCATGTTTCGGCACACATATTGTAATCTTCATAAAACATGGAAAAAAGACCAAACAGATATAAAAGGAAGGTACTGGAAAAAAACAGTCAAGTACATAGTGCTATTAAAATCAAAACATCAAATAACACTCAAATTCCACCAAGCGAGACCAAGCGAGATCACCTGTAATGATTAAAGAGAAACCTGGTTTGAATCTACACCAGCAATTTTGTATGTTATGAAGTTATGATATGATATGATGTGGCATTTCTAACGTGCCTGTACACAAATGCTTCTAAGCGTGAGATGGACCTACATGACAATTTTAATGGTCTAAACACAATGTTTTTACAAAATGGATACAGTGAGTTGGAAACTCAAAACAAAAAACGAATCTTCTCACTTTCCCCCAGAGGCTCACTACCTCGAGATCCCTGGTTCTCTCTAGGCTGCACTATTGCAACAGCCTCTTTCTCAACCTTGCTACTTCAAACTCTCCATCCTCTACAACTCATCCAGAAAAGAACCGCAAGACTTATTCTTGGTCTCAAGCCACGGACAGGGCCGGTCTTTGCATCAGGCAGCCCAGGCGGCTGCCTGACGTCAGTCAACCTCTCGGGGGCTCTGCACCAGCAGTCCACAGTGCTAGAATACACGTGTAACACGTTAGTTTCCTAACATTATAAAAATGAATGTGCCTGGAGTTGGATGCAGCCTGAATCTATTTATTGTCAATACCCTGAAAATGGAGGCAATAAGAACTGGGACCAAGATTTACTTGGCAGTAATTGACCTATCCCAAGCCTTCGACAGTATAAACAGGGATATACTTTGGGCAAAACTTGAAAAAACAATGTGTCCTCCAAGCCTTCTTGCTGCAGTAAAAGACCTGCACACTGAGACAAATGTCAGAATACGTCTTGATCGCCAAGGGAATTTGTCAACACCAATCCTGATTTTTCGAGGTGTAAAACAAGGATGTCCTCTTGCCGCCATTATTTTCAACTTCTTTCTTCATGACATTGACCAAACAATTAACGGAGAGGGATAATTTTCACCAAAAGTTAACGGATCACACGTGAGTCATCTACTTTATGCAGATGACTTAATATTGTTAGACCTAACTCCAATTGGTCTACAACGGAAATTAACAGCATTGGTACGTTATGTTGAAAAAAATGAATTATGCATAAATGCTGCAAAATCGGAAATCCTTGTATTAAGAGATCTGCGTGGTCAAAAAATCATCACGCAACCCACCTTTAAATGGCATATAGGAAATATACAACTTCATTCTATCACTGATACCAAATACCTAGGCATGAGGATTAGTTCCAGGTTGAACGATGCTCCATGGGTGGAACAAACAAAACTGAAGTGCCGACAACTGGCTACACAGGCTATTGTGTTACATAAGAAATATGGCAGGTATTCCATGCTTCCAGTTATATCCTTTTTCAAACAAAATGCCACCCCAGCTTTAATCTATGGGGCAGAATGTGCTTTTGGCTGCTCAAGCGACTTGTGGAACTCGATCGAAAACATCTTTTGGACTAAAGTCCTTGGTTTACCTAGAAGCACTCCCCCTGCATGTATACGATATGAGCTGAGTCTAACATCTATTAATGCAAGAGTGATTTGGAATTCATTGACCTTGTTTCGAAAAATGTCTCTTAAAGATCTTACCTTGCAGTTTAAAATTCTTGCAAATCCAGGAGAAACCAATAAAAACTCTGTACTGTATTTATGGGTGCAACGATGTAAAAACGTGCTCATAGAACTAGACACAGACCTCGACACACTTCATACTAATCCTGATCATGTCAAAAACAAACTCTGGAGACGCGATTGGTGTGAGACCTGTGATCTTAGACGCACCTATAAACTTATGCAAGATGCTCCTGGTGAAAAACGAGCGTTAAACGAGATACACATTCCTTGGAAACAATTTCCTGATGAAAGGAAAAGAAGATTGTATATGATGTTTCGTTTCAATATTTTTAAAACTCGCGAAAGAATTAACTGTTGGGCAAAAAATGAGTTGCATTCTGATCTTTGTCGATTGTGTAATGAAACCAAAGAAACTTTAAAACATCTTGTTCTATTTTGCGTGGGTCTCACTGAGGATAGAACTCGACAATTTGGAAGTATCGCGTTGGAAAGAGCGACCTATCGTGTAAAAGACTGGTGGCAACTAATGTTTGATGCAACCGATCAAAGACTAATTTTAGCGTTAACTTTTTTCTTGGAAGCTATGACATCACGACTTGAACAGCTTGAGGATGAGGGAACATACAACTTAGAAACTACGAGCGTGCTTCGTGTCTAATCACTGCTCCAAGTTCATGTCCCTGTGGTCGCATTTGATGTATGAAGTTGGGATCGATCGAGTGTGAAGCCTTGTAACTCGCTTGTGTTTGTCTGATGGGTTATATTTTCCTTTTCTGTTTTTAAAGGTTTATTATAAACCGTATAAAAATAAAAAAAAATAAAAATAAAAAAAAAAATAATGTTAGGAAACTAACGTGTTACACGTGTATTCTACCGATGGCACTGCTGCAGGCTGTGGCCTCGGCCAGGGCAGTTTCTAGTCCATGTAGTGCCCAGGTCGAAACACTAGGAATGCGCCACCCCCCCGCACCCCATCCCATGCGCAACTCCCACTGCACCCCACGCTCCACTCCTGCCGCACCCTGCGCACCGCTCCCACTGCACCCTGCGCGCCATTCCCAAATGACACTGCTAAGGAACTCCTACCCAAAGTCAAACAGTCCATCACACAAAGAATGAATTGCCATTTGCAACGGTGGGCCACTTTTTTACTGGTGCGCAAGAACATTTTATGCCCCAGTCCCACTTAGGCTGCAGATAATGAGGACTGGACACACCAACCAAGAGACCATGAATATGGCACAGGATGCAGTATATACAACCAACAAAGAACACAAGATGCTGAAGGGGGTTTGGAGGCAACCTAAGCCAAAAGGGCAATGACAAGGAGACACCTGAACCCAATAAACAATCACTTTAACATTCTTTGAATGGGAATCAAGTGTATGCTTTGATACAGTAAAGTCTGTCTGTTGACTTGTTATAAGGATACATGGACCCGGATTATTTATTTATTCATGAAAAGTTTGTCAGGTACCTGCATATTTATTTATTTATGCAATGCGTGTCGCATACAGGTATCCGACAAACATTGCATAAATAACTAAATTATCCATCTCCATGTACCCGACAAACATTGCATAAATAAATAAAGAGGTTCGTAGCTTAAAGAATATTTACTCAGCAACACTGGTCAAAACTATTATCCGCATAGTGAAGTAACTCATCACTAGTGCCATAGAAGTGGTTTAAAGCGTATTTGATATATAGTTTGGAAAAGAAGCTGCATGAAAGAAATAGCACTGCTTTAAACTATTATTTTGGCCATTTTCTGGGCTTGCAGGGACGCACCATGGGCCCAAACGGGTCTCCGTTTGTACCGTGTCGGGGCCCACAGTGCGTCTCTGCAAGGCACGCCCACTCCCCACAGCCCACAGCACCTCCCCTCCCATCTCAATGCCAGCACAAAACCATTTAGTGACTAATGGGCCACCATTAGCAGTTTTCTGCCGGCATTGTGATGGAAGGGGCTGGTCTTAGCTGCAGGGGGACATAAAGTGTTTTTATTGGTGTGCTTATGCCCCCCACCACAAGTGGCACGAAGTAGTCAGAGGGAGCCTCTGACTTCTGTAATGTCACGTAGTACTTCTGTACTACGTGACATTACAGTCGGAAGGGGCAGCACCTGACCTGCGGAACTTTCCCCACGTCAATGTGCCGCCCCACAAACTGGGGAATTCCATCCCCTCCAGAGACTGCAGGGACAGGGGACTGCGTCTCCCGGGGCTATTGTGCCACGGGCAGTTGCCCGCCTCCCAGGGACGTCATTTCACCAAAATTCCAGGAGTAGTGGAAGTGACATCACATGACCTTCGACCTCTGAGGACATCACAAGAAGTGATGTCATTTTACAACCCCCCGCACCTCGAAGTCACATGGAACACGACCTTTCACCCCTTGACAAAACAGAAAGGAACATCACATATTGTTCCTAAGTACACTACGAGAAATATGGTTGCGATATCACTCTAATGTTATATACATTACATAAATGTTATATACATTACATAGAAGAATGGATCACCATATGTATCGTTAATATCAGTGTGTATAGGACTATATTACCAAATTACTGTGAATGCAAGCAGACGTTCAAGGCCAAATGAGAATGATATGTTATATAGCACTTACGCTTAAGCGATTAAACATACAATATCACCCAACCTGTGTTGGTTCTCATTTATCGACCTCCGAAGGGTGAAAGGCTGAGTTGGGGTGTTTAAGAACAGGCTAAATCAGTGACTGACCACCGAAAGTGTGCCTGGAAATAAACCTTTATGAGTCTGGCAATTATTGGATAGAATTCCAGAAAGCCAAATTATGCGTTATTCCTATTCTTTCTTATTTAGAATCACTGCTCAAATTGACACACTTGTGGAACCCTGTTTTTTTTTTATAGGCCTGAACAAGAAAGTCAGCCACTCCAAAAATAAAGAAGCACATGACACTTACCAAAGCCCAAAAGCTTCCATTAAAAAAAAAAAATGTCAAACAAAAAAACGTTTTTAAAACAAATATTTTTTTCCTCCAGGGGTAGCAAGGGAGACCTCAGGGGTCGGAACTGTGACCCCTGGCGACCCTCAAATGACGTCCCTGTCGCATCCTCCGGGCCAAGAAACGAGCCTGGCCTCGGCCCACAGACAGGGCAGGGCAATTGGCAAATAAATTAGCAACATTTGTTGCTTTATTACCTTCCCCCAGCCCCGGGTGGTGCCGGCGCTGCTGGCAGCAGCCAGGCCCATGGGCGCACCAGCGGTGTGCCCTCCTCCAGACTATGGGTGCGCACTGACACTGAAGTGTGGATTGAGTGGGTCTGGCTGGTGTTGTCGGCCCCGGCCAGTACAGAAAAGAGGAGCGAGTGGGTCACTAAATCCTGAAGTTGTTCCCATCACAAGCACACACTGCCAAGCAGCAGCAGAATCAGCAAATACAAACAGTTGCTTCATCCTGCCCTCGCTGATTGGCCTGTCTCAGGAAACCCGGCAGTAACTCCATCCTGCCGAGGCAAGCATACTTCTTTCCTCCTGCTCCCGTCCTCGCAGGTAAGGGCTATTGCTGCATAGGCGTTTTATTTATTTTAAAATGGTATTGCAGAGATGACTGGGCCATCCAAGAACAGCCTCTGGAGGCCACAAAGCTAGACACTTTTGTGAAGGTTCAAGTAGTCATGAAAAAGGAAGCGGGGACTAGCGGTGGACTCTCCTCAGGAGATCAAAAGGCCGGTTCTCGGAAGACCTTGGCAGAGTGTCACCGTCAGCAGATCTTAGACAGTTGCACGTTGCAGCAGGGTTGGATTGGTCAGTCCATTGCCGGGACAAAATCACTTTGAGGGCGAGGCCCTGGGGGTCGGTACCATGCTTGGGCCGGTTTGGGGGTTACTATGCCCCCCTAGTTCCTGCTCCTGAGCATATTGTTCATCATTCCCTCTTTCCTGGGCATGAACTGCTGACTTTATTTTAGTGCAAGAGTTTCATACATTTCACTGTTCGCTCAGACTTATCTTATACTCCTTTTTTGTTGTGCTTCTTTTGTTTGGAATAGCAATCACGCTAGTCTAACGAGATAAACAAACACCTACACGAACGCACCTTGTGAATGATGGTGTGAAGGATGGATGCAGGCGCTGGACCAAAAGCTGAGCGAAGTCTGCACAGCAGCTGTCTTGGGAAAGCGACTCAGCAACTACAGCAGAAACCGTCTCCATGGATGGATGGCCCGTCTTCCGTATAATGCAAATACCCAGACTTGCAGGATGCAGGCTTCACTTTATTTGTTCCATTGGGGGCGACATGCTGTAGCATCAATTCATGGCCTTTAAAATACCCTGCATGGTACAGCTTCAGATCTCCTTTAACACAAACGCTGGGAAATGCCCATGACTAGCTAAAGCCACATTAATCAAAGCCAGGTCTCTACATGTTGGGGAATCACCTGCTCACACTTTCTGTCGTGTGACCAACCAGTGCGCAAAAGATGCCACCCATTTCTGCATTTGATACACCAGCAGCTAAATGCACCCTGGGGAGGCAGCTCCTTCTGCATAGTCCATTTCTCTCCCAAGCTCGGGACAATGTTCTTTACCATAATGGAGAATGTGAAAAAGCGCAGGGCTGCAAGGCTGGGGGTTGGGGGTGGAGGGAAAAGCGTACTACGCTTGGGGTACACTGAAGATGCTTCCCCTGATACCCGCAGTACTCCAAGTCCCTTGAAATGAAATTCGTCGATACACTGCACAATGTGCAAGGGCTGCTGTTATTCAAGCCCTTGTTTTTGTTTTTATGTTGGGATGGTAGACATCATTTTTCATTGTGATCTTACAGTTTCATCGTGCTGTCGGGAGCTAAAATGAGTGATCACGAAGGAAACATTTGAGAATTTTGAAACAAACCCCAATACTCGAAATGCCATTTCTCTGCCGCAGTAATGCACTGCAGTGTGTTTCACTGTAAAGTCCACATTGTAATGTCATAATTTTAGAATGCTACCTCTCCAACATTAACATTGGGAGCTGTGTTGAATTGTACATGCATGTTAACTCTCTGCATATGTTTAAAGTAGACTTTACCACTCACATGGAGTAGTGATATTGTTTACATGCGTCTCTCCTAAATATATTTAACTTCCCGTGAAATATTTGATGCAATACACATTGCATAAATGCATCTATTTTAATGCTTAGATAGACGGGCTTGAACAGCTATAGTTGGGTATGTTGCTGGTGCTTGTTCTTGGAGGTTTGAGTAACACTGTTCAAGACCAGTTCATCAACTCTTAAGAGTGGCTAAATGTTTGAGGTCATACGAATGACATTAGTGTAGATCTGAAATTGTCGATTCTCTGACCTGAGTCACAGCAGCAAACTGGTCATTGTTACTAAAAATGAAGAGCAAAAGCAGACTAACATAACCAGGCCTGTTCGGGTTTGACCCTCTTATTGCTATTTTCTGAGGTTCATAAAATTCAGCAGATGCCAGCATTGACAATTTTGTTAACTCATAGTCCCCACTTCCGCTGCTCAGCTCATGGCACATGCATGAGATCACAGGTCGGGGAGGGGAGGCGCCACTGATTCTTCCCGCCTGGGGTGCAATCTGTTGTAAGACCGGCCCTGGCCACGGACTGCATCTGTCTGGCGCTGAAATCCCTACACTGGCTCCCCGTGGCTGCAAGGATCAAGTTCAAGACCTTCTGCATAATCCACAAGGCTTTCTGGGTTTGGGGCCTGTACTATCTACAACGTTCTCTAGCTAAATACTCTCCCTCTAGAGTCCTCCGCTCGTCCTCTTCCAACTTTCTGGGGGTGAGCCCCTTTCACAACCAGAGATTTGGGGGCAGATCCATGGGCGTAGGACATGGGAGGGACAAATACCCCCCACAATTTTAAGTGGGTGGAATATAATGGCATTGATCCCCCCAGAATATGTCTGTGTTGTGCACAGTGCACTGTGTCTCTGCCACTGTCTGAAGTTGCATGCAGCATGTAAATATACTTCTGGAGGCTGTGCACTGCTGAAAAGTGACTTTGCACTGCCAACACAAACCCTGATTGATGGAACTATGGAAAGTGCATTTTTGGCGTGCAAAGTCAGTGTAAAGTCATTTTTGCTGTACAAAATGACTTTGCACTGCAAACATAGACTTTGCATGGTTCCATGAATCAGGCGGGTCGGCAGTGCCAGTGCAAAGTCACTTTTCAGCAGTGCAAACTTGCAAAGTCACTTTCGACCGTGCAATACATTCCATGAATCAGGCTCAAAAATGCGTCTTTATATGACATTGGCGACGACCACTGAGGTCTCTCTTGCTACCCCTGTGGTCTCCCTTGCTTCCCCTAAGAAAATCTCCAAAAAAGTGTTGTAACATTTTTAATTTATTTTTTTAATTGAGGCTCATGGGCTGCGGCCAGCAGCATGTGGCTCTTTGTTTCTGGAGTGGCTGCTTTTCTGATAGCTATAGTCAGGAAGATAGCTCAGTGGGTTGAGTGTTTGCTGCTGCAATGTGTTTGTGACCTGCAGGTTGCAGGTTGGACTCCCAGCAAGGTCAACTCAGCCTTTGATCCTGCTGAGGTTGAAAATTGAGTACCAACACAGGTTGGGTAATATTGTATTTGTATTTGTTCTATATGAAGCGCTTAAACATAAGTCTTATATAATAACGCATCATTATTGTTCGGCCTTGCATTCCCAGTGATTTAGTACTATGGACCTATACGCACCGATATGCACGATACATATGGTGATCCATTCTTGTTTGAAACATATATCACTTTACAATGATATCGCAACCATATTTTTCGTAGTTTGCTTAGAAACAATGCTCTGTGATGCCACTTCCTATTTTGTCGAGGGTTGAAAGGTCGTGCTCCATCACTTCCTGTGATGTCATCAGAGGTCAAGTGTCATGTGATGTCACTTTGCTACCCCCTGGCATACGTCCCTGAAGTAATCATAGGAAAGCTTTGCAACAACATTTCAACTTTGTATTTATTGAAAGCTCCTTAGCAACACAACACTTGCATTGGTGTGTTTACAACAACAGGGCCTTTTCAGCTCCTGCATTTGTGCATCACTGATCCAATGCTTTGCTGGGTGCATGGTGTCATGGGAACATAGCTATTTATTTATGTATGTATTGGGTATTTAAAAAGCGCCTAGACAGAAAATGGTGTTTCAAGGCGCCACAAGACAAAAAAGGGGGCGGAGGACAGGGAAGAAAACACCAAGGCCTTGCTGTTAACAACATAGCAGCTGGAAGCTGCTGTCTGTCAGACATCAGTGAGATAGTGAGTCAGTAGCGCCTGACCCTTATTCACATATCCTGATTCCTTCTCTTAAAATATCTCAGTGAAGCAACTGCACATGCACATGTTTGGGCAACTAGTAAGGCTCAAAATAGAGAAGTATCCAAAACGACCTTCATTATAAATTCCACTCAGCCTCATGGAACCTCATCAGTCTGGAACCCAGGATCTTTAGGTCCTTTAATCACTGCATACTCAGTTGAAGTTCTGTCCCATTCAGCCGCAGTACGGCCCCGAATACTGCAAAACATGCTTGCCTATACCAGCTCTCACAGATTGTAGTGACACAGCTGAGAAATAGATGTCACAGCTGCCAATGCTCTATTGGTATAATCAAAATGTTGTAACCAGGTTTGTGCTCAGCCACTCGATTTATAAGCACTATGGGCCTCATTACGACCCTGGCGCTCCCGTAATTAAGGGGGCCGGTGCAGGACCGGCTCTCTTCATTACAGGAGCGCCGATTACGAGTTTCCCTTTGCAGGACCCGGATCAGACATCTGGTAAAACCAGACGTCTTTTCCGGGTCCCGCGAGGGGAAGAGGGACGTAACAACGGGACACTTGTAATGTGCCCCTTGTTACCTCCCTCCCCATTCCCATTGAGCCCTATGGGGGCTCAAATGGGGAATGGTTCCTGCAAGGAGGACTTATTGGGTCCTCCTTTGTCAGAATGACCCGGTAAGTCCCCATTGCAGGAACCCGGTAATGGAGCCCGGTATGGAGGCCCCATGTGTGTCCTTCACTGAAGTTCTGGTCTAAACAAACATTGGAAAAGCCAGCAGTGTTGGCTTGTGCACAAGTATTAGGCATTTGCCAAGCACTGCTGTTAAATGCCCAGGTACTCACACCACAAGCGACTTTGCTAACACAAAAGCCCAAACTGTTGGCATTGCCAATGCTTGCTCTTTTTCAAATGAATTAGGATAAAATCCATAGAAGAAGATATTGTGTGAGTACATGTAGTCTATTGGTGAAAGTAAGATGCAAGCACTTAGACGTGGGACTTCAAAAATAAGTTCTTGACGGTAGCATAAACATATGCAAAAAAATATATATAATAAAAGAAGCTTTATATATTGTGGGATAGGGGATGCAGGTATAGGGAAACCTGAGGCTGAACAGCGAAGTTCCTGTATATGGGGAACCCTCGCAGCCCTACTTTACGTGACGCTAATGCAGTTTTGGCTAATGAGTGGGCTGATGCATTCTACCCACAGGTGTGGGCAACAAGAGCCCTGCAGTGTAGGAAATTGTATTATCCTGGACCATGTGTTTTGGTTGGATTGAGCCCGCTAGCACAGGAGCTGAGATTGAAACCAGCTGCAGTGGTTCAACCACTGCGGTTTGGTGGTGCTCAGGCACCTCAAAGAGAAAGGGAACTTTTATTTTTATATGGGAGCACAGCTTTTTGTTATTTTGTGGACATAGAATACCCTATAGGGTCGGGACTCTGCATTTGACACCCTTCTAGGAAGGACTTGGAATGAGGGAGCCATATGATCTCAAGCAATGACAAAAACACACACCTCCTCTTCGTAGACATATTTGAGCGATGTCTCACATGCACTTTGACCACCATTGAAGGTTCCACATTGTATACATCAAAAAAGCCCCTACATGGCAAGCCTCAGCCTCATCTCCCAGCAACCATCAATCCCAGACTCCCATGACCTTGTGTGGAGATTGGTGCAATCAACTCACTCTTTCTTGGATCACCTCCTTCTTGTTGACATCAGTTGGCCTCGCCATTTGCACCACATCCATCAGGCAGTGATTAAACACTTTCCACCACCCCATTACTTTGGGGAGGTACAGCGCTGTCCTCGTGTGTTTTATACAACATTAGTACACGGCGAGGGACAATCAGAATGAAAGGACCATTCTGATTGGCCCTCGCCGGGGCATTATCCGAGCAGGAGTCCCTGGATTTATGCCTTTGTCCCCGGCGGGGGGCGTGGCAGCCCCTCAGCCAATGAGGAGGCTCAAAGCGGGGCCATCCCCGCTCCGAGCCTCCACACGGCTGTAGGCCGCCTTCGTCCCCCACCGGGGATTCAGGTATGTTTTTTTTTTGTCCTCCCCCCTCTCCGCCCTCCCACGCCCACTTACCTTCTGCCTGCTTTGTCCCCAGTGGGGGACGATGGCAGTCTTCAGCCGTGTGGAGACTCGAAGCGGGGACACTTCTGTTCCCAGCGTGTCCGCTCCCGATGGCTGCCATGGAAAGGGAAAACGGACTCCGTTTTTCCTTTCTCGGCAGCCATTTTCTTGGTCGTTTTTTTTTTCTGTCCCGAAACGCCGCAGCTTTTCAGGACAAAGAAAATGCTTTTAGTGCCCCAGTCACGCAGATCTTGCGGGCCGGGGTACTAATAGCTATATGCCCCTCGCGGTGGGGGCATTACCGACACTGGTTATAGGCCGAGCGAAGCGAGGGCCTTAACGAAGGCCCCAGAGCATTGCCTGAGTCGGTAATGCCCCCTCAGCTTGGGGCATATTGCTTAATTGTCCAAGATATCTTTCTACCTCCTTTGTCACAAACTGTGGACCGTTGTCACACAGTGCACTGGCTGGCTGGGTTGGGCTGTCACCGAAAACACACATAGCTCTCAATCCAACAGCCCGCTGCATGCCCTGTTCCGCTATACAGGAAGGAGGACTTTTCAAAGCTTCTGCATGGCCTGGTGTCACACCCAATAGACACTGACAGGTGAGGAGATGCCTTCAGTCTTACCCCAATAGTTTGATCCTAACTGCAGTACATGCTGTTAATGGCCTCTGGTATTCACTAAACCATGCTTCGAGCACAGAGGGCCTGATTTTAAAAAAAAATTGTCACATTGGGTGTCTGTCTTAAGCCGCCTCTCCAATATTCACATCACACACTAGATTAAAGCGCTCCTTTAGGGGATATGGATTTGTGAACAAATGCTCATGATCATCAATCACTACAAAATCATTGGCAGATCATTTTACTCTGTGGTTTTTGTCTGCAGCAAATTCCC
Organism: Ambystoma mexicanum; assembly: GCF_040938575.1. Taxonomy (NCBI): domain Eukaryota; kingdom Metazoa; phylum Chordata; class Amphibia; order Caudata; family Ambystomatidae; genus Ambystoma; species Ambystoma mexicanum. The sequence goes on from NC_090930.1 coordinate 1,372,842,883, forward strand.
CGTTAAGAGGGTTGTAAAGCTTGTGAGATTTGTGGACAAGGAATAGTGGTTGGACACCCAATCTTTTTGGGACCAGCTATGCTCAGGCCATAAAGCCTTTTGACCTGGGAAGTGGTAACATTTTTACAGGAACTAAGCCTTCTGAAGTGAGACGATAAATTGAAGGATGTTATACTCTGAACTGAATTTCCTTTTCTTAAATTTATTTTCTTCTTTACTCTTGTTTTATACAGTGATGTGTGTAATTTAATACATACTGCTATTTTAATTTAAATTTTGTGAAACGTCGAGTTCTTTGACTATAACACAATAAATAAATTAAAAAAGTAAAGTCTCCAAGAGGTCCCCTCTTCCCCCCTTATTTGATGTGTCTCCTATGCCCCTGGGTGGATCTATATCCTCTGCAGGTGCCTCCCTCCGGAATAGCCTCCCCGTCTCTCTCTGTCTTGAGCCAGAGCACCTTAAGTTCCAGAAACTCCTCAAGACCTTCCTCTTCTCTTCCTCCTTCGCTTTCCCTCTCCCCTGCTAACCTGTTTTTTTCTCCACCCTCCTTCCTCCTTCTCCTTCCTACCTCAGCTCAGTTTTTGCTGACTGGTTCACCCCAGAGCCTTACAGGTCCCAGGCCCCCCGCCAGTCTTTGCACATGCCTCTGGGCCACTGCACTATGTTCATCATTACTGCACTTTCTGATTACGCTCTATGAGACAGGCAACCTCTCTGCACTTCACCTAGGACCCTGCTGGACTGGACGTATTTGGTTCCCCCATCCCCTCTTCCTCGCACCTCCTTCTGTACGCATGCATTACCTAAATGTACTAGAACTAGTACGTTTGTCTGTCCTGTCCCCCTCCAGCCCCACATCTTTTTCTGTCCCTCCTCCCTAGCTTGGTTGAAACTAACACTTCATGCACTTGTACTAGGAGATATGCCGTCAGGCCTATTATGCTAGTTTTTCTGTTCCGATCATTCGGAAACTTCAAGGCCTAAGAATGATTACTGTATTCCCTTGTTCCCTTCCCACCTTGAAGCGCTTTGAAGCACTCCACGTGTGTATAAGCGCTGAATAAAAAACACAATTATGTTGACCTGGAAAAGGACATGGCCCCTTTAAGAAAACAGGACACACCAAGGCGGGAGGAGGGCGGAAGGGGAGGGACAAGGGAAGCAAAAGGAGTTATGTGCGGGGACGAATAAAGATGGTTCACCTGTTCCTAGGCTCCTGTTGTTCTTTGACCCCAGCTGGGTGGTGAGTGCCTGTGATGTGTGGAGCGCACCCACAACAACTGGCGACGAAGCCGCTGACCCAAGCGTGCTGCAGGAGGGCCCCCTAGCCCAGCAGTGAAAGGAACCAATTGACTGCGATGGAGAAGTCTCTCTACCGCAGCAGAGGCGGACCAAACCCAATGGCCGGGAAAGCAGGAAGACGCAGCGGGTACAAGTGACCCTGCTGCAGCAGAAGGATGACGTCACGGGATCCAACCCTGACAGCAGAAAGAAGGGCCACCAAACGCAGCCCAGCAGAAGGACTACGTCGTGGAAACGACCCAGGCAGCAGAAGGAGGAGCCGCCAGGCATAGCCCAGCAGAGCCGTCGGAGGCACCCCAACAGCAGGAGGAGGTCGCCGTAGGAGCGGACCCCCAGCAATAAGCAGAGGCGCCGGCCAGCAGAGCTGTCGGAGACAGCCCAACAGCAGGAGGAGGTCACCGTAGGGTGCATCTCGACGATGTTCAGAAAACACCTCTTGAAGAAGCCCCTGTCTGAAAGAAATACTGGACCCGGCCAGAGTTTACGGGAGAATAGATGTCCAAGCCGCTGCCATAGAAAACCCAAAAAAAGGAGACATCATAGCGGCCATGTCTCCGTACACCCGGTATCCGAACTCCGCGAACAGGCAAACCCTCAGGAACACCACACAACAGCCGCAGAGTGACCGGCATTGCTATCGCTGTGGGTTTGAATACCCCCACAAGGGACCATGCCCTGCGATTGGGCAACGATGCCTGAGATGTGGCCTAGAAAACCACCTTCAGGCCATGTGTAAGGAACAACTCCCAGATACAGGGCCACATCGCCCGCAGAACATCAACCGCCCCTGGGAACCCCAAAGGGGACAGCAGGACCAACGACCTGCCGAGAGAGGACTGACACACCCCAGAAACCCTCAAACAACGCCCCAACACCGTGAGAGCGCTAGAAGAACTACAAATTGAGCCCGACAGGAAGCCTCATGAACTCTATGACCTTCACCACTATGATCAAACGCTAATGACTAACCCTGAGAGGACCTATGCGAGGGAATACACTCCACTCCATGAACAAGAAAACTACATGAGCCCCCTCCCAACAAGCTACGACCCCTATGACAACTCCCCACCGAGATCCCCTCAGGATGTGACGCGACTACCACAATACCTACAAGATGGGTACGACAGACAATAAGACAGATTGCTCAGTGTCAATGCTGAAGAAACGCCAGCCCCCAAGCTAACCAAATGGTAGGTACTAGAAATAACTTTGTTGTTGACACCAAGCTCTTCCATTAATGTCCAAGGGACAGTTCCAATGCGACCTCACGCACCGAGACCTCACGACTACGGCGGCAATACACGTCATCCGGAGTCCCTCAGTAGGGAGATGTCTCCTCAACTACAGGACGGCCAGGGCCCTGGCACTGATATATCTCCAATATGAACCTTCTGAAGTAATAAGAGGACAACCATCTGATAGAGGAGAGGTGATGACCATAACTTGCCGACCCCTCACCAAAGAGACCCTGCAGATGCAATTTCCAAACTCTTTGAAGGGGTAGGAATGCTCAAAGACCTGTCATCAAGTTACACATTGACCCCAAAGTGACACCAGTACCACAACACCCTCGGAAAGTGGGCTTTCACCTCCAGGCGCAGGTATCGAAAGAATTACAACCGCTACTACAGAACGACATCATCGAAAAAGCCGAAGGACTAACACAGTGGGTGTCCCCCATCGTAATTGTCCCCAAAGACAATGGGCGATTACGCATATGCGTCGACATACTCATTCTGATCACTGCCATTCAAAGGGAAAGACACCCTGGGCCGAGCCTGGAGGACATGCTCATCAGGCTAAAGCAAGCGAAAAACTTCTCCAAATTGGATCTCAACCAGGGTTACCACCAGTTGGTCATAGGCCAAGCCTCCAGGCCCATAACTACTTTCGCCATGCACGAGGTGCTCTTCAGATATAAACGCCTCAATTTTGGCATATCCTAGGCCGCAGAGATTTTCCAAGAGACAATGAGGAAGTTAATATCGTCGGAGGTCAACGCTCTAAACTATAGTGACGACATCCTCATATTTGGGAAGAATCAGGAGCAACATGACAGAGCGCTCCTAGCGGTATGCAAAACCCTACAAGATGCTGGTCTGACCCTTAACGGCCCCAAAAGTGACATCAATAAAGCCAGCCTCAAATTTTTCTGTCACATATTCTCTGACATGGGCATGACAGTAGACCTGGACAAGATAAAAGCCATCACCGAGCTTCAACCCCCTCGACAACTGTGGAACTACGATTGTTCCTAGGGATGGCAGGGTATTGTGCAAGATACCTCAAGAACTATGCCACCATAACCAGCCCCCTCAGAACCCTCCTCAAGAGAGACAGCCCTTTTGACTGGGATGCACGATGCTAAGCAGCATTCCTGACAATCAAAGACAATCTGGCCAACCATCACCAGCTGGCATACTTTCACTCCGAGTGGAACACCGTCATCATGGTTGACGCCAGCCCTGTCGGCCTCAGAGCCATCCTACAGCAAACCAACCCCAAAGACAGAGCACAACACACAGTGATAGCCTACGCCAGCCAAGCCCTGTCCCACGTCGAAAAAGCCTACTCCCAGGCATTGCGGGAAAGACTTGCAGCCATCTGGGCATGCGAAAGGTTCCACCACTTCGTTGTAGGATGAAGATTCACACTTGTCACTGACCATCTAGCACTTTTATCCCTATTTGGGAATCCCAAAACAAAGATGCCCCCCCAGGATCGAAAGATGGGTGATAAGACTGCAAGAATACAATTATGACATTATTCACAAACCAGGAGGGGAAGCCAACCCGGCCGACTATTTGTCAAGGCACCCAATGATGGGAATAGACCACTCCCTAGCCTGCACAGCGGAAGAATATATCGCGTATCTGTCATCCAACGCCATGCCACCCACCATATCGACAGCAGTCTTTGCTGCCAGGAGCAAGGCCGACCCCACCATTGCAACCGCCATGCACCTGACCCGTACAAAAATGTGGAAAAACGTACATGACAGAGGATCCGGAGGGGAGGGGACGGACAAGAATGACCTAAGCCGCCTAGCCAAAATACATGCTGAGCTTGTAGCCACTGACCAAGGCATACTACTATGAGGTCACCGACTGGTGGCACCGAAAGATCTGCAGAAAACCGTAGTAGCAATAGCCCATGAAGGTTGAGAACACGAACAAGATCCTATGAAATCACACATGGTTCCCCTGCATGGACTTCATAGTAGAAGACACACTGGCTCACTGCAGACCCTGCCAGCTAGCGGCGAAAAAGACAGACCCCAACCCAATGCAACCGACAACATTCCCGGAAAGGCCCTGGCAAAGCCGCAATGGACTTCTATGGACCCCTAGAAGAAGGGGGATACCTTCTGGTGACCATCGACGAGTACTCAAGGTTCCCATTCGTCAAACAGACGCCATCCACATCCTTCTATGAAACAGCACCCATCATAGACAAACTCTTCAGTGAATGGGGCATCCCCAACATCGTCAAAACCGATAACGGACCCCCGTTCCAGGGACGAGAATTCGCCAAGCTGTCAAACCATCTTGGTTTCCTACACAAGAAGATCACTCCACTCTGGCCCCAAGCCAACGGAAGGTAGAACGCTTCATGGTGACCATAAAACTAACCCGGCAGAAAGCCCTGGTTGATCAGGTGTCACACCCACAGGCGATTTGCAGCATGCTAAGAAGTTACAGAAATACACCACATGATGCGACTAGGCGAACACCGACAGAGCTAATGGTGAAATACAAACCCAGGACCTGAATCCCCCAATGGGTAGACTACACGCCGGAAGAAGACGTACCTTCAGCTATCCCTCCGCATATACCTCCCCTCTCGATCTCTTCGCTCCTCTACCTTCAACTCCCTCGGGGTCAGTCGTTTTTCTAAGAAACAAGTTGGGGGTAGATCTCTGTCTTCGGCTGGGGCCTCCCTCTGGAACAGCCTCCCAGCCACTCTAAAACTTGAGGAGAACCATTTCCGGTACTGGAAGCACCTCAAGACCTTCCTCTTTTCTTCTACCTTCGCTCCGCCTCTCTTCTGCTGATCTGTCCTCTCTTGGCACTGTGCACCTGGTCACCCTCTGTCCTTTGGGCCCAGGTACCTGCTCATCCTGCCACCCTCCCGCACTGCCTCCAGGCCACCCCTTGCACTGGGGTCTGTATCTGTACCCATACAGCCCCCCCTTTTTCTTCCTGCACTTAAAAGACCTACGCTGTCTGCTGCCTTAAACCTAGCACTTGCAAATTGCTGGCTGCATTACCACTGTTCGTTGCCTTTATTATTTATTTATTGTTATTTATCTGTTTCTCCTCTGCTTCGCACTTTCCACCTTCCCCCCTTCCATGCACTTTTCCCCTCCCCTTCTCCCATGCACTTGCGTGTTCTCAATGTCAATGGGCTTAGTAAGATCGCTGTTTTGTTCTCCCCTGTTCCCCTCCCTTGCCTTGTCGCGCTCTGAAACACTTGTGTACGAGCGCAATAGAAATAAAATATCACTAAATTAAAAAAGCCATAAGAAGACGGGATGCTGAGAAGAAGGCAAAGGCCAAAGCGTGGTCCGGCATGAAAAGAAATGCCAAAGAGTCACAACTCGAAGTGGGTCAGACAGTACTAGTCCGACAAAGACAGCTAAGGAAAACAGAGACACGCTACAGCCCAGAGCCTCGAGTCATCACGGCTGTAAAAGGACCCATGATAACGGCAATAGGAGAACCCGGTGAGATAACACGAAACGCTTCATTCTTCAAGAAGCTATGCTTGGATGACATGGAAGAACCCGTGAATGCACCCGCGGGACCCTGAGACTGAAGGGAAGGCGAGTCCCCCAGTTGAGGTGACAGGCGAAATCAGAGAGTCGCCAGGCAGGCCTCACAGAGCAGTACGAAGACCTGCAAGACTTATCGAGCAGATGTAAGCCCCGCTTTCATGATAAGCACGGGGGAGGTGTTGACCTGGAAAAGGACATGGCCCCTTTAAGAAAACAGGACACACCAAGGGGGAGGAGGGCGGAAGGGGAGGGACAAGGAAAGCAAAAGGAGTTATGTGCAAGATGAATAAAGATGGTTCACCTGTTCCTAGGCTCCTGCTGTTCTTTGACCCCAGCCGGGTCGTGAGTGCCTGTGATGTGTGGAGCCCACCCACAACAAATTACAATTCAGATTAGAAGCGCTGCATACCAGTACATTGCATAGTGCCTTTACCAACAAAAGTTTACAAAACATGATTAAATAAAGCGATCATGGTTCAGTCCAATTACCAATTCAAACAAATAGTTCTATTTAGCGGTCCAGATTGAATGCAGTTTCAAATAAATAGTAAATTCCGTTACTTCCGAGTTAATGTGCATAGCGCCATGAAAAACAAGGCATCTATTTTTTAAAGCCATGTTTTTAAACGATGTACTACGAGCGATTGAATTCCAGTGCTGACGGTCGTTTAAGGAAAAGTACCATGACACGACTACTATAACTCGCCATCTGCATCTAGAGACTCATCGCGCATTAATAGTTGGAACTTAAGTAAGCAATTATATTGATGTATTGCTTTCAGTGATCGACACGCATTGTAAATCAATAAGGTAACAACACAACCAGGGCATGAATGCCGAATGTTGGACGTTGACGATGTTCTTTTAATAAATGACGAAGCAACAGCGTGTTCACTAGTTCCAACTCTTCATATCCAGAGGTTTGCCTCTATATTATAACCGTTTGAACCCGTTAGGTGTGTACAATGAATCTCATTGTAGCTGAAGTCCGTTGCTACATTTTGTTCAGTGTGGTCATTGTGCAGCTGTTACCTTCTCAGTGTCATAAGAGGGGGTAAAACATAACCCTTGTAATATGTTTGTCTAAGCTAACAAACGCCAGCAGTAATATAACCTGACTAAATTAAAATATGTATCTGTTCTGTTTTTCTTTAGGTTGTGGTGTTACACTTGAAAGTTTGATCAAGATTCGCCGTACCATTGCATACACCATACCATAGACTAGTGTTCCCTTGAGGAAGACCCAGTAAGCTTTGACAATAATTGTGAAGGGATGAAACATGTCGGGTAGTTTTTGACACGCACCTGATATAATTTGTCTATGCAGTGTTACGTGTCACACCGAGACTATTAAGCTGAGTGTCAATAGGCATACTTAAAGATTGTGTACTAGTATTATGCCTTTCTTGGTGTTGGTGATGCAATACTTTGTGAATTTTTGGTGATGTCGTTTTTATATATATATATATATATATATATATATATATATATATATATATATATGTATTGAACCTGTTTTAGATGTTTGATATTAAATTAAAGATGCATACTTTTGTATACATATTTAGTAGTGTTATTGGTGTGGCACACTCCTACAGAACTATACAAAAAGGTCTGCTCTTGTGTTATGCTGGTTGTAACCACGACACCATCACACTGGTGACTCATGCCAACTGTCTGGGCAAGGTCAGTGTTGATCCTGACTATATCTGTATGCAAGGTCATAGTGTGCATGATAACCATAGCAGTTGTATTGGGCAAACTGCTCACTGAGGACAATGTGGCCCATTAGAGCACCTGGGACCAATTCCGTTGGTGACGGTGCACTATAAAAGTACCGTTAACATAACATAACCTAACCTAACATTTGTTCTGCTACTGGCATGCAAATTAATTGTACCAGTGTGACTGCCATCAAACCTAACCATAACATTGCTGATGATGCACAGTTTCACATATCTTGTTTGTTGTATCGTGCAAGGGACATTAATCTACCTTCAATGTCCCCTGTCTGGCCCTATGCCAACTGCATTGCGGTTCAGGAGCGCTGTATTGAACACACTGCAGGACGCAAATCGACTTGTGTGCCCCTGGCTGAACGAAATGCTAAGGTAAGCTCTGATGGGCTTCATATGAATGAGATGCACTATTCTGATGTCATGCAGAAATCTAATTTGAAATGCCTAGATGCAAATATTTTGGCATCAGATATCGGCCCATCTAAAAGGGCTGCCACGATTGCAACAGCCTTCCCCCTCTGATCAGAAGCAGGTGGTCTGACCGCTTCTGACAACAGTTGATTGGGCGCCCTCTGATCTAATGCCCATGATCCCTGGAGCTGACAGGTGATGCCGGCCCCCTGCCAATGCCAACTGCTAAGGCCTCCTTCAGTGTCCCCTGTCTGGCCCTGTCAGTTCAAGGAAGGCCTACCTGAGGGTCCGAGTATAAGGTGCGTGGCAATCTGGCCCTCGTCGCTAATATTACATTATCCATGTCAACCAACCTCCCTGCACCCTCCACTGTGCCAATATCTTCATTTCTGAAACTATGTACCTTCATCCCCAATGATGTCCATAATGCCACCAATTCAATAAAAATACAGTCTACTGACACTTCGGCCACATACACCTTGCACCACCCAGAGAGACCCTACCTGCGGGTGAGAAGACATGCACCCCTCTCCACAAGCATCAGCCAACCTCCAACATGGTTTACTAGACCTATGCCCATGCCACGGCGAAATGAGCGTTTGAAAACATGACCTTCCATATGCTTCAGTCAACCCCCCACGGCTTACCAGAGCAATGCCATCCCACAGCGAAATGAGTGCTTGAAAACGTGCCCTAATAATTGTAATATACATCTTAGACCTCAGGCCAACCGATCACATAATCCTTCAGTCCCATGAGACCACACTCCCTGCCCAGCTGGCCTCGATGCATAGTCTCCAAAAGCACCACTACGACAACCAATACCACTGCACCCGGCAAAGCACAACCACCCCTACTGCCCTATACAAGGGAACCTGCCCTAGCATCTGAACCTCCTCCTTTAATAGGTGCTGCTTCTCCCACCAACACCATCCCATCTATGAGTGCCACTTACTTGGCCTAGACCTGCCCTACCAAATGTATTAGCACCAGCCATGACACAAGCACTACCATTCTTCCAACTGAAGTATGAAATCTCACAAACATGTCACATATCAATACCAGCCCCATCCATCACATGGAATCCTTCCCAAGCAACCCAGCGAACCAACCTACTCACTCTCAATCTAACATTCACCCCACACACTCCTCACCTACCATCAGCCCTTCCACCCTGTGTCAGGAATCTGTCAAGTAACGACAAGGGCAGTGAATATGGCAAGGGAAATGTGCACACTCTCACACAGTGAATGGTTTGAGTCAAACAGCATACATACAGGGCCCAAGACTCAGGTATACTAAAACCCAGGAGTGCAAACAAAGTGTGACAACAATACAAATATATTAAAAGGGATGTGGGGTAAGGACTTAGATACTCCTTATGACTGTAAGGAAAGTCGGCAAGCTCCTACCCACAATTGCTATTACAGGTACTGACAGCGCTAAGCCCACGTAGAGGGCAAGCAACGACAGGATCTGTGATCTACCACTCTTGATGGTATTAAATAAGGAAACTTAAAAACAATACTCACGAGGACGAGAAATACCACTTGAATGTCAGCAAGCCCACGAACCCTGTTGGTCAAACAGGGACCCAGAAAGGTTGTAACAGCAATGGGAGGATAACTAAATACATAAGACTCAAGACAATGGGCAAGTAGGAATAGTGATTACAGAATAGTGAGGAAAACATAGGCATTCACACAGGAGCTAGCTACAACCGCACACCACACCTAATGATCAAGGGAAAGTATGTGCAGAGGTGCAAGGGAAAACATGGAATGGATTCCCAGAAAGTAAAGGAACAGGAGCAGGGAAAACGAAATTTCAAGGGCAAACTTTCCCCACCCATCCAAGGAAAAAGACAGAAAGCTAATCTGAAAGGAGGAAAGACTAAGGCATCAAGGTATACAGCAGCAAAGGACAAGTCAGAGAGCAATAGAACACAGGCAAACTGGGCTGCACCAAAAGGGAAAGCACTGAGAAATGCTGCCTGCAAACAGGGGAAGACAGAAGGGAAATCTGGGAATCACAAATCAATTAAGCACATAAATTCGAAATCCAAGGATAAGGAACAAGCAATGGAAATATGGAACTGGGCATAAGGCTAAGAACCATGAACAAGGGCCCAGTCACAACAGGAACCCTGCAACAATGACCAGCGCTGGACTGAAGTAAACTGAGGCTTTTAAACCTGCTTAACGAGCACACGCCGCAGGTGTGCTGCTTGCTGCACCTGCAGCCACAGGTGTTGCCTATCCTCCACCCAGCCTTGTCCTGCAAGGGTGGAGATGAAGCAGTGGGCCAGGTATTCTGGGAAGCATAGTCTTTTGATTAAAGCAGCATACTGGCTGGCAAAAACCTGGAATGGATCCGGCAGGGAAGTAGTTTGGCAAATAAGGATTTAGCGCTCCCAATTCATCACAGCACTGTAGCATAAGGTTCGGAAGGAAAGTCCAGTAGGGAATAAACCCCAAATTATGCCCCCAAATGGTGGGAACGGGAACAATGGAAGCGGATCGTGACAGTATAACCCTCCTATGGCCGTCTTCTGGTGCCCGCCACCCACACAAGGCATCTTCTTTCCATGGTAGGAGTAGTTTTTCTTTGGAGGCGGCACTGATGGAAATGGTGGCCTGTGGTCAAAGGCAGAGGGACAGGGATGCATAGAATCAGGTTGCAGACTGGAAGAGTCATAGGCAGGCTTATGGTGAGGAAGATACTCATGGGTCGGAGAAAGGCATGAAGGACTTGCAGGATCTGAAGCAGAGTTGGAAGGCCCAGGAAATTCAGTCACTGAGAGCGGGCACTTATAAATCCTTGAGGAGGAAGGCAGGCTAGTGCAACATGCATTAGACAATGGTAGATGCTCTGTTTGACTTTGTCGAAAGCAGACATGCAGGAGGTGAGGAATTTACAGGCATGCTGGAAAAAATCTCAGATTCAGATTCTGCATATTCGGGAGGCTTTGATGTTAACATCAAGCAGTTGGGAGAATTGTCTGGTTTAAAAGGCAGGCACTCTGGTGATCCACCTGAAGCATAAGAAGGGCAGGCTAAACGTTCATCAGCAGTAAATGATTGGGATTCAGGAGGAATCTCTGGAGCTGAAGAAAATGCTGCAGAATCGGACGGTGTAGACTGGTATACCGCTGATATTGGCAGCGAGGCTAGGCAGGATACAGTTGTCTCATGATCTGAAGGCAGACAAGCGGTAGACTCTGGGACTGAAGACATGCACTTAGGATGGACTGCCAGAGGCTCTATGGCTGAAGGGTGATATGCTGGATGAGTTGCTGTAGCTGAAGCCAGGCATGCCAGAGGAAATTTTGAGGCTGAAGGTATGCAAGCTGGAGCCATCTCGGTAGCTGAAGACAAACATGTCAAGGTCTTTGGAACTGACCAGGTTCATGGTGGAGGCTCTTGAGTAAATGGCAGACAAGGCAGAGGTTCATTGATTGAAGACACATGTGCCACAGATGGCTGCAGAGCTGTGAACTGAATCATAGAAGAGTCAATGGTTGTAGGAGGACAGACTATAGTCTCAGAAGTCGACAGACACATTTGTGGCTCAGGAATGGAAGGCACCTTTAGGGCAGTAAGCTCCTTGGCACCAGTAACCAAAGACCGAGCTGTACCCTTGCAGTCTTTTTCCTTAGTGGATGACACAGAGTTTCTTTCTTTGTAGAAGTCAAAATCAACCAGAGGGATCACCATAGTAAAGTCCCTATTAATCAGGATTTCGTCAATTGTCCATTCATCTGTCTTGGTTTCTGAAAGTGGCAGATTAACATTCAACAGTTCAGGAATCGCCTGCCGGGTTTTTGGTTCTTTATATTGTGGAATGGGTCCATCAGAACATGAAATCTGTACTGTCTCTGACTGTTCGTTGTGACCAAAATTGGCAGAAGGAAGAGAGAACACAGAGGTAGCATTGTTTTCCACATCAGCTTGAACATCTACTTCAGTCTCAGCAGCTGGATCAAGAGCAGAGCCTAAGCCTACTGTAGTGACTGATTCTGTGTATGCCGCCATTGTGGAGTGTGTTTGGAATTCGGAAGCTTGCATATGTGCAAGCTCAGAGTTATGGCGGGCTGCTACACTAGAAATCTTTGGTAAAGGAGTGGCTTGTAAATATTCAGCTAACTGCAATCCCTGACAAACAGCAGGATAATTGTCATAAACTGAGCCCTGTTTAAACTGTACACCGCTATCAGTAGGCACAGTGGAAGGCATGGTGGCATCAGGGCTGGATCCTGCACTAGAAATCTGGATGTGCACCGATTGTACATTGTCATTTACCGCTTGCAGGTTCTGTGACTTATTCTCTCTCTTACCAACTTGGTCTATGTGTCCTGTAAGCAAACTATTGACATTAGACCTCTTGGCATTAGGGACTACAGTATGTACTTGTGCAGAGGAGTATGCTATAGACTGAGCGTAGGAAACAAAGGTTATCCAAGGAACCCCTCCATTCTTTATATTTGTATCATGAAACTGTTCAATCTGAGGTGAAGCATAACTGGAATCATGGGGTTCAACACCAGAGGTACTCTTGTGTAATAAGCCTAACAGTGTGTTGTTTTCTGCTACTAAGGCTTGTGATGACATAGAATATGGGTCAGAACAAAAGACAGAACTGGGATCAGGCAATGTAAGATGGGCCATCCTGTGGGAAAAATTATCTGCATGTCAATGCCCATTAGTGACAAGGAGTTCATTTATGTCAGGACTAGTGATTTGATTGTCACAGGTAAATGTGGGGGAAACATTCTGTACAAACTTGTTACAGGCGTTGCTGTCTTTCTTTCTTAAATATGCCATATTCAATGGGAATAGGTGGATGGTCATTCTGTCAGGAATCTGTCAAGTAACGACAAGGGCATTGAATATGGCAAGGGAAATGTGCACACTCTCACACAGAGAATGGTTTGAGTCAAACAACATACATACAGGGCCCAAGACTCAGGTATAGTAAAACCCAGGAGTGCAAACAAAGTGTGACAACAATACAAATATAGGAAAAGGGATGTGGGGTAAGCACTTAGGTACTCCTTATGACTGTAAGGAAAGTCGGCAAGCTCCTACCCAAAATTGCTATTGCAAGTACTGACAATGCTAAGCCCACCTAGAGGGTAAGCAACGTCAGGATCTGTGATCTAACACTCTTGATGGTATTAAATAAGGAAACTTAAAAACAATACTCACGAGGACGACAAATACCACTTGAATGTCAGCAAGCCCACGAACCCTGTTGATCAAACAGGGACCCCGAAAGGCTGTAACAGCAATGGGAGGATAACTAAATACATAAGACTCAAGACAAGGGGCAAGTAGGAATAGTGATTACAGAATAGTGAGGAAAACATAGGCATTCACACAGGCGCTAGCTACAACCGCACACTACACCTAATGATCAAGGGAAAGTATATGCAGAAGTGCAAGGGAAAACATGGAATGGATTCCCAGAAAGTAAAGGAACAGGAGCAGGGAAAGCAAAATTACAAGGGCAAACTTTCCCCACCCATCCAAGGAAAAAGACAGAAAGCTAATCTAAAAGGAGGAAAGACTAAGGCATCAAGGTATACAGCAGCAAAGGACAAGTCAGATAGATATAGAACACAGGCAAACTGGGCTGCACCAAAAGGGAAAGCACTGAGAAATACTGCCTGCAAACAGGGGAAGACAGAAGGGAAATCTGGGAAGCAGAAATCAATTAAGCACATACATTCGAAATCCAAGGATAAGGATCAAGCAATGGAAATATGGAACTAGGCACAAGGCTAAGAACCAGGAACAAGGGGCCAGTCACAACAGGAACACTGCAACAATGACCAGTGCTGGACTGAAGCAAACTGAGGCTTTTAAACCTGCTTAACGAGCCCACGCCGCAGGTGTGCTGCTTGCTGCACCTGCAGCCACAGGTGTTGCCTATCCTCCACCCAGCCTTGTCCTGCAAGGGTGGAGATGAAGCAGTTGGCCAGGCATTCTGGGAAGCATAGTCATTTGATTAAAGCAGCATACTGGCTGGCAAAAACCTGGAATGGATCCGGCAGGGAAGTAGTTTGGCAAATAAGGATTTAGCGCTCCCAATTCATCACAGCACTGTTGCATAAGGTTCGGAAGGAAAGTCCAGTAGGGAATAAACCCCAAATTATGCCCCCAAATGGTGGGAATGGGAGCGAAGGAAGCGGACCGCGACACCTTGATGATAAAGGAGCCTTAATTAATGCAAGGTGCATCCTTGACATCTCAGACCTCATCACATTAAACAATCTTGACATGCTAGCCATTTCAAAAACATGGCTGCACACAGTAGCAGGTGCGGCCTTATCCCTAGCCATCCCCCCTAAATACTCTAGCTTCCAGAAAGACAGAACCGACACCAGAAGGTGGTGGCAGGGGGAGCCATTATAGCAAGATTCACCGTTCAAATTAGAGACTGCAGCAACTCTAATATTCCTACAGGAGAGCTTCTTATGGTTAAATGAACCCTCTTCCTCACAGTGACTGTAACCATCCACATGATCTACAGAGCACCAGGTTTACCCTCCACCTTTATAGTGAACATGGCACAACACCTCTCAGTAAACTCTAAACAAACATCTAAGACCATCTTCCTGGATGACTTCAATCTGGGTTTCAATGATGAAACTGACTCCAACACCATCTCCCTAACCAGTGCAATCAAAGCTCTAGGCTTTAGGCAACATATTCTCAGTCCTACATACACTAATGGTTGCACCTTGGACTGGCTTGCTGAGTCCAACTGTGACATCACTACCACATCCAACTTGCCCAGCCTATGGTCGGACCTCAATATCATCTCCATTGACTTACCATTGCCTAATCCCACCCCCACACTGTCCACAATATTACCCCCTACCCTAACAAGCAACTCCTAGAGCATCACCGCTTCCAGTATTCAGCCTCTTCCAACCAAGATCACTAACCCTCAGCCCCTTACCAGTGACCCTGTCACTATAGTGGGGACGTACAACCGATCACTCACACTGGCCACGAAACACTGTGGCCTCGCTGACACAACACAAAGCTAAACCTGTCACTAATCTGAACTCCTGGTTCACTCCTGATCTTAAATATCTCTGAGGAAAGAAATGCCAGGCTGAAACCATCTGAAGAAGAACAAATCTCTGAATCCAACAAAGCCCACTTCACTTCCACAGCTAAGGTTTACAAACAATCTATACTGGAAGCGAAAAGCTTTTCCTACTACACAAGGATTGATAATGCCAACTCAGGCTCCCGAGAGCTTTTTGTTATATTATGAATTTTATAAGATCTAGAATCACCTGTGCCCCTTGCAACTTGTTGCATAAAAATCAGTACCTGGTGTTCCGACACACAAAATGTGCTCCTCAATAAAATTGGCATGCTCCAAAAGAAAATACTGCTAAAAAAGAAATACACTGAATAGCTGCTCTCCCCAACCCTGCCCTCAGACCTAAAGCCTTACCACAAAACCTAAGTCTATTCAGCTTTTAACTGGTCTCTGAAAGGGAGGTAATTCAGATTATCAATGAACTTAAACCATCCTGCTGCCAAGGGGACGCCTGCCCTGCTCCTGTCACTAAGGATTGCGCAGAAGATCTTGCACCTTTCATCACCTCCCTCATCAACGCCTCGTTCACATCAGGTGTAGTACATACCAAACTAAAGGAGGCCCGGATCTTGCCACTGCTAAAGTAAATGGCCATCCCTACCAATTTCTGTCCCATCACTGCAGTCCCCTTCCTACTAATAATCTTTGACCATGCAGCATATCTCCAGATCCAGTCGCACCTCAAAACTAACAACCTCCTCGGCTTGCACCAATCAGGATTTCACCAAGGTCATGGCACTGAATTTGCAATATTAGATCTGAAAATACAACTGGACGAAGTTAAAGACACATGCAAGGCCGCTCTCCTCCTTCTTCTGTATTTATTGTAAGCCTTTGACCTTCTGGACCACCAAACCTATGGCAAAACCTACATTCTGCAGCACACCTCTCACCAGAGGCCAGAGCAAGTATCACCTCTTTTTTGTCTAACAGATCGATGAGAGTTTTCTCAACCATGGCCGCAGCCCTCTGCCCCCTGTCACCTGTGGGTTCCCAAGGCTTCTGTGTGTCACACACATTGTACAACAACTTCACCAAGCCCCTTTTTGATCTCGTAGATGACCAGAGCATAGCCTACACTAACTATGCTGACGATACTCAGCTACCTCTCCCAATCACAGTGAACTTCTCCACGGATTCAAGTACACTGCACCAAGTCTATCAAACCATACAAGCATGGATGGCCACCCACTTGTAAGGTTTCAATGACCAG
Source organism: Ambystoma mexicanum (assembly GCF_040938575.1). NCBI lineage: Eukaryota > Metazoa > Chordata > Amphibia > Caudata > Ambystomatidae > Ambystoma > Ambystoma mexicanum. Next base: position 1,372,859,450 of record NC_090930.1, read on the forward strand.
AAGACACAGATTCTTCTGATCGGATCTCAAACCTTACTAAACAAAATCGCTGATGCATACAAATCCTTTGTCATTGATGGCCACTCCATTCCGGTCTCTAGGGATGTCAAGACGCTAGGGGTTTACCTAGACTCCATGCTCTCGCTATCTAGGCAAGTCAATGCCATCTCATCATCTGTAGCCTACACCACCAAGCCGATTAATGCCTGTAGACCCTTTCTCTCTACTGATAGCTGTCTGAATATTGCCTGGACACTTATAGGATCCAGATTGGATTATTGAAACATTTTGCTTGCAGGTTCCTCCGCCCGTAACATCAGCAAGATGCAGGTCATACAAAACAGTGCCCTCAGGGTGGCTCTTAACATACCAAGACGTGAGTACATCTCCACTGCCAGAAGGAAGGTGCACTGACTTCCGGTCCATAAGCGAATCATATTCAAAACATTTGCCATCACTCACAAATGTTCATCGAACACTACAAATACATTTTTCAAAAAACGTGCAAGTGCAGAGGAGAGGTAAGGGGGAAAGTGCCAGGGAGAGGGGAGAGGTAGAAAGTGCTGTGCAAGGGATAAAAACAGCAACAACTGGTAGTGCAGCCTGCAAGTTGGCAAGTGCAATGTTTAAAGCGCAGACAAGGGATGTCTGATAAGTGCAGGTAAGGGGACTGTAGGGTTACAGATGCCGACCCAAGTGCAGGGGTTGCCAGGAGGCAGTGCGAGTGTGTAGTTGGGTGGGCAGGGACCTGCACCCTAAATCAGAGGGTAACCAGGTGCACAGTGCCGAAGCAGACAGATCAGCAGGGGAGAGGAAGAGCAAAGGCAGACGCAAAGAGGAAGATCTTGAGGTGCTTCCGGAACCGGAGATGGTTCTCCTCAAGTTTCAGAGTGGCAGAGAGGCTGTTCAAGAGGGAGGCCCCAGCCGATGAAAAAGACCTACCCCCAACTCATTGCTTGGTGAAGTGACTGACCATGAGGGAGTTGGAGGTGGAGGAGCGAAGAGCTCGAGTGGGAAGGTATTTACAGAGGGAGAGTTGAAGGTATATCAGACCCAGGCCCCAGAAAGCCTTGTGGGCAATGCAAAGGGTCTTGAATTTAATCCTTGCAGCCACTAGGAGCCAATGAAGAGATTTCAGGGCTGAAGAGATACGATCCCAGGGCTTGAGGCCAAGGACAAGTCTCACAGTCCTGTTCTTGATGAGTTGCAGAGGGCGAAGCTGTTGCAGTAGTCCAGCCTAGAAAGAACCAGAGCTCTAGAGACAGTAAGCTTCTGGGGGAAGGAGAAGAAAGTAAGAATACCTCTGAGGAGGTGCAGGTGGTAGTTTGAGGAGAGGAGAAAAGGAGAGTGTGGAGTCGAAGATGACCCCGAGCTTCTTAGCCTCACAGGTGGGAGCAGAAAAGGAGAGTGTGGAGTTGAAGATGACCCCGAGGTTCTTAGCCTCACAGGTGGGAGCAGGAAAAGGGCCAAGGGAGGCCGGCCAGAGAGTGTCAGGAAAGGACGGTGCAGGTGTGCCGAAGAGGCAAATCTTCATCTTAGTGGCATTAAAGCAGAGATCATTGGTGGCACACCACTCCTGGATAGGAGACAGTTAGAGATGAAAGAAGAAGAGGTGGCAGAGGGAAGCCTGAAAACGAGCTGTGCGTCATACACATAGCACTGAAAGTTGGAGCAGAGAGCAGCAATGCGGTGGGCAAGGGGTGCCAGGTATTGGTTGAACAGCCAGGGAGAGAGGTTAGACCCCTGGGGAACACCACAGGTAGAAAGTGAGATAGAGGAAAGGAAGGACCCAAGTTGGACATGGGGGGGTCGATCAGAGAGGAAAGAGGTCAACCAGGCAAAGGGCCTAATCAGTGATACCCAGGTTATCACGGAGACGATTGAGTAGGATGGCATGGTTGACTGTATCAAAGGCAGAAGAGAGATCAAGTAGGATGAAGACAGAAAGGATGTTAGAGTCAAGTTTGGAGAGCAGTACTTCATGGATGTTCAGGAGAGCAGTTCCGTGCTGTCAGCTCTAAAGCCAGACTGATGGTCATGGAGACAACCAACAGAATTGGTGTGAAGATTAAGCTGAGAGATGGCCAGCTTTTCCAGGAGTTTGCCCAGGAAAGGAGTGATGGAGATCGGGCAATAGTTAGCCGGGCATGTGGGGTCGGCTGTGGGTTTCTTGAGAAGAGGGTGCAAAAGAGAATGCTTCAGAGGGGAGGCACAGGGTCCAGAGGCAAAGGAGTGATTGCGGAAATTGGCCAGAGCAGGAGCAAGGGTGTCTGTGGTCCTTGATGGTTTTAAATGAACTGGGAAGAATGTGATCTCCGAGACCTGGGGTCCTTTAAGATGAGGTAGCAATACTTAGAGATGGATGGGGATGCAGAACGTACTCATAGATCAATAATCAGACTGACTCAGGAAGTTGGCAAAACTCAGTACTGTTTTAGCTGCAATTATCTAAAACAGGGAGTACAACGTACATTATCCAACGGCGCACAAGCAATCTCAACGCATTTCATAAAAAACATCTCTTATATAACAGAAATTCATCAATACTGACGTCATACTATGTGGCAAACTAAGAAAACCTACTTGGGGATGTGATAGGCTTAACGGGAACATATAAATATATGTTCCATACTGACGGGGGTTGGGATTGGGTCTCTAACAGGTGGACAACTGAGCCCATCCCAAGTGCAAGCCATCTTCATCGTCATAAAATACACAACGATTTATTGGTTACACAAAGTATAGTGCTCTTTGAAACGTGGCCCTCTATAATTGGTTGGCACCCTTGTACCCTTCTGGAATATTCCACTTGCTAGCAGCACGCAAGCTGGTTATTCCAGGTGCTGGGAGGGTTGGCCTGGTCATGTCTCCCCACCTAATTATCGCAGCATCTATCATCACTCCTGCGGTCTGTCATTCAATTAGGCTTTGAACTTGGCCTTGTAGAAGCTCACTGTGCCTGAGAATTTAAGGTAGTGTGGCATGGTCTTATCTTCTGGTTTCAGTGTAGCTCGACCCAAAGTCTATTTTGATCTGACCATGTGAGTGGAGATCACGTTCTCAAGCTTTTTCGCTGCATAAAATACAACGCCTTCAGTGTTTTTCCATTCCACCTCAAACAGAAGTTTGTTTCGGTCTCATATTCATGTAGCTTCTTGACAGATATCCAGGCTCACAGTGGCCTCGCCTCTTGGTGCTGGGCCAGCCAAGCCTTTTTAGAATTTTCTTTCGCCATCAGTTATTTTCCAACTGTACCACACTCAAGCCCTTTCCGTTCACAGGGTTCATGTTTGCTAAATGTGCATCGTGGAACATCCACATTCTATACATTACTATGTTTATACATTGGCGCATCACTGCAGTCTATTCACTTTGTAGCCATCCTCAAGATCACTTTATCTGCTTGCGTTACATCATCTGTACAATTGTAAAATTACTTTGCATTTTCTTCAGTGTTTCTTCGCACAAACTTCTTCATTTGAATCCCGAAATGTTGCTTATCTTCGACACCTCCTTGTAAAGACCGGAGGGGGGGGTTGTACTTCCGCTCTCTACATGGTAGAGGAGAGGCACAGAGGACCCCTGCCAAGATTCTCTATTATTGGTATCGTGGTCGAGCAATCAAGGCCTAGCTTCTCAGGAGGTGATGCAAGCTGGTTCTTAAGTACAGTGTAGTCCCCAAGCACCCACAAAGGAATGTCCACACACTGTATCGGTTAAAACAGTCTTTATATAATTAATATTCAAGGTCATATACACGATCACGATAACTCACTTTGTACTCCGAAAATCAACAATGGTAAATATGTACAATTCTAAAGTGGTACCACTAACGTTATTAGATCTCCTTAAAGTGCATACAGTCAGAATGACACACAGATCAAAATAAAGAGGAAGCCACCAGTAGAGAGAGGAAGGAAAGCAAGCTGGTTGAACAATCAGCAGAATACTGGCCCTGCTACCTAGACACAGTTCTGTGTGGAGATCCCCCCACCTGGGCAACCTGTAGAAGAAAGATGCAAGCCCAGTCCATATATTGTTCACACTAGACTTTCCAATAGTTCTGCAACGCCAAAGTACCTTGGCGTAGTAGCGATCCGCGTCGGGGAATCGACGGCCCTTCTTGAGTGTCCTCCATTTCAGGCAGGAGTCACGGGTCATCGAACGTCCAACGAAGAACATGTCGAGCTATGACGGTGCAGTGGCAGCTTCGTTCCTAGCGGTGCTCGTTGACGGGGAAGTGTAAACGTCCTGCAAGGAGGAGGCGTGCGGGGCACCTCGGTGTCGATAGTTCTGGACCGCAAAGACTTGAAGAACTGTGGCCCAGCAAGGGCGTCGAGTCGTCGGCTTCTCTGTGGTCCTGGGGTGGCGGGAAACCCACCGGTGGATGCTCCTCAGCGCGTCGACATCAGGCCTTCTCCAGCAGGACACAGCGGCGATGATGCAGATGAGAGCGTCCTTGGATCAATGAAGTTCTTAGGCAACGGGAGCACGGCGGCTCCAGTCGGCGACAGCAGTCGGTGACAGTGGCGGACAACAGTCCGGGCGCTTCTCCTTGGAGTTCCGCAGCAATCCCCGTATCAGGGCGGCAGCCGGTCAAAGGTCTGTCGACCAGGTAGCTTAGGCAAAGATCAGCTGTGCACGATGGTGTCTCGTAGCTCGGGAAGAGGGCGCCTTACCAGGTCCTCTCTGGGTCAGTCACAGCAGCTTCCCGATTGTGAAGGAGAGCAACAGCAATTCTTCTCGTCCAGCAGGGCTTCAAGATCATGCTTCAGTTACTTCAGTTACTCGTTGTAGTGGACTTCAGCTTCTGAACACGATTCCTAGCAGTGAGAGGTCCCCAGATATACTGTTGAGCTCCCATTCATTCCGCTGGGTCACACTCAAGCATCCAATCACGACTAAGGTCATTCATGCAGGCAGGCAGCCAATCAGGCACACGGTGCATTCAGGCCATTCACTTCTCTCCAGACACTCACAACAAGTTATGTGTATTGGGACAAGTACCGAGCCATTCAACACTCCAAGCTGCATTTATACTGGTTTCGGTCAGGGCTGTCTCAACCATTGTGTCAAACACCAGATACTAGACAGTCACAACATAGAATGTGTATTCGTCACACACTCCATTCACCCAGGTGCCACCCGCAGGCGTACCCACAACATACGGTCGTTGAGAAGGCTCCAGCCAGTCTGGTCGGCACTTCCCTATACTACCATATACGGAACTTCCACCCAACAGCCATTTTGTCTCCATCCGGAATCTACCGATTCCAATGACAGGGCCTGGCATCCCAAAATGAAGGACGCTCAGGGCACCAGTCATTTCAGCACGGAGCTGCCACCAGCCCATACCCTGCTCTGTGGGTCACACACTAGGGGCACAGGGTTGCAACCCTACCCATGGGTGCCATAAGGGTATCCCATGGGTCTGTTCACCAAACCAAAAGAGAGAGAGCTCCACCTCCAGGAGTTCCACGTGAACTCCTGCACGGAAAACACGACAGAACACACGATAAAAAGCAGTAAAGGACAAGGATACAGAGGCCCTGTCCTTCCGATGCATTTCCAGAATCACAGTCCTCTTCAGATCTTATGGAAGGTTTATGTTCTTTCACCTTTTGCCTTTTCTGGGTGTATCAGTTCTGCTTTGTATGATGTCACCAGTCTTCTTTCTCATTCATTTTCATATTTGTTCCGGGACTTTGTCCAGGAGACCATTACTTCCTTGTGAGTGCATATAGGGTTTTCTCAGTGGATATCTTGTCTCAAGAATTCTTTGCAGTACAGGCATCCTCACTGGTACTGCATGTGTCACAATTTCCGGTTCCCAACATATAGGCTACATGGGGGCGCAGCCTCTGGTAGGGGTTTTGGCTCCTCCTCTACAAACCTGTTTTGACGAGACTTTCATAGATCAGACTTGTCTAGAAACCTTGCCAGGGGAGAACAGAGAAAAGGAAGAGAAAGAGGGAGGGGGCGGCTGCAGGAGGGCCAGAGTTAGCAGATGAGGGAGGGGGGCAGAAGGACATGATGAGAGGGTGGATAGGATGTCCTGGGATTTGACGATGAAATGAGAGGCAAGGGCGTGCAAAGGGGCTGTGAGGCGACAGGAGAGGTAAAGGCTGCAGCAGGGTTGACCAGCTCCTTGTAGATTTGAGTTTGGCCGAGTTGTTAGATGCCACAGAGACGCGGGCTTGGATGTGGGCTCTCTTCTTAGTTCAGAAACGGAGCCGGTATTGGACCAGAACAAGAGCAGAACAATCTTACTGGGCCTTCCGCAAATTGCTTAAGACACTCTTATTCGCCCAGGATGCAACTACGGCTAGTCTCAGAACTCGTAATGACTCTATTTTATCTAACTGCTTGCTTAATCTTTTGGTACCTGCTATAATAACCTTGTAATCTGTAACCAGCGCCTTGATGCCCCAGGTCTTAGTGCGCTTTATAAATGAAAAAATAAAACAAAAATAAAAATATCACACAGCATGTTTCAGACAATAATTGACCTATGTCTGAGAATGACCCATATCCCTTTTTGAGGCAGATTATGAAGTACAAAATGTTATGGAAGCAATGCTTTTAATTAATTGCAGCCACCTGTAATTTCCAATTAGACCCAACAAACCTAAACCCTGTGCAGTTTGATTGTGGGCAACTAAGCAGCAGCAACAACAGCTGCTTTATTTCTGTACAACTGTAGAGGAATCAACAGGAACACACGAACACACGCAGATTATCACTGTGCCGGAAAATGTCCATGAGCACACACAGATTTTTCTGCATGTTTTTTATAGGGTTTTGCGAAAGGCGAATCACACGAAAGCATTAAGATGCATTTAGTCAGTTATATTACAACAGACGACCTGAAGGAACATCCTTTGACCCTGGGAGGCATGTATTAACATAGCTGTGCTATGCCTGCACATTTCTGCTCTGCCTAGCTATTGTTGCGTAGTAATACGCAGTTCTACGCATGTGCGACCCATAACGAGGCTCGCGCATGCGCGTTTGAAATAAAGACGGTCCCGGCCGGCAGTTTGCGCCGGAGACCAGAGCAGAAACACGTCTCCCACGTTTCTCTTAGCGTGCGCTGCATGTGTGTGTGTGTTCGCCTACCGGTGGGGCCTGTCATCGCCCCACACCATCACACTGGCGACGAGGACGGCGCGGAAGCAGTCCTCCGCTCCGGTTGCATCCAGAGAGGAGAACGCTGCTCCGTGTCGGCACGGGCTCACACGTGTGGCCGGCGGCCATTTTGGATCAAGCACAGAACGCAGTGGTTGCGGCCCGTGAGGGTGCTCGTGCGCAACCTGCAATCCACACTGAGTTTCAGTGAATTTATGGACACTCCACAGCCTGTGCAGCCGCAAGGTTGTGGCATTCTGCCAAGACAACAGAATCAAAAGACGAAAAGAGTGGCACCAGTGAAGATACTGCGCCAAGGGTGTTCCGGGGCCCGGTCTTAGAGGCAGTTTCAACGTACTCCTGTAAGAACCACGCAAGGAAATGGGGGAAGAAGATGTACAGGATGGTGCTCCTGCCCCCATCCCTCGCAGGGTGAGCAGTACACTGGCCCCCATGCCCGAATTCGATACCACAGGCCCACCTTCCAAGTTGGGGCCTAAATGGCTCCTGTGGGTGAAGAGGTTGGAGATGTTCTTCACAGCCTCAGGGATCACGGAGGATGAAGAGCGAATTGCAATCATGGTGTACTCGACATGGGCCGAGGTGCACAGGATATATGACTCTCTGAACATTTCGGTGGCGACGTATGCGGCAGTGAAGCTGGCGCTCCGTGATCATTTTCTACCAATGGCGAATGTAGACTTTGATAGATTTGTCATGAGTGCGGAAAGACAGCGAGAGGAAGAGTCACTGGATCAATTCTGTGCACGACTCAGAGTTCTAGCAAGCTCCTGTAGGTGGGGAAATGAAGAGGAGATGGTTCGGAACCAGTTGTTGCAGGGCTGCAGCTCTGGTAAACTGAGGAGGCAAGTATTGAGGGAACCTGGCTTGACCCTACAACAGATTCTGGACATAGGAAGGGCCTACGAGCTGGCTGACGCGAGGGGTGTGAAAATGGATGCAGCCACGCATGGGAGGAACGAAGGTGAGGCTTTTGCAATTGGCTGCAACAACCCAGGAAAGTCAAGGTGGACGTCAAGAGGAGGTGATAACCCGGGGGCCGAGCAACGGCCCCTCGTGTCAATATTGCGGGTATGACCTGCCACATACGGGCGACTGTCCAGCCAAATCGAGGACCTGTGGCCGGTGTAACACCCCAGGACATTATGCTAGGGTGTGCAGGGCATCAGCACCTCTCGCCGTGTCGCGAGGGCCCGAAAGGGTCGCCAGAGGCGGCGCTCGGAGAGTGAGAGGTGTATCATCCATTGAACAAGGCGTACAGGACCTGAACATCGCCGAGGAGGAGGAGGAGGAAGACGAAATCCTCTTCATCTCGAGCATAGCTGAAGGCCCAGGCAGGAGAAGACAACCCAAGTGCACAGTGAACATTGGGGAGACACTGACACCGGTCTTGATAGACACTGGGGCGTCCGTCTGTGTGCTGGCGATGGAACACTACAACGCACTCCCTGGTCCACCAGGCCTAGCAGAGTCCACCGCACGGATATACGCTTTCGGTGGACACACTCTGCTTTCCATCCAAGGAGTATTCGTTGCTCCAGTCACTCACGGACAAAGTAGAATAAGGGCAAGATTCTTTGTCATGGATGTGAGCCTGCATTCCCTTCTGAGTTGTGCTGCGGTTGAGGCGTTGGACCTAGTACACTTCTCATTTGCAGTCTATCACACCGACTTGGATAATTTGTTGAGCCGTTTTGAAACGATATTCAGAGGAATAGGGAAACTAAAGGCTGACCCAATACGCCTTCACATCGATGGGTCCGTGAGACCAACGGCTCTAAAGCACCGCTGCGTCCCGTTCCATCTGAGGACACAGGTGGAACGCGAGCTGCAATCCCTGATAGACAAGGACATAATTGAGAAGGTAGAGGGCCCCACCCCATGGGTCTCCCCGATCGTGGTAGCCCTGAAGCCCAAACAACCGGGTGCGGTACGCATCTGCGTGGACATGAGGCTTCCTAACCTAGCGATCAAAAGAGAGCGCCACATAACTCCCACCCTGGACGACATCATTGGGGAGCTTCAAGGGGTGAAAGTCTTCTCAAAACTGGATTTGAGGTCTGGGTACCATCAGTTAGAGCTCCACCCTGAGTCAAGATACATCACAACGTTTACGACGCATGAGGGGTTATATCAATATAAAAGACTCAGTTTTGGTATCTCTTCCGCGGCAGAGGTCTTTCAGAACACCATCAGGGGAGCCCTGTCCGGACTCAAGGGAGTGATAAACATGTCGGACGACATTCTGGTTTTTGCCCGCTCTGAAGCTGAACACCTAAAACGCCTGGAAAACACACAGGTGAGGTTGCGCAACCTAGGGTTGACACTGCACAAAGAGAAATGTGAGTTCTTGAGGGACAGGCTGGAATTTTTCGGATTTGTCTTCCACGCGGGGGGCATATCACCAGATCCCGAGAAAGTGAAGGATATCCGGGAAGCGACCCCACCAACAACACCTTCCGAAATCAGAAGCTTCCTGGGTATTGTGGTTGCTTCATCCGCGATCTAGCCTCCCTGTCGGAGCACCTGAGAGCGCTAAACAGAAACAACATCGCCTGGAACTGGGGGGAGAAAGAACAGAGGGCTTTCGACAACATCAAAAGTGCCCTATCGGAACAAGAAACGATGGCATACTTTAATCCGGATCGGGAGTCCGAAATTGTCGTCGATGCCAGCCCCGTAGGACTCAGGGCTGTCCTCATGCAGGCTGACAATCAAGGAACCATGAGGCCCATCGCATACGCCAGCAAGGCGCTCACCGATACAGAGAGACGGTACTCTCAGATCAAGAGGGAAGCTCTAGCCATCTTATGGGGGTGCAAGCACTTCCGGATATATATCTTGGGAAAACCGGTCGTGGTGGTAACTGACCACAAGCCTCTCATCCCGATCCTGTCCGGAACATCATCCAAACCGCCACCTAGAATAGAGAGATGGATGTTGTCGTTAATGGAGTACGGGGTCAAATTGCTGTATCATCCAGGCCCTGACAACCCGGCAGACTACCTGTCCCGCCATCCAGGTGCGGGGAGGCCAAAAGACACAATGGAAGTGGCAGAGGGCGTTGAAGCGATACATCTCGCGGTCGAATCAGCGCTGCCCGTTGCCCCATCCCGCCAGGAGATCGCCGAAGACTCCAACAGGGACGAGACTCGCAAGGATCAAGGTTGCCATGGCGAATGGAGAATGGCGTGAGGTACTCCAGGACAACTCACGAAGGAACCCAGGGGCTCAGAAAGACCTGCAGGCCCTCTGGAAAGCGTGCCATGAGCTCTCGGTAGCCGAGGATGGCCTCCTGCTAAGGGGTCACCAGATTGTCATCCCAAGAACACTGGTTGACAAGGTTCTGCTGCTCGCACACAATGGGCACCAAGGGATGGCCAAGATGAAAGCAAGACTGAGACTCAAGGTCTGGTTCCCCGACCTTGAAAGCAGAGTGGAGGAGTTTGTGAGACGGTGCATCCCCTGCCAAGCAGCCCACCCGGTGGAGAGGGCCCCGCCGATCCAAACAATGGAGAGAAGTGACCAGCCATGGGGGACGGTCCATGCCGACTTTGGATCCACCGGCCGAGGGCTCTACTTTCTAGTGGTGACAGACCAATGGTCCTGCTACCCGGAGGTTGAACTGGTGGAGTCGACGGCGAGTGACCACACCATCATGGCACTGGAGAAAATGTTCGCCATGCATGGTTTCCCGGTGGAGCTCTGCTCAGACAATGGGGTGCCATTTCGGGGGCAACGTTTTGCTCAGTACTGTGAGGAGAGGGGAATACGCCATAAAAAAGTCACACCGCTCTGGCCGAGGGCAAACGGGGAGGTAGAGCGCTTCATGCGAACGCTAAACAAAGTGTTCCGCATATCAGCAGATGGCGGCGCAGACCTCCGACGCAACTTAGTGGACTTCCTTCCGAGTACCGCTCGACCCCCCATCAGTCAACCGGGGTCGCCCCTGCCGAAGCGTTCTTGAAGCGTGTACCGAGAGGGCTCCTGCCCGAAATGGAAGGCCGCCAGCTGGGGGAGATTGAAAAGGATCAAGTGCGAACAGAGAGGGCAGAAGGAAAGTTATCGTTAACCGACGAAACCCAGCCGTTGGGGGTGACACATGTGAAGGTCTCGATGGTCACAGCGGCCAACGCACGTGGAACTGTCACCTGCAATGTGTCGTTTTTCAAACGAGTGGGGTCTGCCGAAACTGATGAAGTCGACCCTCCGGCACCTGAACCGAGCGATGAACTGCCACTGAGACCTGATGGACTGGCCGAGACTCAAGGGACACAAGAGATGCCTCCGGCCGAGGCACGCAGGTACCCGAGCCGGGCGGGGCGCAAGCCGCCGCAGAGGTTCCAAGACTTTATCATGGACCCTGCCTAGGCATCTAGGTCGTGTTTGGAACACGTATGGGTGAAGAATATGTCGTTAAGTTATACTGTTGATCACTGTTCATTGTTTGGGGAAAAAGGAGGGATGTTGCGTAGTAATACGCAGTTCTACGCATGCGCGGCCCATAACGAGGCTCGCGCATGAGCGTTTGAAATAAAGACGTCCCGGCCGGCAGTTCGCGCCGGAGACCTGAGCAGCAACACGTCTCCGGGGTTTCTCTTAGCGCGCGCTGCATGTGTGTGTGTGCGTGCGCCTACCGGTGGGGCCTGCCATCGCCCCACACCATCACAGCTATTTGACACAATCTTGGCCTGCAGCAGATCATTCCATCATATGTAACAAGCACCGGTTGGTGAACAGTACCAATGTAAACCCTTCTCTGGTTCTCAGGCAAGAATACCTTGCCCTTGTGATGTGTCACTTGGTATATATCACTATGCGTGCCTACGTCCCAAATAGAGATTAACGTCACAGCCACATAACCTTCTAGTTATTTCCTAGCTTCTGCCAACCAATCGTGGCTCCCATGGCCTTTCTGTATCATGTTGCTAATCTTGGCCTCAATGATGTTTTGGTTGGCAGTGTTTATGAAGCAACATAAAATACCATCTGTTTCGACAGGCGCTATGATGATTCGAAATGTGTTGGTCCACCTGTGCATGGAATAAAATAGGTTCATAGTAATGCTCAGTGGATATGATTAATGCACCCGTTTTTTGTGTTTATCTAGATTTCTTTCCCACCACGGGCAGCCACATTGTTCAGTTTCTTGGATAGTATTTGGATCTTGGATGTTTGTATTTGTATTTAATGGCAAACAAAGAAACATTAGGGGCCTCACATGTGCTCTACCAAACGTTAGCTGTACAAAGAATGTTCTTTTCCCTTTTTATTAAGCTATAATAACCGATCCTGAGTCCTTTTGCCGGTGGTAATGGCCGGCTGCCCAATGAGAGCAGACTCTGAAAGCACACAGCAGACTATATTAGAACGTATGCCTAGTAACCAGGGAAGAACTATTTTTTATATGCTGTTTTCTATTTAATATTTAAAAATGTGTTTTAATGGCAAAGTGAACCTACAAGTCCCTTTTTCATTTGCATTAATTGTCACCAGGGCAGCGAGGGAGTCGTCTCGGATATGCAGAGACACTGGTATCGGTGCAAATTTAGAGGGGTGGGTTGTAGTGTATGGTGCAAAGCAGACGGTGGATGTGAGGGTCATGGTTCATAATGGAGGCACACGCTGAGAGTGTCATTTAAAGGAAATGGTGGATAGGGGGCGATGGGAGGATGGGGCAGCCTCCACCGGATGTGAGATTTCCCTTTTGTTTAAAGCATGAGCTCCTTGCATCCTGATTGGCTGGCGCCTCCTCAAACGATGCTAATACCAGTGTTTTGCCAGCATTCATTCTTTAGATGTTTGGATGTGCAAAGCAGTGCCTGCTTGGTATTTTAGTATCAACAATATGCCCAACATAATAAAATCGATTGTTAGTAAAATATACACCAATAACGTTAATGGCCACAATATTTATGACTGCGCGTTTTAGAATCCACACCTTGATTTTAATGTCATATTTTTGCATTTTGTTTACAGTAAATATATGTACATTCAGCAACGTCTAAGGAGACAATATACCATATTGCACAGGCAAATAGCTTTCACATAGTTTCCAGTGTGCAGTAACCCTTTATAACATAAAATAGCAATACTGTAACTCAAGTGTGAATTCTAAGCAGTCGTTTGGTCTTGTGCAAATAAGGGCATAATAAATGCGTGAATGAGATACATAATCTGACATTTTCAACTTGCATGCACATCATGCAACGTCCTCAGAAAAGCCAAACTTGTAAATGTACATTGGCATTGGGGACATGTGTTTCGACTCAACGGTGCACAATGGTCACAGTAAACACTGCACACAATCAATACTTGCTAGAACATATGGAAAATGGGATACGACACGTTAATAATGGCAAGGATTGGGAACATAAGGCAATGGAATGTAAATTGGCACTCTCACATCCATGAAATGCACTGACAAGCATTGGCAAATTAAATGAGGTACATTTGTATTCAGCAAGTAACAGCAGCAGCTTCCTGGAAAGGAAGGAAGCAAATAAACATGCCCTAATGAGTAAAGCAAAGTAATTCATGCAATGTGTTATAGCAGTTAGTTTAGAACACAGACGGTTGAAATGAGTAAATGAAAACATGTTCAAACAATTGAGCGATGTTGATGTAAATACAAGAGAAAATCACAAGGCACTTAAGTACAATTTACAGCGGAAAACGGAAAATGCACTTCGAAAACATGCCAGTATAATCTCTGCTGATGTTTTTCTGCAACTGTGTTTTTGACAGAGCAATTCTTTGGTCACTGAGGGTATGTGGTAAAGGGATATATCCAAGACAACTCTAAAAGCACCCAACGAAATCAGTAGATGGATCCCGGGCAATTCCACTCCTTAGAAACAAGTGCCGTGTCAGTGAGTAAAATGTAACTAAACAGCATGGTAATAGCACCGTACTTAGAGGTGGTGTTGGAGAGTCACTGGCACCAGGAACTGAAGACAATCTCAGCTTAAAGACCCACCCCACCCGGGACAAAATGGTAAACTAGATGCTCTGATGGAGGCCTTAGCCCTCTGGAAATAAAATGGCTATCTCGATGGTCTGGGAACCAAAATGCACAAGCAAGAATGTGAAAAGGGCATTAACTTCTCTGTGGCAGTACCAAACAGGACATAGGTGGGGAAAAGAGGTCTCTTGTACCCAAGTTGCCCATATTCCTGTCATTCTGAAGAAGATATTCGAAACTGTGCAACAGCTCAGGTGTAGGATCTCTTAAAGAGAGCCCAGAGATCTGAGAGATGAAATCAGGTATACTGGATAAATGCTGCCCATCTCAGTACCATTATTAAGAAAAACTAATTTGGTGATTGATTAGAGCACTGCCAGTGCTCAGGGTCCTGCTATCAAGGAATTCAACCATTCCAGCCTACATGCGAGGCAAAAGACGCCCTGAACTTGATAAAGCTCACGATGGTTTCTGGATATAAGTCTCACCTTTAGTAGAAGATGCAGATTAGTTACTGTAGGTCTTGGATCTTTCTTTCTTGTAATCTTCTGAATCAGAAGTGTCAGCCTCTTTGCTTTTCCTTTCTTTGGTTTAGACTTGTCTTGAAGTCGAACATGGAAGAGGTAAGGCCTCTCCTGACGAGCCACCACAATGACCCGGAAGAGGTGACCACCCGTAGGACACTGGGTCGGTCAGGTAGGACGTGCCCCAAAAATGCGAGGGAAAATCCCTAAGGCATAAAAACCCTCTAAGAAGAGCCATTGGCAGTATGCTGAAGTTTGGTGATGATTTAGGCACTTGGCAAGTAGCAAAAGCAGGATAAGCAGGAATGGGTAGAAATAAGGCAACAACAGTAACCTCAGAGAGGTAGAGATAAAGCACAGCTGGGAAGCTCTGGAAATAACAGCAGTCATGAGAAGCCCAACAGGACAATGTGGATCAGGAGAAACTCAGAAGACAATTCAGCAGGGAAAAAGCCAATGCAAAACCATGGGAGGCATGGCGGAATGTAGAAGCGAAAGTAAAGGCGGGAAGACCAAGAGGGAGCCAGCAGAAGCGAAGGTGGGGGAATACACAGCAGTGAGAACAGGAGGAAACCGTAAGCATGGCAACTAGTTTCTTACCCAGCACAGGAGCGAAGAGGGTTGCAATGCAGAGAACACACCACTTTGCCGGAATATGAATGAATGCCGCGATGCGAGCAGCCATCTTGGATGTTAACTAGCCTGCTGAAACAGCTATTCAAGGAACGTGATGGAAGGCTCACAGTTCCTGTGTGCAACACGGCGCAATGAAGCGTCCTATTCCCCTTTTGCCAGTTTGCCACAGCGACCAAGGGGTGGATGTGATAATAAAAGACCAGCGCATGGCTGTTGAATTGATTGGGTTATGTGACAAGAGGCCAAGGGACACAGACATGACAGCGAACAGATGAACTTCCACTGCACACCTTTTAGGGTCTTAGCGCAGTGGATAGTATTGGGATATCATGAGCAAGAAATTCCTGAGCAGTCACACATATTTAAATAATTTGAGTGCCAATGTCTCCTCATATGGAAAAGGTTTGCTACTTGTTGGCAAGTACATCCAATGCCCTCGACGTGCACAGAAGTACAAGCTCCGAACGTCCCTTTGAAGCAAAGCAGGGCCATATAGAAAACACCCCCATTCATGTAGAACTCCCTTTATAGGTCTAAAGCGCACCAGCAACAGTGTGGTAGTAAGCAATATTCCTGACGAGAAGTAGGCCATAAGGTGCAAACCATATACATGAGTATACACACCTATTCCTAATGAGTATAGCAACATGTAACACTAATCAGAAATTATTATGGATACT
Organism: Ambystoma mexicanum; assembly: GCF_040938575.1. NCBI lineage: Eukaryota > Metazoa > Chordata > Amphibia > Caudata > Ambystomatidae > Ambystoma > Ambystoma mexicanum. The sequence goes on from NC_090930.1 coordinate 1,372,875,403, forward strand.
AATAATGGTAGTAAATGAAGGCAGGCTTTTACACTAATTGAATAAACAATACATAGGAAGGCCTTGAGACAAACTCAACAATCCCCAACTCCAAGGAATCATAATGAATTAGCAGAACATATTAGCCAGGACCTTACAAAGAAGCCCACACACACATTAAACTGTAACTTTCAACAGAAGGCCCGAATGCCGCACAGTGATTGATTATGACAGGAAGGCAAACACATTCTCAAGTTCTGAATTTTGGCAGTGAGTTCATACAAAGGCAACAAAGAAGTAACAGATCCTTGAGCTAAGACACAGACACTGCACATGGATTGGTTGAGACACATCAGCTCAACCGAACTCCCAAGCTTGTGTTCAAAAGATATATAACAAATTATGTTCTTAACCAGTACATCAAAACGTAAAACAATGAAGGTCAGATGTTGGTGCGGATGAAACAGTGAGCAGTGGGACGCATGTGCATTAAGGAAGTACCATCAAGAAGCAATACTGCCCTCTGTAGGGAAACCACGCTGAAAGAAATCCAACCACCCAGACAGGAGGTATATAACACAACATTGCAAATACAGTACAATTGATATGCACTGATGGCCGCTTAAGGAGGCTTATGGATGACTAACAGCACACATACAGTTTGGTTTTGGAAGCAGAGTCAGGTCGAGTCGCAGTCACTGCAGTCTATGCTGTTTTCCGAACCCATTAAGATTTGTTGCTTTTCCTGCAGTTTTCCAACAGTCTACAGCTCATGTCTGTGGAAGATATATAAACCTGAATAGTGCGTGTGAGCGTGCATGTGTCGGGAGCAGAGTCAGGTCGAGTCGCACTCACTGCAGTCTGTGCGGTCTGCACGGTTAAAGGAAAAGTTTTTCCATACCCTGTTTTACTTGGTATTTTGTTGTAAATTATAACTAAGACTAAGATCAAAATGGTGAAATGGATAAGCATGACCAGTTTGGTAAAGAGTATGAAGAAGAACGTCAGTAAACCTCCTTTGCTGCACTTGCCCGCAATGCGGAGTAAAACAGGACGAATATCGACCATTCTCAGGTCTGGGAAAACTTTGACAGATGGCCTGACGAAGGCAGGGCCAGCTCCCATGGAACAGAACCTATGCTCTGCAAAGAGTGCAATGGTTATCACAGACACTAACTGAAACGCTGTAACCTAAGGAAACATCGGCTATTAAAGCTACTCGTTGCAAGGCAAATCTAAACCCAAAAACCAAAGAGAAAGTTGCGACTCTGCTAAGGACACAAGACCTGTTAAAATCACTTATTTTCTTTACCCTATAAGTAAAAAGCAAACAGTGAGCCAGTGCCCTGTGTCAGCAACAACTGGGGCTTATCGTACAATCCTTGTGTCTCCAACGGCATCCATTAAAATAGATAATAACGACTCGTTATTGAATCTATCTCTGAAATCTCACGGAGACACGAGTAAACCATCAAACAAGGCTGCTACGGCTTTGATTGGGACTGCAAATACTAATAACACCTGATTTAGAAAGACTGCGATCTTCTACTTCTGAAAATTAATTTACTAGTGATTCTACAACTACTTCAAAGGGAAATAGTTATGTACAAGTGGATGACCCTGACTCGAATATTCCTAAATGGTCTGCACTAATAGCCACAGTGGATGCCACCTATGCCATGTGCACTACAGTTAAGCAGGAGCAGCATGATGTGCAATTAATACTGGCAAAGGTTGTCGATATTATACTAGCAAACAGCCAGGGGATGCTTACTACCATGTTATCTAGTAGAGGCCCGTTGGAGTGTGATTTGTCTTTGTTATCAGACTTTGGTACACAGTTGACGCTTCCTATGGGCTCACCTAATAGAAATATGGGCCACAATCAGGAAACAGATGAGAACCTAGAGGCGTCAAATCTCACGACCACTACCAAAGCTGTACCTAAACATAGAAGACGAAAGAAGAAGATGCGACAATGAGCAAGATACCAGTGTGGAGGTCCAGTGGCTATTCATAAGAAAGCAAAGTTGAACACAAAGCCCTCCGCTAAAAGTAAAGCTCCTGGACTTATATGTACTGAAGGAAAGGATTGCTATCTATTTTCACAACTCAGTGAGAATAAAGGGAAAGAATTGGCACCACAGTGAGTGCAGTCTACGCAGACCTTGGACAAATTTCTTAGACCGCAAGAGGTAGAGCTAGATTTGCAGACTGCCATAGTGACTAATGGAAATGCCATCTATACACCTGCTGATAATAACATCAATCAGAAGCAAACAAAACTGACAGACATCGTTAATAGCCTCATCAAAAGAGGTATCTAAGGGTTATGTTTTTGAGCAACAATGTGTGGATGGAAATGTACTAAATGGTGCATCCTCATATGAAGAACAACAAAGTCAAGCTCCTCGTATTGACAGTTGGTATCGGAAACTGGGTGCAGAACCACAGAAGGAGGAGGGTCATTTACAACAAAATACGTGGTTACCATCGAAACGTCACACTCATTTCAGAAATGTTTAATTCTCGTCCTTTATTAATCGCTCAAACTTGCTGCAATTGATACATTTTATACCTTATTTACAAATAACCAGAAGGCTGATTTACCTGAGTTGGGAAGCAATTGTACAGTATTGCAAATGTTGTTTCATCAGTTATTGTTCAACATGTGATTGCATATTATGAGCAGTTTTTGCAGATGGGTTTTGAGTTACAGGTTAATTTACAAACGTACAGGAAGCCCCTGTTACCCACATGGAAAGGTTACACTCACTACGGCACACAAGATAACAGTATAGACCCTGTCTCTAGTCGTTGATATACTACCCTAAGTAGTAAAACTACTACTTTAATGTCATGGAACACGATTAATTTATGTTAAAACCGGAAGGTAGGCATTTGATTAACTCTGCAGATGTTTTGCATTACAGGAAACCTGGTTTGTGGGGAACGTGCTGATAGAAGGATACATGTTGATAACACGACTAGCACATAAAGGGAAATAAGGACGCCCATCTAGTAAGAACTAACTATGACGCTGCTATGTATATATGTGATATCGATATGAACAACTTGTTAAGTGTTGTCATCAATAACTTCCCCAAGGCTAAGTCTCATACTTTGGTCATTGCCCTATATGACCCTCCAGATGGTAGCTCCACTATTGAGCTGTTGGACAGTGTGGTCTGGATCTGATGCGTTGGTTCTCGGAAGAGGTGCCTGGCGAGAAGGCCCTCATTTTGGCAGGAGATTTCAATGCACATTCTCTTTCTATGGAAGAGATGGATATTGACACATTTGGGGCTGACAGCTTGTGTCCAAAAGACAGTATACGTACTAGAAATCAGAATTCCCTCCTAGAGAAGGAGAAAAAGTGATCTGAAGCCATGAATGACTTTAATATGCAACCTTTGTCACCGTCAGACGATACTGAGCTTTTAAATGTGAAGACTTGGTAAGGTATTTGTATTTGTATTATTTGTAACACGCACCTTCAGGCCCAGAGGCATCAGCGCGCAACTTTAGACATGGTTACATAAGCATACATATAAACGACTTAAACAGTGCAAAGTATTCAGGGCATACATACAGCAATATACATATTTACAAAGTATAGAGTAGGGCAGGCGTTATCCTGGGGCAGGCTCTCAGGAACATAGGAGGTCCAGAATCAAGACTGGTTGAAAAGCCAGGATTTAATTTTGGATTTGAAGGCACTAAAGCATTCTTCAGATCTGATGGTGAGAGGGAGGGCATTCCAAAGCTTGGAGGCTAGGACGGGGAAGCTAGATCCACCCGCTTTTTGTAGTTTGAACCTGGGGATGTTTAGACACTGAGTCTGGGCAGTTCTTTGCGGGCGGGTAGGCGCATGGTGGGATATTCGGCTGCAGAGATACGGGGGGGCTTGGTTAGCTAGGCATTTGTGGGTAAATCCTAAGACTTTCAGTGAGATTCTCTGTTTGACCGGTAGGCAGCGTAAGTTGGATCTAGATTCCGAGATGTGGTGGTTACGCGGGATGTTTAAGGCCGCTCGAATGGCATTATTCTGGGTGATTTGCAGTTTGTTCAAATTCTCTTGGCTAGTTCCTAGGTAAAGGGCGCTCCCGTAGTCAATTTTGGCCATGATGAGGGTTCTGACCAGTGTGACCGTATTAGGGATGGTCAGGAATGGCCTGTAAACTGCAATGAGTTTGCAGGTGTATGCTGATGAAGATCTGACTGCATGTGTTTGTCTGGATAGTGATAAGATGGCGTTGAGGTAGACGCCTAGAGTTTTGGTGTCTTTCGAAACTTGGATGGTGTTGCCATCGATGATAAACGATTGGTAGGACGGCTCAAGTTTACTCAGACGTTGTGTAGTGCCGAAGATGAGGAGCTCAGTCTTGTCATCATTGAGGCATAACTGATGTTGTGCCATCCACGCTTGGATGACCAGGTAAATATCGTAGCGGGGGCGGACATCCTGTCTAGATGCTGTCTTTGTAACCGACAGTATAAGTGCAAGAAAGATTAACTATGAAGCAAAGTTGAATGATTTGAGTGACAATGCGGCTTTGTTCATCACATTTGCACATTTAGTGGGTATACCTAGAAAAACCTTATCTGTCCTAGCAACAGTAAATGTGAAGGGCAATCAAATAATGTTGAAGGTTGCAAATACTGAACAGGCTAATGAAATACTGTCCCAATTGGTCTCTGAGGTTGATGTTTATTATCTTAGAAGTACCGATTGCATGGCTGATGTGGCACAAAAGATTACAGAGGCCATAGAGCAAGATAAAATAACACACCATTTTTGTAGACCATACTGACAATGTGTACGATTCTCAAATACAAAAAATCAAGAAGCAGCATTTTAAATATTCCAGGTTAATTAGAAAAGTGAAATCGCTGAAATAGGAGGAGAAGAAAATAGCTCTGAAAAAACTGAAGGCCAAATTCAAAGTACATTTGAAACAACACAAGTTCAACAAAAATTCTATGAACTGGAAGATGCCCTACAGGTTAATAATGGCTAAAAATGCCAAGACCTTTTGGCAATTACAGTTCTCATATATAGTGCAAGGCGATCCCTGGGAAATGACCAACATATATCGGAGGCATCCTGGGTACAATTTATTTTTAAAAACCTACTGGAAAGATTTGGATACAACAGAGAAAGCCCATATTGGACATTGTGGAAATGGCTTAGGTCACATACCCTTAGATGAGGATGATATATATCATATATTAATAAAGTTAACAACCTCCAGATCACCAGGGCCAGACAATCGCGCAACATTGTAATTAAAAAGAATCCATTGTAATGGGTGAAATGTTTTTGTCTGGGTTTTAAAGCCATTGTAAAGAGTGGTATACTCCCAGAAAGTTGGCGATGCTATATCCTCATACCAGTGTATAAAAAGGGCCCACAAGACAATCCGAAGAATGGCTATGTTAGATACCAGTAGCAAAATGTTTGCAGAAATTCTTCTGAAACAACTTAACAAATGGTGTGAGGGTAGGGAGCTGCTTGACATTGCCCAAACAGGCTTTCACAGTGCTTGTAGCACTACTCATAGTATTTGGGTTATGTAGTTATTGCTTGCAGAAGTGAAGAAAACACGTTTCACAGTGTAAATAAAACACAGTTATGTGAAAGCTAGTTTCTTGGGGCATTGATCAGGCACTCTTGTATTTTATTAAATAATTATATACTGGCACTTAGGCCATAGTAAGAACTACACAATAAGGTACACAAACACAACCAATAGACGCACTTTTGGCATTCAAACAAGGATGTGTTCTTGCTTCAACGATGTATAATTTATATGTGAGTGTCCCACATAATACTTTTCACAGCTGTGGTAATTTCCCCCCAAAATTGGCCGGCCTACCCGTGAGCTATCTGTACTATGCTGATGATACATTCAATTTCAATTTTATTCAATATACGGATAGCCTTTTGGCTTTGTATATACAACAAAAACATAAACATACAGATACACAATCTCTAATGATAACTGGGTTAAAATCATGTCTAAAATCTGATGATATTCATTTTCTTATAAAATACACAAAAATCCTATTCACACACTATTTCATTTGTTAAATATTATAGTATACATTTTAAAATGTCAACAATTCATAAATAAAATGATGCCATAATATCTTTTTTACATAATATAAATGAGATTGCTAATGTGTGGGAGTGGCAGGTCCATTCGGGCCCCCCCTCACCCATTCAGTTTAAGATGCATAACTTGCTCGACCAACAGTGGAGGACGCTTCCTATTTTTGCCCCTGTGTACATAACCAGCCCCCGTGCTGATGATGACGCAGGTGGGGCTGTTGTAGAGACACTTGGCATCCATCTTGGACACCTCCTACTCCATCTTTGGATTAGGCCTCACCGCGATACTACGAGAAGGCTTTTCTCCCCTCTGCAGCGCCGTGCACAGTGCTCTCAAAGGCACCCACCTTTTCTCCCCGTGTCTGAAAGCCCTGCAGCTCCATTCTCACGCCGGAGGTAATTGCAACAATATTAATGTAACGCCTCACCCTTCCTCTGAGATCACTGTCCTGCGCGTGAACCGGCTCGAACCATGCCTTGTAAACTCATCCATCTCCACAAAACCTGCCTATGGAAAATTACTGCCAATATAACCCCATGGCCCCGATAGGTATTCTCTTGATGTGCCAGACATGTAACCCCAGTGCGATGCCCACCCCAGTGTGCCACGACTAACAAAAATCAACCTCTGTCACAGTATATTGCACCTTAGAACTAACAAATGTCAGCATGCCCCCTAGTCACTTTGATGTGCCGAGACCCACCCCATGATCAATGATCCCACCTGGATCGAGCCCTCCCGAGTTGTGATAAGCCCCATAAGACCCCAGTGAATAATGATGTTGTTATAAACTTAGAATTTATAGAGGATAATGATTTGCTCAAAGGAGCCTCAGTAACTGTTATTTAGTGCATGCTCAAAGCAATATGTTATGTTAGATCAGCCAAGTCCTGCCCTGCTTCATCGTGACCTGACCCTCACCCCACCCAGACACAGGCAACTGGACCTCGTGGTACGCGCCCTCCCGCCAACTGAACAACCAATCCAGCGGGAGCAACATCACGTATTACATATGTATCCAACTGTTTTATCCAATCCTGTATCTATGTAGTCCCCTATGCAATGATGCCATGTGTGACGCGATATTCTTACTTAAGCTGCTACCTTTGTAATGTTTGCCAGAGCGCTCTCAGGCAGCAGAGTTCTCTGGATGCCAAATCTTATATAAACGACTAACTCTTGCAGCCTGTCCTCCTGGTCTCATTCCCCGCTGGGGTGTGTTACATTCTTTTTTATCTTGGGTGTGTAAGACGGGGAGTGGGCCTACATTTTGGTGACCCATGCAACGTGATTGGGACAGGTGCCCCAAAGCCCCCGTGCCGTGCGGCGAGATCCGGGACGCCCCCCATCAAAACCATCGCCTCCACGGTCGACCAGTTCGTATGCACAAAAGAGCGGGTTCAAGGGTTCCCACGTGCCAAATACCCAACTAAAAACTGCTCGCCAGGGCGGGCCATGGCTTGGTTGGGGTGCAGACCAGATTGTGGATAGACCATGAATGGTGGCTCCCGGACCACCCAACTGAACACGTGAGTACTGGCTGCGAGACTTTCCCAAGGGGAAGAAAGGGATTGGGGTAGAAAAAAACAAGGGAACGGCTTGGGTAAAAGTACAGAACAGTGGGGGACAAGGTACAGGGTGTGTGTGAATTTTACTGAGGCTTTTTCTCATCTATCCTTTATATGGCCATTAGGTTTTTGGTAAAGAGAAGTAAACAGGGAGTACGGAAGCCTAGCCCGAACGAGATAGAAGGCGGCGCCGCATAGCATTGTCTCGTCCAGTGCAGGGAACAAGTGAAGATAAAAGAGAAAAAAAGTATGAGTCTCATATCTAAGTAGGCTCGGAGTAGTAATTTAGATTTTTCTGTTTCCATGTGAAAATAATTCTTGAAGAGGTAGCCCGAGGAGCCTTAAAGGCGGGGAGTGCGTGTGAGAGCAGGAGTGGGGAGTGATAGCGTTATAAAAACAAAAAGGGGAACAACGAAAAGGCAGTCCATGTTACATGTACTTTGTGTTTTGTTTACATGTTTGTCTGTCAGTAAGTACCATCGCATTTGTGATCTGACAAGTATACTGTTTAATGTAAAAGGGTGCTGAAAAAATGTGATTCAGGATCAAAAGGGTTTTTGATATTGGAGAGTTGTTGGAATTTTCTTTTGGTAAACAGAGTTGAAAAGTAAATTGAGAATGTTTATTTGACCCGGGGAGGGGAAAAGAAAAAGGGGTGCTAAACACAAGGTAACACTAACACCACTAAGGGAGGGAGCACGCCACTAGCACATATTTGTCAGCATCTCCCTCTATATAACGAGAAAATACAGAAGTATCATGATCAATGGGTGACGGAAATAAAAGGAGATAGCATACAGCCCATATGGCCGGAAGGAGGGTCCTTCGATAAGAGGGTATTGGATCTGGTATCGACACACCTACTAGCGAAATATAAAGGTAAGCAGTTGCAAAACAAAAGGAAGGTACTAGATGTGTGGTGCATGTTCGAGGAGGTAACACCTAGCAGTGAGGTGAGTAACGACACAATAGTAAAAAAGGAAGAAATACCGGAGGAAGGAGACGGGTGCGCAGGGGGGGAGTGTTCAACACCACCAAAAGAGAGCGAGTCAACAAAAATGTACCCGTTGCTGGCAAGGCCTGCAGTGGGGTACAGTGAGCCCCTGTATGTTCCATGTGCACAACCGTAACACCAAGTGCAGCAGCATCTCCCACCGCCTCGCCCCCCTATGAGGCAGGAGGGCTGTATGGACCAACTATCGTGCCCCCACTGAATGTAACACGACCAACGGGAGACTTAGATAGACAGCTTGCACATGCACAGATGGAGATAACGAGGTTAAGAGCCTTGTGTGACAGGAGCCAAATGTTGCAAGAGGGAGGGGAAATGCCACCACTGACCACTGGTGAACTCACACCACCGTCGAGTATTGCGGGATCAAGTATCTCTGGAGAAAGTGTTATAGGGGGGCCGCCACCACCACCAGCACCTGTGCAGATACCGAGGGGACAAGAGCAAGAGTGGCAGTCTGGAGAGTTCCTGTTTCATCTAAATGACAAACCCGTTAGGATAATACGACCCGCTACACCAGACAGCCAGCACAGAGAAGGACAAGGGGAAAGGGAGTCAGAAGAGGAGGAAGAGGAAGTGTGGAGTGATTTAGATGAATATGAAGAAGGAGCAGCAGCAGCGGGAATAACATTGCCATTCCACTTTGATCAAGAAGATGTTAGATCGCCACCAAGATGGCAAAGGAGGTTGAGACAGAGAGTAGGAAGCATGTTAGTAAGTAAAACAAAGAAGGGAGCGGTAAGTAAGAAAGGGGTAAAAACAAAGCTACAGATGCCTCTGATAAATAAAGGAGCAGGAAGGGCCAACTACATACCATGGGCACATATGGACACAAATAACTTCTTGAATCTTCTCTCTCCACGTTCTTGTGTGGTGGGGAAGTGGATACATGTATTTAAAAAGAACCAGGCAGGAGTGCCTCTAGCGATAGGGGATGTGAAGAGTTTGTTGGTGTCGGCAGTGGGTGACCAATCCGATGCAGCATGGGTGAAAGCAGGGTTCCCAGGAGTGACTATGAGTGGTGACCGTCATGACGGGTCAGCATTTAATAATGTTAGGCCCTAGGTGTGGGATGCATTATGAAGGACATTTCCGGATACTTCCGACTTACACTTAGTGATGCAATGCACTATGGGAGAGGAGGAGGAGCCTACGCAATTCATCCTCCGGGTGCAAGACCTGTGGAGATGTGAAACTGGTACGCCATGGGACCAATCAACAGCATTATTTTATTTTATAATAAAAAAGGGCGAAGGAGGTTCAGAAGGCCTTGGATAAAATAGCTGGGATAGAAGCCAAAGGTTGGCCAGAGATTAAAAGCATAATTGCACACCACTGTAGGAGGATCAAAGAAAGGGAAAAAGAGATAGTGCAGCGAAGGTTGGCAGACGAAGCAAAATTGGTACAGAATAAATTAGTGAAGGTCGCGGCTATGAATGCTACAACATCAACAGCAAGACAGGAGGAAGACGAAGAAGAGGGAGGAAGCGGCCCAATTAAAATGGCAGCAACATGGACAGGAAACGGGCAGGAGCAGTGGGATGGAGAGGAGCAATACGGAGGGCAACAGTGGCAAGGAAGGACACCAAGAGGACGAGGTGGGTACAGAGGACCGAGAGGGGTGTTCGGAGGAACAGAAAATAGAGGATTTGGAGGGCCTAGGGCAAGGGGAGGGCCACAAGGATCGTGTTGGAGCTGTGGAAGGTGGGGGCATTACTCACGAGATTGCAGGATGAGACATATGGGATACTACCAAGGGCAGCCCCCCATGGGAAATGAGCAGCAATACGGCCACCCCCACCCAGGCAGTCCTTATGGGTTACCTATGGGTGAAAATGGACAACAAGAACAAGGGTATAACGAACAACAAATGCAACAGAGAGGTATGCCACAGCAGATGACAAGACAAAATACTATGGTGAATGCAAACAACAATATTTTTGCAACATCTGCAAACGGTGCACCAGCACCTTTCCGAGGTGTAAAAGTGGTAGGGGATAATGTATTCTCTGTTCCAGGAACAGAGACATATGCAGATTAGGACAGCCCACAGAAAGCACTTGCATGTCCAGTCCTATCCACCACCCTATTTGCAGAAGAGGAGCCACTAGTGGGGGTGGAGATAGGCAACAACCAGTTCATCTTTATGGTGGACTCGGGAGCTGAATAATCGTGCCTCATGGAAGGACGGTTCCCGCTCTCGGGCAGAAATTTGAAAACGCAGGGGTTCTCTGGGGCCATTTTAAAAGTTCCTTACACAAAAGACTGGGGGGAAAAACAGTGCGAGCACCGCTATTGTATCATGAAGACTCGCCAATAAATTTGCTGGGGAGGGACCTTCTGAGCAAATTGAACATGACCATTTCCTTTACTTAGCGGAGAATAGTTTGTTCCACCCCAGGAGTATGCCCCATGCGGGCAATGTTAATGATCAGCACAGTAACAAATGAGGTGGTGGTCAGAGGGGTACCTATAGATATGGACATGTTCATTTATGCTATCAGAGTGCTGGCACGGGTGGTGCCTGATATAACAAGAAAAGAATGGAGGTGCCTTCAGATTTTGTTTTCCGCCCCAATTGTAAATGTTTATTATGTTTATGTTTATTATTTGTAAAGCGCACCTAACCCGTGGGTAGCAGGGCGCAAAAGCGACAAGAGGATTGTATAACTTAGGTTGCAGAGCATGCAGTAGATGAATCCAACTAGGCTACAGTGTTGGAAGCATCAAAACATTAGAACCGATACATCAAAATATAATTACAGGTAAATATACATAGTTTACAGGTTGTAAATATATCTCAGCATAGAAGATGAGAGGGTATACAATTTATACACAATTTATAGTAAGCGTGGCAGTGGAAATGCATTAGATGTCATGTTCTTTCATCCAACGGATGGTGTTGGTTCTGAATTGTGGGTAGAGAAGGTCTTCCCTGAGGGATTGTGGTAGGGAGTTCCAAAATTGTGCTGCTTTGACAGGAAAGCTATTCCCTCCATACATAGTACGTTTAAATCTTGGTACTAGAAGGAGGTTTGAGTTGGCCTTTCTAGAGGGGCGGCAGGAAGTCGGTCTGGTGAATCCCGTTATCAGGTATTGAGGGACAGCTTGGTGTAGGCATTTATGAGTCAGAAAGACCGATTTAAGGAAAATGTTGTCTTTAGTAGAGAGCCAGTTGACCGATCTTCTAGTCTCTGAGATGTGGGCTTTCTTCGGGAGGCTTAGGGCTGCTCTTAAGGCGTTGTTTTGTAAAGTTGGAATTTTATTCATGATGTATTTGTTACTGCCTACATAGAGATACATGATGAGGTATACTCTATTTACAAAGGCCAAATCCTTGTCATAATCCCCCGTCAACGGGATGAGGATCTGGGTATCATCAGCATAGTTAGTGTTGGTGATACCCAGGCCATCTAGATCCTCGAAAAGGGGCTTTGTAAAAATGTTGTACAGGGTAGGGGAGACACAAGAGCCTTGTGGCACACCACAGGTAATGGGCGTAGGGTCAGCAGCTGCTCATTCGGGAAAAAACCCGCATAGTGCGGTTGTTGAGGAAGGACTGAATCCATTCAGTTGCCTCTTGGGAGAAGTGAGCTGCCGACTGTAGATGTGTGCAAAGGATCTCATGATTGACCAGATCAAATGCAGCTGAGAGATTGAGAAGTAACAGTATTGATGTCTTGCCCTCATCTCTCAGCTCATCTATCTGTGCCTTAAGATCTATAAGCGCAGTCTCAGTCCCATACTGGGGTCTGAAGCCTGACTGTCAAACTCCAAGAAGGTGGTTAAGTTCAAGGTGAAGTTGGATTTGTTGGTACGCTATTTTATCAAGGATTTTGGGTAAGAATGGCACTGTAGTGATGGGACAGTAGTTGGTGGGAATAGAAGGATCTAGATTAAGTTTTTTAAGGAGTGGGAGGACCCAAGATTGTTTCAGATTGTTAGGTATGGTGCCTGCTGTAAAGGATGCGTTTATTAATTTAGTAATAAATGGTGAAAGTTCACGAGCTGCATCTTTTATCAGTTGTGCCGGGCATAGGTCCCTATGGCAATTTGAAGTTTTGAGTGTGAGAATAACTTTTTCAACCTCTTTAATGGATACTTTACTGAAGTTGAAGAGGGGAGTAGGCACAGGAAGAGGCATCGGGGTGGATTGTGCCAAAGAGGAACTGGTGTTGCTCGATTTAGAGATGGAGAGAAGGGATTCCTTTTTATTACTAATCTTTGTTTGCAGAGAAGTAATTTTATTGGCTAAAGCATTTAGTATATCTGTGCACCAGTTTTTGTCCTTGATACAGACACTGTCCCTGGAACGATTTTGTCTATTGATTTGGAAGCAGTACAAGTATCAAGCAAACGTATTACAGTTATAGGACTGTACACACATGGGTGCGAATGGCGAACAGTGTTATGCATAGACCCGAGCATGATGCTGCACAATCTAACTGATGAGGAGCTATTTACTGACAATGAATGTGATGGAGAGATAATAAAGGAAATTAGTGTGCCCTGTGACATCATGATCCAACACAGAGAGGTACACAACTCCCTCATGGCCAGTGTCAATATACCACCCACTGTACTTGAGAAAGACATGGAAAAGGTATCGCCAGAGATTTGGACAACAGGCCCACATGATGTAGGATTACTGCAAGAAGGGACACCAATCAGGATAAAATTAAAACCAGGTGCCCTCCCAGCTAGAGTAAAACAGTACCCTTTATCAAGAGAGGCAGAGGAAGGGATACGAGAAACTATAAATGCATTGCTTGAGCACGTAATAATAGTGCCATCGAACTCACCATGTAACACAGCGATTTTTCCGATTAAGAAAGCAAAGGGCGGGGCTTGGAGGATGATCCAAGACCTACGCCCACTCAATGACGTCATACAGAAAGAGTTCCCATTAGTCCCCAATCCGGCATCAATACTATGAAGCATACCAAAAGACGCTTCATGTTTCACAGTGGTAGACTTGAAAAATGCTTTTTTCTCGATACCGCTCGACGAAAACTCCAGGTACGTCACAGCATTTACACTGGGGGGTAACAGGTACGAGCACTGCAGATTGCCACAGGGGTATTGTGAGAGTCCCAGTATTTTCAATAGAATATTACATGAAGATCTTGGCAACATTGACCTAGAGAGCACAATAATACAATACGTAGACGATTTACTCGTCTGCAGTGACAGTGAGGAAAAGTTCAGAGCTGACTCGATAGCACTACTAAATGTATTGGCCAGAAAAGGGTACAAGGTAGACAAAGGAAAATTGCAATATTGCCTTGCAGAGGTGCTTTACTTAAGGCAATTGATTTCAAAAGATGGCAAAAGAATTTTACCAGATAGAGCGGCAGCAATACGTCACATGATCATACCAAAAACTGTAAAAGACATGCAAACATTTCTCGGCATATGTAATTACTGCCGTGCATGGATTTTGGATTACGCAGCTTACACACGCCCACTGTTGCAGGCCATGAAAGACGCACAAAAGAATAATGCCCCAATAAAATGGTCAATGAGATGATGACACCATTTTTTTAATTACAAGAGCTCATCACACACGCTCCAGTACTAGTGAACCCCGATTACGATCGGGAATTTTATCTCTTTTCACACAGCAATGGTATACTCATGACCGCAGTGCTCATGCAAAAAACATCATTGGGCCACAAGCCATTGGCATATTACAGCAGCACACCAGATTCTGTAATGCAGGGTCACTTCGCATGCGAACAAGGTCTCGCTGCAGCGGCCTTCGCAATAGAAAAAAGTGCCACAATTGTCATGGGATGCTCAGTAACTCTATATGCTGGGCACTCGCTGTTTGCAATACTGGAGAGATCAAATTCGACATTGACAACTCAAAGAGCAACAGTGTATGAAATCATCATCTCCAGTCCCAATGTCCATGTGGTCAGGTGCAAATCAGTAAACCCTGCCACGTTCATCACCAAGCCATACACAGTGGAAGACATTAAAACACACGATTGTGCCACGTATGAAGCTGAAGGGGATGACATACCGAAGGCCAGTGAAAATGCACTGCAGGAGGGGGAAATATACTTCGTTGATGGGTCTGCATCAATAGACAGTGAAACAGGGGAAAAACATGTAGGGGCAGCAGTGGTACGATTGGAAGATTGATTGATTGATTGATTGATTGATTGATTGATTGATTTATAGAGCGCTTTACACCAAAGCGCTGTACAGTGGAACAACATAATACATGATAACAACAACAAATAACAGTGGAAGCAAAATTACATAATGAATCATTCAACAAAACAGTGCAAAGAGCAATTAACTGAAGGGGAGGGGGGAAAGGGGAGTAGGAATAGGTGTGGGGGAGGAGGTGGAGATGAGTTGGACGAGGGAAATGGAAGGGAGAGAGGAGGAGTAGGAGAGGGGAGAGAAAAAATCTAAGGGAAGTGAGATGGGGAGGGGAAGTAGAGAGGGCAGAGGGGGAGGTTTCAAGGAGGAGAATGGAGGAGGAGGGATTTAAGGGAAGTGCGAAATGAGGTGAAGGTCGTGGTAGAGCGGATTGTGAGAGGGAGTGAGTTCCAGTGCAGAAGTGCAAGGAGTTGGAAGGAGCGGAAACGGGAGGAAGCGCAGGGGGATGGAGGTACAGTGAGAAGGAAATGGTCAGCGGAACAAAGGGAACGGGAGGGGGAGTAGAAGGAGAGAAGAGAGGAGAGATAAGGAGGAGCAAGACCATGGAGGGATTCGAAGACAAGACATAGAAAGTAAAATTTTACCTGTAAGTGAAATGGTAGCCAGCCAAGGTAAGAGAGCGAGGTAGAGATGCAATCACGGGAGGTAAGGAGACAAAGGGTACGAACAGCAGAGTGGTAGATGGATTTAAGAGGAGCAAGATGAGATGCGGGAAGTCCAAAAAGTAGAGAAGAGCATTAGAAGAGGCGGGAAAAGATGAGAGAGGAAATTAGGAGTTTGGTAGCGTGGAATGTTAGGGAGGGACGGATTTTGCGAATGTTGTATAGGGGGTAACGGCAGGTACGAGAGGTGAGTGAAATGTGTTGGGAGAAGATTAGAGGAGTCAAAGAGAACGCCTAAATTACGAGCTTGGGGAGAGATAGAGAGATTGGAGGGAGGAAAGTGAATGAAAGGGGGAGGAGAGGGAGTGGGAAGAGAATTAGAGGGGAAGAAAAGGACTTCAGTTTTATCAGTGTTAAGAGAGAAAGCGGGAGAACATCCAGTTCCTAATAGTAGCGAGGCAGGAGGAGAGTTTAAGGTGAAGGTCAGTTGAGAAGGAGGAGAAAGAGAGAAAGAGTTGAGTATCGTCAGCATAGAAAGGGTGGGAGATGCCAAACGAGGAGATAACAGGGGCAATGAGGGAGGTGTAAAGAGAGAAGAGGAAAGGACCAAGTACAGAACCTTGAGGAACACCATAAATAAGAGGGAAGGAAGGAGAGGCCTGGCCACCCCATGATACAGCGAAGGGACGGGAGGAGAGGTAAGAGGATAGCCATTTGAGAACAGGGCCTTTAAACCCAAAGCAGGAAAGAGTGTGGAGCAGGAGTGGATGATCGATAATGTCAAAAGCTGTGGAGAGATCAAGGAGAATAAGGATAGAGGATTGCTTGGCATGTCGAGCAGAGAGGAGGGAGTTAAGGATAGAGGTGAGAGCAGTTTCTGTGGAATGTTTGGGACGGAAGCCAGATTGGAAGGGAGGAACGAGAGAGGAAGTAGTGACAAAGGATGAGAGCTGAGAGTAGGCAAGGCCCTCAAGAAGCTTAGAAAGGAATGGTAGAAGAGAGATAGGTCTATAGTTAGCAGTGAGAAGTGGGTCGGCAGAGGGTTTCTTTAGACTAGGGATAATCGTTGCATGTTTGAAAGCAGAGGGAAAGGTTGATGAGGAGAGGCAGTTGTTGAAGAAAGTAGTAAGGTAAGGGATAAGAAGAGGGTATATCTTGGGGATAAGAACGGAGGGGAGAGGGTCAGAAGGGGCGGACGTGGGATGGACTTTGGATAAAAGGGAAGAGACTTTGGAAGGGGAAACAGGTGAGAAGATGGACATGAAGGAAGAGGAAGGAGAGGGGGGAGGAGGAGAGGTGGAGTCAGAGAGGGAGTTTATTTTTTGCCAAAGGGTGAGGATTTTGGAGGAGAAGAAGTTAGCAAAGTCAGAAGGAGAAAGTGTGGAATTGGATGAGGGATCAGGAGTGGGAGGAGAGAGAAGACAAGAGAGAGTTTGAAAAATACAACGAGGGTGGGAGGCTTGAGACTGGAGAAGGTTAGAGTAGTAGGAGGATTTGGCCGCTGCAAGAAAAGAGTTGTATAGTGCGTGGTAAGAGAAGTAAGAGGTTTGAATAGAAAGCGAGGGAGTTTTGAGTCTCTCCAGCCGTCAGAATAGAGAGGAGATGGGAAGTAAGACAGGGTTGAGAAGGCGTCCGGGTTGGACGGAAGAGAGAAAGGGGGTAAAGTTGATCAAGGGCAGTGAGATAGAGGAGGAAAGGGAGGATGGAGCATCGTCCGCAGAGAATAAAGCAAACTCTTGGAGAGAGGGAAGAGAAGAAGAGCAGGTGTCGAAAAAGAGGGTAGCGTCGAAGTCACAAAGGTCACGATGTGAGCAGATTGGAGGGGAGGGATTGGCAGTAGGGGAGTGTGAGAGAGGAGAAAGGGAGAATTAGAGTAAGGCATGGTCAGAGAGATAAACAGGAAGAGAAGAGACAGGGGAAGAGGGATAGGAAGAATTGAAGATGAGGTCAAGAGTGGAGCCAGAGGAGTGAGTAGGGGATGAAGGAAGGGGGGAGAGGAGGTAGGAGCCAAGGATGGAGAAGAGGTGAGAAGATTGAGGGGGAGAGGAAAGATGAATATTAAAGTCACCAAGTACTGATAGAGGAGAGGGGGAGGGAGAGATAAGTGAGAGGAGATGATCCAGGTCTTCATAGAAGGAAGAGAGAGGGCCAGGGGGACGATAGATGATCAGAAAGGAAATAGGGTGGCGAGAGGAGAAAGACTTGTAGAGGAATTCAAAGGAAGCGAAAGAAGGGAGAGTTGGAGAGGAAGAGGAGGAGATGTATTTAGGGTGGTAGAGGAGTCCAACGCCTCCACCATGGCCAGAGGGGCAGGGGGTGTGAATGAAGGAGGAAGAGGAGGTTGATAAGGAAGCGGGGACAGAGGTGTTATGAGGGGGAATCCAGGTTTCAGTTAGGCAGAGAAAATGAAGGTTAAGGCGAAAGAATAAGTCAAAAATAGCTGTGGTTTTATTACAGATGGATCTGACGTTCCAGAGAGCAGTGTTCATGAGGGCAGAGTGGCTGGCCGTAGGGGGGTAAAGAAGGTTGGGGCGGTGAGAGAAGGAAGGGGTGTGACTGGAGGAGAGGGGGTGAGGAAACTGAAGAGGACTAGGCATTAGGAGGAAAGAGGAGAGTAGGAGGGAAAGGAGAATGTGGAAGGGTGGAGAGGGGGGGAGAGGGAGGTGGAAAGGAGTTATGGAAGATCGCATACCAAAGGACTCAGAGAAAGGACGAGTAGAGAAGGGCCGTAGTTGTAGGGGTTAGAAATGGAGGGGTTAGAGACCAGTGTGATAGTTACAGAAAGGGGGGCAGTGTGCAATGGAGGACCACAGTGTGGGATGGGGAGAGGATAGTAACAAGAGTAGGTACAAGATGGCGCCAAAGGTGGCCTCAGGTCCAGTGATGAGAGATGGCCGGCAGGAACCAATAGAGTCAGAAGGGAGCAGGCACTCGGAATTGTAGTTGGAGGAGACCCGGGGCCTGAGGCAGGAAAAATGAGGTAGCAGTTTTGGGCTGCTTCACCTGAATGGTAAAGTGCAGAAGGCATAGGTGGCTGTGTCCACAATAGAAGGCGAGAGCAGTGGCACCAGGTACAGTGTGGAGGCGCCAGGGGAGAAAATCACACAGCCAAGGTATTTGGAGGGGTACAGGGATCCAAGGAAGCTGGATTCACCTTAGAACAGGGGGCAGCAGGGAATGGGTCCGGGATTAGAGTGGGGGTATCAGGAGAAAAGTAAGAAAGTCAAGTTAGATGGCCGGTGCAGCGATGCTCTGTAACCTCATCCACCCCTGGGCGGGGGGGATTGCCGGCAGTCGTAGAAGTTGGAAAGGAGGCACCGGTGGGAGGACTTGCAGCAGCAGAGGAAGATGGTTGTAGTAGGGGGTCCCGGTCAGCCACGTTGGTCAAAGGCAGGGAGGCCTCAAGCAGTGCGCCAGGTGACAAAGGGAGACAAAACACTGCTGAATCGGCTAGTTAGGACTTCAGGCAGGTCACCATGCAGTATGGACAGTCAGGTAGTGGTGAGAATGCCGATCGAACACACTGGAGAAAGGCAGGAGGGTTGCAAGGAGTGTGCCTGGATGTGAGTAATCGAGCTCAGGCGGGCAGGACCGCTGTAGGTGGAATGCAGGAGGAGCCAGGCTGGAGAAGGAGTACCTGGGTGTGAGCAATTGAGCTCAGGCAGGCAGGACCACTATAGGTAGCACAAGGATAGAATGGAGGTACCCCTGGCTGGAGAAGGCGTACCTGGATGTGAGTAATCAAGCTCAGGCAGGCAGGACCGCTGTAGGTGGAATGCAGGAGGAGCCGGGCTGGAGTGGAATGCTGGTGGAATGCAGGAGGAGCCAGGCTGGAGAAGGCGTACCTGGGTGTGAGCAATCGAGCTCAGGCAGGCAGGACCGCTGTAGGTGGAATGCAGGAGGAGCCGGGCTGGAGGGGAATGCTGGTGGAATGCAGGAGGAGCCGGGCTGGAGAAGGCGTACCTGGATGTGAGCAATCGAGATCAGGCGGGCAGGACCGCTATAGGTGGCACCAGGGTAGAATGGAGGTACCCCAGGCAGCAACAACCCCACAGGGACTGCGAGTGCAACAGTTGACAAGGTGGCCCAGAGCAGACACATCCAGACATTGGAGGAAAGAAAGGCGAAGGCGAAGCCACGTCTAGTCAGCATCCAGTGCCAAGTGACCCGAGGACCGTAGGAGCAGGGTTGGAGCTGGGGAACGAGGAAGGCTGAACCCGCTTTTCTGCGAGGAGGAGTGGAGGAGGCGGGCAAAATGAAGATGGTGGGACTTCAGGCCGCTGCAATCCCGCCAGGCCTCAGAAAGCTGGTGTGGAGGCAGTCTGTTCAGGTGCTGGAATGGAAGCACGTAGAGCCATCTCGTCCCTGTCTGGACACAGGAGGATGAAAAGTAAATGGCGGTCCCAAGGGCGGCAGCAGAGACGTAAAGATGCTGGCACCCCGGCTGCTGCAGATACACCAAGACAGAGAAAGCCGTACACTGGGGGGAGCACCGTAGGGACAGGGCTGGGGCCGGAGAAAGAGGAAGGCTGGGCCTGCTCTTGAGTAAGGAGGAATGGAGGAACAGGTTAATGTCAAACTGGTGGCACCCCAGATCGCTGCAATCCCCCAGGGCTCTGAGAGCCGATGTAGAAGCGGAGTGCTCTGGAGCCGCTGTGGGGGCACGCAGAGCCGCCTTGTCTCCAGCGGGACACAGGAAGGGTGAGTACTGAATGGAGGTCCCAGGAGCTGCAGCAGACAGGTCAAGATGCTGGCTCCACGGACAGCTGTGGACTCACCAGGACACCGGGTGTCGAAGAAGGGGCACCAGAGGCAATGTGGAGGCACACAGAGCTGTCCCGTCCTCGTCAGGATGGGAAGGAGCCGAGGGGAGGTCACAGGAGCAGCAACAGGCACCGGGTGAGTCACGGCAGAAGGAGGACCGCTGTTCTGGACGTCCGTGCAGGGGCCGGCCCGATGGAAGAGCAGGAGGAGGCCGCCCCAAGGCTTGATTCAAAAACCACACAAGGCCGATCCGATTCCTGCTGGGAATGCCGTCGGTGGAGCCCCAGTAGTTGAGGATCAGGAACGGAGAGAGGTAAGGAGTAGAATTGCAGTTTAAAACTGTTTTATTTTGGAATGATTTCAGCCTGAGTGACGAGGCGCTGGTTCAGGCTGCCATGCTTCTGCACCCCCTGGTGGTGGAAGAGGAAGAATATGAGAGACGCAGATGCCTCACCTTTGCAACATGCCGCCCTATTGAATGAATTGATAGATGCATTGGCAGAACCGTCAGTAATAGCATTGGTAAAATGTCAGGCACATACAGCCAATACAGATTTCATCTCATTGGGAAACGCAGCAGCAGACGCAGCAGCAAAATATGCTGTGTATTTCAATATGCCACAAGCAATAGAGTGCATCATTAAAACATCAACTACAGAGACACTAGGGGAAGGGTATAACAATACGCCAACCTCCCAAGCAATAGAGCTTCAAAGGCGGGCACCAACGGAAGAGAAAGAGTTGTGGGCCAAAAGAGGGTGCAAGCAATCCGCGACTGATTTGATATGGAGGCAAGAGTTAACAGGAAAAGTAGTAATGACATTAGAGCTACTAGAAATTGCATTCCAGCAGCTGCATTTTCCAACACATGTAACAAAACAAATTGCAGCAGACATACAGGAACCTTGGTTCATTCCCAACTTGCAAGAGCAATTGTCAAAGTTCACAATACAACGTACAACATGCCAAACATACAGCTCAGGTATGACACTAAGAACATTAAGGGGAACATTGCCATGACCGATAGGCCAATTCAGAGAACTACATATTGATTATGCAGATATGGGAGAAAGATGCAATGGAGCGAGGTACTGAATTGGGATTGTATGCCCATTTTCAAGGTGGGTTGGGGCTGGACCATGCACCCACCATGATGCCAAATGTGCTGTAAAGTTTTTAGTGCGGGAAGTCTTTTCAAGGTGGGGCATTTGTGATGTGATACGTTCAGATAACGGCACACACTTTGTGAATGACCTCTTCAAAGAAGTGACTACACTGCTGGGGGTCAAGCACAAACTGTGTTTGATTTATCATCCAATGGCCAACGGAAGGTGGAAAAGATAAACGGCTAAATAAAAAGCAAATTATCAAAACTGTGCAACACGTTGAAGAAAAGCTGGGTTTATTGCCTACCCCTAGCACTATTCCAGCTCAGAAAGCAAGCAAGCAAGGACCACTACTTGAGCCCGCACGAAATAGTGACGGGCAGACGCATTTATACGCCACTATTCCCCATAAGAGGAGCTTCGGATGCTCACAGAGCTGCCACAGTGCTCGGGGACGAGTTTAAGGAATATCTCACCAACTTTACTTGTGCAGTACATAGCATAGCAAGACAAATAGCACCACCATTCACAGATAATGCTGCAACTGATACAGCCATGCCAGCCAATGATAGCCCAAAGGGTGAACTCATGCCTGGGGAAAATGTTTACATTCAGAGCTTTGTGCGGAGATGGAATTCTCCAAGGTTTCATGGCCCATATGAAGTGATTTACTGCACACCCACAGCTGTTAAAGTTAAGGAATTGAAATATTGGGTACATTTGTCAGATGTGAGAAAGGCACACGATAGGACAATCCCTGAAAATGAACATGGTGCGAGCAACGAAGTTGCGAGCGGGTGATGGAAAGTACACAGTACAACACTAGGAGCATAAGAAAATGATGAACTGACCAACAGATCAATTGAAAATATGTATATATCCACTGACATATCACTGTGTTTCACTCTTTATCTGTCTCGCCATATATGACTTCCTACTGTATCTGTCTTTACTGCTCTCTCACTGTCTGGTTCTCGCTAACTGCCTACCAATACTTTGACATGTACTTCTATCTAGAGTACTTTAGCTATCTCTTTATCTATAGTTACATCTCTAGTTAGATGTCTATCTCCCCCCTCCCTCTTCTCAATATTAGCACCACTAAAGTGACCATACGCATGTTGTGTGATAGAATATTTGCAAAACATGAACAAACGCCTAGATGATAATATGGTACAAAAGTAAAATATAAAAATAAATGTAGTGTGTGAAATGATAAGAAAACGATTGCCAAGGTTGAAAAGATACTAGAAAATAGTAAGATGTGCACATCAAAGAATAGAAAAAGGAGTACTAGAAGAATAGAGTAGGATAAAATGATATGTGTAAAAATTATGATGTATATATATGCATGTTACTTAACAACTTTATATCGCCCCTTCAGGTAACACAATGGCAGAAAGGACTGCGCTCACAGATGATGACACAATCTTAGTAAGCGATAGGGTAGTAAATAAAAATAATAAATTGTACAGTTATGAGTGTGGGGTGAAGTACAGTATTATATTGTCTTCGGCATTTTATTTTTTATGGCGTGGTATTACATGATTTCTTTTATTGTAGAGGACATAAAAGAAGGGGGGAGTGCGGTAAACCTAATACGAGAAGGCTCAGCACTGATATGGGCCGGGGTCAAAACAATGTGGATTAACAGTCCCTCTAATAATGTAAATCTCACCACGTTGCATAAGAATCGAACTGAACCAACGCCTCATTTTCCACTTCCAAGTACTGTAAATGAGACCAACCAATATGATGGGGATTATCTTTTGGAAAGTGAACATGATTTAATGTATACTGATGCACAGGCAACCGTAGAACCTACCTCACAAAGCACTGTAATGCACTTTAATATTGCTGCTACTAATAAACCAGAAACGCCAGACACACAGGCCCGGGAAGCTGCTAACGAACATACTAACACGGCATGGGCAGGGGTATTTCCCATACACTATCGAAAAGGGAAAATGTCCCAGAATCACAAAGGGGGGAGGAGGAGACGGAAAAGGGGAGGGGCAGGAGGGAAGAGATATGACATTTACCATGGGTTTGGATTAGATGAAATAGAAGACCCCCGCCACCCAGACCAGTCCAACAAATGCTATTCAGACATGTGCGCAACCACAAAACAAGCTACTAATGAGAGCTGCTACGTCTGTTCCCTCATAACGCACGCATCAGGAACTCCTAAAATACTAGTACCCCAGGAAGTACCCTTGCAAGATGCCAAATGTTTGATTAATCTAGTATTGTGTAGAATTTGGAGTACCTTCCAGGCACACACATTTACAATAGAAATGCTGGAGAATGAAAAAACATGTACAAGTAAGCGCCAGGGAGTGATTTGCATCAAAGAACCATTTTTTGTCATTAAGTGGACCAGATTCACAGACAATAAATGGCATGATGAGAAAATAGAGTGCAAAGCTGAAGCACAAAGAGGGCTAACTTAAGAAAACTTCCAATGGGTCAAAGAAACGTGTGCTTCCACCTGGTCCCAGCACATTGGAAAACTGACATGAGTTACCGCTCTCGAAAAACCAATCAAAACTCAAAAGGAATTTTCACATGAACTATGCTTCCATGGAGAGGGGAAAGTGCAAATGGGCACCAACAAACAATGCAACAAAACCATCCTCATCCCCGACATGAAGAAAGGTACAGCTGCACTCATGGACATGTACTGGGTGTGTGGCAAACAAGCCTACCTGCATTTACCAGCATCATGGAGAGGTATTTGTGCCCTGGCCACTTTGCACTCCGAACTAATGGTGATTCCCGAAAGCAACATCCAAAGAAAAGGGAAATCGGCTGGCATTTCGGCAGCAAGGGAATCGGCTGGCACATCGGCAGCAGGTCAATTGGCTAGCACACCGGCAGCGCCCCAATCAACACCGACAGAATCGTATACATACGATATCTTATCCAAGAATGACCTAAAAGAAAGACTGTCCCACAGAAAAAGGTCAAATTACATTTCCACGGAACCTTCCAACCTGCTAGCTGAAATTCCATCAAAATACAAACTCTTCAACGCAGTAGAAACATTCTTTGCGTCCCTCCTAACGCCAGGGCTCCAGGCTGATCCAACTGGCCAATGACACTGAAGAGGGGTTCAATGTCATCAAGGTGGAACTGCGTGCCTTCCAGCTAATGACAATGTAGAACCGGTACGTCCTAGACCTCCTCACAGCGATGGATGGCGATGTTTGACAAAAAATCGGGAGCGCGTGCTGTACATTCATACCTTCTGAGGACGCAGACAATGGGACCCTCACCCACGTTATCTCAGCAGTGCACAGTTTGGGGGAACGCATGCGGGAAGAAGGAGGAGTAGAGCCAAGCAACTGGTTTGACAACATGTTTAATTGGATACCATCTTGGTTCGGTATCATGATGAACATTTTTGTTCCAGTCATAGTTTTTATTTTACTGTTTTTCTGTGTGTGCCAACTAGGGATCGATGTTGCGCAAAGTCTATGCATGGGTTCAGCAATGATGATGGTAACAATGGGCCGACAGGCAATGGTAGCAACAATGATAGATGCACAAATGCAAACTGGAGTGCCAAACCCCCCCAAAATACCGCGAGACTGCTGTCTACTGTCAACATGGGAACAGGGTAGACAACTTGCATCATACCACAATCAAAGAGCCAACACAGCTGCATTGGTATAGGGAAGTGTGGGTGGACCTGGATGTGGATGGAGGAATTTACATGACCTGTACACCCGATGAGTACGCCAGGAATGGGCATAGTTTGGGAAGTGTATGTAGAGCGTGGATGCCCATAAAAGGCACACCTGCATGAGACGAAGCGCTGACTGAAGCAGAGTAATATCGCAATGAGAGTAAAAACAAAAAGTAATTCATTACTTTAAATGTAACGAAAGGGGGGAATGTGTGGGAGTGGCAGGGCCATTCGGGCCCCCCTCACCCATTCAGTTTAAGGTGCATCACTTGCTCGACCAACAGTGGAGGACGCTTCCTATTTTTGCCACTGTGTACATAACCAGCCCCCGTGCTGATGACAACGAAGGCGGGGCTGTTGTAGAGACACTTGGCATCCATCTTGGACACCTCCGACTCCATCTTTGGATTAGGCCTCACCGCGATACTATGAGAGGGCTTCTCTCCCCTCTGCAGTGCCGCGCACAGCACTCTCAAAGGCCCACACCTTTTCTCCCCGTGTCTGAAAGCCCTGCAGCTCCATTCTCACGCCTGAGGTAATTGCAACAATATAAATGTAACACCTCACCCTTCCTCTGAGATCACTGTCCTGCACATGAACCGGCTCGAACCATGCCTTGCAAACTCATCCATCTTCACAAAGCCTGCCTATGCCCCACTCACCCCCGGCACTGGAAAATTACTGCCAATATAACCCCATGGCCCCGATAGGTATTCTCTTGATGTGCCAGACATGTAACCCCAGTGCGATGCCCACCCCAGTGGGCCACGACTAACAAAAATCAACCTCTGTCACAGTATATTGCACCTCAGAAATAACAAGTGTCAGCATGCCTCCTAGTCACTTTGATGCGCCGAGACCCACCCCATGATCAATGATCCCACCTGGATCGAGCCCTCCCGAGTTGTGATAAGCCCCATAAGACCCCAGTGAATAATGATGTTGTTATAAACTTAGAATTTATAGAGGATAATGATTTGCTCAAAGGAGCCTCAGTAACTGTTATTTAGTGCATGCTCAAAGCAATATGTTATGTTAGATCAGCCAGGTCCTGCCCTGCTTCATCGTGACCTGACCCTCACCCCACCCAGACAGAGGCAACTGGACCTCGTGGTACGCGCCCTCCCGCCAACTGAACAACCAATCCAGCGGGAGCAACATCACGTATTACATATGTATCCAACTGTTTTATCCAATCCTGTATCTATGTAGTCCCCTATGCAATGATGCCATGTGTGACGCGATATTCTTACTTAAGCTGCTACCTTTGTAATGTTTGCCAGAGCGTTCTCAGGCAGCAGAGTTCTCTGGATGCCAAATCTTATATAAATGACTAACTCTTGCAGCTTGTCCTCCTGGTCTCATTCCCCACTGGGGTGTGTTATATTCTTTTGTATCTTTGGTGTGTAAGATGGGGAGTGGGCCTACACTATCATTTCCACTCATAAAAAGGTCCCATAACATAATTACATTACTACGGTCTATCATATTGTCATAAGATTTTAGATATCTGGTTTGCAGCATGGAGAGACTCTCACAACCTAACATTAAGTGATGCAACGACTCTATAATATTACAGCCACATAGGCGACGGGGTTGGGATAAGCCATAATATATTTTGGGAGCACATCCCACTGCATTCGATATTGGCAATATCCGCCACTATTTACTTTAGTGGCCAGATCTACCATATGACACTCCTGGGCATAGACTATGGCTATTGTTTTTTTAAGCCATTTTTAAAACTAGACATACATGTTAGAGCCAGGTATTTCAACAAAACCTCCCGCCCATTTCTCATGCATGTTTTTGAGTAGCCCCAGCATGCCCATAGTTGAGCACTTGTCAATTCTTAAGAAGGCATGAAAATATGTTACAACAATAGTATTGTTATTCAACTGCACATATTTTCATAACACATTATCGATCTTTGAAGATACTCTGATTCAATACATTTCATCTCAAATTCCAAATATAGGTATTTTATCGATACGTTACATGGCAAGAGCATACGTTCATGCAGTAACAAGGCCTCAAATGTAATCAAGCGAGAAATATATGTATGTCCCCATATCTCTATCGCGTAGATAAGCATGGCTCTAATTTTTGCTGTGTACATCATTAAAACTTCATAAGCTGAATAACCAGCATTCCGGCCAACACAGCTTCTAACTGCATTGGCCGATATTAGGCACCTTGATCTTATCGATGTCCGTTGATTTTCCCAGGATAATTTGTCATCAATTATGACCCGCAAATATTTATAACTATGAACTATGAAGCCGGGAGAAGAAAGCTGCAGAAAAAGGCCAGCGCTCCTCTTAGCAGCTCCGCTGCGAGTGCATCTGCAAGCTGAGGCCCCAACAGCTGATCTCCTTTCTTTCAGATTAGCTGCTAGATTCGATTTGTTGCTTCCCGTGAGCCACGCGGCTCCTAGAATGGCCGCCGCCACCCCATTGACGACCGGAGCGTCCCTGCAGCCCGCTATCATCACTGCCGAAGGCCCGGATCCTGATTTGCTCCCCCGACTTGCTTGCCCCTCCCCTCCTGCTTTAAATGGAGGTAGAGGGTGCCGTGAGGCGAAGCCGGGAGAAGAAGGCTGCAGAAAAAGGCCAGCGCTCCTCTTAGCAGCTCCGCTGCGAGCACATCTGCAAGCTGAGGCCCCAACAGCTGATCTCCTTTCTTTCGGATCAGCTGCTAGATTCGATTTGTTGCTTCCCACGAGCCACGCCGCTCCTAAGATGGCCGCCGCCACCCCCTTGACGACCAGAGCGTCCCTGTAGCCCGCGATCATCACCGCCACAGGCCCGGATCCTGATTTGCTCCCCGACTTGCCTGCCCCTCCCCTCCTGCTTTAAATGGAGGTAGAGGGTGCCGTGAGGCGAAGCCGGGAGAAGAAGGCCGCAGAAAAAGGCCAGCGCTCCTCTTAGCAGCTCTTCGATGCTCGCAGTCTGCTGTTCGCCAGGGAACCCTGCATGCACCACAAGATAAGGAGTCCCGCACTCCTGAGCAGCACAAAACACCCGCCCTTAGACTACAGCGGCTACGCGCACGTACTCTCACGAGTGCATTGCTCACAATACCCATCCCCCACAAAAGTACGCAATACACGCCTGCAAACAAGGACACTGAAATCAGCTACTAGCTAAAGGCTCCCTCCTCAGCAGTCCATAAATCCCATAGACTAAGCCACACAATGGAGCTGAGCCCACAAAGTAAGCACTGCCATGACCAAAATGCACTTGCTACAATGTCTAAGACTCCCGAAAATGTGCCCCCCACAGGTTTGAATGTAATTGCTGGAATGTGAAAATCTTCTACCATAGCCATGCTACCCACTGATGCAAATGCCACTCTGCCTATGTCTAGGACCCCAGAAAATGCGCCCCCACAGGTTTGAATGTAATTACTGCAATGTGCAAATCTTCTACCATAGCCATGCTACCCACTGATGCAAATGCCACTCTGCCTATGTCTAGGACCCCAGAAAATGTGCCCCCCAGAGGTTTGAATGTAATTACTGCAATGTGCAAATCTTCTACCATAGCCATGCTACCCACTGGTGCAAATGCCACTCTGCCTATGTCTAGCCACCAGCCCTCACAAGAAGTGCCCGTCAAATGACCAAAGAAAGACTCATACCCTTCTTACAGGGACCTGCCTTCAGAGCCCCCTTCTCCAAAGACCCAGAAACCCTGGCCAAAAACTACGATACTGCTATTACGACAGCAATCAATGCTATCACCCCACTTAAACCGCGCAAAACCAAACCCACTAGACACACCAATGCGTGGTTCACCCAAGACCTTCTAAAACTGCGCACAGTCAAACGAGCAGCACTAGCTCAATGGCAAACATCTCAGGATGTTAAAGACAAACTTAACTTCAAATCCCTTGCAAATTAATATAAGATAGCCATCATCAAAGCCAAAGCTAAATCAGTAGAGGCCAAATTGAACACCAAGGAAATGTTCGCCATATTCAGTGAACTTGAAACCCCTACACCCACCCCCCAAAACTTCACCAAGTATAAAGCATGGTGTGATGACATCCAAACAGCCATGCGTAATAAGATTAGCTCTCTCCAATCCAAAATTCTGAACACCAAACTAGCGCTCTCCACCCCCCTACCCCCTCCCCAACCCCACCCCTCCCCTCACCCACAGAGGCCCCACCCACCTTCTCATTCAAACCCATCCAGGAGAAAGACATGATCAGCATCATGAAAAACATAAAACCCTCCAATTGCAAAGGTGACCCTTGCCCTGCCTCCATCATCAAAGACTGCACAGACACACTGGCTCCTTTCCTAACAGCCTTCGTCAATGCCTCCTTCACCACAGGAAGAGTCCCCTTATGCCTCAAGGAAGCATGGGTCCGCCCTCTCATAAAAAAACCTACACTTGACCCCACCTCCCCCATAACTACCGCCCCATTACCACAGTCCCATTCCTCCTCAAGATTCTAGACAAAGCAGCCTACCTGCAGGTCCAGCACTTCCTCAAAGAGCACAACCTCCGAGGACTGAGACAATCCGGCTTTCGCCCTAGGCACGGGACAGAGACCGCCCTACTCAACCTCAGAAACCAAATGGATGATGCAAGGGACCAAGGCAAACCTGTCCTACTCCTTCTCCTCGATCTCTCTGCAGCTTTTGATCTTGTAGATCACGACATCCTCTGCCATCACCTCACCTCCACAGCCAACTTCTCCCAAGAAGCCACCACATGGATCACCTCCTCCAAGGCAGGACCATGCAGGTCTTCTCTGACCTAGCCACAGCGTCACCCACCATCATGCTATGTGGGGTGCCCCAAGGCTCCTGCCTCTCCCCTACCCTTTATAACATCTTCACCCGCCCCCTCTTCCTCATCCCTGACGCCATGGGCATCTCTTACACCAACTATGCCGACGACACTCAGATCCTTCTCACACTGACAGGCGACTATGACACTGACTGCGCAACTCTCAACAACATATATAACACAATCCAAATGTGGATGGCTATCAACGACCTCTGCCTTAACCCTGACAAAACTGAGCTCTTACTCGTAGGCTCTCCTGACACCCTCAAGAAACGTAACGCCCAGTTTAGTCACTTTACCATTGACTCAATCAGAATCCCAGTACTAGACACGGTAAAAACACTAGGCGTCTATCTAGACTCCAACTTATCCATGACCAGACAAGTAAACGCCATCGCCTCCTCTGCTGCTTACCATGCAAAACTCCTCAACGCAATCAGGCCTTTTCTGTCAAAAGACACATGCACCAACATAGCCAGAGCCATAACTGGTTCGCGGCTAGATTACTGTAATGTTCTTTTCCTAGGGACCTCCAACAGAAACCTTGAGAAGCTGCAAGTAATCCAGAACAGTGCCCTACGTGCTGCACAAGGCATTGCCAAGAGAGAGCACATCACCGCTGCCAGAAAAGCGTCCCATTGGCTCCCCATAAAGGAAAGGATCATATTCAAAGCGCTAAGCATCACCCACAAATGCGTCCACCTCACAGCCCCAGTGTACCTATCCCAGAGAATCCACCCGGTCTCCTCCACAAGACCCACTAGGTCACCCTATGCAAACATGCTTTCAGTACCTAGGGTAAAAAGAGCCAGAGCAGGGGGCTCCAGCTTCCCTTACCTTGCTGCTTTACACTGGAACACCCTTCCCACCTCCCTGCGATCTGAACCTTCATTGACTGCTTTTCGTAAAGCCATGAAAACTACCCTGTTCACCTAACCGACACCATATGTCCAAGTTCTCATGAATAACATGTATGATGTATTATGTTGTATGATACCACCTATAGCCGATCACAGGTCCCTGCCTTACTGTAACCCAAGGCACAACCTGTACCCAGTGTAACTAAGTCTCCTTACAAGTAACAGTGCCACAATGCCCCTGGGCTGCCTGCGCGCTATATAAATGTAATAAATAAATAAATAAATAAACAACTTGTTCCAGGTTCTCATTATTCATCTGCCAAAGATGTGTTTTGGAGTTTTTTTCACTGGAAATACCATTATTTTACGTGTATCCATATTAATTTGGAGCCCATTTTGACTATAATATACCACCAATGCATCCAGCATCCCTTGTAGGCCTGTAGGGGTGTAATCAAGCAATATGAGGTCATCCGCATATGCTAGCCACCCTATTGATAACGTGCCTACTCTCACTGGATTTGCAAGTATGTTCTCAAAGGCGTTCTGTAGATCTGACAAATAAAGGTTAAACAGGGTCACTGTGACAATGCAACCCTACTTAACATCACAGGTAGGTGGTATCTGTGACGACAATTTGCCCACAGCATCTAATCGTATCCGCACTGATGTATCGTTGTATTACAGCATTATCATTTTTAGGAGGCCTTACGGGATGTGCCAAGAACTCAGTTTATGCCATAGACGATTTCTAAGTACAGAATAAATCGCTGCATAGAAATCTATGAATGTGCAGTACACATTTGATTCTCTGCGTTTCCATGTATAGTCAATCGACAAGCACAATATGGTCAGATTATGAATAGTACTCGATCGCTTCGTGAAACCGATCTTTTTAGCCGTGTGGATATTTTTACTTGGTATCCAGTCATTCAGTTCATTGAGCAGCACCCGGGCAAATATCTTTGACGGGATGTCCAGCAACATTCTAAAATTCTTAGGATCTTCCCAGGAACCTTTTTTGTACACAGTTAGAATGTGGCTCAGGTTCCAGGTTTTTGGTATTCTACCCAATACACCGATCTCTTCAAACAGCATGTGCAAAACAGAAGCCCATCATTCTGGTCCTAATTTAATGAGTTTATTAAAAGTGCCATCCAGCCCCGCTGCTCTGGAATTATTGAGTTGTTCAATAACTATTACTATGTCTAAGATGGATGCCTTACACGTCCATGTCTCCGTTGATAATGGATAGACCACTTCAATGTTTTCATGTTTACCTAGTGTGGCTTTGATGTGGGAACTCCAAGGTACTTAACTAATGCAATTTATTGATAGATCTCGTTGCTTTGTGCTTCGAATGACTTTCCAAATTTCTGTTGTCTTACGATCTTGTGCGAGGTGGGCGATCCTTTGCCATCGTTCTATTTCACAGTTTAGTTGATATTGTCTTAGCCAGCGGTGATACCCATTCTTAATGGATTTGACCCTGGCCAAGATATTGGCAGCAAACAACGCAGCGTTGGCTTGGGCAACCACCGCAGCAATTTCTCTCTGTACCTGTTTCTTAGCTAAACTTATCTTCCCATCTTTCTGCTTTCTGTTAGACATTCCTTTATTTGTGCGTTCAATGGTAGTTTTATATGCACAGGTTGCCTGCACATGTCTGCATATGGCATCCATCAACTCAGAGAATTGTAATAATAGTTCTTAATCGCTATTCGTTCGAAACAACGCTGCATTCCCTATACATTTCGGAAGTAAGCAACTAACCAGTGCATCTGTGCGATCTAGCTAGTGCGCATGCCATTGAATTATGTTCTGCCCCTCATTAAAATGAATTTGGCCATTTTGATCATAGTCAACTGCTATGGTATTTTTAGTGGACAATTTCAAAAAAGTACAGAGAGGTAGGTGATCGCTCTCCTCTCTATGCACTATGCCCATTTCTGGAGTGTAGCCAAATCATATACCATTGCCAAACACATAATACAGCACTGACGCAGACCTGCCCACAACTCTAGCGAACTACATTTTAGCATTGCACAATGTACTACTGTTTAACATCAAAAAGCCATATGAGGCCAGAAGCTTATGCCAAGGTTTCCCTTGTTTATTGTTTGAGTTGTGTAGCACAGGGGATGATTTATTGCCATTATGCTCAGCCTCGCTATAAGCCACCAATGTTCGTGTTATAGTCACCCATAATCCACACAGGGTACTAATAGTTATTACAATGAAGTATGGTACTAACTACTTTTACATGTAGTTTAGTATCCACCATACTTGGGGATCATAAATGTTGATTAGAAGAACAGCTAGGTCGTTGTGAGTTAACAAAGCAGCCTACACGTTATTAGTGCATTCTTTTAACAATTGGAGATTTTACTGTTGTAAGGAGACGACCCTTAGGCCTCCCTTTTACCCCTTGGATTGCCACTTTTTGCACTGTGCTACGGCCATCAAACAAAACATCGACACCAAACCCTCCTCCTGAAACAGGTGCACATGGCCTCTAGTATTCAATGGGCCTCATTACGAGGCAGGCAGAATGGGTTTAACGGCGCCAGTAAAGCTGCCGGTGCCATTAAACTCATTCCGCCCTGTTACGAGGTTCCCTTGCGGGACCCACTCTGCACGTCTGGTCAGACCAGACGTCCTTTGCAGGTCCCGTGAGGGGACCAGGGAGATAACAACAGGCTTGTTATTAATGGGCCCGTTGTTAGCTCCCTCCCCATTCCCATTGAGCCCTATGGGGGCTGAAATGGGAATGGGGATGTGTTCCCTGAATGGAGGAAATAAGCCTCCAAGGTTGGAATGGCCCGGTATTCCCCCATTCAGAGACCACGGACCCGGACCCGAGTTTGGAGGCAGCCATGCCCTTATTAAGGGCATGTCTATCTCCAAACTCGTAATGAGGCCCAATGAGTACATAAGAACATCATCATCAATGCACTGACATAAAATGTTGCTTAAAAGCTAAGGGGAGCCACTGCCAATAACCGTTGTCAGTTATCTCATGATTTTTATCATCTGACTCTCCACCCACACCAGCTGTAGTTACCCCAGGATTTATTGCGGTGGATATTTGATTACCTAACTCTGCCATTTTACTAATCCTTGCACTCCCAATGCCCGGTACAGCTCCTGCACTATTTCTCTGTACATTATTATGTTTCCAAGCCCGTTGTTTGGGTTTCTAAAGCTCGCAATTTTATTATCGGTATATTCACTACTTTACAGGTATATCCCATTTTTTATATATCCTGTTCATAGCCCATGATGTAGTTCAACGTTGCTTCCGAGTTAAAGCTTATATTGGTTATAAATACATCAACTAGTTCATCCTGGTATACCAGCTTAATGTCCCTTGTTGCGATTACACGAAGAGGGACAATGAAATGTAATAAACTTGGCACTGCTGATCTATTGAGTGCTTGTTGATTCGCCTCATTACAGATTTGCTGCAGTTGTAGCGTTTTTACTAAGGCCGATGTCACCTGATGGTCTTTAGTAACAATTCCTTGGATATTATTCTCAATTGTTACTATCTGATAGGCGTCACTCAGTTTAATGTTCCAAATCTCGGTTAATGTACTTTCTGATGGGTTTGTACTACATGTTGCGCTGGTGGGTCGACCTGTGCGCCGTTCTTATTGGACAGAACATTACTCACTGATTGTATGTTTAACAACACACTTTTTTCAGTGCTTTTACAGACTTTATTTGCAACAGGTAACTCAGTCTCTGAAGCCAATGGCTCTGTGTTGAAGTGAGACACCTCTTCAGCTTCTTTTGAGATAATACAGCTTTTCGCCCATTCAATGTATGTTTACACTTGAAACACTTGTGTATAGGCGCGTTACAAATGCCATATCATATCATACACAATTTATACTTATTGCTATACATAAATGGGTGATTAATTAGTGGAGTATCTTTCTTCACAAGAGGTAGGTTCCAACTTGACTATATTTTGCTATTAAACGCCTTTTTCTTTGACTTAAGAGATGACCGAGATTCTACCTTTATGACTCTCATGGTCAAAGATACGTGGTATACACCTCGCTCACAGACTGGTTTACAACGCATGGTCAAGATTTTGTAGATTGTATATCCAATTTTGTTTCCAGGCGGTCACATTTAGCTACACTGGTCGTTAGAAGGTTCTCGAATGTATTAAACATTTCCCTCAATGACATGATATCATTAATACTCAGTTTAGACTCTCGCTAGGATGAGCTACAGAATTACTTCCTTCATCATTTGTACTGACATCATTATTATTAGAACCTACGGCAGAGCTCAGCACACCAGTTTCACATTTATCTAACCCGTCATTCAAGGCCCATGCATGTCCCAATTAAAGTGGAGCAGTAAATCGTTGCTCACATTGCTGGGGAGGCATTTTCACTAATAACTTTGGAGTCGAAGATGGGTCAGTAAAATGCATTCCCATGCTAATACCAAGGAACTCGATCTCATTGGGCCTCATTCCGAGTATGGCGGTAAGGGATAGCGGCCACCGCTAACGAGAGCGGTGGCGGTAATCCCTTACCGCCATACTCCGAGTTCCCTTAGCGCCATGGTGCTTTTAACACCTGCTTTTAGCAGGCGTTAAATACCATGGCGCTAAGGGACCTTGATGTTAATTACGCCACCGTAATTTACGGTGGCGTAATTGACGCCTTCCCCACTCCCATTATGCCCTATGGGGCAGGAATGGGAGTGGGGAAGGGTAAATGGGGATTGGGGAATTACCGCCCCGCCAACCTTGGAATGGGGCGGTAATTCCGCCAACCACCAAGGCGCTGCCGGTCCGGGTACGGCGTCAACCAAGGCGTTAATAGCGCCATTGGTTAGCGCCGTACTCGGAATGAGGCCCAATGTGTTTGGACTGGCCAGGGTCTTTTGTTTTAAGACACCACAGATCACATCGTCCAATAGCTTTGAGCTAACACACCCTAGTTAATTTTTGAGGTCTACTACCAATTTTCTTGCTGCTGAGCTCTTTAGTGGAGGAGGTGATGTTAATATTTTAGGAAAATATTCTGTCATCTGTTTACAAGATATCGCCTGTATCTTAGATTGCAATATAACTTAAGGTAAACATATACGCCTTCCTCGTAGTAATTTGTGTGGACTCTGACAGTCGACCATGATTGTCTGTCAGGGACCACACCTGGATAGTCACATAACTCTCTTCCTCTACCTCTACCTCTTATAGCACATGATATTTACTTGCTATTTGTGACTGCTCTTAATGAGCAATTGAATACCGACGTGTTACACGTCTTATACTTATGTGTATGCTTATGTTTAGTTACACTTATGAGCAACACACATCTATTCTTCCACCTTCGATCAACACATATCAAATTGGGTTCCACGATAGTCTATATGACTCTAAGAAGACAAAATGGACTAAACTTAATTCTGTACACTGCCACACAACAAAGTGTCACTTTGGTTAAAACCACCAGCAGCAACTATTTAGTCAGTCATTATCTTTGCTTGGTCTTGGTGGGCCAAAACCAACAATTTACCCCAATGATTATCAGGCTGTGCTCCGGATATCACAATTTCACACTGTCACCACTGTTGCCACTCACTCACACTGATACGTTCTGTTGATCAATGCATATACGTCAATCAGCTAGGTAGTGGTATCCTTGCTTTCCTTTCTATACTAACTATATACTAACTATATGCTAACTATATACTAACTTATGAGGATGGCAATGAGCTGCATAACATTGAACCAAATGAGCCTTGTAAACCTTATATTTCTTAGTGGATAATAGACTATAGGCTGTTACAACCCAAATTAAAACACGTGGGAACACACGTAGGAACAAATGGTAAGGAACAACTGTTTGTCACTTATAATACTTGCCACAATCTTTGTACGGTTGTACAGTTGTGTTACAATAGTTATGCGTTTATTATTATTATTCCTATTGCTATTCACGTGTATCGGTGTTAACTGCTCGTGCTGAGTTGTATCACACAGGGCCACGCAAAGCAGCACAAAGCCTCCTGGAGGGCAACACGGCACGAACACAGCCACGTCACAGCCACGGGGTGCAGACCCCGAGCACAGGCAAACTATTGTACTTCAACTAAATCACCCCGGTGCACCATACTGACCATGAGCTGTACTATTCAGCGCACAACAACAAAGACATTCTAGTAATCCTTCCGCTTTCACAAGTCGCGTTGCGCTACTCAGCTGATGCAGCTCAACAGCATAACAGAGACTTGTGAAGTTACTTGCTAGAAGCGTGCGTGCTGAAGGGCGCGACCAGCCCTTATGTTGCCTTCTGGGTAGTGGGGGCAATGATGTATGCCTTGAAAACCTTCCCAGAGAAGCATGTATTGTGGTTGGGCAAACTAGAAGCAAGGCCGGTCTTACAACAGATTGCACCCCAGGCGGGAAGCATCAGTGGCGCCTCCCCTCCCCCGACCTGTGATCTCATGCATGTGTCATGAGCTGAGCAGCGGGAGTGGGGACTATGAGTTAACAAAATTGTCAATGCTGGCATCTGCTGAATTTTATGAACCTCAGAAAATAGCAATAAGAGGGTCAAACCCGAACAGGCCTGGTTAGTCTGCTTTTGCTCTTCATTTTTAGTAACAATGACCAGTTTGCTGCTGTGACTCAGGTCAGAGAATCGACAATTTCAGTACACTAATGTCATTCGTATGACCTCAAACATTTAGCCACTCTTAAGAGTTGATGAACTGGTCTTGAACAGTGTTACTCAAACCTCCAAGAACAAGCACCAGCAACATACCCAACGATAGCTGTACAAGCCCGTCTATCTCACCATTAAAATACATGCATTTATGCAATATGTATTGCATCAAATATTTCACGGGAAGTTAAATATATTTAGGAGAGACACACGTAAACAATATCGCTACTCCATGTGAGTGGTAAAGTCTACTTTAAACATATGCAGAGAGTTAACATGCATGTACAATTCAACACAGCTCCCAATGTTAATGTTGGAGAGGTGGCATTCTAAAATTATGACATTACAATGTGGACTTTACAGTGAAACACACTGCAGTGAATTACTGCGGCAGTGAAATGGCAGTTCGAGTATTGGGGATTGTTTCAAAATTCTCAAATGTTTCCTTCGTGATCACTCATTTTAGCTCCCGACAGCAACATGAAACTGTAAGATCACAATGAAAAATGATGTCTACCATCCCAACATAAAAACAAAAACAATCAAATTCTTATAGGGTGCAAGGCAACCTTTTCTTGGGACTTGTTAAGTTTACTTTTTGCAAATTACTAGTCGCGTGCTGCTTGAATAACAGCAGCCCTTGCACATTGTTCAGTGTATCGACGAATTTCATTTCAAGGGACTTGGAGTACTGCGGGTATCAGGGGAAGCATCTTCAGTGTACCCCAAGCGTAGTACGCTTTTCCCTCTACCCCCAGCCTTGCAGCCCTGCGCTTTTTCACATTCTCCATTATGGTAAAGAACATTGTCCCGAGCTTGGGAGAGAAATGGACTATGCAGAAGGAGCTGCCTCGCCAGGGTGCATTTAGCTGCTTGTGTATCAAATGCAGAAATGGGTGGCATCTTTTGCGCACTGGTTGGTCACACGACAAAGTGTGAGCAGGTGATTCCCCAACACGTAGAGACCTGGCTTTGATTAATGTGGCGTTAGCTAGTCATGGCCATTTCCCAGCGTTTGTGTTAAAGGAGATCTGAAGCTGTACCGTGCAGGGTATTTTAAAGGCCATGAATTGATGCTACAGCATGTCGCCCCCAATGGAACAAATAAAGTGAAGCATGCATCCTGCAAGCCTGGGTATTTGCATTATACGGAAGACGGGCCATCCGTCCATGGAGACGGTTTCTACTGTAGTTGCTGAGTCGCTTTCCCAAGCCAGCTGCTGTGCAGACTTCGCTCAGCTTTTGGTCCAGAGCCTGCATCCATCCTTCACACCATCATTCACAAGGTGCGTTCGTGTAGGTGTTTGTTTATCTCGTTAGACTAGCGTGATTGCTAATCCAAACAAAAGAAGCACAACGACAAAGAAGTATAAGATAAGTCTGAGCGAACAGTGAAATGTATGAAACTCTTGCACTAAAATAAAGTCAGCAGTTCATGCCCAGGAAAGAGGGAATGATGAACAATATGCTCAGGAGCAGGAACTAGGGGGGCATAGTAACCCCCAAACCGGCCCAAGCATGGTACCGGCCCCCAGGGCCTCGCCCTCAAAGTGGTTTTGGTACGGCAATGGACTGACCAATCCAACCCCGCTGCAACGTGCAACGGTCTAAGATCTGCTGACGGTGACACTCTGCCAAGGTCTTACGAGAACCGGCC
The DNA here is from genome assembly GCF_040938575.1 of Ambystoma mexicanum. Classification (NCBI taxonomy): domain Eukaryota; kingdom Metazoa; phylum Chordata; class Amphibia; order Caudata; family Ambystomatidae; genus Ambystoma; species Ambystoma mexicanum. The sequence goes on from NC_090930.1 coordinate 1,372,914,438, forward strand.
TTTTGATCTCCTGAGGAGAGTCCACCGCCAGTGCTCGCTTCCTTTTTCATGACTACTTGAACCTTGACAAAAGTGTCTAGCTTTGTGGCCTCCAGAGGCTGTTCTTGGATGGCCCAGTCATCTCTGCAATACCATTTTAAAATAAATAAAACGCCTATGCAGCAATAGCCCTTACCTGCGAGGACGGGAGCAGGAGGAAAGAAGTGTGCTTGCCTCGGCAGGATGGAGTTACTGCCGGGTTTCCTGAGACAAGGCCAATCAGCAAGGGCAGGATGAAGCAACTGTTTGTATTTGCTGATTCTGCTGCTGCTTGGCAGTGTGTGCTTGTGATGGGAACAACTTCATGATTTAGTGACCCACTCGCTCCTCTTTTCTGTACTGGCCGGGGCCGACAACACCAGCCAGACCCACTCGATCTACACTTCAGTGTCAGTGCGCGCCCATAGTCTGGAGGAGGGCACACCGCACAGTAATTTGGTAATATAGTCCTATACACACTGATATTAACGATACATATGGTGATCCATTCTTCTATGTAATGTATATAACATTTATGTAATGTATATAACATTAGAGTGATATCGCAACCATATTTCTCGTAGTGTACTTAGGAACAATATGTGATGTCCCTTTCTGTTTTGTCAAAGGGTGAAGGGTCGTGTTCCATGTGACTTCGAGGTGCGGGGGTGGGGGGTTGTGATGTCTGTGATGTCATCAGAGGTCAAAGGTCATGTGATGTCACTTCTGCTACCCCTGGAATTTTGGTGAAATGACGTCCCTGGGAGGCAGGCAACTGCCCGTGGCACAATAGCCCCGGGAGACGCAGTTGCCCCTGTCCCTGCAGCCTCTGGAGGGGATGGAATTCCCCAGTTTGTGGGGCGGCGCATTGACGTGGGGAAAGTTCTGCAGGTCAGGTGCTGCCCCTTCCGAATGTAATGTCACGTAGTACAAAAGTACTACGTGACATTACAGAAGTCAGAGGCTCCCTCTGACCACTTCGTGCCACTTGTGGTGGGGGGCATAAGCACACCAATAAAAACACTTTATGTCCCCCTGCAGCTAAGACCAGCCCCTTCCATCACAATGCCGGCAGAAAACTGCTAATGGTGGCCCATTAGTCACTAAATGGTTTTGTGCTGGCATTGAGATGGGAGGGGAGGTGCTGTGGGTTGTGGGGAGTGGGCGTGCCTTGCAGAGATGCACCGTGGGCCCCGACACGGTACAAACGGAGACCCGTTTGGGCCCATGGTGCGTCCCTGCAAGCCCAGAAAATGGCCAAAATAATAGTTTAAAGCAGTGCTATTTCTTTCATGCCGCTTCTTTTCCAAACTATATATCAAATACACTTTAAACCACTTCTATGGCACTAGTGATGAGTTACTTCACTATGCGGATAATAGTTTTGACCAGTGTTGCTGAGTAAATATTCTTTAAGCTACGAACCAGTTTATTTATTTATTTATGCAATGTTTGTCCGGTACATGGAGACGGATAATTTATTTATTTATGCAATGTTTGTCGGATACCTGTATGCGACACACATTGCATAAATAAATAAATATGCAGGTACCTGACAAACTTTTCATGAATAAATAAATAATCCCGGTCCATGTATCCTTATAACAAGTCAACAGACAGACTTTACTGTATCAAAGCATACACTTGATTCCCATTCAAAGAATGTTAAAGTCGTTGTTTATTGGGTTCAGGTGTCTCCTTGTCATTGCCCTTTTGGCTTAGGTTGCCTCCAAACCCCCTTCAGCATCTTGTGTTCTTTGTTGGTTGTATATACTGAATCCTGTGTCATATTCATGGTCTCTTGGTTGGTGTGTCCAGTCCTCATTATCTCAGCCTAAGTGGGACTGGGGCATAAAATGTTCTTGCGCACCAGTAAAAAAGTGGCCCACCGTTGCAAATGGCAATTCATTCCTTGTGTGACGGAGTGTTTGACTTTGGGTAGGAGTTCCTTAGCAGTGTCATTTGGGAATGGCGCGCAGGGTGCAGTGGGAGCGGTGCGCGGGGTGCGGCAGGAGTGGAGCGTGGGGTGCACTGGGAGTGGCGCATGGGATGGGGTGCGGGGGGGTGGCGCATTCCTAGTGTTTCGCCCTGGGCACTACATGGACTAGAAACTGCCCTGGCCGAGGCCACAGCCTGCAGCAGTGCCATCGGTAGAATACACGTGTAACACGTTAGTTTCCTAACATTATAAAAATGAACAGGCACATTCATTTTTATAATGTTAGGAAACTAACGTGTTACACGTGTATTCTAGCACTGTGGACTGCTGGTGCAGCGCCCCCTAGAGGTTGACTGACGTCAGGCAGCCGCCTGGGCTGCCTGATGCAAAGACCGTCCCTGACTAGAAGCACGATTACTTCACTCCATATTAGGACTACCTCAGAGACAACCGGTCGAGGCTTTGAGCTTCGAGCTGGGCTTGACATCGCTGAGGACATGTTGGAAGATTGCAAGGTGTATTTTATATACAGCAGTAGCTCATAAAGCAAACAAAGTTAACATACTAAGGAATACCGTCGTAGAACACTTGAAGCAAAAAGTAGCTTGACAAATGGGATTTAGTACAAAGCTGGCATATAGCGAAGTACGGTCTACCGCACTGAGCACGTTAATGATTTGGGTATTTCTCTGGTTGACGTAGAAGAGACAGTGCACTTTAATGCAACATTTGAACTGAAATCAGCATATAGTGATAAGGAGAAAATAATGAACAATCATCTGACAAAAAGACATATGCTGAATATATAAAGCAGAGTGTTCCACTGAATTCCCCTTCAAGCTATCTTACTAAGTGGTGTAGTGTAAAGTTAGCGCAGATTAATGCCGTACCTACGCTTGAATATACTACCAATACTACAATATCTTTGAGCGTAGAATTGACACTGAGAGACAAACGTAAATGTAGGTTATGTTCTGTCCACATGGAAAACACTCGACATGTCCCTACTGCTGCAAAGTTATGCTTCTCCAGTATAGAAAGGGTTACGGCAGGAGGATAACTCAGAATATGGTTATCTTATAGATCAATTTTGGTAAGCCATTTATATGGGCAATTCTTTCGTTATCACTTTTGCCTCATTTTATATATGGAAGCAATTCTTAGGAAAATTTAAGCTTATGGACAAAACTACTGTGTGAAGGATGGTCATATTATGGGTGCTTACATGTTGAAATGCAGGAATGATGAATGGTTGTAGATGAATCATTGAGTATAGGTATTGGTGGATTTTATTGATTTGGGAACAATTATTGACTGATTAATTGTAAATGTGAGTTTTTTTTAAAGTAAATCTGTCTGATATGAAATTTTAAGTAATGTTTCTAATGTTATGTGCATAAGGAATGCAATTTGCTATAAGTACTAAATAAAAAAAAAAATACATGAAAAAACTGTTTGGTTTAGAAATGTATTCATATCATTTTGATCTACACACTTCTCCAGCATGGGGTCTGGCATGGATTCACATGCTCATGAATATTCCCCGTCGTCAGGCCGGGAATCCTCGGTAAAGAAAAAAATCAATATCAGTTTCGTTTCTGATCTGTCTTTCTCAGTAGTAACCAATCACTGGTCTCTGGGTCATACTGCTCCCAGCCAATGACTGCCCTCCCCTAAGCCCCGCCTCTGGCAGCCATCTTCAGACTTGTACCGCACGCTCAAGTGTTGGGAGTCCTCATGTTTAGCTCTCGAGCTTTTGCTGCGCTTTTGCGCTTTTTCAAAGAGAAGTTCTCATTTTTCGGTCAAATAGAGCCTCAAGCTCCACCGTCTCTACATCCGATTAACGGGTATCTATGTTGGATTTTTTTCTACTCCCCTCAAGGGTGAAGATTTCGTCGAGTTACGCTTCTTGGGGGATTCCAGAAGTTTCTGCGGCCTACCCGAACATGGCCCAGGAGAAAGGAAGCTTGACGCCCGGAAAGCTGTTCAGGGTTTACCCTGGATGCCAGCTACAGAATGTGTTCAAGGAGGACGAGCATTCAAAATGTCTCTACTGCCTTCATGAGGACAAAACGCACGTGGATAAGGACTGTGCGTTTTGCAGGAACATGTCGGAACGGACCATCAGGGACCGACACCTTCGTCTCTCCAACTGACTGAAAGGAAGGAGTCTGTCAGGTGAGAAGAAGAAGAAGTCCGAGCGGACTTCTAAGTCCTGTGAGGGCGCCCCGGCGACGGGGGCCCAACAGAAGGCAAAGCACCGCGAGTCTGCGGGCACCGGGAGCGCCGAACCGTCGGGCTCTTCGGCTGCCGGGCAGGGCGCGCCTTCCCCGGCACCATCAACCACGAGCCAACGCTCTGGTTCGGGGAAGAGGAAATCCGAGAACCCGGGTAAGCTTCTGGAGAGGCCCCGGTCGATCTCGAAGGATTCGGCCGAGGGGGAGCGAGGCGGTGACCCTCCCCACAAGGTGACGGCCTCAAGCACGCCTAAGGTGGTGAAGGCCTTGATTCACCCGGCCAAGCCCTCTATCGAGGGAGTCGCGGCGGCCCTGGCGCAGCCTGTGGAGGCGACCTCAGGGCCCAGAGTCTCCCTGCCTCCGCGGAGGGAAGCCTCTTTCAGACCCATCGAAAAGACCCCTGTGAAGACCCCGGCGGAAAAAGAGGGGGGGGCGGTGGCCATTGTGGCCACGGACACAGCATCCGAGGAGGAGCTGGTAGAAGTCTTAGAGGGCCTCGACGAGGGCATCGAAGAGGCCCGTCCCCACGGGAGGGATCCCGACAAGGGTGACGACGAGAGTGACGGCGGGACCGGCGAGGGTCCTAGTCACCCGTCGCTTCCGGAGCCGCAGGATAACTCGGCGGCCATTTTGTTGGCAATACAATCCTTATGTTCGGAGATAAGGACGAGATTGCCCTAACCACCGACGGAGGATCCGGAACCAGGCTCGACGGAGGAACCAGAGTCGGGCATGGCGAGAAGCCCCCCGAACAAGAGAAGACGGATCCAACCAGCCCCGCCTTCTCAGCCCTCGCAGCCTGCTCGGCCTTTACCCACATCCCCCGTCCCTGGGGATGACACGGGAACGGACACGGCCACGACGGGTACCGACGACAAGCTCCCATCGCCAGCCCGGGCCTCCCCGTCCGACGAGATCGGATCTTTCTATGCAATGATCGCCAGGGCATCCAAGCTTTTTCAGCTCTGCCCCAAAGAGAAGAAGGAAGGTTTCCTTTACCAACGGCGTGAGGCCAAGAGGAAGGCAGTCCTCGCCGTGCCTCTGCTGGATGACATTTGGGACGAGGGTCTCACCCTTCTCAAGAACCCGTCTACGACGCCTGCCAAGAGGGATCGGTACGAGAAGAAGTACCGGGTCCCCGACGCGGCCCCTTTGTGCCTTAGGGCACAACCGACCCTGACTCGGTCGCCTCAGCGGCGGCCAAGAAGAAAGCGGGGGGTCATCAGCCTCAACGGCAACTTCGCTGCCTGACGGCGAAGGGAAGAAGCTGGACGCAATGGGACGACAAGTTATCTAGTCGGAGGAAACAACGATTAAGGCGGACAACGCCCTTGCGATCGTGGCCCGCTACGACAGGGAGTTATGGTATAAGATCGCCCCCCTGTTGGACTTCCTACCAGATGACAAGAGGGCCGAGGTCCTGGATATCTTGCAAGAAGGTGAAGAGGCGTCGGCCCACGCCATTACGGTGGCAACGGACATTGCCGACACCGGTTTCCGCCAGCTAGGCAACAGCGTTTGCCTTAGACGACGAGGTTGGCTCAAGGCGACGGATTTCCGCCAGGATGTAAAAGCCAAGGTGTTGGACATGCCGTTCGACGGGAACAACCTGTTTGGGAAAACGGTGGATGAGTCCCTCCAAGCCATCAAGGCGGACACGAAGGCCGTCCTTTTGGAGCACCGGAGGCAAGCAGGGTGCCTCCAAGCGATTCGGCGGTGGCTCCTCTACGTACCGCCAAGCGGCCCGCTCCTCATCACAGGAAGCCTATAGCGGACGAGGCAAGTCGGGTGGGCCCCGCAGTCGTCGCCAGGGATGCCAAGGCAGCAAGCGTCCTCCAAGCAAGATTGAACCGACAGCGGTGTCGGGCCCCCACCGAAGCACCCCAGTGGGAGGCCGGCTGGTGAAGTTCGTCAGCGTGTGGGAGTCCATCTCCACCGACCGTTGGGTGCTGGATGCCTTGGCCCAGGTGCACGCCCTCGAATTTCTAAAAAAAATCGCCCCCGCATTCCACCCGTGGTCAGGAAGGAAAATCGCGTCCCTCAACTGCTATTGGAGGTAAGGGTGTTGCTTAAAAAAGGTGCCATCGAGCTCGTCCCGAAGAGGCTCCGGGGCGTCGGAGTATACTCAAGGTACTTCCTAGTGAAAAAGAAGACAGGAGGATGGGGCCCCATCCTGGACCTGCGACGACTGAACAAGTACATCAAGGCACAGAAGTTCCGGATGGTCACCCTCCAGCACGTGCTGGGACAGCTGGAGGAGGGCGATTTCCTGTCTTCGTTGGATTTGGAGGATGCATACTTCCACATCCCCATTCTCAAAGGACACCAAAAGTTCCTCAGGTTCGTGGTCCAAGGATGGCACTACCAGTTCAAGGCCCTCCAGTTCCGATTGAAGTCGGCACACAGGGTGTTCACCAAGTGCCTCACACCGGTGGCGGCGCGGCTGCGCCTGCAGGGGATCCACGTCTACCCCTACCTGGACGACTGGCTCATACGAGCAAGGACAAGGGAGCTCACCGTGGATCACACAGCAAAGACCGTCCAGCTGCTCACGGACCTGGGATTCTCCATCAAAGTTCCCAAATCCCACCTGGTCCCGTCGCAAGTCGCACTGTTTCTGGGAGCCATTCTCGACACAGTGGCGCGTCTGGCCTCGCCGACAGAGGAAAGGACGAAGGCCACTCTGGGCAAGGTGCAGCGTCTGCTGGCCACGGACGTGGCCAGAGTGAGGTCCATCAAGTCCCTCCTCGGGATGATGTCCTCCTGCATATATCTTGTGTGCCCGTGCAGGCTTCAGAGGCGCCCTCTGCAAGAGTTCCTCTACTCCTGCTGGATCCAAGCAACGGACAGCTTCGAGGACAGGATCCCGCTCGATGAGACTTTCCGACGAGCGATCCGGTGGTGGGGCACCCGCGCTCATCTGACGGCGGGCACAGACTTTCAGACCCCATCCCACCAGATAACGGTGAGGACGGATGCCTCCCTGGAAGGGTGGGGAGCGCACACCAGAGAACTTCACGCGAGAGGCCTTTGGCTCCCGGAGGAGAAGACGCTCCACATCAACATCCTGGAGCACCGTGCAGTGTTCTGGGCCCTCAGGTCTTTTCTCCCATCCTTCAAGGGCAAGGTGGTGAGAATCTTCACCGACAACACCACCACAATGTTCTACATCCGGAAGCAGGGAGGACCCAGATCCCCAGCCCTCTCCAAGGAAGCCCAGGATCTGTGGCATTGGGCCGTCGCCTGGCAGGGATAAAGAACACCATTGCCGACTCACTCAGCAGGGAGCTGCGCTCGTGCCACGAGTGGGAACTATATCAGGATCAAGTGGATCGACTCTTCCGACGATGGGGAAAACCGCAGATCGACCTGTTCGCGACAGCGACGAACTCCAAGTGCCAGAGGTTCGCCAGCAGGTTTCCCCAGCCGAGGAGCATGGGCGATGCTTTCTCGTTCCCCTGGGACGGTCTGTACCTATATGCGTTCCCTCCATTGCCGTTGCTGCTCCGACTTGTCAACCAGCTCAAGAGGTCCCGGTGCAGGATGATCCTAGTCGCACCGGTGTGGCCGAGGCAGATCTGGTTCCCGGACCTTCTGGACTTGTCAGCGTCCCCATCAGTCAAGCTGCCGACAGACGCGGATCTTTTCTCCAGAGAAGGAGGCGCCATACTTCATCACGACCCGGAGTCGCTGAACTTGCAGGCCTGGCTCCTGCAGCACTAGAGTTTGGAGGGTACGATATCCCGGCTGACTGCAGAGAGGTCCTTGCAGAGGACCCATTTCCTATCCCCTCCTCAAGTGCCAGTTTATGCATGGACTAGGGCTGGGCTGTATCGAGTTTTGGAGATATATTTTCAAAATTGATATAGGACGAGACAAGATCAATAACACTGCGCTATATACATTACATATACTACAATGTTTGATTAACTTTTCGATATTTACACTGTGTATTCTCGGAGAGGAACCCCGTATTTGCACTTTATTTTGATCAATATCTTACAAATTAAGGGGTTTGTGACATCTCACATTTCGGACTTTGCCGGGCTTTCTGGGAAATACATTCTGGGCCGATTTGCGCAAGTCAGACCTGTGCGGATTCCCACAAGTGTCCTCTTTTCGGAAATGCATGGGGTTCCCTGTTTTCCTTGCTGGCTTGGACACCCTAGGCCCATATCTGTATGGTGTGCCCGTCTGGAAACCTCGTGAAATTCAGCTGTCGGAAATGACTTGGGGTTAGGGGTCTTTTAGGCTTTCCCCTTGGCACCCAGGTAGGTGCACCCACACATGTGAGGTACTCTTTTCATGGGGACACCTGTGGGAATGTGGGACGGTAGGCCATGTGTTGTTGGCTGCGTGTTTCGGTGGGTGAGCCGAGTGAAATGTGCGGATAATGGTTTTTTTTGCCATATTTCGGACTTTGCCGGGGTTTCTGGGTAATATATTCTGGGCCGATTTGCGTAAGTCAGACCTCTGCAGATTCCCACGGGTGTCCTCTTTTCGGAAATGTGTGGGGTTGCCTGTTTTCCTTGGTGGCTTGGACACCCTAGGCCCAAATCTGTAGGGTGTGCGCATGAGCAGAATTCCTGAAATGATGCTGTGCCGGAAGACTTGGGGTTACCCGTGTTTTAGGCTTTCCCCTTGGCGCCCAGGTAGGTGCAACCACACATGTGAGGTACCGTTTTCATGGGGACACGTGTGGGAACGTGGGACGGGAGGCCATGTGTTGTTGGCGGCGTGTTTCGGTAGGTGAGCCGAGTGAAATGTGCGGAAAATGGGTTTTTTTCGCCACATTTTTGACTTTGCCAGGGTTTCTTGGTAATACATTCTGGGCCGATTTGTGCAAGTCAGACCTCTGCGGATTCCCACAACTGTCCTCTTTTCGGAAATGCATGGGGTTACCAGTTTTCCTTGGTGGCTTGGACACCCTAGGTCCATATCTGTATGGTGTGCCCATCTGGAAAAATCATGAAATTCAGCTGTCGGAAAAGGCTTGGTGTTAGGGGTCTTTTAGGCTTTCCCTTGGCGCCCAGGTAGGTGCACCCACACATGTGAGGTACCGTTTTCATCGGGACATGTGTGGGTGCAGGGGAAGGTATGACATTTGCTGTGTTTGTGTAGTTTTCCTAACGTTTTGACCCATTTGCTGGTGCCCTTTGTCACACATCCCTTTCATTTCCCAAATGTGCCTTACATTTACTTGTTGCTTTATGCACCCTACACTTTTGTAACCTGCACAAGTCACCTACCCTTGAAAAGGTCTGCCTTTGCTCTTTCAAAAGATGTATGCTTGCCATTCTTCACCACATTGGTTTTCCTGATTTGCACATGCTAAGTACGTCTGTTCAGGCCGTAAGCATAAAACTCCTGTGTACCATGGCTCAGTGTTTGGCTCGTGGTATTGCTTATTTTGTGAAATACTACAAAAAATGTGTGCTTTCCTAACTGCAAGAGTCGGGGGAATGTAGCGGAGCATTGTTGTTCTCGAAATTCATAAAAGCCATTGCCGTACCAAGCCAACCATGTCCACCACATATCCTTTTTTTGGTCATTTTCCCACTTTTTCCGCAAACTATGGAATTTCCCCCTACCTAGTTGTTGCCCGACCTGCGCAAATCACCCCTTCCTAAACTTGAAATTTTGTCTACTTTTCAGAATTGTATGCCTTTCTGTCCTCCAATTCGGCTTTCCTACTATTTTCTTCCATTCCGTCCACCCATGTCCAATTGGCAAAAATGGCCAAAATCGCCTACCTCTCACAAAACCTTTGATAACCACATCAAAATATTTTTTTTAGTTTACACTCAACCTGTTCTTGAAAGCCAGGAAATTAGGGAATTCAGCACAGCAAACCATTTGTTCCTAGCTCTCACAAGGAAAAAACCACAGGCTTCTTTGTACTTTATTTTATTGGCACTTTTTGAAAAAACACAACATTTTTCGCGCTTTTTGGTTATTCACCCCCTACAGCAACCTAAGATTCCTGGGTAGCGTTACGACCGCCTACATGTGGGGGAAAAAAGGGGCCAAATTTGGTCGAGATATCTCATGTAACAAATAAGTTACAAGGCATGGAATGGCAACATACCAAAATCACCAAAAAAGGCCTTGGCACTGGGGGGGAAACCCCATGGCACTTAAAGGGTTAAGGATACACAATTAAAAACATATATCAATCTATGTGCTTCAACGTTCCAACTAATCGACCTAGCTCCAATCCTTCACCACCTAGGATAAACAAGTAGACTACTAAGAGTGTACCTGCAACTATCTGTATCCTTAAATGATCAGACATCAGCGCAACTCCAAATGTAGTGCAACATTTCTCTTGCGATCAGCTCACTGCCACTCACGGTGGTCCCTGCAAGGCAAAATCACTCCCTTAGTGAAAACATAATCCTATCCACTTATTTAATGGTCTGACAAATCAACCATCTCCCCTGCCACCTACAAGAAACATTTTCAGCTACACACTTGTTGCCCCTGAGGAATGTCCAGCTAGTTTCAGCTTTATGGGACAGGAGCCTATATAAGTCGGGCGTTATCTTGACATAATAGAAAAATTAGGTGGAATATACAATCATTTTGTCATATCCAGCCACATATCCAGCCATTGTGACTGGCTTTACTTGATTGTTTAAATGTATTGAAATGTATCAATCTATGTATGTCTGAATGTATTGTGTTATTTCCATGTGATTGAGCTACATTTAGAATTTTAGTACATTCGTTTTTTGATGTATTAGTAGGTGGTTTGATTTTCATTCCAAATGAATAAAATTGAGATATGGTTGTATACTAAGAACATCCTTTTTTTCAATTTCCATCTCCTTGTATTTGTGTTGAGGTAGATGGTCAGTTTTCCCTGTTTTGTGAGTTTTGGGTATACGAGTATTACACTTTTATAGAATGATCTTTCTATTGTTTAATTACAGATATCACATTCCCACTTACTAGGAAGATCACTCACCCTACAGTGAGGTTTACTCTATTCGAATATTTACTATTGGCATCCTTAATAATCCATGAGATGACTTCACTCTAGGTAGAATTACATGGTTTCTTCTATGGGATGGAATGGCCCTAATTCTATTGGATTTCAGATATTGATATAACAACTGCCAACCCTAATTTGCAGATAGAATGATCCTGGTTGATAATATGTGTTGCTTTGATTTGATAGTTACAGCCAAATCCCTTTAAACAATCACCCTAAACTATGAGGAAGAGAGCAGTGGTGATATTGATTAGAACTCATAGAACAATTTGTGAAGGGCTTGTTCATAATTAGAAGTAGAATCACTAATTATATGGTGGTCAGGAATAGTCAACTGTAAAATCTGTATGTTGAGGGATTTCAAAACAAAGTATACATAATTATTTTAAAAAAAAATAACTATGCACCTGTATCAGAGTACTCTTGGGTGTCTTTCTGGGATTAGCTGGATATGTGAAGTAACGTGGTTCTGTAGTAATCACCAACCCGAGCCTGCAGGTAAGTTACTGTAAGATTTTTTTCTGCATCTGGTACATGACAGAAAACCATTGTCTATAAGATAGTCAGTAACACTGGCACGTCCCTTAGGGCCAGCATCCATAGTCCAACTGTCTCCCTTAGAACCAGACTTGAGTTAACAACAAACCCCCAACACTCCACACTGACATCACACATTCCACTGTAAGTGACATCACCTTCCAAGAAGGAAATTACAACACTTCTCCCTCCGTACATTCACCAAAACCCACACACAAAACTTCCTACAAGTACGTGTGGCCAGCACATAGATATACCAACAATAACTGACATCCAAGTGAACACACACTCAAGTACCCAGAGAAATTGTCCACCTGGAGCACTCGCACACAACCCCAAAACATGTAGCTCACACACAACCCCAACATGTACCAATTCCCACTTACCAAAGAATGCCAATAAACACCAATAAACACCCTGACTGTGCTCTCAATGAACCTTATGTGGCACCCCTTGTACCTGCACCATAACTGTGCTTAGAGTTAAACACACGCTCAACTCCATTCTGTTCCCATACAGAACAACAACCAAAAAGAGGAACCCACTGAATTGGAATAAGGGCTAATAACCTCCCCCTAAACCGGAACTGGAACACAATCGAGAATTAAAAACAACAACATATGCACTCCCCCTGTATCGAGCTGCCCCTTGAAACCTAGAGCCTGCCACGCCCCAGCTTCCCACATATGGCCAACTAACCGAACACACCCCTCCGTGCACCAACATCCTTCCACCCTGATCTGCACCTCAGGGCACCAGACCTGCCATGCACCATAAACCCGCCCGGAGTTCAGCACGTTCCAAAGTCCAGGCTGTATACCCAGCCACACACCTACATAGAACCCACCTGGCATTCAAAGAAACTACCCAGCTGTTAGGCAGAAACCTGTGAAGTTCCCTTACGGACCACTGCAAAAGATTTAAGACTACAGGTGTTGGCAGTAAACCCACTTGGTAGCAGTCTGTACCACCCAGATTTACCTGGTAGCTGTGGCTAAGCAGTCAGACTTCCCTCAAGAAGAGTTAGGCAGTATGCAAAGTATACACAATAGGCACTCAGATACAATAATACAAGCAAACACTGACCAGAGCTTTGGTATCAAAGTATATAATTATTTATTTAAAAACACACAGTTTGAAACACTCCAGCACTCTTATTGTAAAATATTCTAAACACAGTTACTATTGTAATATATAAACCCCTTTTTCCTTATCAGATAAGTCACAGTAAAACACCACTTATTTTCATACAGAGGTGAGCGCTTAACTAGATTGCACTCCAATAAGTTTGTGAGAAAGGGAGGGAAAAAGACAGAATATGGAAAGGTACACCACTCTAAGATTTAGGAACACTATAAGCAAGGCAGAAGAGCAAACGTCACTGGTGAGCCAAAGTCCAAAGGCTGGGCCCACTCTTAGAGAGAGCAGAGCACAAATGCGCCCAAGATCACACAGTTACACTAGGCTTAGAAAGTCTTGCAGAAGGTTCAAAAAGAGTTTAGAGAAGCTTAGGAAAGTTTAGCCAGGGTGTCCCAGGCTAACCCAGGTTTGAAAGCCGGGGGCTAAATCTACCCCTTACAGTCGGTAGCAAGGGAAGCTAGGCGGGACACGGTACCTTAAGTGGGAAGGATCCTCCAGCGGTGGCAGTTGTTCCTGGTAGTGGGTGCAAGTTGCGTCGTCGTCCAGGGGAAGAGAAGATCTCGACTTGGAGGAAAGATGAAGGTCGTTGCACTACCAGGGCAGAAACCAGCCGCGGAGTTTTCCCGTTAAAGGTGGTACCTTTGTTTTGCGGTCGTGGTAAAACGTGGTATCCCGGTTGCCGGGGTGCTTGGCACGGGCAAGGCGGCCACGAGGTACGTCGGGAAAGCAAAAAGACGGTGAAACTGGTTATCCTCACCAGTCAAAGGAAGAAGACTCTCTGGCGGGAGATCTCCTCTGTCGTTGGGAAAAGTGGTGAGACAGTCCAGCAGGGCTCCACCGGTAGTGGTGTCGTGGCAGGTCGGCTCAGCTTCTCCCTCGTCGGATTCTTAGGTCCTGTGGCGACTTCTGAAGTTCCAGTCCCCAAAGCCCTGCTTTTATGCAGAAAACCCCCATTCACTCAGCCTAGCTGTCACTCAAACATGCTAAGTGGTGAGCCGGCCGGCTCACCCCTTGGGCCATTCAGGATGGAGTGCAACTTGAGTTGCCTAGGAAAATCAGTCCAGGGTGCCTAAATTTCCCTCCACCCCTCCTAAGTACCCCAGACAGAGTGGCACCACTTTGGAGGGCTTCTGTGGAGAAGCCCGCCAAAAAGTGGAACAAAGGGCTTGACTTGGGTTGGAGTCACAGAAGAGAACACAAACGCCATTTTAGAATCAAGTTTTGGCAAAAAATACCAACCGGAGAATTAATATTAATTAAATAAACCGGCGGTATGTTCGAGGCTACCGTAAATAATTAAATAAAGGTAGTAGCCTAAAACAATGGGAAATCCCATAGGAAAATATTCGCGGTTGAATATAAAAAGTAGTATCCACTGCCACCAGCCAAAACTCGATGAGGGGGGACTGAGACGTGCCCCCTCGACTAACAGACCCTGGGGCAATCGAATTGCCCCAGCCAGTACGTCCACAATATGATGGTTTGTACTGGTTCTGTTCAGAATTTAAGACTAGTAAAGTCAATGGTGACTTTACATGCCCTGGGAGACAGTAATCAGTCCCAGGGTATGGAGTCTATACTGGGGGGTCACTATGACACCCCTGTGTCACTGCACTGAGGGTGCTGTGTAACACACGTCACAAAAACACATGAAGCCCTATGGAGTAAAAGACCCCATAGCCCATTAAACACTTCTAGATTCAATGAAACACACTCAAATCATGTCCAAGAGTGAGGGTAAGAGAGTCTCACTCTTGGCAGGAGAAAAAAATAAACCCAAAGAATCCAGCAAAGCTGCTGGGGGACTCACTAGGTTAGGAAATTCAGCCTAAACAGAGAATTCTCCCTAACACCAGCTCAAATGGAGCAACAACAAGCACAACACACTGACATCAGTCCATAACTACAAACTTAAAGAGAGTACACAACACAACCGAAACCCAACCAATACCAAACGGCACCCTAATAATTCACCTCAAACCTCACACCATGAGACCCCTAGTCCCAGCCAAACTGCGAACCGCAGTACACACCTCCAACACCATGTGACCCCCAGGGAACCCTAGTCCCAGCCACTACTGCCACTGCAGTACACACCGCCAGCATCACAAGACCCCTAGTCCAGCCAACTGCTGTGTAATTGACAGCCAGGCTGTGTGAATGGGCAGAAACTGCATAAAAAGCAGGTCTCTGGGTCTGGAAAGGCAGAGTCGCCACTGCAACGAAAGAACCAAAGAGGAGCCGACAGAAGATGACCTCTACAATGACTGAACCGCCCGGTGAAGCCCTGCTGCTTGGCAAAGACTTAACCGTGAACTACCCTGAACTGTGTGATCTTGAGCAAAAGACTCTGACCCATTGACTTTGGGCCAGGCCCTGTTTGAATCTGATTTCCTCACTGTAGTTCCTTTTTCAAGATTGCCCTGCTTACTTACTTGTTGGTGTTGTTCAATTCTTGCCTAACTTTGTCTTTTACTCCCTTTTAAATTGCTGGAATGCCATTTTGCTCTCAGTTCATTTTGAGCCTAACTTGTCCAAAATTTATTGGGGGTTGTGTAGTGTATTAAGAGTGTGATTTTTCAACTGCTTTACTTTAGTGAAATGTTTTACAACTGATGAGTAAATAAATGTATATTATTTTACTCAGAAACCTTGAGTCAGTGTTTGTTTGAATCATGGTAATTTCTGTGCTTTGTGTAACTATTGATACTGCTCACTTACTCTTGAGATAAGTCTAGCTGCTCAGCCATCGCTACCACTTTACTGTGTAGTACAGGCTTGTACCAAATGTGAATTTGTACTGTGACTTGTAGTCTTAATTGTGTGTGGTGTTCCCAAAGGGTACTGCATATAATTTTGCCTAACACTGTTGTACAGTGTTGAAGATCAAGTATACTGATTACACTTAGAGTGCTGCTATTGGATCAACTAATCACAATGCTAAACATCACTAAAAAGCAATATTAATCATGTCTGATATGGAAAGCTACAGTCAGGAGACCCTCCTTAGTTACACAGTGGATTATCTGAAAAATCTGTGTAGAGAAAGGAATCTCTCTGCCAAAGGCAAAAAGTCTGAATTGATTGAAAAGTTGTTAGAGAAACAAAGTATGGAGGGTACATCTGCAGATTAACAAGGGGTGTCCTGGGAGTCCCTCTGCCAGACATTAGTCCTGGTTACTGAGAGACTTACCCAGAGTCTTTAGCTCACTATCTTTCACAAAGAAGAAATATCCCAGACATATCAGTCTTTGTCCTGCTCTGGGGCAGTCCAGCACCGAAATGCTAGGCAATTCTCCTCTGAAAAAGAGTACCAACAGAAACCCCAGACACGTGTTTCGGTCTGGTTGGACCTCATCAGTAGGGTGGATCTGTGCCTCTCTAAGAATAGTGAGCAAGGGGTCCACGTCTGGATTGCCCTAGTAACTTAGGGTGAGAACCAAAGTTACTTAAATATGCAGATTAACAAGGGGTGTCCTGGGAGTCCCTCTGCCAGACATTAGTCCTGGTTACTGAGAGACTTGAAATACCTGACCCCTCAGCAGATGTGGAAGATAACGAGGATGATAATATGTCTATTACTGATGAGTTAGAGTAAGTAGATGTGTCTCATAATATAGGCCTCACTGCTCCCTTACCTGCTCAGCAACCACAACCTTTGTCTACTGGGACCCCTACAGGTCCTACACTCAGTCCTGAATTCATTGCTCTAGAAATTATGAGGCTTGAATTGGAATTTAAACGTTTAAATGCTCAAACTGAACAAAAGTATCAACAACTTAAGCTCAAAGAAATGGAAATAAACCATGCCTTATAAAAGAAAAGGTTGTCTATTGAAAATGCTTCACTCCCAGAGTCTTCTATGTCTTCCAGTCCTAAGAGACCCCGTATGCCTAAAGAAATTGTGGGTATGTATGAGGTTAAGCTTGATATTTTGGATCGGTTGGCAATGTTTGAATATAACCATGAGATTCAAGGTCTTACAGGGAATCGGTTGCTTCCCTGGCTCTTCTCTAGGCTACCCCCTTTTGCATCTGATGTTGTGATGGAGTTGGGGGAGGTGGGTAGGATGGATTATGAGTGTGTGAAGCTAGCTTTAATTGCTAGATTTGGGAAGACCCCTTTCCAGTACCTTAAGAGGTTTAGGACCCTCAAATAGCATGATGGTGACTTTAGAGTGAGAATCTAAAATGGCGGATGTTAGGAAAGATTTTGTAATTGTAGGTAATTTTCCTTCCATGTGGCAACCCCTAAACTTTTTGCTGTTGTTTTTCACCTTGTTCTCGACTTTGCCAGAGAAGTGCAGCCTTCTGCCGCACTCCTCTGGGCATTCACTCCATTCTTACGGGGAAACTGACATGCCCTTAAGACAGTCAGTACCGGGAAACTCTGTTTTCCGTAGTTTCTTTTATCATGTTGCGGCTTTCGTGCAACATGACACAAGAGGGCACTGTAAGCTAAGTTACTGCTCTCTTGGGTCTCTAGCCTTCTACGGGCCCTAGATACTCGTTTAGGATTGTAACTGATCGGTGCAAGTAATTCACGGACGGGAATGGTGGCAGCAATCGTTTCTTGTGTTTTGAGCTCCTTTTGACGTTTTAAGCGCGTTTCTCGCGCTTAACCCAAAATGGTGGCCTGGCTCCCAAAATGGCCAGACCACGAGGCTCCTTTGTCCTGTCCGCTGACCGTCTTGCTCCCTTCACCTTCCCCAGGTCGAGCCGACCCAGGGCCTTCCTTATTTGGGCATGTACTTTCCCGCGAAACACGGATGCTTTCGCGGGCTTCTACATGCCTGGTGTGTGCCTCCAGGATGTGGGCTGGGATGTCTGGTCCCAATACACATCCTGGGTGCCAGAGAGTCTCGGGTGGTGTGAATGCCTGGGACCACCGTGGTCCGTGATAGGTCCACGTATGGTGCGAGTGTTGATGAGCGGATCTCCCATTGGGTCCCCTCCGTTTTGGCGCGAAGGGATAAGAGGGGGCTGGAAACACCACTATGAGGTCGATCTCCTGAGTTCTCACGAACGAAGGAATACAGGAGCCAAGTATCCTGCAACCAAGAGGCTGAACCGAGGAATCGCTGGTGACCCGCTGTAGGACTGCTCCTCTGCACTGCTGTCGCCTTGTGAAATCCTTTTCACCTTTGATCGAACCAGAAGGCCTGTACTGGTACTTAGACCCTTGGAATAGCGGGGACAGCTATTCTCGGCATCTTCACCGTCTCCTGCTAGTAAGCCTTCGGAAGCGTCTCTGGGCCATCCAGCAGACTGACCAGCCTACACAGGAGTCTTGCTCTGTAACCGCCGCCAGGTTGTGTAGTATTTCGAGTCCTTGTCACTCTCACACGATTCGTACACTTGGCGTTCCCAGGTCTGACGTGAGTAGTGTACATTTGGCTCAGATACACACGGCCGCTCCGTTGCCCTGCTGTGGTAACAGACTGTGCGGGTTCCTTCGTTTGGGACGTCTTTTACTCAACTCTGCTGCTGCAGACTCAACACGACAACGAGACGTCCCCTGCTCTTCTGAACCTGCCAGCGACTGAAACTGACGCGGAGAAGCCTTGGTCTGCTTGCATCGGGGACTGGTGAGTAGCATAGCTAGGAACTGGTCGCCCTCCTGCAGGAGCCCATAGCTTTTCCCCGCTGTGTCAAAACAGCACGCCTTTCCGTACTCGCGCTCTGCTTCTGCCTACAGTGGAGGCTGCGCTTGAGTCGCGGAACACTGTCCTTCATTTGTGCACTAAACTGAACTGCCTGATTTCCCTCGAAGAGACTCCCCTTTTGCCCGTTGGCACCAGCGTGTGCAGGTACTTTTGAGCACAAGGCTCCACTCTTCGTAGGGCTCAGACTTCCTTTTAGTTAGGTGCCTCTGAAGGCAGACTGGGTCTAAGCATTATTTCGCACTGCCTGTTTTCCTTCCCTTTTAGGTGGACTACACATTTCGTGCATCTAACGCTTGAGACTTGTTTGTATTTGTATATATATTGTATTGGTATGGTATGTGTTGGTATTGATCAAGACCAAACAGGTTTTATCCCTGGGAGAGGGACCCACGACAACATCAGAAGGACGATTAACATCATTGAAAGCGCCCACAAACTAAAGGTAGGAATGGCAGACATATCTTTAGACGCACACAAAGCCTTTGATCTGGTCGATTGGGGGTATATCCAGGCAGTCCTGAAACACTTGGGATTTGGCCCTAATTTTATCACATGGGTAATGGCCAATTATCAATCTCCTACCACTCAGCTAAGGGTCAATGGCAATAGGTCCAGCAAAATTCACATATCCAGAGGCACTAGGCAGGGATGCCCACTCTCACCACTAATCTTTGCCCTATTTATGGAGCCTTTCGCTGCATGAATCAGGCAAAATGCTAGTATAAGTGGGTTATCCGTGGGTGGCCATGAATATAAAATAGCACTAAATGCGGACGATGTCCTAATAACAGTGACAAACCTATCAAAGTCCCTGGGAGCCCTGTGGGAGGAGATTTCAGAATTCGGGGCCCTGTCAGGATTCACAGTAAACCTGTCCAAGTCCGCAGCCCTGGCGGTTAACCTTTCTAGACAAGAAAAAGACGCTCTCATCCCCCTAATGCCAATCCCATGGCCGACTGGTCCAATCGATTATCTCGGGGTTCACATCCCTAATGACCCACTGCGCTTGTACTCAAGCAACTTCCCACAAATAATCAGAGATCTTCATAAGGATCTTTAAAGGTGGAAGCCCCAGGAAATATCCTGGTTTGGCAGAATCACGGCCATTAAGTTGAATCTGATCCCCAGATGGTTGCACCAATGCACAGCACTTCCAATCAATATCCCGGGTCCAGCCCTGGCAGTCTTACAAAAGCAAATCCAAACATTCGTATGGGGGGGAAAAGACCTTGCATAGCCAAACGGATAATGATGATTGTCTCACGCTTTCACATGGGCCCAAGAATCAGATAAACCGAAATGGACACAACTCGAAGAATATTGGAGTCCAGTGGCACCCTCAGACCTCCCACATCTTCCACCCATAAAGCCCCAAACAAACAGCGGACCCCTGCTGGCCACGGTAACAACAGTCCGTTGCTGGAAGGTAGCAGCCCGAAAATGGGGGATCCGCGGATCGCTAGGCCCCCTAACTCCCATCTGAAATAACCCTGAATTCTCACCAGGCTTGTCATCGCACGGCTTCCAACCGTGGATTGAAGGTGGCTTACGAAAGACCAGCGATTTCCGGGAAGCAGATGCACCCATCTCATTCGAAAGGTGCAAAGAAAAATTTGGGGTTGATGAACGAGAAAGATTCCACTATGCACAAATACGCCATTGGATATCCCACAGAGTGACCAGGGAGAAATGCTCCAGAGATTTAACAGCATTGGAACTATCCTTAGTGAACCCCACAAGCAAAGGCAGGATTTTGACCCTGTACCGTCTCCTACACAGGAAAGACCCCTCTAAAAAGGAAAGATATATGCTCGAATGGGAAAAAGACCTGGGAAAAGAAATGGAAGTAGAAGAATGGGAAAAAATTTGGGCCAGAGTGCATAAAAGTTCACAATGCATTACAAAAAGAGAAGGGGGCTACAAACTTTGCTATAGGTACTATGCAACTCATGCTCAAATCAATAAGGCCAATCCAAATATTCCTGTAACCTGCTGGCGAGGGTGCCCATCTCTCGGCTCACTATTCCACATGGTATGGACATGTCCGAAGGCGGAAATATACTGGAGAGAAGTAATCAAACACATTAAGGAAATCTCGGGCCTCTTCATCCCATGGGACCCCGGAATCATTCTTCTAGGCAACACAGGTGACGGGGCATTCCCAATCTCGGGCCAAATCCCCAGGCTATGCACACATCTACTCCTAGCAGCAAAAATAGCAATGGCCTGGGTTTGGAAAAATAAAGGCGGCCCATCCGTGGCACTTTGGTGGGCGAAATGCTGGGACATAGCAGTGGCCGAAAAAATCACTGCGATCCAAACAGGCTCCCTGAATAGAGCCCTAAACATATGGGACCCATTTATGGGCTACGCCGCCAAATCCCCGGCCCTCACCAAGCGACCTCCATTAACCAGATGGCTCCAAGGCAGCCCGCTTTACTGAACCACAGCCTCACATCATAGCTTCACATAATTCCGTAAACCACTTGGTGACTATGGACAGACAATGGACAGTAGTGCCCAATCTGTCAAGCTGGTCCCCCCCACACCGGTCCTCCCGAGAGACATTATTGCTTTAACCGCCCACCTGGTGCCTTCCTGCCTGCCGCTCTTTTTCACCACTTAGCAAGCCCCGCCCACCTGGTGCCTTCCTGCTTCCCACTCTTTTTCACCACTTAGCAAGCCACGCCCACCTGGTGCCTTCATGCTTGCCGCTCTTTTTCACCATTTAGCAAGCCATGCCCACCTGGTGCCTTCCTGCTTGCCGCTCTGTTTCCCTACTTAAGGAGCCCTCCAGCTTCTTTTCCTTTGCAGATGGGGAGCAGGTGCAAGTGGATTTAGGTCACCTGGCCTAAGCCCCGCCCACCTGGTACCTTCCTGCCTGCTGCTCTTTTTCACCACTTAGCAAGCCCCGCCCACCTGGTGCCTTCCTTCACCATCACAGTCTTGTGGCCAATGCTGGATTTGACTTTTATGGACTTCATTCATTCACAGTGCGTCACTCTTTCTCAACTCTCATGCTGGACTTCCTTTGCATCTTGTACTCATGGTGGCCCTGAATCATGCTGTTCCCATCTTCATCTTGTATCCTGGCTTGCAACATTATGTGTTACTACTGACTTCTGCAATTGTATTCGCTCTCCACTCTTGCTTCTCCACTCTTTTTGACAGCTTACTCTTTTCTCTCCTCCTTTCGCTTCTCCCTTTTCCTATCTCCTCCCCTTACTTTCTTCTATGCACTTACTCTATCAGAATTGTCCCTGGACCTAATATGATAGCAACCTCGTCTGTTTCCTCCACCCTCCCATTACTGTTTTTTCCTTCCCACCACCTCTCCAGCACTATCTGAAATGTGGTCAGGCCTTGTATGATAGTCGCTTGTTTTATTCCTCCCCTCCCTTTCTGCACCTCTCTCCCTCACCTTTTGTTTTTCTCCGGCTCGACCAGAAATGTCATCAGGCCTAGTACGGTAGTCGCCTGTCTGTTTCCATTTCCTTCCCACTTCCCCCTCCCTTCCTTATCTATGTCTTAGCTCTTGCACTATCTGAAATGTCGTCAGGCCGAATACGATAATTAATTTCACATCCTTACTGTTCATGGCCTGTAAGAATGTGGTTGTATTTTCCCTTGTTCCCTCCCTTGCCTTGAAGCACTTTGAAACACATTGTGTATAGGCGCTATATAAATAAACAATCATATCATATCATAACACACCTATTGATTGCTGTTCTGCGATTTCTGTTATGTTTAGTGTAATGCTCTTTTGTAAAACCCAATAAAATGTCATTATGAACAAAAGGAGTATCTTTTAGATCAATTCTACCCTTTGTCTCTTGTTCGGTAGTGTAAAGGCAGTCGTGTGACTCTTCGTCACTGCAAGCAGTACCTTGCGGGAAAGGTAAGAGTTCAGCCGGATTAAGAACACAACACCTCTTAATTTGAATGTGTGGTGCAAACAAGATCAATTCATATCTCGTCAACCGTGTGGAAGTGAGGTGTTGCGTTTGAGAACATCCACAGAGTGAGGTACCATCAGGGTTAAAGCATGGCCTAGGACCATTCCCTCACTCTGTTTTACAGACGCAGCAGCAACAGCGACAGCTCGCAAACATCTTGGCAAAGCGCATGCTACAGGATCAAGGGCGGAAGAAAAGTAACCGCATGGCCTATTCTTCCCTCCATGTTCCTGCGTTAATACAGCCAAAGCACATCCATCACATTCATGCACAAACAGCACAAAGGCCTTTTCATAATTTGGTGTGCCCAAAACCGGTGCCAAACACAATGCAGTCTTGAGCAAATCAAATGCACGCGGGTGCTCCATGTTCCACGGCAATGGTGAAGAAATGCCCTTCTTCGTCAAAGCCAACATTGGCTTAATCGGTAACGAAAAGTTGGGGATCCACTGCCTACATTAAGAAGCCATTCCTATCAAGGCTCTAACTACCTTCTGTGTATTTGGGACAGACATTCTAGAAATGAGTTTTATCCATTCAGGCATCAATCTTCTTCCCTCCTTTGACAGGAGATAGCCTAAATAGCGGCTAACAACAAGTCATCAACATGCTGGAGCAGTGTACAAGTAGAGGGCAGCTCAAGAGAATCAAGCTGTTCTTTCAAAGCCCTACTATAAATGCTGGGACTTTCCGTGTAACCCTGCGGCGAACGGGTAAATGTGAAGGAGCGCCCCCCTAGGGTGAAAGCGAGCAAGTATCTACTGTCCTTGTGTATGGGAATACTAAAGAAAGCATTCTTTAGATCCACAACACTAAAGTAAGTAGCTGAAGCCGGGATCATAGTCAATATTGTTGTCACATCAGGCAGAATTGGAAATTGTGGAGCGACGATCTTATTGATGGCACGTAAATCAATTATGAAATGAAAAGGAATTGCATTATCGCCTTTTTTGTACACGGGCAAAATCGGACTATTGCATAAACTACCTGCAATTTCCTCAATCACCCCTCGATGCACAAAATCGGAGACGATGCATTTCAAAGCTTGCTCACCCTCGACTGAAATCTTATACTGTGGAATACGGGGCAACCTTACTCCATGCCTCAAGACAATTTTAACAGGCTCAATTTGCAGAACACCGACATCATTGTCGTCAATTGCCCATAAACACTCCGGAACATCACTAAATTCCGGCGGCAAAGGTCTAGTCAAGAATTGAGAGACAGAAAGTTGCTGTGGTGAAATCGTCAAACACACTCCATCAGAGGAACAATGAATTGCTGCATTTAATTCCTTCAACAGATTCAACCCCAGCAAATTCTCTCCACAATTCGAAGTCAAAAGGAATGGACAATGATCCGTAAATGGACCCAAAGAAATAGGTCGGCAAAGAACCCGGACAGACAACTGGTGTGCCAGAAAACCCTACAGAAACGTTAGTTTGCCCTGACAGTGGAATGCTTGGAACCCGAGAATAATCAATGGATCACTTCTGTGCCCCTGTATCTATCAAGAGTAGATGTTTCCTATTTCCCACTATCATTTCAACGTAGGGACCTTTCTGATTAACGGGAATAGGCATTTGTTGCAAACCCTAACGAAACAGAATGTCATCGAAAGGAAGTTCTTCAGAGAGGTAAGCGGAAGAAGGATGATCGAATATGTTTCTAGTGTCCACACTAGGTGCCTGATTATCTTGTGAAAAAGGTTGCTGCGAATCTTTTGCAAACTGACCTCTACCATGGCCCTCTACACCCGGGCGATCTCTGGGTCGTCTACCCATATTCCCAAATGTGTTATTCGACCTCTGTCGAAGGACCAGGCATTGTGCACGCCAATGACCCTCTTGCCTACAATGGGCACACTGGTTAATATTTACAGGACCCAAGGGCACGTTTCCTTGTGGAACATACTCACCTCTACTTTGTGAATTACCCCCTCTAGGGCCTCTAACAATTTGCTGTAATAATACTTTTGTCTTCAAATCACCTTTTCTCTTTTTGACTCTTTCCTTTTCATTATTGACCCGATTCTCATAGTACTGAGCCATGTGCAGTAATTCTGATTGAGACTTGCCAAGCGCTCTCAGAAGATATCATTTGCGACTGGATGTCAGGCAGTAATCCACGCACAAATTTGTCTACGAATAATCTTTTCACAGACTCTGTGCCTAAGTCTTGTCCACTGAAATCTGAGAATACCTGTTCGAACCGATTAAAGAACTCGGTAGCATCCTCAGACTTCCCTTGGACACAGGCCGCAAGCTTGTCCCAGATAATTCTCTTTTCGGGAATTATAGTTTTCAATTTCGCAAAGATTCTGTCAGGTAAAGTTAATATCACCTGAGACGGTCTTTCGCCAGCTGGCCTTTCGAGTCTAATTATGTTAGCCCATGTATCTCCTAGCCCTGCTGCATCGTCTAGAGTCCTAACCAGTTTCGACAGATCTACGGGCAGGAGTACGGGAAATAACAGATCAATATCGCTTAAAGAGAATACTGAGGACTGCGAGACAGACTATTTCTTTATAGAACCCTGTCGGATTTTTCCTAATGTCGGGAATAGATTGCCTAATGGTGTTCACTTCCTGTCTTGAAAACGGGACGTGAACAAACTGCAACGCATAATGTGCAGGAATATCCTGAGCAGCTGCACCCGTTGCAGGATTAGCCGGAATCTCAACTTTTGGGACAAATGTCGGGGGAACCTCTCTCATAGGCAACTGAGAAGTAGGCAACTCCGAACGCTTACTAAGCAACAGAGCCAAATCGAGCGCTAAAGCAGCCGAAGTGTCAAGTGAAAAAGCTCTCTTGTAAATACTCAATAACTCTGTGGGACAACAAATCTTTCTTTTTACACACTCATCCTGTAGGTATTCTACCATTACCTGTATCACTTTCTTCTGCATTCTGGTGTAATACTGACTATACGTGTCATATACTTCGACAGGAGTTATCGACGTGTCTGAGATCAATATAATTGCATCTTTCATGCAAATTCGCATTTCCTCAGATATTGACTTAAGACAAGGAAGGAATCATTTCTGCACATACATAATGTCAAAACTATCCCCATCTTCTTCTTCATTCTGTAGCCTTTCCAACTCCTTCCTATACTCAAATCCCCTCTCAACATGCTCTTGTACTTTCTCCGCAGTGTCTCTAGAGAATGCTAAAGTATTCAGATCCCTCAACCCTTGTGGGAGATCTGTATCGTTTAATCTGTCCCACATTACACACAAATGAATCCCTAATCCCTCAATAAAAAAAATGTTCGCAGGAAAATTGTCCATATTAGAAAGTGTGGCAATAACATTAGCTCGATCACCCTTCTCCATACAATGCTTAGCCCACGCAATAAACCCACGTTTCTTCTCTGGAGGTACAGTATTGCGAGTAACAACCCTCGATCCCGCTCCCTGATCTACTACAAGCAGTGCAGGACCACTTGGAAGAGGGAGAGTAGGCAAGTTCAACGGAGGAGTTTAAACTGGTGCAACGGGGAAAAGTGGAGGAGGAGGTGGAGGAGCAGCAACAAAAGGAGGACCATCAACTGGAGGAAGAGGAACAGCAGGAGGAGCAGGAGGAGGAATAACAGCAGGAAGAGGCAAACCAGCAGAAAGAGGAACATACAGCCGTGGCGCAGTGGCACCAGGCCTTCGTTCATTTAACAATTTATCGATAAGTTCATCGGAAACATGAAAGTCTTTAGAGGGATACATTTTCTGGATACCAAGTGAGAAAGCCCTATCCATATTCCTAGCTGACTGAGACTGTTTATCTTGGTCATATAGCAACGCTTTTTCTGCATTCGTTTTATGATGCGTGCATGTTTTCTCTACTCTTAAGCTGCTGCAAAGCTTCTTTTTTCCAATTCTGTAATACATCAAATGCTGCAGGTCTAGCCTTTTTGTTTAATAATATAGATTCTAAATACTCAATACGAGGGATTTCAAAACTACCATTGATTGGCCACTGAAGTTCGGAAGCATGTCTAGTTTGTCTGTGCCAAATATCATTAAACACTATACTACCAATGCCATGCTTACAGTACATAGTACAAGCCGGTGACCCCTCCTGTGGCGCAGGATGGCTAAATTCCAAAGATTGTCTGTCCTTGCGGAATAATGCCCTGAAGCAGGCAGACTATTTCCCAGGCATATCAGAATACTGGTGTCACCTGGTCAGTAATTGAACTCGCGAGTGCAATGCTCCAAAACAAATTATCAGGATACTTAAGAATCGGGTTATGACTCACCTGATCAAGAGGATCGGATTTCAAAGTTTTCTCTAACAAATTTACCTCGTGTTTGGTGATTTCGGCAAATCTGCCCACCTCGATAAGTGGACCCTCGTCAAGATGCTGACTCGGACCCCGTCCAGGGATTGGGCCGTGCAGCGCTGCTGAGGTGTCGCGTCTCATTCAGAATGGGGCCCCTTTTACACCGTCTGATCCCGGTTCGATAGCCGCGTCAACCTTCAACGAGCTGGCATCAATCTTGAGGGTCCCTATTCGGGCTCCATCTGTGAAAACAAAAAGAAGATATCGAGGCTGAGTACCCCAAAAGGAAATACATCAAATGCGGGTTCAAAAGATAAACAGATCTTTATTCTACAACTGAACAGTTTCAAAGGACAAAGTTACAGATAGCTATCAGGCCCTCAGTACAACACAGCGAATTCCAGCCCTTTTCGGTGTTCTCAGTGAGTGATGCTGTACAGTAAAATAGTCGTGCCTTTTATACAGTGTACAATCTGATGGTCAGCCCACTCGCAGGTTAATGAATCTCGGATCTAGGGTTCGTGCTGAGTTCGTTCCTAATTTATGCAACTATACATTTAGGGGTTATCCTTAATACATTTGCCAATAAGTTACAATAGCAGCAGTGTGTTTTTGGATTTCATGTTGAGACTTCGCACATATCTTTATAAAATATAGTAAAACAAGTGTTCACATAAGTTGCTCAAACAGTATTGTGCACAATATATGTTCATGGGTTAGCTTCGTTGGCACATGTAATCCTCTATACACAGGTCAACGAAGGACAAGGTCTCAGTACATGACCCTAACATTTGGCCTGTAGGCAGTTTATACATTAACTTGTACACAGAGGTCAAGACAACCATGTTACATTTAAAACAACACTGTCCACCATTTTAGAACACAGGGTGACTTTAGAGTGAGAATCTAAAATGGCGGATGAACCTAAAAATGGCGACTACTACTGATCTAAGGTCAGGACTTCACAGAGCGACTGGGCTTCTGCCAATATATACAATAAAGGTGGCATGATATGATTTCCCGTTCGACAAACTGACCATGTGAAAGGGGATCCCAGATGTAAGGGTTAACCTTCAGGGGTCCACAGTGTCTCCTTAGCCTTCTCTCAGAGGAAGAAGTACCTATGGCAAGTGGAAACTTACACCTACTGGCTGATGAACCCATGAGAGTCTCAGCTAGTTTTTCTTTAGTGTCCCTGGGCTTCTGGGAATAACAGAATTTGGATGTCTATAATTCCATCCCAGATAAGACTAAAGAGTATTATAAAGATAGTGTTCTTGTGAATGGCCAGGAGACTCCTGCCATCAGAGACACTGTGGACAGCATAACTGTGGTGGATGAATCATTTTTCAAGGTGGAGGATCTTGCTAAGGCACCCAAACGCCTCACCAAGTTAGCTGGAGGCCCTGTGAAAATGCTTCCCCAGTTACCAGCTCTCATCCAGTGTAATGATATGACCGTCACAATACCTGTTACTGTGCAGAGTGAAGTGCCTGGGAGAGTCCTGTTTGGTAGTGACCTGAACACTCTTGGAGTGTGTCTAGCACCCCCAGGCCTCCCAGTAAAAGTAAACAGGAGCTCACTAGGCCTGCCAGGGAGAGGACCTTAAGAGGCTTTCCAGAGGAGTTGATAGAAGAAACTATCACTCCCACTCCACAGGAGTTGCTCACTGCTATTTCTGTGAAGAAAGAGGCAAAGGGGAAACCCAAGACCTCAAGGAAAAAGTCAGACAGCACCCCTGTGTTACCAACAAGGACATCCCCAAGATTGTCCAAAGTCACACCTGTGACTACTCCACCTGCTGAGGCAGAGTGTGAGGTACAACCATGTGTGGTTGATCCAGTTTCTGAAGAATCGTATCTGGAGGAAAACACTGTTTTGGTTGGAGATCTTGAACCTGTTGACCATCCTTAGCTACAGTCTGTATTGGCAGAAGGTGGACCCAACAGGGCAGACTTCAGCAGAGGACAGAGAGAGTGTCCTACTCTCGAAGGTTTTCGACAACAGGCTGCTAACCAACTTGCTGGGCAAGAAGTTGGAAAGCATAGGTTAAGCTGGGAAGATGGCCTCTTCTACAGTGAACTGACTGAGTCTCTCCCTGGGGACTGCTAAAAAATTGTAGTGCCCCTTGCCAACAGACTCCAGTTCCTACAGTTGGCCCATGAGATACCTTTGGCTGCTCATTTGAGTTTCAAAAAGACAAAAGAAAGGCTCTCCTTATACTTCTACTGGTTTAAGATGGGTTCAGAAGTTGACAAATTCTGTAGGAGCTGTCACACTTGCTAAACCTCTGGCAAGAGTGGAGCCAAGAATGTGGCACCCCTGGTGCCTCTCCCAGTGGTGGGAGTTCCTTTTGAGAGGGTGGGCATCGACATTGTTGGTCCCCTTGACCCTCCCACATCTTCAGGGAACAGGTTTATCCTGGTTGTAGTAGACCACGCTACAAGATACCCAAAAGCAATACCTATGAGGACTGTTACGGCTCAGGATGGTGCTAAGGCTCTACTTGGTATTTTTACCAGAGTAGGGTTTCCTAAAGAAGTGATATCCGACAGGGGATCCAATTCTATGCCCCGCTACATGCAAGCCATGTTGAAAAACTGTGGTGTCACTTACAAGTTCTCTACAGCCTACCATCCACAGACAAATGGACTGGTAGAGAGGTTTAATCGAACTATGAAGAGCATGATAGGGGCTTTAGAGGAACCCCTTAAAAGAAAGTGGGACATTCTACTGCCATGTCTTCTCTTTGCTTATAGAGATGTCCATCAGGAGGGAGTTGGTTACAGTCCCTTTGAACTTCTCTATGGCCATCCAGTCAGAGGTCCATTGGACCTGATTAAGGAGGGGTTGGAGAGGGTTCCTTCCCCCAAGCCAGTCAGAGTGACTGACTATGTGATAGGTCTCCAGAGGAGAATGTCACACATGATGGCAGAAGCTAGTGATAACTTAAAAGCAGGTCAGGCTCTGGTCAAACATTGGCACAACCAGAAGGCCAGCATGGTTGAGTTTACTCAAGACTAGCTTTTATTAGTTATGGTGTCAACAAGGCAGAGGGCCTTGCAGGACAAATGGATAGGACCCTTCAAGGTTGTGGGCAAACTTGGAGAGGTCAACTATTTGGTGGACTTAACAACCTAAGTTTGCTCCCAGAGTCTTTCACACCAACCGTTTGAAAGCATATATCTCGAGACCAGAAGTGGGAGCTTTGCTTCTAGCTTCAGCTCAAGAGGATGAGGAGAGTGAACCTCTACCTGACCTCCTCAGAGGCCAACCTTTGGATGAGAAAATAGAAGGAGTCAATCCCTCTTCTCAACTGACATCTCATCAACAAGAGGAGTGCAAAGTTCTGTTGAATCAGTTTGCCTCCCTGTTTTCACTTTCACCAGGCCTGACCCCTTGGGGCCAGCATTATATTCTCACTGGTGACTGTTTACCTGAGGTTACAGAATGTCAGAACATGTGAGATCCCACATCAAAGGAGAGGTCAACAAGATGCTTGATCTCTGGGTTATAGAGCCCTCTACAAGTCCATGGTCTAGTCCAGTCCAGTTGTTCTAGTACCAAAGGCAGGATCCAAGGAAATGAGATTCGGTGTGGACTATAGAGCTCTAAATGCAGTTACTAAGACTGATGCCCATCCTTTCCAAAGGACAGATGAACTGGTGGATAGACTTGGTTCAGTCAAGTACCTCAGTACATTTGATCTGATGTCAGGCTATTGGCAAATATCCCTAACTGACCATGCCAAGGAGAACACTGCATTCTCAACCCCAGCAGGCCTCTACCAGTTTAAGGTTATGCCTTTTCGACTAAAGAATGTACCTGCAAATTTCCAAAAGATGGTCAAACAAATTCGGAATGGGATGGAGGACTTCTGCATGGCATACTTGGATGACATTGCAGTGTTCAGCCCTACATGGAAAGACCATATTGATCACTTAGGTCTCACTGGGTACTACAGGAATTTCATAGAAAACTATGGGACCGTAGCTGCTCCCTTGAATGTGATCTCATCTCCAGAATTCCCTAAAACGGTTAGATGGAATGATGAGTGCACTCAAGCCTTTGAAAACCTGAAGAAAGCCCTTTGTCAAGCTCCAGTCCTAAGAGCTCCTGATTATCACCAACCCTTCATTGTGCAGACAGATGCCTCCAATACAGGTATAGGTGCAGTCTTTAGTCAACTGCATGAGAAAGGTAAGGAGCACCCCATTTGCTTCCTCAGTAGGAAACTGAAGGAACCAGAAACAAGGTGGGCAACCAGAGAGCGTGAATGTTTTGCAATTCCGTGGTCTTTGAAGAAGTTTAGACCATACTTGTATGGATCTACTTTTGAGATTCAAACTGACCACCAACCCTTGAGATGGTTAATGCAAATAAAAGGGGAGAAAACACAACTTCTGAGATGGTCAATCTGCCTGCAAGGGTTTGATTTCACCATTGAGCACAGGACAGGATGTCACCACCAAAATGCTGATGGTCTCTCTAGGATGTCTCTTTAGTCTCTTTTAAAACTCTCAGACCCAGTACAAACTATCTTACATAGAGTGCTGGAAAGGGTTAATACGTATCCCTTTTTGTCTGTTTCTCTTGGAGCATTGTTTCGCTCCCTTTTCATTAAGACGGGGCTGGTGGCAGTGGTAACTACCCTATTTTTCCAACCGTGGTTATATAAATAGCCCTGGTATTGTTTTAGGCTATCTTGGTAGCCTCAAACTTAAACCCATTAGACCATATACGTTTTTATACGGTTCCGGCTGGGTTTATTCACCATTTCTATTTGTCAAAGTCTTTCTCGTGTTTTTCTTTGCGTGTCAAACCAGGTTTGGTTCCTTTGTTCACCGTCCTTTCGCAGGCTTCTACACAGAAACCCTTCTGCGCCTGTATGTCTGGGGGGGACAGGATGTGAGGGAGGGGTTTAGGACTCCCTGCACAGGGTCTCCTTGGAGACCCATGTCGCACTCTAATCTGATTAGGTGTGGTGACTGTCCCGGCGGGACAGCCACCCTGCTGTGTGATTGACAGCCAAGCTGTGTGAATGGGGGAAACTGCATAAAAAGCAAGTCTCTGTGTCTGGAAAGGCAGAGTCGCTACTGGAACAAAAGAACCGAAGAGGAGCTGACAGAAGAGGTCCCCTACAACGACTGAACCGCCCGGTGAAGCCCTGTTGCAGGTCCGAATCTTCATACTCCAATGACAGGGAAGCTCTTCAAGGAATCTTCTCCCCTTGAGCTGGTGGGAACAACCAGTTTGCCAAACTGCTCACCAGGTCTCCCTTCTCTGGTCGAATTTGCTGTACAGAGCTACAGTGAACCGGATATCCAGGAGGAACGGACCCTGCTTGCGTTTTAAGGAGCGCACCTTTTATTTGTTGCTTTGCTCTGCTTCTGGTTTCTTCCCTGGGCAGTGCAGGACCCTCCAGTCTTCCTACTTCGTGTCAGTCTGACAGTCGCTTCAGGAACCATGAGCCTGCAGGACCTGCCAGGAACGTCCGCCTCAGCTACAGCCTTCTTCTTCATTTAACATACTGTTGAAATCCGGTTGTTCGTTTCGTTCAGCCGCAGTGAAAGTGTTCGAAACCTTTCGCCAATCCGAGGTCTTGTCCTTCTCCACTCTTTAAAGTAACTTTTCATCTGACCAACTTCGTTCTGAACTCTTGGCAAAGACTAAACCGCAAACTACCCTGAACTGTGCGATCTTGAGCAAAAGATTCTGACCCATTGACTTTGGGCCAGGCCCTGTTTGAATCTGATTTCCTCACTGTAGTTCCTTTTTCTAGATTGCCCTGCTTACTTACTTGTTGGTGTTGTTCAATTCTTGCCTAACTTTGTCTTTCCCTCCCTTTTAAATTGCTGGAGTGCAATTTTGCTCTCACTTCATTTTGAGCCTAACTTGTCCATAATCTATTGGGGGTGGAGTAGTGTATGAAGAGGGGGATTTTTCAACTGCTTTACTTTAGTGAAATGTTTTACAACTGATGTGTAAATAAATGTATATTCATTTACTCAGAAACCTTGAGTCAGTGTTTGTTTGAATCATAGTAATTGCTGTCCTTTGTGTAACTATTGATACTGCTCACTTACTCTTGAGATAAGTCTGGCTGCTGAGCCTTCGCTACCACTTTACTGAGTAGTACAGGTTTGTACCAAAGGTAAATTTGTACTGTCACTTGTAGTCTTAATTGTGTGTGGTGTTCCCAAAGGGTACTGCATATAATTCTACCTAACATCAACATCCACACGCACACAGCTGCCCCAGTTGTAACAACAATGCCCAAACACCCAAATGACTGAAAACGCAACATCGAAGAAATTGCATTAAAACACTAAAAACAGTGCTGTATGCATTGCACAATATACAATCAACAGTGTGGTAAAATCACGAACTACGGCACCATATACAATTAGCAATGTTATGATATGCCACCCACAAGTTCTGGTGCCACTGACAAGTTCCGGGGCTCCAACCGCCCACAGTTCCAGTTCCATATATAATACACAACCTGGAAAAATTGGTCAAATTGACCACCACACCCACCAGTCCAAACTCCACCTGCAAGAAAAATAGGTTAATAAGACTGTGGAAACAATTTCATAAATACAAAGGCCACGACTTAAACATACGCACCCGTACCGGCCCAAAACACTGACACCCGAACCTGATACACAAAGGCCACAACACATACACGAGCACCACGCAGACCGCCTTACACACCTGGTACATTAGTGTTCTGCTACGACGGAAGTTGTCCTTCTGACGTAGAACTGACATAAATCAACGTCCTACCCCTCCGGGTTCCAGATAGAAGACTGCAGCACCTGCAAACAATCCTGGTACCCCGAAATTCGAAATTCTAGAATGTTTAATAACTGATGTGTTTCAATGCACACATTCGAAAGTGGCCCTTAAAAGGCCAGGCACAGTGGGAGGATGGGAGTGAAGATGCAATTTTAAATCTGGAGCTTTATTATTATTACTACCCTGCGAACATGGTACTAATGAGTTTAATTTTAGTATATTGTTGTTTGTCATATGTTGTTTTGTGGGCGTAAAAACCCCAAATGAATTTGAACATGAAACTGAGTACAGATAATCAAATCATGAGGCATAACATTTTTTTTTAAAAAAAACAGGTACACTTGTCTTTTGCACCCTGTGTGGCAGAAATTGTCAATTGAAATGGTGCTGGTGTACACCGTATGAAAGGCCACACAACTTTAGTATAGAAGTGTGATGAAATGACTACTGCTCTGTGGGAATACACGGTTAAGTAATACACATAAGCAGCCCTAACACTAATATAAACTAACAGTGAACCTTATCACAAAGCATACACATGCATAATTAAGAGATATAACTAGTTTGAGGTAACGTGGACTAAGGGCAGGTTATACTCTTTCAGAGGGTGTGAATTTGATGACAGTAGCAACTACAACAGCAGTAGTACGCAAATCCAAAATAAAGAAATGTCCAATTAAGGTTCTTTAAAAATGTATATGTTAATTAAGCACACAAAAATGAAAATAACTGACTATAAAAAACCTACCCATTCAGAAAGAACACAGAAAATGCAGAACATGGCTATGAAGACAGGGGCGAAGAGCAAGAATGTACAATTCTGCTCAGGTGCATTTACTTTGGGACGGAGGAGGACGGTGTCATTAAAAAAGCAAGTTATTAAATATCATGGAGCAGTATTACAGAGTCGCGCAGCTCCCACCGCTCAAATTGAAAATGAATAATACAGTACTAATTGTTTTTCTGGAAAGGTGTTGATGGCTTGATGGCTAGTGGAGTGAGGGCTGTCAGGTGTGGGAGGGGGCATTGGTGTTGCCTACACGGGTTGGTCCCGCTTTAGGTCTCAGAAAGAAGGGGATGGATTCAGTGGCCGTATCTACTTTGGGATTACCCACTGTTATCAAAGTGAGCTCCATTTTAGTGATGAACAGAGCAGAGTTCATACACACTGCTCAGTCTGCACTGTCATAAGCCCCTTTTCAAGTGCACATCGATCTATGTTGTGCAATGGGCATGGGGAACATTGCTATGCACCTTGTTATCTGTTGCACTACGTTTTCGTATTGCTCATAAGAATACTATGCGGGGCTGGGCATTGAAATATTCACATTGCAATTACATAATGGGGTTCCCAGATGGTCATAGTTTTATTTGAAATATTCTAGGTTTTATGCATTACAATTGGCTTGTTTATTTATCATTGCTGTTCACACAAACCACTGTTTTAAACAAGGTTTACTCTTGAGATATATGAGTTGTATATTAACTGCAATTAATAAGCTAGTGCATTTTATACGAGCAGAAACCCCATCAATAATGCAAACGACAAGTAAATCATTATTTGAGAAAAATCCACTCTAGAAAGATTTCTCATTAAATGAAGCAATTATTTGTGCATCTAATTCCAATGCTTAAATTGTATTTTATAGTAGGAAATTGCTTGTACTGTCTGCTAATGTATTTGCAGTGCTCGTTAGCAAATGCCCTTGGTCTTCAGAGAAACCATTAATTAATCCATTTTGGTTGGGAAGTAAATTAGAATAAATTGACTTTGACAAAGTGGCTCGCGATGATTCTTATTTAGTGCACGTATCCCCGAGCTAATACATTAAACATGTACATCAAAAGATTCTGGTCAGAATGAAATACCAACACATCTCTAAATGCTAGACATGTATGTGATCCCCAATGTGTACAGTTTATCATTTTCCAATTAAAATGCACAGCTTGAAGTTAAACAACTAACACACAAAGAAAAGTCTGTTGGTTTTCATGTCTTTCACATGTAAAAAGAGCCATTCATGATCACAACACAGCACAGACTATGTTTGAATCCAATAGAAATATGATTTCTTAATAAAAAAAGAAAAAACATGATCGTCTTCTAACGGAAAGAGAGCAGTAGCTGGCTATGATAACAAAAGAGCACAGCAATTGGATGCTAGCATTCTCAAAATGACCGCATTTTACAAGCACAACGTTAAAGTGCATCAATAATTCATCAGATTTTTTTAAAGAAGAGTTAAGGTGACTCAGACAACCATAGGAACCTAAAAAAAGAATAATAAAACAAAGTAGTGACCAAAAAAGGTCAATTTTTGCCGGACTGCCAAGCCAAAACCGATGGTTGAATTTGTACCTTAATCAAAACAACTTGGGCACAAAGCATTTACTGGAGGCCTTTTTGTGGTTTGGGGTAATTCCATGCAGTAGTTTTTTAAATATTTGATGGAGAAGGGGGTACATTTCCAAAACCGGGTTTTTTTAGACATGAAACGTCCACCATATTTTTAATTCTCAATGCGAGAGATGGGCACGGCTCTATCCGAGGGTCACCGAAAATGAAAAGCACGAGAAAAGTCATTTGCAGGTCATAATACCAGCAAATAGTCTAGAGGTGGGCTGTTGGCTAGAGGACACCAAGCGAAATTTGGAAGTTAGAGGGGGTGTAGGGACTGAGTATGCAACATGAAGCTTTCTGTAGTCTTGGCTGTAGCCACAAATAGCCGACATTTGAATTTAAACTGCATCATGGAAACAGATTGTGTTGTGGGGGAATGGGTGAGGGTAGAGGAGGTGAGGATGCCATTAATCTTGTGTCGGGAGCAGGCAGTGAGTTGGAGGACACTTGGTGATGACATGGGGGGGCAGGAAGGCATTTTATTTGCATTATAATTTTTCCTGATAACCGCGTCTATAAAGCACTACAGATAACCAAGGTCATGTGTAGTTCTCTATGCGCAGCTATAGTTTTTGTGTGTGTGTTTTAAAAAGATATTTTTACAGGTAGAGGGAGCCCGGGTGAAAAACCACTGGCCAAAAGCCATGGCCAGTAAAACGGTAGGCATTTGGACTCTTACCCATTCAGTAAATGCGTTTTTTTTAGACAGAAGCCTGGAAATGATACCTTTTTCATGATATGTATTAAGTGTTCACACATAATATGAAATCCTCTACTTTTACCTAAGTCTGAGTACACACAGTAGGCATTTGGGACTCTTATCCATTCAGTATGTTTATTTTTTTAGACCGAAATGATACATTTTCATGTTGCAGTCTTTGGGCCCCATTACGAGTTGGGCGGTATCCCGGATGGGATACCGCCTAAATTTATTTGCGTTAGCGCCCATCAATCCGGTGGTGTTACACCCGGATCACGGGTTGGGCACTAACCGTTACTCCCAATCTTTGGCGTAATTACCATGCGGTAATACCGCAAGCGGTCATTGCGCTGAAAATTGCCATTTTTCTGGCATATTTATCCCCAGCTCTGAGCTGGGGGTAAACACGGCAGACTCGAGATTGGGTGGAGCAGTATATGCAGCAGTAACACTGATACCGCCACATTTATGGGCTACCAACCAACTCATGATTTGTCCCTATTTTTTTTAAATTTAACTTACAAGGAGTAGTGAATACATAAATATATACATATTCACTGAAAAACGTTGTTAAAGGGATGTTATGGTTAAGTTGCATTAATAAAACCCCATGAAATTCAATGAAAAAACTTTGTTAAATTGATGTTATGGTTACAAATAAAACAGAAAACAACCAGAAAATCACCAGTTATTCATTTTAATTTTATTTATTTGTCTATTTGTACAGCATACCAAACCTGTACACATCAAGGCGCTGTTGTATACAGACATAAGTTACAGTAGGAACGATGCAGACAAATATGAACACAGGGACAAAGCGAAGTACAGAGTGAGGATACAGTAGGGGAAGTCAAAAGTTTTTGTTGCTGGGGGTGAGTGAGAGGTTGCTATTAGCTGGTAGTCTCCTCTGGATGGGGTCTACTAATGTTTAGTTGTCTAGAGTGAACAGCCAGGTTTTCTGTTTTTTCTGAAGAACCAGTAAGTGAGGTCAGCTCTAAATTGGGCAGGTAGGTTATTCCAGTGTTTGGCTGCCTAGCGGAAAGCTGCATCCTCCCGAAAGTTATGGTACGCTAAACAACCATAACTCGCACGACCATCTTGCACTGCTAAGACAAACAGCCAGTACATGTAAGATGACATCACAAATGTCATTGATGACATCACTAATAACATCACATATCTGGGCCACTTGTTTATGTTCACTGACATGTATAGGCTAGTTTTTATTTGGACTAACAATGAGAATTTTAAAAATTGAAAAAGTGCATTTACCTTCTCATAACTTCTTAAAGTACTTTCCATAGAATTTGATTTTACCGCATAGTGCACATACATGGGGCAATAAGCAGGCCTCAAACACACAATTCATTTGTGCACATGATAACCAACTCGAATGCTATTGTCATTTTTTGGTGCTGTTGTTTCTTTCTTCTTTAGTTTCCCTGTATGTGGCCCTAATGTGTATGCATTGTGGTTTCTATATGTATAATTTGGACTAACACAAGTATGTTATAAGTTTGAAATTGTTAGCTATTTATTCCATGTTTAACATTATGCAAAACTTTGATAAGGTAGCATTTATTATTTTACTATCAGAAATCAATAGATTAAAAATACTGTACTTTTTTGGCACATGCTGCAGCCATTGCCTATGTGTAAGTATGATTAGGTTCCTGTATTAATAACAACACTCAAATATAATGTTTTCTTTCGATGACAACATTCTTTAATACATTAGGTAGTTTATGAGCGATCTCCCGATCACCCTTGACATCTTGTTACCAACATTATAAACACTGCCCCTTGCTTGTAGTGACTATTCATGAACATTATTTTAATATGTGATTTCAGTGATATTATCAATGACATTTGTGATGTCATCTTTCATGTACTGGGTGTTTGTCTTAGCAGTGCATGGCCGTGGCGCGAGTTATGGTTGCTTATCTTACCATAACTGGCGAACTTCTGGGGGTTTTTCGGTTTTAATTGTAACCATAACAACCATTTAACAATGTTTTTTCATTGAATTTGATAGCTTTTTATTAGTGCAATTTAACCATAACGTCCCTTTAACAAAGTTCTTTCACTACATTTCATGGGTTTTTATTAGTGCAACTTAACCATAACGTCCCATTAATAAAGTTGTTTTCAGTGATTTTCATAGGTTTTTACTAGTCCACCTTAATTTGCTACAACGTACTATCATACTTACCCCAATATAGCAACATTTTTCTCCACACAAAACCTTGCCATTCCCCAACTTTTAGAATCCTTTTTAACACTTATATACACTTTTTTCAACTTTTTCAACTGTTTTTATGTTTGTTGACGTTCACATAAGTCTGACGTCATCGTGGACCTTTTGGACAGTGTCACGTGACCAAGTGCTTGCACGCCGCCCGATGACGTGTCCGTGAAGGCTTCCTCACTTTGCGAGCAGGTTTGTACTTCGTGAGGAGTTCAGAAGTGCACTTTTCAGCTCGAATAGGAACTTTGAAGCTCAATATTTACCCTTGCACAGCTCCTACACCTATTCTTACCCATTTTCCATTAACAATCTAGCACATGGCACATCCAGGAAGAATATTAGGAAAACTGCTATTTATCTTAAAAATTGCATCTGCTATTGCCATCCCTGCTCCCAAGAGCCACCACCACCACCAGCTGGAGGACCTGCACAACGAATGAAGCACAATATTTCAAAGGCAATCAAGAAGACCAGGAAGATGAGGTAGAATAAGTGCCTACCTCTAGCACTGAGAGAGAATCATGGGTGTGGCAATTCTTTACCACTGTTGGAAATGTAGCAAAGACAAGCTGGGCAGTACTCCTATGGGACCAACTCCATGCACCGCCACACCAAATCCAATTACCGCAATGCTCTCAGAATGGTGTGATTTGATTTGGTTATTCATAGTGCGCATACCCAGGGTGACCAGGCAAAGAATGCATCTAGGCGCAGATGAAAAAGTTGAATCAATTGTTATTGAATAACACCAACTCAAAAACTGACATGGTGAATGAAAGATGATACACGAAAAGATAAGTTTTTAATTGTTTCCTGAAATGGGTTGTTCCTTACTTAGGAAGTAGTAGGCTATCTTCCTTTACCTCATCTTCCACAATCAATGCTTTAACCACACAGCCTACATCTGTGGGACACAGAATCCTACCAGCTACCTTGCAAACAATAAAAGACGCTGTTGATCCATATCTTTCGAGAAATAAAACAGTACTCTGTATATACTGCAACACACCTCTGTGCAGGGGGGAGACATTTCAAAGTGCTTTTAAAGCCATAATAAAGGTGCATGAGAAACAATGCCCTCTATCTTAGATTTAACACACGTAAAACATCTTTGCCTACTCAACTGCCCCTCCATATGTGTGGTTGGTGCCCCTTCCCTCATTTCCCTCCCCACCTTACTTCCTGGCCTCTCCTGCAAAGAAACAATGAAATAAAAAGACATAAAATGTCTCCTTTAGGAACCACCAGTCCCAGTTAAAAAATAGAACTAAAATAATGTTTATTTACTCGATCTACTTTAAATTTTTCTGTAATGTTGTTAGATTCCATAATATTCTCCAACATTGCCATTAGCATTTTCTACAATGCTAATGGAAAATAATGGACAATTGTATACTAGAGAAAAAGAAAAAACACAAACACATTTCTGTCTGAAATTCTTCTCTCTAGTATATAATGAACACCATAATCCGTTGCCGTCTCTAACTATCCACAGCGTCTGCATTCCACTGTCTAGCCCATGCCTTATTAGAAAACCTGGATTGCACATGCACACATCACACAACACAGGCCTTCCACTCTTTTTATTGTTTGTAACACTCCCTCATTGCCTGTTTTAAACCATTCACACATATATCCACCAATCACTTAAAAAACGTTGCAGATAGCCTATCAACATATTAAATGTCCACCCGCCAACTGCCACTTAACAATGTTCTACAAATCTTTTGCATCTACAGTTCCCATAATTATACCAACAAATTGTACATTGTGCTCCAATAAATGCACATATGCATTGTGCAGGGACAGAAGTGCATTAATAAAAGGGGCAATACGGATGGACAAGTGCTCATGGGAGCCCAGAAGGGAGGTGCCAAATGATCCACAGGTGGGTGGCCACCAGCTAACTGTTGGGGCAGAGGATTCCCAAGGGTGGGGTACATATTAACTGTAACGTCTCTTTAACAACTTGTTTTCTGTCAATTGAATACATTTTCATAAGTGGAAATGTTTCATAATGCTGCATCACTGCATATAAATTATTAATAATTCCTCTTTTAAATTGTATGAAAGAACTATAAACTTCCTTTAACAAACATATTTTTTGCAAAGCATACTTATGTGAGTCGTTATCAGCAGCGTATACCACAAGAGGCAAATCAGAGTAGACATTTGTCCTTGTCGAAGGCGAGGCCCTCTGCCCATGGCAGAAAAGTTATATCACTATTTTTTTTACTTATATTTCTACAATTTCAAAGTAAAACACAGGAGAGATTTCCAAAGTATCCTTTCAGGTCCTTGCTGATGCTCCTCTCGCACCTTTGCTACAATCCTGTCCAGCACTCCAGGCTGCAGGTGCAAGCAGATTTGTTTCCCCCATTTAAACCTACAGTTTCGGGCACGCCGCATGCCCACAACTTTGCTGCAATCCCATCCAGCACTCTGGGCTGCTGTCATAAGCAGATTTATTTTTCCTTTTAAACCTACAGCTTTGTATAATGCGCATTCCCCAATAAGTAAATCAAAGAAGGCATTCATCCTTGCCGAGAGCCAGGCCCATTGTCCATGCACCAAGCTTATATCACTATTCTTTGAGCCACTGCCCATGGCAGAAAAGTTATATCACTATTTGTTGTACTTGCATTTCCATCCTATCAAAAAAATCAAATATAGGACAGATTTTCAAAAGCAAGTCCTTGCTGATGATCCTCGTGCAAATTTTCTGTAATCCTGTCCAGCATTCTGAAATGCAGCCGCAAGCAGATTTGTTTTCCCATTTCAACCTAGAGATTCAGCCATGCTGCATACCCTGATAAGTAACTCAGAGTAGGCATTCGTCCTTGCCGAGGGCCAGGCCCATTGTCCATGCACCAAAATAATCACCATTTGTTGTGCTTACATTTGGACACAATGCTTTCAGGTCCTTGCTGATGCACTGTGTGCAGGTTTGTTGTCATTCAGTACAGCACTTAGGCTGTAGCCACAAGCAAAATATTTCTCCCCATTCAAACCTAGGGTTCGGCCATGGTGCATGCCGCAAAAAATCAAATCAGAGTACACGATTATCAAGTAATTGCAGGGCAGTAGATTGGGTAGATCAATGCACTTCATCTAGTACATTAAACTGATTACCCTGCTTCTGGAGATGGGGATCTTTTTTGAAGGTGCCCTTCTTTCTTCAAGTGTTAGGTTTCGAATAGGAGAGTGGGCCCTGTTCACCTTAGCACTTGTTTATTCAATAAATACCTGTTGTCATAATGAAGCAGTCTTCAAAACCATTCTTGATGCTAGATTTGTTATTAGAACTCAGCTGACACATAATTCGACTCACTAGAGTGTTTCTCAAGGCATGCTTACTGTGGGCCAGTCATTGCTGTGAGGTTGTGTAAATTAGTCCAGCATCCAATCCCAATATCTTTGTCCCACTATGGTCGCAAATAATGGTGGGTAATGATTTCAAGGGGTGGCCTGGGAACCACATGGGCACCTGATTCAGCGAGCTTGGTAATTATCTACTGAATAGCATTGTCTCAGAGTTTATGCAGCAATAGTCACAGTGATCTGTTGATGCAACCCAGTACAGCACTTCGGGCTGCAGCCATGGACAGAATTTTAGCCACGGGCAGAATTTATTTTCCCATTCAAACCTATCCCGATTTTGAGAAACTTCACCACATAGCCAGTCCCTGATGGCCCTGCCCACTTCCTCATGGTCATGGCCAGTAGCCAGATTATCCGAGACTCTGACAATCTGGGAACTGCCGCCCATGACCACAGGCCACAATCTGGCTACTGCCCATGGCCACTGACTTTACCTCAGTCACCAATGGTATATCACAATTTTCTGTACCTACATTATGACACTTTTCAAAAAATAAAACACAGACACTTTTGTAAAACCATGCTTTAAAGTCCTTTGAAAATGATCCTTGCACAACTTTCCTGCAAATCCATCCATGTTTTATTTTTTGAAAAGTGTCAACATGTAGGTACATAAAATAGTAATATAACTTTGCTCCCACTTGACAAAACCCATTCAGCCTTTGGAGAAAAATTCAAGGATCGGTCTACTATCTTTCTAAAATCCGTTATAACCGATCTAAAAATGTTGAAAGCCCCCCTAATTGTGCCTCCTCTTCACAAAATCCCACCAAACTTTGCATAAACATTAGGATCTGGCCCTTAAACCTATTTGCAAACTTTTGTGCAGATTTGTGAAACGGCACCAAATGTATAAGCCTTTAAAATATCTTGGGACACCCCCTCTAATTTTATCGCCTCTTTGCAAAACAGCAC
Organism: Ambystoma mexicanum; assembly: GCF_040938575.1. NCBI lineage: Eukaryota > Metazoa > Chordata > Amphibia > Caudata > Ambystomatidae > Ambystoma > Ambystoma mexicanum. The sequence continues at coordinate 1,372,957,654 of NC_090930.1, forward strand.
CAAACGTTCATTCAGTTTCATTGAGTGGTGCCAAAGTTATATGCCATCCAAAATTTGCTTTTCACCAACCTTGTCATGCAAATATGTGTATGAATTCCCCTGAACATGTGAGATGTCCGCGAACATTACAGGGATATACGGAACTGTTTGCAAATTTAGAAGGTGGAAAACACTTGGTTTTTGGATTTTCATCACCATATCCCATACCATCCTCATCACTACTCACAGCCCCAGCGATTGTTTCATTAGTTTGACAAGTGCAATGTTGTGTTATTTAATATGTTTTACCGCGATGTTCACGGACAATTGCCACTGTCCGCGAAACTAACATGGCCAGCTTTTCCCAAAAATGTGACACCTCATGCTTTTCACCATCCAAGCAGTGGACGCGTCTGATGTCTGCGGACATCACGTCACTGTCTAGGCCAATTGGAGGCCCGTCCATGGACTGAACAGGGAAGTGAGCCCACGGACCAAACCCAGATATCACTCATTTTTTAAATCTACTTTTTGGTTGTTTAAATAAATAACTACTGAATGTATTTAGACGAAATTTACAAAAGCCTTCTTTCAGGAGCAAGCTGCTTTCTGAAAAACCATCCAGTGGTTTGGGCTGCAGGCATGAGCAAAATAATTTTTCCATTGCGTCTTTGGGAAAAACCACCCCTTTTGGGACCCTCATATAACTTTGCCCCCCTGAACGAAACCTCACAAGACTTAGCAGAATCAAACCGACAGGGCCATATACATTTTCTGCAAGGTTTCGTGAGGATTCGTCCAGTGGGGGCAAAGTTGTAAGCCACCAAAAAGTGCTCTCTCTATGAGTTGAGCAACTTAACCATAACTACATATATATATATACATATATATATACATATATATATACACATATATATACATATATATACACATATATATATATATTCAGTAAAAAAAACTTTGTTAAAGGGACGTTATGGTTCAAAGTAAAACCGAAAACCCCCTGAAATTCGGCAGTTATGGTAAGATAAGCAACCATAACTCATGCCACCGTGCACTGCTAACACTAACACCCAGGACATCAAAGATGACATCACAAATGTCATTGATGACATCACTGATGACATCACATGTGCATTTACTTTTCATGAAAACTCTGTAGGAGCGATTCTTATAATGTTGACCAAAAAGTGTCAAGGATCATTTGAATAAATATCATGAGCTAATTAGTGCATTAAGCAATGCATTGATATAAATAGCATTCTATTATGAGGTTCTATCCAGTATACTAAGCAACTCATGCAGAAACTTAGGCAGTGTGTGCAGTATATATGATGAAGGTGCAATATTCATAATCTTGCCATGTAGAATAATGAAATGATAACTGCTTTCTTATTAGAGTTTTGCGTACTGTGAAACATGTAATAAGTAGCTAATAAAACCCACTTAATACATAATTACACTTAATACAGACAAAACACAAAGAGACAACAACACATACAAATATAAGTATATACAGGGACAGAGAAGTAAGCAAAAAAGCAGAAGTAGTAGCAGAAAGAGTTCATAACCTAACTGATTATCTTTATGCAGAGAAATGATTGCTCTGTTTCAAAGCTGCTACTTACTGTATGTATGTGTATCAAATGATGTCAGTGAATCCTAAGGAAAGGAGTGTGAGTACAATGTATACAAATATGAGCATATACAGGGAAGGTATAGTAATAAAAATAAAACTATGAGAAAGTGCTGATAACTCTAATGATTATCTTCATGCACAGAAAGGATTGCTCTCTTAAGCCTATGTCTTCCGCTATATATATGTTTCATATGATATGACTTGACCCTAAGTCTACAAATATAGTACCTTTTCAATTTTTACTTCCTGACTGTTACTGAAGAAAACTATGTGGCTTAGATATGTCAGTAAAGGAAAAAAAGGGAGAGCCAGCATGTGATGTCATCAGTGATGTCATCAATGACATTTGTGATGTCATCTTTGATGTGTTAGTGTTGGCAGTGCACGGTGGCGCGAGTTACGGTTGCTCATCTTACCATAACTGCCGAATTTCAGGGTTTTTTCGGTTTTACTTTGAACCATAACGTCCCTTTAACAAAGTTTTTTTACTGAATTTGATAGGTTTTTAGTAGCACAACTTAACCATAACGTCCCTTTTAACAAAGTTTTTTCATTGAATTTCATAGGTTTTTATTAGCGCAACTTAACCATAACGTCCCTTTAACAAAGTTTTTTTTTACTGAATTTCATAGTTTTTTAGTAGCACAACTTAACAATAATAACTTTGACTTTATGTGCATGTAATATGGAACATACTGACTCTTTCTACTGAATTTGACTGTCCGCGGACATGTTCGAACAACAGTACCACCACCTAAAAACTCTGGGGGGGGTATGTGTAATTGTTATATCATAACATAGGAACATTTAACAAATTCACAAAGCAGCACACATACAAAGTATATGTAGTAATACTTAAGAAATGTAACCCATATATGTAACACACCAACAATTCATTTAAATACAATATGTTCTAAAATGGAATATACCAAAAGAAGATAAAGTGGCTTCCAACATAATTACCTCACAGACACTCCACAACTAAGAGCAAGACCAGACGTACAGACTACTCATCACATACTTTCCTGAAATAGTACGTGCACTTCATTTTACTGATATATTTATAAACTTTCTGTATTAGATAAAAAAATATATTACTTTTTTGTTTTCTCACAGAAATGTGTACTACTCTGGAGTGGCTAGAGGAGCATTTCCCACAAAACGAAATGTCAGAAGATAGGGCAGCTAATGGTACACACTTTACTATATAAACCAATTAATAAATATTATTTTGTATACATTGAACATATACATTTATTTTTTTTACAGACCATACAAAAATTGCCACTACCACAGAAAAAGAAGCGGTGGATAACACTCTGGAACACATTAACCAAAAAAAGGACCAATTTATGGCAAATTTTAACGATTTAAAGAACTTTGTGGAAGATCACCTAAAACTACCAACAACATACCATTGTCCCACCTGTACTTGTCCCCTCTCACCATATCCCACTCATTTAACCCCAAACCCTCTCCATGGACCAAAACGTTTTGATGACATTTCCATCCCTTCTTCACCTGATCCCAATTATGTTGAAATCCCTAATTGTCCTGTTTTTGTTTTCGTTTCTGCCCAACCTTCTCAGTCATAAATTGTTTATATATTTCAAGTAAAGTTACTTTTTTATATTGTGTTGTAATTACTTTCAGTTCTTTGTGTTAAAACCAATTTAGGTGTCCACGGACAGCGCGGTTGTTCGGAAATGTTCGTAAATAAACGAAAATTGAAGTGTCCTAGGACACTATATCTGTCCGTAATGTTCTCATGCAAGTTGAAACTGTACTAAGAACACACGTACTGTCCTGAAATGTTCGTAAGTAAACGAAAATGGAGGTGTCCTTAAGAACACTATGGTAGTGTTCGCTAGCAAGTTGAAACTGTTCTAAGAACACTCCTGGTGTCCTGTATTGTTCGTAAATTAACGAAAATGGAGGTGTGCTGGAGACGCTATGTCTGTCCGTATTGTTCGCAAGTAAGTTAAACTGTGCTAAGAGCAAACGACTGTCCGTTTTACGTGTGACGCACTTTTAATTAGTTCAGGACCCGAACACTGTCCGTAGAACATCCACATGCATGCGCAAAACAATGTCCGTATATTGGGTGTCCTGCGGACGGCCGCTTCCTTAGCAAACATGCTCACGAAGCAATCATGTGACCGCGCCCACGCTGATCGCGTGTTCTGAATGCAGACACTGTTCGTATCCCCGAACAGTTTAAAAGTACATTTCCAAGTAATCCACAATATTTCTCATTAAAAACTCACCATACCACAAATCCCACATACTAATCTTAAGTTTCCACATAGTTTTTGTGACTTTTTGAACCTTTTTTGGTGTTCGATCTGTCTTGCAGACGGTGCGCATGTCTGCGAACCGCGTACAAGCACCCCTATAAAAGACCACGCCCTAGAGCTCATTCTCATTGTGTTTCTGGGTATTCCACAGAGCACACTGCATTTTGCTGCATACTTTGCAGATTTTGAGATGTCCATCTCCAAGACGATGACATCCATGGCTCCACTATTGCCACCTGGTGCTACATCTGCCTCAGCACCACCCCAACCCCCTCCACCACCACCATCTCCTTAAGGGCCTGAAGAGGGGAACAGGAGTGAGGATACAGAGGAGGAAGAAGAGGTTGACGAGAATGAGGTAGAGGAAATCTCTACTACCCGCCCTCGGCGTGATTCTTGGGTGTAGCGGTTGTTTACTGTTCATGGGAATGTTCCTAAGGCTCGTGCGAACCGTGTCACCTGCAATGAGTGCAAAATGGTACTCAGTCGTGGGAGGCATGGTGCGTGCAGCTTTGGGACCACGACCATGAAGCGACACCTGAACTCATTCCACACTGGGGCCATTCGCGAGGTTGTACCTTGCGAAGAGCATAGTAGGTTGATTGCCTCTACTTCATCCTCCGTTTCTGATCCTGTCACCACAAGGAACACCTCTGTGGGACAGCGTCTTCCTCAAGCTGCCTCACAGGCCATACAGAATGACCCTTACCTTTCGAGGGTCACAGTTGTATGTATGTACTGTGACACAGTACTCTGCAGGGGGGAGCGACTTCAGAGTGCTTTTGAGACTATCGTCTCAGAGCACGAGAAGACCTGCTCACTACCCAAATAAAACTCACTCTACATCTTCCTCTCTCAGCTCGCCCTTTCTTATCCCTGTGGTTGGTGTCCCCCGTTTACCCTCCTCTCCCCTCCTCTCCTAGTGTGTCGTGTATAAAAAACCAAATAAAATACAAAATAACAAAAATAAAAAAAAAATAATGCTCTTTTCAGAGCCGCCTTTCACAGTTAAAAAATAGAAGTGAAGACAAATAAAGCAGGGCCCTTTGTATATCTTAAAAGTCCGCTGACAGTTTGCGAACAGAAAAAAATTGGGGTGCTACCCTATTGTAACCACTGCATTTTTCTCTAGGAGCAAGTGGTGGCTCTGAAAAGAGCCTTTGGGAGGGGTTTGTATGTCACAAATTATAAATACTTAACACCTACTTCAAAATGGATGCTGTATTTCTAAAAAAGGTCGCAATGCATTTTGTACATTTCACAGAAAAATCTGATTGCCAGCATAAAAGATGGACTTTATCTCTGTGAAAAATGTATGTACTACGAAACATAATATTTCCATTGTGAAAAGAGGACATGCCAAAATCTCTTAGGAAGGCACAAACAGCCTTATTGACATTACGCCTTGCTTTCTCCATTTGTGGACCACATGAGAAAGAACGAAGCCACATTTGTCTCTGCGCAATCTGTGAAAAAATTACTTTCGAGTTTGGAAACTTGTCCATGATCTTCTGAAGTCCTCTTTCATTGCAAATTGTAAAGAAATTCCAGACACATGTCCTAAACTGTTCCCTCCACAATGAATTACAATTATGTCTGGATGTTCCTCTATCTTCAAAGTTGCACAGAGAGGTAGCAGGTCCAACCACTTCATTCCACGCACTCCATGCCAGTGAACTTCCACATGTGGGAATCCAAGATCTATAGATACTCCACAGCTTTCTTCATGCACCTTCAACCAATGTATCCACGAGTCTCCCAAAATCCACACAATCTGTTTTTTGAAACACTCAGCCATATCTGTTCTTCTCTCTGCAAAAAGAATATCTGAGAAAACCTCTCCTAGCACAACACACTCACTAAACTTTACTAACCAATCCCTTGCTACATTCAATCTCATTTGCATGCCTCCCCACCCCAAATTCCACGGATGTAATACGCGGTGTCCTAGAACTACCGCCATGTCCGCGAACATATTGTAACATGGACGCCCTTCTACCATTTCCATTTCACTCTCTGTACCATTCCCTCATTGGATGTAGCTAAGAAATCACATGACCATCCACCAATCAAATCCAAGACCTCTACATGTAACTGCATCATCATAGATCAACACTGCAAATGTACGGTGAATCTCTCGGAGTACAAGTCTCATACCATTGGCAAGCACGATCTACGAGAAATACTATCCAAGTCTCCAAGATTTCTACTTACAGCTTCGTCCATATCCATATGCATGAACACAAACTACAGGTATGTATATTTTCTATACAGTACATGAACACATTTTCTAGCCGACTTTTACCTTGTATAATCTGTAAAATGAATCTACAATAATTTTTTCATTGTCCTAAAATGAACTGTGCCTTACAAACCTTTATACAGGTTAATTTCTTCATACACACACACACGCAAATAATGTTAAACCAATATTTTTTAAATTAAATATATAGATTACGTATAATCAAACAAAAGTACATGCACACTCTATGATCAAATCTCAAACAATGATATTTGCACAAACACATAATTGGTTTTAATTTTTTCAATTTATATAATTTCTTACATTTATATAGGACAAGCAGGCTATGCATTGACTCACTATTACGTGGAAAAGCTTAGTTACAGGAATAGTGGTATACAGTGGTACATTATGAATTTCACAAGCCATAGTAAATATATTTTCTTTCCTACAGTTAGTCATAAGATAGTTTTAATGGTTTTGAGGAAGGCGCTGAGCATTTCAATTTAAAAAATCTATGTCTAAATTAAAAACAGTGCTATATACAAACCAAATTACTAATTTCTTTCTTTTACAATTGCAGTGAAGACCATTCTCCAGAAAAGAAGCAGCCGAATTTGAAGTACAAAGAACAACTAAGAAGTAAACTGCTCATTTTAGAAAAAAAGTAAGTAAAATGTTACCATAATATTGGAATTATTACTCAAACACACAGGTTAATTCATGCTATTTCTATGCCTAAAAATAGAGATTCTGCACCATTCTGACCAAAAATCCCCCCCGTCTTAAACAGTGATTTACTGGCAGAATGGCCCACAACTTCCTATTTTTCGACACACAAATTACCCAACTCAGCCGCTAGAATTTAGATGTTGTAGAACAAACAACTGTTTTAATTGTATAGCTTTAGATATACTATTTATACTTCTCCAAACCACTGGCTTACTTTTTTCTGTCATCTGAACCCCAGTTTAGTAACACATTAATTCAAGAATACCCATCCCTAGTAGTTGAACTTCCCAAAGCACAATCACATACCGTTACATACATCTTTATCATCTTACTCAAACACTCATGCACACAACACACATGCATTCCAGAACACCCCAACCCATACCTTCTGTATTTTTTTCAACAGACCCTAAAGAATGCCTACCAAAAAGCAACTCCGTAGAAAGGAACGCAGAAGTAGAGCAAATGAAAATAAATCTCTCCAACCTAAACATCCATCTATAGCAGAATTTGCAAAAAAAAGTTCAAACACAACAGCTAATACAGTCATGTAGTGAAACAGAAGAAGTTTCTAGTACAAAAACTTTGCCTCCTCTATCAAAAAGTAAAACAAACCAAAAAACAATTAACAGAAAATCAACTATCACTACAAATAAAACTTCTTCTATAAATCTTGATGTAGTACAAAGTAAGCATACCAAGAAAGGTATTTTAGCCAAAATGTTCCGTCACAAAGTCCTTCAAAATCTTATGAAAACAGGAGAGAAACCAGGTTCAACACTTCAAACCTATCGTAGAAAAGTAATCTTAGAAGCTTTGATAGACAGTGCAATTCTTCTCAAAAGAAAGTTATTTATTTTAGTGTTAAACAGAATAAAACCACTAACAAAACTAATAACTAAATTACAAAAAAGACTTCTCATTAAACGAAATGTCAACAGAAATAACTTCTTAATATCTGTGGAGGTGAATGGAGTCACACTATAAGCACAGAACCATACTTTAAAGAAGAAGCGTACAAACAAAAGCAAACAAATACAATTGCCATACATAGCAGTGGTCGAGGTTATGAAAAAGTTAATAATATCATAATGGAACAAGAAGTACTCCTTACAAAAATATGCCCTTAAAACATATATTTACCCCTCCATTCAACTGAATCAGAACATCTAGTGTACAAATGGCCATGCACGTCAATGTGTAACATTCCCAAAACAATGTTCAAGTCTTTACGCCAATTCCTCAATCAATATGTGAAAAGCAAAGACAAAATCAAAATTAAACTACTGCAAAATATGGATGCTTTTCCAGTACGTAAGTACACAGGACTACAAGGACATTCATTGGCCTGCATTACAGGACCTACTTGCAAAACAACCTTCCATGATATCAAAAGGATATCAACACATCATGCAAGTAAAAGAAATCTAGTTTATAAACTGTACTATGCTAAAAGTCCTGCTTTAGCACTAGCCAATTTAAATAACATTCTTCTACATGATACAGCAAAAGACCTACTAAAAGAAATCGACTATATCCAGACAAAATATTTTGGAAGTGAAACCCACTTACAAGATGAATTAGCTGTAAACCAACTTCGTAACAATTCTGCACATGTCAACCTTTCACTACACACATACAAAAAAGAAATACTAAAATTTGAAAGTACTTCAGCTAAAGTACCAAACCACGTGTGTGTATGTTGCAGCAGAACTTTTTATAAAAGTAACACAAAAACTGTAGACCTATCATACAAAATAGAAGACAATGAAGAATCTAAATGGTTTGAATTAGCTCTCTACCTTATAGCAGAAAACAAATATGAAATAACTGACCCCATAATACTTTGCAGTTACTGCACTACAAAACTTGACAACAACCAAACTCCTTCACGTGCTATCACAAATAACTTGGAATTATATCCACTACCAAAACCCCTTCAACAACTTAATTTATATGAGAGCATCATAATTCAAATAGTGCACCCATTTCAAGCAATAATACGCCTTCAACCAAAAACTGCAAAATTACCTCCCTCTGAATTAGTGAAAGGTATTCGTGGAAAAGTAGTGTATTTACCATTAGATCTAAAAGAAAATGTGCACACTCTAGGAGTGCAACGTCCAATGCAACAATCTTTAATTATCTTGGTAAATGGAGTATCTACAAAAGACAAAAAAATGTGGCAACAACTGGTAGATTTACATACATTTAGAGAAGCCCTGCAATATCTTAAAGAGAATAATGAATATTACAAAGAAATTAATATTGAAGAAAACTTGAAAGATACAACTGAAATAATTCAAGAGACACAAGAAGCTGGTCAATTTGAGCTCCTAGATCCTGCTACAATATCAAACACTTTAGACCATTATACAATTCATCCATTGGACTCTAATGACACCATAGATGATGCACTGGAAACGTACCAAATATGTCAAAAAAAGGATGACCAATCAGCATATGGGAAAAAAGTATAGAAGCACATGCTTTTCCTCTACTCTTTCTGACTGGCAAAGGAGGATGATACGATGATAGACCTATTCAAATATCAGCATCAGAATATCGCTCATTACGAATGTATTCTGAAGATCCACATTTTGTCGAAATCTGGGAATACATATTCCACCTACTCTTTGAAAGTGAACTAGCAACGTTATGTTACGGAGTTGCACACATATTAAAATCAGGATCACACTTTCAAAATATGACAGGTACACAATTATTACAAAAAGTTCAACAAAAAGATGAGGTTTTACAAGCAAATCTTACAAATCTATTAGCAAATATGCGTGGTACTAAAGAGTACTGGTTTCCATGTCATGGAGATGTACGTTGTATGATCAGAAACCTTGGCCACCCACTTGGTTTGTTACATTAAGTTGTGCAGAATATGCATGGGAAGATTTACATGCTTTCCTACGCATATCAAACGAAAACAAAACAAACATAGATATACTAACACCTGGAGAACTTTGTTCTCAGGATCCTGTTAATGTTTCAAGATATTTTCACCATTGCTTCATTGTTATGCTATATTTTATTTGTAATAAAACTGTTCCTCCCCTTGGAGAAGTGCAACACTTCTTTTGGAGAAAAGAATACCAAGCCAGAGGAGCACCACATGTCCACATGCTTTTATGGATTAGAGATGCTCCTAAATTTGGTCAAGACAGTGATGTCACTGTTTTACAGTTTATTGAAAAATATGTCACTTGTGAAATTCCATCAGAATCCACAAATAGTGATCTTCATGCAAACATTTTACAATTCCAAAGACACAAATGTGGCAAATATTGTCACCGCAAATACAAAAACAAAGGGAAATACTACACCAAATGCCAATTTGGTTTCCCTAGACCAGTTACAAATACAGGTCAAGTGAACAACCTCAAGTCTTCAGTTAGACATAGTGTTAAAGGTAAGTCACCTAAAAATACATATTGCATGGAAAGAAAAGAAGAAGAAAAATATATCAATGATTACAATGCAATCATTGCCCACTTATGGAATGCAAACATAGATGTGCAGTACATTGCAGACAATTCTACTGCAGTTGCACGATATGTCACAGCATACTTAACCAAATCAGAAAAGACAGAGCTCCAAGACCTCTGGAATGACCTGTCATCAGATAAAACAGTGTCTCAGAAATTATACAGCTTGGGCATAAAAATGCTGTCCCATAGAGAATGTGGATCCTATGAAGCAGCTGATCGATTACCTGGTACTGCATTATATGGTAAATCTGCAAATATAGTATGGCTAAGTCTTGGTCCAGCTAAATCTAGAAAAAGAGTTCTAAAATCATACAAAGATATAGAAACAATAGCCAAACATGATCCCAACAGCCAAGACATTTTAAAAAACAATTTATTGGACACATACTACCCAAACAGGAGTACCACTTTGGAAACCATGTGTCTATACCACATAGCCCAAAACTACACATACAAAAATAATATAAAACCTGATGAACAAAACCGTAAATACAAAGTGACAAACTGTGAAGTCAGCTTAGTAAAACTCACCAAACCAAATTTAATTAATCATATCAAATTGTCATTAAAGACTCCTCAACATAAAGAAGTAAAAACCATGGAGAAAAGAAGAAGAAATACTAGATAACTATGACTCATATGAAGACACTTTCAAAGCAAATGAAAGCACTATAACTGATGTAAACTTTGCACAGTACAAAACAATTTTGCACAATGAACAGCAACACGAAGAAGAACTCCAGGCCCAACTAGATAAGGACACTCCTGACAGTAGTCAACCTTCTGTCACAGGAAGCCAAAAACCACTGGGAGACCCACTAATAACAAATGAGGCAGAATTAGCTATGATAAAAGTAGAAAACACCATGTGTCAGTATGAAGATAAAGAAGACTTAACTATACTACAATCAAAGCTAAACAATGAGCAATGTAGCATTTTTCAAGAAGTAACAAAAGAAATTGCACATGGTGTACAACATGAAAACAAAGAATGCACCTGTCAAATTACAAACCTATACTATTGTATGTCAGTGGTGAAGCTGGTTCTGGCAAAACATTCCTAATCAAAATCATCAGCAAGTTCCTTCAACAATTGACAAACAACAAACTGTCAGCTGTTGTCACTGCCCCCACAGGTTTAGCTGCCTACAACATAGGTGGTGTCACTTTACACTGATTACTACTCCTGCCAGTAGAACACCAAAACAAATTAGATTATTACAAACTTTCTGCAGAAGCTGCAATGGAACTACACAGAGTATTGAAACAAATGAAAATGCTACTAATAGATGAAGTGAGCATGCTGTCCAACCTAATGTTGGCTTTGATTCACCTCAGATTACAAGAAGTACTCAAAACAAACTATGAAGAGCTCTTTGCAGGAAAACACATTATTGTTTTCGGAGATCTTCTTCAATTGACACCAGTAAAAGGTGAGCCTATTTTTAAAACATTAGGACACAAACTCTGCCGTAAAACTGTTGGCAGCATAGGAAATGTCAACCTTTGGCAACATTTCCAATACAAAGAATTAACAGAAAACATGTGCCAATCTGCAGATCTCACTTATGCCAACATCTTAAAAAGTATCAGAGTTGGTATACTTTCTAAAGAAGCAGAAGCAATATTGAAAACCCGGCACATTCATGCACTTTATGGTGATAATGCAGTTGCTACAGATGTTATGGAACAATTAGCCCACAAAAATGTCAATTGTATGGCCTTAATGCCAACTCTTACAAGCTGTTTCAAATTCAATGAAATAATGTTAAGTAAAGAAATGCAACCAATAAAGGAAATTAGCGCCACAGACAAACTAGATGTACATGGAATGACACTACCCATGTGTGACCAAGCCACAACAAGACTAAACAGTTTAGAAACATCAATCTCAAACACAGCAGGCTTGGAAAATATATTAAAATTATCCTTAAATTGCAGAGTAATGCTGAAACGTAACCTTGACGTGGACCAAGGACTAGTTTTTTGGAGCACTGGGTACAGTTTTTGGCTTTCAAACATACCCACGTGACAACAAAATTCAGTTTGTCAATATTCTCTGACAAACTTTCAGAAGTAAAAAGAATAGGATGCTCGACAGCTCGATTCCTTCTCTTCAAAGACATGTATGTACGCAGAGAACAATTTTCTCTAACTCTTGCATACGCAGTCACCATTCATAAATCACAAGGTCTTACCCTAGACAAAGCAATGATAGACATTGGTAACACAGTCTTTAAAGAAGGCATGAGCTATGTAGCACTATCACGCTTACGTACACTTGACGGTCTATTTCTAATCAACTTTGATGCAAGTAAAATAAACGCTGATATTCCTTGCATTTTAGAATACAATAGACTTTGTTCCCTATACACTCCCCATCTAAACACATATTCTCTTCCACAAAAAGTAAAACATTATAAAATAAAAATAAATCAAACAGAAAAGCAACAGGATGTCACTGCAAATCCTCCAAAGAGGGTAAAAGAAAGTAATACTTCATCAAGTGCCACAAGCCGAAAAGAATCAATTAGGGAAAGTAAACCAGGTACTTCTTCAAAGAAGGAAGACAAACTCCAAAAAAAGCAGTCAGATACAGAACTACCTGGTCCATTTAAACTCTCAAATATAGTTGGTGTAAGTTCTTACACAAATGTAGCAATGAATATTCTATTTCAATTACCACCAATTTTTGAGAACATTTACTTACACAGTACAGACCCATTGTGTTTGCAAATGTTAGTACTTCACAGAAATGCAGCAAACAATCCTGACAACACGTGTTGATGGAATAAGACACCAATTGGACTACTGTGCTGGAATGGTGAAATTCACTATAAACTCACAGGAAGATCCACAAGAATTTCTAATGTACTTACTACAAGTACTGGAAAACAAAAACATACCTATAAATGAAATCTTCCAGATTTCATACATGCGGAAAAATACATGCACTCTCTGCAACAATGTGACAGAAGAACAAATCCCCAATGAACGCTTTTTGTATATATCAATACATAATTGTGAATCCGTTCCATTTCAGCAACTTGTACAAAATGCAAACCATGGTAGATTATGTTCGACCTGCAATTCAGATAATCGCTCCACGTTAGTAATACAAACACATAGTAAATACGTAATACTAATGCTTCCACGTTACAATGCAGATGGTACCAAAAACAACTGCAAGCTGACTGGATTCACTCATGGTCAAATATCACTTGGTAGGAAAACCTTCACAACAATAGGTATAATCTAACACACAGGAACCACAACCAATTCAGGGCACTACACTGCATATATAAAAAAGAAATGTGGATGGTCTGAATGTAATGATAGTACCATTACTCTAAAGCAGAGATTACCAGCAAATCTTACAAACGCTTATTTAATGTTCTTAAAACCAAAATTTGATAACTAAACTGTACTTAAACCTATTGGTATCTAACTGTCCCAAAATTTAGAAATATCCAAACAGATAAATCAATACCACAAAATTATATAAAAAAATAAACAGTTAGAATACGCCTACTGGTAACTAACTGCTCCAAAATATTACAATATCCAAACAAATACCTAATATCTTACTGCTCCTAAAAACTGGAACAATCCAATGTATAAAGCATTAGCCAGAAACAACAAGTAAACACTGAAAACAAACAAACAAATAAACTGTAGCATAACACAAAAAGTTTTTTTTTTAATCCAACATGGATTTTTTTTCTCCCACAGACCCAATGATTTAAGCAACAAACACAGAAACTGAGCAAATTGCACAGTACTCTGGTTTGTCATCTACTAAATATGAGGGTAAAAAAAAAGAAAATGTTGATTGTACAATGTAATAAGTCTTTATAAAATACTAATAGTAACATGCTATTTTCTTTTATCACAGAAATGAACAAGAAAAACATGGACTCCCATTACTAAACCAAATAGTAAGTATAACATGATAAATACAACCATCGCAGCATATCACACCCATACTGGCTTATAACAATGTTCCTTATAAATTTTTTTTTGACCCAAAGTTATAAGCCACTATGAGTGTGATATGCTGCGGTGCTTGTGGCCAGAGCATAGACTCTTGGGTGCATGGCATATGAGTGTGATATGCTGCGGTGGTTGTGGCCAGGGCATAGGGTCTTGGGTGCATGGCCAAATGGCCATGCACCCAACATTCTATACCCTGGCCACAACCACCGCAGCATATCACACCCATAGATTCAAGCATTGCAACCATTTTAATGTCCGCGGACACAAGGAAGTTCTTGGAACACATTCAACTTGCCAGAGGACGATGCGGACAGCGTCCTCAGGAAACCCCCATTTTCTTTATGTACGAACATTTCAGGACACGGCGAGATTTCTTAGAACACTTTCAGCTTGACAATGAACAATACAGACAATGTCTTCAGGACACCCCCTGCGAACATTCCAGGACTCCACAAGTCTTCTTAGAACACTTTGAAATTGAGACCGAAATCATTCTGCTTATTTACAAACATTTCAGAACAGCCGTGTTGTCCGCAGACAAATCGAACACAACAAAAGCGTCTAGCACATAAAAAAATACAACATTGCACCTATCTCATACTCCCCCACCCTCCCCAAACACTCTTACACACCAACACACTCCACTAAATACAATTTTTAAACCAAGTTTCACCTCGCTGTCCACGGTGGTCCGCGAATGCAAGATGTCGGGCGCCACCAAAAATCTGACGCGCTCCACGCCCCACGCCGTCCAATCAGCGAACACATCGGATGTCCGCGGACATCGCGCAAGCTGCTCGGCCAATCAGGGCACTGTCCGCGGAGCGAACCGGGAAGTCCGTCCGCGAAGCGAATGGAGATGTCACTAATTTTTTTGCCTTACATTTTGGTCATTTAAAAAAAACTACTGGACGGATTTACACAATTTGCAAAAGCACGCTCTCGGGACCAAGCCCCTGCTCCTGCTGCAAATTTGGTGTAAATCCGTCCAGCGGTTTGGGCTGTAGGAGTGCGCAAAGTTTTTTACCATTATGTCTATGGGAAAAAACAAACGTTTTGGGACCCCCCCTATAACTTTGCCCCCCCGGACCAAACCTCTCCAAACTTTGCAAAAAAATTCAGAGTGGGCCAGATACTTTTTTTGCAAAGTTTGGTGAGGATTCGTCCAGAGGCAGCGAAGTTATAAGCCACCCAAAAAAATGCTCTTCCTATGGAAACACCAACTTAACCATAACTACATGGACGCTAACGCGTCCAAGTAATATATATATTTTCAGTAAAAAAAATGTGTTAAAGGGACGTTATGGTTCCAAGTAAAACCGAAAAACCCCTGAAATTCGCCAGTTATGGTAAGTTAAACAACCACAACTCGCGCCACCACTGTGCACTGCTAAGACTAACACCCAGGACATCAAAGATGACATCACAAATGTCATTGATGACATCACTGATGACATCACATGTCTGGCTCCCCCTTCATTCTTTTACTGACTTGGGCATAAGGTTTTCTTCAGTAGGAGGCAAGAAAAAACAATTGAAAAGTTACTATATTAGTAGAGTTATCCCTCAAGTTTTTTTTATAGTAATTCTCTTAGGGTCCAGTCATATCCTATGAAACATATACATAAGGGAAGACATAGGCTTGAAAGACAGCAACTGTTTCTGTGCATTAAGATAATCATTAGGGTTATCAGCACTTTTGATATTTCTTTTTTTTATTACTCTACTTTCCCTGTATATATTCATATTTGAAAAAATTATAAATAAAGGGGTAGACCTGCACTCAAGTCCCTGATCCTTCAGGTATAGTGTATGGCTATCAAGCAAAAAAGTGGACCAGTAGAATGGGATGACGCTAACCAAATTCAGTATATATCAAATTTTATTCAGTAAACTCATAACAGGAAAAATCAATCTTTATATCATAAAATCCAATAAAAAACACACCATTCATGCCTTCAATCACAACCACATACAAAATTCATTCAGACAATCAAATATAAAACACCAAAGTGGTTACTACACCAGTAAGCATTGGTCATATTGCTACACCAATTGTTTTCAGTTATCACATTAAACAGTGACCCAGTCCATAGTATCAGGTGTCGTCGTATATTCGGAAATAAATTTAACCGGATGATTCACACAAAAAGCGTCGACACGTGTTTCGGTCAGAGCCCTTCTTCAGGACATAGGGCATGGAGCAATGACTCCGCCCTGTTCTCAACGTATATGGGCCAGTAGTAAGTCCCCAAATTCCTACTCGTGGGATGGTGAACAAGACAGCGGAAATCAATCCTCCACTGGAATCAATATATATGTTGAACAAGCACCCATGTTGCAAAGTGGATATCTTCAGGAGGCTGGGACTACCAATGGATCCCCCTAGTGCCCGCTTAGTGCTTACAGGATCTTCCTAGTATCACTGATAACTGATGTGTGTTGGAGACGAGTGAGCCACAGAGGTGCCGGCGTTTCGATTCTCCATGAAAGGGGGCTTCATGTTAAGAGCCTCGTGGGTGATCAAGTGATTGATACATACTAGGAAGATCCTGTTAGCACTAGGGAGCATGTTCAAAATATATATTGATTACACGCACACGTCTCCAAACAGCATGTGCTACGCGCACAGCGAAATCCTCCATAGCGCGGCACACACAACAAAAGGAGGAAGAACAGGGGGCGTGACACGCGGAATGGGGATCAATGCGTGAAAATGTGGGCGTCATGGGGGAAGTACAGGAGGCAAATGCGCGGAACGGCCACACGCACGTTCAAAACACATATTCATAGAATCGAACGGGGCTAACGCATGCGCCAAAAAAAGACGCGCTAATCCGGAAACACGTACGCCAGCAGGAAGCAGGCGTACGTGGACCCGCGCAGCATAAAAGTGCGCGCAAACAACTAACAAGCTCAGACGCCAGGATGAATATACCGTTTCTAGCAGCAGTGGTCGTGGGATACCGCAGGAGGAGGAGGAGGATAGTCAGGCCCAGAATTTTCACACCCAGAACAGCCTATTTGGGATGCCTGATGACCAGGTGTATGGGAGGTACAGGTTTCCACCTCACATAATACTCGACCTGGTGAGTGAGTGGGAAGATGACCTCACATCACCCACCCTGTGCTCCCAGTGGGGGGGGTGTCACAGGCCACGCAGTCACGCTGCCTACACCAGGTCTTGGCCATCATGACTGCACGCCCCTCAGTCCGCAGGCACATATACCTGCCCATAACACCTGCAGAAAGGCAGGCTGCCGTCCAGGATTTCTACAGGGTGGCACAATTCCACAAAGTCCTAGGTGCCATTGACTGCACCCATGTGGCTCTACGTCCCCCCAGGGCATCAGAGCACATCTATAGAAACCGCAAGCACTGGCATTCCATCAACGTGCAGGTAGTATGTGATGCCAAGGGAATCATCACCTCAGTGTATGCCAATTATCCAGGGTCCACCCACGACAGTTTTATTTACAGAATGTCAACCCTAAACAAGGACCTAAAAGCTGGGCAGCATGGCGATACATGGCTGCTCGGTGAGTATAAATGCCACAGCACATGCATGCATTTCACATACTGAGTAATGTCACAACCCCACTAATGATACCCATCACCACCTCCCCAGGGGACAGTGCCTACCCTCTGAGCACCCACATGATGATGCCAATTCGGAACCCCACCACGCCACCCGAGGTAAGATACAACACAGCCCACATTGCAACCCGGGGCATAGTGGAGCGCACATTCGAAGTGCTCAAGTCACGCTTTCGCTCCCTTGACCGTTCTGGCGGGCAGCTGTTATACGCTCCCCCAGTAGTGTGGAGGATCATAGTGGCAGCATGTGTCCTGCACAACGTTGCAACAAGCCGGGCCCTGCCGGTGGACATGGTGGTGCCCCCACATCCTCAACCACATGCACGGCTGCTGCGCATGGGAGGGGAAAGGCATGGGGTGAGGCAGCCCGTATGCAGCTGGTGGGTAATTACTTCACCTAAAATCA
Source organism: Ambystoma mexicanum (assembly GCF_040938575.1). Lineage (NCBI taxonomy): Eukaryota > Metazoa > Chordata > Amphibia > Caudata > Ambystomatidae > Ambystoma > Ambystoma mexicanum. The sequence goes on from NC_090930.1 coordinate 1,372,976,042, forward strand.
CACCCCTGTGGAGTGCACACAGCCCTGGCACATACCAGCTGACAATCAATGATGATGACATAAGGGACAGTCAACTGTCACAACCATACCAGCCCGAGATTGGTCACCTGGAAGTGTTACATTGTGTGCCTCCCTACCTACACAAACACCACCAATGCTGTGTCATAAAAAGACACTTCTCTGCTGCTAAATTCATTACCCCCTTGCAAAATACAACTTGACAACAGTTCCATGTCACCCAACCCCTCCCCAGCACCGCCACCCAACACACCATGGCATGTCATGCTATGTGAGAGCAAACAAAGCAATGCCCAGCCGGAATACAGTGGATGCCCACGGGAGCCACACAAGGCAACACACTGTAAAAACAAAAAAGAAATGGCCATGTGGGGGGTGCGGGGGTGAGGCCACCGAGGAGGTCCGAGGACAGGGTGCGCACCAACAGCCACCTGTGTGGATGTTGGGAAAAAAAACACCTCCATGGGCTCATGGCCTGCACGGCTATGCCAACTGCTGCTGCCGCTCTCATCACCCTCTGCTGCTGCATCAGGAGGTGGTGGTGCTATGGGAGGCAGCCCACGCAAAGCCCTGGTATGGTCCTCCATGGCAGCAAGCATGCGGGTGTGGAAGGTCTCGTTCTGGAGGATTATAGTGCGGAGATCCCCATGCAGCACCTGACGTGATGCCCGGATCTCCTCCCGAGTTGCCTGCATCTCAGCTGAGAGTGAACGTGTGAGCCGCTCCAGCTGCTGTTCTGTCCTCAAGTTAGTGGAAGCCTCAAGGTCAACAAGAGTCTCCCTGAGGTGATGGAGTTCTACCCTCAGGGCTTCCCTGTGGCCCTGGGACTCTATTGATATCCATTGGCGTAGAGTCTCCAGTGCCGCCCGTCGGTCCCTGTTGGACGCTAACATGTCTTCCCTGTGTGATTGGCAAATGGAGTCTGTTGCTTGCTGTAGTTGCTCCATCTGCCTTTCAGGGGGGACAATGGAAGTGGCCACCCTCTCCATTGCTTGAGCCATCATCTCAACTGATGCTGCCTGTTGAGTTGGCATACCGTACATGGATTGTTCCCATACGGTATTGCGTGGTGGCGTACGGCCACCGTGTCGGCAGGCACCACACCTGTTTGGGGCAAGGCGATCTGCGCCTTGCTGTGCCAGCACTGCCTGAGGCTGCAGGACTGCATTCCCCCTCTGGTCTGCTGGCCCAGGAACAGGATCAGATGTTGTGGAGTGTGACGCTGCATCCGTAACCGCCAAAGGCGGATTTACCAACACTGACATCCCCATAGAGGGTTCTACCCCTGGTGCAGGTGGGTTGGACAGAACCGAATCCCTGCCAGAAACACTTACCTGCGACGGCACATAGGTCTCATCATCCAAATCAGCACCTGAATAGAGGTCTGGGGAGGTGCACCGAGAGACACCCCTGCACAGAATGGTCTGCAGCAAGATTGGGTTCTCACCCACCACCACACCACGTCCCCCACTGGTGCCCGGTCGTGCCTGAGATCCTCCTGGGTCTGCACCATCTCCTCAACCTCAACAGCATCAAGTGCGTCATCCCCTGCAAAAACATGAAAGACAAAAAATGGAAACAGGCATTAGCACCATTGTACACAAATAGGCCTGACAAGCTACAGAACCAGTACATGATTTACACATGTTCCACATGACTATAACCCTCCCATGCATGCACTGTCACTGAGTTGGAAGGGGAGGCAAAAGGCAGACACTGATAACACCAAGATGGAAGAGCAACACATTTGCTGCATGCTGGGTAGCACTGCCATCACACATTGGCCTGTGAGTGGCATGTTCAATACACATACATGACACATGCCATCACACAGATGGCATGTACCATAGCCATGGTACATTCCACAAGTATATCCATATGTCAGTGAATGAGTACTATCAGCCATCAATGTGAGATGGACATGATGAGATGAAAAATGCTACATAGTGTGACTAAATACGCATGCGCCACACACTGCAACACATCCAGTGAACAAAAATACAGTGATTGCAGGCAAATGGTTGTGCACTTCAACATGACAGGAAACAACTATCATGTTCCACATTCAAACAGGCCCCAAAAATGTATGTGATCAGGCCAATACTCAATCAGCCTGAATGGTCAAATCATTCACCTAACAAGGTAACACATGTGGGCCAATGTGGGGTTCATCAATGACAGAAGCATATAACAAATGTGACAATAGGGCTGAGGAATGTGTAGCAAAAGTGGGAGAATTGAAACAATCAGCCTGAATGAACACTGAAAAATACAAACAATGTTGTTGCAAGATGCCACTTCAAGGGCAACTGCCGTAATGTTGCGCTAAATTACTACTGTGGGCAGAAGAGATACTGTCGCACCCAAATCCAAGGCCGCTGAATGTTTTGGATGAATCACATCGGTGACCCATACCACTCAGGCACACACACCTTCACCTGGCACTCAATCAGAACCCGTCACCCAAACATACACATGCATTACACACACATGCATGGGCACTCACTGCACAATGCATCATAATCAGGTAGTTCTCCTACACCTTGGATCTGTTCCCCTGTGACGAAGGCCCCAGCAACAGACTCATGTTCAGTGAGTTCGTTGTCCTCTTGTGGAGACCCACCGCCAGTCACCAGAGTAGCGGCATGATTTGAGGCCAGCTTGTTCTTTGCTCTGCGTTTCAGATCATTCCACTGCTTGTAGCAATAATCAGCTGTGTGCCTCACAAATCCAAGCGCACATATGCGGTCGACGATGATCTGCCAGTGTGCCTTACGTTGACCAGTTGTGGTCTTGGACCCTGAAGTCACCAGCATTTCGTGGCTATGTGCCGACACATAGGACACAAGTGCATCAAGTTCCGCGTCATTAAAGCAAGGCTTCCTTGACGTGCCGGAGTGTGTAGACGTGTCTGGGGTCTCAGCCTGTCGTGCCAGAGCACCCTTCTTCCTCTTCTTTAAAGGTGGAGCGGAGCCAGAGTGGCTTACGCTGCTCTGGTCAGTAGGGGCAGAATCACTGGTGGACTGGGTAGTAGGAGTGTGGGAATGCACAATGACCATAGGTCTTGATGCAGGCATTGGTTGCAGGGTAATGTTGGCAGGGGGAACGTCAGTTTGATGGACCTGGACTGACACTGTCCTGGCTGGGAGAGTAAGAGCTGGGGTGGATGGAGCTGCAGCTGCCCCTGCATCCTCCCCACCGTGCATACTTGGGGCAGCAGATGACATAGCTGCCCTAGATCCACGTGGCTTGGTGACAACAACTTGCACCACCACACGTGGCCTAGACTTTCAGACCTGGAAGTCAGCCTGGGAGTCATCGTCTGCCAGGTAAGGTGCCACAATGGGCTGGTCCAACAGGGGCTGAGCTGGGATGGTGTCAGCCACGTTTCCCTCAACCATGGGGGGGGCATGGGTGTCCCTGATTGTTCCTCCACACATGGGGGTATAGGGGCACCCTGCAAATCCTGGCCACGTCCCCTACCGTGCCCACCACACCCACCTTTTGAAGGTCGGCCACCTTTGCCTCCCCTACTGCTTGGTTGCCTCCCAACCATGGCACTGATGTTGTTGTGCGTATGGGAGTTGCAATAAACAAATTGCCCTGGGCAATTGGGGGTCAAAGGGGTAGGATGCTAGATGGAATACGTACCCTAGTGCTCTAACAAGGCTGTCTGTGACCCCTGGGGGAAGATGACGGGTCACGCAACGCACAGGCAGCCCAAAATCAAATATTAACGTGCACGCAACACCTCGTAGACCACGTGTGTGAAAAAATGAACCTGCACTACGCTGTGGCACCCAGAAACACAAAAATAAGTGTACGCCTAATACACGCAGCCTAAAATGACCTCTGAAGGGGAACGCGACACACGGGGCAAGCACAGTTGCTAAGTACGTGCGGAACTCACCGTCTGCTTGGAAAAAGAATGTGAAAAATACGCGCATGTGTGTGTTGGCAACACCCCCGCCAAAAGAAGACTTATACGCTGTCTGAGGAGACAGGACAAAAGTGAACTCTGTTTGAGGAAACAGGCCCAACAAAAAAATCAGAAAAGAGCTGTCAGAGGTAACAGGGAGTACGAACTAGAAACGCTGTGAAGTAATCGCGTGTGAACCGACAAGAAGTACAGATTTCACCCACTCGCTCTCCACGAAAAGCACGTACAAGGAAATGGCATCCTACATGTAGCTTTTAAACCGGCCCACACGTACACGTCAGAAATGCGTGTACACAGGCCCTTTCCTCCAATTACACGCGATGACACTCGGACGTGCAGTTTTTCCACGTGTGCTCTGTCATCACGTGCTATGAGGGAAACGGCTGCACACCTAATGTAACTTACGCGCTTACATGCTAAGGGCCTTTGTCCCAATGAAATCACGTGCGTGTGCTGATGCGCTTACGCGCTAAGACCCTTTCCTCGAATTACACGCTGACGTGCAATTTCTTCACGTGCCAAATCACTCCGTATCAAGCTGGCCATGCAAAAACACACAGAAGACCACGCTCCTGCCCAGAAGGCAGGAATTACTGCCCCCCAGAGCCCTGAGCACGCTCCCACCTGCCATCTGCTGCTGCCTGACTGCCTGCTGCCCACCTGCCCTGCCATTTGCTGCCTGCACGTCAGCCAGGGGTGTAGTTGCTGTGACCACCCCTGCTGGAACCGAAGACTCCCGACTGGGATTCCATCGCTCCACAGCCCAGCCCCAGGACCCAGTTGCCCACCCACTCCTGCCTCTGGGGTTGCCATGTCCAGCACAACACCATCTGGCAGCACTGGCAACCCCCAGCCAGAGAGGCAGAGGGCCACCAGCTTCACTGCCACCGAAGTTGATGTCCTGGTGGAGCAAGTCCTGGGGCAGTATGATGCCCTCTTTGGAAGTTTGCGCACCGATAATGAAGGACGGACCAGGATCTGGATGGACATCGTGACTGCCATCAACGTGGAGGGGGTGGCAGTCCGCGACTTACATCATGTCAAGAAGCGCTCGGAGGACTTCAGGTCCAGGGCCCTCAACAAGGCCCGGCGCCTCGCTAAGGCAGCGGATGCCAAGGGGTGCCGGGGCCAGCTGTCGAACCATCAAATGAGGGTCCTGGAACGCATATGCCCAACGCTCTATGTCCAGATCCTTGAGAGGCAGACCCGTCTGGAGTCGAGCGGTAAGTGTACATGCATGTTGATAGTACGCTGTGCGTGTCGTGGTGTGCCAGTAGTGTGCAGGTTGCACATGTGTTTATGTAGGGCCATGCAGGGATGTGTATGAACATGGGCGTGAGGCTGCCACATGTGAGTCCTCTCAGTTGTGAGACACATTGATGGTGTATGTGTTGGTAAGCATGCTGGGCAAATGCAGGTGTGGGAGCACACATGTTTGAATTTCTGTGTATGAACATTGGCATGGTTGTGGCATGGATGGTGGTTCATAATGCATGTATCTGCACTTTGTACATGTGCATGTATGTGTATCTGACAAGTGTGCAACTGTGATGCAACATTGATGCACGTGACACTGATATGTAGAAGGATGAATGGCAGATGTGACATGTATGGCGATATCATCACTGCAACAGTTGGAGGAGATGTAGACATGCATGTAAGTGTGGTGGCGTGTGTGCATGCCTAGTGCACTCCTTGTGTTTCATATGATGTCAGGCTCACCTTTAGCTGTTCATGCTGTTGTATGTGTATGGATGGTGCTGCCTGGTGCAATATTGATGTTGAAATGTTCATGTGTGTGAGTTAAAATGACATGTGTGTCGTGGAGTGTGATGCCATGTCTGTAGTTAAACAATTCCACTCATATGCAACTGTTATGTGTGTATCAGTCCATTGTACAGTACCCTGATGCCTGTGTTTTATCTCTCCCTGTCTGCAGCATCAACTGAAGAAGAGGGCGGAGAGGGTGCAGTGGAGCACAGCGGCAGGGATCATCCCACCAGCCGGAGACACAAAGCCCGGCTCCCCTCCCAGGTTGTCATCTTGTCGGGGAGTGAGGAGTCCGGTGCCGCTTCACAGGCCACAGATGCCGAGGGAAGGTCCAAGAGGCGGAGGTCGAAGTTGGACACCTCGGCAGCAGAAGGGGCAGCTGAGACCCCACAGGGTCCGACGGAGGAAGATGGTACGGAGTCATCCAGGTTGGTGGGGGGTTTGGTGGAGGAGGAGGCCGTGCAAGGGACAGACATGGGGTCTGGAGGTGGGGATTCCACTGGTGCTAGTGGTACAGGGCAGGGGCAGGGACAGGAGGCAGCACAGGTCACCGCGGAGGTGCCTGTGTGTAATCCTGTCCCCGATCCTGTGACTGCATCATCCCACACCAGCAGGGATGCCTACGTCCAGACCCGTTTTCAGGGAGGGGATCCGCTTACAACAACTGGCCTTCCTCTCCCTGCGGACGTGGCTATCCGGGACCGGGTTGAGCCAGACCTGGGTGGGGTGGCGTTGAGTCAATGGGCCATGCGAGGTGACCTTCAGTCTTTTCATGAGGAGACTGCACGTCATCTCAAATGGCTTGTTGACCGCGTTGACCTAATGGGACAGCTCACCAGGGACGGATTCCTCTGTTTGCTGGACCTTGTTCCGACCCCCTCCTCAACTGAACCCCCTATGCGCCAGTCGTACTCCATGCCATCTTCCCACCCCTGTATCACCTGGGTACCATGTGGAGCTGCCTCTGACCCTGCGGCCAGGCTGGTGAAGGACACAGCCCTGCCACAGTTGGGAGTCGGACGTCCAGCAGGGGTGGCCACATTAACAACTGCACCCCAGCCGGAGGAGGATGTGCAGGTAGCAAGAGCCAGGGCACAGGCAGAGGCGCAGCAGCAGCAACAAGGTGGGAGCCATAATGGCTCGGGCCCTTCGTCATCGGAGGGGCAGCCATCGGCCAGAGGGCAGGAGGACCCAGGACTGGAAGTGTCTTCCACGTGGCAGCGGTTAGGCCATGCTATAAATGCGGAGTGGCAGCGGGCAGAAGAGGCATGGCTCACGATGGTCAGGGCGGAGAACTCCATGCGGAGGGCCCTGAGGGGGGCCGAGTGCCTCGAGGCAATTCGCAGGGAGTTGGAGGAGAACATGTCATCATCCCTGCGAACCCTCTGGGCCATGGAAGAGGACCGCCTTCAGGACATTGAGCAGGAGTTCAATGATGCCCTGGCCCGGGACATCCAAAAGTGAGCCGTCAGACTAGCCCGCTGCCATTGTAAATAGTTTTTAGAGTTAGGTTTCCTTTTCATTTTCCTTTTATTTGTGGTCAATGGACAATGCCACACACATTTGTATATAGTTATATTTTTAGGTAGTTTCTTAGGTAGGTTTAATTTGTTTAGTTGGGCTCATTGGCCCTTTACACCGTTGGACAATGGATTGATTTATTTTTGGGATTTTTGCACATGGATTAATGGATTTTTATTTTGGACAATGGATTGTATATAGTTACATCATGGATTCATTTGGATTTTTTTTCCATTATTGACATGGAGTAATGTTTTTTTTTTTCAGGACAATGTATTGTAAATAGTTGGACTATGGATTGATTTCACATTTTTATTTATCATTATCAACATGAAACAATGAATATCTTTTTTTTTACCTTTTTTTGGATTTGCGTTGGTGGAGTTTGGACTGTTTTTCTTTCAAATATTTTTGCATTGCTTATCATTTTCATTCACTCATCTTTTTCACATGCTTTTCATTTCATGTTTGATATTTTGGTATGCTTTCATTTCATTTATTTATTTATGTACATAATACATTTCCATATTTTAGTTCCATGTGTGGTATTTGCTCATTGGGTTGATGCATGTGAAATTGTGGGTTTACAAAAGCAATGGCAAGCAGTGTATGTGTGTGATGGACATGTGTTGATGTACATAGTTGAGTTTTGGTTTGTGTCTTGAGATAGGCATGTCAGTGTGGGGTGGATTGGGAAATCATTGCGTCTCAAGAATGGGGTGGCGTGATGTGGTATTTTTTGGTGTAGAAGTGGGCCATGACTGTGCATCTTTATTTCGTGTGGGGGGGACATGAGTGGGACATGAGTGGGGGCTTGCTGGCAGGTGCCCCTGACTGCTAGGGGGTGGGAGTGCAGGGGGACATGAGTGGGACATGATTGGGGGCCTGCTGGCAGGTGCCCCTGACTGCTGGGGGGTGGGGGTGCAAAGGGACGTGAGTGGGACTTAAGTGGGGGCCTGCTGGCAGGTGTCCCTGACTGCTGGGGGGTGGGGGGCCAGGGGGACATGAGTGGGTGATCAGTAGTGCAAGCTGACATGTTGCTTGGCTGGGGGGCAGGCCCATGGTAGATGGGCTGTCTCCGGGACATGACCAGGGGTGCAGGGTAGTCCCCTGGGTGTGGGCTGCCTGCAGGGGCCGTGGAGGGTGTAGAGGGAACACCTGGGAGGACCCACACTGCCAATTCATGTGTAGGACTCCCTGCGCACCCCCGAAATTTAGTACACCACTCTGACAGCAAAATTGTGTGTGAAACTTCCCACGCACCCCAGGAATACACTACCCTGCTCAAATCGCGTGTGAAACTTCCCACACACCCCAGTTATACACGTACCCTGCTTGCAGAGGGCCAATTGCATGTGAAACTTCCCGCGAACCCCAGTAATACACGTACCCCACTTGCACAGGGCCAATCGCGTGTGAAACTTCCTGCGCACCCCTGAAAAACACGTACCCGGATACAATCGCGTGTGAGACTTCCCATGAACCCCAGTAATACACGTACCCCACTCGCACAGGCCCTTTCGTATGTGCGAACCCCCGTAACACACGTACCCTGCTCCTATCGCGTGTGAAACTTCCCGCGAACCCCAGTTATACACGTACCCCACTCACACAGGCCCTTTCGCATGTGAAACTTCCCGCGAACCCCCATAATACACGTACCCTGCTCCAATTGCGTATGAAAATTCCCGCGAACCCCAGTTATACACGTACCCCACTCGCACAGGCCCTTTCGCGTGTAAAACTTCCCACGCACCCCCGAAATACACATACCCGGATCCAATCGTGTGTGAGACTTTACGCGAAACCCAGTTATACACGTACCCCGCTCGCACAGGGCCTATTGCGTGTGAAACTTCACGCGAACCCCAGTAATACACATTCGCCGCTTGCTGTTTGCTGTTTGGCATCCCTGTAAACTGGTCCAGGGTTAGCGCAGCCCTTTGCGCTGGATTGGGGATTTTGATGGCTTTTCCTTGCGCGAGTGCGTTCTTGGGGGCGTAACTGGCGCTGCTGGAGGGTTGCTGCGCCACTCTGTGCCACCTCTGGTTTTGGAGGCTAAAATCCATGAATACGCTGTGCGCAGAAATCAATTTTAGCGCACGCGGCTGGCGCAGACATTCGCACGCGCACACTGTGCGCCAGCCACGTGCGCAAAATTCTATGAATTACCCCCTATATGCAGTAATAAATAAGAAGTGTAACCCATATATATATATATATATAAACACATTAACCATTCATTTAAATACAATACGTTCTAAAATGTAATATACGAAAAGAAGAAAGATAGTCTTCCAACATGATTACCTCACAGAAACTCCACAACTAAGAGCAACAGCAGATCTACAGACCAGTAAGAACACACCTTACCAGAAGCTAGTAAGTGTACTGCATTTTACTCATATATTTGTAAACTTTCTGTATTAGATACAAAAAAAGTGATATTATGTTTTTTTTCTCACAGAAATGTCTAGTAATCTGTAGTGGCTAGATGAGCATTCCCACTTGAGGAAATGTCTGAAGATAGTGAACCTAATGGTAGACACTTTATCATATAAACCAATTAATAAATATTATTTTATATACATTTAAGATATACATTTTTTTTGTTGTACAGACCATACAAAAATTGAAAATAGTAAAGAAAAAGAAGTATTGGATAAGACTCTCCAGCACATGGAAGAAAAAATGGACCTACTCATGGCAAATTTTAACAATTTAAAAAACTTTGTGGAGGATCACTTGAAACAAAACACTAGATACCATTGTCCAACATGTACCTGCACCTCCTCACCATATCCCAGTCAATTATCCCCAAACCCGCTCCATGAACCAAAACGTTTTGATGAGACTTCCATCCCTTCTTCACCTCATATAAATCCTATTGAAACCCCCAATTCTCCTGTTTTTGTTTCAGTTTCTGCCTCACCTTCTCTGTCATAAATTTAACATCCATATAAAATAAAGTAAAATTATTATATTGTGTCCTAATTCATTTCTTGTCTGCTGTTCAGCAGTTCAGGTGTCCGCGGACAGCGCGGGTGTCCGGAATGTCCGTAAAGAAACGAAAATGGGGGCGTCCCAAGGACACTATATCTGTCCGTATTGTTCGCATGCAAGTTGAAACTGTTCTAAGAACACATCTGGTGTTCGGGATGTCCGCAATCAAACTACCATATGCGGTGTACTGAAATGTTCGTAAATAAACAAAATGAGGTGTCCTGAGGACGCTAGACCTGTCCGTATTGATTCCAGGCGAGTTGAAACTGTTCTAAGAACAAAGGCAATATCCTGAAATGTTCGTAAATAAACAAAATGGGGGTGTCCTAAGGACGGTATACTTGTCCATAATGTTCGGAGGCAAGCTGAAACTGTCCTAAGAACACACACGGTGTCCTGAAATATTTGTAAATAAACAAAATGGGGGTGTCTATAGCTGTCCGCATTGTTCGCAGGCGAGTTGAAACTGTTATAGGAACACACGCGGTGTCCTGAAATGTTAGTAAATAACCAAAATGGGTGTGTCCTGAGGACGCTATGCCTGTCCGTATTGTTCAGAGGCAAACTGAAACTGTCCTAAAAACAAACAATGTGTCCTGAAACATTCGTAAATAAACAAAATGGGGGTGTCCTCAGGACGCTAGACCTGTCCGTATTCTTCGCAGGCGAGTGGAAACTGTTCTAAGAACACAGGCAGTATCCTGAAATGTTCGTAAATAAACAAAATGGGGGTGTCCTGAGGACGCTAGACCTGTTCGTAATGTTCGTAAGCATGTTCAAACTGTTCTAAGAATACATCAAGTGTCCCGGGATGTTCGCAAATAAACAAAATGGTGGTGTCCTGAGGATTCTATGCCTGTCCGTACTATTCGCAAGCAAGTTTAAACTGTTCTAAGAACAAACGCCTGTTCATAACTGTTCATTTCACTTGTGACGCACTTTTAATTAGTTTCAGAACCCAAACAGTGTCCGTAGAACACCAACGCGCATGCGCAAAACAGTTTCAGTGCATTTGATGTCCTGCGGACACCCGCTCCCTTCGCAGACAAGCTCGCGAAGCTATCAAATGACGGCACCCACGCTGAGCGTGTGTTCTGACTGCGAACACTGTTTGTGTCCCTGAACAATTTAAAACTACCTTTGCAAGCAATCCACAATATTTTTCAATAATATCTCGCCATAGCACATAGTAATCCTGAGTTTCTACATACTTTTTAGGACCTTTTGAACCTTCTTTTGGTGTTCGATCTGTCCACGGACAGCGTGCATGTCCGCGAACCACGCACAAGCACCCCTATAAAAGGCCACACCCTAGAGCTCATTCTCATTGTGTTTCTGGCTATCTTACAGAACACAGTGCATTTTGCTGCCAACTTTCCAGATTTTCATCTGAAACCTGATGGCATCCATGGCTGCAGTACTGCCACCTGGTGCTACATCTGCCTCAGCACCACCCCCACCCCCTCCACCACCACCACCTCCCAAAGGGCCTGAAGAGGGGACTAGGAGTGAGGATGCAGAGGAGGATGAAGAGGATGACGAGAATGAGGTAGTGGAAGTCCCTACTACCAGCACTCGGCGTGAGTCTTGGGTGTGGCGTTTATTTACCATTCATGGTAATGTATCTAAGGCATGTGCGAACCGAGTCATCTGCCACGAGTGCAAAATGGTACTCAGTCGCGGGAGGCGTGGTTCATACAGCTTTGGGACAACTACCATGAAGCGACACCTAAAGTCATTCCATACTAGGGCCATTCGCAAGGTTGTACCTTGCGAGGAGCGTAGTAGGTTGACTTCCTCTACTACATCCTCCGTTTCTGATCCTGCCACCACAAGGAATACTCCTGTGGGACAGCGTATTCCTCAAACTGCCTCACAGGCCATACGCAATACTGATGACCCTTACCTTTCGAGGGTCACAGTTGTGTGTATGTACTGCGACGCAGTACTCTGCAGGGGGGAAAGACTTTGAAGTGCTTTTGAGACTCTGGTCTCAGAGCACGAGAAGATCTGCTCACTACCCAAGTAAGACCCAGTCTACATCTTCCTCTCTCCACCCGCCCTTTTTTATCCCCGTGGTTGGTGTCCCCCCTTACCCTCCTTTTCCCTCCTCTCCTAGTGTGTTGTGTATAAAAAAAAAAAAATATATATAAAACAATTTTTTTTAAAAAAAGGCTCTTTTCAGAGCCGCCTTTCACAGTTTAAAAATAGAAGTGAAAATAAATTAAGCAGGGCCCTGTGTATTTTTTAGAAGTCTGGGAACAGTCCGCGAACATCTAAAATTTTGGGGTACTTCCCCATCAAAACCATTGCAGATTTGTCTGGGAGGAAGTGGCGGCTCTGAAAAGAGCCTTTTGGTGGTGTTTGTGTTTGAAAAATTTGAAATGCTCAATACCTACTACAAAATGGATACTGTAATTCCAAAAAAGGTCGCAATGCATTTTGTACATTTCTCAGAAAAATCTGATTGCCAGCATAAGTAAGATGGACTCCATCTCTGTGAAAAATGTATGTGCTACGAAACATAATATTTTCATTGTGAAAAGAGGACATGCCAAAATCTCTTAGAAAGGCACAAACAGACTTATTGACATTGCGCCTTGCTTTCTCCATTTGTGGACCAAATGAAGAAGAACAAAACCACATTTGTCTCTGCGCAATCCATGAAAAATATTACTTGAGAATTTGGAAACATGTCCATGACCTTCCCAAGTCCTTCTTTCATTGCAAATTGCAAAGAAATTCCAGACACATGTCCTAAACTGTTCCCTCCACAATGAAATACAATTATGTCTGGATCTTGCTCTGTCTCCAAAGTAGAAAAGAGAAGTAGCAAGTCCAACCACTTCATTCCACGTACTCCATGCCAGTGCACTTCCACATGTGGGAATCCAAGAAGATCTACAGCTACTTCACAGCTTTCTGCATGCACCTTCAACCAATGTATCCACGAGTCTCCCAAAATCCAAACAATCTATTTTCTGAAACACACAGCCATAGCTATCTGTTCTTCTCTCAGCAAAAAGAGTATCTGAGAAACTCTCTCTGGGGCAACACACCCACTAAACTTTACTGACCAATCCCTTGCTCTGCTCATTCTCATTTGCATGCCTCCCCACCCCAAAATCCCCGGATGTAGCACGCGATGTCCGCGGACTACCGCCATGTCCGCAGACATATCGTAACATGGACAGTCCTTCTACCATTTACATTTCACTTTCTGTGCCATTCCCTCATCGGATATAGCTAAGCCATCACATGACCATCCACCAATCACATCCAAGACCTCTACATCTAACTGCATCATCATAGATCAGCACTTCAAAATACTGTTTATCTCTCTGAGTACAAGTGTCATATCATTGGAAAGCACCTTCTACAAGAAATACTGTACAAGTCTCCAAGATTTCTACTTGCAGCTGTATGCATATCCATATGCATGAACACAAACTACAGGTATGCATATTTTATGTATAGTACATGTACAATTCTTATAGATTCATATAAACTGATTAACTGACTTTTAGCTTGTATAACCTATAAAATGAACTTACTGTCATTTTTTCCATCTCCTATAATCAACTGTCACTTCCAAACCTATCGGCTATTTAATTTACACACACATTTGCAAAGCATGTTGAACTAACATATTTAAAGTACAATATAAAGAGTTAACATACTCAAACGAAATTGCATGCACACAGTATGTTCAAATATCAAACAACAATACTTGTACAAAAACAAAAAAATCAATGTCTAAATTAAAATCAGTGCTATATACAAACAAAATTACTAATTTGTTTCCTTTACAATTGCAGTAAAGACCACTCTCCTGAAAAGAAGCAGCCAAATTTGAAGTACAAAGAACAACTAAGAAGAAACCTGCTCATTCCAGAAAAAAAGTAAGTTAAGTACCACCATAATATTTGTACTATTGCTCAAACACACTGGCCCTCATTACGACCCTGGCGGATTTTTTCCGCCATCGACGGACTTTTCCGCCATGGCGTAAAGTCCGTTTACGCCATGGCGGATGGTGGACTTACCGCCCCATTCCGAGGTCGGCGGGGCGGTAAGTCCCCATTGACCCATTTACCCTTCCCCATTCCCATTTCGGCCCCATAGGGCTCAATGGGAGTGGGGAAGGCGTTAATTACGCCACCGTAAAATACGGTGGCGTAATTAACACCAAGGTCCCATAGCGCCATGGATTTTTACGCCCGCAAAAAGCGGGCGGAAAAATGACCATGGCGCTCTGGGAACTCGGAATTGGCGGTAAGGGGTCGGCGCAGCTGACGCTGGCGTAAACCCCTTACCGCCAGGGTCGTAATGAGGGCCACTGTAAGGTTAATTCATGCTATTTCTGTGCCTAAAAATAGAGATTGTGCACCATTCTGTCCACAAATCCCCATTTCTTAAACAGAGATTTACAGGCAGAATGGCGCACAAATTCCTATTTTGCGGCGCAAAAATGATGCAACTCAGCCCCTAGAATTTTGATATTATAGAACAAACAACTGTTTTAATTGTAAACCATTAGATTTACTATGTGTTCTTCTCCAAACCACTAGCTTACTTTCTACTGTCATCTGAACCCCAGTTTAGTAGCACATAAATTCAAGAATACCCATCCCAACTAGTTGTAGTTGCCCAATGCACAATCACACACCATCACATACATCTTTATCATACTCAGACACTCATGCACACAGCACACATACATTGCAGAACACCCCAACCCATACCTTCTTTTTTTTTTCAACAGACCCTAAAGAATGCCTACCAAAAATCAATTCCGTAGAAAGCAATGCAGAAGCAGAGCAAATGAAAATAGAAGTGTCCAAAATAAGCATCCATCTCTAGCAGAATTTGTAAAAAAAGTTCAAACAAAACAGCTAATACACTCATTTAGCGAAACAAAACAAGCTTCAAGTACTGAAACTTTGCCTCCTCTATCAAAATGTAAAATGAACCAGACAACAATTAACAAAAATTCAGCTACCACTACAGATAAAACTTCTCCTATAAATCTTGATATAGTGCCAAGTAAGCATACCAAAAAAAGTATTTTAGCAAAAATGTTCCGTCACAGAGTCCTTCAAAATCTTATAAAAACAGGAGAGAAATTAGGCATAACCCTTAAAACCTATCGTAGGAAATTAATCTTAGAAGCTTTGATAGACAGTGCAATTCTTCTCAAAAGGAAGTTATTTATTTTAGTGTTAAACAAAATGAAACCACTAACACAACTAATGACTAAATTACAAAAAAGACTTCTCAATGAATGAAATGTCAACAGAAATAACTTCTTAAATATCTGTGGAGGTGAGTGGAGTCACACTACAAGCACAGAACCATATTTTAATGAAGAAGCATACAAACAAAAGCAAACAAATACAATTGCCATACATAGCAGTGGACGAGGTTATGAAAAAGTTAATAATAGCATAATGGAACAAGAAATACTGCTTACAAAAATATCCCCAGAAAACTTAGAATTATCTCTCCATTCAACTGAATTACAACATCTAGTATAGAAATGGCCATGCACGTCAATGTGTAACATTCCCAAAAAATCTTTCAAGTCTTTACGCCAATTCCTCAATCAATATGTGAAAGGCAAAGACAAAATCAAAATTAAACTACTGCAAAATATGGATACCTGTCCAGTGCGCAAGTACACAGGACTACAAGGACATTCATTGGCCTGCTTTTCAGGACCTACTTGCAAAACCACCTTCCTTTATATCAAAATGATATCAACACATCGTTCAACTATAAGACATCTAGTCTATAAACTGTACTATGCTAAAAGTCCTGCTTTAGCACTAGCCAATTTAAATAACATTATTCTACATGGTACAGCAAAAGACGTACTTGAAGAAATCGACTATATCCAGAAAAAATATTTTGGAAGTGAAAGACACTTACAGAATGAAATAGCTTTAAAACAAATTAGCAACAATTCTATGCATGGCAACCATCTACTACAAAAAAGAAATACTGAAATTTAAAAGTACATCTGCTGAAGTACCAAACCATGTGTGTGTATGTTGCCGCAGAACTTTTTATAAAAGTAACACAAAAACTCTAGACCTAACATACAAAATAGAAGACAATGAAGATTCTAAATGGTTTGAATTAGCTCTCTACCTTATAGCAGAAAACACATATGAAATAACTGACCCCTTAATACTTTGCAGTTACTGCACTACAAAACTTGACAACAACCAAACTCCTTCAAGTGCTATCACAAATAATTTGGAATTATTTCCACTACCAAAACCCCTACAACAACTCAATTTTTGTGAGAGCATCATAATTCAAACAGTGCACCCCCCTTTCAAGCAATAATACGCCTTCAACCAAAAACAGCAAAATAACCTCCCTCTGAATTAGTGAAAGGTATTCGTGGAAAAGTAGTGTATTTACCATTAGATCTAAAACAAAATGTGCACACTCTAGGAGTGCAACGTCCAATGGAGCAATCTTTGATTATCTTATTAAATGGTGTACCTACAAAAGACAAAAAAATGTGGCAACAACTGGTAGATTTACATAAAGTTAGACAAACCTTGCAATATCTAAAAGACAATAATGAATACTACAAAGAAATTAACATTGAAATTACAAAGATACTACAAAGAAATTAACATTGAAGAAAACTTGAAGGATACCACTGAAATAATTCAAGAGTCACAAGAAGCTGGTTAATTGAGCTCCTAGATCCTGCTACAGTATCCTATACTTTAGGCCATTATACAATTCTTTTTTTTTTTTTTATTTTTGTTTGGCTGAAGAAGTTTCAACCTTTCAAAATATTATTCATTACAACATATACAATTAAATACTTTTTACATAGTTTACAAATGATGATAATCCTTCAGAAATGTACATATAAATAGACATAGCAAGTTTAGCCAATATTAAGTTGTTCTTTGTTTTCACAAAAATGATTAAACAAATGTTAGCGAAGCATGGATTAAAAAGAAAAGGTAAAAAAAGGAAAAAGAACAACCTATATCTTAAGAGAATTCGTAAAATTGTTATTTAAACATAAAAAAGAATTTCAAGGCAAAACTGTTTTTATGAATTGCGTAAGAGCAATATGAATGGCAGTTCGATTGCTCGTCATTAGTAAGCTCCATATATGATTTGAGGAGTGATTGCAGTTTAATTGCAATAGATTGTGAAAGTAGTGTTTGCGTAAGCCATTCAAGGCCGGGCAATCAACCACTATGTGTGCTAATGACTCTGGTTGTTTATAGTTTTTACAAAAACGACAGTAATTTTCATTTTTTGAAATAAGACCACGTCTTGCCAAAATTTGATTTGTTGGATGAAGATTCAGACGCATTCTTAGCATTTCTGCACGTACGTAATGTGATGGAGACTTTACAAGATAATTGGCCATTTGTTTGAGCTTCTTATGTGGGAAGAGTTTTAAATCAAAATCCACATAATTTGAACATAGTTCTTGTGTTACAATCCAGTCGTGCCAGTATAGTCTTTTTTTTGCTTGATTAGGGTTTGTAAGTAGCAGGTCAATGGAGATGTCAGCATTTACCAATACTTTCAGAATGTCTTTTACCCATTTTTTCGGAAACACATGGTTGGAAGAGCAGATATACATTGCAATTGGGCCTATTAAATTCTTTGTGTTAATTTCTAACAGACATTTGCGATAAAAGTTACAAAATTTCCAAAGGACTAGTGCAGATAGAGAGATGAGGCCCAATTCATACCTCAGCATACAGATAGGAGTACACGTAGGTAGACAAAAAACTGCTTTCCAAAAATTCCCTTCATGTCTGTCCCAATAAAATCTTGATTGTGGAAGCAATGTTTCGGCTCCATAGATTAAAATAGGGACAACTACAATTCATCCATTGCACTCTAATGACACCGTAGAAGATGCACTAGAAACGTACCAAATGTGACAAACCAAAGGATCGCCAATCAGCATATGGGAAAAAAGTATAGAAGCACGTGCTTTTCGTCTACTCTTTCCTACTGGCAAAGGAGGAAGGTACGATGAGAGACCTATTCAAATAACAGCATCAGAATACCGCTCATTACGGATGCATTCTAAAGATCCCAGATTTAGACAAAATGTGGAATACATATTCCACCTACTCTTTGAAAGTGAATTAGCAACTTTATGTTACAGAGTTGCACACACATTAAAATCGGGATCCCACTTTCAAAATATGTCAGCTACATAATTATTACAAAAAGTGCAACAAAAAGATGAGGTTTTACAATCAAATATTACAAATCTATTAGCAAACATGCGTGGTACTAAAGAGTACTGGTTTCAACCTCATGGAGATGTACGTTGTATGATAAGAAACCTTGGCCCACCCACTTGGTTTGTTACATTAAGTTGTGCAGAATATGCATGGGAAGATTTACATGATTTCCTACGCATATCAAACAAAAACAAAACAAAAATAGATATACTAACACCTGGAGAACTTTTTTCTCTAGATCCTGTTAATGTTTCAAGATATTTTCATCATCGCTTCATTGCTATGCTACACTTTATTTGTAATAAAACTGTTCCTCCCCTCGGAGAAGTGCAACACTTCTTTTGGAGAAAAGAATACCAAGTCAGAGGAGCACCACATATCCACATTAAGACAATGACGCCACTGTGTTACAGTTTATTGAAAAATATGTCACTAGTGAAATTCCATCTGAAGCAACAAATAGTGATCTGCATGCACACATTTTACAATTTCAAGGCACAAATGTGGCAAATATTGTTGTCGCAAATACAAAAACAAAGGGAAATACTACACAAAATGCTGCTTTGGTTTCCCTAGACCGGTTACAAAAACAGGTCAAGTGAACAACTTCATGTCTTCAGTTAGACATAGTGTTAAAGGTAAATCACCTAAAAATACATATTACATAAAAAGAACAGAAGAAGAAAAATATATCAATGATTACAATGGAATCATTGCCCACTTATGGAATCCAAACATAGATGTGCAGTACATTGCAGGGAATTCCACTTCAGTTGCATGATATGTTACAGCATACTTAACCAAAGCAGAAAAAACCGAGCTCCAAGACCTCTGGAATGACCTGTCAACAGACAAAACACTGTCTCGGAAATTATACAGCTTGGGCATAAAAATGCTCTCTCATAGAGAATGTGGCTCCGATGAAGCAGCAGATCGTTTAACTCGTACTGCTTTGTATGGAAAATCTGAAAATATAGTATGGCTAAGTCTTGGTCCTGCTAAATCTAGAAAAAGAGTTCTAAAATCATACAACGATATAGAAACAATAGCCAAACATGATCCCAACAGCCAAGCCATTTTAAAAAACAATTTACTGGACACATGCTACCTAAACAGAAGTACCACTTTGGAAACCATGTGTCTATACCACATAGCCCAAAACTTCACATACAAAAATAATATAAAACCTGATGAAATAAAAAGTAAATACAGAGTGTCAAATTGTGAAGGCAGCTTAGTAAAACTCACCAAACCAAATTTAATTAATCATATCAAATTGTCATTAAAGACTCCTCAACATAAAGAACTATATTACATGTCCCTGCTACAACTCTTTAAACCATGGAGAAAAGAAGAAGAAATACTAGATAACTATGACTCCTATGAAGGCACTTTCATAGCAAATGAAAGCACTATAACCGATGTAAACTTTACACAGTACAAAACAATGTTGCACAATGAACAGCAACACGAAGAAGAACTCCAGGCCCAACTAGATAAGGACACTCCTGACAGTAGTCAACCTTCTGTAACAGGAAGCCAAGAACCACTGGGAGAGCCACTAATAACAAATGAGGCAGAATTAGCTATGACAGAAGTAGAAAACCCCATGTGTTAGTATGAAGATAAAGAAGACTTAACTACACTACAATCAAAACTAAAAAATGAGCAATGTAGCATTTTTGAAGAAGTAACAAAAGAAATTGCACATGGTGTACAACATGAAAACAAAGAACGCACCTGCCAAAATTACAAACCTATACTACTGTACGTCAGTGGTGAAGCCGGTTCTGGCAAAACATTCTTAATCAAAATCATCAGTAAATTCCTTCAACAATTAACAAACAACAAACTGACAGCTGTTGTCACTGACCCCACAGGTTTAGCTGTCTACAACACAGGTGGTATCACTTTACACCGATTACTACTCCTGCCAGTAGAACACCAAAACAAATTAGACTATTACAAACTTTCTACAGAAGCTGCAATGGAACTACGCAGAGTATTAAAACAAATGAAAATACTACTAATAGATGAAGTGAGCATGGTCTCCAACCTAATGTTGGCTTTGATTCACCTCAGATTACAAGAAGTACTCAAAACAAACTACGAAGAGCTCTTTGGAGGAAAATACATTATTGCTTTCGGAGATCTTCAATTGACACCAGTGAAAGGTGAGCCTATTTTTAAAACCTTAGGACACAAACTCTGCCATAAAACAGTTGGCAGCATTGGAAATGTCAACCTTTGGCAACATTTCCAATACAGAGAATTAACAGAAAACATGCAGCAATCTGCAGATCTCACTTATGCCAACATCTTAAAAAGTATTAGAGTTGGTATATTATCTCAAGAAGCACAAGCAATATTGAAAACCCGGCACATTCATACACTTTATGGTGATAATGCATGTGCTACGGATGTTATGGAACAATTATCCCACAAAAATGTCAATTGTATGGCCATAATGCCAACTCTTGCAAGCTGTTTCAAATTCAATGAAACAATGTTCAAAAAAGAAATGCAACCAATAATTGAAATTAGCGCCACAGACAAACTAGACATACATGGTATGACACTACCCATGTGCGAACAAGCCACAACAAGACTAATAAACAGTTTAGAAAATTCAATCTCCAACACAGCTGGATTGGAAAAAAATTTAAAATTATCCTTAAATTGCAGAGTAATGCTTAAATGTAACCTTGACGCGGATCAAGGACTAATTAATGAGCACTGGGTACAGTTGTTGGCTTTCAAACATACCCACGTGACAACAGCAGTTTGTCAATATTCTCTTGGACATCTTGATTCCTTCTCTTCAAAGACATGTATGTACGCAAAGAACAATTTTCTCTAACTCTTGCATACGCAGTCACCATTCATAAATCACAAGGTCTTACCGTAGACAAAGCATTGATAGACATGGTAACACAGTCTTTAAAGAAGGCATGAGCTATGTAGCACTATCACGCTTACGTACACTTGACGGTCTATTTCTAATCAACTTTGATGCAAGTAAAGTAAACGCTGATATTCCTTGCATTTTAGAATACAATAGACTTTGTTCGCTATACACCCCCATCTAAAAAACATATCCTGTTCCACAAAAGTAAAATGTTCTAAAAGAAAACTAAATCAAACAGAAATGCAACAGGATGTAACTGCAAATCCTCCAAAGAGAATAAAAAAAACGAATACTTCATCAAGTACCACAAACAAAAAAGAAACTATTAGGGAAAGTAAACCAGGTAACCAGGTACTTCTTCAAAAAAAGGAAGACAAACTAAAAAAAAAGTACTCAGATACAGAACTACTTGGTCCATTTAAACTTTCAAATGTAATTGGTGTAAGTTGCTAAGCAAATGTAGCAATGAATATTCTATTTCGATTACCACCAATTATTGACAACATTTACTTACACAGTACAATGTTTTTGCAAAATGTTAGCACTTCATAGACACGCAACAAACAATCCTGACAACACGTATAGTGTTTGTGGAATAAGACAACAATATGACTACTGTGCTGGAATAGTGACATTCACTATAAACTCACAGGAAGATCCACAAGAATTTCTCATGTACTTACTACAAGTACTGGAAAACAAAAACATACCTATAAAGGAAATCTTCCAGATTTCATACATGTGGAAACATACATGCACTCTCTGCAACAATGTGACACAAGAACAAATCCCCAATGAGCGCTTTGTGTATGTATCAATACCTAATTGTGAATCCGTTCCATTTTAGCAACTTGTACAAAATGCAAACCATGGTAGATTATGTACTACCTGCAATTCGGATAATCGCTCCACCTTACTAATACAAACACATAGTAAATACGTAAGCTAATGCTTCTACGTCACAATGCAGATGGTACCAAAAACAACTGCAAGCTGACTGGATTCACACATGGCCAAGAATCACTTGGTAAGAAAGCCTTCACAACAATAGGTATAATCTACCACACAGCAACCAATGCAGGCCACTATAAAATGTGGCTGGTTCGAATGTAATGATAGTACCATTACTCTAAAGCAGAGATTACCTGCAAATCTTACAAACGCTTATTTAATCTTTTTAAAACCAAAATTTATTAACTAAACTGTACTTAAACATTAACTAAACTTCTATTAAAAAACTATAAACTGTTACAATATGCCAACAGCTATATAACTGCCCCAAGATTCTACAACAACTAAACAGATAAATGAATACTACTAAATTATATCTAAAAATAGATAGTTAGAATACGCCAACTGGTATCTAGCTGCCCCAATATTTTACAATAACCAAAGAGATAAATCAATACCACTTAATTATAAAAAACTATAAACAGTTAGAATATGCCAACAGGTATCTAATTGCCCCAAGATTCTACAACAACTAAATAGATAACTGAATACCACTAAATTATATCAAACAATAGACAGTTAGAATACGCCAACTGGTATCTAACTGCCCCAAAATTTTACAATATCCAAACAGATAAATCAATACCACTTCATTATAACAAAAAGAAGACTGTTAGAATATGCCAACATGTATCTAACTGCCCCAAGATTCTACAACAACTAAACAGATAACTGAATACCACTAAATTATATCCAACAATAGACAGTTAGAATACGCCAACTGGTATCTAACTGCCCCAAAATTTTACAATATCCAAACAGATAAATCAATACCACTACAT
Source organism: Ambystoma mexicanum (assembly GCF_040938575.1). Classification (NCBI taxonomy): domain Eukaryota; kingdom Metazoa; phylum Chordata; class Amphibia; order Caudata; family Ambystomatidae; genus Ambystoma; species Ambystoma mexicanum. The sequence goes on from NC_090930.1 coordinate 1,372,999,247, forward strand.
TATAACAAACAATAGACTGTTAGAATATGTCAACAGGTATCTAACTGCTCCAAAAATCTGCAACAAGCCAATACATAGAGCATTAGCCAGAAACAACAAGTGAACACTGAAAACAAACAAATAGACTGTAGCATAACAAAAAAAGTTTTTTTTATCCAACATGGATTCTTTTTTCTCCCACAGACCCAATTAATTTAGCAACAAACACAGAAACTGAGCAAATTGCACAGTACACGGGTTTGTAATCTACTTAATATGAGGGTAAAAAAACAAATGTTGATTATTCAATGTTATACGTCGTTACAAAATACCAATACTAATATGATCTTTTCTTTTATCACAGAAATGAACAAGAAAAACATGTACTTCAGTTACTAAACAAAACAGTAAGTATATTATAATAAGTACAAACATCACAGCAAATCACACCCATAGTGACTTATAACTTTGGTGCTTATAAATTTGGTCTTGTTCATGCACCCAAGACTATAGGCCCTGCCCACAACCACCACAGCATATTACACCCATAGTGGCTTATAACTTAGTTGCTTATAAATTTGTTCTTGGATCCCAAAGTTATAAGCCACTATGGGTGTGATATGCTGTGGAGATTGTGGCCAGGGCATAGAGTCTTGGGTGCATGGCCATATGGCCATGCTCCCAAGACTCTATGCCCTGGCCACAATCTCCACAGCATATCACACCCATAGAGGCAAACATTTTAACTATGCCATAAGGGCACTTTTAATGTCCGCAGACATGATGAGTGGTCTTAAAACAGTTTCAACTTGCCTACGAACAGTACGGATAGGCATAGCGTCCTCAGGACACCCCCATTTTGTTTATTTATGAACATCCCAGGACACATGATGTGTTCTTAGAACACTTTCATCTTGCCAGCGAACAATACGGACAGCGTTCTCAGGAAACCCCCATTTTGTTTATTTTCAAACATTTCAGGACACCGCGAGTATTCTTAGACCAGTTTCAGCTTGCTTGCGAACAATACGTACAGGCGTAGTGTCCTCAGAACACCCCCATTTCGTATATTTACAAACATCCCAGGACACTTCATGTGTTCTTAGAACAATTTCAACTTGCTTGCGAACAGTACGGACAGGCATACTGTTCTCAGAACACCCCCATTTTGTTTAATGATGAACATCCACCGTCCTAAGGACACCCACATTTTGTTTATTGACGAACATCCCAGGTCACATGATGTGTTCTTAGAACAGATTCAACTTGCCTGCGAACAAAACGGACAGCGTCCTCAGGACACCCCCATTTCATCCATTGATGAACATTTCAGGACACTGCATGTGTTATTAGAACAATTTCAACTTGCCAGCGAGCAATACGGACAGCGTCCTCAGGACACACCCATTTCATGTATTTTCAAACTTTTCAGGACACCGCAAATGTTCTTAGAACAGTTTCAGCTTGCTTGCGAACAATATGTACAGGCGTAATGTCCTCAGAACACCCCCATTTCGTATATTTACAAAAATCCCAGGACACTTCATGTGTTCTTAGAACAATTTCAACTTGCGTGCGAACAGTACGGACAGGCATACCGTTCTCAGAACACCCCCATTTTGTTTATTGATGAACATCCACCGTCCTCAGAACACCCTCATTTTGTTTATTGACGAACATCCCAGGTCACATGATGTGTTCTTAGAACAGCTTCAACTTGCCTGCGAACAAAATGGACAGCGTCCTCAGGACACCCCCATTTCATCCATTTATGAACATTTCAGGACACTGCATGTGTTATTAGAACAATTTCAACTTGCCAGTGAACAATACGGACAGCGTCCTCAGGACACACCCATTTCATGCATTTTCAAAATTTTCAGGACACCGCGAGTATTCTTAGACCAGTTTCAGCTTGCTTGCGAACAATACGTACAGGCGTAGTGTCCTCAGAACACCCCCATTTCGTATATTTACAAACATCCCAGGACACTTCATGTGTTCTTAGAACAATTTCAACTTGCTTGCGAACAGTACGGACAGGCATACTGTTCTCAGAACACCCCCATTTTGTTTAATGATGAACATCCACCGTCCTAAGGACACCCACATTTTGTTTATTGACGAACATCCCAGGTCACATGATGTGTTCTTAGAACAGATTCAACTTGCATGCGAACAAAACGGACAGCGACCTCAGGACACCCCCATTTAATCCATTTATGAACATTTCAGGACACTGCATGTGTTATTAGAACAATTTCAACTTGCCAGCGAACAATACGGACAGCGTCCTCAGGACACAGCCATTTCATGCATTTTCAAAATTTTCAGGACACTGCGAATGTTCTTAGAACAGTTTCAGCTTGCTTGCGAACAATACGTACAGGCGTAGTGTCCTCACAACACCCCCATTTTGTTTATTTACAAACATCCCAGGACACTTCATGTGTTCTTAGAACAATTTCAACTTGCTTGCGAACAGTACGGACAGGCATACCATCCTCAGGACACCCCCATTTTGTTTATTGATGAACATCCATCGTCCTCAGAACACCCACATTTTGTTTATTGACGAACATCCCAGGACACATGAAGTGTTCTTAGAACAGATTCAACTTGCCTGCAAACACAACGACAGGCTTACCGTCCTCAGGAAACACCCATTTTTTTATTTTCGAACATTTCAGGACACCGCGTGTGTTCTTAGAACAGTTTCAACTTGACTACGAACCATACGTACAGGTGTAGTGTCCTCAGGACACCCCCATTTCGTTTATTTAGAACATTTCAGGACATCCGCATTGTCCACGGACAAAGCGAACACAACAGGGGGGTCTACCACCTAAATAAACACAACATTTAACCCATCTCTTACTACCCCACCCTCCCCAAACAGTTTTACACACCAACACACTCTACTAAATAGTATTTTTCCACCAAGTTTCACCGTGCCGTCCGTGATTCCAAGATGGCGGGCGTTCCCGAAAATCTGATGCGCTTCACGCTCTTCACTGTCCAATCAGCGAACACGTTGCATGTCCGCGGACATGACGCAAGCCGATTGGCCAATCAGGACACTGTCCGCGGAGCGAACAGGGAAGTGTGTCCGTGGACCGAACATAGATATCACTAATTTTTTGTGACCTACTTTTTGGTCATTTTAAAAAAAAAACTACTGGACAGATTTTCAGGGACCAAGCCGCTGTTCCTGGTCCATATTTGGTGAAAATCCGTCCAGCAGTTTGGGCTGTAGGCGTGAGCAAAGTTTTTTCCCCATTCAGTCTATGGGAAAAAAGAAGTTTTGGGATCCCCTATAACTTTTCCCCCCCTGGACCAAACCTCACCAAACTTTTGCAAAAAAATTCAGAGTGACCCATGTACTTCTTTTTGCAAAGTTTGGTGAGGATTCATCCAGGGAGAGCGAAGTTATAAACCACCCAAAAAGGGCTCTTCCTATGGAAACAGCAACTTAACCATAGCTACACAGCCACTAATGTGTATATATATATATATATTCAGTAAAAAAACTTTGTTAAAGGGACGTTATGGTTCCAAGTAAAACCGAAAAACCCCTGAAATTCGCAAGTTATGGTAAGCTAAGCAACCATAACTTGCGCAACCACCGTGCACTGTTAAGACTAACACCCAGGACATCAAAGATGACATCACAAATGTCATTGATGACATCACTGATGACATCACATGTGCATTTACCTTTCATGAAAAGTCTGCACAAGGCATTCTTATTGTAATGTTAATAAAAAAGTGTCAAGGATCATTGGAATAAATATCATGAGGTACGTAGTGCATTAAGTAATGCATTAACCCAAATAGCATTGTATTACAACGTTTTTTTGCCGGATTTCATAGGTTTTTAGTAGCGCAACTTGACCACAAAGTCCCCTTAACAAAGTTTTTCATTGAATTTCATAGGTTTTTATTAGTGCAACTTAACCATAATGTCTATGAACATCTGACTTCATTGTACACCTTCCGGAGAGTGCCACATGACCATATGGTGGAGTGCACCATGATGACGTGTCCGAGAACCCGTACGCACTTCACAATAAGATCTGTGCTTCGCGGACAGTTTGGAACTGCATTTTCTACTGATCTAGGAACTTTCAACTTCAACATTTCCCTTGCAAAGCTCCAACGCCTATACGCCTATTCCTTCTCATCCATTAACAATCTAGTGCACAGCACATACTTTTAGCGAAACTGCTATTTATCTTAAAATGGCATCAGATAAGGCCATCCCTCATCCCCAAGGGACACCACCACTGCTGTAATCAAGGAGCATGAGAAACACCGCCCCCTACTTTAGAAAGAGCACACACGCAACATTTTCCCCTGTCCACCTGCCCCTCCATATCAGTGTTTGGTACCTCTTCCCTCATTTCCCTCCCCACCTTTCGTTCTAAGCTCTCCTGCCAAAAAAAATCCATCCAAAAACAAATTAAATGTTCCTTTACGAACCACCTTTCACAGTTAAAAAATAGAACTAAAAAAAACAAATTTATATTTCTCAGTAAAGTACATAGACTCAATAAGATTTTCCAACATTTCCATTTGCATTTTGTGTTATACTAATGGGAATATTGGGGCGTTCATTATCTGTTCCAGGGACTGGAATGGTGGATACCGGCCCAGAAGCCCAAGTTATCAGCCCAAGTGAAGCGAGGGTGGATAACGAGGTCTCTGGACCATTATCCCCCCATTCCAGCCCCTGAAATGGGGGATGAAGGCCATTAGCAGCCTACATTCCCAAAGCGGGAACCCGTGGAACTAAAAAAGAGGATTTTTCTTCCTACACCGGGACGCCTCTGGCGTCCCGGATTAGGAAGGAAAATCCTTTTCCAAGATGGCCACCATGCAAAGGGAAAGCGGGGGTTCCATACAGAGCCCCTCTTCGCTTTCTATGGCAGCCTGCAGAAGGCAAAAAGACAACCCTATGACCATATTACCAGAAGCACATTTTTCTTCCCTTTCAAATCTATCCTAATTTCGAATAACTTTACCACAAAGCCAGTCCCAGGTGGACATCGCCACTTTAATCCTATGTTTTGTCACTTCTGGTCATGGCCAGTAGCCAGATGGTCCGGATCATGACCTTATTCCATGACCGCTATTTTTTTTTAACTACATTATGACACTTGACACTTTTCAAATAAGAAAACACTGCCACATTTCCAAACCATGCTTGTAGATCCTTGCCAATGTGCCTTACGCAAGTTTGCTGGAAATCCACCCACTTTTTATTTTTTCAAAACTGTCAAATGAATGCACATACAATCGTCATATAAGCTCTGCACAAAATCCCACCAAACTTTCTAAACTCATTCGAAATCAGGTCAGAAATATCCCACCCATCGTCATCACCCCTCACCTCCCCAGGCATTTGGGGTAATTCATAGAATTCAGCGCACAAGTGGCGCACGCAGCTGGTGCACAGTGTGCGCGTGTGGCTGTCTGCGCCAGCCGCGTGCGCCAAAATCCATTTCCGCGCACAGCGTATTCATGGATTTAAACATCCATAACCAGCCGTGGCCCAGAGTGGCGCAGTGACCCTGCAGCAGCGCCAGTTACGCCCCCAACCCCTCCCCGTGCGCCATGAACAGCGCACAAATCCCGTACATGGCGCACAGGCCAGTGGACCAGCATACAGCCCCCCAACCACGAATACACCTGTAAAAGTCCCCGCGGACCCCTCCGAATACACGTAACCCACTGCACAGTGAGAATCACATGTGCTTGGCCCTGTGCGAGTGGGGTACGTGTATTACAGGGGTGTGCGGGGGGAGAATCACACACGATTGGACCTGTGCGAGCGGGGTACGTGTATTTCGGGGGTGCGCGGGAAGTTTTACCCACGATTGGCCCTGTGCGAGTGGGGTACGTGTATTTTAGGGGTGCACAGGAAGTTTTACACGCGATTGGCCCTGTGCGAGCGGGGTACGTGTATTTTGGGGGTGCACGGGGAGAATCACACGCGATTGGCCCTGTGCGAGCGGGGTACATATATTTCAGGGGTGTGCGGGGAGAATCACACACAATTGGCCCTGTGCGAGTGGGGTATGTGTATTTCGAGGGTGTGCGGGGAGAATCACACACGATTGGCCCTTGCAAGCGGGGTACGTGTATTTCGGGGGTGCCCCAACAAATTGTTAGTGTGTGTCCTCCCAGGTGTGCCCTCTCCCCCCTCCACAGGGCCTGCAGGCAGACCACAACACAGGGGAACACACTGCACCCCTGGCCATGCCCCACAGGCAGCCCATCCACCATGGCAAAGCCCCCCAGCCAGCCCACATGTCACCACACACAAGTGACCACCGACACATCTCCCCCAGCACCCCATCCACCCAGCCTTGAGGGTCAGGCCCCGACTATGGCCCCCAGCACCCCCATCCACCCAGTATTGACGGGCACCTGCCAGCAGGCCCCGACTCATGTCCCCCAGCACCCCCATCCACCCAGCATTGAGGTTCAGGCCACGACACATGTCCCCCAGCACCCCAATCCACCCAGCATCGAGTGTCAGGCCCCGACTCACGTCCCCCAGCACCCCATCCACCCAGCATTGACGGGCACCTGCCAGCAGGCCCCGACTCATGTTCCCCAGCACCCCCATCCACCCAGCATTGAAGGTCAGGCCCCGACTCAAGTCCCCCAGCACCCCCATTCACCCAGCATTGACGGGCACCTGCCAGCAGGCCCTGACTCATGTTCCCCAGCAACCCCATCCACCCAGCATTGAGGGTCAGGCCTGACTCATGTCCCGCAGCACCCCATCCATCCAGCATTGAGGGTCAGGCCCCGACTCATGTCCCCCAGCACCCTTCCCCCCCAGCAGTGAGGGGCACCTGCCAGCAGACCCCCGACTCATGTCCCCCTGCACCTCCACTACCCCCCCAGCAGTGAGAGGCACCTGCCAGCAGGCCCTGACTCATGTCCCCCTGCACCCCCACCCTCCCAGCAGTGAGGGGCACCTGCCAGCAGGCCCCGACTCATGACCCCTGCAACACGACATGAAGCTGCACAATCATGGGCCTCATGTGCACCAAAATACCACAGCACGCCACCCCAGTCTTGACATGCAATGATTTTCCCAATCCACAACACACTAACATGCCTATGTCATGACACAAATCAAAAGTCACCATGTACAACAACACATGTCCGTCACACACACACACACTGGTTGCCATAGATTGTGTAAACGCATATTTTGACATGCATGAACCCAATGAGTGAATCCCACACATGGAAGTAAAATATCAAAATGTATTATGAACAAAATCAATGTAATGAAATGAAAGCATAAAAAAAATTACAAACATGAAATGAAATGCATGTCCAAAAATATGAAAAAGGAAATGTAGAAGCAATCCAAAGAAATCCTAAAGAAAAATGGTCCAACAAATCCAAAGGAAATGTAAAATTAAAATCCATTGCTCCATTGTGAAATCCAAATAATATGTATACATAAATCCAATGTCCAACTATGAACAAGTAATTTTGAAAGGGTCCATGAGCCTAACAAAAGAAATGAAACCTATCAAAGAAACTACCTAAGAAATAACTATATACAAAAGTGTGGGGCATAGTCCAATCACCACAAAATAAAGGAAAACGAAAATTAAACCATACACTAAAAACTATTTACAATTGCGGCGGGCTAGTCCGACTGCTCACTTTCCGATGTCCCGGGCCAGGGCATCATCGAACTCCTGCTCAATGTCCTGGAGGCGGTCCTCTTCCATGGCCCGAGGGTTTGCAGGGACAATGCCATGTTGGAGTCCAACTCCCTGCGAATAGCCTCGAGGCACTCGGCCCGCCTCAGTGCCCTCCGCATGGAGTTCTCCGCCCTGACCATTGTGAGCCGTGCCTCTTCCACCCGCCGCCGCTCCGGACCTATGGCCTGGCCCAACCGCTGCCACACAGAAGACACTCCCAATCCTGGGTCCTCCTGCCCTCTGGCCGATGCCTGCCCCTCGGATGTTGATGGCCCCGAGCCATCGTCGCTCCCACCTTGATGCTGCTGCCGCTGTGCCTGTGCCCTGCCTTCTGCTGCCTGCACGTCGTCCTCTGGCTGGGGTGCAGTTCTTGTGGTTGCCACCCCTGCAGGACGTCCCGACTCCCGACTGTGGCTGGGTAAGAGGCAGCTCCACAGGGTACCCAGGTGATACATGGGTGGGAAGATGGCATGGAGGACGACTGGTGCGTAGGGGGTTCAGGTGAGGAGGGGGTCAGAAGAAGGTCCAGCACACAGAGGAATCCAGCACTGGTGACCGTCCCAGCAGGTCAACGCGGTCAAAGAGGCATCCAAGATGACATGCAGTGTCTTCATGAAAACACTGCAGGTCAACTCGCATGCCCCGTTGACGCAACGCTATCCCAGCCAGGACAGGCTCAACCCGGTCCCGGATTGCCACGTCCGCAGGGAGAGGAAGGCCAGTTGTCGTGTGCTCATGCCCTCCCTGAAAACGGGTCTGGACGTAGGCATCCCTGCTGGTGCAGGATGGTGCAGTCACAGGATCGGGGACAGGATTACACACAGACACCTCCGTGGCGGCCTGTGCTGCCTCCTGTCCCTGCCCCTGCACTGCACCACTAGCACCAGTGGCATCCCCACCTCCAGACCCCGTGTGTGTCCCTTGCATGGCCTCCTCCTCCACCAAACCCCCCACCAACCTGGATGACTCTGTGCCATCTTCATCCGTTGGACCCTGTGGGGTCTAAGCTGCCCCTTCTGCTGCACTTGTCAAATACATACACATGCACATGTACATAGTGCAGATACATGCAGCATCAACCAGCATCCATGTGTGACACCACAACCATGCCACAGTACATGCACATAATATTCACATGTGTGCACCCACACATGCATTTTCCCAGCATGCTTGCCAACACATACACCATCGATGTGTCTCACACATGAGAGGAATCTGATGTGGCAGGTTCACGTCCCTGTAAATAGGCATCCATGCATGGCCCTACATAGACACATGTTCAACCTGCACACTCCTGGCGCACCACAACATGCACAGCGTCCAATCAGTAGGCATGTACACTTACCGCTCAACTCCAGACGGGTCTGCCTCTCAAGGACCTGGATGTGGAGCACTGGGCGTATACGTTCCAGGACACTCATTTGGATGGTGGATAGGCGGAACCGGCACCCCTTGGCATCTGCTGCCTTCAAGAGGCGACGGGCCTTGTTGAGGGTCCTGGACCTGAAGTCCTCCCAGTGCTTACGGACGGGGGGAATGTCGCGGACTGCCACCCCCCTCCTCGTTGATGGCAGTCACAATGTCCATCCCGATCCTCTTCCGTCCTTCATTGTCAGCGCTTGAACGTCCAAAGAGGGCATCATACTGCCCCAGGACGTGCTCCACCAGGACACCAACTTCACTGGCACTGAAGCTGGTGGCCCTCTGCCTCTCTGCCTGGGGGTTGCCAGTGGTGCCAGATGGTGTAGTGTCTGACATGGCAACCCCAGAGGCAGGTGTGGGTGGGCAACTGGGTCCTGGGGCTGGGCTGTGGAGCGATGGTATCCCAGTCGGGAGTCTTCAGTTCCAGCAGGGGTGGTCACAGAAACTGCACCCCTGGCTGACGTGCAGGCACCAAATAGCAGGGCACGTGGGCAGCAGGCAGGCAGGCAGCAGCAGATGGCAGGTGGGAGTGTGCTCAATGCTCTGGGGGGCAGGAATATGGCCTTGTGGGCAGGAGCGTGGTTTTCCGTGTGTTGTTGCGTGGCTAGCTTGATACGGAGTGATTTGGCACGTGGAAAAAGTGAAATTCGAGGAAAGGCCCTTAGCACGTAAGCGCGTCTGAGATGTTACGTGCCCGGGTGTTCCCCACAACACGGGTGCATAGTGAATCAGCACGTGAGAAAACTGCACGTCACCGTGCTATTGGAGAAAAGGGTCTTAGCGCGTAAGTGACACTGCATGTGTGGGCTGGCTTACAAGGTACGAGTATGATGCTATTTTCTTGTACGTGCTTTTTGTGGAGAGCGAGCGGGTGATTCTTGTAATTCTTGTCGGTTCACACGCGATTACTTCACAACATTTCCAGTTCGTACTCCCCGTTTCCTCAGACTGCGTTCTTTTCTTCTTTTGGCGGTGGTGTTGCCAACGCGCACACGTGCATCTTTTTCACGTTCTTTTTCAAGGCAGACGGTAAGTCGCGCACATATTTTCCAACTGTGGTTGCCCCCGTGTGTCGCGTACCCCTTCAGATATAATTGTAGGCTGCGTGTAACACGCGTACGCTTTTTTGTGTTTCTGGGTGCCACAGCGTAGTGCAGGTTCATTTTTCCACGCGTGTGGTCTACCAGGGGTTGCGTGCATGTGTACCTTTGTTTTTGGGGTGCCTGTGTGTTGCGTGACCCGTCATCTTCCCCCAGGGGTCACAGACAGCCTTGCTCGAGCACTAGGGTACGAATTCCATCTAGTACCCTACCCCTTTCACCCCTATTGCCCAGGACAATTCTTTACTGCAACTCCCATACGCACAACAAGATCAGTGCCATGGTTGGGAGGCGACCAAGCAGTAAGGGAGGCAAAGGTGGCCGAGCTCAAAGAGGTGGGCGTGGTGGGGGCAGTAGGGGATGTGGCCAGGATTTGCAAGGTGCCCCTAGAGCCCAGTGTGTGGATGACCAATCAAGGCCACCTATGCCACCCCCCAATGGTTGTGGGAAATGTAGCTGACACCAGCTCAGCCCTTGTTGAACCAGCCCATTTTGTCAACTGAACCGGCACAGGATGACTCCCAGGCAGACTTCCAGGACACCAAGACTAAGCCACGTGTGGCGGTGAAAGTTGCTGTCACAAGGCCACGTGGATCTGGGGCAGCAATGTCATCTGCTGCCCCAAGAAGCCAGGGTGAGGAGGCTGCAGGGGCAGCTGCAGCTCAATCCACCCCAGCTCAGAGTCTCCCAGCCAGGACACTGTCGGTCCAGGTCCATCACACCGACGTTGGCCCAGCCAACATCACCCTGCAGCCAATGCCTGCACCAAGACATTTGGTCAACGTGCCTTTACAGGCTTCAAGTACCAAGTCCACCTGCGCTTCTGCCCCTACTGACCAGAGCGGCGTAAGCCACTCATGATCCGCACCACCTTCCAAGAAGAAGAAGGGTGCTCTTGCACTACAGGCTGGAAACCCAGACACAGCTACACACTCCGGCACCTCAAGGAAGCCTAGCTTCAATGATACCGAACTTGATGCACTTGTGGCCTATGTGTTGGCACATAGCCGTGAAATGGTGGTGACTGCAGGCTGCAAGACTACGCCTGCTCAACGTAGGGCCCACTGGCAGACCATCGCGGACCACATTAGTGCCCTTGGGTTTGTGAGGTGCACAGCTGATGATTGCTACAAGTGGTGGAATGACCTGAAACGCAGAGCAAAGAACAAGTTGGCTTCCAATCATGCCTCTACTTTGGTGACTGGCGGTGGGTCTCCACCAGAAGAAGACCATCTCACTGAACATGAATCTGTTGCTGGAACCTTCGTCACAGAGGAACAGATCCAAGGCGTGGGAGACCTACCAGATTATGAAGCATTGTCCGGTGAGTGCCCATACATGTGTGTGTAATCCATGTGTATGTTGCTTGGGTGATGTGTTCTGATTGAGTGCCAGGTGAGGGTGTGTACTCATGAGTGGCATGGGTCACCCATGTGCTTCCTCCAACCATTCACCAGCCTTGGATTTGGGTATGACAGTATCCCTTCTAACCACAGTAGCCAATTAGCACCACATTACTGCAGTTGCCCTTGAACTGGCATCTTGCAACAACATTGTTCAAAATTTTCAGTGTTCATTCAGCCTGATTGTTTCAATCCTCCCATTTTTACAACACATTTTTCTGCCCTAATGCCACATATGTGACATGCTTCTGTCATAGATTACACCCCACAATGGCCCACATGTATTACCTTGTTATGGGAATGATTTCACCATTCAGGCTGATTGAGTAATGACCTGCTCATATTAATTGTTGGGCCCTGTATGAATGTGGGACATGACTGTTGTCTCCTGTCATGTTGAATTGACCAACCATTGATGTATCCATCTGCCTGCCATCACTGGATAATTGAACACTTGATGTGTTGCAGTGTGTGGCACATGCGTATTTTGTCACACTATTTTGCATTTTTCATCTCATCATGTCCATCTCACATGGATGGGTGACAGTACTCATTCACTAACATATGGCTGTAGTTGTCAAATGTACCATGGCTATGCTACGTGCCATCTGTGTGCTGGCATGTGTCATGTATGTGTATTGGACATGCCACTCACAGGCTAATGTGTGATGCCAGTGCTATCCAGCATGCAGCAAATGTGTTGCTTTTCCATCTTGGAGTCCTCAGTGCCTGCTTTTTGCCTCCCCTTCCAACTCATTGACAGTGCATGCATGCCAGGGTTATAGTCATGTGGGACATATGTAATTCATGTACTGGATCTCTGGCTTGTCAGGCCTATGTATGTGCTATGGTGCTCATGCCTGTTTCCATTTGTTGTCTTTCATGTTTTTGCAGGTGATGAGGCACTTGATGCTGTTGAGGTGGAGGAGATGGTGCAGACCCAGGGTGAATCTCAGCCACAACCGGGCACCATTGGAGGACGTGGTGTGGTGGTGGGTGAAAACCCAATCCTCCTGCAGACCATACTGTCCACGGGTGTCTCTGGGTACACCTCCGCAGACCTCTATGATTCCGGTGCTGAATCGGACAGTGAGACATATATGCTGTCGCAGGTGAGTGTTTCTGGCAGGGATGCTGTTCTGTTCAACCCACCTGCACCGGGGGTAGACCCCTCTATGGGGATGTCAGTGTTGGTAACTCTGCCTTTAGCGGTTACAGATGCAGGGTCACACTCCACAACATTTGCTCCTGTTTCTGGGCCAGCAGATCAAAGGGGGAATGCAGTCATGCAGCCTTAGGCAGTGCCAGCACGGCAAGGTGCAGATCGCCTTGCCCCAAACAGGTGTGGTGCCCCCCGACGCAGTTGCCGTGAGCCACCAGGCAATACCGTATGGGAAAACTCCATGTACGGTATAGCAGCACAACAGGGAGCATTGTGTGAAATGATGGCTCAGGCAATGGATAGGGTGGCCACTTCCGTTCTCTCCCCTGAAAGGCAGATGGAGCTCCAGCAGCAGGCAACAGACTCCATTTGCCACTCACACAGGGAGGACATGTTGGCGTCCAACAGGGACCGACGGGCGGCACTGGAGACTCTGCGCGAAGCCATATCTGTAGAATCACAGGCCCACAGTGAAGCCCCGAGGTTAGAACACCAGTTCCTCAGGGATACTCTGGGTGAACTTGAGGCTTCCCGAAATTTTAGGTCAAAACAGCAGCTGGAGCAGCTCACATGTTCACTCTCAGCAGGCCTCAAGGCAACCCGTGAGGAGATCCTGGCCTCCAACGAGGCCATGCAGGTAGAAGTGCGGGCTACCCATGAGGTGCTGCATGGGGATCTCCGTACCATCATCCTCCGGAACGAAACCTTCCACACCCGCATGCTTGCTGCCATGGAGGACCATACCAGGGCTTTGCGTGGGCTGCCTGCCATAGCACGGCCACCTCCTGATGTAGCAGCAGAGTGTGAGGAGAGCGACGGCAGTTCTCCCACAGTAGCATAGCCGGGCAGGCCATGAGCCCATGGAGGTATTTTTTTTTCTCAACATCCACGCATGTGGGTGTTGGGGTGCCCCCTGTCCTCGAACCTCCTGGGTGGCCTGCCCCCCACCCTGGTCCACACATGGCCATTTTTGATTATTATTTCTTTTTTTTTTTTTTTTTACAGTGTGTTGCCTTGTGTGACTCCTGTGGACATCCACTGTGTATTCCAGCTCGGCACATGCAGGCTTGTCCTATCTTTGGGTTAGATGTTTGGGTACCTTACACATACACCCCTCCTGCTTCCCCTTTCCATGGGCTTGCAAAGGGTGTGACCAAGTGACAGTAACTTACACAGTGACATTGGGCTCCCATGAGCTGTGTGGGCAGTCTGTAGTCAAAACTGTGTGTACATCCCTAGTGGGGATTGTTGTTGGATTGAACACTGCATGGTGTATTGATATGTGATTGTGCATCCATGTCTTTCTACTTATTCACATGTACCTTCTTCATGTCTTCACAAGGCCATCTCTTTTGCAGATGCAGTTCATGTTGTATGCAGTACACTGACACATTTGCCTGACAGCAACACTCTGCAGTTGGAAGGGGTGGATGTGCTGGCTTAGTCAGGTTGTGGGACTTGCACTACTTTGATTTTGGACTGTCATATATTGCCACTGTTTCTTCCTGTGTTGCTGTTTTGTGTTGCTGGTAAGTATTTGTTCATGTGTGCTGTTTCTTATTGATTACTGGGAGCATATGGTCTGTGGCCCATTTACATTTGGGACAGTGCACTTTCTGACACTTGTGTCATGTGTTGTGCATTCATTTGGTTGCTTTCACATTGCATAACATGCCATGGTGTGTTGGGTAGCGGAGATGGGGAGGAGTTGGGTGACATGGCATTTTTTTCATGTGGTATTTTGCAAGGGGGTAGTCATTCATGCTGCATGAATGTGCGTCTTTTTGTGACACAGCATTGGTTGTCTTTAAGTAGGTAGGGATGCACACAATGTAATACTTCCACGTGACCTATCTCAGGCTGGTATGGTTGTGACAGTTGACTGTCCCTTATGTCATCATCATTGATTGTCAGCTGGTATGTGCCAGGGTTGTGTGCACTCCACAGGGGTAGGACTTTAGGTGAAGTAATTAGCCACCAGCTGGGTACGGGCTGCCTCACCACGTGCCCCTTCACCTCCCATGCGCAGCGGCTGTGCATGGTTGGGGATGTGGGGGCACCACCATGTCCACCCGCAGGCCCCGGCGGGTTGCAACGTTGTGCAGGACACATGCTGCCACTATGATCCTGCACACTACTGGGGGCACATACAGCATCTGCCCACCAGAACGGTCAAGGGAGCGAAAGCGTGACATGTGCACTCCGAATGTGCGCTCCACTATGCCCCGGGTTGCAATATGGGCTGTGTTGTATCTTACCTCAGGTGGTGTGGTGGGTTTCCGAATTGGCATCATCATGTGGGTGCTCAGAGGGTAGGCACTGTCCCCTGGGCAGGTGATGATGGGTATCATTAGTGTGGTTGTCACATTACTCATTATCTGACATGCATGCATGTGCAGAGGCATTTATACTCACCAATCAGCCATGTATCGCCGCCCAGCTTATAGGTCCCGTTTAGGGATGACATTCTGAAAATGAAACTATCATGGGTGGACCCTGGATAGTTGGCATATACTGAGGTGATGATTCCCTTGGCATCACATACTACCTGCACGTTGATGGAATGCCAGTACTTGCGGTTTCTATAGATGTGCTCAGTTGCCCTGGAGGAAATAGAGCCACATGGGTGCAATCAATGGCACCTAGCACTTTGGGGAAATGTGCCATCCTGTAAAAGCCCTGGACAGCAGCCTGTCTTTCTGCAGGTGTTCTGGGCATGTATATGTGCCTGCGGGCTGAGGGGCGTGCAGTCATGATGGCCAACACCTGGTGTAGGCAGCATGACTGCGTGGCCTGTGACACCCCCCTCACTATGGCACTTGTCTGCTGAAATGAACCAGTAGCCAAGAAGTGCAGTACATTGAGCACCTTTTCCAAAGGGCTCAGTGCTTGGGACCACAGGGTGGGTGATGTGAGGTCATCCTCCCACTCACTCACCAGGTCGAGTATTGTGTGTGGTGGAAACCTGTACCTCCCATACACCTGGTCATCAGGCATCCCAAAAAGGCTGCTCCTGGGTGAAAAAAATGCGGGGCCTGGCTATCCTCCTCCTCCTGCAGTGTCCCACGACCACTGCTGCAAGGAACGGTATATTCATAGTAGCGTCTGAGCTTGTTTGTTGTTTGCGTGCACTTTTATGCTGCGCGGGGCCGCGTACACCTGCTTCCTGCTGGCGTACGTGTTTCCGGATTAGCGCGTTTTTCTTGGCTCACGCCTTTCCCCTGTTCGATTCCATGAATACATGTTGTAGGCGCGTGTGTGGCCGTACTTGCATTTACCTCCTGTACTTCCCCTGTAACGCCCACATTTTCACGTGTTGTTCCCCATTCTGCGTGTTACGCCCCGTGTTACACTGTTAGACCCACTTTTGTTGTGTGCGCTGAGCTATGTGCGCTTTCGCTGTGTGCGTAGCGCACGCCGTTTGATGACGTGTGCACCCACGTGCACCACCCACGATTTTAGCGCACATCCCAGGATTTACACGCACACTGACTTCCATGAATCGATGTGAGCAGCTTTGGCACGCTTGTGCTGCAATTTTCACTCTTGCGCTGCGATTTTCACACTTGCGCTGCCATTTTCGGTGCACATTCATTCCATGAATTGGCCTGCTTTTTTCATAAGTTTCACAAGTGCAATGTTCAGAAAATATTATTGTCACAAGGGTTTGCCATGTATTTTTATACATACGTTGATCTATAGCAAACATTTCCAATTCACCTTACTTCACTTTTACTCTTTTATAAACATATGAAATCTGGCAGCAGGGCGCGTCCATGTTGTGCTATTCTTATCCATTGCTGCATCTGTCTAAGGTAAACTGCCCTAACGTCACGGAGTCATATGCCCGCCCCTGAGCCTCACATCACCAAACCTAGTGATATTCTACACCTTTCTCTGTGACGGTCCTCATCAGCATAGCCAAACGCGCCCATAATCACCTACGTGACGTGATGCAGAACCCAAAAATCAACACACATCGACTAACAACACAGCACATCACAATTCGGAATATTAAACTGTACTTTAAAAGACAACAACAACACTGTACAATTTGTAAAGTACTTTTATTTCACAATAAATGCTCCGAGAACATCCGACTATTGCCATATTCAATCAAATTGCAAATTTGTTTCTTCGCTCGCAATCCAAAGTGTTTATCGCGAGGCACGCGTTTTTCTTTTTACGTACACCAGGTGTTTGTTTTCGGTAAAAGAAGCACTTGGGTCACACATTGAATTCCAGGGCTTCTGCATCAACTTGGGGCTAGACCACCGTAAAGGATGTTATGTTACTCCTAATTGCTAGTACAGCGTAAGGGCATATGGGCCCTGGGCGATCATCACAAAAAAGAGTCACTGTGATCCAGGCATTGACAACTAAGTTCAGCTGCCGAAATGTGTCTCAATACCCAAACTTTATTATTTAAATTTATCTATTGACTTATTAATTCGGCATAGAGTTTAAACTAACCATTAGCAAAGACATCAAACAATATCAACAAACAGAAAACAATGTGGAAACTGATACACAATACAATATGGTCATACATGACATTTTAATGAAATATTAGCGTTGAACCTCAGTAAACCTAGTGGTGGTCTACATGCACCTCAATGCTGCACTCCCCATAACCACGTAAAAAAACAACTACACACAAATATTGTACTTGCGTTTCATTGTAATAAGCTACATAGAACAGACGAATAGAATGTAACCAAAAATAATCTTCAGATAATAATAAGTTAATGCTCGTTCCGGTATACAATCGTCGAAAATCAAACAAATTATATTCACCATGTCCATTCTCTTGGCGCAAGTCAGACCGTAACGCTCACTGCGTTCGCACCAAAGATTCTTCATAAACTGAATTTACATGTTGCTTACACACTTTTGGAATGCAAACCCTTATCATATCTTCATTATTACAAACCTCCTCTCATTGCATTCCTTACAGAATGGTCCCGTTCTCTCAAGGTCAAAAAACAATTGAACCTTATACTGTGTGTCCGATGCGTGGGCTTCCTTAGCTCGCAACCCAAAATTCAATGCGGGTGACCTTCACTCAGAATCAAAATACATTCTCACTTTGCAACAACTTGCCTCACCACATCCATGACAATTCTTATTCTTATCCACGTCCATCAGGCACTGCAGGTGGCTGCCTGAGATGCCAGACTCTAGGGGGCGCCAGTCTGACTCCATTATTATTTTAATTACATTTTAACACAGACACATTAGTCCTTTATTTGCCGTGCTCTGGGTGTACCACCAGCACATCAATTTATAAACATCAAGCATTTTAATTAAGAGTGTAAAATCACCCGAAATTGCTTCTATTTAATATTAATAAATATTGGGCAACTATTTTAAACAATATAGAGTAACGGGCATTCAGAATGTAGTATTACTCTGTACTTGGGGTTACAGACTACAGAAACAACAATCTATATTTACAAGTCCACAATTCCATGATTATACATCTCCATCCCTTGAATGCCAAAATGCAATCTCTTTCGCCTGTACTTTAGGCACATTATATGTGGAACACCTCCAAATGTACCATGTGACTTTCACAAAAAAAAGAAAACACCAGTTTTTTGCTTCTTGCAGCCATATCCCATCCCATCCTCATCAACCCTCACCTCCCCAGAGATTATTTGATAAGTTTAACAAGTGCAATGTTGTGTTTTTTAATATGTTTTTGCTGTGATGTCCGTGGACACCAAAACACGGATCCAAGATGGCCGGGCGCATCGGAACAATCTGACGCTCTTTACCATCCAATCAGCGAACGCGTCACATGTCTGTGGACATGACGCGAATTGATTAGCAAATTGGTGTCCTGTCCGTGGAGCGAACAGGGAAGTGTTTCCGCAGAGCGGTCATAGATATCACTAATTTTTTTAGACTTACTTTTTGATAGTTTTAAAAATAACTACTAGCACGCTTTCGGGACCAAGCCGCTGCTCCTGCCGCACATTTGGTGAAAATCCGTCCAGCGGTTTGGGCTGTAGGCGTTTTTCCCCATTCACTCTATGGAAAAAAAATAACTTTTTGGGACCCCGCCTATAACTTTGCCCCCCCTGGACCAAATCTCACCAAACTTCGCAAAAAAAATCAGAGTGGGCCATATACTTGCAAAGTTTGGTGAGGATTCGTCCAGGGAGAGCAAATTTATAATCCGGCCAAAAAGTGCTCTTCCTATGGGATTAGCAATTTAACAATAACTACACAGCCGCTATAGTGGCTGTTTAATATATATATATATATATTCAATGAAAAAACATTTTTAAAGGGATGTTATGGTTAAGTTGCGCTACTAAAAACCTATGCAATTCAGTGAAAAAACATAGTTAAAGGGATTTTATGGTTCCAAGTAAAACCGAAAAACCCCTGAAATTCGCCAGTTATGGTAAGCTAAGCAACCATAGCTCGCGCCACCACGGTGCACTGCTAAGACTAACATCCAGGACATCAAAGATGACATCACAAATGTCACTGATGACATTGCATGTGCATTTACCTTTCATGAAAAGTCTGTACATGGGATTCTTATTGTAAAGTTAAAAGTAGTGTCATGGATCATTGGAATAAATATAATGGGGTAAGTAGTGCATTAAGCAATGAATTAATCCAAATAGCATTGTATTATGAATCTTTTTCCAATATACTAAGGTACACATGTAGTAACATAGGCATAGTTTGCAGGAGACATGATGGAGATGCAATATGAATAATCTTGCCATGTTAAATACTAAAATTATAAATGCTTTCTTATTAGAGTTTTGCATACTGAGAAACATTTAATAAGTACCTAAGAAAACCCATTTACTACATTATTGCATTACTGCACACAAAACACAAACAGACAACTACACATGCAAATATGAGCATATATAGGTAAAATGAAGTAACCTAACTGATTATCTTCATGCACAGAAATGATTACTCTGCTTCAAAGCTACTACTTCCCCATGTATAACTATCACATATTGTGACTAGGCCCTAAGGAAAGTAGGGTACGCGCAATGTGTACAAATATAAGCATATCCAGGGAAAGAACAGTAATTAAAAAAACAACAGAACTATAAGACCGTGTTGATAACCTTACTAATCATCTTACATATAAAGCATTGCATTCACCACAAGGACCAGCAAGGACCAGCAAGGACCAGCAAGGACCAGCAAGGACTCAGCAGCCAAATCCCTTGACTCAGCCCTCAGGGCACTAGGATACAAAAACACCATCTTCTGCCCAACTCACACCCAGGGCAGAACTCTCGACTGGATTGCACAGCATAACTGCCCACTCATCATCACTGGAAACTCTCCCACCCCCTGGTCCGACCACCACATCATCACTTTCAGCATCCCTACCGCCAGCCCCTCCACTCCCGCACCACAACACCTGCCTCCTTGCCTCGCAAGAAGCTCCCGTCAGCTCACTAAGGAAAGGATACTGCCCTTCCTCCAAGGCCCAGCCTTCAGACCACCTTTTTCCACAGACCCAGAAACCCTCGCAACAGCCTATGATGTTGCCATCAAAGCAGCTATCAACTCCATTGCACCACTCAAACCCCGGAAATCCAAACCAACTACCCACTCTAACTCCTGGTTCACCCCGGACCTTCTCATACTCCGCAATGAGAAAAAGGCTGCACTTACGCAATGGCAAACATCCCACTCCGACGAAGATAAGCTGATCTTTAAAACCCGCTCCACCATATACAAAAAGGCAATCACCCTAGCAAAGTCCAAATCCTTTGAATCCAGAATCTCAGAAACCCAATCTAGCTCAAAAGAAATCTTCGCCATCTTCAGGGAGCTGGAGACACCCACCCCCGCCCCCCAGAACTTCACCAAAGACAAAGCCTGGTGCGACGAAATACAAACGGCCATGCAGACCAAATTGAAGACTCTCCAAAGCAAAATACTGGCTACCAAACTAGCCCTACCTAATACACACATCCCTGTCCCACCACCAGCCTCGGACCCCCCCCCAACCTTTTTCCTTCAAACCCATACAGGAAAAAAATATCATCAACATAATGAGGAATATCAAACCCTCTAACTGTAAAGGGGATGCTTGCCCAGCCACCATCATCAAGGACTGTACTGAAGCGCTTGCTCCCTTCCTGACAGCCTTTGTCAATGCGTCCTTTGCCACAGGGAAAGTCCCCGCTTCCCTCAAGGAAGCCTGGGTCCGCCCTCTCTCAAAAAAACCAACTCTTGACCCAACATCCCCTAACAACTACAGACCTATCACCACTGTCCCTTTCCTCCTCAAAATATTGGACAAAGCAGCCTACCTGCAGGTCCAGCACTTCATTGAAGAGAACAAACTCCTGGGACTCCGTCAATCTGGCTTCCGCCCCAGACACGGGACGGAAACCGCCTTACTTGACCTGAAAAACCAGATGGACGATGCCAGAGACATGGGCAAACCAACACTTCTCCTACTTCTTGACTTATCCGCGGCTTTCGATCTTGTTGATCACGGTGTGCAGTCATAATGTCGACATCAATAATGTCGACAGTCAAAATGTCGACAAATTAATGTCGAAAATCAATAATGTCGACATACAAAAATGTCGACATTTTACATTAATGTCGACATTTTTTCGAAATGTTGTATAAATAAATAAATGTGTTGGGAATGAGGGTGGTTGGGGGGGGTGTGGGGGGTGTCAGGGGGGTGTTGGGTGAGGGGGGGTTGGGGGGGGACCCCCCCATAGTAAATTAGACTCTTTTTGGTTATTTATTTATTGAAAAAATAAATAAATAAATAAATAATTAGATTGTGTTGAGTATGAGGGGTGAGAGGGTGGTTAGGGGGTGTGGTGGGGTGGCAGGGGGGTGTTGGGTGAGGGGGGGTTGGGGGGGGACCCCCCCATAGTAAATGATACTTTTTGTTGGTTATTTATTTATTGAAAAAATAAATAAATAAATATATAAATAATTAGAATGTGTTGCATATGAGGGGTGGGAGGGTGGTGGTGTGGGGTGTGGGGGGGTTGCAGGAGGGTGTTGGGTGAGGTGTTGATAGTGTTAAGGGTTTATAGTCATATTGTCGAAAAAAAAATGTCGACATTTTTTTTTCGACATTATGACTTTTTACATTAAAAGTATAGAATGTCGACATTATTATTTTCGACATTATTTTTTCGACATTTTTGTCTGTCGACATTTTTTTGTCGACATTATGACTATAAACCATGATCACGACGTCCTTTGCCACCACCTATCCTCCACTGCCAAGTTCTCCCCTGACGCCACTGCATGGATCACTTCCTTCCTACAAGACAGAACCATGCAAGTATTCTCTGACCTAGCCTCCGCCTCACCCTCCTTCATACTCTGCGGTGTGCCCCAAGGCTCCTGCCTTTCTCCCACCCTGTACAACATCTTCACACGGCCCCTCTTCCTCATCCTCGACGCTATGGGTATCTCATACACTAACTATGCTGACGATACCCAGATCCTCCTTACCCTCACTGGCAACTACGACACTGACTCCTTGACCCTTAACAACCTCTACAACACCATTCAAGCCTGGATGGCAGACAATGGACTATGCCTCAATTCCGATAAGACTGAACTCCTCCTGGTAGGCTCCACCGACACACTAAGAAATCTAGACTCCCAATTCAGTCACTTCACCATCGACACCATCAAAATACCTGTCTCTGACTCAGTCAAAACCCTTGGAGTCTATTTGGATTCCAACCTATCCATGGAGAGACAAGTCAATGCAATAGCCTCCTCAGCTGCATATCACGCTAAACTAATCAACGCAGTCAGGCCCTTTCTCTCCAAAGAGAACTGCACAAACATAGCCAGAGCCATCACTGGCTCCAGGCTAGACTACTGCAACGTACTCTTCCTAGGAACCTCCAACAAAAATCTGGAAAGGTTACAAGTCATACAGAACAGTGCTCTCCGTGCAGCCCAAGGCATTGCTAAAAGAGAACACATCTCGAAGGCCAGAAAACTAGCCCACTGGCTCCCAATTAAGGAAAGAATCGTTTTCAAAGCTCTTACACTGACCCACAAGTGCATTCACCTCACTGCTCCCGCTTACCTCTCCGAAAGGATCCACCCTGTCTCCTCCACAAGGCCAACCAGATCACCCTATACCAACATGCTCTATGTGCCACTAGTAAAAAGAGCCAGAGCGGGGGGTTCCAGCTTCCCATATCTTGCACCCACACACTGGAATGCCCTACCTCCCACTATCCGAGGTGAGGCCTCCCTCATCGCCTTCCGTAAAGCTATGAAAACCATCCTCTTCACATAAGGTCCCTCACATCAGCATGAATACTATACATTTTGACCCACTGCATAAGCTGGAATGTAATGACCAATCGCAGAAGCTGTAAGTATTGTATTATGTCTGTAATACTTATAATGTACCAACAACTGCTACCATTCCTGTACCTCTGTAACTAAGCTCTCACAAGTAACAGCGCCTCAATGCCCGTGGGCTGCTTGCGCGCTATATAAATCTAAATAAATAAATAAATTCTTCCAAGTCTGTGTTTTCCCCTTTGTATGTGTTTCATATGCTGTGAGTGGATCCTAAGTGAATTACTCTAAGAACATATTTGAAGCATAAGTCTACAAATATAGTACTTTTTGAATTTTTAGTTCCTGACTGTTGCTGGCCTAGATATATCAGTAAAGGAAAAAAGAGTTAGCCAGACATGTGATCTCATCAGTGATGTCATCAATTACATTTGTGATGTCATCTTTGATGTCCTGGGTGTTAGCCTTAGCAGTGCACTGTGGTGGCGCAAGTTATGGTTGCTTAGTTTACCATAACTGGCGAATTTCAGGGGTTTTTCGGTTTTACTTGAAACCGTAACATCCTTTTAACAAAGTTTTTTCATTGAATTTCATAGTTTTTTATTAGTGCAACTTAACCATCACGTCCCTTTAACAAGGTTTTTTAATTGAATTTCATAGGTTACCAGTGCATGCTATTTTCCTACAACTTACTAATATCATGCATACCCAATTAGCAATATTTGTGTCCAATTTACAAAGTGTCACCTTAGAACTCTGCCATTTCCCACCTTCTAGAATCATGTTTAACACTTCTATAGACTTTTTGAAACTATTTCAACTAGTTTTGCATCCGTAAACGTCTATGAACATCTAACTTCATTGCGTACCTTCCGGACAGTGCCAAATGACCATACGCTGGCGCGCGGCATGATGACGTGTCCGAGAACCCGTCTGCACTTCACGATAAGATCTCTGCTTCGCGGACAGTTCAGAACTGCATTTTCTATAGAATCATTAGGATTTTCCAACATTTCCATTTGCATTTTGTGTTATGCTAATGGGAATATTGTTGCATTCATCCTCCGTTCCAGGGACTGGATTGGTGGATACCGGCCCAACAGCCCAAGTTATCAGCCCAAGTGAAACGAGGGTGGATAACGAGGTCTCTGGACCATTATCCCCTCATTCCAGCCCCTGAAATGGGGGATGAAGGCCATTAGCACCCCAGGTTCCCAAAACGGGAACCCAGGGTGCTAAAAAAAGGAGGATTTCCCTTCCTAAACGGTGTAGGAAGGAAAATCCTTTTCCAAGATGTCCACCTTAGAAAGGGAAGGTGAGGGTTCCATATAGGCCCCTCTTCGCTTTCCATTGCAGCCTGCAGAAGGCAAAAAGAGAACCCTATGACCATATTACCACAAGCACATTTTTTTTCCCTTTCAGATCTATCCTAATTTTCAATAACTTTACCACAAAGCCAGTCCCAGGTGGACATGGCCGCTTGAATCCTATGTTCTGTCCCTTGAGGTCATGGCCAGTAGCCAGATTGTCTGGATCATGACCTTATTCCATGACCCGGACAATCTGGCCACTGCCCATGGCCACAGGCTACCCCTCAGTCACTAAAGGTATACCGCTATTTTTTGAAGCTATAGTATGACATTTGGCAAATAATAAAACACTGGCACATTTGCAAAACCATGCTTGTAGATCCTTGCCAATGCTCCTTATGCAAGTTCGCTGGAAATCCACCCATGTTTTATTTTTTCAAAAGTGTCAAATGTGTGCACATACAATCGTCATATAACCTAGCCCCCACTTGACAAAATCCATTTAGACTTTACAAAAACATCTATATCTAGATCTATAATCGTTTTGCAAACCTTTGTTTAGATTTGTAAAATTACACATTTATAAGCCTTTACAATATTTGGGGACCCCCCACTAATTTTGCTCCCTCTTGACAGAATCCCACCAAACTTTGCAAAAACATGTATATCTCTATCTATTATCAGTTTGCCAAATGTAGTGTAGATTCGTCAAATGGCACCTCATTTATAAACATTTACATTATTTTGGGACCCCCCCTCTAATTTTGCCCCCTCTTCACAAAATCCCAAACTTCGCAAAAACAATCATATCTAAATATATGATGAATTTCCCAAATTAAGTGAGGATTTCTCAAATGGCACCTCATTTATAAGCCTATACATTATTTAGGGACCCCCCTCTAATTTTTCCCCCTCATGACACAATCCTGCCAATCTTTGCATACTCAGTCAGAATCATGTCAGGAATATGCAGTTCCATTAAGTGGCGCCAAAGTTATAAGCCAACAAAGAACTGCATTTCACAAACCCTGTA
The DNA here is from genome assembly GCF_040938575.1 of Ambystoma mexicanum. Taxonomy (NCBI): domain Eukaryota; kingdom Metazoa; phylum Chordata; class Amphibia; order Caudata; family Ambystomatidae; genus Ambystoma; species Ambystoma mexicanum. The sequence goes on from NC_090930.1 coordinate 1,373,024,703, forward strand.
ATGCTGAGTTGTCTGCAAACTTTCACAGCACTGTTCGCAACCATCTGAACTGTTCGCAGACTTTCGATGCAAAAAACACCCATTTTTTTTTGCTTCTTGCATCCATATCCCATCCCATCCTCATCACCCCTCAGCTCCCCAGAGATTATTTCATAAGTTTGACAACTGCAATGTTGTGTTTTATAACATGTTTTTACCGCGATGTCCGCGGACAGCGGCGAAGTCAGCGAATCCTAGATCGAGGGCATTTCTAAAAATCTGACGCACTTCACTCTCTTTACCATCCAATCAGTAAACAGGTTGCATGTCCGCGGACATTACGTAACCTGATTAGCCAATCAGGATACTGTCCTCGGAACGAACAGGAAAGTGTGTCCGTGGACCGAACATAGATATCACTAATTTTTTGTCACCTACTTTTTGGTAATTTTAAACGAACTACTGGACGGATTTTCACCAAATTTACAAAAGCACGCTTTCGGGACCAAGACGCTGCTCCTGGTCCAAATTTGGTGAAAATCCTTCCAGCGGTTTGGGCTGTAGGTGTGAGCAAAGTTCTTTTCCCATTCAGTCTATGGGAAAAAAAGAAGTTTTGGGACCCCCCCTATAACTTTGCCCCCCCGGACCAAACCTCACCAAATTCAGAGTGGGCCATGTACTTTTTTTGCAAAGTTTGGTGTGGATTCGTCCACAGGGAGCGAAGTTCTGAAGTTATAAGCTGCCCAAAAAGTGCTCTTCATATGGAAACAGCAACTTAACCATAACTACACAGCCACTACCGTGGCTGTGTAATATATATATATATATATATATTTTTTTTTTTTTTAAAAAAACATTAATGCGTAACCGTGGCTACCACATCAGTCAATGATATGGTGAGGTTTGAGGTTGATATCCGCCACGACTGGAGTGTGTGCAGCACCTATGACTGTGTGGCGCACGTACCCATGGCTATATATGGTATCCCATGTTACTGCAGCTAAATGCAGGCCAATGGCATATTGTGTATTTGCCGACATGTCATATCCATGGCTTCCTGACATTTCGAGCGAAATATTCAACACAGAAATGACTAGTGTTATAGAGGGAATGGGAGAAGGCATGGGAGGTGAGGGCGACATTAGGTTAGTTGGGGGAGCTGGTAGAGATGTTGGGGCACTTGGTGAGGGTTTTGGAGTTTGAAAAATCTTTTTTTTCGAAATGCTTTGGAAAAGCTGCAGATAAAATTAAAACAACATCATGAGGTGTTTCTATAACTACGTGTGAATGGTGCACGGGCAGTTGCATGTAGGTGTGTTGTGTGAGTTCATTGGGTACTGTTCTACATGCTGCTAGATCGATAGCCATGTGTATTGAGCCATACATTTTCTGTGAAATCATATTATTATGAGGATGATGTTAGAGCACAGAATTTTACTTGTGTTTCTTATTTTATGTCCTCAGGTTTATCCTTGTCTTATTTAAGCTTTTAAAGGTTGGCAACGTTTCTTTTTGAGTTAGTAAAAAATGGACATGTATTCCTAGCTACAAGGTGATGTTTATAGCCACAGCTATCAAAGATGGTGGAGACAAAAAAAAAAATCTGTGTGTTTCAGTGTTTGTAATTGGTTGTTGTTACTTTTGTACTTGTGTACTTGTCTGTGATAGGCTGCAGTGAACATTTGTCAGTCATTTTAGTACTTAGCTTATTATGTAGTCCTCTTTTATTGGTTTTGTATTTTGGTGAGTATAAAAGCAACCATTTTGTGCAGTTTTCTCATTTTGATTGCAGATGTACTTCTGTACACATGCTGAGTGTGTAGCTAATTTCTAAGTAAGTGTCAATACATATTTACATATTTAAAGGCTTATTTGTAGTGTTGTGTGTCACCTATAGTTATCTCTGCTAGCAGATGGTATATATTTTCCACTTACTCAGATGAAGTGGCAGTTGGTGCTTTGAAACACTATTCAGTTGTACCAACACCTAACAAATGCTCAATAAAATAAAAAAATAAAATCATTGATTCTTGATGTAATTGTTTTACTTTCAGTAACATGCTGCCTAAAAAATACATTTTTAAATCAACAGCATCTATACACAACTACTTCCCTTATGTATGCAGGTCTGTAAGAGTAAAGGTTTATTTGCTTTTATTTGTCATAAACCTTCATGCACCTTCACCATGAAGTACCTCCAACTGTCTGCAGTTTTCAATGAGATCGGACAATTGATGCTCCCCGGCATAGTTTCTTGCAAGTCCATCCAAGTCACATTTGTATTCTTGTAGTCTCTTGTGGCTGCTTGCTTCTCTTAGGCATGTTCATTCCATGTCTTCCTCTGTGGGATCATTTTCTTTTACCCAGTCTATGCAGTTGTCCATTGTAGAATGAGAGCAAAAAACAATGTCTGTCAACTCATTTGTTACAATGAAAAATGGAAGAACATTACCTGATGAAATAAGCGAGATTCTCTGCATTTACTTTTTGATTGAGTCTTTATTGTTTCTATGGTGGGCAGCTGCCAACAGGATGTCAAGTACTCGAGGTGCTACTGAATCTGTTAGACAATGTCATTTTTTGAGTGAGGCTTATATGTACCAAATATAGTGGAGATTGTATTGTATCCTTATCTTAATGACCTAATTTAAAGTTTATTAGCATATTTTTATATTACACAGAAGCCCTTTCAATAGTTCAATTAAGCATGGTTTCTGACCTAATGCTTGTTTAAATCACCTAAGAATAAAATAAGTCATTAGGACTGGATATGAAGAACTGTTTGCAGGAAAACATGTAATTTTGGGGGTAATTCATAGAATTCAGCCCAGAAGCAGCGCACGCGGGCAGCGCAGAGGGAGCGTGCGCCAGCGTGCGCCAGCTGTGTGCGCCAAACAGCATTCTGGCGCACCACGTATTCATGGATTTCCCAAGCCATTTGGAGCCGCGGGGCAGCGAACATCCCGCAGCACCAATTACGCCCCCAAGAACGCCCCTTGCGCAAGCGAAAGCCATTGAAATCCCCAATACGGTGCAAAAGGGTGCGCTAACCCTGGACCAGCTCACAGGGCCACTACACTGTAATCGTGTGAAAAAGTACGCGTACCCCGCTAGCGGCAGACAAAACGCGCGTAAATGTACTTGCGCACCCCCTTGAATAGGCGTACCCCGCCCATGGCAGCCAAAACGTATGGAAATCAACTCATGCACCCCATTCATTACGCGTTCTCCGCCTGCGCCAGGCAAATTGTGTGGAAAATGTCCCCACTGTGGTGTGGGCTGCCTCTGGGTCATGGTCAGGGGTGATGGGCTGGCTGTGGGTCCTGGTCTGGGGTGATGGGCTGCCTGCGGGGCATGGCCAGGGGTCATGGGCTGGCTGTGTGTCATGGCCAGGGGTGATGGGCTGCCTGAGGGTCATGGTCAGGGGTGATGGGCTGCCTGAGGGTCATGGCCAGGGGTGATGGGCTGCCTGAGGGTCATGGTCAGGGGTGATGGGCTGCCTGCGGGGCATGGCCAGGGGTGATGGGCTGCCTGCGGGGCATGGTCTGGGGTGATGGGCTGCCTATGGGGCATGCCCAGGGGAGATGGGTTGCCTGCGGGACATGGTCTGGGGTGATGGGTTTCCTGCGTGGCATGGGGAGGGTGGATGGGCTGCTTGCGCATATTCCAGGGGTTCGCGGGGAGTTCTACACGCGCTCAGCCTGGTGCTAGCAGGGTACGCGTATTCCGGGGGTGTGCGCGGAGTTTTACACGCGATCGGCCTGGCGCGAGCGGAGTACACGTATTCCGGGGGTACGCGGGAATTTTACACACCATGGGCCTGGCAAGAGTGGGGTACGCGTATTCCAGGAGTACGCAGGGATTTCTACACGCGATCGGCCTGGTGCAACCGGGTTACACATATTCCGGGGTGTGCGGGGAGTTTTACACGGGATCGGCCTGCCACAAGCCGGGTACACTTATTCTGGGGGTTTGCAGCGAGTTTTACACACGATCGGCCTGGCGCGAGTGGGGAATGCGTATACCGGCAGTGTGTGAGGATTTTTACACGTGATCGGCCGGGCGTGAGCGGGGTACGCATATTCCCGGGGTGCGCAGGGAGTTTTACACTCGATCGGCCTGGCGGGAGCGGGGTACGCGTATACCGGGGGTGCGCAGAGATTTTCACACGCGATCGGCCTGGCATGAGCGGGGTACGTGTATTCTGGGGGAACGTCCCTTGTGCAAGGAAAAGCCATTGAAAATCCTCAATACGGCACAAAGGGCCGCGCTAACCCTGGACCAGCTCACAGGGCCGCTACACTGTAATCGCGTGAAAAGTACGCATACCCTGCTAGCGGCAGACAAAACACATGAAAATGTACTCGCACACCCCCTTGAATACACGTACCCCGTTCGCAGCTGCCAAAACACGTGGAAATGTACTTGCGCACCCCCTTGAATACACATACCCCACTCGTGGCAGCTAAAATATGTGGAAATCAACTTGTGCACCCCCTTCAATACGTGTTCTTCACCTGCGCCAGGCAAATTGCATGGTAAATGTCCCCACTGTGGTGTGGGCTGCCTGTGGGTCATGGTCAGGGGTGATGGGCTGCCTGCGGGTCATGGTCAGGGGTGATGGGCTGCCTGCGGGGCTTGGCCAGGGGTGATGGGCTGCCTGAGGGTCATGGTCAGGGGTGATGGGCTGGCTGTGGGTCCTGGTCTGGGGTGATGGGCTGCCTGAGGGTCATAATCAGGGGTGATGGGCTGGCTGCAGTGCATGGTCTGGGGTGATGGGCTGCCTGTGGGGCATGGCAAGGGGTCATGGGCTGGCTGTGGGTCATGGCCAGGGGTCATGGGCTGCCTGCAGGGCATGCCCAGGGGTCATGGGCTGCCTTCGGGTCATGGTCAGGGGTGATGGGCTGCCTGCGGTGCATGGTCAGGGGTGATGGTCTGGCTGCGGGTCATGGTCTGGGGGTCATGGGCTGGCTGTGGGTCATGTCCAGGGGTGATGGGCTGCCTGCAGGGCATCTCCAGGGGTGATGGGCTGCCTGCGGGTCATGGTCAGGGGTGATGGGCTGCCTGCGGGTCATGGTCAGGGGTGATGGGCTGCCTGCGGGGCATGGCCTTGGGTGATGGGCAGCCTGAGGGTCATGGTCAGGGGTGATGGGCTGCCTGCGGGGAATGGCCTTGGGTGATGGGCTGCCTGAGCACCAAACTTTGTAGAACCATTCAAAGTCCATTCTAGAATAATATCACAACATTTCATTCAGTTTCATTGAGTGGTGCCAAAGTTATACGCCATCCAAAAACTGCTTTTCACCAACCTTGTCATGCAAATATGTGTATGAATTCCCCCGAACATGTGAGATGTCCGCGAACATTACAGGGATATACGGAACTGTTTGCAAATTTGGAAAGTGGAAAACACTTGTTTTTTGGATTTTCATCGCCATATCCCATCCCATCCTCATCACCTCTCACCCCCCCAGAGATTGTTTCATTAGTTTGACAAGTGTAATGTTGTGTTATTTAATATGTTTTTACTGCGATGTTCACGGACAATGGCCACTGTCGGCGAAACCAACATGGCCAGCTTTTCCCAAAAATATGACACCTCATGCTTTTCACCATCCAATCAGTGGGCGCGTCTGATGTCCGCGGACATCACGCCGCCCTCTAGGCCAATTGGAGGCCCGTCCGTGGACTGAACAGGGAAGTGAGCCCACGGACCGAACCCAGATATCACTCATTTTTTTAATCTACTTTTTGGGTGTTTAAAAAAATAACTACTGACTGTACTTAGACCAAATTTACAAAAGCCTTCTTTCAGGAGCAAACTGCTTTCAGAAAAACAATCCATTGGTCTGGGCTGCAGGAATGAGCAAAATCGTTTTTCCATTGCGTCTTTGGGAAAAACCACCCCCTTTGGGACCCTCATATAACTTTGCCCCACCTGCACGAAACCTCACAAGACTTAGCAGAATCAATCTGACAGGGCCATATACATTTCATGAGGATTCGTCCAGGGGGGGCAAAGTTGTAAGCCACCAAAAAGTGCTCCCTCTATGAGTTGAGCAACTTAACCATAACTACCGCAGGCCATGTAATCTACATATATATATATTTTACACAGCCACGGTAGTTATGGTTAAGTTGCTAATCCCATAGGAAGAGCAGTTTTTGGGTGGCTTATAACTTTGCTCTCCCTGGACGAATCCTCACCAAACTTTGCAAATAAAGTATATGGCCCACTCTGAATTTTTGGTGAGGTTTGGTCCATGGGGGGCAAAGTTATAGGGGGGGTTCCAAAATTTATTTTTTTCCCATAGAGTGAATGGGGAAAAAACGTTGCGCACGCCCACACCACTGGATGGATTTTCACCAAATTTGCAGCAGGCGCAGCGGCTTGGTGAATATCCGGCCAGTGGTTTTTTTTTTTAAAACGATCAAAAAGTAGGGCTCAAAAAATGTGCGATATCTATGTTCGCTCCGTGGACACACTTCCCTGTTTGCTCCGTGGGCAGGACACCGATTGGCTAATTGGCTTGCGTCATCACCGCAGACACGCAATGTGTCCGCCGATTGGCTGGAGTAAGGCGTGAAGTGCGTCAGATTGTTCCGATGCACCCACTATCTTGGATACGCCGACAGCGCGGCGGCGAACAGAGGCGAAATGCAGTTTTGGGAAGTGTTTTGGTGTGCAAGAGTGCTTGTGCAAGAGTGCTTGGGGAGGTTTGGGGAGTAAGAGATGGGTTAAATACTGTATTTGTTTAGGTGGCAGGTGCTACTGATGTATTCGCCATGCCCGCGCTGTCCGGGATGTTCGTAATTAGTGAAAATGAGGGGTGTCCTAAGGACAGTATTCTTGTCCGTGCTGTCCGCAGGCAAGTTGAAACTGTTCTAAGGACAATTGACCATATGCCACGGTTAAAATGTTTGATTCTATGGGTGTGAAATGCTGCGGTGGTTGTGGCCAGGGCCTAGAGTCTTGGGTGCATGGCCGCGGGCTGTGGGCCGTAGGCCATACACCCAAGACTCTAGGCCCTGGCCACAACCACCGCAGCATATCACACCCATAGAATCAAATCTCTATCAAATATTTGCAAATCTATAGTTTGTGTACTCTTTGATTTGTATAGTTCGTATGTGAAGTTTCGGCTACGTCATGTCATTAAGATTGTAAAGTTTGGTAACAAGCACTGTAGTATAACATATCCATGGGAGTAAACATTTTGTATTGTGGTGTATGGTTAGATGTTTGCTTCAATGGTTCTGTTATGCAGCAGTATTTATTCATTCTATTAGAATATACTTACTGTTTGATTTTTTGAGATTGATATATGTATTTCATGAGTTGGGTAACTGGAGCACATATTCATTTTCAATTTCTGTGATAAAAGAAAAGAGCATGTTAGTGTATGTATTTTATAAAGACTTACTACATTGCATAATAGACATTTCAGCTTTTTTTCGACCCTCATTTAGTAGTTTACAAACCAGTTTACTGTGCAATTTGCTCAGTTTCTGTGTTTGTATTCTAACTGTTTATTTCTTGTTATAATTAAGTGGTATTCATTTATCTATTTGGTTGTCATAGAATCTTGGGGCAGTTAGATACCTGTTGGCATATTCTAACAGTTTATAGTTTTTTAATTGAAGTTTTGTTAATGTTTAAGTACAGATTAGTTATTAAATTTTGGTTTTAAGAAGATTAAATAAGCGTTTGTAAGATTTGCTGGTAATCTCTGCTTTAGAGTAATGGTACTATCATTACATTCGAACCATCCACATTTCTTTTTTATATATGCAGTGTAGTGACCTGCATTGGTTGTGGCTCCTGCGTGGTAGATTATGCCTATTGTTGTGAAGGTTTTCTTACCAAGTGATTCTTGACCATGTGTGAATACAGTCAGGTTGCAGTTGTTTTTGGTACCATCTGCATTGTAACGTAGAAGCATTAGTATTACGTATTTACTATGTGTTTGTATTAGTAAGGTAGAGTGATTCTCTGAATTGCAGGTAGTACATAATCTACCATGGTTTGCATTTTGTACAAGTTGCTGAAATGGAACGGATTCACAATTAGGTATAGATACATACACGAAGCGCTCATTAGGGATTTGTTCCTGTGCCACATTGTTGCAGAGAGTGCTTGTATGTTTCCACGTGTATGAAATCTGGAAGATTTCATTTATAGGTATGTTTTTCTTTTCCAGTACTTGTAGTAAGTACATTAGAAATTCTTCTTGTGAGTTTAAAGTGAATTTCACGATTCCAGCACAGTAGTCCAATTCTTGTCTTATTCCATGAACACTATACACGTTGTCAGGATTGTTTGTTGCGTTTCTATGAAGTACTAACATTTGCAAACACAATTGGTCTGTACTGTGTAAGTTAATGTTGTCAACAATTGGTGGCAATTGAAATAGAATATTCATTGCAACATTTGCATAGCAACTTATACCAATTACATTTGAAAGTTTAAATGGACCAGGTAGTTCTGTGTCCAAGTCATTTTTTCAGAGTGTGTGTTGCTTCTTTGAAGAAGTACCTGAGTTACTTTGACTAATAGGTTCTTCTTTGGTTGTGGTAATTGATGAAGTATTAGCTAGCTTCTTTTACTCTCTTTGGAGGATTTGCAGTCAGATCTTGTTGCATTTCTGTTTGAATTAGTTTTCTTTTACAATGTTTTCCTTTTTGTGGAACAGGATATGTTTTTAGATGGGGGTGTATAGTGAACGTAGTCTATTGTATTCTAAAATTCAAGGAATATCAGCATTTACTTTACTTGCATCAAAGTTGATTAGAAATAGATCGTCACGTGTACGTAAGCGTGACAGTGCTACGTAGCTCATGCCTTCTTTAAAGACTGTTTTACCAATATCTATCAATGCTTTGTCTAGGGTAAGACCTTGTGATTTGTGAATGGTGACTGCGTATGCTAGAGTTAGAGAAAATTGTTCTCTGCGTACATACATGTCTTTGAAGAGAAGGAATCGAGCTGTTGAGCACCCTATCCTTTTTACTTCTGAAAGTTTGTCAAAGAGAATATTGACAAACTGAATGTTGTTTTCACTTGGGTATGTTTGAAAGCCAACAACTGTACCCAGTGCTCCATTAACTAGTGCTTGCTCCACGTCAAGGTTACTTTTAAGCATTACTCTACAGTTTAGGGATAATTTTAATATTTTCTCCAAACCAACTGTGTTGGAGATTGAATTTTCTAAGGTATTTAGTCTTGTTGTGGCTTGCTCACACATGAGTAGTGTCATACCATGTACGTCCAGTTTGTCTGTGGAGCAAATTTCAATTATTGGGTGCATTTCTTTTTTTAACATTGTTTCATTGAATTTGGAACAGCTTGCAAGAGTTGGCATTAAGGCCATACAATTGACATTTTTGTGCGCTAATTGTTCCATAACATCAGTAGCACATGCGTTATCGCCATAAAGTGCATGGATGTGCCGGTTTTTCAATATTGCGTGTGCTTCTTGAGATAGTACACCAACTCTAATACATTTTAAAATGTTGGCGTAAGTGAGGTCTGTAGATTGACGCATGTTTTCTGTTAATTCTCTGTATTGGAAATGTTGCCAAAGGTTGACATTTCCTATGCTGCCAACAGTTTTGTGGCAGAGTTTGTGTCCTAAGGTTTTAAAAATAGGTTCACCTTTCACTGGTGTCAATTGTACAAGATCTCCGAAAACGATAATGTGTTTTCCTGCAAAAAGTTCTTCGTAGTTTGTTTTAACTACCTCTTGAAATCTGAGGTGAATCAAAGCCAACATTAGGACCATGCTCACTTCATCTGTTAGTAGCATTTTCATTTTTTTTAATACTCTGCGTAGTTCCATTGCAGCTTCTGTAGAAAGTTTGTAATAGTCTAATTTGTTTTGATGTTCTACTGGAAGGAGTAATAATCGGTGTAAAGTGACAACACCTATGTTGTAGGCAGCTAAACCTGTGGGAGCAGTTACAACAGCTGACAGTTTGTTGTTTGTCAATTGTTGAAGGAACTTGCTGATGATTTTGATTAAGAATGTTTTGCCTGAACCAGCTTCACCACTGACAAACAGCAGTATAGGTTTGTAATTTTGGCAGGTACATTCTTTATTTTCGTATTGTACACTATGTGCAATTTTTTTGTTACCTCTTCAAAAATGGTGTGCTGGTCTTTGTTTAGTTTTGATTGTAGTACAGTTAAGTCTTCTGTATCTTCTTCATAGTTACACATGGTGTTTTCCACTTCTGTCATAGCTAATTCTGCTTCATTTGCTATTACTGGCTCGCCTAGTGGTTCTTGGCTTCCTGTTACAGAAGGTTGACTACTGTCAGAAGTGTCCTTATCTAGTTGGGCCTGGAGTTCTTCTTCGTGTTGCTGTTCATTGTGCACCATTGTTTTCTACTGCGTAAAGTTCCCATCTGTGAAAGCGCTTTCATTTGCTTTGAAAGCGTCTTCATAGCAGTCATAGGTATCTAGTATCTCTTCCTCTTTTCTCCATGGTTTAGAAAGTTTTAGCAGGGACATGTAATATTGTTCTTTTTGTTGAGGAGATTTTAATGACAATTTGACATGATTAATTAAGCTTTGTTTGGTAAGTTTCACTAAGCTGCCTTCACAATCTGTCACTCCACATCTACCTTTGCTTTCATCTGGTTTTATATTATTTTTGTATGCAAAGTTTTTGGTTATGTGGTATAGACACATGGTTTCCAAAGTGGTACTCCTTTTCGGGTAGTATGTGTCTAGCAAATTGTTTTTCAAAATGTCTTAGCTGTTGCGATCATTTTTGGCTATTGTTTCTATGTCCCCATATGATTTGGGAACTCTTTCTAGATTTAGCAGGACCAAGACTTAGCCATACTATATTTTCAGATTTTCCATACAAAGCACTACCGGTTAAATGATGTGCAGCTTCATAGGCGCCACATTCTCTATGAGAGAGCATTTTTATGCCTAGGCTGTACAATTTCTGAGATAGTGTTTTGTCTGATGATTGGTCATTCCAGAGGTCTTGCAGCTGTTTTTTCTGCTTTTGTTAAGTAGGCTGTAACATATTGTGCAACTGCAGTGGAATTGTCTGCAATGTACTGCACATCTATGTTTGCATTCCATAAGAGGGCAATGATTGCATTGTAATCATTGATATATTTTGATTCTTCTGTTCTTTTTATGTAATATGTGTTCTTAGGTGATTTACCTTTAACACTAGGTTGAACTTGTTCACTTCACCTGTTTCTGTAACTGGTCTAGGGAAACCAAAGCATCATTTGGTGTAATATTTCCCTTTGTTTTTGTATTTGCGACAATAATATTTGCCACATTTGTGTCTTTTAAAATTGTACAATTTGTCCCTGAAGGTCACTATGTGTCCTTTGTGAAGGGATTTCACAAGTGACATATTTTTGGATGAACTACAAAACAGTGGCATCACTGTCCTGACCAAATGTAGGTGCACCTTTAAACCATTAAAGCATGTGGATATGTGGGGCTCCTCTGGCTTGGTATTCTTTTCTCCAAAAGAAGTGTTGCACTTCTCTGAGGGGAGGAACAGTTTCATTACAAATAAAGTGTAGCATAGCAATGAAACGATGGTGAAAATATCTTGAAACATTAACAGGATCTAGAGAGCAAAGTTCTCCAGGTGTTAGTATATCTATGTTGGTTTTGTTGTTGTTTGATATGCATAGGAAATCATGTAAATCTTCCCATGCATACTCTGCACAACTTAATGTAACAAACCAAGTGGGTGGTCCAAGGTTTCTGATCATACAACGTACATCTCTGTGACGTCGGAACCAGTATTCTTTGGTACCACGCATGTTTGCAAACAAAATTGTTATGCTTGTTTGTAAAACCTCATCTTTTTCTTGCATTTTTTGTATTAATTGCGTAGCTGACATATTTTGAAAGAGGGTTCCAGATTTCAATATGTGTGCAACTCTGTAATATAGGGTTGCTAGTTCACTTTCAAAGAGTTGGTGGAATATGTATTCCACATTTAGTGTAAATCCGGGATCTTCAAAATACATTCGTAATGAGCGGTATTCTGAGGCTGTTCTCTGAGTGGGTCTATCATCGTATCCTCCTCATTTGCCAGTAGAAAATAGTAGTGGAAAAGCAGGTGCTTATATACTTTTTTCCCATGTGCTCATTGGTGACCCTTTGGTTTGTCGCATTTGGTAAGTTTCTAGTGCATCATCTATTCTCTCATTAGAGTGCAATGGATGAATTGTATAATGGTCCAAAATAGTAGATACTGCAGCAGGATCCAGAAGTTCAAATTGACCAGTTTCTGATGACTCTTGAATTATTTCAGTTGTTTCCCTTAAGCTTTCTTCAATATTTATTAATTTGTAGTATTCATTATTGGCTTTCAGATATTGCAAGGCTTGTCTAACTTTTTGTAAGTCCACGAGTTGCTGCCAAATGTGTTTGTCTTTTGTTAGTACACCATTTACTAAGACAATTAAAGAATGCTCTATTGGACTTTGCACTCCTAGAGTGTGCACATTTTCTGTCAGATCTAATGACAAATAAACTACTTTGCCACAAATGCCTTTCAACAATCCAGAGGGAGGTAAATTTGCTGTTTTTGGTTGAAGGCGTATTATTGTTTGAAATGGGTGTACTATTTCAATTATGATGCTCTCATACAAATTGAGTTGTTGCAGGGGTTTTGGTAGTGGGAATAATTCCAATTTATTTGTGATAGCACGTGAAGGAGTTTGGTTGTTGTGAAGTTTTGTAGTGCAGTAACTGCAATATATTAAGGTTTCACTTATTTCGTATTTGTTTTCTGCTAAAAGGTAGACAGCTAATTCAAAACATTTGGAATCTTCATGGTCTTCTATTTTGTATGTTATGTCTATAGTTTTTGTGTTACTTTTGTAAAAAGTTCTGTGGCAACACAAACACACATGGTTTGGTTCTTCATTGGATGTACTTTTAAATTTTAGTATTTCTTTTTTGTATGTGTGTAATAGTTTGTTGCCCTGTGCACAATTGTTGCTAGTCTGTTCTAAAGCTATTGCATTTTGTAAGTGGCTTTCACTTCCAAAATATTTTCTCTGGATACGGTCGATTTCTTCTTGTAGGTATTTGGGTGTACCATGCAGAAGAGTGTGATTTAAATTGGCTAGTTCTAAAGCTAGACTTTTAGCATAGTACAGTTTATACACTAGATTTCTTACATTTGAATGATGTGTTGATATCATTTTGATATCATAGAAGATTCTTTTGCAAATAGGTCCTGAAATGCAGGCTAATGAATGTCCTTGTAGTCCTGTGTATTTGAGCACTGGACAGGTATCCATATTTTGCAGCACTTTCATTTTGATGTTGTCTTTACCTTTCACATACTGATTGAGGAACTGGCATAAAGATTTGAAAGATTTGTTGGGAATGTTACACATTGACGTGCACAGCCATTTGTATACTGGACGTTCTGGTTCATTTGACTGGAGAGGTAATTCTGAGTTTTCTGGGGATACTTTTGTAAGCAGCGTTTCTTGTTGCATGATGGTATTATTGATTTGTTCATATCCTCGTCCACTGCTATGGATGGCAATTGTGTTTGTTTGATTTTGTTTGTATGCTTCTTCATTAAAATATGGTTCTGTGGTCATTGTGTGACTCCATTCACCTCCACAAATATTTAAGAAGTTATTTTTGTTGACATTCCGTTTATTGAGAAGTTTCTTTTGTAGTTTAGTACTTAGTTTTGTTAGTGGTTTCATCCTGTTTATAACAAAAATAAATAACTTCCTTTTGAGAAGGATTGCACTGTCTACGAGAGCTTCTAGGATTCATTTTCTATGGTACGTTTTAAGGGTTGTGGATGATTTTGCTGCTCTTCTTATTAGATTCGGAAGGACTCTGTGGCGGAACATTTTTGCTAAAATACTTTTTTTACAATGGTTTCTTGCTAGTATATGAGGATTTATAGGAGCAGTGTTAGCAGTAGTGGTAGCTGAATTTTTGTTAAGCATTTTCTGTTTCGTGCCACATTTTGATAGAAGAGGCAAAGTTTCTGTAGTTGAAGCTTCTTTTGTTTCGCTAAATGACTGCATTAGCCGTTTTGTTTGAACATTTTGTACAAACTCTGGTAGAGATGGATGCTTACTTTGGACACTTATTTTCATTTGCTCTATTTCTGCGTTCCTTTCTACGGACTTGCTTTTTGGTAGGCATTCTTTGGGGTCTGTTGAAAAAAAATAAGGTATGGGTTGGTCTGTTTTACAATGTATGTGTGCTGTGTGCATGCGTGTATGATGGGGAAGATGTTTGTGGTGGTGTGTGAATGTGCATTGGGCAGTTAAAATGAGTTGGGAAGGCTATTTTTCTGTTTGTATGTTACTACACTGTGCTTCAGATGAGAGTAGAAAGTGAGCTAGTGGTGAGGAGAAGCATTAATAGTAAACGTAATGGTATAAAATTGAAACAGGTATTTGTTTTCTAGTAATAACATTCTAAGGCTTTTGTATGTTATTTGAGTTCCAAAAAAACAGGGATGTGTGTGCCATTCTGCCCGTTAATCTTTGATTAATAAAATGGGGATTTGTGGGCAGAATGATTCAGAAATCAATGTTTTTTTTTGGTGCGAAAATTACAAGAATGACCCACACAGTCCCTTTGAGGAACAGTAAAAATATAAAAGGTAGTTTTGTACTTACCTTTGTTTGTGGAATGAGCAGGTTTCTTCGGATATGTTGTTTGTAGTGTAGATGCTGTTGATTTTCAGGAGAGTGGTCTTCACTGCAATTGTAAAAGGAAGAAGTTAGTAATTTTGTGTGTTTATAGCAGTGATGCTAATGTACACATTCATTTTTAAACTTTCATGGAAGTATTCTCGTTTGATATCTCAACACAGTGTATGCGTGCATTTCATTTGACTATGTGCAGCCTTTATATGTTATTTGCAGTATGTTAGTTCAACCTGCTTCGCAAATGAGTACAAGTTCATGAAATTCCCTTGTTTTTTTGTAGCTGTGTTGTAGGTAGCACAGAGGTTTGGAAGTGATAGGTCATTATAGTGGATGGGAAAAATTTGAATACTTTCATATTATAAGTAGGCATGCGAAAGAACGGGTGCACCTGAGAGGGATATGTCACCACAGCAATCGGGAACGTTTATTTTTCTCATACGATCGCATTGGAAGTAGCATTAATTTAGGCAGAAGACAGTAAAAAAATTTGACTTTCTTTATGAAAAATCGAGTTTCATGCGTAAATCGGGAGGGTTGGTACGTATGTATAGGTTATGCGCGAGATAGTAAGAAGTAGTGCGATTTTTCAATGAAAAATCGGAAGTCTCGCGCTTAAAGCGGGACCGTTGGTATGTGTGTATTTGGCTATGCAGATTTAGTGACATTAATTTGTTTCTATGGAATCATAAGAGTTGTGCATGTACTCTGAATAAAATATGCATGCCTGTACTTTGTAACCATGCATGTGAGTATGCATGGAGCTGTAAGTAGAAATCTTCGAGACTTGCACAGTATTTTTTGTAGTAGGTGCTTTGCAATGATATGAGACTTGTATTCAGAGTGATCAACAGTACATTTGAGGTGCAAAACTCTGATGATGGAGTTAGATGTAGAGGTCTTGGATGTGATTGGTGGATGGTTGTGTGACTGTGTTGCTGTGTCCAATGAGGGAATGGATTTGCTAGTGATGTGGAAAGGGTAGAAGGGCTGGCTAAGAGTTACGTGCCGCGGAGACACCGCTCCTTTCCGCGGGTAGGGCTTGCTACATACAGGGTTTTACAGCAAATCCAGCATGGAAAGGGGACTGTAGGGATCAGCTAATCAGATGTTGACATTGTTGATTTGTGTAGAAAGAGAGTGTGCGTAGTGAAGATGGCAGAGGTGGAGACAGTCAGGGTGTTGGTGCTTGGAGATATTTTTGTCCATGGTTTACAGCACTATTCTCAGTGCAGGCATGTGGCAAAGAATTTTGATGTAAGAGGAGTGGAGGTGGAGTGGAGCACTGCGACTGACTGCAATGTAGATGCAAATCTCCAAGTTTGCAGAGATATGCGTAGGATGAATGGTCCCCATGTGGTAGTTTTGCACTATGGTGCTTTCCATTTGGGCTACGTGAGTTCACCTACTTTGTTGGGAGATTTGGAACATTTGGTTCAAGCAGTCATGAATATCCTTCCAAACGAGATACTTCCTCCAGCAAAAAGGGACAATAGTTCTGTTTTTTGTCCTGATCAAAGTATTGGTAGGTGTGCCATCAATCGAGGCATGAATGCTTTCATGTTAAGAGCTGGTATGTTTTTCTGTAGCCACGAGAACATTGTTTCCAGTAATGCAGCTTATTTTGAAGCAGATGGTGTTTCTTTATCTTTTTTGGGAAATGCCATGTTCTTTTGAAATGTAAGGCTTGCTTTGGAGCAGGTTATGTGATGATTTTAGGAGTAAACTAAGAAGAAAAAACCCCCCAAAAAATACAAAATAACAGGTGTCTGTCAGGCATCTGCAAAACCCCCCCCCCCCAAAAATGGCTCTTTTCAGAGCCCACCTTAAAGGGGATATGGGGAACAACATTTAAATGTACAGTCGTCACACTCAGATCCTCTACATGTCCGCAGACATGGCGGTAGAGGGCGGGAAGCGAGTATTACATACAGTGATTCTGGGATGGAGAGGCATGCAAATGAGAATGAGCGGAGCTAGGGATTGGTCAGTAAAGTTCAGTGGGTGTGTTGTGAACAGAGAGATTTAGTGAGAACGTCTTTTTCCTGAGAGGAGAACCAACAGCTATGGCTGTGTGCGCTCAAAAACAGATTATCTGGATTTTGGGAGACTCATGGATACATTGGTTGAAGGTGCATGCAGAACGTTGCGGTATATATGCAGAGCTTGGATTCCCTCATGTGGAAGTGCACTGGCATGGAGTGCGTGGAATGAAGTGGCTGGACTTGGTACCTCTCTGTGCTACTTTACAGACAGAGCGTCATCCCGATATAATTATCATTCATTGTAGAGGAACCAGTTTAGGGCATGTGTCTGGAATTTTGTTGCAATTTGCAATGAAGGAAGGACTTGAGCAGGTCATGGACAAGTTGCCAAGTAATTTTTTCTCGTATTGCGCAAAGACAAATGTGGCTCCGTTCTTCTCTATTTGGTCCACAAATGGAGAAAGCGAGGTGCAATGTCAATAAGGCTGTTTGTGCCTTTCTAAGAGATGTTGGCATGTCCTCTTTCCACAATGAAAATATTATGTTTCGTAGCACATTCATTTTTCGCAGAGATGGAGTCCATCTTACACATGCTGGCAATCAGATTTTTATTTTCAATGTACAAAATGCATTGCACCCTTTTTTGGATATATTGTTATCTATTTTCCATTACATGTTGACGATTCCCAGTTTTTGAAACACACAAGAGCCACCACTTACTCCCAGAGAAAAGTGCATTGGTTTTGCTAGGGTTGCACCCCAAAATATTTTCCACAGGCTGGTTGTGAGGGGATGAAGGAATGGAAGTTTCGTCGAAACGTTTATGTTGTTCTTGAGGGTTTGGGGATAGTTCACTGGGAAATGGAGAAGGGGGACAGGTACAGGTAGGACAGTAGTGTCTAATTTTTCCTTTGACATGGTCCTCCACAAATTGCCTTAAACCATTGAAATTCTCTTTCAGCATGTCCACTTTCTCTTCTATCCATTTCAAGGTGTCTTGCAATGTGTCTTTTGGTGGAATTTCTTCAATTTTCTATTAAAAATAAATATATATATATCTTAAGTACACATAAAGTACTGCCTATTAATTGGCTTATGCAGAGAAGTGTGTACCATTATTATCGCTATCTTCCGACATTTCGCCATGCGGACAATTCTCCTCCAGCCACTCCAAAGTACTGCACATTTCTGTGTGAAAACAACAGAAATACATTATTTGTTCTGCACCTCATACAAAAAGTATACAAAACATAAGAAAAATGAAGTTCACTTACTAATTTCTTGTAATGTGTATTTGTTGTGTTCTGTTCGTCTACAGTCGCTCCTAGCTGTGCAGTTTCTGTGAAGTAAGTTTTTTGTTATGGTACAATCCATTTCATTATACATGGTATTTAAATGGATGGGTTATGTGTGAGATGTGTAGGTTCCAATGGTTATTTATTACTACTTATAATGTGTTTATGTGCTGCTTTTTAAACTTGTGCAGTTTTTATATGGCATGATAGAACAATTTCAGATACACCCTGAGTGTTTGGGTAGTGTTGATCTCGTCCGCGGCCATCCGCGGACATATGCTCAGTCCGTGCCTAGCAAGGGGGTTCAGTATGTTCTATGTTACATGTATATTAAGTAAGGGAACCCTAGTAAATATCTCCCAAATTCACATGATGAAAGTGTATATTCAGTAAAAATACTTTGTTAAAGGGACGTTATGGTTAAGTTGCGCTACTAAAAAAGTATGAAATTCAGTAAAAAAACGTTGTTATAGGGACATTATGGTTCCAAGTAAAACTGAAAAACCCTTGAAATTTGCCAGTTATGGTAAGCTAGGCAACCATAACTTGCACCACCACTGTGCACTGCTAAGACTAACACCCAGGACATCAAAGATGACATCACAAATGTCATTGTTTTTAGTAGCGCAACTTAACCATAAAGTTTTTTTTACTGAAATATATATCACAGCCACGGTAGTGGCTGTGTAGTTATCGTTAAGTTGCTAATCCCATAGGAAGAACACTTTTTGGGCGGCTTATATCTTCGCTCCCCCTGGATGAATCCTCACCAAACTTTGCAAAAAAGGTATATGGCCCACTCTGCAAAGTTTGGTGAGGTTTGGTCCAGGGGGGCCAAAGTTATAGGGGGGTCCCAATATTTATTTTTTCCCATAGACTGAATGGGGAAAAATGTTTGCTCACGCCTAGAGCCCAAACCGCTGGACGGATTTTCAGCAAATTTGTGGCAGGAGCAGCGGCTTGGTCCCGAAAGCGTGCTTTTGTAAATTTGGTGAAAATCCATCCAGTAGATTTTTTTAAAATGACTAAAGAGTAGGTCATAAAAATATAAGTGATATCTATGTCCGCTGCGCAGACACACTTCCCTGTTCGCTCCGTGGACAGGACACTGATTGGTTAATCGGCTTGCGCCATGTCCATGGACATGCAACATGTCCGTTGATTGGCTGGGATGAAGCATGAGGTGCGTCGGATTGTTTCGATGCGCCCGCCATCTTGGATCCTTGTTTGGTGTCCGCAGACATCGCGGTAAAAACAATTTAAAAAACACAACATTGCACTCAAACTTATCAAATAATCTCTGGGGAGCTGAGGGGTGATGAGGATGGGATATGGGTGCAAGAAGCAAAAAACAGGTTTTTTTTGTCACAAAAATCTGAACAGTTAGGATGTTCGTGAACAGTCCTGTGCAGGAACGGAAGAAATGGTTGATTCCATCTTCACCTCCACACAAAGCACTTGAGAAGATTGTGTTTGATAAAAATCTCAAGAGATCTGACGGGACTCCCAGCATTTTGTCACACTGTAGATTTGGAGGTGTTCCACAATATGTGCCTAAAGTACAGGACAAAGAGACTGCATTTCATCATTCAAGGGATGGAGATGTATAATCATGGAATTGCCTGCGATTTTGTTTCCGAGTACACATACAGTGGGCCTCATTACGAATCCGGCGGTAACCACGGTGGTAAAACCGCCTGGTTACCACCGGACTCGTATTACCATTCCGCCTCCGTGACTCCCGGAATTACCAGGGCATTACAGCCCCGGTGTCCCGGGAGTCACGGAGGCGGAATGGTGTTAATCCCCATTCCCATTGAGTCCTATAGGACTCAATGGGAATGGGGAAGTGGAAACACCGGCACCATCTCGTGATGGTGCTGGTGTTTCCACGTCCGCCTGCAGGCGGGAGGTGTTAAACCCGCCAGGTCAGACCTGGCAGGAAGATCACCTCCCGCCTGCAGGACTCGGGAGGTCCGGAATTAACAGTGGCAGCGGGTTTACTGTCACTGTTAATTCCGGACCGCCCGACCCGTAATGAGGCCCATTGTCAGAAAACATTGCCAGCGTGCCCTGTCCACCTAAAACAGAGCTTGTGGAACAGTTCAAATCCAGTTACACATGATTACCATCTGTTTTTTTGATCAACAATGTTTTTAAGAAGTTTCCAAATAAAGCATTCAATTTATCTGTTAAAATGTATCCTCTTTGTTAATTTTTTTCTTCAACTATTCCTTTTACAATTGCCTTACAATCCCACAAAAAGGATGAGACCTAGGCTACCTAAGTGAAGGAGTCTGTGACCTAAGCATTGATGGGGCTATTGCTAGAAAAACTTTGACTCTTTTTTGTGTACCCTCTACTTCAATGTTGGAGTAGGGCGCATTCTGTCATTGCAAAGTTTCCCTACCCCTTAGCAGCGCCACGATCATCGAGCAAGGGCAGCCCCAACATTTTTCCCACTGTGCACATGCACAGGGCCGGTATTAGACCAGATTGCACCCCAGGCAGGAAGCATCATTGGCACCCCCCCAAAATGTTGGCGGAGGTGCTAATTCAGAGACGATAGGGAGGGGAAAACTTACTTGTGTGGGGGCATCTAACGTTTTTACACATTCTATTGAGACTATTCTAGTGCAGCTTCAATGTTACAATCAGTTATATTTCTCTTTAACTTATAAAACCACTCAGAAACCACACACTTAAGCTCTGCTGTGAAAATGAACGGCCTCCTGCCCCTACACTTACAATCACTCCCCTGACATGCAAGAATGAACACTCATCTGATTTCAATTGCCTAAAAATGTATACATGCGATTGCAGGTGCTAACAATAAAATGTTTTACATTGCCAATTGCCGGTCATTTGTTAAATGTGTTGCTGCCACCACCATTTATTTTCTGTGCCTTGTCCTTCTACGGCTCTGTTCGTTTTACCAAACATGATGAACGGAAGAGTATAACTAAGCTGATCATGGGTATTTGCCTGGGCTCTGCTTGATTCACTCAAGGTGAGGGGTTGGTCCACATGGGTGGATGGGTGATCATTCTAACCGGTGGCTGTGTCCACCATTTATCCACACCCTCTCATTTGTTTCAGATCTGGTGCTTCTTCATTGCCTGTGTATGCCTTGGCATGTGACTGGGTGCAACACAATGATGGGTGTAGGTTTGTGTCTGTGTGTGTCTGTGCAGTCTCTTAGCAAAACCAAGCAGCATGGGGAAGCCTGGCTTCGGACACATTTAAGACAGATTGCAGAGTGCTAGGGAAGCAAGGACGACCTACAAAATATATAACCGCATGTGGGTGCTGTATCACTTCTCTGCACAGTGCTTTTAGCCTGCAACCTTCACTAATTTTCAAGTTGATTGCATTATTTCAGTGACAACACAGATGGTGAGGCAGAAACGTAAATGGTGGACTTTTAAACATAGATTGTTTCTTCTGCAGTCTGCAACCCAAGCTTACCTTGTGGTATTACAGAGTAATACAACATTCCAAACACCCGTTCCTCTATATTGTTTATATTGCTTTGCCCAATATTTATTGATGTTAAATAGAAGCAATTTCAGGTTATTTTGCACTTTTAATTAAAACACTTGAAGTTTATAAATTGATGTGTTTGTGCTACACCCAGAGCGCAGCAAAGAAAGGGCTATTCATGTCTGTGTTAAAATGTAATTAAAATAATAATGGAGTCATACTGGCGCCCCCTAGAGCCTGGCAACTCAGGCAGCCACCTGCACTGCCTGATGCAAAGACCGGCCCTGCACGTGCATCAGAATTACAGTTCTCATGGATGCGGTGAGGCAAGTTGTTGCAAACTAAGAATGTATGTTGATTCTGAGTGAAGGTCACCAGCTTTGAATTTTTGCTTGCGAGCTAAGGAAGCCCACGCATTGGACACACAGTATAAGGTTCAATTGTTTTTTGACCTTGAGAGAAAGGGACTATTCCGAAAGGAATTGAATGAAAGGAGGTTTGTAATAATGTAAGATATTATAAGTTTATGCATTCCAAAACTGGACTATGGAACATGTAAATTCACTTTATGAAAAATCGTTGCTGTGAACGGAGTCTGCGTTATGGTCTGAGTTACGCCAAGAGAATGGAAATGGTGAATATAATGTAAGTTTGATTTTTGACGATTTTATACCTGAACGAGCATCAACTTATTATTATCTCACCATTATTTCTGAGTTACATTCTACTCGTTTGTTCTGTGTGGCATATTGCAATGAAACGCAAGTACAATCTTTGTGTGTAGTGGTCTTTCTAACGTGCACATGGCCAGTCCAGCATCGAGGTGCATGTAGACCACCACTCGGTTCAACGCTAATATTTAATTAAAATGCCATCTATGAGCAACTCGAATTGTGTACCACTTTTCACATTGTTTTCTCTCTGTTGAGATTGTTTCATGTCTGTACTAATTGTTGGTTTAAACTATGCCGAATTAATAAGTCAATAGATAAATTGTAATAAAGATCGGCTAGTGAGACACATTTCTGTTATGTTTTCGAAACAGGTACATCCTGCCATTCTGCG
Organism: Ambystoma mexicanum; assembly: GCF_040938575.1. Taxonomy (NCBI): domain Eukaryota; kingdom Metazoa; phylum Chordata; class Amphibia; order Caudata; family Ambystomatidae; genus Ambystoma; species Ambystoma mexicanum. The sequence goes on from NC_090930.1 coordinate 1,373,047,201, forward strand.
ATTGTCATAGATTCCAGATGCCAACTGACGGGTTCTTTAACCAGCAGCTGCAGATACTTGTGAACAACTGGATATATTTGACTCTTTTTTGGGACGATCGCCAAGGGCGTATGCCCTTACGCTGTAGTAGTGATTAGTAGCAACATAACATCCTTTACGGTGGTCTAGCCCCAAGTTTATGCACACGCCCTGGAATTCACTTTGCGACCCAAGCGCTTCTTTTACCCAAAATGAACACCTTGTATACGCAAAAAGAACAACGTGTGACTCACGAAAAATATTTTGGATCGCGAGCGAAGAAACAAATTTCCAATTTGATTGAATATGGCAATAGTCAGATGTTCTCGGAGCGTTTATTGTGAAATAAAAGTACTTTACAAATTGTACAGTCTTGTTGTTTCCTTTTAAAGTACGGTTTAATATTCCGAATTGTGACGTGCTGTGTTGTGGGATGACGCGTGTTGATTTTCGGGTTCTGCGTCACATCACGTAGGTGATTATGGGCGCGTTTGGCTACGCTGCCGAGGAACGTCACAGAGAAAGGTGGAGAATATTACTAGGTTTGGTGATGTGAGGCTCAGGGGCGGGGCATATGATTTAGTGACGTCAGGGAAGTTCAACTTAGGCCGATGCAGCAACGGATAAGATTAGCACAAGATGGCCGCGCCCTGCTGCCAGATTTCACATGTTTACAAAAGAGGAAAGCTAAGGTAAGGTGCATTGGAAATGTTTGTGCGATCGATCAACGCATGTATACAAATACATGCCCGAACCCTCGGGACAAGAATATTTTCTGAGCATTGCACTTGTCAAACTTATCAAATAATCTCTGGGGAGATGAAGGGTGATGAGGATGGGATGGGATATTTCTGAGCTGATTCCAAATGAGTTTACAAAGTTTGGTGGGATTCTGTCATGAGGGGCGAAAATTAGAGGTGGGGTCCAAAATAATGTAATAGTGTATATATGAGGTGCCAATTGACGAATCTACACTTAATTTGGCAAACTGATAATAGATCTAGATATAAATGTTTTTGCGAAGTTTGGTTGGATTTTGTCAAGAGGGAGCAAAATTAGAGGGGGTGCCAAAATAGTGTAAAGGCTTATAAATGTGGTGCCATTTGACAAATCTACACAAAGGTTTGCAAAAAGATTATAGATCTAGATATAAATGTTTTCGTAAAGTCTGAATGGATTTTGTGAAGTGGGGCCTAGGTTATATGACGATTGTATGTGCATTCACTTGACACTTTTGAAAAAATAAAACGTGGGTGGATTTCCAGCAAACTTGCGTAAGGCACATTGGCAAGGATCTACAAGCATGGTTTTGCAAATGTGCCAGTGTATTATTTGACAAGTGTCATAATGTAGTTACAAAAAATAGCGGTATATCTTTAGTGACTGAGGGGTAGCCTGTGGCCATGGGCAGTGGCCAGATTGTCCGGTTCATGGAATAAGTTCATGATACAGACAATCTGGCTACTGGCCATGACCACAAAGGACAAAACATAGGATTAAAGTGGCCATGTCCACATGGGACTGGCTTTGTGGTGAAGTTATTCAAAATTAGGATAGATCTGGAAGGGAAGAAAAATGTGCTTGTGGTAATATGGTCATAGGGTTCTCTTTTTGCCTTCTGCAGGCTGCCATGGAAAGCGAAGAGGGCCCTGTTTGGAACCCTCGCCTTCTCTTTCCATGGTGGCCATGTTGGAAAAGGATTTTCCTTCCTACACCGGGACGCCACAGTCGTCCCGGTGTAGGAAGCAAAATCCTCTTTTTTAGCACCTCGGGTTCCCGCTTTGGGAACCTGGGTTGCTAATGGCCTTCATCCCCCATTTCAAGGGCTGGAATGGGAGACTAATGGTCCACAGAACTCGTTATCCACCCTCTCTTTGCTTGGGCTGATAACTTGGGCTGCTGGCCCAGTATCCACGGTTCCAGTCCCTGGAATGGAGGATGAACGCCACAATATTTCCATTAGCATAACACAAAATGCAAATGGAAATGTTGGAAAATCTTATTGAGTGTATGTACTTTACTGAGAAATATAAAGTAGATGGAGTCTATATGTTTTTTTTAGTTCTATTTTTTAACTGTGAAAGGTGGTTCCTAAAGGAACATTTAATTTGTTTTTGGATGCATTTTTTTGGCAGGAGAGCTTAGAACAAAAAGGTGGGCAGGGAAATGAGGGACGAGGCACCAAACACTAATATCGAGGGGTAGGTGGACAGTGGAAAATGTTGCGCGTGTGTTATTTGTAAGGTAGGGGGCAGTGTTTCTCATGCTTCTTGATTACAGCAATGGTGGCGTCTCTTGGGGAGGAGGGACGGCATTAGCCGATTGTATTTTAAGATAAATAGCAGTTTTGCTAAAAATATGTACTGTGTACTAGATTATTAATGGATGAGTAAGAATAGGTGTTGGAACTGTGCAAGGGAAATGTTGAAGTTGAAAGTTCCTTAATCAGTAGAAAATGCAGTTCCGAAATGTCCGCGAAGCACAGATCTTATCGTGAAGTGCGTATGGGTTCTCGGACACGTCATTATGCCTCGCGCCAGCATATGGTCATGTGGCACTCTCCGGAAGGTCTGCAATGAAGTCATATGCTCGTAGACATTGGCCCTCATTACGACCCTGGCGGAATTCGCGGTGCTAAATGCACCGCGGAGCACGGCGGAAAGCTGCCGATAGCGCCATGGGGGTTGGCGGATTTTCCACCCCATGCCGTCCTTGGCGGAGCGGTAAATCCCCAATCCCCATTTTACCCTTCCCCATTCCCATTCTTGCCCCATAGGGTATAATGGGAGTGGGGAAGGCGTTAATTACGCCACCGTAAAGTACGGTGGCGTAATTAACAACGAGGTCCCTTAGCGCCATGGATTTCTCCGCCCGGAAAAACCAGGCGGAGAAAAGCCCCATGGCGCTACGGGAACTCGTAGTAGGGCGGACGGGTCCGCCACGAATACCGCTGGCGGAAACCCACTCCGCCAGGGTCGTAATGAGGGCCATTATGTTTAAGTTGCCCTAATAAAAAACCATGAAATTCAATGAAATAACTTTGTTAAGGGGACTTTATGGTTAAGTTGCGCTACTAAAAACCTATGAAATTCAGTGGAAAAACTTTGTTATAGGGACGTTATGGTTCCGAGTAAAAACCCCTGAAATTCGCCAGTTATGGTAAGCTAAGCAACTATAACTCGCGCCACCACCGTGCACTGCTAAGACTAACAACCAGGACATAAAAGATGACATCACACATGTCATTGATGACATCACATGTGCATTTACTTTTCATGAACACTCTGTACAAGGGATTCTTATTGTAATGTTCATTGAAATAAATATCTGGAGGTACGTAGTGAATTAAGTAATGCATTCATCCAAATAGCATTGCATTATGACGTTTTTTTCCCAATATACTAAGGTACACATGTAGTAACATAGGCATAGTGTGCAGCAGACATGATGAAGATGCAATATTAATAATCTTGCCATGTTAAATACTAAAATTATAAATGCTTTCTTATTAGAGTCATGCTTACTGTGAAACATTTAATAAGTACCTAAATGTTCACAATTTGGGACAGTGGTGCAGTTTACATCACTAAGCCTAAATGCCTATGCATTGTCAGACATTGGGCAGCCTTGCATTACAATAGCTGTTCATTACTGCTTTGCATGGGAAGTCTAAAAATGTCTAACCCTTCAAACAAATTCCTTTTAGCCCCTTCATTTCAAGAAGTTAAACATTCTTCAGTGAAAGATGTGTATATTGTGTTTTTAATCACCTAAGAATAAACTCATAGCCAAATTCAAACAGCCATCCCAAAATATTTATTACCAATCCTGGTTAGCATTAAAATCCATCATCAACATAAGTCTGTGTGGTGCTGCTGATCCCTCAGGCCTAATCAGATTTCCAGAAACCAAACTCATGCTTGAAAATGCAGCAGGCGAAAACCCTGGCGTGCAACTATATTTAATCCATTTCCAAGTACCCCTCCTTACATTAGCAGTTGTCTAGCTCTTACCAGGAAGCTGGAATGGCATAGAAGTAACTCTTGGAACACACACTGGATTAAAGGCAATCTGGCTTGTAACTCAAGTCATCAGACTATCTTCTACCTTTTATTACCTACAATTGGGTTATGAGAATGTGAGTGGGGACATGTTCCTACTAATCAAAATAAAGATTTGATGTGCAGGAGCACTTAAGAGCAGCTCCGAGTATCTGGCATCACATATTATACAGGAAACATATCTGGAGAACTAGCAGCTAGTACATGGCATGCCACAAATGTAACTTTCATTTGAGATGCAAACTTTTGTCCATTATATATGGCTCATTGTAATGTGATTGGAATTATGATTGATAATGTTTTTCTATTTGTTATGGTGTGATGGTTTTGTGGAAAGTCAATATGCTGCATTTTACTTTTAAATGTCTTATATGTGCCATAATGCTCCTTTATACACATTCCCAAAACAGGTTATTTTCACATAGGTATATCTGAATGGCACCGGTTCGACTAGGGAGTCAACTGTAGCTCATGGTATTGCTTGGTGTCAAGCTAACTGGGCTCTTTGAATCTATAAGCATGAGATAAACCGCTCTTGGTAATTTTACTTGCAGCATTCCATTTGAGGACGACAAAAGAGAACAACGCTGTCATTGCACATGGTGCCAACATTTTGCATATGGCTCAAAGCTATGCACGTTCCACAATGCAAAATACATATAATATTTATGTATTGCTTATCTATATAGTGCCTATACATCAAATGGTGTTTCAAGGTGCAACAAGACAAAAAATTGAGATGGGGGGGGTGCAAACAAAAATATTGGTTCGACTAGGCCTTGCCTTATGTCATTCGGATCGTGCAAGTGCAGTAACAAGGAGTGCATGGGGGGGAGAGTGGGGAGGGCTGCAGGTAGGGGGGAAGGGAACATTCTAGGGTGGGAGGGAAGTACAGGTTAGAGTGGTGTCATACAAGTACAGGGGGGAGGACGGGAATAGGAGGGCTGATTGGACTAGGCAAGTGCCAAGGGGAGGCAGGTGGGCAAGTGCCAGGGGATGCAGGGATTGAGGACTACATGCTAAGTGTGAAGACTGGGGTGGACCAGGCTTGGTAGGGATGCACACCTCATCAGGCTAGTGAAGGGAAGGGGGCCCCTGAACGGCAAGTGCAGGTTAGGGAGAAAGGAGTGCTGGGGAAGACCAGACGAAGAGGGCCTGGTGCCCTATAAGACTCAGAAGGGACTAGACAGCTAGTCCATGAGGCAGAGGGAGGCATTAGCAGGGGAGGGGGAGAGGAAATGAAGAAGAGAAAATGAGGGTCTTGAGAAGCTTCTGGAATTTAAGGAGATCCAGCTAAAGCCTGTGCGGGCCAGGATGGCCATTCTACAGGGAGGTTCCTGCCGAAGAGAGATCTACCCCCCGCTATCTGCTTAGAAAAGCATCTGATCTGCACAGAATTGGAGCTAGAAAACGAAAGGGCTCTAGCAGGGAGGTATTTAGGGAGAGATATTTGGATGTAGCGAGGTCCCATGCCCTAGAAACCCTAGTGGATAATGCACAGGGTCTTGAACTTGATCCTTGCTGCCACAGGGAGCCAGTGGAGAGATTTTAGGACTGTAGAGATGTGGTTCATGGGCTTGAGGCCAAGGATAAGTCTCAGAGTCCTATTCTCGATAAATTGAAGGTGGTAAGGTACGATAAAGGTAGACTGAGGAAGTGGCTGTTGCAATAGTCCGGTTTAGAGAGGACCTGGGAAAAGGTGAGGAAAGGGAGAATGCCTCTGAGGAGGTGCAGCTGAAAGTGGGCCTTCTTGGCAAGGTCTGTGATGTGGCGGAGAGGAGTCGAAGATGACGCCAAGGTTTTTAGCCTCACGAGAGGGTGAGTGGAGGGGACTCATGGAGGGTGGCCAGAGAGAAGGAGGGAGCAGGGGCCCAATTAGATGGATCTTAGTCTTACTGCCATTAAGGCAAAGATTGTTAGCAACGCACCATACCTGAATAGCAATCAGTCAGAAATGAGAGAGTAGGAACTGGAGTGAAGCTTGGAGGCAAGCTGTGTGTCATCCACATAACAATGGAAGTGAGGAGAGAATGTGGAGATCAGGTTAGCCAGAGGAGCAAGGTAGATGTTGAAGAGCCAATGGCAAGAGGATAGAGCCCCAAGGTGGAGAGTGTGGTGGAGGAGAGGGAAAGGGCCCAGTTGAACCTGGGAAGGTCAGTCAGATAGGAGGCTGATTTCTAATGGTGGCATGATTGACCAGGTCAAAGGCAGAGGAAAGATCGTGAAAGATGAGGACAGAGGGAATCGAGATTTGAGAGCAAGTCTTCATGGGTGTTCAGGAGAGCAGTTTCCATGCCTCTGGCTATTCTGAAGTCAGACTGATGGTTGTGGAGACACCCAACAGGTTTGATGTGCTAGAGCAGTTGGGAGATGACCAACTTCTCCAAGAGTTTGCCCAGGATGGGGGTAATGGAGATAAGGTGGAAATTAGTACGGCAGCAAGGGTCGGCAGAGGGCTTTTTTTAAGGAGAGGGTGAACAAGTGAGTACTTTAGGGGTAGCTGCAAGGAGCCAGTGGCAAAAGAGTGACTGCAGACATCAATCAAGGCTGCAGCAAGGGAGGCAATGTTGTCCTTGATAGTTTTGGAGGAGCAGGGGAGCACCTGTTTGGAAGAGACTTTCATAGAGAGGACTTGTTTAGAAACCTCATCCAGTGCTATGGGCGAGAAGCAGTAAAGGTGAAAGGGGGCCAAAGGAGGCCTGAGAGTGGGTGAGGGGAGTAGAGGAGAGTGAGCACAGGATGTCCTGAGTTTTGGTTGTGAAGTGAGAGGCCTGTGCAATGCAGAGGGCCTAGGATGGCAGAGGAGAAGTGGTGACTGCGATTGGTGAGTTCCTTGCAGATTTCGAACAGTACATGTTGGTGGCCCCAGAGATGCAGGCTTGGATATGGGCCCTCTTCTTTGAATCAATGAAGAGTCTGTATTGCCTTTGGAGCAGGGGGCAGTCTGGCAGTGCATGTGCTTGAGAGAGGCTAAGTTGGAATCATACAAGGTGCGGATCGTCATCATTCATCCAAGGTGTGTCCGGCTGAGTGGGTCAGACCGAAGGGTTGACTGGTGAGGGAAAGAGTCACAGGGGCTGCGGAAGAGTCCAGTGACTGCATCAGGAGAGTCAAGGTGAATATTGAAGTCTCTGAGGAGGAGAAGCTTGGATGTAGGGGCCAGCAGAGAAAAGGTGCGGTCAGACCACTCCGAAAGGAAGTGGGAAACCAGGCCTGGGGTCCTGCTGATGATGGCGAGAGTCAGTGAGTGGACAGAAGAGACACCAAGCCTGCAAAGGAGGCATTTGAAGGAAGAGTAGGACTGAGATGTATGATAGTAGCAGGGATTCATTCAGGGAAGATCAGGGCTACTCTGCTTCCAGCCCGGTTAGGCCTGGGCTTAGAGAGGATCTTGGGACGCGCAGGGAGGAGTGTGTCAAAAGCAGTGACAAAGCTGGCAGTGAACCATGTCTCAGTGAGAGTGAGGACGTCAAGGTCAAAGTCTTCAAGAAGGTGACAGATATCAGAGGAATGTTCAACAGCAGAGCAAGAATTGAGGGCAGCTAAATGAAGCTGGTTGCCACCTTTGAAGGTCTTCTAAGGAGGGGTACAGGGATGCGGTAAACCAGTCGGTGGTGGCAAAGATGTCAGGGGGGGCGGCAGAAGGAGGAGTGGCAGGAGAAAGGAGGTTGAAGAGATGGAAGACACCTATCAAGAAGGAGGACATTGGGCTGAGAGCCCTGGGCCACAACAGTGCCATTTTGGTAGACATTAATGATGCACCAAGAGGATGTGAAGAGTGCCAAGAGTATTTCCAATCTGTGTCCACCATTAATGGGTGAAGAGTCCAAAGGTCTGGAGATGGAGCGACAAAGAGGATGTCAGTGACAGTTTGCCTAGTAGTGCCGACGTAGGCGTCAGCGATGGGCAGGCCTGTATTGAAGACAAGGAGATTGATCTTGAACTTTTTCCTTCCAGGCTTTGGAAAAGAGGCAAGACAGCTGATGGAGTAGCAGTTAGAGTAAATAGGGGAGATGGAGAGCACCACGGAGGCAGAGGGCAAAGATGGAAGCAGGGTAGACACAGCGAAAATGCACATTGCATTCACCAGGCAGCCTAGCAGCAAGGCAGGTGCAGACAGATCAGGTGCACAAGAGGAAAGTCCAGGACAGAGAAGAGGGACCTCAAGGCACAAACACGAGGGTGGAGTGATCGGCAGCATCACCAGATTCTGGTGACATATGGTACAAGAGAGGCAGCATGGTCATCATGCTGCTCATGCAGCAGATGGGAGCACATCATCAATTTCTTGTTTGTTTGCTATGGTGTCGCTGGGGTCATATTCGTTTCCAGCAAGTGTTACAAAGCCCCTGACATTAGGCCTCAATATTGACCTACTCAGTTGCCTGCTGATGCTTTTTCAGGTAGGGGACTCCTGTTCAGATGGATGGCCTCATTGCTGGAAGAATGACAATATAACAACTACTCTTTGTTGTCGGAATACTTCAAAAAAACACCTCAATAGCCAGATAATTGGCCGATTCCCACTCAGGTACTTGATCCTCTTGTGCAGATGTTCAATTTGCTCCAAAGTAACTTGCCCAGAAGTTAAGGGTAAGGGTACCTATCCATGGAGCCCATTTTCTCCACAACATCCCCCACCCCAGTGTCCCCCTGTCATGATTTATGATTTTCTGGGAGTCCAGGGTCATCAGTATCAGCTCCCCCTGAACACTGCATGTATTGGATGTTGTACACTATGCACTCCCCTTGGCCATTCCACTTTTGGCTGTGATCTCCCGTTTGTTGCTCAAGTTTCAGACTGCTATAACAGTCAGTAGCTACACACTCTGATGCGCCTCTTACCTGCATACCCGCTGTGAGCTCCCTGGCTTCACACTCAATCACCACGTTGTCCTGCATATGCCACCCATCTCCAAACCTTGCCGAAGGCACCATTGTCCAGTTAGGCAGTTATGAAGAAGTCTGAAGCTCCAGTGCCGCAGCCACTATTTGAAATAGCGGGTGTGACTGGTCCATGGAGACTTCTGAGTGGTTGCCCTGCTTGCAGTCTCTCCCGATACAGGCTGTAGCAGCTTCGATTGGTACCAGTGCTTACCCTGAGGCAAGGCACTCATCCGCTCATATAGGCAAGTCGAGAACACCGATTGTGAGCAGTGCGGATGCCCCTGTGGTGGCCGTCCCTGCATCCACTCTCACCTATGCTCTTGTGGCAAGCCGCTCCTTCCCCCTGTTCCTTCGGCGTTCACTGCCTACCACCAAAGATCTGAGCGCCTCTCTTCACTCCGGCTGTACTGCTGCATCAGGCTCAGACACCTCCCCCGATCCCCCTCCCCCCAAGTCATCATGGTCACTCTGACACAGCATTCTCAATGTCCCTGCTGCTTACCAGGTCCCACGTTATTGTGGCAGCCAATTGAGCAGAGCTACACACAGGAAAGATATCAGGGGTTCTAGATTGCGACTTCACCTTGATAACCCGTTGCGATTATCAGGTACATTATTTTGGGACGGCCGCCAGAAGTAACAAGCAGCCATCTTCGCTTAATCTCAAATGAGGATTATATTCTGCTGCTAATACCTGACTATCTGGTGCACATTCCCTCCCCCACTCGTTACATTACATGTGACCCGTGCACATATACAAATCTTCGCCAGTTGCCAAGAAGGCTCAGGCCACACATTTTATGGTTGGCCTGACACTATTTTTTCCTGGTGCCACACCAAACTGCAGCCTCATTGGCACAGCCTGACGCACATACCAAGCAAGCACCATTATTATCAATGACGGCAGCAAATCATGTGCATGTGGAAATTAAAACATATCCACACAGACTGCCAGATATCTAAAAATACAGATAATACATGCATGACCAAATAATGTACACACACCACACATTGCACATGAAGATACAAAAATACCAACATGGCACAAATCTACTTCTCCTGCCACACCATGGGTGAATGTGTGGATGAGTGACTGTGTTTATCAGTGCACATAACAGTGGTAGAATTACATGGGGTTATATGGATGGAATGCTAAGTTTAGTACCTAAATCCAAGTTTAATTGTAATGCCCACGGTATTTGCAAAGGGGAAAAGATACATTATTTTAAACATACCAAAGATGTCAGGGTCAACAAGAGAGTCCTTTGTTGGCTGGTCTTCTATTTAACCTATGGGAAACACAAATAAAGAAAAGCTTTTCACTGTGCAACTGCATGGGCCATTCGGAAGTAGTGATTTAAGCGATGAAAAGTGTAAGAAAGACATTTTACTTATCTGATGGGAGCTTGGATTTGTAACACTGATATCTCTTTGATGATCAATACATGTGTGGGATTTGTAACCTGTGGAGGTAAAAATGAATAAATTAGCTTGGATTCCATGATTTACTTAACATGCTTATATCTTCTAACAAAGCTCAAAGGGCAATGGCACTTTCATGAAGCATTGGCTTGGCTATGGGCATTCATCATGGTAGATGACAGAGGATGGTGTCCAGAGGGATTATTGAAGAGGAGCTATAGGATGCAGGAGGTGTCACTGTACCAGAATATCTGTGTTGACCACAGACCTCCATTGTCATTAGTCATGCATGCAGTACTGTAGCTCCCCCCACTGTATTCAGTGGTCTCTGTAGCCACGCTGCTCTAAACAACCTCCAAAACATCTCCTGCTAAGTCATTTATGTCACCAAACATCGAGGCTCACTCGCAAGCAGGGATAATAGCAAAGCAGCCATTCTGTAATCAACACTGTGCAGGCAGAAAATGACACCATTCGGTTTCATCCTTACTTGGCTCTGCTGTGCAATTACCATTTTGCTACTCAGATCCCTGCATCACTCATCCAGCATGCAGTTTCTCCACTTTTGCTGTACCTTTCAAAAATATCCTGTAGAATCATCATATGTTTCTATGACGTCCCAGCCCATAGTTTCCTTTATACTGCATCAACTAACTTCTAAGCTCTGTTCTCAATCTTTCTTTGTACACCCATGTTTTTCCCTGCATTGGAGTCCCTCTGTAATCTATTTCCCTCAAGTTCTGCCACCTATTTGAATAAAGACGACGTGCGAGGGCTAAGGGGTGTCATATCCGCACTCATTGGCAGTCAGATTCAGTAGAAGCAAATAAGTCCACATTTATGCACCCAAGAATGTGTTTTTTCACCGCATCAGAAAACCCATTTTGTAATGAGATCATTTTAAGCCAAGTATTCAATTATGCACATCAATGTTGATGTTCACTCAAAACTCAAACATCTGGTCCACAGTATGACCGTCAGTCCACCACCTAAATTCCTATTACATAGTTTGGTCTTCCCCCTCCGGCTCCTGCAACAGCAGTTGTGTCAATGCTGCATTAGCCAAGGGCCATTTCATGTAAAAACAGGATGTTATGGGAGGAAGACAGGTTTCAAATTATGTGGGGATAACAAGGGTGTGGGAAATTATTCTTATGTTGGCTGCACCTAAGGAGCTGGTTGTCTCAAGAGGTAAATGTCTCACATAGTAAGAAAAGTAATCAGGAGAAGGTAGAGTGCACCGAATTATAGCCAGATGTATTCAAAATTGCATTAAAAAAAAACCTGAATATCTGAAAAGTGTTCTGTCGTTAGAATAAAAGAACCTTAAACAGGACCATTGCAACCCAATGGTCTCTCTTCATCACAGTGCACTTTAAAGTGTAATTATAAATCTGTCTAGAGTTGCACTGTGCACAATCAATATCTATTACACTTGTTACCCAAACTCTAACTGACAATCAATAAATAACCCCTGGCCAAATTAGGGCTTGGCTATTATGTGCAGGCTAACACCTGCATGGGGCAATGAGCAATACTTGCGGTGAATGCTGAGGTAATGTGTATTGGTTCTTCATTAATGCTTCACTTCCATAGGGCGCTTTTTGAGTCTTCAGGGTAAAGGACAAAGTACAAAGGGCAGGTTGTAGGGTATTTTGTGGAGATTTGGGGCCTGACGGTATTTTATTACCGCCGAAAAATAACTTAGCAATAATCACTCCTTGTATTCAGATTTGGCCATGTGCAACAATAATACAGTGGACATGCATTATTTCAGCACCCAGACATGCATATTTGGTATGCGTGGTTGGTATGCGTGGTTGGTGGTATTTTGGTGAGCATAATTCCCTTGTTTTATTTGTGGCCCCAATGTCCAGAATCCCTTATCTTTGCTTAGATTTTTCGTGTAATCACTAGAGAGACCTCAGACCTACATTTTAGGAATACCACATTTTCAGTGTTTGTGTTAGTGTGCCACCATGGGCGATCTCACTGACTTATTTACGACAGAGAGCTATATGTGGTAATTTTGTGGTAATTTCCACTACCTTATATACGGTAGGGAACTATGTTCAGAGAGTCCCTCTTCCCGTTGGCTCATGTACCTCCAACGAGCTATGCTACAAACAATCACTCTCAACTGTCCATACTGAATATGATCATGCACACATCTGTCTTAAAATGACAATTGCATTGTTTAAAAATCTCCCCTCATCATCAGCACTGTATTGGTAAATAGAAGACACACCACCCGTCTGCTTTCAAATATTTTTCTGTATTATAAAAGTTGCATTTAAACACGATCTCACTCTTTACAGAAATAAATAAAACAGCACATTAACAGCATTGTCTGTAATACACTGAAAAAAAAATGGCGGAGAACAGAACACAATTTGCAACATTAACGTGTGATTAAGGCACCGGAATCTCCTTTCCTACTCTGACTGAACATTCTCATACACACTCAGCTCCCACACTTATGTAATTACCTTATCTGTTCAGAGTTTTCTTCAGCTGTTCTCTTTCTGAATGTGGCTCCCTTGAAGATTAACCCCAGTGAAAACGAACGCCTGCCGTTCTCAAACCGGGGTTATTATCTGGAATTCTCAGCTTTTGCTGATAGGAATGTCTCAGCCAGGAAAAGGTCCTTCTCCCAGCTCTGTCAAATCTTGACTGCCCTTCTCTCCTCAAACTCCCCCCAGCAAAACTCTGATCACTCCCTCTAGCATGATACTTGCTATGACGCTGCTCCAATCAGAATCAATCATGCCATCTCCTCCTCTACACAATGGCTCATTTTTATAGTAATACTTTGTAACCAACTGATTTCCTGTTCTTTCGAGCTCTTTTGCTTCCTGTAATTATGTGGACAGGGCAGCAGAGAAAAAAAAATGGATGTGCGTTTAAAAGTTCACTTTCAGAATAGGCCTAATTCTGCAGTGGAGACACATTTTTATTAGTGGATTATGTTTCATTAGTCAGGTTAGTTATAAGTAATGTTAGTTATTATTTTCAAATGTGTCTCTCGCACCATAGGCATTTCAGGTGAAAAATAGTGTGCATTTTTGAATGTGCACGTGTTCTTTTAACTGTAAAAATAGATTTGCATCTTATATGTTAAAATAGTTTTTGACTGAATAGCCTGTCTTTCCTTGTTAATCTGGTAACACATATAGCAATGCACCGCACCCTTGTGGTGGTGCTGCAAAAAAAAATTGCTACCTGTGCAGTAGTGCTATACTCTGTGCTGTAACACGCCAAATATCCTTACATACCCTCCTTTTGTTTTTAGAATCTGGCTACGATCCAAGCCAATTCCTAAAAACAACTTGTTCTTTCTTTTTCTTTTAAAATGCATGTGTATTGGGATATCTTTCTCTTCCTGACGTAGCTAGTAAAATCAGTAACATTTTCATTTTTACTGATAGCACAATCAACCATCCACCCATGATTAGCACCAGGATAGCCAAACCCACTATTGAGCGTTCCCCCCAGGTTCCCCAATTAAATCTTTCCACTTCTATTATGCCCAGATTACTAATTGTAATATTGTTTTTTCTCAAATTCATTTTTATAACATGTCTTTCTTTGTGATTCAATAAATATTCCACATCCGGATCTATTGGAAAAGTATCCCTTTGGAAAAAAATCGATATTTTCCACTTGGCTTTCCCAAACATCATTTGTTACATGAAACAATGTTAATCCCCCAATTGACACAATTGCATCCTTTGGAACCTGTAAATAAAAAAAACATTATATTTCACCTGTTTAACCACGTATGTTCCATGGTTTAAATGTACTACCGTCATGTTTTATAAGCAGGTGCTGACCAACCATTTACCTCTGACCATCTTAGCCTGTGCCATTTCTTCACTCCCCATATTACTAATAATCACTTCACATCCCTCTGATATACTTGGGCCAGATTTCAAACCACAAATAGCATCTGTGGCATCAGGAACAAACGGTTTACCTGGACACATATAATTTTGTTCTTTAAATGTTACACATGTTTCCAGGTTTGGTATTAAATAAACTTCAGGTTCCCATGACTGAAATGCCACCACTTCTGGAGTCTTAATCTTAATGAATTTGTCCTCTTGCCAAAATCCCACATTGTGTACCCACTTCGTTTGATAAATAAGTTCAGGGGCTACATATGGGATGCATAGCAAAAATCCGATCTCTAGTCTTTCCAAGTCCACATATAACGGCATTGCATTCCCCATTTCGAATGCAATTTTTACCTGTATTATGTCAATTTCCCTCCTGGTCAATCTTTCTATCATTTGACGAATGATATCCTGCGAAACAAAATACAATGGAATATGTCCTTGAATCAATTGTGAAACTGCAGTTTGAACTTCTCTCATATAATTCGTTAATAGTCTATCAACAGGACTCATTATGTTCAATATTTCATTTAAAGTTCTGGCATGCTTAAGTATTATTTTAGTCGCCCGTTGCATTACATCCGCTTGTTCATTTAGAATGATTGCAGTTTCATTTATGAATCTTACTTGTTCATCCAGTCCCCCTCTAATTCCATCTAATGTTTTTTGTATTATTTCTAGGTCAATACTCAGTTGTTGTGCTTTAGTACTCAGTGTTCCTACCGAAATAGAATTGGCTGTTGATATTGTGGTACCTATTATTGCTCCAACTATAGACATTACCATTGATATCGCGAGCATCACCGCACCTCTCTTTCCTCTCTTCTTCTTAATGTCTGCTGAATTCACAAATGTTTTTTCCAATTGCTTTAATATATCTCTTATTGACTGCTTAGTGTCCTCTTTTCTTATTTCCAGCCACTCTTTAGTCTGTTCAATCTTAATTCCGGTATTGTTCAAGTGTTTTTCAATCAAAATCTCAGGATTTAATGGTATGTATATATTTTGGAAAATCATCCTTCTATCACTCATGATGAATCCTGGTGCCTCTTCCACCGCAATACCAGATGCTGGTCCAGGTTCAATGACAACCTGTGCTTCTGAATTCTTGAAGATCCCTCCAAATATCATCATCATTAACCATATCATCGGTATCATCTTCAATGCTGATCGCTTTGCAGCCTTGGTCTTCACCCCTCTTTGGGCTTTCTCGGAATCCATCCACATGGGCTCCAGGACTCCATCGTCTCCCGTGGGCTCTGATCCCGAAACCTCCGACCAAATAATGTTATTTTTCTAAATCAAAATAGAAAATAAACAAATTAAGTACATAGCACAATATTAACTTCACCCTTTTGCCAAAAATAAAACATGCTTGGTAAAAATATTTCATTTTTTTTCCTTCTATTATTTATTTATTTATTTATTTATTTTTTTAATTAAACACAAGTTAAAAAAAACAAGCACACATAAACAGCATTCAATATTTAATACATTTTCTCTCTGCACACCAACCATGAGCTTCCGTTATATGTGCATTTATTTATTTATTTATTTTATATTATATATTTTTACATATGCTACAGTGTTTATGTGCCATCATAACAATCAACTTTTTAACTCCTTTGTCACTGCCTCCTGATTGTACCCATTTATTTTCTCTTTTTGTGTTCAAGGGACTTTATCTGTTTCTACATGCTCAAGCTGCCTGATCTCATGTCTGGGATGGCATGGTTTGATTTGATTTACATGGACAAACTGCTCTATTGCTGTTTCACCTTCATTTTTCAAAATTTTATACACTACAGGAGAGACCTTATCTATAATTCGAAATGGCCCCTGCCAGGCTGCTAGAAATTTAGAATTTTTCTGTTTACTTTTTCCAAAATGAAACTTGTACACCTGATCCCCTACACTGTATTCCTTTACTGATGTCTTTTTATCATAATACGATTTTGCACTGTCAGCAGCTCTTTCCAGATTTCTCTGCACAAAAGCAAATGCATGTTGCAAATGCCTCCCCAGTTCATCAATATATTCATGAACTGTGGATGCACTCACAAGGGTTTGCTCATGTTTTCTGTATAGTAGGTGTTGTGGTAACACCATTTTCCTACCTGTTAAGACCTCATGGGGGCTAACACCTGTTGCTTTGGCAGGAGTCGACCTGATTGCCATCAAAACCAATGGTAAACGTAAATCCCAGCTGGAACCTGCTTCTGCCACAAATTTCTTTAAAATATCCACAACAGACCTATTGCTTCTTTCAACTGTACCTGAAGACGCCGCCCGATATGCGATATGTAGTTTCCTTTTCACACCTAGTATTTGCCATACCTTACTCATTAGAGTACTTGTGAAATGACTTCCTCTGTCTGACTCAATTCTTTGTGGCAACCCAAACCTTGAGAACACATGGTTCACCAGCAATGTGGCTGCTGTTTGCGCACTACAATCCGGTGCAGGAATGCATTCAATCCACTTCGACATCAAACATACCACACTCAAAATATAACGGTGTCCCCTACTCGACCTTTTTAAAGGACCTACATAGTCTATTTGCAAATCTGACCATGGGAGAGTTAGGCCTCTTTTCATCAATGGTGCTCTATGCATTGGTGAAGCAGGTTTAAATTGGGCGCATACTAGACATCCTTTAGTATATAATTCCACATCTTGGGACATATGTGGCCAGTAAGCATAATCTTTTAGTATTTCTAATGTTTTTGTGAACCTCTATGGCCTGCGGTTATGGCATCATGTGCATGGTGTAGCATTAGTCCTCTGAATGAAAGGGGTACTACCCACTGTATTTGTCCTGTTATGGACTCTCTAATCATGCGTCCATCCTGTAATCTAATTCGTGTCTTGTTCTTTAATAACACCCTCAACTCTTCTTTTCCCATACAATCATTTTCTGTTAAAGGATTTTGTTCGGGATCTATCAAATGATTATAATAGATTCCCAAAATTTGATCATTCTTTTGTGCCTCAATCAAATCTTGGTCTGGCGTGTCACGACTCCACTGCACCACCGGTTGATCTACCTCCTTTGGTGCTTTAGAACGTGTGACTGCATCAATTTGTATTTCACCCATTAAATAATCAATAGGTAGCAATTCTCCCATCACCGCCCCAATCTTAGCCAGGTGGTCTGCCTTATCATTTCCCTCCTTATCCTCTCCTGGTGTTTTTAAATGCCCACAAATTTTTCTCCAGTATATTGTTAACTCATTCTCTGACACCAATTTGTCTATGGCTTGTATCATTTTTCCATGCTTAAGTGGCTTTTTGTTATATGTAACCATGCCTCTTGCTTTCCAACCAGGCAAATACTCCACAAAGCTATTCCGTGCATAGTCAGAATCAGTCACCAGGACAACTTCACTGAACTTTTTATCAACTGCAGTAGCAATTGCTTTATAAATGGCTGCCAATTCCGCCACCTGACTGCTCCTATCTCCAATCCTCATCCCTATACTGGGGACACCTTCACATTTCAACCAGACATTTCCTATTCCTGCCACTAACTGTTTATTACTGTCATTTTCAATGTGAAAAGCACAACCATCCACATATACAGTTGGCAAATCCTTGCATGTTTTTTCATCAAAAGCTTTGTGTGGTGATTGTTCAAATTCCTGTAAACTAGTTTCTACTTCCATTTCATTTGGTATTTGTTCAGCTGCACAGTCATGTAAGTCAGCTAACCCTTGAGCAATTGGGTTCTTTTTATTTTGTCCATATCTCACTTCTACGGGAAAACCTTGTAATGCCAGCGTCCATGAAGTGATTCTGGATTGCGCTAGATTACCTGATCTAATTCTTTTACTCTCTAAAAATTGCAAAGGTTGATGATTTGTTTCAATAATTACCTTTTCTCCCTGAACAATGGGGCGGAAATGTTGTAGCGCCCACACAGTGGTTAATAGGGCCTTTTCACATTCATTAAATTTCATTTCAACTTGGGAAAATGCCTTACTTGCATATGCAATGGTTTTGTGATTCAAATCGTGTTTTTGTGATAACACTGCTGACATACAATGTTCAGAAAAACCTATTTCTATAAAGAAATCCCTGTCCTTTATGGGGTATGCTAAACATGGTGCCTTTACAAGACATTCCTTTAATTTAGCCACTGCATCAGACTGCCCTTTTTCCCATTTCCAGGGAGTATTCAGTTTAAGCAGTTTAGTCAATGGTTGAGTGATTTCTGCATAATTTTCAATGAACTTTCTGTTATAGCCTGTCATCCCTAATAAACTTTTTACTCCTTTCACATTTTTAGGATCTTTTAATCTTTGTATGGCCTCTATTTTCTTCTTTTGTGGATTTAGCCCATGATTTTTACAGATCCCTCACCAATGTCTACCAATGGAATGTATTCATAATCCAGGCCTTGCTGTTTTATGGATTCATTCAGGCATACAAATGCATCAGAGCCTTTCATCTGCTGTCCATTTTTGCATTTCAGTGTTATTGCAAACTGTTTTGTAAATGCAGGAATAATAGTATTTTTCCTCATTTGTAATTCGATTGCATAAGGAACCAGTTGTGCACAATGATAAGCCCTTCTTTTGTCTTCAAACTCAGGTGCCGGACCACCTAGGCGTGACCATATTTTTTGATTAAGGAAATCTAACACCATACACATTCTGTGCATGATGTCATTTCCCATGTAAAATTCATTTTGTGCTCCACTCACTATCCATACATTATGGTAAATTGTTTTCTGCCCAATGCTAATTTTAAGCATGCATCTGCCTGCAATTCAGTTTTTTAAGTCTGGACTGTCCAAGCCAGAAACATATTGGTTTTTAATCCTAAATCTCGGGATTTCTTCCCTTTCCATTATTTTTTGCAACAATTTCTCATTAATGAAACTCCTTTCATGTTCAAGCGCTAAAGTGGCTTTTATTGTTTTAAGATAATCATTTATACCAACATGAACCCATGGTTGCTCATCTTCCATGTGTATTTCTGCCAGAGTGGTAATGTGTTTTTCTGAATCTGTTTTAGGAGCAATATTCTGTTTGCACGTTTTCTCTTTTAGATAAAAACATAATGTGTGCTCATCTATGGCAGTCTGCCAATCTTTCCTTGGGTCCAAGTATATTTGTACAGGTAGTTTTTCATTGTCGCTCTGCATTTTGTCTTGACACATTAATATGACAGTGACACTAGGTATGCAGCTATTCTGGAGATATACCTCCACAGCATCATTTGTTTTGGCAACGGTGTGACATTCATTTATATTGCTGTTTTGTGATTTTAGTTTCTTAGGCCTCAATGGTTTTTTGGTTAAGGACCACAGCACTCCATTCACCCCATCTATGAGAGGAGACAATCTTTTCAGGCAATCTGTCCCCATCAGAAATGGAATTTCACAAATAGATGTGATCAATACCTCTTGTTTCATTCTGTGCTTTCCTATTTTTATATCAACCTCAGTTAAACCTATGATGGGCACCTCCTCCCCATTAAAGTTATGCACTGGGCCTTGATTTTCCTTCACTGTGATCTGACTCTGTGGAGGTCTCCCTTCATTGATACTCTTTACCAGCTCCTTGGACATAATTGTGGCCTGTGCGCCAGTGTCAATCATAGCAAAGGTGTGGCATTTTTCTTCTACAGTGATGGGTGCATAATATCTGTCCTCAACTTCCTCTAATACACATAAGAAATGTGAATTCTTACTGATTTCAGGGCTCACCTTTCTCAGGTCTTTTTCACTTTTGGCTAAGCACATTGGTAAATGGAAAGACATTTTTCCCTCCTTTTTACCCATTTCTGCGCGAGATTTTTTATTAATTTCTCCATGATCAGAGGTTTTTTGGAGTGTGGCCACTGTTCGCCCATCCATCTGGGTAACATCAGAGACCACATTACAATCCTCTGAACATGTGTAACAACATCATTTAGCAATTTGTCATTTTTTAATTCTGTGCATTTGTGATCATTTAGTGTAATACCAGCCCTTTCAGCCTCTTCAAAAATATGTGGCTCAAAGAATTCTTCAGGTGATTGACTTGTACCCTCCTTGTGAGTATTTCCTTTTTCTGTCTGTGTTTGGTCATTGTTTTGCTTGCCCAGGGAAGGAGCTATAGCATCCCCACTTACTCCCTGTTCACTGGTATTCCCCATGCATGAGTCATTTTTCTTAAATCTGTTCCTTTGTTCTTTTGGAATTCCTAATGTTTCTTTTTCATTTGTGCAAATCTTTACTGTTTTATTTAGCTCTAAGTTAAACCGTACCTCTTTTTTTAGAAGTATTTGCACTTTCTGTCACAATTTCATTTACTGGTACTTTCATTTTTAATCCATTAGGCATCTCAGAGTCGTTATGCAAAATTATATCAGAGCAATCTGTCATTTTGGCACTGCAGTTATCATGAGTACTTAGTCACTTTTCGGAAGCCCCCCGGTCATTGCTATGGCCATCAGCCCCCTCTTTGGAAGGTTGTTTTTGCGCTGTATAGAGCTTTCCTATTTGCTCAGCTAACATTTTCACTTGGGCCTCAAGGCACTGGAACCTTTCCATCTCTCTAGGATCCTCTTTCTGTGGCCTAGGTCGATATTGGTTGTTTTCCCCCTGATTGGATCTATTCTGATACCTCTCAGGTGATTGATGTCGGTTGGGATGGTTTCTGAACTCTTGATTCATTTGTGGAGGGGAGCGGGTTGCACCCATCCTTTGATTATAGTCCCCTGGTGGGGAATCATTGTACTGGCGTGGACTGTAGTTCACGTTTTGCCTCATGTCCTGTCTCTCAGATTGTGGGTACTGGCCCCTATGTTGATTTCCATTATCAGTAAATCGATCCACATATCGGGGCCTATCCTGATTACCATATATCATTTTAATTGAATGTCTTTTTGGCATACATCCAATTCTGCTCTTAACATTTCCTGATTTTTACTTGTCCCATCACATCAGTCTTTAACCTGTTAATTAGCTGGGTATCATTTTCCTGCATTCGCAGAGACCTATTCAAAATAAACCATATTTTGCCGCATAGCCGTATTAAACAGGCTTTCCCTGCGCTTTTATCGGCTGCATTCAATAATCTTGTAAGGCAGACCTGAATTATGCTGCCTTCTGCAAAAATATTGTCTAGTTTTTCTTTCTGCACCTCACCCTGAATGCGGTCACGCCATTCTAAGGTACTGTTCGACGACCACGTCCCATGTGCAAACAACTTTGCCTCTAAATATTGCACTAGGTCTGAAAATGTGGTTTCCCTTTGTGACATTCTGAAATTCGTTTTTAGTAACAAATTGCTATTATGAAATGGGTTCCCCTTTAATGTACCGATAGCAGTGTGAGACACACTTGCCACACCCAGTAGGTGCTCTGTGATCACTTTCCCGGCCTGCAACGCACCATAAATATGTTGGGTATTTTGTGTAGATTTGGGGCCTGGCGGTATTTTCTTACCGCCGAAAAATAATTTAGCAACAATCACTCCTTGTATTCAGATTGGGCCATGTACAACAATAATACAGTGGACATGCATTATTTCAGCACACAGACATGCGTGGTTGGTATGCGTGATTGGTGGTATTTTGGTGAGCATAATTCCTTTGTTTTATTTGTGGCCCCAATATCCAGAACCCCTTATTTTTGTTTAGATTGTTCGTGTAATCACTAGAGAGACCTCAGGCTTGCATTTCAGGAACACCACATTTTCATTTTTAGTGTGCCACCATGGGCAATTTCTCTCTGTTTTATCTACGGCAGCGAGCTATCATGTGGTATTCTTCACTATCTTATATACGATAGTGAACTATGTCCCGGGCCTCCCTTTCTGCCGACTCATAGACCTCCGGCAGACTACAACACACACAGTTAGTTATAATTGCTCATACTGAATTACATTGTGCACACGGCTGCAGCCAAATCTTATGTTTAGCTACCTTGAAAATGACAATTGCACTGTCTAAACATCTCCCCACATCATCAGCACTGTATTGGTAAATATAAAACACACCACCCGTCTGCTTTCAGATATTTTTGTGTATTATAAAAGTTGCATTTAAACACGATCTCACTCTTTACAGAAATAAATGAAATAGCACAGTAACAGCATTATCTGTGATACACTGAAAAGAGAGTGGCGGAGACAAGAACTCAATTTGCAACATTAAACACGTGAGTAAAGCACATGAATCTCCTTTCCTACACTGACTGAATATTCTCGTACACACACAGCCCCCACACCTCAGCGAGATAATTACCAGGCTTATTCAGCATGTAACTTCTTTGGCTGTTCGCCTTCTGGAGGAGTTCACCCAGCAAGGACAAGCATCTGCCGTCACTCGAACTGGGACTTGTTGACTGGAAAAGCCAGTCTCTGCAACCAAGTTGAATCTGCTTTAGGAATCAGGCCTGCCCAGCTGTCAACCCCGTCCTTCTTCGAGCTGTGTCAAGATGTCTCTCCCTTTCTTCCCCCAGATTCTGCAGCAAAGCCCTAGTCACAGCCTCCAACATGATGCTTGATGTGACGTGCTCCAATCAGAATCAATCATGTTCTATCCTCCTACTTTTAACAATGGTTCTTCTTGTACAGTTGCAACTGTAACACGCTGATTTCCTGCTTATTCAAAGTCTTTGCTTCCTGCAGTTACTGTGGACAGAGCACAGGAAGGCAAAGAAAAAAAAAAACTTGAATGTGTGTTTAAAACTGGTTTTCAGAGTCTGCCTCTTTTTGCAGTGAAGACACATTATTTTATTAATGAGTTATAATTATTAGTCTTGTTAGTGAGATTAGTTTGTTAATTACCAAATGTGTCTCTTGCAACATAGGCATTTCAGGTGAGAAATGGTGTGGATTTTGAAGGTACAGATGTGTGCTTTTAACTGTGAAAAATGTATTTGCATTTTATATGTAAAAATCGTTTTTGACTGAATAACCTGCCCTTACTTATATGTCCATGTTACACTGGCAACACATTAGCTTGAGACAATTGCATCATAGCAATGCACCAAACCCATGCAGTGGTGCTGCATAAAACAAAACATGCTACACATTGATCCTGTGCAGTAGTGCTGTACTCTGTGCTGTAACACGCCAAATATCCTTACAGTACCTTCAATTGATTCCTAGACCTGTACTTCTGATAGTGCTAGTAAGTCACCCACTGATGGGGCTGAGCTTTTCCACTCGCATCAAAGTATCTGACTGACCTGTTCACCTCCTCCAGTGGACAGGGCCCACCCACTCCTTCCAGCCCGATGGGTGCTCTGCCAGACATGCCCTTTATACTCCAATCTTGTCATGGAATGCTCACAGTGTCTCATCCCACTCAGGGTGTGCAGGCCAGCCTAACAGTGGTCATAGGTTTATTTTAAGAGGGTGGTGATCACCTTCCCATTGACAAGTGCCTGGGTGGGCAAGGCCACCCTTCGGTGGTTTTGATGCTGGAAGCCTGTGCCATAACTGGCTCTTCCACCGAGAGGCACTTCTTTTCCCCAGGATGCCCCCATGGCCTGGGCCTCTGAGGACTGACAGCTTACAGCACAATCCTCTTTAAGGCCTACTCTCGCATGTCTTCATTCTATGGTAGTGCTGTGATGAACTGACCTGTTATTGATCCTTTTAGCACTGGCTCGGTCTCTGGCTCAGCAGGATGGATGAAGACCATCTTCGCCCAAGCCACCCCAGACTTTTGCACCCCTGTCCATGCCTCTTTCTGATGTCATTCTTTTACTGGCCCATTTTAACACCTTCCCCTGGACCACACTGCTGATGTGGCCCATCTGTCCAGTTAACTCTACTTGTCTCTTCACGCGTTGCTCACACCGCTGCCATGCCCTGTGAGGCTGCTTTATGCCACGGCACCTCAGGAAAACATATCCGCCAGCTTCTCACTATGTCTCTTTTTGTTTTTTTCCCCAGAACACATCAATGCCTTTTTTTTAGTGCTCCTTCTCCTCTTCACATAGAGGGACAGTTCACTGTCTATGAACAGGGGGGACCTTGTAAGGATATTTGGCGTGTTACAGCACAGAGTACAGCACTACTGTACAGGTAGCAATTTTTTTTTGCAGCACCACCACAAGTGTGCGGTGCATTGCTATATGTGTTACCAGATTAACAAGGAAAGACAGGCTATTCAGTCAAAAACGATTTTAACATATAAGATGCAAATCTATTTTTACAGTTAAAAGCACACGTGCACATTCAAAAATGCACACTATTTTTCACCTGAAATGCCTATGGTGCGAGAGACACATTTGAAAATAATAACTAACATTACTTATAACTAACCTGACTAATGAAACATAATCCACTAATAAAAATGTGTCTCCACTGCAGAATTAGGCCTATTCTGAAAGTGAACTTTTAAACGCACATCCATTTTTTTTTCTCTGCTGCCCTGTCCACATAATTACAGGAAGCAAAAGAGCTCGAAAGAACAGGAAATCAGTTGGTTACAAAGTATTACTATAAAAATGAGCCATTGTGTAGAGAAGGAGGAGATGGCATGATTGATTCTGATTGGAGCAGCGTCATAGCAAGTATCACGCTAGAGGGAGTGATCAGAGTTTTGCTGGGGGGAGTTTGAGGAGAGAAGGGCAGTCAAGATTTGGCAGAGCTGGGAGAAGGACCTTTTTCCTGGCTGAGACATTCCTATCTGCAAAAGCTGAGAATTCCAGATAATAACCCCGGTTTGAGAACGGCAGGCGTTCGTTTTCACTGGGGTTAATCTTCAAGGGAGCCACATTCAGAAAGAGAACAGCTGAAGAAAACTCTGAACAGATAAGGTAATTACATAAGTGTGGGAGCTGAGTGTGTATGAGAATGTTCAGTCAGAGTAGGAAAGGAGATTCCGGTGCCTTAATCACACGTTAATGTTGCAAATTGTGTTCTGTTCTCCGCCATTTTTTTTTCAGTGTATTACAGACAATGCTGTTAATGTGCCGTTTTATTTATTTCTGTAAAGAGTGAGATCGTGTGTAAATGCAACTTTTATAATACAGAAAAATATTTGAAAGCAGACGGGTGGTGTGTCTTCTATTTACCAATACAGTGCTGATGATGAGGGGAGATTTTTAAACAATGCAATTGTCATTTTAAGACAGATGTGTGCATGATCATATTCAGTATGGACAGTTGAGAGTGATTGTTTGTAGAATAGCTCGTTGGAGGTACATGAGCCAACGGGAAGAGGGACTCTCTGAACATAGTTCCCTACCGTATATAAGGTAGTGGAAATTACCACAAAATTACCACATATAGCTCTCTGTCGTAAATAAGTCAGTGAGATCGCACATGGTGGCACACTAACACCAACACTGAAAATGTGGTATTCCTAAAATGTAGGTCTGAGGTCTCTCTAGTGATTACACGAAAAATCTAAGCAAAGATAAGGGATTCTGGACATTGGGGCCACAAAAGAAACAAGGGAATTATGCTCACCAAAATACCACCAACCACGCATACCAACCACGCATACCAAATATGCATGTCTGGGTGCTAAAATAATGCATGTCCACTGTATTATTGTTGCACATGGCCAAATCTGAATAGAAGGAGTGATTATTGCTAAGTTATTTTTCGGCGGTAATAAAATACCGTCAGGCCCCAAATCTCCACAAAATACCCTACATATTTATGGTGCGTTGCAGGCCGGGAAAGTGATCATAGAGTTCCTACTGGGCGTGGCAAGTGTGTCTCACACTGCCATTTGCACATTAAAGGGAACCCATTTTATAATAGCAGTGTGCCACTAAAAACGAATTTCAGAATGTCACAAAGGGAAACCACATTCTCAGATCTAGTGCAATATTTAGAGGCAAAGTTGTTTGCACATGGGAATTGGTCGTTAAATAGCACGTTAGAATGGAGTAACCGCATTCAGGGTGAGGTGCAGAAAGAAAAACTAGACAATATTTTTGCAGAAGGCAGCATAATTCAGATTATTGAATGCAGTCGATAAAAGTGCAGAGAAAGACTGTTTAATACGGCTATGCGGCAAAATATGGTTTATTTTAAACAAGTCCCTGCGAATGCAAGAGAATGATACTCAGCTAATTAACAGGTTAAAGACTGAATTAGAGGGGGCAAGTAAAAATCAGGAAATGTTGAGAGCAGAATTGGATGTATGCCAAAAAGACATGCAATTAAAATGCAGAGACTTTGATACTCAGTTATCCAAAAGCAAGAAACAATTTGAAGATAGGGAGCAAGAATTGGCACACTTAAAAGCCTTAGTGGATCACATTAGGGAGGATAAAGATTAGGTTGTTTCAGAAATGCAGATTTTACAAAAAGAACATTGTGAAAAAGAATATGATCTCCAGAGTGCAGAACAAGAAATGATTAAAATGACTCAAGAAAGAGACGAGAAATAAAGAGTTCAATGAATGCCAAATGCAAATGTGCGACATGCAGGAGGTGATTAATAAGATGAGTGATGAAAACAACTATTTGCAAAATTAAGCAAACAGACTCCTTAAAAAGTGTAAGGACTTAGAACAGCAAATGTGCATTCCCAGGTCCCAGGAGAGGCGGCAGGGTACCACATTCAATGGAGTGGAGGTGAATTCTAGTTCTGCCCAAAGAGCTAGTGCTCCAGTGACTGGGCCGGTGACTGAACTTGGTTGCAGCGCCCTTGGGGGATTTGATACTCCCATTGGGGGCAGCCACCAATCTCATACACCTGAAAACAGGATTGAATCACAAAGTAGTGCAATTCCATGCATTACAACAAGTAGCCCCATAAAAATAATGAAATCCATTAAAGCCCTGATCAAACCATTTAAAAAGGGAGTTGAATGCTGCATTGAGGATCACTTAGAAGCGGTGCATGACATTTTTAAAGCACTCCAGATACCTAAGGAACAGTACAGACAATATTTTCATTTAACTTTAGATGCCCCGACAGCCAGCATCATAAGGGATTAAATGAACAGCAGAATATGGGGTGGAGTTTGAAAAAGAAATTAGGCATCATTTTTCTCCTTTTCAGTCATTGCAGGAGGCAAAGAAAGTCGCTTACACAATCACTGCTGGACCTAATACATCCCTTCGCCAATTTTTACAAGACTTAAAAAGAGCATTTTCTCGCTTTGATGTATCTTTTGACCCAAATTCCAATGAGTTTAAAACTGCATACTTCTATGGGCTACAGAAAGACATCATATCCCAATTGGTCCGTGAATTTGACCGTGACAAGTCCCTTGAATGGATTGTACATCAAAGCACAAAACTATATGAGGTACTCTATTGTCAGGGTAGAGAAAGTGATAAAATGAAAGATACTAGACCTAAATCTAAAGAACCCTCAGCCACAGTAATGGAAATCAGGTCAGCCAAAATGTCCCTTGAGTCTGCTCAAAGCCAAGGTAAAAATAATGTGACACTTGAACAAAGGGGTAATCAACAAAGATCGCCCTTTCCTGTACCAATGTTCCAATCACATGATCCTAGTAATAGGGAGAGCTACATCAGCCCTAGGTATTTAGGGGACAGACCCCGGGTAGGATATCGGCCTGATATGGCAGGTATGAACAATAACCAGAGACAAAATCAAGATCAAAGAAATGATGGTCCCTACCAGTCATTGGGGACACAGAGCAGATTTGATCCCAACACCATGATATATGGTAATCAGGATAGAGGCCAGTACCCACAATCTGAGAGACAGGGCATGAGGCAAAACATGAACTACAATCCACGTCAGTACAATGATTCCCCACCAGGGGACTATAATCAAAGGATGGGTGCACCCCGCTCCCCTCCACAAATGAATCAAGAGTTCAGAAACCATCCCAACAGACATCAATCACCTGAGAGGCATCAGAATAGATCCAATCAGGGGGAAAACAACCAATATCGACCTAGGCCACAGAAAGAGGATTCTAGAGAGATGGAAAGGTTCCAGTGCTTTGAGGCCCAAGTGAAAATGTTAGCTGAGCAAATAGGAAAGCTCTATACAGCACAAAAACAACCATCTAAAGAGGGGGCTGATGGCCCTAGCAATGACCGGGGGGCTTCTGAGAAGTGACTAAGTACTTATGACACCTGCAGTGCCAAAAAGACAGATTGCCCTGATGTAATATTGCATAATGACTCTGAGATGCCTAATGATTTAAAAGTGAAAGCACCAATAAATGAACATGTAACAGAAAATGCAAATACTTCTAAAAAAGAGGTACGGTTTAACCTAGAACTAAATCAAACATTGAAGATTTGTGCAAATAAAAAAGTAACACCTGGAATTCCAAAAGAACAAAGAGACAGATTTAAGAAAAATGACTCATGCATGAGGAATACCAGTGAACAGGGAGTAAGTGGGGATGCTATAGCTCCTTCCCAGGGCAAGCAAAACAATAACCAAACACAGGTAGAAAAAGGAAATACTCAAAAGGAGGGTACGGGTCAATCACCTGAAGAATTCTTTGAGCCACATATTTTTGAAGAGGATGACACGACTGGTATCACACTAAATGATCACAAATGCACAGAATGAAACAATGACAAATTGCTGAATGATGTTGTTACACATGTTCAGTTGAAAGGTTGTAATGTGGTCTCTGATGTTACCCAGATGGATGGGCGAACAGTGGCCACACTCAAAAGAACCTCTGATCATGGAGAAATGAATAAAGTCTCTCGCGCAGAAATAGATAAAAAGGAGGGAAAAATGTCTTTCCATTTACCAATGTGCTTAGCCAAAAGTGAAAAAGGCCTGAGAAAGGTGAGCCCTGAAATCAATAAGAATTCACACTTCTTATGTGTATTAGAGGAAGTTGAGGACAGATATTATGCACCCATAACTGTAGAAGAAAAATGCCAAACATTTGCTATGATTGACACTGGCGCACAGGCCACAATTATGTCCAAGGAGCTGGTAAAGAGTATCAATGAAGGGAGACCCCCACAGAGTCAGATCACGGTGAAGGAAAATCAAGGTCCAGTGCATAACTTTAATGGGGAGGAGGTGCCCATCATAGGTGTAACTGAGGTTGACATAAAAATAGGAAAGCACAGAATGAAACAAGAGGTATTGATCACATCTATTAGTGAAATTCCATTTTTGATGGGGACAGATTGCCTGAAAAGATTGTCTCCTCTCATAGATGGGGTGAATGGAGTGCTGTGGTCCTTAACCAAAAAACCATTGAGGCCTAAGAAACTAAAATCACAAAACAGCAACATAAATGAATGTCACACCGTTGCCAAAACAAATGATGCTGTGGAGGTATATCTCCAGAATAGTTGCATACCTAGTGTCACTGTTATATTAATGTGTCAAGACAAAATGCAGAGCGATAATGAAGGATTACCTGTACAAATCTACTTGGACCCAAGGAAAAATTGGCAGACTGCCATAGATGAGCACACATTACGTTTTTATTTAAAAGAGAAAACAATCAAACAGAATATTGCTTCTAAAACAGATTCAGAAAAACACATTACCACTCTTGCTGGAATACACATGGAAGATGAGCAACCATGGGTTCATGTTGGTATAAATGACTGTTTTAAAACAATAAAAGCCACTTTAGCGCTTGAACAGGAGAGGAGCTTCATTAATGAGAAATTGTTGCAAAAAATAATGGAGAGGGAGGAAATCCCGAAATTTAGGATTAAAAACCAATATGTCTCTGGTTTGGACAGTCCAGACTTTGAAAACCGAATTGCAGGCAGATGCATGCTTAAAATTAGCATTGGGCAGAAAACAATTTACCATAATGTATGGATAGTGAGTGGAGCACAAAATGAATTTTACATGGGCAATGACATCATGCACAGAATGTGTATGGTGTTAGATTTCCTTAATCAAAAAATATGGTCACACCTAGGTGGCCCGGCACCTGAATTTGAATACAAAAGAAGGGCTTATCATTGTGCACAACTGGTTCTTTATGCAATCGAATTACAAATGAGGAAAGATACTATTATTCCTGCATTTACAAAACAGTTTGCAATAACACTGAAATGCAAAAATGGACAGCAGATGAAAGACTCTGATGCATGTGTGTGCCTGAATTAATCCATAAAACAGCAGGGCCTGGATTATGAATACACTCCATTGGTAGATATTGGTGAAGGATCTGTAAAAATTATGGTAAATAATAAAGGTTGTCAGGATATTCATTTAGAGGAAAACTCCCCATTAGGAATGGCCATACAAAAATCACATTATACGGCAGATTTAAATAACATGGTGATTGGAAATATCCCTGAAAAGTATGTAGATGCCAAGGGTGAGTTGCCAGAACACCTGGACTCTCAGCCCAAAGGAATATTTAAAATTAATTCTGTGTATCCTTATGATTCAAATGAGACAGTGTGCTGCCATCAAGAGGATTGCATGATATTTAATTTAAATGAAAATGAAACAGGAAATCAGCCCATTGAAGTGTAAGCTGATATGCCAAAATATTTAAAAGTGGCAGCTTTACAAAAAGACACAGCCACACAGTTAGAGGAAAGCGCCGAGATTCCCTTAATTCCAGATTTTCTAGAATTTTCCAAAATGGTAGAAGAGCAGATCTCCTTAGCAGATGCGTGTGACAGCAATGAGGATAGAAACAATCTGAGGGAGATATTTATGGAGTTTAAGGATGTATTTGCAAAAGATGCTTATGATTGTGGTTTAACTGATTTGCATGTGGCCACACTACCAGAAGGGTGTAGCAGAAGTCCAGTGTTTGTACGCCAGTATAGACTACCGCTGGCATGTTTAGAATCAGACTTGAGAGAGTTAAATAAAAGAGTACCAGTGTCCAGATGGCCATTGCCATTCATTGATCAGGGCTTAGCTCAAGTACATGGTTCAAAAGTGTTTACCACATTAGATCTCACCTCTGGATATTGGTGCGTGCCATTGGCAGAGGAGGTACAGAATTTATTTTCCTTTACATTTGACAGGACTCAATACGCCTGGCTTAGAACGCCGTTTGGGTACATCAATAGTGGGAGTGAATTTGGCATATTTTTGAGAAAGGCCATGCCTGATGCAGCGGAAAGGGGAACCATAGTTTACGTGGATGATGTCTTGATAAAAAATGAAGGCCTGAAAAGCCATTTTGATGAAATAAGACATGTGCTTGGCCAATTGCAGAAAGCAGGCGCCAAAGTAGTTTTGCAAAAAGCACAATGGTGCAAGAAAAAAGTGAACTTTCTAGGCCATGAAGTGACTGAACATGGGCTAAATCCACAAAAGAAAAAAATAGAGGCCATGCAAAAACTAAAGGACCCTAAAAATGTGAAAGAGGTAAAAAGTTTATTAGGGATGACAGGCTATAACAGAAAATTCATTGAAAATTATGCTGAAATCACTCAACCATTGACTAAACTGCTTAAACTGAATACTCCCTGGAAATGGGAAAAAGAGCAGTCTGAGGCAGTGGCTAAACTGAAGGAATGTCTGGTAAAGGCACCATGTTTAGCATATCCCATAAAAGGTAGGGATTTCTTTATAGAAATAGGTTTTTCTGAACATTGTATGTCAGCAGTGTTATCACAAAAACATGATTTGAATTACAAAACAATTGCCTATGTAAGTAAGGCATTTTCCCAAGTTGAAATGAAATTTAATGAATGTGAAAAGGCCCTATTAACCACTGTGTGGGCGCTACAAAATTTTCGCCCCATTGTTCAGGGAGAAAAGGTGATTATTGAAACAAATCATCAACCTTTGCAGTTTTTAGAGAGTAAAAGAATTAGGTCAGGCAATCTAGCGCAGTCCAGAATCACTTCATGGACGCTGGCATTACAAGGTTTTCCTGTAGAAGTGAGATATGGACAAAATAAAAAGAGCCCAATTGCTCAAGGGTTAGCTGACTTACATGACTGCGCAGCTGAACAAATATTAAATGAAATGGAAGTGGAACCTAATTGGCAGGAATTTGAACAATCACCACACAAAGCTTTTGATGAAAAAACATGCAAGGATTTCCCAACTGTATATGTGGATGGTTGTGCTTTTCACATTGAAAATGACAGTAATAAACAATTAGTGTCAGGAATAGGAAATGTCTGGTTGAAATGTGAAGGAGTGCCCAGTATAGGGATGAGGATTGGAGCTAGGAGCAGTAAAGTGGCGGAATTGGCAGCCATTTATAAAGCAATTACTACTGCAGTTGATAGAAAGTTCAGTGAAATTGTCCTGGTGACTGATTCTGACTATGCACGGAATAGTTTTGTTGAGTATTTACCTGGCTGGAAAGCAAGAGGAATGATTACATACAACAAAAAGCCACTTAAACATGGAAAAATGATACAAGCCTTGGGCAAATTGGTGTCGGAGAATGATATAACAATATACTGGAGAAAAATTTGTGGGCATTTAAAAACACCAGGAGAGGATAAGGAGGGAAATGATAAGGCAGACCACCTGGCTAAAATTGGGGCTGTGATGGGAGAATTGCTACCTATTGATTTACTGGGTGAAATACAGATTGATGCAGTAACACGTTCTAAAGCACCAAAGGAGGTAGATCAACCAGCGGTACAATGGAGTCATGATAAGCCAGACCAAGATTTGATTGAGGCACAAAAGAATGATCGAATTTTGGGAATCTATTACAATCATTTAATAGATCCTGAACAAAACCCTTTAACAGAAAATGATTACATGGGAAAAGAAGAGTTGAGGGTACTATTAAAGAATAAAAAATGAATTAGATCACAAGATGAACTCATGATTAGAGAGTTCATAACAGGACAGATACAGTGGGTGGTACCCCTGTCATTCAGAGGGCTAATGCTACAACATGCACATGATGCAATAACTGCAGGCCACAGAGGTTCACAAAAAACATTGGAAATACTGAAAGATTATGCTTACTGGCCACATATGTCCCAAGATGTGGAATTATATACTAGAGGATGTCTAGTATGCGCACAATTTAAACCTGCTTCACCAATGCATAGAGCACCATTGATGAAAAGAGGCCTAACTCTCCCATGGTCAGATTTTTAAAATAGACTATGTAGGCCCTTTAAAAAGGTCGAGCAGAGGACACCGTTACATTTTAAGTGTGATATGTTTGATGTTGAAGTGGATTGAATGTATTCCTGCACCAGATTGTAGTGCGCAAACAGCAGCCACATTGCTGGTGAACCATGTGTTCTCAAGGTTTGGGTTGCCACAAAGAATAGAGTCAGACAGAGGAAGTCATTTCACAAGTACCCTAATGAGTAAGGTATGGCAAATACTGGGTGTGAAAAGGAAACTACATATCGCATATCAGGCAGCCTCTGCAGGTGGAGTTGAACGGAGCAATAGGTCTGTTGTGGATATTTTAAAGAAATTCGTGGCAGAAGCAGGTTCCAGCTGGGATTTACGTTTACCATTGGTTTTGATGGCAATCAGATCAACTACTGCCAAAGCAACAGGTGTCAGCCCCCTGAGGTCTTGACGGGTAGGAAAATGGGTTACCACAACACCTACTATACAGAACACATGAGCAGACACTTGTGAGTGCATCCACAGTTCATGAGTACATTGATGAACTGAGGAAGCATTTGCAACATGCATTTGCTTTTGTGCAGAGAAATCTGGAAAGGGCTGCTGACAGTGCTAAAACATACTATGATAAAAGAACATCAGTGAGAGAATACAGTGTTGGGGATCAGGTGTACAAGTTTCATTTTGGAAAAAGTAAACAAAAAACTTCTAAATTTCTAGCAGCCTGGCAGGGGCCATTTGGAATTATAGATAAGGTCTCTCCTGTGGTTTATAAAATTTTGAAAAATGAAGGTGAAACGGCGATAGAGCAGTTTGTCCATGTAAATCAGATCAAGCCATGCCATCCCAGACACGAGATCAGGCGGCTTGAGCATGTAGAAACAGAAAGCCATGGGGCTGCTGCCCACTGATGCACACAATACAACAGAAAGTCCCTTGAACACAAAAAGATAAGATAAATGGGTACAGTCAGGAGGCAGTGACAGAGAAGTTAAAAAGTTGATTATTATAATGGCACATAAACACTAATATATGTAAATAAATAAATATAAAAAGTAAAAAAAAAAATATATAATGGAAGCTCATGGTCGGTGTGCAGAATGAAAATGCATTGAATTTAAAATGTTGTTTCATGTATGATTATTTTCTTTTTAACCTGTGTTTAATTTCAGAATAAAGAAATGTTTTATTTTTGGCAAAAGGGTGGTTAGTATTGTGCTATATACTTAATCTGTTTCTTTTCTATTTTGGTTTAGAACATTAACTATTTATACCGGAGGTCACGGGAGACGATGGAGTCCTGGAGTCCCCTGGATGAAGACCAAAAGATGCCTGCCTCCAGGTGGAGGTGAAGACAAGATAACCAGAATGCCAAAAAAGATGACTCCTATGGTTCCAAGATTGCCAAGATGAAAGAGTACTCGAATGAACCAAATGATGTGACATCGCTGGTCGGGACATATCAGAGGCAGACAAGAGTCCTGACATATGGAGTTCCACGTATTTATTATTTTAATTAATTGTTTTAATCTGTTATGTTAATTATTTGTTTTAGTTAGTTGTTTTATTTTATTGTTTTCAATTGACTTATAAAATTGAAACTGTGGACTAAGGACACTTCCATTGGGAAGGCAAATGTAGAACATTTTGTAAACTGATGAACTCAGATGAATATTGTGTTGATTGCAACTTTTTCATTTATGCACGTGAATGTTCATTTTGTTGGATTGCTACAATGTGAAAAGAAGAAAGGGGGCAAGTTAGATTTCTTCCGATTGTGGCTTGGACAAGGGCTAAATCCTCTGAAAAGGAGCAGGTTTTTCTTTTGGAATTGGCTTGGATCGTAGCCAAATTAAACAAAAAAAAGGAGGGTATGTAAGGATATTTGGCGTGTTACAGCACAGAGTACAGCACTACTGCACAGGATCAATGTGTAGCATGTTTTTATTTTATGCAGCACCACTGCATGGGTTTGGTGCATTGCTATGATGCAATTGTTTCAAGCTAATGTGTTGCCAGTGTAACATGTACATATAAGTAAGGGCAGGTTATTCAGTCAAAAACGATTTTTACATATAAAATGCAAATACATTTTTCACAGTTAAAAGCACACATCTGTACCTTCAAAATGCACACCATTTCTCACCTCGAATGCCTATGTTGCAAGAGACACATTTGGTAATTAACAAACTAATCTCACTAACAAGACTAATCATTATAACTCATTAATAAAATCTTCACTGCAAAAAGAGGCAGACTCTGAAAATCAGTTTTATACACACATTCACGTTTTTTTTTCTTTGCCTTCCTGTGCTCTGTCCACAGTAACTGCAGGAAGCAAAGACTTCGAATAAGCAGGAAATCAGCTTGTTACAGTTGCAACTGTACAAGAAGAACCATTGTTAAAAGTAGGAGGATAGAACATGATTGATTCTGATTGGAGCACGTTACATCAAGCATCATGTTGGAGGCTGTGACTAGGGCTTTGCTGCAGAATCTGGGGGAAGAAAGGGAGAGACATCTTGACACAGCTCGAAGAAGGACGGGGTTGACAGCTGGGGAGGCCTGACTCCTAAAGCAGATTCAACTTGGTTGCAGAGACTGGCTTTTCCAGTCAACAAGTCCTAGTTCGAGTGATGGCAGATGCTTGTCCTTGCTGGGTGAACCCATCCAGAAGGAGAACAGCCAAAGAAGTAACATGCTAAATAAGCCTGGTAATTATCTCGCTGAGGTGTGGGGGCTGAGTGTGTACGAGAATATTCAGTCAGTGTAGGAAAGGAGATTCCTGTGCTTTACTCACGTGTTTAATGTTTATTGAGTTCTTGTCTTCGCCACTCTCTTTTCAGTGTATCACAGATAATGCTGTTAATGTGCTATTTCATTTATTTCTGTAAAGAGTGAGATCATGTTTAAATGCAACTTTTATAATACACAAAAATATCTGAAAGCAGACGGGTGGTGTGTTTTATATTTACCAATACAGTGCTGATGATGTGGGGAGATGTTTAGACAGTGCATTTGTCATTTTCATGGTAGCTAAACATAAGATTTGGCTGCAGCCGTGTGCACAATGTAATTCAGTATGAGCAATTATAAATAACTGTGTGTTGTAGTCTGCCGGAGGTCTATGAGTCGGCAAAAAGGGAGGCCCGGGACATAGTTCACTACCGTATATAAGATAGTGAAGAATACCACATGATAGCTCGCTGCCGTAGATAAGACAAGAGAAATTGCCCATGGTGGCACACTAAAAATGAAAATGTGGTGTTCCTGAAATGCAAGCCTGAGGTCTCTCTAGTGATTACACGAAAAATCTAAACAAAAATAAGGGGTTCTGGATATTGGGGCCACAAATAAAACAAAGGAATTATGCTCACCAAAATACCACCAATCACACATACCAACCACGCATATCAACCACGCATGTCTGTGTGCTGAAATAATGCATGTCCACTGTATTATTGTTGTATATGGCCCAATCTGAATACAAGGAGTGATTGTTGCTAAATTATTTTTCGGCGGTAAGAAAATACCGCCAGGCCCCAAATCTACACAAAATACCCAACAGTACTGTGTTTATCAGGATAGCCGTGGGCCCCAACAATGTGCACTAACTGTATTAGCTGTCTTCAGCTGCCTTTAGTTAGGGTTAGCTATGCACTTGGTTATGGAAAAGAAAAAGTGTTATGCTATTTTTACAGGGGGAGGGAGTGACAGTGAGGTGGACAGGATATGGGAGGTTAACTACTTTAGGATTGATTGGGTCCACAGAGAGCCACCTCCTAGCTAAAGGATCAGGGTTAAACAAGAGAAATGGCGATAGATATGGAGCAGGAGCTGCACAGGTATGTCATCTAGGGAGTCGGCCATGTGTCTTCCTTGAGGAAGTGGTGGGTCGGAAGAGCAGGACTAGCAAGTCTGATTAGTGCAAATAGCCCTTAGGTGCATGCAGAATTTATTGCACATTTCTAACAATTCAGTATTATAAGTCATCAACTCTTTTAAACTGCTGAAGCTCTTCCTTTAATAAATAATATGAGTCCTGTGATATTGCAGCAGAATGCAAAATTATTTTGTGCCACTTTATACCTTCATACCTAACAACACTACCTCCTCATCTGGGTTGGGAAATGAGGGGAGTTGGGATCTTTTTAGCTCCTACTTTTAGCCTAGAACCTGGTTATCTTGACTACAACGCTACCAGGAGCTACGTTTGGCTGCCCAAGCCAACTGATGCTGAACATACATACCTATGTGATGTTAAGTTTGTGCTTTTGGGACATTATATAAATATGCATTAGAACACAACTATAAGACATTTAAAGCATAATGAGTCAAACTATTGACTAAAATGCCCAGTTTGCATCTTAGGTGGCAGTTTGACTTGTTGAACACTGTTATAGCTCCTCGTTCCCCAGTGGTAGGTCCTGCTCACTGGGTAACACTTGATACCCAGCAGATGCTTTCAGCTCCTTCTTATCCAATCTTACTTTTGATCCCTGCCTCCTTACACCATAATGACCTCCAACTCACAAGACAATAGAGACCACCCCCTACCAATACATCCCCTACCATCAATTCTTACTGTCATCAAACACTACTACCATACACTTGGCTTCTCCTACCCAAACACCTACTTACACAATCAACATAAATATAGCAGTTGGCTCTCTCACCATGCCCCATTCTGCTAAGAACCATTGCCAGCATCTGCCATCTCTAGGAATCAGATCACATGTTCTTGTTTCAGCCAATTATCCCTTCATGTCCTGCCTCCTCAATCCTTTCTAAACCCAGCAAATGTAGGAATCTGACTCATGCCACTTTGTTCCACTCCACCACCAGTCAGTATGCACTACGATCACATCCACACATCTAGGCCCAATTGAACTACACCACCAGGAACACCATTCGATAGCTACAGGAATGCCATTCCACCATTCCCCACTAAATGGTTTACACCAGTCCTTGCCTACTACCACTCAGCCCCGACAGCACCTTCTCCTGAACCCCTACAAGGTCATGCCATACAACTACCTCAACACAAGTATACTTGCCTCTTGCGTGTCACCGCCACTCACCTCCTACTCACTGCAATACCTTGATGTATTTCTCCTTTCCCACCAAAACACACCAGCAGCTAGCCTTCGCTGTCATCCAACCTCCACAACTCCTGCAAACCCTGTCCCTTTGCTTGAGAGCACAACAGCAAGCCTGCCAGCCCTTGCCTCGCCTCAGAAGGGGAGTACCTAATTTCTGTATCCTTGCAGCATAAACGAGAAGCCAGACGCCTCTGTAGACCACCCACAAAAAGCTAGTTGGTGTGCCCTTGTGACATAGAATGCCCCCACCCACCCTCTCCCCAAAAGTGATAGAGGTTTGGAGAAATAAAGCCAGTTTGCACAGACATGACCCAACCATAGACTCCTTACATCGTGCCTATCCCATCTGGCTTGTTTGCTCTCAATGTACATTTAGGTGGTTCAGTTCTATAGATTGTTCATCAAGTTTGTGTTGATTGATTGATATTTGTATAGTACCTATACACAATGTGTTTCAAAGTGCTTCAAGGAGGGAGGGAACATGGGAGAATACAGGTACATTCTTACAGGTCCTTGAAACAGTTCAGAATGTGGAAAATAACTATCAAATCATAACAGATAGTACACGTGCATGGAACAATAAGGGAGAGGAGAGGGAGGAAGAAAGGAGACAGAACTAGCAGTAACATTACTATGTCTGAGGACAATTGTTGCAGTGCAAGAGTGACAAGAGGAGGGGGGAGGACGAGAGGGGGGGCGGAGGAGAGAAAGGGTAAGGATGGGAACAAAACAAGTGACTATCCATTAAGGTCAATGACTGTTTGGGATAGTGCTGGGGGGGAGTGGGAGGAGAAGACAAGAAGGGTAAGGGGGATAGACAAGCTGTTATCAGGGTTCAAGAAACCAATGATAAAAGTAAGTGCTATGGTATAGTTTAATAGTTGTGGGGAGGGGGAGGTGTAGGGGGCAAGAAGGATGCAAAGACAGGCAGCTACGAATTACTATGCCTGACGGCAATTGGGGTATTGCCGGAAATTGACAGAAGGAGGGAAAAGATGGGAAGCAAAGGAGGATATAATGGGGGAGAGGGAGGAGAAAGGAGGGGGACACAGGGCGTAAAGGTAAGAAAGGGGACGGGCAATAGACCATCACAAGGGCAAAGGGACACTAGAAAGGGGCAGGGAGTGGGGGGTGGGATTAGACACTGGCAGGGGGATATGGACAGGGGGAAATGGAGAACACTGGCAGGGCAAAGGGGGACAAAGACACTGGCGGGGGATGAGGAGACACTGGCAGGGGGCAAAGGGGAACAAAGACACTGGTGGGGCAAAGGGGGAACAAGGAGACACTAGCGGGGGTAAAGGGGGAACAAGGAGACACTGACGGGGAGCAAAAAGACACACTCATGGGACACAGAGAAGGGTTGCTAGTGGCGTACCGTAGTGGACAGGGGTAGACAGGGCCTTACGAGTGGCCCTTGTGAGGAGGGAAGGCCAAGCCTGCCGGCCTCCTCATTGGCCCAGATGAAGTGGGCCAGGACCAATCCCAGGCCCCCAGCAGAAAGTGAGAAGGCACACTGGTGCTCAAACAAAGGAAACTGCCATCTTGGAATGGCCTTGCCTCGTGTAGCATGAAGAAGCCAACACATCCTACAACAAACAGCAGACCACGCATCTGCTAAAATAAGTTAACCAA
The DNA here is from genome assembly GCF_040938575.1 of Ambystoma mexicanum. Taxonomy (NCBI): domain Eukaryota; kingdom Metazoa; phylum Chordata; class Amphibia; order Caudata; family Ambystomatidae; genus Ambystoma; species Ambystoma mexicanum. The sequence goes on from NC_090930.1 coordinate 1,373,087,152, forward strand.
ATTGCATGAACCAGATTGTAAAAGTCACGCAATAATTTACTGCAAATGTTAAAGTCTGCCAAGGCGGCATCACGTGCCATTCCGTCCAGCCCATGAGGGGCTTACCTGCAGTTAAATGCAAGTTTGCATTGCAGAGCCTCCATATGGAAGCGTGCAGGCATCCATGTCTCCGCTCTGGTCCGCCGCAGTAGAAGAATTGGGGAAAGTGAGGCATTGTCAGGGCCAGGAGTGGGCCATTGGCCCAGATAAAGTAGGGAAGGACCAATCCCAGACCCCCAACAGAAAGTGAGAAGGCACATCAATTTAGGGCCTGGCAAAATGCCAGGTCTGGGGTGTTTTCTGAAAAGTGAGGCGGTCCTGAAGGTTAACAATGTCTTTCAGTAGAGTGATCTAGTTTGGTGGTCATAATTGTGAGCAAGGAGCCTCCATATTGTTTCTTGAAGTAGCAAGGCAGTGTCAGGAGTGTGGTATTGCCAGAAAAAGGTGGTAGAACCCTACGGGATCTTCTTTTGGATTAATTCTGCCCCTTTCTTTGCATGTGTTCCTTACACCGAATTCATGTTAAAACAGCCTTGGCCCTTGCATAGACATTTGTCAGGCACTGACAAAACCTTGCCAACTACTAACACCCTTTGGTAGTCGTTGACATTTTATGGCCATGCAGTACCATTATGGTAGTCCTTGGAAACTACAGTTCTGAGGTCTACACAAAATTAAACGTTTTATTTTGTCAACCCTTGTTTGACTAGATCGTGTATTTGAGGTTCTAAGGTTAAACATCCATTAAGAATCAATATTGTAGAGTTTCTGACCAATATAGAAATGTGTACATAGTCTCATATTTCATTTGACCAGGGGTTTGTATTAGTGGTTGTATACCTCATGGAGCAACTGTGTTTGTTAGGTTTCAGTCTCTTCTGTGTCATCCATGTGTCCACATCATGAGGCATCTGGCAAGAGTGGGTTGCTTTATTTCTGTTTGATAAGAGTTTGAGAACTATGGGCCCCATTATGAGTTTGACGGTATGGCCAACAACTGTGGTAATGCAGTTGTAATAAGCTACCACAGCAGAGCCGCATTACCGCACCTCTGAACTATGGGTTTGGAGGTAAGGTGGAGGAAAAACTGCCAATAAAAAGCTGGAGCTAATGCAGCCACTTTTCTTACCCAAAAACTGCCATTCTGCCGAAATCCCCATGTAGCCCTATGGGCTCCATGAACAGGGACTGACACCACCATACCACCGCTTGTAATCTGGTGGCAATTCTGCCAGGGCAAGTGGAGGTAACCGTTAATCCCTTTAGTGGTATTTTAACGGATTTACGCCGAGATAAAACCAAACTTGTAATGAGGTGCTATATGCATGTCATCTGCCTAATTGCATGTTATTCTATGCTTGCTGATGGGCTTTCGTATAGGAGGCATTTAAGTGGAGATGGGGGTGATCCATGTGCTACTTCTCAGGTGTGGGTTTAATCCAAGAGGGAGATTTTGGTTTAACCCAAGAGAGAGATGTGGAAAGTTGAACGGTTTTAGTTTGGTCTGTGAGGAATTATGTCATCCTGAGTTGTAGTCTCCCATTAAGAATGGAAATGCATGATAAACCCCCCATATATATGGAATGCTACAGGTCGATATCACTGATTAACACCAAAGCAAAGATCCTTGTGAAAGCATTAGCAAATCGTCTGCTCAGGTGATGCCGGCACTGGTGCATGCGGATTAGTGCGGTTTCATGCCAGGGTGCTCCACTAGAATGGACATTTGTTGGGTGCACATTGCAATAGGCGGGCCAGTGTGATTGAGTACCCAATGGCTATCCTATCAGTCGATCCCGAGAAGGTATTCGACTCGATCTCCAGGCAGTCCCTATGGACGTAAGGTCAGGAATGGGATTCAATGAAGAATATATGGGGTGGGTGAAGGCCCTCCGTCATTTGCTGGTGAATTGGAGGTGAGTGAGAGCCACCTAGGGCTCCTGAATGCGTTTGCCATGTTTTTGGGCATTATTGTTTTTGAACTCGCGCCATGCGCACTGGATTCCCCCATGGTCCCCCCGTCCTTCTCCCTCCCGTCCCCTCACCTGATTGGCTCCATCGCTGCAGCCCTCTGCTGGCAGCCCTGTCAGCTAAGGGCCCCAAGGCAAAGGGTGGCTTCCTACAGTAGCGGCTCCAGACAGTGTCTGCAGATATCAGCAGGGGAGGCCAGAGGCCTGCAGTCAACCAGCAGCAACCATCAAGGTAGGTGTGGCCTGGGTGGGGAGTAGAGAAATCACTCTACTCCAGAAGTTCTGCCACTCAATCTACCCTCAGAAGATAGCAGGCCAGGATATTAACACTAACCAGCTTAACAACTAGACAGGATCGTGAATATTAGCCTGTGTCACATCTAGACAGGACTGTAAATGTTGGCTTGTATCACTTCAAGACAGGATCATGAATATTAGCCAGTACCAGTATTACATAGTGTGCAGTACAAATATCCGTTAACATTAACATCTCTGCCTACTATACATCTCATTTTTAATGACAAATGTTTCAATATGAGGAGCATGGGTGTTTCAATCGAGCAGGTGTCATGTAGTTCGGGTGTTTTAATTTTTTTGACTTCTCGTTCTCATATCATTATATAACAAGTCTGTGTTATTGAAGTCATAGCGTAGTCTCCTTTCTGTGCATATATACGCTCTTATAGTCGGCAACACTCACGGTTACTTGTTATTTAAGTTAGGGATCTTGTGAAAAATCGCTATGTGCCATTTTAAAATATCCAATAGGATTGTAAATAGTTAGGAAATCTGGTGGAGGCATTTATAATGTCTTCCAGCTCTGGCATATTAACGCATCATGTTAAATACATGCAATTAGAATTGCCCACACTGTATTCAGTAAGGGCGTTCAAAGAATGAATACACACCCAAGATGGCGGCGCAGCCATGCCACTTCAGGTATATGCTACTAACGGGCCAGTCAGCCATAGTCAACATATTGAGCATGAACGGCCCGGCACTTGCGTGGGGACTACTACACCAGACGAGCCGACCACCAAGGTAACACGATTGTAACACAGTCCCTTAGACCCCGCTCAGACATAGGTCGAGCGCACGTCTCAGGACCTAATGATGGTATGAGATTATGATTCACTCACATCCGCTCACATTTGCTCTACTTTCCTTTTCTTCCCACATGTTCTCGCATCCGATCATCAACCATTTTCTACATTGATGATCGACCGCATACCTAAACCGACATGGTCTTTGCAAATGCAGTAATATTCCGCAATTGCGAAGAATTAGAGGTATGTCCTCGTCAACTTTTTGGACAAGTTATTTTAAATTTTGGTACTAATTATCTGCAATCAAATTGCTAAACTAGATCTTACATTTGCCCTCCATTTAACAACAACACTGGCATTGTTTGTTTGTCTGCCACAGTTTAATACATTTTGGCTGGCAATCAGGATACCTCTCATGTACTGTCCAACCACTGATCTTATCAGATCCTACTCAGAGACAAGGTATTTTACATCGAATTGGTTGGGAATATATAATAGGCTCTAGTGAGCATCTGCTTTATTTTATTTCACCCATGCACCCTAAAACGGAATACTCACTGATGAATATTCTGTTTTATTTTCTCTCTTTTGTGTTTCTTTCTTCGATGGGAAAATATTACATTTACAGTATTTGTTTTTCCTTTTTTCTTACCCATTGGGAGTATATTTGTATTTTGCTTATTTTTGAATGCAATATAATGACGACGGTTGATGTATTTTCATGTATATATTTCCATGTCACAAATATGGCTGATTAATTATTGTGCTTGTCCGCCTTACCAACCCCCCCTTTTCTTTTTCTTTTGATTTATGATCATTGAACCATTTTGTTTATATTATCTGTTTGGTGTTAAATGATTTACATTATCTGATATGCAATCAGCCTCAGAGGAAGAGCATGGTACTCTCGACACACATGTCAGGCTGTACATGTTCAATTAAAGATTTCTGCAACTTAAGCAGTTTACAAATAATTACTTTTGGTGCAGTGTGACTGGAACCTGTGCTTTTACTATATTGTGAAACCTACTGTACTGTAAACCTAGGCCTCTCTCCCACTATACAGGACTCTCAAATCTATTTGTATCCTTCATCTCTGCATATTTTATTGTGAAACTTACTGCATTTGGAACTGTATTTAGCCTGCGCCACATTGAAACAGAACTTTGATTATTAGCCTGCACCACACTGAAATAGAACTGAGAATATTGGCCTCTGCCACATTGAAATGTAGTTGTGAATATTAGCCTGAGCCACACTGAAATAGAACTGTGCATATAGAAGACTCTCAAATCTAGGTGTTTTCCCCATACCTGTCTACCATACTATGAAAACTACTATAATGTGAAACTCAGGCCCCTATCCCACTATAAAGGACTGTCAAATCTAGATGTGTTTCTCCCGTAGCCCTACTGTATTATGAAACCTAGGCCTCTCTCCCATTATACAGGATTCTCAATCCGAGGTGTGTTCTCCATATCTGCCGATTGTACTGCAAAGCCTACTGTATTCTGAAACCTAGGTCTCTCATCCTCTATACTTGACTCTCAACCCTAGGTTTTTTCCCCGTATCTGACTATTATACTGTGAAACCTAGGCATCCCTCCCACTATACAGGATTCTCAATTCTAGGTGTATTCCCCATTTCTGCCTATTACTGTGTGAAACTGACTGTATTGTGAAACCTAGGTCACTCTTCTACCATACAAGGCTTTCAATCCCAGGTACCATGCCACACACTGGCCGAAGCAGACCACCACGATGGCGCACCAGTAGGCCCAATGAGATCCACTGCAGTCATTTCATACCCCATCCAACACATTGCAACACTCCTTCAATGTGCAACCCTCACACCTCGCCCACCCCCTCCTCGCCAGACCAACCCATCTCACCTCACCCAGTCCCGGTACAACATGGGGCGAAAAATACACCAGCGAAACCAGCAGCCTCGCTGTGGCACACCGCAATTAACTCACCCACGCTCACTGCCCCTCAGACCCTTGCACAAGAGAGACCATGAATAATGAGACAATAGACCAGGGAAGCCCACAGCCCCCACTAAGGCACACCGCTACAAACCCACCGACCTCACTGCAGACTCAGACCCTTGGACTAGAGAGACCATGAATAACAAGATCACGCTGGACAAAGATCACTCCAGCAGTACATAAAGCCATCCATACTGAAACACCTGACGTACCTCAACACCTCTGCCACTAGCATACGGCAAATCTCTCAACACTAGAAATCTATTGCAAACCACCAATGGCACCCACCCACATGCCTGACCTCTCTTAGGGCAGCTTAGTCAAGCCTAGCCAGCCACCCAAGTCCTAGACCAGCAAAAATGCACACATGCATCTCCTAATCTAAACTCTTTAGAATTTTCTACCACATTGAATACGGTCACTGAGGGCTTTCCAACCCAAAAAGTGCATTGAGAACACACAAGTGGGGAAATAACGCTATATAAATAACCAAATACAATACAATACAATGGGATAATGGCATTGATCATAGTCAACGGCCACTCCACATTTCTACCTCAACTGCCCCTCCCCCTTCTCCCCACTATCATCTTTCTCTCCAACTGCCTCACCCCCCTTCTCCCACACTGCCCCCTTTCTCCCAATTGCCCCCACATCCCAATTCCTCAACTACCCCATCCCCTTTCCCCCAACTGCCCCACCCCCACTACCCTCCATGTCCTCCCAACTGCCCCCACCCCTATGTCCTCCCAACTGCCCCATCCCCCTTTGTCACACCAACTGGCCCTACCTACTTTTCCTCAAATGGTCTTCTCCCCAAACCCCCTTCTCAACTGCCCCTTCTCCCCAACTGCTGCAGTCCTCTTCTCCCCAACTGTGCCCCACCTCTCTCCCACAACTACCCCACTACTTTTCTCCAACTGCCCCTTCTCCTGCAACTGCACACCAGCTCCCTTCACCCAACCATCCTTCTCCCTCAAATGCCGTTCCACCCCCAACTGCCCCATCTCCCCCAGCAGCTGCCTTTCTTCCCCAGCTGCCCTATCCCTTCTCCTCCAAGAGCCCATCCCTTCTTCCCCAAACTAACATTTCTGCCCCACCCCATTCTCCCCAGCCCCTTTCCCCCTCAACTGCCCCCACACGCCTGACCTCCAACTGGCCCAATCCCCATGTCCTCTCAACTGCCCCCACTGTCCCAACCCCCCAGGTTACCGCCCATGTCCTCCCAACGTCCCCCACCCCCACTGTCCCCAAACTGCCCTCACCCCGCAATGTCCTCCCAACTTCCACCACCACCTCTTATCCTCAAACTTCTCCTCACATGACCTTCTCCCCAAACTATTTTCTAAACTGCCCCTGTTATAGTGTAGAATGTTATACAATTCCATTGAGAACGTTCTAGCATGCTATTGGTAATGTATGAACCCTGTACATAGTTACTGTTAAATTCAAAAATGTCTGATGGACTATTCACAATGAATGATTCCTGTACATAGTTTTTTTCCTTTGGTTAGCTTAGTTAGAGTTTACATCAATTTTATCTGTACATAGTTGTAGAGATTACATTTCCTTGAATGTTTGGGAAGGGAGGTGTTATAGTGTAGAATGTTATACAATTCCATTGAGAACGTTCTGCTTGTCTGTTCTGGATTTCACCTGGAAAGCTAAGCAGAACGTAACGAGATGGTGGCCTGATGATGGAAGTTGCCTACCGGGGACTTCCTTAAAATAAATTACTTGATGAATTACTGCCATGCCTGATCATCGTTATTGAACAAGGAAACATAACAGCCCCTTCTCCCGCCAACTTCCCCACCCCTCCCCAAGTGCCTCAAACTGCCCCCACCCTTCTCTTCTCTCAACTATGCTCTTCTCCTCCTGAACTGCCCCACTGCTGTTCTCTCGCACCCCCTTCTACCTAACTGCTGCAGTCCTCTTCTCCCCAACTGTGCCCCGCCTCTCCCACAACTACCCCACCACTCTTCTCAAACTGTGCCCTTCTTCCTGCAACTGCCCCCACCCCTTTTCTCCTCCAACAGCACCCTACACCTCTCTTCCCAAATTCCCCACCCCTCTTCTCCCTCAGCTGCCACCCTTCCTTCCACCACCCCTTCTCACCAAACTCTTCACCAGTCACTAATCTACCCAACTGCCCCTTCTTTCCCAACTCTTTCTCTTTCCCCACATGCAGCAGGTCTCTCCTTCTTAAGTGCCCCCTCTCCAACTGCCCTGTGTCTCCCCAATGCCCCCAGCTGCTGCTTCAATGAAGCGTTGGCTCCCCTCCCCTCTGCCCCCTGCCCCTCCGACTCACCTCCACCTCCACCTCCCCCTCCCCTCTCCTCTCCTCTCCTCTCCTCCTCTTACCCGTGTTTGTTCACAAGTTGAGACTCGGAAATTTCGATCCATTCAACGGCTCCAAAAAGAAAATCTCTGTGTTGTTCTTCGGGTTTCAATTCGACACCAATGAAAGAAATTCAGCGCAATGTATGCTGGGTACTGGGAATGAGGGGCATCACATCACAAACACAGGGCATCCCGGGAGTTGTAGGCATGGATTGGAGGCTTGTAATACTTGTAGACAGTGTTGCTCTGTGTTTTTATTGTAAGCGGCTTTGGCCTTCTATTTTCCCAAAGTCGCATATAATTTTGTCAGCTCACTTGTTGCGGTTTTGGTCAGCTTATCACCCTGATTGTGTGCTTGCCTTAAAAACAAGCATGACAGCAGAACTAACGTCCGTCCTTTCACAGCTTTTTCACACACATTGAAGCTGGGGCCGATTGCTATTGTCATGCAATGACACACGCTGGCAGGGACTCGGCGGCCTGCAGCCTTCTAATGACTTGCTGCATCGCTTTCTCTTATCAGCAGTGCACACTTATAATTATACTTTTTGTCAATGAGATGTCATAGCTCTCAACCATTTGTCTCGCAAAGGCGGGTGAAATCACCCGATTTTGTTTTTGGCGGGTGAGACGCCCATTGGAATGAATGGGCGTGCAGGAGGCTTGGCGGGTGAATCAGCCCTTTGCAAGGCGGCTGACACCCGCCAAAAGCGGGTGAGTTGAGAGCTATGAGATGTGTGAAAGTCCCCAACCCAGGGTTCATTACCATAGCAAAAAGGTCTCCACCCACATTTAATGTAGCTGGACACCTTTTGGGGGGCTGGCTCACCTGGTGGGGCTTTTCTATTTGCAGTGTGGCATGGTCTTTGTTATAGGAGGAAGAGGATAAGTTGGAAAATTCAGAAAAACACCTGGGAAGTGAATCCACGATGTGTTTCTTTTTTTTTCTTTGTGTTTTCAGAAGCATTCATCTTGTTAGACACAGGAGCTCAGGCCTCTGTCTATACTAAAACACTAGGGTAGTTGTGGCTGCCAGCCAAGAAACAGAGAAGCATGTCAAAGGGGAAACACATTTTCAAAACCTTTTTAAGCACCCTTTTCAGTAAAAGTCAACATATATGTCAAATAATGCAATTTAAATCTACTCATTCCCACACATTAATTCCCCCCATGGAATTTCAAAACCTCCTTACCATGCTATAGGCCCCTTATGAAAGACACAGGGATACAGAGAAAAAGGGTGGTCAGCGAAAAGGACAGTGAGTGAGACACATGCAAGAAAGGCTGACAGAATCTGATAAAAAGATTAGATATAACTGGGTAAACGGGGTGTGAGGGCAAGGGAAGAGACACAGAAGAACTGGGAAAAGGAGAAGAGAAAGCAAGAGCAAGCACAAAGGGTGAAAGAACATTAATGGAAAGAAGGCTGTGAGACACTAAAGGAGTAAGTGAGAGAATGAGAGGGAGAGAACATGAAAGATGAGCAGAGGGGCACAGATTGGGGAAAAGAGTGTGAGACTGAATGTGAGGAAAGAGAAGGATAGAACAGAGAGAAACCTGGACTAATAGGAGAGAAATTCATTCTAAATTAGAGTGAAAAAGAAATAGAGGGGAGGCTTAGTGGAGAGAAAGGCAGTCTGAGAGATGCATGAGAAAGGGGGGTGAAAGAGGAAAGAAAGTTGAAAGCATATATGAGAAGAGGCAGAAAATGAGGTGAATAGCAAGAGAAGGTAAAGGCTTTTTGAGGAGAGGTGTCATGATTCGTTATGTCCCGGTGGTCCGGAAGTGGTCACTATGGCAATGTTGGCGCCACGTTCGCCCCTTACAAGATGGAGGAATTAGTACGATGCTCACGTAGCACGACAGTGTGACATCACAGATCCAGAACAACCTCCATTCAATTTCATATGAAGGCTTCCTGTCCAGCGTTCAGTGTGTTGCAACTTCTCTCCGTTGCAGTAACGATTGTTGTCTCTGGTTAGCCCTACTGGCGATATTCCTCTCTTCTTCCCTTTTCCTTGCCTTGTCCTCCTTCCTTGACTTTTCCTCGTCTTCTGGCTTGCTTGTTTTTCCCCTCATATGCCACCTCCATTCCTGGATCCTCCTTCAAACACCACCTTGAGCAGTGTCAGCTTACCTACTGCTGGAACTGCAAGGACCTACTTGGTTGTTGATTCATAGGTGCAGGTTTTTTCCACTGTTCTCAATCGGCCTGGACCGTGTAGAGGGGGATCATACGCTTCTTACCACACGGTTAAGCTATATATTCTCCAAAAAAGAAGGTATGCTGATATGTGTCTGAAAACCACGATTTCCTATGAAAAAGGTATATCTATTACCCCAAAATTCTCTTATAAACCTTAAAATGTCTTTTTATTTAACACATAGATAATAGTACTCATAAAATGATCACATTACATAAAACTCCATAAAAACATGAAAACACATTTTTCACAAAACAAGACACAAGAATAAACACATACTGTAGGTTACTTCTCTTGATCACTAGATCAACATCATGTGAAACTTCACATTGGCGTTGTATTTCTTTTTTTTATCACACACTGATTTTCTGATTGTTTCCTAGACCCTGTCAGATGTGTTCAGTGATTTGTAAATCCTTCCAAACTGTGGTGACGAAGTCCCACAGACGGCGAATTACCACCAAATGGTAACCAAAAGGGGAAAAACGAGATTTCCTTTTCTTTGGGAATATCTCTCCAAATGTCTTCTATTCTGCGTTGGATAGAGGTGAAAAAATATATAAGATTCCTTCAATATTTCCACTGTACCCTTCAGATGGGACACGTGGCTCAAAGATGCATCAGAGGACAAATATTAGGCTGCTTATTTAGTCTGTATTTTGTAGCTGGTCCTCTGCAGGTTCTACAGAGCTTGCATCAAAAGGCATAAGTCTGTCCCAGTGTAGATCTCAATTCATAAGTTTCCCTGCTCGTTTTCGCGAGCAGGGAAACTTATGATCGATGGAGGGATCTCAAATTGAGATCTACACTGGGACAGACTTATGCCTTTTGATGCAAGCTCTGTAGAACTTGCAGAAGACCAGCTACAAAATACAGACTAAATAAGCAGCCTAATATTTGTCCTCTGATGCATCTTTGAGCCACGTGTCCCATCTGAAGGGTACAGTGGAAATATTGAAGGAATCTTATATATTTTTTCACCTCTATCTAACGCAGAATAGAAGACATTTGGAGAGATATTCCCAAAGAAAAGGAAATCTCGTTTTTCCCCTTTTGGTTACCATTTGGTGGTAATTCGCCATCTGTGGGACGTCGTCACCACAGTTTGGAAGGATTTACAAATCACTGAACACATCTGACAGGGTCTAGGAAACAATCAGAAAATCAGTGTGTGATAAAAAAAAGAAATACAACGCCAATGTGAAGTTTCACATGATGTTGATCTAGTGATCAAGAGAAGTAACCTACAGTATGTGTTTATTCTTGTGTCTTGTTTTGTGAAAAATTTGTTTTCATGTTTTTATGGAGTTTTATGTAATGTGATCATTTTATGAGTACTATTATCTATGTGTTTAATAAAAAGACATTTTAAGGTTTATAAGAGAATTTTGGGGTAATAGATATACCTTTTTCATAGGAAATCGCAGGTTTTTTCCCCCACACAGGTTTTTTTCTTCCAGGGTTTTTTTCTCCTGCCGATTGGCTCTGCATTCTCTGGGTAGAGCCAAGCACCTAGCTCAATCTCCTGGGGCACGGTGGCTTCTCATGGGATCGGACGCTGCAAGCAACTCACTGATCCGCCTACTGACCAAAAGGTAAGGCGCGATCTTGATAAGAGGATGCACAAGGGAGTGCTTGAGGAGTGAGGGGAAGGGTCGAGTAGCAAAGGAGTGATTGCAGAAATTGGCCAAGCCTGGAGCAAGGGAGACAAGGTTGTCCTTGATAGTTCTGGAGCAGCAGGGGAGCACCTGTTTGGATGAGACTTTGTTAGAGCAGAGTAGTCTAGAACCCTCATCAGGTGTTATGGGAGAAACAGAGTGAAGGTAGAGGGGGCCCAAGGGAGGCCTCAGAGCGGGTGAGGAGTAGATGAGAGTGAAGACAAGATATCATGAGTTTTAGAAATGTAGTGAGAGGCCAGAGAAGTGCAGAGAGCCAGGGAAGGCAGTAGGTTTGGCGAGTTCCTTGTTCAACCGTGTTGTTAGTGACCACAGAGATGCAGGCTTGGATATAGGCCCTCTGCTTTGAGTAGATGGAGATTCTGTATTGCCTCTGGAGCAGATGGCAGGTCAGTTTGTCAGAAGATGTGCTTGAAGCCTGCTACTTCCACTCAGCCGCTCTGCACTTGTGTTTCAGAGCGGCCAGGTTAGAGTCATACCAGGAGTTTAAATTGGTGGCAGGCTTCATGCGGATCCTCATGAAAGGAGCAAGGATGTCCAGAGTGTTGGAGAAGGAGAGTTGAAGGTTAGCAATAGCTGTGTCAGAGTGAGAGTCTGTGGCAGGAGTGAGGGGGCGGAGTAAAGGTGGCAGCGGAAGTGTCAACTGACACTCGCTTCATAGGTTGAATGACAGAGAATGAGGCTGGCAGTACAGGTGGGGGCTTAGCCGGAGGGGACCCAGGAGGTCCCGGTGAGAGGACAGGAGAGCATGATCAAACCAGGAGAGAGGAGTAATGTGAGGGTAGGAGATGGGGATGTCTGAAGAGATGCGAGCATCAAAGGTGTGATCAGCTGAGTGTGTCGGTCTGGGGGGAATAATTCAGAGGGAAAGAGAGTCACAGAGGTTGCAGAAGATCCCAGAGGCTGCATCATGGGAGTTGAGGTGAATATTGAAGTCTCTGAGGAGGAGAACCTTGAGGAGGAGGCAAGGAGAGATGATGTGAAGTCAGCCTATTCAGAGAGAAAGTAGGAAACCTGGCCAGAGGGCCCGTAGATGTTGGCCAGAGTCAGAGAGAGGCCAGGAGAGATACCATGTCTGCAGACAAGGCATTCAAAAGAGGAGTAGGCCTGTGTGGGTATGAAAGTAGCAGGGAGCCACTCAGGGAAGATCAGGGCAACTCCGCGCCAGGCCGCGTAGGCCTGGGCTTAGAGAGAATCGTGCACCCTGCATGGAGGAGAGTGTAGAAACTAGTGACAGAGCTAGCAGTGAAGCATGTCTCGGTGAGAGCGAGGATATCTAGGTTGAGGTCTTCAAGGAGGTGGCAGATGTCAGAGGAGTGTTTTACGGCAGAGCAAGAGTTGTGGGTAGCTAAGTGGAGCATGTTGCCACTTTTGAAGTTCTTCCTAGGAGGGGTACAGGAGTGTGGTACACCCATCAGAGGTGGCAGAGGGGCCGAGCGTTGGCAGAAGGAGGAGTGGCAGGAGAGGGAAGGAAGTTGATGAGAGAGGAAAGACGCCTATCAGGAAGGAGGAGGGCGGGCTGAGAGCCATAGATCATGACAGTGTCCTTTAGGTGGACATTAATGATGACACAGAGGACAGGAAGAATGCCAAGAGTTCCTCCCAACGGGTGCTACCATTAATGGGAGAGGAAGAGAAAGGGGAGAGCACAGAGACCATAAGGGGAATCCAAATGTACAGCGAAGGGACTACAAAGAGGATGTCAGTAAAGGTATGCCTGGACAAAGCATTGACATAGGTGTCAGCGATTGGCAGGCCTGGATTGGAGACCAGGATATGCTTCTTTAACCTTTTCCTTCCAGACTTCGTCAGAGGGATAGGATAGAAGATAGAAAAGCAATTAGAGAAGATAGGGGAGATTGAGAGCACCATTGAGGGAGAGTGCAGAGAGAAGGAAGGGGGTGAGAAGAAGAGAGGGAGATACTGCAGAGCATGACACCAGCTGCTACCAACAGCACTGACACAATCTAGAGTCAAGTGTCCAGGAGGGGAAATAAAGGCCTAGGTTACAACATATAGCAGAAAGCACAACAGCTATAAGAGAGTTATCAGGACAGAGGAAATAACCTAGATAGAGGGGTAGAGGGAAATGCCTAATTATTAAACACAGTAGCAAATGCAAGAACACACAGCTTCGACTTTCCTAGAAAAAAGGGAAAAAGCCTAATTGTTAAACAAAGCAGAAAATGCAAGAACACACATATTCAATTTTCATAGAAGGGATGAAAAGCCCCACAGGCCAATTAAGACAAATCACTGATGCCAGATAAGGATATCATACAACTGTCAAGTGCAGCAGACTGCAGTATTAGATAATAGAACGAATAAGAGATGAGGGACAGTTAAATAGGGAGCAGTAATGACTGTTCCCCCTGCCCGCACCTTTCTTACCTTGTCAGTCGCTGCTGGTTGACAGCTGCGCTGCATGCTTCCACAGCGAACACCGGCAAACACCCTCTGGAACTGCAACAGTGGAAGCTGCCCTTTGCCTTGTGGCACCTGGCCACAGGGAGGCTTCATGGGCAGGGTGCTACCTTAGGGTCTTGACTTAAGGGGCAACTCAACCAATCAGGGGTCAGGGCGGGCAGGACGTAACCCAGAAAAGGGCTCAGACAGGGAGCCAGGGCAAAGAAAAACTGAGAAGGCTACTAATGGAATATTTTAAATCAAGAATCCTGGCACAAAGAGCTGAAGCTCCGTCCCTTACCACGAGGACAGGTGCAGCACAGAAAGCAGGCCACCCCTCGGTATCCAGTAATTAACACAAGTTTTAATGGAGCATCAGTGAACCAATCACGGGTCGAGGTGGGCTTTGAGGAGGGTGGGGTATAGGGAAGTCGGAAAAGGGCTCAGGCAGTGTGCCGGGGCCAAGACAAGCCGAGAAGGCTACTAATGGAATATTTAAAATCAAGAATCCTGGCACAAAGATTAGGAGCTCCACACCTTACCACGAGAATGGTCGTAGCATAGAAAGCGGGCTACTACTTGGTATCAAGTAATTAACACAAGGTTCAATGGAGTTTTGGTGAACCAATCACGGGTCGGGCAGGCTGGGAGGAGGGCGGATTAGGATATCCAGTGATGTTACTGAAATGTAAATAACAAATTAAATGTTAGCGAAAAACTACCAAAAAATGAATACATAGGGGGTGGGGGTAAAAGGTTAAAAGGTGTGGGGGTCGTTCAGGGTGGAGTTACAAGCATGGGGAAACAGGGTGTATGGGGGGGTCCCCAATTTAAAAAAGAAACGGTTATTTATATTTTTCTGTAATATTTCATTCATTGAAATACATTTTGGGAACATCACAAGGAACCAGCAGGGAGGAGGGAACCCAAAAAAGCACTCAGGGAGGGAGCTGGGAGTAAGGCCAGCCGATAAGGCTACTAATGGATTTCATGTACATTATGACAGAATCCTTGGTGTTTAGTTGAGGTAGGGAAACCCCTCTTAGAAGTTAAGGACACATAGGGGTTTCTCTTTTTTTTTTTAAATGAATCAAAGTGTACAGCCAATACCATTCCACCTGTGGGTCAGTATCCTCCTTCTGTACCTATACAATACATTACATTCAGGTAAGGGAGAGTGGACAAAGTGCAACATTATGAGGTTGAAGGGACAGGGGAAAGTACAGTGGGCATTGTGTAAATACGTCAGGAGAGAGGCTGAATAAGTGAAGGGGTGCTAGAAAGATACCTCTTCTGACAGTAGGAGGACTTAAAGGTTGGATTTAAATAGTGGTAGAGAATGAATTGAGTGGAGCGGCAGAGGAAGTCCATTCCTGAGTAGGGGAGGGACAAGAAATATAGAGATCAGAAATGTGAAATAGCACAGGGGAGAGAAGGAGTGGTGGCCAGGAGGTGTGCTGAGGATGATCTTAAAGTGTGTGGGGGAGAGTAGGTGGAGAGGTGGGCAGTTAGGTAAGGAGGGGCACAGTCATTTATCATTTTGAAGAGGATGAGAAGAAGCTTGTATTTATCTCTAAGTTTCAGAAACGAATTTGATGGTGGGACAAGGAGGTAAAGGTAAATCAAGGAAGGTTTGGGATGTTGTCCAGTGGTCAGAAAGCGTAGTTGGAAGAAGATTAGCACAGTAATCAGTTTTAGAGAGGACTAGTGTGATTAGGTGTTTGGCAGTGTTGAGAGGACATAGATGGTGTATTTTGCAGTTATTTAGGAGATTTTGTCTGGCAGCCATCGCAGATTTCAAGATAAAGAACAAAACATTGTGAGGTGGGTCAAATACAACACCAAAGTTGCGAGCAGAAGGAGAGTAAGGACGGTAGTCCGGAGAGAAAAATAAGGGAGGGGGACAGTGGAGGATTGTGTGTTGGGTAGTAAAGTAGATAAGTTTGGTTTTCACGGAGTAGATCATGAACGAGTGAGATGCCTTCCAATATTGTATGGCAGTGACACAGTGAGCATAGCTGTCTCTTAGTTTGTTAGATAGGTAGAGAAAAGTTAAGAATATCTGGATGTCATCAGCAAAAAGCTGATATTTGAAGCCATAGGATGAGTTGAGGGCACCGAGAACAGAGGTACAGAGAGTGAAGAGAAGAGGACCTAAGACTGATCTAGGACTGACATAGGACTGATCCTTGGGGAACTCCAATATTGAAAGGGGTGGCTGTGGAGGAAAGTTTATTCCACGGCATTTGGAAGTGCCTAGGGCCAGGAAGGAGGATATTCAATCAAGGGCTTTATCTTTGAAGCCAAGTAGAGACAGTTTGGCTAGGAGGTTGATTTGGTTGTGTCAGACTTGCGTATCTGCACTCTCAACCCAACCATGGAATCTGCATGCACATAACCCTCCAACCTTGGTTGATAAGAGATGCCTACTTTGAATATACAGGCCACCTCCAGGCACTCATTGAGGGGAAGAGGGTTAGGTAGAGGTTGTGGATAGGTATGGGGGAGTTAGGGTATCCAGTGAGAGAGTTAGGATCAGTAAATGGATAGGCAGGGGGAAAGTAGGGTAAATGCATGGAGTACAAACATGAAATTATGTTGAAAACCTGTCTCACACATTTGCCCTGTTGCCTCACTTGTTTCCAGACTTTCCTGACACCTAGCCACCCAATGCATGTCCTTGCATTCTACAGTGATTCATTTGACCTTGACCAACATGCTCTGCTTTGAGCCAAATTCACATAGACCTACCAAATAGATTACAAATGACTACCTTTTTTCACTGCTGTTCCATCAATGTCCAGCTCATTTCTGAAACACTTGCACCCCACATTCCCCTCTGGTGCCAAATACATCTTATGTGCCCCCACCCTACTAGCACTGTTATTTCCACATCCTCGTATGATCCACAGTTACTAACAGTCCAAACATTAAGCCTTTGCTGCCAAAGAAATCAGAAGGTGGTTATAATTTTCCCCCTGTTACATTCATAAATTATAACGTGCACCAGGTGTGAAATGCCCCTTAACTGAGGCTCCCCAACCCACGTGTGTGTACTGGGGCATGGATGAACTGGTGTTCAACAGCTGGAGGCTGTACCACCAACTCCTGCTGATCACACAACCAGAGTTTCATGCTCTGCAGTCACTGCTGTGTCCTGCGAACTCAAGAAGTGTTACCAAGCACAATCAACACGGCACAATCACCACGGCAGCCTGGGAGCCTGAATGCACACCGCCACTGCCTAAGTCATCTGCTGTGGTCTGGATGAAGAACTCCAGCCCAGCGTTCTAAGGTTGCTAAATCCTGGGTGATAGCATGGCGTGCGTGCTTCCAGGTGCAATCCCAAGCACCAGCTCAAGCACGCCAACTGCTTATCAATGTTGAGCCGAAGATGGATGAGTTATGAAGCCCCACGCAGGAGCCTCCTTTTCCCTAAACTTGAAACCACTCCGGCGCAGGCCACAGATCCTCCTTTCCCTTTCTTAACAGGTTGACAGTATCAAAGGCCACAGAGAGGTCAAGAATGATGAGGATAGAATACAGGTTGGCATGATGAGAGGAGGAAATGAAGTTTGTTAACATTGAGAAGAGTTGTTTTAGTAGAGTGAAGCCAGATTGCAGTGGGTCCCAAAAGCTTTGCATATCCAGAAATTTGGAGAATCAGTTAAATACAAATGTTTCCAGGATTTTAGAGTATTGAGGAAGAAGGACGACAGGATGAAAATTGACAGGATTGTTAGGGTCAAGGAAGTGTTTCTTTAGAATGGGATGACAGTGGCACTTTTGTAAGTTGAAGGGACAGTGGCTGTGTTAAGGTAGGCATTGAAAAGGGCTTTAAGGTAAAGGAAAATAGTGGGTTTTATAAGTTTCACTAGTTGAGGGGAGAGAGGGTCAGTGGGGGCACAAAAAGGGTTCACTGCAAGAAGAAGGGCATATGTTTCTAAAGTGTCAGTGGGGTCGAAGGTGGGCATGTTGGTGAGAGTGGAGGGTAGGGGTGGTGGAGTGTAGTGACCAGGGGACGTAGGTGGTCATTTTTTAGGATAATTCTAATGGTAGATATATTAGAAGCAAAGTAGACAGCAGGATCATTAGCAGAGAGAGTGGAAGAGATGGAGGAGAATTTAGGGAGAAAGAGAGAGAGAGAGAGAATAAAGTTTAAAGATTTTTTGAGGTGTCTAGTTTGGGAGGATTGAGAAGAAATAAGAGAACAGTAGAATTCATGTTTGGCAGCGTCAAGAGCAGAGGAGAACTTTGAAAGAGCAGAGAGGTAGATATGAAGATCAGGGGCGAATATAGATTTTTGCCAGGTGCAAAGTTTTGTCGCATGTCTGTTTTCAGGGTGCTGGTGAGAGGTGTGATCCATGGTCGTGGCGAGGAGGTTTTTGGACTGAAAATGAATAGAGGAAAATTAGTGCAAAGGGAGCCTGAAGAACAGTGTTGAAATTGGAGACGGCTTCTTCTGGAGTTGGGAAGGCAAGGTTCAGCAAATGAGGAAAGCAAGTGTTGTAGGTCAGAGAGGTAGATGGGCAGTTCAGAAGTGGGAAACCTGAGATTAGTAACAGTCGTAGAGAATGGCAGAAGGGAGGAGGAGGAGTGTGGAGAATAGAGGCAAAGACTATTGAGTGGTCAGATGGAGAGGGGGCAGTCGATATTTCGGTGCCTAAGATTAGTGATCAGAAGAAGGTTGAGGGAATCATGGTTAGTGTATTTGGGCAGGGAGTGGATGGAAGAGAAAGAGTGATGATGGAAAAGAGAGGTAAAGTCAGTGGTTGTGACTGTGGAGTGAGAGGAAAGGTTAAAGTCGTCTAAGACAATGAGATGGTGATCGGAACAGAGAGAGTCTATTAATTTGGAGAGGTGGTCAAAGAATTGGCCTACTGTACCAGGAGGCTGGTAGTGAGAGGTGATGTGAATATTGTAAGGTGCAATGATAGTATAAGTAGTGTATTCGAATGAGGGAGAATTGGTAGGGTATTGGGGTGAAGTAGAGATTGGGAGTTTGGAAGATGAAAATAGAGCCACTCCACCACCTCGACGGTGGGCAGAGTGGAAGAAGGTATAGAGAGGGTCGTGGAAAGCAGCAAGTGTAGCAGAATCAGAGGGAGAGATCCAGGTTTCAGTGAGGGCAATATAGTCGAGAGAGGGGCACTGGAAGTGGTTATCCCCAAGAGGGGAGACTCTCTCTTTGAGGTCTCATTACCACCAGCCCTAGGGGGAAGACTCCATAGCGGGCTCACCTCCTCACCTTCACAGAGAAGGGCTCCTATTTAGGAAGTAGTGACGACATCCTGTGAATCCTCACATCTGGTAACATCTGAAAATGCTGCAACCCATAAACTCATAACCTTTGTATTCAATACTTTTTTCAATATAAATAGAATTTGTTCTATGTTTTTGAAGTCTTATGAGTACTGCGAAGTACACGGATGAGAGGTCTGTTTCCAGACACTTCATCATATTGTTAGCGTGTGAATGATGTCACTTTTTGACAGTTGATTTAAGTTAAATTAACCAAAAAAGGACATTGTGTTCCAATAAGACCTACAGGTTGACACTGTTGTCAGATTTGTAAACCATTGAATAACCTCAGCTTTGTAACCTTTTACAAAGCTCAGTAAAGTGAAAGACATTATGCAACTTTGCACATATGGCAATCCTGATAGATAGTAACAGTAATCTATTGGCCTGTTTATGTTGGAGTAATCAAAGTATTCAATTTTTGTTCTGCACAAGGGCTAGGGTAGCCTGTATGTCTGAACGATTTGCAGCACTTTAAATAAAACAGCCAACATGTGATTTTCAACCAAAGGAAGGGTCTTTGGCAAGGCATTTGGGGTGGCGTGTATGGTCCACATAGAGAATTAGTGCTTCTGTGAGAAGAATGGTTACTGACTTAGATAGAAGACCATCGATGGTCAGTTTGGATGACTGATTATTGATGGAATGTGCCTCTTTGCAGGTACACTATAACAAGCAATCTCTTGTTCGTATTGCTTGTGCTGTGGTCAATTATAAGGCACCATATAGGTGCTGGAGAAGCCTGGGCAATTAGGCTACCATAGAATCTGTGTGGGGCTGTGTGAAGTGGCGCAGTGGGCCTTTCAGCATTCAGCGGTTTCATGGATGGACTGCGCATCTAGGTGAACCATATAGGCAACCCCAATATGTTGATTACTCCAGCATTAACTGGCCAATAAATCACTGGTACTACCTATCAATATTGCTTAATGCGTGAAGTTGCCTCAGGTCTTTCCCTGTACCCAGTTTAACATTTTAGAGTCTTTGTGGGGTGGGCCCCCACATAGGCACATGCAGCAGGCATCACCATTGAAATACTATCCTCTCAACACAGGCCCAGCACAGGTGGTTACTTGGTTTTAAATAAACGTACAACTTGTTTGCCAATGTTTTACAAAAATGTAAACTACATGCAATACCTTGCATTTACAATGTCTGCTTTTTTGTAAACCTAACCAAAATTATGGTTTGAAAGGTTTACACATGTTTGTGAACCATTAAAACAAAAGGTATGCAACATCGCTGTAAACGGTTGTAAACCCTTTGTTAATGGTTTACAAAATATTTGTAAATCTTTCAAACCACAGGTAAGGTATGATTTACAAGCAAACAAACAATTGTAAACGCAAGGTTTTGCACGTAGTTTACATAGTTGTAAAATGTTTGCAAATAAATTGTACACTCATTCAAATGTTTTGTAAACTCCAAGACATTATGTTTGCAAAATATTTACAATAGCTGTGTAAACTGTTGTAAAGTTGAGGTTATGCCATGGTGTACCAATCTGAGAACATTTGTAAACTATAATATTCATGCAGTGGTTGTGTTGCAACATATGAGATTACATAGCATGAAACCCAAATAGGTTCCTGCCCTTCCAAAGCACACCATTTCCAAGCAAATTGTGAAACTGCCAAATATGGTTGTTGATTATTATTGCTAAATGACTACCAACAATTAGATGGGAGTGGAAGGGCTGCATTATAAAAGAATGCTCCTTGTCGACCTCTCCTAATAAGTACTTACCTATTGAGCAGCTTAAATAGCATAAATATGTTGAGAAAAGTAGAGTTTTACTAGGTGGGCATTAAGGTTGTCATGTTGTGATATATCTGTTATTGGCACAGTACATGTTTTCAAGGATGTAAACAATGTGGCCAGCCAAACCTAAACCTCCTACAGCCCCCATCCATACACTCCCCCAGGCCCCCTACCTAGTTTTTTTGCATACACTCATCTTCTGAACCTGCAGCGTCGGATCTGTCCCTCCTACGTGGGTCGGATCCGATGCCCCAGGGTCCGCTTTTCTTTTTTTTTGTCCCCTGCCTCCAATCCTCCAGAAATGGGGGACACCCCTGATACCCCCAGAGACCATCGCTACCAAATATGGGGAGCAGGAGACACCCCTGCAACCCCTGTTCCCCATGTTTGGTAGTGATTACCCATTCTTTTGTTTCCAGATTTACCATATGATAGTTTGGAAACGATCAGTTTGGGTACTACCGTTTTGAATGATAAGCCTAAATAAAAAGTAAGCTAATCTTATACGCCACAGTACCCACTTCTTCCATAACCTTACGATTCATGATAAAGCATGCACATATTAAGAGAATTTGCAAACTCATACCTATATAGAAAGAGTCAGACACATTTTATACATTACTGCAGAAATGCTGAAATGCAAACTACAAGACCCTACACACTTAGACAATCCTTCCAAAGAATACTTTGTAGAACATGTACAAACACAAATAAATAAAATACAAATATTTTCTTAATTTGGCAAATGACATAATGGTGGCTATAACCCCGGTTGCATGGCGAGGACACTCCTACAGACACGGGTCCAAGTACATTTTTCAAATGGGCTGGAAAACATTCAAATGGGCTGGAAAACACATATTGCAAAGGTTTAAAATTTAAATCACACATGCCACGAGGTGAAAACATCCAAACAAACACATGTAAAAATCTGTGCTAAAACATCCATGAAATAATATGATCAATGCACCAAAATACAAACACTCTTAACCGCTGGTACAATGAGCGTGATCATTCCTGCGGCTACCAAAAGTTCACCACAAAGTATGATGTACAATTGGAGCATTCAAAGCCGAAGATCGAGTCAACCGCCAGTAGTCGTGGCTACCCATAACATCTTGAAAGATTCAAAAAGACATATTAACAAGGTGTAACAATTCAAACAACATAAAGGTACAAATGAGGGCATAGAATTAGGAACACATGTAACATTGTGTAGTGTAAAATCAATGAAATAACATGACCAATGCCGAGAAATTGGAGTTGCCATACCTGCAGCTAAGGTGATAGTCATAGATGCGTCTACAACCTGCCAAAAATGCACGACGTCCCATTAGCTTAGTGGTAGCAGGGGTTATAATACATCTGACAGAGCAGAACGTTTCACTGGCTGCTGTCGTAACCACTGCTATTTTAAAAAAAAGGCATCTAAGGTATTTTCCTTTCCCAATATACTTAAAATATTCTCTGGGTGGCTCTTAAACAAGCCTTTGGGTTCTTTTACCAATATATCGGACCGACCCTCCCAGGTCCATATCTCAGACCATCCCTCCCAGGTCCAACTACTAGCCATCTCCCAGATTAATTATATGATATGATATTTTATTTATATTGCACTCGTACACAAGTGTTTCAGAATGTGACAATCTTCACACTGAATCTGTTGGTTGTCTCCAAGACCATCAGTCTGACTTCAGAACAGCCAGAAGCATGGAAACTGCTATGCTGAACATCCGTGAAGACCTGCTCTCTAACCTTAATGCTAATCTTCCCTCTGTCCTCATCCTATTTGATCTCCCTTCTGCCTTTGACACAGTCAACCATACCATCCTGCTCAATCAGCTCCATGATAACTTGAGTATTACTGCTCTGGCCTGGCTGACTTCTTTCCTCTCGGATGGACCCTCCGAGGTCCACCTTTTGTTCTTCCTTTCCTCTATCGGTCTCTCCGCCTGTGGTGTTCCCCAGGGGTCTAACCTTTTTCCCTGGTTGTACAACGAATACCTGGCACCTCTCCATAGCCGCATTGCTGCGGTCTGCTCCAACTTCCGGTGCTATGCGCATGACACTCAGCTCACTTTCAGGCTCCCCTCGGCCGCCTCTTCTGCTTCTCCCATCCCGAATTGTCTGTCTGCAATCCAGAAGTGGTGTGCCGCCAACGATCTCTGCCTGAATGCCAGTAAGACAGAGATCCTCCTCAGCGGCACACCTGAGAACCCTGGGACCTAGGGCCCTTTAAGACGAGGTAGTAATACTTAGATATGGATGGGGATGTAGAACTTACTGTCATGCTCCGGGTTCCCCTACATAGACACCAGGGCACTCTGGGAACTCCCAGCAGTTCCTGGAGGCTACCCTGGCGCCTTTTACAGCATCGGATTGACCACAGGTGTAAACGCACTGCAAGTCCCATCAGGGCCGGTGCTATCCAATCACGAGGCACGCCCCCATCGTGCCCTCTGAGACATCCAGCTTTGTAACTATTTACACAGCTGACAGCCGCGGTTCAGGTGCTCCTTAACCGTTGCTGTTATGACTTTGGAAAAGTTGCATTTCATATTTCCTGCATTTTTCTTGGTTACCAGACTTCAGATTGTTTTCACTGACCTTGCCCTTGGTCAACCCTTTTTGGCTTCCGACTTACGGTTCCCTCTGACTGCTTCCCCCTGGCTACTCGACCCTTTGGCTAAATCCTGCGATTATCCCTTTGCCTTGTCCTACATTTCCAACGCCTTACCTCAGTGCATGCATCCTCACGTTCTGCTCCAGTGTCAGCGCTGCATATTCGACATTGGGCACTGTTCTGAAAAGCACATCAGACATACACCTACAAAGAGTTTTTTTTCCATACCTTTCTCTTTTCCTCACGTTACCGGATTTACTTCAAGGACGAGTTCACCACTAGATCCACACTAGATCCACACGTTGCCTTTCTTTTGTTTTACAGACGCTCTGCTGCTCTTCACTTCCCCTTTCAGTGACCTGTCGCACGCTCTGCTGGGTTCAAACACACGTTACTTTTTGGATTATTTGTTGGACTTTCTTTGGGACGCTCTGCTGTGTTCTCGGGACTTCTGGACTCTCTAAGCTTGCGCCCTTGTGCCGTTTGGGTCAGGCTTCACGCAAACAGACAATCTTCTGGTGACTTGGGTTTTCTGCCACTATCATCATCAACTGCAGTGAACTACCTTTTGACATCAAGTAGATTTCCAGACTACTCAAACCATTGAGCAGATTGTTTCTTTTTTTAGCTCTGTTGCTACTCCTGCCTTTTCACCCAGGCCCCTAGCCTGGCAGGTATTTTGCAATCCTACAGGCTGCGCTCTTGGGGGGAAAGTCTTTTTGTCATCAGTTTTCCTGATCCTGGACGTCCTCTGAGTGACCTTTCTCCTATGGTCTGTGGCTTCGTCCCACTATCCTTGGAGCAGGACACTTACTCATACATCAACAATCAGATCGACTCAGGAAGTTGGCAAAACACTGTACTGTTTTATCAACAATTATCTAAAACAGGGACTTACAATTGACATCAATGGACGTTTGCTCGATTTCGCTGAAAGCATCACATGAAAAAACAGAATTCTTATACTAAACATGTGTTCCTACTGACGTCATCCTACATGGCAAACTAAGAAATCCTACTAGGGGATGTGATAAGCTTAAGGGGAACATCTAGGTATACGTTCCATACTGTCGGGTGTTTTGATTGGGTCTCTAAGATCAGGTGGACAACTAAGCCCATCCCAAGTGCAAGTCATCTTCTGTGTCAGTCTAATACACAAAACCCTATTGGTTACACAAACTATAGGGCTCTTTAATACGTGGCCCTCTGTAATTGGTTGGCACTCGTGTACCCTTCTGGAATATTCCACGCGCTAGCAGCATGCAAGCTGGTTACCCCACGTGCTGGGAGGGTTGGCCTGTTCATGCCTACCCAGACAATTAGCCCAACATCCATCATCACTACTACGGTTTGCCATTCAATTTGAAATCAGCCTTGCAGAGGCTCACTGTGTTTGAGAATAAAATGGATTGGGGCATGGTCTTATCTTCTGGTTTCGGTGTAGCTCGACCCAAAGTCAATTTCCATCTTGACCATGTGACTGGAGACCATGTTTTTGAGCTCTTCACTACATAAAAAACTATTTAATGATGAAACCTTGACACTTTCAGTGTTTTTCCATTACACCTTTAACAGGAGTTTGCTTCTTTCTCATATTCATGTAGCTTCTTAAGCTGATAACCAGGCTCACGGTGACCCGGCACTCTTGATACTGGGCCAGCCAGCCTTTCTTGAATTCTCCTTCACCATCAGTAATTTTCAACTACGTCACACTTCACGCCCTTTCCATTCATGGGGTTTAAGTTTGATAAAGTGCATTGTGGAACATCCAGATTCTATACGTTCACATGAATACATTGGCGCATCGCCACAATCTATTTACTATGTAGCCAGCCTCAGAATTACCTTGTCTACTTGCTTTACAGCATCTGTACAATTGTAAAACAACTTTTGCATATTCTTACTTTGCATATTCTTGCATATTCATACTTTGATACTTCATCCTCAGATCCTATACAATGTCTATATTCTTTCTTCATTTTTGTCTTTTCTGGGTACCTCAATTCCTGCTTCATGTGATGTTACCAGTCTTCTTTCCCGTTCATTATCGCACTTCTTTTGCGACCTTCTCCAGAAGACCATTATTTCTTCGTGAATGTATATAGGGTTTTATCAATGGGTACCTTGTCTCAAGGATTCTTTGCGGTATAGGCATCCTAACTCGTACTGTGCATGTCACAATTTCCGGTTCCCAACATATAGGCAATATGGCGGCGGAGCTTCTGGTAGGGGTACTTGGATCCTCCTCTACACTCCGCCCTCTGGGCGATTCATCAAACACTTTGTCACCAGTCTTCACATCAAGACACCCTTGTCTGAAGAAGTGCTTCTTTGGAGTCCGTGGGCCTCATTACGAGGCTGGCGGTAGCCGTGCCTGTAACACAGGCACTGCTGCCGCCGGTATTTTATTTGTTTCACCACCCAGAAATGGGCAATTACCGGGTCACTACGGCCTTGCCAGACCCGGTATTTGCCCATTGCTGGGTGCCGGAAAAAATTGGTCCCCATTCACATTTGAGCCCTACAGGGCTCAATGGCAATTTGGAAGTCGGATGCACCGGCACCGTTATGAACGGTGCCGGTGCATCTGACATGCTGTGCTCGCGGGTGCCGCTCTGCCCGCCAGATCCGACCTGGCGGGCAGAAAGGCACCCGAGAGCACAACTTGTAGTTTGAGGTCTGGGAACTACGGTGCCAGTGAGCTTACTGGTACCGTAGTTCCCGGACTGGCAAACTTATAATGAGGCCCCATATCTTTATGACTCCTTTTAGACATCCGGCTGATTTCACATGTTTATCAACACTCCAGGTCATAAAACTGCATTGTCCATTCAAACTGCATTAGGTCCATCTTCCCACACACTTCTTGTGGTTCTTCGGATGTAGGAACTTTGTTCCTTTGGGTGCATGAATACTGGCCTTTACGTAGTCTCTAATATCTTCATCTGTCAGTTCCTTGGGTTTGAACCAAGACTCAACATCAATCACAATCTTCATTCAGACTGCTTTCTTTGCAGTCTTATTGCATTGTGTGATTATTATCCTAATCACGCAGAATCCAAACATGATCATCATCAACAGGGTTCCAAGGAACTAAAAAATGCTTGCCATCCATTGTGGAACCCATGAAAAGATTGACGCAAACCAACTATTATCAGCAATATCTTCCACTTCATCTTTTATCTTGATGTGTAAGTTTGTCAGCATTGTTATGGCCTCTGTCAAGGTGCCATTCCAGTTGTCATGAGAAGGTTAGAATGTGCAACATGATTCTCCGATTTTGGCACAAACACCTCCATCTATGGATGTAATCATATCCAAGACATATCTGTTCTGGAGAGTCATCAGGCATATGGCTCTTAGCTCCTCTTTGGTAGCATTAAATCCCTTTGTGGTGGTGTTAAGTGTCTGCAGGAGCTCCCATCTGGTAATCTGCAACCATTTGGCATTGGCCGTTGTCTGGATCCCAGGCATAAAGATAATAGTGAAAACTGAAGCAGTTTTGCTGAATAGTCTGTGCTCATATGGCATAGCATCGAAAGCTTCTATCCATTTGGCTGAGAAATAGTTTTCCCTCTTCATTCTATAAAGGAGTTCAGAAGAACTCTTCTTTCTGAGGTGAGCTTCTGCTTTTGGAAACTCACAAATGTTCAGGTCACTCTTTGGAATCACTAATGCTGGAGCATGAACAATCACTATAGAACACAGTCCTCCCAATCTCTGGGCAGCTTCATGTAAGCTCTGGATCCACAGGCCCAGTAGTGATCCATTATCACCACTATCCCATCTTTCATTCCTGGCACATCGAAGAATCGACCACACTGCTGATTTTTTCCAACTCTTCTTGTGACAGTGTTTCTGAAGCACAGCTCTGCACTAGCCAAAGGCACTATCTGCAAAGGGCCTTCTTTGTCTTCAACCCACGTCAGTAATTTTGCACGCCTCAGCCTGAGAGGTTTGCATCTTTTTTGCATTTGTTTGATAACTGGCTTATGATGACCAGTTACTGCCACAGCTCTGCATACAACCATCCCTTCTTCCCAACCATCTGGAGAAAGTACTGTCCCCCAGATCCACATCTGACCCCTTTCCTTGCAGTTTTGTACTTCTTCATAAATCTTCCCTTGGCAGTTGAGTTATGGTGTATTTCCCATCTAATGCTAGCTATCTTCATGCCAGGCTTTTCGTATCTTATCACATGATCAATCTCGAACATAATCATCTTCTTCTGATGCTGACCATTCTGTCACCCATACAAAGGATTCTGTTCGACCCTGGAACTGACCTCTTGTATGATCGAGTGCAAGGTGAGTCAGGCAATGAGCTGTTTGGACGTCTATCTCTACAACTATGAATATGTTAGATCTTCTCATAGCATAAGGCAGGAGAGCACATACATAGCAATCTTCCTTAGATGGACTCTTTCCCACTTCTTTCATGTGCCGATACAAGATATTGTTTCCCAAATGTGCTGTACTGCCTAAATAATAATTTAATTCATATTCATCCTCCCTTGCACTTCTCTTGGGTTTCTTTCTTGACAAATGGGTTTGTACATAATGATTATGAAGTAAATCAAAAACAGACCTCCCTTTAAAGGGAAGCAAAGGACCACTTGTCACAGAAGTAGGTGCCTTCACATGTATCACTGGTGTAGGAACGATCACATATGGCCTTGGCCTTCTCACAATGTCTAGTTCTGCAAAGGTCACTGGAGTGGGATGGATTAACAGGACTCCTTCCTTTTTGGGACCAATGAAGTAAACAGTGTGGATCAATAGGAACAGAAAAAAAATAATAGATGCTGAACAGGCATTTATTATGCACCAATACATTAGAACCCACCATCTGTGTCTCTCCACAAGTCGTTGACTTTGTTCACTCTCTGGATTTGCAATATGTTAAATAGACCACATTATGCCTGTGATTACTTTTAAGGAAGGAAAAACTCCTTTTAATAAGGCAATCACATTAAAAGTTCAGGTACCTGTCTGAACTGTTCTATTATTGCTGCCAATAATCGTCTAATTGCCGGGCCATTTTTAGGATCTTGAATAAAAGTACGCACATCAGTGCTGCGCCCAACAAGAACAGGTTAAGCTCGGAGTATAAAAACAAAGACAGCAAGAAGTAGTCTGTGAACATCAGACAACACCATTTACACGTCCAAAGAGAAATTCAGTGAGAAACGAGTCAGGGAACTGCTCCCGTTTCTAGTCATTGAAAAGGAAAACAAGATCGAACATTTTCCATTTACTTCAGCTCTTCCTAGGGTACAATTTCAACAAGCTCCCGTGGCTCAAAAACAATAACTTTTTCTCACTACCAGCTATAATATCTATAAGCATTGTTCAAGGGAACCACAGGCCAAATGCACATCTGCATCTATCTACTGAATAGTCTTTGTGTCCTTCTTCCTCATCATCGATCAAGTCTGAACATGCTGAACTTCTTCTTCTTGACTTACTTCCAAATTGGGTGGGTGTGAGACACTCTCACCAGCATACACTTTTACGTCTCCCAAGTGAATACAAAGTTTGCCTTCCTTGGACTTTAACTGCTGAAGGAGTAATATCTTCTACAATATAAGGATCACTAAATCTGGGCTAGTGGTCATACATATTAAGTATGCATGTAACTAATTTTCTAACAATTCTGCAGTTGTTGGGCATCACTTCTATTCCTCGATGGAGGAGTCAAAGGCGTACTCATCCACCTCCCTGTAACTATCTCGTGGGGGTGAGGTGGTGGTTGAACCCAGGCTGATTTCTCAATGCATATAATGCAAGGAGCAGGCAATGTAGCCACCCCTTCTTCAGTGACAATTTCAGTTTTGCTATCCTTTCCTTGAGAAGACCGTTGAGTCTCTTACATACTCTGTATGCTTGTGGGTGCTAAGCAGAAGAAAACCTATGTTTAATACTAAGCAATAGGCTAATCTGTTTGAATACATCATTCACAAAATGGGGTCTATTGTCAGATCTCAGCACCTCCCATACTCCCCATCTAGGAAATATTTCTCGGACTAAAAGCTTTGCAGTGCAAGTGACAACAGGCTGTGTCCATGGACCAGCTTCAATCCATCAGGAAAAGGGGCAAATATCCATTACATACTTGCAGCATATCAACATAATCAATATATAAATGCTGAAAGGACTGTTTGGTCAAGGAATCACTCCTCTGACTGTTCGCAGTGCGTGCCCAGCAGTAAACTTTTGAAATATGATGCAATTTACTACATAAAAAGCAACGTGTTCTAACAGGTTTGATACAAACCAGTCCTCTGCAATGGTTGCTGCGAGGCGCTCCCTAGTTACATGCGCAGGGTAGTGTAGCTGTTCTAACGCCACCCTTAATAAAGCTACAGGCATTACAAGTTTACCAGTGCTATCCTGTTGCCACAATGCATCAGAAGGGGATAAAGAACACCTCCTCTGTGTCCACAGCTCTTTTTCTTCTTGTGGAGCACAGCCTTCAACTTCCATCAATTGCATTCTTGACAAATGATTAAACCCTTAATTCACAATCACAATTGTGACAATTTTTTATTTCACATCGGGAGTATCAAAACTAAACATATCAAGTGAGTATGCAACCCTTTTAGCCTCTTTGTCTGCGGCATGGTTTCCACGGGAAATAAAATCAGTTCTCTTAGTACGTGATGCACACTTAACTATTGCAATGGCTACTGGGAGTTGTAGTGCTTTAAAAAGCCTGTCCAATAATTCTGCGTGTTGCACTGGAGTGCCATCCACTCCGAGGTAGCCCCTCCTTTTGCCATGTGCTAGCCCTGCATGCACTGTTGACGTCATTTAGGCAGAGTCACTGGACACCATCACTTCCTGCCCTGCGTGATTCTCGAGCATGACAATATGCACCACCAGCTCTGCAGCCTGTGCTAAAAAATGAGATGGTAGTCTCGCACTTGCTACAACTTCAAATCCCCCATTAGCTCTGTGCCTTACCACAGCTGAACCTGAACGTCTATCTCCATCAGTTTGATCAATTTTTGAAGACCCGTCAATAAAGAGAACCTCTCCCTTTGCTAGAGCATTCTCCTTTACACTCGGGATCTCATCATAAAATTCCTCATAGAGCAATCATGCACTTGTTCATCCTCTGCCAATGGTTTGGCTACAAACATGGCAGGATTCACTATTTTACACCTGACTATTTTAATAGCCGAGTTCGATATAACCACCTCATAATCAGAAGTTCTCTGAGAAATCAATGTACCCTTAGGTTTCTCCAAATGAGCAAATAATGCATGCTCAACAACCCATCTCTATGCTTGTAGACTTCTCAATAGCGAACGCAGCTGCTGCCAGTGGTTGTTTGCAAGGAAAGTGTCCTCTCATAACTGGGTCTAGAATCCGACTGTAATATGCTAAGGGTTTGTACCCTAATGTGGTTATCTGTGTGAGGATTGCTGTCATGACTGTTCCATTTGTGTGCAAAAACAGAAAGGACTCCTCAGAATAATTGGGAATTCCTAAAACTGAAGCTGTACAAATTGCTTTTTTCAATTCCTCTAATCCTTCCTCCATTTTCTGTGTCCATTCAATTTTTTCTTTATTCACCTGTGCTTTCTTCAGAGCCCGCAAAAGGGGTCTAATATATGACCTATAATCAAATACCCATGCTCTGACTTAATTACACAGTCCCAGAAACTGTTGCATTTGTTTTATCATGTGTGGTTTTGGCATGTTCATAATTTGTCTTCACTCTTTCAGATGTAACTTTCATTCCTTCATGTGAAATTAGCTGACCTATGTATAACACTTCTTCCTGGCAATATTGCAATTTCTCCTTGTCTACCTTGTATCCTTTGTCTGCTAAAATAATCATCAATTGAATTGAGTCTCGTATGCGCTCCTCATCGGTTGTTCTACAGACTAAAATATCATCTATGTATTGCAGCACGATGCTTGGCAAAACAATATTGCTTAGGTCCATCCGCAGGACACTATTAAAGATTCACAGTACCCTTGGGGCAAACGTGTGCTTTTCAACATAGTCTGACGAAACGTAAATGACGTAAGGTCTTGAGAATCCTTTGTGCAACGGGATTGAGAAAAACACATTTTTCAAATCAATCACCGTAAAATATCATGCCTCTGGGGGAATACTACATAGAATCGTTGCAGGATTCAGAACTAAAGGAAACTCTGCATCTATAATCTGGTTAATCGGCCTCATATCCTGAATTAAACACCATGACCCCCCTTTGATTTTTTCACAGGATACACTGCGGTATTACACAGTGACTCTGACGTCACCAAGATGCCTTGTTGCATCATAGCTGATATAGTCTTAAAAATCCCCTTGTCCGCCACTCGAGACATTGGGTACTGCCTTGCTCGAGGTAAAATTACTCCTGGTTTCATCTTAATTTTAACT
Organism: Ambystoma mexicanum; assembly: GCF_040938575.1. Taxonomy (NCBI): domain Eukaryota; kingdom Metazoa; phylum Chordata; class Amphibia; order Caudata; family Ambystomatidae; genus Ambystoma; species Ambystoma mexicanum. Next base: position 1,373,118,909 of record NC_090930.1, read on the forward strand.
TCTCCCACACCCTTCAACAGGCCTAAGTCATAGGGGCCTGTAGTCCATAAAGAGGCTGTCACCTTTTCCATATCCTCATATGCTGCACGTTGCCTCGCTATCATCATTTACTGTGGGATTTCTCTTCTTTCTATTCTGACCCATTAAGTGATGCTCATTTCAAACACCATTTCATTGTCTGACAGGCTGTCTCTGAACATATCCTCATCAGTGACGTCAGTTAATCTGTATCCTTCCCCAATGGCAATTACCATTCTCCATGGTTTGCCCTCATCATTGGTTCCTTCGAGCATAGCCAATTCCCCTCGTACTATAGCTACCTGTAATTCTAGGGGAATAATCTGTCCCCCCTCTTCATCCATGGGCACCTGTGGCCTGAACAGAAATTCATCAGGTATTCTCATAATCTTGCCCACTAAAGCCAGGTAACCATGTTAACAAAATGCGTACCCCATAGTGAAAGATGTCTGGCTCTAATGGTGCTCCTCGCAGAGCTATTTGCCCTGTAAATGCCATGATAATTTCACCCATTTTTAAATAATGTATTCCTGGTGTGGAACACATCTATACCTTCATCAGTGAAGGAAATCATCACATTTAGTTTTGTCATTAAATCTCAGCCCAGAATATTAACTGGTGTCTGCCTCAAATACAATAATGGGATAGACATATCACATTCTACTATAGAAACTGGTAATTTGTCATTGAAAGAAACCCTACTCGTAGCTCCAGAGAAGCCTTGAGCATTCATGGCATTTCCTGATAACGAAAATGTTCCCTCTTGTATGCATGAGCGAGTTGCCCCTGTGTCTACGATAAAAAAAAGGATTTTCCTCTTATGTTAACATCAACCCTTGGTTCCGCTTGACGATTTGGCATCACCAACAGTACTGAACACATCGAGTCACACTGTGACCTGTCCTATTGTGGGCACATGCTTATTCCCGTACCTGTAAAATTACTTCCTCCCTCAACAGTGACACCCACTACTCTGGGAGTGAACCACTGTCCTGTGTTTGCACCCTGTTGTATCTGCATGGGTGCATGCTGCGATTGCCCTTGCGGCAGATTCAATGGTGCTTTCTGTGGCTAAAAAAGCCTGTTGTGTCTGTGGCACTTGTGATTGATACACTGTCTGATCTTGGGCGAACCCATCACTGCCCATTCTGTACATACCCTTGGCTCCCACATGTTCACAGAATATGCCCTGTCATTCCACATGTCCAACACACAGGAGGGAGTCTTCTAATCCCTTTCCTGCATGATTTGGTTATCATTCAGTACATTCTGAAAACCACCTTGGTTATTCTGGAAACCTCCTCTTCCTCTGAAAGCGGTTCCCCTGCCTCTTGGCATGAACCCATTCCTTCCTTGATCTGATTGACGTTGATTACTCGCTTGTGACATACCCATTGCTTTCTGCGTTCCCAGCCATTCTCCGCTTGTCAGTACTGCTCCTTCTATAGTGTACTTCGACAATTTTTCTGAACAAATTTAGCTTCCTCGAATTTCCTAGCATCTTACCTCTTCTTATTCTTCTCTTGCAACAATTGGCAATGAAGTGCAATAGTCAACTGTATTTCTGCCCATGGTTTTGCTTCCATTCCCACTAACTCCTTGAGCTGTTTCTGTACCTGTTCTGGCAGTCACTGACACAAAATATGATAGAATACAGGTATTGATTTCCCCCATGGCTTTCAGGTTTCCAAAGTCCACCGTTCCCAAAAATATTGAAGATAAGGAAGCAGATCTTTGTCCACTTTCATCTTACGTGCCATAATTGCACCCATATCCGACATATCAGGATATTGTACTCTAAGCGCTTTCCAGACTGCCGCCCTACAATTATTGAACGGTGCCCCATCATGCGTTGTGTTCTGTGCTGTAACACTTGACACTTGAGTATCCTGCTCTTGTCCAAATGTCATCAGCCCTTTCTCCTAGAATGATATGATATATGATATGATATTTTCTTTAGATTGCGCTCGTACACAGGTGTTTAAGAGCACGACCAGGGAGAGGAACAGGGTAAAAGCAAAAACAATGATCTTACTAGGCCCAGTGACATTGAGAACGCACAAGTGCATGGGGAAGGGAAAAAGGGGGAAATTGCATGGAGAAGGGAAAAAGGGGGAAGTGCAGAGCATAAGAGAGAAACAAAATAAAGAGTAAGTAAATAAATAATTAAATAGAGTGTTAGAAGACCCTTAATGTGCCCTATGGCTAAAGTGTTTCCTCCTGTCATTTTTTCTTACCCATAAATCCATTTTCCCGCACCTGCCATTAAGCTAGGGAGTTTGCATCTCAAATAGTCTTTATCCATCTGGGGCCAGGGGATATAATGCCGTCTAGCCCCTCCTTTCTCTAATAAAGGGAATTGTGAAATTCCAAAATTACAATCAGCTCCCATGGTTTGCCTGTCCATTGTAGGAACAATGGTTCCTGATCGCCTTCTACCTGGTAATGACCTTAGTCTGCTCACATATGTTGGCGATTCCCCCATCTCACTATGAGATCACCCTTTAGGTCACTCTGAGTACGCCATAGGCTCTGGTGCCCTTTCTTTAGGTTGGTCTAGATCTAACCATCTTACTTCCTTATCTGTTTGAAAGCATCTCTCATGACCACATACACTTGCACCCTCCTCCCCACGGAAGGTTTCTCTGTCTTCATCTGACATATCTTGTCCCTATCTAGTATGATTGTCATCTGTCTCATCTCTATTTAGAGTCGGATAGAGAGCGCTAGAGAGCCAACCAAGATGGCCGCTTCCTGAGAGAGCTCCGTAGGGCTCTAATGAATCCTGTAACATCGATGCTCTTGTGATGGTTGGAATGACCCATCCTACAGCTGTACACCTTCACGAAGCTCCACTGATCATTTTGAGATAAATCTCGACTCAGACGCCTGCCTACAGCCCGAGATACTCGCTCGCAAATCTGAGGCCTGCCGGCTGACGGATTGGGCGGTGTGGCACCTGCGTGTGTGCGGAGCGGGGGAGGCGGGCACTTGGCGGAAGTCTCGGCGGCGGGACCAGGAGCAGCGCCGTGCAAGCAGAGTGGACCTGTGCGTACTGGCACCCGCGGGACGAGGAGGTCTCCGTCCCACGTGGCGGGCCATCGTGAGGACAGTGGAGCGACGAGCCGGGGTGCCAGAGTCCTGAGACGACCCAGGTAGGAACAGACTGCAGCGCGGGCGGGCTCGGCGCGGCCGCTGGGTGGGCCCGCCTGTCCTGCCCCTGGACGCGGCTTAATCTGCACGGCCCCCGCCAACGGCTGGCCGCGCTGTGGTGCAGGCCTGGTGTGCAGCACGGAGGAGCTAACCACACTCAGGGCCGCTTTCTAGAAACCTGAGGTGCGGCACCCGTCCCAGCGAGACCTCCCACGACGCCCATCCGTTCAGCCGCAGGTGTGGAGAGGCCTGGTCTGGTTAACCGGATATTTGAAAGCTAGTAAACCCCGGCGGCATTGATCTTGGGCATAAGAAGATGCAGCCGACCCGAGATGGCTGGGCCTGACGCTCTGACACAAGCCGCTGATTGCACCGTGTGCCGCCGCCCCTCGGCGCAGCTGGTATAGAAGGCCTGTGGCAAACTTTGGCGGCGCGCCGTGCAGGCCCCACGCTCGGTGCACAGACTCTCCACATCAAGCACCAAAGGCACCATGCTAACATTCGGACCAAGACAGCCACAACTCAGCACGGACACTCTCCCCAAGCTACCATGGGGAAAGTAGACAAGAATCAGAAGAAACTGACTTTCGAAGCCAGCTCACAGGCCAAGCCCACGACCAGCAGCAGACCCAACTCCCCGCCACCTGACACGATCTCAGCCGAAGACCAGGGCCCACATTTCGATATAAGGGAGATTCTGATGGACCTGAAGGCCGGTATCAGCGGCCTAGGATGCAAGTTGGACACCCTATCGTCGAAGGTGGACCAGCTTCAACACAGGCTAGATAAACAAGCCAATCGACTCGACAATGTCGAACAACGCGTGTCCGACCTGGACGATGGATCAGCGGCACTGACATCCCGTGTCTCTGTGCTCGAAACCCAGATGAAGGTGGTGTGCGCCAAGAATGAGGATTTGGAGGGTCGCTCCCGCATGAACAACATCAGGATCATAGGGGTGAGGGAGCGACAAATCCCAGGTAAAATGGAAAACTTTGTTGAACAGATCTGCATAGCTCTCTTCGGTAGAGAAACGCTGTCTCAGCTTTTTGTGGTAGAAAGAGCACACAGAATCCCGAACACTAGACCGGCGCCCGGCGCGCACCCTAGACCAATCATTGCAAGACTTTTAAACTACAAGGATCGCGACGCCATGCTCAGGGCAGCCAGAGATAAGGGGAAACTTCAATACGACGGCGACTCCATTCAAGTCTTCCCAGACTTCTCACAGGCGGTGCAAACGCAGAGAAGATCCTTTACGGCAGTCAAGCGACGCCTGCAGGACAATCAGATCCTTTATTCCATGCTATACCCAGCGAAACTGCGGATCCAACATGAGGGGAAGGCCCAATTCTTCAATTCCCCCGAAGAAGCCAATGACTACCTGGACCGGACTGGCTGCAGACATGGCGGGAACAATCCGAGACCCCGTCGGGAAGAGCGAGCGAGAAGAGACCCTCCGTAATCTACAATCACAGTAATTGGCAGTCGTGACCAGCGCACCTTCTGCTTCTATGCTCAATATACATCACAGGAACGAAATGACGTCACCACAGGAAGCCCGGTACCCTCTTGGTGGGCTACTAGTGCCCCTAGCGTGGCTATGCTTGCAACTCTGTTCTACAATGGGGGATTACTGTGGGCCAGTTGGGGGTTGCCCAATCATGGGAGGGACTCGGGCCAGACGCGGCCGCTTTACTCACCCCGCTCTCGTTTCACAACGTTGTTGTTATATAACTTTGATAACCTGGAAGCCAAACCCACTAGCCACTCCACTACCTCAAGGCACCATTTTCGCTCTCTCGTCCTGACAGGCGAGAATTCACCCAGCCTTCGGAATGCCAGCCATAACATTTAAAATTGCCACCTGGAACATCCTCGGCGGCAACCAGCCGGCAAAGAACAGGAAAATCCTTCAGTGTCCCCGTAGACACAAGGTTAACATCGCCATTCTTCAGGAAACCCATCTCCTGCCGGCATTGGAATCACAGTGGGCCAAGTCCTGGGGTTGTCACAGGTACTTTTCATCGTACTCGTCCTTTGCCAGAGGGGTCGCCATTCTGATTGATAAGAGAACTAACTTCAGTCTCATTGAATCGGTGAAGGACACTGAAGGCAGGGGCCTGCTGGTGAGGGGAATAATTGCAGGAAAAGAAGTGGTGATTGCAAATTCCTACGCTCCCAACACTGATGGACCCGACAACTTTAACTGGGTGATGTCCCAACTAGGGAAGTCCAACGCAGAAACAATCATATGGGGTGCAGACCTTAACACACCGATGGACCCTACCCTAGACAAATCACATAACACCACTGGACATCGGTCCAAAGCCAGTGGCCAAGTTCGTGAGATATGTCAAGCGTTCGACCTGTCTGACACATGGCGGCATCATAATCGAGATGCGAAAGACTTCACATTCTACTCGCCCGTTCACAACACCAGCTCCAGGATAGATTACATCATGGCCTCTACCCACTGCCCGTTTGCCTGGGGAACGAGCCAAATTCTACCACGCACGCTATCCGACCACTCAATGGTCACACTTGACGCCTCCATGGTGGGCGCAACGGTCCCCGGATTGAACTGGAGATTCAAGCTGGGTGCGCTTTCAGACAAAGTTTTTGCAGATGAACTGCGCGAGGAAATATCCTTCATTAAGAGGAATCAAGGCTCAGTCAAGGCGACCAGCACCATCTGGGAAACGCTGAAATGCTTTGTGCGCGGTATATGTTTGGGTAAGGAAAATGGTGTACTGAAGCTGATCCGCAGTGAACTCTCCGACAGCGAAACCCGTCTGAAGGATCTAGAGAGGAGGCCATCTCAGCTCCAACCCCGCAAATCCAGGCAGAACTGAAGGAGGAGCTCCAGAAGTTCAGGGAAACAGCCGAAAGAGAGCTAAAATTCCTAGGGCGGAAACACCAGATTCGACAATATGGAGAGGGTCAGAAGCCAGGAGCCCTGCTCGCCCGATTACTATTGATGGACAAAACCCCGACCCGGGTGGAATGTGTTAAAGACGCACAAGGCCAGCGTGTCTATGCAGAAGTGGACATCGCCAAGGCATTTCGAGACTTCTATCAGGACCTGTACAGCTCTAGAGGCAATTCGGACTCTGAATCTCTGCAAGCATACCTAGACGACACTGAGCTGTACTGGGTGGAGGCAGACCTACGAGAACCTCTCAACGCCCCGATAACAACAGAAGAAATACTGGAAGCAATAAAGTCCCGAGCTCCAAGGCACCAGGTCCAGACGGTCTTACCGGAGAGTTTTACAAGGCCTACGCAACTTCCCTCGCCCCTCTCTTGCTACGCGTATATGAAGAATCCATCGAAAGCGGATGCCTTCCCCCAACACTACGGGAATATAATTCTCCTACACAAAGCCGGCAGACCCGCTGACGAATGTGCATCCTATAGACCAATTTCTTTGATCAACCTAGACAATAAAATCCTGGCCAAAATTCTTGCTTCCAGGCTTCTCCCCCTTATGCGGGCTCTAGTGATTGGAGACCAAGCCAGATCTATCCCAGGGCGCAGCACCACCTATGGCATCAGGCGTCTGTTTGGCGTCATGGAGGCCCTGGACCCATCGCACCAGGCAATAGCAGTGCTTCTTGACGCCGAGAAGGCATTTGACTCTGTGGAATGGCCATTCATGCTGGCAACGCTTAGACAAATGGGTTTTGGCAACTTCTTTATTAAATTGGTGTCATTATTGTACGATCCTATATTACACTAGGGAACACTAGATCCACATGCATTTCACTTGAACGCGGAACGAGGCAGGGATGCCCACTTTCAGCTCTGATCTTTGCTCTCATCATGGAACCCCTGGCTTCCAGACTACGCGAATTCCAAATACACAGAGGCCTCAAATTAGGTCCACACAAATTGATTGTCTCCCTCTATGCTGACGATGTTATATTATTTGTCAGCAATCCCCAGGAGAACCTCAACCCAGTTATGCGGGAGGTATTAAGATTTGGGCAAATGTCGGGACTGAAAATCAACCACTCTAAATCTGTGATATTCCCCCTGACCCCTCACACGGTGCAATTCGCTGATGACCATGGCTTTAAATGGGAGAACTCAGGGGTACGCTACCTAGGTATATTCATGTCACGTAACCATCACGAGATATATAAAGACAACTATGTCTCCACGCTCACCTCCATTCAGGAACGGGTGCACAGGTGGAAAACGCTCCCACTAATACTGTGGGGTAGGACCTCTCTCACGAAGATGGTATTACTCCCTAAATTTCTGTACCTGTTTACCAATATCCCGCTACTCCTCCCCAAATCCTTCCTCCTGAAAATCAAGGCTGCAGTCCTGGAACTGCTATGGGCCGGTAAACCGGCGCGCGTGGCCTACGACACCCTGGTTCTGCCAAGGTCAAAAGGAGGCCTTGCGCTCCCGGACATTGAGAAGTACTATTGGGCATCTCAGGCACAGTTTTTAAGCCACTGGTACACGATCCACTTTGTGCGTCCTCATGTGCAGGTGGAACATGCTCTGGCCTCTCCCAACTTGCTCAGTGCCGTTATCATTAGTCAAATCCCGGTTCCGTACAACACTCTAAATACAGTCCTCTCTACGTACGCAGTCTGGAAGAAAATGGCTGCCAAGTATGGGGTGACCGTGAGATACTCCCCTCTGCTACCGATCAGGTTCATCCCGGGTGTTCCGCTCACGAATGAGAAAGTATTTTTAATATGGGCCGACAAGCTTAACATCCACTCCTTCGGTGATGTCTTCCCGGGAGGCACCTTCCTAACGCCTCAGATGGCCAAAGAAAGGGGCGGTACCACCTCACTAGACATTTTTCTTTATTTCAGACTGCGCTATACCCTGCAAAAAATACTGCCCTCTTTTCCTGCACAACCCCCCACATGGGATCTGCAGCACAAAACCATGCAGGCTGGGGGAGAGGGGAGGTTGGTCTCGGCACTTTACCGATCCCTGGTGGCAGACACCGGACCACCCAATACCAGAACTCAACAAAGATGGGAATCGGACCTCCAGATGACGATAGAGGCTGGGGACTGGTCCTACATTCTATATCAAACCCAGAAAGTCGCGGTGAATACACAATATAAATTAATACACTTTAACTACATGGACCAAACATATTACACCCCTGCCAAGAAACACCGTCATCACCCTGAAGTATCGGCCCAATGTGAACGTTGTACAGTGGCGCATGCCGACTTTTTCCACCTGGCATGGGACTGCCCCGGTATCCAGCGATTCTGGGCCTCAGTCCTGCAGATCGTCGCCGATATTATTGGGGAACAAGTAGCCCCGTTACCGTTGGCGGCCCTCCTCGGCCTCACAAAATACCTGCGTCCCGCATCCCGCAGACTGGCAGCGCTCCTCCTGGTGTTGGCCCGTAGGCGGATAGCTATGGCCTGGAGCCGGGGCCCCCTACCCAAAATTGAAGATTAGAAAAAAGACATTACCTATTGTCAGGATGTAGAGAGCGAATTTATAAGAACCCTACCACTGCATGCTCGACCCCCCGACATCTGGGGGCCGTATATTACATATCTGCTAAACAGTGCAGCTCCCTCCACTACTGAGAGCTCGTGATTCCGAAACAGATCTGTGAGGTTGGGGGACACTATATATTTGTGCCTTAATGGTGATTGACAATTAACCAGGAAAGTCCTGATGCTTGTTGTTGTGGTCATGAGTGGGATGGGGCGGCTCCGCGGTCGAACCTGGGAGCGGGAAATGTTATGTTTTCTTTTCGCTTTGCTCTATTCCCTTCCTTTCCCTACCCTCTCTTCAATTCTTCCCCTTTTCTCCTCTGTTCCGCCTTGCTACGTTAGTGCACCCTGATGGTGTGCATGTGTTTTCTGTTGTTCTGTAAAATTTCAAAAAAAAGTTTAAAAAAAAAAAAAAAATCTCTATTTAGAGTCCGCCTGTCCAAAGACAAGGCTCTGTGCTCCAGATTTAACAGACTTCCCTCTTTGCCTCAGGATTGGGCAACTATGCATCGATCGTCTTTTCCCCTGTATCTTGACTCCCTTTTTTCCCTCATCTCCTGGTAAGCTTATCAATTCTGTCTCTGATACTTCCTATCTCAAAATGTTCCTCTAGGTTTACCTTAGATGGTCCTGGCATTGCTTCTTGCGATGGGAGAAACTCCTCTATGTCACCCCATAATACTACTGGACGTGGTTCCATTAGCTCTTTCTCAATGTGAGCAATGTTGAGTGCCCTCTGTCTTCTCTTTCGTTACATTTCCTCGTCAAATTCTCTTTGTTTATTTGCTTCCCCTCTAACCCTTTCTTCTTCATGTCTCTTTGCTTCCATTAATGGATATACTCCATCATCTTTTGAACTATCGTCATTTACTTCAGGCGAGGTAAGTGGAGAAGAAGGCTCAACATCCCTCTCTTTAAATTGGTTAAGCATCCAGTTCTCCGGAGGTGGATCTTCCCGTTCCTACTGGTACACCTTCTAAAGCTCTAAGCTAGCTAACCTTTTTTCTAATTTCTTTCCTGTGTATGCAGTGTGCAAGTATGTGGTCGTGTGTTGTAAAACTGCTTTGGAAAATGATCCCTCTTGTGGCCATGGCATGAACATTTTATCTGCTGTGACCTGAACCCATTCTGCACTGTATTGCTTAAGCTTGGGTGCATGTTTTGGCAGTTGCTTACACAGGTGCATTAGTGGAGTAACAACCTCCATTGTGACAAGTCTTAATTGACTGTCAATATTAACCATTATTGTACACAAAAATACATTTCAGAAAAATAATAAATATGAGCGCGCACCAATCGCCGCCGTTCCAAGCCTCTATTTCACACTTTAGTTTAATCTACCTATTCAGTCGGTACCAACAATGATTAAATAAAATAAATTATTTACTCTGGACCTCTTAACACAACCCATTGTTTGTCACTCTTCAACATCTTATTCTTTTCCTTATACATAAAATACATAAAATTCACAAACAGACAGACTAGCTGGCCACACAATATATCTTTTCTCAGCGCTCCTCGCTGCTTATTCTTGCCCCTAAAAATACTCTGATAGGAGTGTAAATTATTCCCTTTCACAGACCTTGTCTGAGTGTCGTCTATTTATCCACTTGGATTTTCAAATACCTTCTTCTAAACATTCCTTGAACGTAGGATTCTGGGCTATATGTGATGCTCCTCATCATATACCCTTATTTGACACTCTTCATTATTAACTAAATACCCAACCAACCCTCTGTTACTTTCTCTCTGTCATCACATTCCCCAATTATTAGTCATTCATTTTTTGCCATCTCTCAATCTACTCACCATTCGCTTTTCAGCTCCTGACCCTCGGGATCGTCTACTCTTCAACCGACACCGTCACTTTCAGTCCCCTCAGCTCCTCGTGGAAACCTGAAGGGGACTTTTAAGCTGCCCGCTAACCACAGGAAGCCTTGTGGTCCTCCAGCTAAATGTCAGAGGATGTCTGATATTCTGAGACCATTAAGTTAAAAGCCCACTTGGTCAACAGATCTTTAACCATCCTACCTCTGCTGCCACGTGAACCCCAGGACCTGGGACCCTTTAAGACGAGGTAGCTATACTTATAGTTGGATGGGGATGCAGAACTTACTCATACATCAATAATCAGACCAACTCAGGAAGCTGGCAAAAACACTGTACTGTTTTATTAACAATGATCTATAACAGGGAGTTACAACAGATATCAACAGACGTTTGCTCGATTTTTCTCAAAGCATCACATGAAAAAACAGCATTTGTATACTAAAAATGTGTTACTACTGACGTCATCCTTTGAGGCACACCAAGAAATCCTATTAGGGAATGTGATAGGCTTAAGGGGAACATGTAGGTATATGTTCCATACTGTCGGGAGTTGTGATTGGGTCTCTAAAATCAGTTGGACAACTATGCCCATCCCAAGTGCAAGTCATCTTCTGTGTCATGCTAATACACAAAACCCTATTGGTTACACAAAGTATAGGGTCTTTAATATGTGGCCCTCTATAATTGGTTGGCACTCTTGCACACTTCTGGAATATTCAACACGCTAGCAGCACTCAAGCTGGTTACCCCAGGTGCTGGGAGGGTTGGCCTGGTCATGCCTCCCCACCCAATTAGCCCAACATCCATCACCACTCCTGTGGTCTGCCATTCAATTAAGGCTTTGAACTCGGCCTTGTAGAGGCTCACTGTGCCTGAGAATAAAAAGGTGTGCAGCATGGTCTTATCTTCTGGTTTCAGTGTCACTCGACCCAAAGTCTTTTTCAGTTTTGACCATGTGACTGGGGGCCATGTTTTCGAGCTCTTCACTGCATAAAATACTATTCAATGATAAATTCTTGGCACTTTCAGTGTTTTTCCTTACACCTCAAACAGGAGTTTGCTTCTTTCTCACATTTATGTAGCTTCTTGAGCAGATAGCCAGGCTCACAGTGGCCTGACTCTTGATACTGGGCCAGCCAGCCTTTCTTAAATTCTCCTTCACCATCAGTTATTTTCAAATGTGCCACAGTTTAAGCCCCGTCCATTCACAGGGTTTAAATTTGCTAAAGTGCATTGTGGAACATCCAGATTCAATACATTCCTATGAATATACATTGGCGCATTGCCGCAATCTATTTACTACGTAGCCAGCCTCAGGACTACCTCGTCTACTTGCGTTACAGCATCTGTACAGTTGTAAAATGACTTTTCCATATTCTTCAGTGCTTCTTCACACAAGCAATCTTCATTTCAATCCCAAAATGTTACTTTGCTTCTATACTTCATCCTCAGATCCTATAGAATGTCTATATTCATTCTTCATTTGGTCTGTTCTGGGTGCATCAATTACTGCTTCGTGTGACGTCACCAGTCTTCTTTCCTGTTCCTTTTCACACTTCTTCTGGGACCTTCTCCAGAAGACCATTATTTCTTCATGGATGTATATAGGGTTTTCTCAATGGATACCTTGTCTCAAGGATTCTTTGCAGTATGGGCATCCTCACTGGTACTGCGCATGTCACTATTTCCGGTTCACAACATATAGGCAACATGGGAGCAGAGCTTCGGTTAGGGGTACTTGGCTCCTCCTCTACACCTGCACCTTCCTCTCCTGCCACTCTATTGCCGGCCTCCCTTGGCCCTCCTCCTGCTCCCACCTGTAAGGCTAAGAACCTTGGGGTCAACTTCAGCTCCACACTTTCCTTCTCTCCTCACCTCTCTGAAGTTTCCAAAAAGTAAAAGTAACAACTGAACCTCCTCAGAGGTATTCTTCCTTTCCTCCCCTTTCTCCAGAAGCTCTCTGTCTCCAGGGCTCTGGTTTTCTCTAGGATTGACTACTGCAACAGCCTCTTTTTAAATCTGCCTGCCTCTACTCTCTGTCCTCTGCAACCCATCCCGAAGAGGACTGCAAGACTTGTCCTTGGCCTCAAGCCCAGGGATTGTATCTCTCCAGCCCTGAAATCTTTCCATTGGCTCCTAGGGGCTGCAAGGATCAAGTTCAAGACCCTCAGCATTGTCCACAAGGCCTTCTGAGGCCTGGGACCACAATACCTCCAACTTTCTCATTGGAGGTATTGTCTTCAAGCTCTTCACTCCTCCATCTCCAACTCCCTGAGGGTCAGTCACTTTGTCCAAGCAGCAAGTTGGTGTCAGATCTCTCTCTTTGGCTGGTGCCTCCCACAGGAACAGCCTCCCTGCCTCTATGAAACTTGAGCAGAACCATCACTGGTACCGGAAGCACCTCAAGACTTTCATCAAGGCTTCTGTCTTCTCTCTTCCTCTTCCCTGCTGATCTCCTGTCTGATATGGCACTGGTCACCTGGCTACCATGGGCCCTGGTCCCTGCCCTCCCAGTTGCACCCCTGCACTGCCACCTGGCAACCCTGCACTTGGCTCTGTATCTGTATCCCTACAGTCCCCATTACTGCACTCGTCATACACTTGTTGTCTGCACCTACCCATGTACTGCCACCTGCTGTCCGCACTACTTGTTCTTTTGTTTATCCTGTGTCTTGCACTTACTCCTCCTCCCCTGGCACACCCACCCATCTCATGCACTTGCACAATCTCAATGTCACTAGGCCGAGTAAGATCGTTGTCTTGTCCTCCCTTTGTATCCCCTCCCTTGCCTCGCCATGCCTTCAAACACTTGAGTATAGGCACATAATAAATACCATATCATATCATATAACCAATAATTATATTTTCAATCAGAGTTCCAACACATTGGAAGACTTTTCTGTGTTCCTTATTTAGATGATTATTTAATTGTCTTTTTCCAAAGAGAAAAAACCTGTGTTCCCAGTCAAAAATATGTCTCCACAATTGCAGCATAAACATCTCATTTCAAACACTCCATATAAAATAACATTATAAAACAAAAAAAAACATTGTAAGAAAATACTTTGACACCACATCACCTATGTTATGTTATGTTACTTGCCATTTATATAGTGCCTTATGTATCATTGGTATGACCTCAAAGCGCTGTTAGGTTGAAAGCCCTCTGGAACCGCAGTTCAAGTCAGTAAAGAGAGAGAGTGTCGTATGGTGCGTGGGTGCACCAGATAGCTGTGCAGCTGGTGTGGTTGTTGCATGATAGCTACTTCTTAGCTGTAGGTGTGGTGCTGAGGAGATCAGTTGGATGAGTTCAGTCTGGAGGGTGGACACCCAGACTGAGTTCTGGCTGCGTTCGGCCTGAAGAGACACCTAAGCTAGCCGCCATGTGCTCAGCTAGCTGTGTTTTATTAGGATGATGAGGTGTTCGTGGGGTCATGTTAGTATGAGAACAGCTAAGCCGAATTTGTCATAGCATAGCTGTGTTCTAGTTGAATGATGGTGTATAGGGGAGAGGAACGTAGTAGTGTAATTTGGTGGTTATCAGTAAAGTACTTTCGACCAAGCACGAGAGCAGGACAGGGGGCTTACATACCGGCATACGTATATAAAGTGAAAGGATGGATAGGGTAAACATGTGATACAGCTAACATGGGGATACAGGTACATAGCATAAATAGGAGATACAGAGATATACAGGGATATATCCACTCCATCCACTAAACTTTAGCGCAGTGATGATATTAGGCACACTTTCTAAATTCAACTATACTACAGTGACGCTATTAGGCACACTTTCTAGAATCAACCTCAGCACAGTGACGCTTTTTGGCACACTTTCCACATTTAACTATAACACAGTTATGCTATTAGGAAAACTTTCTAAATCCAAACTTTGGCACAGTGACGCTAATTAGGCCCACTTTCTAAATTCAACTATACCACAGTTACACTATTAGGCACACTTTCTAAGTTCAAACTTTGGCACATTGACTCTATTAGGCACACTTTCTAGATTCAACTTTACCACAGTGACTCTATTAGGCACACTTTCTAAATTCAGTTATACCACAGTGACGCTATAAGGCACACTTTCTAAATTCAATTACACCACAGTGTCGCTATTAGGCACACTTTGTAAGTTCAAACTTTGGCATAATGACGCTATTAGGCACACGTTCTAAATTTAAATTTAGCGCAGAGACGCTATTAGGGCACACTCAATGATGTTGGGAATACCTTCAAAATTCAAATTTAACAAATGTCCTCAATATCACTTTGAAACCCATTCTCAAAATTGTCAAATTCACCACAGTCTTCTGAACAATCAAAATCCTCTCCTTCTGAAATTGGCTGCATGTTTGAAATATCCAATCAAACAATAAATATACTGCAATAATAGCACAATCTCCTAAAACAACACCTCAGTCTCAGTCTTTCTGCCTCTAACTTCACTGAACTATCCAACCTGTCCTTCGACTCTGCTTGCTTTCCCTCTTTTGTCAAACTAGCCATGGTCATTCCTCTCCTAAAAAAACAAGGGGCCCATCCGAACCTACCGGCAAACTTTCACCCTGTGTCTCTCCTATGGCACTGCCCTAAGGTGCTGGAAAAGATTCCGTAAAACTGTTTTGTCAATTTCCTAGACATCCAGAAACCCTCTATAAGCAGGTTTCTGTTCCTGTCACTCTACAGAAACTGCTCTCATGGATCTCTCCAACTTCTTCACCTCTACTAAGCACTCCAACCTATTCTCTGTCCTAATTCTCCTTGACCTGTCCACTGCTTTTGACACTATTGATCACTCTAATCTCCTTAATACTCTGTCTTCTTGGGATTCATGATCAAGCCCTTGCTTGAATTGATTCCGACCTAGCACATCACCAATTCCTCATCTACTGGAACAACAACACCTCTTAACTCACTTCTCTAACGATTGGTGTTCCACAAGGCTCTGTCTTGTGTCTTCTCGTCTTTAGACTCTACACCTCTGCTCTTGGGCCACTAATCTCCTTTTTGGCTTCTCGTACCAACTCTTCGTGGACAGCACGCAAGTCTTTGCTTTTCAGGAACTCTCGTCTGATCTCTCTATCTACATTTCCAACTGTCTCCCTGCCATTAAATATTGGATGGTTTCCACTTTCTGATGTTAAAACCTTCCAAAACGAGGTGTTGTACTTGCCTGCTGCCACATACTCTCTCATTTCCACCCCTGCCTATCCACTTACCACCTGACACTCTCCTCTACTCCTCTTCAGCTAGATAGTTCAGCATCATCTATGCCTCTACTCACAACTTCTCTACTTTCATCTCCAAAACTACAAAGGTGGCTCATCTCCCCCTCCTGAATATCAGGAAAATTAGGCACATCCTTAATTTCAGCACTGCCAATCATGTTTGTACAATTCTCATTTTCTCCAAACTGGACTACTCTGCCACATATTCTTTGGTCTCCCCAACCATGCTTTCTGTCCTATTGACAATATCATTAACTATAATCCCAAGCCTCTATTTGAACTCTCTCACTTCACACCTACTTCCTCTTTCTGTCAACAGGCTGAATAGTTGATGATGCAAAACAGGGCTGGATTTAAATTTCTTCTCCTGGTTCTCAAATCTATCCACGGTAAGGCATCATCATATCTATCTAACTCTACAAGCCTTCTCATAATCTCTGATTTGCCTCCTCGGTTACTCTTGTAGCACCTCACCCTCCGTGAGCTTCCTCTCACTACTAAACGTTCACTCTTTTGCTCCGCTTTCATGGAATGCTCTTACCCTGGACATTCGAGAAACAGTCCATCCAATTTGTTCAAAGCCAAATTGAAAGTCTACCTTATTGCCTTCGAATTATCTTCTTAACCTACCTCTCATCTGACTTTGAGTTATCATTTTTGCCTCACCTCTAACCTGCCACCTGTCCATCACTTTTTCTGTCTACACTCTAACACTTCATCCATCATGGTCACATTTTAATAGCTGGTCATAACATCTACCTGCACTTAAAAATGTCTAATGCAGATTGTTCTTAATTTATGTAATTCCACCTATGTATTGTCCATTTTGACTGTTCCATTTACTCCTCACCACAATCTGGTAAGAATGTCACTCAAACTCACCCCGTTGTAAGAAGCTGACTACCCATTAAATATGGTATCTTATCTATTGTATTTTCTTTTGTGATCAAAAAGAGTATTGTTCTGCCCCCTTCATATGAATAAATAAATACATACATTGATTAGCTATTTATCATCAGATCTAGGAAAAAAGACTTGAGGCACAGTCAATGCGCTAGAAAAAGTCTGTAAAGCAACAAATTCGGTAATTCAGAAGGAAGCAAAACATCCTCTTTGGGGAAAGAGGCCACAAAGTGTGCCTGATTTTTGGAGATGAGATTGTTAAACAGGTAAACCTGTAACCCTGTCTATTTTGTCATATTCAACACAGTCAGTTGGATAAAGGACGTTAGGATGGTAGTAGAAAGGACCACCATTGTCAGATTTGTAAGGAAACACTGTGATGGGATTACACATGAATTGACCAAGTAGCAAATTTGTTGACTGTACTTAGATATGGCGGCTGGATACCAAATGTACTTCACCAAGCATCTGCAAAAGAAAGAACTAGGAAAAAGTTATTATTTGCCAAGGATATTCCTTTCTGCAGCAATGTAGTGCTACATGGGTTATGGTTTTATCTTGGAAAGTGTGAAATGTACACTCCTAAAATGTGTAATAAAATGTCACCGCAAAAGTGAAAAGTATGGCAAACAAGATATGAATTACACATATGCTATAAATGAAACCCCTTCAGATACCTTACCTACACTTAACCAGAAAGTTTAGGTACTAGGTTATGTATTTATGTTTTTATTTGTCATATGGCTATTATCTAACGTTTGACATGGTGCACAAGTATAATGTCTTTATTGCCAACTACATAGAAAACAGTTTGGTAAAATTCACAACAGATACAATAAATACATATACACCAAATTGAAGTTAAGATCGCAATAAAAAATAGTTAATTCAAGTTTCAAAGATCTTATAAAACCAACAACGGCTACAACTAAGGATGTTCTGCGACCCGCTAAGCAGTACTGCCAAAACAAGTTTCAATTATCAACGGTAAAATACAGAGCAAAACTATTAAAATAAACCTCCCGCTTTCCCCTGAGCTCTACACAATGAAGAAAATGTACCAGCGTTTCGGGTATTAAGAGGGTGTTGCAGAATCGATATGTCGCTACCTGTGTGACAGCAGGATTATATCAACAGAAAATGTCCCTTGTTGGAATTAAATTCCATTGAAAGTGGATAGAGTTTAGTTGAAGCGAGGGATGGGGATAGATGGTCAAGAAAGGTGAAATAATCTTGACAGCTTTATGGTCAAATTTTAAGTGCTTCAGAGAGTCATAAAAGTGCATGGCATCTATTGTAGTTGCCCAGTCATGTGTATAGAGCATTTTATTTTTTTACATTATCTGGATTTTCATTTTAGTCCCTAAAAGATAGATCCAACATAGGAGCATTTGAAGACACCCTTCCAAAAAGGCACCAAGTTATCTGTCACCCTTTTTTGCGATTATATCCTTTAGATCTGTATACAGACAGAAGACTGATTCCAAAGTCATGATTTTATAAAAAAAAGTGCCAGGTGCTTCCAGTGCACTCTACTTTTTAAAGAGTAAAGACCCAGATTGTATCTCATCATGGCAAGCGGGACGCTGTTAGGTATGTGCAATATGTGTCTCCATAGATTAGCCTCAATCTGCGGAAGTAAATCCAGCAACCAACTTGGCAGTATCTCTATACCATATAAAAGCTTTGGTGTTATCTTCACCTCATAAAATGTAATGGCTGGGATCATAGAAAACTTTCCATAGCTGGAATCCCTTCGTAATAGCAGGTTACCCATAGCAGTGCACGAGATAGTAACCAGTCTTTCACTACCAACTTGGATTTATGAGTGGAAATTGGAAAACCCAAATAGTGAAGTTTGCCACTCGCTCCAACTCTTCATGTTCGACGTACCATTTGAATCCCATAGTACATTTTTTATTTTTAGTTACGCAGGGCATGACTTCAGCCTTTACTGAATTAACTTTTAGACTGTGAATTGTTGCAAAATGCTTAAAAGCGGTTAACAATTGCTGTAATCCCATAGGGTGGTATAAAAAATGAGGAAGTCATCCGCATAAGCGAGCCAGGTAACCTTCAACTTGTCAACTCTCGGGGTCCCCAACGCAGCCTTAATAAGATGGTCACTGATATCACACAGATAAAGGTTAAATAAACGTGCTGCCAATACACAACCCTGCCTGACCCTTCGTACTGTTCTCATTTTTTGAGACGGGGCCTGCGCAATCTAGCTGAATCCTAATATTTGTGTTGGTGTGTATAGCAATAATCAATCGGAGAAGCCAGATGCAATACCCCAACCTTGCAACTTTGTCCTAGTAGGGTGCGAACTACCACATCAAAGGTGGCAGATAGATCTATCGTTGCAACAAAAATGGACTAATTTTTTTTGCTCCATTCTTGGCTCAAGATTGCTTTCAAAATCAAGCTTTAGTGCTGTATTGTGTTTTTTTGTAAAGCCAGTTTGCCACTTAGAATCCTGGCAAAAACCAGCTGGCAAAATTCCTAAGTGCTCCAGCAGTATAGCCATAACGACTTTATTGTCTGTGTCCAAAATTGCAATTGGGTGGTAATTGGCAGGATAGGAGTGGGACCCCCTCTTATTACAGATTGGAATAATGTGGAAAGGTTAAACATGAGGGATGAAAAAGTTGTGTTCCCACAATGTCTGTAAAAAGGATAGTCAAGATTGTTGCCCTGTTTGCCGGATCCCCTTTAAAGAGATTATTAGAGAGATTATTAGAGCCTGGAGCATGAGATGATTCGAAGTACTGACTCATAATCAAATGCTAGTGCCCAACCATCCTCATCCCTATTGGGCATGATAAAAGATGAGCCAACCCACACTGATAGGCAGAGCCAATAATGCTTCAAAATGTGCAATCCATTGGGCCTCCGATATTGAGATGGTTCTATGCTTAAATTGAGTCCCATTCATATTATTAGAGTCCAGAAAGCTTGTGTATCTTTATTTCGCAAGGTAAGTAACATACGTCCGTTCTGCATCAGACTGCAGAAGCGAGGCTCTTCCTCCCTTTTGCCACATTCTGTAATTATGTTGTATATGTTCAATCGCTGACTGTTTTTCTTCAATGTTTTTTGAGCCCCATTTTTTAATTGCCCTGGTCTCCTCTCACATAATCCTTTTCTGCTGGACTATGGCAAAGTCAAAAGAATGTGTGTGTTTCCTAGTCGATTTTATGCTTCGCCAAATAGATCTATTATCAGTGCTCAACCATTCTTTCACAAAGCTTTCGAAGTTCTGTACTACAAAAGACTTCAATTGTCAATCGAACAAGGTTGTATTAACACATTGATGTGCACTCCTAATAACCATCTCCACTCGAGTGGTATTCCAACTCAGATGGTTACCCGCTGGATTAATCATCAGGGAAGGAGTATAGGTGTGTGGCAGTTCATGGGGCGCGGATTGAAAAGAGAAAATAGTTGAGAGATAGCTATGATAGTTAAAACTGTTTTCACAAATGGACAACTGTAGACAAAAATCAAACAATGGTAAACTTGCACAAATGTAATCAATAGTTGAATATACCCTCCTGTTGTTCCATGTCAATTTACTAGGCTCATCCCTGTTGAC
The DNA here is from genome assembly GCF_040938575.1 of Ambystoma mexicanum. NCBI lineage: Eukaryota > Metazoa > Chordata > Amphibia > Caudata > Ambystomatidae > Ambystoma > Ambystoma mexicanum. The sequence continues at coordinate 1,373,139,140 of NC_090930.1, forward strand.
AGAACCATTCAGCATAACCAATCCGAGAACTTGTTTTTTTTGTACCCAGGCTTTACAAATTCATTATTTACCGAATGGTAGTGGGACATTCTAATCGTAGGTTGATTAAACAAACATCTAGCATTCAAGTCTCCCAAAATGATTAGTTGGCCTTCCATATTTTGTTCCAGCCACACATTCACATGGGAGATTATTCTGTCAATGTAGGTGCTTAAGGGCCCCAAACCTATGTGCCAGTATATGTTTATTAAAAAATATCCCAAATAATGTCCAGATTAACTTTGATATGAGTCAACAGTATCCCAAACAGTAAAGAGTTGTATGAAATTATGGAGATCAGACTGGAAATCTTAACCATGGTCAACAATCCCCCAGACAGTCTCAACAAAGCACCTTTTCACACTGGTTGACACGTGATTGAGTAGCCATCATGGGGGCGGGCCTTTGTAATAACCAGGTTTCCTGTAAAACAATAAGTGTATGGTTACCCAGCAGAGTTTACACTTCTGAATTGGATAACAACAATGGTAAGGCCCCTAGTATTCCAACAAAGAGACATGAAATCCTGTTGGGTCAATATTGGGGACATTTATTTATTTACTTACTTATTTATTTATTTATTTATTTATTTATTTATTTGTTTATTGATGGACACCTCTGGCTTTTGTTTTTCCATAGGCAGCCCAAATGTCTGGGGTAAGCAGTTTTGTGAGTTTGATGCTGTCCCAATAATTCCCAAATAGTGGGTTTGCCTTAGCTGCTCATTCTCCCTGCAAAGAGCATTCACCATGTCCTTAAGTGATTTTTCCTCAATAGAATGCTTCCCTTGAACTAGAAGAGTTTCTGTATATAACGAGAGGGCAAAGCCCAGGCAACTGATTGCATCTATTTCCTTAAAAAGGAGGTCAAGGACGAGTTTGGATTTAAGATAAAGAACCACTCGATCAGTTCTATGCCAATTAACAAAGAATACGCGGTAAATATCAGTTGAATTAATGAAAGTCAATGAGGGGAATGAGCTCAGCATTTCCAATACATTTGAACGATTCAATACAATAGATTTGTTATCAGGTAAAACACTCTCTAATAAAACCAACAGCCCCTGAGGGTGGGTTGCAAGCAGCATGTTCGAACAATCCATTCTCGCCCCATTTGTACCCCCCACTCAATTTACTTTATATCCTTAACGCATTGGTGCCCTCGCAATATCAATACCGCACATTCCATTTGTGACAGGTTGGTTTAAAGAAATGTGTGTATTGGAAGATTTCTTTAATGCTTGAGGGTGCATTGGATATAGAGTTTGAGCAGTTGGTGCTGTTGTTGTTGGGGCAACATACGGTTTAAATCACAGTGTAGCATCTTTATGTATAACACCTTGGCTAAGAGAGAAGGCGTTCCATGCAGATATTGCATCGCCGCTAGAAATAATATTAGAGGCGTTCATCTGAACTTCAGAGCTCTATGTCATCCCAGTGACTCCCAACCCAAGCTGATGTTGAGATTAAGACAGATTTGGCAGGACCTTATCACCAAAAGAGATTTGTAGAGCCTTGGAATTTAGCTGCACTCGATCTTTGTTAATTAACAGATGACAGCCTGCCCATGTCAGCCCCCTGACCCCCAAAGTGGCTTGGGCAGAACTTGGCTGAGGCAAAGCTTCAGTGCTAGCAATTAACCCATTACCATGGTGGTGATTACGATTTATTACACCCACTGCCAGATCATCACGGGAGCTCGAACCTTTAGAAACTGACTTGTGAACCACATCAACTAGGTTAGAGTGTAGGTCTCTTATTCTTAGTTTCCTTGTTACCGCAGGTTTCTTTAACAAAGTGCGGAAGAATGTTTTAGATGCTTGCTGGTTTTATTCAGCATAACTATATTTTTTGATTTTTTTACTTGTTTTCCTGATTTTGTGGGTACTGTCATCATAGGTGCATTCTCAACTACAATCACAGGCAAAGCATTATATTCTCTGGTGATCTGCCTCTCCCCCCAATTTAGATCAACATACCCCTTAACCCCAAGCCCATTGTCTTAGGCCACACAGTTAAATTAACCATGTCCTCCGATGGTTTTTGATGACATGATAATCATGCAGGCACCAATATAGAGACTTGCTCAGGATTCGTGATAGTCAAAGGGAAGAACCTGGGCACAAAAGTGGCAGCGTTGGAGTGCCAGAACGAGTAACCCCGATTTTGTCGATAAACAGCCAATACACTCCTCTTGTCAGGGAGGTTCCAGATCTATTTGATGAGACTTCACAGACCGCATCACAGCTAATAGATCTATTTTCTCTAATTCAGGGTCCTTAGTTGATTTGCTCAGCAAAAACGTTGTTTACAATCATTCGCAGTCACATGAAGTTTCACATTCTCAAATTTAAATAGCAGTATTTCTAGCAGCATGGAATGGGTCTTAGTTTTCAGTTCTTAATGACTCATAGAGTGAGACTAGTGTCGCCAGCACTTTGTTAATTTCTCCCAAAGCTTCAGGGACTGAAAAGTCATCTAGGCCTATAGTATGTCTAAAGGCTGCAGATAATCGCCCAGAGGGAGCATATGTAGATGTTGATGAAAAAGAAGAAGATGAAGAGTACAGATTCACTTGGACTTCATTGCGGGGTTCAGCATGGAACACAATAGCTGTCACATTTGTCAATGTAGAGTCTTGTTGGGCGCTTGGTTTCAATATAGTGGGAAATAATTATTGATTTTCCCTTGTTTCATGGGTCTGTCCCCGTTGTGGTTACTGTCTCACCCACTACTTGATTGTTAGAAGAGGCATTCAGGGCTATGCCCATCAGCACACTCGCTGAGGGTGAGGCTGGTGATTGTGGCAGAGGGAGCGATAAAGGCTGCAGCATATCATGGTCAGAGATTGCAGATTGGCTAATTACCAAATCAGTACACAGCAAAGAACCGTTCCTTAAGAATATATTTTTGATGCCAAAAAAGCAGAGACACTTCAAATGAGACTAATAATAATAATAATAATAATAATAATAATAATAATAATAATAATAATAATAATAATAATAAGGGCTATGGATCTTGCCTCACAACACAGAACACACCACACTCCCTTGATTTCTCAAGCTACAACCAGCATCAATAGATTTCCAGTTAGTAAAATAGCCCAACCGAGTAGCAGTCTTAACGAGCCCATTGACTAACCTTCACATATGTGGAGTAAGGAACTTCACGTAGTTAATCATAGAAAGTCTTCACAGTTCAATCTCGACTTATGGAGTGCAGCTGCCTGGATTTCCCATGTTCCAAACACTCCCGAACACAACTGAACACTTAGCGGAACACTTCTCTTTGTGTTCTCACAATGGTAATAAGGCACAAAGGCACAAAGTTTTAAAGGTGCAGCAGCCCAATTCACCGGCGCCTTCACGGTGAGCACACACGCAGTGAAAATAGCAAGGCTGTGTTAAGAAGTCACACACGGAGGCTGTAACAAGTGTATAACTTAGTTTATTCGTAGAGCCCCCAGAGAGCTGCCTCCAAGGAGAAACCAGCAAACATAATGGTTCTGGAATGGCTGCATTCCAGAACCATTACAACTTGGATTCCACACGTTACGCAGTGCTACTGCACAACGTGTGGAACCCATACATTACATAACATCCCCCTTACTTATATTAATAATGTTTAATTAATAATGAGATACATACACATAACCGCACTGAGGTCTAAACAGCTCTGTAACTATAATGAAGGATATGCCAATTCAGGAACGTGTTATACCTAGTAATATATGTAATCATCTTTAAAATTTTGAATGATTCTGCGATTTCTTTTAGACAATCCACTGCAGGTGGGTACAGTGATACCGCCAGTCTCTTCGATGTGTATTCCTTACTATGTCCTGCACACCATAGTCTATAGCATCCCTTACCACACATTTAGTAAAGTTACTGGTGCTGGGACATTCATGATCATTCCGCGCCCCAACAATGTCATCAATAGACCACCTCTTGCCATCCTCCAACACCACTGATTTTCCTGAACAGCTTTGTACCTTCTGTGGTGGTCTGAATCTGGATTCACCCTTCATTGTCTTTTTGGGTTCCTTGACACATGTCCAATCACCTTCCTTGAATGTCTTCACAATAACTCCCTTCTTGTGATCATAGTAGTCTTTGTACTTTCCTTGTTTCTCACCCACTCTTTTTATGATTTGTTCTAGATCCAAATGTACATCTCCAGCTTTAGAAAACATCCAAGCGGTCTCAGACGATTGAATGCTTGCCTGCCCCTCAACATAGTAAAGGGTTCAATTTCAGTAGCTGAGTGTGGAGTGGTCCTATACGTGCAAAGGGCTTCCTTGAGGGCTGCCTTCCATGGAAGTGAGTTTCAAACCGCTAATTGGATCACTCCCTTCACAAACTTGTTCATCCTCTCAACAAGCCCGTTTGCAATAGGATGGTACAATGCTGTTTTTATGAGGTTGATAGCTCTTTCCTTAAGAAACTGTTGAAACTCCAAAGAAGTGAACTGAGGCCCATTATCAGACACAATTTCCTTTGGGTCCCCTTCTCTGTTAAAAATTTCACTTAGAAAATTCAGGACTTTTCCGGTGGAGACATTCTCTTCAACAATTCCCCACTCCACCCACTTGGAAGTGTCATATACTAAAACCACTATGTAGATTTGCACCACCTCCAGATTTTCGTATGGTCCCATGATGTCTATAGCTAATTTGGACCAGACCTTGTCAGGAATTTCCACAGGCTGTAGCGGTGTCTTTCTCACTATCTTAGTTTTGTCACTTGTGGCACACGCATGACAATTCCTTACATTCTCTTCCACTTCTCTCCACAGACCAGGCCACCAGTACGAACTTCTTACCCTTCTCTTAGTCAAATTCCTGCCCAAGTGTCCTTCATGGGCTAAAGCAATTATCTTACTTCTCAGACCCACTGGAGGAATTACTCGGTCACCTCAATATATTTAATCAGGATCTATCCAAATCTCATCTTTGATCTGGGCATAATCTCCAATACCTTGGTCATGTTCTTGCCAGTCATTCCTGATTGCCTCTCTGATGTACTTCGGTTCCTGATCACCATCGGCCGTGTTCCTCCAATCCTCATTGGTCACATCTGGATTTATGGTGGCAATGATGTCCTCATCTGCTGACTGAAAATCTATCACAGCATCTTCCGTTCCCTCACCGGTCTTGGTACGTTCCTCAGGTAATCTGGACAGACAATCAGCCACAGAATTCAATTTAACCGGTGTGTAACAAATGCAGATGTTGTACTGCATTATGTCCAGAATCCACCGTCTGGTTCTAAGTGAGATTAAATGTAGTGTTTTAGATTACAACACATGTACAAGAAGCTTGTGGTCAGTCTTGAGAACGATAGGTAAACCCCATACTAGGTTTCTAAAATGTTCCAATATCCATTTCACTCCTAGCGCCTCTCTCTCAATCGTTGAATAGTTCTATTCAGCATCCCTTAAAACTCTTAATGCAAATGCTTTTGTCACCAATCCCTTGTCTTGTAATTGTTCTAACACACCTCCCAATCCGATATTGCTGGCATCGACAGAAATAATGGTCTTGGATTTACAATCAAACATGCCTAGTGTTGGGGCTCCATTAATCATAGATTTAATTTGCTCAAATTCAGATTTACATTCCTCTGACCATATGTATTGGGCAGATTTTTTTAAAAGTTCTCTTATGTTTTTAGTTTTGTTGGTGTAATCATGCACAAACTTGGAATAATATTGAGTCATGCCCATAAAACCTCTCAATTGATCTTTGTTCTTAGGTTCACTGATGCCCAAAATAGTATCTTTCAATTCTTTCTTTGGACTAATTCGCTCTGCATCAATTGAATGACCCAAATATGACACTCTGTTGCACTTTATCTTGCATTTTTCTAGCTTTAAAGTGAGACCACATTTTTGGATTACTTGCAGTACACCCATTAACTTTGCATCATGCTCCTCTTCTGTTTTAGCAGAAACTAAAATGTCATCCTGAAAACAGTATATGCCCTCCAGACCACCAAACAGTGACGACATCAGTCGCTGAAACGCCGCTGCGGCGGAGGCGAGGCCAAACGGCATCCTCTTAAACATAAATGCACCCAGTGGGGTAACAAATGAGGTTAGACTTTTAGACTCTGTTTCCAAGGCTATCTGGTGATAGGCTGAGGACAAATCTAGGGTGCTGAAAAACTTAGCAGGCTTCATGGTTGTCAGTAATTCTCCCATGTTAGGAAGGGGATGTCTGTCTATCCATATATTTTTCTTGAGATCTCTGAGATCCATCAGGTTTTTTAACTAACACTATAGGGGCCAACCATTCCAAACTTAAAATAGGTTCAATTATATTTTGTTCACACAAACAGGTAAGTTCCTTCCTTCGTGCCAATGGGAACACCCCTTACGTTATGTGAAATAGGCTTTGCCCCTTTCTTAAAAATTATTCTGTGCTGGAACCTCTCTAAAAGTCCAATTTTGTCACAGAAAACTCTGGCAAACTGCTTGGCCAACGTGACTTTGATGTCATTGTTGTCTTTGAAAATGCTGAGAATGGGAACTTCTTCTCCTGGATGTATTCTCACACGTAGGGCAGCCTGCTCCTCCCATCCAATAAGGGACGAACCATTTCTTGCCACATACAGCCTGCAATATGTTTCCCTTTCACGGAATCGTAATCTTACCCATATACAACCAATGATGTCAATAGGGGTTTTGCCATAACCTGTTGCTCTAATTCTTGTATCTTGTAATTTCTTCATGTCACCAGATAATACATTGACAAAAGTCTCAACACCAACCATAGTATAGGGAGATCCCGTATCCACCATTATGGGCAAGGATATGCCATTGATTTCCATATCAACCCACGGTCTACCTTTTCTTCCTACTGCAGTGACCGTGAGTATTTGCACATGTTGTGTGTCTTCCCCTATGATGGTCATCATGTTGTCGGGTCCATTACTCTCTTCAACCACATTTACTGCATCTCTATGTGGTCTGCCGGGTTGGTATCTGTTAAACATTCCACCTCTTCCTCGGACGTTTCTGCACACTTTAGCAAAATGTCCAACATGGCCACATTTGTAACATTCTACAGCCGCAGCAGGGCATTCTTTCTCAGTGTCATTGTGTCTATACCAACCACATTTCAGACATCGATTCTGAGTCGAGTTTTTGTATCTGCCGTTGTTCCTACCTCTTCTTGAGTTATTCCTGGAGTTGTTGACTGACATGCTCCTTACCATTGCTACTAGAGACCCTTCAGAGTTTCCACTAGCTTCTTCTTGGACCATCTTGATTTCTTTTTCTTCAAGTTTGGTTAACCTCTTCCTCATACAATGATTACCCAATTCTATAGTTCTGGCGGTCTCTACAGCTTGTTCTAAAGACGGGTCTTTCATTTGCCATAGCTTCTGTTGAATGCGAGAATCTGCTACATTTATCTCTTAGATATTCATCATACACTCCAGTAAACTTGCATGAAGACATGAGACCTCTTAAGGCCGCTATATTAGCATCTATGGATTCTCCCTTCAGCTGGCGTCTTGAAAAAAACTTGTATCTTTCCAACACAATGTTGGTCTTATTACCAAAATTCTTCACTAACTTCCCCAATGCACTTTCAAATTTGCGATTATTATCACCAGCACCACTCTCAGTCTCATCCAAGTCAGTAAGTGCTCTGAAAATTCTCAATCCCTCTGCTCCAATACAATTCAGTAGGGTGGCGTCTTTCATGTCATCATTATATTTGCTGCCTCCCACAGCCCTTAGGTACACCTGGAAACCATCTACCCATTGTTCCCATGGACAAATAGGGTTACCTGGTAAAGGGAGGAACTGTGCTGGTGCTGTGACGTGCTGCATTTCCACTACTGTTGATTAAATTGTAAGAGCTCTGGGCTGGTTGTTTGGTGGCACACATTTTTAAAGTTTTGTCTTTGTTCAACTTTGAGGCTGACTTGAAATAACTTAGGGCTGAATATACATAACACTTCATTTTTCGATTTATTTCTATAAATATATATATAACCCACTAGGTGGCACTGATGCTTCACTGCGTAGTATAGATAACTCCAATCTATATTTACCAGGACTTTCACAATGTTTCATGAAGGTGTTTGCTTGAACTTCATAATATATATCAGTCTCACTTTCCTTTCACCATCAACCGACTCTCAAACATATTATTTCTCATCTTTATTGCTGTGATTTCTCCTTCGTATCCACTGTAATACGATCAATGCTGCGCCGTAATATGGTTACTATGGTAACTAGCATACCTTTCCACTCGACTCCAAAATGGCCGCCACGCGGAGGCACGCCTTTGGGTCCTTTTCTCTAGTGTATTTGCGTATACGCTGTTACAATAGTGTTCCTGCGGCGTTCAAAAGACGCACCCACTTCCCTCAGAGTTCCGGGCTGGGGATTTGCTTTAAAAGTGTCCCTTCACTCACCGACGCTGCGAACAGACTAGTTTGTGACCTTTTTTTATATCTAACGTCGTCCGCGGAGTACACCCCTCACCGCCGTGCTGTCACTCTGGATTTCTTCCGGCATTGCTTCTCGGCGCAGCTGAACCGGCAAGCTGGTTCCTGGGGGCTCTTATATATACAGGTACCTCGTTGCCAATTGTGAAGAAGTCACACAAGGAGGCTGTAACAAGTGTATAACTTAGTTTATTCGTAGAGCCCCCAGAGAGCTGCCTCCAAGGAGAAACCAGCAAACATAATGGCTCTAGAATGGCTGCATTCCAGAACCATTACAACTTGGATTCCACACGTTACGCAGTGCTACTGCACAACATGTGGAACCCATACATTACATAACATTGTCAGTCTCATCCAAGTCAGGAAGTGCTCTGAAAATTCTCAATCCCTCTGCTCCAATACAATTCAGTAAAGTGGCCTCTTTAAGGTCATCATTATATTTGCTGCCTCCCACAGCCCTTAGGTACACCTGCAAACCATCTACCCATTGTTCCCATGGACAAATAGGGTTACCTGGTAAAGGGAGGAACTGTGCTGGTGCTGTGACGTGCTGGATTTCCACTACTGTTGATTAAATTGTAAGAGCTCTGGGCTGGTTGTTTGGTTGCACAAATTCTTAAAGTTTTGTCTTTGTTCAACTTTGAGGATGACTTGAAATAACTTAGGGCTGAATGTACATAACACTTTTTCGATTTATTCCTATATATATATATATATATATATATAGACCAGCAGGTGGCACCGATGCTTCACTGTGTAGTATAGATAACTCCAATCTATATTTACCAGTACTATCACAATGTTTCATGAAGGTGTTTGCTTGAACTTCATAATATATATATCAGTCTTTTTCCTTTCACCATCAACTGACTGTCAAACATATTATTTCTCCTCTTTATTGCTCTGATTTCTCCTTCGTATCCACTGCAATACGATCGATGCTGTGCCGTAATATGGTTACTATGGTAACCAGCATAACTTTCCACTCGACTCCAAAATGGCTGCCACGCTGAGGCATGCCTTTGGGTCCTTTTCTCTAGTGTATGTGCGTATACGCCATTACAATAGTGTTCCTGCAGCGTTCAAAAGACGCACCCACTTCCCTCATCCTTCCGTCCAGATCCGCCACATTCGGACACAGAGTCTGCCACACTCTGGCGCAACCACACCAACCAATGGGAAACATTCCAAACATACAGGAGGGGAACAGGAGGGGGGACCGCGGGTTGACACACTACAGACCCGGATGCAACACAGTGAGCAGAGCCAACGGAACTTTGTCCTGGGAATTCACAGACTAACATGCAGGAGATAGGGTGTTGCCATACCCAGACAAAGTTTACAAGAGGGATGCATTGATCACACTCCTTCCACTCGCACGACCAAAACTCAATCAGCTAGAACCGGCTCCCACTTATCACCACACACACACCCCACAGAATCACAACCATATGAAAAGCAAACCAACTTCCAACCATTCCAACATCAGACTCTTGCACGCTGTCTCATCATAGAAAGTCTTCACAGTTCAATCTCGACTCATGGAGTGCAGCTACCTGGATTTCCCATGTTCCAAACATTCCCTAACACAACTGAACACCTAGCGGAACACTTCACAAACTCTTTGTGTTCTCACAATGGTAATAAGGCTCGAAGTTTTAAAGGTGCATCAGCCCAATTCACCGGCGCCTTCATGGTGAGCACACACGCAGTGAAAATAGCAAGACTGTCACCCTCAATAGCTTCTGCACGACTGAACACTTAGCAGAACACTTCACGAACGCTTTGTGTTCTCACAATGGTTATAAGGCTCAAAGTTTTAAAGGTGAAGCAGCCCAATTCAGTGGTGTCTCCACGGTGAGCACACACGCAGTGAAAATAGCTAGGCATCCAATCTCAATAGCTTCCGCACGACTGAATACTTAGCAGAACACTTGGCTAGGTTATGATTGCTCACTCATTGAACCTGATGACAATATTCGTTCAAGTCCCACCTTGCTTTGACAAACACTCGGCACAGAAAAGAATTAGTGGAAGAAAAAGAGAGGTAATTGAATGCTTCTCTGTGCTTGACATGTAATGTGTCTTAATCTGTCTGAGCTCGCTCTACTGTAGTTGGAGACCTTGACAAATGGGCACGACAAACATATGTTTGCCCTAGCCAAATCAAATACTATAACTCTGACAAACCTTGTCAGTGTCTCAAAAGGTACTGGAAATTGGAAATAAAAACAAACACTTTTTTGTTTCTACGTCCCAGATGCAAATAAACACAATTCTGGGAACCTCTAAGGAAAGTGGGCATAAGAGACAGTATATTGACCATGTTCATCCAACTAGAAAACATATCCCCTGGGATAAGCAAAATGACAACAAGCTTTCCACGGGAAATATGGAAACTGATAAACATGCTAAAGAAAGCACATGTGAAAGAGCTGAAGGCCGTGGAAGAAGGACCCATGCCAAAGTGGTCATCAGAAAGTACCAAAGTGAACTTGGGTTAGGGGACCGATAAACAAAATGTTGCATTCACTTCAATAACAAACAGTCCCAATGAACAGTGGAGGACTTTAAATCTCGAAATGATGATGACAGACATTAACATTTTCTAACATTAAGACCTAGTGTGTGGGTGTATTTATCCGTGTAGACCTAGTCTGATGACAAGAGTGAGGGAGAATGAAGGAGGACTTGCCTCAATAATTAGTGTTTCAGTCCCTGAACTGTAGTTATATATTTAACTGGAGCGTTTTGCAATTGCACTTTCAGGCGCAAAATTATGTTCTCTCTAATTATAGTATTTTTTTAATAGTTTACACCAATTAATTTTCATATACATCAATGCTTTTAAACATGCATCTTGATGGGAAAGGTCAACTGTCATACATAGCGGTACTGAAAAACAAAGAGACATGTATTTTAAATGGGGCACTTCCATAAAAATGCTTGGACAGATGGGCGCGGCTTTTGCCATTATAATACTGTCAAGCTACCTATCCTACCTCGAAGCTAATCACATCCTCGTGAAAGATCATCTTCATTTTTCATACGTTGTGAAGCACTACATTGTTATTCTCTGCATGTGAGACTATTGGAAACGCTTTCAGGAATAAATAGGTTAGTATTCAGATCGCAGTGACGTCCTTAATTGTTGCATATATCATAGAGCAGATCTTAAATTGAAGCATATAGCGAATTATTTATTTTAAAAAGTATACTATGAATACCTTTGCAACAAGAAAAAATACACTTATAATCAAGTGTACATGGTCTTTAGAGCTTCATTTTTAAAAACGTACTGAATGTCTAGCCAGAAGGAACGCAAAACAGTGTTGATAGTTCTCTTTTAAACTTTTACAGCTCTACAAATGTCCCTTAGTCAAGGACATAGGTGAAGAAAGGGATTTTCAGATGACTGCCTCAGAGCCTGTGATTTATTATCACTGCAGAACATAAAGGTCAGATATGCTTTGCCGTTTCGTAGAAAAGGGGAAATATTAGAATCCTCTATCTTGGGCGAACAGTTTGCCAAGATATGTACTTGTGTTTCAATTAATATCTGTCAAAATCCAATGTTCATTTACAGATTCAAAATGAAACTAATTCATAGTCATAAAAGCACCAACTGCATATATACGCAAAGAAAAACATACTTTCTAACTAATGCGTTTCTGCCAGACATGCATCCCCACACATCCTTTCACAAAGAGGTAAATAGCGCGTCCTTCTTCACCGCTGAATTGTAAATAATATTTATTTTTCATGTGTAACACCAAGCACTTCTACTGAATTGCATACAATCAATATAGCCATTGCAGACTCAACAAGAAAACCCTAACCCCAAGAAAATACCCTATTAAGTAAATGTGTGTTCTTTTAAGAACATCCCAGCGCATATATTGTTAGGGTGATGACATTTCAAGCCTCTTCTGGTGGTACAACAATACTGATGATGGAACATGATCACCACTTTCAGTATGAACCCCCCACCCCAAAAAAAAAATAGACAGCAAATACATACCCACAACAGCACAATTAGACAACACCGCTGCCAGGGCTACACGCACTGCCGATCAAAATGGATTTATTTTTTTATCATGGACAGTCTTTAGGGACCATGCAGAACCAACTGAGTCAGCAGACAGTACATTGCAGGCTCATTGATTTCTCAGAAGGTACAGAGGAAAAGCAAACTGAAGAGAGAGCAGATGCATCATAATACAGGGATGACTTTAATAATTTTAGACAGCTTCATAAGGTGTTGCAAGGAAGGAGCAGCAGATTTGGTCTACAAATATCAGTTATGGCCCCAGTGCGGGGTCAGAGACACCAGCAAGATGGGCCAAGTACATTTTATCCCTTCACCCCCTTACATGGCTAAACGAACAATGGACTAGAGGGGCTGTGTGGGGCCTGGGAATACTACTGAACCTCTTCTTTGTTTGTTGTGGCCACAGTGATTATTGTTTGCCAAGAGGAGACAAAGCAGATTAATCAGCTATATGATAGATGGACACTTACATGTCAGAGTGGAATTTCCACACCCTGTCATACACGGATACCTCAAGCTGCGCAAGTATACAAAGTAATCTAGAAAGACTTTTTTTTTTCCATAAAACATGGTACCTCCTTAAATATATTGGGTAAAACCATTGTATAGGCCATCTGGCTCTATCGCACTGTTCTTCTCAGAATTGGCTGATTTCTCCCCCTCTCTCCTCACATCTACCTATAACCTCCTTCTTATGCATGACTTCATCATCCACCTTGACTCCTCAATCACAGCTTCCACTCTCCTCTGTGACCTCTGCTCCTCGTTCTCCCTCTCCATTCTCCCCTCTGGTCCTACCCACATGGCTGGACACACTCTCGATTCCTTGATCTACACCGATATTTTGCTCTCCTCCCCACTCACACACTCATCACCCCACTCTCCTCGTCAGACTACTCCCTCCTCTCCTCTCAGCTGGGTCCTCTATGTCATCAGACTGCACCTCCCCCAGCTCTGCCAAACTCATTCACAGATATTAGTCTGATGAAATGAGTGTCAGCTGCTGCCTTCGCATCCACCTTCACCCTCCTTTCTTCCCACTGCAGACATGACCACTGACTCCGCTCTCAGCAACCACCATCTTGCCATAATCATCACTCTCGACATTCTTGCCCCAGTCATGAGGATCCACCTGAAACATGCCTCCAAGCGTAACACTGGGTACAATTCTGAACTTGCAGCCCTGAAACGCAAGTGCAGAGCTGTGGAACAGAAGAGGAATACCTCAGGCTCACCCTCTGAAAAACTGGCCAGTCGCCTTCTCCAAAACACTACCGACTCTCCATGCGTTCCAAGACAAGGGTCCACACACAGGCTCACATCTCTGGTGCATCCAACAGCACAGCTGCACTCATTAAAATCTGCAAGAAACTAGCCAATTCTTCTGCAGTCTCCACCTCGCCTCTTCCCTCCCAGACCCTCTGCAATGCATTGGCCACACACTTCACTGCAAAAACTCAGAACATCCTGAGCACTCGCTCTTCCTTTTCCCCATCCACTCATCCCCCTGCCACCTATTACTACCTCCGCCTTTCTCTCCTATCACATCTGATGAGGTCACTGGAGTTGTCCGCTCTATGAAGGTCTCCTCCAAACAGGTCTGCCCCTGTTCTTCTAGAACTATTAAGGGCAATATCGGCTCCCTTGCCCCTGCACTTGCTGATTTCTGCAATCACTCTCTTGCTACTGGGTCTTTTCCCTCTTCCCTCAAGCACTCTCTTGTGCACCCCCTCCTGAAAAAACCTTCAGCCGACCCCTCCTGTCTGGGTAACTACCACCCCATCTCTATCACCCCCTTCCTTGGGAAACTCTTGGAGAAGCTGGTATTCCACCAACTGACCCAGCATACTGAGCTTTTAGGTTACTGACACGGCCATCGATCTGGATTCTGAACATCCGGAGGAACGGAAACTGCTCTCCTGAACACCTGTGAAGAACTGCTCACCTCTCTTGACAGCTGTTCTCATTCTACTTGATATTTCCTCTGCATTTGCTATGGTCAACCACTCCATCATCATAAAACAGCTCCATGATACCCTTGGTATCTTGAAGCGAGCACTGGACCGGCTGACCTCTTTCCTCACTGACCATCCCTCCCAGGTTATCCTGGGATATTTCTCCTCTCCCACTTTGGTCCTTCCTTTCCTCTATTTCACTTTACACCTGTGGTGTTCCCCAGGGGTCTAACCTCTCTCCCTGGCTTTTCAACCAATACCTGGCACTCCTTGCCCACCGCATTGCCGCTCTCTGCTCCAACTTCAGTGCTATGCGGATGACACTCAGCTCGTTTTTAGGATTCCCTCTGCCACTTCTCCTCCTTCTCTCATATCTGGCTGTCTTTCTGCTATCCATGAGTGGTGTTCCTCCAATGATCTCTGGCTTAATGACAGTAAGACAGAGATTCTCCCCATTGGCACAACTGCACCCTCCTTTCTTATTACTCTCTGACCGGCCTCCCTTGGCCCTTGTTAGGCAGAATCATGTGCAGTTCCCTTAGGGAGCACTACAGAAGATTTAGGGGTCGATTCATGGAATTATTGTGCGCCAAAAAAAATTCCCGCACAGAGGTGCCAAAACGTGCAAATCGCAGGAAAAGTGCGAAAATCGCAGTGCAAGTGCGAAAATCGCAGGAAAACCAGCGCACAGCGATTCATGGAAGTCCGTGCGCGAGAAAAACATTGGATGTGCACTAAAAATGTGCGCGCGCACGCCGGCGCACAGGTCATCCAACAGCGTGCGCCACGGCCACTGCGAAATCGCACATAGCGCGGCGCACATCACAAAAGTAGGCGGAACATGGGGCGTAACACTCGGAATGGGGAACAACGCATGAAAATATGGGTGTCACGGGGGAAGTACAGGAGGCAAGTGCGCGGAACGCCCACACGCTCGCCTACAACCCGTATTCATGGAATCGAATAGGGCAAACCAGCGCACGGTCAAAGACGCGCACAGGGCCAAACAAGTACGCCACAAGAAAGCAGGCGGTAGCGCCCCTGCGACTGAAAAAAATGTGCGCCAAAATGTGCGCTAACAAAAAGCACCCGCATACAGCCATGATGAATGGCCCATACAGTGGCCCTCTAGGACAAATGAGGTGCAAAGGGGCACCGACAAACAAGGATTAGCCTGGGCATGTGTACTTTGGGGTGCGCGGGAAGTTCCACACGCGATTAGCCTGGGTACGTGTACTACGGGGTGCGCAGGAAGTTCCACACGCGATTGGCCTGGGTAGGTGGGGGTGCGTGGGAAGTTCCACACGCGATTGGCCTGGGTACGTGTACTACGGGGTGCGCGGGAAGTTCCACACACGATTGGCCTGGCTAGGTGGGGGTGCGCGGGAAGTTCCACACGCGATTGGCCTGGGTACGTGTACTTCGGGGTGCGCAGGAAGTTCCACACGCGATTGGCCTGGCTACGTGTATTCCGATGTGCGCCGAAGATTCACACGCGATTTCTGCAGGGTACGTGTATTTCGGTGGTGCCGGGGAATGCTACACGTGATTTGGCCATGTGGGTCCCCCCAGGTGTTCCCTCTACACCCTCCACGGCCCCTGCAGGCAGCCCACACCACAGGGTAATACCCTGCACCCCTGCTCATGTCCCACAGGCAACCCATCCACCATGGTCATGCCCACCAGCCAACCCACATGTCACCTTGCACTACTGATCACCAACACATGTCTCCCACCACCCCCACCCCCCAGCCACCAGGGGCAGCCTCCACCAGGCCCCCACTCATGTCCCCTATTACCCCCTCCCCACAGCAGTGCAGGGGCAGCCTCCACCAGGCCCCCACTCATGTCTCCCACCACCCCACCCCCCAGCAGTGCAGGGGCAGCCTCCACCAGGCCCCCACTCATGTCTCCCACCACCCCCACCCCCCAGCCACCAGGGGCAGCCTCCACCAGGCCCCCACTCATGTCTCCCACCACCCCCACCCCCCAGCAGTGCAGGGGCAGCCTCCACCAGGCCCCCACTCATGTCTACCACCACCCCCACCCCCCAGCCACCAGGGGCAGCCTCCACCAGGCCCCCACTCATGTCTCCCACCACCCCCACCCCCCAGCAGTGCAGGGGCAGCATCCACCAGGCCCCGACTCATGTCTACCACCACCCCCACCCCCAGCCACCAGGGGCAGCCTCCACCAGGCCCCCACTCATGTCGAAAACCACCCCCACCCCCCAGCCACCAGGGGCAGCCTCCACCAGGCCCCCACTCATGTCTCCCACCACCCCCACCCCCAGCAGTGCAGGGGCAGCCTCCACCAGGCCCCCACTCATGTCTACCACCACCCCCATCCCCCAGCCACAAGGGGCAGCCTCCACCAGGCCCCCACTCATGTCTCCCACCACCCCCACCCCCCAGCAGTGCAGGGGCAGCCTCCACCAGGCCCCCACCCATGTCCCCTATTACCCCCACCCCCCAGCAGTGCAGGGGCAGCCTCCACCAGGCCCCCACTCATGTCTACCACCAACCCCACCCCCCAGCCACCAGGGGCAGCCTCCACCAGGCCCCCACTCATGTCTCCCACCACCCCCACACCCCAGCAGTGCAGGGGCAGCATCCACCAGGCCCCCACTCATGTCTCCCACCACCCCCACCCCCCAGCAGTGCAGGGGCAGCCTCCACCAGGCCCCCACTCATGTCTACCACCACCCCCACCCCCCAGCCACCAGGGGCAGCCTCCACCAGGCCCCCACTCATGTCTCCCACCACTCCCACCCCCAGCAGTGCAGGGGCAGCCTCCACCAGGCCCCCACTCATGTCTACCACCACCCCCAACCCCAGCCACCAGGGGCGCCCTCCACCAGGCCCCCACTCATGTCTCCCACCACCCCCACCCCCCAGCAGTGCAGGGGCAGCCTCCACCAGGCCCCCACTCATGTCCCCTATTACCCCCACCCCCCAGCAGTGCAGGGGCAGCCTCCACCAGGCCCCCACTCATGTCTACCACCACCCCCACCCCCCAGCCACCAGGGGCAGCCTCCACCAGGCCCCCACTCATGTCTCCCACCACCCCCACCCCCCAGCAGTGCAGGGGCAGCCTCCACCAGGCCCCCAATCATGTCTACCACCACCCCCACCCCCCAGCAGTGCAGGGGCACCCTCCACCAGGCCCCCACTCATGTCTCCCACCACCCCCACCCCCCAGCCACCAGGGGCACCCTCCACCAGGCCCCCACTTATGTCCAACTCATGTCTCCCACCACCCTCACCCCCCAGCCACCAGGGGCAGCCTCCACCAGGCCCCCACTCATGTCTCCCACCACCCCCACCCCCCAGCCACCAGGGGCAGCCTCCACCAGGCCCACACTCATGTCTCCCACCACCCCCAGCCACCAGGGGCAGCCTCCACCAGGCCCCCACTCATGTCTACCACCACCCCACCCCCCAGCAGTGCAGGGGCAGCCTCCACCAGTCCCCCACTCATGTCTACCACCACCCCCACCCCCCAGCCACCAGGGGCAGCCTCCACCAGGCCCCCACTCATGTCTCCCACCACCCCCACCCCCCAGCAGTGCATGGGCAGCCTCCACCAGGCCCCCACTCATGTCTACCACCACCCCCACCCCCAGCAGTGCAGGGGCAGCCCCCACCAGGCCCCCACTCATGTCCCCTATTACCCCCACCCCCCAGCCACCAGGGGCAGCCTCCACCAGGACCCCACTCATGTCTCCCACCACCCCCACCCCCCAGCAGTGCAGGGGCAGCCTCCACCAGGCCCCCACTCATGTCTACCACCACCCCCACCCCCCAGCCACCAGGGGCAGCCTCCACCACGCCCCCACCCATGTCTCCGACCACCCCCACCCCCCAGCAGTGCAGGGGCAGCCTCCACCAGGCCCCCACTCATGTCTACCACCGCCCCCACCCCCCAGCCACCAGGGGAAGCCTCCACCAGGCCCCCACTCATGTCTCCCACCACCCCCACCCCCCAGCAGTGCAGGGGCAGCCTCCACCAGGCCCCCACTCATGTCTACCACCACCCCCACCCCCCAGCCACCAGGGGCAGCCTCCACCAGGCCCCCACTCATGTCTCCCACCACCCCCACCCCCCAGCAGTGCAGGGCCAGCCTCCACCAGGCCCCCACTCATGTCTCCCACCACCCCCAGCCACCAGGGGCAGCCTCCACCAGGCCCCCACTCATGTCTCCCACCACCCCCACCCCCCAGCAGTGCAGGGGCAGCCTCCACCAGGCCCCCACTCATGTCTTCCACCACCCCCACCCCCCAGCCACCAGGGACAGCCTTCACCAGGCCCCCACTCATGTCTCCCACCACTCCCACCCCCAGCAGTGCAGGGGCAGCCCCCACCAGCCCCCCACTCATGTCCCCTATTACCCCCACCCCCCAGCCACCAGGGGCAGCCTCCACCAGGCCCCCACTCATGTCTCCCACCACCCCCACCCCCCAGCAGTGCAGGGGCAGCCTCCACCAGGCCCCCACTCATGTCTACCACCACCCCCACCCCCTCAGCCACCAGGGGCAGCCTCCACCAGGCCCCCACTCATGTCTCCCACCACCCCCACCCCCCAGCAGTGCAGGGGCAGCCTCCACCAGGCCCCCACTCATGTCTCCCACCACCCCCACCCCACTCCTCAGCCACCAGGGGCAGCCTCCACCAGGCCCCCACTCATGTCTCCCACCACCCCCACCTCCCAGCAGTGCAGGGGCAGCCTCCACCAGGCCCCCACTCATGTCCCCCTGCACCCCCACCCCCCAGCAGTGCAGGGGCAGCCTCCACCAGGCCCCCACTTATGTCTCCCACCACCCCCCAGCCACCAGGGGCAGCCTCCACCAGGCCCCCACTCATGTCTCCCACCACCCCCACCCCCCAGCAGTGCAGGGGCAGCCTCCACCAGGCCCCCACTCATGTCTACCACCACCCCCACCCCCCAGCCACCAGGGGCAGCCTCCACCAGGCCCCCACTCATGTCTCCCACCACCCCCATCCCCCAGCAGTGCAGGGGCAGCATCCACCAGGCCCCGACTCATGTCTACCACCACCCCCACCCCCAGCCACCAGGGGCAGCCTCCACCAGGCCCCCACTCATGTCGAAAACCACCCCCACCCCCCAGCCACCAGGGGCAGCCTCCACCAGGCCCCCACTCATGTCTCCCACCACCCCCACCCCCAGCAGTGCAGGGGCAGCCTCCACCAGGCCCCCACTCATGTCTACCACCACCCCCATCCCCCAGCCACAAGGGGCAGCCTCCACCAGGCCCCCACTCATGTCTCCCACCACCCCCACCCCCCAGCAGTGCAGGGGCAGCCTCCACCAGGCCCCCACCCATGTCCCCTATTACCCCCACCCCCCAGCAGTGCAGGGGCAGCCTCCACCAGGCCCCCACTCATGTCTACCACCAACCCCACCCCCCAGCCACCAGGGGCAGCCTCCACCAGGCCCCCACTCATGTCTCCCACCACCCCCACACCCCAGCAGTGCAGGGGCAGCATCCACCAGGCCCCCACTCATGTCTCCCACCACCCCCACCCCCCAGCAGTGCAGGGGCAGCCTCCACCAGGCCCCCACTCATGTCTACCACCACCCCCACCCCCCAGCCACCAGGGGCAGCCTCCACCAGGCCCCCACTCATGTCTCCCACCACTCCCACCCCCAGCAGTGCAGGGGCAGCCTCCACCAGGCCCCCACTCATGTCTACCACCACCCCCAACCCCAGCCACCAGGGGCGCCCTCCACCAGGCCCCCACTCATGTCTCCCACCACCCCCACCCCCCAGCAGTGCAGGGGCAGCCTCCACCAGGCCCCCACTCATGTCCCCTATTACCCCCACCCCCCAGCAGTGCAGGGGCAGCCTCCACCAGGCCCCCACTCATGTCTACCACCACCCCCACCCCCCAGCCACCAGGGGCAGCCTCCACCAGGCCCCCACTCATGTCTCCCACCACCCCCACCCCCCAGCAGTGCAGGGGCAGCCTCCACCAGGCCCCCAATCATGTCTACCACCACCCCCACCCCCCAGCAGTGCAGGGGCACCCTCCACCAGGCCCCCACTCATGTCTCCCACCACCCCCACCCCCCAGCCACCAGGGGCACCCTCCACCAGGCCCCCACTTATGTCCAACTCATGTCTCCCACCACCCTCACCCCCCAGCCACCAGGGGCAGCCTCCACCAGGCCCCCACTCATGTCTCCCACCACCCCCACCCCCCAGCCACCAGGGGCAGCCTCCACCAGGCCCACACTCATGTCTCCCACCACCCCCAGCCACCAGGGGCAGCCTCCACCAGGCCCCCACTCATGTCTACCACCACCCCACCCCCCAGCAGTGCAGGGGCAGCCTCCACCAGTCCCCCACTCATGTCTACCACCACCCCCACCCCCCAGCCACCAGGGGCAGCCTCCACCAGGCCCCCACTCATGTCTCCCACCACCCCCACCCCCCAGCAGTGCATGGGCAGCCTCCACCAGGCCCCCACTCATGTCTACCACCACCCCCAGCAGTGCAGGGGCAGCCCCCACCAGGCCCCCACTCATGTCCCCTATTACCCCCACCCCCCAGCCACCAGGGGCAGCCTCCACCAGGACCCCACTCATGTCTCCCACCACCCCCACCCCCCAGCAGTGCAGGGGCAGCCTCCACCAGGCCCCCACTCATGTCTACCACCACCCCCACCCCCCAGCCACCAGGGGCAGCCTCCACCACGCCCCCACCCATGTCTCCGACCACCCCCACCCCCCAGCAGTGCAGGGGCAGCCTCCACCAGGCCCCCACTCATGTCTACCACCGCCCCCACCCCCCAGCCACCAGGGGAAGCCTCCACCAGGCCCCCACTCATGTCTCCCACCACCCCCACCCCCCAGCAGTGCAGGGGCAGCCTCCACCAGGCCCCCACTCATGTCTACCACCACCCCCACCCCCCAGCCACCAGGGGCAGCCTCCACCAGGCCCCCACTCATGTCTCCCACCACCCCCACCCCCCAGCAGTGCAGGGCCAGCCTCCACCAGGCCCCCACTCATGTCTCCCACCACCCCCAGCCACCAGGGGCAGCCTCCACCAGGCCCCCACTCATGTCTCCCACCACCCCCACCCCCCAGCAGTGCAGGGGCAGCCTCCACCAGGCCCCCACTCATGTCTTCCACCACCCCCACCCCCCAGCCACCAGGGACAGCCTTCACCAGGCCCCCACTCATGTCTCCCACCACTCCCACCCCCAGCAGTGCAGGGGCAGCCCCCACCAGCCCCCCACTCATGTCCCCTATTACCCCCACCCCCCAGCCACCAGGGGCAGCCTCCACCAGGCCCCCACTCATGTCTCCCACCACCCCCACCCCCCAGCAGTGCAGGGGCAGCCTCCACCAGGCCCCCACTCATGTCTACCACCACCCCCACCCCCTCAGCCACCAGGGGCAGCCTCCACCAGGCCCCCACTCATGTCTCCCACCACCCCCACCCCCCAGCAGTGCAGGGGCAGCCTCCACCAGGCCCCCACTCATGTCTCCCACCACCCCCACCCCACCCCTCAGCCACCAGGGGCAGCCTCCACCAGGCCCCCACTCATGTCTCCCACCACCCCCACCTCCCAGCAGTGCAGGGGCAGCCTCCACCAGGCCCCCACTCATGTCCCACTGCACCCCCACCCCCCAGCAGTGCAGGGGCAGCCTCCACCAGGCCCCCACTTATGTCTCCCACCACCCCCCAGCCGTCAGGGGCACCCTCCACCAGGCCCCCACTCATGTCCAACTCATGTCTCCCACCACCCTCACCCCCCAGCCACCAGGGGCAGCCTCCACCCGGCCCCCACTCATGTCCCCTATTACCCCCACCCCCCAGCAGTGCAGGGGCAGCCTCCACCAGGCCCCCACTCATGTCTACCACCACCCCCACCCCCAGCCACCAGGGGCAGCCTCCACCAGGCCCCCACTCATGTCTCCCACCACCCCCCAGCCACCAGGGGAAGCCTCCACCAGGCCCCCACTCATGTCTACCACCACCCCCACCCCCCATCCACCAGGGGCAGCCTCCACCAGGCCCCCACTCATGTCGCCCACCACCCCCACCCCCCAGCAGTGCAGGGGCAGCCTCCACCAGGCCCCCACTCATGTCCCCCTGCACCCCCACCCCCCAGCAGTGCAGGGGCAGCCTCCACCAGGCCCCCACTCATGTCTACCACCACGCCCACCCCCCAGCCACCAGGGGCAGCCTCCACCAGGCCCCCACTCATGTCTCCCACCACCCCCACTCCCCAGCAGTGCAGGGGCAGCCTCCACCAGGCCCCCACTCATGTCTACCACCACCCCCACCCCCCAGCCACCAGGGGCAGCCTCCACCAGGCCCCCACTCATGTCCCCTATTACCCCCACCCCCCAGCAGTGCAGGGGCAGCTTCCACCAGGCCCCCACTCATGTCTCCCACCACGCCCACCCCCCAGCCACCAGGGGCAGCCTCCACCAGGCCCCCACTCATGTCTCCCACCACCCCCACTCCCCAGCAGTGCAGGGGCAGCCTCCACCAGGCCCCCACTCATGTCTACCACCACCCCCACCCCCCAGCCACCAGGGGCAGCCTCCACCAGGCCCCCACTCATGTCCCCTATTACCCCCACCCCCCAGCAGTGCAGGGGCAGCTTCCACCAGGCCCCCACTCATGTCTCCCACCACCCCCATCCCACAGCCACCAGGGGCAGCCTCCACCAGGCCCCCACTCATGTCTCCCACCACCCCCACCCCCCAGCAGTGCAGGGGCAGCCTCCACCAGCCCCCCACTCATGTCTCCCACCACCCCCACCCCCCAGCCACCAGGGGCATCCTCCACCAGGCCCCCACTCATGTCCAACTCATGTCTCCCACCACCCCCACCCCCCAGCCATGCGATTTGCCTGGGTACGTGTACTTCGGGGTGCGCGGGAAGTTCCACATGCGATTGGCCTGGGTATGTGTACCTCGGGGTGCACGGGAAGTTCCACACGCGATTAGCCTGGGTACGTGTACTTCGGGGTGCGCGTGAACTTCCACACGTGATTTGCCTGGGTACGTGTACTACGGGGTGCGCGGGAAGTTCCACACGCGAGTAGCCTGGGTACGTGTACTTCGGGGTGCACGTGAACTTCCACACGCGATTTGCCTGGGTACGTGTACTACGGGGTGTGCGGGAAGTTCCACACGCGATTAGCCTGGGTACGTGTACTTCGGGGTGCGCGGGAAGTCCCACACGCGATTGGCCTGGGTACGTGTACTTCGGGGGGCGCGTGAACTTCCACACGCGATTGGGCCTGTGAGAGTGGGGTACATGTATTCCAGGGGTGGGCGGGAATATTTACCCGCGACTGTGCCTGTGAGAGCGTGCTAGGTGTATTCCTGGGGTGGGCGGGAAAATTCACACGTTCGCCTACGACGTGCCGAAAAATGGTCCAATCCTGAGACACGTACGCCAGCATGAAGCAGGCGTACGTCGACCCGCGCAGCATAAAAGTGCGCGCAAACAACAAACAAGCTCATACGCCAGGATGAATATACCATTCCTAGCAGCAGTGGCCGTGGGTTACCAAAGGAGGAGGAGGAGGATAGTGAGGGCCCGGATTTTCACTCCCAGAACCAGCCTTTTTGGGATGCCTGATGACCAGGTGTATGGGAGGTACAGGTTTCCCCCACACATAATACTGGACCTGGTCAGTGAGTGGGAGGATGACCTCACATCACCCACCCTGTGCTCCCAAGCACTCAGCCCCCTGGAGAAGGTCCTCAATGTACTGCACTTCTTGGCCACAGGATCATTTCAGCGGACAAGTGCCATAGTGGGTGGGGTGTCACAGGCCACGCAGTCACGCCTCCTACCCCAGGTCTTGAACATCATCACTGCATGCCCATCAGTCCGTAGGCACATATACCTGCCCAGGACACCTGCAGAAAGGCAGGCTGCCACCCTCGATTTCTACGGTGTGGCACAATTCCCAAAAGTGCTAGGTGCCATTGACTCCACCCATGTGGCACTATGTCCCCCCAGGGCATCTGAGCACATCTATAGGAACCGCAAGCACTGGCATTCCATCAACGTGCAGGTAGTATGTAATGCTAAGGGAATCATCACCTCAGTATATGCCAACTATCCAGGGTCCACCCACGACAGCTTCATTTACAGAATGTCTACCCTAAGCCGGGACCTAGACGCTGGACGGCATGGCGATACATGGCTGCTTGGTGAGTATGAATGCCACTGCACATGCATGCATGTCAGATGCAGAGTTATGTCACTACCCCACTAATGATACCCATCACCTCCTCACCAGGGGACAGTACCTACCATCTGAGCACCCACATGATGACGCCAATTCGGAACCCCATCACGCCTCCAGAGGTAAGATACAACACAGCCCATATTGCAACCCGGGGCATAGTGGAGCGCACATTCGGAGTGCTCAAGTCACGCTTTCGCTCCCTTGACCGTTCTGGCGGGCAGCTGTTATATGCGCCCCCAGTAGTGTGCAGGATCATAGTGGCAGCATGTGTCCTCCACAATGTTGCAACACGCCGGGGCCTGGCCGTGGACATGGTGGTGCCCCCACATCCCCAACCACATGCACGCCCGCTGCACATGGGAGGGGAGAGGGCACAGGGTGAGGCAGCCCGTACGCAGCTGGTGGCTAATTACTTCACATAGAAATCACACCCCAGTGGAGTGCACACAGGCCTGGCACATACCATCTGATAAGCAATGATGACTCGACCTGACAATTAAGACGAACAAAGGGACTGTCAACTGTCAGAACCATAGCAGCCTGAGATTGTTCATGTGGAAGTGTCACAATGTGTGCATCCCTACCTACACAAACACCACCAATGCAGTGTCATGAAAAGACACTTCCATGCTGCAGAAATGAATACCCACTTCCAAAATACTACATGAAAACAGTGCCATGTCACCCACCCCCTCCCCGGCACGGCCACACAACACACCATGGCATGTCATGCAACGTGAGAGGAAAGAAATTAATCCCCACAACATGCCCCAAGTGTCAGCTGCTACAGTGTCCCTAATGAAAACATGTCCACACATGAAATGCTCACAGTAATGCAGGACCTACAACCCACATTACCAAATACTTACCAAGAATACCAATCACCTACACAACCTCCAACCTGCCTCAAACATGACATTACAGACTTAAAAATTAGCTAGCCTCACCACTTGATGGTGACAGCCCTCCGAACACTTCCAAGTATACAGTGTTAGCGCCACGCAAGAGTGTAGGTGCACTGCTTACAACATGGACTCCAGTTCCAAGGTGGACCGCATTGTGAAGACATGAGTAATGGACCTGCAAATATGGAGGGTGAGATGGATGCAGAGGCACATATAAATACACCACGCAGTGTACAATACAACAACAATATGCACTATGAATGTATACACAGTATTGACTCCAGACTGCCCACACAGCTCATGGGAGTCCAACGTCACCATGTACGTCAATGTCACTTGGGCACCCCCTTTGCAAGCCCATGAAAACGGGAAGCAGGAGGGGTGTGTGTGACAAAAACCCAAGCATCTGAACCAAATCCATGACAAGCCTGCATGTGCCCAGCCACAATCCAGCGTATGCCCATGGGAGCCACACAAGGCAACACACTGTCCCAAAAATAAAATAAAAATAAATTAAAAAAATGTAATAAAAATAGAAAATGGCCATTAATGGGCCCGGGGGGGTTGGGGAGGCCACCCAGGAGGTCCGAGGACAGGGTGCACACCAAAACCCACCTGTGTGGATATTGCAAAAAAAAACACCTCCATGGGCTCATGGCCTACACGGCTACCCTATTGTGGGAGTATCACTGCTGTCGCTATCCTCACCCTCTGCAGCTGCATCCAGAGGTGGTGGCACTATGGGAGGCAGCCCACGCAAAGCCCTAGTCTGTTCCTCCATGGCTGCAAGCATGCAGGTGTGGTAGGTCTCGTTCTGGAGGATTAGTGTGCGGAGGTCCCCATGCAACAACTCACGGGATGCCCGGACCTCCGCCCTAGTTGCCTGCATCTCAGCTGAGAGCGTACGGGTGAGACGCTCCAGCTGCTGTTCTGTCCTTCGGTTTGTTGAAGCCTCAAGCTCAACAAGAGTCGTCCTGAGGTGAAGGAGTTCCAGCCTCAGGGCTTCCCTGTGGCCCTGGGACTCTATGGAGATGGCTTCCTGCAGAGTCGCCAGTGCCGCCCGCCTGTCCCTGTCGGACGCCAACATGTCCTCCCTGTGTGACTGGCAGATGGAGTTGGTTGCCTGCTGTAGTCGCTCCATCAGCCTTTCGGGGGGGACAATGGAAGTGGCCACCCTATCCATGGCCTGAGCCATCATCTCTGATGATGCTGCCTGTTGGGTTGCCATACCGTAAATGGATTGCTCCCATGCAGTATTGCCAGGTGGCGTACGGCCACCACGTCGGCGGGCACCACACCTGTCTGGGGCAAGGCGAACTGCGCCTTGCTGTGCTGGCACTGCCTGAGCCTGCAGGACTGCATTCCCCCTCTGATCTGCTGGCCCAGGAACAGGATCAGATGTCGCGGAGTATGACCCTGCATCCCTAACCACCAAAGGCGTACCTGCCAACACTGACATCCCCATTGAGGGTTCTAACCCTGGTGCAGGTGGGTCGGACAGAACAGAATCCCTCCCAGGAACACTCACCTGCGACGGCACGTAGGTCTCATCATCCGAATCAACACTGAGTACAGCTCGGGGGAGGTGCAGCCAGAGACACCCCTTGAGAGCACGACCTGCAGCAGTTGTGGGTTCTCACCCACCACCACACCACGTCCCTCACTGGTGGTCGGTCGGCCCTCAGACCCCTCCTGGGTCTGCACCATCTCCACAACCCCAGCAGTATCAAGTGCGTCTTCCCCTGCAAAGACATAAAAGAAAACAAATGGAAACATGCATTAGCACTAAGGCACACAATTAGGGCTGAGAGGCTACAGAAACAGTACTTGATTGACACATGTCCCACATGACTAAAACACTCCCATGCATGCACCGTCACTGCGTGTGATGGGGAGGCAGATGGCACACATTGATGACACCAAGATGGAAGATGAACACATTTGCTGCATGCTGCCTAGCAGTGGCATCACACATTGGCCAGTGATTGGCAGGTCAAATACACATGCCATCACACAGATGGCATGTACCCTAGCCATGAAGTGAAGAGGGAGAGGAGGTCACCAATTGTTCATTCAGTCCAGTTTGTTCATATGATTGATTATTTTCATTGTAATGGTTCAAATGTTTAACCGGCAGCTGCCAGTCAAAAATTGTCCTATAGCACAGCGACATGTCCAAACTAATCATGTCCACGAAACTGAGCCAGTCCACTGTACCATAGCCATGTCAGACATGTGACAATAGGACTGAGAAATCCCGAGTAAAATTGGTGGTATGCAAACAATCTGCCTGAATAAACAGAGGTAAATAAGCAACAGTGTTGTGGCAAGATGACACTCCAAGGGCAACTGGCGTGGTGTTGGGCTGGATGTCTAATGTTGGCCAAAGGGATGCTGCTATACCCAAATGCTGTTGCCAAGAATGTATAGGAAGAGGCACATGGGTGAGTCGAACCACTCAGGCACACACACCCTCCCCTGGCACCCAAACAGAAGCCCTCCCATACACACCATGCACATGGATGACACACACATGCATGTGCACTCACCGGACAATGCCTCATAATCTGCCACTTCTCCCACGCCTTGGATCTGTTTCTCCGTGACGTAGGTCCCAGCAACCTGCGCATGTGGAGTGAGTTCTATGTCGTCTGCTGGAGACCCACCTCCAGTCACTAGAGTTGCGGCATGACTTGAGGCCAGCTTATTCTTTGCCCTGCGCTTCAGGTCATTCCAGCGCTTGTAGCATTCATTAGCTGTGCGCCTCACG
Organism: Ambystoma mexicanum; assembly: GCF_040938575.1. Taxonomy (NCBI): domain Eukaryota; kingdom Metazoa; phylum Chordata; class Amphibia; order Caudata; family Ambystomatidae; genus Ambystoma; species Ambystoma mexicanum. Next base: position 1,373,167,576 of record NC_090930.1, read on the forward strand.
ATTCCAAGGGCACTTATGATGTCCGCAATGGTCTGCCAGTGTGCCTGACGTTGTGCAGGTGTGGTCTTGGATCCTGCAACAATCACCATTTCGCGGTCATGTGCGGACACATACTCTACAAGTGCATTCAGTTCGGCCTCATTGAAGCGGGCTTCCTTGACGGGCCGGACTGTGTAGCCGTGTCTGGGGCATCAGCCTCTACTGGACGAGCACTCTTCCTCTTCCGCTTGGAAGGTGGTGGGGATCCGGAGTGTCCTGTGCCACTCTGGACACTAGGGGCAGGAGCGTGGGATTGCACACTCAGCATGGGAGTTGGTGCAGGCATTATCTCAAGTGTGATGGTGTCAGGGGGAATGTCAGCATGAAGGACTTGGACCGAAACTGTCCTGGATGGGTGTGTGAGAGGTGGGGTGGATGGAGCCGCAGCTGCCCCTGCAGCCTCCCCAGCCTGCCTACGCGGGGCAGCAGATGACCTAGCTGCCCCTGATCCACGTGGCCTGATGACACCAACGTTCACCGGCGCACGTGGCCTAGACCTGCTGACCTTGAAGTCAGCCATGGAGTCACCCTGTGCCAGGTCTGGTTCCACAGTGAGCTGGTCCAACAAGGGCTGAGCATGGATGGTGTCAGCCACGGTAACCTCAACCGGGGGGGGGCATGGGTGTCCCTGACTGCTCCTCCACACATGGGGGGCTAGGGGCACCCTGCAAGTCACGGCCACGTCCCCTACCGGATCCACCACGGCCACCACTTGGGGCTCGGCCACCTTTGCCACCCTTACGGCTTGTTCGCCTCCCAGCCATGGCACTGATGTTATTGTGCGTATGGGAGTCGATGTGAACTATTGTCCTGGGCAATTGGGGGTCAAAGGGGTTGGGTACCAGATGGTAATCGTACCCTAGTGCTCTAGCAAGGCTGTATGTCACCCATGGGGAAAGATGACGGGTCACGCAAAGCACAGGTACCCCAAAAAAGCGAAGTAAGGTGCACGCAACCCCTCCTAGACCACGTGCGTGGAAAAATAAACCTGCACTACGCTGTGGCACCCAGGAACACAAGAATGAACGTATGCGTGTCACACGCAGCCTAGAATGACCTCTGAAGGGGTACGCGACACACGGGCCAAGCACAGATGTTAAATACGTGCGCGAATCACCGTCCGCCAGGAACAAAAGTTTGAAAAATATGCGCGTGTGCGCGTTGGCAACACCCCCGCCAAAAGAAGAATTGTACGCTGCTTGAGGAGACAGGACAACAGTAGTAGGGAACGCTGTTTGAGGAAACAGGCCCAGGAAAAAGAGGAAAAGAGAAAAAGCTGTCAGAGGTAACAGGGAGTACGAACTGGAAACGCTGTGAAGTAAATCGCGTGTGAACCGACAAGAAGTACAGATTTCACCCACTCGCTCTCCACGAAAAGCACGTACAAGGAAATGGCGTTCTACACGTACCTTTTATACACACGTCACAGACGCGCATACGCAATGAGGCCATTTCCACCAATTACGCGCCTTGACACTCGGACGTGTATCTCTTCATTTTTACACGCGCCATTCTCTACGGCCATGCGCGTGACGTCACAGCTGCGCATGGTGGCCTTTGGGCCAATGAAAACGCATATGCGAGCACACGTGGTAAAACTGCACGTCTGAGTGTCATCGCGTGTAATCGGAGGGAAGTGAGCGTACACGCGATTGGCCTGGGTACATGTATTTCTGGGGTGCGCAGGAAGTTACACACGTGATTGGTGGAAATCCACATGTGCTCTGTCATCACGTGTAATGAGGGAAACACCCGCGCGCCTCACGTCACAGACGCGCTCACGCGCTAAGGGCCTTTGGTCCAATGAAATCGCATATGCGTGCTGACGTGCATACGCGCTAAGGGCCTTTCCTCGATTTACACGCAGACGTGCAGGATATTCACGTGCCAAATCACTCCGTATCAAGCTGGCCACGCGTAAGCACACGGAAGACCACGCTCCTGCCCAAAAGGCCGTATTACTGCCCCCAGAGCCCCGAGCAGCCTCCCACGAGCCATCTGCTGCTGCCTGTCTGCCTGCCTGCCTGCCTGCTGCCACCGTGCCCTGCCATTTGGTGCCTGCACATCAGCCATCTGCAGGGGTCCATTTGCTGTGTCCACCCCTGCTGGAACAGAAGACTCCCGACTGGGATACCATCGCTCCACAGCCCAGCCCCAGGACCCAGTTGCCCACCCACTCCTGCCTCTGGGGTTGCCATGTCGGGCACTGCAACATCTGGCACCACTGGCAACCCCCGGCCAGAGAGGCAGAGGGGCACCAGCTTCACTGCCACCGAAGTTGGTGTCCTGGTGGAGCAAGTCCTAGGGCAGTATGATGCCCTCTTCGGAAGTAAGCACGCCAACAAGGAAGGATGGACTCGGATCTGGACGTACATCGTGACTGCCATCAACGCGGCAGGGGTGGCAGTCCGCGACTACCAACATGTCAAGAAGCGCTGGGATGACTGCAGGTCCAGGACCCTCTTGAAGGCCCGGCGCCCCGTGGAGGGGGGCCGGGGCCGCATGAGTACCATCCAGATGAGGGTCATGGAACGCGTAGGCCCAGCGCTCCACGCCCAGGTCCTTGAGAGGCAGACCCGTCTGGAGTTGAGCGGTAAGTGGCCAAGCATTGCTGTGTGAGACAGGGCATGTCGCAGTGTGCTGGTTGTCTGATACTTGCCTGTATGTGTGACATAGGCCATGTATGCATTTGTGTGTGCAGGGACGTCATGCATGTGAGACCAGTAATGTGTGAACCACATGGTTGGTGCATGTGTTCAAATGCAACATGGGTTGCCCTATGCGGAATGGCCACATGAAAGCATGCCAGTCTCTGTTCCTGGACATGGGTGAGGGATGGGTGCTGATGCCATGTACATGTATGCTGTCCATGTCTGTGTGTCTGACCTGCGTGTCTGTGACTTGTGAATGCCAGGGATGCATGACACATGTCTGTCGCAATGTTCAGGTTCACTGATGCAGCCTAGTCATCCTTGTATCCACTGTGTCTGTGATGTACGAGGCCAGATGGATGAAACTAGGGTGAAGTGTGTGCATGTGATAGGCATGGCACATGATGCATGTGAGTTCCAAAACAACAGTGTATGTTTCAAGAATCACTTGGACATGTATGCTAATGTCCATAGCATGCGCCATGCCTGTTACCGCATGTGTTTTACCTGCACTGAGCCATGTGTTGTGGAGGGACATGATGGAAGTGATCTTTGACAGTGCCACTCATCTGCTATTGCTTCCTGTCTAGGGGACCATTGTAAAGTACCCTGATGCTTGTGTTCTATGTCTCCCTCTACACAGCGCCACGTGAAGAAGAGGGAGGAGATGGCTCTGTGGAGCAAAGCGGCGGGGATGCCCCCACGGCTGCAGCGGAAGGGGTGGGTGAGCCCCCACAGGGGCTTGCAACGGCGGAAGATGGGGTGGAGCCATCCAGGTTGGTGGTTTCCACAGAGGAGGAGGAGGCCGCTACTGAGGCACACATGGGGCCTGGTGGAGGCATCCCTGCTGGTGCAAGTGTTGCAGTCCAGGGGCAGGGGCAGGAGGCAGCACAGGTCACCGTGGAGGGGCCTGTGCATGTCGCTGGCCCTGACACTGTGACTGCACCACCATGCACCAGCAGGGATGCCCCATCCCAGGCCCGTCCGCAGGTAGGGGGGATGTCCATGTCATCTGACTCCCCTCCACCTGCGTACGAGGGGACCCCTGGCCGTATGGAGAAGGTCCTGATTGGTGTCGCGTTGCGCACAGGTGCAATTCGTGATGAGGTGCGTGCTTCCCGGGAGGAGCATGCACGTCATCACGGAAAGCACCGTGCCGACTTGGCCCAGTTGGGAACGGCCATGATGGGGGGTTTCCTACATGTGTCGGCCAATCTGGCGACCCTCCCCTCCTCTGTGGAGACTATGCACCAGTCGTTCTCCATGCCGTCTTCCGGCCCAGATGCCACCAGGGCCCCCTGTGGACCTGCCCCGACCAATGCAGCCGGCTCGGTGGGGATCCCATCCCTGCCACAGTCGGGAGTCGGAGGTCCAGCAGGGGTGGACACACCAGCAACTGGACCCCAGCAGATGGAGGATGTGACGGCATCATCAGGCAGGGCACGTGCATGACGGCGTCGGTGGATACCATCAGCCTGGATGCCGTCGTGCTGACACAGGCAGTTGCGTCGGAGGCAGCGGCAGGCTCGACGTGGGAGGCATCATGGCTCGGGGCCATCAACATCAGGGGTGCAGGCATCGGCCGGAGGGCAGGAGAACCCTGGAATGGGAGTGGCTTCCGTGTGGGAGCGGTTGGGCCAGTAGATAGGTGCAGAGCGGCAGCGGGCAGAGGAGGAACGGCTCACAATGGTCAGGGCGGAGAACTCCATGCGGAGGGCGCTGAGGCGGGCTGAGTGCCTCGAGGCTCTTCGCAGGGAGTTGGAGCTGGACACTGCTTTATCCCTGCGAGACCTCGGGGCCAGGGAACATGCCCGCCTCCAAGCCATTGAACAGGAGCTCGATGATGCCCTGGCCCATGACAACATCCAGTGAGCCGTTGGACTAGCCCGCTGCCCATGTAAATAGTTATGTAGTTAGTGTTAGGTTTCCTTTGTTTTTGCATTTTCTTTGGACCTTTTGGACAATGGGCCACATTTTTGTATATAGTTATTTTTTATTAGGTAGTGTTGTTAGATAGGTTTCATATCTTTTGTTGGGATCATGGACCCTGGCTTGTTCACCTGTTGGATTTTTTTTTCTTTTTACAATTTACCCATGGAGCAATGGCTTTCAATTATAATGTCCCATTGGATTTTCTTTTCTGGACTGTGACTTTGGACACCATTCCTTTGGATTCTGATTTTTGGTTTTGCATTTTTTCATGGACATGCTTCTTTTTACTTTTTTTACATTCCCATTTCTGTTAGTTTATTTTTGATTCAATTCATGTTTTCTTTAATACATATTTTTTGATCAAACTTCAATGTGTAGTATCATCTCATTGGTTTCATGCATATCAAGATATGGGTTTTGAGATTCACTGACACCCATTGGGTGTATGTGAGGGACATGTGTTTGTTTCCAAACTTGCAATTGCAGTTCTATCATGTTATTGCCATTTCTGAGTGGGTGGGTGCAATACTCGGGTGGGTGTTTTGCATTTGGAGGCTGACCATAGGGACCGGGGATCTAGTTTGTGATGACATGTTGGCTGGGGAACATGAGTTGGACATGAGTGGGGCCCTGCTGGCAGGTGCCCCACAGTGATGGGGGGTGGGGGTGCAGGGGAACATGAGTTGGACATGAGTGGGGGCCTGGTGGAGGGTGCCCCTGACTGCTGGGGGGGTAGGGGGTGGTGGGAGACATGAGTGGGGGCCTGGTGGAGGCTGCCCCTGCACTGCTGGGGGTGGGGGTGCAGGAGGACATGAGTGGGTGCCTGGTGGAGGCTGCCCCTGCACTGCTGGGGGGTGGGGGTGGTGGGAGACATGAGTGGGGGCCTGGTGGAGGCTGCCCCTGGTGGCTGGGGGGTGGGGGTGGTGGTAGACATGAGTGGGGGCCTGGTGGAGGCTGCCCCTGCACTGCTGGGGGGTGGGGGTGGTGGGAGACATGAGTGGGGGCCTGGTGGAGGCTGCCCCTGGTGGCTGGGGGGTGAGGGTGGTGGGAGACATGAGTTGGACATGAGTGGGGGCCTGGATGAGGGTGCCCCTGACTGCTGGGGGGTAGAGGGTGGTGGGAGACATGAGTGGGGGCCTGGTGGAGGCTGCCCCTGCACTGCTGGGGGGTGGGGGTGCAGGGGGACATGAGTGGGGGCCTGGTGGAGGCTGTCCCTGCACTGCTGGGGGTTGGGGGTGGTGGGAGACGTGCGTGGGGGCCTGGTGGAGGCTGCCCCTGGTGGCTGGGGGGTGGGGGTGGTGGTAGGCATGAGTGGGGGCCTGGTGGAGGCTGCCCCTGCACTGCTGGGGGGTGGGGTGGTGGGAGACATGAGTGGGGGCCTGGTGGAGGCTGCCCCTGCCAGCTGGGGGGTGGGGGTGGTGGTAGACATGGGTGGGGGCCTGGTGGAGGCTGCCCCTGCACTGCTGGGGGGTGGGGGTGGTGGGAGACATGAGTGGGGGCCTGGTGGAGGGTGCCCCTGACTGCTGGGGGGTAGGGGGTGGTGGGAGACATGAGTGGGGGCCTGGTGGAGGCTGCCCCTGCACTGCTGGGGGGTGGGGGTGCAGGGGGACATGAGTGGGGGCCTGGTGGAGGCTGCCCCTGCACTGCTGGGGGGTGGGGGTGGTGGGAGACATGAGTGGGGGTCTGGTGGAGGCTGCCCCTGCACTGCAGGGGGGTGGGGGTTGTGGGAGACATGAGTGGGGGCCTGGTGGAGGCTGCCCCTGGTGGCTTAGGGGTGGTGGTAGACATTGGTAGGGGCCTGGTGGAGGCTGCCCCTGCACTGCTGGGGGGTGGGGGTGGTGGGAGACATGAGTGGGGGCCTGGTGGAGGCTGCCCCTGGTGGCTGGGGGGTGGGGGTGGTGGTAGACATGGGTGGGGTCCTGGTGGAGGCTGCCCCTGCACTGCTGGGGGGTGGGGGTGCAGGGGGACATGAGTGGGGGCCTGGTGGAGGCTGCCCCTGCACTGCTGGGGGCTGGGGGTGGTGGGAGACATGAGTGGGGGCCTGGTGGAGGCTGCCCCTGGTGGCTAGGGGGTGGAGGTGGTGGTAGACATGGGTGGGGGCCTGGTAGAGGCTGCCCCTGCACTGCTGGGGGGTGGGGGTGGTGGGAGACATGCATTGTTGATCAGTAGTGCAAGGTGACATGTGATATGGCTGGGGGGCATGCCCATGGTGGATGGGCTGCCTGCGGGACATGAGCAGGGGTGCAGGGTAGTCCCCCGTGGTGTGGGCTGCCTGCAGGGGCCGTGGAGGTTGTAGAGCGAACACCTGGGAGGACCCACATGGCCAATTCACGTGTAGTACTCCCCAGAACCCCTGAAATACACGTACCCTGATGAAATCGCGTGTGGAACTTCCCGCGCACCCCTGAAATACACGTACCCTGATGGAATCGTGTGTGGAACTTCCCGCGCACCCCTGAAATACACGTACCCTGCTGAAATCGCGTGTGGAACTTCCCGCGCACCCCGGAAATACACGTACCCTGCTCGCACGGGGCCAATCGCGTGTGGAACTTCCCGCGCACCCTGAAATACACGTACCCTGCTGAAATCGCGTGTGGAACTTCCCGCGCACCCCTCTAATACACATACCCTGCTCGCACGGGGCCAATCGCGTGTGGAACTTCCCGCGCACCCCTGAAATACACGTACCCTGCTCGCACGGGGCCAATCGCGTGTGGAACTTGCCGCGCACCCCTGAAATACACGTACTCTGCTGATATCGCGTGTGGAACTTCCTGCGCACCCCTGGAATACACGTACCCTGCTGGCATGGGGCCAATCGCGTGTGGAACTTCCCGCGCAACCCTGAAATACACGTACCCTGCTCGCACGGGGCCAATCGCATGTGGAAATTCCCGCGCACCCCTGAAATACACGTACCCTGCTGAAATCGCGTGTGGAACTTCCCGCGCACCCCTGTAATACACGTACCCTCCTGGAATCGCGTGTGATACTTCCCGCGCACCCCTGAAATACACGTACCCTGCTGAAATCGCGTGTGGAACTTCCCGCGCACCCCTGTAATACACGTACCCTGTTGGAATCGCGTGTGATACTTCCCGCGCACCCCTGAAATACACGTACCCTGCTGGAATCGCGTGTGATACTTCCCGCGCACCCCTGAAATACACATACCCTGTTGATTTTGTGTGTGATACTTCCCGCGCACCCATGATGCACACGTACACAGGACAATCGCATGTGGAAGTTCCCGTGAACCACTGAAATACACGTTCCCCGCTTGGCGTTTGCTGTTTGCCAGCCCTGTGAACTGGTCCGGGGTTAGCACAGCCCTTTGCGATTATTTGGGGATTTTGAAGGCTTTTCCTTGCGCAAGGGCGTTCTTGGGGGCGTAACTGGCGCTGCTGCAGGGTCGCTGCGCCACGCTGCGCCACGGCTGGTTTTGGATGCGAAAATCCATGAATACGCTGTGCGCGGAAATCGATTTTACCACACGCGGCTGGCGCAGACATTCGCACTGGCACGCTGTGCGCCAGTCGCGTGCGCCACTTTTGTGCGAATTTCTATGAATTACCCTGTAAGACTACAGGTATATGCAAGAAAATCCCCTTTGGTATCAGTCTGTACCACACAGATTTAGTTGGTAGCTGTGGCTAATCAGTCAGACTTATCTAAAGAGGGAGATGAGCAGTATTCAGGGTTTACACATTAGGACTACAATACTATGGAACAAGGAAACACTGACCAAAGCTTTGTATCAAAAAGAATATATATATTTATTTTACACACTCTGATGGTCACACACAAATCACTATTATAAAGCAAGTTAAATCAGTCAAGAAAAGTATACACTACTCCCTAAAACTCCATAGACCATAATCACATAAGATAGCCTGAAACATACACTAGCAATCTGTCTAAGAGCGGGAAAAAAGGGTCTCACTCTTAGCAGGAGAAAATAAATAAACCCTTCAAATCCAGCAAAGCTGCTGGGGACCCTATAGGTAAGGGAAAGTAGCCATAGAAGAGAATGCTCCCTAACAGCCCTCCTCCTGCGCCCACCTGTGAAGCCAAGAACCGTGGCGTCATCTTCGACTTCACACTCTCTTTTTCTCCTCAAATCTCTGACGTCTCTTAGAAGTCAAACTACCAACTGCACCTCCTCAGAGGTATTCTTCCTTTCCTCCCCTATCCCCAGTAGCTTACTATTTTGAGAGCTCTGTTCTCTACAGGCTGGACTATTGCAACAGCCCCTTTCTAAATCTGACTGCTTCTACTCTCCGCCCTCTGCTACTCAACCAGAACCGGACTGTGAGACTTGTTCTTGGCCTCAAGCCCTGGGATCGTATCTCTTCAGCCTTGAAATCTCTTCATTGGCTCCACATGGCTGCAAGGATTAAATTCAAGACCCTTTGCATTGTCGAAAGGGCTTTCTGGGGCCTGGGTCCAAAATACCTTCAACTCTCCCTCCGTAAATACCTTCCTACTCAAGCTCTTCGCTCCTCCATCTCCAACTCCCTCAGGGTCAGTCGCTTCTCCAAGCAATGAGCTGGTGGTAGATCTCTTTCCTCAGCCGGGGCCTCCCTCTGGAACAGCCTCCCTGCCACTCTGAAACTTTGTGAGAACCATCTACGGTTCCAGAAGCACCTCAAGACCTTCCGCTTTGCTACTGCCTTTGCTCTCCCTCTCCCCTGCTGATCTGTATGCTTCAGCACTGTGCACTTGGTTTACCTTCTGATTTCGGACCCAGGTCCATGCCCACCCAGTCAGTCACCCGCACTGCCCCTGGCAACCCTTGCTCTTGGATCTGTATCTGTTATCCTACAGTCCCCCTTACCTGCACTTGTCAGACACCCCTTGTCTGCGCTCAAAACCTGCACTTGTCACCTTGCTGGTTGCACTACCTTTTGTGTTGTTGTATCCCGTGCTCAGCACTTTCCATTTTCTCCCCTCTCCCTTGCACTTTCCCCCATGCCCTCTCCCCTGCACTTGCACGTTCTCAATGTCACTCGGCCTAGTAAGATCTCTCTTTTGTCCTCCCTTGTTCCCCTCCTTGCCTCGTCGTGCTCTGAAACACTTGTGTATGAGCGCGATAAAATTTAATATCATATCATAAATATCATACCTCTATCTCTACCTGTGGCATTACCCAGGGTTTCTACCTTTTTCCGTGGCTCTTTTAACATCCATCTTGCTCCACTTACAAACCTAATTTGCACTTTCTCCCCTTACTTCCAGTGTTATGCAGATGACACACAACTCTTCTTCAAATCTCCCTCTGATCCTCTTCTTACTTCCGCCATCATTACTGACTGCCTATCTGCCATCCAGTCCTGGTGTGCCTCTGATGATCTCTGCCTCAACTCCAGCAAGACTGAGATCCTTCCCATTGTGACTCCTCCCCCCTCTTTCTTCCCTTCACTCTGGACACCCTCTATGGGATCTCCCCATTCTTCTTCATCTGAAGCCAGAAATATTGGCGTCATCTTCGACTCCTTGCTTTCCTTCCACCCTCACATCCAGGATCTTGCCAGGAAGGTCCACTTTCAACTCAACCTCATCAAAGGAATCCTTCCTTTCCTCACTTTCCCCAAGAAGCTCAATGTCTCTAGAGCTCTGGTACTCTCTAGGCTGAACTACTGCAACAGCCTCTTCCTTAATCTACCCTCTTCCTATCTACGTCCCGTCCAGTTTATCCAGAATAGGGGTTCAAGATTTATCCTTGGCCACAAGCTCAGGGACCGCATCTCTCCAGCCCAACAATCTCTCCACCCGGTTGCTGCAAGGATCAAATTAAAATCCCTCTGCATCATCCATAAGGTAGTCTTAGGCCAGGGAGCACACTATCTACAACTGGCTCTCGCCAAATACTCTCCCTCCAGATCTTTACGCTCCTCCGATGCCATCTCTCTGTGTGTCAAGTGCTTCTCAAAATAGCAAGATGGTGGCTGATCTCTTTCATTGGCTGGCTCCCTCCTCTGGAACAGCCTCTCCCTTCCTCTCCATTTTGAGCCAGATCTCCTCAAATTCTGGAATCTCCTCAAGACTTTCCTTTTCTCCTCCTCCGTCCCCCTCTCCCTCCCTTGCTAAACCCAACAGATGCTGAGATTGGTGACGAGGGCCCTTATGTGTCCAAAGGTTTTTAATACATTAGACCTTACAGCTGGATACTGATGTGTGCCACTAGCTGAAGATATTCAAAATGTGTTTGCATTTTCTTTTAACAAATCACAATATGCATAGTCCTGGACACCTTTTGGGTATGTCAGTAGTGAGAGTGAGTTTGGGATATTCCTGAGCAAGGCACTTCCAGATGCAGCTGAAGGGGGACAATTATGTGGATGTTAAGATAATCAAAAATTTTAATCTGTAAAGCCACTTCAATGAGATTAGACATGTGCTTAGTCAGCTACAGAAGGCTGGGAGAAAAAGTATCTTTACAAAAAGCACAATGGTGTAGGAGAAAGGTAAGTTTCCTACGTCATGAAGTGACAGAATATGGATTAAACCCACAAAAGAAAAAGGTGGAGGCGATTCATAAACTAAAAGATCCCACTAATTTGAAAAGTTTAAATACTTTGTTAGGAATGACAAGTTACAACAGGACATGTATTGGGAATTATGCAGAGATTACACAACCGTTAACGAAATAACTGAAGCAGGGCGTACCCTGGAAATGGGAAAAAGAACAAAATGAGGCAGTAGCCAGGCTTAAAGAGTGTCCATTGAAAGCACCATGTATGACAAATCCAATGAAAAACTTGGATTTCTTGGTAGAAATACGATTTACAGATCAAAGCATGGCAGCAGTGTTATATCAAAAACATGATGTGAATAACAAAACTATTGCATATGCTAGCAAAGCATTATCACAGGTAGAGACCAAATTTAGTGAATGCAAAAAAAACACTTCTAAACACTGTCTGGGCATTGAAACATTTCTGCCCCATAATTCATAACCACCCATAATTATTGAAACAAACACCAGCCTCTACAAATTTTGCAAAGTTAGAGAATCAGATCAGGGAATGTGGCCCAGTCAAGAATTACTTCTTGGACATTAGTACTTCAGGGAATTCCTGTAGAAGGGAAATATGGACAAAATAAAAAGAGCCCAGTCATTGAAGGACTAGCAGAATTGCATGATTGTGCAGCCGTATGTGCACCTGATGACACAGAGCTAGAAACGCGTTTGAATGAATTTGAGCAATCCCTTCACAAAGTATTCAACAAAGAAACACGTAAGGATTTACCAACTGTTTATGTAGATGGCTGTGCTTACCATGTAGAAAATGATACAGAAAAAGAGCTCATAGCAGGAATAGGAAACATATGGTTTAAATGCGACAACATTCCAAGAGTAAGCATGAGGATCGGTCCCAGAAGTAGTCAAGTGTCAGAACTGGCCATTATTTATAAGGCAATATCTACAGCAGTAGAAAATAAAATCAAAGAAATATTTCTAGAAACAGATTCTGATTATGCACAAAATAGTTTTGTGGAGTATTTACCTGGGTAGAAAGTGAAAGGCATGCTCACCTATAACAAGAAACCACTCAAACATGGCAAGATGATCTCAGCTATAGACAAGCTTGTGTCAGAAATGATTTGATAATCTGTAGGAAGAGAAACTGGAGATGTGCAGGGATGGATACTGGAGATCTAGGGATACTATATATGGAGGCAGTAATTGGGTCATGAAATTATATATTTAGGGGAGGCAGTAAACTGAATACAAAAATACAGACAGCAAATGAAAATGCACATTAGGCACGTTTTAAAATGATCCACTCTATGGTGAATAGGACATCTGTCTAGTTTGCACTGTATACATATATTAACCCAAATTACCCAACTAGCACTGTCTGATTAACTGATAATTTACCCTTTAAAAAAGCAGTTCACAATGCTTCAGATGAAATGTCAAAAGTAATGTGCTGTTTAACTGTAGAATTATAACAGGGATGCAGTTTGCTGGCTGTGAGTTCATTGCACAAAATCTGAAGGAAAATATGTGCTCTGGTGAAAAACCCCATTGTACCAGAGGGAATTATTGTTACAAATGATTTCATAAAGTTTATGCTTCCAAAGAAACCAGCTGGGATGATGTGTACGTCAGAAAAAAAGGCAACTTTTAGTTAGAGTGACAGGGCTAGCATATACATTCAGGATTCATAAAAGAGATGGGGGCATATGTGGTTCTGAGGAGAATGGGAGTGCAGCTGACAGAAGGGCAGAGCAGCAGCCAGAGAGCAGAATTGTGCATTGCAAGATCTTACAAGAAGCTGGGGCCTTGAACTGTGTCCTTCGTGGGCGGCGGAGCTCTGCAGAATTCGCGAGACTCCCATGTGCTGATAATCCACTTCAGAGAGGGGTTTCCTAGATAACAGCGCGGAAATCTAACATACTTGAAGTGAGTATCTTTCAAAGTGAGGAGCATGTACGGATAACTGAGTTTTTTGTTTACAGTCCGTCAGTCAGGATTAAGTGGTCACTTTATGAACAGTGTTCTTTTTTATCAGTTGAAATTGATAAACGCTGAAGTGTAAACAAAGAAAAGAAAGTTGGCCTGCTGTTGTGCTTTTGTTTTTGTTTCTTCTCTTAGACTGTATATTCTGCCAATTGCCTCAGGACCCAAGGTCTGGGTAAGAAAATAAATGCAGATATTTTGTCATGAACACAGGCTGGTCATGTAATCTAATGTAGAGGTGTTATTTTATATTCATGTTTATACCACATAACCTGTTTTCAAACAATAGTGCATATGAAAGAAAAGCATTTTAAAACTGAATCAGTGGGGTTGCGTTTTGTGTCTATGTGTATTCAATTACAAAAAGGGTGTGAAATCACAGGGAAGAGCCCCAGTGTGTCAAAAGAGGTAACCCATTTTAGCACGGGTGGTATAACAGGAGGAAAAGCTTGACACTCTTAGCAAGTAAGTTATAAGCGTATGATGCATGCGCAATGGTGAATTTTTCATAATGAAAAGTGTCCTTTGAACAAATCTGTCCAAGACAGTAGTCCAAACTTATAGACTGGAGTGACAGTTAGCACTGTCGAGTTCCCATATGTACAAGGCCAGTTATTTTGTGTTTAGAGTTGACCCTTGGTAAAATACAGGTATTAGGGCCTCATTACACGTTAGGCGGTAAGAGTTTACCCGTACCGGTAAGGGCACCGGTACCGGCCAACCCTTACCGCCTTACTACGAGTTCCCTTTGTGGGACCCGACCTTAATGGCTGGTTTTACCAGCCGTTAAAGTAGGGTGCCGCAAAGGGACATCGGTGCTAATTACGGTACCGCAATTTGCGGTACCGTAATTAGCTCCTTCCCCATTCCCATTATGCCCTATGGGGGCAAAAATGGGAATGGGGAAGTGCCTTGGTGAATGGGGAATTACCGCCCCCGCTCACCTTGGAGTAGGGCAGTAATTCCGCCATCCACCAAGGCGGACACGGTAAAATACCAGCGGCAACCATGGCGCTAATAGCACCATGGTTACCGCCTACCGTGCAATGAGGCCCTTAGAGTGTAGTCTTGTCACACCATACAGGGCATCACCATAACCACGCTGTACCACCATTTTACCACAGTACTCAAATACCACCAAATTAGGTTTAGGCCTCTGACAAAATTCCTAATATAATTTTGTGCATTGGCCTTTGGGAACACACTTTAAAACAGTTACTGGGCATGGCAAGTATGTTCAGCATAGCCATTTGGTGCACTTAAAAGGGCACCAATTTTGTGAAGTGATAGTGTGGTGCTGCGTACAATGTCATCATGTCCCAAATTGAAGCAAGATTTTATGAGCTGTTGAACTATCTGGAGGCAAAGCTATTTGCCCTGGGATGTGGTCATCAGAAAATTCTGTCTTATGACGAGATTGCATATGTGGGGATGTGCAAAAGGAGTCATTACATGACTTTTTGAAGAAGGCTGCATCAGCCAGGTCTGCCTATTAAAACTTTTCAGGGCTTCAGACAAAAATGCAGCAAAAAATAAATTGCATAGTAAGGTTACGTGCAAAGATTTGGTTTCTCTTAAATCGATATTTAAGACTGCAGGAGAATGATTGTGAAGTAATTAATAAAGCACAGATCAGTTTGGACGAGTCAAGTGAGCAGTTGAAGTGTCTAAATTTGGAATTAAAGCAGTCTAACCCAGGGATGCAGTCTAATTGCAGTGAGTTGGACAAACAACTGTCTCAGAAAATTTTTTTTGAGGAGAGTGAACAGGAACTGGTACAATTAAAAGGGGTCGTAGAGGCAATTAGACAAGACATGGTTGACACCATATTAGAAATACAAACTCTTCAAAGGGAGTGTCAAATGCAATTAAATGAAACGCAAACCGTGCTTAATAAGGTTAGTGGTGAGAACTCTAACTTTTGTCAGGAGGCAGACTGACTTCATAAAAGGTGCAAAGATTTGGAACAGCAAATATCCAGTTCTAAATCTCGGGAAAAACAACAAGGCACCACATTTAATGGAATTGAGATTAGCCTCAACTCTGCATGAAGGAACAATGTACAAATGGCTATACCTGTGGCTAGGCCTGATTGTAGCCCTTTTGGAGGGTTTGATTCACCCGCCAGTGGTCACCATCAAACTTGTCCATCAGAAAAAAGGAATGAGCGAAAGAATAATTGTGCCAAGTAAACCCATCAAAATAATGAAGTCCATCAAAACTTTGATTAAACCATTCAAAAAGGGGGAGGTGATTGTTGCATAGAAGGCCACTTAGAAACAGTATGTGACATATTTAAAGCCCTTCAGATACCTAGGGAAACGTATAGGCTATACTTTCACCTAACACTTGATTCTGCAACTGTTAGTGTCATTAGAGGCCTTAATTAACAAGAAAACCTGTCATCGGCAGACTTTGAAAAAGAGGTTAGACATCATTTCTCACCTTACCAGTCAATGCAAGACGCTAAGAAAGCATCGTATACAATGACAGCAAAGCCAGATATGTCATTCCGCCAGTTTCTCCTGGGTTTAAAAAGAGCATTTTCCAGTTTTGATGTGTCTTTTAACCCTAATTCTGCAGAATTTAAGACTGCATATTTTTATGGTCTTCGGAAAGACATTATATCACAGTTAATTTGCTAATTTGATGGAGAAAAATAATTAGAGTGGATCGTTGAACAGGGGATGCAATTATATGAGGTAATCTACGGTAATGGAGCTACAAAATCAAAAGCTAAACATTCCACGCCAACGGTAATGGAGATAAAATCTGCAAAAATGAATCAGCCCAAACTCAGGCAGGGAACCATATGACACATAACTAGATGGGCGCGCCACCACAGAGGACGCCATCCCAAACACCTATGTTCCAATCACATGACCCGAGCAATAGAGAACATTACCTTAGAAATAGATATTTGCGTGACCTAGAGTAGGATACCGGCCCGATATGTCAGGCATTAATAACAATCAAAATCAAAGGAACAATGACCCATACCAGACACTATGGACGCAGAGCAGATTTTACCCTTATACCATGGTATATGGCTATCAAGAAAGGCCCTGGTATGTGGATAGGTTGATTGAAAATGGAAATCAGCATAGCAGACAGTTCCCACCAAATGAAAGACAAAACATGAATTATGTCCCGCGCCATTATAATCAGTCACCACTAGTTGACCACAGCCAAAGAATGGCCACACCCCGTTCTCCACCTCATATGGCCCATGAATTCAGAAATAACCAAAATAGAAATCTCCTGAGAGATGCCAAAATAGGTCCAATCAGTGTGAATTTCACCAATACCGGCATAGGCCGCAAAGAGAGGAATCCAGGGGAATTGACAGATTAAAATGTCTGGAGGCCCAAATTAAAATGTTGTCTGAGCAAATAGGAAAACTGTGCAGTCCGAAAACAGCAGCCAAGTGAAGGTGCGGAAGGTAATAGGAGCGATCTTGTGCATTCTGACAAGTGACTATGTAATAGCCCCTGCAATGATAAAAGTACAGAATCTCATGAACCAGTTTTGTGTAACGGTCCTGAATTGCTTGCTGATTCAAAAATGAAAATACCCAACAGTGAAAGTGAATCAGATGGTGCTCACACACACAAAAAGGGAGTGTGGTACCAATTTAGAGTTAAACCAGACTATCGATGTGTGTGCAGATGAAAAACAAAAAGGAAAAAATTAACAAGTAAATTCTAAAGAACAGAGAGACAGATTTAAAATGGACATCTTATGTGAGGATGGGATACTAGGAGTGGTTGTTAAAATATCCTCCCTTGATAGTCAGAATACTGTTGAAGTCCAGACAGGAAAAGCAGGTGCTTAAAAGGAGGGTGCAGGCCAGTCATCTGAGGAATATGTTGAGCCACACATATTTCAAGAGACCGAAAAGACAGATACCATGCAAAATGTAAGTAGGTGTTCTGAGCTAGAAAATGACAGACTACCACGTGATTTTTGTGATGATGTTCAGTCAAAAAACTGCAGTGTAAACACTGATGGTCCCAGATCAGAGAGGTGGATGGTGGCTACACTCCAAATGGGTTCTGAACATATAAAGATAGGCAAAGATTCCCAAAATGAAATGGGCAAAATGGAGGGAAAGATATCATTTCACTTGTCCATGTGTTTGTCAAAACGTGAAAAGGGACTGAGAATGTTGAGACCTGAAATCAGCAAAAATTCATACTTTTTGTCAGTTTTGGAAGAAGTTGAGGAGAGGTATTATGCTCCTATCACTGTGGAAGAGAAATGCAATGCATTTGCAATGATTGACATGGGTGCACAGGCCACAATCATGTCCAAAGAGCTAGTGAAAAGTATCAATCCCCACAAAATCATATCAAAGTGAGACAAAATGAAGGCCTGGTGCACAATTTTAATGGTGAAGAGATACCTATTGAAGGTGTCACTGAGGGTGACATAAAGCTAGGGAAACACCGGATGAGACAGGAAGTATTTTTACATCCGTCAGTGAAATACAGTTTCTGATGGGAACAAATTGACTGAAGAGGTAGTCGCACCTCATTGATGGGGTAAATGGGGTCGTATGGTCCCTAGCCAAAAGGCCATTGAGGCCTCTGAAGGTTAGGTCACAAAACAACAGAATAAAAGAATGCCACACAGTGGCTAAGTCAGATGATGCAGTGGAAGTGTATCTTCAGAATGGCTGTGTGCCTAGTGTCACTGTCATTCTAATGTGTCAGGATAAAATGTGAGGTGAAGAAGAGAAGCAATCTCTAGAGATTTATTTGGACCCCAAGAAGAAATGGCAAAGAGAAATAGATGAAAACACATTACACTTTTTCTTGAAAGAAGAAACATGCAAGCCACCTGTCACTACAGATATGAACACAGAGAAACACATTTTAACCCTTTCTGAAATAGAAATGGGAGATGGGCAGCCATGGATCCCTATCCGTGTAAATGGTCATTCTGAAATGAAGAAGCCACTTTAGCACTGGAGCAGGAAAGAAGTTTCATTAATGAGAAAATATTCCAGTGAATAATTGATAGGGAGGAGATCCCAAAATGCTGAACAAAAAACCAACACATTTTTGGGTTGGATGAACCAGACTCAGGGAATAGAGTCATAGGAAGATGCATGTTAAAAGTCACCATTGGTCTGAAAGCTATCTGTCACAACATGTGGATAGTGAGTGGGGCACAGAATACATTTTATTTGGGAAATTACAGTACGCACAGAATGTGTATGGTGCTGGACTTCCTTAATCACAAAGTGTGGTCCAGATTGGGATGACCTGCATCTCAATTTGAAGACAGTAGACAGGGTTATCTTTGTGCACAGATGGTATCATAAGCAACTGAACTACAGGTGAAGAAGGATGTTACCATTCCTGCATTCACCAGGTGAGTTACCATAACGCTTAAACACAGAAATGGACAACAGATGAGGGATCTGATGTATTTGTGTGCCTAAATGAATCCATGCGGCAGCAAGGGCTAGAATGTGACTATATAGATGGTAGAGATTGGGGGTAGACCCATTAAGAGACCCATTAAGATCCTAGTGGACAATAAAGGGTGCCAGGATATTCATTTAGGAGAGAATTAGAGGGTAATTCATAGAATCTCGCAGAAAAGTGTCGCAAGCGGCTGGCGCAGAGTGTCGGCGTGCGATTGACTGCGCCAGGCACGTGCGCTAAAACCGATTTCCGCGCACAGCGTATTCATGGATTTTAGGCTTCCAAACCAGCCGTGGCGCAGAGAATCGCAGCGACCCTGCAGCAGCGCCAGTAACGCCCCCAAGAACGCCCTCGCGCAAGGAAAAGCCATCAAAATCGCTAAATCATCGCAAAGGGCTGCACTAACCCTGGACCAGTTCACCGGGCTGGCAGACAGCAAACGCCAAGCGGGGAACGTGTATTGCAGGGGTGCGCGGGAAGTTCAACACGCGACTGGCCCCGTGCGAGCAGGGTACGTGTATTACATGGGTGCGCGTGAAGTTCCGCACGCGATTCCATCAGGGTACGTGTATTCCAGGGGTGCGCAGGAAGTTCCACACGCGATTGTCCCAGTGCGAGCAGGGTACGTGTATTTCAGGGTGCGCAGGAAGTTCCACACGCGATAGTCCCAGTGCGAGCAGGGTACGTGTATTTCAGGGGTGCGCGGGAAGTTCCACACACGATTGTCCCAGTGCGAGCAGGGTACGTGTATTTCAGGGGTGCGCGGGAAGTTGCACACGCGATTTCAGCAGGGAATGTGTATTTCAGGGGTTCTGGGGAGAATTGGCCTTGTGGGTCCTCCCAGGTGTACGCTCCACAATCTCCACGGCCCCTGCAGGCAGCCCACACCACGGGGGACTACCCTGCACCCCTGCTCATGTCCCGCAGGCAGCCCATCCACCATGGGCATGCCCACCAGCCAACCCACATGTCACCTTGCACTACTGATCAACAATGCATGTCTCCCACCACTCCCACCCCCCTGCCACCATGGCCACACTCCAGCAGGCCCCAGTCATGTCTCCCACCACCCCCACCCCCCTGCCACCATGGCCACCCTCCACCAGGCCCCCACTCATGTCTCCCACCACCCCCACCCCCCAGCCACCAGGGGCAGCCTCCACCAGGCCCCCACTCATGTCCCCCTGCACCCCCACTCCCCAGCCACCAGGGGCAGCCTCCACCAGGCCCCCACTCATGTCCCCCTGCACCCCCACCCCCCAGCATCCAGGGTCACCCTCCACCAGGCCCCCACTCATGTCTCCCACCACCCCCACGCCCCAGCCACCAGGGGCAGCCTCCACCAGACCCCCACTCATGTCTCCCACCACCCCACCCCCCAGCCACCAGGGGCAGCCTCCAGCAGGCCCCCACTCATGTCTCCCACCACCCCCACCCCCCTGCCACCATGGCCACCCTCCACCAGGCCCCCACTCATGTCCCCCTGCACCCCCACCCCCTAGCATCCAGGGTCACCCTCCACCAGGCCCCCACTCATGTCTCCCACCACCCCCAGCCCCCAGCCACCAGGGGCAGCCTCCAGCAGGCCCCCACTCATGTCTCCCACCACCCCCACCCCCCAGCCACCAGGGTCACCCTCCACCAGGCCCCCACTCATGTCTCCCACTACTCCCACCCCCCAGCCACCATGGCCACCCTCCACCAGGCCCCCACTCATGTCCCCCTGCACCCCAACCCCCAGCATCCAGGGTCACCCTCCACCAGGCCCCCACTCATGTCTCCCACCACCCCCACCCCCCAGCCACCAGGGGCAGCCTCCAGCAGGCCCCCACTCATGTCTCCCACCCTCCCCACCCCCCAGCAGTGCAGGGGCAGCCTCCACCAGGCCCCCACTCATGTCCCCCTGCACCCCACCCCCCAGCCACCAGGGGCAGCCTCCACCAGGCCCCCACTCATGTCCCCCTGCACCCCCACCCCCCAGCATCCAGGGTCACCCTCCACCAGGCTCTCACTCATGTCCCCCCGCACCCCCACCCCCCAGCATCCAGGGTCACCCTCCACCAGGCCCCCACTCTTGTCTCCCACCACCCCCACCCCCCTGCCACCATGGCCACCCTCCAGCAGGCCCCCACTCATGTCTCCCACCACCCCCACCCCCCTGCCACCATGGCCACCCTCCACCAGGCCCCCACTCATGTCCCCCTGCACCCCCACCCCCCAGCATCCAGGGTCACCCTCCACCAGGCCCCCACTCATGTCTCCCACCACCCCCACCCCCCAGCCACCAGGGGCAGCCTCCACCAGGCCCCCACTCATGTCCCCCTGCACCCCACTCCCCAGCCACCAGGGGCAGCCTCCACCAGGCCCCCACTCATGTCCCCCTGCACCCCCACCCCCCAGCATCCAGGGTCACCCTCCACCAGGCCCCCACTCATGTCTCCCACCACCCCCACCCCCCAGCCACCAGGGGCAGCCTCCACCAGGCCCCCACTCATGTCTCCCACCACCCCACCCCCCAGCCACCAGGGGCAGCCTCCAGCAGGCCCCCACTCATGTCTCCCACCACCCCCACCCCCCTGCCACCATGGCCACCCTCCACCAGGCCCCCACTCATGTCCCCCTGCACCCCCACCCCCCAGCATCCAGGGTCACCCTCCACCAGGCCCCCACTCATTTCTCCCACCACCCCCAGCCCCCAGCCACCAGGGGCAGCCTCCAGCAGGCCCCCACTCATGTCTCCCACCACCCCCACCCCCCAGCATCCAGGGTCACCCTCCACCAGGCCCCCACTCATGTCTCCCACCACCCCCACCCCCCAGCCACCATGGCCACCCTCCACCAGGCCCCCACTCATGTCCCCCTGCACCCCAACCCCCAGCATCCAGGGTCACCCTCCACCAGGCCCCCACTCATGTCTCCCACCACCCCCAGCCCCCAGCCACCAGGGGCAGCCTCCAGCAGGCCCCCACTCATGTCTCCCACCCTCCCCACCCCCCAGCAGTGCAGGGGCAGCCTCCACCAGGCCCCCACTCATGTCCCCCTGCATCCCCACCCCCCAGCCACCAGGGGCAGCCTCCACCAGGCCCCCACTCATGTCCCCCTGCACCCCCACCCCCCAGCATCCAGGGTCACCCTCCACCAGGCTCCCACTCATGTCCCCCTGCACCCCCACCCCCCAGCATCCAGGGTCACCCTCCACCAGGCCCCCACTCATGTCTCCCACCACCCCCACCCCCCTGCCACCATGGCCACCCTCCAGCAGGCCCCCACTCATGTCTCCCACCACCCCCACCCCCTGCCACCATGGCCACCCTCCACCAGGCCCCCACTCATGTCCCCCTGCACCCTCACCCCCCAGCATCCAGGGTCACCCTCCACCAGGCCCCCACTCATGTCTCCCACCACCCCTACCCCCCAGCCACCAGGGGCAGCCTCCACCAGGCTCCCACTCATGTCCCCCTGCACCCCCACCCCCCAGCATCCAGGGTCACCCTCCACCAGCCCCCCACTCATGTCTCCCACCACCCCCACCCCCCAGCCACCATGGACACCCTCCACCAGGCCCCCACTCATGTCTCCCACCACCCCCACCCCCCAGACACCAGGGGCAGCCTCCACCAGGCCCCCACTCATGTCTCCCACCACCCCCACCCCCCAGCCACCAGGGGCAGCCTCCAGCAGGCCCCCACTCATGTCTCCCACCACCCCCACCCCCCTGCCACCATGGCCACCCTCCACCAGGCCCCCACTCATGTCCCCCTGCACCCCCACCCCCCAGCATCCAGGGTCACCCTCCACCAGGCCCCCACTCATGTCTCCCACCACCCCCACCCCCCAGCCACCATGGCCACCCTCCACCAGGCCCCCACTCATGTCTCCCACCACCCCCACCCCCCAGCCACCAGGGGCAGCCTCCACCAGGCCCCCACTCATGTCCCCCTGCACCCCCACCCCCCAGCCACCAGGGGAAGACTCCACCAGGCCCCCACTCATGTCCCCCTGCACCCCCACCCCCCAGCATCCAGGGTCACCCTCCACCAGGCCCCCACTCATGTCTCCCACCACCCCCACCCCCCAGCCACCAGGGGCAGCCTCCACCAGGCCCCCACTCATGTCTCCCACCACCCCCACCCCCCAGCCACCAGGGGCAGACTCCAGCAGGCCCCCACTCATGTCTCCCACCACCCCCACCCCCCTGCCACCATGGCCACCCTCCACCAGGCCCCCACTCATGTCCCCCTGCACGCCCACCCCCCAGCATCCAGGGTCACCCTCCACCAGGCCCCCAATCATGTCTCTCACCACCCCCAGCCCCCAGCCACCAGGGGCAGCCTCCAGCAGGCCCACACTCATGTCTCCCACCACCCCCACCCCCCAGCATCCAGGGTCACCCTCCACCAGACCCCCACTCATGTCTCCCACCACCCCCACCCCCCAGCCACTATGGCCACCCTCCACCAGGCCCCCACTCATGTCCCCCTGCACCCCCACCCCCCAGCATCCATGGTCACCCTCCACCAGGCCCCCACTCATGTCTCCCACCACCCCCAGCCCCCAGCCGCCAGGGGCAGCCTCCAGCAGGCCCCCACTCATGTCTCCCACCCTCCCCACCCCCCAGCAGTGCAGGGGCAGCCTCCACCAGGCCCCCACTCATGTCCCCCTGCACCCCCACCCCCCAGCCACCAGGGGGAGCCTCCACCAGGCCCCCACTCATGTCCCCCTGCACCCCCACCCCCCAGCATCCAGGGTCACCCTCCACCAGGCTCCCACTCATGTCCCCCTGCACACCCACCTCCCAGCATCCAGGGTCACCCTCCACCAGGCCCCCACTCATGTCTCCCACCACCCCCACCACCCTGCCACCATGGCCACCCTCCACCAGGCCCCCGCTCATGTCCCCCTGCACCCCCACCCCCCAGCATCCAGGGTCACCCTCCAGCAGGCCCCCACTCATGTCTCCCACCACCCACACCCCCCAGCCACCAGGGGCAGCCTCCACCAGGCCCCCACTCATGTCCCCCTGCACCCCCAACCCCAGCCACCAGGGGAAGCCTCCACCAGGCCCCCACTCATGTCCCCCTGCACCCCCACCCCCCAGCATCCAGGGTCACCCTCCACCAGGCCCCCACTCATGTCTCCCACCACCCCCACCCCCCAGCAGTGCAGGGGCAGCCTCCACCAGGCCCCCACTCATGTCTCCCACCACCCCACCCCCCAGCAGTGCAGGGGCAGCCTCCAGCAGGCCCCCACTCATGTCTCCCACCACCCCCCCTGCCACCATGGCCACCCTCCACCAGGCCCCCACTCAAGTCTCCCACCCTCCCCACCCCCCAGCAGTGCAGGGGCAGCCTCCACCAGGCCCCCACTCATGTCCCCCTGCACCCCCACCCCCCAGCCACCAGGGGCAGCCTCCACCAGGCCCCCACTCATGTCCCCCACCACCCCCACCCCCCCAGCATCCAGGGTCACCCTCCACCAGGCCCCCACTCATGTCTCCCACCACCCCCACCCCCCAGCCACTATGGCCACCCTCCACCAGGCCCCCACTCATGTCCCCCTGCACCCCCACCCCCCAGCATCCAGGGTCACCCTCCACCAGGCCCCCACTCATGTCTCCCACCACCCCCAGCCCCCAGCCACCAGGGGCAGCCTCCAGGAGGCCCCCACTCATGTCTCCCACCCTCCCCACCCCCCAGCAGTGCAGGGGCAGCCTCCACCAGGCCCCCACTCATGTCCCCCTGCACCCCCACCCCCCAGCCACCAGGGGCAGCCTCCACCAGGCCCCCACTCATGTCCCCCTGCACCCCCACCCCCCAGCATCCAGGGTCACCCTCCACCAGGCTCCCACTCATGTCCCCCTGCACACCCATCCCCCAACATCCAGGGTCACCCTCCACCAGGCCCCCACTCATGTCTCCCACCACCCCCACCACCCTGCCACCATTGCCACCCTCCACCAGGCCCCCACTCATGTCCCCCTGCACCCCCACCCCCCAGCATCCAGGGTCACCCTCCAGCAGGCCCCCACTCATGTCTCCCACCACCCCCACCCCCCAGCCACCAGGGGCAGCCTCCACCAGGCCCCCACTCATGTCCCCCTGCACCCCCACCCCCCAGCATCCAGGGTCACCCTCCACCAGGCCCCCACTCATGTCTCCCACCACCCCCACCCCCCAGCAGTGCAGGGGCAGCCTCTACCAGGCCCCCACTCATGTCTCCCACCACCCCCACCCCCCAGCAGTGCAGGGGCAGCCTCCAGCAGGCCCCCACTCATGTCTCCCACCACCCCCCTGCCACCATGGCCACCCTCCACCAGGCCCCCACTCATGTCTCCCACCCTCCCCACCCCCCAGCAGTGCAGGGGCAGCCTCCACCAGGCCCCCACTCATGTCCCCCTGCACCCCCACCCCCCAGCCACCAGGGGCAGCCTCCAGCAGGCCCCCACTCATGTCTCCCACCACCCCCACCCCCCTGCCACCATGGCCACCCTCCACCAGGCCCCCACTCATGTCCCCCTGCACCCCCACTCCCCAGCATCCAGGGTCACCCTCCACCAGGCCCCCACTCATGTCTCCCACCACCCCCAGCCCCCAGCCACCAGGGGCAGCCTCCAGCAGGCCCCCACTCATGTCTCCCACCACCCCCACCCCCCAGCATCCAGGGTCACCCTCCACCAGACCCCCACTCATGTCTCCCACCACCCCCACCCCCCAGCCACTATGGCCACCCTCCACCAGGCCCCCACTCATGTCCCCCTGCACCCCCACCCCCCAGCATCCATGGTCACCCTCCACCAGGCCCCCACTCATGTCTCCCACCACCCCCAGCCCCCAGCCGCCAGGGGCAGCCTCCACCAGGCCCCCACTCATGTCTCCCACCACCCCCACCCCCCTGCCACCATGGCCACCCTCCACCAGGCCCCCACTCATGTATCCCACCACCCCCACCCCCCAGCCACCAGGGGCAGCCTCTACCAGGCCCCCACTCATGTCCCCCTGCACCCCCACCTCCCAGCATCCAGGGTCACCCTCCACCAGGCCCCCACTCATGTCTCCCACCACCCCCACCACCCTGCCACCATGGCCACCCTCCACCAGGCCCCCGCTCATGTCCCCCTGCACCCCCACCCCCCAGCATCCAGGGTCACCCTCCAGCAGGCCCCCACTCATGTCTCCCACCACCCACACCCCCCAGCCACCAGGGGCAGCCTCCACCAGGCCCCCACTCATGTCCCCCTGCACCCCCAACCCCAGCCACCAGGGGAAGCCTCCACCAGGCCCCCACTCATGTCCCCCTGCACCCCCACCCCCCAGCATCCAGGGTCACCCTCCACCAGGCCCCCACTCATGTCTCCCACCACCCCCACCCCCCAGCAGTGCAGGGGCAGCCTCCACCAGGCCCCCACTCATGTCTCCCACCACCCCACCCCCCAGCAGTGCAGGGGCAGCCTCCAGCAGGCCCCCACTCATGTCTCCCACCACCCCCCCTGCCACCATGGCCACCCTCCACCAGGCCCCCACTCAAGTCTCCCACCCTCCCCACCCCCCAGCAGTGCAGGGGCAGCCTCCACCAGGCCCCCACTCATGTCCCCCTGCACCCCCACCCCCCAGCCACCAGGGGCAGCCTCCACCAGGCCCCCACTCATGTCCCCCACCACCCCCACCCCCCCAGCATCCAGGGTCACCCTCCACCAGGCCCCCACTCATGTCTCCCACCACCCCCACCCCCCAGCCACTATGGCCACCCTCCACCAGGCCCCCACTCATGTCCCCCTGCACCCCCACCCCCCAGCATCCAGGGTCACCCTCCACCAGGCCCCCACTCATGTCTCCCACCACCCCCAGCCCCCAGCCACCAGGGGCAGCCTCCAGGAGGCCCCCACTCATGTCTCCCACCCTCCCCACCCCCCAGCAGTGCAGGGGCAGCCTCCACCAGGCCCCCACTCATGTCCCCCTGCACCCCCACCCCCCAGCCACCAGGGGCAGCCTCCACCAGGCCCCCACTCATGTCCCCCTGCACCCCCACCCCCCAGCATCCAGGGTCACCCTCCACCAGGCTCCCACTCATGTCCCCCTGCACACCCATCCCCCAGCATCCAGGGTCACCCTCCACCAGGCCCCCACTCATGTCTCCCACCACCCCCACCACCCTGCCACCATTGCCACCCTCCACCAGGCCCCCACTCATGTCCCCCTGCACCCCCACCCCCCAGCATCCAGGGTCACCCTCCAGCAGGCCCCCACTCATGTCTCCCACCACCCCCACCCCCCAGCCACCAGGGGCAGCCTCCACCAGGCCCCCACTCATGTCCCCCTGCACCCCCACCCCCCAGCATCCAGGGTCACCCTCCACCAGGCCCCCACTCATGTCTCCCACCACCCCCACCCCCCAGCAGTGCAGGGGCAGCCTCTACCAGGCCCCCACTCATGTCTCCCACCACCCCCACCCCCCAGCAGTGCAGGGGCAGCCTCCAGCAGGCCCCCACTCATGTCTCCCACCACCCCCCTGCCACCATGGCCACCCTCCACCAGGCCCCCACTCATGTCTCCCACCCTCCCCACCCCCCAGCAGTGCAGGGGCAGCCTCCACCAGGCCCCCACTCATGTCCCCCTGCACCCCCACCCCCCAGCCACCAGGGGCAGCCTCCAGCAGGCCCCCACTCATGTCTCCCACCACCCCCACCCCCCTGCCACCATGGCCACCCTCCACCAGGCCCCCACTCATGTCCCCCTGCACCCCCACTCCCCAGCATCCAGGGTCACCCTCCACCAGGCCCCCACTCATGTCTCCCACCACCCCCAGCCCCCAGCCACCAGGGGCAGCCTCCAGCAGGCCCCCACTCATGTCTCCCACCACCCCCACCCCCCAGCATCCAGGGTCACCCTCCACCAGGCCCCCACTCATGTCTCCCACCACCCCCACCCCCCAGCCACCAGGGGCAGCCTCCACCAGGCCCCCACTCATGTCCCCCTGCACCCCCACCCCCCAGCATCCAGGGTCACCCTCCACCAGGCCCCCACTCATGTCTCCCACCACCCCCACCCCCCAGCCACCAGGGGCAGCCTCCACCAGGCCCCCACTCATGTCTCCCACCACCCCCACCCCCCTGCCACCATGGCCACCCTCCACCAGGCCCCCACTCATGTCTCCCACCACCCCCACCCCCCAGCCACCAGGGGCAGCCTCTACCAGGCCCCCACTCATGTCCCCCTGCACCCCCACCCCCCTGCATCCAGGGTCACCCTCCACCAGGCCCCCACTCATGTCTCCCACCACCCCCACCCCCCAGCCACCAGGGGCAGCCTCCAGCAGGCCCCCACTCATGTCTCCCACCACCCCCACCCCCCTGCCACCATGGCCACCCTCCACCAGGCCCCCACTCATGTCTCCCACCACCCCCACCCCCCAGCCACCAGGGGCAGCCTCCACCAGGCCCCCACTCATGTCTCCCACCACCCACACCCCCCAGCAGTGCAGGCGCAGCCCCCACCAGGTCCTCACAATCCCCAATCATGTGGGTAATGGTCATCCTCCACAGCCAAAAAGCCCTACCAAGTAACCCATTCACCCACATGGAAATGGAAATCACATGTTACACCCCCAATGTTCATGAAGCTAATGAACCCATGTCTGTCACACACAATGGTTGCAATTGAATGGGAAAACACCCAACATGACATGCATGAAACCAATGAGATGAAACCACACAGTGAAGTATGGAAACAAAATTGTATTGAAAAAAATAAAGAATTCTAAAGATAGAAAACAAATTACAATGTGAATGAGAAAAAAGAAAAGCTGCATGTCCGTATGAAAACACAAAACGGCAAATCAGAATCCTAAAAAATTTTGTCCAAAGTCAAATGTAAAAAAATCTCCATGCAAGGAATAACTATGTAAAAAAATACCAAGGGTCCATGAGCCCAACTGAACAAAGGAAACCTACTAAAAAACCTACCTAAAAATCAACTATATACAAAAAGTGGAGCAGTGTCCGTCGACTCCAAATCATAATAAGAAAGAAAGGAAACCTAAAACTAAAGAACTATATACAAAGGCGGCGGGCAAGTCCAGCGGCTCACTCCGTGGTGTCCCGGGCCAGGGCATCATCGAACGCCTGTTCGATGTCCCGGAGGCGGTCCAGTTCCATGGCCCCGAGAGTCCGCAGGGACGACGCTGTGTCCTTCTCCAACCCCCTGCGGACTGCCTCGAGGCACTCGGCCCGCCTCAGGTCCCTCTGCATGGAGTTCTCCGCCCTGACCATTGTGAGCCGCGCCTCTTCAGCCCGCCGCCGTTCCGCACCTATGGCGTGGCCCAACCGCTGCCACACGGAAGACACTCTCTGTCCTGGGTCCCCCTGCCCTCCGGCCGATGCCTGCCCCTCCGATGTCGAAAGCCCCGAGCCTTCATGACTCCCACCATGTTGCTGCTGCTGCTGCTCTGCCTCTACCCGTGCACTGCCTCCTGCTGCCTGCACATCCTCTGCCGGCTGGGGTGCAGTTGTTGATGTGGCCACCCCTGCTGGACCTCCGACTCCCGACTGTGGCAGGGATGCCTCCTCCACCAGCCTGGCTGCACCGTCAGAGGCAGCTCCACAGGGCACCCAGGTGACTGATGGGTGGGAAGATGGCACAGAGGACGACTGGCGCGTAGGGGGTCCAGTTGAGGAGGGGGTCGGAGCAAGCCCCATCAGACAGCGGAATCCGGCCTGGGTGACCTGTCCCAGCAGGCTGACGTGATCAACGAGCCATTCGAGATGACGTGCAGTCTCTCCATGAAAAGACTGCAGGTCACCTCGCATGGCCCGTTGACGCAACGCCACACCAGCCAGGACAGGCTCAACCCGGTCCTGGATGGCCACGTCCGCAGGCAGAGGAAGGCCAGTTGACGTCAGCTCATCCCCTGCCTGAAAACGGGTCTGGACGTAGGCATCCCCGCTGGTGCAAGATGATGCAGGGACAGGATCGGGGACAGGATTGCACACAGGCACCTCCGTGGCGGCCTGTGCTGCCTCCTGTCCCTGGTCCTGCACTGCACCACTAGCACCAGTGGGATCCCCACCTCCAGACCCTGTCTCTGGTGCTTGCACGGCCTCCTCCTCCACCAAACCCCCCACCAACCTGGATGACTCTGTGCCATCTTCCCCTGTTGGGCCCTGTGGGGTCCCAGCTGCCCCTTCTGCTGCCGAGGAGTCCAACTGCAACCTCCGCCTCTTGGACCTCCCCCCGGCAGCTGCGGCCTGGGATGCAGCACCGGACTCCTCACTCCCCGATGAGATGACAACACGGGAGGGGAGCCGGGCCTTGCGTCTCCGGCTGGCGGTCGGATCCCCGCCGCTGTGCTCCACAGCACCTTCTCCGCCCTCTTCATCAGTTGACGCTGCAGACAGGGAGAAACAAAACACAGGCATCAGGGCACTGTACAATGGACACATACACACATGACAGTTGCACATGAGTGGCATAGGCAAACCTCAGACATGGCATCACAATCCCCAACACACATGTCATTGCAACTCGCACACATGAGCCATACCACAGCCATATCGCAACTGCCACCACCATCCCTACACATACAACAGCATCAGCAGCCAAAGGGGAGCCAGACATCACATGCAACACAGGAAGTGCACCACACATGTACACACACCACCACACTTGCATGCATGTCTACACCTCTGCCAAGTGTCGCACTGTTCAGACGGGCATCCATGTCACATCTGCCAATCAGGCTTCCACATACCGATGTCAAATGCATCCCTGTTGCATCACTGTTGCACCCTTGTCAAATACACACACATGCACATGTACACAGTGCTCATACTTGCAGCCGAAAAAACATACATGCCCGACATCACGGACATGTCTACTTACATACACATTCATCCAAACATGTGTGCACGCACAACTGCATTTGCCATGCAAGCCCACACACACAAGCACCATCCATGTCTCACACATTACAGCCCTCGCATGTGTCAGGCCCACGGCCCTGTACGCCCCCACCCATACTCGACCCCATACAAACAGATGTGCAACCTGCACAATACCGAATAATCACCACACGCACTGCTCACAATCAGGATGCATGTACACTCACCGCTCGACTCCAGACGGGTCTGCTTCTCTAGGACCTGGACGTGGAGCGCTGGGGATATGCGTTCCAGGACCCCCATCTGTTCTTCCGACAAGAGGCCCCGGCGCCCCTTGGCATCCGCTGCCTTCAAGAGGCGCCGGGCCTTGTTCAGGGTCCTGGACCTGAAGTCCTCCCAGCGCTTCCTGACATGTTGTAAGTCCCGGACTGCCACCCCCTCCGCGTTGATGGCAGTCACGATGTCAGTCCAGATCCAAGTCCGTCCTTCCTTGTCGGCGCGGGAACTTCCGAAGAGGGCATCATACTGCCCCAGGACTTGCTCCACCAGGACACCAACTTCGGTGGCACTGAAGCTGGTGCCCCTCTGCCTCTCTGGCCGGGGGTTGTCAGTGGTCACAGATGGTGTTTGCCCCGACCTGACAACCCCAGAGGCAGGAGTGGGTGGGCAACTGGGTCCTGGGGCTGGGCTGTGGAGCGATGGAATTCCAGTCGGGAGTCTTCGGTTCCAGCAGGGGTGGTCACAGCAACAGCACCCCTGGCTGATGTGCAGGCAGCAAATGGCAGTGCACGTGGGCAGCAGGCAGTCAGGCAGCAGCAGATGGCAGGTGGGAGCGTGCTCGGGGCTCTGGGGGGCAGTAGTTCGGCCTTCTGGGCAGGAGCGTGGTCTTCCGTGTGCTTACGCGTGGCCAGCTTGGTACGGAGTGATTTGGCACGTGAAAATCCTGCACGTCAGCGTGAAAATCGAGGAAAGGCCCTTAGCGCGTAAGCGCGTCAGCACGCATACGCGAATCTATTGGACCAAAGGCCCTCAGCGCGTAAGCGCGTCTGTGACGTGACCCACACGGGTGTTTCCCACACAGCACGTGATGACAGAGCACACGTGGAAAGACTGCACGTCAGAGTGTCATCGCGTGTGATTGGTGGAAATGGCCCTACACGCAGAAGTGACAAAGCGTGTAATTGGTGGAAATGGCGCTAGCGCGTACACGCCGCGTAAGTGACGATGGACGTGTGGGCCTGTATAAAAGGTACGCGTACAAAACCACTTCCTTGTACGTGCTTTTCGTGGAGAGCGAGTGGGTGAATTCTGTACTTCTTGTCGTTTCACACGCGATTTACTTCACTGCGTTTCAAGTTCGTATTCCCTGTTACCTCTGACAGCTTTTTCTCTTTTTTCTCTTTTACTGGTTTACCTGGGCCTGTTCCCTCAAACAGTGTTCCCTTCTACTGTTGTCCTGTCTCCTCAGACAGCGTAGAAATCTTCTTTTGGCGGGGGTGTTGCCAACCAAACGCGCTCCTTTTTCACGCTCTTTTTCCTGGCAGACGGTGAGTCACGCACGTATCTAACATCTGTGCTTGCCCCGTGTGTATCCTACCCCTTCAGAGGTCATTCTAGGCTGCGTGTGACACGCATACGTTCATTCTTGTGTTACTGGGTGCCACAGCGTAGTGCAGGTTTTTCTTTCTGCACACGTGGTCTAGGAGGGGTTGCGTGCACGTCATCTCCCTTTTTTGGGGCTCCTGTGCGTAGCATGACCCGTCATCTTTCCCCAGGGGTTACAATCAGCCTTGCAAGAGCACTAGGGTACAATTACCATCTGGTACCCAACCCCTTTGACCCCCAATTGCCCAGGAAAATATTTTACAGCCACTCCCTTACGCACATTAACATCAGTGCCATGGCTGGGAGGCGAGGATTCCGTAAGGGTGGCAAAGGTGGAAGAGCCACAAGTGGTGGCCGTGGTGGATCCGGTAGGGGACGTGGTCGTTACTTGCAGGGTGAGCCTGTCCCCCCATGTGTGGAGGACCAGTCAAGGGCACCCATAATCCCCCCCCTCCCGTTGAGGCTGATGTGGCTGACACCATCCATGCTCAGCCCTTGTTGGACCAGCCCATTGTGGCACCAGACCTGGATGACTCCATGGCTGACTTCCAGGTCAGCAGGCCTATGACACGTGCGCTGGTGCACGTTGATGTCACCATGCCACGTGCATCTGGGGCAGCAAGGTCATCTGCTGCACCAAGTAGGCAGGGCGGAGAGGCTGCAGGGGCAGCTGCGGCTCCATCTACCCCAGCCCTCACACACCCAGCCCGGACAGTGTCGGTCCTAGTCCATGCTGCTGACATTCCCCCTGACACCATCACACTAGAGCCAATGCCTGCACCAACTCCCATGCTGAGTGTGCAACCCCACACTCCTGATACAGAGTCCACCAGGGCTCCTGCCCCTAGTGTCCAGAGTGGCGCAGGACACTCAGGATCACCACCACCTTCCAAGCGGAAGAGGAAGAGTGCTCGTCTGGCACAGGCTGATGCCCCAGACACGGCTACACAGTCCGGCCCGTCCAGGAACCCCAGCTTCATGGATGACGAACTGAATGCACTTGTCGAGTATGTGTCCGCACATGACAACGAGATGGTCATTGTTGCAGGATCCAATACCACACCTGCACAACGCCAGGCACACTGGCAGACAGTTGCGGACATCGTAAGTGCCCTTGGAATCGTGAGGCGCACAGCTAATGATTGCTATAAGCGCTGGAATGACCTAAAGCGCAGGGCAAAGAGTAAGCTGGCCTCAAGTCATGCCGCAACTCTAGTGACTGGAGGTGGGTCTCCAGTAGTAGACACGGAACTCACTCCACATGAGTCAGTCGCTGGGACCTACGTCACGGAGGAACAGATCCAAGGCGTGGGAGATTTGGCTGATTACGAGGCATTGTCCGGTGAGTGCACATGCATGTGTGTGTCATCCATGTGCATGGTGTGTGTGAGGGCTTCTGTATGTGTGCCCGGTGAGAGTGTGTGCGCCTGAGTTATATGGGTCAGCCATGTGCTTCATGCAATACATCCTGTGCAGCTGCATTTGGCCATAGCAGTATCCCTTCTGCCAACAGTAGACATCTAGCCCAACTGCACGCCAGTTGCCCTTGAAGTGTCACCTTGCCACTACATAGTTGCTTAATTTTTCACTGTTCATTTAGTCAGATTGTTTGCATTCCACCACTTTTACTAGGCATGTCGCAGTCCTCTAGTCACATGTCTGACATGGCTATGGTAAAGTGGAGTGACTTTGTTACCTGGATATCATTTGTTCAAACATGTCCCTGTGCAATTGGACCATTTCGGACTGGCAGCTCCAGGTGAAGAATCTGACCTGTTTGAATTAGGAAAGCTATTACATGCGGGAACTGGACTGAATGAATAGGTGATGCCCTCCTCTACATCTTCACTCAATGGCAATGGTACATGCCACCTGTGTGATGGCATGTGTATTTCACCTGGCAATCACAGGCCAATGTGTGATGCCACTGCCAGGCAGCATGCAGAAAATGTGTTCATCTTCCATCTTGGTGTCATCAGTGTGTGCCATTTGCCTGCCCTTCATACGCAGTGAGGGTGCATGCATGGGAGGGTTTTAGTCATGTGGGACATGTGTCAAACAAGTACTGGTTCTCTTGCTTCTCAGCCCTCATTGTGTGCCATGGTGCTAATACCTGTTTCCATTTCTTTGTTTTCATGTCTTTGCAGGGGAAGACGCACCTGATACTGCTGGGGTTGTGGAGATGGTGCAGACCCAGGAGGGGTCCGAGGGCCAACCAACCACCAGTGAGGGACATGGTGTGCTGGTGGGTGAGAACCCACAAGTGCTGCAGGTCGTGCTCTCAAGGGGTGTCTCTGGCTGCACCTCCCTCGAGCTGTACTCAGGTGTTGATTCGGATGAGACCTACGTGCCGTCGCAGGTGAGTGTTCCAGGGAGGGATTCTGTTCTGTCCCACCCACCTGCACCAGGGTCAGAACCCTCAATGGGGATGTCAGTGTTGGCAGCTACGTCTTTGGTGGTTACGGATGCAGGGTCACACTCCGCGACATCTGATCCTGTTCCTGGGCCAGCAGATCAGAGGGGGAATGCAGTCCTGCAGCCTCAGGCAGTGCCGGCACAGCAAGGCGCAGTTCGCCTTGCCCCAGACAGGTGTGGTGCCCGCCGACGTGGTGGCCGTACGCCACCTGGCAATACCGCATGGGAGCAATCCATTTACGGTATGGCAACCCAACAGGCAGCATCATCAGAGATGATGGCTCAGGCCATGGATAGGGTGGCCACTTCCATTGTCCCCCCTGAAAGGCTGATGGAGCGACTAGAGCAGGCAACCGACTCCATCTGCCAGTCACACAGGGAGGACATGTTGGGGTCCAACAGGGACAGGCGGGCGGCACTGGCGACTCTGCAGGAGGCCATCTCCATTGAGTCCCAGGGCCACAGGGAAGCCCTGAGGCAGGAGCTCCTTCACCTCAGGACGACTCTTGTTGAGCTTGAGGCTTCAACACACTAAAGGACAGAACAGCAGCTGGAGCGTCTCACCCGTACGCTCTCAGCTGAGATGCAGGCAACGAGGGCGGAGGTCCGGGCATCCCGTGAGTTGTTGCATGGGGACCTCCGCACACTCATCCTCCAGAACCAGACCTACCACACCCGCATGCTTGCAGCCATGGAGGAGCAGACTAGGGCCTTGCGTGGGCTGCCTCCCATAGTGCAACCACCTCCGGATGCAGCTGCACAGGGTATAATAGCGACAGCAGTGATACTCCCACAATAGGGTAGCCGTGTGGGCCATGAGCCCATGGAGGTGTTTTATTTTCCCAGGATCCACGCAGGTGGGTTCTGGTGTGCATCCTGTCCTCGGACCTCCTGGGTGGCCTCCCCAACCCCCCCGGGCCCATCAATGGCCATTTTTTATTTTTTTTTATTTTTATTTTTATTTTTTTTTATTCCCAATTTTTTTGGGACGATTTGTTGGCTTCCGTGGTTCCTGTGTTTGCATACGCTGCATTGTGGCTGGGCACATGCAGGCTTGTAATGTATTTGGTTCAGATGCTTGGGTTTGAGTCACACACACCCCTCCTGCTTCCCGTTTCCATGGGCTTGCAAAGGGTGTGCCCAAGTGACAGTGAATTACACAGTGACGTTGGACTCCCATGAGCTGTGTGGGCAGTCTGTAGTCAATACTGTGTATACATTCCTAGTGCATATTGCTGTTGGGTTGTACACTGCATGTTGCATTGATGTGTAACTCATCTTCTGTGTCTACCTCCCAATTTGCAGGTCCCTTCCTCATGTCTACACAAGGACCACTAGTCTGGAGATGGGGTACATGTTGGCAGCAGTGCACCTACAACTCTACATGGCGCCAACACTGCACAGTTGGTAGTGGTGGGAGTGCAGGCATTTCCAGGTGGTGAGACTACTAATATCTAACATTTGTGATGTCATCTTAATGGTAGTACGTGCTCAAGTTTGTTGTTGGTCCGGCATTACTGTGAGCATTTCAGGTGTTGCAAGTTTCTAATAGGGACACTGTACATTGTGACACTAGTGTCATGTTGTGGGGATTACTTTGTTTACCTGCAAATAGCATGACATGGCACGGTGTGTCGTGTGGCGGTGCTGTGGTTGGGTTGGCTGACATGGCACTGTCCTCTTGTTGCATTTTGCAAGTGGGTATTCATTTTAGCTGCTTGAATGTGTAACTTCACAAAACTGCATTGGTGGTGTCTGTGTGGGTAGGGATGCACACATTGTGACACTTCCAGGTGAACAATCTCAGGCTGATATGGTTTTGACGGTTCATTCTCCAGACATTCAGGATCAGTGTCCGGTTGAGTCATCATTGATTGTCAGTTGGAATGTGCCAGGGCAGTGTGCACTCCACAGGGGTGTGATTTCTATGTGAAGTAATTAGCCACTAGCTGTGTACGGGCTGCCTCCCCCCGTGCCCTTTCCCCTCCCATGCGCAGCGGCTGTGCATGTGGTTGGGGATGTGGTGCCACCACCATGTCCACGGCCAGGCCCCGGCCTGTTGCAACGTTGTGCAGGACACATGCTGCCACTATGATCCTGCACACTACTGGGGGAGCGTACAACAGCTGCCCGCCAGAACGGTCAAGGGAGCGAAAGCGTGACTTCAGCACTCCGAATGTGCGCTCCACTATGCCCCGGGTTGTAATGTGGGCTGTGTTATATCTTACCTGGGGTGGCGTGGTGGGGTTCCGAATTGGCGTCATCATGTGGGGGCTGAGAGGGTAGGCACTGTCCCCTGTGGAGGTGGTGATTGGTATCATTGGTGGGGTTGTGACCTTGCTCAGTATCTGACATGCATGCATGTGCAGTGGCATTCATACTCACCAAGCAGCCATGTATCGCCATGCCGCCCAGCTTCTAGGTCCCGGCTTAGGGTGGACATTCGGTAAATGAAGCTGTCATGGGTTGACCCGGGATAGTTGGCATATACTGAGGTGATGATTCCCTTGGCATTACATACTACCTGCACGTTGATGGAATGCCAGTGCTTGCGGTTCCTATAGATGTGCTCTGATGCCCTGGGGGGACGTAGAGCCACATGGGTGCAGTCGATGGCACCTAGCACTTTGGGGAATCGTGCCACAGCGTAGAAATCCAGGGCGGCAGCATGCCTTTCTGCAGGGGTTCTGGGCAGGTATATGTGCCTGCGGACTGATGGGCGTGCAGTGATGATGTTCAAGACCTGGTGTAGGCAGCGTGACTGGGTGGCCTGTGATACACCACCCACAATGGCACTTGTCCACTGAAATGATCCAGTGGCTAAGAAGTGCAGTACATTGAGGACCTTCTCCAGGGGGCTGAGTGCTTGGGAGCACAGGGTGGGTGATGTGAGGTCATCCTCCCAATCACTCACCAGGTCCAGTATGATGTGTAGTGGAAACCTGTACCTCCCATGCACCTGGTCATCAGGCATCCCGAAAAGGCTGGTTCTGGGTGTGAATATTCTGGCCCTGACTAACCTCCTCCTCCTCCTTTGGTAGGCCACGCCCACTGCTGCTAGGAACGGTATGTTCATCCTGGGCCTGAGCTAGTTATTTTGTTAGCGCGCAAATTAATGCGTTGCGCGTGTTGTAGGCGAGCGTGTGTCCCGCGCACCCCTGTAATCCAGTACCCAGTCCAATAGCGTGTGGAAATTTCCGCGCACCCCGGGATACAGGTGCGCTGACGTACTTGCGTGTGTAAGTGTCCGCGCACCCCTGATATACACGTACATAGGCCAATCGCGTGTACGCGCACTTTTGTCCTATTACACGCGATGACACTCTGACGTGCTGTCCAATTACACGCGATGACACTCTGACATGCAGTCTTTCCACGTGTGCTCTGTCATCACGTGCTGTGTGGGAAACACCCGTGCGGGTCACGTCACAGATGCGCTTACGTGCTGAGGGCCTTTGGTCCAATGGATTCGCGTATGCGTGCTGACGCGCTTACGCGCTAAGGGCCTTTCCTCGATTTTCACGCTGACGTGCAGGATTTTCACGTGCCAAATCACTCCGTACCAAGCTGGCCACGCGTAAGCACACGGAAGACCACGCTCCTGCCCAGAAGGCCGAACTACTGCCCCCCAGAGCCCCGAGCACGCTCCCACCTGCCATCTGCTGCTGCCTGACTGCCTGCTGCCCACGTGCACTGCCATTTGCTGCCTGCACATCAGCCAGGGGTGCTGTTGCTGTGACCACCCCTGCTGGAGCCGAAGACTCCCGACTGGAATTCCATCGCTCCACAGCCCAGCCCCAGGACCCAGTTGCCCACCCACTCCTGCCTCTGGGGTTGTCATGTCGGGGCAAACACCATCTGTGACCACTGACAACCCCCGGCCAGAGAGGCAGAGGGGCACCAGCTTCAGTGCCACCGAAGTTGGTGTCCTGGTGGAGCAAGTCCTGGGGCAGTATGATGCCCTCTTCGGAAGTTCCCGCGCCGACAAGGAAGGACGGACTCGGATCTGGACTGACATCGTGACTGCCATCAATGCGGAGGGGGTGGCAGTCCGGGACTTACAACATGTCAGGAAGCGCTGGGAGGACTTCAGGTCCAGGACCCTGAACAAGGCCCGGCGCCTCTTGAAGGCAGCGGATGCCAAGGGGCGCTGGGGCCACTTGTCGGAAGAACAGATGGGGGTCCTGGAACGCATATCCCCAGCGCTCCACGTCCAGGTACTAGAGAAGCAGACCCGTCTGGAGTCGAGCGGTGAGTGTACATGCATCCTGATTGTGAGCAGTGCGTGTGGTGATTATTCGGTATTGTGCAGGTTGCACATCTGTTTGTATGGGGTCGAGTATGGGTGGGGGTGTACAGGGCCGTGGGCCTGACACATGCGAGGGCTGTAATGTGTGACACATGGATGGTGCTTGTGTGTGTGGGCTTGCATGGCAAATGCAGTTGTGCGTGCACACATGTTTGGATGAATGTGTATGTAAGTAGACATGTCCGTGATGTCGGGCATGTATGTTTTTTTGTCTGCAAGTATGAGCACTGTGTACATGTGCATGTGTGTGTATTTGACAAGGGTGCAACAGTGATGCAACATGGATGCATGTGACAGCGGTATGTGGAAGCCTGATTGGCAGATGTGACATGGATGCCCGTCTGAACAGTGCGACACTTGGCAGAGGTGTAGACATGCATGCAAGTGTGGTGGTGTGTGTACATGTGTGGTGCACTTCCTGTGTTGCATGTGATGTCTGGCTCCCCTTTGGCTGCTGATGCTGTTGTATGTGTAGGGATGGTGGTGGCAGTTGCGATATGGCTGTGGTATGGCTCATGTGTGCGAGTTGCAATGACATGTGTGTTGGGGATTGTGATGCCATGTCTGAGGTTTGCCTATGCCACTCATGTGCAGCTGTCATGTGTGTATGTGTCCATTGTATAGTGCCCTGATGCCTGTGTTTTGTTTCTCCCTGTCTGCAGCGTCAACTGATGAAGAGGGCGGAGAAGGTGCTGTGGAGCACAGCAGCGGGGATCCGACCACCAGCCGGAGACGCAAGGCCTGGCTCCCCTCCCGTGTTGTCATCTCGTCGGGGAGTGAGGAGTCCGGTGCCGCATCCCAGGCCGCAGCTGCCAGGGGGAGGTTCAAGAGGCGGAGGTTGCAGTTGGACTCCTCGGCAGCAGAAGGGGCAGCTGGGACCCCACAGGGCCCAACAGGGGAAGATGGCACAGAGTCATCCAGGTTGGTGTGGGGTTTGGTGGAGGAGGAGGCCGTGCAAGCACCAGAGACAGGGTCTGGAGGTGGGGATCCCACTGGTGCTAGTGGTGCAGTGCAGGACCAGGGACAGGAGGCAGCACAGGCCGCCGCGGAGGTGCCTGTGTGCAATCCTGTCCCCGATCCTGTCCCTGCATCATCTTGCACCAGCAGGGATGCCTACGTCCAGACCCGTTTTCAGGCAGGGGATGAGCTGACGTCAACTGGCCTTCCTCTGCCTGCGGACGTGGCCATCCAGGTCCGGGTTGAGCCTGTCCTGGCTGGTGTGGCGTTGCGTCAACGGGCCATGCGAGGTGACCTGCAGTCTTTTCATGGAGAGACTGCACGTCATCTCGAATGGCTCGTTGACCACGTCAGCCTGCTGGGACAGGTCACCCAGGCCGGATTCCGCTGTCTGATGGGGCTTGCTCCGACCCCCTCCTCAACTGGACCCCCTACGCGCCAGTCGTCCTCTGTGCCATCTTCCCACCCATCAGTCACCTGGGTGCCCTAGAGCTGCCTCTGACGGTGCGGCCAGGCTGGTGGAGGAGGCATCCCTGCCACAGTCGGGAGTCGGAGGTCCAGCAGGGGTGGCCACATCAACAACTGCACCCCAGCTGGCGGAGGATGTGCAGGCAGCAGGAGGCAGTGCACGGGCAGAGGCAGAGCAGCAGCAACATGGTGGGAGTCATGAAGGCTCGGGGCTTTCGACATCGGAGGGGCAGGCATCGGCCGGAGGGCAGGGGGACCCAGGACAGAGAGTGTCTTCCGTGTGGCAGCGGTTGGGCCATGCCATAGGTGCGGAGCGGCGGCGGGCGGAAGAGGCGCGGCTCACAATGGTCAGGGCGGAGAACTCCATGCGGAGGGCCCTGAGGCGGGCCGAGTGCCTCGAGGCAGTCCGCAGGGGGTTGGAGGAGGACACGGCATCGTCCCTGCGGACCCTCGGGGCCATGGAACTGGACCGCCTCCGGGACATCGAACAGGAGTTCGATGATGCCCTGGCCCGGGACACCACGGAGTGAGCCGCTGGACTTGCCCGCCGCCTTTGTATATAGTTCTTTAGTTTTAGGTTTCCTTTCTTTCTTATTATGATTTGGAGTCGACGGACACTGCTCCACTTTTTGTATATAGTTGATTTTTAGGTAGGTTTTTTAGTAGGTTTCCTTTGTTCAGTTGGGCTCATGGACCCTTGGTATTTTTTTACATAGTTATTCCTTGCATGGAGATTTTTTTACATTTGACTTTGGACAAAATTTTTTAGGATTCTGATTTGCCGTTTTGTGTTTTCATACGGACATGCAGCTTTTCTTTTTTCTCATTCACATTGTAATTTGTTTTCTTTCTTTAGCATTCTTTATTTTTTTCAATACAATTTTGTTTCCATACTTCACTGTGTGGTTTCATCTCATTGGTTTCATGCATGTCATGTTGGGTGTTTTCCCATTCAATTACAACCATTGTGTGTGACAGACATGGGTTCATTAGCTTCATGAACATTGGGGGTGTAACATGTGATTTCCATTTCCATGTGGGTGAATGGGTTACTTGGTAGGGCTTTTTGGCTGTGGAGGATGACCATTACGCACATGATTGGGGATTGTGAGGACCTGGTGGGGGCTGCCCCTGCACTGCTGGGGGTGTGGGTGGTAGGAGACATGAGTGGGGGCCTGGTGGAGGCTGCCCCTGGTGGCTGGGGGGTGGGGGTGGTGGGAGACATGAGTGGGGGCCTGGTGGAGGGTGGCCATGGTGGCAGGGGGGTGGGGGTGGTGGGAGACATGAGTGGGGGCCTGCTGGAGGCTGCCCCTGGTGGCTGGGGGGTGGGGGTGGTGGGAGACATGAGTGGGGGCCTGGTGGAGGGTGACCCTGGATGCAGGGGGGTGGGGGTGCAGGGGGACATGAGTGGGGGCCTGGTAGAGGCTGCCCCTGGTGGCTGGGGGGTGGGGGTGGTGGGAGACATGAGTGGGGGCCTGGTGGAGGGTGGCCAAGGTGGCAGGGGGGTGGGGGTGGTGGGAGACATGAGTGGGGGCCTGGTGGAGGCTGCCCCTGGTGGCTGGGGGGTGGGGGTGGTGGGAGTCATGAGTGGGGGCCTGGTGGAGGGTGACCCTGGATGCTGGGGGGTGGGGGTGCAGGGGGACATGAGTGGGGGCCTGGTGGAGGCTGCCCCTGGTGGCTGGGGGGTGGGGGTGGTGGGAGACATGAGTGGGGGCCTGGTGGAGGGTGACCCTGGATGCTGGGGGGTGGGGGTGGTGGGAGACATGAGTGGGGGCCTGCTGGAGGCTGCCCCTGGTGGCTGGGGGCTGGGGGTGGTGGGAGACATGAGTGGGGGCCTGGTGGAGGGTGACCCTGGATGCTGGGGAGTGGGGGTGCAGGGGGACATGAGTGGGGGCCTGGTGGAGGGTGATCCTGGATGCTGGGGCGTGAGGGTGCAGGGGGACATGAGTGGGGGCCTGGTGGAGGGTGGCCATGGTGGCAGGGGGGTGGGGGTGGTGGGAGACATGAGTGGGGGCCTGCTGGAGGGTGGCCATGGTGGCAGGGGGGTGGGGGTGGTGGGAGACATGAGTGGGGGCCTGCTGGAGGCTGCCCCTGCACTGCTGGGGGGTGGGGGTGGTGGGAGACATGAGTGGGGGCCTGGTGGAGGGTGACCCTGGATGCTGGGGGTGGGGGTGCAGGGGGACATGAGTGGGGGCCTGGTGGAGGCTGCCCCTGGTGGCTGGGGGGGTGGGGGTGCAGGGGGACATGAGTGGGGGCCTGGTGGAGGCTGCCCCTGGTGGCTGGGGGGTGGGGGTGGTGGGAGACATGAGTGGGGGCCTGGTGGAGGGTGACCCTGGATGCTGGGGGGTGGGGGTGGTGGGAGACATGAGTGGGGGCCTGGTAGAGGGTGGCCATGGTGGCTGGGGGGTGGGGGTGGTGGGAGACATGAGTGGGGGCCTGGTGGAAGCTGCCCCTGCACTGCTGGGGGGTGGGGGTGGTGGGAGACATGAGTGGGGGCCTGGTGGAGGCTGCCCCTGGTGGATGGGGGGTGGGGGTGGTGGGAGACATGAGTGGGGGCCTGGTGGAGGCTGCCCCTGGTGGCTGGGGGTGGGGGTGGTGGGAGACATGAGTGGGGGCCTGGTGGGGGCTGCCCCTGGTGGCTGGGGGGTGGGGGTGGTGGGAGACATGAGTGGGGGCCTGGTGGAGGCTGCCCCTGCACTGCTGGGGGGTGGGGGTGGTGGGAGACATGAGTGGGGGCCTGGTGGAGGCTGCCCCTGCACTGCTGGGGGGTGGGGGTGGTGGGAGACATGAGTGGGGGCCTGGTGGAGGGTGACCCTGGATGCTGGGGGGTCGGGGTGCAGGGGGACATGAGTGGGGGCCTGGTGGAGGCTGCCCCTGGTGGCTGGGGGGTGGGGGTGCAGGGGGACATGAGTGGGGGCCTGGTGGAGGCTGCCCCTGCACTGCTGGGGGTTGGGGAGGGTGGGAGACATGAGTGAGGGCCTGGTGGAGGGTGGCCATGGTGGCAGGGGGGGGTGGTGGGAGACATGAGTGGGGGCCTGCTGGAGGCTGCCCCTGCACTGCTGGGGGGTGGGGGTGGTGGGAGACATGAGTGGGGGCCTGGTGGAGGCTGCCCCTGCACTGCTGGGGGGTGGGGGTGTTGGGAGACATGAGTGGGGGCCTGGTGGAGGGTGACCCTGGATGCTGGGGGGTGGGGGTGCAGGGGGACATGAGTGGGGGCCTGGTGGAGGCTGCCCCTGGTGGCTGGGGGTGGGGGTGCAGGGGGACATGAGTGGGGGCCTGGTGGAGGCTGCCTCTGGTGGCTGGGGGGTGGGTGTGGTGGGAGACATGCATTGTTGATCAGTAGTGCAAGGTGACATGTGGGTTGGCCGGGGGGCATGCCCATGGTGGATGGGCTGCCTGTGGGACATGAGCATGGGTGCAGGGTAGTCCCCCGTGGTGTGGGCTGCCTGCAGGTTCCGTGGTGGTTGTGGAGCGTACACCTGGGAGGGCCCACACGGCCAATTCACGTGTGGTACTCCCCAGAACCCCTGAAATACACATACCCTGCTGTAATCGTGTGTGGAACTTCCCGTGCACCCCTGAAATAGACATGCCTTGCTGAAATCGCGTGTGGAACTTCCCGCGCACCCCTGAAATACACGTACCCTGCTCGCACTGGCCCAATCGCATGTGGAACTTCCCGCGCACCCCTGAAATACACGTACCCTGATGAAATCGCGTGTGGAACTTCCCGCGCACCCCTGAAATACACATGCCTTGCTGAAATCGCATGTGGAACTTCCCGCGCACTCCTGAAATACACGTACCCTGCTCGCACTGGGCCAATCGCGTGTGGAACTTCCCGCGCACCCCTGAAATACACGTACCCTGATGAAATCGCGTGTGGAACTTCCCGCGCACCCCTGAAATACACATACCTTGCTGAAATCGCGTGTGGAACTTCCCGCGCACCCCTGAAATACACGTACCCTGATGAAATTGCGTGTGGAACTTCCCGCGCACCCCAGAAATACACGTACCCTGATGAAATTGCGTGTGGAACTTCCCGCGCACCCCTGAAATACACGTACCCTGCTCGCACTGGGCCAATCGCGTGTGGAACTTCCCGCGCACCCCTGAAATACACGTACCCTGATGAAATCGCGTGTGGAACTTCCCGCGCACCCCTGAAATACACATACCTTGCTGAAATCGCATGTGGAACTTCCCGCGCACCCCTGAAATACACGTACCCTGATGAAATCGC
The DNA here is from genome assembly GCF_040938575.1 of Ambystoma mexicanum. Lineage (NCBI taxonomy): Eukaryota > Metazoa > Chordata > Amphibia > Caudata > Ambystomatidae > Ambystoma > Ambystoma mexicanum. The sequence goes on from NC_090930.1 coordinate 1,373,211,978, forward strand.
GTGTGGAACTTCCCGCGCACCCCTGAAATACACGTACCCTGCTCGCACTGGGCCAATCGCGTGTGGAACTTCCCGCGCACCCCTGAAATACACATACCTTGCTGAGATCGCGTGTGGAACTTCCCACGCACCCCTGAAATACTCGTACCCTGCTCGCACTGGCCAAATCGTGTGTGGGACTTCCCGCGCACCCCTGAAATACACATACCTTGCTGTAATCGCGTGTGGAACTTCCCGCGCACCCCTGAAATACACGTACCCTGCTCGCACTGGGCCAATCGCGTGTGGAACTTCCCGCGCACCCCTGAAATACACATACCTTGCTTAGATCGCGTGTGGAAATTCACGCGCACCCCTGATATACACGTACCCGGGCAAATTGCGTGTGAGACTTTCCGCGCACCCCGGTATACACGCACCCGTATTTTTTATCAGCGGGTGTCCGTGTTTGTGGGTACCCCTTTGCACGTCATTTGTCCTGGAGGGCCACAGTATGGGACATTCATCATGGCAGTATATAGGTGCTATTTGTTGGCGCACCTTTTGGCGCACATTTCTTACAGCCGCAGAGACGCTACCGCCTGCTTTCTTGTGGCGGTCGTGTTTGTGCCTGTGCGCTGGTTTGACCGTGCGCTTTTTTGCCCTATTCTATTCCATGAATATGTGTTGTAGGCGAGCGTGTGGGCGTTCCGCGCACTTGTGCCCTGTACTTCCCCCGTGACGCCCACGTTTTGGCAAGTTGTTCCCCATTCCGAGTGTTACGCCCATGTTCCGCCTACTTTTGTTGCGTGCGCCGCGCTATGTGCGATTTTCGCTGTGGCCTGTGCGATTTTCGCTGTGACCTGGCGCACGCTGTTAGATGGCCTGTGCGCCAACGTGCGCCGCGCACTTTTTTATCGCACATCCGCTGGTTTTCTCGCGCACGGCCTTCCATGAATCGATGTGCGCTGCTTTTCGTGCGATTTTCGCACTTGCACTGCGATTTTCGCTATTCCACTGCGATTTGCACGTTTTTGCCCACTTGCGCCGCGCTAATTATTCCATGAATCGGCCTGTTAATCATTAGGTATGGCAATACAAAAATCTCATTATACTGTAGATTTCAATAATGCAGTGATTGGGAATATACCTAAGAGATATGTGAAGGCACAGGGTGAGTTGGCAGAGTCTTTGGACTCCCAACCTAAAGGAATATTTAAAATACAGTCAGTATATGCTTATGAATCAAGTGAGACAGTGTGCTGTCACCAAGATAATTGCATATTTTTTGATGTAAACAAAAATAAGATAGAAAAGCAGCATGCTGAAATGGAAGTCAAGATTCCAAAATATTTAAATGTGTCTACTCTCCAAAGAGGTACAGCCGCCGGTTAGAGGAGAGTACAGAAGTTCCTCCATTGGAGGATTTCCCAGAATTTTCAAAAATGATAGAGGAACAGGTTCAGGCTGCAGATGCATGCACAAATGAAGAGGAAAGGAATGAGTTGAGAAAAATATTTATGGAGTTTAAAGAGGTTTTTGCCAAAGACGCATATGATTGCGGCCTAACCGATCTGCATGTAGCCACATTGCCAGAGGGACATGGTAGGGAACCAGTATTTGTGCGTCAATATCGGTTGCCACTGGCATTTTTGGAATCATTAGCTGAGATAATTAAGAATCTAGAATCCAGATTTTGGGTGTGTTGAAACCTAATGGCCAATGGCGGTTGTGTGCAGACTTACGAGAAATAAACAAAAGAGTACCTGTTTCCAAGTGGCCACTTCCATTTATTGATCAGGGTCTTGCACAGGTCCACGGGTCAATGGTATTTACCACATTTGATCTTACAGCTGTATACTGGTGTGTGCCACTTGTTGGGGACATGCAAAGTTTTTTTGCATTTTCGTTTGACAAATCCCAATATGCATGGTCCTGAACACCTTTAGAGTATGTCAATAGTGGGAGTGAATTTGGAATATTTTTGAGGAAGGCGCTCCCAGATACAGCAGAGAGGGGCACACGAGTTTATGTAGATGATGTACTATTTATTTATTTATTTATTTATTTTATTTACTTGTATTTAATCATAAATGATTTTTACAAGATTCTTTGTTGATCAGTAGAAAACTTCTTAAAACATTCAAATCAACTGAACATTTTTCCGTCATGCATTATACATTATACATGCTTCAAGCGGGGCATCCGCTCACAGAGGGAAGGTTGGGGAGACCACAAGGCTCTAGAGGCTACTCAGCTTTTTAAGCGCAGGCTATCATTGATTGATCTTTTTCACTGCTAGATCTATTAATTTAACAGTTGCCAAAGTCCATCTTGTGGTTTCCCGTGATATCAATCGATTCCAGAGAGTGTCTTCATCCGCTGTTACAGTCCCTGTAAGAAGTGGCGGCAGGTAGACTAATCTGTTTTGTTTTGTATTTGGACATGACATCACCAAATGTCTTAGGGTTTCTGGCTGCTCTGGGTATTTGCACAGGCGGCATCCATTCTCCTCCAAAGACGTTCTAATCGCCACCATTTCGTGTGTCATTAGCAGATTTAATCTTGCTTTCATAAAAGTTTTCCGCATCAGTTTGTTCGGGAATTTAACACAGTCGTTTTGAGGAACTTTTGCTTTGTTGAATGTGGGCGGGAGGTGGGCTAACAGTTTGTTCCCTCTTGCTTTGTCAATTGTGTCGATCCAGTCCTTATATTCCATTTTTCGAGTTTTTTGTCAGATCTTCTTCTGTGCATGCCACATCTGTCAATTTTGCTTTTTGCCGGACAACCCATGTGTTTAATGCCTTGCAGTTTTCGCTTTTAGCTTCTTCGGCTATGACATTGTAAATAGGGAGTGTATCAGCTAATAGGATTTTTCTGTAAAGTTGCATGCCACTTTGCTCTACCGATGCCGCCAAAAATAAAAGGCCCAATTCATGCCTAATTGCTGCCATGGAAGTTGACTTGGGTAATCCCAACACAGCCTTCCACAAGAGGTCTTCCAGTTTGGTCCATATTGACATGGGCATGTTTAGCATTGCATCCATTCCATAGATCAGCGAGGGTACAACTTTCATCTTATAGAATTGAATGGATGGGATAAGTGAAAATCTGCCGAATTTATTATCGATGAATCTTGTTTGCGCTGTTAGCTGCTTTGCTTTTTCCCAGAGTATTTTCTGCATCATGGTTTCTCTAGCTGAACTATCAATTATCAATCCTAAATATTTGAAGTGAGACACAATTTAAATTTTCATTTTGTCAAGGAGCCAGTTTTGATTCTTATTTACCTTGTTCTTTGTTTTATCCCGGACAAGAATTTTCGTTTTCATTTTGTTAATTTCCAGATTGTTTGCTTCGATATACCTTGACAGATTGGTTAGTTTCCGTTGTAGACCGATTTGGGTTTGGTCTATTAGAATCACATCATCTGCATGCATATAGTAGTATTGAGATGGATGTTTTTTCCTATTTTGGGGGGGAATGCCCTTATCTTTGATTCAGAGTATTGGTAATCTCCTAGAAAGGTGATAAAGAGAGCCGGGGCTAAGGGGCAGCCTTGTTTGACTCCTCCATTGGCTGATATTTCATCTGACAGCGTCCCTTGTCTGTTCAGTCTTACACGCATCTTTGTTTTTGCATAGAGAGCAATTATTGGCTCCAAGATCGATTTTGGACATTCCCAATTTTCCAATTTTGACCATAGCTTTTCCCGATCAATTTTGTCGAAGGCTTTAGATAGGTCGACAAAAGACAAGTAGACTTTCGGAGCTCTTGCCTTGACTTTTAACTTTAGGATGTTTAACAGCAAGATGTTAACAGCTGTGCTACCATTTTTCTGGAAGCCCATTTGAAAGTTGTCCGTGCATGGTGCCTTTTTGGCCCATTTCCTGAATAGTGCCAATAAGCGTGTTGCGTAGATTTTTCAAATAATATCAAGTAGAGCAATTGGTCTGTTGCTCTCCAGATCTTCTCTACACCCTTTTTTGTAGATCGGGACAATTATTGCCTTCAACCAGGTTTCGGGGATCATTTTTGTTCTTCCGCAATGGTCCAAAATTTGACTGATTACGGCTGCCCATTCCTTAGGGGACTGCTTCAAATCGAGATTCATCTGGCCCAGGGGCTCTAGAGGTTTTTAATTTGACTATCGCCATTTCAATCTCGTCTGAATCTGTCACGTTAGCCCATGTTATTGCAGATTTTCGCTCCCTGGTACGGGTGGTGGCTTGTGGGAAATCAAAGAGGGCAGCGAGATGGGTCGTCCAAATCAGTTCCGACACTGAGTTCGAAGTCTCATTTGTAGGTTGTGTGTTCATCTTTTTAATTAATTACCAGAAGTCACATGATCTTTTTGTACTTAAAGTTCTCAACATTTCTTCTGAATCATGTTGATATAGAGTAAGTCTGTGTTGTTTTAGCCATCGGATATATGCCTTTGATTCATTTTGCCAACTCCACCATGCATCTGCTGTGTTAGTTTTTGTTGCTGTTCTTTTCAGTTTCCGTAATTCTTTTCTTTTCACAACCACACTCTTATCATAAGCATGTTTTGGTTGCTCACCATTGTTTTTATACCCTACCGATCTTACTCTATAGGCTAGAAGAAGTGTGAGATAGTTTGGCCTCACTTCAAGTTGCGACTGTGACTCCTTTGTTCCACCCGGGTTGTATTTGGCATTGATCTTCCTCACATCTGCTGCTGTCAAGCGGAGGCATGTTTGTTGGTTATTTACTGAGACGTTGTAGTTAAAGTTCTGTTTTACCGGGCACTTTCCCCGCCATGAACAGTATAGCAGATTGTGATAGCTGTGGATGGTTCTTTGTACCTGGAACGTACATATGATCGGTAGTAGTCCCTGAAAAATGTAGTGAAGTGTCGCCTTAGAGTTAAGGCGCTCCCAGGTCGGCAACGTTTTTTGATGCGGAAACAGAGATGTGATGTTGTGGAGATTTCTAGGTTTGGTTATGTTTATCCAAGCCTTTCCTCTTTCTTCCGTTGAGCCTTGTAACACAAGCTCATTGGAATAGTCCAAGTGTTTGTTGCAATTAGCGTTGAGATCTCCACATATGATAATGTCGATGTTTTCATAATCCGCATAGATCCTGTCAATCGTTTCCACCATTTTCGCAAAGAACGCTTTAGTTGTTGTTTGTTGGGGATTCCAATACATATTTATTATCGCTAACTGTGTGGTGAACTCTCGGTCAGGTCCTGATGATTTGTGGACCCAAGATGTAAGAATGGCCAGCATTTCATACCATTCCTCCAATTTTTCTTGTGCCGTTATTCCCGATCCTATTCGGATCACAGTCAAGAGCCCCGAAGATAGTCGGCCTAAAAGACCTTTCGAGGCTGGTGATATTTCCACCGTGAAACCGTCCAGTGATGGATTTTCTACTAGCCATGTCTCCTGTAGACATAGGATGTCATGTTGACCTAAGTTGACATCTCCTATCGTTGTTAAATGCGAATGTCCTCTTGTATTTCATGATCCTAAGGTGAATATTTCCCTGATGGATGCTTCCGAAAGTATTATGGATCCTTTGGGCAAGGAAACTAAGGACGGCGGTCGTTGCTATTTTCCTGCTCTGGAGTTTAAGGCTGATTTTAACCATGTCCACGGGCCTTTTGGTGTTTTCTCATCACATGGCCTACTTGGATTGTCGCCACGTGTCTTGTACGCTCTTTCTATTGGTCTCTCTGGTTGGTATGTAGTTGAGAGTTGACTTTGTTGATCATCTGATCTGGTACTTATTATTCGGGCGCGTTGGCAGTTTTTATGTCTTTTCTGGTCTTCATAGGACCAATGCCTCTGGTCCTCATTGTTGAACCTTGAGCGCCTGTATCATCAATCTTCTTGTTATGTACTTAAATTATGGCTGTAAATGGCATTATTTCCTTGACGCTTCCCTCTTCGGTCATTTCTATAAAGCTTCTCCGTTTTTGATATGTAGCGATGTTTAAGATGTTCAAGTTCTGTGTAGGCTACTGCATTGATTTCTTGGAGGCCATAGGCCTTAACGTGCAAATAGGCTTTCGCTATTTTCCCTCTGTGATACGGTTTGACGAGTGCTAGATCCTCTGTTTTGATTCCCCTCAATGTATCCGTTTTACTTGTGATTTTTAATACTGTCTTTCTGCTTAGGACCACATAGCCCTGGTTTTTTACTGATTGTTCCAGTTTGAAAATCCATAGTCCTCCTTCCGGCCTGTCGCCTTTTCTTAGCCAAGGGTCAGACTTCTTAGGTGTCTTACACACTTCTTTTGATGGGCGACCCTCAGCCTTTTCCCTTCCTCCCTTATCTAGCCAATCACTTGCATCACCTTTGTGGTTCGCTGTCTGGGGGATTTTGGTTCTCGTGGTGCGGCAGATCTGATGTTTTCATTGTTTTCAGATCCCCTGCTATTTTTCCTTGAGGTCAACCGAGAGTGATGCACAGTGTCTGGACTCTGTTTTCTTTTCCTATTCCGATGTGACAGCAGCCCTTTTGATTTCTCTTGCTTCAGTTTCCCAATGTTGGGTCATATTCATCAGATCTGAGTTCACCATAAATTCGTCTGCTGATCTAGGGGTTCTTGTGAGGTCTACTATCCTATGGAGCCTCTGTGTGCCATCAGAAGCGCCCGCATCCTTTGAAAGACGTGCCACATTTACTTCTGAGTCGTTTTTGCCATGATCGGTTGTGATTTTTTCCACCACTCTTGATTTGCTAGCTTCAATGTAGTACATTATTTATTCGTTGTTGCTTGCTTCTGTACTTTTTCTGTTTCTAATGTGGTTTCAGTTAGAGATGCCACTCCTGTTTTTTCCTTTACTTTTGTTGATTCTGCCGGGGCATCAGGCTCTTCAAAGTCTGGATGTGAATGCGTTTTTTTTTCCACGATCTTGCTTTGCATGCTGGTTTCATCTTGTAGGGATTCTAATACTTTTTCTAGAGCTGCCACTTTTGTTTCCCAAGTCTTGTGTTGATTATTATTTCTTACCTCCATTGCTGTTATATAGCCTTCTATATAAGTCAGTTTGGTATTCATGTTGGTAAGTACAGATGTGTTATCTTATACAGAGTCCTTAATTGATTAATAAAGTTTACAGAACGGGGCTAAAGCAATGGTAATTGCCGAAATAATCGTTAGCATGTCTGTGTTTTTGTTTGGAGACTCTTTTTGGGTCGCTATAGATATTTCACTGAGTCGTCTGTTCTTTGGAGAGGAATGGATGTTGCCCGGTTGCCTGAGAATCCGTGGCGACTCAAAAGTCGAGTTATCAACTGATTGGCATCTTGTTCGATGTCTGGTATCAGAAGAGGCGGCAGTGTCTTATTTCTTCGGACTTCTGGGTTCAAATAGCCCGACTCTCCCTTTTATGCTGGTACTTTCAGTTCCTGCCCCGTATTAAGGTGGACTTTTGTCCAGGCATATCGCTGATCCCTTGCCAGCTGCTCCCTTACCTTATCAACCGATCTTGTTGGAGATACCTGCTCTGCTGAAGTATGTCTCAGTTGTATTTCCGAGAGAATGCTGGCCTGCTCAGGCGGGTTAACATAGCCTTCCGATTGTCTCTGTGGATTGTCCCGGACTTCTGTCTGCAGTCTTGATTGCCCTGTGTCTGATTGCATAATGTCAAGTAAGTCTGCTGTTTTAGCCAAGATTGGCACCTGGTTGTGACTTACTATTCCGGCTGATGGTGTTGAGGGAGGGCTTATATCTGTTGCAGATGAGTTTTCAGAAAGCCCAACTGCCGCGTCAGTTTTACGCAATTTATTTAGTGGAGGTGTATCTTCGATGGCCTCCAGGATTTCCGCATCAGATAGTTCCATATCTGAATCTAATTTCCGCTTTTGGTATTTTGTAAAAAAGGATTTTAATGGACACGACATCAATGGGTTGGGTAACAAGTTAGAAGCAACTAAACTCTTTTTGTGTATTTTTGGATGCTTGTTTGTTGCAGGTTTCCGCTTATTCACTTTAGGATCATAATTTTCCTATTTTGATCTATTGGCTTTCATGTTTACTTCGGTTGATTTTTCACTGGTTGTTTGCTTTTTTATTTTTCAGTTTTCTGTGTTTTTACTCTCATTGTGGTCTGTCCTGAATCTGAATCTGAGTTTTCATCCGCATTACTCTGCTCCGACTCACTTTCTGAGCCCTCATCTCTGTCTTGCAGTGCCACACTTGTCCCGGTATGTTCATCTTTTTTGGTGCAGTTTGGGCTCGTAGTGCTTGTGGCTTTCAGCTGAGACTGGGGTGCGGAATGCACCATAGCTGTTACACTTTTTTGATTTATCACTCTTTGTATGCTCAGATTTGTTGGTTCCAGCGTTGATTTCGCAGTGCTTGCCTCTGGCGTGTCGGGGGACGCTGCCCTGCTCGCTCTGCTTGCACTCGCCCACTCCGTAGGCCTTCCGTCCTTGACTTTCTGCTGGACTGAGCCTGAGACCCCGCCCAGATGCGGAAGTATCGGAGGAGGCCCGCCGCCTCACGCCTCATCGCTAAACCGTTCCCACAAAGAGTCCTGCAGAGGTCGCCCTCTGGCCGCCCCTGCCGGACCTCACTCGCCTCAGCAGTCTGCGGGACGCTGGTCGCTCCGAGGGGGGCCAGCCCATCCCCGACATACAAGGGTTCATCATGCTCTGGTGCCGGGGCTATGGACGCCCCCAGCGTCGGCTGGCTCAATGGCCATGGCCGCCATCCCATCCAAGGAAGCCGCCTGCTGTATTGCGGCATATGGCTGCTGTGACTCCAAACTTGCCATGTCAGGTAAAGCACTCTTACCTCCCTCTTGTGATTGGGATTGTTCTGGGAGGTTCTTACTGCTTCTTAATCGGCGCCGGCTCGTATCGGTGTCAGCGTCGGTGCCTGTGTTTCCATTCCTCGCTGTTCTCCGGTCGGCGTTCAGGGTGTCAGTCTTTTCTTTGTGTAGGCGCGGCATCTTTAGGGAAGATTCCATCCGCCCCTCCGCTCCACGCCTGCCACAGACTGCAGCAGACTACTCACACCCGCCTTACAGCTCCACTCGCCGCTCTGTGGTGTAGGCACAGGTATATGGTCCTCCCACTCAATAGGCACAGATGAAAGACTGCTGGTGTGCTCTGCATCAGACTACTCACATCTCACCTCACAGCTATGCTCACCGCTCTGCCGTTTAGGCACAGGTATATGGTCCTCCCACTCAATAGGCACAGATGAAAGACTGCTGGTGTGCTCTGCAGCAGATTACTCACACCTCGCCTCACAGCTCCGCTCACCGATCTGCGGTGTAGGCACAGGTATATGGTCCTCCCACTGAATAGGCACAGATGAAAGACTGCTGGTGTGCTCTGCAGCAGACTACTCACACCTCACCTCACAGCTCCGCTCACCGCTCTGCGGTGTAGGCACAGGTATATGGTCCTCCCACTCAATAGGCACAGATGAAAGACTGCTGGTGTTCTCTGCAGCAGACTACTCACACCTTGCCTCACTCTAAAAAGTAATTTTAATGAGATTAAACGTGTGCTTGGCCAGTTACAGAAGGCGGGAGCCAAACTATCTTTGCAGAAGGCACAATGGTGTAAAAATAAAGTGAACTTTTTAGGACACGAGGTGACTGAGACAATACAGAAGTTGAAAAATCCTACTCATTTGAAAGGACTGAAAAGCTTATAAGGGATGACAGGATATAACAGGAAGTTTATTGAAAATTATGCTGAGATTATACAACCTTTAACCAAATTATTGAAGCAGGGGTGTACCCTGAAAGTGGGAAAATTAGCAGTGTGAAGCGGTGGCTAGGCTGAAATAATGTCTCATCAAGGCACCATGTTTGGCATATCCCATAAAGAACCAGGATTTCTTTGTGGAAATAGGGTTCACTGATCAGTGTATGTCAGTTATATTATCTCAGAGGCATGATGTGAATAACAAAACTATTGCTTATGCGAGGAAGGCATTATCTCAGGTTGAAACTAAATTCAGTGAATGTGAAAAGTCACTCCTAACCACTGTCTGGGCATTACAACATTTCCGTCCCATCATTCAAGGGGAAAGAGTGATTATAGAAACAAATCACCAACCCCTACAGTTTCTGTCTGCAAAGTAAAAGGGTAATTTGGCACAGTCCAGAATTACTTCCTGAACATTGGCATTACAAGGGTTTCCTGTAGAAGTAAAATATGGACAAAATAAGAAGAGGCCAATTGCACACGGGCTGGCGGGCCTGCATGATTGTGCAGTTGAATGTACACCCAATGATGCAGAAACAGAATCTAATTTGAATGAATTTGAACAATCTCCCCATAAAGCATTCAATGAGGATGAATGTAGGGGTTTTCCAACAGTATATGTAGATGGGTGTGCATATCATGTGGAAAATAATACAGACAAAGAACTGGTAGCAGGAATAGGACATATCTGGTTTAAATGTGACAACATTACAAGAGTGAACATGAGAATTGGATCTAGGGATCTAGATGTTGTCAAGTAGCAGAGTTAGCTGCTATTTACAAGGCAATTGCTACCGCAGTTGAAAATACACTCAAGGAGATAGTTTTAGTGACTGATACTGAGTATGCACAAAAAATAGTTTTGTGGAATATATACCTAGCTGGAAGGCAGAAGGTATGCTCAGATATAACAAGAAAAACCTTAAACATGGCAAAATGATCCAAGCCATAGATAAACTTGTGTCAGATAATTGTCTAATAATACACTGGAGAAAAATCTGAGGCCATCTAAAGACACCACCAGGTGAGGACAAGGAGGGGGATGATAAAGCAGATTAGTTAGCCAAAATTGGAGCTATAATGGGAGAGTTGTTTCCCATTGACAATCTAATTCGTGAAATACAGGTAGATGCGATCACATGCTCCAAATCTCCAAAAGAAATCAAACAGCCTGTAGTGCAATGGAGTTATGATATGCCAGATCAGGACCTGATCAATGCCCAAAAAAAAGACCCAATTTTAGGCATATTTTATAATCGCTTAATAGATACAGAACAAAATCCTCTGTCTGAAAATTATTGTAAAGGGAAAGAAGAGTTGAGGGTACCGTTAAAAACCAAAAAAAAGAATTAGGTTACAAGATGGATTGATGATTAGAGAATCAGTAACAGGTCAAATCCAATGGATGCTGCCTTTGTCATTTCGGGGATTAATGTTACATCATGCACACGATGCAATAACTGCAGGACACAGGGGTTCAACAAAAACTTTGGACATTTGAAAAGATTACGCTTATTGGCCACATATGTCTCAAGATGTTGAACTATACACCAGAGGGTGTCTAGTATGTGCACAATTTCAACCTGCCTTACCTATGCATAGAGCTCCATTAATGAAAAGAGGTGTCGCACTCCCATGGTCTGATTTGCAAATCGACTATGTTGGTCTTGTAAAAGGATTAGCCAGAGGAAATACATATTTATTAACGGGTGGAATGCCTTCCTGCACCGGATTGCAGTACGCAAACAGGAGCCACGCTGCTGGTAAATCATATTTTCTCAAGATTTGGGTTACCCCAAAGGATAGAGTTTGACCGGGGGAGTTGTTTCACCAGTGTCTTGATGACGAAAGTTTGGCAAATATTGGATGTGAAAAGGAAATTGCACATCTCATAACGGCCTTCTTCTTCAGGTGGGGTGGAAATGAACAAAAGGTCTATAGTAGACATATTAAAGGCATTTGTAGCTGAGGCAGGTTCTTGTTGGGATCTTCGGCTGGCCTTAGTATTTATGACCATTAGATCGACCCCACTAAATCAACAAACTTCTGTCCTCATGAGATACTGACAGGTAGAAAGATGGTGTCGCCACAACATTTATTGTACAGGACCCCTTGAGCAAACTCTTGTAAATGCCTCCACAATTCAAAAATATGTGGAAGAGTTGAGGAAGCACTTACAACATTCATTTGTGCAGCAGAATCTAGAGAGGGCTACTGATAATGCAAAAACATATTATGATAGGAAGAGATCTATAAGGGAATTCAAGGTGGGAGATCAGGTATATAAATTCAATTTTGTAAAAAATAAGCATAAAAACTCTAAGTTTCTTGCAGCATGGCAAGGTCCATTTAGAATCATAGACAAGGTGTCCCCTGTGGTATACAGAATAGTTAAAAAGGAGGGTGAAATGACAGTGGAACAGTTTGTCCAGGTAAATCAAATCAAGCCTTTCCACCCAAAGCATTAGGTGAATGAAAATAATAAATGCAGTAAAAATGGAGCTAACAGGGGAATCAAGGTAAACACACCTAATTTTCAGTGAAATTAATGGCAAATGATAAGGGGTTTTGAGATGAAGAAATATAATGGGGGAGGTGTGTATTTTTGAAATTATTTTGGTTGCATGATATGGGATGTTTATTTTGTTTTTTATAATGATGAACTTATTTTCAGGTGTTCCGGTGTGGCAGACCAGTATCCATGGAGTCACCATAATGATAACAATAACCCAATTTTATTTTCAGACATTGCAGAAGAAGAGGGATAAAAAAATGTATTGTGCTAGGTACTTAATTTGTTTTGTTACCCTTTACTGTAGCTTGGAACGCTGGATGCTTGGAGGATGCCACTGGATAAGAGGACCCAGGAAAGCCCCCGGAACGAGAGAAGGGGGTAAAGATAAGTAGGACGAGGCCGAAATGCCATCAAGATGACATTTTTGGAGGACATTCCATGGATTGCCGGACTAGAGGAGTTTTGCCGATGACAACATGATGTGCATTGGTAGTGCAAAGATTAATGGACAGGATATTCCAGGGACGTGGTCCTGTATATTCTGGGTATGAGTAACTAAAAAGACATAAACTTCACTTTTATTTTATTTTCCATTTATTGCATATTGAGCATATTGCTGTGCTGCGCGCCACCAAAATGAGGATCGGACTATTGATAAAAGATGATGAGATTTTTTTCCCCTATAAATATGTACTATTTATTAGTGTGTTGAAGCATCCTTAAGGGATATATGGTTGGAAATGTGGATTGTTCCATGAAGCTAGAGTATGTACATAAGTAATGATGGATGTGGTTCAATGTGTGTGGTATTTATTTCAAATATGGACACTTCAAGTGGGAGTACGCATATATATTTTTTTCTTCTTTTTTGTAATTCTGTTTTGTTTCTCCTGCAGTGATATCCGAGGCAGTCCCTGCAGTATAAAAAGGAGGGGGATGTAGGAAGAGTTACTGGAGATGTGTAGGGAAAGATACTGGAGATGTAGGGATACTATATATGGAGGCAGTAAGTGGGACATGACATTATATTCAGAGGAAGCAGTAAATTGAATACAAAAATACAGACCGCAAATGGAAATGCACATTAAGCACGTTTTAAAATGATCCACTTTATGGTGTACAGGCCATCTGTTCAGTTTGCACTCTATACATATATTCACCTAAATTAACCAACTAGCACTGTCTAATTAACTGATAATTTACCCTTTAACAAAGCAGTACAAAATGCTTCAGATGAAATGTCAAAAGTAATGTGCTGTTTTACAGTAGAATTATAATGTGGAGGGAGTTTGCTGGCTGTGAGTTCATTGCACACAATATGAAGAAAAATATGTGCTGCGGTGAAAAGCCCCATTATACCAGAGGAAATGATTGTTACAAATCATTTCATTAAGTTTATGCTTCCAGAGAAACCAATTCGGATGATGTGTATGTCAGAAAAAAGGCAGGTTTTAGTTAGAGTGACAGGGCTAGCACATAGATTCAGGACACAGAGAAAGGTGTGGGCAGATGTGGTTCCGAGGAGAACGGGAGTGCAGCTGACAGAAGGGCAGAGCAGCAGCCAGAGAGCAGAATTGTGCATTGCAAGATCTTCCAAGAAGCTGGGGCCTTGAACTCTGTCCTTCATGGGCAGCAGACCTCTGCAGAATGGGAGTCACCATAATGATAACAATAACCCAATTTTATTTTCAGACTTTGCAGAAGAAGAGGGATAAAAAAAAATGTATTGTGCTATGTACTTAATTTGTTTTGTTACTCTTTACTGTAGCTTGGAACGCTGGATGCTTGGAGGATGCCACTGGATCAGAAGACCCGGGAAAGCCCCCAGAACGAGAGAAGGGGGTAAAGATAAGGAGGACGAGGCCGAAATGCCATCAAGATGACATTTTTGGAGGAGATGCCATGGATTGCCGGACTAGAGGAGTTTTGCCGATGACAACATGATGTGCATTGGTAGTGCAAAGACTAATGGACAGGATATTCCAGAGACGTGGTCCTGTATAATCTGGGTATGAGTAACTAAAAAGACATAATCTTCACTTTTATTTTATTTTCCATTTATTGCATATTGAGCATATTGCTGTGCTGCGCGCCACCAAAATGAGGATCGGACTATTGATAAAAGATGATGAGATTTTTTTCCCCTATAATTATGTACTATTTATTAGTGTGTTGAAGCATCCTTACGGGATATATGGTTGGAAATGTGGATTGTTCCATGAAGCTAGAGTATGTACATAAGTAATGATGGATGTGGTTCAATGTGTGTGGTATTTATTTCAAATATGGACATTTCAAGTGGGAGTACACATATATATTTTTTTTCTTTTTTTTTGTAAGTCTGTTTTGTTTCTCCTGCAGTGATATCCGAGGCAGTCCCTGCAGTAGAAAAAGGAGGGGGGTGTAGGAAGAGTTACTGGAGATGTGTAGGGAAAGATACTGGAGATGTAGGGATACTATATATGGAGGCAGTAAGTGGGACATGACATTATATTCAGAGGAAGCAGTAAATTGAATACAAAAATACAGACCGCAAATGGAAATGCACATTAAGCACGTTTTAAAATGATCCACTTTATGGTGTATAGACCATCTGTCCAGTTTGCACTCTATACATATATTAACCTAAATTAACCAACTAACACTGTCTAATTAACTGATAATTTACCCTTTAACAAAGCAGTACAAAATGCTTCAGATGAAATGTCAAAAGTAATGTGCTGTTTTACAGTAGAATTATAATGTGGAGGGAGTTTGCTGGCTGTGAGTTGATTGCACACAATATGAAGAAAAATATGTGCTCTGGTGAAAAGCCCCATTATACCAGAGGAAATGATTGTTACAAATCATTCCATGAAGTTTATGCTTCCAGAGAAACCAGTTCGGATGATGTGTACGTCAGAAAAACAGCAGGTTTTAGTTAGAGTGACAGGACTAGCATATAGATTCAGGAGACAGAGAAGAGGTGTGGGCAGATGTGGTTCCGAGGAGAACGGGAGTGCAGCTGACAGAAGGGCAGAGCAGCAGCCAGAGAGCAGAATTGTGCATTGCAAGATCTTCCAAGAAGCTGGGGCCTTGAACTCTGTCCTTCATGGGCAGCAGACCTCTGCAGAATTCGCGAGACTCCCATGTGGTGATAATCCACTTCAGAGAGGGGTTTCCCGTGATAACAGCGCAGAAATCTAACATACATGAGTATCTGTCAAAGTGAAGAGTATGTACAGATAACTGAGTACATCTTTACAGTGAGTCAGTCAGGATTAAGTGGTCACTTTATGAACAGGGTTTTTTTTAGCAATTGAAATTGATAAATGCTGAAATGTAAACAGAGAAAAGAAAGTTGGCATACTGTCGTGCTTTTGTTTTTGTTTCTTCTCTTAGACTGTATATTCTGCCAATTCCCTCAGGACCCAAGGTCTGGGTAAGATAATAAATGCAGATGTTTTGTCATGGACACAGGCTGGTCACGTGGTCTAATGTAGAGGTGTTATTTTGTATTAATATACTGCATAATCTGTTTTCAAAATATAGTGCATATAAAAGAAAAGCATTTTAACCCCAGTGGGGTTGCGTTTTTGTGTCTAAGTGTATTCGATGACAAAAGGGGTGTGAAATCACAGGGAAGAGCCCCAGTGTGTCAAAAGAGTCAACCCATTTTACCATGGGTGATATAACAGGCGTTAAAGCATGGCACTCTTAGCAAGTAGGTTATAAGCGTATGATGCATGTGTGATGGTGAATTTTTCATAATGAAAAGTGTCCTTTGAAAAAACTGTCCAAGACAGTAGGTCAGTCTCATAGATAAGTGACTGGAGTGACAGCACTGTCGAGAAAATGATCTGATAATCCATTGGAGGAAAATATGTGGTCATTTGAAAAAACCTGGTGAGGATAAGGAGGAAAATGATAAGGCAGATCAATTAGCCAATATTGGAGCTGTAATATTGGAGTTATTTGCAAATCTGCTTGGTGAAATACAGTTAGATGCGATAACATGATCAAAGACTCCAAAAGCAGTTGAGCAGCCTATGGCACAATGGAGTTTTGATACTCCAGATCAGGACCTGATCAAAGTGCAAAAGGAAGACCTTATTCCAGGCATATTTTATAACTATTTGCTAGACGCAGAAAAAAATCCTCTGACTGAAGAGGATTGCAAAGGGAAAGTGGAATTGAGAGTGTTATAAAAAAAGAAAATTATATCACAAGGCGGACTGTTGATTAGAGAATCTGTGACAGGCCAAACACAATGGGTAGACCCTTTGTCATTTCGAGGATTGATGTTACATCATGCCCATGATGCCATAACTGCAGGACACAAAGGTTCTCAAAAAATGTTGGACATTTTAGAAGATTACGCCTATTGCCACACATGTCCCAAGATGTCGAGTTCTACACCAGAGGGTGTTTAGTAAGTGCATAGTTTCAATCTGCATCACCTGCTCATAGGGCACCATTGATGAAAAGGAGCTTGACACTCTCATGGTCGGATTTCCAAGTCAACTATGTCGGGCCCGTAAGAAGATCAGCAAGTGGAAACAGGTACATACTGACAGTAACTTGTCTAATGTCCAAATGGGTGGAGTGCATTCCAGCTCCAGACTGCAGTGCCCAAATTGCGGCCACTTTACTTGTAAATCATATTTTTTCAAGATTTGGTTTACCTAATTAGTGCATTGATGACAAAAATATGGCAAATCTTGGGTGTCATGAGAAAGCTACACATTTCTTACCAGCCTTCCTCTTCAGGGGGAGTGGAATGGTGTAACAGATCGATAGTTGATATGTTGAAAAAGTTTGTGGCTGAAGCAAGATCAAGTTGGGAATTGCTGCTTTCCTTGGTACTGATGGCTATCCGGTCGACACCCTCTAATTCAACAAATCTCAGCCCCCATGAAATATTGGCAGGAAGGAAAATGGTTCTGCCACAACACTTACTTAACTGAACAAATGAACAGGTGCTTGTAAATGCTTCCACAATTCATGAATATGTGGAAGAATTGAGAAAGCACTTGCAATATGCAAGAATAATACTCAAACAGACACTTTGGAAAATCATCTACAGCGTTTAGAGCAGAAAATTGATCTAATAATGACCAATTTCATTATTTTGAAGAACTTTGTATAAAACCATATCATGGAAAAAATTAAATATCACTGTCCCACATGCACCTGTACCCCTTCTCCATGTCCCAGTCAACCATCCCCAAAAAATCTCCATGCCAAAAACGTTATGATGAGACTTCAATCCCTTCCTCCCCTATCATCCAACATGTAGAACACCCTAATTCCCCTGTATTTGTCTCAATTTCTGCTTCCCCCTCTCTTTCATAATTTCTATATTTTTGTACAATAATAAAATATTATGTATGCTGTTACTATATTCCACAGTGTTTTATTTTTATTTTTAAAAAGGCTGTTAGGGGGTCCGCGGACAGAAAGGGGGTCCGGGATGTCCGCAATTCACCAGAATGGGGGTGTCCTAAGGACACTATGCCTGTCCGCAATCAAAATGGAGGTGTCCACAGGACACAAAATCTGTCCGCATATCCGCTAATATTGAAAATAAGGTGTCCTAAGAACATCCCCCCTGTTCGCATTGTCCGCAATCAGAGTGAATATGTCCATAGAACACATAGTCCGTCTGCATTTCTGCAAAGTTTTGACTCACATTTAATTAGTTTGGGGACCTGAACCCTGTCTGGCGGACACCTGCACGCATGTATATCCCACCCTCGGGTCCTATGAAGATTTTGCCTGTCTGTAACTGTGTGCAGCACGTGTGTCGCACTTTTAATTAGTTTGGGGGCCCAAACACTGTCCGTAGAACTCCTGCACGCATGCGCACAACCGACCCTGTGCATTCTGTGTCCTATGGACAGCCGTCCCATTCGCAAACGTGTCTGCAACGTCATCATGTGACCGCACCCATGCTAAGCTTGTGTCTTTGACCAACGACAGAGTCCGGGCCCACGGACATACAAAAAGTGTTTTGTTAAGCAATCCAAAGTATTTTACTGTAAATGTTCACTCTTACCATGCACCTAGTGATCTGAATACTTTTTGGAACTTATTTAACCCTTTTTGGTGTTCGAAGTGTTCTCGGACAGCGCAGCTGCCCGCGAAGCACGCACCAGCACCCCTATAAAAGGCCGCACCCCAGAGCTCCTCCTTATTCTGCTTTTGGATTTACAAGACGGAGCACTGCCTCTTTGGCTTATACTGACATTGGCTGTCATTCCTCTCAATTGGTGCAGGTTCCTGCTGTTCCTGATTCCTGGTTGTCGATTTCAATAACCTTCCTGATGGCATACCAAGCTGATCCTGTTATTACTGCCTCAGCTTCAGCACCATCCCCACCCCCTCCACCACCAACACCACCTTCCCAAGTGCCTGGAGAGGGGAACAGGCGTGAGGATGCAGAGGCGGATGAAGATGATGAGGAGGATGAGGTAGTGGAAGTCCCTACTACTAGCAGCCTCCGTGAATCTTGGGTGTGGATGTTGTTTGCCACTCTTGAAGGAGCACCCAAGGCTCCTGCAAACAAGGTGTGGTGCAGTGAGTGCCAGATGGTGCTCAGTCGTGGCAAATCAGTTTGAACAGTTACGTAACTACCTCCATGAAGCGAAACCTAAGGTTGTTCCACGCTGGGAAAATTCGTAGGGTTGTCCCCTGGGATAAACGTAGTAGGTTGAGTTCCTCTGCAGCATCCTCCGTTTCTTCTCCAGCTGCCTCACCTCACAGTAGGCCCTTACCTTTCGAGTGTCACAGTATTGTGTATGTATTGTAATACAGTACTCTGCGGGGGGAGACCCTTCGAAGTGTTCTCGAGGCTGCGGTCCCGAAGTATGAGATGGACTGCTCACTACCTGATTTAGTCCCACCCTACATCTTCCTCTCTCCACCTGCCCTTTCTTATCCATGTGGTTGGTGCCCCTTCCTTACCCTCCCCTCCCTTCCTTTTGTGTCTTGTTAAAAAAAACTAAAAAATAGAAAACAACAAAAAAACAAAATAAAAATGCTCGTTTCAGAGGAAGTGGTGGCTCTGCAGTGTTTTTTTGTCTTTTGAAAACTTCAAGTGGTCAACACCTACTGCAAAAAGGATTGCTATAATTCCAAAAAGGGTTGCAATGCATTTTGTATGATTCGCAGAAAAATCTGATTCCCAGGATAAGTAGGATGTACTCCATCTCTACGAAAAATGTGTTTACTACGAAACATAATATTTTCATTGTGAAAAGAGGACATGCCAACATCTCTCTAAAAGGCACAAACAGCCTTGTTGACATTGCGCCGCACTTTCTGCATTTGTGGACCAAATGAAGAAGAATACAGCCACATTTGTCTGTGCGCATTACGAGAAAAAATTACTCGGGAGTTTGGAAACATGTCCATGACTTTCCCAAGTCCTTCTTTCATTGCAAGAGGTTCGTGCACACATCAGTTACTGCGCCACAGTAATGAGTAGATTCCAAAAAGTTGATTCTTATAATATACTGTATATTTATTAGTAGCCTTTTACTATAACACATGTTTAAGCATTTTTGCGGTGCCTTTATCAAATCAATCAAGCACTGAAAAAATGCCAAAACACGCGTATCTTAAAGGGCCACTAATAAATATACAGTATGTTATAAGAATCAACTTTTTGGAATCTACTCATTACTGTGGCACAGTAAGTGATGTGTGCACAAACCTCTTCCAAATTTGACAAAAGGAGTAGGGGAACTCTTTGTCTCGGTTTTCTGTACACATTATTGTGACACTAGCAAAACTTGCACCATTCATACGGGTCACGGAGGTCTAAGAGTGATTTTGCAGAAAAGTTCCCTTTTCTTTCTTTTTACTTCTTTCATTGCAAATTGCAAAGAGATTCCAGAGACATGTCCTAAACTGTGTCACCAAAGTAGCACAAAGAGGTACTAAATCCAGCCACTTCATTCCACCCACTCCATGCCAGTGCACATCCACATGAGGGAATGCAAGATGTGCAGCCACTCCCCAGCGATCTGCATGCACCTCCAACCAATTTATACATGAGTCACCCAAATTCCAGACAATCTGACTTCTGAAAGACACAGCCATAGCTATCTGCTCTCCTCTCAGAAACAGACTTTCTGCCAAAGTCTCTCCTTACACATCACACCCAGTAAACATTATTGACCAATCCCTTGCCCTGCACAGTCTCATTTGCATGCCTCAAATTCCTGTATGTAATACACACTGTCCGTGGACAACCGAGGTGTCCACGGACATATCATAAAATCTGAGAGTGGGGAATGAAAATTTAAATAGTGTGCCCAACTTCCTCCTTGATGGTGGCTCTGAAAAGAGTCTTTTTTTTTAAATGCTTCAGAAACACCTTTTATTTTATACTTGTTTTTTTTCTTCTTCTTATTTTCCACCAACTATCTTCACATTAGCTTCTACAAAGCATTCCTTATATTCCAAAACTGCATAGCATTTCCCGTGAAAGATAAAAACATGCCATCTACTTTAAAGTAAACCACATTACCAGATTCAATGTTGACATTATTGCAAAAGAACATCCCAGCTCCAACCATGAAAGCAAACATGCCTTAGCTAACCCAATACCAGCACCATTTTGCTGAGGACAAAAACATAACTATTGTCCCATACTGCCCTAGGTAACAAAGCAGAAAAAATAATCTTGCCATTTGTAAGAACTTTCATGACTGCCTGAAGCAAGTTTTGCATATCTTTCAACAAAGTAGGGGCACTGGCATAGCCCAAATACACAGCACCACAGTGCAGGGCAACTACATCTGGACTATTGAACCTAGATATATACTGACAAACTACCAGCACAACTCGCAAATTAAAACCAGGCACAGTGCATCACACCACCTCCACTTCTTTGATTTCAAAATTGGTAGCCACATTCCTAGATTTAGCATACATCTCCAAACCATTCACAAATATGTCTCCAACCAACAACACCCTGACTTTCTCCACCTCTGCCATCTTCACTACACACAGCCTCTCTCAATACAAAGCAGAACCTCAACACCTGATTGGCTAATCCCCAAAGTACACTCCCATTTCATGCTCAGAAGCCCCGGATGGGGCATGCCCTGTCCGCGAACAGCCGTGGTGTCAGCGGAGTGCGTAATACTGGGGCAGCCCTTCTTCCCTTTCCACTTCACTCACTGCACCATTCCCTCATTGGCTACTGTTAAGCAGTCACACAACCACCCACCAATCACATCCAAGAACTCTACATCTAACTCTGTCATCACAGTTCAGCACTTTAGATGTACTGTTGATCACTCTGACTACAAGTCTCCTGTCATTGGAAAGCACCTACTGTAAAAATTACTGTAAAACTCTCCAAGATTCATGCTTGCAGATTCATGTACATCCACATGCATGAACACAAACTACAGGTATGAATATTTTGTTCACACTACATGCATATAAACAGCGTACCTGCTACTTACCCTATGTAACCTGCAAAAAGGGCTTACTGTCATTTTCCCCATATGCTATGATCAAGTATCACTTGCAAAGCTGAGTGCTTTCCAAATTTTCATTTACCCATATTACTAATTAAAATGTGCAAATTGTTATTCTCTTCATTCATTCTGTCATTTTTGTAACAACTACCACCTATTTGTCCAGATTTCAAGCATAATAGCATTTCATACATTATAGTGCATAGGATGTACATACAGTTTCCTTTATGTACATTCTGGCCATTTTACATAGAATCTATCAGTTGAACTTGCTTTAGAAATTATTACAATAGTAATCAGACTCAGCACACACAAAGGAAACTGGATGTACATGCTATGCACAATTAACAGAAATCACTATTAGTGCAAAAACAAACAAATACATGTCTACATTAACAACAGTGCTATTAATGGTCGCTTTCAGACCTTATTGTAATTGTGCCTTATAGTACATTGTGCTTCACTATTTTCAACAATGCATTGTGCCCCGACCACTTACCTACAATGCCCATTACCAGACCCCATCACATATAAGCCGGTCGATCTGCCACGGCCACATCTGGCCCTTCACTTACTGTACACCACCCTGTACACCATCTTGGCCTTAACCACCTCGCAACCTGGTCCCACTATGGCTATACAACATAATCTGGCGACCACCACTTCTACCACCCTACGGCACTCACCCCTATCCTACAATACGACAGCTCCAAACCCATATCTCAATGAGCCAGCTCTGTGGCTACAACACTTCGCCTCCAAACCCATCCCTATCCAACCGTGCCATACACGCATCAGGAATGCGAGGCTTGGCTCTCGCCTACATTACACCTCAAGAACACATTCTACACCACAGCAATGCATCATCACATCATTCCTGCCTGACACCAATAGGCCTAAACCCACAGCAGACGAACCCTCATCGCCAGGCCTATCCAGCTGTTTAACCCCAAGGATACGTAGCAAACCATGCGTCACCTCAGTTCGTAACCTAAGACTAGCAACCAGATGTCACCACTGGTCCTATCACGTGAACATAGACAATAGGGACAATCCGGTTAACTCCATCATGAATAATACCTCTACCCTAGCAGCCCCTTCAACAGCAGAGGCCACCCCAGCCAACACCCCCAATACCCAAGCTAAACTCAAAGGTGCGCTCATCAACGCCCGCTCTGTCCCCGCTCACGCGGTAGACATCGCAGACTTCATTGTGACCAAAAACCTTGATTTTCTGGCTATCACAGAAACCTGGTTACATGCGGCTTCAGGTCCTGCCTTGACCCTTGCCATCCCCGACAACTACTCTATCATTAGGTGCGACAGGGACACTAATCAAACCAAGGGGGGAGGATTAGCATTCATATTCAAGAACTCTCTCAATCTGAGAGCTGTGAACACCTACCAGTTGCCCTCCGCCGAACTACTCTCAATTAAACTCCCAATCTCACCCAACCATACCGCTTCAGTGCACCTCATCTACCGGCCACCCGGTCCCATCTCCACATTCGTAGAGGACATCTCTGCCATTTTAGCAGCTAGCATCAAGCCTAAGTCCCAAATCATTATACTTGGAGACCTCAATTTGGGTTACCTGGATACGAACGATACCAAAGCCTGTGACCTAGCAAGTGTCCTCTCTGACTTTGGCCTAACCCAACATGTCAATGAACCGACTCATATCAAGGGACGCACACTAGATTGGGTTTCAGACTTGAATTGCGCATTAAATATAATCTCAGTGTCACCTTGTGCATGGTCCGACCATCATAAAATAACATTCTCTATCAACCCCTGCCAACCCATAGACAAACCCTGCACCGCGCCACCTACCTTCACTCGCAACAAGAAGGACATCACTATTGAGAAGCTACTCCCACTCATCCTCCCTTTATTGAACTCGGTTTCTTCCACCTGCACCGACCCCACTGTCCTTGTGGACACTTACAACCGAGCGATGTTAAAAGCCCTTGATTCCATTGCCCCTATCAAACAGCGCAAAGAAAAACCGTGCAACCACCTTAACTCGTGGTTCACCCCACACCTACGTGAACTGCGCAAAGATAAACGTAAAGCGGAGTCTCTCTGGAGATGTTCCCCTTCACCAGTTAAAAAAATTAACCTCCTATCCATCACCCACACGTACAAGGAAGCCATACTAGCGGCTAAAAAAGAAGTGTACAACAACAGGATCATACAAGCACAATCCAACACTAAGGAACTCTTTAAAATTCTCAAGGAACTAGAGTCCCCAGTTGCTCCTCTCGTCAAGTGTACCCCCAACGTTGAATGGTGTGCTAACATACAAAAAGCATTACTAAACAAAATCACTACACTCCAAGCTAAAATCAATGCCAAAATAACCCATCTCATAGACTCAGTAGGTAATCCCCATTCTTACAATATCCCATCACCTAAACACTCCTTCCAACCTTTCAGCATCTCACCCCTCACCATTAAGGAAGTGGAAAACATCATTATGAAGTTAAAACCATCCAATTGCCAAGGTGACGCCTGCCCGGCTCCAATCGTAAAGGAAGCAGCACACGACCTTGTCCCTTTCATCACCTCCTTCATCAACTCTTCCTTTAAATCTGGCATAGTACCTAACAACCTCAAGGATGCTTGGGTAATCCCCTTGATCAAAAAACCTAACCTAGACCCTAGCAATCCCTCCAACTATAGGCCCATCACCACGGTGCCCTACCTCCTCAAAATCTTGGACCGCGCTGCGTATCTACAAATTCAAGATTACCTCGATACCAACAACCTATTAGGCCTCAGACAATCGGGCTTCCGCCCGAGACACAGCACTGAGACAGCTCTGATAGATCTAAAAACCCAAATTGAGGACATGAAAGACAAGGGTAAACAAGCGCTTCTACTCCTACTGGATCTCTCTGCGGCCTTCGACTTGGTTGATCACCAAATCCTTTGCCAGCACCTCAAAATTACCGCCCACTTCTCTGATGCAGCCACCTCATGGATCAGTTCATTCCTTGCAAACAGGTCCAGGAGGGTCTTCTCACCACTCGCCGCCGCGGACCCAGCTCACGTCCCCTGTGGAGTCCCTCAAGGCTCATGCGTATCACCCACGCTCTATAACGTATTTACGAAACCACTCTTTGATATTCTTGACTAGCTGGGTGTCACCTACACAAATTATGCGGACGACACCCAGATACTCATCCCTATCACTGGGGATTATGTAACGGATACCAAAGCGCTTAATGCAGTCTACACTGCCATCCAAGCGTGGATGGCCCATCACAGGCTTTGCCTAAACGACGAGAAAACTGAGCTACTCATCCTAGGTTCTCAGCCCAAACTCGCAAAACTCGACAGTAAATATGAGGCCTTTAACATTGATGGTAACACTATCGAGGTTACTAATGTCACTAAAACCCTCGGTATTTACCTAGATTCCACCCTTTCACTCAACAGACAAACCAACTCAGTAGTCTCAGCATCCGCGTATACGTGTAAACTGATCACAGCTTGCCGTCCCTTCTTAACAACGGACAACTGCCTTATTCTCGCCAGAACCCTCATCTTATCAAAAATTGACTACTGCAACGCCCTTTACCTCGGTACGAGCCAAAGAAACATTGATAAACTACAGGTAACTCAGAATAACGCCATCAGGGCTGCCCTAAACATACCCAGGCGCACCAACATCTCTTCCACCAGACGTAGCATGCATTGGCTCCCCATTGCATGGCGCATCACCCTCAAAACACTTGTTCTTAGCCACAAAGCACAGAATAACGCTGCACCGGCATACCTATCAGCGCGCTTTAGCCAACACACAGCCTCCAGACCTTTAAGATCTGCACAAGCGCACACACTTATCATCCCCAGTTTCAAGCTTCAAACTGCCAGAGGCTCGAGCTTCCCAGTCCTTGCGGCAAAGCTCTGAAATTCCTTACCCAATGAACTCAGGAATGTCCCTTCCCACCAATCCTTCAAAAGTAAAACAAAACACTGGCTCCATGAGCAAGACGCTATGGCGGCCAGTCCTATGTAACACTGGCTGCATGCTGCACCTCCCGGCTACCTTGTATATAATGCATCTGTATATTACCCCTGTAAATGTTGTACATAATTTATATATGTTTATGTATATATAAGTGTAACCTCTAACTACCTGCTGTAACACTTTCTTGTAACCGCCTTTCTAAATATGCGCCCTGATGCCCGTGGGCAGGCTGCGCAATACAAATAAACAAATAAATAAATAAATAAATAAATAAATAAATAAACACACATAAGTACTAACTTCTTTCTTTCACAATTTCAGTAAAGCCCACTCTCCGGAAAACCAGCTGTGTCTAAAGTACAAAAGGGAACTCAGAAGAAACCTACTCTTTGCATCCAAAAAAGTAAGTGCAATACTTCCATAATGTTCTAACTGTTACTCAAAAACTGTAGAATTCCAGCATTGTAGAACAAACAATTGTATAAACAAAAGCATTACATTCAGTTTTACTGATTGCACCTCAGCAGCTGCACACTTTGTATTGTCATCTGAACAGCAGTATATTCACACAAAAATATGAGAATAGCTTTCCCAACCTGAAGTAACAGCCCATTTCACAATCACACACCTCTACATACATACCTACAATCATACTCAGACACTCATGTACAATGCACACATACATTGCAAAATGACCCAACCCACACTTTCTTTTTTTTCTCTCCAACAGACCCCAAAGAATGCCTACCAAAAAGCAACTCTGGAAAAAGCAACGCAGAAGTAGAGCAATTCAAAATAAAAGTGTACAAAATAAGCATCCACCTCTAGCAGAATGTATACAAAAAGTTCAAACAAAACAGCTAATACAGTCACTAAGCAAAACAAAAGCAGCTCCCAGTAAAGAAACTTTGCCTCCTCATTCAAAATGTAAAACTAAACAGAAAGTTATTAAAACGACTACAGCTAGCACTAGTGCTAACACTGCACCTATAAAAATTGATGTAGGCACAAGTAAGCATACCAAAAACATTATTTTACAAAAAATGTTCCGCCACAGAGTCCTTCAGAACCTTATAAAAACAGGAGAGAAATCAAGCACAACGCTTAAAACCTACCGTAGAAAATTAATCCTGGAAGATCTCATAGACAGTGCAATCCTTCTCAAAAGGAAATTATTTATTTCAGTTTTAAACAGAATGAAATCACTAACAAAATGAACTACTAAACTACAAAAAAGACTTCTCAATAAACGGAATATCAACAAAGAAAGCTTCGCAAACATCGGTGAGAGTGAGCAGAGTCACACCACCAGCACAGAACCATATTTCAATGAGGAAGCATACAAACAAAAGCAAAGACACCCAATTGCCATACATAGCAGTGGACGAGGGTAGGATAAACATAATAATACCATTATGGAACAAGAAACGCTGCTCACAAAAATATCCCCAGAAAACCTAGTATCAACTCTCCATTCCACTGAACCAATGCGTCCAGTCTAAAAATGGCCGTGCACATCAATGTGTAAAATAGGCAAAACATCTTTCACATCTTTACACCAGTTCTTCAATCAGTATGTGAAAGGCAAAGACAACTTGAAAATAAAACTATTACAAACTATGAACTCCTGTCCAATGTGAAAATACACAGGACTACAAGGACATTCATTAGCCTGCATTTCTGGACCTATTTGCAAAAGCACCTTCCACCATATCAGAATGATAGTAACACACCATTCAACTGTAAGAAATCTGGTTCATAAACTGCACTATGCCAAAAGACGTGCTTTAGAACTGGCCAATTTAAATAACAATCTTCTACATGGTACAGCCAAGGAACTACTCTAAGAAATAGAGCATATCCATAGAAAATATTTTGGAAGTGAAAGCCACATACAAAATCCAATAGCTTTAGAACAGACTATAAACAACTTTACAGATGAAAACCTTCTAATATACACATACAAAAAGCATATACTAAAGTTTAAAAGCACAACTGCTGAAGTACCAAACCGTGTGTGTGTGTGTGTGTGTTGCCATAGGACTTTTATAAGAATAAATAGCACAAAAACTGTAGACATAATGTACAAAATAAAAGACAGTGACGATTCCAAGTGGTTCCAATTAGCTCTCTATCTTGTAGCAGAAAACAAATATGAAATTACTAACCCCTTAATACTTTACAGTTACTGCACTGCAAAACTTGACAACAACCAAATACCTTCATGTGCTATCACTAATAACTTGGAATTATTACCACTACCAAAACCACTGCAACAACTTAACTTGTATGAGAGCATCGTAATTCAAACAGTGCACCCATTTCAAGAAATAATACGCCTTGAATCAAAAAAAGCAAAACTACCTCCCTCTGAATTACTGAAAGTCATTTGTGGCAAAGTCGTTTATTTGCCATTAGATCTTAAAGAAAATGTACATACTGTGGGAGTGCAACATCCAATAGATCAATCTTTGATTACACTAGTAAATGGCGTACCTACAAAAAACAAAAGAAATTGGCACCAAATAGTGGCTTACATAAAGTTAGAGAAGCCCTGCAATATCTAAAAGACAACAATGAATACTACAAAGAACTAAACACCGAAGAAAACCTGATGGAAACCACCAAAATAATTAAAGACTCATCAGGAACTGGCCAATTTCAAGTTCTAGATCCTACTACAGAATCCAATATTTTAGACCATTGTACAATTCACCCATTGCACTGTAAAGACACCATAGATGATGCACTGGATACTTACCAATTGCGACAAGCCAAAGGATCTCCAATCCGAATATGGGAAAAAAGTCTAGATGCACAAGCCTTTTCTCTACTCTTTTCAACTGGAAAGGTGGAAGGTACGATGAAAGACCTACACAAATAACAGCATCAGAATACCGCTCTTTACGAATGTATTCTGAAGACTCCAGATTCAGACAAAACGTGGAATACATATTCCACCTTCTCTTTGAAAGTGAACTAGCAACTCTATGCTACAGAGTTGCACACACATTGAAATCAGGTACCAATTTTCAAAATATGTCAGCTAAGCAATTACTACAAAAAGTGCAAGAAAAAGATGTAGTTTTACAATCAAACATTACAAATCTTTTAGCAAACATGCATGGTACAAAATAATACTCGTTCCGACGTCATGGAGATGTACGCTGTATGATAAGAAAGCTTGGCCCACCCACTTGGTTTGTGACTTTAATTTGTGCTGAGTATGCATGGGAAAACTTGCACACTTTCCTACACATATCAAACCAAAACAAAATAGGTATAGACATGGAAACACCAGGAGAGCTGTGCTCTCTCGATCCAGTAAATGTTTCACGCTACTTTCATCATTGCTTCCTTGCGATGCTGCTCTTCATTTGCAATAAAAGACTTCCTCCCCTCAGAGAAGTCCAACACTTCTTTTGGAGAAAAGAATATCAAGCCAGAGGAGCACCACACATCCACATACCTTTGTGGATTAAAAATGCACCTAAATTTGGTGAGGAGAGTGATGAAACTGTTTTGGAGTTCATTCACAAATATGTCACTTGCGAAATCCCTTTGGAAAGTACCCATAGTGACCTACATGCACAAATTTGACAATTTCAAAGACACAAATGTGGAAAGTATTGTCGTCGCAAATATAAAAACAAAGGGAAATACTACAGCAAGTGCCGCTTTGGTTTCCCTAGACCAGTTTCAACAACAGGTGAAGTGAACTACTTCATGTCTTCAGTTAGACATAGTGTCAAAGGTAAATCAGCTAAGAACACATATTGCATTAAAAGAACAGAAGGATCAAAATACATCAATGATTACAATGCAATCATTGCCCTCCCATGGAATGCAAATATAGATGTGCAATATATTGCAGATGGCCCAAAGACCTTGGGAATGATATATCATCTGACAAAACACTGTCAAAAAATTGTACAGCTTAGGCATAGAAATGCTCTCCCATAGTGAATGTGGCTGCTACGAAGCCGCAGACCGTTTAACCGATACTGCCTTGTACGGGAAATCTGAAAACATAGTATGGCTAAGCCTTGGTCCGGCTAAAGCCAGAACAAGAGTTCTCAAATCATATGAAGACATAGAAACAATAGCCAAAAATGATCCAAACAGCCAAGACATTTTGAAAAACAACTTACTGACTGACACATACTACCCACACAGGAGTACCACTTTGGAAACCATGTGTCTACTCCACGTAGCCCACAACTTCACATACAAAAATAATATTAAACCAGATGAGAAGAAAGGTAGATACAGAGTCAAAATTGTGAAGGCAGCCTAGTGAAACTTACAAACAAGGCTTAATTAATCATATAAAAAATTGTCATTAAAAACGCCTCAACATGAAGAACTGTATTACATGTCCCTACTACAACTTTTTAAACCATGGTGAAAAGAAGATTTACTAGATACCCATGACTCCTATGAAAATGCTTTCAAAGCAAATGAAAGCACTATAACAGACAAAAACGTTACGCAGTACAAAACAATCTTACACAATGAACAGAACTCCAGGCGCAACTAAATGTAGACACTCCTGACAGCAGTCAACCTTCTGTAACAGGAAGGCAAGAACCACTTGGACAGCCACTAATAGCAAATGAGATAGAATTAGCCATGACTGAAGTAGAAAACACCATGTATCATTATGAGCAAGCTGCAGAAGACTTTGCTCTACTGAAATCATAATTAAACAATGAGCAGTGCTGCATTTTCCTAGAAATAACAAAACAAATTGAACATGTATGCAGCATGAAACTAAAAATGTTACCTGTCAAGAATATAAACCTATACTGCTATACGCGAGTGGTCAAGCTGGTTCAGGCAAAACATTCTTAATCAAAATCATCAGCAAGTTCCTCCAATTGTCAAACAACAAACTGTCAGCTGTTGTAACTGCCCCCACAGGTTTATCTGCCTATAACATAGGCGGTGTCAATTTACACCGATTACTACTCCTTCCAGTAGAACACCAAAACAAATTAGACTACTATAAACTTTCTCCAGAAGCTGCAAGAGTTTGGAAAGAAATGAAAATGCTGCTAATCAATGAGGTGAGCATGGTTTCCAACCTAATGTTAGCCTTGATTTACCATAGATTACAAGAGTTCCTGAAAACAGACTACGAATAACTCTTTGGATGAAAACACATTATTGTTTTTCAGAGATCTTCTTCAATTGACACCAGTTAAAGGTGTACCTATTTTTAAAACGTTAGGGCACAAACTATACCGTAAAACTCTTGGCAGCAAAGGAAATGTCAACCTTTGGCAAGATTTTCAATACAAAGAATTAACTGAAAACATGCGTCAGTCTGCAGACCTCACGTACACCAATGTTTTAAAAAGTATTTGAGTTTGTGTACTATCTCAAGAAGCACAACCTATATTAAATACCAGGCACATATACACGTATAAGATACCGATGCACGGAAACATTTTGGATTGTGGTCGATGGTCAGGTGTTTGCTTGAAAGGGTGTTTTATGCTGTGGTGTTTGTGAGTCCAATCATTATATACTTACTGTTTGATTTGTTGTGGTTGTATGTACTTTTTTCATGACATGGGTAATTGGAGCAGACATTGGGCCTCATTACGACCCAGGCGGAGGACCATGGGGCTATTAGCACCATGGTCCATGCCGGTGTCCGCCATGGCGGAATGGGGAATGACCACCCCATTCCGAGGTTGGCGGGGCGGTACTTCCCCATGCCGCCATGGCCCTTCCCATTCCCATTTTTGCCCCATAGGGCTCAATGAGAATGGGGAAGGCGCTAAGTACGGTGCCGCAAATTGCGGCACCGTACTTAGCACCAAGGTCCCTTTGCGGGTCCCTTCTTTAACGGCTGGTAAAACCAGCCGTTAAGGTCGGGTCCCGCAAAGGGACCTCGTAATTAGGCGCTAATAGGTTAACGGCGCCGAAGCCTTTTACGGCGCTGTTAACCCATTAGCGCCTGGGTCGTAATGAGGCCCATTGTTTCTTCAATCTCTGTGACAAAAGAAAAGAACACATGTTAGTGTAGGTAGTTTGTAATGAGTTATTGCATTGCATAGTACACATTTCTGTTATTTGTTGACCCTCATAGTTAGTACTTTATAAGTACTATGGTTCAAACCAGTGTACTGTGCAATTTCCTCAGTTCCTGTGTTTGTTCATGAATGCGTTGGGTCTGTGGGGAAAAAAATCCAAGCCAGATAAAAAAAAAAATACTTTCTACATTATGGTACAATATCTTTCTGTGGTTGATTTCAATAGAAAGAATTGAATAGGTGTATGGTTTTTGGTTTGGAAGTGGTGGTAGTATTGTTGCAATTAGATACCTGTTGGCGTAGTCTAACTGTTTATTTTTTGTTGCATTTTAGCAGTATTCATTTATCTGTTTGGTTGTTGCAGAATCTTGGGGCAGTTAGATCCCTGTTGGAGTAGTCTAACTGTTGATAGTTTTGGAGTTGGTGAGGGTACTTGTATACATAATAAGTGTTGCAGGGTTTCCTTCGAAAAATGTATATTGATGTTTTGTGGTTGTAGTTTATGGATTTAAAGGTTATTAAGGAGATTTTGTTGATGTTCAAACTCAGATTAGTGATTCAATTTTGGTTTTAAGAATATTAAGTAAGCATTTATAAGATCTGCTGGTAATCTCTGCTTTAGAGTAATGATATTATCATTACATTCAAACCATCCACAATTCTTTTTTATGTATGCAGTGTATGCAGTGTAGTGACCTGCATTGGTTGTGGCTCCTGCGTGGTAGATTATACCTACTGTTGTGAAGGTTTTCATACCAAGTGATACTTGTCCATGTGTGAATCCAGTCAGCTTGCAGTTGTTTTTGGTACCATCTGCATTGTAACACAAAAGCATTACTATTACGTATTCACTATGTGACTGTATTTGTAAGGTGGAACGATTATCGGAATTGCAAGTAGTACATAATCTGCCATGCGTTGCATTTTGTACAAGTTGCTGAAATGGAATGGATTCAAAGTTAGGTATGGATACATACACAAAGTGTTCATTAGGGACTTGTTCCTGTGCCACATGGCTGCAGATAGTGCATGTATGTTTCCACATGTATGAAATCTGGAAGTTTTCATTTATAGGTATGTTTTTGTTTTCCAGTACTTGTAGTGAGTACATTAGACATTCTTGTGGATCTTCCTGTGTGTTCATAGGGAATCTGACCATTCCATCACAGTAGTCCAATTCCTGCCTTATTCCAGAAACACTGCAAGTGTTGTCAGCATTGTTGGTTGAATTTCTGTGAAGGACGAACATTTGCAAACATAATTGTTCTGTCCCTTTTAAGTAAAATGTTTTCAATAATTGGTGGCAATTGGAATAGAATATTGATTGCTAAATTTGAATAGCAATTTTCACCAGTTGTATTTGAAAATTTGAATGGACCAGACAGTTCTGTGTCTAAGTCATTTGTTGGAAGTGTGCGTTGTTTCTTTGAAGAGGTAGTTGGTTTTGTTTGTGCAGTAGATCCTTCTTTGGTTGTAGTCATTAATGAAGTATTAGCTTCTTTTAATTTCTTTGGAGGTGTGGTTGTTAGATCCTGTATAATTTCAGTCTGAAGTAGTTTTATTTTACAAACTTTTGCTTTTTGAGGATCAGGATAGGTTTTGAGATGGGGTGCATAGAGTGCACATAGTCTATTGTATTCTAGAATGCAAGGAATATTAGCGGTTACTTTACTTGCATCAAACTTGACTAGAAATAGTCCTTCAAGTGTATGTAGGCGTGATAGTGCTACATAGCTGATGCCTTCTTTAAACATTGTGCTGCCAATATCTATCAATGCTTGATCTAGGGTAAGACCTTGTGATTTGATTTATGAATGGTGACTGTGTATGCGAGAGAGAAAATTGTTCTCTGCTTACATACACGTCTTTGAAAATAAGGAATCTTGCTGTTGAGCTTGCTATCCTTTTAACCCCAGATAGTTTGTCAAAGTGAATATTGACAAACTGAATGTTGTTGTCACGTGGATATGTTTGAAAGCCAACAACTGTACCAAGTGCTCCATTAACTAGTCCTTGCTCCACGTCAAGGTTACGTTTGAGCATTACTCTACAGTTTAAAGATCATTTTAATATTTTCTCTAAACCAGCTGTGTTAGAGATAGAGTTTTCTAAGGTATTTAGTCGTACTGTGGCTTGTTCACACATGGGTAGTATCATAACGTGCATGTCCAGTTTTCCTGTGAAGCAAATTTGAATTGTTGGTTGCCTTTCTTTTTTCAACATTGTTTCATTGAATTATGCACAGGTTTCAAAAGTTGGCATGAAGGCTATAGAGTTTACATTTTTGTGTGTTAATTGTTCCATGACATCGGTAGCACATGAGTTATGGCCGTATAGGTCATGGATGCGTCTGATATTCAAGATACTCTGTGCTTCGTTAGGTAGTACACCAATCCAAATACTTTTCAAAATGTTGGCCTAGGTGAGGTCTGCAGACGGAAGCATGTTTTCAGTTAATTCTTTGTATTGGAAATGTTGCCAAAGATTGACATTTCCTATCCTGCAAAGAGTTTTACGGCATAGTTTGTGCCATAAGGTTTTAAAAATAGGCTCACCTTTAACTGGTGTTAATTGAAGAAGATCTCTGAAAACCATGTGTTTTCCTACAAAGAACTCTTCGTAGTCTGTTTTGAGGACCTCTTGTAATCTGAGGTGAACCAAAGCCAACATTAGGTTTGAGACCATGCTCACCTCATCTGTTAGCAGCATTTTCATTTGTTTCAAAACTCTGCGTAGTTCCATTGCAGCTTCTGTTGAACGTTTGTAGTAGTGTAATTTGTTTTGGTGTTCTACTGGAAGGAGTAGTAATCTGTGTAAAGTGACACCACCTATGTTGTGGGCAGCTAAACCTGTGGGGGGAAGTTGTAACAGCTGACAGTTCGTGTTTTCGTCAATTGTTGGAGTAACTTGTGGATGATTTTTATGAAGAATGTTTTCCCTGAACCAGCTTGACCACTCACATATAGCAGTATAGGTTTGTAGCCTTGGCAGGTACACATTTTAGTTTCGTGCTGCATACCATGTTGAATTTGATTTGTTATTTCTAGGAAAATGCTATGCTGTTCATTGTTTAATTGTGATTTGAGTATAGGAAAGACTTATGTAGACTCTTCATATTGGTACATGGTGTTTTCTACTTCAGTCATGGCTAATTCAGCCTCATTTTCTATGAGTGGCTCTCCAAGTGGTTCTTGCCTTCCTGTTACAGAAGGTTGACTGCTGTCTGTAGTGTCTATATTTAGTTGTGCTTGGAGTTCTTCTTCTTGTTGCTGTTCATTGTCTAACATTGTTTTGTACTGTGTAAAGTTTATGGGCCTGATTCATGGAAGTGTTTTATAATGGCGCAATCCCATAGGAAAACATCCATAAATCAGGCTCTATGTCTGCTATAAAGCTTGCATTTGCTTTGAAAGCATCTTCATAGGAGACATGGGTATCTAATAATTCTTCTTTCCTCCATGGTTTAAAAATTATAGTAGAGACATGTAATACAGTTCTTTATGTTGAGGAGTTTTTAATGACAATTTCATATGATTAATGAAGCTTTGTTTGGTAAGTTTCACTAGGCTGCCTTCACAACTTTCGCTTTGTATTTACCTTTCTTCTCATCTGGTTTAATATTGTTTTTGTATGTGAAGTTTTGGCCTACGTGGTATAGACGCATGGTTTCCAAAGTGGTACTCCTGTTTGGGTAGTATTTGTCTAGTAAATTGTTTTTCAAAATGTCTTGGGTATTGGGATCATTTTTGGCTATTGTTTCTATGTCTTCATATGATTTGAGAACTCTTTTTCTGGATTTAGCATGACCAAGGCTTAGCCATACTATGATTTCAGATTTTCCATACAAGTCAGTACCGGTTAAATGGTCTGTGGCTTCATAGCAGCCACATTCTCAATGGGAGAAAATTGTTATGCCTAAGCTGTACAATTTCTGTGACCGTGTTTTGTCAGATGATATGTCGTGCCTGAGGTCTTTGTTCTCTGTTTTTTCTGCTTTGGTTAAGTAGGCTGTGACATATTGTGCAACTGCAGTGGAATTGTCTGCAATGTATTGCACATCTATATTTGCATTCCATTCGAGGGCAATGATTGCATTGTAATCATTGATGTACTTTGATCCTTCTGTTCTTTTTATGCAGTATGTGTTCTTAGGTGATTTACCTTTGACACTATGTCTAACTGAAGACATGAAGTTGTTCACTTGACCTGTTGTTGAAACTGGTCCAGGAAGACCAATGCTGTATTTGCTGTAGTATTTCCCTTTGTTTTTATATTTGCGCCGACAATACTTCCCACACTTGTGTCTTTGAAATTGTAAAATGTGTGCATGTCGGTTACGATGTGTAATTTGTGAACGGATTTCACAAGTGACATATTTCTGAATGAACTTCAAAACAGTGGCATCTCTGTCCTGACCAAATTTAGGAGCATTGTTAATCCACAAATGCATGTCGATGTGTGGTGTTCCTTTGGCTTGGTATTCTTTTCTCCAAAACAAGTATTTCACTTCTCCTAGGCGAGGCACTGTTTTATTACAAATTAAGTGTAGCATGGCAATAAAGCGATGATGGAAATATCTTGATACATTTATAGGATCTAGAGAGCAGAGTTCTCCTGGTGTTTGTATATCTATATTTGTTTTGTTTTTGTTTCCTATGCATAGGAAATAGTGCACATCTTCCCATGCATATTCTGCACAACTTAATGTCACAAACCATGTGGGTGGGCCAAGGTTTCTTATCATACAATGTACTTCTGCGTGTCGTCAGAACCAGCATTCTATTGTACCACGCATGTTTGTTAAAAGGTTTGTAATGCTCGACTGTAAAACTTCATCTTTTTCTTGCACTTTATGTAGTAATTGCATAGCAGACATATTTTGAAAATTGGTACCTGATTTCAATGTGTGTGCAACTCCGTAGCATAGAGTTGCTAGTTCACTTTCACAGAGAAGGTCGAATATGTATTCCAAGTTTTGTCTGAATATGGGGTCTTCAGAATACATTCGTAAAGAGTGGTATTCTGATGCTGTTATTTGTGTGGGACTTTCATCGTACCTTCCTACTTTTCCAGTCGGGAAGAGTTGAGGGAAGGCTTGTGCTTCTACACTTTTTTCCCATATGGTGATTGGAGATCCTTTGGCTTGCCGCATTTGGTAAGTTTCCAATGCATCATCTATGGTGTCTTTAGAGTGCAATGGGCAAATTCTACAATGGTCTAAAATATTGCATTCTGTCATAGGATCTAGAAGTTGAAATTGGCAAATTTCTGATGAGTCTTGAATTATTTTGGTGGTTTCCCTTAGGTTTTCTTCAATGTCTATTTTGTTATAGTATTCATTGTTTTCTTTTAGATATTGCAGGGCTTCTCTAACTTTATGTAAGTCCAATAGATACTGCCACTTTTTTGTCTTTTGTAGGTACGCCATTTACGAGGATGATCAAAGATTGTTCTATTGGCCGTTGCACTCCCAGAGTGTGTACATTTAATTTCAGATCTAATGGCAAATAAACTACTTTGCCACGAATGCCTTTTAGTAATTCAGAGGGAGGTCGTTTTGCTGCTTTTGGTTGAAGGAGTATTATTGCTTGAAATGGGTGCACTGTTTGAATTATAATGCTCTCATACAAGTTAAGTTGTTGTAGTGGTTTTGGTAGTGGGATTAATTCCAAGTTATTAGTGATAGCAAGTGAAGGTATTTGGTTGTTGTCAAGTTGTGCAGTGCAGTATCTGCAAAGTATTGAAGGGTTAGTAATTTCATATTTGTTTTCTGCTATAAGATAGAGAGCCGATGGGAACCATTTGGAATCTTCATTGTCTTCTATTTTGTACATTATGTCTAAAGTTTTTGTGCTATTTTTATAAAAAGCCCTGGGGCAACACACACACACACGGTTTGGTACTTCAGCAGATGTGCTTTTAAACTTTAGTAATTCTTTTTTGTATGGCTTTCACTTCCAAAATATTTTCTCTAGATATGCTCTATTTCTTCGAGTAGTTCTTTGGCTGTACCATGTAGAAGAATATTATTTAAATTGGCCAGTGCTAAAGCAGGACTTTTGGCATAGTACAGTTTACAAACGAGATTTCTCACAGTTGAATGGTGTGTTCCTATCATTTTGATATGGTGGAAGGTGCTTTTGCAGATAGGTCCAGAAATGCAGGCTAATGAATGTCCTTGTATTCCTGTGTATTTGCGCACTGGACAGGAGTCCATAGTTTGTAATAGTTTTGTTTTCAATGTGTCTTTGCCTTTCATATACTGATTGAGGAACTGGCGTAAAGATGGGAAAGATTTTTTGTTTTATACCCTCGTCCACTGCTATGTATGGCAATTGTTTTTTTTTTCTTTTGTTTGTATGCTTCTTAATTGAAATGTGGTTCTGTGCTGGTGGTGTGACTCCACTCACCTGAACAGATGTTTGTGAAGCTATCTTTGTTGATATTCTGTTTGTTGAGAAGTCCTTGTTGTAGTTTAGTAGTTAGTTTTGTTAGTGGTTTCATTCTGTTTAAAACTAATATAAATAATTTCCTTTTGAGAAGGATTGCACTGTCTATGAGAGCTTCCAGGATTAGTTTTGTGCAGTAGGTTTTAAGGGTTAAGCATGATTTCTTTACTGTTTTTATAGGGTTCTAAAGGACTCTGTGGTGGAACATTTTTTCTAAAATAATTTTTTTGGTATGGTCACTTGTGGCTTCATCAAGATTTATAGGTGCAGTGTTAGCACTAGTGGTAGCTGCAGTCTTTTCAACAACTGTCTGTTTAGTTTTACATTTTGAAAGAGGAGTCAAAGTTTCTGTACTGCAAGCTGCTTTAGTTTTGCTTAGTGACTGCTTTATCTGTTTTGTTTGAATTTTTTGTATAAATTCTGCTAGATGCGAATGCCTATTTTGTACACTTTTATTTTGATTTGCTCTATTTTTGATTTGCTTTCTACCGAGTTGCTTTTTGGTAGGCATTCTTTGGTGTCTGTTGGAGAAAAAAAGACAGTCTGGGTTGGGACCTTGTGCAATGTATGTGTGCATTGTGCATGAGTCTCTTAGTATGATGTTAGGCATGTATGTAGAGGTGTGGGATTGTTGAATGGGCTGTTACTTCAGGTTGCGAAAGCTATTCTCGTATGTGTGTGTTATTATACTGGTGTTGAGCTAACAATACAAAGTGTGCACCTGTTGAGGTGCAATTAGTAATACTAAATTTAATGCTGTAGGGTTGATACAATTGTTTGTTCTAGAATGCTAGAATTTTACAGTGTTTGAGTAACAGGTAGAACATTATGACAGTATTGCACTTACTTTGTTGGATGCAAAGAGTAGGTTTCTTCTGGGTTCTGTCTTGTACTTCAGACGCTGCTGGTTTTCAGGAGTGTGGTCTTCACTGCAATTGTGAAAGAAGGATGTTAGTACATATGTGTGTTAATGTCACAGTAATTTCACTTGAAGAACAGATTCGTTACATTTGGAAAAGAAATTCCTTCTAGGAAGAGGTACTGTATGTGCTAAATTGCATAGCTTTGTATGTGAACAGGGATTTTTGAGCATCAGCTTCATTTCTAAGGGGGTTAGTGGAGTATTTATAGTGAGGTGCACTTTTGAAAGTATGTGTTGCTTTTGCACTGTTCAGTGTGGTAATAGATTAGTGGAAGTTGTAGTAAGGTGAGAAGAAAAAGCTTGGAAAATATACAGATTGAAAGGGAGAATGTTTTTGTGTGTGTAATTCCATACATTTTTCTTCTGCATAGATGTTTCCTACATGAGTGCTGGAAACCTTTAAGTTTTTTGACTTTGTTAACCACATTCCTATTAGCACTGTTCTGAATGTACACTTGTATTTGTATTGCTTTTGCAAGAATGGCAAGTGTCAGGCATTCTGTTTAAATAAATGCATGTACTTGCAATGCTTTTGTATGATAAAAGCTGGCCTACTGTTTTGTGTGCATTCTAGGAATTTATAATAGTGTTTTAAGGGGTAAGTGGTTGTGAAAATGACAGAAGGAAATAAGAGAAGTATAGGTTCGACATTGCAATGAGTAATATGGGTAAATTAAAATTTGGAAAGCAAACTGATTTGTAAGTGAACTTGATTATAGAAATGGGAGAAATTAGAGTATGCTTTTTTGCACATTATACAGGATTAATGGCAGATACCCTGTTCATATGCATTTATAAAAGAGTTGCTAGTTTACTGTAAACAAAATATTCATACCTGTAGTTTGTATTGATGTATGTAGATGTAGTTAAATCTGGAAGGAGAAATCTTGGAGAGTTTTACAGTAGTTTTAGCTGTAGGTGCTTTGCAATCACAGGGCACTTGTAGTCAGAGTATTGAACAGTTCATCTAAAGTGCTGAATTGTGATGACAGAGTTAGATGTAGAGTTATTGGATGTGATTGGTGGTTGTTTGTGTGACCCCTTATGTGTATCCAATGAGAGAGTGGTGCAGACAGTGATGTGGAAAGGGTAAAAGGGCTGCCCCTGTGTTGTGGGGTCCGCGGTCAGCTGTTTGCGGACAGGGCGTGCCACATCTGGGGTTTCTCAGCAAATCCAGCATGAAAAGGTGACTGTTGGGATTAGCCAATCAGGTGTTGAAGTTGTTATTTGCAGGAAGAGAGGCTGTGTGTGTAGCGAAGATAGCAGAGGTGAAGAAAGTGAGTGTGTTGGTTGTTGGAGATCTGTTTGTAAATGGTTTGGAGAGGTATGCTATGTATAAACATATGGCTGCCAGTTTTGGTTTTGAAGGAGTGGAGGTTTTGTGGTCAACCGTGCCTGCAGGCATTAGTTGGAGCTGGTAAGGGTTTCTCCATGTGGAACAGTCCAGATGTAGTGGTACTGCATTGGGATGCTGTCCATTTGGGATACATCAGTGCTCCTAGTTTGTTGATTGCTCTTGAAAACTTGGTTCAGGCAGTGATGGTGGTTGTTCCAAATGCCAAGGTGATTTTTTCTGAAATGTTTCCTAGGGTAGTATGTGACAATTGTAATGTTTTTTGTCCCCAGTAGAATGGTGCAAGGTGTTTGGTTTACAGAGGGATGTCTGCTTTCTTGGTTAGAAGTGGGATGTTGTATTGTAACAATGACAATATTTTAATTTTGTTAATGGTGACTATTTCAAAGCAGATTGGATTTCTTTGTCCATATTGGGAAATGCTATGGTTTTTCAAAATATAAGGAATGCTTTACAGAGGATAATGTGAAGACATCAGGAAGAAAATAAGTGAAAAAAGAACAAAATGAAAGGTGTTTTTTTATAAGCATGTTAAAAAAAATAAAAAAGGCTCTTTTCAGAGCCTCCATCAAAGGGGAAGTGGCTTACACTATTTAAATTTTCATTCATTTCATGATCTGTACACGGACTCCGCAGATCGCGTTTGTTACACAGGGATTTTGAGGCTCAGAGGCATGCAAATGAGACGGTACAGGCCAAGGGATTGGTCAATAAGGTTTACTGGGTGTGATGTGTAAGGAGCGACTTTGGCAGAAAGTCTGTTTCCTGAGAGGAAAGCAAATAGCTATGGCTGTGTCTTTCAGCAGGCAGATTGTCTAGATTTTGGGTGACTCGTGGATAAATTGGATTGGAGGTGCATGCTGATTGCTGTGGAATGGCTTTAGATCTTGTATTTCCTCATGTGATTGTGCACTTGCATGGAGTGCGCAGAATGAAGTGGTTAGATTTGGTTCCTCTTTGTGCCACTTTGATGACACACTGTCATCCAGACATTGTTATTATTCATTGTGGAGGTAACAGTTTAGACCATGTCCCCGGAATCTCTTTGCCATTTGCAATGAAAGAAGGTCTTGAGAAAGTCATGGACATGTTTCCAAACTGCCGAGTAATTTCTTCTCGTATCGCACAGAGACAAATGTGGCTGCGTTCGTCTTCACTTGGTCCACAAATTCCGAAAGCGAGGAGCAACTGTCAACAAGACTGTTTGCGCTTTTTTGAGAGATGTTGGTATGTCCTCTTTTCACAATGAAAATATAATGTTCGTAGCACACACATTTATCGCAGAGTTGGAGTACATCTTACTCACGCTGGGAATCAGATTTTTCTGCGAAATATACAAAATGCATTGCAACCCTCTTTAGAATTACAGCAATCATTTTTCCAGTAGGTGTTGACCACTTGAAGTTTTCGAAACACAAAAAAACCCACAAAAAGGCTACCACTTCCTCCCGGAGATGAGTGCAGTGATTTTGATAGCACAGCACTCCAAAAATATACATGTCCGCGGACTGTCCGCAGACTTCTAAAAATGCACAGGGCCCTACAGCATTTCATTGGCACTTCTATTTTTAAAATGTGAAATGTGGCTCTGAAAAGAGCTTTTTTTGTTGCTTTTTTTTTTTTAACAAGACACACAAGGAAAGGAAAGGAAAGGAAGGGAAGGGAGAGTAAGGAAGTGGCACCAACCACGGGGATAAGAAAGGGCAGGTGGAGAGAGGAAGATGTTGGGTGGGCCTTAATCAGGTAGGTGGCAGACGTTCTCATGCTCCCGGCCCGTAGCCTTGAAAGCACTTCAAAGTGTCTCCCCCTGCAGAGTACCGTGTCGCAGTACATACACAATACAGTGACCCTCGAAAGGTAAGGGTCTTCTGCAGCACGTATGGTTCAAGGATGCGCTGCCCCACAGAAGTGTTTCTTGTGGTGACAGGAGCAGAAACAGAGCTTGCTGTAGAGAAACTCAACCTACTACTTTTATCGCAGGGGTCGACCCTCCGAATTG
This sequence comes from Ambystoma mexicanum, assembly GCF_040938575.1. NCBI lineage: Eukaryota > Metazoa > Chordata > Amphibia > Caudata > Ambystomatidae > Ambystoma > Ambystoma mexicanum. The sequence goes on from NC_090930.1 coordinate 1,373,254,400, forward strand.
CCCCCTTGTGGAAAGATCTTAGGTGTTGCCGCATGGAAATAGTCCCGTAACTGTACAAACCTGGTTTGCCATGACCGAGCTCCATCTGGCACCAGTTCAGCGCACCTTGTGTGCACGAGCTTTGGGTACCCCTCCAACGGTGGTAAACAGCCTCCACACCCAAGATCCACAGGGGCTGTGAGTAGTAGGGACTTCCACTACATCAACCTTGTCATACTCTTCATCACTCTCTGCATCTTCATGCCTGTTCCCCTCTCCAGGCCCTTGAGAAGGTGGTGGTGGTGGAGGGGGTGGGGTGGTGCTGAAGCTGAGGCAGCAGCAGCCTGGGATGCCATCAGGAAGGTTATCAAGAACCAGGAACCAGGAACCTGGAACAGCAGGAAGACAAATGCAACCTGCACCAATTGTCCTATTAGCAATAGCTGTGAAGACAGGAATGACAGCCAATGCAGTAAATGCCAAACAGAAGCAGTGCTCTGTCTTGGAAATCCAAAAGCAGAATGAGGAGCAGCTCTGCGGTGTGGCTTTTTATAGGGGTACTGGGGAGCACTCCGTGGATAGCTGTGCTGTCTGTGGATAGTTTGAACACGAAACAGGGCTCAAAAAGTTCCAAAAAGTATCCTGATTGGTAGAGGGCATAGTCTGGGTGAAGTTTCATTGAAAAACATATTGGATTGCTCATAAATGTGAATTTTTGGTGTCCAGGGGCCCGGACAAGGACCCGCGCTTAGCATGGGTGCGGTCACATGATGATGTCGCAGACACGTTCGCAAATCCGACGGCTGTCCGTAGGACACCGAATGCACGAGGTCAGTTGTACGCATGTGCATGGGTGTTCTACACGCAGTTTTGGGACCCCAAACTAATTCATCCAGGCCTGCTGCGACTCCGTAGGTTTGCTGCTTTACAGTCTTTATATGCAGTTCTTATGTTCCTTTTAGTTCGAGTAATAATGTCTTCCTTCTTTCCTTTTAGGTATGGAAAGGTATTTTGGTGTTGTCATGCAGTTTGAAGATGAGCCTAGGCCGGTAGGCGAAAACACGGTGTGTGCGATGCTGTCGGGTGAGAAATGCGCAATGCACGGCACTGTTTCACCTTTTATATTGCTAACCTGTGTCTTTTCTCTCCTTGCAGGTTACGATGTTCCTCGCCGAGCGTTGTAATGTTCCAGCAATGATACTGACCACCCGTGTAAGCATTGTGTAGCTTTCTTCATTCAGGAGGAAACGTGAGTAAATGCTTACTAATGCTGTCTTTCTTTCTGCTCTTTCCAGGTTATGGTATTCCAGGATGCATGCGGTGCCGGATGATGGAGTTCGTACCTTCAGGTGAGTGGAACTGAAGTCAGCGATGGATTGTAGACAGGATACTGTTCCAGGTAAGTTTCGTAGTGTTCTTTCTCTCTCTGCAGGTCCTTGGTTTCAGGTAAGCTGGCATCAAAGAACTGGACACGGTGACTGTTACGCTGCCCACAGCAGAATAACGCAAAGCATGTTCTGCTTTTTGGGTGTGGTTTAAATAGTCTCAGGTAAAGTAGTCCAGGTAAAATAGTCCCAGGCCTGCCACACCCAAAGTAGTCCAGGTAAAGTAGTCCCATGCCTGCCACACCCAAAAAACTAGACCGCATAGCTGAGTTCCTTGTAACTGAGCTATGTGTGTGCCTCCATGTTGGCTGAACCCGCCCAAGTTAAATAGTCCCATTCTAATGTTGGTCTTCATGATGGTTATGAGCCTGGCGCCAAAGGCGCCAGGACTAACTCCAAGAGAGTCTTGGATGAGGTTTTAAGGCCTTTGACTGGCCCTAACTGGAAGGCTGACTTGCCAGTGAGGGCCAGGGGCAAGGGACATGACAGATGAGGTAGAAGAAGTCCCTACTACCAGCACTCACCATGAGTCTTGGGTGTGGCAGTTATTTACCACTCTTGATGGAGTGCCAATAAGGTGATCTGCAATCAGTGCTGCATGGTGCTGAGTCGTGGAAGGCCTGGTGCGTACAGCTTTGGTACAACATCAATGAAGCGACACCTGAATTCGTTCCACGGTGGGGCTTTTCGTAAGGTTGTACCTTACGATAAACCTAGTAGGTTGAGTTCACCTGCAGCATCCTCTGTTTCCGTTCCTGCCTCCACAAGAGTCACTCCTGTGGGACAGCGCATCTCTCCAACTGCCTCGCAGGCCATTCATGATGCTGTTGACCCTTATCTTTCGAGGGTCACAATAATGTTCATGTACTGTGATGCAGTACTCTGCAGGGGGGAGAATCTTCTGAGTGCTTTTGAGACTGCGGTCAAGGTGCACAAGAAGAACTACCTACTATCTGAATAAGGCCCACCCTATATCTTTGTCTCTCCACCTGACCTTTCTTATCCCTGTGGTTGTCCCTTCCTTACCCTCCTTTCCCCTTCTTTCCTTGTGTGTCGTGTTTAAAAAACCAAAAAATATATAAAACAAAAACAAAACAAAAACCATGATAACCTGTTCTGAGATGAATGTTTACAGCACACACTTTTTGCTCACTGTACCTTTCACAGATGGGAAATATCCATTTGCATATCAGTCTTTGTCCCGCCCACATGAGCAGTCCAGCACCAAAATGCTATGGCAATTCCTCTCTGAACAAGAGTACCAACAGCAACCCCATACACATGTTTCAGCCTTGTTGGGCCTCATCAGTGAGGTGAAGCGGTGCCTCTCTGAGCACAGTGAGCAGGGAGTCCACATCTGGTTGCCCCCTGGTAACTCGGGGTGACCAACCCCAAGTTCCTTGCAAGTATTTCAAAAAAAGGTAGCAGGTGCTCCTCTCCAGAAAGAACATGGCATGATAGCCTGTTCTGAGATGAGAGTTTGCAGCACACGCTTTTTGCTCACTGTACCTTTCACAGATGGGAAATACCCATTTGCATATGAGTCTTTGTCCCGCCCACATGGATGGTTCAGCACCGAAATGCTATGGCAATTGCTCTCTGAACAAGAGTACCGTCAGCAACCCCATACACGTGTTTCAGCCTTGTTGGGCACTAGAATGTTAGTATTGCAGAACAAACAACTGTTTTAATTCTATACCATTAGATTTAGTATTAGTGCTTACCCTAACCACTAGCTGACTTTGTATTCTCATATGAACACCAGTAAAGTAACACACAAATACAAGAATAGCCTTCCCAACTTGTTGTAGCTGACCATTGCACAATCACACACCTCCACATACATCCTTACCATCATACTCAGACACTCATGCACACAGCACACATACATTGCAAAACAGCCCAACACACACTGGCCCTCATTACGACCCTGGCGGAAATCGAAAAACGATGGCGGAAATGCAATACCGCCATCGAATAGCGCTCGGTGCGATTATGACCCGTCACCGTAAAGAACGATGCCATTAGCGACACCGTAGTGAACGCCAACGCTAACTGCACCAAGTACGCGCACGCGCGCCATGCCAAACCGTAATTACCACCATGGCGCAACGGTACGCGAATTCTGACCCTAGCGGACATGTACCTAACGCCATCAAGCATGGCGGAAAGTACCATTCCGCCATGGTGAGAAGTACGGCATCGCGAACCAACCGTAAACGGCCCTACTGAGTGCCTGTACACCACTCCCTGGCCACATTGCACAACTCCTCGTAGGTGCAATGAATTCACACAATGCAACCAGTGAAATGTACAAGTCACCCATGCCTGCCAACGAACAAATGATTCTAGGGGCTCCAAGTGCCTTGTGAGTGGCCATCCATATTTGCCATGGCACCATTGCCGCACTGATGCAGCACAGGCATGTGAAGGGTCAAGTCCATCAACATGAACAGAAAAATGAGACAAACAAAAACAGGCCCCCCCATCGACTGACACCAGTGTAAGGCAACATTCTAAGCAGTATCCTAAGTGAGACTGCACCAGCCCTGTACTCCTGCCAGTAAACAAACCAACCATCAGCATAAGCATGTACCACACAAGTTGGCAGAGTGACTGAGCAGCCAGGCTCATCTCAAGAGGGGCCAATGGGAGCTGCAGGGCACAGATGGCACGAATACAGAAGCTATTCAAATGGACATGACCTCAGTCTCCCTCCAAGAAACGCACGCAAACACAGGCACCTGTGACCAGCCATATTCTGATAATCACATCATTCCACCAATCCACCTGGCTGACCGGCATCTGTTACACAAAAGCTAATCCCCCGCCCCTGAGCATGACATCATTAAAACAGTCATAATGGCAGCCCCTATCCCTGACCTCACTGGGCTTCGTAGGCAAACGCGCCCAGTACAGTACCACGCAACTATACTCCGAAGCTGGAACCCAATGCAAATCTCCTCACAATACATCGCTCCACAAATAGGAATATGCTACATCACTTGCAAAGAAGAACGCTACACGGTTAATATCAGAATAGAAATTTAATGCACAACAAAATCACCAAGCCCATACAGCCATTAGGTAATGAACTCCAAAATAGATTTCATTATTGTGGGCTGCATCCGCAATAAATGACCAGCTTCTTCTTGTGTGACGCCCTGTTCCTTCATGGTACACAGGGGCTACATTCACGTTCAAAAAGGCAACATGGAAGCGCCTAGAACCGCAGGGCCGTCCTATTAGGTAGGCACTAGTCCAGCTGAAAGGCCGATATGTTGCTCCTAGCCACTAGTACTGCGTAAGGGCATGTGGCCCATTGGCGATCGTCCCATAAGATCGTAATGGTGCTCCACTGATTAACACGAAGCAGCAGGTGTCGGGAGTAAAATCCATCTGCAGGAGTGGCATACAGATGGCAGTGGCAAAAGGGGAGGAGATACCTGACACCCAAATGAAATGAAAAAGAATAGTATGGGCATCCGAACTTCATTTGAATTACTCACTTCAATGATCACACTAAATCCACAGCCATATGCATGCTAGCCCACTCCAAAGGATTATTTCCACCCAAAAACCACTTGCGAATCATAACTATATAAATCGAGGTGAAAACACTATTACAAACGAGTGTTTGTGTGCATGCGTCTGTTAAAACAGAATCCATTATATGGGATTAGTAACGTGCATAGACACAAGTGTTTGAAGGCGCGTCGAGACAGGGAGGGTTCAACAAGGGCAGATAGACGATGGTCCCACTATGGCAGCTCTACATCACATAGCGCAGGGGAGGTGGATAGATTCCAAAAAGCCCTCTACATGGCAAACTCTGTATTAAATCATCTGTCCATGCATCCATACATCATTCCCTCATCCCGGTATGAAAACGCCTGATTTTATACTCACATAACATGTGAAATTTCCATTGAGTCTGTGCGTTATGCAGTCTGCAAAATCCACTTTGCTCCAGCCCGTAATTCCAGTGTTGTGAAGTAACATGTATTTGGGAACGTCCGGCCTCATCGTCCACTACGCTATTGCGCATCCCATACTATTCATATCAATCATTGCATTCTCGCCATGGCCCCTGTCCCAAGGACATTGAACAATAGAACGTTATATTTGCAGTCAGACCTGTGGGCATCTCCTCGCCGCTAGCTGAAAACCGAAAGCGCCGTCCTTCGAATTCCTCATTTGCAACATCACGTCGAAAAGGCATCTGTGACCGCTTGAAATCACAAATTCATCCATGTAGTGCGGCAGTGTGTGAAAATGGCAACTGGCTTCACTCACAAATGGGACGCCCCGCCCGTCGGTGAACCTCGGTACAGTGTTGCATGAGGGTCCACCGTTAATCGAGTACTACATTCCACTGACCCTTCACAAGTTTGTTCGCGACTGCAAAGATAGTATGTGAAACAATGGGACCATAGCAGAATGAACATATGAACCAATATCACACTGCCATCGGGAACAAATACATGATTGTAATAGCAAGATGCCATTCGTCGAATTGCAGCGTTGTGTGCGGGATGTGCTCGCCCAAAGGGGATTGCAGCTTGCACAGGTGGAATGAATCACCACAGGTGGAGGCTATACAGCCTGAAAACACATAAATTGCACACCCAACCCCCTCCCACAATCACACCCACTCCAAAATGCTACCGGCAGGACTAGCGATGTTGGCCCTGGGGGACCTGATAGCACTGCAAGTACTCCAACTTCAAGAAGAAGACGAACACCAACTACTATAACAACCTGCCGCACAGAGGAGACGCAGGAGGAGGAGGAGGGCAAGGCAGGGCCAGCAAGGGCCGCCAGCACAGCCACTACCACCACGCAGGCAGCCCGCAATCCCACGCCTCCGAGCACATCCGTTCAACCTCACTGATGAGCAGATCCACACCCTCTACCGTTTGGACCGGGACACCATAACCGCCATTGTGGACATGACACAGGCTGACCTTGTCAGCATGATAGATAGCCCAACCGCCATCCCACCCCTACTGAAGGTGGTGTCTGTACTCCACTTCCTGGCCACAGGCACCTACCAGCACACAGTCGGACAGTTGCATGGCATTTCACAGCCAGTGTTCTCACGGACACTATTGCAAGTGCTCAATGCCCTCCTGAAGCACGCAGACGACTACATCTCTCTACCACGCTCGGTGCAGGAAATTACGAACACAAAAGTGGGATTCCATGCACTTGGCGGCATACCGGGTTGCATTGGTGCCATCGACTGCACTCATGTGGAATTGGTCGTCCCACATGCCATGGAGGCCCAGTACCGCAACCGAAAACAATTTCATTCTCTGAATGTACAAATGGTGTGTGACTCCAACAGGATCATTACGCATTGTTGTGCCCGATTTCCTGGATCAACCCATGATTCTATGGTCTTGAGGAACTCTACAATACCACGCTACATGGAGCGACACTCAGGGAACAGATCCTGGCTACTCGGTGAGTCTCATTTCATGCATGATAATGTGGGGTATGTGATGCGGCAGTGACCTGGCAGGAAGGGGGGGGTGCGTACGTAGCAATGTCATTCCACAAACATCCTTTATTGTCCACATACAGGTGATGCCGGGTATCTACTGAAGAGATGGCTCCTTACACCACTCCGGAACCCACAGAACCAGCATGAGGAGGACTACAACCATGCGCACTCACGTACCCGTGTAGTCATAGAACAGGCATTCGGCCTACTGAAGACTCGTTTCCGCTGCCTCAGCAGGTCTGGCGGGGCACTCCTGTACCGCCATGAGAAGGTTGCAAAGATGGTCATGTCATGTGTCATGCTACACAACATGTGCGTACGTAGAAATGTGCCCATGCCCCCTGACGCAGAACTGCAAGCACCTGAAGATGGTCATGATGAGGGTGGGGATGTGGCAGCACCTCAAGGAGTCTGCGAGGCACAGGAGGGCCGTGACATTCGTCAGCATATCATAGATGCATGCTTCTAGCACTCACGCCTGGTGGCTGATACATGGACACGGGACTTGTGGCACTGTGTGTGTCTGGAACATGCACAATATGGACTGTACGCCTATTAAGGCCTCGTACACAAAGATCAATGTCCACACATCTCATTGGATGATCGTGCATTGTTTATGGCATATGTGAAATTATGTTACACACCCCATCGACCCGCCACCCAAGTGAGCCCAACACACCCCCTCCACCCTCCTACCTCCCCTCCGAACACCAGTGTCCGAAGATGCTCATTGTCAGTGGGCAGATGCAAGCCCCCTCTCCGGGTATCAGGGGCACCCCTGCCTGTGGAGCGCAGGTTCCTCCCAGATCTACGTTGGGGGCTGCCCTGGACGGAACTTGCAACGGATGATGTCTCTGCCTGCTCACGTCCATGCATGTCCCTAAGGGTTTGTGAGAGCTCAGTGAGCACACGGCGCACAGCGGCAAGTTCAGCACATACGTCTTTGGACGTCGCATGCAGTTCCCCCCTCAGGCTCTCGGTGCTTCTCTCCATTTGTGCCCTTAGTGTCTCTGTACTTCTCTCCATTTCTGCCCTAAGTGTCTCAGTTGATGTTTCTATGGCTGCCTTAGTACCCCCACATTCATGAGCATGGTCCTTGAGGAGCGTGGCCAGTTGCTGCTGTTGCACGATCACCTGGTCGAGGGACTGTTGCCTCTGCTGTGCCATGGCCATTTGCGGTGGTGTCACAGAGGGGCTGGTCACCTCATGTTGCCTTGCCACAGGGCTTGTGGGGGATGGCCAGTCGCCGTCTTGTGGGTGCCCCTGCGTGGTATCCTCATGGTGTACGGGATGGAACAAACAGGGGGATTGAGACAGGTCATGGATGGATCTTACTTCGACATCCCCGTTTTCTGTGTCGGAGCATGCTGCCATTAATGCAGTGTCACCTATGGTGCTGCTGCCACCAGAAGCAGTGCCTTCTGTGGCATCCATTGGGGGGACCTGTGGTGGTGCTGTTGTGGGCATGCTGGCTGCTGGGGTGCCTGTTGAAGTTCCCTCCTGTGTGCTGCCACTTGATTTGTGCTGCTGCCGTGTCTTGATGCGTGCAGCTGAGGTGGAGGGTCTTTGGCCGTTGGTCTTGGCCCTCTTTGCAGGTGTGCTGGTAGGGGTGTCCTGGAGCTCGTCGTTTGAATCGGACCCTGTGGTGGAGTAAAGGAGGACGAGCGTTATTAATGGGTCTGTGGAAATTGGAATGGCAATGTATCACATGCATTGGGGTGGTACCTGAGGGTGATTTGGGTTGGGGCCTTGGAGGTGGTTTCATTTTTGTGTGGATTGAGGATGCAGTTGTTTTGCAGCCTGCAGTTAGGGTGTGCCTGCTGCACGTGTAGAGGGTGTTTTTAGGATTTTTAATTATTTATGTATTTAATGTGAGTTTTAAAGTGCGCTATCAGGCCAATGTATGTGGACGTTCTCCTGGACATGTGTTACTGTTGCACTATGTGGACACATGGTACTTCACATGATTGGACATTGTGGATTTAGCATTGTTTTATTTGGCCCACCTACCTGATTCTTCGGATGTCTGCACTCCTTTCTCCATCCCTCCGACTCCCTCTATACTCTCCATTCCAATGGTGGAGGCACAGATTTCTTCCCAGGGGGTCAACTTGATGGGTGATTCCGATCCTCCCCCGGTAGCTGTGGCAATGTTACGGTTGGCGGATAGTATGCTCCGTACCATCGCTTTCTGCATTGCTGTGGGTTGCGGGGTGCGGTCCCCACCGCACTTACCCGCTGTGCCACCAGGGCCCATATGGCCTTCTTGTTCGCAAGTGCCGTCCTGGTCATTTGCGTCGAGAAGACGACGGCAGCATTCTCCTGGAGGGTCTCTGTGAGCACGGTGAGTTCCTCACGGGAGAAGTGGACCTGCCGCTTGCGGTCGCACGCTTTTTTCTCTACTTTTCCCATTTTTATTGGTTTCACTAGGGTGGATGACGGGTTGGGATGAGTCTCAGGGTAGTATTTTTAATGGTTGTGTGGAAATTGTGATTTTATAGGTGTACGGCGTGCTGTTTCTCGTTCCGGGACCATGTTTTTACTTCCGTTTCCGTATATTTACGGTCACCGTACTTTCCGATTGCCGCTCATTGCGGTGACCGCTAAGATGGGTGGCGGAATTGCACCTAGGGCGCCGTACGGCGGCAGTGAGGGCCGTTTTGGGGACATTTCCGCCATCGCGGACTTTGCACTTCCGCCATGGCGTAGTGCTCGTGCCCGATGGGTCGGAATTAGACGCACTTTGCTCCGTCGTGCAATGGCGGAAACGCTATTTACGCTATGGCGGTCAGGTCAGTCACTTTCCGCCAGGGTCGTAATGAGGGCCACTTTCTTTTATTCTCTAACAGACCCCAAAGAATGCCTACCAAAAAGCAACTCCATAGAATGAAACAGAAGTAGAGAATATCAAAATAAAAGCATCCAAAATAAGCATGCACCTCTAGCAGAATTTGTACAAAAAGTTAAAAAATCAGCTAATACAGTCATTAGGCGAAACAAAACAAGCTTGCAGTACAGAAACGTTGCCTCATCTTTCAAAATGTAAAACGAAACAGAAAGTGATTAACAAGAATTCAGCTACCTCTCCTGCTAACACTGCACCTATAAATCTTGATGTAGTGGCAAGTAACCATACCAAAAAAACTATTTTACAAAAAATGTTCCCCCACAGAGTCCTTCAGAACCTTATAAAAAACAGGAGAGAAATCATGCACAACCCTTAAAACCTACCGTAGAAAATTAATCTTAGAAGCTCTCATAGACAGTGCAATCCTTCTCAAAAGGAAGTTATTTATTTTAGTGTTAAACAGAATGAAACCACTAACAAAACTGACTATTAAACTACAAAAAAGACTTCTCAATAAACAGAATGTAAACAAAAATAACTTCTTAAATATCTGTGGAGATGAATGGAGTCACACCACCAGCACAGGACCATATTTTAATGAAGAAGCATAAGAACAACAGCAAACAAACATAATTGCCATACATAGCAGTGGACGAGGGTATGAAAAACCTCATAATACCGTAATGGAACAAGAAATGCTGCTCACAAAAATATCCCCAGAAAACTCAGTATCACCTCTACATTCCACTGAACCAAAACGTCCAGTGTACAAATGGCTGTGCATGTCAATGTGTAATATTAAAAAAAACATCTTTCAAATCTTTACGCCAGTTCCTCAATCAATATGTGAAAGGCAAAGACAAATTCAAAATGAAACTACTACAAAATATGGATACCTGTCCAGTGTGCAAATACACAGGACTACAAGGACATTCATTAGCCTGCATTTCAGGACCTATTTGCAAAAGCACCTTCCATCATATCAAAATGATATCAACACATTATTCAACTATAAGAAATCTGGTCCAAAAACTGTACTATGATAAAGGTCCTGGTTTAGCACTAGCCAATTTAAATAACAATCTTCTGCATGGAATAGAAAAATAACTACTCTAAGAAATAGAGCATATCCAGAGAAAATATTTTGGAAGTGAAAGCCACTCAAAAAATGCAATAGCTTTACAACAGACTAGCAACAACTGTACAGATGGCAACCTTCTACTACACACATACCAAAAAGAAATACTAAAATGTAAAAGTACATCCGCTGAAGTAAAAAACAATGTGTGTGTGTGTGTGTTGCTGCAGAACTTTTTATAAAAGTAGCACAAAAACTGTAGACATAACGTACAAAATAGAAGACATTGAAGATTCCAAATGGTATGCATTAGCTCTCTTCCTTATAGCAGAAAACAAATACGAAATTACTGACCCCTTAATACTTTGCAGTTACTGCACTGCAAAACTTGACAACAACAAAACTCCTTCATGTGCTATCACAAATAACTTGGAACTATTCCCACTACCAAAACCGCTGCAACAACACAATTTATATGAGAGCATCATAATTCAAAGAGTGCACCCATGTCAAGCTATAATACGCCTTCACCCAAAAACAGCAAAATTACCACCCTCTGAATTAGTGAAAGGCATTAGTGGCAAAGTAGTTTATTTACCATTAGATCTGAAAGAAAATGTACACACTCTGGGAGTGCAACGTCCAATAGATCAATCTTTAATTGTCTTAGTAAATGGTGTAACTACAAAAGACAAAAGAAATTGGCAACAACTCGTGCACTTACATAAAGTTAAACAAGCCTTGACATATCTAAAATACAACAATGAATACTACAAAGAAATTAATATTGAAGAAAACCTGAGAGAACCCATTGAAATAATTCAAAAGTCACCAGAAACTGGTCAATTTCAACTTCTAGATCCTGCAACAGTATCCTTTATTTTAGACCATTATACAATTCATCCATTACACTCTAAAGACACCATAGATGATGCACTGGAAACGTACCGAATGCGACAAGCCAACGGATCACCAATCAGAATATGGGAAAAAGTATAGCAGCACGTGCCTTTCCTCTACTCTTTCCTACTGGAAAAGGAGGAAGGTACGATGATAGACCACACAAATAACAGCATCAGAATACAGCTCTTTACGAATGTATTCTGAAGATCCCAGATTTAGACAAAATGTCTTTGAAAGTGAACTAGCAACTCTATGCTACAAGGTTGCACACACATTGAAATTAGGTACCCATTTTCAAAATATGTAAGCTATGCAATTACTACAAAAAGTGCAAGAAAAAGATGAGGTTCTTCAGTCAAGCATTACAAATCTTTTAGCAAACATGCGTGGTACAAAAGAATACTAGTTCGACGTCACGGAGATGTACGCTGTATGATAAGAAATCTTGGCCCACCCACTTGGTTTGTTACATTAAGTTGTGCAGAATATGCATGGGAAGATTTACATGATTTCCTACGCATAGCAAACAAAAACAAAACAAACATAGATATACTAACGCCTGGAGAACTCTGCTCTCTAGATCCTGTTAATATTTCAAGATATTTCCATCATCGCTTCATTGCTATGCTACACTTTATTTGTAATAAAACTGTTCCTCCCCTCGGAGAAGTGCAACACTTCTTTTGGAGAAAAGAATACCAAGCCAGAGGGGCACCATATATCCACATGCTTTCATGGATTAAAGATGCTCTTAAATTTGATAAAGACAGTGATGCCACTCTTTTACAGTTTATTGAAAAATATGTCACTTGTGAAATTCCTTCACAAACAACACACAGTGATCTTCATGCACCCATTTTACAATTTCAAAGACACAAATGTGGGAAATATTGTCATTGCAAATATAAAAACAAAGTGAAATACTACACCAAATGCTGCTTTGGTTTCCCTAGACCAGTTACAACAACAGGTCAAGTAAACAACTCCATGTCTTCAGTTAGACATAGTGTCAAAGGTAAAAAACCTAAGGACACATATTACATAATAAGGACAGAAGAAGCAAAATATATCAATGATTACAATGCAATCATTGCCCTCTTATTGTCATGACCCTTACCCCTGACCCTCACTGGAAAGTCAACCTCTTAGCTGAGGCCAGGTTCCGGGCCTCCACTATGGCCTCAAGGGTTTTGCACCTCATTCAAGACTCTCTTGGAGACAGTCCTGCCACCTTTGGCGCCAGGCTCATAATCATTATGTAGACCAACACTAGGATGGGACTATTTTACATGGGACTACTTTATTCGGGAACTTCAGCCAACATGGAGGCACTCACATAGCTCAGCTGCTAAGAACTGAGCTATGCGGTATAGTGTTTAGGGTGTGGCTGGGCCTGGGACTACTTTATTTGGACTACTTTACCTGAGACTATTTAAACCACACCCAAAAAGCAGAACATGCTTCGCGTTATCCTGCTATTTGCAGCGTGACACTCACTGTGTCTCGAGTGTTCCTTGATGCCCGCTTATCCTGACACCACGAACCTGAAGAGAAAGAGAACATCGTTAACATACTCTTACCTGTGAGCAGCCTCCTGTCGTGAACTCCTCGCCGGTAGCAGATCCCGCTTACCTGAAGAAACTCGACCCAGCAAACTCCATCCTTCCAGCACTGTCTTCTAAACACAACAAACTGGAAAGAAGAGAGAACAAGACAGCATTAGAGAGCATCTAATCACATTCGCTCCCGAACGTCGAAAACCACAATATCCTTACCTGGTGAGTCGTCTCCTGGTCAGCACCATTTCGGAACTTCAGGGCGCTCGACAAAGAACGCAGCAGCCTGTGAAGAAAGGAGAAAAAACACAGGTTAGCAAAAAGGACAAAACAGCGCTGTACATCATGCATTACTCACTGGACAGCATCGCGCCTTCACCAGTTGGCTCGTGTTCATCAACCAATCTGCACACCAATGCCGAAACATCTACCATACCGAAAGGGAAGAGAAAGAAAGCATTAATTACAAAGACTGTAAAGCAGCAAACCTACCTTGTCAAAATGGAGTCGCAGCCGGCCTGGACTCCGGCAGGGCTTGCACCATTAAAGCAACTTGGTCACTGCACGTCCTCCACAACTACGTGTCCTTGCCTCGAGGTGCAGAACGGAGAACATACCTTATAAAGAATCAAGGTGAGGAGCAGACCCCGGGGTAGGTTTCGAATCCAAGGGAGGTGGCAAGACACACTATAGGAGACAGTCAAGTCTTGAACCCAGTTCCCCTGTATTTCAGGCCTCACCATCATCTGAGACATTACCAAGAGATCGGGGAGAGGCTTCGAGGTGCAAGTCATCCCACCAGGGTTGAGTGGCGTCCCCGTGGATATCAGGTGAGCGTAACACTTATGGAATGCAAACATAGATGTGCAGTACATTGCAGACAATTCCACTGCAGTTGCACGATATGTCACAGCCTACTTAACCGAAGCAGAAAAAACAGAGCTTGAAGACCTCTGGAATGACTTATCATCTGACAAAACACTGTCACAGAAATTGTAAAGCTTAGGCATAAAAATGCTCTCTCATAGAGAATGTGGCTGCTATGAAGCTGCAGACCGTTTAACCGGTACTGCCTTGTATGGAAAATCTGGAAATATAGTATGGCTAAGTCTTGGTCCAGCTAAATATAGAAAAAGAGTTCTCAAATCATAAGAGGACATAGAAACAATAGCCAAAAATTATCCCAACAGCCAAGACATTTTGAAAAACAATTTACTAGACACATACTACCTAAACAGGAGTACCACTTTGGAAACCATGTGTCTATACCGCATAGCCCAAAACTTCACATACAAAAAGAATATAAAACTGGGACAGCCACTAATAGCAAATGAGGCAGAATTAGCTATGACAGAAGTAGAAAACACCATGTGTGAGTATGACCAAGCTACAGAAGACTTCACTGTACTGAAATCAAAACTGAACAATGAGCAGCGTAGCATTTTCCAAGATGTAACAAAACAAATTGAACATGGTGTACAACATGAAAATAAAAACTGCCCTTGCCAAAACTACAAACCTACACTGCTATACGTCAGTGCTCTAGCTGGTTCAGGCAAAACATCAAAATCATCAGCAAGTTCCTTCAACAATTGACAAACAACAAACTATCAGCTGTTGCAACTGCCCCCACAGGTTTAGCTGCCTACAACATAGGTGGTGTCACTTTATACTAATTACTACTCCGTCCAGTAGTACACCAAAACAAATTACATTATTACAAACTTTCTACAGAAGGTGCAATGGAACTACATAGAGTTTTGAAACAAATGAAAATGCTACTAATCGATGAGGTGAGCATGGTCTCCAACCTTATGTTGGCTTTGATTCACCTCAGATTACAACAGGTACTCAAAACAGACTACGAAGAGCTCTTTGGAGGAAAACACATTATTGTTTTTGGAGATCTTCTTCAATTAATACCAGTGAAAGGTGAACCTATTTTTAAAACCTTAGGGCACAAACTCTGCCGTAAACACTTGGCAGCATAGGAAATGTCAACCTTTGGCAACATTTCCAATGCAGAGAATTAACACGAAAAATGCGCCAGTCGGCAGACCTCACATACGCCAACATTTTTAAAAGTATTAGAGTTGGTGTACTATCTCAAGAAGCACAAGCAATATTAAAAACCAGACACATCCATGAACTCTATGGCCATAACTCATCTGCTACTGATGTAATGGAACAATTAGCACACAAAAATGTCAATTGTATGTCCTTGATGCCAACTCTTGCAAGCTGTTCAAAATTCAATGAAACAATGTTGAAAAAAAGAATGCAACCAATAATTGAAATTGCTCCACAGACAAACTGGACGTACATGGTATGACACTACCCATGTGTCAACAAGCCACAACAAGACTAAGTACCTTAGAAAACTCTATATCTAACAAAGCTGGTTTGGAGAAAATATTAAAATGACCTTTAAACTGTAGAATAATGTTTAAACGTAACCTTGACGTGGAGCAAGGACTAGTTAATGTTACAGTTGTTGGCTTTCAAACATACCCACGTGACAACAACATTCAGTTTATTAATATTCTCTTTGACAAACTATTAGAAGTTAAAAGGATAGGATGCTCAACATCCCGCTTCCTTCTTTTCAAAGACATGTATGTACGCAGAGAACAATTTTCTCTAACTCTAGCATACGCAGTCACCATTCACAAATCACAAGGTCTTACCCTAGATAAAGCATTGATAGAAATTGGGAGCAAAGTCTTTAAAAAAGGCATGAGCTATATAGCACTATCACGCTTACATACACTTGACGGTCTATTTCTAATCAATTTTGATGCAAGTAAAGTAAATGCTGATATTCCTTGCAATCTAGAATACAAGAGACTATGTTCACTGTACACCCCATCTAAAAACCTATCCTGTTCCACAAAAAGCAAAATGTTGTAAAAGAAAACTACTTCAAACAGAAACGAAACAGGATCTCACTGCAAATCCTCCAAAGAGAGTAAAAGAAGCTAATACTTCATCAATTACTACAATCAAAGAAGAATCTACTGCTCAAAGTAACTCAGGTACTTCTTCAAAGAAGCAACACACACTCCGAAAAAATGACTTGGACACAGAACTATCAGGTCCATTCAAATTTTCAAATATAACTGGTGTAAATTGCTATGCAAATGTAGCAATAAATATTCTATTCCAATTGCTACCAATTATTGACAACATTTACTTACACAATACAGACCAATTGTGTTTGCAAATGTTAATCCTTCATAGAAATGCATCCAACAATCCTGACAACACCTACAAATAAGACAAGAATTGGACTACTGTGCTGGAATGGTCAAATTCACTATAAACTCACAAGATAAACTGACAAGAATTTCTAATGTACTTACTACAAGTACTGGAAAACAAAAACATACCTAAAAATGAAATCTTTGTGTATGTATCAATACCTAACTGTGAATCAATTCCATTTCAACAACTTGTACAAAATGGAAACCATGGCAGATAATGTACTACCTGCAATTCAGATAATCGCTCCACCTTACAAATACAGACACATAGTTAATATGTAATACTGATGCTTTTACGTTACAATGCAGATGGTACCAAAAACAACTGCAAGCTGGCCCTGGCCACAACCACCGCAGCATAACACACCCATAGAATCAAACATTTTAACTATGGTATAATGGCTACTTATACGGGATATTAATTACAATCAACACTGTACTAACAACCCAAAACCAATATCATACTAAAGTAAAATAGCCATTAGTGCATTTTTTATGTCCGCGGATAGCCGCGGTGACCGCGGACATGGCAAACACATCAGGGGCACCTGCCACCTAAACAAATACAGCATTAGACCCATCTCTTACTCCCCCACCCTCACCAATCACTCTTACACACCAACACACTCCCCGAAATTGTATTTTTCCCCCGATTGTCACCACGCAGTCTGTGAATATTTGCAGAACCAATATAGCAGACGCATCAAAACAATATGGTGCACCTCCCTCTTCAACCGAGCCAATCAGCGAACACGTCGTATGTCCGCGGACATGCCGCAAGCCGATTAGCCAAT
This sequence comes from Ambystoma mexicanum, assembly GCF_040938575.1. NCBI lineage: Eukaryota > Metazoa > Chordata > Amphibia > Caudata > Ambystomatidae > Ambystoma > Ambystoma mexicanum. The sequence continues at coordinate 1,373,271,715 of NC_090930.1, forward strand.
CGGTGTCCTGTCCGTGGAGCGAACAGGGAAATGTGTCAGCACAGCGAACATAGATATCACTAATTTTTTTAGACCTACTTTTTGGTTGTTTTAAAAAAACTACTGGACGGATTTCCACCAAATTTACAAAAGCACACTTTCGGGACCAAGCCGCTGCTCCTGCCGCAAATTTGGTGCAAATCCGTCCAGCGGTTTGAGCTGTAGGTGTGAGCAAAGTTTTTTCCCCATTCACTCTATGGGAAAAAAAGATATTTTTGGACCCCCCCTTATAACTATTCCCGCCATGCACCAAACCTCACTAAACTTTGCAATAGTGGGCCATATACTTGGTCACTTTGGTGAGAATTCATCCAGGGAGAGCAAAGCCACCCAAAAAGTGCTTTTCCTATGGGATTAGCAAGTTAACCATAACTACACTGCCACTACCGTGGGCCGTGTAATATACATATTTATATATTCTGGATCTCATGGGGGTTGAAGCGCAACATGGATGCAGTGAGATGGCTCCAAGTGCTAGTGGGATGTGGGCAACTGCATAGAATTCCTGAGCCACTCTTTTCCTACCTGCAGAGTGCACGGCATGTCTATGTGGCTGGGAACGCGTACTAAAATGCAGCTCAAGACATGGTGGAGGCAGCGTGATTGTGTGGGTTGTTAAACCCCAAAAAATGGCTGTGGTCCGCAGTCAGTGGACAGGATTTGGACGGCAGATAGCACTTTCTCCAAGGGTGGTACAGGCTGTGAACAAATGGTGGGTGACACCAAGTCATTCTCCCACTCCCAGAACAATTCAAAGGATGACATGTGTGGACAAGCTGTATGTGCCATACACATGGAAGATTCTGGACCTCCTCCTCTTTCTCCATCTGTGTAGTAGTATGAGTGCGAGCAATGCAGGAAGGGGCATGATTGTAAGATTAGCTGGTATTGTATTGTGCTTTTTATTCTTCGAATTGCATGCCGTAGTTCTACTCTAGACATGGTCACAGGTGGCAGTAAAATTTAGGTCTTTTACAGTTAGTGCAGAAGCGACATTCATTCATCAACAGTGGGTTTTTCAATGTTTTTTTGCCAAAAATGTTTTTGGGAAAAAACACTTTAAAAAATATAGGGGGATGTGGGTAAGGGTATATAAGGAGTGGGATGATCAGGATTAGTGTACAATTAATAACTGAGCAGGGGAGTGGGGCAGAACCCCCCAAAATAACAAGCATTGGGAATGTCACCAGTTTGGGGTTTTGTGGGCATCCAATAGGAGTACCTGCGAAATGCCTAATACTTTATACATAAGGTCAATCAATGGGTGGACAAATAACCAAACACCTACGAGCTCTGTGCCGTCTCCAACATACGGTACTCTCACAATCATAAGAGATGCAACAAAATGCACCAGAACGGAAGCGCCCACAAGTTCAATTAATCAGTTCTGGGCTCTGTTTGGCTGCAAGATAAGCTAGCAGCCAAAAGAGCATTTGCCTCTGCGCCTGCAAGAAAAACATAGGTTTCAGCTCTGCGCTACTAAAAAGAAAAGAAAATCCCAAAACTTACGGTCAATCACAGATGGATGAAATTCTGATTCCATCTCAATGGTATTCAAACATGTGACCTATTGATTGCATTCTGCGCACAGTCAGCAGCATTTGCTCAACTCAGCCATCTATACTAGCCAGCAAAGCTAATATTTTCCCTCATCTCTAACCTGACTTTATCCCTCACTTCTTCTTCCTCCATTCTTGTACTTCACCCTTTATGGTCACATCCTAAGCACAACTGGTCATACTGCCTACCTGCACTTAAAAATGTCCAATGTTGGTTGTCCTTAATATATGTATGATCAACTATCGGGGTGCAGCCTTGGAGAAGCAGTGATCATGCAGAGATAGTGTGGGGCATTCCTGTCCTGGTGTTAAGTGGGTTGGACATGAGCCTTAAGTGCTGGCAAGCCTCTAGATTTGCCATTGTCACCTGCTGACTGGAATAAAAGCAACCCTGAGATCCTGAGTGTTCTCCTGCCAAGGAGAAAACAAAATGCATGTAGTGCCTGCTTTAAGAGTGTCCCTTCCCGGAAAGTGCTACACCAGAGGCCACTACTTCACAAGCAAGTCTCACCGCGGTTTGTTAGTGCAGGTAACTGGCATAAAGCCTAGCTTCATCATAGAATGGCCAAGTAATCACCATTAGTTGCCCCAGAAATACTTTCTGATAGCTGAGCCTGAACACTTATTGCCATTCTGTTCTACTGTTTCGTGGAGGAGGGTATTGGAGGAGAGTTCAATTCTCCTGTGTCTTCCGGTGAAGACACAACAAGAGTTCAACCTTATGTCTTCGTAGGGTTCGAGTCACCTGGGGGGGTCGCATCTTGCTCACCGTGTGACGAGGGGAAAATGAACATTTAAGCTCTATTATGTTTCAATCAAGGAGGTGGCTAATCAATGATACACAAAATCAAGCGTAACTTGCAAACATGTCCCGGGGGCCTCCCTGCTCTACCAGCAATACTCACTAGCCACACCTTGCATCTCTGTTATGTGGTCTTTACACTTCAGAACAGGTGAAAAGCCACCCTAGCCGACAGACTCATTTGCTGAGAATAGGGGATCCACCCAGCAAGGTCAAATTTGCCCTAAACCAACAGAAATGCTTGCTTACCATTTCTCAAGCAGGAGGAATGTTTAAATGGTAGTTCCCAAGCAGTAAGAAGGCACTTCTACATGCATCGACATTGAATTTCCCATTGAAAAACAATCTTTCAAATCAGGCCCATAACGTTTACTAACATATAGTGTTGTCACACAGATTTGCTTTTGTGTGTCTTTATGACTTGAGTGAAAAGCTGCATAATGCAAACATTTTTTTAGGCTGACATCATTTTGCGTTCTTCCATTCCAAATAGGGAAAACAAAGTTACTGTCATACTATTTTTGGTTCACAAGTATTTATATATTTGTCATTTCAGTTTAAAATGTGCTTGGTGTACAAAATCCTGTGAACACTCAGATGACAGTGCTCAAAATCTCTGAGCACTGTCATCCGTGTGTTCGCAGAATTGTGCTCACACTTTGGATTTCTAGCTCCCCGCTGCCGGCATCCGCCACATTGCCGGCAGCGGGAAGCTAGAACTCCAAAGTTTCAGCAAAGTATTGTAGCCCTTTATTTACTTTTTTGCTGTGATTAGATGCTAAGAAATTGATATTATGTATTACTGAACCCAATCAGCACTAGAATTAAAGAACACCCGTTAATAACCCCAGAATTGACAGGAAGCTTCAATTCACACTTTTTATTAAGATACTAAATACAATTGATATGATTCCAAATATTACAACATGGTTATTGAAAAACTGTTCTTAATCAAATTTCATATATAAATTACAACGATGTCCTTGATCCAGTGCTGCACGCAGAAAAACGGTGTATTTCGTGGAAGACTGATATTGCCAATACCTCGTGTACAATCGTCGGCTGTATTTTCCTCACTTTGAAAAGATTAAATCCATTTATCTGTGAAAAGGTCAGCTTGCTTTAATGTTTTCTACACAGGGGCTAAATACGGCGACGGCTGCTTCTAGTCATCTGCCTCCTCATTGTCACTCTGATCTCATTAAACCTCTACAGTTAAACAACTTCAGCCAGCCTATCCGGGTTATTACTGCGCGTGCTGATGTCTCACGAGACCATTTTCGAAGTTATTTTGCGCTTGACCTTTCTGAAATGAAATAAGGCAGTCTAAAAAAATAATATTCCATCTCATTTGGGAATTCAAAGGCTGCCTCATTATAATGATCGAGCGTCGATGGAATTCAACAAGGATACGAAAGAAAGCATCTGGAATTTAGTTTCAATTAAGAAATGAAGCTGTTCTTCCGCACATTCACAAAAGAAGTCATGTATTTTGGGACTGTTTTTATTTGTTCATGCAACTGTTATGAAGCCGATATTTAGGTTCTAGCCAAGCTAAAGACCATATCCTTGACAGGAGGCACGAGGAGGAAGCATCACACGACAAAGTAACATTCTTAGGGTTTTATTATTGTGTCTCATTTCCAATTGCCTTGGTATGCCCTGGTATGACGCATCTCAACTTTGAAGCATTTACTCTTTCTAAACGTGTCTGCTCCCACCAGTAACTGTTGCTTTCCTTTTATGATGACTTAACATCAAGTTGTACTGAGGGTCATTATTACTGAATGGCTGCTGCATAATCGATGGACATATGAAATATTGAAATGCTATTCCTAGGGACTTTTCATAGGTGCTTCACTGGTGTCAAACCTCAGTAAAAATAAGATGCATTTTGAAATTGTATTAACCTACAGTTGTTACAGTTACCTCAAACGGGTCCAGCGGCAACCTGCATGTGGCACGGTTACCGCAGGACCCATAATGAGGCCCAGTGGCACTCATTTAGTGTGCAGTGTTTGTACCACCAGACTACCACATCATCAAAGATAACATCACAAATGACATTGATGACATCACTGATGTCAACAGATGTCAAGCTCGCTCTTTTTTTCTTTACTGACATACTTAGGCCGGGTGGTTTTCTTCACTGGCAGTCAGGAACTCAAAATTCAAAAAGTACTATATTTGTAGACTTTACCCTTCTCAAATGTTCTTACACTAATTTCCTTAGGGTCCAGTCACATCGTATGATACATATGCATAGGGAAAGAAGCAGGCTTGAAACATAGCAATCATTTCTGTGCATGAAGATAATCAGTTAGGTTATGAACACTTTCTGGTGGTACTGCTGCTTTTTTGCTTACTTCACTGTCCTTGTATATGCTCATATTTATATATGTGGTGGTCTCTTTATGTTTTGTCTGTAGTAGTACAATTATGTAGTAAGTGCGGCTTTATTGGCTACTTATTACATGTTTCACAGTATGCAAAACTCTAAATCGAAAGCATTTATCATTTTACTATCCAACATGGCAAGACAATGAATATTGCACCTCTATGGTGTATGGTGCAAACAATGCCTGTGTTTCTGCATGAGTAAGTTCCTATACTGGAAAGAACTCCGTAATACAATGGTGTTTATCGCAATGCATTGCTTAATGAACTACGTAGCTCATGATATTTCTCGCAATGACCCCTGACAGTTGTTTGCCAATATTCTACTAAGAATGCCTTGTAGAGACTTTTCATGAAATGTAAATGCACATGTGATGTCATCAATGATGTAATCAATGGCATTTGTGATGTCATTTTTGATGTCATGAATGTTGGTTTTAGCAGTGCACAGTGGTGTTAGGAGTTATGGTTGCTTAGCTTACCATAACTGGCGAATTTCTGGGGGTTTTCGGGTTTTACGTGTAACCATAATATGGATAATTTCTAATTAGTGCAAAGTAACTATAACGTCCCTTTAACCAAGTTTGTGCACTGAATTTGATAGGTTTGTATTAGGGCAACTGAACCCTAGCATCCATTTAACAAACATATTTCACTGAATTTGATAGATTCTTAGTATAGCAACTTAACCATAACGTCTCTTTAACAACGTTTTTTCACTGAATTTTATAGGTTTTTACCAGGATACCCTTAATTTGTATAGATGTACCATACAACAAACGGAACCCCCTGGCCCCATGAAGATAACCATAGGGTCTGCGGACTGTGCAACTGTTCGCGGACCTCCGGTAACATGCACACTGCCCAAAACCTCAGGAGTTCTCTTACATTGTTGTATAACCTGTGCTTCCAACAGTATTATCTCAGTTTTGCTTTACATACAAACGTAGAAGTAACTGTCAGCGGCACAACTGCAAAGTACTGACAGCAGAACTGTACTGCAAAGTGATAAGTACACTACATTTTTTCCTGTAACTGCGCAGTTTGTTCAGTGTGCAATATTAGGACAAATTATTTCTCTTTTTTTATACAGAAATGGCAAGCACCCTGGAATGATTTGAAGAGAAGTCGCCTCGGGACGAAATGAGTGAAGACAGTAACTCCATTGGTACACAATACAGTTTAAAAAGTAAGACAGTTGATACACATTGCTTCACATGTACCTGACAGATATGTTCTTCTTTAACAGTACATACAGTAAATGAAAGGGTATGCCCCAGAAACAGCAGCTCCTCCACAAGTCCATGACCACATAGAACACCAAATTAATAGTGTATAAAATCAACTAGTGAGCCTGGAGGCAAAAATGAACCAATTAATGAACACTTTTGCTGACTTGAAAGATTTTGTACGGGGACGTATAATGGACAATATTAAATACCACTGCCCCACCTGCACCTTTACCTCTTCCCCCTGTTCCAGCCAACGATCCGCACACATTCCCTGTAAGCAAAGACGTTATGATGAGACCTCAATCCCTTCCTCCACTGATGCCCAACCTGTGGAAAAACCCAATTCCCCTGTATCTGTCCCCATTTCTGCTACCCCTTCCCTTTCCTAATTGCGTGTATTTATGTGTGTAAATTAAGTGCTATGTGTATACTGTTGCTCTGTGTGTGTTTTTTCTAAAGCCAAGCTATGAGCCTGCAGAATGCAGTACTGTCCGGAATGTCCACAATTAATCAAAATGGAGGTGTCCTGCGGACACCGCACTGTCCGGAAAGTCTGCATTCAAAATGGAGGTGTTCTCAGGACTGCGCTCCTGTCCGCATGTCCGCAAAGTTGTGACATACATTTAATTAGTTCGGGGACCACAACACGGTCCGCGGGCACTTGGGGGCATGTGTATCTCCCCCCCCGATTCCTACGAACATCGTGCCTATCCGGCATGTCTGCATAGCGGTGACGTACTTTAATTCGTTCAGGGACCCCACCAATGTCTGGCGGACACCTGGGTGCATGCGCATCTTATTCCCTGTTCCCTACGGACAAAGCGCCTGTCCGTAATGTCCGCAAAGTTGTGATGTACCTTTAAATAGTTTGGGGACCCCAACCCTGTTTGTAGGACAACTATGTGCATGCGCATGACGGATCCCGTGCAAAAGGTGTCATGTGGACAGCCGTGCCATCTGCGAACATCTACGATGTCACCATGTGACCGCACCCAAGCTGAGCATCGGTCCTTATTCGTGGACAGGGTTCTGTGCCCCCTAACAGCAAAAAGGTGCTTTTTTGAGCAATCCACAGTGTTTTACTTTGACACTTTACCCTTACAGAGGTTCCAGACCATGTCCCTGGCAATCTGGACACTTTTTGAGCCCAGCTTGGTGTTCAAAGGGTCCACGGACCATGCGACTGTCCACAAAACCCTCCCCAGCACCCCTATAAAAAGCAGCACCCCAGTGCTGCTACTCATTCTATTTTTGGATTTCCTTAACAAAGCACTTGTTATCATTGGAATTGTTGCATTACTTGGCATTGCTGGTGGTTGTGGCTGACCAGGAATACTGCTGCAGGTTGCTGTTGAGCTATTTAGCACATTGCTGGGTTCCTGCTGTTCCTGGTTTCAGACAACTTTTTCTTGAAAATGGCATCCATGGCTACCTCTCCTGCTGCCTCTGCCTTAGCAGAATCCCGACCAACACTACCACCACCTCCCCAAAGGCCTGTAGAGGGGAACACTTGTGTATAGGCACGTTACAAATTCCATATCATATCATATCATGACGATGCAGAGGAGGAAGAAGAGAATGAAGTTGTGGAAGTCCCCACTACCTGCTGCCCACGTGAGTCTTGGGTGGGGAGGTTTTTTGCCACTGTTGGTGGTAAGCCCAAGGCTAGTGCGGCCAAGGTTTGCTGCAATGAGTGCGGCATGGTACTCAGTCGCTGCAAACCTGGGCTGTACAGTTATGGCACTACCTCCATGCGGCAACACTTGAGATCCAGCCACAAAGCAGCAGTTCAGAGGGTCGTCCCCTTCGAACAGGGTAGTAGGTTGATTCCATTGCTGCATCCTCGACATCTACTCCTGTCACCACAAGGGACACTCCTGGGGGACAGAGCAGTAGATCCTTACCTTTCAAAGGTCATGGTTTTGTGTGCGTACTGCGAGGCAGTACTCTGCAGGGGTGAGCAGTTCCAGAGTGGTTTCGAGGGTTTGGTCTGGGACAATGAAGGAAAATTCCCCCTACCTCAATGAGGCACACCAAACATCATCCTCTCTCCATCTGCCCTTTCTTTTCCATGTGGTTGCTGCCCCTTCCCTACCCTTCCCTTCCTTGTGTGTCATGTTTAAAAAATAAAAAAAAATACACAAAACTGAAAAATAAAAAAAAGGCTCTTTTCAGAGCCATCTTCCACAGTTTAAAAAATAGAAGTGCCAATGAAATGGTGCAGGGCTCTGGCCATTCCGAGAAGTCAGCGGACAGCACGGTAGTCTGCAGACTTCTAAAAGCATGCAGAGGGTGGCAGCATATAAACCATTGCATTCTTTTCCGGGAGAAAGTGGTGGCTCTGAGAAGAGCTGTTTTGGGGTTCCTTTGTTGTTTGTGAAATGGATTTATTTTCCCACAGACCCAATGATTATGTGAAAAAACACAGGAACTGAGCACATTGCACATTACACTTGTTTAAAGCACAGTATTTGTGAAGTACTGATTATGAGGGTCCACAAAGTACACAAATATCTGCAATGCAATGCAATACGACATTATGAAGTACCGACCCTAACATGTTATGTTTTCTTTTATCACAGACAATGAAAGAATGATTTCTCCTGCATTTCCAAATACCACAATATTCAAATTGGCTATTGCAGCTTGAACAGTATTCTGCACTGCGTGCAAAAAAGGTGCACAGGGCATATAGTGAGTATACCATTATTGGTGTCATACTTCTTTGTAATCTACAAATTCCATTCTACACACATTTGTGCAACCATATGCCAGTGTCACAATGTTGAGTGCATTGCTGTATTACGCTGCCGTGGTTGTGGTCTTTGGCCATGCACCCAAGAGTTTAAGGCCTGGCCACAACCACTGCAGCATAATACAGTCATGCATGCAAACATCTGCCCACTGACCACAACCCACACACATTACACAGCCGCCTGAGACCCTATCCACTTCAATTCATATACTATTGCAGTACTTCCAGCCAGTGGACAAACTCTTGGGTGCATGCACCCAAGACTCTACTAACTGCCCACAACCAAAACAGCATAATACAGTAAAGTACCCAAGAATCTTCCCAATGGCCACAACCCAGACACAAATTGCATCCACCTAAACGTCTGTCTACTTCAATTTACATACTATACATACTATTACATTACTCCCACCCACTGCAAGAATCACAGGAAAGTCCAACAAGCTACCTGCCACATACCCTGTCCACTTCTGTACACATACTATTCCATCCAGAGCACCTGGGCCTGACGGCCTCTGTAATGTTATTATTAAGGACAACCCAGAGGTCTGGGCCGATATTTTGGGGATCATTTTTCACAAAGTTATTGACACTGGTGTTATGCTTATCTCTTGGAAGTTGTCTCATATCATTCCTGTGTTCAAGTCCGGCTCTCGGAGTTCTCCTGAGAATTATAGACTTCTTGCTCTTACCGATGTGTCTAGTAACATTTTTTGTACGATAGTTCTACGTGAAATAATGAAATGGATTGACAGAGACAGTGTTCTTGATAAGGCCCAAACTGGCTTCCGTAAAGGTTGTTCTACTCGGGACAATATTTTTATAGTTAATACGCTCATTAAACAGGCTAAGGGTAAAAATAGACTACCGCTCTACATGTTTTTTGTTGATTTTTCTTCAGCTTTTCATTCTGTTGAGAGGGCAAGACTGTGGTCTAAACTTGAGTTGCTTGGTATGCCATCTCATTTGTTATATGTCTGTAAAATGATATATGATGATATTAAGGCCAGGATCCGTATTGATAATGAAGGCTCTATGTCTGAACCAGTTGTGATCACAAAAAGGGTCAGACAGGGCTGCACCTTAGCACCCACTCTCTATAATCTATTTAAGGTGGATTTTGGCAGAATATTTAAAGCCAAGATGAATGCCTTCCCCAGAATGGGCTCCCATAAAATTGGCTGGATATGCTATGCCGATGATATCGTTATCTTTGATAACACTTATAGTGGCATTTGCAATAGTGCAAGTGCTGTTTGTGATTATGCTGATGCAAATGGGCTCACTATTAATCTGGGTAAAACACAGTTCATGGCTGTAGGTCGGAATAGCTGCAATAAGCAGATTATTCCCTGCTCTTTGGGTGTGATTAGGAAAGTTAACTCTTACAAATATCTGGGCTATGAGCTCTGTATGGATAGAGGGACTTAATAAGCTGGTTCAACAGAATAAAAGAGCCAAAGTTATGGCCACTCTTATTGCTGTTATGTCCTTTTCTAAAGACAGCTGGATACAGCTTGCTGGGTATCATCAATATATATAAACAAAAACTTGTGGCTATGTTTTTATATGCATTAGAGACCTCTTTTTCGGACTGGTCAGATTGGGCTAATATCACTGAAGGAATCATATGGCGCAAACTACTGGGTCTGAATAACTATACACCTATACAGGCAGTTCGTTTGGAAGTAGGGCTCATTTCTTTGGCCACTCAAATTGAACATAATAGGGCCAAATTGTATATAAAAATTAAATTCGCACGGCCTGGTACTCTTCTCTATATCGTAAAGGAAGGCTTGGAGGAGGGCAAGATGGAGGCTCTTAATAAATTCAAAGGTCTTAATCTGAAAATGTTTGAAAAAATGTGTTGGAAACCTAGATGGGAACACGGTGAAGGTGCAATGTTAAAATCCCTAAAAGATGTTATTGAGAAGTGGGATTGGGTATCTAGCCATGAGAAGGTTTCTGCTATGAGATCTCTGCATACCTTCGCACTGATGCCCTTCAGCTTCAAAGAACCTCAAAGATACCTCCTCCTCATGCCATCACAGGTAAATCGTAGAATCTTCATGGACATTAGACTTAATCGCCTTGATGTCCTGGGGGTTCGTGGATCGTGGAGAGGGCTACCGAAGGATCAAAGGATTTGTAGACTCTGTGCTATGATTGATAGGGTGGAAATTATTAGACATGTCCTAACCTGCTGCTATTCGTTGAGTCCTATCTATAACAAATATTTTGCCAAATTAGATAGGGAAATTATTGAGAGTGAAAACTTATGGTTGCGCTGTCTTTCTGGCAGGAGTAATTATCTGATCATTGCCATCACTCAGATATGGAAAGTGGCCAAAGAACGTTTATGTAAATTTGAAGATGATGTCAAATTGCTTATGAGCTTAGAGAATGTTGATGGCTAATCTTCTATATTTGTATTTGCTGTGCAATTTGTCTAACCTTTTGCTCTTTTTCCCTATGTATTTAATAGTCAATTTTAAGTGCTGTTAAATTAATATGCTTGTTTTACTTCTTTTATATGTATATTTGTGAAAAGTTCTTTTGAACTGTAACACAATAAAAAAAAAAAAAAATTACACCACTTTCAGCCAGTACGCAACTCTTGGGTGCACCCAAAACTCTAGAAGCTGCCACAATTACCACAGTATATTACAAAATACACCCAAAAATCATCCCAGTAGCCACCACCCTCGGGGCAGTCCAATAAACCAACTTCCGCACACTATGTCCACTTCTCTACACATACTATTATACTACTTGCAGCCAATGGACAGACACTTGGGTGCATGGTCTTTGGCCTTTGGCCATGCACCCAAGAGTCTACTTTCTCATCACAATCATCACAGCATAATACAGCCATGCACCAAACAATCTGTACACTGGCCACAGCCCACACAAATAAGCCTGAGTCCCTGTGCACTTTTCTACACATACTATGACAGTACTTCAACCAGTGGGCAGAGTCCGCCCATGCACCCAAGACTGTAGTAACTGGCCACAATTTGCTCCCACTGCATAGAGTATCATACACCCAAGAATCTCGGGACAGTCCAACAAGCCACCTGAAACACACCCTGTTCACTTTTGTACACATATTATTACACTACTTGCAGCAAGTGAACAGACTCTTGGGTGCATGGCCTCCGGAAATGCACCCAAGAGTCTAGTAGCTGGTCACAATCACCACAGCATAATACAGCCATGCACCCAAAACTCTGTACACTGGCCCCAACCCACACACATAAACCAGCTGCCTGGGGCCCTCTCCACTCCTGTACACATAGTATTGCAGTACGTGCAACCAGTCAGCACACTCCTGTGTGCCATAAACCAGCCACCCATGCACCCAATAATCTGCCCAGTTGCCACAACCCTCAGGACACTCCAATAACCCACCTGCCACAGACCCTGTCATTTCTATACACATAGTATTCCAGTACATACAACCAGTCAGCCCACTCTTGGGTGCAATAAGCCAGTCGCCTGTAGCGCTGTTACCTTCTCTACACATAGTATTACAGTACTTCAACCAGTGGGCAGACTCTTGGACTCTTGGGTGCATGGCCTGCGGCCATGCACGCAAGAGTCGCGTAGCTGGCCACAAACACCACAGCATAATGCAGCCTATACAAACATCCTCATATTATCTAGATTCCACTCCCCTACCCTAATAAAGCCTGCCTGCAGTCACCACATAAGCTGCTCGCCTGAGGACCTACCTGCGAACTGCCACAGTGTCTGCAGACACCGCAAACACAACACAGTCTTCTTCCACCTAAACAAATACATCATATGTACCATCTTTCACTCTCCCACCCTTCCCCTCTACCCAACACCAGATACCCCAAAACATGTTTTCCATCCGTGTTCGTCACTGAGATATCCGTGGATATCCGCGGATATAATATGGCGGGCATTTCAGAAAAATGTGACACACATCACGCTTCCCTCCACCCAATCAGTAGGTGCATTTGGTGTTCGCGAACATGACATAGCCGCCCGGCCCAATCGGAGTCTGGTCCGCGGAGTGAACCGGGAAATGGGTCGGCGGCTACCGCAGGCCATGTAGTACACCTTACTGGAAGTGATTTGTAGTGTCCTTTACTCTGTGTGCTCATTGAGGTCTTTCAGTCACCCTCACCCCTCCTGAGACCTAGTCTTGACCACCACCAATGCTACCTTAATTGGTCTGGCTTGTCCAGAAGGTTACCCTGGTCCAAGAAACTAGGCTGGCCTTCTGAACCTCTGTCCACCAGTTCAGAGTTCAGAAATCCATCTTAACAACATTAACATCTACAGTTACACCTGGGAAGAGCATTTGACCCATTTGGACAAGGTGGTGCAGGCCATGCAGAGGGCCAACCTCAATATGAAGGCCACCAAGTGCCAGATAGCCCAGGGTATGGTATCTTGCCTTGGCCATGAGGTAGGAGGGGGTCTAATTCAAACTCTCCCTAGTAAGATACAAGATGTGCAGGAGTGGGAGACCCCCACTACTCAAACCCAGATGAGAGCCTTTTTGGGTTTCTGTAGAGATTAGTATAGCTGGTGTGCACGCGCCATCACGCAAATCTCTGCTTCTTTGTTATTAATCAGAGTGGAGGGGTTTGTGTGACGGCAGCGGCGGTTGGAAGAGCAGGGCAGAGGGAGTGTTTGTTCTGGCAGGCTCGTTACATTAAACTTGAAGGAATTAACTTCTTACCGCCTCTGCCTTGATTTTACATTTGGCGACGAGGAATAAGGCCACAAGGCGAGCCCGCGACGGAGGACAATCTGCAGCAAGGCACATGGGTGCCCGCCCACATCATCGGACACTGGTGGGCTCCGGTGCCTCCTGCACCTCCCAGATCCAGGGAGAGAGCGCAGTGTGAGGCCTCGGCGAGGCCTGCTGCCAGCTCCCTTTCCAGTGGAAGAGGCATCGAGAAGTGTGCCTAGGGGCTCTGTCCCCGCTTCCCGTCCTTCAGAGTTTTCCAGGTGAGTAGGGACATCAGGAGAGCGGGGAGGAGTTTGGGCTTAACAGGAAAGGGGCGATCCTTCTGACCGCAATAGCAGTGTTGCGTGCAGTGGAGCACACACGCAAGCCACACCCCTCGACACGCCTATTATGTGGGAAAAGTAAGCTCTACTGCCACACAGAAAGAAAACTAAATAAACTATTGCACTAAATCAAAACAGTGCCGGAAAGTGAAAGTCCATAGGAAGAGCATACAGATATATGTAATGTGAGTTGTGCAAGAACATGCAATGAAAGGGAATATATTGACAAACAACCTACTGCTTCAAAATAAGTAAAAGTGGTGTCCAGAACAAAATAAACTCTGCAAAAGAATTTTGGAAGGAGCCTAAAGTCTCAAAACTTTAAAGATATGGCTGCACCTAGTATGGCCCCGCCTCCACCTTTTTTAATGGAACCAGGTGTCCCACCAATAAGGTGGGACAGGTGGAAAAAACTCTTTGACACTTACCTAGTGGCAATTGGAGGGGATAAATGTACTGCTGCGAGAAAAGAAGCAATACTTCTGCATAATCTAGGCATGCAGGGTCGTAGTGTATATGATGGTCTACTACAACCTCCGCAAGAAGGACAAGCAGAAGTGGATCAGTATACACTGGCTGAGAAGAAACTAGAAATTCATTTTGAGGCAAAGAAAAATATAACGTTTGAGAGACATAAGTTTTTTCAGAGAATACAGGATCCCAATGAACCGGTGGAAAATGTTATAGCAGCGTTAAGATCCTTGAGCCACACATGTGAATTTGGTCAATCAACAGATTCGCTGATACGAGACCAGTTAGTGCGGTGCACTAATAACATGAAAATTCAAGAGAGACTACTGACAAAGGATGTGTCTGTAGAAGTGGCAGTGGAGACTGCCAGAGGCATGGAGCAGACGCATAAGTACATGGCGACAATGAAAGGAGAGAAACAAGAAGGTGAGGTGGCAGCAGTGAAAGGATTCAGGATAATGAGTATGAATAAAGAGACCAAGTGCTACAAGTGTGGCAGCAATAGGCATATTTCCACGAGCGCATTTTGTCCTGCGAGAAATGTTTCATGTTTAAAATGCAAAAAGAAGGGACATTTTGCAAGAGTCTGCCGAGAATTGAGTCAAGTGCAATATATTGAACCTGGAGCAAGAATCCCAAAACAAGAGGAAACTGTGAGTGCAGTCAAAAACATTCAAACCAAGCATGTGTTGGAGATAGCAGAAGTCTCAAATAAGGGAAATACACCTACGGATGTGTTTATGATAAATGGAACAGTTGCTAAACTGAAAGTAGATAGTTGCTCACCTTGGACTCTAGTGTCTAAAAAGATTTATGAGAACTGTTTGCAAGGCTCAATCACTGATCTTCAACAGCACAGCATAGAACCATATGCCTATGGCAATGTGAAGATTGAGATTTTGGGAAAGTTTCAGGCAACCATCGTGTACAAAGGAAGAAGTTGTGAATCGGATATATATGTGTCACAGGAAGGGTCTTCCCTGTTAGGGTGGGGTGAGCAAAATAAACTGGGTATTCGTATACAAGCGAATGCGGAGGAGCCGGTCACAATTGCAGAAGCAAATGACAAGTGGGAAATTAAATTTCCAAAAGTGTTTCAAGTAGAATTGGGGATGCTCAAAGGGTTTGAGCATGAAATACGACTGAAGGCTGGAGCAGTACCAAGAGTGCATAAAGTGAGACCGATACCTCATGACTTGAGAGAGAAATTGAAGACAGAAATTGAGACTTTGCTGCAGAAAGGGATCATAGAACAAAGTGAGAGTTCGGAATGGTTATCTCCTATAGTTGTGGCAATGAAACCAAATGGACAAATAAGGCTTTGTGTGGACATGAGAGATATCAACAGAAACATACTAGTCGACAGGCATCTGTTATCAATAATTGGGGATACGTTGTCAACGCTTAAAGGAGCTAAAGTTTTTTCTGTGATCGACCTCTCTCAGGCATATCACCAGATTCCTTTGAAAGAAGACTGCCAGCATCTAACTGCGTTCATAACGCCCTTTAGAACTTTCAAATATTGCAGAATGCCATTTGGGCTTGCTTCTGCGGCTTCTGTGTTTCAGAGAGTGATGGACACTATAAGGCCGATTCATGGAATAATTAGCGCGGCGCAGGTGGGCAAAAACGTGCGAATCGCAGTGGAATAGCGAAAATCGCAGTGCAAGTGCGAAAATCGCACGAAAAGCAGCGCACATCGATTCATGGAAGGCCGTGCGCGAGAAAACCAGCGGATGTGCGATAAAAAAGTGCGCGGCGCACGTTGGCGCACAGGTCATCTAACAGCGTGCGCCAGGTCACAGCGAAAATCGCACAGGCCACAGCGAAAATCGCACATAGCGTGGCGCACGCAACAAAAGTAGGCAGAACACGGGCGTAACACTCGGAATGGGGAACAACTTGCCAAAACGTGGGCGTCACGGGGGAAGTACAGGGCACAAGTGCGCGGAACGTCCACACGCTCGCCTACAACAGGTATTCATGGAATAGAATAGGGCAAAAAAGCAAACGGTCAAACCAGCGCACAGGCACAAACACGACCGCCACAAGAAAGCAGGCGGTAGCGTCTCTGCGGCTGTAAGAAATGTGCGCCAAAAGGTGCGCCAACAAATAGCACCTATATACTGCCATGATGAATGTCCTATACTGTGGCCCTCCAGGACAAATGACGTGCAAAGGGGTACCCACAAACACGGACACCCGCTGACAAAAAATACGTGTGCGTGTATCCCGGGGTGCGCGGGAAGTCTCACACGCGATTTGGCCGGGTACGTGTATTTCAGGGGTGCGCGGGAAGTTCCACACGCGATTTCAGCAGGGTACGTGTATTTCAGGGGTGTGCGGGAAGTTCTACACGCGATTGGCCCAGTGCGAGCAGGGTACGTGTATTTCAGGTGTGTGCGGGAATTTCCACACGCGATTTCAGCAAGGTATGTGTATTTCGGGGGTGCGCAGGAAGTTCCACACGCGATTGGCCCAGTGCGAGCAGGGTACGAGTATTTCAGGGGTGTGCGGGAATTTCCACACGCGATTTCAGCAAGGTATGTGTATTTCAGGGGTGCGCGGGAAGTTCCACACGCGATTTCATCAGGGTACGTGTATTGCAGGGGTGCGCGGGAAGTTCCACACGCGATTGGCCCAGTGCGAGCAGGGTACGTGTATTTCAGGGGTGCGCGGGAAGTTCCACACGCGATTTCAGCAAGGTATGTGTATTTCAGGGGTGCGCGGGAAGTTCCACATGCGATTTCATCAGGGTACGTGTATTTCAGGGGTGCGCGGGAAGTTCCACACACGATTACAGCAGGGTATGTGTATTTCAGGGGTTCTGGGGAGTACCACACGTGAATTGGCCGTGTGGGCCCTCCCAGGTGTACGCTCCACAACCTCCACCTGCAGGCAGCCCACACCACGGGGGACTACCCTGCACCCATGCTCATGTCCCGCAGGCAGCCCATCCACCATGGGCATGCCCCCCAGCCAACCCACATGTCACCTTGCACTACTGATCAACAATGCATGTCTCCCACCACCCCCACCCCCCAGCCACCAGGGGCAGCCCCCACCAGGCCCCCACCCATGTCTCCCACCACCCCCACCCCCCTGCCACCATGGGCAGCCTCCACCAGGCCCGCACTCATGTCTCCCACCACCCCCACCCCCCAGCAGTGCAGGTGCAGCCTCCACCAGGCCCCCACTCATGTCTCCCACCACCCCCACCCCCCTGCCACCATGGCCACCCTCCACCAGGCCCCCACTCATGTCCCCCTGCACCCCCACCCCCCTGCCACCATGGGCAGCCCCCACCAGGCCCCCACTCATGTCTCCCAGCACCCCCACCTCCCAGCAGTGCAGGGGCAGCCTCCACCAGGCCCCCACTCATGTCTACCACCACCCCCATCCCCCTGCCACCATGGCCACCCTCCACCAGGCCCCCACTCATGTCTACCACCACCCCCACCCCCCAGCCACCATGGGCAGCCCCCACCAGGCACCCACCCATGTCTCCCACCACCCCCACCCCCCAGCAGTGCAGGGGCAGCCTCCACCAGGCCCCCACTCATGTCTCCCACCACCCCCACCCCCCAGCAGTGCAGGGGCAGCCTCCACCAGGCCCCCACTCATGTCTCCCACCACCCCCACCCCCCTGCCACCATGGGCAGCCCCCACCAGGCCCCCACTCATGTCCCCCTGCACCCCCACCCCCCCAGCATCCAGGGTCACCCTCCACCAGGCCCCCACTCATGTCTCCCACCACCCCCACCCCCCAGCAGTGCAGGGGCAGCCTCCACCAGGCCCCCACTCATGTCTCCCACCACCCCCACCCCCCAGCAGTGCAGGGGCAGCCTCCACCAGGCCCCCACTCATGTCTCCCACCACCCCCACCCCCCTGCCACCATGGCCACCCTCCACCAGGCCCCCACTCATGTCCCCCTGCACCCCCACCCCCCTGCCACCATGGGCAGCCCCCACCAGGCCCCCACTCATGTCCCCCTGTACCCCCACCCCCCAGCCACCAGGGGCAGCCTCCACCAGGCCCCCACTCATGTCTCCCACCACCCCCACCCCCCAGCAGTGCAGGGGCAGCCTCCACCAGGCCCCCACTCATGTCTCCCACCACCCCCACCCCCCAGCAGTGCAGGGGCAGCCTCCACCAGGCCCCCACTCATGTCTCCCACCACCCCCACCCCCCTGCCACCATGGGCAGCCCCCACCAGGCCCCCACTCATGTCCCCCTGCACCCCCACCCCCCCAGCATCCAGGGTCACCCTCCACCAGGCCCCCACTCATGTCTCCCACCAACCCCACCCCCCTGCCACCATGGGCAGCCCCCACCAGGCCCCCACTAATGTCCCCCTGCACCCCCACCCCCCAGCATCCAGGGTCACCCTCCACCAGGCCCCCACTCATGTCTCCCACCACCCCCACCACCCTGCCGCCATGGGCAGCCTCCACCAGGCCCCCACTCATGTCTCCCACCACCCCCACCCCCCAGCCACCAGGGGTAGCCTCCACCAGGCCCCCACTCATGTCTCCCACCACCCCCACCCCCCAGCCACCAGGGGCAGCCTCCACCAGGCCCCCACTCATGTCTCCCACCACCCCCACCACCCAGCCACCAGGGGCAGCCTCCACCAGGCACCCACTCATGTATCCCACCACCCCCACCCCCCTGCCACCATGGCCACCCTCCACCAGGCCCCCACTCATGTCCCCCTGCACCCCCACCCCCCAGCATCCAGGGTCACCCTCCACCAGGCCCCCACTCATGTCTCCCACCACCCCCACCCCCCAGCCACCAGGGGCAGCCTCCACCAGGCCCCCACTCATGTCTCCCACCACCCCCACCCCCCAGCCACCAGGGGCAGCCTCCACCAGGCCCCACCCATGTCTCCCACCACCCCCCAGCAGTGCAGGGGCAGCCTCCACCAGGCCCCCACTCATGTCTCCCACCACCCCACCCCCCAGCCACCAGGGGGAGCCTCCACCAGGCCCCCACCCATGTCTCCCACCACCCCCACCCCCCTGCCACCATGGGCAGCCCCCACCAGGCACCCACCCATGTCTCCCACCACCCCCACCCCCCAGCAGTGCAGGGGCAGCCTCCACCAGGCCCCCACTCATGTATCCCACCACAACCACCCCCCAGCCACCAGGGTCACCCTCCACCAGGCCCCCACTCATGTCTCCCACCACCCCCACCCCCCTGCCACCATGGGCAGCCCCCACCAGGCCCCCACCCATGTCTCCCACCACCCCCACCCCCCAGCAGTGCAGGGGCAGCCTCCACCAGGCCTCCACTCATGTCTCCCACCACCCCCACCCCCCAGCCACCAGGGACAGCCTCCACCAGGCCCCACTCATGTCTCCCACCACCCCCACCCCCCCCAGCAGTGCAGGGGCAGCCTCCACCAGGCCCCCACTCATGTATCCCACCACCCCCACCCCCCTGCCACCATGGCCACCCTCCACCAGGCCCCCACTCATGTCCCCCTGCACCCCCACCCCCCAGCATCCAGGGTCACCCTCCACCAGGCCCCCACTCATGTCTCCCACCACCCCCACCCCCCAGCCACCAGGGGCAGCCTCCACCAGGCCCCCACTCATGTCTCCCACCACCCCCACCCCCCAGCCACCAGGGGCAGCCTCCACCAGGCCCCCACCCATGTGTTCCACCACCCCCACCCCCCAGCAGTGCAGCGGCAGCCTCCACCAGGCCCCCACTCATGTCTCCCACCACCCCCACCACCCAGCCACCAGGGGCAGCCTCCACCAGGCTCCCACCCATGTCTCCCACCACCCCCACCCCCCAGCAGTGCAGGGGCAGCCTCCACCAGGCCCCCACTCATGTCTCCCACCACCCCCACCCCCCTGCCACCATGGCCACCCTCCACCAGGCCCCCACTCATGTCCCCCTGCACCCCCACCCCCCAGCATCCAGGGTCACCCTCCACCAGGCCCCCACTCATGTCTCCCACCACCCCCACCCCCCAGCCACCAGGGGCAGCCTCCACCAGGACCCCACTCATGTCTACCACCACCCCCACCCCCCTGCCATCATGGCCACCCTCCACCAGGCCCCCACTCATGTCCCCCTGCACCCCCACCCCCCTGCCACCATGGGCAGCCCCCACCAGGCCCCCACTCATGTCCCCCTGCACCCCCACCCCCCAGCATCCAGGGTCACCCTCCACCAGGCCCCCACTCATGTCTCCCACCACCCCCACCCCCCAGCCACCAGGGGCAGCCTCCACCAGGCCCCCACTCATGTCTCCCACCACCCCCACCCCCCAGCCACCAGGGGCAGCCTCCACCAGGCCCCACCCATGTCTCCCACCACCCCCACCCCCCAGCAGTGCAGGGGCAGCCTCCACCAGGCCCCCACTCATGTCTCCCACCACCTCCACCCCCCAGCCACCAGGGGGAGCCTCCACCAGGCCCCCACCCATGTCTCCCACCACCCCCACCCCCCTGCCACCATGGGCAGCCCCCACCAGGCACCCACCCATGTCTCCCACCACCCCCACCCCCCAGCAGTGCAGGGGCAGCCTCCACCAGGCCCCCACTCATGTATCCCACCACCCCCACCCCCCAGCCACCAGGGTCACCCTCCACCAGGCCCCCACTCATGTCTCCCACCACCCCCACCCCCCTGCCACCATGGGCAGCCCCCACCAGGCCCCCACCCATGTCTCCCACCACCCCCACCCCCCAGCAGTGCAGGGGCAGCCTCCACCAGGCCTCCACTCATGTCTCCCACCACCCCCACCCCCCAGCCACCAGGGGCAGCCTCCACCAGGCCCCACTCATGTCTCCCACCACCCCCACCCCCCCCAGCAGTGCAGGGGCAGCCTCCACCAGGCCCCCACTCATGTATCCCACCACCCCCACCCCCCTGCCACCATGGCCACCCTCCACCAGGCCCCCACTCATGTCCCCCTGCACCCCCACCCCCCAGCATCCAGGGTCACCCTCCACCAGGCCCCCACT
This sequence comes from Ambystoma mexicanum, assembly GCF_040938575.1. Taxonomy (NCBI): domain Eukaryota; kingdom Metazoa; phylum Chordata; class Amphibia; order Caudata; family Ambystomatidae; genus Ambystoma; species Ambystoma mexicanum. The sequence continues at coordinate 1,373,293,012 of NC_090930.1, forward strand.
CATGTCTCCCACCACCCCCACCCCCCAGCCACCAGGGGCAGCCTCCACCAGGCCCCCACTCATGTCTCCCACCACCCCCACCCCCCAGCCACCAGGGGCAGCCTCCACCAGGCCCCCACCCATGTGTTCCACCACCCCCACCCCCCAGCAGTGCAGCGGCAGCCTCCACCAGGCCCCCACTCATGTCTCCCACCACCCCCACCACCCAGCCACCAGGGGCAGCCTCCACCAGGCCCCCACCCATGTCTCCCACCACCCCCACCCCCCAGCAGTGCAGGGGCAGCCTCCACCAGGCCCCCACTCATGTCTCCCACCACCCCCACCCCCCTGCCACCATGGCCACCCTCCACCAGGCCCCCACTCATGTCCCCCTGCACCCCCACCCCCCAGAATCCAGGGTCACCCTCCACCAGGCCCCCACTCATGTCTCCCACCACCCCCACCCCCCAGCCACCAGGGGCAGCCTCCACCAGGACCCCACTCATGTCTACCACCACCCCCACCCCCCTGCCACCATGGCCACCCTCCACCAGGCCCCCACTCATGTCCCCCTGCACCCCCACCCCCCTGCCACCATGGGCAGCCCCCACCAGGTCCCCACTCATGTCCCACTGCACCCCCACCCCCCAGCCACCAGGGGCAGCCTCCACCAGGCCCCCACTCATGTCTCCCACCACCCCCACCCCCGAGCAGTGCAGGGGCAGCCTCCACCAGGCCCCCACTCATGTCTCCCACCACCCCCACCCCCCTGCCACCATGGGCAGCCCCCACCAGGCCCCCACTCATGTCTCCCACCACCCCCACCCCCCTGCCACCTTGGGCAGCCCCCACCAGGCCCCCACCCATGTCTCCCACCACCCCCACCCCCCAGCAGTGCAGGGGCAGCCTCCACCAGGCCCCCACTCATGTCTCCCACCACCCCCACCCCCCTCCCACCATGGGCAGCCCCCACCAGGCCCCCACCCATGTCTCCCACCACCCCCACCCCCCAGCCACCAGGGGCAGCCTCCACCAGGCCCCCACCCATGTCTCCCACCACCCCCACCCCCCAGCCACCAGGGGCAGCCTCCACCAGGCCCCCACCCATGTCTCCCACCACCCTCACCCCCCAGCAGTGCAGGGGCAGCCTCCACCAGGCCCCCACTCATGTCTCCCACCACCCCACCCCCCAGCCACCAGGGGCAGCCTCCACCAGGCCCCCACCCATGTCTCCCACCACCCCCACCCCCCAGCAGTGCAGGGGCAGCCTCCACCAGGCCCCCACTCATGTCTCCCACCACCCCCACCCCCCAGCCACCAGGGGCAGCCTCCACCAGGCCCCCACTCATGTCTCCCACCACCCCCACCCCCCTGCCACCATGGCCACCCTCCACCAGGCCCCCACTCATGTCCCCCTGCACCCCCACCCCCCTGCCACCATGGGCAGCCCCCACCAGGCCCCCACTCCTTTCTCCCACCACCCCCACCCCCCTGCCACCATGGGCAGCCCCCACCAGGCCCCCACCCATGTCTCCAACCACCCCCACCCCCCAGCAGTGCAGGGGCAGCCTCTACCAGGCCCCCACTCATGTCTCCCACCACCCCCACCCCCCTGCCACCATGGGCAGCCCCCACCAGGCCCCCACCCATGTCTCCCACCACCCCCACCCCCCAGCAGTGCAGGGGCAGCCTCCACCAGGCCCCCACTCATGTCTCCCACCACCCCCACCCCCCAGCCACCAGGGGCAGCCTCCACCAGGCCCCCACCCATGTCTCCCACCACCCCCACCCCCCTGCCACCATGGCCACCCTCCACCAGGCCCCCACTCATGTCCCCCTGCACCACCACCCCCCTGCCACCATGGGCAGCCCCCACCAGGCCCCCACCCATGTCTCCCACCACCCCCACCCCCCTGCCACCATGGGCAGCCCCCACCAGGCCCCCACCCATGTCTCCCACCACCCCCACCCCCCAGCAGTGCAGGGGCAGCCTCCACCAGGCCCCCACTCATGTCTCCCACCACCCCCACCCCCCTGCCACCATGGGCAGCCCCCACCAGGCCCCCACCCATGTCTCCCACCACCCCCACCCCCCAGCAGTGCAGGGGCAGCCTCCACCAGGCCCCCACTCATGTCTCCCACCACCCCCACCCCCCAGCCACCAGGGGCAGCCTCCACCAGGCCCCCACCCATGTCTCCCACCACCCCCACCGCCCAGCAGTGCATGGGCAGCCTCCACCAGGCCCCCACCCATGTCTCCCACCACCCACACCCCCCAGCCACCAGGGGCAGCCTCCACCAGGCCCCCACTCATGTCTCCCACCACCCCCACCCCCCAGCAGTGCAGGGGCAGCCTCCACCAGGCCCCCACTCATGTCTCCCACCACCCCCACCCCCCTGCCACCATGGCCACCCTCCACCAGGCCCCCACTCATGTCCCCCTGCACCCCCACCCCCCAGCATCCAGGGTCACCCTCCACCAGGCCCCCACTCATGTCTCCCACCACCCCCACCCCCCTGCCACCATGGGCAGCCCCCACCAGGCCCCCACCCATGTCTCCCACCACCCCCACCCCCCAGCAGTGCAGGGGCAGCCTCCACCAGGCCCCCACTCATGTCTCCCACCACCCCCACCCCCCTGCCACCATGGGCAGCCCCCACCAGGCCCCCACCCATGTCTCCCACCACCCCCACCCCCCAGCAGTGCAGGGGCAGCCTCCACCAGGCCCCCACTCATGTCTCCCACCACCCCCACCCCCCAGCCACCAGGGGCAGCCTCCACCAGGCCCACACCCATGTCTCCCACCACCCCCACCCCCCAGCAGTGCATGGGCAGCCTCCACCAGGCCCCCACCCATGTCTCCCACCACCCACACCCCCCAGCCACCAGGGGCAGCCTCCACCAGGCCCCCACTCATGTCTCCCACCACCCCCACCCCCCAGCAGTGCAGGGGCAGCCTCCACCAGGCCCCCACTCATGTCTCCCACCACCCCCACCCCCCTGCCACCATGGCCACCCTCCACCAGGCCCCCACTCATGTCCCCCTGCACCCCCACCCCCCAGCATCCAGGGTCACCCTCCACCAGGCCCCCACTCATGTCTCCCACCACCCCCACCCACCAGCCACCAGGGGCAGCCTCCACCAGGACCCCACTCATGTCTCCCACCACCCCCACCCCCCAGCCACCAGGGGCAGCCTCCACCAGGACCCCACTCATGTCTCCCACCACCCCCACCCCCCTGCCACCATGGGCAGCCCCCACCAGGTCCTCAAAATCCCCAATCATGTGCGTAATGGTCAGCCTCCACAGCCAAAAAGCCCTACCAAGTAACCCATTCACCCACATGGAAAAGGAAATCACATGTTACACCCCCAATGTTAATGAAGCTAATGAACCCATGTCCGTCACACACAATGGTTGCAATTGAATGGGAAAACACCCAACATGACATGCATGAAACCAATGAGATGATACCACACAGTGAAGTATGGAAACCAAAATTGTATTTAAACAAATAAAGAATGCTAAAGAAAGGAAACAAACTACAATGGGGATGAGAAAAAAAAAGCTGCATGTCCGTATAAAAAAAAAAAATGCAAATCAGAATCCAAAAAAATTTCGTCCAAAGTCAAATGTAACAAAAATCTCCATGCAACAAAGAACTATGTAAGAAACTACCAAGGGTCCATGAGCCCATACGCGAATCTATTGGACCAAAGGCCCTCAGCGCGTAAGCGCGTCTGTGACGTGACCCGCACGGGTGTTTCCCACACAGCACGTGATGACAGAGCACACGTGGAAAGACTGCACGTCAGAGTGTCATCGCGTGTGATTGGTGGAAATGGCCCTACAAGCAGAAGTGACAAAGCGTGTAATTGGTGGAAATGGCCCTAGCGCGTACACGCCGCGTAAGTGACACTGGACGTGTGGGCCTGTATAAAAGGTACGCGTAGAACACTTTTCCTTGTACGTGCTTTTCGTGGAGAGCGAGTGGGTGAATTCTGTACTTCTTGTCGTTTCACACGCGATTTCCTTCACGGCGTTTCAAGTTTGTATTCCCTGTTACCTCTGACAGCTTTTTCTCTTTTTTCTCTTTTACTGATTTACCTGGGCCTGTTCCCTCAAACAGTGTTCCCTTCTACTGTTGTCCTGTCTCCTCAGACAGCGTACAAATCTTCTTTTGGCGGGGGTGTTGCCAACCAAACGCGCTTCTTTTTCACGCTCTTTTTCCTGGCAGACGGTGAGTCACGCACGTATCTAACATCTGTGCTTGCCCCGTGTGTAGCCTACCCCTTCAGAGGTCATTCTAGGCTGCGTGTGACACGCATACGTTCATTCTTGTGTTACTGGGTGCCACAGCGTAGTGCAGGTTTTTCTTTCTGCACACGTGGTCTAGGAGGGGTTGCGTGCACGTCATCTCCCTTTTTTGGGGCTCCTGTGCGTAGCGTGACCCGTCATCTTTCCCCAGGGGTTACAATCAGCCTTGCAAGAGCACTAGGGTACAATTACCATCTGGTACCCAACACCTTTGACCACCAATTGCCCAGGACAATATTTTACAGCCACTCCCATACGCACATTAACATCAGTGCCATGGCTGGGAGGCGAGGATTCCGTAAGGGTGGCAAAGATGGAAGAGCCACAAGTGGTGGCCGTGGTGGATCCGGTAGGGGACGTGGTCGTTACTTGCAGGGTGAGCCTGTCCCCCCATGTGTGGAGGACCAGTCAAGGGCACCCATAATCCCCCCCTCCCCTCCCGTTGAGGCTGATGTGGCTGACACCATCCATGCTCAGCCCTTGTTGGACCAGCCCATTGTGGCACCAGACCTGGCTGACTCCATGGCTGACTTCCAGGTCAGCAGGCCTATGACACGTGCGCTGGTGCACGTTGATGTCACCATGCCACGTGCATTTGGGGCAGCAAGGTCATCTGCTGCACCAAGTAGGCAGGGCGGAGAGGCTGCAGGGGCAGCTGCGGCTCCATCCAGCCCAGCCCTCACACACCCAGCCCGGACAGTGTCGGTCCTAGTCCATGCTGCTGACATTCCCCCTGACACCATCACACTAGAGCCAATGCCTGCACCAACTCCCATGCTGAGTGTGCAATCCCACACTCCTGATACAGAGTCCACCAGGGCTCCTGCCGCTAGTGTACAGAGCGGCGCAGGACACTCAGGATCACCACCACCTTCCAAGCGGAAGAGGAAGAGTGCTCGTCCGGCACAGGCTGATGCCCCAGACACGGCTACACAGTCCGGCCCGTCCAGGAAGCCCAGCTTCACGGATGACGAACTGAATGCACTTGTCGAGTATGTGTCCGCACATGACAACAAGATGGTCATTGTTGCAGGATCCAAGACCACACCTGCACAACGCCAGGCACACTGGCAGACCGTTGCGGACATCGTAAGTGCCCTTGGAATCGTGAGGCGCACAGCCAATGATTGCTATAAGCGCTGGAATGACCTAAAGCGCAGGGCAAAGAGTAAGCTGGCCTCAAGTCATGCCGCAACTCTAGTGACTGGAGGTGGGTCTCCAGTAGTAGACATGGAACTCACTCCACATGAGTCAGTTGCTGGGACCTACGTCACGGAGGAACAGATCCAAGGCGTGGGAGATTTGGCTGATTACGAGGCATTGTCCGGTGAGTGCACATGCATGTGTGTGTCATCCATGTGCATGGTGTGTGTGAGGGCTTCTGTTTGTGTGCCAGGTGAGAGTGTGTGCGCCTGAGTCGTATGGGTCAGCCATGTGTTTCATGCAATACATCCTGCGCAGCTGCATTTGGCCATAGCAGTATCCCTTCTGCCAACAGTAGACATCTAGCCCAACTGCACGCCAGTTGCCCTTGAAGTGTCACCTTGCCACAACATTGTTGCTTAATTTTTCACTGTTCATTTAGTCAGATTGTTTGCATTCCACCACTTTTACTAGGCATGTCGCAGTCCTCTAGTCACATGTCTAACATGGCTATGGTAAAGTGGAGTGACTTTGTTACCTGGATATCATTTGTTCAAACATGTCCCTGTGCAATTGGACCATTTTGGACTGGCAGCTCCAGGTGAAGAATCTGACCTGTTTGAATTAGAAAAGCTATTACATGCGGGAACTGGACTGAATGAATAGGTGCTCTACATCTTCACTCAATAGCAATGGTACATGCCATCTGTGTGATGGCATGTGTGTTTCACCTGGCAATCACAGGCCAATGTGTGATGCCACTGCCAGGCAGCATGTAGAAAATGTGTTCATCTTCCATCTTGGTGTCATCAGTGTGTGCCATTTGCCTGCCCTTCATACGCAGTGAGGGTGCATGCATGGGAGGGTTTTAGTCATGTGGGACATGTGTCAAACAAGTACTGGTTCTCTTGCTTCTCAGCCCTCATTGTGTGCCATGGTGCTAATGCCTGTTTCCATTTCTTTGTTTTTATGTCTTTGCAGGGGAAGACGCACCTGATACTGCTGGGGTTGTGGAGATGGTGCAGACCCAGGAGGGGTCCGAGGGCCGACCAACCACCAGTGAGGGACGTGGTGTGGTGGTGGGTGAGAACCCACAAGTGCTGCAGGTCGTGCTCTCAAGGGGTGTCTCTGGCTGCACCTCCCCCGAGCTGTACTCAGGTGTTGATTCGGATGAGACCTACGTGCCGTCGCAGGTGAGTGTTCCAGGGAGGGATTCTGTTCTGTCCCACCCACCTGCACCAGGGTCAGAACCCTCAATGGGGATGTCAGTGTTGGCAGCTACGCCTTTGTGGTTACGGATGCAGGGTCACACTCCGCGACATCTGATCCTGTTCCTGGGCCAGCAGATCAGAGGGGGAATGCAGTCCTGCAGCCTCAGACAGTGCCGGCACAGCAAGGTGCGGTTCGCCTTGCCCCAGACAGGTGTGGTGCCCGCCGACGTGGTGGCCGTACGCCACCTGGCAATACCGCATGGGAGCAATCCATTTACGGTATGGCAACCCAACAGGCAGCATCATCCGAGATGATGGCTCAGGCCATGGATAGGGTGGCCACTTCCATTGTCCTCCCTGAAAGGCTGATGGAGCGACTAGAGCAGGCAACCGACTCCATCTGCCAGTCACACAGGGAGGACATGTTGGGGTCCAACAGGGCCAGGCGGGCGGCACTGGCGCCTCTGCAGGAGGCCATCTCCATTGAGTCCCAGGGCCACAGGGAAGCCCTGAGGCAGGAGCTCCTTCACCTCAGGACGACTCTTGTTGAGCTTGAGGCTTCAACACACCAAAGGACAGAACAGCAGCTGGAGCGTCTCACCCGTACGCTCTCAGCTGAGATGCAGGCAACGAGGGCGGAGGTCCGGGCATCCCGTGAGTTGTTGCATGGGGACCTCCGCACACTCAACCTCCAGAACCAGACCTACCACACCCGCATGCTTGCAGCCATGGAGGAGCAGACTAGGGCCTTGCGTGGGCTGCCTCCCATAGTGCAACCACCTCCGGATGCAGCTGCACAGGGTAATAGCGACAGCATTGATACTCCCACAATAGGGTAGCCGTGTGGGCCATGAGCCCATGGAGGTGTTTTTTATTTCCCAGGATCCACGCAGGTGGGTTCTGGTGTGCATCCTGTCCTCGGACCTCCTGGGTGGCCTCCCCAACCCCCCCGGGCCCATCAATGGCCATTTTTGATTTATTTTTATTTTTATTTTTATTTTTATTTTTATTTATTTTATTCCCAATTTTTTTGGGACGATTTGTTAGCTTCCGTGGTTCCTGTGTTTGCATACGCTGCATTGTGGCTGGGCACATGCAGGCTTGTAATGTATTTGGTTCAGATGCTTGGGTTTGAGTCACACACACCCCTCCTGCTTCCCGTTTCCATGGGCTTGCAAAGGGTGTGCCCAAGTGACAGTGAATTACACAGTGACGTTGGACTCCCATGAGCTGTGTGGGCAGTCTGTAGTCAATACTGTGTATACATTCCTAGTGCATATTGCTGTTGTGTTGTACACTGCATGTTGCATTGATGTGTAACTCATCTTCTGTGTCTACCTCCCAATTTGCAGGTCCCTTCCTCATGTCTACACAAGGACCTCTAGTCTGGAGATGGGGTACATGTTGGCAGCAGTGCACCTACAACTCTACATGGCGCCAACACTGCACAGTTGGTAGTGGTGGGAGGGCAGGCATTTCCAGGTGGTGAGACTACTAATATTTAACATTTGTGATGTCATGTTAATGGTAGTACATGCTCAAGTTTGTTGTTGGTCCGGCATTACTGTGAGCATTTCAGGTGTTGCAAGTTTCTAATAGGGACACTGTACATTGTGACACTAGTGTCATGTTGTGGGGATTACTTTGTTTACCTGCAAATAGCATGACATGGCACGGTGTGTCTTGTGGCGGTGCTGTGGTTGGGTTGGCTGACATGGCACTGTCCTCTTGTTGCATTTTGCAAGTGGGTATTCATTTTAGCTGCTTGAATGTGTAACTTCACAAAACTGCATTGGTGGTGTCTGTGTGGGTAGGGATGCACACATTGTGACACTTCCAGGTGAACAATCTCAGGCTGATATGGTTTTGACGGTTCATTCTCCAGACATTCAGGATCAGTGTCAGGTTGAGTCATCATTGATTGTCAGATGGAATGTGCCAGGCCAGTGTGCACTCCACAGGGGTGTGATTTCTATGTGAAGTAATTAGCCACTAGCTGTGTACGGGCTGCCTCCCCCCGTGCCCTTTCCCCTCCCATGCGCAGCGGCTGTGCATGTGGTTGGGGATGTGGTGCCACCACCATGTCCACGGCCAGGCCCCGGCGTGTTGCAACGTTGTGCAGGACACATGCTGCCACTATGATCCTGCACACTACTGGGGGAGCGTAGAACAGCTGCCCGCCAGAACGGTCAAGGGAGCGAAAGCGTGACTTCAGCACTCCGAATGTGCGCTCCACTATGCCCCGGGTTGTAATGTGGGCTGCGTTATATCTTACCTGGGATGGCGTGGTGGGGTTCCGAATTGGCGTCATCACGTGGGGGCTGAGAGGGTAGGCACTGTCCCCTGTGGAGGTGGTGATTGGTATCATTGGTGGGGTTGTGACCTTGCTCAGTATCTGACATGCATGCATGTGCAGTGGCATTCATACTCACCAAGCAGCCATGTATCGCCATGCCGCCCAGCTTCTAGGTCCCAGCTTAGGGTGGACATTCGGTAAATGAAGCTGTCGTGGGTTGACCCGGGATAGTTGGCATATACTGAGGTGATGATTCCCTTGGCATAACATACTACCTGCACGTTGATGGAATGCCAGTGCTTGCGGTTCCTATAGATGTGCTCAGATGCCCTGGGGGGACTTAGAGCCACATGGGTGCAGTCGATGGCACCTAGCACTTTGGGGAATCGTGCCACAGTGTAAAAATCCAGGGCGGCAGCATGCCTTTCTGCAGGGGTTCTGGGCAGGTATATGTGCCTGCGGACTGATGGGCGTGCAGTGATGATGTTCAAGACCTGGTGTAGGCAGCGTGACTGGGTGGCCTGTGATACACCACCCACAATGGCACTTGTCCGCTGAAATGATCCAGTGGCTAAGAAGTGCAGTAAATTGAGGACCTTCTCCAGGGGGCTGAGTGCTTGGGAGCACAGGGTGGGTGATGTGAGGTCATCCTCCCACTCACTCACCAGGTCCAGTATGATGTGTGGTGGAAACCTGTACCTCCCATGCACCTGGTCATCAGGCATCCCGAAAAGGCTGGTTCTGGGTGTGAATATTCTGGCCCTGACTATCCTCCTCCTCCTCCTCCTTTGGTAGGCCACGCCCACTGCTGCTAGGAACGGTATGTTCATCCTGGGTCTGAGCTTGTTATTTTGTTAGCGCGCAAATTAATGCGTTGCGCGTGTTGTAGGCGAGCGTGTGACCCGCGCACCCCTGAAATCCAGTACCCAGTCCAATAGCGTGTGGAAATTTCCACGCACCCCGGGATACAGGGGCGCTGACGTACTTGCGTGTGTAAGTGTCCGCGCACTCCTGATATACACGTACATAGGCCAATCGCGTGTACGCGCACTTTTGTCCTATTACACGCGATGACACCCTGACGTGCTGTCCAATGACACGCGATGAGACTCTGACGTGCTGTCCAATGACACGCAATGAGACTCTGACGTGCTGTCCAATTACACGCGATTAGACTCTGACGTGCTGTCCAATTACACGCGATGACACTCTGACGTGCAGTCTTTCCACGTGTGCTCTGTCATCACGTGCTGTGTGGGAAACACCCGTGCGGGTCACGTCACAGACGCGCTTACACGCTGAGGGCCTTTGGTCCAATAGATTCGCGTATGCGTGCTGACGCACTTACGCGCTAAGGGCCTTTCCTCGATTTTCACGCTGATGTGCAGGATTTTCACGTGCCAAATCACTCCGTACCAAGCTGGCCACGCGTAAGCACACGGAAGACCACGCTCCTGCCCAGAAGGCCGAACTACTGCCCCCCAGAGCCCCGAGCACGCTCCCACCTGCCATCTGCTGCTGCCTGACTGCCTGCTGCCCACGTGCACTGCCATTTGCTGCCTGCACATCAGCCAGGGGTGCTGTTGCTGTGACCACCCCTGCTGGAACCGAAGACTCCCGACTGGAATTCCATCGCTCCACAGCCCAGCCCCAGGACCCAGTTGCCCACCCACTCCTGCCTCTGGGGTTGTCATGTCGGGGCAAACACCATCTGTGACCACTGACAACCCCCGGCCAGAGAGGCAGAGGGGCACCAGCTTCAGTGCCACCGAAGTTGGTGTCCTGGTGGAGCAAGTCCCGGGGCAGTATGATGCCCTCTTCGGAAGTTCCCGCGCCGACAAGGAAGGACGGACTCGGAACTGGACTGACATCGTGACTGCCATCAACGCGGAGGGGGTGGCAGTCCGGGAATTACAACATGTCAGGAAGCGCTGGGAGGACTTCAGGTCCAGGACCCTGAACAAGGCCCGGCGCCTCTTGAAGGCAGCGGATGCCAAGGGGCACCGGGGCCACTTGTCGGAAGAACAGATGGGGGTCCTGGAACGCATATCCCCAGCGTTCCACGTCCAGGTCCTAGAGAAGCAGACCCGTCTGGAGTCGAGCGGTGAGTGTACATGCATCCTGATTGTAAGCAGTGCGTGTGGTGATTATTCAGTAGTGTGCAGGTTGCACATCTGTTTGTATGGGGTCGAGTATGGGTGGGGGTGTACAGGGCCGTGGGGCTGACACATGCGAGGGCTGTAATGTGTGAGACATGGATGGTGCTTGTGTGTGTGGGCTTGCATGGCAAATGCAGTTGTGCGTGCACACATGTTTGGATGAATGTGTATGTAAGTAGACATGTCCGTGATGTCAGGCATGTATGTTTTTTTCGGCTGCATGTATGAGCACTGTGTACATTTGCATGTGTGTGTATTTGACAAGGGTGCAACAGTGATGCAACATGGATGCATGTGACAGCGGTATGTGGAAGCCTGATTGGCAGATGTGACATGGATGCCCGTCTGAACAGTGCGTCACTTGGCAGAGGTGTAGACATGCATGCAAGTGTGGTGGTGTGTGTACATGTGTGGTGCACTTCCTGTGTTGCATGTGATGTCTGGCTCCCATTTGGCTGCTGTTGCTGTTGTATGTGTAGGGATGGTGGTGGCAGTTGCGATATGGGTGTGGTATGGCTCATGTGTGCGAGTTGCAATGACATGTGTGTTGGGGATTGTGATGCCATGTCTGAGGTTTGCCAATGCCACTCATGTGCAACTGTCATGTGTGTATGTGTCCGTTGTACAGTGCCCTGATGCCTGTGTTTTGTTTCTCCCTGTCTGCAGCGTCAACTGATGAAGAGGGCGGAGAAGGTGCTGTGGAGCACAGCGGCGGGGATCCGACCGCCAGCCGGAGACGCAAGGCCCGGCTCCCCTCCCGTGTTGTCATCTCGTCGGGGAGTGAGGAGTCCGGTGCCGCGCCCCAGGCCACAGCTGCCGGGGGGAGGTCCAAGAGGCGGAGGTTGCAGTTGGACTCCTCGGCAGCAGAAGGGGCAGCTGGGACCCCACAGGGCCCAACAGGGGAAGATGGCACGGAGTCATCCAGGTTGGTTGGGGGTTTGGTGGAGGAGGAGGCCGTGCAAGCACCAGAGACGGGGTCTGGAGGTGGGGATCCCACTGGTGCTAGTGGTGCAGTGCAGGACCAGGGACAGGAGGCAGCACAGGCCGCCGCGGAGGTGCCTGTGTGCAATCCTGTCCCCGATCCTGTCCCTGCATCATCTTGCACCAGCAGGGATGCCTACGTCCAGACCCGTTTTCAGGCAGGGGATGAGCTGACGTCAACTGGCCTTCCTCTGCCTGCGGACGTGGCCATCCAGGTCCGGGTTGAGCCTGTCCTGGCTGGTGTGGCGTTGCGTCAACGGGCCATGCGAGGTGACCTGCAGTCTTTTCATGGAGAGACTGCACGTCATCTCGAATGGCTCGTTGACCACGTCAGCCTGCTGGGACATGTCACCCAGGCCGGATTCCTCCGTCTGATGGGGCTTGCTCCGACCCCCTCCTCAACTGGACCCCCTACGCGCCAGTCGTCCTCTGTGCCATCTTCCCACCCATCAGTCACCTGGGTGCCCTGTGGAGCTGCCTCTGACGGTGCGGCCAGGCTGGTGGAGGAGGCATCCCTGCCACAGTCGGGAGTCAGAGGTCCAGCAGGGGTGGCCACATCAACAACTGCACCCCAGCCGGCGGAGGATGTGCAGCAGCAGGAGGCAGTGCACGGGCAGAGGCAGAGCAGCAGCAGCAGCAACATGGTGGGAGAGATGAAGGCTCGGGGCTTTCGACATCGGAGGGGCAGGCATCGGCCGGAGGGCAGGGGGACCCAGGACAGAGAGTGTCTTCCGTGTGGCAGCGGTTGGGCCACGCCATAGGTGCGGAGCGGCGGCGGGCGGAAGAGGCGCGGCTCACAATGGTCAGGGCGGAGAACTCCATGCGGAGGGGCCTGAGGCGGGCCGAGTGCCTCCAGGCAATCCGCAGGGGGTTGGAGGAGGACACGGTGTCGTCCCTGCGGACCCTCGGGGCCATGGAACTGGACCGCCTCCGGGACATCGAACAGGCGTTCGATGGTGCCCTGGCCCAGGACACCACGGAGTGAGCCGCTGGACTTGCCCGCCGCCTTTGTATATAGTTCTTTAGTTTTAGGTTTCCTTTCTTTCTTATTATGATTTGGAGTCGACGGACACTGCTCCACTTTTTGTATATAGTTGATTTTTAGGTAGGTTTTTTAGTAGGTTTCCTTTGTTCAGTTGGGCTCATGGACCCTTGGTAGTTTCTTACATAGTTCTTTGTTGCATGGAGATTTTTTTACATTTGACTTTGGACGAAATTTTTTTGGATTCTGATTTGCATTTTTTTTTGTTATACGGACATGCAGCTTTTTTTTCTCATCCCCATTGTAGTTTGTTTCCTTTCTTTAGCATTCTTTATTTGTTTAAATACAATTTTGGTTTCCATACTTCACTGTGTGGTATCATCTCATTGGTTTCATGTATGTCATGTTGGGTGTTTTCCCATTCAATTGCAACCATTGTGTGTGACGGACATGGGTTCATTAGCTTCATTAACATTGGGGGTGTAACATGTGATTTCCTTTTCCATGTGGGTGAATGGGTTACTTGGTAGGGCTTTTTGGCTGTGGAGGCTGACCATTACGCACATGATTGGGGATTGTGAGGACCTGGTGGGGGCTGCCCATGGTGGCAGGGGGGTGGGGGTGGTGGGAGACATGAGTGGGGTCCTGGTGGAGGCTGCCCCTGGTGGCTGGGGGTGGGGGTGGTGGGAGACATGAGTGGGGTCCCTGGTGGAGGCTGCCCCTGGTGGCTGGGGGTGGGGGTGGTGGGAGACATCAGTGGGGGCCTGGTGGAGGGTGACCCTGGATGCTGGGGTTGGAGGTGCAGGGGGACATGAGTGGGGGCCTGGTGGAGGGTGGCCATGGTGGCAGGGGGGTGGGGGTGGTGGGAGACATGAGTGGGGGCCTGGTGGAGGCTGCCCCTGCACTGCTGGGGGGGTGGGGGTGGTGGGAGACATGAGTGGGGGCCTGGTGGAGGCTGCCCCTGGTGGCTGGGGGGTGGGGGTGGTGGGAGACATGAGTGGGGGCCTGGTGGAGGCTGCCCCTGCACTGCTGGGGGGTGGGGGTGGTGGGAGACATGGGTGTGGGCCTGGTGGAGGCTGCCCCTGGTGGCTGGGGGGTGGGGGTGGTGGGAGACATGAGTGGGGGCCTGGTGGAGGCTGCCCCTGCACTGCTGGGGGGTGGGGGTGGTGGGAGACATGGGTGGGGGCCTGGTGGGGGCTGCCCATGGTGGCAGGGGGGTGGGGGTGGTGGGAGACATGAGTGGGGGCCTGGTGGAGGCTGCCCCTGCACTGCTGGGGTGTGGGGGTGATGGGAGACATGGGTGGGGGCCTGGTGGGGGCTGCCCATGGTGGCAGGGGGGTGGGGGTGGTGGGAGACATGAGTGGGGGCCTGGTGGGGGCTGCCCATGGTGGCAGGGGGGTGGGGGTGCAGGGGGACATGAGTGGGGGCCTGGTGGAGGGTGGCCATGGTGGCAGGGGGTGGGGGTGGTGGGAGACATGAGTGGGGGCCTGGTGGAGGCTGCCCCTGGTGGCTGGGGGGTGGGGGTGGTGGGAGACATGAGTGGGGGCCTGGTGGAGGCTGCCCCTGCACTGCTGGGGGGTGGGGGTGGTGGGAGACATGGGTGGGGGCCTGGTGGAGGCTGCCCCTGGTGGCTGGGGGGTGGGGGGGGGTGGGAGACATGAGTGGGGGCCTGGTGGAGGCTGCCCCTGCACTGCTGGGGGGTGGGGGTGGTGGGAGACATGGGTGGGGGCCTGGTGGAGGCTGCCCCTCGTGGCTGGGGGGTGGGTGTGGTGGGAGACGTGAGTGGGGGCCTGGTGGAGGCTGCCCCTGCACTGCTGGGGGGTGGGGGTGGTGGGAGACATGGGTGGGGGCCTGGTGGGGGCTGCCCATGGTGGGAGGGGGGTGGGGGTGGTGGGAGACATGAGTGGGGGCCTGGTGGAGGCTGCCCCTGCACTGCTGGGGGGTGGGGGTGGTGGGAGACATTGGTGGGGGCCTGGCGGGGGCTGCCCATGGTGGCAGGGGGGTGGGGGTGGTGGGAGACATGAGTGGGGGCCTGGTGGGGGCTGCCCATGGTGGCAGGGGGGTGGGGGTGGTGGGAGACATGAGTGGGGGCCTGGTGGAGGCTGCCCCTGCACTGCTGGGGGGTGGGGGTGGTGGGAGACATGAGTGGGGGCCTGGTGGAGGCTGCCCATGGTGGCAGGGGGGTGGGGGTGCAGGGGGACATGAGTGGGGGCCTGGTGGAGGGTGGCCATGGTGGCAGGGGGGTGGGGGTGGTGGTAGACATGAGTGGGGGCCTGGTGGAGGCTGCCCCTGCACTGCTGGGGGGTGGGGGTGGTGGGAGACATGAGTGGGGGCCTGGTGGAGGGTGGCCCTGGATGCTGGGGGGTGGGGGTGCAGGGGGACATGAGTGGGGGCCTGGTGGAGGCTGCCCCTGCACTGCTGGGGGGTGGGGGTGGTGGGAGACATGAGTGGGGGCCTGGTGGAGGGTGACCCTGGATGCTGGGGGGTGGGGGTGCAGGGGGACATGAGTGGAGGCCTGGTGGAGGGTGGCCATGGTGGCAGGGGGGTGGGGGTGGTGGGAGACATGAGTGGGGGCCTGGTGGAGGGTGACCCTAGATGCTGGGGGGTGGGGGTGCAGGGGGACATGAGTGGGGGCCTGGTGGGGGCTGCCCATGGTGGCAGGGGGGTGGGGGTGGTGGGGGACATGAGTGGGGGCCTGGTGGAGGGTGGCCATGGTGGCAGGGGGGTGGGGGTGGTGGGAGACATGAGTGGGGGCCTGGTGGAGGCTGCCCCTGCACTGCTGGGGGGTGGGGGTGGTGGGAGACATGAGTGGGGGCCTGGTGGAGGGTGACCCTGGATGCTGGGGGGTGGGGGTGCAGGGGGACATGAGTGGGGGCCTGCTGGAGGCTGCCCCTGGTGGCTGGGGGGTGGGGGTGGTGGGAGACATGAGTGGGGGCCTGGTGGAGGGTGACCCTGGATGCTGGGGGGTGGGGCTGCAGGGGGACATGAGTGGGGGCCTGGTGGAGGCTACCCCTGCACTGCTGGGGGGTGGGGGTGGTGGGAGACATGAGTGGGGGCCTGGTGGAGGGTGACCCTGGATGCTGGGTGGTGGGGGTGCAGGGGGACATGAGTGGGGGCCTGGTGGAGGGTGGCCATGGTGGCAGGGGGGTGGGGGTGGTGGGAGACATGAGTGGGGGCCTGGTGGAGGCTGCCCCTGCACTGCTGGGGGGTGGGGGTGGTGGGAGACATGAGTGGGGGCCTGGTGGCGGCTGCCCCTGCACTGCTGGGGGGTGGGGGTGGTGGGAGACATGAGTGGGGGCCTGGTGGAGGGTGACCCTGCACTGCTGGGGGGTGGGGGTGGTGGGAGACATGAGTGCGGGCCTGGTGGAGGCTGCCCCTGCACTGCTGGGGGGTGAGGGTGGTGGGTGACATGAGTGGGGGCCTGGTGGAGGGTGACCCTGGATGCTGGGGGGTGGGGGTGCAGGGGGACATGAGTGGGGGCCTGCTGGAGGCTGCCCCTGGTGGCTGGGGGGTGGTGGGAGACATGAGTGGGGGCCTGGTGGAGGCTGCCCCTGCACTGCTGGGGGGTGGGGGTGGGGGTGGTGGGAGACATGGGTGGGGGCCTGGTGGAGGGTGGCCATGGTGGCTGGGGGGTGGGGGTGGTGGGAGACATGAGTGGGGGCCTGGTGGAGGCTGCCCCTGCACTGCTGGGGGGTGGGGGTGGTGGGAGACATGAGTGGGGGCCTGGTGGAGGGTGACCCTGGATGCTGGGGGGTGGGGGTGCAGGGGGACATGAGTGGGGGCCTGCTGGAGGCTGCCCCTGGTGGCTGGGGGGTGGGGGTGGTGGGAGACATGAGTGGGGGCCTGGTGGAGGCTGCCCCTGCACTGCTGGGGGGTGGGGGTGGTGGGAGACATGGGTGGGGGCCTGGTGGAGGGTGGCCATGGTGGCTGGGGGGTGGGGGTGGTGGGAGACATGAGTGGGGGCCTGGTGGAGGCTGCCCCTGCACTGCTGGCGGGTGGGGGTGGTGGGAGACATGCATTGTTGATCAGTAGTGCAAGGTGACAAGTGGGTTGGCTGGGGGGCATGCCCATGGTGGATGGGCTGCCTGCAGGACATGAGCAGGGGTGCAGGGTAGTCCCCCGTGGTGTGGGCTGTCTGCAGGGGCCGTGGAGGTTGTGGAGCGTACACCTGGGAGGACCCACACGGCCAATTCACGTGTAGTACTCCCCAGAACCCCTGAAATACACATTCCCTGCTGAAATTGCGTGTGCAACTTCCCGCGCACCCCTGAAATACACGTACCCTGCTCGCACTGGGACAATCACGTGTGGAACTTCCCGCGCACCCCTGAAATACAGGTACCCTGCTCGCACTGGGACTATCGCGTGTGGAACTTCCCGCGCACCCATGAAATACACGTACCCTGATGAAATCGCGTGTGGAACTTCCCGCGCACCCATGGAATACACGTACCCTGCTCGCACTGGGCCAATCGCGTGTGGGACTTCCCGCGCACCCATGAAATACACGTACCCTGATGAAATCGCGTGTGGAACTTCCCGCGCACCCATGGAATACACGTACCCTGCTCGCACTGGCCCATTCGCGTGTGTGACTTCCCGCGCACCCCTGAAATACACGTACCCTGATGGAATCGCGTGTGGAACTTCCCGCGCACCCATGTAATACACGTACCCTGCTCGCACGGGGCCAGTCGCGTGTGGAACTTCCCGCGCACCCCTGCAATACACGTTCCCCGCTTGGCGTTTGCTGTTTGCCAGCCCGGTGAACTGGTCCAGGGTTAGCGCAGCCCTTTGCGATGATTTAGCGATTTTGATGGCTTTTCCTTGCGCGAGGGCGTTCTTGGGGGCGTTACTGGCGCTGCTGCAGGGTCGCTGCGATTCTCTGCGCCACGGCTGGTTTGGAAGCCTAAAATCCATGAATACGCTGTGCGCGGAAATCGGTTTTATCGCACGTGGCTGGTGCAGTCAATTGCACGCGGACACTCTGCGCCAGCCGCTTGCGACACTTTTCTGCGAGATTCTATGAATTACCCAGTAAATTGGAAGGGATAGAGAACATTGTAAAATTTCAGAATGATGTGCTTGTATATGCTAATAGTATGGCTGAACATGATGAGGTTTTAGCCAATGTATTGGGCAGACTGTCTGAAGCTGGTTTGACAGTGAGGAGGGATAAGTGCAAGGTAGGAGTTGAGAGAGTGGAATACCTTGGGCATGAATATGAAATAATCTGTTATTGAGAGAGAGATGTTGGCTATGTTCTGGGCCATAACCCACTTTAAGTACTTTTTGTGGGGCAGGTGTTTTATTGTTAGATCTGACCACAAGCCACTACTGCAACTATTTGAGAGTGGAAGGTGGGCTTTGGGCTCTCCAAGGATAAGAAAGTGGGGTTTAGGCCTACATGCATATCATTTTGAGATGAGTTTTCTGCCGGTAAAAAGAAATGTAGTGGCAGAATGCCTGTCCAGGCTGCCTATTGAGGACATTGGAGTTAATGTTAGTGAATGTGAAATAGAGGAATCGGTTGTAGCTGAGGTTCTAGGAGCAATCAGTAAAGAGATGTGGTCAAAAGGAGAAGAATCTGATTCAGATCTTAAGTTAGTTAAGGAGTGGACGGTGAAGGGATAGCCCCAAAAGAGAATTTTGGAAAAAAAAATTGATGTGTGGTGGGAGCTCAAGGAGGAATTGAATATTTTTTAGAATAAACTAAGGAGAGGGAGATGTATTGTTCCTCCAGAATCGGTCAGGTCTAGTCTTTAAGAACTGGTCCATGAGGGCCATTCAGGAGAAAGTGCCATGAAAAGTAAACTTTGTCAGAATTATTGGTGGCCAAGGATTGACAAGATGACTGAGAGGTGGGTGAAAGATTGCATGATATGTCAAACAAGTGACAAGACCAAAATAGTGCGTGAGACCCATTGGTTCCTAATTTTGTTCCTATTCAACCTTTGTCCAAAGTATATCATGGGGCCTATAAGAGGTTTAGGAGGAGGTCTAAGGTTTTTGTTTGTGCTAATTGATTTTCATTCAAAATGGATTGAGTGGGAAGCGGTCAAAGAAGTCACAGCTAGGAAGTTGATAGCGTTTTTAGAGAAGGTATTTCTTAGAGAAGGAGTACCAACAGAACTTGTCTCAGACAATGGTGTTCAATTTGTGTCAGAAGCGATGAAGACATTTCTCGGCAGTTATGGCATAAGACACATCAAAAAGGCGTTTTATCATCCCAGAGCGAATGGTCTCGTAGAGAGGGTCAACTGATGGTTGAAAGAAGGTTTGCAGTTAGCAATAAGAGGGGTGCAACCTTGGAGAGAGGTTCTGAATTTATTGACGTGGAATTATGTAACCACACCACATTCGGTGACAGGAGTGTCACCTTTTGTATTCCTGAAAGGGAGGAAGCTAGGGACCAAATTGTGTCCGGGTTAGTTGGTGTAGCCAAGGTGGTTCATGTGGATAGAGCACAAATACTGAGACTCATCAATGCCAGCCAAGAAAAGAATATAGCTGATTTCAATGTCTGTGAAAAAGTGAAGGAACGTGAGTGGAAAGTGGGAGAGAGAGTGTATGTGAAAAATCCCAGATTGGTGACCAAATGTTTAGAAAGCAAATACTTGGGGCCTAAGAGGATATCTGCAGTCAAGAAGTCTGTAGTAATCTTAGAAGGTGGTGAGGTGTGGTCAAAAGGAAGGATTGTGAAAGTGCATGGAATGAATGAGAGAGTAGAGAATGCAGAAAAAAGAGTTAAAAAAGGAAGTGAGAATGAAGATGCGTGGACTGGGAACAAAGTTAGTATTCCTGGCAGGATGAGGTCCAAACATGTCTGGACAAGAGACTATATGACGTGAACTCATAGTTGTGTTATCATTGAAGATAATATCTTATATATGTGTTACACATTTTACCTTATGTTACGTGTTGTTACTTATTGTATAGTATTCTAAATTTTATATGCAAAGTAATTAAGTTAATGTGGGAGGTTTTTTTCCTTCTTAAGGGGGAAGATATGTAGATATTAGTATAGCTGGTGTGCGCACGCCGTCACGCAAATCTCTGCGTCTTTGTTATTAATCAGAGTGGAGGGGTTCGCGTGACAGCAGCGACAGTTGGAAGAGCAGGACAGAGGGAGTGTTTGTTCCGGTGGGCTCGTTACATTAAACTTGAAGAAATGAACTTCTTAGCGCCTCCGCCTTGTTTTTACAGTTTCCCTGGGTACCACAAAAACCTCATGGCAGACTGCCCATCTGAAAGCTCTGACATTACCCAAGCAGCCTATGAAGGTTACATGGACTAAAGACTGTCAGAGGGTCTTTGATGACTTGAAGGAAAATCTGTGTAAGGCACTTGTGTAGTGCTCCCTTGACTACAGTAGACCCTTCATTGTACACACTGATGCCAGTAACACAGGAATTGGAGCTGTCTCGTTCCAGTCGGACAGCAAAGGGAGAGAGCATTCCATAATCTCCATCAGTAGGAAACTGAAAGGTAGAGAACATAGTTGGGCCACTGTTGAAAAGGAATGTTTTACCATAGTTCAGAGTTTTAGGCATTTAGACCTTACCTTACTGGTTCAGAATTCAAGAACTAAACTGACTATAAGCCCTTGAAGTGGCTAATGCAAATGAAGTGTGAAAATCTCATTTTGCTTAGGTGGTCCATTAGCCTGCAAGGGCTAGACTTTACTATTGACCATAGAAGGGAAGAGTCATGATAATGCAGACAGCCTTTCCAGAAGGTGTGTTGACTTTCTGAATAAGGGTGACAATCTCGTGGGAGATTAGTCCACCCTAGCCTCAGTCTTGGGGCAAATGTGCTGCTGGAAATGCTTTGGGCGGGCAGGGCCTCTGCATCCTTGTCCCAATTATTCCCTGTTCATGATTTATGTGTGTTGTTCTGCCACAGGAGTCCAGTCTGGACCTCTGGCAGTGCAGCTCTTCATTTTTATTGTTGGTGAACAATACTGATGGGTTACCCCTATGACACTGATGGGTAGGGGTACACCTTGGTGCCCGTAGTGTGTGTTTTTGGGAACCTGTGTATTGCCCAGAGCAGGGTTTGGGCTGGTGACAGCTACATGCTGATTTGGTGGTGGCTCTGGGTCTTTCCCATTTTGGGTCACCCAGGTTCTGCCACAGGAATAAATAGGTTCATGAACTAAGGCAAGATGGCCACTGAAAGACTCATCGCTTCCTGAATTTTCCTTCCTATTTCTCAAAGCCCTGATTTTATGTTGGGTGGAAGGACCATGTATGGCGCTGGGGCTGCCCTTACTAGAACAGTAGGAGCCTTCCCAGGGTCTGCTTGTTTTTGGTAACCCTAGGGGTGGGACCTGAATGAATGGAAAGGGGAGTCGATTCTCAATTGGAGTTGTTTTTGATTGTGTGTCACAATGCCAGTCCTTAGCCAGCCCTGTCTGAAATGGAATGCAGTGTGTTCTCAAAAGCTGGGCGTTGCCCCCAATATACATCCACTGTTTTGAGTGTCTGGTTTTGGGTGAATGGCCTGAATGCCTGTGAGTCTGATTTGGTGCTGCATGATGAATGCCCTAGTATGTGATTTGCTGACTGAGCCTAGCTCAGCCTGAGTGAATGGGGATATTTGTGCATAGCACAAGTCCCCTCACAGACCTCTGTGCCAGAAGCTGCACGTTGAAACCAGAAGTAAGAAGCTCGGAAGCTTGGAAGCTTGTACCCTGAATCCAGCTGGAGGAAGAAGTCTGTGGCTGCAACTCTTCAAGAAATCCAAAGGCTGCTGTGCTGATTCAACGACTCTTTAAGAGAGGACCTAGACAGGTGACCTCTTCCCTTAGCTTTTAGAGGACATTGTACAACTGCTGTTCTTCACCTGAAATGTCCTGGAGGCCAGTCCTCCGTGCCTGCCATCCTTCAGAGGTATCTTTGTGGGTCCAAAAGAAGAGTTACTGGACACCTTGAGTCCTGAGGGTCCAAACTTGGAAGTGCCCTGCAGAAACATGCAGTACTCACTACACTCACTAGCCATCCTGTCATCTGTGCTGCAGCACCAAAGGACTGAACGTGGCCAACAACAAATTATCAAAACCTGAGCCTGTCACTGCATCCATTGCCACCAATGAAAACCAATAGACTCATCCTTACCTCCCAAGCCTTATTGCGGTTCACAGTGAGTTTCAGCTTCGTGGGACATCCACAGCCGATGTAACAACCCGACCCAGGAGACCACAGCAACAGACCTGCACTGCTGCCTTTCTGACACTGCTTGGTTCCCTTCTCCTGCTCGACAGCAATGACCCAGTGATGACTTCTTCCAGAGGAGGTCCATCCTCGAGGGCCATCAATAAGTAAAACAGAGAAACTCCACCACTTTACCTTCTAGGGCACCCAAGGTACTGTGACAGGGAAGAGTGGCTTCCTCTCTCAGGATCCATCCATGGGTCCCAGAATTGTCTTGGGCCCAGCACCCCTGTTGCTTCCAAGGTAATTTGGGCTGGTGTGATCTGTAGAAACCCAAGAAGACAATTAATTAACACATAAGGACTAGGCATTGACAAAAGTAAAGTATTACTTACCTTTTATTGCAGGTTGCCCAGGTGGTGGGATCTCCACACAGAATTGCATTTTTAATCTGAAATGTATTCTGACACTGTTCTATAAGTATTACCTGCATTTCGACATTGATGACTGTAGGGGTTAAATAGTGTTTAGCAATTGTAATGCTACAGTGCATAAATATATCCCCCTCCAGTCTTTGATACAAATGAAACCCAGATTTCTCCATCTAACACTGCCAGCCTGGCAGCCCTATATGATTACAAAGTATTCCTCATACGCTTTCCTTTTCTAACTAGCAGGTGTGCAGACATCGGACAACTACTCTGTCTCATTGCCTTGCACATCTCCAATGCCACATTCTCCCCTACCTCCTTTAAATTTACCATCTCTACTATTGCTCCACCTCACTCAGTTCATATCATCTCCCTCTAGCACCCTCCTGGTCCAACTGTTCCATTCTTTGATGGATTCTGGCAACTCCTTCATTCTATTTCCACTAAACATCACCTCATTCTCTTAGGTGATTTTAACCTTCCCTCTCCAACCACTTCTCAGAAATCTGAACTTCAGTCTTTTCTTATTAACCATGCTCTCCACTCTATCCATAACCTGCCAGTCCACACTGGGGCTAACTTATTGGATCTCTTATTCACCTCCTCTTCTTTCTGAGCCACTAATACTACTGTCGCACCATCCCTATCTGATCACCTCTTAGATTCCACCACCATTGCTTTTCTACACTCTGACCGCTCCACACTACTTGTCTCACCTATTATTAAAGGAAATGTAAACCTTCTGCCTTTCCTCCCTTTCTATATTACCTAGATGTCTCACTCTCCTCCTTCAAACCTGATGCCTCTTCCACTATCAATGCTTTCTACACCTTCCATTCCCTGCAATATGAATATTTTTCCTCTCCCTTCCCACTGCTAGCTTTCACCCCTAATCCTCAGTCTCCTCAACCATGGTTCATGCCATTCATAATGTCTTCACACAGACATGTACTGAATAATGCACAACATGGAAGTATACCCACTCACATGAAGACTTGAAACTCTGCCTCTCTGACCTGAGCTCTCTCAAGACCTTTCTTGATAGAGCTGAAAGGAAATTCTATCTCACCCTCATCAACTCTCACATCAACCACCCTTGCTGGCTACATGGGACTCCAAAGTGCTCCTCACTCCCCTAAACCGTTGACTGTCAACTCCACTCTCACATTTAATGACCTAGCTGAATACCTAACTGCATAAATTTCCAAAATTAGAAACTCTCACCTGACTTTTCTCACACTCCCTCCAGATACATTCTACACTCCAGCTAAGATACCATCACCTGCTGTCACTACCTCCCACTTAAGTCACACTAATACTGAGGAAGTCCTATCTGTACTTATGAAGGCTGATGCCTCTTGAGCCCCATCAGACTCTCGTGGTCCTCAGACAGTCAAGCCTATTGCCCCTTTAGTAGCCTCTCACTTCACAGAACTCTTCAACTTGTCCTTCGAATCTGCTTGCTTTCCCCCTATTTTCAAAATGGCCATGGTCATCCCTCTCCTGAAAAAGCAAAGGGCTGACCCGAACCTGACAGATCATTTTCTCCCTGTGTCTCTTCTTCTGTACTACTCTAAATTGCTGGAAGGGTTGTGTTCAACTATCTTATATATTTTTTAGGCATCCACAACCTTTGAGACCCCCTATAAGCAGGATTACGCTCCTTTCACTCCATGAAAACTGCTCTCATGTATGTCTTCAACTTCATCTCCTCTTTCTGCCATTACATATCAGATAGATTTGCCCTCTATGGTGTTACACTCTTCCAAAAGAGATGTGCTCTTATTCTCTAGCAAGTATTCTCTGTCACCTGCTCCCCTGTCTATGCAGTTCCCACCTGAAACTCTCCCCTACTCCTCTTCAGCTGTAAACATCAACATCATCTATGACTGTTCTCAGACTATCTCTACTTTTATCTTCAAAACTGCAACAGAGGCTCACCTCAACCACCTAAATATTTGGAAAATCAGGCACCATCGCCACTCTTTTCTTCTCTAAACTGGACTACTTTGCCATCATCCTCTTTTGTCACCCCAACTATGATTTCTGTTCTCTCAGCAAGATCATTAACTTTGCTACCAGGAGTCTCTTTGAACCTACTTCCTCTTACAGTCGCCAGGCTGGACGGCTGATGATGGAAAACAGGGCCATATTTAAAGTACTTCTCCTTGCACAAAAATCTATCCTTATCTATCCTGCTCTAACAAGCCTTTGAGTAATCCATTCTGCCTCCTCTACTGCCTTTGTGTCACCTTGCCCTGCCTCTGCTTCCTCTCTCTTCCACTCTTTCTCTCTTCTTACTCCACTTTAATTGAATTCTCTTCCCCTGAACATATGAGAAACAGTCCACACCAATTTGTTCAAAGCCAATTTCAAAGCCTACCTCCTTGTCTCAGAGTTTTCCTCTTAACCTACCTCTCATTTGCCTCTGCGCTTACATATTTCCCTCCCCTCCAACCTTGCCCCATCCCACACTTTCTCTGCTTCATATATAGCACTTCTTTCATCATTGTCACATCCCTAACATAGCTGGCCGTACCACCTACCTGCACTTGAAAATGTCTGATGTTGATTGTCCTTAGTCTTTCAAAGTCCACAAATGTGGTGTCCCCGGTGACTTTTCCATTTACTCCCCACCGCAGCCCGGTCAGAATGCCACTCAAACTCACCCCATTGTAAGTAGCTCCTTGCTTGCCCTAATTTTGGAATTTGTATCTATTGTACATTGTTTTGGGATCAAAAGAGCATTGTTCCTTTCTGTATATAAATACATAAATACATTTGAAAAAGGTTTTGCACTGACTATGTTGGTTGAAAAAACATCTGGAATCTGTGGGACAAGGACCTAATATATTGTTGGAAATATTTACTATTTATTTAAGGATAGGGCACACATTCAGTGTGTCAGTGTTTGATACTCCTCCGTACATCAGAACACTTCCTCCGTACATCAGAACACTGCTATCATCCCCACAACACCTTCCCCGGGCCCCCACACTACTCCCCCCAGGTTTCGAGACTCACGTGATTTGGTTGCCCCACAGGACTGAAAGCTCTGTATGGGGTACAATGTACGTGCCCGGTTGCAACCCTTCCTGCACTGGCAGTTGCCATGGAGAGCGCATGTCAGAAGGGGCGGCAGAACGCTTCCGCATCGGACAGTCGTCCGCTCACGTGACTCAGGGAGGCGTTTCACACGTGACGATGGAGGGTGTCACGTGACCCGGAAGCGCCCAGTACATAACGCTTGATGCATGGAGCATTCACTGCTTCTCAGCTGTCTTTCGACTCTGTTTGGCGCTATGTTTGGACTTTGTTTTGCTGGTTTACCTTGACTCTGGATCACTCACCTGGACTCCCTCGGATTTTCCTCTGTACCTTTGCTTGGAACTGTTGACTCATCGCTCAACCTCAGCCCATCCCTCACTTGCCTTCGGATCATCCCTTGGAACTTTGTTTGTCTTCGCTACACCCTTTCCCTTTGAGGACTCACACTATGACTCCAGCCCTTGGCTCAGGTGGGCTGTCCTGTACCCACGTGTGACTCCGGTCCCTGTTGTTCTGGGGACTACCTCTCATCTGAGTCTCGAACCTCCTCCACTAGGTCTCCCGGGTTTTCCAACCACCGGATAGGTAAGCTTATTCAGACCCTGTGATTCTTGTATTATATTGTATTTGCCTGGTACTTAACCCCGTTCTTTCTGCAGCAGCATCGGTGTTCCTGAGGTTCCGTGGATCCGGGAAGCAACATCTCCCACCTGTGGCTCCAAAGGTCACACAGCGGGGTTCTTTTAGGTTCCCCTGTGCATCACTTGGGGACGGAGGTATCAACGGTCTATACGACACTCAAGTCAGAACAGTCAGAAAGAACTGCTTCTCATGTTTGAATGCACAGAATAGAATGAATAGATCAACAGTTTTGCCATTTAAAGAGAAGATACCAAACAGATAACCCTTGAAGTTGTAGAAAGCATGTGCACAATCTTGCATTTATAGTGCTTTGTGTTTTACTGTATCATGGGAACTGACCAAAGCACTAATCCATGTGTTGTCGGGCTCTGTTCCATGTTCAGATGTCTCCTCTCCATACCGTGATGCTAGTAGGTTATAGTTCTTCTGATCTGTGTACATGCATTTGTACAGCCACTATTGCTAGGAATGTCTCTGTCTCCACCATCTTGGTCTAGGTAATGTATAGACAGATACCCATTGTTTTTATGGGATTTCTAACTGATCCATTATGGCAGTAACTTCTGGTGGCATTTTGATGTCATACTGGCCACTTCTTCAGTGGTCAAATGTATGCTGCTCTCCATTGGTCTTCTGCCAGTGTTGCATTGGCATGTGGTGGAGAAATTGGTGCAGTGGTGTTGTTTCCTACGGTGCATGAATCACCATTTTCATCCAAGTCATGATTGGCAAGAAGATCTATTCTGCTGCATTTCTGACACTTTTATCACAGATTGGTGGTTAAAATTCAATTTCTGCTACACTCTATATGAGCTCCAATAATAAAACATGTTTCCTGAAAATTGTATCTTAGAATTAAGCTAAAGAAAATAAATGGAAATTGAAATTGGACATATGTGCCTATTTTACTGAAAAGGTACAATACAATGCTTGGATGAGATCATCATCATAATATTTATTTCAAGAAAGAATGGGTAACCAGGCATTTTGGTTCCTATTTAGCAGCAGCAACACAAATTGTGATGGCCAGTAAGTAATAGTCTTCCATTTTCATTGTCTGTATACTGAAATGTCCAATCTGGGATGTGGATCCATCTATTAGCAGCTTTAGTTACTGATATCCGAGTGTAATTTCCACACTTCTGGAAGTGGTGGGAACATGGTCCAACCCTCACCAACTGTCTAACCTTTTAAAAAGACCCTCCACCCACCATGCCAATGAGCCCTCTGGCATGATGTACACTACCCTGTCATTTATAACGAGTCCGCAGGGGAAATGTGGGGCAGCAAGAGGCAGCAATATCTCTTTTTATATGTAACTTAATTGTCCCTCTCTTTTTTGCTTATGGAGACAGAAGTGGTTGTCCCTACTGAATTGACATAGAATTAAAAGAAAAGGGGCTACAATCTGAGAAGAAAAGGACAGGGCATGGTGGGTCATCTACTCCCCAAATGATAGGCTGTCAATAATGGAAGAGGACCTGTCCACTCGAATAGATTGTTTAGACCCCCTGAAATAGCTGAACATTCCTCTCTCAAAAAACAGAAGTAGTAATGGAAGGCCAGTCCTACTGTACAAAGAAGACCCTTAACAATGCCCAAACATTCCAAGAAGAATGTTCAATAATTCATATCACAAGTGAAGAAGCCCCTCGAAGCTCGTTCTCACCAGAACTAATAAAGGAAGTATCAAAAAATCAGGGCTGGAGAATCAAAGATTATTTCACGAAAGGCATGGACCCAAGTACCTCTAAAAATGCAAAGGGATCTCTGGCGGGTTAAGTTCATCTTGGGGTGGAGTTCTGGCATCATCTTTACCAGACATTATTCAAAATATCTCACAACACCCAGTTTATTTGGGTGACTCATTGCTAATGAGTGGTTCACAAGACTTGTTTAACAGCTTGAAGGAGTTACCTGAAAATATAAGACAGACAGAAGAACATAAGATCAATGATTTACTGGACTTTAATCACATTTCTCAAACCCCCCAAAGTTCCTGAGTTTTCACCTGTCTCTGCACTAAACATTGTATTACAATCCTTTAACAGACTGTATAATAATATAAGGCTCAAGGTATTACATTGAACCGTTTTATAGCACTGACTGAGAAATTGACACACAACATCAGGGGAAAGCAAAAGGAAGTTATCAAATTGGGTTATAATCAGTCGATTGACCCCATCTCCCAAAAGTTTTGGAGGCTCAACCAACAGGATGAAGTACTGTCTTTGAGAATAGTAAATCTTGGTTCAGGGTCCTCAAACCAACCTCCTTCACTTTGACCGGCACCTGCTATCCCTCATTAACTTTCTTCCCTCACATGCTACTCCTTCCACTCTCTCAGCCCCCCCTCCGATTGGGTTACCACGCCCCTGTAGTCCCCTCAGAAAACCTTCAAAGGTGGAGACCTCTTGCATCTAGCCACGCTTAATGCTTGTTCTGCCATAGCTCTCCCGACATCTGCCTACTTCTTGAAGACATTGACCTTGATATCCTGGCTCTTACCGAGACGTGGTTCAATGCCAGCTCATTCATTTTTTTTGACTCCCTTCTCCCTGATGGCTATAAGTTCATCTCCAAGCCTCTCCTTAACCGTACTGGATTTGGGGTTGCACTGATCTTCGCTGAGTTTGTCCCTTCTTCCCTCACACCCACCCAGCCTTACCCTTCCTTCGAGAGCCTGGTTTGCAAGCTGATCATCTCTTCTACCTCCTTGCTGACCATTGCCACCCTCTACAGACCATCTGAATCTACCACCGCTCTGAATGGGCTGATTTCTTCTTCTTTCTCCTCACGACCACCTGTAAACTTCTCCTCTTGGGCAATTTCCACATCTACCTTGACTCCTCAATCACGGCATTCACTCTCTTCTGTGACCTCTGCACCTCACTCTCCCTCTCCATTCTCCGTTCTGGTCCTACCCACTCAGCTGGACACACTCTTGGTGTCTTCATACACATCAACCTTTCACTCTCCCCAAACTGAGCACCCCACTCTACTGGTCAGACAACTCTCTCCTCTCACAGAGGTCCTCTCAGCCCTCTGACCGTACCTCCTCTAGCTCTGCCAACCTAGTTCACAAACATCTGCCCAATGAAATGCGTGTCAGCCGCTGCCTTCGGAGCTACCTTCATCCCACCTCTCTCCCCACTACAGACTCTACCTCTGACTCTTGTAAGGAAGGCATGGTATCAAACAGTAAGACAGACAGACACAAGTGATTACAGTTCAAGGGTATTTATTGAACTTCATTTGGGTTTGAAAAACGGCTATCTAATCCTAAATCTAAAGATGGGAGCAAGCTACGGTCATCAAATAATAATAACGCAGTCCTAGTCAAGTCTGTCAAAATAAAAGGGCCTATAGTAATAAACCAATCCTTACTTGTAAATACAAATAGGGTAGGAAACAACGTTATGCATAAGAAAAATGTTCAAGGGAGATATGTCAGGATGTTCAAGCTGTTGGCTTCTATTCCCCACGTTTTCAGCACGGGACAAGGCAGCACACTTGAGCATAGCACACTCTCTTGTTTCTCTAGCAGGAGGATGCAGTTCAAAACTTCCAGATCAGGGCCCTCTGTGCCAAAGTCTCTTTGCCATTCAAAGTCTCTTATTTCAGAGGGCCTGATGCAACACGACAAAACCTTAAAGTTCCTTTCTTCTCAGGATTTTCACTTTTACAACTTCTCGGGTGATTTACTGCTCACCCCGGGTGCCCCTCCACTGGGCTCGGACCCACTTTAATACAAAACCTTCAATTGGTCTCCATCTGCCAGGCTCAAACCAAATTCTTGTATTTTTCCAAACTTTCTCTACTTCATCAAAATCGAAGAATTTCGACTGAGCGCATGACTTTGCTTGACCCGTCGCAGGACCACTTGGATTCACATGTATTTGTTTTTTATCTACTTTTGTCCCTAGTCAGCTGGATACCTTACAGAGACTTTAGATTGAGCACCCAGGAGTGCTGGACCACTCTGTCAAAGGTATTGTAGCTTGGGTTTAAAGTTTAGTCACTCATCAGCAGCTCAACTTCACTTCCAGCTCTTATGACATGCGTTTTAAAAATGTTCATTCTAGCGCTCGCCATACAATGCTGCTGCTTGCAACCTTGGCTTCAACACAGACCAGTCTTTTATTGGTCTCCCCAACTTACTGGCTGTGTTGATTTCCCTGAAGCTGCTTTGTTCTGAAGCCAAGGACGGTACCACTGTGGCTTGTGATTCTCCCCGCCTTGATTATTGATGCGGAAGGGCCCCGGATATCTCCGACACACAATGCCGGATTCTTCAGCCTGGTTTCCTAGTCTTACGCTTTCTTTTCTCAAGCTCTCAGGAAAGTAACGGTTCCTTGTCGAAAAGGTCAAGGGAATTTCCCTCCTTGCCATCCCCTTTGCCGTCTTTCCTCTCTTGCTCAGCTGCTGTCTCGAAACTGATGTTTCCTTGTCTGCTTTGCCTCGCTCAGAGTGTGTTCTTGTGCTTCATCTTTTAACCATGTGGGGAAGTGTAATAGAAGTCAGGTGTGTGTGAAGATCTGTAATTGCCTGATCTTACCTGACCATTGTATTGGGACAAGTCAGGTATACTGCTCGGATGTTAGTCTGTTTTCTCTCACAGCGGGCTATCAGTGAGAATGTGTTTGTGTTGTAAAGGGATTGGGGGTAGAGTTCCTAGATATCCTACCTGATAGGATGGGCTAAAGGTGTGACAAGGAAGGGGATACTGTGTCTCACCATCCAGTGTCTTACTCCCACTCCCTGTAGACCCCTCACCCAGGTGATCCTCCCGCAGTGGTCCAACCCCAGGAACTGGATCCAAATGTGATGACCATGTCCTGGCCACCTGGATGACAGATCCCTGGGGACTAGTGGGTGAGAAATCTTCTAGTTTCTCACATGACTTTCCCCTATGCGATGTAGCTGCATCTGTTTCACAGGGAAACCGAGAAAGGAAACCAACTTTCTCCTGGTCTTTACCTTTTCGGTGCTCCACAGTGAAGCAGTAGGATTGCAGGTCTAGGAACCATCACATGACTCGAGGGTTAGAGTCCTTTCGCTGGCTTATCCACACTAATGGAGAATGATCTATGAGGAGTGTGAACTTCCTTCCTAGGAGATAGTGTCTTAGATGGGAGATGGCCCATTTGATCACAAGGGCCTCTAATTCTAACACAGTTGTTTCTTTAACGTGGGAAGAGTTTTTGACTAGTGAATAAGATAGGGTGTTCTAATACATCACAATCTTGTGACAAAACTGTTCCTACCCCTGTAAGCATCTATTTGTAACACAAACTCTTTTGAAAAATCTACTACCTTTAGGATCGGGTTATGGCACTGGGTTTGTTTTAAGCTGTTGTAATATACATCATCCTCATCAGACCAATGAATCTTCTGGGGTTCGGCGTTCTTTAATTTGTCTGTCAACCTAGCTGCTCTGTCTGAGAAATTAATGATAAACTTATGGTAATAACCGATTAACCCTAAGAATGCTCTGAGGTCTCTCTTGGTTTTAGGAGTGGGGGTATCTAGGATGGCTTTCACTTTTCTCGTTGAAGCTGGACACTGCCATTCCTTATTTCATGGCTGATTGATCCAGCTTGAGGCGGATTGAAAATGAACAAAGGCTGCTTAATTATGTTTGAAAAAAACCTGTGATTTGGGAGTAGTCTAGGAACAATCCCTAAATATTTTTTGCAATTTCTATGTCCAATTTATAGATATTTATTATTGGGAATTAGGTTTCATCTTTTGCCAACTTTCGAGAGAGTTTGTCACACAAGAAATATACACCAACATACATGGACATGTGTGTATCAGAAGAATATCTAGAGACTCTAGAACATTTAATAATATACTGCTCATGATTAATTCAAAAGAGGCACAATATGATTGCCTGATATGTATCCAATACTTGAGCAATCACTATGTAAGGTTTTTGGGAGCGGGATATCAGTCTGAATTGTCTGAATTACAGGGATACCAGTCTGAATTGTTCTTCATGGGTCCACAATGGACCTGTGAAGAACAATTCAAATTCAGCCTCTGTGCTCTGCAGTACTTGCTCATTAGCTGAGAAAGTTTCCCACTTCACAGGCCTGCAGTGTGGGTTATCTCTACTATATAAACCAGCCTCATTCATAGCTGGGTGTGAGATTTGAGGTATGAAGAGAAGAGAGGGTGAAAAGCAATGAGAAAGTGCAAGTGACCTGTGTGCAGCTTGTTGCGCTGTATTTTGTATATTGTGTTTTTAGTAGGGTAAGTTAGTGACAGTACCCCTTCCTTCTCCCGCTGATCTGACTAACTGTGGCCCATATCCCTTCCCCTGTCATACATTCTGGTATGTAGCAATTACCACCCTCATGGGTTCTTCCATGGTTGATGTGTTGCCTGTGCCCCACAGGTTGTCCATGTGAGATATTGCTCCCTTACACAGATGTCTAAAAGCAAGACATAGGTCACCAAAACAAATGGGCCAAATGCGAGACATGGCCTGCCAACACAAATGGGACAAATGCGAGACACAGCTAACCGAAATAGATGGGACAATTGCAAAACATGAGGGAAGTGAAGTCAGAGTTTCAAGAGTAAGAAGAGTAGATAGGAAGGAGAATGTGGAGCGGAGTGCAGTGACATGGATGAAGCGTAGATAATGTGGAGGTGATGAAGATGAGAGTAGAACGTGTATTAGACAGGAAAGAGTGGAAGGACCTGGATGTGTGCATACTTGGGTAGAAATATTTATTGGATTTATTTATTTATAGGTTAAGCTAGAGTGTATATCACTTCAATGTAATGTACTCATAAATACTTAGTAAAACAAATTCAATTCTCCCTGCCTACATGAATCTCACTACTGGTTCTCACACAAGCATTCCTTTCCATAAACATATAAATAAATACATATATATCTATATAGTGGCCATGTAGTTATGGTTAAGTTGGTGTTTCCATAGGAAGAGCACTTTTTGGGTGGCTTATAACTTCGCTCCCCCTGGACGAATCCTCACCAAACTTTGCATAAAAAGTATATGGCCCACTCTGAATTTGTTTGCAAAGTTTAGTGAGGATTCGTCCAGGGGGGGAAAAGTTATAGGGGGGTCCCAAAACTTTTTTTTTCCCCATAGACTGAATGGGAAAAAACTTTGCGCACGGCTACAGCCCGAACCGCTGGACGGATTTACACCAAATTTGAGGCAGGAGTGGCGGCCTGGTCCCGAAAGCGTGCTTTTGCAAATTTGGTGTAAATCCGTCAAGTAGTTTTTTTTTAAAATGACCAAAATGTAAGGCAAAAAAATTAGTGATATCTGTGTTCGCTTCGCGGACGGACTTCCCTGTTCGCTCCGCGGACAGCACCCCGATTGGCCCAGTGTCTTGCGTCATGTCCGCGGACATGCGAGGTGTTCGCTGATTGGGCGGCGTGGTGCGTGATGCGCGTCAGATTTTCTGTCGCGCCCGCCATCTTGCATTTGCAGACGTCCGCAGACAGCGCGGTGAAAGTTTGTTCAAAATGTGTATTTAGTAGAGTGTGTTGGTGTGTAGAAGTCTTTGGGGAGGATGGGGGAGTATGAGATAGGTTCAAAGTTGTATTTTATTTATGTGCTAGACGCTTTTGTTGTTTTCGATTTGTCTGCGGACAACACGGCTGTTCTAGAATGTTCGTAAATAAACAGAATGGATTTGGTGTCAACTTGAAAATGTTCTAAGAACACTCGTGGGGTCTTGGAATGTTTGCAGGGGGTGTCCTGGAGACGTTGTCTGTATTGTTCGTTGGCAAGGTGAAAATGTTTTAAGAACAATCGCGGTGTCCTGAAATGTTCGTACATAAAGAAAATGGGGGTGTCCTGAGGACGCTGTTTGTATTGTCCTCTGGCAAGTTGAATGTGTCCTAGGACCTTCCCCCTGTCCGCGGACATAAAAATGGTTGCAATGCTTGCATCTATTGGTGTGATATGCTGCAGTGGTTGTGGCCAGGGTATAGAATGTTGGGTGCATGGCCATTTTAACTTTGGGTCAAAAACTAAATTTATAAGGAACAATGTTATAAGCTTGTATGGGTGTGATATGGTGCCATGGTTGTATTTATCTTGTTATACGTACTATTTGGTTTAGTAACGGGAGTCCATGTTTTTCTTGTTAATTTCTGTAATAAAAGAAAATAGCATGTTAGTATTAGTATTTTATGATGACTTATTACATTGTACAATCAACATTTTCTTCTTTTTATTGACCCTCATATTAAGTAGATTACAAACCAGAGTACTGTGCAATTTGCAAAGTTTCTGTGTTTGTTGCTGAAATCATTGGGTCTGTGGGAGAAAAAAAATCCATGCTGGATTAAAAAAAAAATACTTTTTCTGTTATGCTACAGTTTATTTATTTGTTTGTTTTCCGCGTTTACTTGTTCTTTATGCATTGCATTGTTTCAGTTTTTGTGAGCAGTAAGATATTAGGTATTTGTTTGGATATTGTAAAAATTTGGCCCAGTTAGATGCCAGTAGGCATATTCTAACTGTTTATGTTTTGATATAATTTCGTGGTATTGATTTCTCTGTTTGCATCTTTGTAAATTTTGGGACAGTTAGATACCAATTGGCGTATTCTAACTGTCTATTTTTTGCTCTATTTGAGTGGTATTAATTTATCTGATTAGTTGTTGTAGAATCTTTGGGCAGTTAGATAGGTTTTGAAATATTGTGACAGTTTATATTGTTTTACTACAAGTGTACTTAAGGTTTAAGTACAGTTCAGTTATCAAATTTTGGTTTTAAGAACATTAAATACACGTTTGTAAGATTAGCTGGTAATCTTTGCTTTAGAGTAACGGTACTATCATTACATTCAAACCATCCACATTTTTTTTTATATATGCAGTGTAGTGCCCTGAGTTGGTTGTGGCTCCTGCGTGGTAGATTATACCTATTGTTGTGAAGGTTTTCCTACCAAGTGATATTTGACCATGTGTGAATCCAGTCAGCTTGCAGTTGTTTTCCGTACCATCTGCATTGTAACGTAGAAGCATTAGTATTACGTATTTACTATGTGTTTGTATTAGTAATGTGGAGCGATTATCCGAATTTCAGGTAGAACATAATCTACCGTGGTTTGCATTTTGTACAAGTTGCTGAAATGGAACTGATTCACAATTAGGTATTGATATATAGACAAAGCGCTCATTGGGGATTTGTTCTTGTGTCACATTGTTGCAGAGAGTGCGTGTATGTTTCGACATGTATGAAATATAGGTATGTTTTTGTTTTCCAGTACTAATAGTAAGTACATTAGAAATTCTTGTGGATCTTCCTGTGAGTTTATAGTGAATTTCACCATTCCAGCACAGTAGTCCAATTCTTGTCTTATTCCATGAGCAGTATACGGGGTGTCAGGATTGTTTTTTGCGTTTCTATGAAGTACTAACATTTGCATATACAATGGGTCTCTAAAGTGTAAGTAAATGTTGTCAACAATTGCTGGTATTTGAAATAGAATATTGATTGCTACATTTGCGTAGCAACTTACACCTATTTCATTTATAAGTTTAAATGGACCAGGTAGTTCTGTATCTGAGTGATTTTTTTTTTAGTTTGTCTTCCTTCTTTGACGAAGTACTTGGTTTACTTTCTCTAATTGGTTCTTTTTTGCTTGTGGTACTTGATGAAGTTGTAGTTTCTTTTAGTCTCTTTGGATGATTTGCAGTGACATCCTGTTGCATTTCTGTTTGATTTAGTTTTCTTTTAGAACATTTTCCTTTTTGTGGAACAGGATATGTTTGTAGATGGGGGGTGTATAGTGAACGAAGTCTATTGTATTCTAAAATGCAAGGAATATCAGCGTTTATTTTACTTGCATCAAAGTTGATTAGAAATAGACCGTCAAGTGTACGTAAGCGTGATAGTGCTACATAGCTCATGCCTTCTTTAAAGACTGTGTTACCAATGTCTATCATTGCTTTGTCTAGGGTAAGACCTTGTGATTTATGAATGGTGACTGCGTATGCAAGAGTTAGAGAAAATTGTTCTCTGCGTACACACATGTCTTTGAAGAGAAGGAATCGAGCTGTCGAGCATCCTATTCTTTTTACTTCTGAAAGTTTGTCAGAGAATATTGACAAACTGAATTTTGTTGTCACGTGGGTATGTTTGAAAGCCAACAACTGTACCCAGTGCTCCATTAACTGGTCCTTGGTCCACGTCAAGGTTACGTTTAAGCATTACTCTGCAATTTAAGGATAATTTTAATATCTTTTCCAAGCCTGCTGTGTTTGAGATTGATTTTTCTAAACTATTTAGTCTTGCTGTGGCTTGGTCACACATGGGTAGTGTCATTCCATGTACATCTAGTTTGTCTGTGGCACTAATTTCCATAATTGGTTGCATTTCTTTGCTTAACATTATTTCATTGAATTTGAAACAGCTTGCAAGAGTTGGCATTAAGGCCATACAATTGACATTTTTGTGGGCTGATTGTTCCATAACATCTGTAGCACATGCATTATCACCATAAAGTGCATGAATGTGCTGGGTTTTCAATATTGCTTCTGCTTCTCTAGAAAGTATACCAACTCTGATACTTTTTAAGATGTTGGCATAAGTGAGATCTGCAGATTGGTGCATGTTTTCTGTTAATTCTCTGAATTGGAAATGTTGCCAAAGGTTGACATTTCCAATGCTGCCAACAGTTTTACGGCAGAGTTTGTGTCCTAATGTTTTAAAAATAGGCTCACCTTTTACAGGTGTCAATTGAAGAAGATCTCCGAAAACAATGATGTGTTTTCCTGCAAAGAGCTCTTCATAGTTTGTTTTGAGTACTTCTGGTAATCTGAGGTGAATCAAAGCCAACATTAGGTTGGACACCATGCTCACTTCATCTATTAGTAGCATTTTCATTTATTTCAATACTCTGCGTACTTCCATTGCAGCTTCTGCAGAAAGTTTGTAATAATCTAACTTGTTTTGGTGTTCTACTGGCAGGAGTAGTAATCGGTGTAAAAGTGACACCAAATATGTTGTAGGCAGCTAAACCTGTGGGGGCAGTGACAACAGCTGACAGTTTGTTGTTTGTCAATTGTTGAAGGAACTTACTGATGATTTTGATTAGGAATGTTTTGCCTGAACCAGCTTCATCACTGACATACAAAAGTATAGGTTTGTAATTTTGGCAGGTGCATTCTTTGTTTTCATGTTGCACACCATGTGCAATTTCTTTTGTTATTTCTTGAAAAATGCTACGTTGCTCTTTGTTTAGTTTTGATTGTAGTGTAGTTAAGTCTTCTTTATCTTCATAGTGACACATGGTGTTTTCTACTTCTATCATAGCTAATTCTGCCTCATTTGTTATTAGTGGTTCTCCCAGTGGTTCTTGGCTTCCTGTGACAGAAGGTTGACTACTGTCAGGAGTGTCCTTATCTAGTTGGGCCTGGAGTTCCTCTTCGTGTTGTTGTTCATTGTGCAACATTGTTTTGTACTTTGCAAAGTTTACATCAGTTATACTTCTTTCATTGGCTTTGAAAGTGTCTTCATATGAGTCATAGGTATCTAGTATTTCTTCTTCTTTTCTCCATGGTTTGAAGAGTTGTAGCAGGGACATGTAATATATTTCTTTATGTTGAGGAGTCTTTAATGACAATTTGATATGATTAATTAAATTTGGTTTGGTGAGTTTTACTAAGCTGCCATCACAGTTTGTCACTTTGTATTTACGGTTTTGCTCATCAGGTTTTATATTATTTTTGTATGTGTAGTTTTGGGCTATGTGGTATAGACACATGGTTTCCAAAGTGGTACTCCTGTTTGGGTAGTATGTGTCCAATAAATTGTTTTTTAAAATGTCTTGGCTGTTGGGATCATGTTTGGCTATTGTTTCTATATCTTCGTATGATTTTAGAACTCTTTTTCTAGATTTAGCTGGACCAAGACTTAGCCATACTATATTTGCAGATTTACCATACAATGCAGTACCAGTTAATCGATCAGCTGCTTCATAGGATCCACATTCTCTATGGGACAGCATTTTTATGCCCAAGCTGTATAATTTCTGAGACACTGTTTTATCTGATGACAGGTCATTCCAGAGGTCTTGGAGCTCTGTCTTTTCTGATTTGGTTAAGTATGCTGTGACATATCGTGGAACTACAGTAGAATTGTCTGCAATGTACTGCACATCTATGTTTACATTCCACAAGTGGGCAATGATCACATTGTAATCATTGATATATTCTTCTTCTTCTTTTCTTTTTATGCAATATGTATTTTTAGGTGACTTACCTTTAACACTATGTCTAACTGAAGACATGAGGTTGTTCACTTGACCTGTATCTGTAACTGGTTTAGGGAAACCAAATCGGCATTTGGTGTAGTATTTCCCTTTGTTTTTGTATTTGCGACGACAATATTTGCCACATTTGTGGCTTTGGAATTGTAAGATTTTTGCATGAAGATCACTATTTGTGGATTCTGACGGAATTTCACAAGTGACATGTTTTTCAATAAACTGTAAAACAGTGGCATCACTGTCTTGACCAAATTTAGGAGCATCTTTAATCCATAAAAGCATGTGGACATGTGGCGCTCCTCTGGCTTGGTATTCTTTTCTCCAAAAGAAATGTTGCACTTCTCCAAAGTTTTATTACAAATAAAATGTAGCATAGCAATGAAGCGATGGTGAAAATATCTAGAAACATGAACAGGATCCTGAGAACAAAGTTCTCCAGGTGTTAGTATATCTATGTTTGTTTTGTTTTCGTTTGATATGCGTAGGAAAGCATGTAAATCTTCCCATGCATAGTCAGTGATGTCATCAATGACATTTGTGATGTCATCTTTGATGTCCTGGGTGTTAGTGTTAGCAGTGCACGGTGGCGGCGCGAGTTATGGTTGCTTATCTTACCATAACTGCCAAATTTCAGGGGGTTTTCGGTTTTACTTTGAACCATAACGTCCCTTTAACAACATTTTTTCACTGAATTTCATAGGTTTGTAGTAGCGCAACTTAACCATAACGTCCCTTTAACAAAGTTTTTTTACTGAATATATATATATATATATCATTGAAAAAACGCTGTTAAAGGGTGTTACGGTTAAGTTGCACTAATAAAAACCTATGAAATTCAGTGAAAAAATATTGTTAGAGGGGCGTTATTGTTACAAGTAAAACCGGAAAAACCCCAGAAATGTGTTAGTTATTACAACAAACCTGTGCGACGCGCACCAGTAAGGACCTGAAGTAGGTTTCTGCAAATCTGTCTTGTGTTTTATTTTTACAAAGTGTCAGAATGTAAGTGGAAACACTAGTGATATACATTTGATGTCTGGGTAGTGGGCCTAGCACTCGGCAAATGCAAATGTGTACTCTGATTTGTTTATTGGGTTTTTGGTGACTGGCCATGGCTGCAAGCCAATCAGCATTGCTGGTTTTCCGCAGAGACAACGAAGGTGGGGGCATGAGCGACATGGGGAGAGAGGAGGGAAGACTTTTCACACAAGCAGTTGCTTTGAAAACAGGCACTAAGAGAGCATTTCGTAATGCAGAGAGAGCCAACAGTGGACTGAATGGAGAAATAGATGGAATTAGATGGTGTTTTGCACCGCAGACACAGAAGGCCAAGGCAGAGATATGATGTCCAATGAACTCGAGACAGAACATCACACAGACTGGCAGGCATTGTTAAATGCTGAAGAGACATTCTTAGTAGAGAATGTTTAAAGTAACCATGGGAATGAGTGCCTCATTGGAAAGTATAACCAGAAGTAAAGAGAGAGGAGAGTGGCTAATTTTTCTTGGTAGTTGCTGGTTGTCACTGTTGGAGAATGGAGTTAGATACAGATGGAGTTTGTTTGAGTTAATTGCTGATGGAGTTTTGGATGGAGGATGCATTCCTGAGAATGAGGGAGAGATGTCTTGGTGCAGCAGAATCCGATGACTTTGGGAGAGAGCTTAGCAGAGCTTGGCAGAAGCAGTTCGTGAGGGACCTGCCACCACTGACTGATTGATTGCAGAGAGTAGCGGGAAGAGGAGAGACCTGGCTTGACAAATACAGAGCTGGAGAGGAGAGAGATGCAAATGGGAAGCATTGTTAATGGCTAGACAAACTGATTGATTACATTTAGTGGGGTAACTTTGCTGATGGGTTTGGGATGGACATGGCATCTGAAGGGGAGATGCCTGAGCCAAATGAGGGGGGACAGAATGGTGTGCCATGGAGGTTGGGGGGACGGGCATCCCTGTTCACGCCCCCAGAATTACGCCCATGATTAGAATGTGACACCATCTAGTTGTTGGTCAGACACTCACACAAAGAGCTTTGAGTTTGGGAAAGGGGAGATCAGACAGGGATTGTCTTAAGAGAGTGAGTGTGAAGCATGGTGTGGATCGGTGTGGATTGGATTGGAGAGGTTCGATTCTGTATAGAGGAGAGGATTGCTGGATGTTTGACGCTTGCATTTAGACAGCATTAGAATCACAGGCTTGCATTTAGACTGCATTAGCATCACAGGCTTGCATTTCGACTGCATTAGCATCACAGGCTTGCATCACCGGCTTGCATTAGGAACCTGAAAGGCTTATAGTTATTGCATGGTAGATTTGCACCAGAAGCATAAAAGGTGCAAATTCGATATTGGCTAGAGTTTTAGCATTGTTTGAATTATGCTTTGCTGTACAGAAATAAATGTATTCCATTGTTATAATTGAATCGATTCATGTGTTTTCTTTGTGCCTTGTGATTTGTGTCCCCAGTAGTAAGATAGGAGTTATTTGGTGTGTTGTTAGAAGTAATCTAGGAGTAACACAGCGCACATAGGGCCTGAGATACGAAGGTGGGGGGGTATAGGCCACACACCCCCTAGGGGATTGTCAAAGATTCTCGGAGACTTGCCCGGGGGGGCAAGACGATGGTTAGGGGTTTTGTTTTCCAGGCTAACAGTTTGGTGAAGCTGGAGTCATGGTTGAGCCTCATGCATAGACAATTCAATGATGATCTGCATCTGCAGCATGGGCTGCTGATAACGATTGACATCAGTATGTGTTGCAAAAAATATGTTTGTTAAAAGAGGTTTATAGTTCTTTCATATCTATTAAAAGAGGAATTATTAATAACTTGTATACAGTGATGTAACATCATGAAACATTTTCACTTATAAAAACCTAAATTAACAGTAACAACAACTTTGTGAAAGGGATGTTACAGTTACACCCATGCTTAGTTGATCTGGCTACTTTTTACAACTTTTCATTGCCTATTTTTGACACGGCTCCTCTGAAGGGAACCACCCATTACTTTTCCTCATTCTCAATTTGGCAGTCAAGACAGAGAGCACCTGCTTTGCAGACTTGTTTTTCAGACCTTGTTTTGTGCATCACTGGCATCTGTCATGGTCAGCCACCCCCACTCCTACCACCAACACCATCTGGAGAGCCTTGAAAGAGGAACAGGCGTACAGATACCGAAGAGGAAGACGAAGATGAGGTAAAGGAAGTGCCTCTCTCCAGCACCCATAGTGAGTCCTAGGTGTGGTGGTTTTTCACCACCATTGGAGATGTCCCAAAGGCTCGGGCAGCCAAGATTCGATGCACTCAGTGCGGGATCATACTGAGTCACGGAAAACTGAGGCTGTACGCCAATGGGATGACCTCCATGCGAAGCCACACCAGACCCAACCACTCTGGTGCTCTGAAAAAGGTAGTATCTTTTTCAGGGAGAAGCAGACTGTCGTCCTCAGCATCATCTTCCTCAACCGCTCCTGTCACCACAAAGGATACTCCTTTGAGACAGGGAATCCCACAGGCCGCCTCGCAGGCAATACTGTTGAACTACCTTTCGAGGGTCACAGTCCAATGTTTGTACTGTAAAGCAACTCTCTATAGGTGGGAGAAATTTCCTAGTGCTTTCGAGGTCGAGGTCAAGGAGCACGAGAAACACTCCCCCCACCTAATATTTAAGTCCTGCCCAACATCATCCTCTGTCCACCTGCCCCTCCGTCTCTGTGGTTGGTGCCCCTTCCCTCCCCACCTTACCTTCCCTCTCCTGGAAAAACAATGAAAAATCCCAAAAATATACTAAATAAAAAAAAACAAAAAAAAAGTCTTTGAGGAGCCACCTTTCACAGTTAAAAAATAAAACTGAAAAAGGGGGCGCTGTTGAGCAGCCTGAAAATGGCTGCCTAGCTTTTTAGCTCTGTGTCAAGCCAGCAATTATCCAGCTATATCTGCAGCATCGCTGGCCATTCGACTCCGGAAAAAAGACTATCCGATAAGTATTGTGGGTGTAGGGCACCCAGGGGGTGAGCGAGGAACTTGTACATTGAAGTGCAGCCTGCGCCTGCCACCCTCCACTGGCCGCGATCTGCAGTGGGAGCCAGACCTGAGGAGACGCCCACCCGCCGGCGGGGACTGCTGCCGCGTAGGGCTGTGAACCTCTATGGCCGCCGACCCCCAGTGGAAGGGCCGGCACTTTATCTACTGCGGCCCGCTGAGCTGCACCGGCTTGAGCGGCACAGCTGCCGGCCAGGTGAGCCTCCCGTTGGCTATGTCAATACGGCCTGGGTTTCATCCGTATAGTGCTGAAGGAGGGGAGCCGGAGCTGTCGAGCCGCGGTGTGAGCGCGGTGGACACATACCTGCGTTCACGGGCTCGAGCCGCCTGGTGAGGATTTTTCAGCTGCCAAGCTCCCGGGGTGCTGCTACAACGACAAATACAATCGTCCGCTAGACACTGGTACTGGGCTGTGCTGCGGCACCAGAGACTGGTGTAATATTACTGCTGGGGTTGGCGGACCCATCCTGGGGCGATTTTGTGATTGCTAGAACTACCACCCTCTCTATACTAGCTAAACATATAATCCAGACCACTGTGGACCTGCGAGCAGATGACGAAGGCTCCCAGGCTGTTTTGCTGGTCTGGATCGCCCCTCCCGCGTCCTACCCTTCCACTGGAACTTAAAACCGAGTGCACCATCCCCCCTCTGGACTACTGCTAGCCCCTGCTTCACCCTGATGGGGATCACATGCCCCTTGTTATTTGGCACACCAAACTGGGCCCAATGAACCCTGTGAATACCAGAGACTCTACAGATTTACGCCTTATCCGCTGCTAGCCCCCTGCCTCCACCATCTAAGATGAGGGTGCGGTGTGTCCC
Source organism: Ambystoma mexicanum (assembly GCF_040938575.1). Lineage (NCBI taxonomy): Eukaryota > Metazoa > Chordata > Amphibia > Caudata > Ambystomatidae > Ambystoma > Ambystoma mexicanum. Next base: position 1,373,336,490 of record NC_090930.1, read on the forward strand.
GTGGAGTGGAGTTGGGACGGGGTGTGTGCATGGGTGCCTTGGCGATTGTGCCCCGGTTCTCTGGGCTGAATCATTGCATGCTTCCCTGGTTTGGCTCGCCCTGGGGACCATCCAGGCGGGCTGACTACACTATCTCAAGGCCCACTTGAAACCCGCCCTGGCCCCTCCTGGCCTGCACTATACCATTACCCTGGAGGACACCAGAGTCGATGGGTGCCCCAGCCGTGGCGGCCTGCAACTAGCATCATAGCTTATACTACCCCAATATCTCCCCTCCGGCGCTGGGGCCTCTGGATCAGCCTGTGACACATCATACCACAACCGTCCTCATGGGCCGACTCCGGCTGCTGAGGTACTAATGTAGGAACGACGAGTGATACACTTCCACAGGCCTACTGCCACACTCCTGATCGCCTGGTGGCCCGACTGTCCAGTTGTACCCAAGCACCCTGAATGAGCCTACCGTGCTGCTCACCATCTTGCGTCACAAGGAGAAATCTGGTGCCCTGAGGCTGTGCTGAACATTTGGGACACGCCGGTGCGCCCCACTCGCATCATGATATCCTGCGCCTCCTTTGGCTTGAGACGAGGCCCGGCTGGTGCGCGCCTGTGAAATTGACCCAGACTGGACAATACATGCCCAATTGGTATACCCTGGCCCATCTCAACAATGTCAAACAGGTCTCGGGGCGCTAAAAAGGTTGGCGCTATGGATACATTTGCCAAAGCAATGCTGAGACCAGACCAGGGGCAATCCTCTACTGGTCCGGAGGACGATTCAGCACCCGTAGAAACTCCTGTTCCAGACCTAACCACCATGATAGAATCTATGGCCAAGAACTTCGCATCTTTCCAAGAAAAACTGGATGACATTAATGCAAATGTGCCATCACTTAAAACCCAACTAGACCACGCAGGTACAAGAATCACTGAGGCCGAATCTAGAATCAGAACAAATGAAGATAAAATACATACACTTCAGGAAACAGTGGCCTCCTTTACCAAGGATATGACACTTGTCAAGGCAAAATGCGACGACTTAGAATCCAGGTCGCACAGAAATAACAAACGAATGATTGGCTTGCCAGAGAACGCACTCAAGGGAAAGATGGAGTTGGCCACAGAAGATCTGCTTAAAGAATTACTGGACAATCCTGCACTGTCTCCTTTTTTCGCTGTCGAGCGAGCTCATCGCACCCTAGCCCAGCGCCCTAAAGGAGATTTCCCAAGGCCTATAATTGCAAAACTGCTAAGTTACAGAGACAGGGATCACATACTCCGCCTTGCACGGGAAAACTGAGAACTTAGACTGGGATCCCAGGTCATCAGAATCTTCCCTGAATTTTCTGTGCGGTGCAATAAGAAAGACGCCAATTTACTGGGGTGAAAAGGATGCTGAGAGAGCGGAACATCGCGATGCTGTTTCCTGCACACCTCAAGTTCACTTTCAGAGATAAGCTCTACTTCTTCACTGTCCCGGACAAGGCAGTGAAATTCATCGAAGCACAAGTCCCCCTCAACGACCCCCCTATTGATCTGATGGAAAATGAACTGTGAGCCCTTCTGTCTGGGCATCCTACTCCTGGGCCCTCATGGGATGTCCCCTAGGAGCTCATATGGCGCTACGGTTGATGTCGTGGAATGTCCGCAGCATAGGCAACTTCATGAAGGCCTGTAAGATCACGGCGTATGCCCAGAGGCACAGGGTTAAGATACTCCTGTTACAGGAGACCCATGCCCGAGGCCACCTTGTATCTGGCCTGGCTCCATCCTGGGGATCGAATAGGTTCTACACAACATATTCCACGCAGGCTAGAGGTGTCATGACACTAATCCATAAGTTGGTGAAATTGAAACTAAAGAGTAGCTACATAGACCCGGTGGGCAGATATGTTATCATACATTGTACAATAGCAAATGCTGAATACCTGCTTTTGAACACGTATGGCCCTAATGTGGATTCCCCCAAATTCTTTGATGCCATTGCTGCCATCCTCCTGGGCTATGTGGGGGTTCACATTATCTGGGGGGACGATATGGATCTGATACTCGACAATGCCCTGGACAGAACTGGAGCTGCTCCTAGGATGCTATCGCGTGCAGTCCGGAGGTTACACCTACACATGGCATTGCATGGCACGAGAGATGTTTGGCGGGTCCTCAACACCCAAGCGCGAGAATATACGTACTACTCATTGGTACATGATAGCTCTTCTGGGATTGACCTTTTCTTCATATTGGGCGGCTTGATCAGAAAGGTTGAGGATGCGCAGACTCTCACCCGCACATTGTCGAACCATGCCCCAATAATGTTAACTTTGGTGTTGGGATTGTCACCGCCGCCCCGCACCTCCTGGCGCTTCAAGTTAGAGGCTCTTCTGGATGTAGTTTTCAGGGCCAAGATCCTCCCAGACATAGAGACATTCTTTGCATGTAATACACAACAGGACACGACTGTCGGCATGCGCTGGGAGGCCTTTAAAGTGTATATCAGTGGCATGTCCATCTCTAGGGAGGCGGGAATACTGAAAACGATAAGAAATGACCTACATCGCTCTGAGACTACTCTTAGAAATCTAGAACGTGACTGCACAACGGCAGCCACTCCTGCCAAATTGGCAAAGATAAGGGAAGAACTGGTGGTCTTTGATACACATGCTTTGCGAGAGATATACTACCTCTCCCACCCACGGGCAGATATGCAATATGGGGATGACGAAAGACCAGGCAGAACACTGGCGAGTTATGTTCGAGCTGTGGGTGGCCATACCCAGATTGAGTATATTAAGGATGCACATGGCATCCGGAAATAGACGGACCAGCAAATATTAGAAGTTTTCACACATTTCTACACTAAATTGTACACCCCACTCCAGGAACATGATGTACAAGATATAGGCATTTTTCTTGACCAGGTCCCCATGACAAGCAAATCCCAAGAAGACAGACATCAAGTAGACACTCCAATCACTTTAGACGAAATAGTCAAGGCCATCACAGACCTGCCGAAGGGAAAGGCCCCTGGACCTGATGGTCTTACCTTGGAATTCCTTGGAATTCTATCAAGAACATGTGGCGCTTTTGGCGCCCAGGTTGCTGGAGGTCTGGACCAAATCTCTCATGAGTTCACCCTTCCCCCTTCACTGCGAGAAGCAACAATAATCGTCCTCCTCAAACCTGGTAAGCCTAGTGATGACTGTGGGTCTTACAGACCCCTGTTGTTAATGAACATAGACAAGGAAATATTTGCCAAAATTATAGCAAACAGATTTTTGCCAATCATGCCGTATCTAGTACATGAGGACCAGAGTGGCTTCGTCCCAGGGCACTCAACTGCACTTAACATTAGGCATCGCTTTAATGTTATGTCCAGGATTGATCAAAATACAGAGGCCGTTGCAGTCACGTTGGACGCCCAAAAAGCCTTTGACATGGCCTCATGGCGTTACATGTGGGAGGTTCTAGGGAAAATGGGGGTGGGTCTGAATGTGATAGGATATATTAAGCTGTTGTTCACATGCCCTATAGCCAGGGTCCTGGTCAACTCCCTGACATCTACACCCTTTGCTCTACTCAGAGGCACCCGGCAGGGTTGCCCCTTCTCTCCTATTCTCTTCGCATTGGTCATTGAACCTATGGATAATTATGTCAGAGCGCTGCAGGCCCGCAAAGGAATACGGCTGAGGGACACCCCTGAAATAATATGACTATATGCAGATGATGTACTGCTATTTATCAGATCCCCTGTCACCCACATGGACCCCATACTACGTGATGTGACGCAAATAGGCACATTCTCTGGTTTCACAATAAACTACTCTAAATACAAAATATTTCCGCTTATGAACATAACGTGACAACCCATGTGTGAGCACCCACTGTGCTGGTCCAATCAAATACCTGGGGGTCCAATTCACCTTATCCAAATCGACCCTACTGGCTGAAAATTACACTGCAACTGCGCAATACACTGAATCCAAAATAATGAGATAGCAGACCCTCCCCCTTTCGCTAGCGGGGAAGCTTTCATTGATCAAGATGGTTTTGGTCCCTAAGCTGCTCTATATTTTTGCAAACGTACCGGTCTGGCCAGGGAAACAATACTTTGACTGGCTACATAAATTGTGTGCACAGTTCCTGTGGCATGCTGGTGCGGTGCATAAAAAGTGGATATACATGACTCTGCCCTATGAGAGGGAGGGCTTCACCGTCCCCAATTTTGTATTATACTGGATAGCGTCCCAGGCTCAATATGTCACATACTGGTACCGAGGGTTTTTGCCCCACCTCATCTTAAATTAAAAAGACTTGCTGCTGCCGGAGTGAACATCATGTCCCTAATTCTACATTACAATTACGAGGTCGACTCTCCTTTTGACCCCGTTGCAACCACCCTGTTGGCATGGCACCAGATACTAGGCCCACCCTCGGACCCAAGCCCCTACTACAAATGGCTCCCCATAAGGGGATTCCCCGGGCTTGAATACGCACACGATAAACTACTGTCTCAGCACTGGCTGGCACTAGGCTACCAGTCTGTCTGACCTGTTTCCCGAAGGGAAATTCACCACTCCACAAACATGGTGCCCTGGCCACTCTGGGACAGCATTAGAACACCTGCAATACTACAGACACCGGGCTTCCGTCAGGGCCATGTGGCCGTCCTACCCGAACGAGCCCCCTGAATTGCCCGAATTATGTTACATATCAAACTCGGGAGGTGCTCGCGGGGTGGTCTCTGCCCTGTACATAATACTGTAAGTTAAAACCCCAGATCAACCCTCCACTGTTTGTGATGCGTGGGCTGACAAACTAGGGATTGAGATCTCAGATGACACATGGAAGAAACTGTGCCTCTATACTCGCCACGTCTCCCTCAACTTCAGGTTCAGCTGCATGGAATACAAACTACTAAATAGGTTATATTATACCCTACAAAAATTGCCAAGTTTACCCGAAGCCACGCGCAGGCCTGTGCAAGGTGTCATATTGAAGGGGCTGACCATTTACATATGTTTTGGTCCTGTATTGAGCTTAACTGATTCTGGGTCGAGGTACTGCGGGCCCTCTCTGATATTGTGGGTGAAGTGATTGAACTGGACCCAGTAGCTGTGTTGTTTGGAATATGGAGGAGTGACATCACTAACAGAATGTCTAAATGTTTAAATGTTGGTTGCATGGTGGTGAAGAAATGGGTGTTACAATGCTGGAAGGGCCCCTCTGCCCCTTCTTTTGACATGTGGCTGAAAGCACTTACCTGGACTCAAACGTGTGAGGAGGAATACGTCAACTCCCTTCCCGTACACTCTCATCCCAAAAACGTATGGTCTCCGTTTTGTGCCTACTTCATGATGCAGCCTGAAGGCGACTCAGAGTCTCCGTCACCAGTAGCCGCACAAAGGTAGTCTGCACTATCAGAATATCAAGGGACACTGTGATCTCTCTGATGCACTCTAGAACAAATGTATGTATTAACTGTAAATGTGTGATGTCAACTGTGATCCTCAAAATGTATGAAGATTCTAATTGTTTGTGTTTGTGGTGCGTATCTGTCTATAGATAAAAGTTGTTTTAAAAAAAATATAATAATTTTTAAAAAAAGTTAAAAAAATATCTCACAGGACCCTTTGCAGTCTGAATAGTCTGCGGACAGCGTTGTAGTCCACAGATACCTAGTAAATTATAGGCATGGGGTGGGAGAATGAAAATCATTTAAATATTTGTTTGCGCTAAAATGGTAGCTCTTAAAAGAACCTTTATTTTTTCCATTTTTATTTAATGCAAATTCTAATAAATACTTGAATCCATACTTTATATATTTACAGAAACTGCTTCAATGCATTTCAAACGTTTTCCAGAAAAATTTGATTGCCCACATCAGTTAAATGCACTCCATCTCTTCAAAAATGTTGACCATATCAAATTATATATTTTCATTTTGAAACAATGTATTCTCACAAAAAAACACACAAGCTTTATTCACATTGCACCTTGCTTTTCCCATTAGCGGACCAAATAAATTCAAATGCATCCAAATTTGTCTCTGAGCAATCTGAGAATACTTGATTTCAAAATGTATCCTTCTTTGCAAACTGCAATAGAATTCTGGTAACGTACCCCAAAATATTCCCTGCACAATGAACAACAATGATGTCTGGATGTTTTAAGGGAACCATATTCTTACAAAACAGGAGTAAGTCAGCCCACTTCATTTCTTGCACTATATATCATGACACTTTAAATTCATGGAATCCAAGATTTTCTCCCAATCCACAGTGCTCAGAATAGACCATCAGCCAATGGATCCAAAAGTCCCGCCAAATCCATACACTCTGCCTCCTCAAAGACATTGCCACAGCTATCTTCCGTTCTCTCACCAAACAAAACTCCTGCTACCCTCTCTTCCTGTACACCACGCCCATCAAACCTTATTGACTGATCCCCCAATGTCCACGGACATGCACGACTCCAATCTTCTTACAGGAACCTTTGTATTCCCAACATTGTAAAGAAAAATTGCATTTCCGACATCTGTGAAATGAACTCCATCTTCACAAAAACGATTCACACCATCAGACCTTATATTGTCATTATCAAAAGATGACATTCATTCAGCATATAAAAAAGCAGATAGAGCTTTATTCACAAGCCGGCTTGATTCTTCCATTTGTGCACTGAAAAAGTTTGCACATCTCGATGTTTGCCTCTTCTTCATTTAAAAAAATATAATCTTCGCAGTAGGAAACAGTTCCATTAGGCGTTTCAAAAAATCCTTCAGGGCAAACTACAAATACATTGCAGTCACATACCCCAAACTGTTCCCTCCACAATGCACAATTATAATGTCTGGACATTTAAAGTGAGCCATACTCTGACAGAATGAGAACAAGCTTGCCCAGTTTAACCCATAACCTGCGTGCCACAAAGCACCCACTTCTTCAAATCCAATAGTTCCAAAGATGCCATGATTTTCAGCATTCACCTTCAATAACTTAATCAAAGAATCTCCAAAAATCCACACGCTCTGCTTCCTCAAATCCATAGCCATAGCCATCTTCACTGCACACAACAAACCCAACTCTTCCTACCCTTTCTTACTGTACCCCACACCCAGGAAACCTAATTTGCTAATCCCCACAGTTCCCTTTCCATGCCAGTCATTCTCAAAAGACCCGAAGGTGGCACATGCCGTCCGTGGAGCACTGCAGAGTCCATGGACCCCGTACCACAGAGCAGCCCTTCTACCCTTTACACTTCAGTGTTTGTAATACTCCTCATTGGCTGCTTTTACATAGTCACACATCCATCCACCAATCACATCCAAAAACTCTACATCTAACCCTGTCATCTCATTTCAACTCTTCAGATGTACACTTAAACTCTGAGAGTACATATCACCTGTTAATCACACCTATCTGCAGCATAAACTACTGTGAAACTCTCCAACATTTCTATTTCCAGATTCAAAAACATCTGCATCTAAAAATACATAATACAGGGTTGCTTATATTTGTAAAAGTATGTCCTGGAAATCTTTAACAAATATATATGTATATATATATGTCGAGGGTTCCAGCTACTGTAATAAGCTTCTCAGTAAGCATTTTAACCACTCCAGCAAAATCCATGCATTGCAGCATTCAGCACCTGCTCACATAAAAAAAAAATCTTTTTGGGACCAATTTGTACATGTCCATTTATAGCAGCACTGAGTGTAACCTTTTTCTGACAGAAAGAAAAAGCAGATGCAAACATTTGTAAAAAATGTGTAAGTGAAAGTAGGTGTGTGCCGTTTAATATGTTGCCAGTACATGTATACCTGCCAACATGACCCATTCTAATCTATAGGTGCTTAACAAGCCTTCTTTTTTATATTTTTATTTTTTTATTTATTCGGTTTTGAGTGGTTTGGCTTAAATAAAGCCTTTCACAAATTATTCATCTTATCATCCATCTTTGTACAATAAAAATCAATGCTTATCATCATTATTAAAAATCATAGGACGCTAATATCTTTGTGTTGCAGTAATTTCATCAATTTAGGGTCAATCATCAGGTGTAGTTTATGACTGTAGTTTTAGTTCATCTAGAAATCTTATTGGGCCTCATTACGACCCTGGCGGTAAGGGGTTAACGCCAGCGTTAGCTGCGCCGACCCCTTACCGCCAACTACGAGGTCCCTTAGCGCCATGGCGCTTTTAACACCTGCTTTTAGCAGGTGTTAAAATCCATGGCGCTAAGGTACCATGGAGTTAATTACGCCACCGTAATTTACGGTGGCGTAATTAACGCCTTCCCCACTCCCATTATGCCCTATGGGGCAAAAATGGGAATGGGGAAGGGTAAATGGGGATTGGGGACTTACCGCCCCGCCGACCTCGGAATGGGGCGGTAAGTCCGCCAACCACCATGGCGTAAACGTAGTTTACGCCATGGTGGTAAAGTCACGGCCCAGGCGGTAACTTACCGCCTGGGTCGTAATGAGGCCCATTGTGTTGATATTTAGGGAAATTAGCTCAGCGCTAATTATCTTGTTCCACATTTCTGCGAGATCCAAAGTTTTATATTCATTAAAAAAATTACAAAATGTGCTTTGCACTTCTCATGCAAAGATTTGCATTTTGTCAATAAATGTTCAAGCATTTCCATGTTCTCTGCATTATTGCAAAATCTGTATTTTGTGCACAAGTCCAGATTACTTTGTCGTCATGCTAATACTTGTTTAGTGGGCCATAAATCGAATTTTAGTCACATTATTTGAGCGCGACATCGAGGGCCGGAAATTTCAATAGGTATTTTGGTAGTTTGACTGTTCTTTTCAATGGAAAATTAGAGGGCGTACAGATCTTATAAGCTCTAGATTGTATTAAAGTTCTTGACCAATCATAGTACCATAGTTTTTTTTAGCGCTATCTGTATTAGCACTCAGGGTTTCTTTCGATATAGTTTCATTTTCCATCAACATTTCGCAGTGTTTCTTCCAAGTTGTTAAGAGGGGCCTTCTTTCTGCTATTATCAGGTCTGATATTACTGAAATTATAGTTGAGCTATATATATTTGGCATTAACCATTTCCTATACAGAGATAACTTATTCCACCAAACTCTGCCTTTTAACAACGTCAATCCGAGATCATATCTTATTATCAAGATGGGAAAGCTAGATGGAACAGGTAGCAGGGCTTTCCAATAAAGGCCTTCACTAAAATCCCTCATAGGTTGGTATTGGGGAAGTTTAGTTTCAGCTCCATATATAACAATTGGAATCACTTTCTGTGTGTAATATATGATTGATGGTATTATTGTGCTTTGTATCATCTAACCTTGTGATGAGAGAGATTTCATTTTGTCTTGTACCTCAGCTTTTTAGGTATTATCACATTTGTTGTTATTGATGTTAACTCCAAGGTATGTATTCAGTCACAGTATCAAGGGGTAGTTTACAATGAAAGAAGGAATGTTCAATATCACTCTATCTTTTTTTTGCTATTCTTAATATAGATTGTTTCAATGTCTCGTGATTCGATTTGTTTGAGCTCTTCAGTTGCCCAAAAGCTTGTTAGTATAGTAGTTTGGTTGGGGAAAGCGTTGGTCCTTGTTCTATCAACCATAGTTATTAGTAGGGTATCAGCTCTGCTCAGCTTATCACGACTAGGTTGGCTTTGTTCCTTTTTAGTGGTAAGCTTTTTATTAACAGTTTGAATGGCAGTCATTACTCGTGGCTTTGTACCAGTTAATTGCTTATCACAGGTTTTGTGTGAGCTACTAGGTTTGGATTGATTTAGTGTACCAGCAAACTCATACAGGCTCTGCGGATGACGATTCTGAGCTTTTGTTATTTTTTGCTCAAGTGTGAGAAAACTATTTGTTGCCTCATTTGGATTTTTAAAAGTGGGCCTCTCAGCGTCAGATTCTTTTTCCTTGCTTGTTTCTTCATGTTCAGCGTCATCACTAAAGGAATATGTTTCAATGTCTTCTGTTTCAGGGATGGTGTTTATGGAATAGGTTGATAAATACATCAACTCCTCATCAGAGAGAGGATTATTCATGTTGGGTCGGATTTATTTTGGATCAAGGTCTACTAGAATGGATTTAGCGGAATGTTGTGGCTTACCACCATGATTACTTGTTACTACTATCTCCTCAGTGTTATCTAGTGTGGATAGTTTATTTACACATTTTTTTGTACTTGAGGTTGTACTTTTTTGGTGCATTTTTTATTTTTAGTGAGCTTTTGTCGTTTTATCTTTTTTCCACTTAGAACCGGAAAAAACCTCATATAATGCATCCGTGGGAATTTCAGCGTTCTCTATAACATCTTTTGTTTTTGAGGTAGTCGCATTTTGTTCTAAATGTGTGTCTCCCTCATCAGTATTTTCGCAATGTGTTGTAGATTTGTCCATGTTTGACTCGTCTGGGATTGCAACATATAATCCATTTATACCAACATTCAAGTTAGTTTCAGGTGGAAGGGACAGTAGAGGGCCATCCGGGAGTCGCTGAATAGTAGTTTGGTAGACAGTCACATTTCTTAGTTCCTGACTTGCCAGCTGGTTGTTTACAGTTTTCTCCATTATCACTTGATTTAGTGACAAACAGTGTATGGGTCCTAGCTTTGAGCATATTATTTGTGTTATTATTTGCTGTTCGTTCATTTTCTTATCTAGGTTCTCAAATCATTTTGTCAGGCTATATAGATCTATATTCATAGCAGTTAACATTATTTCGTATGAGGGGTTTAGAGATGGTCTCAATCCAAATGAAGGTTTGGCCGTGGGCTTTGCAAATGTAGTTTCTGAATGTGTAGGGCTGCTAGCAAAAGATGTATTTAGATATTCATAAAGATCAGGTGACTGTGATAGATTTGAATTTTGTTCACTAGCTGGGCTGATTTGTGCATCATTAATAGATTGTATTCAGTGAGTATCAGAGGTCGCCGTTGGTATGGTATGGGCAGCATTCGTCAGTAAAACGTCTAATTTCGTTGGTTTCGTGAAGCTGCTTTTTATTATTTCAAAGTATAGGGGTATTACCTGAAATACTTTTTAATGCACATGGGATCCAGCTTGTTGATATAAGTAGGTGGTGTTATTACTGTGCAGTTTGTGTTTGTTGGGCTCTGTTGGAGGTATAATTTCCACTTGTGTATTGCAGTTCAAGATTTCCTCGTCGGTGACTGTGCATTCTGGGTGATTGAGTATTGTCGACATCTTGCATGTTGATGCTGATGCTTCTTGATCGAAAAGGGGTTCATTCGGGTCATTTTTTGATTGAAGGATATTGTTTTTTTTCTGTCTTAGTAATCAGGAAGCAGAGTTGCCTTACATCAGACATCTGGGAAGTTGAGCGAGTCATTTTCCGATTGATTTTTGCCTTTTCTTTTTTGCATCAGAGGGTTCGAATATGCAGATGGTGGGAATCATGTTTCAGTTCCCAGTTCAATGCTAATCATGGGCATGTTGGTTTTGAGCGTATATACGTTAATTAATAATATTCGGAACTGAATAGTATTCAGCAGGCAATACGCGACAATTAACACTGCGAGAAAGCTTCCGGAGAGGGCAGTCGGCTGTCAGCTGGCCAGCTGAACTGCACTCGGCAAAGCACTCTTGCAGAAGCGCGCACACCCGTGTTCTTGCAGGAGGATTGAATAGGTGGGAGGAGCCATGCTCTGTAATTGAAAATGTGGTACTTTAAGATAGTAAATCAACTTGCAGTTGCTCCAAAGAGAATTATGGTAGTCAACGAGAAAAAAACATACCACTTTATAATGCAGTGATAGCACAATGGGTGCTTCTCCAAGGTTGTGAAGTATGCGACACAAAGTTCAGCAGGCAGTGACCCTCAGCCAAACAGCACTGGTGACTTGTAATTCCATTTCTCCCACTATAAAACTTGGAATACAAGTCCCACAATGCAAAGAAAAAAACACTGGAACATTTATATCGAATGAAACATATAAAATGATATGTGTTTAAATTTTTTATTTTTAAGAGCATTTTCATGTAAGTAAAAAATGCGTATGTGCATTTCTAGCAGAGCACTGTGTGTATCTTTTTCCTAAAAGAAAGAAAAAGCAGATGCAAAACATTTTTCGGTGGCACTTGATATGGGAACGTGTAATATGTTGGCAGTATATGCATATTTGCTAACATAACCCATTCCAATCTGTAGGTGTCTATCCAGTCTTGTTATTTCCCTGCAATCTGGAACTTGTAGTCCAAGTCTTATAATGGTAAAAGTGGAACTACAAGTCCCAAACGCAAACACAACAACTAAGGCTGCATAAACACCAACAGATTGGAACAGGTTATGCTGGCAAGTATGCATGTACTGCCAACATATTACACTTACACACAACAAGTGCTACACATCTTTTCAATCTGCTTTTCTTTTCTTTTACAAAAAGGTTACACACACAGCTGCAATAAATGCACACATGCATTAACTTTAATGAATCTGCTCCTAAAAAGAAAGCATGTGTAAACGCTCAGCATTTTCCATTTTTCATTCTATAAACATATCACACTTTCCAACCTCACTCATTACATCCCTTATACTGCCACCATAGTCTGCCTGCTCACACATATGTGTATACCACCAAAGTATTTATATACAACACTTCACCTTACATATAAACTGCTATTCTTTTCCAACCTCTACTATAAGACACCAAACACTGCTGCAACAATCTGCCATTGCATTACCACTAAGCCATACTTTCCATATTCTTTAAAAACACTGCAACAATTTACAAATATATTGCCCCACAAACACAGCACTTCTTTATTAAAATCACCAGCACTAAAGTAATCTACGCATTCATCTTTTCGTGCATCCATTTCTGACCTGTTCTTTCTAATCCGCCAAACACCACTACTCATACACAAATTGTTCCAACAACATAGTTACCATTCTTTACTACACCATTCATAACACAACTTTATTAACTTTGGGCCTGATCACGACCTCGGCGGTAACGCTAACGCTATTAGCGCGGGGGCTATTAGCGTGACCGCCATAGCCCCCAGCGCTAATAGCGCGGGATCACGAGTTGGGCGGACTTGGAAGTCCCCATTCCCCATTGAGCCCATTCGGGGATGCCCCATTCCCTATTGGGCTCAATGTGGAAAATTTGCGCTCTTACCGCCGGCGGATTTCCCGCCGGTGGTAATAGCGCGAATATTCGGCGGATTTCCCACCAGCCAACAGCTGGGGCGAAATCCGCCGAAGCCCTGATTCGGCGGACCCTTAAATCCGGCTGTAATAGCGCTGCCGCCGGATTTAAGGGTTACCGCCGAGGTCGTGATCAGGCCCTTTGTCATAGGCTGCCTTTTCTGCATGTTGAAGACTGCTTGCTGAACTGAAGTGTGCTTGTGACCTTGCACATACTTTCACTGAGTGAACACACAGTGCACTATTGTAGTGAGTTTTAAACTACTATTACTTCTACTTAGCAGTATTGTCTTGCTGTATTTGATAATTGTGCCTCACTGCATGTGAGTGGCTGGTAATTCACTTTTGAAGGAGCTTATCAGGTTTTTTTTGTCCTGCCTAAACAGTTTGTGCCGCTAGGGAACTACATCTCCCAGCAACCCTATCAGTCCACAAATTGGGTGACCAGATGCACCAGCGCCGGCGCACCTGAGTCAAGCCCAGTCCTCGCCAGTCATCGTCGTAATCAACGTCTCAGCGTCTCATTCTGTTGGATTGCTACCTAACAAGTATCTTTGTAGATTCTTCATTTGTTATTAGTGATCATCTTGCCGTAACATCTAGACCATGGCCGTCCAATTAAAGAATCTCTCTTCCTTGCACTTCTGCGCACAAACCAAATCGCGCTAATCAACAAACTTCAGCATTCTAAGCTAGATGATACTGATTATTGTCAGTTTGCCTCAAATGCTAGCCCTAAATACACAGAGCTCCCGCACCCCCATGGCTAAGGACTCTAAAGAGTGCTGCACCCCTTTATTTGACATAAATAAAGACACTGACAGTTCGCTAGCAGAGCACGTTACTGAGCCCCCTCATTCCAGTCGGTGTCAAACAGTCAAACACAACTTGATTAAAAGTAGTTTGTCGTCTTTTGAGCAAAATCACATCTCTACTCATATAGAGGAATCAAAGTCCACAACACACTTAACTGTTCAAAATCATATTTCAGCTAGCATAGGGGGTAAAGGAATTCATTTCAAAGAGGCCTTGTTGAACACAAGGTCCTTAATTAGTCATGCTCAATACTTTCACAATGTAATCCTGGACAGCCAATTCAACCTTTTGGTTCTCACTGAGACCTGGATTAGAGACACCAGCGGACCATCTATTAATCTGGCTGTCCCCCCGGCTTCTCTATGTTTTGTAAAAACAGAGAACAGTGCTACGGGAGAGGAGTGGCAATTATATAACAAAATCTGAACTGGGACTCTTTGCTTCTCCCATAACTTGTCAAGGCTGTATGATTCTTCACGTGAAAATTTCTCCCACTCCCAATATATGAATTTCATACTTATATATCACCATCCACCGGCTTTGAAAGACTTCATTGAGCAAATCTCACAGATATTAAGCCCCTTTGAGGGTCAGAATAGAATCTCTCTTTTCTTAGGGTATTTGAACTAATGTAGGGGGATGAGACTAACAAAGTAGCTATCGAATTTGAGCGAAATCTACATAACTTGAACTTTCAAGTTATAAACACGGATCTCACCACAGCCAAGAACCATATGTTAGATTGGGTGGTCACTAAAAATATTGCCACCTTCATTTAACAAACCTCCCCCATATGTGTCCGACCACATTTCCAACTACCTGAGGTGGTGGTTAAACCGCCTAACCCCCACAAGGTTATTATCAACCGTAACGTCAACAGGATAAAGGCCGAGGACATTTCCCTATGTCTAACAACTTTAATAAGTGAAACCAAGAGTGGGGATTCCATTGTGCATCAAGCTTCTTCTTTTTTAATACTTGCTTGAAGTTGCTCAATGAAAAAGCCCCCCTTCGGTCTAAAGTAGTGCGAGATAATCCTGGCCATAAAAAAGGATTCACTTCCCAACTCAGATTGATGAAAAAGGAGAAACGTAAACTGGAATCCCAGTGGTTAAAACATCAAACGGAAGGAAATAAAATAGCTTGGAAGAATTTTGACAAAACTTACAAAAACAAAATTATCGAAACTAAAAAGGAGTACTACAATCTTGACATATGTCAGGCGTCCAACTGCCCAAAAAAAATGGTTTGAAATTCTAAGACTCCTGGAGAAGCCAAAGGCTCTCCTTACCCTGTTCGTGCCAACCACACAGGACGTAATAGCTGTACAAACAGCCTTTGAGGCTAAAATAACAAAGGCCAGGAAAAAATCAAAGAGGCTCTACCCATTGCTACCACTCCTATTGAGAAACAGTGCCTATAACATAGAAGAGAAGGTCTGGAACCTTTTGCCTTCTCACCCAAAGCTGTACCTGATATGCAGTAGCTTCTCTCCTCCATGAACCCCACTTCATATTCAGAACCCCCCCCCCAAGTTTATGCTAGAACATAGAGACCTGTTCGCTCCCTTTCTGTCGAGATTCGAAAATGCGTCTTTTAGAGATTGCAGGATCCCCAAGTCAATCAAAACCGTTGTGGACACACCGCTGCTAAAAAAAAACAACTTACACCCAAGGCTTAGGCAAAACTGACGCAGTGTGCATCGTAAAAAAATTCTCACCGCATGCACACATCTCAGAGCATCGATAAAATCTTCATTGGCTCCCTATCAAGGAAAGGATTTTCTTCAAGACAGGAACTTTGGTGCACAAATGTATTTTTGGACAAGCCCTCACTTACTTAAAAACATCTATTCCACAGTACTACCCGACCAGAACTCTCTGCTCCTCCAACAAAAGGCAGATTATCTTTCCCGAGACTAAGCACACCAATGGACGGGGAAGATCGTACCCAGTCAGAGCAGCAACCTACTGGAACTCCCTTCCCTCTACAGTGTGATCAGAAGCAGCCATGACAGTTTTCATTAAAACCTTGAAAACATACCTCTTTGTGTGATTTCCTCCACTCTAAACCCGCTGCCCCTTGTCTTGTCTTTGATGGTTGCTTATTTGTGTGAATGTTACGGCGCCCCGATGCCTGTGGGCTTTCGGCGCCTAACAAATAAATATTTTGAAGAAGTTCTTTGGCTGTTCCATGTAGGAGAGTGTTATTGAAATTTTGCAGTTCTCCAAACACATGTTTCAGCCATATTGGAGCTTTGCCTCTCTGAGCAGAGTGAGCAAGGGGTTCACGTCTGGGTTCCGCCATGTAACATAGGGTGACCAACCCCAAGTTCCTTGCAAAAATACAAAACATTATTTATATGAAACCACTACCTAAATTAATCAATACATTACAAAAAGTACTTCTAAACATGTGCAATATCAATATAGATACCTTTTCAAACTGTTGTGAAGGTGAATGGTTTGATGCAAGCAGCACAGGCCCATATTTCAATGAAGAGGCTTATAAACAAGAACAAAAAAAAACAATTGCCATAGACAGTAAAGGCCGAGTGTATGAAATGGTAGGAGACAACATTATGGCAAAAGAAACCCTTTTAGAAAAAACTTCCCCAACAATCTTTCAACCAAATGTTCCTCTCGCCCAACCAAATCGTTTAGTGTACAAATGATATGCAGCTCAATGTGTAACATTCGGCAACAATCCTTCAAATCTTTACAATTCCTCAATCACTATGTCAAACTAAAAGACAAAAGTAGAATGAAAACTTTACAAACCATGGACTTCTGTCCAGTGCGCAGCCACACTCATCTCTGAGGACATACATTAGCCTGCATTTCAGGGACTGCTAGCAAAAGCAACTTCTACCTCATCAAAATGTAGCAACACACCATTCCGCTATACGGAATCTTGTATGAAGACTATACTATGGAAAACGTCCTGCTCTAGAACTGCAAAATGTAAATAACACTCTCCTACATGGAACAGCCAAACAACTCCTTCAAAAAATAGATCACATCCAAAGTTAGTACTTTGGTACTGAAGTGACAATTCATTAACTTCAGCAAACATTACTGAAAACCCCACACACACCAACCTCGTAACAAACACATACAAAAAAGAAATAATTAAGTTTCAAAACACATCTGCTGAAATAGGCCTCATCACGCGTTGAGCCTCAGCACTTAAATGAGGCCACATTTAAGGGTTGACCCAATCTCGAATTGTGCGGTAGGTTGACGCCATCTTCATTGATTCCTGGTGGAGGCCACGCCCCCTTGAACATAAAAGGCCAGACCCCAGCCCGCAGTGGTGAAGCCTGCTGCTGGGAGAAGGGCACGGTATCAGCGTATCGAGCGGGAGGATTTTGTCCAGCTTCATTGATTCCTGGTGCAGGCCATGCCCCCTTGAACATAAAAGGCCCGACCCAGCCCGCAGTGGTGAAGCCCGTAGCTGGGAGAAGGGCGCATTGTCGGTGTGTTGAGAAGGAGAATTTTGTCCATCTTCATTGATTCCTGGTGGAGGCCATGCCCCCTTGAACATAAAGGGCCTGACCTGGCCCGCAGTCGTGAATCCCGCAGCTGGGAAAAGGGCGCAGTGTCAGCGTGTCGAGCAGGAGGATTTTGTCAATTTTCTTGATTCCTGGTGGAGGCCACGCCCCCTTGAACATAAAAGGCATGACCCGGCTCTGCAGTGGTGAAACCCAAGGCTGAGAGAAGGGCTTGGTGTTGGCTGCTTGATGTTCGCGCCACTGGGGGTTTGCGAGCTGCGGCTGTGCCAGAGAGTCTAAGCCATGAAAGGAGGATTAAGCTGCAGACACTAATCACTGCAAACAAGTGGCTAATAAGTGGCTAGAGATTGTTGCATTGATTATAAGTAAGGTCGTATCAAGTGGGTAAACAAGTGGAAATAAGTGGGAAGCAGGGACCTGTTAAACATAAGGCCTAATTGCTTCAAGCAAAGCCCCATCATCCCATTAACCCAGAGCAGAGAGTTTTGGATGGGCTAATTATGCAAGTGTGCCAAAGGCCGTCTAAAGTTTGACCAAAGTTTGATCAAAGACCCCCGAAATCTAACAAAAGGTAGACTTCATCTCATCCATCATCCACCTCATGCACTCTACAGTAAGGAGCGAGGGGGTGGAGTCAGACTCTGGTTGAACCCTGCCTCGCTCCTGTCATCCATAGCAGACCTGTTTTGCCAAATTATTCAGGCTTGAAAACAGGTAAAGACTGGGGCATACGATCCCACTGGTTTCCCTACGGACCACTGTCTATTGTCTTTCCAATTGATTATCAAAAGCCCGGCCCTCCAACTTGATAGAAAGTAGGGAGCAAGGGGGCGGAGTCAGACTCTAGTTGCCCTTCGAGCCGCTCAGGTGTGCCTCGCTCCTACACAAGCCAATAGAGGGCTTTTTACCTCAGCTAGATCTTAGAATATGTACCAATAAGTATTAATTTATCTGTATTCATTTATTTGTTTCACCAGACTGTGTGCTGTGTTTTTAAACAAAGTAATGTTTTAAAATCAAGTCAAGTACGGTAATGATTTATGATTGATAATAGTTCAAGTGTAGAAATTGTTTTAAAGGCAGGAGTTGTAGGAGTACCTCGGCAACTTGAGACTTGAAGCCGCCTACAGATTAAAGCTCATTGCATTTTTGCACAGTGCACCCAGCATCTTATAGCAGTATATTGCACTAATTAATTTCATCCTTGCACTTTTGCATTAAGCACCTTATTGCCCAAAATAATAGGCAATTATTGAGACTTGGGGGTGGAGGCAGACACACCTAGTTTATGGTATATCTATGCACATGCATATAGTGATGTATCAAACTTTGTAATCAGTTCATATTCAGATGGCATTTACATTAGCCTTTGCATCCTATCGCTTAAAACATATAGTCCATACATTCTATTTTGTTTTATAGTCTTTTGCACTTCAGACAAGCACTTTAAAGGCCCTTTGTTACAGGCTTATCCAATGGTTTAAGGTCGAGGAGCTGTAGATGGCAGAATCCCATAAGAACTTTGGTATATTGTATATATCCCCGGATCTTATGTGCTCGTAGAACCTTTTAGAGCTCTCAAAGTGCAACTGGGGGGCTCGCTGAAAAATTCGATTGACATTGTTAGGGCTGTACTATTTTGGTACAAGTGCCATTGGGGATACTAGGCATGGGTCACCTCAATAGTCCATCTCGCTGCCAATCTCCAAGGTTGCGACCCGGGAAGGCAGAGATAGCGGGGGCTGCAAACTGTAATTATCATCTCCTGGGAAAATGGTAAAAAGGAAAGCGAAGGTGACAGACCACCTGGAGGCCACTAGAAATAAAATCTCTAAAATGCTCCTGCCAATAAAGGATGTTAACCTGCTTATCTCAGAGTTTAAGGTATTTCTGAGTGACCTAAAAGGGAATGAGTGCGCATAAGGGAAGAAAGGGGAAATAAGAGTGAAGGTACGCCAGTGAGGGATATAAAGGTAGAAGCCCC
Source organism: Ambystoma mexicanum (assembly GCF_040938575.1). NCBI lineage: Eukaryota > Metazoa > Chordata > Amphibia > Caudata > Ambystomatidae > Ambystoma > Ambystoma mexicanum. The sequence goes on from NC_090930.1 coordinate 1,373,355,978, forward strand.
AGCCACGGTAACCAGTTCCAACTGTGTAACAACAAATAAAGATTTAAATCTGATTGACCTATGTGACTACGGGCCAGTGGTAAAGCAAATGTCCAAGGAAAGGCTAGTAAACTGATGGGGAAACGAGATTGGTTGGCCCCCTTTTAAGTTGCACAATCTCCTGGACAAGTAGATGGGAAATATTACCAGTTCCCATAAAACGATAAGGTCAGGGGCCAGTAACATCAAATACTTAACATTATTGGCATCTGCCAGGAACCAATAACGTCAAGAGCAGGTCTAAAGTTCAAACGGTTCGACCTAATGTTCAACAACCTAAGTCCCCTGTAAACGTTCCACTAAATGTTCGAAACCATAAGATCTCTACCATTCGCCGACTAGGCGAAGGCCTAAACATAAATGGAATGTTAGAGGTAACCACAGTCGCTCCCTCAATAGCGCTATCAGGCTGATATGATGCTCTCTGTTCCCTAAATCCGGCCAAGTTGGTAACTGAATCTCAGGCCAACTCTCAAACAATACAGAGAAGGAAAGAAGACTGAGTGATATGTTAAGTCAGGCCAGAAGTAAGAGGAAGGCTAAAAATAATGGAAATGCAAAAGTTGGTGTTCTAGAAACCCCCCAGATTATAAAGTTCAACAAGTCAGAAACGGTGAGTACTCAGACCGATAATAGGGGAGACAATTGTTTCAGTTAAAGTTATGAAAGAACTAATTGCTAAAGAAATAGAAAATGAGCTGGAGGAGGTCTTTATACCTAAAATTAGGGAGTTGTTAAAGGAAGTTCTGGTGGAGAGAAAAGAGATCAAATCTAAGGTGACCAAGCTAGGTGTGGGAGAAAGAAACAGTTCAGGATCTAACTCCAAAATGGCATAAACACAAAAGGCTGTAAGTGTACAAGGTCTCGTCGAACAAAATACGGCCCTAGGTAAAATGCCGAATACAGGAAAAGGCGATAGAAATCCATGGAGGGGGCGGAATGATAACCTGATAAGTCTTCCCAGGAATAATAATTGGACTTGGAAGGCTGGTCTACGGCCAGGGCACCCCCATTGACAGGCCCAAACTTGATACCCTTGTAAATACTCCGCTTAATGAGTGTTTAAGGAACGTTTTGAACTTATTTCCAAGGAGTGAATATCGCCCCTCAATACTGATGATGAATGCCCAACAAAAGGATCCAAGCCTGTACGAGGGCCAGGAGGCTTAAGAATAAATATATCCATTGATTGCAGCATGTAAAAGGCTGTCGCTTAGTCATCAGAGATGATTTGGTTCATTGCCCAAGAGCTAGATGGCCAAATTTCATTCTAGATTATATTCAGATTTTTCTCTGCTCATGGTCCCTTGTAGAGGGCCTACTAAGTATTGATTGCAGGGTCTCATCTGTAGGAAAATCCATAGTTGGATTAAGAGCCCCAGAATATATAGAAACATTAGGGAACATTGCTCCTCGTAATAGCAGGAATAGTAGTAATGCGAGAAGTAACTGGTCCCTTGACGAGGGATGTGGCCCAAAGTCAATATCAATATGGCCAAAGCGGCAATACAGATGATGTTGATTGACTGGGAGTGGGGAGGGGAAGTTACCCCGTGGGCTTGGTTTCTCGTTGGTGTCCTGGAATATCTCGGGACTAAATAGGCTAATGGACGACGAGGAGTGGGTAATTTACGTGCAAGGTTTCAAAGTCATTGGCCCTCATTACAAGTCAGGCGTTAAGGGTTTAACGGCGCCGTCAGCGCCGTTAACCCTTAACGCCTGATTCACACTTTAACACCTGCTTTTTGCAGGCGTTAAAGTCCAAGGCGCTAAGCGACCTTGGTGCTAATTACGGCACCGTAATTTACGGTGCCGTAATTAGCGCCTTCCCCATCCCCATTCTGCCCCATGGGGCAAAAATGGGAATGGGGAAGGGCAAATGGTGAATGGGGAATTACCGCCCTACTCACCTTGGAATGGGGCGGTAATTCCGCCATCCACCATGGCGGAATCCGGCATGGACCATGGTGCTAATAGCACCATGGTCCACTGCCTGAGTTGTAATGAGGGCCATTGTAATCCAGGAAACATGGTGTTTGGCCCCGAAACATCTGCAAGGGTACCAAATGTTCTTCGAGGCTGCAACAAAAGGGAAAAAGGGAAGACCGAATGGTGGACTGCTAATTTGGATAGATGTGGGTTTGGGCTGGAGGCCTGAGTTAACACACAAGTTGTGCAGACTTGCAATGGCTATCAATCCCTACCAGGGATGACGTATCACTAGATCTATTTAACATCTACAACAGGCCTTCCCTTACAACTGCCCTGGAGACCCTTCATTCCCTAAGGGAGTGTTTTGAGTCAACTTCAAGGATGAGCAATAGGGGGGGTATGGCTGTAGAAGCTGGGGACTTCAACCTCCAGATTGAACCAGTGTGGCTGCTGAACAATCTATGGGAAGACCAGGACCTTGCCTCGGACATTCCAGGTGCAATAGTCCAGCGCCAGCAAGTATACATCGCGCTGCTGTGGAAACAACCTGCCTTCTGTATAGCCTAAACCTGAGAGCCTGTAATGGGTGTTTTTCCAAAGCTCAACCAGCAAAAACAACATATAAGGGCCATATGGGTTCATCGTTCATTGACTATATTCTAGTTGCACCGGTTGCTTGTGCTTAGGTTATGGACTTTGAAATCAACCAAAGAACAGAGAGCAATCATCATCTGCTGTTTGTTCAATTTGGTAGTAGGGTACAAAAGGCAGCAAATCTCAATGCAAGATCTGCACACTCAATGTGGGTGGAAGGCCATGCCAATAAATCAGTGGAGTGGCCAAAGTTGATGTCAAAAATCCATCTGTAACCCTGAAATAGATGCTAGCTCAGTACTAGAAGCATTTGATAATATGAAAAAAAGATTTACTACCTCATATTTCTGAGCAGAAGAGGCCTGTCAGGAAGAAAACACTGCAAAATAATGAGTGGTATGACGATAAGTGCCGGTTGGCAAAAAAAGCAATTCGGGGTTGTATAAATAGAAAGGGGCAGTAGATAAAAATAAACTACGACAGGCCCGACTGGAGTACAAAAAGCTGATTGCTACCAAAAAGAATAACTATGTACAGGAAAGGTGGAGGGCAGTGTCCGAGGCACTGCAAGACAAAAACAATGTGCTATTTTGGCAGCTATTTACAGACAAAAATCTGAGAGGAGAACAGACATTCAATTGTTGTATAGGAGCAGAGGAATGGCAATCCCACTTTGAGACCCTATATGGTAGTGAGGTGCAGACCAACCCTGCAGAGTTACGGTCCAAAGAAAATACCACTTCTTGCGATGGTACATAGAGTGTATAATTAGAGGATGTGGTGCAGGCAATCTCCATCCAAAAAGAGGGCAAGGCAGCAGGCCCAGACCTTATTCCAGCGGACCTGTTTAAGGACGAAGTAAGTATCTAGGCCCCTGTGTTGTGCAGGATATTCAATGAAATTATCAGGGAAGGCGTGATCTCAGAGTCCTGTCACAGGGCTGCTATAATTCCCATCTATAAAAAGGTGGGAGCGAAAGTCCAGCCAATTACCGCCCAATATCCCTCTTGGATAGTACAGGCAAACTGTTTGGGAAAATTATCTTAATGAAACTGCAACTCTGTGCTGACAATAATAAGGTAATAAGTGAATTACAGGCAGGATTTAGGAAAAATAGGGGAACAATAGAGCACTGTTTTCTACTCTATATGCTCATTCAGAAATACACAGTGCTGAAGCACATGAAATTGTATGCTGTGATCCTCGACCTGATGACAGCTTTTGACTCTGTATCCAGAGGGAAACTCTGGAAGATACTCTCCTTGCGTAAAGCCCCTGCCTACATGATTAGACTCATTAGGCTCCTTTATACAGGCAATACGGCCTCATTGTGCTATGGGCTAGGAGGGACACTGACTCAGGCTTCAATGTAACAAGTGGGGTGCAACAGGGTTGCCCAATGGCCACCATCCTATTTAATCTATATATCCAGGAAATTATATACATTCTCCTCACAGAATGCCAGGACTGCCCTAAACAAGATAAGGATAAAATCCCTGCCCTATTCTATGCCAATGATGTGGTAATCCTTGCAACAACACCGTAAGGGTTGGAAAAATCATTGGCATTGTTTGTGCAAAAATGTGATGAATTGGAGCTGCACCTGAACACTGATAAGACAAAATCATTGGTGTTTAGGCTTAGGTTTCCAAAAAATATATCTGGGGGTGAAAGGAAAACAGATAGTGTGTATTTGGGGATCTGGTTCCAAGAGACTGAGTGGTTGGTTGCTCAAGTGAACCGCTCTGCTGCCACCCTCGATATGTTTGGGGGCTCTATTGTTGCATTCCATGCTAGGCATGGTCGTGGTGCTATCTCCCCAGTGCTAGATCTGCATGGGAAACAGGCAGTTGCTGCCGCCCTATACGGTGCCGAACTATGGGGGCATGGTCATTTGGAAAAACTGTCCATCATTGAGGCCAAATTCCTGAAACAATTGAGCCAAAAGTACCCCAACTGCACTGTTGATGCTGGAGCTAGAGGTAAACCTGGTGGCTTCACTTGTATCACTAAGCCCAATAATTTTTTGTGGCTGAGACTCTGGAATCAAGAGGGTATGGTGAAATATAAAGAAGCATTGTGCTATGTAATTTCCCTGGAGGGAGGGAAATCTCTTGAGTGGTTTCGCCATGTAAAGAAGTTGCTTTGGGAACTGGATGGTGTTAACCTATTGGAGAACCCTGAAAACCAACTACTTGACATTAGGAAGGAGCTACGGCACACATGCTACTGAAAAGGCTAGGGAAGGACTCTTGGATAGAGCAAAGAGGTTAAAATTGGGCCTAGCATATCTCAAACTTTGATCCACAGGAAGGAAATTCTTTCAAGATTATATCTCTCTGGCCTATAAGAAATCAATCTATGTGCAAGTGAGAATGTGGACCTCCAAGTGGCAAGCTTTATGGCCAACTGGAAAGTATCAAATTCTGATAAGTGTATACTGTGCAGGGGGAGTAGAAACTACGACACATTTTATGCTGCTATGCGAGAACACAAAATACCTGAGGAAGGCGTATCTGAATCCTGTATTGAGAGAAGCTGGAAGGAGAGTTACCATAACAGCAATGAGATTCTTAAAACAGTGCACCCAGCAATCTGTAGTTTTTGCAGTGGCTAGATATACTCACAGATCATGGCTGCTAAAGAGGAAGCTAACTAATTTGCACTTATAATAGAACTGAACTGATTGAAAGCATAGAGGCTGTGAGCAGGGTTCTATTCTTTGGGATCAACTTTAAGGCTTTGTGATCTAAATGTTTTATCGGGCCGCTAAAATTGATTTGCCTGGAATACTTCTGCCGTCTACTATGTGTTTTTTACTGATGTATTTTAAAGTGTTTGGATTAATGTTTTTATGTAATGACTTGAAGACTTTTTTATGCTGAATAAATGTATGTTGACTGACAATATTCCAACCTCCAAAGGCTCTGCAACAATTTAATTAGCTTGAGAGTTTTATAATCCAAACAGTACACCCATTCCACGCTATAATAAGCATTTAGCCGAAAACAGCCAAATTACCTCCATCTGAGTTACTAAAGCGCATCTGTGGCAAAGTAATGTATTTGCAATTAAATCGTAAAGAAAATGTAGAAACTGTAGGAGTACAATGGCCAATTGATCATTCTTTGATTGTACTAGTTAATGGTGTACCAACAAAAGAGAAAACAATTTGGCAACAACTAGTTGACTTAGACAAAGTTAGACAAGCCCTACAATATCTAAAAGAAAACAATGAATACTACAAAGACCTAAACATAGAGGAAAACGTAAAAGAAACCCCCCAACTAATTCAGGATTCACCAGCAATTGGCCAATTCGAATGTGTCTATTACTGCAGCCAACATTTTAGACCAGTATACAATTCACCCACTACACAAAGATACCATTGAAGATGCATTAGAAACTTATCAAATGAATCAAGCTAAAGGATCCCCAATGAGCATATGGGAAAAAAGTGTAGACGCACATCCTTTTCCTTTACTCTTTCCTACAGGAAAAGGAGGAAGATATGATGAAAGGTCCATACAAATTAGTGCATCAAAATATTGCTCTTTACAAATGTATTCTGAAGACCCCAGATTCAGACAAAATGTAGAATACATTTTCGACCTCCTGTTCGAAATTGAACCAGCAACTGTATGTTATAGCACACATATTAAAACAGGCTCTAATTACCCAACTGCTTAAAAAAATAAAAGACAAAGATGAAGTTTTGCAATCAAGTATCACAAATCTGTTGGCAAACATGTGTGGTACAAAAGAATACTAGTTCTGACGTCATGCTGATATACATTGTATGCTAAGGAACATAGGTCCACCCACATGGTTTGTTATTTTAAGATGTACAGAGTATGCATGGGGTGACTTTCACGTCTTCTTCTGCACTGCAAACCAAAATAAAGATTGAATAGATATAAAAACCCCAGGAGAACTCTGTTCTCTTGACCCTGTCAATGAATTAAGGTACTTTCACCATCACTTCATTGCAATGCTGCACTTCATCTGCAATAAAACTACCCCTCCGCTTGGAGAAGTGCAACATTTCTTTTGGAGAAAAGAATATCAACCCAGAGAAGCATCACACATCCACATGCTTTTGTGGATCAAAAATGCTCCAAAATTTGGCCATGACAGTGATGCCACTGTTTTATAGTTAATTGAAAAATACATAACCTGCGACAAACCTTCAGAAACCACAGATAATGACCCGCATACACAAATCTTATGCTTTCAAATACATACATGTAGCAAATACTGCTAACGTAGATGTAAAAAGTAAAAACAAAGATGAATACTATAACAAATGTTGCTTTGGCTTCCCTAGACCCATTTGCAAAAAAGGACAAGTAAATAGCTTCATGTTTTCTTTTGAACATAGCACAAAAAGGCTAATCCTATGAAAGCATATACAACATTAAAAGGGACGAAGCATCCAAGTATATCTGTGATTACAATGCAATCATTGCCCTCTTGTGGAAGGCAAACACAGACCTACAATACATTACAGACAATTCCACTGCAGTTGCAAGATATGTCACAACTTATCTCACCAAAGCTGAGAAAACAGAGCTAAAAGACCTCTAGGATAACATATCACCTGACAAAGCACTGTCACAAAATGTGTACAGCTTTGGCATAAAAATGCTCTCCCATAGATAATGCGGGTGCTACGAGGCTGCAGACTGTTTAGCAGGTACAACCTTATATGCCTAACTCAAAACATGCATCAGTCTGCAGACCTCACCCATGCTAACATTTCAAAAAGCATTAGAACTGGTTTGCTTACAGAAGATGCAAAATCCATCTTAAATACTAGACTAATTCATGAGCTATATTGGCAAAACACTTCTGCTCCTGATGTCATGGAAAAATTAACTCAACAAACTCTAAAATGCATATCCTTAATTCCAACCCTTACAAGCTGTAGTCAATTCAATGACACAATGGGCTTCCTTCCGAGTCTGGCGGTAACCCTGCCGGTGCTACCGGTGGGTTGCCAGCGGAATATGAATAATTTACCGCCGCCTGACTTCCTGGTGACACTAGCTCATTACAGGTCCGGCAGCCGGGAAGTCAGGCGCTGGTATATTTGTTAATACCCATTCCGATAGAGTCCTCTCGGTCCCTATGGGATTGGGGACACGGGAGCACCGGCACTGTTAGCAACTGTGCCGGTGCTCCCATGAAGAGTCTGCCTACCCTGGCCGCAGCGCCCGGCAGGGTAAGACATGTCAGGTACAACAGCCACTCCGGGTAGACTAATAGTTTGCCAGTCTGGAAACAAGGATGCCGGAGAGCTTACCAGCACCCTTGTTTCTTAACCGGCAAACTCATAATGAGGCCAAATGTTTAAAAAAAATGCAACCCATACTGCATATCTGCTCCTCAGATAAACTAGAAGTGTACAGCATGACACTCCCTATGTGTCAACAAGCAACCGCATGACTAAATACCTTAGAAACATCTATCTCCAACACAGCTGGATTGGAGAAATATTAATTTTGTGCCTAAACAGCAGAGTAATTAAAAAACGTAACCTTGATGTAGAAAAAGGTTTAGTTAATGGTGAAATTGGTACAGTTGTTGGCTTCCAAACATATCCACATGACAAAAACATTCAGTTTGTCAACATCCACTTTAACAAACTTGCAGAAGTTAAAGAAATTGGTTGCACAATAGCAGGTTTGCTTCTTTTCAAAGACATGTACATACGCAGAGAATAATGTTCTCTATCTCTTGCATAGGCTATCACTATCCACATAGCGCATTGGTCTAACCATAGATCATGCATTGAATGATATTGGCACCACAGTCTTTAAGGAAAGCATGAGTTACGTTGCACTTTCACATCTACGTACATTTAATGGTCTGTTCCTAGTTAACCTTGATGGATGCAAAGTCAATGCTGACATTCCTTGCATCCAGGAATACAACAGGCAATGTGAACTGTACACCCCCATCTAGATATGTACCATGTACCTCCAAAATAAAATCTTTAAAACGAAAAGTCATGCAAACAGAATGCACAACAGATCTCCCAACAATACTGCTACAGAAACAGCAACCAACTCCTTCTCCATCAAATAATACAACAACAAAACTGTCTTCTGCAGACTCAACTGCACTTCCATCAGAAAGAAAGAGACAAATATCTCTTCTCCCGAAAATTCTGCAGGCCCATCAAATGATGCAGACACGCAACACTCTTGTGCATTTAAATTCAGCAACACAACTGGAGTAAATTGCTATGCAAATGTAACAATCAATATTCTCTTCCAATTGCCACCAATTGTTCACAACATTTACTGAAACGCTTGGATCAGTTGTGTTTGCAAATGCCCGTCCTTCATAGAAATGCCACAAATAATCCTCATAGCACATAGAGTGTCTCATGTATAATGCAAGAATTGGACCACTGTGCAGTAATGGTAAGGTTGACCATAAACACACAAGATGATCCTCAAGAATTCCTAATGTACTTACCACAAGTACTGTCATATCCCACAGAAGGAGATGGTCATTGTGGCGCCGTTGTTCCCGGGTGGCGGCCATTGTTTCTCCCAAGATGGCGACGTCATCCGATTGCAGTGTTCCAGCCTTGCAAGGGATGCTTGCAACCTTTGCTCCACCCCCTCAGCAAGGATCTGGTTATCTTGCGGCAGGCACAACGCTCGAGTGCGTTGCTACTCTTCCCAGTCAGCGCTTCGTAAGTTCGCCTCTAGGCTTATACTCTTACTAAACTGCTCATTACACCTTGCTAATACCTTCCACTGTTTCTGTCTTTTAGAAGCTTTCTTATCGTACTCCAAGGGCAGAGATTCCGCCTCATAACCTCGGCTTTCGAGTGTTAGAACGGCTCGAGACAGATCCTTTTCATTCCACCTGTCACCGCTTGCCTCAATCTGGACACATCGCATATATTGATTCATTTCCCAACTGCGGAATTCAGAAGGTTTTTTCTTTGCATCACAATCCGAATCTGCCATCAGGTACCTTTCTCCCCTTCTCAATTGTTCCTTTGGCATTTCAGAAAGGTCAACCTGTTTCTAAAGTCAGGTCTTTATTGTTTCCCTTACACATCCTATTAGATTCCCAAAGTTACATCACGAGATCCACTAGTTCAGATACTCTGTGTTTAACAGAAGGACTTCATACACATGCAATCCTGAGACTTTATAGGACAACATCTCCTTTATAAAGGGTAACTATTTGGCAACTAATATTCTACTTCCACTCTGTCTTTCAGTCCAACTTACCATTCTCTAATTGTTACTTTCGTTATTTTCCTTGTGGTATTTGTATCCAGTCTCCTGGAATTGTGTCAGAGATTCGCCCTAACCTGCTCTACAGAGAAGACGTCCATCAGCTGAGGCGATCAGGGTTTTCTTCCCCAGAGGGTTTACCTGGGGAGTTCATTCCTTCCTGGTGCAATTGAGCATGGGTTAGGAAAAGATTCCCCCGGGGGACTTCTCATATTCAACACATTCGAGCTACTGGATCAGGTCAGTGGGTGCATGTTTATGGGGAACCATTATTCCTGGAAATTGTAAACTCAGAATAGTATTTTACAGTTAGCAACGCCCAAATAAGAATCATACTAGTATTACCATAGTTCTTTTCTATATTAGATTCGGTTTCCAGGAATAATAAATTGTCCTCTTGCGCGCTCACTGAAATGGATCCGGCTCAACAACAGCAATTGTTGGCGGCAGTTCAGTCGCTAACGGCCGAAGTCCAAACACTTAAACAAGAGAATGCTGTATTACGACAACACATGGTTAGGTCCCCTAGTTGTTCCGAACTTCCTCCTGGACCTTTACCCGGAGGACGTTATGATGGAGACCCGGTTAAGTTGAGAGAGTTTTTAGAATCTTGCACAGTGCAGTTTACCTTTAAAAATGCATTTTTTCACACTGATAGGGATAAGGTGGGACACATGATTGCTCACCTTACCGGTCCCGCTCTAGCCTGGCTACTCCTTTAGTTACTTCAAACAATCCAATTCTGGATTCATATCCTGCCTTTGTTAATAGTCTTAAGACCATGTTCGGTAGGCAGGAGATCATCGTTTCAGCCCAAGAACAACTATTGGATTTTCGTCAGGGGTCTTTGGATCTCTTGGTCTATATTACTCGCTTTAAACAATTAGCAGCAGGAACGTCCTGGGCTGATGACGCCTTGATTACACTTTTTAGGCGGGGTTTAAATGAAGAACTAAACGATGAGGTCTCTAGGGTTCCTCGCCCACCTAATTTGGCCGAATTAATAACTATGGTTATGCAGATGGACTACAGAATTTTGGAAAGACGTCAGGAAAAGAGACGGCAAAGGAATTTTTGGTCCCAGCCTGACAATTCAATTATCTCCCCCAAGGGAAACGTCTCTGACGAACCCATGCAGATAGGTGCTGCTCGTGGTCCTTTATCCGCTGAGGAGCGACTTCGACGACGCACTTTAAGGTTATGCATGTATTGTGCCTCCAAGGAGCATTCTTTACAAGATTGTCCGATCATTCTTTCTCGGAAGAAGGGAAACGCTCGAACCCGACCGTCAGGGGAACCACGGTTAGGGAATCAGTGAGCGGTTCCCCTTCTTCCTCCATTTCATCCTACATTACAGATGTCCCTGAGACCTCTATGTTGGTCCTGAAGGTTACCTTTTCTTGTGATTCTTTGGGTTTAATTGAGGTACCCGCTTTGGTGGATAGTGGGGCAGCAGGTAATTTCATTGATGATATTTGGGCGGCGAAATTTAGAATTCCTCGTTCGTCCAAATCTATTGCTATTCCCGTGGAGTCAGTAGATGGGAGTCCATTGGTTTCGGGTCCCATCAAGGAACAGACGGTACCCTTACGGATGTCCGTTTCCACTCATAGGGAAGTCATCACATTAGACATTATCAGGACTGCCCATTATCCTGTGATATTGGGATTACCTTGGCTTAGAGTGCACAACCCCTACATTAATTGGTCAGCTGGAACATTTCTTTTGGGTTCTGTTCATTGTCAAGCCCATTGTTTTCATCACGAAGCTGGTGAATTACTTTCTGCCTCGTCTCACGGGGGGAGGGATTAAAAACTGCTGTGCTAAATCAGATTCAGGGGATTCCTGAGTCTTATCACTCTTTCCGTAAGGTATTTTCGAATGCTGAGTATGCCGAACTGCCTCCTCATCGTAGGGATGATTGTGCCATCGAATTACTTCCGGACCATCCTATTCCGTTTGGTCGCTTGTATGTGCTATCCGCTAGGGAAAAGGAAGTGCTAAAGGAGTATCTTCGCAAAAATGTGCGCAATGGTCTGATCGCTGAATCATCTTCCCCTGCAGGGGCTTCCTTATTTTTTATTCCCAAAAAGGACTCTGGTGAACTTCGTCCTTGTATTGACTTTCGCGGATTGAACAAGATTACGGTCCCTGATCGTTATCCTATGCCCCTAATCGTGGACATCCTTGAAGCCATTAAGGGGGCCAGGGTTTTCACCAAGTTGGACTTGCGGGGAGCCTACCATCTCATCCGCATCAAAGCGGGGGATGAAAGGAAGACGGCTTTTAGGACGCCGTTTGGATATTATGAGTATCGGGTTATGCCGTTTGGATTATCTAATGCACCTGCAGTCTTTCAGCGCTTTATGGACCATATTTTTTCTGACATTCTTCTGCATTCTGTTATTGTATATCTTGATGATATTTTGGTTTTTTCTACTACACCCGCAGAACACGTTGGTCATGTTACAGAGGTTGTACAGCGCCTTCTAGACAAGCATTTGTTCTGTAAGCTGGAAAAGTGTGAATTTCATCAAGACAGTGTGGCATATTTGGGATTCATTCTATCTGCTCAGGGGGTTTCTATGGATCCCCGGAAGGTTTCTGCTATCCGAGACTGGGCTTCTCCGAATTGTGTTAAGGATATTCAGCGATTCCTGGGGTTTGCCAACTTTTATCGGCGATTTATTCCTGGATTTTCTGAGATCATTTTGCCGTTAACGGCTCTCCTCAAGAAAGGGGTTCCATTTCATTGGTCTGTGCAGGCAGAAGGAGCTTTCACCTCCCTAAAGGACTGTTTCATGTCTGGGCCTATTCTACTCTCTCCTGATCAAGGAAAGAAATTTATTGTAGAGTCGGATGCCTCCCACTTCGCTCTTGGAGCTATCCTTCTTCAGGAAAATGAACAGGGAGTGGAGTGTCCCGTTGCGTATATGTCCAAGACCCTTTCTCCTTCGGAACTGAACTATACAGTACTTGAGAAGGAGTTGCTTGCCATTAAACAGGCTTTTGAGGAATGGCGACATTTGCTGCTAGGAGCCCAATTTGCGGTGGAGGTTCGGACAGACCATCATAATCTTCGAGCCCTTCAGAATGCACAAACTCGGAATAGCAGACAAGCCCGTTGGGCTCATTTTTTTTCTCCCTATGAAATTGTGTTTACCTTTATTCCTGGCAGGAGTAATTTAAAGGCTGATGCTTTATCTAGAAAGGAATCCACTGAGTGGGCTCATTTCCGGGCCGAACCTTTATTTCCTAATGCTCGTTTTGTACATGTGATTTCTAGTTTCCTTCAGTCCGTAGCCAACGCTACGTTGGTTTTTCAACAGGAGAACCCTGACATTTTTCGTGCACTGGGGCTCACTATCTCTCGGGGTTGTGGGCACCGGCATCAGAAACTGTTTTTGCCTTGCCTTCGGCGGAACTCCAAAAGACTATTCTTACAATGTGTCACGACTCGCTTATGGCAGGTCATCGGGGAGTCAACAATACTACAGAGCTGGTCCGCCGTAACTTCTGGTGGCCTAATCTCGTGGAGGATGTGAGGCAATATGTGGCTGCCTGTACTGTCTGTTTACAATCTAAGACACCTCGATGTTCTCCCTTAGGACTGCTCACTAGAATGCCCGTTCCAGTTCGTCCTTGGCAGATCATTTCCACAGACTTTGTAGTAGATCTTCCTAAATCCACGGGATGTACAACCATTATGGTCACTATAGACTATTTCACGAAAATGGCCCACTTTGTGGCGTTGCCTAAGGTACCAACTTCGGCGCAGATGGCAAGGATCTTTATCACTCATATTTTTTCTGTTCATGGCTTACCGGATACCATTGTTTCTGATAGGGGTCCCCAGTACACTTCTAGATATTGGCAGCAACTGTGCAAGATGCTCGGAGTTACTCGTGCTTTGAGCTCAGGATTTCATCCACAAACTAATGGGCAGACGGAACGATTGAATCAGACACTGGAGGGTTATCTCAGGTGCTATGTATCAGCATCTCAGGACAATTGGACGGAGTTGTTGCCTTTGGCAGAATTTGCCTATAATAATGCACATCACACATCATTGGGATCCAGTCCGTTTCACTGTTCCTATGGTTTCCATCCTACCTGCTTCCCTCTAGGGGTGTCATCTACGTCTTCTTTTCCGGACGTCGCCTGTCTGCTGCAGGATATTCGACTGGGTCATCAGAAAGCTCTGACTTCTCTTCAGAACGCTCAGGAACGGATTAAGCGTTTTGCTGATCGCCGACGCTCTCCAGCTCCTGTTTTTGCATCCGGGGACAGAGTATGGTTGGCCTCTCGATTTCTTCCTTGGCACCTTGTGCCTTCCAAACTTTCTCCCAAGTTCTTTGGTCCTTTCCCTGTGCTTCAACGTTTGGGTGAGGCGGCTTATCGTCTACAACTTCCTCCTTCTTGGTCCAGGATTCACCCGGTTTTTCATGTTTCCCAACTTAAACAGGATGTGGCGGACCGCTTTTCTCGTCATCTGGTGGCTCGTCCGCCTCCTGTGTCGAATCCTTCTGGGCCGGAGTTTGAGGTAGCTGGTATTTGCGATTCCCGTTACCACTGGGGCCGTCTTCAGTACTTGGTGGATTGGCGTGGATATTCGCCGGCTGAACGGCCCTGGGAACCGGCTTCTGCCGTTCATGCTCCGCAGCTGGTTCGCCGGTTTCATCGCTCTCATCCCGGCAAACCGGGTACATCTGCCCTTTGGAGGGGGCATACTGTCATATCCCACAGAAGGAGATGGTCGTTGTGGCGCCGTTGGTCCCAATCACGGGTGGCGGCCATTGTTTCTCCCAAGATGGCGACGTCATCCGATTGCAGTATTCCAGCCTTGCAAGGGATGCTTGCAACCTTTGCTCCACCCCCTCAGCAAGGATCTGGTTATCTTGCGGCAGGCACAACGCTCGAGTGCGTTGCTACTCTTCCCAGTCAGCGCTTCGTAAGTTCGCCTCTAGGCTTATACTCTTACTAAACTGCTCATTACACCTTGCTAATACCTTCCACTGTTTCTGTCTTTTAGAAGCTTTCTTATCGTACTCCAAGGGCAGAGATTCCGCCTCATAACCTCGGCTTTCGAGTGTTAGAACGGCTCGAGACAGATCCTTTTCATTCCACCTGTCACCGCTTGCCTCAATCTGGACACATCGCATATATTGATTCATTTCCCAACTGCGGAATTCAGAAGGTTTTTTCTTTGCATCACAATCCGAATCTGCCGTCAGGTACCTTTCTCCCCTTCTCAATTGTTCCTTTGGCATTTCAGAAAGGTCAACCTGTTTCTAAAGTCAGGTCTTTCTTGTTTCCCTTACACATCCTATTAGATTCCCAAAGTTACATCACGAGATCCACTAGTTCAGATACTCTGTGTTTAACAGAAGGACTTCATACACATGCAATCCTGAGACTTTATAGGACACCATCTCCTTTATAAAGGGTAACTATTTGGCAACTAATATTCTACTTCCACTCTGTCTTTCAGTCCAACTTACCATTCTCTAATTGTTACTTTCGTTATTTTCCTTGTGGTATTTGTATCCAGTCTCCTGGAATTGTGTCAGAGATTCGCCCTAACCTGCTCTACAGAGAAGACGTCCATCAGCTGAGGCGATCAGGGTTTTCTTCCCCAGAGGGTTTCCCTGGGGAGTTCATTCCTTCCTGGTGCAATTGAGCACGGGTTAGGAAAAGATTCCCCCGGGGGACTTCTCATATTCAACACATTCGAGCTACTGGATCAGGTCAGTGGGTGCATGTTTATGGGGAACCATTATTATTCCTGGAAATTGTAAACTCAGAATAGTATTTTACAAGTACTGGAAAACAAAAACATCCCTATAAATGAAATCTTCCAGAATTCATACATGTGGAAACATACATGCACTCTCTGCAACCATGTTTCACAAGAACTAATGAATAATGTGTATATATATCCATACCAAATTGTGAATCCATTCAATTTAACCAGCTCATGCAGAATGTAAATCATGGCATATTATGCCATTTTTGCGATTCAGACAATGGTTCCAATATGCAAATCAACACACATAGCCAATATGTCATACTAATGGGTCTTAGGTACAATGCAGATGGTACCAAAAACAACTGTGAGCTTACTAGCTTCACATACGGCCACGTATCTCTCAGCAAAAAGCCTTCCCAACAGTAGGTATATTATAACATGCCACAACCACTTCAGGGCACTATACTGCGTATGTCAAAAAAGAAGTGGTTGGTTTTAATTTGATGATGCCTCCGTTACTCCAAAACATAGGTTACCAGCAAATGCCTACTTAATATTCCTTCAACACAAATTTACTCAGTAAACTCTAGCACAATAAATAGTTTGAATACACCAACAGGTATCTAACTACATCCATAATAATCTAATAGTACTTTTAAAAGTCAAGATAGTTAGAATACGCCAATAGGTATCTAAATACTTAAAAAAATACCCTTCATTGCAATACACTTGAAATATGCCATGCCAATTCTTGTTACCACAAAACCTCTCCGAGAGTCTAATGTAGTTAGAATACACCAACAGGTATCGAACTACTTTATACATTCCCTAATAAGAACACACTTCAAACAAACGTAGTATCACATTGACATCATTGTAGTCTTTTTTTTACCCTCAATGGATTTCATTTCCCAGTCACCCAATGAATAGTGAAGCCAATACAACCATAGGGTAACACACACTAATGTACCAAACATAGTAAATAGAATGTACTGTGTATGAGGGTCAGAAAAAGTAAATATATGTAAGGTTGTATGCTATTAAACCTTTTCAGTTATCCTGCTTAACAAAGTATACTGTTATTTTCTCACATGAAACGAACCAGAGATTCCGGGTTGACTACTTTATAAAACTAAGTAACTGTAATAAGTGTAAACAAATAGATATTCCATAACCACTATCCTCAATTCTACTACAATCATAAATACCACATATTACTATACCTATACTTACCTATGGCCATTCCCCCGAGAATCTGGCCACTGGCCCCACTGGCCACAACCACCACAATATAATTAAATCATATAACAAGTACACACAATACACCTGCAAATAACAAAACTCGCCCTGAACCCTCAGCCGTTAATTTGGTGTCTATGGAAACCAAAATTGACAGCACACTTGATGGCATCTACAAACCCTATTTTCATCTATAAAAACAGCTCCATATCATCTTCATTCTATTCCCCCACCCTTTCTATGCCCTCTTTGAGCCCTCAACCTCAAATGTGTTTTTCGAGCTGCTCATTCACGGCACTGTCCGCAGACTACTGTGCTGTCCACGGAGCGGGCGGCACCAGCACACATTTTTTTCACCTAGAAAAGCAGCCCCATATCATCTTTATTCCACTTCTCCACCATTTCCAAGCCCTCCTTCGGCCATCAAATATCCCAAAATGTGTTTTCCAGACTATTCCCCTAGTGTGCAATCCGCGGACACCAGCTGCTGTCTGCGGATCCAACATGGCAGCCATTTCCAAAAATATGACCCTCCTCACGCTTTTCACCATTCAATCAGTGGGTGCATCCAATGTCCGTGGACATCACAAGTGTCCTCGAACAATCAGAGGCCTGTCTGTGGACCAAACAGGGAGGTGGTGATAGCAGAGGAAGAGTTCCACTGCTTTCTTTCATTTGCTTTGACTGATATAAGCAATGCCTGTATGTTAATTTGTATTGAACTAGTCAATGTCGAAATTTCTTTGAAAACCAAAAAAATTAATTTGGTTAAAGTGATACAGAGCATGAGGCATTTAAATAAATACATGCCAGAGGGCAAAAGGTTGCCAGTAAAGTACTTATGCTAAATATTGAGCACAAAAACTATGGAAAAAGGAAAAAAGATACCAATAAATGAGATAGATTAGTTTAAAAAACACAGTGTTCTGAAAATGTATTAGCTTCATTTAATGAAGTATAAGCAGTCCGAAATGATGATGAATAAGGTAAAAGAGTTGGGCACACTTCTGTGAAAAATGTGTAATTGAACCTACTGTACCCAACATATTGGGTTTTCCCTTTTGTAAAGATGTAAAAAATACAGAGACTTCTGTACTAGGGATTGTGAGAATTGTAGATAGGACTTAGAACAGGGATCACAACAGCGGGATATCTACAGACCTAAGCATCAGCATACATCTCCTTGCTCTTCCCACATAGTGGCCTTTTGCCACCATAGAGTGGGGTTCAATGGCGGAAGGCAACACTCTGAGTTATACTGAGGAACAGATGCAGGAAACACTCATGGGTCCATCCCTGCTTATCCTAACGGACGGCAACTCACTCGTACCAGGAGGAGTCTCAAGTGCGGATCTACTGAGACTGAAAAAGAAATGCTTGGGGATGGAGGTGCATGGACATTTCCTCCGTGAATATTTGAAATCAAATACTGTACCACAGGGGCTGATGATTAGAAATGAACCAGTATTATTTCTGGATGATTTGGAATACCAAACTAATTTTAGCCAGAATGCTATAAAGTGTGGCAGGTACCTGAGGGTTTTGACCATCATGACAGCGCAAAGAACGTGTGACAAGATACAAAAATGAACTCGATCAGGAAGAAGTTTACTGAAAATGTAGTCCTGACAAACACAAAAGAAAAATTAATTGAAATTAACAACATTGCACACATTGACCCATTTAAAACCATGGCATTAAATTAAAAATCAAACAAATTGGCAATGGATTTAAAAAGAAGTTACGCTGGAGGTAGTATTCCTGTATCTGAGGATGTCTAGCTAGAAAATAGAACTAAGGAAATGACCAATACACCACAATATTCACAAAAACCATGCAGACCGTGGGTGACATTTTTGGGCTCATCCGTCTCAGATTCAAGCACAGAGGACCCATGGACTACAGTCAGCATAACCAAAATTCTGAATAGAGGACCAAAAGGCTTTTTTTAGGCAGGGGGACCCCAGAGGAAGAGCATGGGATCCCAACCGAAATGAAGAATTCTGGAATCCGGGCCCCAGAATGGGACTCCCACACAGGAGACGCCTGAGGTGGTAGAGGCAAATTTGGAACTACCAATCTTTAACCTATATGACCTGGTACTCACACAGGAATACATCTCAATATTGGGCAAAGGGCTTTCCTTTGTCCCAACAAATCCAACACACTGTTTTACTGTAGAATCAGAGATAAAACATTTCTTCAGAACAATTAGGCTAAAGGTCTATTTCAGTTTTTATGTATTGTATTCCCACTCCAGATCTAATGGCGATCAACAGGCCTGATGATGGACGGCCTCGTTCAGGGTGGGTTGCTGGGGAAAGATAGGTTTCATAGCCCTCCAAAAATGGCTTTTTGGTTAGCCATGTCTCTTGGAGACATAAGATGTCAAAGACCCCTAATTGACATCACTTATAGCCAGGAGGTGGCTAAAACCTCTGTTCTTCCAACTTCCCATTACGATGGTATCTTTCCCTGGATCTTTAGCTGCATCGCCCCGAACCTCCTTACTTCTGTCCATCGCTTCTGTGTTATGTTATGTTATGTTATGTTATTTTGCACTTATATAGCGCCTTATATACCATTGGTATGGTCTGAAGGCGCTGGTAGGTTGAACGCCCTTGGGAACCGAAGTTCAGATCAGTAGAGAGAGTAGAGAGAGTCAAAGAGGTGCGTGTGAGCACCGGATATGTGTGCAGCACGTGCGGTATACGTGTGATAGCTGCTTCTTAGCGATAGGTATGGTGGTTGAGAGATCAGGAGAATGTGTTCGTTCTGGCAGGATTTATCCAGAACGGATGTGGCTGCGTTAGGCCTGAGGAGAACGCCTGGCTGGGGGGTGTGAAACCAGCAGATTTACTTAGAGTGATGAGGAGTAAGCGGCCGATGTTGGTATGAGAACAGTTATACCGAATGGTGTCATAGTATCTCTGCGTTCTAGTTGAGTGGTGATGTTAAGGAGAGAGTAAGCGTGGTGGTGTGATAGGATGGGTTATATGCTCTTTCGAAACGTTCTCTGCATTCCAAATTGTACTATATACGCTCCAGATACTTTGTTTATTTTCTAAATCCACGCATAGGTTATTGGGTACACTTCTAAATGCAACTTTCTCAGAGAGGATATTGTGCACAACTTCTAAATATACACATAGGCTATTGGGCACAGCTTCTAAATGCAACTTCTAAATATACACATTGGCTAGTGGGTACACTTCTAAATGCAACTTTTCTCAGAGCGGCTATTGGGCACAACTTCTAAATGCAACTTTTCTCAGAGAGGCTATTGGGCACAACTTCTGAATGCAACTTCAAAATATACACATTGGCTAGTGGGTACACTTCTAAATGCAACCTTTCTCAGAGAGGCTATTGGGCACAACTTCTAAATATACACACTGGCTATTAGGCATTACTTCTAAATGCAACTCTCTCATTGAGGCTATTGGGCACAACTTCTAAATGCAGCTTTTCTCTGAGGGGTTATTGGGCACAGCTTCTAAATGTACCCATAGGCTATTGGGTACACTTCTAATTGCAACTTTTCTCAGAGCGGGTTTTGGGCACAACTTCTAAATGCAACTTTTCTCAGAGAGGCTATTGGGCACAACTTCTGAATGCAACTTCAAAATATACACATTGGCTAGTGGGTACACTTCTAAATGCAACCTTTCTCAGAGAGGCTATTGGGCACAACTTCTAAATATACACACTGGCTGGCTCCTTCAAATGCAGATTTCGCACTATCAGGCTGTAGCAGGCCCAGGGCAGCCTGAGAGCCAGGTATGCACTCAGGTATGGTGGTAGCCATCTTGGAAGTTGCTGTAGCTGTTGTAGTGGTTGTAGAAAATTTGGATTCTCTGCCCGGGAGCCAGGAATGCACTTGGGCATGGCATTAGCCATTTTGGAAGTTGCTGTAGCTGTAGTAGTGGTTGTAGAAAATTTGGATTCTCTGCCCGGGAGCCAGGAATGCACTTGGGCATGGCGTTAGCCATTTTGGAAGTTGCTGTAGTAGTGGTTGTAGAAAATTCAGATTCTCTGCCTGGGGCTGCTTGGAGTCTCCCTGTAGGGGGAGGGGGCCTGCCCCACCATGAGACCGGCAGAGACTTGATCAGACTGTGGCCTTGAGTGTTGGCCATTGGTGGGGGCAGGCTTCACCTTCCGGCACAGGGGGTTGACTCCTTCCAAAGCAGATTTTGCCCGAGCAGGCTGTAGCAGTCTCAAGGCAGCCTGGGAGCCAGGTATGCACTCGGGCATGGCGGCAGCCATTTTGGAAGTTGCTGTGGCTGTAATAGTGGTTGTGGAAAATTCGGATTCTCTGCCTGTGAGCCAGGTATGCACTTGGACATGGCGGCAGCTATTTTGGAAGTTTCTGTAGCTGTAGTAGTGGTTGTGGAAAATTTGGATTGCCTGGCGCTGCAGGAGGTCTCCCGTTTGGGAAAGGGGGCCTGTCCCACCATGAGACCGGCAGAGACTGGATCAACAGTGGCCTTGAGTGTTGGCCTTTGGTGGGGACCGGCTTCACCTTCCAGCTCAGAGGCTTGGCTCCTTCAAATGCAGATTTCGCCCCATTAGGCTGTAGCAGGCACAGGGCAACATGGAAGCAAGGTATGCACTTGGGCATGGCAGCCATCTTGGAAGTTGCTGTAGTAGTGGTTGTGGAAAATTTAGATTCTCTGCTTGAGAGCCAGGTATGCACTCGGGCATGGCGGCAGCCATCTTGTAAGTTGCTGTAGCTGTAGTAGTGGTTGTGGAAAATTCAGATTCTCTGCCTGAGAGCCAGGTATGCACTCAGGCGTGGCGGCAGCCATTTTGGAAGTTGATGTAGTAGTGGTTAGTAGTGGTTGTGGAAAATTTGGATTCTCTGCCTGGGGCTGCTGGGGGTCTCTCTGTTGGGAAAGGGGGCCTGTCCCACCATGAGCCCGGCAGAGACTGGATCAGACAGTGGCCTTGAGTGTTGGCCTTTGGTGGGGGCCGGCTTCACCTTCCAGCTCAGAGGCTTGGCTCCTTCAAATGCAGATTTTGCCCCATTAGGCTGTAGCAGTCACAGGGCAGCATGGAATCAAGGTATGCATTCTGGCATGGTGGCAGCCATCTTGGAATTTGCTGTAATAGTGGAAAATTCAGAATCTCTGCCTGAGGAAGAGGTATGCACTCGGGCATGGCAGCAGCCATTTGGAAGTTGCTGTAGTAGTGGATGTGGAAAATTCGGATTGTTTGCCTGGGGCCTCCCTGTTGGGGAAGAGGATCTGTCCAACCATGAGACCAGCACAGACTGGATCAGACAGTGGCCTTGAGTATTGGCCTTTGGTGGGGGCCGGCTACACCTCCCGGCGCAGGGGGTTGGCTCCTTCAAATGCAGATTTCGCCCCATTAGGCTGTAGCAGGCACAGGGCAGCCTGGGAGCCAGTTATGCACTTGGGCATGGTGGCAGCCATCTTGGAAGTTGCTGTAGCTATTGTAGTGGTTGTGGACAATTCGGATTCTGTGCCTGGGAGCCAGGTATGCACTCGGACATGGCTTCAGCCATTTTGGAAGTTGCTGTAGTAGTGCTTGAGGAAAATTCAGATTCTCTGCCTGGGGCTGCAGGGCTCCTGGGGGGTCTCCCTGTTGGGGCAGGGGACCCGTCCCACCATGAGACTGGCATAGACTGGATCAGACAGTGGCCTTGAGTGTTGGCCTTCGGTGGAGGCCGGCTTCACCTTCCATCTCAGAGGCTTGGCTCCTTCAAATGCAGATTTCGCCCCATTAGGCTGTAGCAGGCACAGGGCAGCCTGGGAGCCAGTTATGCACTTGGGCATGGTGGCAGCCATCTTGGAAGTTGCTGTTGTAGTGGTTGTGGAAAATTTGGATTCTCTGCCTGAGAGCCAGGTATGCACTCGGGCATGGTGGCAGCCATCTTGGAATTTGCTGTAATAGTGGAAAATTCAGAATCTCTGCCTGAGGAAGAGGTATGCACTCGGGCATGGCAGCAGCCATTTTGGAAGTTGCTGTAGCTATAGTAGTGGATGTGGAAAATTCGGATTGTCTGCCTGGGGCCTCCCTGTTGAGGAAGAGGACCTGTCCAACCATGAGACCAGCACAGACTGGATCAGACAGTGGCCTTGAGTGTTGGCCTTTGGTGGGGGCCGGCTTCACCTCCCGGCGCAGGGGGTTGGCTCCTTCAAATGCAGATTTCGCACTATCAGGCTGTAGCAGGCCCAGGGCAGCCTGAGAGCCAGTTATGCACTTGGGCATGGTGGCAGCCATCTTGGAAGTTGCTGTAGCTGTTGTTGTGGAAAATTCAGATTCTCTGCCTGGGAGCCAGGTACGCACTCGGGCATGGCAGAAGCTATTTTGGAAGTTGCTGTCATAGTGGTTGTGGAAAATTCAGATTCTCTGCCTGGGAGCCAGGTATGCACTCGAGCATGGCAGCAGCCATCTTGGAAGTTGCTGTAGCTGTAGTAGTGGTTGTGGAAAATTCAGATTCTCTGCCTGAGAGCCAGGTATGGACTCAGGCGTGGCGGCAGCCATTTTGGAAGTTGATGTAGTAGTGGTTGTGGAAAATTTGGATTCTCTGCCTGGGGCTGCTGGGGGTCTCTCTGTTGGGAAAGGGGGCCTGTCCCACCATGAGCCCGGCAGAGACTGGATCAGACAGTGGCCTTGAGTGTTGGCCTTTGGTGGGGGCCGGCTTCACCTTCCAGCTCAGAGGCTTGGCTCCTTCAAATGCAGATTTTGCCCCATTAGGCTGTAGCAGGCACAGGGCAGCATGGAATCAAGGTATGCATTCTGGCATGGTGGCAGCCATCTTGGAATTTGCTATAATAGTGGAAAATTCAGAATCTCTGCCTGAGGAAGAGGTATGCACTCGGGCATGGCAGCAGCCATTTTGGAAGTTGCTGTAGTAGTGGATGTGGAAAATTCGGATTGTCTGCCTGGGGCCTCCCTGTTGGGGAAGAGGACCTGTCCAACCATGAGACCAGCATAGACTGGATCAGACAGGGGCCTTGAGTGTTGGCCTTCGGTGGGGGCCGGCTTCACCTTCCATCTCAGAGGCTTGGCTCCTTCAAATGCAGATTTCACCCTATCAGGGTGTTCAGGCCCAGGGCAGCCTGAGAGCCAGGTATGCACTCTGGTATGGTGGTAGCCATCTTGGAAGTTGCTGTAGCTGTTGTAGTGGTTGTGGAAAATTCAGATTCTCTGCCTGGAAGCCAGGTATGCACTCGGGCATGGCGGCAGCCATCTTGGAAGTTGCTGTAGCTGTAGTAGTGGTTGTGGAAAATTAAGATTCTCTGCTTGAGAGCCAGGTATGCACTCGGGCATGGCGGCAGCCATCTTGGAAGTTGCTGTAGCTGTAGTAGTGGATGTGGAAAATTCAGATTGTCTGCCTGGGGCCTCCCTGTTGGGGAAGAGGATCTGTCCAACCATGAGACCAGCACAGACTGGATCAGACAGTGGCCTTGAGTGTTGGCCTTTGGTGGGGGCCGGCTACACCTCCCGGCGCAGGGGGTTGGCTCCTTCAAATGCAGATTTCGCACTATCAGGCCGTAGAAGGCCCAGGGCAGCCTGAGAGCCAGGTATGCACTCTGGTATGGTGGTAGCCATCTTGGAAGTTGCTGTAGTGGTTGTGGAAAATTTGGATTCTCTGCCTAGGAGCCAGGTATGCACTCTGACATGGCTGCAGCCATTTTGGAAGTTGCTGTAGTAGTGCTTGAGGAAAATTCAGATTCTCTGCCTGGGGCTGCAGGGCTCCTGGGGGGTCTCCCTGTTGGGGCAGGGGACCTGTCCCACCATGAGACTGGCTTAGACTGGATCAGACAGTGGCCTTGAGTGTTGGCCTTTGGTGGAGGCCGGCTTCACCTTCCATCTCAGAGGCTTGGCTCCTTCAAATGCAGATTTCACCCTATCAGGGTGTTCAGGCCCAGGGCAGCCTGGGAGCCAGGTATGCACTTTGCCATGGTGGCAGCCATCTTGGAAGTTGCTGTAGCTGTTGTAGTGGTTGTGGAAAATTCAGATTCTCTGCCTGGAAGCCAGGTATGCACTCGGGCATGGCGGCAGCCATTTTGGAAGTTGCTGTAGTAGTGCTTGAGGAAAATTCAGATTCTCTGCCTGGGGCTGCAGGGCTCCTGGGGGTCTCCCTGTTGGGGCAGGGGACCTGTCCCACCATGAGACTGGCATAGACTGGATCAGACAGTGGCCTTGAGTGTTGGCCTTTGGTGGATGCCGGCTTCACCTTCCATCTCAGAGGCTTGGCTCCTTCAAATGCAGATTTCACCCTATCAGGGTGTTCAGGCCCAGGGCAGCCTGGGTGCTAGGTATGCACTTTGGCATGGTGGCAGCCATCTTGGAAGTTGCTGTAGCTGTTGTAGTGGTTGTGGAAAATTCAGATTCTCTGCCTGGAAGCCAGGTATGCACTCGGGCATGGCGGCAGCCATCTTGGAAGTTGCTGTAGCTGTAGTAGTGGTTGTAGAAAATTTGTATTGGCTGGCGCTGCAGGGGGTCTCCCAGTTGGGGAAGGGGACCTGTCCCAACATGAGACCGGCAGAGACTGGATCAGACAGTGGCCTTGAGTGTTGGCCTTTGGTGGGGCTGGCTTCACCTTCCGACGCAGGGGGTTGGCTCCTTCAAATGCGGATTTCGTCCCATGAGGCTGTCACAGGCCCAGGGCAGCTTGGGAGTCAGGTATGCACTCGGGCATGGAGGCAGCCATTTTGGAAGTTGCTGTAGCTGTAGTAGTGGATGTGGAAAATTCGGATTCTCTGCCTGGGAGCCAGGTATGCACTCGGGCATGGCGGCAGCCATCTTGGAATTTGCTGTAATAGTGGAAAATTCTGAATCTCTGCCTGAGGAAGAGGTATGCACTCGGGCATGGCAGCAGCCATTTTGGAAGTTGCTGTAGCTGTAGTAGTGGATGTGGAAAATTCGGATTCTCTGCCTGGGAGCCAGGTATGCACTCGAGCATGGCGGCAGCCATTTTGGAAGTTGCTGTAGCTGTAGTAGTGGTTGTAGAACATTTGGATTCTCTGCCCGGGAGCCAGGAATGCACTTGGGCATGGCGTTAGCCATTTTGGAAGTTGCTGTAGTAGTGGTTGTAGAAAATTCAGATTCTCTGCCTGGGGCTGCTTGGAGTCTCCCTGTAGGGGGAGGGGGCCTGCCCCGCCATGAGACCGGCAGAGACTTGATCAGACTGTGGCCTTGAGTGTTGGCCATTGGTGGGGGCGGGCTTCACCTTCCGGCACAGGGGGTTGACTCCTTCCAATGCAGATTTTGCCCCAGCAGGCTGTAGCAGTCTCAAGGCAGCCTGGGAGCCAGGTATGCACTTGGGCATGGCGGCAGCCATCTTGGAAGTTGCTGTAGCTGTAGTAGTGGTTGTGGAAAATTTGGATTGCCTGGCGCTGCAGGAGGTCTCCCGGTTGGGAAAGGGGGCCTGTCCCACCATGAGACCGGCAGAGACTGGATCAACAGTGGCCTTGAGTGTTGGCCTTTGGTGGGGGCCGGCTTCACCTTCCAGCTCAGAGGCTTGGCTCCTTCAAATGCAGATTTCGCCCCATTAGGCTGTAGCAGGCACAGGGCAGCATGGAAGGAAGGTATGCACTTGGGCATGGCGGCAGCCATCTTGGAAGTTGCTGTAGCTGTAGTAGTGGTTGTGGAAAATTCAGATTCTCTGCTTGAGAGCCAGGTATGCACTCGGGCATGGCGGCAGCCATCTTGGAAGTTGCTGTAGCTGTAGTAGTGGTTGTGGAAAATTCAGATTCTCTGCCCGAGAGCCAGGTATGCACTCAGGCGTGGCGGCAGCCATTTTGGAAGTTGATGTAGTAGTGGTTAGTAGTGGTTGTGGAAAATTTGGATTCTCTGCCTGGGGCTGCTGGGGGTCTCTCTGTTGGGAAAGGGGGCCTGTCCCACTATGAGCCCGGCAGAGACTGGATCAGACAGTGGCCTTGAGTGTTGGCCTTCGGTGGGGGCCGGCTTCACCTCCCGGCGCAGGGGTTTGGCTCCTTCAAATGCAGATTTTGCCCCATTAGGCTGTAGCAGGCACAGGGCAGCATGGAATCAAGGTATGCATTCTGGCATGGTGGCAGCCATCTTGGAATTTGCTGTAATAGTGGAAAATTCAGAATCTCTGCCTGAGGAAGAGGTATGCACTCGGGCATGGCAGCAGCCATTTTGGAAGTTGCTGTAGTAGTGGATGTGGAAAATTTGGATTGTCTGCCTGGGGCCTCCCTGTTGGGGAAGAGGACCTGTCCAACCATGAGACCAGCATAGACTGGATCAGACAGTGGTCTTGAGTGTTAGCCTTTGGTGGAAGCCGGCTTCACCTTCAGGTGCAGGGGGTTGGCTCCTTCAAATGCAGATTTTGCCCTATCAGGCTGTCGCAGGCCCAGGGCAGCCTGGGAGCCAGGTATGCACTCGGGCATGGCGGCAGCCAACTTGGCAGTTGCTGTAGCTGTAGTAGTAGTTGTGGAAAATTCGAAGTCTCTGCCTGGCGCTGCAGTGCTGCAGGGCTGCTCGGGGTCTCCCGGTTGGGGAAAGAGACCTGTCCAGCCATGAGACCGGCAGAGACATGGCTAGCTCTTTTTTACTAGTGCTTTCGAAATCCACGACCATCTGGAAAGTTCACCTTTTTCTCCTTCCTTAGGGTTTTTCGTAGTTGTTTGTTCGTTGACTTTGTCTGGGGTTTCTTGTGCAAATGTAATTGTTAAGCACTGGAGAGGTCCCTTTGGATATCTTCCAATATTCAAGGGATCCAAGTATGGAATTTCCTCCATTTGGTCTTCATTTGGGTCTACTCTTTGACCCGACCTCTCTGAGGTGCCTGTCCGCTTCACGTTCGCCGTCTCTGTCTCTTTTTGTATTGACATTTTAATTGATATCACTGGCGGTCATGGGTACGGGCCGATGTATTCCCTTGTTTCGGCTGTGTGTTATCTTGTGGTTCCTGTTGTCGTTTCTCGTGCTGTCTTATAACCTCTTATGCGGCACTCACATAAATCATAACCCATCATTTGGAAACTTTCCTGTTCCTTTGTTATCATTGACCTAATTATAAGAGAAGGGATATGTAGATAAACACAGTCTCTTTTACCTGTAGAACTAAATTCTACAAATCTGATGTCTTCCGAATTAATCTGCCTCAAGTTGGGGATACACTTGATTAGAGCCATTATGTTTTTTCTGTTCAAGATCAGATTGTCCTGGGTATCACCCACACGCTCCAGTTTAAAAGACCTTTCACTACCCATCTTTTACGGGATGTGAGTGTCTTTTCCAAGACTTTCCTGTTATGTTCTTTCTTTCCGTTATTTGCTGATTTGACCTCCTCCCAGGCCTGGGTTTTCATATTTCTTTTTATACGGGGTGATCTACTCCTCTGTTTCGTATCCTGTAGGTCTGGGGCTTTCTCTCTGGAATCAGTCCCCCTTTGCTCTCTTCCTGTGGAAAGCGTTTTGACCATTTTTCTTTTCGGTGAACTTTTTGCCAGTTTCTCCCACCTTTCTTTCAGAGTGAGCTATGGACTTGTTTGCTCAGTGTCAGCATTTTCTTGGATTTTTACTGTCGGCTCTTTTATCGGAGTACCTGATTCTTTGACGGTTTGTACAGTTTCTGTGTCCGAGTTTCCAGCTGAGTACACCGAGAGGTCCATAAGGTCTATACTGTCTTCTAAATCTTTAATCACCATTTGTCATTTATTTTGAGAAGCATTTTGATCTGTTTTTTCTACATTGAGTGGCTCTGAATCTCGCAGAAGCACCGTTCTGCTTCTCGTCTGTTCTTTAGTCTGCATTTCTTTGCTTTGTTTATTTTTAGGATTCTTTCTGGTATCTGAGTTTATGTGCTGGGGTTCAATTATTACCACTCTGTTTCCTACTTTTTTTGTATGTCTCTTTTCATTTGCATAGATGGGTATGTTGTTTGTTCCTTACTTTGTAGGTCAGTGGTTTTTGGCTCGGGGTCTCTAGGGATTTCCCCCTTAAAGCCTTGGTTTGGTGCTCCATTTCCCCTTCGCCTACAGCAGTAGTCACACTCAGGGCATCTTCTTCCAAGGTCATAACCACGCAACCGTTAGCTGATTGTTTCTTTATTGGAGTCTGCTGTTCAGTCCCCTGTTGTTTTTGTGATTTTGGTGGGGGGACTTTCTTGGGTTCTGCACAAGCGTTCACTGCAGCGCTCTGTTTTTCTCTAGCCATTTCTATTTCACGTAGCATTTGTCCTTCTTCTCCGATGACTTATTTGAGACCGTTTTTAATTTCTCCTCGGTCTGTGATGCGACAGGTTTTTTGCTGTGTATGCTTTTCTGCTTCCAAAACATATTGGTTCCTTTGTTCTCCATTTGTATTGCTTACTGTACTATTGACTGTGCCGGACCCTCCTCCCCTCATGTCCAACGCAGAGATGTACCCTTCTACATAAATCATTTCCGTGTGGAGCATAGCTAACAGAGTTCTCTGATCCTTTAGAGTGTCATAGATGGATTCATATAATTTGCAGAATGGAGCCAGGGCAATTGTTATCGTTGACATTACAGCAAAAATTTCGGAGTTTTTTTGTTGGTGTTTCATTCTCGTTTTTAGAGGTCAGAATTGAGGATCTTCCATTTCGTATTGGTGTTTCTTTCTCATTGTTGATAGTCAGGTAAGAGGATCTTCTATTTCGTGAAGGTGATCGCAACACAGGCCAGGTCCTTGCACTCGGTCCAAAGTCATTGCTCATTGATGGTTTTTCTACCTGATATTCCCTTTCCAGAGTCGTTTTTGTTGGTATATTTTTTGGCTCATTGTCCACAGGGAGGATCTCGTATGAGGTATCCTTTGTATTTGTTTCCCCCCGCGACAGATCATTTTCATGTGTAGATGACCCAGTGTTCTACTTGGGTGTAAGGCAGACAGCCTCTTTTTCGCTCAAGTCAGCTATGGCTGCTTGTGGGTGAAAAGCACACCCTTTTGTTGAGTAGTTCTGACCATCAGAGGGGATATCTTTTGTTTTCTCCAGTATTTTCTCAGGTTGTTGGTTATTTTGCACAGGCGCAGCCCGACTGTCCAAAACCGCCTGTAATTCTGGATCTTTAAAGTATCAAATTCCTGTTTTTAAAACTGCTTGTGGGGTATCCATTCTCATTCCTGACCACACAAAGCTTGATCCTTGTGAACTATGGTTGATAGGCGAGACGGCTCCTTCCAACAAGTCCGCATCCGACAATTCATCTATTTGCAGTTGTTCTCTAGTCATCGATTTTTGAAAGAATCTGGCCACTGAGCTCACAGAACCGGTCTTCGTTTTTAGTCTGGGGACTATCTTGAGTGTAATTGAGTGTAATTCGTTACACACAGGTGGGGCGTATATTTTGACAGGATTGTTTTCTTCAATTATGTTCCCTGTTTCTGAATTTACTGTTTCCTCTTTTTTTTCCTCTGAATAGTTCTTATTTTCTTGTGTTGCAGATTCATTGAGAGAGATCTCGTTGTCTGGACTCTTCAGATCCGGTCCTGTCATCAAGGGATGGATTTAGTGTTTTGGGATTTTCCTTGGACATTATTGGCACCGCCTTAGGAATATCCATGTAATCATCTATGTTTGTGTCTTCTTGATTAGCGTTGGGCGGATCAGCAGTGATTGGACGGGGCCTCCCTCCCCACCTCCTCCTCCTTGGCTACCGAGAGGCTCACCGGCTGTACATGCGCCTCGCCTGAATCAGAGATAAGACATTTCTTCAGAACAATTAGGCTGAAGGTCTATTTCAGAAAGGTGGATGAAGAAGTTGACCTAGAGGATACAAGCCTACGAAGCAAGTCAACGTTTAATCCATCAGAAAACCAGATGCCTAAAGAAATTGGGACCTTCGAGAGATGTGTCTTAAAAGAGATGTTGGATCTTAAAAATAAAAACCAAGTACTAAGACACAACCTAACCAATTCTGAAAGAATTGCTCCGAGGAAATTTACCTCCAACCCCAACCTAACAATCAAAGCAGCTGACAAGGGAGGTGGATTGTAAAACAAACCAACCAGCAATATCTCTGCATGGTCATGCAATTGCTCCAAACCGAGAAAACGATCAACCTCTAGAAAAGGATCTAACACCAGGCACTAAACAATGCATACTTGAAGAAACACAACTGGGCCTTGAAAGGGAATGGATTACAGAAAAGGAATTTGAGTATCTGAACCATCCAGAGGGAAGAACTCTGCTAATACATCCCTTTCCTAAGATCCACAAGTTGGAAAACCCACCAGGATGCCCCATCATCTCAAGTTGCGGATCCATCTTTGAACCAGTCAACAAATGTATAGATTGCTTTCTCAAACCCTACTGCATGCTCACTAGATCATATTTACAAGACACCATGGCTATGATTAGCTGCTTTGAGGAAATACTCTTTAATCCTAGGGAAGAATTACTTGTGACAATGGACATAACTGCTTTGTATACAAGCATCAGGAAGAATCCATGTAGTGTGTTCACCGGCAACTGACCGTACATGAGCTGCAGAGAAGGGGGCCCATCAAATTTCTTCTAGAACTTCTTTGGATATCTTGACAAAAAAAAATCAAGTTTGACAACACATTCTTCCAACAGGTAAATGGGACTGCAATGGGGGCAATCTTTGCCCCAAGTCTCGCAATCATCTATATGGCCAAATTTTAAGAAAAACACAAATATTCAGCAACCAGTCCCTTCATAGAAAGAAAATACACAAGTTTTGCAGATGATATCATTTTCATATGGAGAGGCACTGCAACAGAACTAAATTAATTCTGGAGGTGGGCCAATGAACAGGACCTCCAAATTAAATTCATGATAAACTGGAGCAAGGAAGAGATCCACTTCCTAGACCTCAACATCAGTAACCAAAATGGGATTTTAAAGTGCTCTCTATTCAGAAAAGCAATTGACAGAAACACCCTTTTGGAATATAGGAGCTTCCATCCATACGCCTAAAACAAAACCTTCCCTTTGGGCAATACTTAAGGGTGCAAAGAAACTGTACCACCCTTAATGACTTTCAAATACACGCAACACCATTGATAAAGAGATTACGAGCAAAAGGATATCTGAGCAAATTACTCAGGAATTCACAAAAAGAGAAAGGTTCATTTTGAGAGAAGCACTCCTGACCCCAAGGAACTGAGTGACACAACATGAAGACACAAATATGACCTGTGTTACAACGTACAGCCCGAATACATCTAAACTAAGATCCCTAATCAAAAAATACTGGCCGTTGGTGGCTCCTCTGGCACTACCAGAGGAGCCACTTCGCAGAACGGCCCTCAAAGGATCCAAAAACCTAAAGGAGTATTTGACCCATGCACAGTTTCAGAAAAAACATAGTTCAAAGTACACTATGGAACCTTAGGCAGATCACAGGACACCATCCCTGTGGCAATTGCACAGTTTTTAGATTTACCAAAAAATGACATCATTTACTTTGTTGGATGGACGCCAATGGGAACTGAAGTAATTTTTATTTTTTATTTTTTTATTTACTTGATTCAATTTACAAAGAAATCTTTGCAAGAAAATGAACGTTGTTAACCGTTTCCCCTCACGCGTCCGTCAATTCCAGCTGAAGGCTGTCACAAACTTCACAAAGTATAAAGAAGAAAGAGAAAGAAAACAAGGATTCAGCTTGGATTTAGCTGACTCCAAAATTTAAAACTCTCAATCTGGTCTTAGTTGTAGTCCTGCAGTTTCAAGTTCATGAAGAATTGGGAGACCGCTACCACATATGAGTTTTTATCCCCCTCTATTAGTCGGTGCCACCAATCCTCTTCTCCACATGTTGTCGACTCTTCAAATATATGTCCGAGGTGCGTGGTTCCCAATTTCGTCAGTGTTGATGTTGAAGAGTTTCGCTTTGATCTTTCTTTTTGGAGAAGCGACAGCTGTTATCCAATGTTATTTTTCTTATCGCTCTGATCTTATTTGTTGGCAAGAGATTCATTCTAAATCGCAAGAAGATATTTCTCAGAGATTTGTTAGGGAACTTTTTTAAGTAGATCGGTAAGTCATATAGGCTCCTTGTTGTTGGTGGCTTGTGACTTATTAGTTTACTTCTATTTTGTAAGGAAGTCGTCTGTATCCAAACTCATTCCCACAGTTTTTGTTTTACTTTATTTGGATTTTGAATGAGTTCTTCCTCAGAGCTGTCCATATCTTCCAAGAGTTTTTGATTCTCTTTCATTCACCCAGGTCATCAACAGATTAATTTTTCGATCTTTGATTTCTGTATGGATGATGGCCATAACGTTTGGACAATTGCTAATTATGATCTTCCTGTATAGCATTATTGTGTTTTTTGTAACCATCGACTCCAATGATTGCAATCACAATTCCTGACGAATAGTCGCTGCTGGTGTTGACACTGGTAAGTTCAGAGTTTTTCTCCAGAAGAGACCTTTGATGCGTTTCCAGAATTCTTGCAGTATCATCAACATGGCGTCCGCCCCATAGATTAAGGAGGGGACCACCTTGCCCTTATAGAATTGTATCTGGGGGATTGCTGTAAATCGACAGAATCTTCCGTTTATTGCTTTGGCCTGACTTGCCAGCTTCGTCACTCTATCCAAAAGATGGTTTTCCATTGGGCACTCTTGTTTGTTGTTAATTAGTATTACCCCCAAGAATTTAAATTCCTTCACTTGTTCAATCTTCTCCCCCTGCAGGGTCCATCTAAAGTTCTCAGTATGGGTATTTTGTTTCTCCATAGTCATGACTTTAGTTTTAACCTTATTTATTTCCAGATTGTTCTTCTTTATATACGCCAGTTCGTTTAATTGGCTCTGGAGGCCAATTTGGGTATAGTCCAATTAAATAAGGTCATCCACATATAGCAGTCTTGGGATCTTAGTTTTTCCTACTGTCGGTGGAAATGAGTGGATCTCCGATTCACATTCTTTGATATCCCAAAGGTATGAGTTGAAAAGTGTCAGGGCAAGGGGACACCCTTGCTTTACTCCTCTGGACATAGGGATTTGTTCTGATAGCATCCCTTCTCGATTTAGACGTACCCTGATGGAAGAGTCTTGATGGAGGGCTTTGATAGGTTCCAGGATACTTTCCGGACACCTTCTTGTTCTTAGTTTTTCCCATAGAATTTCACTGTTGACCTGGTCAAAAGCCTGGACCAGGTCAACAAATGCCAGGTGAATTTTTGGGCTTCCTTCATGGATCTTACTTTTTAAGAAGCTTAACAGAGGATGTTTGGTGATGTTCCCGCATCCTTCACAAAGCCAGATTGAAGTGGGTCTTCGTTGCCAGAAGTCCTTGCCCGTTTTTGAAAATGTTCCAACAGTAACGATCCAAACACTTTCCCAACAACATCAAGGAGTGCTATTGGACGATAGTTCTTAGGTTCGTCTCTGGGCACGTGTTTATAGATTGGTACAATAGTTGCTGTTGTCCATGAGGTGGGTATAGATCTCGTTTCTGTGCAGTTTTTTATTACCTCGTAAATGAAGTCCGCCCATTCGGCCTGATGTTCTTTCAGGTCTGCGTTTGTGATGCCATCTGGGCCCGGGTCCCTTGAATTGTTCAAACAAACAAGTTTCCGCTTGATATCTTCCAGATCCCAGGTTGTCATTGATGGTGTGTTTGACACCTCTTGGTTAGCTGAATTGTAGCATCCGACTTTCTTGAATAGATTTGTAAAATGCTTCATCCAAGCTTCTTCTCCCACAAAGTTGTTTATCGGGTTGTTTTGGATCCCTGGCGTTGTCCTAATAAGGGTCAAAAAATCTCTTGTTTTTCTACTGCACACTGTCTTTAGCATTGCAACTACATCTGCTTGGTTAATAGTCACAATTTGATGTCGTACCCAGCTTTTATATACCCTCTCTGCAGCTTTTACCTGTTTCACAAACTCAGGGGTATCTGTTTTTTTTGCTTGGCGTTTTAGTTTCCTTAATTTTTTTTTCTTTCACTATACATTTGTTGAATTCGTGTAGGTGGATTTTCTATCTCACGATTTGGCCATACCTTTCTTTTCTTTTCGTAGGCTTTTAGCAGAGGTTGATAGTCAATATTATCTTTGTTATTTTTCGGGCCCATTTTCTGCTTTATCCTGCAAATGCTAATATATGTATTAGTTAGTTCTGCAACTGCATTTGCTGACAATCAGAGCTTTGTTCCTCCCTTACATAGCTTGATCTCCGCTGCCATATTTGGTCTGGTGTTCTTTATACAAGTCCATTTTACCTTTAAGAGGTTATGGTCGCTGTTAATTGTTCTCACAACATCAAAATCGGTTACTATCTTCAGCATCTCGTTTGAGACAAATATGTGGTCTAGATTTGCACTCTGATTATTTCTTTCCCAAGTCGGGATTGTTGGACTGCATCTAGGTATTGATGTTTCTAGGCTTTGTAGGTCCCAAGAAGTCATTGCTGCCTTCCATAAATGTCCTCGGACCATATTTAGTGGGACATTTTTCTTTGTTCTTTCTGAACTTTTAAATTTGGGGCAGACCGCGTTAAGGTCTCCACATAAAATGATGAATTTCGGAGCCCATTCCAAGTGTATTTTTTCCAGGATGTTATCCGCCTGTTCCAAGTAATCCTCATTCTTGATCACTGCAGAATTCCAATATGGATTTATCAGAATCACTATTTCGTCCTTTAAGGTATCTTTGTTGTTTTCCGAAGTTTGCTTTGTCCATTTTAAACAGGATACTTGGAAATGGATATTTGATGTCACAATTTTTATGTATTGTATTCCCACTCCAGATATAATGGCGATCAACAGGCCTGATGATGGACGGCCTCGTTCAGTGTGGGTTGCTGGGGAAAGATATGTTTCATAGCCCTCCAAAAATGGCTTTTTGGTTAGCCATGTCTCTTGGAGACATAAGATGTCAAAGACCCCTAATTGGCATCACTTATAGCCAGGAGGTGGCTAAAACCTCTGTTGTTCCAACTTCCCATTACGATGGTATCTTTCCCTGGATCTTTAGCTGCATCGCCCCGAACCTCCTTACTACTGTCCATCGCTTCTGTGCATGACTAGCTCTTTTTTACTAGTGCTTTCGAAATCCACGACCATCTGGAAAGTTCACCTTTTTCTCCTTCCTTAGGGTTTTTCGTAGTTGTTTGTTCGTTGTCCTTGTCTGGGGCTTCTTGTGCAAATGTAATTGTTAAGCACTGGAGAGGTCCCTTTGGATATCTTCCAATATTCAAGGGATCCAAGTATGGAATTTCCTCCATTTCGTCTTCATTTGGGTCTACTCTTTGACCCGACCTCTTTGAGGTGCCTGTCCGCTTCACGTTCGCCGTCTCTGTCTCTTTTTGTATTGACATTTTAATTGATCTCACTGGCGGCCATAGGTACGGGCCGATGTATTCCCTTGTTTCGGCTGTGTGTTATCTTGTGGTTCCTGTTGTCGTTTCTCGTGCTGTATCTTATAACCTCTTATGCGGCACTCACATAAATCCAACCCATCATTTGGAAACTTTCCTGTTCCTTTGTTATCATTGACCTAATTATAAGAGAAGGGATATGTAAATAAACAAAGTCTCTTTTACCTGTAGAACTAAATTCTACAAATCTGATGTCTTCCGAATTAATCTGCCTCAAGTTGGGGATACACTTGATTAGAGCCATTATGTTTTTTCTGTTCAAGATCAGATTGTCCCGGGTATCACCCACACGCTCCAGTTTAAAAGACCTTTCACTACCCATCTTTTACGGGATGTGAGTGTCTTTTCCAAGACTTTCCTGTTATGTTCTTTCTTTCGGTTATTTGCTGATTTGACCTCCTCCCAGGCCTGGGTTTTCATATTTCTTTTTATACGGGGTGATCTACTCCTCTGTTTCGTATCCCGTAGGTCTGGGGCTTTCTCTCTGGAATCAGTCCCCCTTTGCTCTCTTCCTGTGGAAAGCGTTTTGACCATTTTTCTTTTCGGTGAACTTTTTGCCAGTTTCTCCTGCCTTTCTTTCAGAGTGAGCTATGGACTTGTTTGCTCAGTGTCAGCATTTTCTTGGATTTTTACTGTCGGCTCTTTTATCGGAGTACCTGATTCATTGACGGTTTGTAGAGTTTCTGTGTCCGAGTTTCCAGCTGAGTACACCGAGAGGTCCATAAGGTCTATACTGTCTTCTAAATATTTAATCACCATTTGTCGTTTATTTTGAGAAGCATTTTGATCTGTTTTTTCTACATTGAGTGGCTCTGAATCTCGCAGAACCACTGATCTGCTTCTCGTCTGTTCTTTAGTCTGCATTTCTTTGCTTTGTTTATTTTTAGGATTCTTTCTGGTATCTGAGTTTATTTGCTGGGGTTCAATTATTACCACTCTGTTTCCTACTTTTTTTGTATGTCTCTTTTCATTTGCATAGATGGGTATGTTGTTTGTTCCTTACTTTGTAGGTCAGTGGTTTTTGGCTCGGGGGTCTCTAGGGATTTCCCCTTAAAGCCTTGGTTTGGTGCTCCATTTCCCCTTCGCCCACAGCAGTAGTCACACTCAGGGCATCTTCTTCCAAGGTCATAACCACGCAACCGTTAGCTGATTGTTTCTTTATTGGAGTCTGCTGTTTAGTCCCCTGTTGTTTTTGTGATTTTGGTGGGGGGACTTTCTTGGGTTCTGCACAAGCGTTCACTGCAGCGCTCTGTTTTTCTCTAGCCATTTCTATTTCACTTAGCATTTGTCCTTCTTCTCCGATGACTTATTTGAGACCGTTTTTAATTTCTCCTCGGTCTGTGATGCGACAGGTTTTTTGCTGTGTATGCTTTTCTGCTTCCAAAACATATTGGTTCATTTGTTCTCCATTTGTATTGCTTACTGTACTATTGACTGTGCCGGACCCTCCTCCCCTCATGTCCAACGCAGAGATGTACCCTTCTACATAAATCATTTCCGTGTGGAGCATAGCTAACAGAGTTCTCTGATCCTTTAGAGTGTCATAGATGGATTCATATAATTTGCAGAATGGAGCCAGGGCAATTGTTATCGTTGACATTACAGCAAAAATTTCGGAGTTTTTTTGTTGGCGTTTCATTCTCGTTATTAGAGGTCAGAATTGAGGATCTTCTAATTCGTATTGGTGTTTCTTTCTCATTGTTGATAGTCAGGTAAGAGGATCTTCTATTTCGTGAAGGTGATCGCAACACAGGCCAGGTCCTTGGACTCAGTCCAAAGTCATTGCTCCTTGATGGTTTTTCTACCTGATATTCCCTTTCCCGAGTCGTTTTTGTTTGTATATTTTTTGGCTCATTGTCCACAGGGAGGATCTCGTATAAGGTATCCTTTGTATTTGTTTCCCCTCGCGACAGCTCATTTTCATGTGTAGATGTCCCAGTGTTCTACTTGGGTGTAAGGCAGACAGCCTCTTTTTCGCTCACGTCAGCTATGGCTGCTTGTGGGTGAAAAGCACACCCTTTTGTTGAGTAGTTCTGACCATCAGAGGGGATATCTTTTGTTTTCTCCAGTATTTTCTCAGGTTGTTGGTTATTTTGCACAGGCGCAGCCCGACTGTCCAAAACCGCCTGTAATTCTGGATCTTTAAAGTATCAAATTCCTGTTTTTAAAACTGCTCGTGGGGTATCCATTCTCATTCCTGACAACACAAAGCTTGATCCTTGTGAACTATGGTTTATAGGCGAGACGGCTCCTTCCAACAAGTCCGCATCCGACAATTCATCTATTTGCAGTTGTTCTCTCGTCGTCGATTTTTGAAAGAATCTGGCCACTGAGCTCACAGAACCGGTCTTCGTTTTTAGTCTGGGGACTATCTTGAGTGTAATTGAGTGTAATTCGTTACACACAGGTGGGGCGTATATTTTGACAGGATTGTTTTCTTCAATTATGTTCCCTGTTTCTGAATTTACTGTTTCCTCTTTTTTTTCCTCTGAATAGTTCTTATTTTCTTGTGTTGCAGATTCATCGAGAGAGATCTCGTTGTCTGGACTCTTCAGATCCGGTCCTGTCATCAAGGGATGGATTTAGTATTTTTGGATTTTCCTTGGACATTATTGGCACCGCCTTAGGAATATCCATGTAATCGTCGATGTTTGTGTCTTCTTGATTGGCGTTGGGGGGATCAGCAGTGAATGGAGCGGGGACCTCCCTCCCCACCTCCTCCTCCTTGGCTACCGGGAGGCTCACCGGCTGTACATGCGCCTCGCCTGCCCCGACCGACGGCGGTCCTCCCTCCGCCCCTCCGTGTTTAAGTTCAACCTCTGCGGGGGTCAGTCCCAGGCCTGCCCCCACAACTTCCCCCACATCATTCCTGGCCACCTTCCAGGATGCTTCCCCGCCCTCTGGGAGCCGCGGAGACCCCACCGACCTCGTTGGCTCCTCCACAGCACACCCGCCGCATGGCCCCTCCTCCTCACCTTCTCCCTCGACCAGTAAGTGGGGCAGAAAAGTCTTAGGGGGAGTTAAGGGGGTTTCGGGAATTTCTTTAGTGCCAATATCCACCGCGTGAGTTGTCGCGGTTATAGATTTTACTTGTTTTGTTTGTTGCCATGATTGGCATTGTGAGGGGGTGTGCATGGGAGGAATAGCAGTGCCATTTATATTCGTTGTTAAGGGTCTAGAACCAAGTTGATCCATACCTGCAAATTGCTGTTTTCTCAGCGATGTTGCAGATGTTGTTGAAACGGTACAACGATGGCGAGGTGGATTTTTCAAAGGGCTCCTTAAATCCAAACCAGAGTCCTCTTGGCTTGACCGTTGACTCCGGAGACGCCGTCCAGCGTCCTCCATTTCTTAGAGGGGCACACACTGCCCCGGACTGCCGCGGACTACCGCAGACTGCCTCCAACCTCAGCCTCCAAACTCTGTTCCGTCCTGCGGTATAGGGTGGATTTTATAGATTGTCTCCACCCACAGCTTCCAGTAGAGCTAGAGGACAGACCGTAAACACACAGTGACTACCGCAGACTGCCTCCAACCTCAGCCTCCAAACTCTGCGTCCACTCCGCGGTATAGGGTGGATTTTATAGATTGTCTCCACCCACAGCTTCCAGTAGAGCTAGAGGACAGACTGGAAACACACAGTGACTACCGCAGACTGCATCCAACCTCAGCCTCCAAACTCGGATTTTTTGAAATTTCTTTTATTTTTTATTTTATTCTTGTTTTTCGATAAAATATCTTTACAACATTGATTAAGAAATTTTACAAAACGATCTTAAAATCACAAGTATTATTTTTTACATTCTATTTCAAATAAAAACAGTAAACAATAAACAAAACACAATAAAAAGACAGTTCAGCTATGAAAGGCTGTGCGAAAAGGAGAATAGGAAAGACAACAAAAGAGAGAAGAGAGAAACAGAACCTATTACAGATACTGATGATAGTACATCAATGAGAGAAAAATATGCTAAAGTCAATACAGCCAACAAGTGTGAAGAACAAAGGCTTCATCCACTTCCTAAGAACTTTAAGTCTTTTTTCCTATACAAAGGACATAGATAATACGCGTATGTGACATCTACATTGACATTGACAATCCAATCAGAATTCTGTGGGTTTGATCTTTCCTTGCCCTTCTATTGGTTGGTCTAATTTCCGGTATAGCCCACAAGTCTCCTCAGTCACAATTTACATACAAATTAAAATTTATCAACATGTGATTCCGGACCTCTAGTTAAATCCATCCAGGATTTTATATTTTCCCAAGTTCAACTCTACGGTCGATAGAAGATGAAACAGATAAATAATCAGAGCTTGCCTGTAGCCCCACATGCATTGTATCCACAACAATTCCAGTTCGTAGGCAACCGCTACATCCACATATTTCCCCAAGTATCTTTGCCTCTCCTTTGCAAAGTAAACACATTAAAGCACAAGATGTTTCAAGGTTTAATTTTCATGGGTTTTACAGAATCTACAACTCTCTTCTGTTGGTACTAATGTCTTCTGCCAACTTTTCATATGAGATAGTGTTGCCAGGAGTTTAATTTAAAACGCATGTATAGTGTGCGTACCTTTTGGCAAGGGGCCTGCCTAATGTACGAGAGAAGAGGTTTCTGTTTATGATGGAATTTTGCATATTCCTTATATGCTGAGTAATTCCCAATCTTGTCAGCTGTGATTCCCCAATCATATTGAAATAATTTCAGCTTCACAATTTGGGGCCGTTTGATTAAGTCATCTATGTCCATTGCAATCATTTCAAGGCTCCTTTCACACAGTTGCCCAGCAGCATAAACACATTTTGGAGACCCATGCTTTAGCATTTTTCCTAAGTCTTCATATAAGGAATTAGAAGCGGGGTCTGACATGTTTGCATAACTAGCCAATTTACGCCAAAGATGTTTAGTGTCTAGAGACGAAAGCCCCAATTTGTGCACAATGATGGAATTTGGTAATAATGTTGGTAAGTGCAGAACTTGTTTCCATATCTTTCCTTCGATTTTATTCAATACTGACCCAATTTCCAAAGAGCATAAGTCTAAAACATAAATAATAATCACTATCGCCTTGAGCATATAAAATTTGATCAGTTTTAGATTAAGGAAAATTGGCAGACCTTCAAGTGTATTAATTTCATTTGAGAAATTAGAGGAGATGTTTTGATGGCAATTTCTACCTGCCATTTAGCAATTGAGTCCGAATTGACCAGATTATACCCTAAATATAGCATACCCAATGCACGAGGAATAACCAACCCTTTAATATTCCATTGGTAACAAATAAACGTTCTCTTATTTGTGAAGACAAAAATGTTCGATTTTTTTAAATTTAGCTTCAAGTTGTGGTTATCGCAAAATTCAGCAAGGCATTCCAGTTTATTTTGTAATCCGAATGGGGTCAGGTCAAATAGTATCAGATCATCTGCAAAGGCTAGCCAGTCCAGTCGCAGATCGCCTAATTTGACCGCAAAGGAGTTGCAATTTGGCCATAAGGTGTCAATCTCCGTTAGATACAAATTAAAGAGAATGGCTGCAAGGTTGCATCCTTGTTTGACTCCTATGTGTGTGACAATAGGAGGAGTTAGAGAACCAGTTTTATCTATTTTTACCCTATAGTTTGTATTAGTGTGTAATAGGACTATCATGGCTATGAGTTGTGGTGGTATTAAGAGCTCTTGCATTCTTCGCCATAGGATTTGTCTTATTACACAATCAAATGCACCAGATAGATCTAAAAGTGCCAAAAGGATCGGGCAGTGGTCTTTCTGCCTAGTGAGCTTCAGCAGGTGTGCCAAAATGGTGGCATTTAATTGCGTGGCCATTCCTTTCCGGAACCCTGTTTGGAAACGAGAGAGGATCTTCTGCTTATCAATAAATTCATTTAAGTCTCTTAGGATTAAGGCAGCAAAAATCTTCGCTGAAACATCTATAAGTGCTATAGGCCTAAAATTACAGGGTCATTTAGTGGACCTTTTTTATGTATTGGAATCACAATAGCAGATAACCAAGAAGGCGGTACACTTTTAGATTGGAACACACATTCTAAGCGACTCAATAAGATCGCTGCCCACAACTTTGGATCGTCTTTTACAAGGCATGGGGGGATGCCATCTGGTCCTGCAGCCTTTGAGGGTTTCAATTTCCGTATTATCTGTTCGATGTTCTCCACGCCCCATGGGAATCGTGAAGGCAGATCATTCATAATAACGGGAGATTGATGGTCTCTACATTTCGCAGGGATAGCAAATTTGTTCCGATATACTTCTATCCAGACCTCCCCACTCACGGCCAAGCATAGGGTTGAGATTCCTTTCAATAGAGGATCTCTCAACATCGCCCAGACTTCTCTTGTGTTTTTGTCAATAAGATTATACATCATTATTTGATTAGATTTAATGTATTTGTCAAACTTAAGTTGTTTGAGATCATTTTTATATTTTGTCAGAATTTCCTTTCTTTCTATAGCATATGAGCTTCTACCATTGGGGTACTTTAACAAATAGTGGATTGCAATGTTTTTCTGCTTTTTGTAAGCACAATTGCAACATTGTAAATTCCTCTATAGTTGGTGTGTTTCTCACTTATTTTTTGAGCTGCAAGCGCTTCAATGTGCCTACGTATCATGATGTCATTCTCTAATTCACAGATCTTAGATTCTCGTGTTGACATCATTTGAACATTTATTTTAACAATGTCCCTATTAACCAAATAGTTCAATTGCCTATTTGTGTTCCACCTAATAGATAAAGCATGCCAATCTATTTCTAATAAGGACAAGGCAGTTAAAGAATTGTATACTGGAAATGTAAATTCAAGGCAGCACTCCAATATGCAATTATCACTTAAGTGGGAATGTATGATGTTACACAAGGATGACGTGTTAGCTAAGGACCCAGGCATCACAATGTAGTCAACGGTTGAGGCTTTAACGCCACAAGACTATGTAAACAATGGATCTTTGACAACAAAAGGTACTATTTGAATGTCCCATTGTTCAAAGTAATTTGACCATAATTGCCCCCTTTCATATGAGGACATGGCGTATGAATAGTTTGATGTTTCTGACCCCAGATCACTTGCGCTAAGTTTGGAGTTAAAATCACCACCTATAATGATTTGCACATTGGGAGATTCTTCGACAGCCTCTATCATTACATGATTTAGTTTTTCAATTATGCTGTCTATAGAAGTTAAAGTTGGGTTCTAGTATAGTGAAATAAGTAGCATATGCAAACTCATTAGGGTACATGGCGCAACTTCAATTACAAGCATTTCTGTGGATATGAAGACTTGTCATACCTTGACGCAGTATATATGTTTTACAAATATAGCAAGCCCGCCAAATGAGCCTCTCACAGCATGTGCACAGAAAGCCGTATAGCCTTCTAAGTAGATATTCTGTAGCGCCATGGTTTCTTGTACCACGATTATTGCAGGTAATTTCCCATATTGGAGCTTCTGAAACCATACCTTCAAGTTATTAAACCCACAGCAATTCCATTTTTTTTAACTGGTAGCTCACCGATTAGAGATTTCATAAGAGGTTCAAGCCATG
This sequence comes from Ambystoma mexicanum, assembly GCF_040938575.1. Taxonomy (NCBI): domain Eukaryota; kingdom Metazoa; phylum Chordata; class Amphibia; order Caudata; family Ambystomatidae; genus Ambystoma; species Ambystoma mexicanum. The sequence goes on from NC_090930.1 coordinate 1,373,399,681, forward strand.
CAAGGCTTGTGACAATTTGTGCCACGGATTCTGATAGAACTCTTATTTTTTCATTCATACTTGCAAACTGATTCTCTCGTGTATCTACGCTAGGTTCATTTTGGCACACTGGGGCCTGGTAAACAACAAATCCTGTTGCCGTCTTCCATCGAGTAACGCATAGTCAAATTATAGCCAAGCATTTCAAAATCTTTTTGATGGTTCCATATTAGAGAGGCAATCATTATAGTTTGATATTTACAAATCATCCGACAATTAGGTGCATAGGGGAGTCTGATCCAGTCAATATCATTGGACACCAGATTGCGCAAAGCTGGGATCTGATGGAAAACTTTCATTAGTGAAGCACGATTTAAATTAGGTTTGTCAATTTTTGATGATTCAACCATCCAACCCATCACCAATTTCATTTCGGGGGACACTTCTTTGTAGTTTGGGACTCTGCTCCCTCCCTGTGGCTCAGGTTCTGGTCTATCATTGGAGGAGTGATCTTTTTCTCGAACATCTGTACAATCAGGGACCCCCTTTATGTTAGCAACCCCAGACACCTGCGGGGGCACCTTTTCTTTGCCCTCCTTTAGCACTTGGATATGTTCATTACCATTTGGTTCATTAATGTATGGGTCAGTTCCCTCAGTAATGTCTACAGGCCTTTGGAAGTGTTGGGTTAAAGATGTTATTTTCTTGTCCATTTTTTGAAAGAACTGTTGGAGCTGTGTTTGAATAAAAAGGGGTGTTGATAGAACACTGACCTCTTTAACTTGTTCCAAGGTGGCATCACCACCCCCCTGTTCTTGTTTCTTATTCAACCCCTTCGGCAACACTGAAGGTGAACTCCCCTTGTCGTTACTCTCCTTAACCCCCAAATGTGCCTGACTTTCTATATTTAGTTGTGTTAAATCAATGATCGTTTCATCCCTTGGTTTCAAGTCATTTTCTTTAATCAATCGAATTGAGTTTGTTCAATCGAATTCTCTACCATAGGAGATTTTTTTTGTTTTTTTTATTATTGTTATTTGTTGTGTTGGCCCCCAATTGTGTACTGGCATTTTGTGCTCCTATCTGTGCCTGTCTTTTCTTTGCTCTAGCGTGTTTTTTTGCTTTACGTGACATAAAGAAAGTGGACTGTTTTGCCTCACAATCATCTGCCAGAGCTTCAATGGGAGGATGTATGTTCAAATTAGGACCCACATCAAGTCAGTAAGGGCCGAGGGACTGTTAGGACTGATTTTCAGTGTAGGGGACTTTAGTTCCTCATGCCCAACCTGTTCTCCACACAATACCTCGACAGGCATTAGATTTGCAGCCAACAGTATCTTTACGAGAAGCAAGATTCTCTCATGTTGGAGTTTAGCAATTTCTGCGTACGGTGGAAGCTGATTCATACTCTGTGCATTAGAGGTCGAGCCTGTGTTTATTTCTAGACTCTCAGAGTTACCCCAAGAATTAGTTTGAGTAAATTGTGACTTAGATAGACTCACAACTTGAGCATTTGCCACTCCTACGGGCTCCAACTGCTGATTCTGATGCTTTGATTTTACACTAAGGACTTGGTCTGCCCAAAAGGTGTGGCATTTCTCTTGAGCCATAAGAAATCCTTCTATTCTACTCAGTCTAGAGCCAATCTCTGAAGTTGCTGAACTCAGGGCACCAATTGCCCCATGGGTATATTTGTGGCCTTTGTCCAACAAGTTCAGAATTCTTGTTAAAACAGGGAAGTTTTGTAGCTCTTGTTGATTAAGGTCCACTAGAGTATCTTCAAGGGGAAAGAGTGGTAATGATGAGTTTGGTAGGTGTGGTATTTCAGAGGTCCCTTTAGTTTAGACTGGGTCAGATCCTAGAACGGGTGAGCGTGGATAAGTTATGTGACTCGGATTACTCACCAGCTCATGTGCAGGAGAGATAGCATTTTGTTTTATCTCTTTTGTAGCCCAACCTATATCATTCTTTCTTGTTTCTTTTAGTTGATTCAAGTTAGCCGCAATAGCGGCATGAAATTAACTTGTTCCCTAAATCCGCGCGAGCTCGCTGCCGGGGTCGATGGCCCATTTGAGAGGCGCGTTCTGCTGTGTAATTCAGCAAGAACTACTGGGGCAACCAAAGAGGTGTCAGCGGTAGGTATGCTGTATCCATCGCTTACAGCACCCAACAGAGAGCTATCAGTGATGGGTATATTACATATAGGGTTTGACGGGTAGATGAGGCCTTCGTCACTCTCTATATGAATTTGGGCGAGAGTGTCTATTTTGTTTTTGGTTTGTACGGCTTTTAATATCTCCAGCACAGGCAACGTTGTAATTGGAGTCACTGTGCTTAGAGATACAGAAGCGAGTTCACTCATACCAGAGATCTTGCACGCACACCTCCCTTTTTTTTTGTATGATTTATGGTTTCTTGGGATGCCTCTTCTTCTGACATGTTTCCCTCACTTAGCATAGAGGGGGACCCGTTTAAACACCTTTTCCCGTTTCTCAACTTTTTGACCATACCATAAATCCTAAGGTAGAAACTACCTTGTGCTCTAAACTGAACACCAGCTAGATATTCACAAAGGGTTACCTATGTTAATCTGGGTAGGCCGTGCCTCACCCGCCCAGCCGAACACCCAAGCAGCAGTACACTTATGACTGCACTTGCGATGCGCGTGCACCGTGTTTTTAAAGAAAAGTACCCAATACTGCCAGTGCTGTCACCTCCCTTTTGGTGGGCGTATCTGTGGGCGTGATGGTACTACTCTTTGTTTTTTTACAAAGTCCAAGTCCGTGTTTCCAGTCTTCACCCTTCCTCTTGGCGACTGGTGCAGGTTCTTGGAAGAAAACGCAACTTTGTGTGCAGCGTTCGAGACCAAAATCCAAAACGCAGCAGGCAGCGACGCAGCAGATCTGCGAGGCAGCCAAACAGCAGTACACTTACAACTGCACTTCCAATAATACAACCCCCATATAACGTGGGATTTCCAACAAGGTACGATGTTACCTAGGTCTAGAAGTTCACAGGCCAAAGGGTATGATCTAGATTTGTACAGCCAGTTTGACCAAGATAGACCACAATCAAAGGCCTAATTGCCGTAATCACAAGGGGTTCAAAGGCTCCAAGGCCCACAGTCACCCCCTGGCACACAGCAAAAAGAGTGTAGTAGGATCACAGGCAACAATGCTATGCGTTATTCACACAAGGGGTTCAAAGGCACCTAGGCCCGCAGTCGCCCCCTGACTCACAGCAAGAAAAGGTACCTTGGCATACGGCGGCTGGCACCTATGTACAAGCTGCCCTATCCCCAGACGAGATAATTCCTTCCACTTTCCACTATGAGACACTTGAAGTTACACCAGAACTACTTCAAGCTTTGGAGGAATCACCACATCACGATGACCGGGTTTGTACGGTTCCGGTAGCAAAGAACGGAAGCTACCAGAGGTTTCCCGTCTGCTACACAAGCGGGAGCCTGATAGGCAATTGGTAGCGTAGAATATTTGATGGTACTGCTGCTCGGCAGCTTCCCGTTGAGGGCTCCACTGAGACCCTTTGATCCTTCGAGCCAGAGACCTGAAGCTCTACTGCCTGACTCCACGGCCAGGTCTGGTTTTAAGGTCTATGAACAAAAAATGAGGGCTTGCAATCCAAGCATTTTCACACGGGTTTCCACAGGGTAAGTTAGTTTCTATGTTTACAGACTCCCAATTGTCATATTCATACCTCTTGACTGCCGCCTTCTCAGAATTCACTGTTGCACACCCAGTGGAGTAACTTTGCTGAAAATGTTGGGGGGTAGGGGTGGGGTGGAGGGAGGATGGATGGTGGCTCTTAGGGATCGTTTCGGCCAAATTGTTCAATAAAATTTGGTTGAATGATAGATTTTTTACTGAATTCGGTCACCACCATTAGTTCAAAGCCAAAGATACCGAACATTAAGAGCTGTGGTTGCGGGGTTGTCCCCTGCTCACCATGTTCAGTATTTTTTACTTCTGTGGTTGCGGGGATGTGCCTTGCTTCCTCAGCATTGTTGGCAGGGGACCCAACAAAAAAAATGAAAAAGGGACCCTGAAGCGTCAGATCCGATCCGCGTTATATTTATGGATCTGACGCAGCAGGGTACAGGAGAGGCGGCGGATGGAGAAAAGGTAAGTATGGGGGTTTATGGGTGTACTGGCTGTTTAGGCGGACATGGGTTTGTTTTTTTGTACCAAGGTAGAAACGTATTTGCAGCGAAAATGACTAAGGTCAATTTCCCTGTGTTTTTGTACCTCGGTCAAACAACCTAAATCCCTGAGGGATAACACAAGACTACTACACCACAAGAGTCCATTGCTGACGCTCTGTAATAACTTTCATAAGACTGGTGGCCTATTTTAAAAATTCAATTGGGTCCCCACACATCTCCAGCCGGCCTGCAATGCACTCAGTGACACAACATAACATTCACAAACTTAATTCCTATAGAACATACAAACAATGCATTATTTATCATTCATTCAGACACAAAATTCAACACAGATATGCTTGAATAGACTCTCACACACAAATGCTACCAGCACCTCCATTGACATACACTGTGTGCACACACCATTTATATGTACATATACAATAACACATGGAAACAGTAGCTCAACGTCCATTGAGAAGACCAGACTTTATCATCCCCTGATACCTAAAATTTTGGGCTAAATTGACTTGACCTAGCTGAACTATAAAGCCATGGCCGAAAGGAACATATACACTGGAATGTCAGCAATTCCCTTGGTTTTTCCTTTCATTCAAAGGCAGAAGCCATTGGTTAATGCAGTGCAGTGGGTGACCAAGTATACTTGGTATCAATTTTTAAATGCCATATATCTCCAAAACTTGGGTTCTGCACAGCACCTTATATGTGTACGTGCTGATAGATTGTTTCTACAAGATTCGGACTGATTAAAATGAAGGTATGTTTTCCTGTGTTCAAATGGCTCCAAGCAGTGGAATACCAAGCAGGAGAGGCGGGGGAGGAGGGGCAGGCTGCCCCCCGTGGCTCTTTTAAGAGCCAGACTGGGACATTTGTCATTGGGACACCTCTTTGTACGACACATCAAAGAGGACGCCCAACGGCAAAGGTGTGCCGCTGGCAGGACAATGTGTGCTGAGCAATTCCTGCTCAGCATGCTCGTTGTCCTGGCAGCAGGACACCTTACCCATTCTGAATGGTAGAGGTGTCCTGCTGCCAGGGCAATATCCCAAGGAGCTCCGGGCAACAGAGGGTCCTCGGGTAGCTCTTTATCAACAGAGCATTACAATGTGAGTGATTAGGCACTGATGGGAGCTAGGGGGTATACCATTAGCGGGGACTTTTGTCCCTTTAGAAATGTGAAAGGGAGGGAGTGATCAGAAGTGAGAAGGGTGAATAATGTTGCATGCTTTATGAAATAATGACTATGGCTTTAAAACCCAAGGGGATTTGTTAGGCTCACATTAATTTACATGATGCTATTGTGAATTTGCATGCAGAATGGGGAGAGTAAAACTAAAGTCATATTCCCATTGGTCAACATATTTCTATGACAATGTATATAGTGTATGGTTAGTTTACTATGAAAGGCTAGTTTATTATGTAATGTGGTTTGCTTCCAAGGCATTGCTATAAATTATTAATTAGGCACATGAAATTTAAAGCAAAACCTTAATAAATATATATATCAACTAAACCTGGAAAGATGTGCACGGTCGCTTTAATTGTCCACATCCCAGTTTCACCATTTAACCAAGTGCGTGATCCTGAGCAAATCATTTAATCACACTGTGACTTATCTGCTGCTCTGCAAGTGACTCTGATTCACTTCAAAGCTTATGTTAATGTATCATGGTATTATAATGGAAAAGCCTAATGCCTATGGAGGTGCTCCACATATAACAAAAGTGCAATTTAGGTATTTTGCACCTCAAAGTTATTCGTCACTTTGCTTATTTATGGCAACTTATTCTAAAGTCGCTTCCACGGCGCCTCCAAGTATCAAAGACTGATGCTGCGCCTTGCAATGTCATTTTCTGTGAAGTCACTTGTTGCAATCCATTTAAAAATTAGGAAGTTTGCATGTATTTTGCCTCAGAGGGCTTGGACAGAGCTCTAATAGAAGAGTTTCCTGCATCCGGAATGATCCTGTGATTTTATTTTTGTTGTTATGTGTTAAAATGCATCTTCCACTAACGTTACCAAAAAAGTAGCTTGGGGCAGGGGCGGGCGGTTTGGGGGCACCAATGAGACCATGTGGAATTCCACACACTGCTTTTCGTTGCTCACCCCCACCCCCCACACTATTACAATGCTGGATACTCCTCTGATTAGTTTGGTAAGTGAAGCAGTTTTTGGTGGCCTGTAACCTGAACCATGACACTCATTTACTAATATGCACCAAACCGTCCTGAAAAAGTGTCTGCAAAACTTGGAATACTTTTAGCCAGTTTGGTGAAAAAAAAATTTGACGGCAGGGGGACAAGTTATACAGGGCTCCTAAAAGTGTGCTTTTAACATAAAATTCCATACGGTTCCTTCTGCACACCTAGAGCAAAAACTGCTTAACAAAAGGTTCACCATGTTTGGAATGCGTACAGCACTCAAATTCATTTCACAGAATTTGCGGAGTGCGACAGTTTTGGGTCACAGGTTTTCTCAGCTTGACTCTTTCCACTCTTCTTGGGAGGCCGCACCTTCCACCAACTTATTTTTGAAATTAGGATGGTGGTGCTTAGAGGCATTGCCGAGCTGTGGCTTGCCACGGAGAATGCACCATTTGTTATTGTTAGTGTGTCTTCATACCTGGGGCCTTAATGTGTACTGGGAGCTCTGCTCTTATTGTCCAAATGTGACACGCGCCCTCACACTAGGGTCAGCCTTCAGTCCAGCCCCCCAACAAACATACACAAACACAATTAAACATTCGTTTAAAAAAAAAGTACTTCTTCTCTGCTTTCAAAAGCCGTCCGGGCCACGTCTCATGTTCCACCGGCCTAACCTCTTCGCACTCACGCACCTGCAGACAGAAACCAGAAAGCTGAATGAGCTTCCTGGTTCCTGTCTGTCTGTCTGTCGCACAAACACAAAGCCAGAAAGTGATTCTCTGCGCCACGGCCCCTAAAGTGCTGCTGCTAGCGTGGCAGCACAGGCACCAGGCCCTGCAACACCAAGTTCAGCACCCTGGCTGCTGACTGAGTCAGGCCAGTCAGAGTTAGGGACTGAGCCATGCAGGGCATCCCGGCCATGAATGTGTTGCAGCGCGGCTGCCAGGCATTTCAGCATTATGTAATGAGACAGCGCAAGCCTTGCTGGGCACCCCAGCCGGGCTTGCGCTGTCCAATTACATAATTGATGATTGTGGCCCCCCTGTCCTCCCTCCAAAAGTTGGGGGGGACGAAAAGGCATGCCACAGAAGTTGGGGGGGATCAAAACCCCCTTTCCCCCCTATAATTACGCCCATGTGCACACCAGATCAGCAGACCTCAGCCATCGTGATATGGGACAGTATAATAGAGGCAGCAAAGTGAAGCACCTTCTCGTACCTTGAGACACTGTGCTTACACACTTCCTCACGCCACCCCCACAAGAAAAGCTAACGACAAGGGAGCCACCAGCGCAGCACAGCAATCCTGTGACGTTATAGTTCTCGCCCCCGAATGCACAATGAACAGCAACAAACAGCTTCTGGGCTTGTCCTGACAGGCTTTGCCGCAAGGGTTAGTGCAGTCCCCCTTTATTGCTTGTGCTGACTCTGCCGCTTAAAGGGGTATCCACGTCCTCCTTCAGCACACCGGAAAACAGCAACAAACAGCTTCTGGGCTTGTCCTCACAGGCTTTGCTACATAGCCTCACGCTCCAACTTGGGTGCCTCGGTGCCGATGCACAGCCATGAGCATATGGCCGTCAGTGAGCCCTGCTGGATAACTGAAGTAATTCACAAACTGCAAGACACCCAATCTAATCTACTGTATACAATGTCCATGTGGAAAGAGGTATGTGGGACAAACCAGCAGGCAAACCCACAAACGAATTGGAGAACACCACTCATGAATACTTTAACAGCACCCCTGGTACAACACTATATCTCCCATCAACATTCGGTGAATGATCTAGTCTGATGGATCATGGACACGGTGAAAAATTAATCAAACACAAACAGGACTCTCCTGCAGAAGGAAGTGTGGTGGATCCAAACATTTGAATCCCACATTACAGGCCTTAATGAGGAGTTGCTCTTTCCCATAATAGACGAGGCAGCTGAAAGAGATCGAACACATTCATGTCCTATTCTGTCATATATATATATATATATATAAATATACAAATTGGTTTGCCTAGGATGCACGGGACAGAGGTGCCTGCAGCCATGGCTGCAACCTATAGCAATATATATATATATATATATATATATATATATATATATATATATATATATATATATATATATATATGTATATATATATATATGTATATGTATATATATATATGTATGTATATATATATATATATATATATATATATATATATAACTGTTCCAGAAATATACAGAATATCGGGGTTGTCAAAATGGCAGAGCACAACATCTATTAAATGCCCCTATGAAAACATCTTCAAACAACTTGAACTAAGTATGAAAATAAGTTGCAGCCGCACAATGTAATTAAGAGGCACCAGAGAGAGCTAGCTTTGGCCAGATACCAAACTAACAAGCCAGGGGTTTACTTATAACTCCTTTCTTCCCCTATGGACAATAAAGGGAGCTGGAACATGAGGAGTGGAGCAAGCCAGGCGAAAATGTGTGTCTCATAAAAGTCGAGCAACAGACGGAGTGATGCTCAGGCAGGCAGAACACAGTGGACAGGACACCGTGCCAATGTAGATTACCCCTGCTATCTGCGCAGGGAGTATTAATTCTATTAAAGACTAAGGAGGTGAGCATTATGCTTCATCTTCATTTATTTCTACTCGAACTACAACATCCCTGAGTCTCGGTAGTCCATGCCCTTTCCACCAGTCACAACCCACTTCCTGTGCTCGGGCTCCTCCTCTGCTTTTACTCGCTCTGATAGTCGCTCAAGTCCATTAACTAATCCTCACCAACGGTGCGGAGGCTCTTCTGAACTCTTAAACTCCACTGCACTCCCGGTCTCCTAATACTCTCAGCTACGGCACTGCCTTCAGCTATTCTTCTGATCTTCTCCTATGAAAACATAAATAGAAAATCTTAGGGTGGTGCTCCTGTAGTGTACTCACTCATATAATGCATCGACATTTTGTATAGTACATCACTCGGGAGGGAATTTAATGCTCGCCTCCTTAGTCTTTAATAGAATTAATACTCCCTGTGCAGATAGCAGGGGTAATCTACATTCTATGACAAGACTGGAGGCGAGCATTATGCTTGTTCAAAGCTTCCCCAACACTGTACTAGCCAGACTCTCTGCTGGCTTAAAGTAAAACTCTTTAAATGTACGATCGTTCGACCAGTCTGCTGCTAGCATTATTACACTCAAGGGCACTCCCGCTCTCGCGGCTGACGATGCCATTGCACCTCTCACTGAATGAGCTCCATACGTGTCCACATTCACACCAGCTGCATGCATGATCTCCTTTACCCATCTGGCTATGGTAGCTGATGCTACTGCGTGATAGGGTTTCCTGCGCGCTATTAACAACTGGGTAATATTCGCTGCTCTATTCTCTGCTGTTCTACTCTCGTATTCTTTAATACATCGTGCTACGCACCATTTCGAATTTTTCGGAAAATACGGATAATGCACTGTGGAGGTGCCTGTCTTAGTTCTCCTGGCTATAGAGAATGTGACTCCTTCCGGTCCGAAAGCTTGCCTGTTAACCTCTAGAGCTCTAACGTCTGACACTCGTTTGCATGAGATTAGACATAATAGCATAGCTAGTTTACCAGATAGTTGTTTAAGGGTAAGGTATTTATCTGTTGGCCAATCTGATAATAATCGTAATACTGTCACCACGTCCCATGTTGTGTTATATCTGGACACAGGTGGCACTCTGAATTTCGCCCCTCTAACGAGTCTAACTACTGCAGGGTGCTCTCCTGCTGGCACTCCTTCTATTGGCATATGTCCCGCCGATATGGCTGATCTGTATACTCCTATCGTACGGAAAGCTCTTCCGTTCTGCAGTAAGTTCGCTAAGAAATTTAGAATTTCCACTACAGGTGCTGAAACGTGATGAACACCTCTGTTCTTGCACCAGCTTGTCCATTTTGCCCAAGCTGCGTCATAGCTCCTCCTAGTGGAAGGAGCCCAGGACTCTGCGATAAGCTGAGCTGCCTGCGCCGAAATTCCTGGCAGGGCCCAGAGTCTCCTGATATCCTGCACGCGACTAGCGGGAGTGTCCCTCTCGTTCTGAGAGGATGACACAACCCATCTGGGTCCGTGATCAATCGCTCTCCTTCGGGGAGTACTCTGGGTACGTCCGCTACTAGCTCCATCAGCGTTGGAAACCACACTTGTGACTTCCACAATGGTGCAACCAACACCAGTTCCGCTCTCTCCCTCCGACACTTCGCTAGAACTCTGTTCAACATCGCGAAGGGGGGAAAAGCGTAATGTGCACCTCCTGTCCACTCCTGCAGGAACGCATCTGTTCCTTGAGCTTCCGGATCCAGCCTCCAGCTGTAATAGAGGCTCGTCTGTGCGTTGAGCCGAGAGGCGAAAAGATCCATACGTAGTGGTCCCCATCTCCTGTCCAGCCTCTGAAACACTGCTGGGTCCAGTCTCCAATCGCTGGAGTCTATCAGGTAACGAGAGTTCCAGTCTGCTACTACATTCAGTGAGCCTGGCAGGTACTCTGCTGTCACTGACGTCTCTGACTGTAGACAGAAATGCCAGAAGTCCTTCGCTAGCTCCGCTAGCAACTTGGACCTCGTACCGCCTAGGTGGTTTATGTACCTTACTGCAGAAATGTTGTCCATCTTCAGCAGCACACAAGATTTCACTCTTCCTCTTGTGAAGGCCTTGATCGCGAACGATCCTGCTAGTAGCTCCAGGCAGTTTATGTGTAGCCGGAGCTCCTCTTCGCTCCATTTGCCCCCAGTCTGTAGGGTCCCAGATCTGGCCCCCCAGCCCTTCCGGCTGGCGTCTGATTCTATTATCAGATCTGGCTTGTCTCCTAATATGGCTCCCCCATTCCAGGCGTCCATATTCTTCAACCACCATTCTAGTTCTGTAATGGAGTCTTGATCTAGAGGTACTTGTTGGTGATACTTCAGACCCTGCTGTAGATGTTTTATCTTCAACCTCTATAGCGCCCGGTAGTGCAGGGGCCCTGGGAATATGGCCTGAATAGATGCTGCTAATAGCCCCACTATCCTTGCCAATGCCCTGAGAGATATCCGTTGTTTCTCTAGGCATAATCTGATCTCCCTCTTTATGTCTTTCATTTTTCGAGCTGGCAGCTCCAGGGTTGCTTTCTTTGTGTCTAGTACAAACCCCAGGAAGTCTAACCTCTGAGCCGGTATGGTGTCCGATTTCTCTGTATTCACTAGAAATCCTAGAGAGACTAGAAGGTCTTGTACCCATCTCGTTTGGTATACCAGCACTTCTCGATCCTCTGCTAGGAGTAAAAGGTCGTCCAGATAAATGATCAGCCTGACGCCCTTCTCTCTGATCGCTGCCGCTACTGGTTTCATCAGCTTCGTGAAAGCCCAGGGAGCCGAGGCAAGTCCGAATGGCATTGTCCTGAATTGCCAGAACTGTCCGTGCCAGCGGAAAGCTAGATATGGTCTGTACTCCTTGAGTACGGGTACTGTGAGATACGCGTCCTTTAGATCTAGGCGCGTCAGCCAGTCTGCTTCTCTTAGTGAGTCTCTGAGCTGATGTATGCCCTCCATCTTGAAGTGGCGATATATGATCCAACCGTTCAGCTCTTTGAGGTTTATAACTGGCGTACCTGCTCTTTCCTGTGCACCAGGAACATATTGCTCACGAACTTGGGTGTGGTCTTGCATCTCTCTATCGCCTGCTTGCGAACTAATTGCGCTATCTCGCTGTCTAGGAGTGCTTGTTCCGCTTGCGCTAGCCTCTGACTCTGTGGCCTGCTCCGCTGCACTGGGGTCTCTATGAAATCTAGTCTCAGACCGCTGACGGTCTGCAATATCCAGGAATCGCTTGAAAGCTTGCGCCAATTCTCTAAAAACATGCGCGTCCTCCCCCCTACAGGAGGATACTGAACCGCTCTCACCTGGTGTAAACCCTTGACCTCGTCCTGATCCTCTGGACCTGCGGCCTCTCGGGCCTCTCCCTCTGGACGGGAAGAATGTATCCTGGCTCCTGTTTTCCCAGTATTGGGCTCTGGCGTTCTGAGGCCTTCTTCCTTGAGTACGACCGGCTGCACGGCCTCTGGAGCGGCCGGTCCCTCCAAAAACTCTACTCGGGAATATTTTGCGGATCGATGCTTGGGCCTTCTCGAGAGAAGCATATGTCCCTACGAATCGGCCCATCTCCTTCCCGAAAGTCTCCCCGAACAGGAGGACCTGGGCTCCTTCTCCCGCTTCATATGATGAAAGATCGCTGAGCTTAGAATCAATTTTGAGTAAGAGACCCTTCCTTCTCTCCGACGCAATGGCGCAATTCGCATTCCCCAGAAGGCAGACTGCTCTCTGCGCCCATCCTGCGAGAGCCTCGGGGTCAACGTCCTCCCCCGTATCCCTTGCTCTCTCCGCTAGGTCCATGCTTTTTGCGAGAGGGCCTGCTAAGTCGAGTACTTTTTCCTGGCAGCTTTTCCAGGACCTGTCAATACCCTTGCGTGGGTCTTTACTTGTTTTCGACACGAATGTCAGCATCTTCGGATCGAGCTCGGGAGCTTCCGCTACTTTTCCCGGAAGATCCGGACGCGGGCACTCTGCTCACAGTCGTTGTCTCACCTCCTTGTCTAGAGGCTTGCGAAATCTTGCTGCCATGTATTGTGCTACTCGGGGGGACGGTTGCCACTCGGAGGACCTCGGATTCCGTATACTATCTGGGTCAAACATTTCCTCCTGCGGCTCCAGGAGGTGCTTCTCCTTTCGAGCTCTCTTACCCCCACTGGGTTTCATCCTCTACCTCCTCGTCTTCTTGCGAGGCCTGGTAGTCATCCTTCTCATCTTCCGAGTCAGGGTCATCTCCTATATTTTCATCCCCTGGAGTGGGGGTCATGAGGTGTGGCACTGCCTGCCGTTGCAGATACGCTTCTTTCAGCTTCGCGAACGCGTCAGGCACCTCTGGGGCCTTATCTTCTGCCCCTTCCAAAGAGCCCCGGGGGTCATCAGAGGATTTCCTCTTGAGGGCTAATATACTCCCCTTGTGTCCCTCTTTCACGGGCTCCGCGGGCGTGCGCTTCCAGTCTCCGGTGCTGCTACTAGGCTGTGAAAGCATAGCCTCCAGCGTCTCCAGCCTCTCCTGTAGGGGTCTGACGCCCTCTGCCACTGCATCAACAAGGGAGCTTCCTAGCACTTTCTTAAAGCTAGCCGCGAGGTCCTGGGACTGCTCCTCCTCGCTCCACTCAAATTCTGACATTCTTGTGCTTGTGCCTAAAATACCTGAGCCAGGTGTCTTAGCACGCCCACTGTCCCTCTTGATGATTCGGAGTCAGTAAAATCGTTTTACTCTTTGCACTCCCTTTTTTTTTTTTTTTTTTCTCAGTGGCTGCACCTAGACGTAATTGCTTTGTGGGTCCTGTGAAGCCCTCTTCTCAGTCGCGCCAATCTTCTGCTAATTAGCAGTGTAAGAGCCCAGCAGCCTCCTGACCTCTGCCGCTCCTTATCCAGAGGCCTGCTGTCTCTCTACGTGCTCCTTAGGAAACACGGCGCTTGCGATCGTTATGACCGCTGATTATGCAAAAGGTCTCCTAATTGCGGTTACTAATAAAGACCTGCTCGCACGAGCGTACTGATGCCGGTTGTGCTCTGCAGATAACGGCGCTTCAATGCGACGTTTTGAAACTCGTGTCCTACGCGTCTAACTCCTCCCACCCGCGGGTGGGGGCTAACGCTCAAAATCGTTGTGCTCTCTGCGGTAGCTCCGCCCACCCGCGGGTGGGGGCTGCCTGTGGAGCATTCTGGCCGCGCTACGTGCTTCGCGGGAGCTGGCTCCGCCTATGCGAGGGTGGGGGCCTGCTCTCGGATGCCGGCTTGGCCTGTGCTGTGTGGTTCGCGAGGCTGACTAAACCCCCGGCGTGCCGAAATTACGACACGGGGCCGTCCGCCTGACGAACAGACTCCTGCCTGATAAACCCTTCGGCAATACTCCCGCGTAATCCTCGCGCCGTCATAAGCGCCCCAAGCTTCTACGTTAACGCGTCGCCCGTTCTATAAATCACGCGCATACATTATGTACTATTACAGTTACTCCGTATATAAACTTTTTTTTTTTTTTTTTTATGCGCTATATCGGCGCCCCCTCTCTTTCCCACACATACTGTGTCTTAACTATCTTTACTATTAGTCTCCCACTCAAACCCGATCAATACATTCACTGACATGCGGAGAGGGAAGAAATTGTACGTATCTGCTTGAAGAGCAGTAAAAGAAGAGGAGGAGCCCGAGCACAGGAAGTGGGTTGTGACTGGTGGAAAGGGCATGGACTACCGAGACTCAGGGATGTTGTAGTTCGAGTAGAAATAAATGAAGATGAAGCATAATGCTCGCCTCCAGTCTTGTCATAGAATGACAAATACAGAGTCCTAGTATAGGCAGAGACGTGCAACGTGGGGTTTCCATGACAATGCAAGTACAGCTGACAACAGCAGTGGTTTAGCCCGAAATGCACTGCGATGGATCCACGGGAGATCTGACAGGTATACACACCAGAATACAACATCAGAAACTTGTTTATTTTTGGTGTAGCTGGTCGAGCTGACTGTGAGCTATGCATAATTACAATCTCAAACTAAAAACGCACACTGTTACGGTCAATAGGTGGAACCGAGTCAAGGCGCATGAGGGACAGATAAGCAGTACAGTCGTCTTGCGAACCCAGCTGGAATATTTAACAGAAATAAGGTAAGCAACACCGGTTTAACAGCGGCACAATGTAACTATGTGCGTTCAGAAATATGTCAAATTTAGAAGCTTCAGAATGTATTGATTCGCCCATTATACCACCTTTCCAGGAAAGCAGATACAATGGAAGCCGCACACGTTACAAGCAATGAAAACGTTTCCCATTTGAAAATATTGACTGTGCATGGCCCACAATTTCCCCCACCGGATAACCTTCTAGGTTAGTGACGAACGAGATATGTCACTGTATTCACCTATCCTGTATCAAAGACAGAAGGGAACTGTTAATAGATGTGTTTTGGAGTGGAATGGGGGCCAGTGCTTCTAATTCTTCTTCTTCAGGGAGGGGGTGCACATGACTTCTTATGACAAATAGTACATCCTTTATTTCTTCCCCTCATGCCTACACCTTTTGAGCCATTTGGTATATATGTGACTGACTATTCAGAAAGGCATAGCCTTCCAATACAAGGATAGGGGTAGACCATGGGAAATGTAACTACATTATAAATCAGAATGTGACACGAACTATAAGCAATAAGATATAAATGATCTCTTTAACTAGGGGAAGAAAATAGCAGGAAAATCATTGCCAGGAAATGAAAAGTTGGCTTTATTGGAAGGAAAGACAAAGTGCGATGTGATGTTAGTAAATCATAATTTTAACATTTAGTTCTTCTAGAGAAACTGTAGTTTTTTATGTATGTAAAAACGCAGTTCGTTTCTAAATTGTCCACAGCATTATATAGGGCAAATAGTTTACACACACTTTTTGTGCTGTGTTCCAGGGTCAGAATATAACTACAGGTCCAGAGGAAGGCAGCTATACATTCTTTCACCACCGAAACATCATGCTAGCAGAGAGGGACGTTAGGCCCTCCCAGAAAGCTATGAACATAAGAGAAAACACACAAATAGAGCTTTGTAGAAGTAGACCTTATTTTTGGGAAATGGAATAAAAATATGGGTGCACTTGGGTGATTAGTGGGAGATAACACTTGATGATAGCAGAGGAATAGTTTGACTGCTTTATTTCGTTTGCTTGTACTTATATAAGCAATGTCTGTATGGTAATTTGTATTAAACTAGTCAATGTTCAAATTTGTTTAAACCAAAAAAGTAAATATGGTCAAAGTGATTCAAAGCATTGTCTTCGGAGGATAGCTCAGCGGCAATGCGCTCGCCTTGGAAGCAGGACAACACAGAGCACCACAGGTTCATTCCCTGGGTCCGCACTTAGAAACCTCTGGGTATTAAGTGCATTATAAATCACCTATCATATCAATATATATCATATCATGAGGCATTTAATTAAATAGATTCCACAGGGCAAAAGGTTGCCAGTAAAGTACTTATGCTAAATGTTGAACGCAAAAAGGAAAAAAGATACAAATAAATGAGATAGATTGGTTAAGAAAGCACAGTGCTTCGCAAATGTATTTGTTTCATTCAATAAAGTATAAGCAGTTCGGAATAATGATGAGTAAGGTAAGTGTTGTGCAAGCAGGGAAGTGAGTCTGCGGATCGTACTCAGATAGTACACATTTTATTGGATCTACTTTTTGGCCGTGTAAAAAAAAAACCACTGGATGGATTAACACCAAATTTACCACAGCACGCTTTCGGAACAAAGCTGCTACTCCTGCCGCAAATTTGGGAAAATCTGTGCAGCGGTTCAGCAAAAAGAAATGTCCATTGCGTCTATGAGGAAAACCACAAATGTTGTAACCCCACTTATAACTATGCCTCCCCAGGACAAAACCTCACCAAACTCCTTTACAGAATCAATCCGTGGTGGCCATATACCTTTTTTGCAAAGTCTGGTGAGGATTCGTCTAAGGGGGGCAAGGTTATAAGCTGCCCAAAAAGTTCTCTTCCTATGGGTTCAGCAATTTAAAATTACATGGCCTGCGGTAGCAGCCGTGTAGTTATGGTTATATATATATATTTATATATATAAAATTAACAAAGGCCACGGGGCATTACCTGAAGTGGTACTGTGAGGGGCAAATTGCTATTAGTACCCCGGCCCGTAAAACCGGGTTACTAAAATCATGTTTTTTTCTGTTCCAAAATGCTCTGGTGTTTCGGGAACAGAAAAATAAAAGTTAAAAAATATATATATATTAACATACCAGGAAAGAGGGGCACAGTTAACCTGCTGAGCCACTGATGTGCTCCACCTACCGGTTTCCGTGCTCTTCACATCATCAAGGAGGCAGTCTTTGCTTACAACTCACAGCCAACGCAAGTGTTTACAATCAATGATGATTCTGATGCAAGGACTTCTGATAGCTGTAGTAATCTGGTTTGCAGGGAACCCGCTTAAACCCAGACCCACAGTGGGGAAAGGGGGGTGACGTAGCCCACAGTTTGAGACTCCGAAGCAGGGCATGTGTCGACCTGGTGCAGCATCAGAAATCAATGAATATTAACAGTCTAGGAAAATATATATATATACTAGCTGTTGCCAGCGGCTACGCTCGCGTGGATTTGGGGATTTGGTACAATTGTTTGCAAAAAGACACATGAGATTTTGTTCAAACTGTATGAAATGTTATTTGCAAGCAATGTTTATTGCAGACATTAGTCGGGACATATTAGCTACAAAACAAAGATAGTTGTTCTGTTGATGGGCATCCAGAAATGTTTTCGTGTTGTAATTACAAACAGACAATGAGACAGACAGAAAATAATAAGAATTACTTATTTATCATCTGCAACCTAAAAACAAAAACTATTTGAGTACTTCTTTATAAACTACATTAGTGGTTCTCCGTTCAGGTCGTAGGATTACCAAAGAGTTAGGTCGGCTCACTCTGGAACAGGCCACATAAAACTGCCCATACGAGAAGCAGCCTTCCCTTATGTCAATCCCTGCTACCTTTAAAGTCTGCCCTTGTGATATGTTGATGGTTGTTGTGAAACAAACCTTTAATGGCATTACTGTAATGTGGTATTCCCAGAGAAAATACTGCAAAACTCATAATCATGCCCCAAGTGTAAGATTCAAACTTGAGAAGTGAGACCAGTGCTTTACTCATAAGCTATTATCCACACACAGTTTGATTACGGACTCACGTTTGATCATTGTAATGTATTGTGGCAGTTATGACTTTGACACATCCTGCTCAGGAAATAAAAATTGTTGTGATATAACAGAGTTATTAAGGTATTTGAATTGACACCCACGCACCCATAATAATGTCTGGATTCAGAAACAAAATGGAAAAAGTATTTTCCCGATTGTCTCCCTGCATCTGCCCTAGGGAAAATGAGGATAAGAAGTGGCAAGGGCTTTCTTGCCTTCGGGTCTTAAAAAATATCAAGTAGAAAAATTTGTAAGTTCACAAATACAGAATAACACCTATGTAGGCAAGGGCAGGACATGTATTTTTTTCCATGATCAAAACATGTAGGCAAATTGGTTACACCATGTTGTTTTGAACTGGTTTGATCCTTTCATCCCCATGCTAACTCCATGGAAAGAATGTGGGATAAAAATATTATAAAAAGGCATATTGGTGCCCTATTTGTAATTTTATCGGTAGTATGGCAAAACACTCCCCCACCACCGCTCATGACCAGTAAGATTAAAGGAGTCATTTACTATTGCTTCCTTTATAAAATACGATTTTTTTCTTGGTGTTACATTTGTAAGGCCAAACATGTCAAAGGATGACTCATAATTTTCACCTTCTGAAACCACAGAGAAGAGCCACCATATTAAATACAAATTAATCACTGGCACATTTCATATATTGAATGAAAGAAAAATACATTTAGATAATTTCCCTGATTATCCCTGCTTGTAACACATGCATCTGGCTGTTCTTAGAATCCTCCCCCTGTGGATTCAGAATGTGTATTCCCCATACAAAAATAGCGATTCTTGGGAATTTGTACCCGGCGAGGGGGTTGTGGCGGCCTTCCAGCCAATGGGGAGGCTCAGAACGCAGGTATTACCAGACGGTAGTCCTGCCACCCTGTGCCTCTGCAGGGCTGGCAGCCACCATCTCTCCTCACAGTGGAATCAGGTAAGTCTTTCTCTGTCCCCACCCCCACCCACAGAATTCCCTACCAGCCCTCCCACCCCTACTTCCCTTATTTTTTGTCCATTTCAGGAGTGGACGCGCTGGGACACTTCTGTTCCCAGCGTGTCCGCTCCCGATCTGCGACAAGCCGTCATGGAAAAGAATAAGGGACTACACCTTCTCTCCATTCCATGGTGGCCATTTTTTTTGTTTACTTTTTTCACTTATTTTCTATGTCTGCCATGGAAAGGGAAAATGGACTTCATTTTTCCTTCCCCGGCCATTTTGTTTACATTTTTCTTTCTATTCCGAAACACCAGAGCTTTTCAGAACAGAAGAAAAATGCTTTTAGTACCCCGGTCTTATGGGCCAGGGTACTAATAGCAATAAACCCCTTGCAGGTGGGCATTACCACTACAGGTAATTTCCCCAGGTCCTTCGTTAAGGCCCTCACTTCACTCAGGCCTGTAGATATGAGCCCCGGGGAATTACCTGATGTGGTAATGCCTCCCCCCCTGCTCAGGGCTTACTGCTTAATTATTATTAGGGTAATTATTTAGTGTGGACCTAGCTTTGGGATACAGGAGAGTGTTTACAAGTCATGGGGGGAAGTACATATTGAAGGAAGCAGAGATATAAGGGAGCCTTGAGCCAAAATTGGGGTAGGGTGAAGCCGGCAAATTTGTCAGCCTGCGATCTTCAAGTAACCAGTGTGATAACAGGGGTGATCAGATTACCGAGTCTCAGGTTAGAAGAGGGTCTTGCGCTACTTGCTGAAATGTCGAAGCGAGATGCCGAGTCTTGGATTGCCAGGGAGTAAGTTCCAGAGTATGAGGCATAGGGCCTCATTACGAGGTGGGCGGTAAGGGATTACCGGCACCGGTAAGGGCACCGGTGCCTGTAATCCCTTACCGCCCTACTACGAGTTCCCTTTGGTGGTCCTCCTTTAACGCCTGGTTTTTCCAGGCGTTAAGGACGGGACCCGCAAAGGGACTCTGGAGCTAATAACGGTACCGCAATTTGCGGTACAGTTATTAGCGCCTTCCCCATTCCCATTGAGCCCTATGGGGGGCTCAAATGGGAATGGGGAAGGGCCCTGGTGAATGGGGAATTACCGGTCCCGCCAACCTTGGAATGGACCGGTAATTGCTCCATTCACCAGAGCGGAGTCGGAACGAGTTTGGAGGCAGCCATGGCGCTAATAGCGCCATGGCTAACTCCAACCTCGTAATGAGGCCCATAGACATTGAAGGCTTGTCTTCTGATTCTTTCCTTCCTGCACTGGCGGAGTGGAAAACCATAAGTGATTAGGAATTTGCATGTTTTAAGAAACACTGACATTTCCCTTTATTCATGTGTGCGCATGATAGATTTACGATTTGTGAAGTTGTTTGTTGCAAAGAGTTCTTCATATTTTATGGATAGTGTCCTCAAATGACATGGTAAATTCTTCCTACAAAGGAATGCTCAATAGAGTGCTACAGCAATTGGTAGAACAATATGACCTCTGCCCCAGCTGGATGCCGGTATTACTGCCAGTGTGAGCTTTTGAAAGATTGATCATTACCTCAATTAGGCATGCATTAGAAGGATGATTAATTAGCCACACTCGAGCTTAAGAGTTATATATGTTAAGAGTGTCTGTTGAAAAATGCCACTTTTAAAAATGAAGTGGATGCAGCTGCTCTGAAATTACTGTCAAATGAAACATGAATTTGAGAATCTCTGAAGTAAAATAAATGCTTCTATTCTGCTATTTGGCATGGCGGCATGAACAGTTTTAAGAAAATTTGGCCTTTCTGTAAAGTATTAATTTTTAAAATGCCTTTTTTTGTTATGAAATATCAATCAATACATGTAAGACACTGCAATTGCAAAGAAGTGATGCTTTAAATTCGGAGAACATTGTCAACTGCATCCCTAGAATACAACTTTTATTTTCGTTAATATAATGCCATTGCTTACTATGAAAGTGCTGTAAGTGCCCCTCAGACAGGCTACCTATCCGCTTTTGGTTGTACCAATTTTAAGAATATAAAGCTTGTTATACGAATACATGAAGTGAAAAATTAATTATATTTTTTCGCTCGAATTTTGAAATATTTCTCCATATTGTTCATGTTCCAAGAACAAATATTTTATTTCATTGCTATCTAGTAGGTTTTATGTTGTTAATATCTTGTAATTTGATAGTTTGTAGTCAGGGAGTGAGTAGTCCTAAGGCATGTTTAATGAGCAATGTGACCTGAGGGGCGACGATCCTGGCTCACCACCCAAATTAAGAGCCCGAGAAAAATGGGGGTTCCTTAAAGTGGTGGTGGTGGTTCTGTTACCGGCCCGGTTGGCCTCCCCCACAGGTCATATCGCCAGTGGTCCCAGTGTAGCTGAAAAGCGGGTGCAAACGGCACTTTAGAGTATAAAACATGAAAGAGACCTAATGCAGCTGTTCCATGAAGCCAAACTGCTTGGAAAATCCGTTATCTAAAGCACCCTCTTCACCTTCGTGTCAGCTACACTGGCGTAACACTAAATATGGGAGCCCTCCTGCAAGCCCTGCTGAGGCGCCCCCACCCCCCCCACTGCCACTGGGCCTCCCGGCTGGGCATGGCCAGCTTGGGCCCCCCTGCACCGCAGAGGCTGCGTTGGTCCGTGTTACGCCAGTGGTCAGCTATGCAGGTGCTACGGGGGAGTTAGGAAATGGGGGGCACTGGCCGAGCACAACCCAGGCTGCTCAGAAAGTGGGCTGATACCAGTCAATACAGCTCACGCTCCAAGCTTCCTGATTGGCTGGTGCTCCCCTTCAGTGTGCTAATTGAGCTGACTGTACCAGATGGTAATGACCGAATGACTGAGTTAATAGACCTGATCATAGCGAAGGCCTTTAACAAGGCTCTCGGGTTGTTACAACCTGGTACAGCCCATGGAACAGATGCTTATTGCTATTTACACAACAGGTTTTCAATTGGGACTCCCAGAGTGCTATAAGCAATTAATGTTGTTTCAATAAATGGCATGCCTCACAACGTCCTGTTCATTCAAATAAAATAATTACCACAATGGCCACCATGGAGTTGGAAGGCATGGCTTCATACAGAGCACCTCTTCCATTTCCATGGTGGCCAGTGACGACACACAGCGGTGGCAGCGGCTAGGTGCCGCCGCAGGAATCAGGTAAGAGGAGGCAGGAAGGGATCTATAAACCCAAAAGGTAAGGCGGGGACGAAGGGAAGATGGCGCCTAGATACACCATTTGCTGTATTGACGCTTAATAAATACCCAATAAATAAATAACTAAATGGTACAGTGGGGGAGGCAGCCATCAGGTTGCATGGAACGCAGGCTGAGATAGTGGGATTGAGCCGGCGATCCTGGCACACCTGATTGGTTGGCTCCCCCACCCTGGGTGCTAATGACCAGTACATACATTTGCCTTGCTGAGCCTACAATGAAAGTTGTTTGTAGTGTAGTGTAAGCAAAGACCAAATAACATTTCCTTTTCAATGTAAATGTATTCCCTTGCATTCAACACATGAAATATACTAGTGTTTAATCTGGATTTGCTATGGTGGCTCCTTCTTTGTGGTTTCAGAAGGTGAACATTATGAGTGACCCTGTGACATGTTTGGCCTTACAAATGCCAGATCCAGAAGAAAATCATATTTTATAAAGGAAGCAATGGTAAATTATACAGGAAGCCTTTGAGCTTATAGGTCACGATGAGCGCTGGTCGAGGGGGTGTTTGCGGTACTAGTGATAATGTACAGGGCACCACTTAATGGCTTTTTTAAATATTTTGGTTCCTCTAAAAAATAATCATTGAAACCTTTTTGTTATGTTGTTCTGTGTTTACCATAGTTACTGTGAGAACTACAAGAGCATGTGTGATAGATACCATGAGTGGCCCAGGTGAGTAGAATGTCAAATGCATGAAGTACGTGAGAGCTTGTTGAGTGGCAGTTCAAAGGCATTTAGGATGGATACACAGTGGGTTATCTCTGATATCAAATCATGCTAACTTCTGGAGTTACCCCGACAATGAAGCGTGATGCTCTTCCTTTTATACTTACTGCTTTGGAGTGATCCCTGGGACACTGAATATTGCATTGTAGCACTTTCGTGAAAGTATTTTTACAAATCCATGCTTTTTTGTGAGACAACAAGCACAGCCCGCTCTCCTAAGAGGGAGAGATTGTTCTTCCCTCAAGTTTCCCTGCCTAGAAAAAGGTGGTCTGTTCATCATTCTTGAAATTCCAATTCTTATCTCGGATTACAGTTGTGCCAGTTTTACAGCAATCATGTTAATGTTGGGCTACACTGTCCCAGTAGATCTGCACAATGTTGTTTGCGCGTATGCATATTAAGGTTGCAAGTGCGCCCCATTAGATAACAGTGCTAGATAAGTGGTTCACCAGTATGACACTACTGTGCATTGTCGCTTGCATTGCAAGTATCTGAAGTACTGTGAAGGTGAACCTGTGAGAGCTCGTAAATTGAGGAGCCTGTATTGTTACAGTAGCTGCTGGTGTACACATAGGAAAGCCACTTGCTTGAATGTTTTGGTACTGATCTACAGGAAAGCATGTGACTTTCTTGAAATGTCAAGTGTTGTCAGTTTGGAAAATTGAGAGTGGATTATCATTCATCATTCACAGTGATGGATCGTATGTTGTTATGCAAGTGTCCAGGCAGAGGAAGCTGGTGATTGTTTTAATTGGAGGACGGTAAATGTATGTGGTTAACATGCATGAGCTTCAGAGCATAGTGTGATGGTCAGAAATGAGAGGCAGACACACAGTGGTAATGATTTCATTATCAATCATCTGTATTAAAATAAAAGGGTTGGGTAAAGGACTCTCTATCCCTATCCTAAATGTAAGATGGTTCTCCCTAGGGGTGAGGGGAAAGAGCAGCAACCTGTAAGAGTCCTGAGCCAGGGATACTATACCTTACCACACACATGTGCAAATGTGAACACAGGGGGGATGGTTTAGGCTTTTCCATATAAACAGTCACAGCCTCATGCGATGTGGATGGAGTAAATCTCCTTATTTATATAACAGTCATAGACCAACAGATCTGCTCCTCGGTATGACAGAGTAATGTGGCATTCACAATGCCCTCTAATTCAGTTGATGCACAGACATTTAGGATTCATTCTTACATTTCCTCCAATAGTTCTAGTTCTCTTTAAGCCCAGTGTGGTCACTGGTGGGTGTGTCAAGGCTATTCAAGATGGATAAACCAACAAACAATTGTTACAGTGGGAACACTTATGACTTAGGTCAGTCTCATTGGATAACTACATAACTGTTTTCCCTTTGGTGGGAGTACCTTAGCGCATCATCCTTCACATATGGTTAGTAACCAATTGTTTCAGAGGGATGTGGAGCCTTCACGAGTAAGATTATTCACATTGATAAATAAATGACTCCTTCATTTCATGAGCAGTATTTGTGAGCGAGATTTGTCACTTTTGGTAAATAAACACTCTTTCACTTCTATGGGAGCATTTGCGAGCAAGATTATTCACATTTGATGAATAAACATCCTTTCACTTCAATGGGTGTATTTCCGAGCGAGATTAACCACATTTGATAAATAATCATCTTTTCACTTAATGAGGGGCATTTGCGAGCAAAATTATTCACATTTGATAAATAAACACCCTTTCACTTCACGAGGGGCATTTGTGAGCGAGATTTATCACATTTGATAAATAAACACTCTTTCACTTCATGAGGGGAATTTGGGAGCGAAATTATTCACATTTGATAAATAAACACTCTTTCACTTCATGAGGGGCATTTGCGAGCGAGATTATTCACATTTGATAAATAAACACTCTTTCACTTCATGAGGGGCATTTGTGAGCGAGATTGATCACATTTGATAAATAAACACTCTTTCACTTCAATGGGAGCATTTGCAAGCGATATTAATCACATTTAATCAATAAACATCCTTTCATTACATGAGAGGCATTTGTGAGCGAGATTGGTCACATTTGATAAATAAAAACTCTTTCACTTCAATGGGAGCATTTGCGAGCGAGATTATTCACCTTTGATAAATAACCATCCTTTTACTTAATGAGGGGCATTTGTGAGCGAG
Organism: Ambystoma mexicanum; assembly: GCF_040938575.1. Classification (NCBI taxonomy): domain Eukaryota; kingdom Metazoa; phylum Chordata; class Amphibia; order Caudata; family Ambystomatidae; genus Ambystoma; species Ambystoma mexicanum. The sequence continues at coordinate 1,373,424,828 of NC_090930.1, forward strand.
ATTGGTCACATTTGATAAATAAACACTCTTTCACCAAATGAGGGGCATTTGCGAGCGAGATTATTTGCATTTGATAAATAACCAACTTTTTTGTTGTATTAGCACTTCCCAGCAGCTGCCGGCTACCACCTATGCCCCCTCATACTGTGCGGACACCCATCAAGTAGTCCACCTAGGTCCTGAGAGAAAACATCCCTCATGAGAGCCACCCGGTGGTCTGGGCCAGTATTAGCCATTATCTAGATACCCCCTGAAACACCTGCAATGAGTGTGTCTCCAGGCTTAGGAGCTCAGTGAGGTGTGATCTAAGGAGCAAAGTCCAGCAGAGTGCTTTGACACTAGCTCTTTTCTGACAAGAAATGCCAGACTAATTTCAATTCCAACGTAGAGCAGCAAACGTACTGACGCCTATAAGGGCACCCCTACCCTTGAGGCTTTCTCAAATTTTCCCCTGTTTCTCTAGCTCTCCTTTCATGAACACACCGCTGATGGGCAGTATCAGCAATACACTGCTAATCCATATCCCCCTACACTCTCCGACGTTCTCTTCATTAAGATGTGACAGGAAATTGACATATGCCACCAAGGCTGAAAATGGCAAGACAATTTACTTTTACAGTCTCAACGTGCCGCACTATGTTGCCGGCTCCGTAATCGTTTCTGCTGTTACCTCCTGTCACGGAGAAGGAAGGACATACTCACGTTCGCTACCATCTGTCTCATCAACTGGCGCAAACACATGGGCGCTACCAGCCTGTGCTTGGCTGCCAACCACACTACACTGCTCGCTGTCTCGACCCTGGAGAGGGAAGAGTGCAAGCAGGCCCGGTACTGCCCTCAGTGGACCTCTTCAGCACAGAGGGCCTGGACACCCTGCGTGTTCAGGAAGACAACGCTCTCTCTCCCCTTAAGCTGCTTGCCGCCGCTATATACAATCCATGGTCCAGTCCACCTGTGCCCCAGGGTGGGGAGAAAGTGACAGGATTTTTGTTAAAATCACCTCATCCATGCTCCCATTCCCCTTGCGGGCGGGCCGTGCCAAGTCCTCCGGGATATAGGAAGGAGAAATACTTGCCGAAATAAAAACAAGACTGATATTATGCACATAAGCTCACCCTCCATACAATAAAATGAAACTCCCATGCTGGAATCTGGGGGTTTACACTCACCCCCGGTGCTTCAAAACCCTTGCCCCTAATGGTTTACCTTATCCCTAGGTACATACAATAGCATTTGAGATTTCCCATTCCATAACATCAGTACATTCCACCATTGTTGAGCATAACACATCGGATTAAATGATAACACTGTACAAGTAGTAGCTGGCACATGAAATCTTCTTCGGAATGCTTCCAGATCATCGTAACACAGCATTCTAACTGGCCTGATCTTTCATTGAGATCGCCGCACCTCGCAAAGTCCCTCTGAATAATCTTCAGAGGCAGTCTCAGGAAGTTCTATTGTCTCAGGCTGCCCCTCCTCAGTCACAGAGCCTGACCTTGGCAATTGATCCTCTGATGTCAAAGGAAAATGTCCATGTTTCCACCAGTGGATATCTCTCTCCGGTTCTCAGTTTGTCTGGAGTCGAAACCTCACGTCCAATCCAGTAGGCCATCTATGAGCCTTTAGAATGTTCATCTTCTTCCTCGTCTATTAGTCTGGACTGAGGGCTGGAGAACTTTTGGGCTACCTCAGGGATGTGAGGTTCTTCATCCTTGACATTCTTCTTTTCTTCTGCATTGGAGGCCACAGATGGTACAGTATTTGGTCTAGAGGGGTGAAGGGTATCCCCGTGGATTGTGTCCTGTGCAGAAGTTTGGGTTATTGTCTTACTGGGGGAAAGCGGGCTTTACCAGCAGTCGGATCCATTTCCACACCATGGGAAGCAGGTGATTTCTGTGGATGGCCTTCACATCTTTCGGGGTACCTTCCTTTCTCAGTTGGCACACTGGCAACACAGTCAACTGTCTCTCAATCAGGCACGGTTGTGATTCCAATCGGTCTCCCAGCTTGTTTCGCCCTCTCTTCCCTAAACTCTTAGTGAGCACTCTGTCGCCGGGTAGCAGGTGGCAGAACCTGACCCTATCATCATACCTTCTCTTGTTTTGCTGTTCATTGGATTCGGCACCAGCTTGCGCTAGCTTGAAAGCATTTGACAGTTGATCCTAAAGGTCTCTCACATACTTGCGGTAATTTTCGGTGCCGGTCCCATTGGGAGACGTCCCAAAACTCAAGTCTATGTGTAGCCTGGCATCCCTTCCAAATATCAGCTGATACAGGGTGAACCCAGTGCTATCATTCCTGGTTCAGTTGTGAAAAACGAATTTTGTCAATGATGGTTATCATGAGAATAAGCCATTTAATTTGTTCACGCATTCATTTTGCCTTCGTCTAGAATGAATAAGGCATGTGAGCACTATGCTTCATGCTAAGCCAACATGGTTCCATATTTGCTGACAGCCATATGATTCATGCATTTATATGTGATTTCTATACTTGTCGTTTTATAGCAATATAGCGTGCGTGCTATTATGCGCTAGAGAATGACGAATCTGTTCTGTCTTTCTCCATATCTGATGGTTCATGCTGTGCACAGAAGAATTGTTTTTGGAAGCGTACACAGTGTGAAATTATTTTGATAACATTTGAGTCTTTGGCAGACAATCAGCTATTTTCGAGACAACCTTGGCTGACTGCAGAGCTAGAGAGAGAATGTGTCTTTCGGTCTGCAAGAGAATGTTTTCGCTGAGTAGGAGAATGCTTTGTTTTGGGTTTGCAATAGACTGACTCCATGTCTCGAGGATTCTTACACGATACAATGTCCTCTTCAGAGAATGTAGAATGTCATGTCAAATTGTTGCAATATGCTAAGCTGGCTAAAATTGTATGATTTCATGTAATACATAGCCGTAGCCATAGAAATTAACATACTGCCATTTGCATCATCACAATGTATAACTCTTAGGCAGAATCCTGAACAGTTAGTTCCCTTATGGAGAACTACAGAAGATTAAGACTACAGGTATGAGCAATAAATCCCCTTTGGTATCAGTCTGTACCACAAAGATGTAGTTGGTAGCTGTGGCTAAGCAGTCAGACTTATCTCAAGAGGGAGATGAGCAGTATTCAGGGTTTACACAATAGGGCTAGAGTACTATGGTACAAGGAAACACTGACCAAAGCTTTGTATTAAAAAGGATATATATTTATTTTACACACTTCTAGTTCAACACATAAATCACAGTTATTAAAGCAAGTTAAAATCAGTCAAGAAAAGTATACACAACTCCCTGGTTAAATTGTAGACAAGTTTGAGCAAGAGTGAAAACTGAGCAAAACGGCACAGTGAAAACCAAACACAAATGGCACTCTAGCAATTTCTCACAAGGGAGGGAAAAAACAAGTTATACAGGAATATACTCTTAGACTCCCGAGCAACACTTCCCAATACGTTTGTGAAAAAGTTTAGGCAAGGCAGTACTTTAGCATGTAGAATACTTAAATGAAAACCGAGCAAAATGGCACGTCACAAGTTTTAAAAGTGGGAAATAAAAGGTGGTTATAAGAGTTAGGTGCACCAACACAGTTCTAGTTGAGAAGCAATCTAGAGAAGGCAGTTATAACAAATTCAGCCAGAGTCAATAGGCCTGTGTCAGAGTCAGTGGTACAGGGCAAAGAGCCTATGAGCAAAATGTTCCTGTAGCTGCAGTCAAGTCTTTGTTAAACGATTCGAAAAGGTGGATGCAGAAAGTGAAAGACAATGTTAGAGGATAGGGACGGCCAACCCAGCAGGTAGGTAAAGGATTTAAAACACCTTTAGCACTACCAAACGAAAAGGGAGGCCTGGCGGAACAAAGTATCTTAAAATGTAGAAGAGGCTCCTGCGGTAGCGGTTGTTCCTGGCAGTTCCTGCAGTTCGGGAGATCCAGCAGAGGAAGATATACTCTCGTCGTGGAGAAAAGGTCCAAGTTACTGCACTGCCCAGGGATGAAATCAGCCGCGGTGCTACCAAACGAATAAAAGGTACGCTCCTTTAAATCGCGGTCCGGGTGGACGGGTGCCTGGCTATCCGTTCTCCGTGTGCAGGGCACTGGCGATTCAACAAAGGCAGGTCCTGGAATGCAATTGGCAAACTTGTTGGCCCCACCAGCTCAAGGGAAGAAGGCTCTTGCAGATGAAGATCTTCTCTCGTCGTGTGGAGAAAAGTGGTGAGACGCTGCAGCAGGGCTTCACCGGTGGTTCAGTTGGTGCAGATGTCTTTGGCTTCTCTCCTCTTCGGCTTCTTAGTTCCAGTGGCAACGTCTTGCTCTTCCAGTCCTCAGGACCCTGCTTTTATGCAAAAAGATCCCCATTCATACAGCCTAGCTGTCACTCACATAGTGGAGTGGTCATCCTGGCGGGAGACCCTCCAGGCTATCAGGGCAGAGTGCGACATGGGTTGCCGAGGCAACCCTGTCTAGGGGTCCTACTCCACCTCTCACACAGTGGACCCACCCCAGACTCAGTGGCGCCGAAAGGAGGGCTTCTTGGCAGAGGCCCGCCAAAATGACGAAGAAAGGATCCCCGACCTGGGTTAGGAGTTTAGAGAAAGACAAGAGAAAGGATTTATATAAAAGTTCTGGCAAATAAAACCTACCAGAGTAAAGTTAATATAAAAATAACCTGGTGGTATTTTAGAGGCTGTCAGTAAATGTGGTAGCCTCGAACAATGGGGAAATCCCATAGGGAAATATTTGCGGTAGAATATTTTTGGTAGTAACCACTGCCACCAGCCAGAAACCTTTGAGAGAGGGACTGTACGGTACCCTCTCGAAAATGAACATGAGGGAAAAAACTATTAACCCATGCCAGTACTTCCATAGTAAGATGGTTTGTACTGGTTTTGTTCATAAAGATTGACTAGTAAAGTCAATGGGGACTGTACATGCCCTGGGAGACAGTAGTCATTCCCAGGGTATGGAGTCTCTGTTTGGGGGTCGCTACGACACCCCTGTGTTACTGCACGGAGGGTGCTGTGTAACACATGTGGATAAAGATGGCTCCTATGAGGGTGAGATAAACCCCATAGACATTAAACACAAATAAATAGCCTAGAACACAGAGAGCAAATATGCCTAAGAGTGGGAAAAAGAGTCACACTCTTAGCAGGAGAAAAAAACAAACCATTCAAATCCAGCAAAGCTGCTGGGGGACTATAGTTAAGGGAAATTAGCCATAGAATGAGAATTCTCCCTAACAATAACAGTGCATGATCTGATCAGTCTCACTCTCTCTCTCTGTCACTCTTTGATGGGTTGGTGTGAGTCGGTGGGAGGCGGTGAAGGAGATCGCCATTAGATATCAGAGGGGAGTCTCTTGGATGAGTGAGGACTCTGATTGGTGGAAGTCTCAAAAGTGTGTTGGAGAGCATTTTGGAGTGAGCTAAAAGGAAGGGAGCTGTCTCACTAGAAGTGTTGAAAGAGCTGTTTGGGGACATAGAAATGCACAAGGAAATGCTATTTTGGGGTTTTGCTATTTGCTAATGCTAGAGATGCAGTAGGATTAGGCTCAGCTGGTCTGAGAATTGGAGCTGAACAGAAGCCGGGAGGGCTGGGGTAGTGCATTATGCTAAAAGAGTGCTGATTTGCTTGCTTGTATAGTAATTAGTGATGTTTTGCCAGGCAAATGCAAGGCAATGAATAAAGATGTAACTTTGCAATTGAAATGAACTGATTTCCTGTGTCTTTGTGGTATCTTTGTGATTCTCTATAGTTTGTTTGTTTACACAGTAACAAAGTGCACACCATATTTTGGTTTCACAAAATGTCACCCAATGTGGGGCCTTCACGAGATGCTCAAGGTCGAGGATGTGGTTGGGACAGACTCTGACACTTGGTAGCAGCTGCCTATACACTTGTTGACTGAGATTCTCCGGCAAAGGTTTTCAAACACTGCATTGTGTGCAGCTGTGGTGCTGTAACGCTCACCTGATATCCACAGGGACGCCACTCAGTCTGGTTGGACCACCTCCGACCTTGTTCGGCTGAGGACCGGGTCTGAAACACAGGAATTTGAGGTTTAGTTTTATTGTCTCTTCCAGCCTGGAGCCCACCTCCCTTGTGGACCCAACGACCCCCTTAGTGCTTTCCTCACCTTGCTTTATTATATGGTGTGCTCCCCGTCCTGCTGCTCTGTGCAGGGGAGCGTTGTTGGATGGGCGCGGCTGGATGCTGCGACTCCCGTTTGTCCAGGTAAGACTGCTGGTTTGGCAGTTTGTCCTTTACTTTGCAATTACCCCTATTAATGTCTCTCCTTCTTCCTTAGGTGCAAAAGGAGTTCTGGTGGTGCCGTGCTGCTTGGGGCAGTGCACGAGATGGTAAGTGCAACGCTATGTGCCTTTTCTTGTGCTGACCTGTTTGTTCTCTCTTCCTTGCAGGCCGCTGCGATGTTCCGGAATGGATGCTACCGTGAAGATGAAGAGCGGCGTGTAAACGTAGCACGTGCCACCTTCTTGATCTCTTGTGTGCCAATCAGTGTTTTCTTTCCTCTTGCAGGTCGTTAAATGGCCCCGGAATGTATGTGGGCCAAGGTTGAGTCAACCCCAGGTAAGCGTGCGCTTGTTCTGATACTGTTTGATATTGGAGAATAAATGCTTACTAACGCTGCTTTTCCGTTTCTCTTTTCTTTCCAGGTGCGGCTTTCCCGATCGAAGGAGCGCCTGCCGAGAAGCTATATATTCAAGACCCAGAAGTGGAGTACAGAAGCAGGATTCGCTCGCAGGTAAGTGTATGCTAACACTGTTCTTGTTCTTGAAGGTATCAGGCTCTAGGATGCAGATGAGGATCCGAACAGAACATGGTGAGCATCACGCTGCAGCTAGCAGAGTAACGCAAAGCGTGTTCCTCAGCTTGGGCATGGCTTATATAGCCTTTAGGTGTCCCAGGAGCCCCTAGGTCTGACCACACCTAAAACACTAGACCGCATAGCTCAATTCTGGGACTGAGCTATGCGGGGGCATCCATGTTGGCCAAAGGCTATTGCAAGTCCCAGTTCTCCAGTTCCCTGGCCTTACACATGAGCCTGGCTCCAAAAGCGCCAGGATTGACTCCAGGAGAGTCTTGGTAAGGCCCTTGGAGCCATAATGGAAGACCGTGGTGTAGCCCAGATGACCTGTCTGTTAGGTCCAGGGGCAGAGGTCATGACAGCACCCCCCAAGGCCCCTCTCAGGGTAGTTCTTCCGTCTGGCCCTGGCTTGGTGGGATGATCATGATGGAAACGCTGTATCAAACATGGTGCATGGATATAATCACAGGGTTCCCATGTCCTGTGTTGCGGGCCATATCCCTTTCAGTCTACTAAATAATATAGTTTGGCTCTGAAATACTTTGAGTCCAAAATGTTCTGAACCTCGAATTCAGGTTCCCCATTGACCATTACAGGTTCAGGTGGTATAGTGACTTGAGTTCCTGGTTAGACGGGTTTCAGAAGAGATACATGGAACACAGGATGAATGTGCATGTTAGAAGGCAAGGCCAGTTTGAATGCTACTGGGTTAATAATAGAATCGATGGCGAAAGGACCTAAATATCGTGGGCAAAATGTCCGGGTTCCTTTTATAGGCACATGTTTTGATGTTAACCAGACTTTGTCTCCAATCTGGTAGTTGGGAGCCTGTTTGCGGCGCTGGTCAGTGAATTTCCTTTGGCGATCTTTAACCTGGTGTAAATGTTCAACTGCTTTCGTGAAGGCCTGAGTAATTAAGGTGGTCAAAGTTGTAATGGCCGGCATTTCCAGAGTAGTGGGGACGTCCAGTTCAGAGGTGCGTGGATGTCTGCCGTATATTGTATAAAATGGAGTCTGTCCCATACTGCTGTGTAAGGAATTATGATAGGCGTATTCCGCTATCCACAGTAAGTCTTTCCAACTTCCTTCCACTTGATGTAGCATACAGCGCAGGTACTGTATGAGTGTCTGGTTCGTCCTTTCAGTTTAGCCATCCATTTGGGGGTGATGGCTAGTGGATGGTCGGATGTCGATTTGAGCCATGGAACAGCAGTTTCTCCAGAAGTTGGATATGAATTGGGTACCTCGGTCAGCGATTAGCACCAACGGGAATCCTTGAAGTCGTACGATATGTTCAAGGAATACCTTGGCCAGGCTTGATGCATTCGGGAGACCTCTAAAGGACAGGAAGTGGGCCATTTTAGAGAATAAATACACAACTGCTAGAATGGTATTGTATCCTTGACTGGGTGGTAGATCGGTAATAAAGTCGAGCGATAAAATATGCCAAGGCACTGGTGGAATTTCCAATGGTCTAAGGAGTCCAGTTGGTTTTTGATTTGATGATTTATTTTGGGCACATATGCCACAGGGGAGAATGAATTGAATGACGGCTTCATGCCACGTGGGCTACCAGTAGCTTCGTTTTACCTTGGCTAGAGTCGTAGCAATTGCAGGATGGCCCTCAATGAATAAGTCTTGATCTCCAGAGATGACCTGTTTCTGTAATTCCTTTTTGGACAGGAATAAACAATCCCTGAAATATGGCAGTTGGGCCTTAACAGTATAGTGTTCTCCCTGTGTATTCCATTCTTATAACAGCTCGGGACTCATCCCACATCGAATCTCTCGTTGCAGTTCGTCCTGAGTCATCATGGTTGTGATGCCCAGGAGCTTGTTACTTGGGATGATGTCCGCTGCATCGGGGGTTGTATGCACCTGTTCATCCTTACCCATAAGGGAAAGGGCATTGGCTTTTCTGTTTTTGACTCCGGGTCGGAACGTGATCACATAATCGTACTCTGCAAAGAAAAGGGTCCAACCTAGCGGTTGTGAATATTGAGCCTTAGCTGTCTTCAGGTATTGTAGATTTCGATGATTAGTTATCACGGTGATAGTGTGCCTGGCCCCTAGAAAATAGTGTCGCCAGGCCTTAAAGGCTGATTTGATGGCTAGGAGCTCCTTGTCCGTGATAGCATAGTTGAGTTCAGGTGGTGAAAACGTACGCGACCAGAAGGCTACCGGATGTAACTGACTGTTTTTTTTTATCCCTTTGTGAGAGAACAGCACCCATCGCCATGCTCGAGGCGTCTGTTTCCACCACATAGGGAAGATCTGGGTGAGGATGTCGTAGGATTGGGGTGGAAGTGAACCTCACCTTGAGTTCTTGGAAGGCCTTTTCTGCCTCTTCCGTCCACTGGAACCTCTTGTTGCTCTTTCTCAATAGTGATGTGATCGGGTGCACAATTTGAGAAAATCCTGGAATAAACTGGCGATAAAAATTTGCAAAACCCAACATGCTCTGTATACCATTGAATGAGCTTGGGGCTGGCCAGTTTAGAATGGCGTCGACCTTATGCACATCCATCCGAATTCCTTTTGGTGAGGACAAAGCCGAGGAACTCTACCTCAGTGACATGAAATGAACATTTTTCGAGTTTGGCATAGAGGTGATGTTGACAGAGTTTTGTCAGAACAGAACGGACATGTTTGATGTGGTCCTGTTTTGAAGCTGAGTATACTAGAATATCGTCAATATAGACTGGGGCACAGACGTCAATCAGTTCTCTTAAGACATTGTTCATGAAATACTGAAAGGCAGCGGGGCGTTGCAAAGTCCAAATGGCATCACCTGGTATTCGAATAGGCCATATTTAATACGAAACGCGGTCTTCCATTCATCCCCTTTTTTTACTCGAACGAGATGGTAAGCCCCTCTCAGATCCCATTTAGTTTAGATTTGGGCATCTTTGACTTGGTCTAACAATTCTGGAATAAGTGGCAGGGGGTAGCGATTTTCAACGGTGATTTGGTTCAATGCGCGATAGTCGATGCAAGTCCGCAAATTTACTTCCTTCTTCAGCACGAAGAATAGGGGAGATGCTGCTGGTGACTTCGAGGGGCAGATGAAACCATTAGACAGGTATTGATCTAAGTAGGACTTCAAATGTTGGTTCTCGGGTTCTGTGAGCGCATAGATCCGTTCACAAGGGATTTGTGCACCAGGTACCAAGTCGATCTGGCAATCATAGGGCCTGTGCAGTGGTAAGGTGTTAGCTTGTTCCTTCTGAAACACATCTTGAAAGTCCTGGTATTCCCCTGGTAAGGTACCAGTTACACCCAGAGTCATTGTTGCTGTTCCATGGGCGGCTGGGATCGTATTCATTGGCTTTCTTCCTTTATAGTAACAGGTGTGGGTACAGCATTTGGAAAAGACCAACACTCTTGCACGCCAATCGATATGCGGATTGTGCGCAACCAACTACGGCATCCCCAAGATCAACCGGAACTGAGGCGCCCTGATGAAGTCGAAAGCAATAGACTCTCGGTGACCATCCTGACACAGAAGGGTTAAGACTGTTGTGCATTGGGATACTGGAACGGAAGCTATTTCCGTACCATCAACAGTGGTGACTGTTTCGGTGGTCGACTTAGGGCAGAGAGGGAGCTCCATCTTTGCTGCAAGATCCTGGTCCATATAATTCCCAACTGCTCCGCTGTCGATGTATGCTTCTACGGTATGCATCCTATACGGTTGCTGGTGGTTGATTAGGATCACGGGCAACGCAAAATGGGAGGTCTGTAGTTCACTTTCTTCGCTCGACAAATGGACCCCTACATTTGTCGAGCTTGGTAGTTTTCTGACTTTTCATTCTTGTTTTCCTTATCAGTGGCTCCTACGATTCTCCTTGGTGGTTTTACGGGATACTCCTTGAGGAAAGGACCATCCTTTCCACAGTATAGGCATAGCTGCTGCTCTCTTCTCTTGTCTCTTTCAGCTTTGGTTAATGTGGGTCTTACCCCTCCTAGTTGCATTGGTTCCACTGAATTGTCTGCCACCCGTAGTAGATTGTCCCTTGACCATATGTACATGGGATGATGTCCGGTCTGTTCCGATCTGCCTTTCGGTCTTGCAACCTGTGATCTAGTTGAACCACTAGGTTAATAAACTCTGCACAGTCTTTCGGTGGATCAACCACTTGGGCAAGAACATCTTTTAGCTTCCCCCGCATGCCCCGGTGAAATAGCGTAATTCTCTTCTCCTCAGGCCACCCTGCTTCAACTACGAACCTGTTGAAGGTCGCTATATATGTTAATAAGTCTTGGTTTCCTTGACGAAGAGACAACAGCTCGTTGTCTAGTGCCTATCCCTGAGTGCGGCAGGGGCGAAGAGCTTTTCCTTATGCTGTTGGAAGCTCCCGAAGTCATGTAGCAGTGGATCATCCTGACTAACGAAAAGGTACAGACCAGTCCGCAGCACTGCCACTCAGATAAGATAGTACAAAGGCAACCCGCGACTGATCATTAGGGAAGGCCCCAGGTCTGGAAAGAAAATGGAGGTGACATTGATTCATAAATGTTGCATACTTCTTCGGATCGCCCGTGAAGTGCTCAGGTGGAGCTAAAGGAACTGCCCCTGGCAGGGTTATCTGTACGGGATTGGTTGGTGGTGCTGACATTGATGCGACGTTCCCAGGCAGTGGGGCCTGTCCGGCCTGTGACTGCAGGAGTAGTCTAATCAGGTCGTCAGTGCGTTCCTTAGCCACTATTAATTCCCTCCGTAGGGCGTTGGTCTCCTGTCTGGCTGAATGCACATCAGCACATAACTGTCCCAGCATCAGAGCTAACTGATCGGTTTCTGACGTTTCCATGACGCCCAGGTGGATTAATAGTTTGTGAGGCTTCGCGTTCTGTAATGCTCACCTGATATCCATGGGGACGCCACTCAGTCTGGTTGGACCACCTCCGACCTTGAAACCCCTCCCTTGGACTCTTGTTCGGCTGAGGACCGGGTCTGAAACACAGGAATTTGGGGTTTCGTTTTATTGTCTCTTCCAGCCCGGAGTCCACCTCCCTTGTGGACACAACGACCCCCTTAGTGCTCTCCTCACCTTGCTTTATTATATGGTGTGCTCTCCATCCTGCTGCTCTGTGCAGGGGCGTGTTGTTGGATGGGCGTGGCACAACCTAGTTTCTTCAATGGTGCGGGCCCTCAGAGTCCAGACCTGCTGCAACTCCCGTTTGTCCAGGTAAGACTGCTGGTTTGGCAGTTTGTCCTTTACTTTGCAATTACCCCTATTAATGTTTCTCCTTCTTCCTTGGGTGCAAATGGAGTTCTGGTGGTGCAGTGCTGCTTGGGGCAGTGCACGAGATGGTAAGTGAAAGCGCGATGCGCAGTGCTATGTGCCTTTTCTTGTGCTGACCTATTTGTTCTCTCTTCCTTGCAGGCGCCTGCGATGTTCCGGAATGGATGCTTGTTAGGAAAGATTTTCTTAATTGTGGGTCATTTTCCTTCCATGTGGCAACCCCTAAACTTTTTGCTGTTGTTTTCACCATGATCATCTGCCACACTCCTCTGGGCTTTCGCTCCATTCTTGCAGGGAAACTGACATGCCCTTATGACAGTTAGTACCGGGAAACGTTGTTTTCCGTAGTTCTTTTATCATGTTGCAGCTTTCGCGCAACATGGCACAAGAGGGCACTGTAAGCTAAGTTACTGCTCTCTTGGGTCTCTACTCTTCTACAGGCTCTAGATACTCTCTTTGGATGTTAATGAAAGGTGCAAGTGAATCACGGACGGGACTGGTGGCAGCGATCGTTTCTTTGTGTTTTTTAGCTCCTTTTGGCATTTAAGCGCGTTTCTTGCGCTTAGCCCAAAATGGTGGCATGGCTCCCAAAATGGAAAGACCACGAGGCTCTTTGTCCTGTCCGCTGACCGTCTTGCCTCCTTCACCTTCCCCAGGCCGAGCCGGCCCGGGGCCTTCCTTATTTGGGCATGTACTTTCCCGCGGAACACAGATGCTTTCGCGGGCTTCTACAGGTCTTATGTGTGCTCCAGGATGTGGGCTGGGATGTCTGGTCCCAATACACATCCTGTGTGCCAGAGAGTCTAGTGTGTCGTGAATGCCTGAGACCTCCGTGGTCCGTGATAGGTCCACGTATGGTGTGAGTGTTTTGTGAGCAGATCTCCCATTAGGTCCCCTCCGTTTTGGCGCGAAAGGAACCGTGGATAAGAGGGGGCTGGAAGCACCACTACCATGTCGATATCCTGAGTTCTCACGAACCAAGGAATACAGGAGCCAAGTATCCTGCAACTACGAGGCTGAACTGAGGAATCGCTGGTGACCCACTGAAGGACTGCTCCTCTGCACTGATGTCGCTTGGTGAAACCCTTTCTACCTCTGATCGAACGAGAAGGCCTGTACTGGTACTTCGACCCCTTGGAATAGTGGGAACAACTATTCTCGGCATCTTCACCATCTCTTGCACGTAAACCTTCGGAAGTGTCTCTGGGCCATCCAGCAGACTGACCAGCCTACCCGGGAGTTTTGCTCTGTAACCGCCGTCAGGTTGTGTTGTATTACGAGTCCTTGTCACTCTCACACGATTCGTACACTTGGCATTCCCAGGTCTGAAGTGAGTAGTGTACATTGGGCTGAAATACACACGGCCACTCCGTTGCCCTGCTGTGGTAACAAACTGTGTGGGTTCACTGCGTTTGGGACATCCTCAAATCTAACTTCTGCTGCTGCGGAATCTACACGACGCCGAGACGTCCCCTGCTCGTATCTGAACCTTCCAGTACTGAAACTGACGCGGAGAAGCCTGGGTCTGCCTGCATCGGGGACCGGTGAGTAGCATCGCTAAGAACTGGTCGCCCTCCTGCAGTAGCCCATAGCTTTTCCCCGCTGTGTCTAACAGCATGCTTCTGCCCACAGTGGAGGCTGCGCTTGAGTCACAGAGCTCTGTTCATCTTCATTTCTTCACCGAACTGAAGTGCCTGATTCCCTCGAGGAGGCTCCCCTTTTGCCCGTAGGCACCCGCGTGTGCAGGTACTTTTGAGCACAAGGCTCCACCGTTCGTAGGGCTCGGACTTCCTTTTAGTTAGGTGCCTCTGAAGGCGGACTGGGTCTAATTATTATTCGCACTGCCTGTTTTCCTCCCCATCTAGGTGGTCTACACATTTCGTGCGTCTAACTCGTTAGACTTGTTTGTATTTGTATATATATTGGACTTGATTGGTATGTGTTAGTTTACTTGAGTTTTATTGTGATTTCTCGCTACGGTCAATGTTACAAAGGCCTTGTAATAAATGTGTCTATATTTTTAATATAACACCTGCTTGGAGTAATTTGTAAGTGTCCTTGATTTGTGTGCTCATTGCGGGCTTTCAGTCACCCTCACCCCTCTTGAGACCTAGTCTTGACCGCCGCGATCGCTACCCTTATTGGTCTGGCTTGTCCAGAGGTTACCCTGTTCCAAGAAACTAGGCTGGCCTTCTGAACCTCTGCCCCCCCAGGACAGAGTTCAGAAATCCATCTTAACAAATTGGTGTACAGCGGTGGGATATGACTGAAGGTATCCAGTGTTGCGCACGAGCGAAGGCATTTCAAGTTATTCCTACCAGGACACGTAGTGAATTGTTGTAGTATAACTATTAAAAGGCCATAGTCCTATCTAACAGTATGGAAACAAATACCTTGTTAACTTTAAATGCTTCTAAATACGAAACATTGAAAAAGATGTGTGCGGAGAGAGGTGTCTCCTCTCAAGGCACCAAAATGGATATGATCCAAAGAATCGTGGCATGGCAAGAAGCGCAGCTTGACGCTATAACTTCTGAGGACAGTGCGGAAGGAGGTGGGGCTGCTCTCACTGGTAGAACCGACGGTTCTGCCGCTGCACTGGTCCACCGCGACAACGAGGAAAGGAAGGGTGAGATGTCTAATGTTTCCTCTGCCAGTGTTGATGGGGCGGCCATGCTTGAATTCAAGAAGCAAGAACTGCTGTTTAGGCAGAAGGAGCTTCATTTCAACATGACCAAACTAAAAATCAAACAGGCCGAAAAACAGAAAGACAGGGATCACCAGTTGGAACTGGCCAAGCTTCAGGTTGCAAATGGATCCAAGGGTCCTGGACATGGGTCTGGGGCCTCCTCTCATCCACGGTCTCCAAAAGATCTGCTCAGTGTGTATGAGGAAAAGAATGACATTATGGACTGGCTGAATACGTTTGAGTATGCATGTGAAGTTCAACAAGTTGACAATGCTGATAAGATTGCCTGGTTACTCAGTAGACTGCCTCATTCTGGCTGTAGTGCCATTATGGAAATGTCGAAGGCTGAGCGTGCGGATTTCGCAATGTTAAAGCAAACTCTCATTTTAAAGTTTGAAAAGACTCCTTCACAATATTTAAAATGATTCCGAGAGTATAAGAAAAAAGAAGGTGGTACTTGGTTATCTTATGTAACCGGATCCTTAAAAAACTTGACTGGCTGGGTCGAAGGTTAAAAGGTTTCTACCTTTGAAGGCATGATAAGTCTTGTCATGCTGGAACATATTTTTGCATCTTCTTCCCCGGAGCTTAAGCAGCATTTGGCCGATTCAAAGGAGATAGATCCTAAGAAGCTGGCCATTGCAGCAGACTTATGGGTGTCACATTGAATTTCCCATAAGGACAAAACTCATCCTGGTAAGCAGGAGGAAGGGAAAAAGTCCAAAGATAAGAAGGGTGGAGAATCTGATAAATCTTCTTCTCAAAAGGACCACAAAAAGAAAAATAAGGGTAAGACACAAGAGAACTCACAGGGTAGTGGAGGTCAGCCTCCGAAACAGAACTGTGGTTACAATAAGCCTCCCTATGTAAACAGACCCAATGGATCTTGTTTTGCTTGTGGAGCAACTGACCACGTGAAGGGGGATCCCCAGTGTAAGGTTAAACCTTTGGGGGTCCACTCCGCTAATATGGCCTTCTCCTCCTACGAGGAAGAAGAGATTACAGGAGCATCCTTCTCCTCAGACTCCTTCCCCAGCGGGATGGAGGCTGAGGTAGTTTTAGTTTCCACGGGTTCCTGGGAGCCTAAAGTCGCAGAGGCTTATGCTAGGATTCCAGATAATACCAAGCACTACTTTAAAGACAGTGTGCTGATCAATGGAGTGGATACTCCAGCTCTTAGGGATAGTGGGTGAAGTCAAACTGTAGTGGATTCTACCTTGGTAGACTCAGAGGAAGTTGCCAGAGCTACTCTGATGCCCACTAAGTTGGCTGACGGCCCACCTCGCATGTTTCCAGTAATATCTGTAAATCTTACTTTAAATGGTACAGCAGTCAGGATTCCAGTGAGCATTCAGAGAAACGTCCCAGGAAAGGTCTTGTTAGGCAATGATCTCATAGCTTTAGGGCTCGTAGGAGACACTGCCGACAAACCCTGCACACGGTCTCAAACACGGGCAGCATTGGCCAAGACCAATACGCCGCCCCAGCCGAAGGGGAAACCCAAGGCGAAAGGAGTAAGAAAGTCAAGACGAGGGAAAGAGAACATTCCCCCGAACTCGCCTACCACTGCAGTGGAGGAAGTTGGTCAATCGCCCCGGGCCTGATGAGGAGGTGGCGATGCCTGAAGTATTTGACCCCAACGACCATCCTGAATTAAAAGACTTGTTAGTAGAAGGTGGTCATGACAGGGAAGAATTCAGTAAAGGCCAACGTGAGTGCCCATCTCTGGAAGGCCTAAGGGGACAAGCCTGCTCCCAGCTTTAGGGTGAACCTCCTGGGACGCATCGGATTTATTGGGAAGGTGGACTCCTGTATAGTGAGCCCACAGAGTCTACAGAAGGAGACCATAGGAGGTTGGTGGTTCCCCTGGCTGTAAGACCCTTCCTCCTGCAGCTGGTGCATGAAGTGCCCCTTGCTGGTCACCTTGGTATTAAGAGGACCAAGCAAAAGTTATCCAGGCACTTCTACTGGCCCAAGATGGGGGTACAAGTAGAAAGTCACTGCAGGAGTTGTGACTCCTGCCAGTTATCTGGTAAGAGTGGCTCGACAATCCAAGCTCCATTGGTACCACTCCCAGTTGTTGGAATACCATTCGAAAGGGTAGGGATCGACATCGTTGGTCCCCTTGACCCGAAGACATCCTTAAGCAATAGGTTTATCTTGGTGCTAGCAGACTATGCTACCAGATATCCTGAGGCCATCCCATTGAAAACTGTAACTGCCAAGTCAGTTGCAAAAGCGTTACTTGGCATCTTTACTAGGGTTGGCTTCCCTAAAGAAGTTGTGTCTGACAGAGGCAGCAACTTTATGTCAAAGTATATGCAGGCTATGTGGAAAGAATGTGGGGTCACCTACAAGTTCTCTCCTGCATATCACCCACAGACCAATGGTCTGGTGGAACGTTTCAACAGAACGTTAAAAAGCATGATTGGGGCTCTGGAAGAACCTCAGAGAAGAAAATGTGATCTTCTTTTATCATGCTTACTGTTTGCCTACCAAGAGGTACCACAGGTGGGTGTTGGCTTCAGCCCCTTCGAACTTCTGTTTGGTCATCCTGTATGGGGACCCTTAGCCATAGTCAAAGAGGGATGGGAGATGCCCACTCCCCCTGTCACTACCAACGTAGTAGATTATGTGCTGGGGCTCAGAAAACGGATGGTACTTCTGATGGGCTTGGCTAGTGATAAATTGAAGGCAGGACAAGTGCTGGTGAAACATTGGTACGACCAGAAAGCTTCCCTCATCAACTTTACACCTGGTCAGCAAGTCCTGATCATGAATCCCATAAGGCCTCGAACTTTACAGGACAAATGGTCAGGCCCTTACACAGTGGTGGAGCCCCTGGGTGAGGTTAACTATTTAGTGGACATTGGAAGGCCTGGACAGGCTCCGAAAGTGTTCCACGTAAATAGGCTGAAGGCTTTCGTCCCAAGAGTCGAAATCGCAGCACTGCTACTGGCTTCAGATGTTGAGGAAGAGGAGTCTGAACCTCTCCCCGACCTGTTCCAAAGCGGCCCTTCAGACACCTTTGAGGGTGTCCGAGTGGCCCCTCACCTGACTTCTAATCAGCAGGCGGAGGTGAAAAGTTTGCTTCGGCAGTTTTCCCCCCTGTTTTCACAGTCGCCTGGTTTGACACCTTGGGGCAAACATAACATAGACACAGGAGACAGTTTACCTACCGAAAGTGGTTGATACAGGATGTCAGGCAAAGTACGGTCTTACATTAAGACAGAGGTCAACAAGATGTTAGACCTTGGGGTAATTGAACCCTCTAGTAGTCCTTGGTCTAGCCCTGTGGTTTTGGTTCCAAAGGCAGGCACTTCTAAACTGAGGTTCTGCGTGGATTACAGTGCTCTGAATGCTGTCACCAAGACAGATGCACACCCCTTGCCTCGAACAGATGAGCTGGTGGATACCTTGGGTGCCTCCAAGTACCTCAGCATGTTTGACCTCACTGCTGGCTATTGGCAAATAGCTTTAGCAGAACATGCCAAGGAGAAGACAGCGTTTTCTACTCCAGACGGCCTTTACCAATTCAGGGTAATGCCGTTCGGGTTGAAGAATGCACTTGCCACTTTCCAGAGGCTTGTGAATCATGTGTTGAATGGGTTGGACGAATTCTGTCTTGCATTTCTGGATGATATAGCAGTTTTCAGTGCCACCTGGGAAGACCATGTGAAACACCTCGGGATTGTGCTCCAGGCTCTTCAGAAATCACACATGACCATAAAGGCTAGTAAATGCCAGATTGGACAAGGCTCCGTGGTTTACCTTGGACATGAAGTAGGTGGAGGGAGGATACAGCCTCTTCCCAGTAAAGTACAAGCAGTACAAGACTGGCCTACCCCCACACAACAGACCCAAGTGAGAGCCTTCTTAGGACTCACAGGGTATTACCGCAACTTCATGGCAGACTATGGCACCATAGCTGCCCCTCTGACTGCCCTCACCACTCTGAAGAAAACCAAGAAGGTAACTTGGACCGGCGAGTGTGAGAAGGCCTTCAACGGCTTAAAGAATCCTTGTGACAGGCCCCTGTCCTCAGGGCCCCTGATTATCAAAGACCTTTTATTGTGCAGACGGACACCTCTGACACTGGGATAGGAGCTGTACTATCGCAAGTAGATGAGAAGGGTAAGGAACACCCTATTGGTTTTATTAGTCGCCAGCTTAAGGACAGAGAGCTCAGATGGTCCACAGTGGAGAAAGAATGTTTCTCTGTTGTGTGGGCCCTATGGAAGCTGAGGTCCTACCTCTATGGAACCCACTTCACTCTGCAAACTGACCATAAGCCCTTAAAGTGGCTAATGAACATGAAGGGAGAGAATCCAAAGTTGCTTAGGTGGTCCATAAGTCTACAAGGCTTCGGCTTCACTATTGAGCATAGGCCAGGTGTCCAGCATAGCAATGCTGATGGGTTGTCCAGAATGTTTACCCAACCTGAACAAGAGACTCATCCAGGGGTGGATTAGTTCCCCCTGTCCATAGTCTGGGAGGGGCGAGTGTTGGGAAAGATTTCTTAATTGTGGGTAATTTTCCTTCCATGTGGCAACCCCTAAACATTTTGCTGTTGTTGTTGCTGTTTTGCTGTTGTTTTCACCATGATCTAGACTTTGCCAGCGAAGTGCAGCCTTCTGCCGCACTCCTCTGGGCTTTCGCTCCATTCTTAGGGGGAAACTGAATGCCCTTAAGACAGTCAGTACCGGGAAACGTTGTTTTCTGTAGTTCTTTTAACATGTTGCAGCTTTCGCGCAACATGGCACAAGAGGGCACTGTAAGCTAAGTTACTGCTCTCTTGGGTCTCTAGTCTTCTACAGGCCCTAGATACTCTCTTTGGATTGTTAATGATTGTTGGAAGTGAATCACGGACGGGACTGGTGGCAGCGATCGTTTCTTTGTGTTTTTGAGCTCCTTTTGGCGTTTAAGCGCGTTTCTCGCGATTAGCCCAAAATGGTGGCCTGGCTCCCAAAATGGCCAGACCACGAGGCTCTTTGTCCTGTCCGCTGACCGTCTTGCCCCCTTCACCTTCCCCAGGTCGAGCCGAACAGGGGCCTTCATTATTTGGGCATGTACTTTCCCGCGGAACACAGATGCTTCCGCAGGCTTCTACAGGTTTTATGTGTGCTCCAGGATGTGGGCTGGGATGTCTGGTCCCAATACACATCCTTGGTGCCAGAGAGTCTAGTGTGTCGTGAATGCCTGGGACCTCCGTGGTCCGTGATAGGTCCACGTATGGTGTGAGTGTTTTGTGAGCAGATCTCCCATTGGGTCCCCTCCGTTTTGGCGTGAAGGGAACCATGGATAAGAGGGGGCTGGAAACACCACTACCATGTTGATCTCCTGAGTTCTCACGAATGAAGGAATACAGGAGCCAAGTATCCTGCAACTATGAGGCTGAACCGAGGAATCGCTGGTGACCCGCTGAAGGACTGCTCCTCTGCACTGATGTCGCTTGGTGAAACCCTTTCTACCTCTGATCGAACGAGAAGGCCTGTACTGGTACTTCAACCCCTTCGAATAGTGGGAACAACTATTCTCGGCATCTTCACCATCTCTTGCACGTAAGCCTTCGGAAGTGTCTCTGGGCCATCCAGCAGACTGACCAGCCTACCCAGGAGTCTTGCTCTGTAACCTCCATCAGGTTGTGTTGTATTACGAGTCCTTGTCACTCTCACACGATTCGTACACTTGGCATTCCCAGGTCTGAAGTGAGTAGTGTACATTGGGCTGAAATACACACGCCCACTCCGTTGCCCTGCTGTGGTAACAAACTGTGCGGGTTCACTGCATTTGGGACATCCTCAAATCTAACTTCTGCTGCTGCGGAATCTACACGACGCCGAGACGTCCCCTGCTCGTATCTGAACCTGCCAGCACTGAAACTGACGCGGAGAAGCCTGGGTCTGCCTGCATCGGGAACCGGTGAATAGCATCGCTAGAAACAGGTCGCCCTCCTGCAGTAGCCCATAGCTTTTCCCTGCTGTATCTAACAGCACGCCTTTCCGTACTCGCGCTCTGCTTCTGCCCACAGTGGAGGCTGCGCTTGAGTCGCGGACCTCTGTTCATCTTCATTTGTTCACCGAACTGAGCTGCCTGATTCCCTCGAGGAGGCTCCCCTTTTGCCCGTTGGCACTCGCGTATGCAGGTACCTTTGAGCACAAGGCTCCACTCTTCGTAGGGCTCGGACTTCCTTTTAGTTAGGTGCCTCTGAAGGCAGACTGGGTCTAATTATTATTCGCCTTGCCTGTTTTCCTCCCCATCTAGGTGGTCTACACATTTCGTGCATCTAACTCGTTAGACTCGTTTGTATTTGTATATATATTGGACTTGATTGGTATGTGTTGGTTTACTTGAGTTTTATTGTGATTTCTCGCTACGGTCAATGTTACAAAGGCCTTGTAATAAATGTGTCTATATTTTTAATATAACACCTGCTTGGAGTAATTTGTAAGTGTCCTTGCTTTGTGGGCTCATTGCGGGCTTTCAGTCACCCTCACCCCTCTTGAGACCTAGTCTTGACCGCCGTGATCGCTACCCTGATTGGTCTGGCTTGTCCAGAGGTTACCCTGTTCCAAGAAACTAGGCTGGCCTTCTGAACCTCTGCCCCTCCAGGACAGAGTTCAGAAATCCATCTTAACAATGCTACCTTGAAGACGAAGAGCGTGAGTAAGAGTAGCACGTGCCACATTCTTGATCTCTTGTGTGTTAATCAGTGTTTTCTTCCCTCTTGCAGGTCGTTAATAGGCCCCGGAATGGACGTGGGCCAAGGATGAGTCAACCCCAGGTAAGCGTGCGCTTGTTCTGATAGTGTTCGATATTGGAGAATAAATGCTTACTAATGCTGCTTTTCCGTTTCTCTTTTCTTCCCAGGTGCAGCGTTCCCGATCGAAGGAGAGCCTGCCAAGATGCTGTATATTTAAGACCCAGAAGCGGAGGACAGAAGCAGGATTCCCTCGCAAGTAAGTGTATGCTAACACTGTTCTTGTTCTTGCAGGTATCATGCTCAAGGATGCAGATGAGGATCCGAACAGAATGTGGTAAGTGTCATGCTGCAGCTATCAGAGTAACGCAAAGCGTGTTCCTCAGCTTGGGCGTGGCTTATATAGCCTGCAGGTATCCCAGGAGCCTCTAGGTCTGACCACACCTAAAACACTAGAAAGCATAGCTCATTTCTGGGACTGAGCTATGCGGGGGCATCCATGTTGCCCAAAGGCTATTGCAAGTCCCAGTTCTCCAGTTCCCTGGCCTTACACATGAGCCTGGCGCCAAAGGTGCCAGGAATGACTCCAGGAGAGTCTTGGTAAGGCCCTTGGAGCCATAATGGAAGACCGTGGTGTAGCCCAGATGACCTGTCAGGTCCAGGGGCAAGGGTCATGACAGATGCTGTCCTGTTTGCTGTTTTCAGCCTTGTTTTGAGATGAGAGGTTGCCAGACACAGTAAATCGGGGAGTTTCATCTTTGATGTGGCAATGCGCAACTCTCTTTGAAATCTTTGGAATCTTTGGAATTTGGTGAGCATGCTCTAGGGCATTAGTCTGCATAACCTATTTGTCCGACTTTGAAATCCGGATTTATTGGTTGAAATCCAACTTTATTGGAATTGTTTTGAAATGTGCACACATATTTGTCAGGCTGGATCTACTTGTTAAGAGATGCTTGTTTGTTTGGAAACACGCACAGGTTGTGAGGCTTTGTTCGTTGATAAACCCAGAGGGTTAAATGATGAAATAGTGAGTCCATACCTTAATGGCATTAAAGGATCTGTCAAACCAGATATTAAATTATGCCTCTTATTACAAATGATGTGTATGTATATTGGCCTACGCCAAGTTGCTTGAAAATTGTACGCGAATAACTCTCTGCGGCAAGGTCTTGACCTTAGAAATTGATGTAAGCCGCCATCTTGAATCAAGCCTCCATTTTAGGTTAGAAACTGCCATTTTGGGGTTTTATACAAAGTCACCCTGTAATCTAAAATGGCCGTCTCATGTGTCCTTGTTCTTGCCTTAACCTCTCCAACCTCTGTAGGGAAGTTAATGTCCAACCTGCCTTCAGGCTACATGTTAGGGTCATGTAGACCTTGTCCTTTGTTGACCTCGGAGCAGGGGATTACTTGAAATGCCAATATTAAACTGCAAGTATACAAGAACAGTAATGCCATCCAAATATAATATGCAAAACATTGTTTGATCTGTATTAAAGCAATATATAAAGAGTATAAATGTTAAATTGAAGAATAATGGAGTGTACTAGTAAATGTATTGAAAAGTAAACCGCATGCACGAGATATGTAAATTTGGAAAGTGAACCTGGCGCGACCCTAGCCCAGTGCATGATTAACCTGTAAAGGGGCTGGACATCATTTTACAAATTGTATAAAAGCGCCAATGTCCAGCTAGGAAAGCCCCTCACTGATCATATTGAACCCTGCTGGTGGTTTCTGTGATGTATTGACGGCCAAATATCTATTTGTGTACTTTGTTGAATACTGTTCAGTTTTGTAATAAAGATTCTGTGAATCTTTATAAGCCCATGTCGGTGTATTTTCCTTTGCTCGGTGTAACAGCCGTAATATTGTATTTTTTATGATTCCACAGATCGACTGAAGAAAATCCTAGAAAATTGGGACAAGGTCCCAGAATCAGTGCACCAGAGAGTGAAAGTGCATGAGATAGGGGTGGCCCATGAGGAGAAGCAGTTACCTAGGGCAGACTCGAGTGTGTCACGAGAAAGTGTGTCACAGACATGTTCCATTGACAGTTCAGTGGTTCATGATAAAGCCACCATGTCAACAGGGCAACAGAATGATGTTTCAGTAGAAGTTGCATGTAAGCCAGAGATATGTCCTATGTTAGAAGTAGTTCAAAAAAGGTAGCAGGCGCTCCTCTCCAGAAAGAACATGGCATGATAACCTGTTCTGAACATGGCATGACAACCTGTTCTGAGATGAGAGTTTGCAGCACACGCTTTTTGCTCACTGTACCTTTCACAGATGGGAAATATCCATTTGCATATCAGTCTTTGACCTGCCCACATGGGCAGTCCAGCACCGAAATGCTATGGCAATTCCGCTCTGAACAAGAGTACCAAAAGCAACCCCATACTCGTGTTTCAGCCTTTTTGGGCCTCATCAATGAGGTGAAGCTTTGCCTCTCTGAGCACAGTGAGCAGGGAGTCCACGTCTGGTTGCCCCCAGGAAACTCAGGGTGACCAACCCCAAGTTCCTTGCAAATATGTTCCATTGACAGTTCAGTGGTTCATGATAAAGCTGGCATGTCAACAGGGCAACAGAATGATGTTTCAGTTGAAGTTGCATGTAAGCCAGAGATATGTCCTATGTTAGAAGTAGTACCCATAGAAGTACCCATTGTTGTTGTGAGTCCCTTTGTAGAGAAATGTCGTCCTGGGAGGATAGCTCAGCGGCAGCGTGCGCGTCTTGGAAGCAAGACGACACGGAGCAACAAAAGGTTCGATCCCCGGGTCCGCGCTTAGAAACCTTTGGGTGTTTAAGCGCGTTATAAATACGTAACTAAGTAAAAAAAACACACAATTACGCAACTAAGAAAAACAAAAAAGACAATTCCTGTAACAGCGCCTCGATGCCTGCGGGCTGTGTGAGCGCTTTATAAATGTGAAATAAATAAATAAATAAATTTGCAGACATCCCATTGTGGAGAAAATCTAGAGAGAAAGATGTATGTCAGTGCAATTCTGATGATGTATCCGTGCAGAGAAATGCTTTTGCACAGCAACACTTAGCATTGCATTCTGATTTGATGGGGAGAGGGAAGAAGGGAAAAGGGAAATAGCGAAGAAATTGTAACGACACCGATCTGCGAGCTAACGGGAAAGGTGATGACAGATTTGGGATTTATTTAGATGCCAAATTGACTATGAATTCTGTAGAGGGAATATGCTTTGGTGTACAGAATGCACTGACCTATGCGGGAATGCTTTGAGGATACACTTGCAGTACTAGTAGAATGCGGGTTGATAGATTTGAGATGCCACAATATTGCACATTGTTATTAGCAGCAGCAGGCTGTTGTCATGAAGTATGCCAGGAGGGCACTTTTAGCTTACTGAATGATCTTGCAGATGCAGGACACAGAGGATATGCTTTGAATGAGTACCAGTTTTGTCGACCTGAGGATGCCAATGTGCAGTGCCTCTTGTTGAAAGAGGGTATGGGAATGGCCATAGAGATTGCGCCAGAGGGAATGCCTGTTGCATCACCATTGCTATGGGATGCTTGCTGTCAGATAGAGGATGCGTTTGTAACACTGAATATAGCTTTGTGTTATGTTCCAAATTATTTGAAGAAATTCGTTTTTTTACATTCTTGAAAGATAGAAATGCAGTGAGCAGAGAACGTAGGATCAAGATGCTTCACAGAGTTTACATCAGCTTGACCTTTAAGCATTGATGTCTGAGGGACAGGCACAGTTTTTGCCTAGTTTATGCAGTAGTGCAGTGAGCAATGAATAGCTTTTGTTTGGATTAGGGCTTTTTTCTCCCTTCGCAGGACTCTCAAACTTAGGTGGCCTCTCCACTGGTTACCTAATACGCATTTACTGTGTTACTGTTGCTCTGAAATGTGGTAAATTAGGGCTTTTTTCTCCATTCGCAGGACTCTCAAACTTAGGTGGCCTCTCCACTGGGTACCTAATACGCATTTACTGTGTTACTGCTGCTCTGAAATGTGGTAAATTAGGGCTTGCCGCTCATTCCTGTCTGCTTGCTCTTGTCTGTCTTCCCCCCCACTCCCTCCTTATTCCATGGTGCTCTCTATCTCGCCTATCTTCTCTAACTGCTTCTCCATTGACTATCCTGCTCTCCTCACTAAATCTGGTAGGAAAAAGTTTCAAAAGGACATCCTGGTCTCCAACCCAGGCCTCCCTATCGCTGACACCTACACTAGTGCCTCCTCCAAGGAAACTCTTACTGACATCCTCTTTTTCGTGCCTTCTCCTGACCTATGGACCCTTCATATGGTCTCTGTGCTCTCTCCTTTCTCATCTTCTCCCATTAATGGTGGCACCCGTTGGGATGTCCTCTTGGCCCCCTTCCACTCCTCTAAGGCCATCATTAATGTCTACGCTAATGGGACCGTCTTGGTCCAAGGCCCTCAGGCCAACCTCCACCTCTTTGATAGACGCTTCCCGCGCCCTATCAACTTCCTTTCCTCTCCCGCTGTCCCCTCTCCTCTGTCCTCAGCTACATTGCCTCCACCCTCACACCGCGCCCCCTCTCAGGCTCCTTCTTCACTTCGGCAGGGCGTACCTCTGATCTGTACCCCTCCCCGGAGGTCCTTCACGGATGGCAACCTTCTCCACATTGCCACTCTTAACTCTCGCTCTGCCATCAAACATTCCTCTGATATCTGTCGCCTTCTTGAGGAACTTGACCTTGACATCCTCCATCTCACTGAGACATGGTTCACGGCCAGCTCTGTCACCAGCTTTGACACACTCCTACCTGACGGTTACAAGATCCTCTCCATGCCCAGGCCCAACCGTGCTGGGGGGGTGTCACCCTTATCTTCCGTGAGTGGATTCCTGCCACTGTCACTCCTACGCAGACCTCCTTCTCTTTTGAATGCCTTGTCTGCCGACTCTCTCTCTCTCTCCTAGCCATTCCCTTACTGTGGCTACTATCTATCGGCCACCGAGTCAAATTTCCTCCTTCCTCTCCGAGTGGGCGGACCTCTCCTCCTCACTCCTGTCCTCAACCACTCAGCTCCTCTTTCTTGGAGACTTCAACATCCACCTGGATACCTCCTGTCCTCCCTCTGGACTCCTTTGCGACCTCTGCGACTCTCTCTCACTCTCTATTCTCCCGTCTGGGCCGACTCATTCTGCAGGGCACACTCTTGATGCTCTGATCTCCTCTGACCTTCCCCTCTCTGTCCCTCTCTCCACCCCCCTCTCCTGGAGTGAGCACTTTCTCCTATCCTCCCACCTCACCTTCCCTACCCCATGGGCAAAGCCACCCTCATCACGGCCACCCTCCTTCTCGGACATCCGACCCATGAAGCGCATGTCAGTTGAGGCTTTTGCTGCCACCTTCTCACCCCCCCCCCCCTTCGGCTGACTCCCACCCTGACACTGCCCTCTCCACTCTGCTATATCTGATACTCTTGACATCTTTGCCCCTGTCATGAGACTCCGCCTGAAGCCCAAAGCCAAATGTAACTCCTGGTATGACTCGGATCTCGTCACCCTTAAACGCAAGTGCAGGGTGGCAGAGAGGAAATGGCGTGCTTCATGTTCATCCTCTGACAAACTGGGCTGCCGCCTGCTCCAAAGGCAATACCGGCTCTCCGTTCTCACCAAGAAGAGAGCCCTAATCCAAGCCCGCATCTCTGCAGCATCTAACAATTCGGCCAAACTCTTTAAAATCTACAAGGAGCTGACCAACCCTGCTGCAGTCTCTACCTCTCCTGTCCCCTCCCAGGCCCTCTGCACGGCACTGGCCTCTCACTTCATCTCAAAAACTCAGGACATCCTGTCCTCACTCTCCTCCTATCACCTCCCCCCCTCTATTCCCTGCTCTTCCTCTGGCCCTTCTGCAGCCACCCCTCCTCCCTCCTACTCTGCCTTTCCCCTTTTTTCTGCTGACGAGGTTTTGAGACATGTCTGATCTATGAAAGTCTCGTGAAAACAGGTCCACCCCTGTTCCTCCAAAACTATCAAGGACCACATCGACTCCTTGACTCCTGCCCTGGCTGACTTCTGCAATCACTCCTTCGCCTCTGGAGTCTTCCCATCCCCCCTCAAGCACTCCCTTGTGCACCACCTTCTTAAGAAACCCTCTTCCGATCCCTCCTGCCTGGCTAACTATCGCCCAATCTCTATCACTCCCCTCCTGGGCAAGCTCCTGGAGAAACTGGCCATCTCCCAGCTTAATCTCCATGCTGAACATGTTGGTAGTCTTCGTGACCATCAATCTGGCTTCAGAGCTGCCAGAAGCACGGAAACTGCTCTCCTGAACATCAGTGAAGACCTGCTATCGAACCTTGACTCTAACACCCCATGTGTTCTCATTTTGCTCGATCTCTCTTCTGCCTTTGATACTGTCAACCACACCATCCTGCTCAACTGTCTCAGTGATAACCTGGGTATCACTGGTCAGGCTCTGGCGTGGCTGACCTCTTTCCTCTCCAATCGACTCTCCCAGGTCCAACTGGGGTCCTTCCTCTCTGACATCTTTTTCTCTACCTGTGGTGTCCCCCAGGGATCTAACCTCTCTCCCTGGCTGTTCAACCAGTATCTGGCACTTCTTGCCCACTGCATCGCCGCTCTCTGTCCCAACTTTCAGTGCTATGCGGATGATACCCAGCTCATTTTCAGGCTACCCTCGACCTCCTCTTCCCCTTCCCTCATCTCTGACTGTCTTTCTGCTATCCATGAATTGTGTGCTGCCAATGACCTCTGCCTTAATGCCAGTAAGACTGAGGTTCTACTTATCGGCTCACCCACTCCCTCCTTCCCTGCAGCTCTCTGGCCGGCCTCTCTTGGCCCTCTTCCTGCTCCTACCTGCAAGGCAAAAAACCTTGGGGTCATCTTCGACTCCACATTCTCCTTCTCTCCTCACATCTCTGACGTCTCTAAGAAGTCACACTACCAGCTACACCTCCTGAGAGGTATCCTTCCTTTCCTCTCCTTCCCCAGAAGCTCACTGTCTCTAGAGCCCTGGTTCTCTCGAAGCTGGACTACTGTAACAGCCTCTATCTAAATCTGTCTGCCTCTACTCTCCGCCCTTTGCAACTCATCCAGAACAGGACTGCGAGACTTGTCCTTGGCCTCAAGCCCAGGGACCATATCTCTCCAGGAACTAAATCACTACACTGGCTCCCAGTGGCTGCGAGGATTAAGTTCAAAACCCTCTGCATTGTCCACAAGGCTTTCTGGGACCTTGGGCCAAAATACCTTCAACTCTCTCTTCCTAAATATCTTCCTTCTCGAGCTCTTTGCTCATCCGCCTCCAACTCCCTCAGGGTCAGCCGCTTCTCCAAGCAACGAGTTGGGGGTAGATCTCTCTCCGCAGCAGGAACAGCCTTCCTGCCTCCCTGAAACTTGAGGAGAACCATCTCCGGTTCCGGAAGCACCTCAAAACCCTCCTCTTTGCCGCCGCTTTCTCTCCCCCTCTACCCTGCTAAAATCACTGAACCTGCACTGAATCTGCAACTGGGCCACGATCTAGGTCCTTGGCCCAGCCACTCTTCCCTGCACTGCCTCCCTGGCAACCCCTGCACTGCGGGACTGTCTCTGTATCCCGACAGCCCCTCCTCCCGGCACTTACCTTGCACTTGCAACCAACTGGTCCTTATTATTTATCTTGTATTCTATAACCCAGTACTGCACTTTCCCCATTCCCCACTCCCTTTCCCCTTGCACTTTTCCCTTCCCCTCTACCCTTGCACTTGCGCGATCTGAATGACACCTCGCCTAGTAGGATCGTTGTCTATCTCCCCTTGTCCCCCCCTGCCTCGTCATGCCTTGAAATACTTGTGTATAGGCGCGTTACAAATGCCATATCATATCATATCATATCATATATCATATCATATCAATACAGCTTGACATATGCCAACAACTGATACTGTGCTTTTTCTTTTTGGTTTCGAGTTACATTTGATGCTGGGAAGACTGCCTATGCATGACAACTTGCTGATCGATCCAGATTGACCTGTCTAGATTTTGCCTGAGTGACCGAGACTGACTGCATTCCAGACTAACGACCTGACAATGAACACATGTGCCATGCAATGTTGCCGAAAAGCAGCAAGAATTCTGCAGAATGCCACTTGAGGTCTTGGGGTGTGAACACGATATCTGTTCTACCCTGAGAAGTATGTGGGAGAAGCTTGCTTGCTGGCTTTTTTCCAGGCTGAAAGATTTGCCGTGAGAGAAATCCTCACACAGAGATGTGTTTTGCCCTGATGTTTTTGAATCGATATCTTTGCCACAAGTCCGTTTTGCGAGCTGTTTGCATTTGCAGCAACCAAAGAATGCCTTTATCTTTGACCCTAATGGAGGGCTGAAGGGGGGGTGGCTAGGGGATGGAGTCGATACGTATGGGCAAAAGATAGGAGAAAAATCGGCCCTGACACGTATCCCCCGGTGCTTTGTTGTCATTGAAAGAAGCTTTGACCCATGTGTGGACAAACATGAGGTCCATTGCTATTTGCAATTTTCTGCATTGTTCTGAGACACTACTCTGAGCAGGAGTGTGAATGATACATTGGTATCAAACTATAGATTAGGGAGAGTTTCTGGATTGAGGGTAAGGTTGATGAAAATGCCACTCCAGATTGCAGAAGGAGAAAATAATTTGTTTGGCACCTGCATGAAACCAATGTATTGTTTGATTTGTTTTGCTCGAAGATGCCTGCTTGCAATGCAGTGAGCAGTGAGCAATGATTTGATCTTTTGTGAATGAGCCTATGTCAGTGAGGCTCCATGATAGTCACTGAAGGAGGTCCACATGCTGGACACTGCAACTATGCCCAACTATGCTACACTGGAATTTTGCGCAGATGTGAGGACACACACTTTTTCACCACAGACTGAAATGATCAGATCCGTTCAGCTAGAGACTGACTATGTGACACTTGCCACTTGCTAACGACTGGAAATATTCATGCAATGTCTCTTGTGTGCAAGAGATAATTGGAATTATATGTACAACATCAGAGATAACTGAAATTATTGGCCTATGTCCACAGAACACATGCTTTGATTTCCTATGCTTTGTTTGCTATGCTTTGATTTCATATGTTTGAATACACATGCTTGAAAGTTATGCATTTTGAGGCTGATACTCTGCTGTTAGCCACTTCTGAATTGCTATGCATCATTTAGACAATGAATTAGAATGAATGCACCAAGTTTTGACACTATTGCAGTGTTATTTGCTTATTGAATGCCACAGCTTGCTTAGGTTTCCATGCCATGCGCATGTTTCCAGAAATCTGATCCGACACACTTGTCAACTATATATTTTATGGTCTTGCCAGAACATTATTGATAGAGATTTGCTCTATGCTTGTCCAATGGTATTACTTTTTCATGGCACTATTGAACTCCACGTTATGTTTGAGAAGCTAGCTACATCATTTGCTTTCGTATCCATGTTTTGACCTGACACTATCTGTCTATAAGTATTCCTGAATTGTCTTATCTCATGATAAAAGGATGATTTGTGAAAACCGAATTTTGTCTATGATGGTTATCATGAGAATAAGCCAATTTGTTCATGCATTCATTTTGCCTTCATCTAAAATGAAAAAAGCCATGTGAGCACTATGGTTCATGCTAAGCCATCATGGTTCCATATTTGCTGACAGCCATATGATTCATGCGTTTATATGTGATTTATATATTTGTCATTTTATAGCAATATAGCGTGCGTGCTTCTAAGCACTAGAGAAAGTAGAATCTGTTCTGTCTTTGTCCATTTCTGATGGTTCTTGCCGTGCGTGGAAGAATTGTTTTCGGATGCGTACACAGTGTGAAATTATTTTGATAACATTTGAGTCTTTGGCAGACAATCAGCTATTTTTATGACAACCTTGGCTGACTGCAGAGCTAGAGAGAGAATGTGTTTTTCGGTCTGCAAGAAAATGTTTTAGCTGAGTAGGAGGATGCTTTGTTTTGGGTTTGCAAACAGACTGACTCCATGTCTCGAGGATTCTTACACAATACAATGTCCTCTTCTGAGAATGTAGAATGTCATGTCAAATTGTTGCAATATGCTAAACTGGCTAAAATTGTATAACTGCATGTAATACGTAGCCATAGAAATGAACAGACTGCCATTTGCGTCATCAAAAGGTAAAACCGTGCATGTTCTGATCAGTCTCACTCTCTCTGTCGCTCTCTGATGGGTTGGCTTGAGTCGGTGCGAGGCGGTGAAGGAGATCGCCATTAGAGATCAGAGGGAAGTCCCTTGGATGAGTGAGAACTCTGATGGGTGGGAGTCTCATGAGTGTGTTGGAGAGCATTTTGGAGAGAGCGAGAAGGAAGGGAGCTTTCTCATTAGAAGGGTTGAAAGAGCTGTGTGTGGACAGAGAAATGCACAGGGAAATGCTATTTTGTAGTTTTGCTATTTGCTAATGCTAGAGATGCAGTAGGATTAGGCTCACCTAGTGTGATAGTTAAAGCTGAACAGAAGCCGGGAGGGCTGGGGTAGTGCATTTATGCTAAAAGAGTGCTGATTTGCTTGCTTGTATAGTAATAAGTGACATTTTGCCAGGCAAATGCAAGGCAATGAATAAAGATGCAACTTTGCAATTGAAATGAACTGATTTCCTGTGTCTTTGTGATGTATTTGAGATTCTCTATAGTTTATATGTTTACACAGTAACACAGTGCACACCATTTTTTGGTTCCACATAATTAGAGGTGTGGACTAGCGTGGACACATGTTGGCTCCACTTCAGGTTTTCCTTGACACTCAGTGTCCCCAGCATACTTAACAAAGTACGATTGAATCGTTCAGCTTGCGCATCCCCTTGTCGATGGTAGGGGGATGTTCTTGTTTTCTTCACCCTTATCAACTGCATGAGTTCTTTGATTAGTTTGGATTCAAAGTCTCTCCCTTGGTCGGAGTGTAGCCGAGCAGGCCAGCCATAATGCCCAAAGAATTTTTCCCAAAATACGTTTGCTATGGTTGTCGCTTTCTGATCCCTTGTGGGATAGGCATGGCATATTGGGTAAAGTTGTCGTCACCACTAAAATGTTCTGCATCCCACTGTTGTCAATTTCAAGGCTCAGGAAGTCCACACAAACTAAGTCATGGTCCAGAGCTCTGTAGATGTTTTAGTGCAGCAGCTGAGTGGCTTACAGTTTTTTGGGTGATGCATCGTGTACAGGTGTAGCAATACTCCTCTACTTCAGAACCTAAGCATGGCCAGTAAATTGACTGCGTACTAGTTCTAGTGTCCGTTCACTTCCAAAATGTCCATGTTGGTCATGGTGGCCGTTCAGGACTATAGTACGTAGTGAGCAGGGTAGCACAAGTTGGTGTATGAGTTGACCCTGGATTTGGCTCTCCTTATATAGCACTCCTCCTTTCAGCACTAGCGACTTCCATTCCTTGCGATATATATGATGTTTTGCCAGTTTTTTTCTGTCTGGAGGCCCTGTCACTCCAGCCTCTTTGCTCTGCAGCACTTCACGTATCTCCGGATCTTGCATTTGTCTTTGTCATAGCTCCGTCAAGTTCATGTGCGGCAGTTCGCAGGGTGCCAGGCTGGTTGCATCACAATAACTCACAGGGACCCCCTTTTCTGTCCCCCCTAGGCAATCGATAAAGCAGTCTGACTTGGCTATCTGGCACATCCCCCTCCGGCAAATGGCCTTCATCATGGTCACTGACATCGTCTGAAAAGTAATGGACTCGGAGCTGTCATCAGCGGGGGGTCTTCGGGACAAGGCATCTGTGTCCATGTTACTGACTTCTGGGCGATATTCTAACTGGAAGTTGTACGTGGACTGTCCTGCCAACAAGCAATGGCCAGTAGCATCTAGTTTGGCGGATTTGAGGATGTAGGTCAGAGGATTGTTGTCCATCCTCACTGTGAAAGTAGCTCCATAAAGATAGTCATGCGATTTTTCGGATACTGCCCACTTCAGGGCTAAGAACTCCAGCTTGTGGGTGGGGTAGTTCATTTCGGATGAGCTCAGTCGATGACTGGCAAAAGCCACAGACTGAGTGGTACCTTGTTGTTCTTGATAGAGTACTGTGCCCATGCCATCCATGCTGGCATCCACATGTAAAATATAGGGCAGTTGGGGATCAGCATATGCCAGGACGTGCACTCCATCAGTGTCTTTTTTAGCCAAGCAAAATCTTGCTCAGTCTTCTCACTCCAATGCACGCCAAAGCTATCCTTGGGATGGTATTTCATTGTAAACTGCTTCCCATGGTTAGCCTCCGTCTTCCGTGGGGCCAAATAACCCTTTGTCAATTCAGTGAGTGGTCGTGCTATGTTGGCGAATCCTTGCACGAACCTGCAGTAGTAATTACAGAACCCCAAGAAGCTTTTAATTTCCCGCAAATTCTGTGGACGGGGCCAAGTCTCAAGGGCTTCCATCTTAGCAGGATCCACTCTCACCCCTTCAGCGGACACCACATGGACAATATACTTCACACTGTTGCTGCAGAACTGGCATTTTTCTAATGATACTTTTAGCCCCTGCTGTTATAGATGATCTAAAACTTTCAGTAGCCATTGGTGTTGCTCTTATAGGGTCCTCCCAAACACAATCACATCGTCTAGGTAGACCAGTACCTCAAGTAAGTTCATATCCCCAACTGCCTTCTCCATCAGGCATTGAAATGTGGCAGGCGCTCCAGATATTCCCTGAGGCATACGATTGAACTGATAAAACCCCAAGGGGCAGATGAAGGCAGTCTTCTCCTTATCCTCAGGTAACATAGGAATGTGGTAATATCCACTCCTTAGGTCCAAGACAGAGAACCACTTGCTCCCCACCAAACAGTCAAGGGCCTCATCCACTGTTGGAGTAGTGTATTGATAGGGCACTGTCCTGCTGTTCAGTCACCAGTAGCCAATGCACAGACGCACATCGTTGTTCCTTTTTCTGGCCCACTACAATGTGCGACGCATAAAGGCTTCTCGACTCCTGGATAACCCGGGCCTGTAGTAGCTCTTCAAGATGATGCTGCATGTCCTCCACATCAGCCGGTGCTATTCGTGACCTTTCCCAAAAGGGGGTATTGTCGTTCAAATGTATGTGGTGTTTCACTCCCTCGGCTTCCCCCAAATCCCAGTCACAGGTCGAAAACACATCGGCCTGCAGGGTCAGTTGGTCTCGTAGATTATCTTGTTCCCGTTCAGACAATGGGGAGTCTCCAAAGTTTATCGTTCCTCTATCCAAAGCGGGGGATTAGCCCCTGTTTCTGGCCGCCTGTGCAACCGAGTCAGCAATGTGAAGCTGGGCGATTGTCAGCACACCTGGGAGGTGCACAGTTTTTTTGTTGATATTAGTGATAGGGACTCGAAGGTGAGTCACCCCATCCCAGTGTCACTAACTAATGTGCCCTGGACCATCAGAACTCCCGGGAGTTCTTCTCCTTCCGGCGCCTCTATCACCACTCTCCTGTAGCGGTAGGTTCCTTGGAGTTGTACATGGCCCGGCTCCATTATCGTCTGACCAGGCAGTTTCCGGTTGACTGTGGTTGGTGGTGGTTACATCTCCCACTGGCCCATCAGGTTGTCCCACCTTCTCCTGGCTTTGCTTGAGATATGCCTGCTGGCAAGCGGGGTGCATGGTCAACGAGTGTGCAAACTTGGGACCCGATATCCCCATACACATTCTGGCGCGGTACCAAACAAGGCGGAGTTGGTGCACACAACCAGGGGAACCTCTGGATTCTGGTTCTTGGTGGTGCATACTAATGCCAGTGTGGACAAGGTTGTGTACACTCCAGCAACATCCTGATTCAGGTGGATCTTCACTCTGACGTATCCCATCAGATTTAACCTCTCCAATGGCTCAAAAGGCAGGTTGGACATATATTGGTAATAGTAGGGCTCATACACAATGGTGACCTGGGAGACACTATCCAGTAATGTGGTAGTTCTTCGCCATTCTAGATCAACTGGGATGGTCATCGTGGGTCCAATGAGGCTAGTAGGAATGCCTCGGGGAACATTTGTGGCTTGAGGTCGCAGTTTGTGACAGGTCACTGGTGTCCTTCCTTAGAGTTTCAGACCTCATGGACTAGGCTGATATGGTCCGCTGTGGGACTCACCTGAGCCTTGATATGGTATCTGGTGGTAGGTAATTCAGAAGGCTGTGTCCAGATAGAGCTGCGGGACTTGTTGGCCATGGAGCTCCCCCCTGTGGTTGAAGGTCTAGCTGCTCCTCCGCTACAACCTCCTGGGTGTTTCCCGACAATGTTCGGGCTGGAGTCGCTTTAAGTGCATTAAAACGGGCTGCTACTCGGGCATAGTTCTGGTCTTGGTCACACAGACGGTTGGAGTGGGTGTCATCTCCACATCTATGGCAAAATCTCCAAGGTGGCAAAGGAGTACAAGAGGAGGAAATATGCTCTCGAGGATCTTACGCTCATCAAAATGTCTGGTATTCTCTTTCACGGTATTGGGGGAAAAGCCTCTCGGCCTCGCTGCGGATGAGCTTTAGAACGTTCTCTTATAAGCAGCTGTGTCTGCAAGTTCGTCACTAGTCGTTGCAACTCTTCAATCTGTCTCTGTTGAACAAAGGCAGGATTGGGCACTGGAATCACACCTTGAACCAGATGGCTCTGAACATTGACATCGCCTGTTTCTTCTTCCAGTGCCCTTATTGATCAAAGTCCTCATAGGAAGGCTGGGTGTCCAGTTTCTCACATAGTCTCAACTGCAAAATGGGTATGGCAGCCTCTTTGGACCCTCGAATGAACTGCTTCAAATGACAACGGTTTAGTTGGGAAGTCTCTACCCCTCCTCTCTGATGGGCCAAGCGTCATATCTGCTCAATCCTCATTAGAAAATCTGATAACTTCTCCCCCAGCTTCAGTGACGTGGCATGGAACTTAATTAGTAAGTCCTTCCCTGGTTCGGTGGTGCCAAACGCTCCTTCCAGTGCACCCATCACTTGCATGGATGTAAGGTCAGGACTTACTGTGCGAAGGGACTGTACCCTCTGTAATGCAGGTCCTCATAAGGCCTCTATCACCCGCCTCCTCTTTTCTTGGTCTGACACTTTCCAGTCATGGAGCATAAGCTGAGTGAGGTCAGCCCATACTTCATAGCTTTCTTCTCCTTTAGACACTGGTCATGCACCGGAAAAGGGCCGTAGGCGGGTGTAGGCTCCAAGTTGACTCTGCACGGATGACGGGGATTGTCACTCCATACTTACTTTAACAGCTATAGCCACCGCTGCAGCAATGACTATAGCGTATTTAGTGGAGGCGGTAGCTTCTGGTCGCTGAGGAATCTCGGGATATGAGTCTAACCTCCAGATAGAGCAGGTAATTAAAGGTTCCCTGCCTTGGTTCTCCGTGGGCAAGGTTTTACCTGTAAGATAACTTGCACCATAACATAGCATATAACATTTAGTATCTTGACCAGGTATGCGGCCTATACTTTTTACTTTACCCGTGATGGGCTCAAAGGCACCAGTCATGGCCAAGATTTCATCGGTTGCAATATTCAACGGGACCTTGCGTACTATAAAACAGGTCTCTGGGCCAAGCCCCTCAGCTTTTACCCAGTCGAACACATATTCATGCACCATTCTCTTGTTTTCTCTTTGCTGTTTTGTTTCTGTTGTGTTTTTTTGTTTTCAGGTAATTAACCACCAATAGTTTACACAGCTCCCCTGTCTGGTAATTAGGAGAGAATACACCAGAGTTCCTCCTATATGGTAAATGACCCCCCTGGGATCCCAGCGGTGCCTCCAAGAGTATAAGGTGGTTCTCCCTAGGGGTGGGGGCAAAGAGCAGCAACCTGTAAGAGTCCTGAGCGAGGGATACTATACCTTACCGCACACATTTGTGAATGTGAACACAGGGAGGATGGTTTAGGCTTTTCCCTATTGACAGCCCAACCCTAGTGGCTAGCCGTCCTATGGTTGCTCCAGGTTAAATAAACAGTCACAGCCTCGTGTGATTTGGATAGAGTAAAACTCCTTATTTATATAACAGTAATAGACCAACAGATCTGCTCCTTGGTATGCCCGAGTAGTGTGGCATTCACAATGTCCTCTAGTTCAGTTGATGCACAGACATTTAGGATTCATTCTTACATTTCCCCCAATAGTTCTCGTTCTCTTTAACCCCATTGTGTTCAATGGGGGTGGGGGGGAGACAAGGCCATTCAAGGTAGCTAAACCAATAAACAACGATTACATTGGGAACACGTATGACTTAGATCAGTCTCCTTGGATAACTTCATAACTGTTTTCCCTTTGGTGGGAGTACCTTAGTTTAGTTTAGTTTAGTTTAGTTTATTACTTGTATTGCGCACCAAACCCGCAGGTAGTCGGGCGCATCATATAAGATTACTCACAGCTTAGTTGTACATGATATGAAATACGATACAATATGCATTATGTGCAAGATGCACTTTTACAATTTTTACAGTTTACATATATACAGAGGATATTTATACATTATATACAAAATGAGTATGTGCAAAATCTTTGCAAGCACCATACTGAGGGTCCGGAATAGAAGGGGGTAGGTTCTAGATAAGGAGGGCGAGCGCCAAAATCACGCTTAGCCATCAGAGTCTTTGAGCATTTTTATAAGGGTGTGGCGAAATTTTGTGAAGGATGGTTCTAGTCTGAGTAGGGTCGGGAATTAATTCCATAGTTGGGTAGCCTTGACCTGGAAGCTGTTACCTCCCACTTTGGCAAGTTTGAATCTAGGGGTCAGGAGGCAATTAGTATTTGACTGTCTGGTTGGTCTTGTCTCAGATTTAGTGATGATTCTGTCCATAAGATATCGAGGGGCCGCTTTGTTTACACATTTATGTGTAAGGGAGGCGACTTTAAGTTTTATTTTGTCCATTGTCGACAGCCAGTTGTAGGCTCTTCTGGTGTCCGAGATATGGTCTCTCCTGGAAGTTCCGAGCGCGGCTCTAAGGGCGTTGTTTTGCAGGAGTTGGATTTTATTAGTTATTTGCTTACTAGCCCCAATATACATGGCATTACAGTAATCAAGTCATCATCCTTCACATATGGTAAGTAACCAACAGTTTCACAGGGATGAGGAGCCTTCAAAAGTAAGATTATTCACATTTGATAGGCATTTGCGAGCGAGATTGGTCTCATTTGATAAATAAACATTCTTTCACTTCAATGGGCGCAATTGCGAGCAAGATTATTCACATTTGATAAATAAATATCCTTTCACTTCATCAGGGGCATTTGCGAGCAAGATTATTCACATTTGATAAATAAACACTCTTTCACTTCAATGGGAGCATTTGTGAGCGAGATTATTCACATTTGATAAATAAACATCCTTTCACTTCATGAGGGGCATTTGCAAGCCAGATTATTCACATTTGATAAATAAACACTCTTTCACTTCATGATGGGCATTTGCGAGCGAGATTATTCACATTTGATAAATAAACATCCTTTCACTTCATGAGGGGCATTTGTGAGCGAGATTGGTCACATTTGATAAATAAACATTCTTTCACTTCAATGGGTGCATTTGTGAGCGAGATTATTCAAATTTGATAAATAAACACTCTTTCTCTTCATGATGGGCATTTGCAAGCCAGATTATTGACATTTGATAAATAAACACTCTTTCTCTTCATGATGGGCATTTGCAAGCGAGATTATTTGCATTTGATAAATAACCAACTCTTTCGTTGTTTTAGCACTTCCCAGCAGCTGCCGGCTACCACCTATGCACCCTCATACTGTGCGGACACCCATCAAGTAGTCCCCTAGGCCCTGAGAGAAAACATCTGTCATGAGTGCCACTCAATGGTCCGGGCCAGTATTGGGCATTACATAGATACCCCCTGAAACACCCAAGATGAGCGTGATTCCAGGATTAGGAGCTCAGTGAGGTGGGATCTAAGGAGCAAAGTCTGGCGGAGTGCCTTGACACTAGCTCTTTTCTGACAAAAGAAGCCAGACTAATTTCTCTTCCAACGTACAGCAGTAAACGTAGTGGAGCTTATACAGGTGCCCCTACCCTTGAGGCTTTCTCTAACATTCCCCCTTTTTTCTAGCTCTGCTTTCATGAACATGCCGCTGACTGTAGTATCAGCAATACCCTGCTAATGCATATCACCCTACAGTCTCCGACGTTCTCTTCTTTAAGATGTGACAGGAAATTGACATATGCTGTAAAGGCTGAAAACAGCCAGACAATATACTTTTACAGTCCCAAAGTGCTGCACTATGTTGCCGGCTCCAGAAACATTTCAGCTCCTACCTCCTGTCACGGAGAGGGGAAGGGCAGACTCACCTCTGCTACCGTCTGTCCCATCGTCTGGAGCAAATACACGGGCGCTACCAGCCCACGCTGGACTACCAACCACACTACACTGCTCGCTGTTTCGAACCTGGAGGGGGGAGAGCGCAAGCAGGCCCGGTACTGCCCTCAGTGGACCTCTTCAGCACAGAGGGCCTGGATGCCCTGCGTGTTCAGGAAGACGACGCTCTCCCTCCCATTACGCTGCTTGCCTCCACTATATACAATCCATGGTCCTGTCCACCTGTCCCCCAGGGTGGGGAGACGGTGACAGAATTTCTGTTAAAATCACCTCATCCATGCTCCCATTCTCCCTGCGGGTGGGCCGTACAAAGTCCCCCGGGATCTAGGAAGGAGAAATACCTGCAGAAACAAAAACAGGACTGATTTTATGCACACAAGTTCACCCTCCATACATTACAATGAAACTCCCATGCTGGAATGTGGGGGTTTACATAAAGAAAGTGCCCCTACCTAAGAAACTAAAATTAAAGGTGCAGAGGGAAAAGCCAGATAAGAGAGGTTTCACCCTTGGGAGTGCTGCGACCGTGCCCCAACGCCTCCGCAGAGACCAGGTGAGCGTAAGATATTCCTTGTTATGGGTGTCAGGGTGGAAGCGAATGCCCTCTGAGCACCTCTCACTTACCAGAATTGTTCAGAAGCTGAAGTTGAAACTTGATGCCTAACCTTGAAGCCCAGCTGGAAGAAGAAGGTTTTGCTGCTGCTTGCCGTTGTCGAAATCTGAAAGCTGTCATGTCTGTCAAGGACTGATCCAAGAGAGGACCTTGCTAGGAGACCTCTTCCCAAGCTATGAGGGAACAACGTGCAACAACTAATCCTCACAAAGGCACCCAGTAAGTCAGTCCCAAAAGGCTGCTGATCAGCGACGGCATCTGCCGATGAATCCTGAAGTGAAGCACCCGGACATCGAAGTCCAGCATCATTGACCAGGCTCTGGAGGACCACCGTGACCGTTGGAAGCCATCGAGTCATGTTGTCCAGAAGCGGGGACAGCTTGACGCTGTGCTGCCGATGACCGCAGCCGCAGCGATCCACCTTTGCCCAAGACATTTGAAACAAAGGACTCCCTTGCCATCACCGTCAACCGATTTGTCCCACTGGAGAACGGCAATGTCATTAACGAACCGAGGAGAATCTGCCAGTGGGTTTCCCGCCACCTGAAGTCCACAAAGACCAATGAAGATCTGAAAGCCAGCCGTGGTCGAGTCCCGATCGATGACGCTAACGCCGACACCCGTTACCCATGCCGGGCATATGTTCTTCATTGAGTCATCTTTGCGGCAACAAACTCTTGTCCTTGAGGTGCATCGCACACCTTGCCTTCACAGGACATCCCCGACCGATCGTCGATGAGCACCGCGAAGGTCAAAGCAGCTATCTCAATGACAGTGTTCACATTTCTTTGAGGACTATCAACATCGGTGGCTCCTGTTTTAAAGGAAATACACCCCCGAGGGATCCGTTGATGAACCGTCAAAGAAACTCTGCTAAACTCAGGTACATTGGGCTAGTAGAACATTTTAGCAGGAAAAAAGACTATTTTAAAATTAATGGACTGGCCTTGTTGATACACTTTATTTACAGGGCCCTATCCTCACACAGAACTGCCTCTAGGTAGAGGGGGTACTGTTCTGCCATTGTTTATCCTAACTTGTCTTCCTTCCTATGTCTGATGTTGATACACATTACTGTTTGATTTGTATGCCATTGAAACTATCAGCAGTTGGTGCATTTTAAATGAGTCAAGCGTGTACTGTGCTACTAGATAGACTTTGTACATATTTACCATA
This sequence comes from Ambystoma mexicanum, assembly GCF_040938575.1. Taxonomy (NCBI): domain Eukaryota; kingdom Metazoa; phylum Chordata; class Amphibia; order Caudata; family Ambystomatidae; genus Ambystoma; species Ambystoma mexicanum. Next base: position 1,373,466,377 of record NC_090930.1, read on the forward strand.
TTAGAGTTACCAAAACACAAAGTTGTGTTATTGATTGTGTATATAGATTTGAACCGTATTTATATAAGGAACTGTGTTATCACGTAACAAAGTGTGTGGGCATTCCTGTGTGGGGGGCTTGGGAACTACACTGTACTTAGGAACCAGCCTGCATCACCTCCTGAGAACCTAAGCCTTGATTGCTCGTCCTTCGCTACCCTATAGAGAATCTTGGCTGGGGTGCTCTGTGCTTCTACTCTGCCATATAGAGGGCAGGCGTACAGATACCCCCAACAAGTCTTTACAATTAACACCATTATTTAAATGCATTTGTGCACCATGCCAAAATTCAGACTAGTGCTAATAAGGAATGGTGTTAGCACTAGGGTAAACTTTACCAGGTGCAAAAATGCATTGAAAGTATATATTTTCTGCATTAGTACTCTTAACAAGCAAAATTTCACTTGCATGGTGCAGGGAATTCCTAATTATTACCCAATTATTTTGGTACTAGGGCAAACATTGCTCTAGTGCTAATACCATGCTAATACCATGCACCTTTGCACTTCCACCAGTACAAGGCTTCTGTAATCTGGGTGTAAGAAAAAGGAGGATACCACCATTTTTAGCATCTGTTGGAAGTGCAGTTTATTCCAGAGTCCTCAGTCATAGAGATGAATACAGAAGACAGCCAACGCAGAGTCCCCTAACCTTCATCTGGGAACAGTGGGGGTGAACTTCTGATGACCAAGGACTGTCACTATGTAGGCTGCCCTAAAGCCTGGCTCCTCATTGGTGAAGAAGGAAACATTTTAAGTCCGAGCCAAAATCCCTGGACTGGAAGTGCAGAGCAAGAAGGACTCACCTCATTTTATAACCACTGGAGTGGGACTAACACCACACCAGAAGACCAAGATGTGCTGGAATCCCTCTTAATGGTTTTGAATGATCTTTGAGCTGCTTTGACAGTGTTTTATGCCCAGTGAGCTAACACAGGTTTTGCAGTGCTGCTTTTGGCACTCCACACATTTTAAACTGCTTTCTTGTTTCTTTGAGCTGTCTCAATGCAATCTCGAACCATTGAAAATCACCTCTGCCTTCACTCGAGCACTGGCTCACCACTGTCGAATCCTCCACCTCACCACACTTTGAGCATTTCACAGATCCAACAGAACTGAGAGTCGATCAGACTTGACCGCTGACTTCAACAACTGGAAGCCAGTGAACCACTCACTGACTTGACCTAAAAGCAGCATCAGTTTAACCTGACCAGCCAACTGACTTGAACCTGTTGGTACCCATCGAACAGCACCACCTCGAGTGCTGACTTGATTGACACAGAGCAATGTCTCGACACTGAGGCAAAAGTGACTCGCTGCTGAATCAACACAACAAGCCTCTTCTTTCCAAATGCTGGCATTCCACATTTTATGTATCACAAATGCCAATTTTATCCTGTGCAGATGACAGCCTCCTCCTTGCACAGACTTCCAGATTATACATTTGCCAAATACATGAAAGAGAGAGAGGGGTTTGACAGTCAGCCCCACTAAATCAGCGATACTATTATTGGTGAGGAAATTGACAGCCAAAATAGGAAAATCTTGTGTTGATGGGAATAAATAGAGAGAGTTAAATCACATAATTATTTGAGAGTCTGTTTTTCAGAAACATTTCCAACTTTGCACACGTAGTGAAGCAAACAATCAAAATGAAACAAGTCGTACGACGAATGTTTTCTGTTGCAGCTGCATTTAAAGCCTAGCCTCTAAAAATGATTCTTCAAGTTCATGTAGCTGAAAGTCAGGGCAGCAGAGTCTATGGTGAAGCAGCGAGCAGTAAGCAGCCAGGGCCTCTTTCTTTGTCGCTGCATTTGTTTTTTTGTTGTTGTTTTTTTTTGCTACTAAACCCCCGGAACACCATGGAGCAGGCCGCGAAGTCAGGGCAGCAGAGCCTTTGGTCTTTAGCCTCTTGGACTCTTGGCTCTTGCTGCCTGGCTCAACCCGACCTCAACACACAAACCGTGTGAGATTGGACACAAGGCAGCTCGTGCTGACAAACCATAAGTGAACTGCAAGTCGTATTTGCAATACAAGGTAAGTACACCTCCCCTAACGCCCTAGACTGTTGCTACACCGACAATACAGTCACTAGTCACTAACCTCAAAGCAACATAGCCACCTTGGCAATCCCACAAATGAAACTGAAAATAGGAGGAAGAAAACAAAAATCAGCTGAACACCGGAAACAGCGGAACACCTGAAAAATACTTAAACGCAATCCCACCGAGAACTCATACGAGTGAGAGAGGGAGCAGGAGACTGTTGGGGTTCCTTCCCCTTTGATCGTGATCCCCTTTGTTTACATTCAAGCCCTGGGATTATGAGACACGAAATTCAATAACAAATCCGAAAACAGAGTCCGTCACCCACCTTCCCTCCAAATGTAGGGGGTACTCACGAACAAGAGAATGAAGGGATTTCTTCCCTTTGATCTTGTCCGAGCTCTGGGATCACGAGACACAGAAAACAACATCGCTGGAAACAAATCTGACAATAAAGCCTCTGATCAACCATAATTCCAAACGTAGGGGATACGTACGAACAAGAGACTGCAGCGATTTCGTCCCTTTTATCTTGTCCGTACCTTTGAACACACCTTCCGCTGATGTCTGGATTCCACACGAACCCCGATTATTCAAAGTGCCCTCATGAGCGGAAGACTGCGAGGACCTCTCCCCTTATGCCCACCCGTGTATTAATCCATGGACAACCCTTGCTTGCTCGACATCCTCCCCACAGAAACTTCCTCTCTTAATTGGAAGCCCACAACTCAGAAACTCGTTACACTCAGCAGCAGAGCACACAACTAGCGTACGCATAGACACCCTCTGCCTACCTTTATCAATCCAAAATGGATCCCAACGGTGCCAGTATTGGTCTCCTAACGTTAACCCAGGAAAAACTGTCGCTATTGGAGGAAATGACAAAGGGAAACATTGCACTGTCCCCCCACAAAATTCCTTCAGCTACTTTGCAGCATGACTTCCTGCTGCCAAAACAACAGAGCAAACAACATTATGAACCTATTACTAATGCACCCGATCATCATAATCCAAGTGCAGAGGAAACCAGCGAAACAAGATTGGCAATTATCTGCCAGTAACGCAGAATCAATACACTACAAAAGAAAAGAAGAAAAAGGAAAACATTTATCTTCACCTTACAATGTACTACAAAGCACTCCAAACAAGGACCACTCAGAGAATGCATGCAACAGCAGGAGCACACAGCCGAAGATGCATGGCCAAGAGAAGAAAAAGACCCTTGATCCCTATATACCGATCAAGAAACATAATGAAGGTACACAAGTAAACAAATCTATGGAACACAATACAGCCATACATAATTACTTTCAGTTGCAAGCCATCACAAACACAAGCCTAAATTATGAAGAGAAACCAGGCACTTAGGGCACTGAAGAGAAGAGGAAAACTGAAAAAACAAAGAACAACACAGAGTCTATGGAACAAGGAGAACGAAATGCCTTGCAACAATAGGCCTTATAACAATGACTACACTATTGAATCCATGACGATACGAAGAAAAAAAGCACAAGAAGCAAAGCAACTCTGGCACAGCAATTATCAAAGATCCCAAACCACGCACATAACCAAGCAAATTATGAGTGACCAGGAAACGAGGAAAGAAGTATTTGCAACACGTTTGCCCCAAAAACTAGCTGGAGAGAACAGGAAGAGACCCACATATCAACCATTGACCAACAAACCATCTTGTCATTAGACGCACAGATAGAGAGAACCATAAACCATTTGAAACAATCGAAAATCAAACAAGAAGGACACAAAATATCGGAAAACTCCATCAAACAAGAGATGAATGCCAAATGCCAATGTTCCAACACAGAAAATGAATGCCACACTCGATTACCCACCACAATGGCTGAACTACAGAAAGTCATGATTATAACAACAAATCTGGCTCTCATCCCGTTTATCAAGTTATATGAATCTATTCACAAAGTTATACGAGATCAAGCAACCCTGATAGCCATGATACATTCTAAACAAACATATTTGTAAACACTAACCAATAAAATCCAAAGCATATTAGATAATGAAGCAGAAACGGACAACATGTGGCAGAGCGGCCTAATTGACATCGCCAGGGATGGCGCATGGAGAAAGAACAGATGACAGCACTCTAATCAAAATACTTGAAAACAAACAAGTAAAAACAAACTCAGGACCAATAAATGAAGCGGACAAGCCGGATCAAAGATCAGTAAGCATTCAAGTGACTCAACAAACCGCGGAACACAACTGCCCAATACCTACTTTACCACCTTCGCTGAAACCAGTGAATATAGATCCAATGAGCGACACCCAGAAAATTCAATTTTCACTTCAGAGAAATATTCCCCGGGAAGGACTCGTCACAGACGAGATTTCTACCAAGACCGTCCCCAAATTCAACCAGAACAAAACACTCATGAAAGACAAAGCCAAGCAACAGAGCGTAACACAAGGGAGAACCAAAGCCAACGGTAAGGGACCCAGAAGGGGCTCAGGTGCATTTCTGAGAATTTTGACACTTCCCCAATGGCAAAAAAGCATGTGAAAAAAAAGAGGATAAACTACCAGAGAAAAATACAAACTTCAAACAATTAATAAAAATAACAAAACAGAACAACTTGCAACATCAAAAGAAAAAGGTTTAACAGACCAAGAAGTTGTGGAACTCCTGATCAATTTATTCACTTATGACGAACAAGAGCCAGAAACATGAGACAAACATGCCACTATGACCACTCCTGAAGGAACGACCCATCAGCCAGTAGATCCTTCCTATAATACTTCATCACTGCTTGCTAATTATCGACGAATACATGGAGGGAAACACCATACACACCAATGACTATTCACTCTCATGTGAAGAAATCTCGGATAATCGGATACTGAGAGAGACTGGTCCATGCACGAATCAATCAATGGCGAAGATGTCACCTCAACATATTCTGAGCATTCTGACACACGATTCTACAAAATAAACCAATAGCAAGAGGTTGGTAAGGACAAAAAACATACAAACATAAGAGAAAACTACTCTCTGAGATCACTGGACACTGGTAACAATGAGAATATACTGAAACTGCCTACCTTCCATGACCCAAGAGCACTGAGAAACAAAAATAGGATTGAGATTCAACGAATGAAACCATCACAAGATAGATTAATCCTACATAGGACTAATCTATTGAGACAACTCCATGCTATACCAGAATTAAGATGAGACAAACGCAACATATCAAAATCGTGGAATTCCAAGATGAGGATTTAACAGACTACATATCTGTCCAATTTAATTCAAGTGAAACGACAAAAGCAATAATGAAGCAAACTAAGAAAATGGAAACACTTGGGTTTAAATACAGACTGGTCTCTCAGCAGGACAATAACCGACAAAAAGACACCTTTCATGAGAACAACCAACGAGAAGATTCACAGAGGATAATAGGACGATATGCTTCTGCAAACTTCGTGCAGACCTGCATGTAACGCACAAAGATTGCATCCTCCGACTGCACGGACCAAGAAAGACACTGAACGCTCAACAGCAAACACCACAACCATATACTTATAATGTCTGCAGATACAACATCAAGAATCTCTGCGGTTATGTTCATGGAATACCCAAGGATCCAACCACCTCTTTCAAACAAGAAACAACGATCTGTCTGATTATGAAATCATCTGCCTGCAAGAGACTTGGCTTTCCCAACCGCCCCTTTGTGATGCATACATGGCACATATGACCCCTGCTATAATCAATATAAAAGGCTGTCCAAGTCCCTGACTACTAACACTTTGGAAAATTGAAGCTCATTTAGACCAAATTGAAACAATATCTATCAATAACTAGTCTCAAATTACTATGCTCGAGCAGAGCTATAGTGGCACCATGAATGAACTCAGAAAGAAAGAATGCCGTCTGATAGCCATACTTAACATCTACTGGAGCCCATCGGTCCCAAACAACGACAAATTTCTAGACGAGATATTAACTTTATTAGACAACAGCCATATAAAATACAAACAATTCTATGTGCTCATTTGCGGAGACCTTAATTTACATCTCTTCCAAAATGAGGGCTCACGAATTCGGAACTCAAAACTAAACACCGAAGCCATTTCATGTACATCGGCCATGGAGTGCCGTAATTTCTCCCTACTCAATGGCAACACCACTGGTGATAATCCTGCAAGACCAATATGGCACAGAGGCAACACCAGTGGATATTTAGGCTACATTTACATCTCCCACAATCTTTGCACTGCCGTTACCAAACTTGAAATCACGATGGGCACGCTCAGTGTCCATGCCAAACTTATCACCACCTGGGACGCCCCTCACCCCCGAATGGACAAAATGGACAACCACCAAACAGAAGTGACAGCTAGACTCAACAGATTTCGCATACTGGAAGCAAAAGTCAAAAACTTGGAAATGACCTTTAGAACTTCAAACGAGGATGAGAAAGAAAATAACAACTATGAATGGCTTCTGGCACCATTCCTCCAAAGATCAATACCGAGACCTGACGGCATAAAACCCCACACCCATGTCTTTCACCAAAAAATTGCTTGCGCTAAGAAAAAACAAAGACAATCCATAAGAATAGCCAAGAACATGAAACATCTTGGACAATTTGAAATCATCAAAAGAATCAAACAAAAATATAGAAATCAACTCAAAGCTATGAAAGCGGTGATTGCACAAAATGACACAGACATGATGTTACAGGCAATGGGACAAGAGAAACACCAGGGACCTGTGGACTCTACTTAATCAAAACCATGTAACACAGTAAAGACTGACTACAGAAGTGTCAGAAAAAGATTGGATAGAACATTTCAATCAAATATACAAACATCACACTCATACTCAACCAGACAAAACCAACAGAGATGCAAAGCTGGCACAGAGAAGGGGACTATGAGGAAATCCTCGCCCAGATCAAGAAACTAAACACACCCCGAGCACCTCTGCCGGACGGCCTGATCAACAGCATTATCCAAAAACAGCCGGAAGCTTGGGCAAAACTCTGCCTACAACTCTTCAACTCAATCTCTAAAAACAGACATATACCATCAACTTGGAAAACGGCTATTATATTCCCAGTGTTCAAAAAAAGGGGTCCAGAAGCTCCCCACGAACTACCGTCCATTTGCGATGTTAGACCCCATAGGCAAAATATTCGCTGCAATATTGCACAAATGATTCAAAGAGTGGACCAAAGACAACTCGAAACAAGATCCTTGTCAGACCGGATTCACGAGCAAATTTGGCACTAACACTAATCTGTTCATACTCAACGTGCTAAAACACGAATCATTCAGAACTAAGATCATTCATGCCGTATTCGTCGACCTGCAAATGGCATTCGACATTTTCAATAGAAGCACATTGTGGGGAAATCTGAAACAAGAAGAATGCCCCCCTGAGCTGTTGGCCCCAACCAAAGCCTTGTACAGTGACACATCAATATGGATCCGCCTGACTAAAGATGGCGCTCTGTCAGCAACAATAAAAACCATCAATGGTCTGAAAAAAGGATGACCCTTGGCTGCTATCCTCTTCAACTTTTATTTGTATGACATAGCTGAAAACACCTATTCTACTATCACAAACCCGCCTAGACTGAATGCCAATCCAGTTCTGTACGTCCTCTACGCAGACGACATAGTACTCATGGACAGAACTAAGGTTGGTCTCCAACGAAGCTTGAACACCTTAAACAACTATGTCATGAGAAATGAGATGAAAATTAAGTCTGAAAAAACGAAAGTCATGTCTTTGGGATATTGCACTAAAAAACAACGCACATCACTCAAGATCTATCTAGACGAGAAAAAGCTTGATGATCAAACAAATCAAGTACTTAGGTATAGAGCTTAACCAATCCCAAGTGGAACAGGGATGGTTTCTACACCTCAAAACCCACGCACTTACTCTGGCCAGATTAGCCCTGACGATTCACAGAAGATACAGGACATACTCGATGAAACCAGTGAATGCCTTTTATAGGCAAAAGGTGACCACCATTTTATGATATATAAGTGAAAGTTTAATCAACATCTCCCGAGACATCTGGCCATTGATTGAAAGAATATTCTGGAGGAAAGTTCTATCACTGGCATCCTCGCTACCTGTATCAAGGATACGAAATGAACAGCTCGATATGTACCACAAGATTACGAACTATGACGACATGCCAGCAAGGATGATCATGACGCAAACCAAAGAGCACTCTGCCTCACCTAACATTAAAGCCTGGAATCAAGCCTGCCAAATACTGCTCAGCCATTATGACATATCAACTGAGACCCTGATAAATCGACCTATGAAAGCAAAAAAGAAGATTAAAGAATCCTATTGGATACAAACCCTAGAAGAAAAAACTCTCTACAAAAGGGACATATCTTCTGTCATGGAAACAAGAGCTATAAACGAACCTTACCAGGAAAAATTCCTGTCCAAGTCAATTCGAGACACCTACTTAAGATTTCGACTGAGCGTCCTTCACACCAAAGAATATCTTGCAATCACAAAGCAAATGCCTATAGAAGAAAACTTCTGCAGATTTTGTGAACAAAGAAAACAAGAAGAGACCATGTGCCACATCATCAAGGAATGCCCTCTATTAACCGAGCGCAGGAGACTATTTGCAAGCGTGATGGGATAACCAAGAATGGCTTCAGGAGACGAGGAAATTTGGCAACAAATAACATCTGGTGAAAAAACACTAAACTGATCATTATGATAATTCAGTTTTGGACAGCTATATGGAAAGAAAAATCAATAATCAGCAAAACAAAAGAAAAACTGAAAAAAGACTTAAAGAAACCAATGATGAGAAACTTTTGAGACGAGTAATTATAATGTAAAAATTTGATTCCAAAACGAACACATTTAAATAAAAAATAAATAAGTAGCTGAAATTGGAACTGTAGCACTGTATGGCATGGGAGTCTCAAAGAGCTGAAGAGGTACAGAGAACACAGACCATTTTCTGTGAATGCCTACTATATTTACCTGAATCAGCACCCAAATGAGCTGTGCACAACGAGTTAGGTCTTTGCTATCACGAAGACCGGATTAAACGCACGCCTGTCACTTTATTTATGAGAATAATGAACACCACTAAAGCCAAAATATCAACATTACACATAGCCAACTTGTACAAACCAGAAAGAGGGCGGAGAATTCCTTGGCTAAGAATAGTTCATCAAATGTTATCCAAAACCTATGTTTCTAGGTTGTCTATCTGTGATAAGAGAGTTGATTCCTTATGATGAAAAGAGCCCTTGATGAGCTTGTGAGCATTCTTAATATAGAGAAGGAAGCTTTAGAGGTGACTAATCCTTGAAGCACGACATTAGCAGCTGTCTGATTTCCCAAATTGCACCAGGAGTTTTTGACGCAAGTTTCTTTTTAACAGGCAGATTTAAAATTAGGGGATGTGCTTTTATTTTTTGTCTCTAAATGCATATTAGCCTACATCGTTTGTCATGAAGATGAAACAGACAAGAGGGTGTGCCCTTTCTGCCCACGTACATCAGAAAACCATGTTCATCTCTTACTCTTTTGCCATATGTATAACACATTGAGAACAGGTGTGCTTTATCTGTTCTTGAGAAAACAAACTCTGAGAACATGTTATCCAGCCTATATATGTCTACTCTGGGCATTAGGTGAGGATGTTTAGGCGTTATCTACATTCCGTAGGAAAGCATTCTCTTTAAGGGAAAGGGAATTGAAGATATATACAGAACACTTAGCAGGTCAAAGAATTGTATACGTGTGTTTTTATAGCTACTGGAGAATTAACATATTTTAAAAAATATTTTAAGTATATTAACCTAATTGTTTTTGTAATTAAGTATCTGTTTATCTATATGATTTGCTTGTACGGATAATACAGATATCCGAAATAAAGCTTTGGCTTACCTCGAAAGACAAATGTTTGATGGTGAAATCTGTGGACCAACTTGGAGACCTCATTTTTGTGGTGACACATGATGTGGCACCATGCTCAGGAGTGGGATGAACACTCAAGAGCTCAACTCCCAGCAGCACTGAAACCCAGGAGTCAATTACCATGCCACTTCTCACCTGTACACACACCCAAGAAAAAAGTGTTGATGTGCAAACAATGTTACTCATGCAACGCCTCAGATGTACTTCCATCAGAGAAATACCCATAAGTGCCAGCTCATGGTCATAGAGGCATTTGTGCATAGACACCAATTTTACAGTTGTTGCCCTCTGCCAACCTGTGGGAAATGCTGTCTATTTGCCTCTTATTTTATTATTTTCTTACAAACACTGGTTTCCACCAGTTCATGAGTCAAGATGCTCACCAATAGAAAATGCCGAGTTGAAGTGACTTTTCGTTTAAGGCTGTACCAAAGGTGTATGATGAGGAAATGTATTCAACAGATCAGGCACTAGTTCAGTCTGGGGGCTAGAAAGAGGTCCACTTTTCCATGTCCATATGGACTGAGTATTCATTAAATGTCTGTGACCGCACCCAGGAAACTGGCCACTGGAAACTGGTGGCCTGGATCCCTAAGTTATCTTAGCAGACAGAAAGTGAATGCAGTCTGGTACCAGGCACATTATGTATGCAATGATTTGACAGCCAGAGGTGAGAGTTCACATCTGGGAAAAGCTGGTGTATGTCATAGTATAGCGTATGGACTGGACTCCTGGAGTCAGGAGAATCGAATTTTGATTAACAGCAGTGGCTGTGTGCTTAGAAAAGGCCACAGACGCTGTATTCAGAAGTGTGTAGATGCAGCACCTGATTGGAAACTAGGGCGAATTAGCACGAATATTATTTTAAAATTGTGGAACTTTTAACGAAGTTGGGAATTTTAATGATGTTGGGGGGTTGGAGGGAAAGGACTGTTTAATACATTTTTAAGAGGCTTTTAACATTTAGGTCAACGTTCGTGCTAAATTTCAGAGAAAATCGCACCTGATTGTGCCATGACTTCTGGGTGAGTGAAAGCCTCGTGCAGTCAGACACAGACTTCACTTCCCAGAGGCACTAACACAGGGCGCACTGCAGTAACGTCACTCGCGGCCGACAGAGCCCTTAACTGCTTCGCGTCAGCGCTTTGTGCTGACACGAAGCCTGTTTAGGCCTGTTTGCGGCCTGGAGTCGGCGAGCGGCGATAAACGCTGCAGGTGGAGGACACGGCGACCAATTGTTTTATTGTCTATCCGGAGGATGTAGAACCCCAAGTGTAATGTGAGTTACACATTCAAACAGTTAAAATCGTGGGACAATGGGAGTGGTCATTTATATCTTAGAAATCTAAATAAAATTCGACTATATGGATTGGAGAAAAGGGACCCCACGCTAAAGATAGAAAAGGGGGACACAGCCATGAAAATTGCCTCGCTGAATGCATGCTCTGCAGCAGCACATGCTGTGGAAGTCGGGGAATTAATCCAAGAGTTAGATTTGGAGCTCATCTGTCTGACAGATACATGGTTTACAGATGGGTCCCAAATTTTATTCCACAAGCTTGTACCCAAGAATTACATTATTCAAGTTATCAACAGAGAGGATAGAAGAGGAGGGGGCATAGCCATAATTTATAAAGCCTCAATGACCATCTCACATATGGAAAGGTTGGATTGGAATGATAACATCCAATTCGGAGAATTCTCAATTTCACTATCCCATACTAGGGCAATAAAGGTGATTTTGGGATATAGACCAACCGGGCCCCTGGGAAACTTTTTAGACAAACTAGATGCCCATCTTACCTTAATGGGAAGTAAATAGAAATAGCTTCTCTGTGTGGGGGACTGGAATATTTGGATGTAGAGTGATACACACCCCAACTCAAAAGCCCTAAGAGAACTCTTGGATAACCATAGTTTAGAGGTCGCTACCAGGGAATCCTCGCACAATAAGGGTCACTCCTTAGACCTACTAGCTATAAGAGGAGAAGTGGTAACATTTGTCAAGTCCATCCCACTCTTATGGTCAGACCATTGGGCACAATTATTTGGATTAGGGGATCGGAATCACAGGAAGGAAGAGGTCGGGAAAATAGACCAGTGTGGATACGAAAGATGGAGGACTTGGAAAAGATCCCAGGAGAAGAAGTGGAGGTAAGACTGGGAAAGCTAGACCCCGAGCTCCACTGTGAGGATTTTTTTAGTAAGAGGTCAGAGATCTTAGAAGAATTTTGTGATAAGTGTGCACCCCTAAAATTAAAGGTTACAAAAAAATACAAATCATGGCTTGGACCAGCAATGGCCCTTATGCGTAAACAGCTACGCCAGGCTAATAATGGATGAAGGCTATCCAAACAGGATAGAGATGCCGTGAAAGCGAAAGCCCTGTTAAAGGACTATAAACTAGCCCTCTTTACAGCAAAAAAAGATTTCCTCCAAAGACAAATTAAACAGGCAGGAAACCAAGCTAGAGAATTATTTGATGTAGTGGCAAGGTTCAGGAACCCAACATGTATGGCAGCCCCCACTACCGCAACCCAGGAACAAGCCAACAAATTTAACAATTTTTTTGAAGAAAGGATTTTAGATATCCAGAAAAGCATTGCCAAAGTGAAGACGGGTGAAAGATGGGAGGAGTATTCAGAAGAGATAGAGACAGGAGACCAAAAGGGAGAAGAGGAGAGTTTCCATTTTAAAACCATTGAAACCAAGACTGCATTAGCACAGATAGTCCAACTAAAGCCAACAAAGGACCTGGCTTTTCCAATGCCAGCGTGTACAGCTATCTGTCTGGCAGCAAATCTTGCGCCATTTCTAACAAAGTTTATAAATAAATCCCTAATGGAGGGCTATGTCCCTAGTACTCTGAAGGGCACTGGTAAAACCTTTATTGAAAAAGCCCAACTTAGACCCAACAGTCCTCGAAAATTATCGGCCGCTAGCTCATTTATGCTGGCCCACTAAAATCTTGGAGAAAGTGGTCTGTGCCCAATTTCAGGGTTTTGTGGACAGCAAGAGCATCCTGGATGAATGTCAGTCGGGGTTTTGCCCAAATCACGGAACAGAGACCGACTTGCTGGCGGTCCAGGATGATCTGTTAGAAGCTGCAGATAAGGGAGGATCCACAATATTGCTGATGTTGGACCTCTCTGCGGCTTTTGATATGATCAACCACAAGATCATTCTCCAACGTATTGAGACAGCTGGGAGAGCCTCGAAAGTAGTGGTAGATTGGTTTAGTTCCTTTTTGAAGGACAGGACACAGGGGGTAACTCTGGGAGGTTTTCTATCGGAACTACTATGGCTAAAATGTGGAGTTCCACAGGGGTCGGCATTGTCACCTTTGATCTTTAATCTATATATCCGACCATTATTCAACATTTTGAGGAGGCATGGATTAAGATTTCATTCTTACGCTGATGACACCCAAATCTATGTGGAAACAGAGAATATAGAGGAGGCTTTTGAAAAGATCAACCAGTGTATGCAGGAAATTAGAATATGGATGGCGTGCAATCAGCTACAGCTGAATGCAGCTAAAACCAAGATAATTTTATTTGGAGCAGGGAGCAAGTTGATGGCCGAAAAACAAAGTATAATCCCACGGATTCTAGGGGAAGAGATTCAATTTTCAAGGAAAATTAAGAACCTCGGATGCACAGGGTAGGAAAACCCAGGGAGGGAAGCCCATGTAGGGGCCAAAGTGAAGGCCGTATATCACTCCCTACGTATGCGTAGGAATGTGCTCCCCTTTGTGGCAGCAGAAGACCACCCTGTGGTCGTAGGGGCGTTAACCAACTCTCATCTCGATTACTGTAACAGTTTAATGGCAGGGATTCCAGTCAAAAAGATGATGAGACTGCAAAGGGCCCAGAATGCGACAGTTAGGTTAATTGCCCACTTAAGAAAAAGAGACCATGTGTCAGCTTCGCGTAGGGCTCTCCACTGGTTGATGGTGGAGGACCGGGTGAAATTTAAGATACCCTGCCTTATGCATACGGGCTTCTATGATCATGCACCAAAATATTTGAGCTCCAGGATCCATCATCTCCAACCAATAAGAGATCTCCGATCAGGAGACAAAATGTTGTTGACTATACCCTAGACTAAACGGATCTCAAAGGGAGATAGGAGGTTCTCGGTCTTTGGCCCAAAGGTATGGAACCAACTACCACTGACTATCCGTTCTTGTCCATCATTGTAAAGCTTGTGAAACTGAGTTTGTCTTTATCGCCCCCCCAAACAACAGATCATCCAAAACTGGCTCAAAAGCATGAACCTAGACTGATTCACCTCCAAGCTGACCAACTCAGCCAAATCCCTAGACTTCATTGTCGATAGTGACCTCTCCCTCCAAAAACATGTGGCCAAGAAAGCCCAAACCATCTGGCTCCAAATCTCCACACATAGGAAAATCAAACCCTTCACTTCCCGCTAACATCTTTACAGTAGTCCAGGCACTGGTCATCTCACACATTGACGGAGGTAACACCCTCTGTGTCGGGCTCCCAGCCACGTACCTGGCTCCCCTCAAAGCTGCCCACCATGACACAGCCCATCTTATCATGGGTGCCCGCAGATTCAACCACATCAGCCCCATTCTACGTGATCTCCACTGGCTCCCCCTTCCCGCAAGGATTCTCTTTTAAACCATGTGCATCACATACAATGCAGTCTTCAATGTAACGCCATCTTACCTGGCAGCTAAACTATGTATCTCAGGAGGTTCCTGCACATTCCGTAGCTCGACCATCAAAAGATTAGAGTCCACGCTTACCCTTAAGGAAAGGACCAGAAAGCGGTACTTCTCCTGCTATGCCCCACCACTCTGGAAGGCATTCCCCTGGATGCTTGCACTGCCCATTCCATCATGCAGTTCCGCAAAATCATGAAGACATGTCCCTTTCATTGCTTCCTCCTCCAGGACAGAAACCCTGACAACCTCCCATAGTACTGCATTACTGTTAAAAATGCTAGCTCGACGTTAGCCTCTGGCTTCTCCTGAACTCTTTAAAGTGCTCTGCTGCCTATGGGCCAGGTTCACGTTATAAATAATAACAAATAAAAATAGATGTTATTGTGACGGACAGAGTCAAGCTTTAGTTGGGGCATGTTTTACACCAAATACATTCTAGATGTTGTCAAATGGCTGTCGTATGCTCTGGGCTTTTGACATGGCAGGCAGGTTTGGCAGCTGGCAGTGTGCATCCCTAAGTGAGGTTCTGCCACTCGTGCAACTTCTACATTTCAACCTTGCCAAATTGATAAGGGTTCTTGATCTGTATGGCTAAGGAGATGCAGCACAGCTGGTGAGAGATTTGCTTCAATCCATGTGTTTGGATAGCACTAAATACTGCGTGGTCTTATCCCATGGTTTCAAGATGAAAGAGGATGCTTTTCTTCTGCATGTGAACAATCAGAACACAGCAGAATAAAACACAGTGAACATCTGGAGTGCAGTATTCCAATTATTTGTTATGTTAAGTAGGACAAATGGATGCACTCTCCTCTTTTAAGGCATAGAATCGCATTAGAACTATGGTGGTGTGGGAAAAAATGACTGCCACTTTTTTACCACCACCTCCATACTATGAATATGGCTATGAATATGGCCCTGGGGGTAAATCATCCTGCTTTCCATTGAAAATGGGCAGAATAGAACTCTATAAAAATGGGGATTAACTCTGCAACCGCCACTTGTTTTCTGGCAGTAATTCTACCAGACCAAGGGGCGGTAATGTCAATTCAGTTGGGTGGTATTTTGGCAGATTTACCACCAGAATACCGCCCAACATGTAATGAGGCCCCTTTCTGCAAAGGTGTACTGATGCAGCGGGTGGAAATACAATTGTGTGTGAAGAACCTAGTCATAGAGAAAATAAAACCATATGTGTGTTCTTAACACACGATCACTAGAAAAGTCAATAACATTGGCCAGTTCATCAACATGCAATACATTGTTTTATCACCCACACAATCCTCTGAGAACAATACTGACCAGTGGGTTACACTGGCTATGCAGAGGCTGTGGCATAGGAATTAGGAATCCTCAAATTGAAAGGATGAGTGTAAAGAAACATACAGTGGACCTTCTTAATGTCAGTTGTTGGATGCATATTTAGTTGACACATCTCACTGATGATGAAGATGATGATGATGATAAACTACAGGGCTGCTTCGTAAGCAGTCTCGGTGACCAGCACCAATTAGTGAGATGTGCATAGAATCCCTAATCCCCCGCCCCCCTTGGCCATTTACAGTTTAAAGTGGAGAAGGATTGTTACTGGGATCTATTTTTGCTAATGTAGTTACACTATTGATTGACAGTTTCTGTGGTTGTAAGGAGATTGTTATAGTTTGACGAGATGTCATTACCATTTGTGCACTTATACAAAGGTGAGACTATTGACTACCCCACTCATAGTCCAGGCAGGCTGGGCTGGGTGATATATAATCAAACTTATTTGTGATGCAAGTCTCATATTATTAGAACAACGTACACAACCATCTCGCTTGTACACCTTCACAAAATCCAAACACTAAAAATCATTAGTCGTAAATGAGTCCATATCAATTTATTATTAAGACACATTTAGAAAAGTTAAAAAAGAGAGAAAGCAGAAACATACAGATATATGTCATCAATCAAAACTGCATAATCGACTTCGAAATCTAATCCTAAAAACATGATAGGGGTTAGTAAATTTGATGAAAAAATAGCTGATGTTGATAAAGCAGTGTTCTAGATGTAAGACTTTAGAAATTGATAAGTCTTGTCAAGTGTCGACATGTTTCGGCCTTGCTGGAGATTGAGGCACTATCTCTAGTGTCTCTACACCTGTGATTTTTCGGCCTTCTTCAGGACAGACAATTTCTTTTATTCAAAATGGAAACCTCTTTCATATACCCCGGTCAATTTTGCATAATATCCTGGATGGACGTGAGAAGAACGGCTGCATATGGCCGTAGTGGGTGATGGTATCTAATTTCTTTGTCACCGGAGATTCGTGGATCACCTATTCATTTGTTCACCCGACCCAACAATTAATTGGGACCTCAATCTGGGTGAGTTATTAATTCTTCATGCACTGGGATCTACTACGTAGTGTGCCGCTCAGGCATTTCTTGCCCGTCTAGCTATCCAGTGTCACAAGCCTGCAAAAAGGCTTAAAAACAACTCAAAAGTCGTTTGTCTTGAGTAACTTTTGAACACCACCGATGGGAGGATGTTTGTTCCGCTGCACGCATCAAGTTACTCAAGACAAACGACTTTTGAGTTGTGAAGGTGTACAAGCGAGATGGTTGTGTACGTTGTTCTAATAATATGAGACTTGCATCACAAATAAGTTTGAATATATATCACCCAGCCCAGCCTGCCTGGACTATGAGTGGGGTAGTCAATAGTCTCACCTTTGTATAAGTGCCCTGTGCCTTGTTCTCCTGTGCCGAGACTATGACCCCCGTTAACAAAAATTAAGGGAGATTACCTAGTTAAATTACATTACCATTTGTGCTACATAGCTCTTTCTTATGTTATGTTCCTAAATCCTGCTACTGATATTTTAAAACCTAGAGAAGTCAAGAGGAACATTTCCTTATATCACAGCCACAAGCCACTAAGATGAGAATTATTGGTGTTTTCCCTGCTACCTAACAGTTGGCAACATGAGAATTGGTTAGATTCTCCCTAACGCCCAAAAGCAGTCAAATCTTTTTGTTGTGGTAACCCACTCCATGAGAGTCACCAACATGAGAGATCTCTGGGTTATCACTCAGCCACATGAGGCAAACAGATACATTAGATTGTTCTCTGGGTCTCCCCAGTGATCATGGGGGATGAATAGGACATAAACTGGAGACAGGAGACAGAGAACAGAACAACAGTAGAAATGCAGGGGTATTTACAGGGAGATTTCAACAAACATACAAAGAGTTGTCATTAGGTGGAGGATAAAGGTGCATGTGCCTTTAAAGTGTTGGAGCCCCCTACAGGTGATTAAGTGGACCAACTTGAATGCTAATGTTTTGGCAGTGTTATTAATATGAGACTAGGTTAGGGTGGGCCAGGGACATGGTGGGATATGGATTGGAAGTGATAGGATGCATCGTGTACACATGTGATTTAGGGATTGAATAGGATGCCAGATACTAGGATGCCAGGAGAAGAGTGTGAGCAGTGCAAGATCAGAGCAGCCATGTTGGCAGGAGGGTAGATCATGTAAAATTATAGAACAGCTGTCAACCTTTTACCGTTGCACAATTTAGTGTTGGATGTTGAGAGGATGGATAGGTATGTTGGTCTCTAGAGCATCAGGGACTGCACTGCCTTCCAGTTCACACTATTGCACTAAAACCCTTCAATGCAGTCAATGGGGGTCATTATGAGGTAGGTGGTAAGGGATTACCGGTACCAGTAAGGACACCGGTGCCGGTAATCCCTTACCACCCTATTCCGAGGTCCCTTAGCGGGTCCCTTCCTTAACAACTGGTTTTACCAGGCATTATGGAAGGGACCCGTTAAGGGACTTCAGAGCTAATAACGGTACCGCAAATTGTGGTACCGTTATTAGCTCCATCCCCATTCCCATTGAGCCCTATGGGGGCTCGAATGGGAATGGGGAAGGTCCGGGCCCGGGTTCCCTGAGGGAGGAATTACGGGGCCCTCCGAACTCGAATGGCCCGGTAATTCCCCATTCAGGGAACCCAGACCCGGACCCGATATTGGAGGTAGCCATGCCGCAAATTGCGGCATGGCTACCTCCAAAGTCGTAATGAGGCCCAAGGTGACTTCACAAGCCAGTGGACGATGGACCTGGTGGTGTTACAGGAAGGGTCTGCTGGTCACCATCCATTGGTCTTTTCTATGGGGCTGGGGCCAGTTACATGTAGAAATGCTATGGATCCCCTCACAACTAACAGGATATGAAAGTCCCTGCAGTCAAATGAAATGTCCCTAGTGGGAGAAACCAAGAATGTTATTTTATAAGCAGGTAGCCTTTAACCCAAGATACTATGCAAACTTATGCTGCTGATTCCAAAACACATGCAGTGAGATTAAAGCAGTTTTTTGCAACAAGAAGCCTGCTGATGTGTTTGTATAACCCTTGGCAGTTCAAAGCAAGCCAATTTTAACATGAGAAACAAAGGTACATTCTTCTATACAGGCAAGAAAAACACCCATCTGTAAATGGAAAGTCAATGCAAAGTCTTCAGGAACTATTTCCTGCACCCCGAACACCCTAGTGAGATACGATGTTGTAAGTACGCAACTCGCTGACAGCGTTTTAACACACAAGTGGAACCAATGTATCAGTATATTTTACACCAGTGGATCATCCACTCAGTAAAGAAACAATGCTCCAGTTTTACTGGTGAATAGTAATGCCTTTACCTTCAGGTGAGTTAAAGAGATGTTCAGAGATTTTACCAGCTGCTGAGAAATCCAAGAGTTGTATCTTCCCAAGAATTGCTAAGCATTAACAGAGAGGGGGAAATTGATTCCAAAATGGGAAAAAGGCCTAGCTAAATACTTGGGCTATCCCCTGACGCGGAAAGTAAGCACAGTTGTGGCCAGAGGCAGCAGCAGCCAATCCAAGTCCTGCCCCAGTTGCACACACTCACCAGGAGCCCCACCAAGGTGAATGGTGATGAACATTTTAAACCACAGAGATCACAGACAGATGGTGTGGGCCATTAGAACAGGAGGCAGACATTTTTGAAGTGGCTGGCAAACAGAGAAGATTGGAGAGCAGAAATGGCGGAGAGACGGAAGGAATGAAATAGAAAAAGAAGAAGGGTAGAAAGAGATTGTGGAAAAGTACAGACAGTAATAATGATTGAAATAATCAAAAATATTCACTTATAAGTTTCAGTCAATTTAATGATCTGGGTGGCATCACACTATATGCCCATTGAGAGGGTCTGTTCAGTGTGCAAATTCAAATGCATTTCTCTCATGATCAAACGTTGATTGCATATTTACAGTGTATCACTTATTTTAAACAGTTTACGCACTTCAGTCAACAATTACACTAGGTTATTGAAGTTATAGAGAATAACGGTAGACCAACTAAATTTAACTTCACATTTTAAAAGCACTTCGGATTTCAGTTCTGCATGCCAAAGTGTATTGTTCTTCTCAGTTATATTAAACAAAATGAAACTCACGCAAGTCTCCTATTTTTCCTTTAGATGCATGCAGCTGTTGTTTGCAATAACATTGAAGTTCCCTTTAGCATCAAACCTTTGGCCACTAATTCCCAGTAGAACAGACTCTCGACAATCAGCCTATTGCTCGCCTTCTTCATGCGCATGCATACAAGTTGTGGAGGTTCTTTCAGTGGCAGTGTCCAGACCTTTACAATCCTGATCCACATGTTTCACGTTATAACAGCGGTGCTCACCACACCACGCCCTGGAATTCAGCTAGAACTTTAATTTCGCAGACATTTCGGTGAATCCTCCAGTCCCATTTCCAGGTTGCACACATCCCTGCCATTATTTGAAACGTTGGAATCCATATCTCTTGTACAGGTTCAATGGTGTTAAAGGAACATTTCACTGCCTTAATGGTGCATTGCCAGTTGAAAAACGTACATGTGCTCCCCACAGTCTAATTGGAAAACCTGAATCTGCATTCATCAGCCAGGACTGATATTTGATGTCATCATGGATCAATCTCAGATGGTCATTCAGGTAAACTTCCACTTCCCCACGAGCAACGTTCCACTCAGGTCTTCAACCTACATTTATGATGTTAGATCTACGAATTAGTAGCACACT
The DNA here is from genome assembly GCF_040938575.1 of Ambystoma mexicanum. Lineage (NCBI taxonomy): Eukaryota > Metazoa > Chordata > Amphibia > Caudata > Ambystomatidae > Ambystoma > Ambystoma mexicanum. Next base: position 1,373,487,199 of record NC_090930.1, read on the forward strand.
TTCAGGGATGGTACTTACATGTTTGATGGCATGAAGTTCCCCTAAGCTTGCATCTATACGTGTTAATTGTAAGCCTGTAATCATTTCAGTAGCCTTTTTCAACTGCCCTAATCTTTAATCATATAATCGCTTCAGGACTATGTCCACTGAATTCACTGTTTTCATATACAAACGTCCATAATTCACAGTGCTCTGCTTTTCAGCATCAGTGTGCCTCTGTTGTGCCAATCTTTTCAATTGTCCTTCAGAACAATTTACATAATGAAATGTCACTGAAACCTTTAGTATTGGCAAACAGAACTGAACTTAATCTAGAGATCTACTGAGAAAAGTCTACCTTCCTGGACCTCTGCCATTATTCAAAGGTCTGCACAGGGTGTTTGACGTTTCAGCATGAGTAACTACCATAACAGCTTAGTCTTTGAAGGGTAGCACAGTTCTTGTTCGATGAGGTATACACAGTTTGAGGTCGAGCCGGTCAGATAGCACAGCGAGTAGAGCGCTCGCTTTGACATCCATGCAGAGCCTGCTGACGGAGGTTCGAATCCCGGCAGGGCCAAACTCAGCCTTTCATCCTTCCGAGGTCGATAAATGAGCACCACACACCATGGGAAATAAGCAGTGCTCAGATACCTGAGGGTTTGTAGTGCAATATAAATGCCCAAACAAACAGGCAGTTTTCTATGCAAGAAACATTGGCAACTCCCATGCAGTGGTGCTTACTGGGAGTTATTCCTTCTCAGGTCTGACAAAACCTGGAGCAATCTTTGTCTCTATTGCTCTCAGCAGTCATATTTGGTCATCTAAATCCCCCACGAACAGGAATTACTGGATCTTTTACCACCATCATATGTCAACAAGTAATCCATTGAACTACTGTCTGTGAAACATGCCACATTCTAGAAACTATAGATGAGTAGTAGGAGGTCAAAATAGCCTTTTGTGCCATTCTAGGACACCCTGATTGTTTAAACTTTGATGTTAGTTTTAGAGAAATCATCTCACTCAAATTAATCATTTTCTTTTTTGCACACTCTGAATCTGGTTCCTCTTTCACAACAGTCTATTTTTCCCATTCACGTGTGACTCAGTTCAGCAAAGTCTTACAAGCTTACTGTATTTGAACAAATCTGGATTTATTGGCCCATAGGATAAATCACAAGTAATATGTTGCAGTCCCACAATGTTCTCCCTCCATTGTGTGGTGCTGCTACTAGGGCCAGTTTATAATCTCTTCAGTGATAATCTCCTGGTTGCTCCTGAACCCTAAAAATGTTTTATTTAATTAGCAGCAAAATACCTTACATAATATCTATCACCTAGATTACAGCTCAAATACAATAACTACAACACACTTGCATATGCTGTGTAAAATGGACAAATCACTGTTTAGCAAAAGCTCAAGGGCATCCAGGTGAAGACATCTCATCAGTTCAGTTTCTGTAAACAGTTTCTTGGCTAAGGGAACCACGAACAAGGACAGCCCTCCTCGCAGCTCAGTCTGCAAGGGTATTTCCTTGCGTGACGTTATCACGAGGGGAATGGAGTGCAATTCACTTTACCACTTCATATTTTTTAAGCAACATTGGGTGGTGCAAGAAGGGCATGTACATGATGCATGTTTTTATTAGGATCACCAACAGCTATTATAAAACCTCTGTCCTTTCGCAACATCCCATAGGCATGATCTACCCAAAAACCTAGAGAAAATCCATAAATGTGGTACCCAATTGCGCTTTGCTATAGTGGATGGCCATGTTGGTGAGACAAGCTCTGCTATCTGTGCTTATAACACACATCTGCAAGTTAAGCACTCTCAATTACTGCATGCAAGGTATACAAAGTGTAACCAGATTTCAACACTCTGCTCTCTTTTCTTAACCATATTCATAGTTGTCCTCATCAGGATTTTCTAATGGGAATCATTACATGGTTTAGTGAGTGCATATTTAGTAAAAATACTATTATGGGACTTCTACTAGACTTAGCAAAAACAAAGCTGGATTTTGTAATGAACATCACGTGCGGACCACATTGCCTGAATTTAGTAAGATGAATTCATACTTTGTCAGACAAGAGTTGTGTTTTCATTTGGATCAATACTGTAGTGATCCCATGAGGCACTGCTAAAACAATGGATGAGCCCAATACTATGTTCTCTGAACTTTGTACAGCTAAAGCACATGTGGCCACATATCGCAAACAAGTCAGTAAGCCTCCTGCTTCAGGATCCAATTCAGTAAGTGCTATAGAATGTAGTTGGTCAATGTTTTCCACCATGTTTTTGTGTTAACACTGCCTGCACATAACCTTCATTTTCCTGGCAATCTAGGATAACAAGTGTTTGTAATCGGGTAATCCATGTGCGGGTGAACTAGCAACTGTATGCTTCACTTCTACAAATGCCCTTTCAGCTTCTGTCGACCATTCTAATTCCATTTGAATATCACAATTGTATAGGCATGTCTCTTATTCTCCTGTTGCCTGATATGTTGTCACCAAAAATTTGCCAATTTCTGTCAACAGCACCAAAACATTGGGCGTACAAATCTAGTATGAAAGCAATAGGACCAGAGCTCATATAAGTACTAAACTAACACTGAACCCCCAGGAATTTGGATCTTCATTCCAGTCATGTTTTAAATTAATTGGGAGAAGTGATTTGGGTTGTATGTGAACTGAATTTTGGAGATGAGTTCAAATAAAGAGGATCTATGCATTAGTAAAGGTGAATAAATACTATCTCACTGAATAGGGATAGAAAAGAAATCAGGGCACATATCAACGACTGAAAAGCATGTTGCTGCAGGTGGAATCCAAAACAGTATAGCTGGTGGGTCTGGCACAATCGAATATGTAGGTTAAACGACTGTATTTACTGCTCTCAAATCCTACAACATTCAATACACATCTGTGCTAGGTCTCTTAATTGGCAGAATTGGGGCATTGTGCAGACTTGTAGTAGGTGTGATGATCCCTTGATGTACTAATAGTGTAATGACTATTGAGATACTCAGGCTTGAAATGCTATTGGGGTTTACATGTCAATGGTTTAGTTGTGTCACCCCAATGTTTACTGACTTAGCATTTCGTATCAGCATCACCTTATTTGTATATTATGATCATAGCTCATTTAGCACGTTTGACAATAGTTCTTTTAAAACTGCCTTCCTTGCCTCACCCTTTGGTTTTTCTGCTTGTTCAGCTTGTAGAATTGCCATCATTTCATCCTGATGTTCGCCTGCAATATTTAAGAAAAGGCTGTTGAGAGTACAATAATTTCTATTTGCACAGCTCACCTTGTCCCAATAAATGTACTGTTCATAATGGGCTCAAATGAAACACATACATGTCTAAGTTCTGGATAACAGACACAGATAAGGGGTTGGTCACATAATGGGTCACATGATTATTGGTAATATCCAGAGCTCACACGTCATCCAATGAGTGTAGCATGGAAACCCATCGTTTGACTGATGGATGACTTCAGCTGTATCTATTAAACATGGGACTTTTTCCCATCAATTCTGTATTTGATAAATGGACCTTCTCAATAAACGTGTGTCAACTTACTCATTATGGAGTCATTTTACCCCTGGATCTTCTAGCCATTATGCTGATGTTTGAATTGTGGTTGGGATCTTTGCATATTCACATTTGGAAAAGGAGAGGCAGAGACAATAAATGATTCCACCTCTTGGACTTCAGATAATTCGGGGACACATACTTCCAAAGCCATCCTTTGATTATGCCGATATTTCCATCCCTAGTCCTTCCGTTTGCCTGTCTGGCTCCCCTTGAAACTGCTGGACACCGACCTCTTGCTTTCAGATACATAGCCCACTCCACCCCTGATGCTGTTTTAATCTCTGCAATTTAAGAAAACATAAGTTTACACTGTTCTTGAAACAAAACAATGATTCACTGCTAACATCAGTTTCAATAAGAGCTTTGTTTCTCGCCTACAATTTCTCTTTTACTGCTATTTAGGTTTTGGCAACCACACCTGAGCAGAGGTAGCCCCTACAGTCACCTTTATCCACCAGGTGTATTTATTTTTACCAGAAATCCGGGTAAGCAGAACCTTCAAACAATAAAGATAATTTGCTGGTATCCTATCTTTCTTTTGTTTAAAATATTGGTCTTTAAATTGTGGGGCTAGCTCCCCTAAAGGGTCCCAAAGGATGTCCAGAGGGGGTGCACCTCCCTTTAAAAAGTTAGCACAGTGACTTCTTTCAATAGAAAATATAAGACGATATGGCACCTGATAACTGTCTCAATGGCTCCAATAACGTACTCACTGAGCCATAATTTGCTCTTCCATGGGTGTGGGATGGGGTTGTAGTGGTGGATGTAGAAACACTGCATATATCCCTGGCTGGGGGGGTGAGAGGGTTCTTGCATTTGGTGCTGAATGCCTGACTTGGACACACCCTTGGGCTGTGCTTGTGGTTGGGCTTGTGTAGGCAAGTCCCTGAATGCTCACACCAGAGAGAATACAACCCACTAGGGACGAAAGGCCCAAGGTGATCTTGTAAGGATAACAAGTTTTAATCTCACATGCTGATGAGAGCAACAGCAATGAACTGTGCTGCTAAGAATATTCTGCCAAAAAGAGGTACAAGCAGAAACGTTTAAAGGTACACAGCGTCATAAAGACGCAATAACATACAGTAGAAACCTGCATGGCTGATTGGATGGACCCTATACATGTTCCACCTTTACCCTTAAGGGATACCGGTCTATTGGTCCCACCCCAGTCCATCCGCCTTCCATCACATGGGTGCTGCAGGGCTCGTCTGCTTCACACATCGAAGGTCAGAAAAAAATTAATTATACTCCTACCATGCGTGTATTTTATCACTCATACTGTGTAGGCCTTAAGAAGGACACAAAGGAGGTTCTGGGGCACTCTAACCTTCACACACACAGTTCACTCACTCCCCTCTGCGCCTTCTGGCTCCACACTCTCCACCCTTATTTTGAACTATAATATACAAATCACACGATTGTCACTTCAACGCTGCACCGTGCCTGTCCTCTTTGAACATCTCAGGACTTGTTACTTGTTACTTTCGGGTTGGTGGCCAAACGTCACCTTGTGCCATGGAAGTCAGAGGTGTAAGGTTTTAGTCAGTTATATGGGCTATAACTTGTGGTTGCCTGGGGATAGGTCGGGTCATGCTTTGGCCAGTGTGAGATAACATGCACACTAGGCACCGGTCTGTGATCACGGCCTTGTAGGGCACATCCCTCTTGAACATCTTTGCAAAACTTTTAGGACAATGAATAGGTATGTGTGGCGGTCGGGTGTGGGCTATCCTCACGGGAGCTCGGGCAAGGCTGGGGATTTCTCTTGTCTCTCACTTTTGGGCCTAGTGCAAGCAATTCCGCATTTACCACACAGGCCTTCCCTTCTACCTATGGTTATTAATATCTATGCAAAATAGCAATGCTGCTAGCGCCTTATGCTGTACTATGTGGCTAGACTATATCTGGTTATATCGCAGTGGGTTCCTGTTAAACTGGGAGGTGTCCCTTCTCACCACCCCCCCTCCCAGTGGCCCACCATAGTGCTTCGAATGCATCTCTCCTCACTCGAAAGCACCTAGGGCGGTGGGACGGGGCTGTCCCCTTCCCAACATTCCCCCCTTTCGTAACTTCTACAGTAACAAACACTGGGATTGCTTTGCACTCCCATTCTCCCGTCTCTGCTTCTACATATGGCTGAATTCCCTTTTTTGGCACCCAGACCGTAAACACTGACCGCAAACTTTCCGTCCTACGCGTGTACTCTTCAGGTGAGCAAGTCATATAGATGCATCCCCCTCCCTTGCTAGGTCCACCCAAACCTCTGTGTAATTCTCTGGGTAAGGGGGTGGAGAAATGATAGTGTGGTATAGAGGATAAACTTCATCTCCATACAGGATGGGGAGCATTTCATACTTAGGGCCACCCTGTGGGACATCAGTTTGTACTTAAATATTCATTGTTTTTCGAGGTGCTTTTGGTACCCCAATTGACACCATCATTATTGTGCTATCAGGTGCCACATTGCCGGAGCATCGAATGACCATCTGACAAGTGCAGAAAATGACCAGGATGAATACAATGATGGGCATTAACACCTTCACGATCACTCCGAGCCACGACGGGGCCCAACTGGATATCATGGTAAATGTATTCCTCGCTCTTTCTTCAGATGAACACCCAGGTCATGGACAGCTGCGATGATGTAGGATAATGATGCAATCTCCGCATCCTCTGAGGCACGAATGTGCAGCAAGAATCGCCAAACTTTTTGCGAACCCCACCTTCCATTGCTGTTAACATATCCAACACGTAACGATTTCGCATCGTCATAAGTCCAAATGTACGCAACTCAACCTTTATTTTTTTATTTTTTATTTTTATTGGCAGTGGTTTACAACATGTCTGAGCAAGAAAATAGCAACAATGTACACAAGGATATACTATATTACCCGTATTGATATTGGATCAGTAAATGGGGGTTAGTCAGGTATAAGATATCACAACATCCAAGAAACACATTTAGGGGTCGGAGGCGAGCTGTCCTCTGATGTGCTCTCCTCCTGACTGTTAAGGTAGCTATTGAAGGCATTCCATATGTTCCTGGGGCGAGACTGTAGGCAAAGCATAGTGAGGTATTCTTCTTCACAGTTCCGAGACCACGTAAGTACGTTGAGCCATTTCTGGGAGGTTGGGGGAGAGGGGTTCTTCCAATTTTGCAATATACATTTCTTTGCTATCATGCAGCTTATATTTAGGAATTTAGTCATACGTCTAGTTTCATCAGTATTCCACACCCCGAACAATACCCCAGAGGATTAGGATCAATTACAGTGTCAGTAATAGCAGCCAGTGTCCTCAGGACCTCGCCCCAGAAACCTCCCAATATCGGGCAGGTCCAAAACATATGTAACTGGTCTGCATTCTCTGCTCTGCAACAGACACAAGAATGTACTGTGGTATGGGCAAATTTAGAGATTTTGAATGGGGTGTAATATAGCCTGTTCAGTAGTTTGTATTGGATAGCACGGTGACGGAAAGTGAGGGAAACCTTCTTAGTGTGCAAGCACATCTTCTCCCATAGTTGTTCAGTAACCTCAAGGTCTAATTCATTTGCCCTTTCAGTGCAGGCTTTGGAAGGCTGGACTGGGTTGCTCGCCAGTAGAATTTTATATAAAGAGGAGACAACGCCACGGGCACCACTGGAGTTGGCAATGTATGCAATCTCTGGAGTGTCAGTGGGTTCATCAGGAAAGGTGGGCCATCTGGTGCGGAATGCCGCACGAAGCCTATAGTATTGCAACATTTCTAGTGCAGACCCAGCGTGTCCCGGTTTCCATGTCTGTGGGTCAATGAACCTACCGTCAGGATAGAAGTCTGTAAGTGCTTGATAGCCTAGCGTCACCCAATGTCGAGCCAGGGCCATGTAATGTGTAGGCTCTTGTGTAGCCATTTGTAGTAGGGTTGGGACTCAGAGCTTGCATTTAGCAGTCAGGCCCAGGCGCGAAAGGTAGTTCCATCTGGGTCTAGGGGGGAATCCGGTACATAATGTTGGTGCAATATAAGGATCATCATGTTGACACCAGCAGCAGCAAGGTTTTCCAGATTATCATGTGGGCAAGTTAAAGAGCTGGGGTACCAATAAGTAGTGTATCGGACCTGGGCAGCCACCCAATACAGTGTTAGATCAGGGGCTGTGAATACCCCCCTCTCATATGGAAGTACCATATCAGACCATTTCTTACGCACCGCGCCCGATTGCCATATGAACTGTGCACATGATTTATGTTGTCTAGTGAAGTATTTCACCCCGGGCCAGGTGGGTATATTGCTAACTATGTATAGCAATTTGGGGAGCAAGACCATCTTAACGAGGGAGAGCTTCCCGGCGAGTGACAATGGGAGGAAACGCCATCGTGTCATTTTTGACTCAGCTAGATGTGCCGCGGCCATATAGTTGTCTTCCAGTAGAGTGGTCCTGGATAGCGACATCCGGACTCCTAAATACCTGATTCCGTCAGGGGACCATCGAAGTGGGAATTCAGTGGCGTGTTGTTGAGTGGTGCTGGTAAGATGAAGGGCCTCGGACTTGGAGTAGTTGATTGTGAATCCCGAGTAGGTACCCACACGTGTGACGTCCAGCAATACCGGATCGAGATGGATGTTAGGATCCCTGATATATAACAATACATTGTCTGCGTATAGAGATATAATCTCGGGGGCGTCCTTCAGTCGAATACCTCTGTGGGAATGGTGCGCTCTGATGTAATCTGCCATCGGTTCTATCACTAGTGCAAAGAGGATCGGGGAGAATGGGCAGCCTTGTCGGGTGCCTCTAAAGAGTGTGAAAAGCATAGATGTCAGTTAGTTGACTCGGACCCTCGCCACTGGGGCAGCATAGAGTAATTTAATGTACCTAATCATGTTTGGGGCCTATGCCAATCGTGTCTAATACCAGCCACATGTATTTCCACAAGACCATATCAAATGCTTTTTGGGCATTGAGTGTGACTGCAATTGCACTGGCGTCCTGGTCAATCCTGGCCATGATATTGAAGAGCCGCCTGATATTGTGGGAAGTGGATCGCCCCGGCACGAAGCCCCCTTGGTCTTCATGTACCAAGTAGGTCATGATCAGGAGGAAACGGTTCACGATCATCTTAGCAAAGATCTTAGTGTCTATGTTCATGAGGGAAAGAGGTCTGGATGAGCCGCATTCGTCGCTGGGTTTATTGGGCTTAAGCAGCACCGTTATAACAGCTTCGCACAGGGAAGGAGGGAGGACAGACAGCTGAAGTGACTCATTCCAGACCTATAATAGTCTGGGGGCAAGAGGGGCAATGTGTTCTTGGTAGAATTCAGATGTGTCTATGGGCATAGGCCATGATTTTTCAGGCCTTGGTGTAGTTACTTTATCCCCGGACATTCCAGGACATTATAGTAGTAGGCATTTCAGTGTTCTAGGGTACATCCCAGCTCACCCGTACCAGCGTGTACCTGTGATTTGGACCATTGTCACTGAGATGCCCTGACATAACGTGTGGTGCTGATCCACCTCTGCCATTTCCAATATACTTCCCAAAAACAGTGCCTACCCCCTCCCTCGCCGCGCTTTCCCAGTTGCTGGCGGCCCAACCCTCCCCCTGCCCACAAAACTCGGTAAACCCCAAAAAACAGGTGGTAGTGGGCCAATCCCAACGTGGACCAACCACACTCGTAGCCCAACAGGGGCTCCCACCAAAAAAGTTCTCTAACATTGTCATTGTAACTGCAGTGGGGTGCGCTGTTGCCGTGTTGCCAACTGAGATCATAAAGGAAGTAATGGAGTACCTGGCGGTACATAGAATCGGCTGCAAGGGTCATTACGATACAGTTTGCCACAGAGGTGCAGGTGAGGCAATAGAAAGGTTTGATGTGGCTGTGATCTAAAACCAACAATTCGTATTTGCTTAAAGACCCAACCTGCTTCGCGTACGGGAGTGGAGGTTAGTATCTACTCATAGCTGGTATGGTAGTTACTGGGGAACTCTCACATTGACCCGGAGGTGTGGTGGGTACGATCATGAAGCTCACCATGCCCGCGCGGGGAGGAGCAGATGAGTCAAATGCCGCCATCCGCCCAAGAGCTGGAGGATTTGAGTTGTCAAGCCATTAGGGAGGTCCGGAGTGATTAAAGTATAGCTCAGTCATTGTCCATGTGGCCTTCTGCAGGATTGCTGAGTGGAATCTGTGCCTCTATGAACTTCACTGCCTCCCCAGGGACCGTGAAAAAGTAGAGTTTCCCTTTAAAGGTGAACTTCAGCCGTGCAGGGAACAGTATTGCATATGGGATATTGCGTTCTTGCAGCAACTTCTTTACCCCGAGGAACTGGCGCCTTTCTTGTTGTACTCCCACAGAGAAGTCGGGGAAAATCCTGATAGTTTGGGAACCAAGTCGTAGTTCCCCTTTCTCCCGTGATAGGTGTAGAACAAGGTTTCTGTCCCTATAGTTGAGTATTCTCGTGATGACAGGCCTAGGGAAGTCTCCAGGCTTGGGGCGTGGTGATAGGGCTCGGTGAGCGTGCTCAACAGTGAAAAATGGGGATTAATTGGGGTTGTCGAGCAGCTCTTTTGACAGATCCTCCACCGCCAGATATGGGACTCTTGTCTGGGCACCAAGCCCTTACCTTCATTTTCGACTGTGGGGAGACAAGTTGGTCCCTCTGCAGGCAGTTTTCCCCCTTCAGGTGTTCTTCTGGGATTACTAATAGTGCTGAGTGCAATGTGGCCTCCGAACAACAGCCCGTCCATGATGGTGGGAGGTGCAGGTAAGCTTGTCGGCCACAGACCCAGTAGTAATCCATCAGCGCTGCTTTTCCTTTTTTAATGTCTGTGATCAAGAGAGTTTTACTGCAATGTTCATTTGAGCGAACAAAAACTGTACCCTTGCTGCGGAAACATAGTCTATATTCTTCTTCCTTGTGCTCTCCCACCGGCTTTTCCATTGATGCAATCCATGTCAGCTTTGTGAAATCCTCTGTCCAGATTTGTGCGCAGAAAGTGTCCACCCTTGCTATCCTTTCCTTGCTATATGTGACCAGTCCTTTTGTCCTTTTGTCGAGCAAGGTAGTGTGATGTCCTGCCAGTCATTATTGACATGTTTCTGTCCTTTCACCATCAGATAGGGTAGCTCCACACATCTTTGCCCAACCTCCTGATCAATGGTGGAAGACTTGTCACCAAAAATATCTCACCCTCTGTCAATGCACAGTCCCTTGCTTTGGGAATGTTGTCCTCCTCGCCCTCGTATGTGGTACAGTCGTGCGCCGTCAAGTCCTCTGTAGTAGGCGTGTCTGTTAAATAGGTGGCAGTGTTCACTGTTTTTCACCTAACCACATGAATATGGGGTTTAGAACTTATGATCTCACATGCCAACGACCTTTCCATAATCAAGCTGGATTTTGAACTTTCTAGAATGGCAAACAAAGAAAGTTCCACATAAAACATGACTGAACACCCCATTACAATTGTAGATCTTTTCTCTATCACGAAAACAGCAGCTTCTAAAGCTTGTTCGCACACCAACTGCCCTTGCATCACTGCATCCAAAGTACACTATAGTAGGCCAATGGCTAATGGCCCATGGTGCTTTTCTGGGTCAACACTGCTGTCATAAACTGACCATCCGAATGTGAAAACAAATACAATTCCTGCGCGTAATTTGGGGTGGCCAGTACTGGTGGCGAACTAATGACTTCTTTTAAGTTGTCGAACTGTTTGATCATTTCTGCCGTCCACTACAATGTATGGTCCTTTGCCTATTGTGCTTCCCTAAGGGCCTGTCGAAGTGGCCTTGTGTATGCCGCATAATCTAGAATCCGGGCCCTACAGTAGTTAAACAGGCCCAGGAACCTCTGCATTTCTTTAACTGAAACTGATCTGTGGGTGGCATATACTGACGCTGCCCTGTCTGATAGTACTCTTTTACCATTCGCTGATATAAACTGACCCAAATAGAGTACCTCCTGTTAGCAATATTGCAATTTGGCCTTGTCAACCTTGTACTCCTTACAGGCCAGCAACTGTAGGAGTGCAATGGAGTCGCTTCGGAAGTGCTGTTCATTGTCACTACACAGTAGCAGATCGTCCACGTACTGGATAATCGTGCTAGTCACCTGAATATTCCCAAGATCGCATGTAGTATTCTGTTAAATATGCTCGGTTTCTCGCAATACCCCTGAGGTAAACTAGTGTGTTTGAACCGCATTTGGCCCTGTGTAAATGCTGTGAGGTACCTCGACCCATGATGGAGTGGAATCGAGAAGAATGTATTTTTTAAGTCCATTAGTAGTTGTTGTTATTATTATTATTAGTATTATTATTATTATTATTACAGTAAAATATGTGGCTTCTTTGGGGATACTACAAAAAATTGTTGCAGAATTCAGAACGACTGGAAATTCTTTCTGTACCCCATCATTTAGGGGATGCAAGTCCTGAATAATTCTCCAATTCCCCCCTGTTGATTTTTTGATAGGGTATATTGGTGTATTACACAGGGACATAGATGGCACAATGATCCCCTGGTCCAGTAGGGCCTGTATTATCTTTCTAATACCCTCCTCCGCCTCCCTCGATAATGGATACTGCTTTACCCTGGGCAGTACCGCACCTTGCTTCAATGTTACACACACAGGGGTCATGTCTTTCAGTAATCCTACATCATGTGGATGTGTAGTCCTCAACTGTGAAGGCACGTGTTGTAAGTCTTAGTCAGAAATGGAGGTGGAGTTAATACTGCCATCAAAGGGGGGGCGTGGCCAGCTAGCGAGCAATGGAGACGTGAGCCCAGGGAGCTCCTGCAGGCGCCAAACAAATCCTGCACAATATCCTGGTTTTTCGTGTGGAAATGACTCACAAATGATCCGACCCGACTCCTGACCGCCTGGTCCCTCTACAAGCCATGTTTGGTAAATCAACTCGGCGGAACCCCTGAGAAATCCCCCGCGGCGAAACACACCCGGAGGCGTCCACCAGTGGGAAGATCCAAGATGGCCGGCGGCACCCGAGGACTGAAGGGATCCCTGCCCCGCTCTCGATAGCCTGTGCTCTGGGGACGGCCGCTGTGCAGCGGAGGAAAGCCGGCACACACAAACAGAACCTGTGCTTGAGCTGGGGCGAGAACACGCAGCGACGTGCTGCATAGTGCCTGGCCGGGAGTGTTGCTTCTCCCGACGAGCTGCGACGTGACCTGTGGCCTCGGTGCCCTTGGTGCCCTCTGGGGGCGATCGGCAAGTGACGGCCCCGCTCCGACGTGGGGGGGCCGTGCCGCCCGCCGTGTGCGGCCCCAGTGCTCAGCTGCCTGGAACACTGCCCGGCTCTGAACATTACCCCGCAGCGCCGCACTGAAAAAGAGCCACGTAAACGGCCCAAGACACGGGAGGGGAATCCTCCTCCTCCCCCCCCGGAGGGTGCACTTCGAGGGACCATCCATATATTCGGCGGAGGGAGGAGCATGCTGCCGCCGACATCAGCACACCGAGTAGGTGCTCGGGAGGCCCTGATCATTGCTCCGCGGCGCCGTGCCGCTGCACTGAAGGAGAGCTACGGATACGGCCCGGGACCCATGAGGGGAATTCCCTCCCCCTCGCCCCCCGGAGGGAGCACTTCGAGGGACCATCCATATATTCGGTGGAGGGAGGCACATGCTGCTGCCAACATCAGAACCAAGTAAGTGCTCGGGAAGCCCTGAACACTACTCTGCAGAACCGTGGCGCTGCGCTGAAGGAGAGCCGCGGACACAGCCCTGGGCCCGTGGGGGGAACACCCTCTCGCTACCCACCTACTTAGCGGAGGGTAGCATGCGCTGCCGCCAACTCCAGCACCAAATAAGGCTCCAGGGAAGCCCTTTGCAGTGGCGCGACTGCCTCCCCCCCATAGGACACCGAAGGGGAATTTGGAGGGGAACGAGACCCACCCGACGCGGTGACCCCCAACCCACAGCCGCACTGGGTGAGGGATCAGAGGACTACTGTGCGACAAATGGGAACGGCACCAAGCGGAGAAAACTCATAATTAAAAGAAAACCTCCTGAAACTAATGAAAAACATGCCCTGGTAAGGGGGCCCACCTTAATACGTCCGGGGAAGAATCCACCGGGTGCGCACCAGAGACTCTTCCCGTACGGGAGGTGTGGAATCAGCTAGGTGCAAGACTGATCACACAGGCCTGATTCTCTCCAGAAACACACCAAGATATAAACGACGCTGAAGACTCCCTCAAGACCTGCTCTTCTTGACCCGAAGTACTGCCACTAAACGTGGGACCCATCCTATGCCTGTGGAACGCCCCACTAGCTGCGAGAGTCCTAACTGCAGGAAAGGGACGATTGAAACGGGAATACTGGTACTAAAAACCAGAACAAGACTGGAATCAAGAGGTGAGGGAGTGCTCCGGGGCCTGAAATCACAGTTGTTTTTGCATTTACCTCTGCAACCATAATAAGGAACACCCTTACAACAGTGAGGCACGGAAACCACGCGGCCGGTGCCATGGGCAAAGATAGACAAAAGAAAACAACCACACAGAGTAGCATGGATCAATACGCGGTCGCCACCACTCAGGCACCGATGGGCCAAACAATGCGGCCGACATCTCCCACAGGCGAGGACAATCTTTCACAGAGGGACGTGATGGCCGCTATTGTTAGCTCGCGCATCTCCATGGAGATAAAAATGGACAGTATTGCGGCAGACGTCTCCTTTTTACGCCATGACCTTCAAAAACTCACCTCCCGGACAGGAGAAGCGGAACACCGCATCTCTGAAGCGGAAGACATCAGAGGAGACAACTGTCGCAAGCCATGACCCACCTGAAAACCCTGGAATCTAGAGTCGATGAAGGAGAGGGCAGATCTCGCCGCAACAATATGCGCATTCTGGGGCTACCAGAAGGAGAAGAAGGGCACAGCATGGAGCTATTCTTAGAACAGTGGCTTGCAGATATCTATGCAACCCATTCTTTCTCTAAATTCTCTTCGGTTAAGAGAGCCCATAGGATGCCCTCAGGGAGGCCAATCCCGGGAGCGCCACTGTGATGCTGGAAATGCATCGGAGGGACAGGGCCTCCGCATCCTTGTGATTTACTGCTTTTTATTGTGTGTTCTGTCGTGTTTTCCGTGCAGGAGTTCATGTGGGACTCCTGGCGGTGCAGCTCTCTTTCTTTGGTTTGGTGAACGGACCTGTGGGATACCCTTATGGCACCCATGGGTGGGGGTACAACCCCTTGCCCCTAGTGTATGTTTTTGGGCACCTGTGGGTGGCCCACAGAGCAGGGTATGGGCTGGTGGCAGCTCCATGCTGAATTTGACAGGTGCGCGGAGTATCCTCCATTTTGGGATACCCCGGCCCTGCCATTGGGATCAGTTGATTCCTGATGGAAAACAAGATGGCCCCGGTGGCCTCTTGCTTTCTATTACCCATTACCTTGTTTTCCCAAAGTCCTGGGAAGCCCTGACTCTGTCCCTTCCCCCTGACTGGCTGTTGGATGGAAGTGCCATATATGGTGTTGTTGTGAAGGCCCAGTCAGACTAGCTGGAGCCTTCCCGGTGATGTATGTTGTGGGTACCTCCTGTGGGTGGGACCTGGGTGAATAGAGTGTGTGACTAATATGCATTCTGTGTTGTGGGTGTCTAGTATCTGGTGGTTGTCACAATGACCGAGACAACCCTGCCCGAAACCGGTATGAATGCAGCTTGGAGTGTTGAATGGCTCGGTACTTGTCCCAATACACATAACTTGTTGTGAGTGTCTGGAGAGAAGTGTATGGCCTGAATACCTTGTATGCCTGATTGGCTGCCTGCCTGCATGAATGCCTCTAGTCGTGATTGGATGCTTGAGTGTGACCCAGCGGAATGAATGGGAGATCAACAGTATATCTGGGGACCTCTAACTGCTAGGAATCGTGTTCAGAAGCTGAAGTCCACTACGACGAGTAACTGGATTAACTGACGCTTGACCTTGAAGCCCTGCTGGACGAGAAGAATTGCTGTTGCTCTCCTTCACAATCTGAAAGCTGTTGTGCCTCCAAGGACTGACCCAGAGAGGACCTCGTAAGGCGCCCTCTTCCCGAGCTACGAGGGACCATCGTGCACAGCTGATCTTTGCCAACGCTCCCTCGTAGACAGACCTACGACAGGCTGCCGACCCGATATGGGGACTGCTGCGGAACTCCAAGGAGAAGCACTCGGACTGTTGTCCGCCACTGTCGACGACCGCCGTCGCCGACCGGAGCTGCCTTGCTCCCGTTTGCCTAAGAACTTCCATTGATCATCGGACGCTCTCGTCTGCATCGCCATGCGCTTGTCTCCCGCTGGAGAAGGCCCGACCGTCGACGCGCCGAGGAGTATCCACCGGTGGGTTTCCCGCCACCTACAGACCGCAGAGACGCCGACGACTCGACGCCCTTGCTGGACCACAGTTCTTCATCATCTCTTTGCGGTCCAGAACTATTGTCATCGAGGTGCCCCGCATGCCTCTTCCTTGCAGGACGCCAGCACTCTGTCGTCGACGAGCACCACTAGGAATGAAGCGGCCACTTCCCTGCCATAGTTCACCCTGTTCACAGTCAGACGTTCGACGACCCGTGACTCCTGCCTTAAAGGGAGGGCACTCAAGAAGGGCCGTCGATTCCCCGACACCGAACGCCAAGTTCCCCAACACCTCTCGACGATCCGTGGCTCCTGCCTGAAAGGGAGGCACTCAAGAAGGATCGTTCGGTGCATCGTCGGAGAACTCTACTCCACCAGGTACATTGGGGGGGTAAAACCTTAATAGGAAGAAGTAAGACTATTGAACATTTGGACTGGGCTTGTGCTATATATCTTTATTTACAGGTGCCCAGGTGGGGGGATCTCCACACAGAACTGCGCTAAGAGGTAGGAGCCAGTATTCTGCATATTGTTCCAACCCTCTTACGTTCCTGCCTATCTCTATTGCTGGTTTACTCGTTATTGATCTGGGTGACATTTTAACCGTACAGTTGATGCACTTTAATGAGACTCGATAACATTAGTGGTACCACTCTAGACTTGTATATACTTATCATTATTGACTTCCAAGTACAAAGTGTGTTATTGTGATCCTGTACATACCTTTGAATATTAATTATATAAAGACTGTGTTTTCAGTAATACAGTGTGTGTACATTCCTTTGTGGGGATTTGGGGACTACACTGTACTTAAGAACCAGCCCGCATCACCTCCTGAGAAGCTAGGCCTTGATTGCTCGTCCATTGCTACCAAATAGAGAATCTTGGCTGGGGTCCGCTGTGCCTCTCCTCTACCATATAGAGAGCGGAAGTACAGACACCCCCTACCGGTCTTTACAGCCACCCCGCACAGTGATTACTAAACTGCTCAACTACCGGGACAGAGACGCCCTCCTCCAGATGTCACGCTTGAACAAGACAATTACCCACAATGGATCCCGAATCACATTCTTTCCTGACTATACCCGAGAGTTTCAACGGGCACGGCAATCCTTTGAACCACTTAAGAGACAGCTAGCCCTCATGAACGTCAAATACGGGCTGCTCTTCCCAGTGCAGCTTAAAACGTATCATAAGGGACCACAATACACTTTACCGACCCGCAGGAGGCATGGAAGTGGGCGGAAACGCACATCGAAGGCGACTGGAATGCGAGACCGACGAGACACAGAGGGAGACCCCGGCCCGGATGGGACCGCCCATCACCCGTAAGAGATCCTGGAAGGTTAGTACCGAAAGCCCCGGAACAGGGGGCGAACCAGAATGAAAGATGAGCAGGCAATGATCCTACATCAAAGGAGCTTCATGGATCACAGCTATGCAAAGACACGCTGTTCCTGGAACTTGCTTCATTGCTGGGTGGATTGCTCCAACACAAGAAACTCGACCAAATGGCGCAGGAAATGGGGCAGACTGTTTCTTCTCTCCATTGTTCCTGACATTAGTTAAAGTGTGACCTGACCCCCTAAGGTTTGGAGGATCAGCGATGTTCGGGTTACAGGTACTTCAGGTTGGGGTGGAGTATAGGGAGGGGGGAGGAGGGGAATGTTTTCATGATGTTTTGTTAGTTCGGGACTATGGCATGCTCAAACAATTACCCAGTCACAACCCTGTGCATATTACACCCTGCAGCACCATGTCTCGGGACCCTACCCCCGCAAGACATACCAGTGGGAGGCAGCTCTCCCGATTAAGACATCCTTCAAGCCCTCCAACACGAGTTTTAGATGGCACAAACACAAACCTACTCACCACCGGCTGACCACCCCAGGTCCCTCAGGCTGCTCACTTGGAATGTGAATGGAATCGGCTCGGAATTAAGAGACGCCTGATTAGACAGTTGTAGAATAGACACTCTCCCGATGTGGCCCTGTTATCTGAGACAGACCTAGCGGGAACACACTGTACCCTTTTCCAGAGAACCAACTACCGGGCCGCATTCCACACAGGGTACACAATGGGATCCAGGGGCACCCTTATCCTTATACACAAAAGACTCCTGTTCTCCTCACAGGTCGTAGAACAGGACCCTCGAGGTCGCTATGCATTCATCCTGGGTTCGCTCTGGGGGGAGACATTGGCCATTGTGTTGATATATTCCCCGCCTGGATTGGGCCAGGACTTACTGGATGACCTAACCACTCTTATGGGAAAACACCAGCCAGATCGGTGGATACTGGGGGGAGATTTCAATGATGTTATGTGCAATAACATAGATCGTATCCACTTTAGAGGGCGCAACCCGGATACCCCCTACGATTATGTCTAACTTTGTGTCCGCCCTGGGCCTTTGTGTTGTATGGCGGGAACTACACCCCCGAGACAAAGGTTACTCTTCCACTCGGGTGCCCACGGCTCCCTCTCTAGGCTCGGCTACCTCTTCCTCCCGAACACAGACCTACACTGGGCGGTATCCACAGAGTTCCTCCCCCGTGGAATCTTGGACCACTCCCCCCTAATAATAGAAATGCGAATGCATGGCACAACCCCTCATAGAACATGGAGACTAAACAACTACCACCTTGGGTTCCCCGAACTGGTTGACCGCCTCACGGAAGTCTCCGATGAATATTTCGATATAAATGAACCGGCAGTGGACAACCCAGTAATGGTGTGGGAAGCTTACAAAGCAGTGCTGCATGGAGAAATAATCTCATGGGTAGCGAATAAAAAGAGAGAGAGACTCCAAAAAATAATAGAGGCAGAAGGGGAAATTATCCAGTCTGAGAACATGCACGCTCTTGACCCTACCCCGCAGACCCAAAGGTCCCTTAAACTAGCCACGGAGAGCCTCAGAAATACCATGCTGGATAACGCCAAGCAAGCCCACTGGGACTCCAGAGCAAGGATATACGAATTGGGGAACAAAGCAGGCAAAATGCTAGCCTGGCTTGAAAGAAGAGATGAGGGGAGATGCTATGTCTGGTAAATTGTTACTCCAAGTAATGAGAGGTACCAGACGGATGCCGAAATCACAGAGACCTTCGCCCAATTCTATGCAGAACTATATTGAGCCCCGACATCACCACTCGACCCGACTCTGCTAGACGATGTAGTACTCCCATCATTGACAGCACAACAGCGAGCGGAATTAGACTCCGATCTCTCTGAGTCCGAAATAGCCAAAGACTTAGCGCAACTCCAAACGGGGAAAACACCAGGTCCTAATGGATTCCCAGACGAAGCTTGGCAAAAGCTTGGAGGGAACAAAATAGCAACCCCCCTCTACAAAATGCTCCTCGGCGCCCGTGACCAAGGCACCCTCCCACCAGACCTATGTAAAACCACTATCGTGGTCATTCCCAAACCTGATAAACCCCTGGAAATGTGAGCCTCTTACAGGCCTATCTCACTAATTAATAGTGAAGCCAAGGTCCTCGCCAAACTCCTAGCCAATCGACTGCAGCCAGGGGCCCACACCCTGATCCACCCGGATCAATGTGGCTTTATTCCACACAAATCAACCCGAATGAATCTGCGTCGACTCCACTTGGCGCTAGAACGGGCCCCAGTCATCGACACCCCTCTCGCCTTATTGGCAATAGATTTCGAAAAGGCCTTTGACTCGGTCAGGTGGGACAGCCTCTGGGAAATCATGAGACGCATGGGGTTTGGCGACGGCTTCCTGGGACGGGTAAAATTACTTTACACAAATGTTCAAGCGGAGGTCAGGGTGAATGGCTGGCCCTCTCGGTCCTTCCCTCTGGGGAAGGGCACGAGACAGGGTTGCCCCCTCTCTCCCCTTCTCTTTGCCCTGGCAATTGAGCCTCTCGCCCTGTGGCTCCACCAAAATACAGCCTGGACAGGATTTAGATGGCCTGAAGGGCATGAGGAACGAATTTCCTTGTACGCAGATGACCTCCTGATATATCTGGGGGACCGAGCCCGGTCCTGCCCTATAGTGACACAAATGCTTATCGGTTTCGGCGAATTTAGTGGGCTTAAAATTAATTGGGGGAAATCAGTTCTCTTCCCGGTGAAAGGAGGTGCGCAGGTCGACCCCCAGGAATGCCCGTACAGATTGGAACCGTAGGGCTTTCGATATTTGAGGATCTGGGTGA
Source organism: Ambystoma mexicanum (assembly GCF_040938575.1). Classification (NCBI taxonomy): domain Eukaryota; kingdom Metazoa; phylum Chordata; class Amphibia; order Caudata; family Ambystomatidae; genus Ambystoma; species Ambystoma mexicanum. Next base: position 1,373,507,317 of record NC_090930.1, read on the forward strand.
CAATGGACCTCACTGCTTATGCAACACATAACATTCAACCGGTCCTTGACCGTTTTGTCAGTGACGTCCACCACTGGAAGCTTCTCCCCCTCACACCCGTGGGGAGAGACGCGCTCTTTAAGATGATGACTCTCCCAAGGTTTCTCTATGTCTTACCGAATGCCCCACTCAAGATCCCAGACTCCGACTTCGATCGGGTCGAAACCCTCCTTCGGGATCTCATATGGGGTGGAGGCCAACCAAGGATAGCGCTAACCACGCTCCAAAGATCGATCTGGGAGGGTGGGATTGGGGTTCCTTGCCTCCAAACCTACTACTGGGCTTCGCAACTTGCAGTGGTCCATGACCTGCTCCACGGAGACAGGGAACTCCCCCACATCGGGGCTGAGATCGCCGCTATGCATGGCACCGACCCACGGCACTTACTATATCAAACCCTCCCGATACCCCCCCACCAACGACCACGACTCACATTATTGCTGTTTGGAAGCAAGCGCACAGATTTGTAGGGTGGGAAAATAAAATAACCACGCCACAACCCCTGTGGGGAAATAGAAATCTGCCCGAGATAAGGAGGCTTGACCGGTGGCCCCGATGGGTAAGGGCCGGGATTTTGAGAGTTGAAGACATTCTTGATGAGGGGGAACTGGACTTGTTTGAAGTCCTCCAGCAAACATTCCAACTCCCGGGTACCGAGCGATACCACTATGTACAACTGGCCCATGCCCTAAGAAACCATATACCTGTAAACGCCAGTATCCCAACCTACACACCAATAGAGCGCAACATGCTACCAGCTTTCATCCCCACCAAATGCACCTCCATTCTATACAATGCCTTCACATCCTTTGCCACACCTGAACTGACAGGATTAAAGGCCAAATGGGAGGTGGACGTAGCGGAGATAGACCCAGAAGACTGGATCCAAGCACTAATGCATCCAAGGAAGGTGGCCATCTCCTCCAGGCTTCGGCTGGTCCAATTAAAAATCTTGCATAGAGTCTATTACCCCAGAACGATATTATATAGTTGGAAAAGAGCCTCGAACCCGAACTGTCTCTGATGCGGAGAGGAAGAGGGGACCTTTTTTCACATTCTATGGGCATGCCCCCAAATCCACACTTTCTGGAACGAATGCTGTAATGAACTTAATAAGATCCTTACTTGCCACGTACCACTGGACCCAAAGATTCTCATCCTGGGCGTTCCGGATGAGATTGCTCTTAATAAATGGGGAAGGTTGCTCTTGAACACAGCAGGGGGACTGATGAAGCGCAACATAGCGCAAAAATGGGGAGCCCCTGAGTCCCCAACAATGGAGCAATGGGCAATGGACATGGACATATGTGCAATGATAGAACACAGAATATACACCGTCAGAGGCTGCCCTGTAAAGGCGGACAGGATATGGGGGAGGTGGGAAGAGGAAGGACCCTAGATCCCACTAGATGCAGCAGGGGTGATGAGGTTTAATCACACTAAGGACTTGGGGAAATGTTATGGGTGATTGATAACGAACCTATTAATGATTGACCTTTGATGAGACATGCTAGTCCCTACACGTTGTTGTTGTTTTGATGTGATGTAAAACAATAAAAAATAATTATCAAAAAAAAAATACTGCCATCAATGGACACTGCACTCTTTGTTACTGTATCATTATGTCACAGGGGACACAGATCTCTATGATTATTTCCGCCTCATTGGTGTTATCTTCAAACAATATGTCATCCGTCATTTCCTTTAGCTGTACTGTTGGATCTACACAGAGCACTGTGTCCCACTCACACCCATCCCTGCCCATTCCCAATAAGACAACACTTTTGTCTGAAATCAACAATCCCTGAAAATCCAGAGACAATATCGTTTCTCGCCACCACCTCAGGTGACACTGTTGGACGAAAGATAAATTCAGTGGGCACTCGTCAACACTGTTTGGCAATCTGGGGCACCACCTTCACAAGCACTGTAATCCCATACATAAACATGTCCAGGTCTACGGGAATCCCACGGACCATCATCTCCCTTGTCATTGTATGTATTATCAACATCGCCCTTAAAGCGCACATCCCAGGTGTGGAGCAGACTATACCATGATCTGTAAAGGATATAGTCATGTTTAACTTGCTGAGCAGGTCCATACACAGTAAATTGGCAGGGGAACTTTCGGAATATAGAAAGGATGCCCGTACTACCTTCCCCCACCTTTATGTCCAACCCCTCTGTGTATGGAACCTTGTAAATAGCCCCATAGAATCCCTGCACATCATGATATTTTCCTGATAGTGGGAAGTTTCCTTCCATGATGCATGATTTAGTTGCACCAGAGTCCACCATGAATATGAACTGCTTTTTTCCTATCTCTGCCCCCACCAATGGTTCCTCTTCATGGTGGATGGTCGTCGACAAGACTGGACACGCAAGTGCTCTCTGTGGGCTGTCCTAATCTGGGTATCTGTTTGTTTCAGGAAATGAAAAGGGGCTACCTCCTTGGTACCCTGTTCACCGGGGCAACACCGCCCTGCTGCTGATACTTGAGGCTGTTGATTATTTGTTTGGTGTTACCCCTGGGAATACCCTTTGTTCTGGTATCCTTGACCCTGTTGGGAGTACCCTAATCCTTGGGGCACTTGGGGCCCTTGGGCCTGTTGCTGTGGTCCATAATTATACCCCACTGAAGACCTTCTCCTGCATTCCCTTGTGAAATGCCCCCACTTTAAACAATTCCAACAATGAGATGTTCCAAACCCACCCCCTTGGGTCGGAACCCTCCTCCTCTTTCTCCATGAAATCCCCCTCTTCCTACCTGTGGCCCTCCTTGTTGCCACTGTGGGCTGAGATACTGTTGCCCCCCCCCACTGTCCTTGTCTTCCTTCAGCCCAGAGTGCAGCAATAGTGGCACTCAAGACTTGTTGGGTGCTTTCTGTTCCTTCCCCCTTTACTGGCATCGATAAAAGCACCTGGACAGCAACCATTGACCATTTTTTCTCCACCAATTTCGCTTCTTCTCCCTGAAGCCTTTGGACTATTTCGCTTTCCTGCTCCTTAATCCTTTTACAGTGATGCACTATTATACTCTGTATTTCTGGCCACCCCTTCGCCTCAATACCCACAATCTTGTCCAACAACTTCTGTACTTCCTTTGGCAAGACCCTTTTTACAATGAAATTAAAAAAATGGCATTGACTGATCCCACAGCCCTCCCGTTTCAGCTCAGGCGACAAGGGGAAAGCCTAAAACACGGCTAACCCCAAGTCTTTTCCGACAGGTGAATTTCACAATTTTTTCAGAAGGGCGCACCATACAGATATGGGCCTTGGGTGTCCAAGCCAGCAAGGAAAACAGGGAACCCCATGCATTTCCAAAAAGAGGACACCCGTGGGATTCCGCAGAGGTCTGACTTGCACAAATCAGCCCAGAATGTATTACGCAGAAAGCCCGGCATAGTCCGAAATGATGCGAAACACCCCCAATTGCCACACATTTCACTCGGCTCACCCACCGAAACACCCTGCCAACAACACATGGCCTGCCTTCCCGTGTTCCCACACGTGTCCCGACGAAAACGGTACCTCACATGTGTGGGTGCACCTACCCGAGCGCCAAGGAGAAAGCCTAAAACACGGCTAACCCCAAATATTTTTCGACAGCTGAATTTTACGATTTTTTCAGAAGGAAGGGCACACCATACAGATATGGGCCTAGGTTGCCCAAGCCACCAAGGAAAACAGGGAACCCCATGCATTTCTGAAAAGAGGACACCCATGGGAATCTGCAGAGGTCCGACTTGCGCAAATCGGTCCAGAATGTATTACCCAGACAGCCCGGCAAAGTCCAAAATGTGGCGAAAAAACCCCAATTTCCACACATTTCACTCGGCTCACGTAACACACTGCCAACAACACATGGCTTATCTTGCTGAGTTCCTGCACGTGTCCCGACGAAAACGGTACCTAACATGTGTGGGTGCACCTACCAGGGCGCAAAAGGAAAAGGGTAACCCACTGGTAACCCCAAGCCTGCACAGCATATTTTGTTCATGTGGGCAACCTACAGACTTGCGCCTAGGGTGTCAAAGCCAGCAAGGAAAACAGGGAACCCCATGCATTTTCCAAAAGAGGTGTGATGCTGGAAATACATCGGAGGGACAGGGCCTCCGTATCCTTGTCCTTTACTGCTTTTTATCGTGTGTTCTGTCATGTTTTCTGCGCAGGAGTTCATGTGGGACTCCTGGCGGTGCAGCTCTCTTTCTTTTGGTTTGGTGAACGGACCCGTGGGATACCTTTATGGCACCCATGGGTGGGGGTACAACCCTGTGCCCCTAGTGTATGTTTTTGGGCACCTGTGGGTGGCCCACAGAGCAGGGTATGGGCTGGTGGCAGCTCCATGCTGAATTTGTCAGGTGCGCGGAGTATCCTCCATTTTGGGATACCCCGGCCCTGCCATGGGGATCAGTTGATTCCTGATGGAAAACAAGATGGCCCCGGTGGCCTCTTGCTTTCTATTACCCATTACCTTGTTTTCCCAAAGTCCTGGGAAACCCTGAATCTGTCCCTTCCCCCTGTATTGGCTGTTGGGGGGAAATGCTATATAAGGTGTTGTTGTGAAGGCCCGGCCAGACTATCTGGAGCCTTCCCGGTTATGTATGTTGTGGGTACCTCCTGTGTGTGGGACCCGGGTGAATAGAGTGTGTGACGAATATGCATTCTGTGTTGTGGATATCTAGTATCTGGTGGTTGACACAATGACTGAGACAGCCCTGCCCGAAACCGGTATGAATGCAGCTTGGAGTGTTGAATGGCTCGGTACTTGTCCCAATACACATAACTTGTTGTGAGTGACTGGAGAGACGTGAATGGCCTGAATACCTTGTGTGCCTGATTGGCTGCCTGCCTGCATGAATGCCCATAGTCGTGATTGGATGCTTGAGTGTGACCCAGCGGAATGAATGGGAGATCAACAGTATATCTGGGGACCTCTCACTGCTACGAATCGTGTTCAGAAGGTGAAGTCCACTACGACGAATAACTGGAATAACTGACGCTTGACTTTGAAGCCCTGCTGGATGAGAAGAATTGCTGTTGCTCTCCTTCGCAATCTGAAAGCTGCTGTGTCTCCAAGGACTGACCCAGAGAGGACCTGGTAAGGAGCCCTCTTCCCGAGCTACGAGGGACCATCATGCACAGCTGATCTTTGCCAACGCTCCCTCGTAGACAGACCTTCGATAGGCTGCCGACCCGATACGGGGACTGCTGCAGAACTCCAAGGAGAAGCACTCGGACTGTTGTCCACCACTGTCGACGACCGCCGTCGCCGACCGGAGCCGCCGTGCTCCCGTTTGCCTAAGAACTTCAATTGATCATCGGAAGCTCTCACCTGCATCGTCATCCGCTTGTCTCCCGCTGGAGAAGGCCCGCCCGTCTACGCGCCGAGGAGCATCCACCGGTGGGTTTCCCGCCACTTAAAGACCAAAGAGACGGCGATGACTCGACGCCCTTGCTGGGCCATAGTTCTTCATCATCTCTTTGCGGTCCAGAACTATCGTCACCGAGGTGCCCCGCACATCTCTTCCTAGCAGGACTCCAACGCTCTGTCGTCGACGAGCACCGCTAGGAAAGAAGCTGCCAATTCACAGCCGTAGTTCAACCTGTTCATCGTCGGACGTTCGACGACCCGTGACTCCCGCCTTAAAGGAGGGCACTCAAGAAGGGCCGTCGATTCCCCGACACCGAACGCTGAGTTCCTCAACACCTCTCGACGATCCGTGGCTCCTGCCTTAAAGGGAGTCACTCAAGAAGGATCGGTCGACGCATCGTCGGAGAACTCTACTCCACCAGGTACATTGGGGGGGGTAAAACCTTAATAGGAGGAAGTATGACTATCGAACATTATATCGACTGGGCTTGTGCTATATATCTTTATTTACAGGTTGCCCAGGTGGGGGGATCTCCACACAGAACTGTGCCTAGTGGTAGGGGTCAGTATTCTGCCTATTGTTTCAACCATCTTGCGTTCCTTCCTATCTCTATTGCTGGTTTACACGTTATTAATCTGTGTGACATTTTAACCGTACAGTTGATGCACTTTAATGAGATTCGATACCATTGGTGGTAACACTTTAGAATTGTATATATTTATCATTATTGACTTCCGAGTACAAAGTGTGTTATTGTGATCGTGTACATACCCTTGAATATTAATTATATAAAGACTGTGTTTTCAGTAATACAGTGTGTGGACATTCCTTTGTGGGGGTTCAGGGACTACACTGTACTTAAGAACCAGCCTGCATCACCTCCTGAGAAGCTAGGCCTTGATTGCTCGACCACGTACCAATAATAGAGAATCTTGGCTGGGGTCCTCTGTACCTCTGCTCTACCATATAGAGAGCGGAAGTACAGACACCTCCTACCAGTCTTTACAAGAGGACACCCGTGGGAATGCACAGAGGTCTGACTTGCACAAAGCGGCCCAGATTGTATTACCCAGAACCCCAGACAAAGTGAACATTGTGTTTTTTTCCCCACCAAATATCACACTTTGTCTGGGATTGTGGCTAATAAAAACTGGGGCAATTTGTGCAAGGCAGACCTCTGTGGATTTGCACGGGTGTCCTCTTTTGGGAAATGCATGTGGTTCCCTATTTTCCTTGCTGGCTTCGACATCCTAGGCCCAAATCTGTAGGTTGCCCACATGAGCAAAATGTGCTGTGCCGAAAGGCTCGGGGTTACCAGTGGGATACCTTTTTCCTTTTGCGCCCCGGTAGGTGCACCCACACATGTGAGGTACTGTTTTCATCAGGACACGTGTGGGGATGCAGTAAGGTTGGACATGTGTTGTTGGTGGTGTGTTTTGGTGGGTGGACAGAGCGAAATGTCCGAGAATCGTCTTTATTTCCAGCCAATTTCAGAGACAATTCCCTCTGTCCACGCACCGAAACACCTCGCCAACAACAGATGTCATACCTTCCCACGTTTCCACAGGTGTCCCGACGAAAACTGTACCTCACATGTGTGGGTGCACCTACCGGGGCCCAAAAGGAAAAGGGTAACCCACTGGTAACCCCAAGCCTTTCAGCACAGCACATTTTGTTCATGTGGGCAACCTACAGATTTGGGCCTAGGGTGTCGAAGCCAGCAAGGAAAACAGGGTACCCTATGCGTTTACCAAAAGAGGATACCCGTAGAAATCCACAGAGGTCTGAATTGCGTGAATCGGCCGAGAATTTATTACCCAGAACCCCCAGCAAAGTCCAAATTTGGGGGAAAAAACACAATTTCAGCACATTTTACTCTAGTCACCCACCGAAACAAGCCACCAACAACACATGGCCTACCGTCCTGCGTTCCCACAGGTGTCCCAATGAGAGGCAGACCTCTCATGCACAGGTGACATACCTGAGTGACAATGGGTACATCATTCGTACAGTAACTTCTCTTCAGTGCACTCAGGAAATAGTAAAGTACTGTCAGTAAGCCATTTCACATGCACCTTTCTTCACACTTCTCATACATACCAGTCACAATGCAGTTGGACAGGCAAGGTGGGATTTAGCACAAGGACAAACCTCCTTGGATAGCACAAGAAGGATCGTCCTTGTGAGCAGTGATGCCACGACAAGGCACCCACCGAATCACTGGCCATTCGTATCCCTTTTGTGCCTGCATTCAGTAGGCATCCATTTCAGCAGTCACACTTCAACCAAATCACTTGCGCCAGAGCAAGTGTATCTACACTTGAGCATATCTACACACTTATACCACGTGGACATGTGCTCACAATGCAACCGTGTCTCTACCAATATCTTGAACATCATTTGCCAGCAGTTGCATAGCAACTGTGTCTGCATTCAAACTTTATATGCCTGCAATCGTATGTGGACACTGATAGCAAGTGCATACTGGCTCACTTGGCTACCTGTCCTACAGGCGCTATCTTCCACATCAACTTTGAGTATGCCCATAGCAAATCTGTGCAAACATTTATATGTTCAACCATACCCACACAAAACACACACCCTGCAACATGGCAATCATTTCTGCAGTGCTGGGAAAGTGCATTCACAGAAATGACATCTGTATGTTCTACGTAGCTTTACCTCATTCACACACCAATCATATCCAATTCATTCCTACAGAAGACATGTCACTTACACCACACATAACATTACTTGTAGTAAAACAATAAACAAGTGAGGATGTTACGAGGTACGCAAGACACCGCCGCCATACAGTTGGTGTCCAAGTACCACTTTCATGACACTTAGCGCTCAAGGGAGGGAGCCAAAGTGGCGTGTACTATTTTCAAAAGACACCCCTTGAGTGGAGGGAACCTAAATGGTGTTCCGGTCTTCCCCAACGCACCCCTTGAGTAGAGGGAGCGAGACTGACATTTCTTTGCATGCCAAACCTTAGGTGGAAGGAGCCGGAATCGGGTTCCTTTCCAAGGTAAGTCGGAAACGGAGGGGGCGTCTCTGATGTTTTTTTCTATGCAATCCCGAACAGGAGCAAGTTGCACTAGCGTGCCTTGCCAAGACACTCCAAAGGGGAGTGACCCAGAGTGCTCTTCCCTTCTTCTCCATGGCCCGCCTCAAGTGGAGGGAGCTGGAGTGGCATTCCTTTCCAAGGTGCGCCTGAAGTGGAAGGACCCACAATTGTGTTACTTTGCAAGACACACCACGCAGAGAGGGAGCTAGACTGATGTTTCCTTTTGAGGCAGACCTGAAGTGAAAGGTACCGGGTGGTGTCTCTTTCCAAGGCAGGCCTCAAGTGGAGGGCGCAGGATTAGCACTGCTTGCTAAAGCACGCCAAAGGTACCTAAACCAGAGTGGTGTTCCCTTCTCCATGGCACGCCTGAAGTGGAGGGAGCTGGAGTGTCATTCCTTTCCAAGGTGCGCCTGAAGTGGAAGGAGCCTAAATTGCATTACTTTGCAAGACACACCTCACGCAGAGGAAGCTAGACTGACGTTTCCTTCTGAGGCAGACCTGAAGTGAAAGGTACCAGGGTGGTGTCTCTTTCCAAGGCAGGCCTCAAGTGGAGGGAGCAGGACTAGCACTGCTTTCCAAAGCACGCCAAAGGGTACTCAACCAGAGTGGTGTCCCCTTCATCTCCATGGCACGCCTCAAGTGGAGGGAGCTGGAGTGTCATTCCTTTCCAAGGTGTGCCTGAAGTGGAAGGAGCCTAAATTGCGTTACTTTGCAAGGCACACCTCGTGCAGAGGGAGCTAGACTGACATTTCCTTCCGAGGCAGACCTGAAGTGAAAGGTACCGGGGTGATGTCTCTTTCCCAGGCAGACCTCAAGTGGAGGGAGCATGACTAGCATTGCTTGCCAAAGCACAACAAAGGGGAATGACCGGCAATGGAGTTCCTTTCTTGTGTATGGCACGACTCGAGTGGAGGGATCCGTAATGATTATTATTTTGCAAGCACGCCTCCAATGGAAGGAGCCTGATTTGTGTTCCTTTGCAAGTCACGCCTTGAGCTGAGGGATCTAGACTGATGTTTATTTCGTAGGCAGCCCTCAAGGGAAAGCTACGGCTGTGGTGTGCCTTTCCAAGGCAGGCCTCAAGTGGAGGAAGCAGGACTAGCAATGCTCATGAAGGCACGCTAAATCAAGTGAAGTGAGTTGACATCCTGTTGCATTTTCATTGAAGGTACACCTCCAGTGCAGGGAGCAGGAGTGCCATTCCTTTATAAGACATGCACAAATTCAGAGGCTAAGAGTCCCTTTCAAGGAAAGATGGGCATTTTTTCAGAAATCAGTCGATCTCCCAATATTTTTCCTTTGTATGATACAAAACTAAACAAGGCTGAAAGCAGAGGGCTGGCTGGGAAGGGCATTGGGGACATTAGATCCGAGTATCCTTCCTCTTTCCTTGTTTTGTACACACCTTACATTTTCTTTAAGGGTGTGCCTTTGTGGCTGTGGAAGGAACATAATCACCAAAGTGTCGCTCTTGCAATCTGGCCACATCTTCTACCTCTGGAAAGGAGGGAATTTCTATATGGACCAAAGTCAGAGATTGAACTATTGCTAATTCAAAGTTTATAAAGGAGAGGTTGTAAGCATTGTACGTTGCCATATGTACCAGAAGCGCGACATGCGTTCAGCACGGTACGACTCAAGCACTTGGTCGTTTTTGTCTACTCCACCCATGTACTTGTAGTGCAGAATGCAGTTGGGCTTCCACACTTGCCGAGTTTGCACGCGCAGAATGACTGCTGAAGTACTTTCATCATGAATAGTACTGGGGGGGGTGCTGTTGAGCAGCCCGAAAATGGCTGCCTAGCTGCAGAGCTCCGTGAAGCGTGGAACTTAATCCGGCCTCATCAGTGGTCCACCCTGCTTCCATCGCCATACAACTTGTTGGGCTGCTGCCTAACTCTTACTGCCTGCCATGCTCGAGCCTTGGATCGAATCAGGCTCTGGGAGGCCCGCTACATCCTCCTTAAGTTTGCGGCCTGACCGTGCGGGCACTCCCCAGCGCTGCCGCGGGCCTGATGGCGGACCTTCCCAGCGGAGCCCCGCCCCGGTTCATCAGTGGGCCCGGGCGTGCCTACCCGTGGCGTGGAGGATTTGACCCCCATCTGCCACTCATCTGGGCCATCTCTCATACCCGTGCTGCTGTGCTGCGGTCTGGACTGGCTGCGGCGCCTGGGGAGCGGCCGCAGCCTTCCATCAGCCTGCCGGCTGTACGTAGTGGACTGGGACTACGCCGGGACTCGGGTGCTGCCGTGCGCGGCCACGGTGCTGGAGGACATGCCCTGCGCTCTGGGATCCGTGCGCATTTAGAACAGTTGAGGAGCTGGGGGAGGCGGTTTTGATATCTCTCACTTGCGGTACCTATGTGGGTGCCTTAGCACCGCAGGTGCCCCCCTGCTCGCTCTGGACTGTGCCAACTACAACTTTAGCCCAATCTCGCCTGCATGGTGGTAGCCTCTCATAAAGACTCTCTCACTACTCTTGGGATCGCCTGGACACCCATGACACCTTAGCCACGACCAACTCACCCAGTGGCCATCACGCAGCCCCCCTGCATTTGGCCTGGTGGCATACAGCTATAGGCGCCCCTGACTCACATGGATGCTGTGCATGTCCCAACTCGCCCACTGGCGGTCCCTCAGTGACACCATCTCTCTGACATTGTACTGTCGGACTGTCAGGTGCCCCACTTCCACTGTGGCCCCAAACAGCGCCCTGGCTGCCTCATAACTCGACCCTCTGTTGCCTGGATACGTTCAATGCCGAGGGCTGCATTACCAACTAACCTAATTGCACCTTGGCGCAACGGCTCAGTTGAAACCCCCTTGTAACCTCATCACCAAGTGACATTAATAGCAAGTGTTGGGCTGTCTCTTGCTCTTGGCTCCTCCGTTGGGCGCTGAATCTGTCATTGCACACCTGTGTCCTGCACAACTCCGGGTCTTAACCTACGGGCCCCCCCCCCAATCCCAACAGCAATGTCTAATAGATCCAGAGGGGCCAATACGGTGGGCACCATGGACAAATTTGCAAAAGCCACCTATCGTGCGAAGGCCGAGCCCGTGGCCTACGTCCAGGAGGACCCTGAAAACGTGCCCTCCTCCAGTGCACTTACTCCGGATCTCACCGCAATGATGGAATCTATGGCCAAGAATTTTGCTTCCTTCCACGAAAAGCTTGACGACATTAACGCCAATGTGGCATCCCTCAAATCGCGTGTCGACCAGGCAGGATCCAGAATCACAGAGGCAGAAAATCGTATTGGGGCAAATGAAGAAGAAGTCTACACTCGCTGCAGGACACAGTGGCCACTTTGACCCGAGACATGAAAACTGTAAAGGTGAAATCTGATGATCTTGAATCCCGCTCACGCAGGAACAACCTTCGTATTGTCGGGGTTCCTGAGAATGCCCTCAAGGGGCGTATGGAACTGGCTGTCGAGACTCTTCTTAAAGACCTCCTGGGCGACCCTGTCCTGTCACCATACTTTACGGTCGAGCGAGCTCACCGGGCCCTATCACCACGCCCCAAGCTGGGGGACTTCCCCAGGCCTATAATTGCCAGGATCCTCAATTATAGGGATAGAGATCCCATCCTCCGCCTGGCCCGCGAGAAAGGGGACCTCTGCCTTGACTTACACACCATTTGTATATTCCCTGACTTTTCTGTTGGGGTACAACAGGAGAGACGGCAGTTCCTTGGAGTCAAGAAACTACTACGAGAACGCAACGTCCCCTATGCAATCAATCCTTTTTCTGGCCCGGCTCAAGATCACCTTCAGGGAAAAACTGTACTTTTTCACTGTCCCGGAGGAAGCAGTGAAATTCATAGAGTCTCAGATACCACTCCACAATGTGAACGAAGACCTTGCAGCCAATGACTGAACCCCACTTATTCTGTAATCATTTAGCCTAGTCATTATTGCTTGTTCCTTAATGTGCTGATGGTAACAACACTCTACTGTGTCAATTACGCATACATGTTTGGTATTCGAAACAACCACGCCTGGCGAGTGCCCCTTTCGAGGCTGTCTGCGGTCCCTCTCCGGTCCCCACAGGTCTGTCCTCAGTCACTCATGTCGGACCTCACATTTGCTCTATTGCCGACTAGCCTGGTGTGGGACAAGGTGATTTGTATGCGTTCTAATGTTTCATATACCGCTGACGGCAACAGCGCACCCCACCGCGATTGCAATGTTTATTTTTGTTACACTATTGTTGGGTTTTGGCCCCGGTTGGGCCACTAGCGAACTGGACCCACGTTGGGGATCCACCGCTGACCCCCGATTCGTGGGAGATTTTGGTTCTATAGGGAGGGTGGACACATTACCCACAAGGATGGGGTGGTGCGGGTGGGGGGAGGGCCTGGGCTGGGAACTGTTATTGGAAATGGCAAAGGCAGATTTGCACACTACACTGCATCGGGGCACAAGCATGGTGATGATTCACACAGTGAATATATCATACGGCGACAATGCTGGGATGTACCTTAGACCCCTAGAATGCCTACTATAGTAATGTCCTGGAACATCCGGGGCCTGAGCAATCACACTAAAGCCTGTAGAGTCATGGCCTACGCCAACAGACATGGATGCAAAATACTATACTTACAGGAGACACACGCTATGGGCCCCCTCACAAAGTGTATGGCACCATCCTCAGGCCCCAATAGATATTTCACGTCATATTCTACATGGGCCAGGGGGGTCCTGATGATGATTCACAAGTCGCTCAAGTTTGTACTGCACAGAAGCTACATTGACACGGAGGGGAGATGTGTCATACTACACTGCGCGATTGCCAATAGGGAATACCTCCTGGTGAATACCTACGGCCCAATGTAGACTCTCCTGATTTTATAGATCTGGTGGCGTCCATCCTGCTGGGCTAGGTGGGGGTACAGATCATTGGGGGCGGGGATATGAATTTCATCTTAGACGCTACCCTGGACAGGACTGGTACGGCCCCTAGACTGCTGTCTGGTGCTTCACGTAGACTGCTAGCTCACTGCACTACCCTCGATATTCATGATGTATGGAGGACACTACACCCACAAACACGAGAATATACCTACTACTCCTCAGTTCACGACAGCTCCTCTAGAATAGACATTTTTCTATTGTCAAGTGGAATGCTGGGCAGAGTGGTGGACACATGTATACTTGCACGCACGCTGTCGGACCATGCTCTGTTCCTGCTTTCTCTGGACCTGGGTGCCCCCCGCCTACCATCAACATGTGGCGATTTAAGTCGGCTGCCCTTCAGGATATTGTATTTAAGGCAGACATCCTCGCTGACATCCAATCCAACTTTGAACACAGCACACCCCAATCCACCACAATGGGAATCCGATGGGACACCTTCAGGGCCTTTATCAGGGGAATGGCCATTTCCAGGGAGGCGGGGGTCCTTAAAAGTATCAGAGCAGCCCTCAGCTGGTCGGAAGCTAGATTACACGAACTAGAATAGGCGCACCCGGCACCAGTTGACCCTGCTGTCCTCTCCCAGATTAGTGAAGAGTTGCAATCATTTAATGAACTGGCCACAAGGGAGGTCCAGTCCTTTAGCCGCCCTCAGGCAGCCCGGAAGTATGGAGATGATGATAGACCCGGCAAAACACTAGCCGCTTTGACAAGGGGAGAGTGGGGCCATACCCAGATCACTTGTGTTAGGGATAAACGGGGGAAATGCAGTGGTCTGAACAACAGATATTGGACGTCTTCACAGACTTCTACATGGAGCTATACTCCCAACCTCCACAACACAGTGAATCCCATATGAGAGACCTCCTTGAGCAAATTCCCACGACCTGTGTCTCCCCCGCAACCATAGACCAACTGGACTCTACAATTCTATTGGATGAAATTGTTGAGGCCATATCCGGTCTCCCTAAGGGCAAGGCACCGGGTCCTGACGGGCTTACGGCTGAATTTTATCAGGAGCACGTTGCTCTCCTGGCCCCTAAACTCCTTGAGGTATGGGACGAGGCACTCCGGTTGGGTACTCTCCCTCCCACTTTGCGCGAGGCGGCCATCACTGTACTACTCCAACCCGGCAAACCCGGCGATGAATGCGGGTCGTATAGACCCATCTCGCTGATGAACCTAGATACCAAAATTTTCGCTAAAGTAATTGCCAAACGCTTTCTTCCAGTCATGACATATATGGTACACGATGATCAATCAGGGTTTGTGCCTGGGAGATCTACTTCCCATAATATTAGAAGACTCCTCAATGTCATGGCCCGAATTGACCAAGGCGCCAAGGCAGTTGCGGTCACGCTTGATGCCCAGAAGGCGTTTGACATGGTGTCCTGGAGGTATATGTGGCTGGTACTGGAAACCATGGGCATTGGACCTAACATGATTGGATATATTAAATTACTTTATGCCTCACCAGTGTCCAGGGTTTGAGTCAACTCCCAGACATCTGGCCTAATCCCACTCTTCAGAGGCACCCGACAGGGTTGCCCGTTCTCCCCAATTCTTTTCGCCCTAGTGATAGAGCCAATGGCGGATCACTTTGGGGCACGCCACTCACGCAAAGGGATATGGATGAAAGATGTTCCTGAAATCATTTCACTCTATGCCGATGATGTACTACTATTCATTAGAGACCCCACCAGTAACCTCGATCCAATACTACGGGACATCACTCGCATAGGCACACACTCTGAATCACTATAAATTACACTAAATCCGAGCTCTTTCCCCTCACCAGGTCCACTCCACAACCTGCCACTGAATACCCCCTGCGTTGGTCCCCTGAAGGGGTTAAGTACTTAAGGGTCCAGTTATCCCTGACCAAAGAAACACTACTAGCTGACAACTACTTGGCAGCGGCACAACAAGCTGAAGCCAAAATGGAGCGATGGCGCCCCCTCCCATTGTCGCTGGCCGGCAGACTCTCACTTGTCAAGATGGTACTACTCCCCAAGCTACTATAGAAATTTTGTAATGTCCCCATTTGGCCCGGAAAGAAATGCTTCGCAAGACTGCACAAGGCTTGTGCGCAGTTCTTATGGCACCTCTGGGGCGGTACGGAAAAAATGGTCTGACATGACACCCCGTATGATAGAGGAGGGTTCACTGCCCCTGACATGATGCGGTATTGGATTGCTGCTCAGGCACAATTCGCCTCCTATTGGTACCCTGGCCCTCCTCCTCGCCCCCATGTTAAATTGGAAGCTCTGGCGGCTGCGAGCATCAATGTCATGTCACTAATATTGCACCAGCAATATGAGCCGGACTCCCCTATTGACCCGGTTCATACCACTGTACACGCCTGGAGTCGAATATTCAAGTTATTTGCCGAACACCACCCGTACTATAAGTGGCTCCCTACCTGGCGATTCCCCGGGCTGGAACCCACACATGACATGGCCCTGGCGCATCATTGGGAGACCCTGGGGTACCTCGCTCTAACAGATTTTTGCAAGGATGGGCAATTCATTACGCCACAGACTTGGAGATTGGGCAATTCTGGTTTGGCTCTGGAATTTCTGCAATATTATAGACTCCGTGCTGCCTTTCGCGCCGCCTGGCCTGGCTTCCCCAATGCACCCCCGGAGTCCCCCGGGATTGCTTACATTGCCAACTCGGGTGGAGCCCGTGGGGTGGTCTCTTCGCTATACAGTATATTGCTACTGGGTGCCTCGCCCCAACCCTCCAGGGCCCACATGACTGGGCGACCGAACTGGAACTGGAACTCACGGACCACCTGTGGGGGAGGATGTGTTCACATACTAGCAGAGTTTCCCTTAACTTTCGCTATCGCACCATTCAGTACAAATTACTTAACACACTGTACTATACGCCATACAAGATCTCCAGGTTCGCTCGAACCACCCCACAACTCTGCCCTCGCTGTGGTGCAGAAGACGCTCGTCACTTACACATGTTCTGGGGGTGCCCGATGTTTACAGAAATCTGGGGTAGGATCCTGGAGACACTAACTGAGATCTGTGATACTCCGGTTGGCCCAGACCCAATGGGAGCTCTGTTTGGGGTGTGGCAGACTGATGGGGCTAAATGTATGGCCACATTTTTGAATGTGGGCTGCATTGTGGCTAAAAAATGTATTCTGCAGAACTGGAAGAGCCCCTTTCCCCCCTCATTCCAGAAATCGCTAAACCTACTTACCTGGTCCCGCAATTGTGAGGAAGAGTTTCTTAATACGATCCCAGCGCGATTTCGCCCCAAGAACATTTGGACTGCCTTCAACAGTTATCTCCACGGCCTAGATGAGATCCCCTCAGGGGAGGAGTCATCCCAAACCCCGCATTGAAGTGTTGCACCATTTCTGATGTGCCGTGATGCCACTACTTTTCACCTGCTGTTCTATTTTTGTTGTATTACTGCTGATTTGATACATGTATGGTTTGAATTTATTGCTCACCCTGATGTATGTGTTTGCTATATGCCTTTGCCAAAAAAAAAATCATAAATAGTACTTAGCATGTACACATCCCTTTTGTCACAGAATTTCACTGCCAACAGTTCATCCCGCAGAAATGCCATACATTCTCCACCAGTGTAGACTCTCATGCTGCAGACATACCCAGTGGTACTTTCACGCAACATGTACATTTTGATCCCATATCGTGCTCTCTTGCTTGGAATGTATTGCCTGAACAGTAGCCGACCTTTGTACAACACCAATGATTCATCGATGGATATGTTCTGGCTAGGAACATACGCCGCCGCAAATCAGTGAGTAAAGTGGTCCAGAAATGGCTGGAGTTTGAAGAGCCTGTCAAAGTTTGGGTCAGTTCTGGGTAATGCTGCTGAGTTGTCATTGAAGTGCAACATACGGCGCAGTGCTTGAAAGTGATTTCTGCTCAATGTAGCTGCAAAAAACGGGCTATAAAGTGGAGCTACAGTAGACCAGTACATCGAGACAGATGGCTTCTGCGATATTCCCAAAATCAATAGGCTGAAACCCATCCGTACTCACTGTGCACCCTGATATACCAGTGAAAGGGGGCACAACAGGCTGAGCCATTGCTGGAGGCATCCACTGTGCCTCTTCAGCCATGCCAGGAACTGGCCCATTGCGTGGACGTCCTGAACATCCCCTCCCCCTTACAGGTCCCCTGCATGTGGAAAGTGTACGAAATGGTGAATGCACTCTTTCTTCCTCTTCGTCATCAGATGATGACAATGATGAGCAGGAGGAGGAACTTTCATCAATGGACAACTCACTTCCCCAATCACTTCTCCCTGACCCTCAGAAGCACTATCTGTTTCAGATTGCATGTCCACCTCTGTGCCTTGCTCTGAGCCAGACTCCATCACTGCAGCTAAAGCCTCCGCACCAGACATTGATCGACAATAAGCCATGAGTACTGTCGCTATGGAACCCTTCACTGCCCAAAGACCACATGAAGAATGAAACAATAAGTATGTGTGCTTCTCACAGTATAGAACGTAGCAGAGTAAGTGGTATTCAGTGCCACAAACCTACTCCACACAAGTACACCAAAAGGTCCAGACTTTGCTCACAAACTGTAGCAGCCCTCTGCAATATGACATACTCCCTGCACGCTACAATAAACGGAGTACTATTTTGCAAACACTCACGTGAAATGCTAAAGACCAGCTGACTGCTTTCCTACAAGTGGGTAGGCAGATACAACACACCTACACCTAAAAGAAAGACAATAAAAAAGCTAAGGATAATGTCCTCTTCCACTATACATTACACAAATACAAGTGTGGGACGAGGATAGCAGCCACACAACCAATTCACAAACAGCCAACTTGATTTGCACCATGCCCTCCTCCATGGGATGCTGGTGGATGGGAAATGGAGGTGAGAAGCAACCACGCAACGTATTAGTGATTGGGTGAGTTGAAAAGTCAGAGGCAATTAAGACACAGACAGGGAAGATAAGAAAAGTACACGGCAGGCTCTTCCAGTCAATTGCTGGCACACTTTTGACAAAAAAACCTGCTCATTCCCATAGGGGTCTGTGTTGGAAGGGGAAAGGTCCCAAGGACGAAATTAATGCAAGGGCAAGCAAGTTGATTTAGGCTGATACAAGTGGTGATGGGTAGCTGGGTGTTTTTGAAAGGTGCACCCCATCTCTGTGAAACATCACTTCACCTTTGATGAAGCCATGGTGAACTGTCTGAATTCTGTTGTTGCCCTTTGTCAGTCTTGCAAACTCCCCATTGAGTTTGTACACCTAGCGGTTTATGGCCCTTGCATTCCCTGGAGTTCTCCAATCCCTCCTGGGAATCATCTGGGACCAGGCCACCACAGTGTTTGGAAACCTCTGTGCAATCCATTCCAGGTCCGCCATGAGCTGCTTGCATACCCCCTTCCGTCCCACAGACGCCAAATCATTTCCTCCCAGGTACACCACTACAAGCTCAGGGGGGCCTCTCCTTTTGCCTGGGCATCGATGATGGCTCCTCTGAGCTGGTGATGGCGCACCTTCTGACCCCAAACCAATGCACCACGAGACCATCCTTTCGAGACCCAGATGTGGTTGGCCCTCAGAAAAGTCGTGCAGCCCTTTGGATGAAAGAGTGCCAAAAATCCACAAAACCCTCATTTTCACTAGGAAATGGAAACAGGAAAACACCCATGATTATGGCCAGACATACAGTTTACCAATTAGCACAACAATTGCTTCAACACATGGCTCTTGTAACAATCCCAAACACACACTTCACCCAATCGGACAAGCACCTCTCATGTGAGATAACAGTAGGTCGATACGTAATTGGCACATGATTTTCTGGGGAAAGAGGTGAAGAACACTATATGTCACCTTGTGCCAATAACAGTTATGCTGGCGCTATTGTAATCAGTGAAGGTTTCTGCTCCAGTGGGCCACCGACTGCACTGAACGGTGGTAAGGTGACTTGCACATGCTACACCATTATACGTTGACAGGGTGACTAGTCTGACAGAGGACATGAACTCCACAGCAAGTGTGCTTTGTACGCTCTCTGAATATAGGTACCCTGCCTGAATGTGCACCATTCATCACAAATGGATGCAACTTTGGACACTTTGATTATGAGAGTTTTGGCCACAGCTCCAGGACCACATGTGCCCTTGGGGGCACTCGACTACCAAGTGACAGAGGCGGCCAAGGTCACACCCATCAACCACCACCATCCTACATCTCTGCCTGGCCAGCGCTACAGCTTTCCCCTCCAGGAAGGGATGGGGACACTGTTGGGGCATCCTTCACCCACTGCTGAACTTAGGGGACAAAATACCCACCTGGGAGACGGGAGCTCAAGGCCAATGACATCACCCCCCGACTGTCCTGCCCCTCTAGCTACCCTGCCTTACAGCTTTTCCCCCTGCAAAGGATGGGGACCCTGACGGGGCTCACTGGCACCACTGCTGGAATTCAACCACAGAAATGGTTGCAGTAAAATGAATGAGCTCTGTACCAAGTGTGCATAGCGTGCTCAGAAAAAATGACCATCTGCATTACTACCGAAAACATTTTTGAAAATGTTCTGCTACTTATGTTGACCAAACTTTTTCTTCTGCAAAGCTGCCACCTTCCACAATGCAAGGCAGACCCATCACTGCACCCAGAACCTCCCAACTACCCATTCCCACCCATACCACTGCAGCCACAGTTCCTCCCACCAGAGTAACCCTCCACCCCCACATTACAATGGCTCCCAACAGAAGTAATATATGTAGTACTTACATAAGTCGGCGAAAGCTTTTCAGTACCCGCAACTGCAAAGGAAACATAACATAACCGAATTACATTCAGTGCTTTGCCTTCCAATAACACTCCAAACTGTCTGGGAGCTATCTGCAAACATTTCACTTCCTTCTACCAGATACATGACACATCTCAGTCATCTACCACCACGGAAGGCTGGACTGCACAATGATAGGAAATGGGAGTAAGACCAAAGGGGGTATGGCAACCCCAGCACAAAAAAAATGAAACCTTGTACAGATGGCTAAGTGGCAAACTGCCCTCCCAGGGGAACATAACTGTTCAGCTGGACTGGGGGGCATTTTGTGCACTACCCCGGCAAGGGTGTCCCTGGCCACCACAATACCTCCCCAGAGCACCCACTCCCCTTCACAACACCAACACTACAGGCCCAGTTCCCACCCACCACAATAGCCACCTGCCCTTAACGTACTATACAATGTTGAAATAAGCAAAATTCCATACGTACATTAAAAGGGAGAAGCTTGAACTGCTCAAGAGCTGTAAAGGGAAAAAAAAACATACATTATCTGTGTCAGCCCAGCCAAATACCAAACCACCCATACTGCCCCCCCCCTCCCAATTGCATTGGACAGTACGTTTTGTGCCCATTTGCACCAAGACAAGTTTGGTAAAGAAAGACAAAAATTGAAAATGGCAAGCTGCACTTTAAGGGGGGGCTGAGGGGCACCCTTCACTGCTGAGGAATTTCGTAATGTAAAGGGGGGTGCACCTCTCCACCCCCCCCAAATAGAGGGGCGGGGCATCTCATGTAGCCCTCCCTGGGGGCAGAAAAAGGGGGGGCTGTCATGCACTACTCCCTGGGGTCAGGTGTAATTTCCATAGGCGCAGCCATCTGCCCCAAAGGAAGGGCTGCATGACATGGCCCCCACTCCATTGTGGGTGGGGGGAGGGTGCCACCACCCCTTCCCATTAGAAAATTCCCCGTCGGTTTGGGGTGCCCCACAGCCCCCCCTAAAATGATGTCTAGCATTTTTCCTTTGTTTACCCAACTCCCCTTGGCACAGATGGGCACAATAGTGTGCCATTCTGCCCCCAAGGTGAACAAAACCTACTGCCCCACCCATTAGGGGGCCTGTCCTACATTTTGTGGTGGCCCTCTCCCCCCTCACCCCAAATGGGTGGCAGGGCACCTCATGCAGGCCTCCCTTGGCCTCCTACAAACGGCTGCGTGAGGTACACCCCACCTCCATTTGTGGTGGGGGGCGGAGAGGGCCACCAAAAATTGTGGGACAGGCCCCCCAGTGGGTGGGACAGTAAGGTTCGGGCACCCTTGGGCCAGATTGGCACACCAATGTGCCCCTCTGCGCCAAGGGGAGTTGGGTAAACAAATAAAAAATATGAAAATGGAAGGCTGCACTTTAGGGGGGCTGAGGGGCACCCTAAACTGCCAGGGAATTTTGTAATATGAAGGTGGGTGCACCTCTCCACCCCCACCCCAATTGGAGGGGTGGCGCATCTCATGTAGCCCTCCCTGGGGGCAGATTGGGGGGCTGTCCTGCACTCCTCCCTGGGGTCAAGTGTCCCTTCCTTGGAGCAGATATCTGCCCCCAGGGAGGGCTGCATGACATGGCACCCACTCCATTGTGAGCGGGGGGAGGGGGCTACCACCCCTACCCATTAGAAAATTCCCAGTCAGATCGGGGTGTCCCACAGCCCCCCCTAAAATGCTATCAACCATTTTCACTTTTTTCCTTTGGTTAGCCAAGTCCCCTTGGCGCAGATGGGCCCAATAGTGTGCCATTCTGCCCCCAGGGTGCCCAAAAGCTACTGCCCCACCCATTGAAGGGCATGTCTGCCATTTTGTGGTGTCCCTCTCCCCCCTCAACCCAAATGGGTGGCGGGGGCACCTCATGCAGGCCTCCCTGGGCCTCCTACAAACGGCTGTGTGAGGTACACCCCTCCTCCATTTGGGGTGGGGGGGAGATGGACACCACAAATTGTGGAAAAGGCCCCCAAGTAGGTGGGGCAGTAAGGTTCGGGCACCCTGGGGCCAGATTGGCACACCAATGTGCCCCTCTGCGCCAAGGCAAGTTTGGTAAACAAAGAAGAACATTGAAAATGGTAGGCTGCACTTTAGGGGGTGGCTGAGGGGCACCCTAAACCGCTGGGGAGTTTTGTAATGTGAAGGGCGGTGCACCTCTCCACCCACACCCCAATTGGAGGGGTGGCACATCTCATGTAGCCCTCCCTGGGGGAAGATAAGAGGGGCTGTCCTGCACCCCTCACTGGGCCTCAGGTGTCCCATCCTAGGAGCAGATATCTGCCCCCAGGGAGGGCTGCATGACATGGCACCCACTCCATTGTAGGTGGGGGGGAGCTCGCCACCACCCCTTCCCATTAGAAAATACCCTGTCGGTTTGGGGTGTCCCACAGCACCCCTAAAAATGCTGTCTACCAATTTCACTTTTTTCCTTTGGTTACCCAACTCCCCTTGGCGCAGATGGGCCCAATAGTGTGCCATTCTGCCCCCAGGGTGCACAAAACCTACCGCCCCACCCATTGGGGGGCATGTCCGACATTTTGTGGTGGCCCTCTCCCCCCCTCACTCCAATTGGGTGGGGGCGCACCTCATGCAGGCCTCCCTGGGCCTCCAACAAAAGGCTGCGTGAGGTACACCCCCCTCCATTTGGGGTGGGGGGAGAGGGCCACCAAAAATAGTGGGACAGGCCCCCCAGTGTGTGGGGCAGTAAGGTTCGGGCACCCTGGGGCTAGATTGGCACACCAATGTGCCCCTCTGCGCCAAGGCAAGTTTGGTAAACAAAGAAATAAAATTGAAAATGGCAGGCTGCACTTTAGAGGGGCTGAGGGGCACCCTAAACATCCAGGGAATTTTGTAATGTAATGGGGGGTGACCCTGTCCCCCCACACCAAATGCAGGAAGGGCATCTCATTCAGCCCTCCCTGGGGGCAGATAAGAGGGGGTTTCTCATGGGGTTACATGCCCCTTCCTAAAACAGACAACTGCCCCCAGAGAGGGCTGCATGACATGACCCCAAGTTCATTATGGGTGGGGGGGACTACCCCTTTCCATCAAAATAAATTCCCTGGTGGTCCAGTGGGGGGCTCTCCCCCCAACACCAGCCATGACCATTTTTTTTCTTTGCCCCATTCCTTAGTGGCAGATGGGCTCCCATGGGGGGCCCAACCCTGCAGGCCATATCGTTTGAGGGGCCTGCCCACACTGAGAAATCTGCCCCCCAGGAAGGGTGACAAGGGGTCCCCCCCTTTCCACTTGGGGTGGGAGGGAGAGGGCCACCACCCTTTAATGTCCTAAAACAAATCTGTGGTGGCTAGTGGTCCCCCATCCCCTCCCCCTTTCCCATTGTTTTCCTTTTTTTTCATATGCCCCCACCCCTTGGAGCAGATGGTCACCCATCTGCCCCCAGGGGTCTCCATACATGTGGCCCCATGCTTTGAGGCCCTCCCCTGCTTCTAAATGGGATCCTGGTGGTCTAGTTGCCATTGCTAGCCACGGATTGAGTGCCCTGCGCCCGATCCGAGGCCAGCAATGCTTTATACAAGGTATCGTTGGAAAGGGGAGATTCTCCCTGGTGGCTAGGGTCCCCAAACTCCCTTCCCCCTTCCCATTGCGTGCTCTTTTTTTACATGTTCTTCCTTTTGTCCCCCACCCGTGGGGGCAGATGGCACCCATCTGTGCCCAGGGGTCTCCATACATGTGACCCCATGCTTTGGGGCCACAGGGGGAGGGGGCCGCTTACCTAGTAAGCAGCCCCCTCGCCCCCCGCTTTCCAAAGACATCCCTGGCGTCTAGTGGTGTCTAGTGTCTAGTGGCATTGCTGCCACGGATCGAGCGCTCTGCGCCCGATCCATGAGCAGCAATGTTGTCACACAAGGTGTTGTTGGAAAGAGGAGAATCTCCCCTTTCTAACGACACCTGCCTCGATCTCCGACTTGAAATATAACCAGAGATCAAGGCAGAGGGAGAAGGGCACGCACCTTCTCTCTTTACCACAGCAGCCAAAAATGGCTGCAGCACTGAAATTACTTTCAGTTTCACGCCGACGTGCATTACGCACCCCGGCGTGAAGTTGAAGGTAATCTAGCCCCCTGGCAGTGAGGGGGTTGGATTACATTCTCAAAACAAGGTGCCAAAAAGGATGAGCTATCTCGTCCTTGGCAACACGGAGGTAATGTCAAGGATGAGATGGCTCGTCCCTTGGCAGTTAAGGGGTTAAGGGACTTAGGTTTAGTCACCCTAAGTTTCCTAGGGTCATCCAGACGTGGACCCCTTGCTCACTGTGCTCAGAGAGGCACAGCTCCACCTCACTTATGAGGCCCAACAAGGTTGAAACACGTGTAAGGGGTCGCTGTTGGTACTCTAGTTCAGAAAGGAATTGCCATAGCATTTTGGTACTGGACTGTCCATGTTGGTGGGACAAAGACTGATATGCAAATCGCTATTTCCCATCTGTGAAAGGTACAGTGTGCTAAAGTGTGGCTGCAGACTCTCGAGTGGGTACATTCCCATAGAACAGGTAAATGGGCCATGTTCGTTATTGCAGAGGGGCACCTGTGGACTATTTTTAAATTATTTTAAGGGACTAAGGTTTAGTCACCCTAATTTTCCTACTGTCATCCATACATGGAATCCTTGCTCACTGTGCTCCGACAGACACAGCTCCACCTCACTGATGTGGCCCAACAAGCCTGAAACACGTGTATGGGGTTGCTGTTTGTGCTATTGTTCAGAAAGAAATTGCTACAGCATTTCGGTGCTGGACTGTTCATGTGGGTGGGCCAAAGACTGATATGCAAATGGATATTTCTCATCTGTGAAAGGTACAGTGAGCTAAACTGTGT